>NC_141691.1:304822536-307637536 GCF_964263255.1 Lissotriton vulgaris
TTGCTCCAGTTGAGCAGTTTTGCATTCCCTGTTTTTGTTTTTGTTCTGAAAAAAACATAAAAAAGAAGAAAAAAAACAGTTCTTTTTAGAACTACCTCCAGTTCTCAAAAAAGAGCTATATTCTTATCAAATTCAAAATGAGTAACTGAAGTGGAGTGCAGTGAGAGAGGCGAGGAAATGAAAATGAGTGAGAAGGCAAAGAACGGGACGAGAGGGGAAGGGAAGTGAAGTAGGGGGACAGAAAGAAGGTGAGTGTGGAGAACGAGAGTGAGGAGAAGTAGAGTGAACATGGGGAACGTGGATAAGTGAAGAAAATATAGTAAAAGAACGGTGGTGTGGAAGGGTAAGAAAAGACTGACGCAAGCCCTTTCACATTATACCTGCGCCAGGTGTAATGTATGCAAAGGGGGCGTATTGACGCAAGAAAGGGTCGTAGAAGTGACGCAGTGAAACCTATGAGATTTCACTGGGTCACTTTTAGGACACCATTGCGTCAAAATCTGCGCCTGCCTCACAGCAGGCGTAAGACTGACGCAGGCCCTTTCACATGGGGCTGGCCCCATGTGAAAGGATGCATTGCTGGAGTTGCATCACTTTTGTGACACACTCCTGCAATGCATCACTACCTCTAAGCACTTTAAATGATTATTTTACTGTTTCACTGGGTTTTAACATGGTACGCTCCCCCGTCCGCTCCCCGGGGCGCGTACCGGGCACTCTCCCCGCGCAAATCGAAAAAAAAAAAAATTGCCCCGCGGGGCCCTTTTATGGCCCCCACATCAAACCTAGGAGATCAGGGGGGGTCTACTCTGCCCCCTTATGGCCATTTCCCCCTTTTTTTTTGCCTCCTCTTGTGTCTCGATCTTACCGAGACACAAGATGGCGGCCACTCCAGACTGTTTAGAATGTTTACAGACACCCGAGAGCCAATCAGCTTTCCGCTCGCAAGTCGCGTGGCGTGCCCGGTGCGCTCCCCTGTGCACGTACCGGGGCGCTGCCAAAGATATATATATTTTTTTGAACCTAAATTGCTAAAAAACCACTGGAGCACATATCTTGAGACATAGCAAAGGCACATCGGGCTACCAGTCCCTACAATTTTGCCAAGTTTGGTGGAAATCCATTCAGCCGTTCGGGCTAAAAGTGAGGTCGACCGCCCTATAGATATTAACATGGGGAAACACGTTTTGGGACCCCCCTTTTATCTGGTCCCCGCTTGACGAATCCCCCCAAAACTTTCAAGGAAGGACCGGAGCTCCGTGAGGCAAATTTGAAGAAATTTTCAGGCAGATACGTCAACCGGCGCCAAAGTTATTCCAAATAGAATTTTGAGATTTTGCATTGAAAAAAATCCTAACTATAACTACCTACTGGCGACCGCGGTGTGTGACCAAGGGCACTTGGTGCTCGAAACGCGTAACCAGCGAGGTTTTTATTAAAGATCTCCTTGACTGCAGCCATTGGGTCCGTGTCTTCGTTTTTCCACGACAGGAGTGTGGTTATTTGAAGATTACTTGGTTCATGTGACACGGGGAGCAGCTGTCCTCGTTTACGGAGCCCACTCACCAGTAAGAGGTCGGGAGTGCAGCAGCTGCAAAGCAACGCTTGTTTCCGAGGAGGAATTAATTCACCCGAACCCCCTGAGCGGAAGAAAAGAGCCTTTGTGTTGGCGGACAACAGCTTCCTACAGCGGGTCCTAGTGGCTAGCGGTCGGTGAGCAGTGTCCAACCGGAACGAGGCGTCCATTCGGAATTCTCAGGTGGCGAGAATTGGCGTGTAGTCAAGAGACCGGCAGCGGCGCGAGCCGCCGGGTTACAGTTTACAACAACAAAAACCTCTCCAGTCGCACCATGTCAGCTAGCTTGGAGAGAGATAGGGAGGACGCCGCTGAAACACTCTTCAGCAATGTACGAAGAAACATTTCAACAGCTAACGCGGCGAACAGTCAGCCCAATGAAGCGCAGCAGGATGTTAAACAGCTGCTGAAAACTTTGGAGAAAAAAACCAAATCGGAGATCACGAAGTGGTGGGAGCACAAGTCTCTCACCAAATACGTTGAGGCCGGACGAGTTCCGCGAGGTCTGCGGATTATGCTGGCACCCAGCTTCGAGGACCCCAATCCAGCGATGCTAAAAGAGTGGGGTGAGCTGAACTTGGATGTGTCAATGAACCTGGTAAAAGTATTGATTAAATACGCGGTCATTGACCGTGATAAACTGCTGGAGGACATTAAGGGTATTAATGAGCAGCTGGATGCGGTTACAGACCCGGAAACCAAGTTACTAATCACTAACATGAGAGACTGAACAAACACGAGGAGCGCATTAAGATTAGAAAAGTGCACAAGTTCGCGAGGGACTTGAAGGACTACGAGACGGGACAAATTTATACGTTTGCCAGGAAGTATGATCGAGCAAAACAAGCCAAACTGAGCAAACAAACTGCCAAAGTGGGAACCAGCAGCAACTTGGCAAAAGCAAATCAACAGGATGATGCGATGGATAATTCAGATCCAGATACAGTCTCTCTGGCCAGCTCATCCAGTATGTCTCTGTCTGAGATTAGTAACACAGAAACACAACCGGGAAGAATTTTAGAAATCGGTGAAGAGATGGATTTTTTAGTAGACGATCGGCTGCAAACTTTGCGTCCGAGGCACAAAAAGAACTACAACGCAAAAAGCGGAATGCAAGACGCCACGCAAGACGCAAAAGGAGGAAAGCAACAGCAGCCTCAACAGCAAAAGAAAAAGAAACAATGGTTCAACAAGAAAAAGCAATAAAGGATTGTACCATTACCAATCTTTCCGATGTTACCCTCACTTCAGCAGAAGAGCAATTATTGGCTCTAGGACTTAACTTTTGCCCAGAAAGTTCGTTTAATTACACCAGCACAAGAGCTGATGTTTTTAAGTTTATTCGGAAGCTTAAACTCAGAAAGTTCTTTGCATCCAAAAACGCAACCAAAAATAGGGAGCGTACCGCGGGCACGATAGCAAACAATAGTGCCATTGTTACAGCCACAGCCACAGTTCCAGCAGTCCCAGCAGCGAGAGATGCTAGACTCTTGCTCACCTTGTGCGATTTGGACAATATGGCGGCCTCATCACCGGTGGAGGATGGTGTCCTTAACACACAAAGAGAATTGAGTAACGTGGATATTTGCCAAAAAGGAGCAGGCGAGAGTCCCTTCAAACCGGTAAGCACCTTTTTACCCGTCATGCCTAAAGATGCAATTGACATTTATCATGAGTGCGTGACGGAAGATTTAAAAAGACTTAACCGTACCATACAGGCACAAACCAATAAAAACAATGCTAGGATCATACAATACAACACCCTAATGAAGAAACTTAGTCAAAATCAGGAAGTTGTTATTAACAAATCTGATAAGGGGGGTAATATTGTCTTATGGAAGAAGGAAGAGTATGTGGTCGAGGCCATGAGACAGTTAAATGACCCTACCTGCTACGAAAGATCTAATGGGATGGCCTATAAACGAGCCAAAGACAATTTGAAGAAAATGCTATTGTCTTATAAAAGAACCAATTTGATCTCTCAATCAGAATTTGACTACTTGCACAGAGAACATCCGGTGCTACCAAGATTGTATTTGATCCCAAAAATCCACAAGCAGAAAATTCCGACCCCGGGCCGCCCCATCATAGCGGCTATAAACAGTGTGGGGGAGAATATCTCACATTATATAGACTATTTTCTGCAGGACATTGTCAAAGGTTTGCCTAGTTATTTAAAAGACACGGGGGACTTTCTCACCAAACTCAATTCCATCCAGTGGCGCCAAGAATGGTGTATTTTAACTTTGGATATTGAGTCTTTATACACTTCTATAGACCACACCAAAGGATTGAACGCCATCACTCATTATCTGGGTTTCCGATCTTGTGAATATTATGCACACAATAAGATGCTGTGTGAATTAGTGCAGTGGTGTTTGAACAACAATTACTTCATGTTTGCTAAAGATGTATGGAGGCAAGTACGAGGTGTGGCGATGGGATCGTGCTTCTCCCCCAGTTATGCATGCTTGCATGTAGGCTGGTGGGAGGAGCGCGGTCTCACCAACACTCCCGGTTTTGAAAAGGTTCAATATTGGAAACGGTTTATTGATGATGTGTTTTGCATTTGGGAGGGGGATGAGGAAAGCGCTAGAGTTTTTGTTGATGCTCTAAATCAGAACAATGATAATCTGTTCTTCACGGCCAACATCAGCAGAGAGAAAGCAGACTTTCTAGATGTACATGTTGCCATTACCAACAATACAGTTACCACTTCATTGTATCGTAAACCAACGGCTGGCAACAGTATATTACACGCTAGTAGTAAGCATCCCCAACACGTAATCACCAATATTCCTTATGGAGAGTTGCTCAGAGTGAAGAGAATTAGCAGCACTCCAGAAACCTTTGAACAAGAGGCACAGATCACAATGAATAGACTGAAAGCCAGGGGGTATAATGACAAGGTTCTCAATAATGCACTCAGGAGATGCCGAGCTAAATCTCGGGAATCCCTTCTGATTAGCGAAAATGTAGAACAGGAATCAGACAATCCTGCCCCTCGTCTTATACTGGCATTCAGTAGTCAAGAAAAACAGATAAGATCCATTGTGAAAAAGCACTGGTCAGTTCTTCGAACAGACAGTGTCTTGGGTGATATTATCCCCAATGCCCCTACTATAACATACAGAAAAGCACCGAGCATGCACAACTGTCTGGTCAAAAATAGCCCTGAATTATGTAATGGTAATGCCTGGCTCAAACATAAAGGTTTCTTTAAATGTTCCTCCTGTAGGGCTTGTAAATTTGGTGTCAATACATCTCATTATTTTACACCTTTTAGCTCTAGGAAGAAAGCCATTCGGGGGTACTTCAACTGTCACAGTGAGTTTGCAATATATGTCCTGACGTGTACCTGTGGCCTACGATATGTGGGCAGTACCAAGCTACAGGTGCACGCCAGGATCTTGCAACACTTACGTGCCATTGTGAACAATGACAACACGTACCCAGTAGCACGTCATTTCAAGTCCACACATAATAATGATCTATCTAACTTATCTTATTATGTTATCGATGTGGTCGCGCCCCTCATGCGAGGAGGCGATAGAGAAAGACTGCTACGTAAAAAAGAAACCGAATACATCATAGAATTAGACAGTAAGTACCCAAATGGGCTCAACACCACAGAAGATCTGCACCATTTGTTATAGCTTTAACTACTATAATATTCTCATGAGGTTTTCTCCATATTTTTCTCCTCAAGGTCGTTCTGAAAATAACAAACTGATACCAGATGGCGCCGATCCGGCATCAAATGGGAGTCCAGCAAGGATTCATTTATCACACTGATCTTGAGGGGTTTGCCTTCATGTAAATATTATCTCTCCATCGATTCCCTAAAATATTTTGGTGACTAATGAATTTTAAGTCAACCAACAATTTGTTTTTAGTTCACGATTTTGCACTTTCACTATTTTTTCAATATAGATCATATTTTGATTTATCACCAGTGGGTCAATTTAATATCAGTGTTGCCATGTTATAGATACATGTACACATAGATGTCATACATTTCTTCCAAATCATAGTTAACAACTTTGTATTTCTATGTGTCCTTTTGTCCATCTTAATACCATGAAATTTTCATATTGAGAGGTAATGAATGTAAATTTGTAAATAGAGAGAGAGTATATATTTTTGTAGTACATAAAAATGTTGATATGTATAGGAATATATAGATTTGTATATATATATTTTTTCACATAACATTTGGATACTGTATATAGGATAGTCTGTACATATATATATATATAATTTTTTCTAGATTTTTATAGATGGATTTGAATTTGATGGACCAGTTTCAGTATAAAATGGAGGGGTGTATATACGATATAGTCGCATGTATATATATATACATTCTTTGTACATGGTTATGGCTTAATGAGTCAATAATATTGCATTCATGCAGTTATAGTTTTTCTTAAAGCCATCAACACTGGTTTTTATTTCAAGTGTATATAGAGGTGAGCACGTATTGTATATGTGATTACGTATTATCTCTATGTCTACACTTTGTGACCCACGAGAATGGGTGGAGCATCACTGGTTAAAAAAATGTATAAATTTGTAGCTGACCTGGTGCGCGGTGTGTGACCAAGGGCACTTGGTGCTCGAAACGCGTAACCAGCGAGGTTTTTATTAAAGATCTCCTTGACTGCAAAAAAAAAAAAAAAAAAAAAAAAGGTGCGCGGTGTGTGACCAAGGGCACTTGGTGCTCGAAACGCGTAACCAGCGAGGTTTTTATTAAAGATCTCCTTGACTGCAGCCATTGGGTCCGTGTCTTCGTTTTTCCACGACAGGAGTGTGGTTATTTGAAGATTACTTGGTTCATATATATATATATATATATATATATATATATATATATATATATATATATATATATATATGTACTCCAAACACGCAGCAAAACACCACGCTTGATGACACCATGTGCTGGCCAAAAGTTTATTCAAGTCAGCCCTTCGGACGCGTTTCGCCTGACCTGCAGGCTTGATCACGCTGTCCGGATTTGCTTCACGGAATCCGGTTGATGCTCATAAGGGTACACCTCCAAATGTCACAACACCTCTGATATAAATACACAGAGGGCTTGAGCCATTAGGCGAGGGAAAAAACAACCAGGAAGGGAAAGGGAAGGGCCAGCAGGGAAGGGAATTCATGTAACGACAAAAACATACACTCTGTAAATACAATGATATCAACAAGTTACTCTCAAATGGTCTCGCTAAGGAACAAGATATACACCTTGTGGTCTGAATAAAGAACGATGTTGGACAAGCGTCTCCTCTATTGCCTTCTGCCACTTCAAGCAGCCTAAAGACACAAACACAGGTTAGCCAAAAGTCACACTCAACAGAAGACCTATATAGCTGTGTATGCAAGCCCCTATATTTGGCATACCATGAGGTTAGGCAAGAGACATTATGACTGGAGTCTGTTGTAGGCACCTTTCCATACTGAGTCAGTGTTCAACCACGAAAGACCACAAAGATAGGAAGACTTCAAGGGTCCTTATTAACAGACACGGTGGTGTGTGGGAAGCAAGAACCACTGCACTCCGCTCTGTGAGGCATAAGGAATAACCATTAGTTGCAGTCCCTTCCTGTTAAGTCAATAAGTACAACACAGTCTTAAATAAACACAACAAGCAGTGAATCTCACCGCTTCGTTCCTGCTGGCAAACAAGGTAATAATAAACACGGTGGCGCGTAGTTGCGACCACCACTACGCCCCGCGAATAAGACACAGTCTGGGCCCAAATCATAAGATAAATGCAATAGTCCTTTTCCGGAGTACTTTACTCCGATGACAATAGAAAGAACGGTAACGCGTGGCAGCTCACCACCGCGCTCCGCTCTGCAAGACAAAACCCCAGAGATGGCGGTTATAGGCTCTTCGCCCGTCGAGGAGGCTTCCTGACTGAAGCCGATCCTACCTGGTCCCACGTCTGGATAGGAAACGAACAGCGACTGAAGACCGCTCGCCGAGCAGCGTTCTCCTCTCCTCCTATGCGGACACCGGAACAACAACGAATAACACGCGACCGGATGCGTGTCTCTAGTCTACAAATACCTTCCTCCTCCAGGGCTGATGGGTGTTGTAGTTTCACTCCCTGAAAAATCGGTGACGGGCTTCCGTGTACACAACCCCGCCGATGACAGTGCAGGCGCAATCATCCGCAACCTGACACACGCGTCCGAAGGGCTGACTTGAATAAACTTTTGGCCAGCACATGGTGTTGCCAAGCGTGGTGTTTTGCTGCGTGTTTGGAGTACTAATATTAAGGACCTGACTACGGAGGTCCTTTTACGATGACACACCCGCTGATCAGGTAGGCGGCGGCGTACTCTGTGGTGAGGAGTTGGGGAATATATATATATATATATATGACGGAAAGATTGAAAAAACACGAGGACAGAATCAAGGTGTGAAAAGCACATAAATTCGCCAGGGACCTGGCTGATTATGAAAATGGACAGATTTTTACTTTTAGTAGAAAATACGATGTAGCAAAAAGGAAGCAATACAGTGACAAGCTGGCCAGCAATTCTGTAAACACTGGTCCCACCGTCAATTTGGTTGAATCTTCCTCTAACACAGACACCACCTCGACACTAAGCTCATCATGTGAAAGTATTGATCAAATGGGCACAAACAAAATCCACTTGAATATGAGTGAAGAATTGGATTTTTTAGTAGAGGAGAGACTGAGAACATTGCGTCCAAGACAGAAAAAGCAATCAGACGCAAATGTAGGAATAAAAGACGATGGGCACAGTGCAAACGCTGGAAAGCAACTCACAAAAAAGAAAAAGAAAACCTTTTGGAAAAAGAAGGGACAATAATTGATAACACAGTAATTAATCTCAGTGATGTTGAACTTTCTACAGCAGAACAACAGTTACTTGCACTGGGACTTAACTACTGTCCAGGAGAAAATTTCAATTATGCCAAAACGCGCATTGATGTTTATTGCTTCATCCAAAAACTAAAATTAAAAAAGTTCTTTGCATCTAAAACTGACAAAGCTCATCCACTTAATCCTGATACTACAACAGTGGGAGAAGGGAATGTACCATCCTTATTGGTTTCTGATGCCTCTACTGTGCTTTTGTTTAATGAATGGAATAATGAAGAGGCACACACAGGCACCCTAGATAATGTTGATCTGTCTACACAAGAGAGGTTACGCAGAATAGATTGCATGCAAAAGGGTGCATGTCTAAGTCCGTTCAAACCTAACTCTGTGTTCGTGCCTAATATCCCTAAAGACTGTATCGACACATATCATGATATGGTTGTGTCAGACATAAAGAAGTTAAATCATGCCATTAGAAAAAACATATGGCAACGTAATGTGTTCTTTAGAAACCTGGCATATACCAATTTAATGAAAAAACTTAGCAATAACTGTAATGTAATCGTTAAAAAGTCTGATAAGGGCGGTAACGTCGTATTATGGCCTAAAGCAGACTATATTGCTGAGGCACACAGACAACTTGCAGATATTGCTTGCTACACAAAAGCGACTCCAAAAGAGTACGATAAGGCTAAGGAGAACATATACAAATTGTTGTGTCAGTGGAAGAGAGAGGGCCTCATCTCCAATGAGGAGTTTAAATTTCTGGACAATGAATTTCCCAAAATCCCCATTTTGTATCTTATTCCCAAGATACACAAAGGTAGAATGCCTGTTCCTGGTAGGCCCATAATTTCCGCCATAGGAAGCATGGGATAACATCTTGGTCAATATATTGACCACTTCTTGCAAGAGATAGTTGTCACACTTCCAAGTTACATTAAAGATACTGGAGATTTTCTTTCTAAAACAGAGAATATAACATGGTCGGACGGCCTTATGTTAATTACACTCGACATAGAGTTGTTATATACTAGCATCGACCATTGCCAAGAACTTGAGGCCATTAAACATTATTTGTCTAAGCGTCCCATTGAATATTATGCTCACAGCAAAGTTATTCTTACATTAATCGATTGGTGCTTACACAATAATTTCTTTCTTTTCAATGACACCTTGTATAAACAACTAAGAGGAGTCGCTATGGGGGCCTGTTTCTTCCCCAGCTATGCATGTTTACATGTAGGCTGGTGGGAGGAATGGGCCCTTAGGCGCACTCACAACAACATATTCGAAAGACATGTTACTGCTTATTATCGGTCTATTGATGATATGTTCCTATTATGGCAGGGAACACAGGAAGAGGCAGAATCATTCATTGCTGCCATTAATGATAATTGCATGAATTTAAATTTTACCTCTATGATCAGTACACTGCAAATTGATTTCCTTGACGTGAGGCTTCAAGTCAAGAACGGGACATTAAGCACCTATTTCGTAAACCCACAGCTGGGAACATAACATTACACGCTGAAAGTTCCCACCCCAAACACCTTATAGCGAGTATTCTGTATGATGACATTTTAAGATTGAAACGTATTTGCAGTGATCATGCTGATTTCTTAACATGTCAAGAGACTATGTGTAAGCGTCTCAAAAGCCGAGGTTACAGCAACAAAGTCATTCATAAAATAAAATTCAGAACGTCCAAGAAATACTCTTTTCACTAAGCTTCAAACTGATAAAGATCTAGAAAAGGAAGTTTCTGACAACCCTAGATTTATTACCACTTTTTTCTAGGCAAGAGAGAAAGATCAGAACCATCATGACCAAACATTGGCCAATTGTTTTGACTGATGTTATGTTACAAGAAAGATTGCCCAATACACCATCAATTACCTTTGGAAGAGGCAAATCTATGGGCACTGAACTTGATAACAATTCTCCAGAAACTTGAAAACCACCTCTTTGGTTACACACCACTAATGGCTTTAGGCGTTGTACCTCTTGTCGTGCTTGTAAATTTGGGTGTAACAAGACAAGTTATCAGACACCTTTCCAGACGTCCCCGGTCCCGATCAGAGGCAGCTACAACTGTAAAACTGATTGTGCCGTTTACGTTTTGACGTGCACTTGCGGGCTAAACTACATTGGTAGTACTAAGCAGCCAGTGCACGTCAGAATTTTGCAGCACATAAGGGCATTATTACATAACGACCCTGCTTACCCTGTGGCCAGGCATTTTGCTAACTGTCATGGTAAGGACATTAATTGTCTATCATATTATGTTGTCAGTGCCATTCCGAAATCTAAGAGGGGCGGCAACCGAGAGCGGTAACTTAGGCAACCTGAAACTAAATTTATATTAGAGTTTGACAGTAGGTGGCCACAGGGATTAAACAACACAGAAGATATGCATACTTTTCTGTAAGGATACAATATTGCCTATTATGTTTAAAGTAACTTTGGTTATCAATCAGTTGTTCTGCCAAATTCCATATACGTATTGGCATTTCCACAGAGTGAGTAAGCACCTTTTCTTTACCTCACCTTGATTATTGTTTTTATAATATACTGTTTTTTAGCGATATGGTAATTTTTGAATAATTTTATAAATTTTAATATTTTACCCGGAAGGAGTATCTTATTATTAATGAATTATAATACATGGCTGCTATGAATTTTGTATATTGTATTTTATAATATTAATCAAGGTTTTATTGTATTTAATATTGCACTGCACTTCTTTATGCCAATTTGCACACAACTGTTTTTTGCACTGTCTTGTTAGTCCTTATTTTAGGATATGTTTGCACTAAGCACTTTCACTGAGTACTTTGGTTGCCTGGATTCATCCGGTTATATTTACAACACACAAGGGCAGCGCAGAAATGTAATGTTACATCGTAACATTGATACAATATGGATTTATCCAGATAGAAATTTATTGTATCTTAACAACTAGTTTTGTGAAAAATCGCTAAAATTTTGTATTATTAATGATGTGTGCGTAATACACAAGCACTTAGAATTTTTCAAATAATTTAAATAGCGTTTAAGCATGTATTTGTGTCAGGTATAGAAGAAATACTATGCACATCATGTTAACATAGTCTTTTTACACTGCCATTTGACCTTGTGAATGCTATTCTAATGCAACCCAGGTGTGCACTTTCACCACATGTATATAAAGAAAAAAATGGCGCAGTTTAAGCTGAATGTGATCAAGGGCTGCATAGCCCGAAACGCGCCTGAAAAACTTTGCTGCAGAGGCCTGAGTTTCCTTCTTCGCCAGGGGCTTTCTGGAAGTGGTTGGGATTTTCACCGAATATATATATATATATATATATATATATATATATATATATATATATATATATATATATATATATATATATATATATATATATATATATATATATATATATATATATATATATACATACATACATACATACATACATACATATATATATATATATATATATATATATATATATATATATATATATATATATATATATATATATATATATATATATATCAAGGGTGCATGTAGCAGCTGAACACGTAGATGCCTTCACCATGTGAATAAAAGGTTGAGTGAAAACAAACCCCTTGGAGTGTTGGATTATTGCCTTGGATGTAAGGGGATTGTATTCGACATATATATGCAAGAAAATAGGCCCTCCAGTCGGGTGTGAATTGTTCCAAAGTTCTTTATTCCAGCAAGTACCAGCATGAGAGCATTACGCATTTCGACCGGACAACGGTCTTAATCATATGGAAACAAATGAGGAACCGGTGTACGTGAGTTTAAATGCACTTTCAAAAGTGAGGAAGGACTACCATGCTTATACATAATAACAGTCTTATTCATCACGTTTTTTCAATTACAAAAAATTGGATATCAGTCAAAATGTCTTAATAAACCCCTGCTTCACATCAATATGTTAAGATGTTTCAGTACAACTCAGTATTTTGAAGTGGGTCACTGATCGATGGTTTTCCAGTCTTTAGGACTACATGACCCATAATGCAATGTATTAGATTACTTTAACATCGTCCTGTCCTTCCATTTTTTACCACATTAAAAAAAAATGTTCACAAACAGCATCCACATTGAATAATTGTTGCAGCCTCAAAATGTATTTAATTCCTTGCAAGGCTTAGTAAAAAAAATGTCTGTGCCTATTGTGCCTATTGTGAAAAAAGTGTTTGTCCTCACGCTAATCAGTAAATCATTAGGCAAGTACCAGCATATACTGAAATGTCATTCGTCCATCGTATTGAGTTAAAATAAACCTTCAAACTCTAGCTGTTTCCCAATGCGTAAAATTCTTGACAGGCAGGCCCCTGTTAAAGCAATGACCCAAGCCTCAGCCAAATCTCCAACAATATGGGGCAGTCTGGGCGTCCTTAAGCATGCTCAAAATGAAATCCACTCAAAGTTAATGAAATGAAGGCCGCTGCCTGACAAGTTGAGGACTGGTCACAGAGTCACCGAATATATGCCAAAAGAGATCCCGCAAAGCATTCATAATGAGAGAAAATAGGCCCTCCACTCGGGAGTAAATTGTTCCAAAGTTCTTTATTCCGGCAGGTATCTGCATGTGAGCATTATGCGTTTCGACCGAACAACGGTCTTAATCATATGGAAACAAATGAAGAACCAGTGTACATGAATTTAAATGAACTTTCAAAAGTGAGGAAGGACTACCATGCTTATACATAATGACAGTCTTATTCATCACGTTGTTTCAAAATCTGGTAATCAGTAAGAATTTCTTAATAAACCCCTGCTTCACACCAATGTGTTAAGATGTTTCAGTACAACTCAGTATTTTGAAGTGGGTCACTGATAGATGGTTTTCCAGTCTTTAGGACTATATGGCCCATAATTCAATGTATTAGATTACTTAAGCATCTCCCTGTCCTCCTGTTTTTTTACCACATTTAAAAATGTCTTTTTCACAAAGAGCCTCCATAGTGAATAATTGTTGCAGCCTCAAAATGGATTTAATTCTGTGTAGGGCTTAGTAACATTTTTTTCTGTGTCTAATGTGAAAAAAGCCTTCGTCCTCACGTTAATAATAAAAAATCATTAGGCAAGTACCTGCACATACTGGAATGGCACTCCTCCATTGTGTTTTTGGTTAAAATAACCCTTCAAACTTTAGCTGTTTCCCAATGCGTAAAATTCTTGACAGGCAGTTCTCCTGCTTATGCAGTGGCCCGTGCTTCAGCCAAATCTCCAACAATATACGGCAGTCCGCGGCTGTCCTTAAGCATACTCAACATGAAATCCACTGAAAGTTGATTAAATGAATGCCTCTGCCTGACAAGTAGAGGCCTGGTCACAGAGTCACCAAATGTATGCCAAAAGAGATCCCACAAAGCATTAACCACTTGGATGCTAAGCATCTTCTGGAACTTCAATGTAATTTCCATTGAAATCAATGGAAACTCCATGACGAGTTACCCTTGTCATTAGCATTGAAGGGGTTAATGATATGAGAAAACAGGCCCTCCAGTCGGGAATGAATTGTTCCAAAGTTCTTTATTCCAGCAGGTACCTGCATGTGAGCATTACGTGTTTCGTCCGGACAACGGTCTTAATCATATGCAAACAAATGAGTCACTGATCAATCTTTTTCCAGTCTTTAGGACTAAATGGCCCATAATGCAATGTATTAGATTACTTTAGCATCGTCCTGTCTTTCCATTTTTACCACGTTTAGAAATGTCTTTTTCACAAACAGCATCCACAGTTGTTGTGAATGTATCTACGACCCTAGTTAAATATTCCTGATTCATGCCCTTATGCGGTTATAATAAATCATGTCCTAATGAAGGCATACGAATCTTACCCATATTCAGTCATAGCCCCTGCAGCCCAAATACGGCAAGGCTACTTCCTTAGATTCCTAGAGAGCACAACGAGTTCTTTCGACACACCAAACCTTCAGCAACCTGGGAATTCCCCATGTCTTTGTTTTGATTTGTCATTGAACTCCTGCGAGCACTAAAGGAACAGTCAGTTCTTAGTGACATCTTTTATTGACGTCTTATGTCCAACCTTTAGTCAAACACGGCACCTTCCAGGTATAAATATACCAACACTTGCCTTAAGCAACACACGGTGGTATGGAGCAGAGCGGCAATCTACTTATCCGAAGCCCAGCTGATGCGAGAGCCGAAGGAAGCCGCCCCTCCCCTTTGACACACTGGAGAAGCTGCCTTTTCTCATGCCAAGAAATCCAGCTCCGCTGTTTCCAGTCATCCTTGCGGGTTACTGGGAAATCGAGTCCTGATAAACGAGATACAAGACCTCCTTCATTCTATAACGGAGCTGATTCAAACCTTAGAGAGAATTCTTGATTCAGATTCTTGGCAAAAAACCTAACTTAACTTAAAAATGCAACTTACTTACTCTTTCCCACGTATTAGGCTTAGGTCAGGTACACAGGGGTAGGCGTATCTTAGAAGCACCAGTTGAATTTGTTAGTCAATGTTTTTATGTATGTAAATATTTTATCCATTTTAAGTATCATATGGCTAAGAAACCATATCAATGCTTTTACAGTATTATTTCATAATACTCCTTTTACTGTACGCACTTTACTTCATGATAAGTATTGCAATTGTGGCAATGCATTTCTCTTGCATGAGAAAGAAGAATGCTCTATAAAATAACGCCTTTCATTGAAAACGCCCGTCTCTCTATTTCTCCGCACCCTGGTGAAATTAAGCATGCACGATTGACTGAGTGAAATAGCTGTCTATTGTTTTCACACGACTCTGGAGATACACTCCTTATTCTGGGGGAGCAAAGCTGTCATGTTATATGGTTGTCAGAAGCTAATCCCTTCTTGTCTAAATCAGGGAAGTTAACCTCTCCCTATTCATTTGAGAAAGTTTCTAGTGACCTCTGAGCTTGCTGGCAAAACTAATTTAGTCTAACATAGTCAGTAGAGACCTAAATGACCTCAGTCCTACGTCTACACTGCTGTTTATGTTATTCCAATGCACAGAGCCTATTGGGAATATAGGAACTACACTACACAGTGAATAATTGTCATATTTTTTTCTGTGCCTATTGTGAAAAAAGCGCTCATCGGGCAATGAATCACATCGCAGATCGATGGGGGTTAAAAGGTCACTTTTCTTTAGCAACTACAAAACATAATGATAATACAATCCATGACTTTCAATTTAAAAAAACACCCCCCGCCACTCCTCCATGATCTCCCATGAAAATCCCCATATCGATCCCCCAATGACATTTCCCCCATATCGATCCCCAAAGAGATTTCCTCCATGAATTTTCCCCAAATAGATGTCCAATTCTCCCCCACCAGGAACCTCTACCCCAACCCCTTATCTTTATTTCCCTTCTGTCCTAAGCTATTCTGTCTTCCCCAACCCTTCCTACCTGCCTCAATCCCGACCCAATCTGCCACCAGCAAAAAACCCCGTAAAGGCATTTTTCCTGTCCCTCCCTCCATGCCCCCTTCTTATCATTTTTTGGAATGAATCATAATTAAATATTGTACCATAGTAATCCCCATTAAAAACCGTAGAATCATCTTGAAAGAGAAGAAAACATTATTAATATCACATGTGTCCCCAAACAAGAAGGAAAGCTGATTATGCAAACCTTCAACCCCACAGACGTAGCCCTAAAATATAAGACAATTTATCTTTAATGTTTACAATGTACAATTCACTTGCAATGAAGGATAAATGAACCCCATCCGATCTGAAAATTTGAAAATCTTCTTTTCCGAAGTCATCATGTGATAACCAGCTAATGTCGTAAATGAGGCAGAACTGGCGTAGTTCTCTGTTAAATTTACGCAAGGCAATGTCAATGGCCGAAAACTTGTCTGCGCCCCTCCAAACCCGCCTTGGTACAAGTGCAGTAAATATGATTTTCGCGTTGGGCCAAGCAAGTCAGCTTTGACGTCCAGAAGGAGTACAGACAACTGTACTAAATTATTTTCCCCTAAATTAATTAATAACACCTTAGGTAAAGGCTTAGAAGAAGCCAACTTTCTCACGGAGACCTGGATGAATGCCTCTTCAGCGCCCGACATCGCCATCGCCATCCCAGAGGGCTACAAGATCACCCGGAGGGACCGCACCGCCAACCAGATGGGAGGAGGCATCGCCATCATCCACAGGGACACCATCCGCATCACGACTTACACCGACGACATCCTGACTATCGCCGAACACCTACACTTCCAGATCCACACCGACCCGAAGACCACTCTCAGAGGCACCCTGATCTACCGACCCCCGGGACCGCGCACACAATTCAGCGAGGACATCGCCGACTTCATCAGCCCGCATGCCCTCCCCTCCGCTGACTACATCCTCCTGGGGGACCTCAACTTCCACCTGGAGAACAACAACGACCGCAACACCACCACCCTGCTCGACAACCTCGCCAACCTCGGACTCAAGCAGCTGGTGACCACCCCCACCCACCTCGCCGGACACACACTCGACGCCGCCTTCTCATCCAGCAAAGACATCACCTTCAGCCACGCCACAGGACTCCACTGGACGGACCACAGCTGCGTCCACTTCACCTTCAGAAGAACGACGATCCACCACCAGCAACAGGTCGCCCGCAGAAACTGGAGCAAGATCACAGTCGACCAGCTCGCCGCTTCCCTGAGCCAGCACCCTCCCGCCAGCTCAGCGAACCCCAGCCAGGCCGCCGAGAACCTCACGAAGTGGATCAGCAACTGTGCGGACGAACTCGCCCCACTGAAGACCCCGCCCAGCAGACCCGGCAGCAAGAAGGCCCCATGGTTCACCGACGAACTCAAGAGCTCCAAGAAGAACTGCCGAGCCCTCGGGAAAGCCTGGAGAAGGGAGCCAACACCAGACAACATGACCACCCTCAAGCTTGCCACCCGGAAGCACCACCAGCTGATCCGCGACACCAAGAAAACTGCATTCAAGGACCGACTGGACAACAACGCACACAACTGCAAGGAACTCTTCAACATCGTGAAAGAGCTCTCCAACCCCAACGCCGGAAACAACGACATCACCCCATTGCAAGAACTCTGCAACTCCCTCGCCTCCTACTTCCACAACAAGATCGCGGACATACACAACAGCTTCAACACCCAACCGACGAACGCCACGTCCGACTCAACCAAACCACCGCCCCCCACCACCACCCTCCGCGCCTGGACTCATATCAGCACCGAAGACACCGTCCGCATGATGAACTCCATCCACTCCGGATCTCCGACCGACCCCTGCCCTCACCACGTCTTCAACAAGGCCGACGCTGTCATCGCACCCCACCTGCGGGACATCATCAACACCTCATTCGACACCGCCACCTTCCCTGAGAGCTGGAAGCACGCCGAACTCAGCGCTCTACTCAAGAAACCAACAGCGGACCCCTCCGAACTCAAGAATTACCGCCCCATCTCGCTCCTCCCGTTTCCAGCCAAAGTCATCGAGAAGACCGTCAACAAGCAACTGGCCGCCTTCCTCGAGACGAACGGATCCCTCGACCCCTCACAGTCTGGCTTCCGAGCCAACCACAGCACCGAGACCGCCCTCATCGCTGCCACCGATGACATCCGAACCCTGATGGACAACGGAGAAACAGCGGCCCTCATCCTCCTAGACCTCTCCGCGGCCTTCGACACCGTCTGCCACCGCACCCTAGTGCAGCGCCTCTACAACGTCGGAATCCAGGAGAAGGCACTGGAATGGATCATCTCCTTCCTCGACGGAAGAACCCAGAGAGTCCGCCTACCACCGTACAAATCAAAGGCCACCGAAGTCATCTGCGGCGTACCCCAAGGATCCTCGCTGAGCCCAACCCTCTTCAACGTCTACATGAGCCCCCTCACGGCCATCGCACGCCAACACAACCTGAACATCATCTCCTACGCCGACGATACCCAGCTGATCCTCTCCCTTACCAACGACCCCGCCGCCGCCAGAGCCAACCTTCACGAAGGAATGAAAGAGGTAGCCGAGTGGATGTCGACCAGCCGCCTGAAGCTGAACTCGGACAAGACGGAAGTCCTCATCCTGGGATCCTCGCCCTCTGCCTGGGACGACTCCTGGTGGCCCCCCGCCCTGGGAACCGCACCCAAACCGACAAACCACGCACGCAACCTGGGCTTCATCCTGGACTCCTCCCTCTCCATGACCAAGCAAGTCAACGCCGTCTCCTCGTCGTGCTTCAACATCCTGCGCATGCTACGGAAAATCTTCCGGTGGATCCCCACCGAGACCAGGAAGACTGTCACCCAGGCGCTCGTCACCAGCCGACTGGACTACGGCAACGCCCTCTACGCCGGAACCACCACCAAGCTCCAGAAGAGACTCCAACGGATCCAGAACGCCTCAGCCAGACTCATCCTCGACATCCCACGACACAGCCACATCTCCGGACACCTAAGAGACCTGCACTGGCTCCCGGTCAACAAGAGAATCACCTTCCATCTCCTTACCCACGCACACAAAGCTCTCCACGATCAAGGCCTGAGCTACCTCAACAACCGCATCAACTTCTACGCTCCCAAACGACACCTCCGATCAGCCAGTCACGCCCTCGCCGCCGTCCCCCGCATCTGAAGAACGACAACAGGAGGAAGGTCCTTCTCCTACCTGGCCGCCAAGACCTGGAACTCCCTCCCGACTGACCTGCGCCTGACCCAAGACCACCTCGCCTTCAGGAAGAAGCTCAAGACCTGGCTGTTCGGGCAGTAGCAGCACCCCCCCCCCACCCCTAGCGCCTTGAGACCCTCCGGGTAAGTAGAGCGCTCTATAAATGTCTATGATTGATTGATTGATCAAACTGTGCAACAGCTGACCCCACTTCATCCCACTCTTACCAAACAATATAATGTCCGTGACCTCAAAACTAAATCCTAAATTTGCACCATAGTGGCTTCTGTCTGCTTGTTTGGCCGCCCATCTGATGAAAGAGTGCCCTACAATCCATGCATTCGCCATGGATGTTGATGAAGGTATGTGGGGACCGAGAAAGAGACACATGTTCGCAAGAACAAAATGTATGTTTTAACATTCATCAAAATTTCTAACATATTTTAAACAACAATTTGATGACCAAAGGCAAAGTCGATGCAGCTGCTTTAAAGAGAAAATCTCTCCTGAAGGCCTCTGAAGCAGCTCCTATGCAAAAAAAATGGGTGCTGAAAAATACAGTTGCTATTAGGGTAACAAGTAAACTCTTGAAATTTTGACCAAGTGAACCATGGACATAACGGACCGCTAAGTTTCCGCAACACCACAGTAGCCCTTTTAACTCTCTGATCTGTTTTGTATGAATCTAAATAGATCCTTAGTGAATCAGACAATGTTAATACATTGAAATATCTTAGACCTTGAATAAACGGCTTTCCTAGAATTTCGGATACCCTAAAGGCTCCAAAATATAACCATAACATGCAAAGCTTAAAAAGAGTAACTTCAAACTTGGAATAGCAAAGTGTGGGCAACATTGTAATAATCCCTTCTAGTAAGTCAAAAGATATAGGCTTGCACAGTATTGTCCCATGTTTCTTTACCTTAGACCATCCTAGCAAAATTCTTCTTCGTAACTCGCCCGGAGATGGGTCATAACCCCAATAACATTTACCATAGAAAGATATTTCTGAAAGCTTTCCTGCAATGGTGGTAGCTGCTATGTCTTTATCAATGTTGCTCGGCACAAACCGAAGTATGCCATCATTACGTAGAAAAGAGCCTGTTTGATCATTGTTACAACAAGCCGCGCCTGACTGCAGAGATTCTGCCCATGCCCTCCTGTAAGCTAATCGTGTGCCGATAGCATTGCGAGTGCTCCACCAACATCCTTTTCTTCAGTCCGCTAGCAACCATATCTCCTGAGTCTTTTCTGGTTCGGAGGTGGGTGCCAAACCACAGAATCTCTGCCACAGGGAACGAGATAACACATCTGCTATATTATTGTCCAGACCAGGAATATGCTTAACTCTAAAAGTTATATTCAACATCAAGCAACGCAGCATGAACCTCTGCAACAACTGAAGCAGGCGCTTTTCTCTTGCTTTCTGACCACTGACCAGATCGACCAAGGTTCTGTTATCAACATGAAAAAGCACAGATTTATTGGCTAGAAACTTACCCCAGACTGACAGTGCTACTATCAATAGAAAAAATTCAAAGAATGCAATACTGCACTTCTCAATGATCTAGTGCTGAGGCCAAGGTTCAGAGCACCATTTACATTCCAGAAAAGACCAAAACCATTAGCTCCTGAAGCATCAGAAAATATTTGTATAGACCACACAAAATGATCTTCAACGGACCAAAGGGGCACACCATTGAAAGTTTGCAGGAACATCAACCAGGCCACAAAATCTGCTCTCATGTGTAGGGATACTCTGACCCTGTGATGCAGTAATGATACGCCAGACATGGCAAAACCCAACCTCCTGCAAAAATATCACCCGGCTTTTACTAAACTGCAGGCAAAGTTCAAATGTCCCAACAACCATTGCATCTCAAATAGAGTCAGCTTACGTGCCACCTTAGCATGATTCAGCAACTGCACAACTTCTTGCACTTTTACCTTTGGTAATCTGGCTTCCATTTTTTATGTATCAATTTCTATGCCTAGAAATATTAGACATGTCTCTGGCCCCTCTGTTTTCTCTGTTGCTAATGGCACGCCTAATTCTTGCATCACTGTTCGGGAAAATTGGAGGGCCTTACTGCACAGCTATGAGCCCTTTTGACCAACAAAAATAAAATTGTCCAAATAATGGGACACTTGCATGTAGCCGGACCTGAATGAGAAAAGCCATTGTACGAAAGAACTGAAATCTTCAAAAAGTTGACAGGAGACTGCACACCCAATAGGTAACACCTTGCCAACAAATAAATCTCCTTGGAAATGTATGCCCAGTAGCTCGAAGTCTTTGGGATGTACTGGAAGCAACCTAAAATCTGACTTTATATCACATTTTGCCAACTCTCCGCTCCTGAGACAGCCTTGTTTACCAAATCCAGAGCTACGTCTACTGAGGCGAATTGCACTACAGTGTCCTCTTTGGCTATGAAATTGTTTACCAATAGTCTTTGAGGCCAAGACAAATGTTGAATCATACAGAATTCTCCCTGCATCTTCTTGGGAACCACTCCTAAAGGGAAAACAAAAAGATTGGGAATGGGCCAAGATAAGAAGAGGCCGTCTATTCTACCTTCGGCAATTTCAGAGTATAACTTGTTAGCAATTACTTGTGGGAATTGCTTTGCAGAATTTAAGTTTTGTGCAAACCTGCATTGCCGGGGACCTTGATAACCGAGTTTGAAGCCCTCTTTAAACCCCCACTCCAATTTTAAAGCTTTATCCCTCAGAGGGTAAAACTTAAGCCACTGACATAAGTTGGGAATATCAATTGTTGTAACCTCCTTTGAAAGGAGGCTGGAAAGGGGCACCTCTTCCTTTGCCTTGACTTGTATAAAAGCGGGAGGTTTGTTCCCTAAAGCATTGTAACACAGCATGTTTGCCACCACATTTTGAACATTCGTGCCTGTATTTGCATGGATACTTCTGACATAAGCCCCTTTTAAAAATTTCAACAGGCTCCTTTGGCATAGGCTGTGTTTTTTGTCCATGATCCCAGCCCGCTGGCGGTATGCAATGCAGGAGGTGGCCTCTGGGGATATTTCATCTGAACCCATAACTCATTATCTACTTCTCCCCAAGGTTTTCGGGAATTAGCACCAAACGAGCCTTAAACTCCTTGTCATAGTGTAGCCTTGCAAAACCTCCAAATTCTGCCTGAGCCTTCGATTTGAATCCAAGTATTTTGAAAATTGAGACCGAACAGTCCGGAAACTTTTCACAGTAAACGCTTGCAAAAATCAGAAAGGCCGAGGCTCAGGAATCAATGTTAGTGGGAACCCTGGGTCTCTTCGCTAGTTCCCTCGCTTCCGCCCTGGAACCTTCTTTAGATTGAAGCTCTCTAAGTAGTAGCTTAAAAACGTCTACAAATTCCCTGTTCAAAATCTAATGTTTAGTATCCTTATTTAGATGTGAACCTAAGGGCATGGACAACCCCATATATATAACTTCAAGGTTGTGTTTTTTTCTTTGTCATCCTTTTCTTCTCGGGAAATTGAGCCAGATGCCTTATCTGGAACCATATCTGTTTTAGGGGATACCTGCTCTTGTAACATTGTAGATTCACAATGACAACAGACCTTATCATTTGTGACTTTTTCAGGAACTGTGATTGCTTTACATTTTCTAACTTTGAATTGAGAACAACAGTCACAGGCTTGCCCACCTGTTTGACGGGGCTTGTCCAGCGCTGCACGTCTTCCTGTACTTATTCCGTCAGTGGTCTTGGAAAAACACTCTAGCTCCTTCCAACTTCTTTCAGATTTGTGCGTCTGTAAAATATTATCTTGAGAAATCTGATTAACAAGCCCCCCTGTTTGGAAAGAAAACGGTCATTAGAAAAGTCCTCTTCATTAGTAATCTCACCTTCCTCTAATTCTGATAAGTCGTCATCATCGTTATCATGAAAGCCCTGTGTAACCCCACTACTTGAAGGCTGAGCCACGTCCCCCACACCACCATCAAAAACCTTCCAGTTCACCACTTTTTTGAATTGGGAGAGTCTATAATCAGGTAATGAATTTTGGAAAATTGCATCAGCAGCTTTTTCTTGAGTGGAAAAAGGTAAGCAAGACTTGCTTAATGGCTGTGCGCTGCACCCGATGCCCTTCTGCAGCAGTGTCGTAGCATTGTCCTGTAAGTCGACACTACTTGCAGATATGCGGGGTTCTTGAGAATTACCAGGCACCGCATGAAAAGGTGAGCAAGATGCTAGAAACTTGCTGCACCTGATGCCCTTCCGCAATCCTGACTTAGGGTTGTCCTGCAAGCTGCCACTACTTGCAGACAAAGGAGGTTCAGGCACCGTAAGACTGCCTTAACCTTCCCCCCTCCATCTAAACCCACCTACCCACTCCAGGAGGCGCACTCACTGACCTAAAGGGGCTAACATCTGTAACTCCAACCTCAAGGTTGAATTCAAGGAACTCATACCAGAAGACACAACAGGAACGCTATTTTCCCCAACCAATCAAGGGGCATCTTTTGCTAAAATGTGACCATTCGCAGATAAATTACTGGTATCTGAAGAAATGATAGGAGAAAGTGGCCTCTCACAAGAAGCGGAAGCCTCAACCTTAGAAAAAAACCTTTTTGTACGAAGTATAGGAATGTCACTCCTCACAGACAGTTCTCCGGAAAATTCCCTCATAACATCACCAGAATTGCATAGTTGAAAATCAGGTGGCGCCAACACCTCAGTATTAGCAATGTCAACACCTTCAGAAATTTTGGATATCCCTTTAAGAAAGGCTCTCTAGTCCCTCTGCCTCTGACTGAGTGTGTGCGAGCCCTCCCTCTATACTACACCACAACGGGAGGAGCTGGCTGCTGTATGGAAGTAAGCAGGGGACCCTCTCTAGACATTTTATTCAAAGACTTAATTATTCTTCCAGGCACCACCTCAAGGGAACTGTCTGACACTGTACAGGCAATTACTACAGCAGACACCCCTTCTCCTTTTAAGGGTTAATCCAGTCCAAGCTTGACCCAAAACACAAGGGGCCAATAAATCTTCCTCCCCCCGCCTGGCACAACACTCTCAGTGCCTCCCTCACCTTATCAGCTGCTTCAGCCATCCTTAAACACACAATAAAACCTCCCAAAGTGGCAATAAATCAGTCAGGAGCGGCACAAAACAAGCGCGCTTCCTGCCTACCTCGCCTCAGGACCCCCAACTGGCATTCATTAGAACGCAGCATTTGAAAACGCTGCGTTCTAAAGCAAGCGCTTTGCCTGCACATGCCTGTTCTTAGGTGAAAAGTGGATGTGGATTGCGCACACCAATGATCTGATGTAAGTTCTCAATGTTCAGTTATTTACAAAAATATTACGTGCGTCGTGTAAATCATGTTAGCCTAACATGTAAGTGAACAGTGAAAGTGGCCAAGCCCCGACAGGCGACCTGGGCTCACACAAGCATAGCATTCAAGGGTTAATACTAACGTTATTATCAACAGTTTTCAGTGTTTCACAAATTTTTCAGAGCTTCATACACTTGTAATCATTGCATGATATGTAGTATTATTCTTTTTGCAGAATATATTCAAAAGAAGCAGATATTATACATGTTTCTTTACAAAGACCAACAATCAAAGCAATGTACAAAACAAAATAAAAAGCCCAATGCATTCGGGACTCCTGTCCCTTCGTCAGGGGCGGATCTGAAAAAATTTTAAGACATCAATCATTGATACATTTTTAAAGCACAGAGGAAAAGTGTAAACAACATCCAAACACTTATTCAACCCATATGCAGGTCAATATAAACCCAAAGCACCGAAATAGCTCATGCCAAGGGACCGGCGTGACCGTCCGCAGGATAACCACACCCTGCAATCCAGCGTACCAAGCACAATTACAGGAAACCCAACTATAGTCCTTATACTCATGAGAGTACCATCACCAAGATACCAAACAGGTGTGTATCAACTTAAACTTGTGCCTAATAACCACCATAGATAAATAAAAAGACTAGAGTCATAATGGAGGAAAACCTAGTGTGATAAAAAGGTACCTTAGATAACATGCAGCGCGTTATGGCTCCAGACAACTAAATAGCATCAAGACTCTGTAATAACCAAAGAAAATGCCACAAACTATGACTGAGTACAATGCCTTCAAGCAGTGTGCTTCAGGAACTGGGTTATCACATGAAACGCCTACCTCTATGTAATGGGACATCCACTAGGGTACTCGTAATTGCGACCTCTGGAACCAATGTCTAAAACCAACAGAAACTCTCATTGAATGATTGTACCAACGGGGCTGGGTGATACATTAAACGAATAAAATCCCCAGTTCTTACCTAATGCTCCTAACGGTGCTGCTTGTAAAAAGACCAACTGCAAGACAAGCTGACTGTTACACTGTGGACTTCGCGTCGTGTAGTGCTGCCCAAAACGAGAACTAAACGAGGCCTGCGGTTTAATCAATAACAATGATCAACCACTGGTGGAAACTCCACTAGTATACCAAACGCACTACTATTGTTAAAGTATAACAGGGGTAGCGACTTAATCTATTATTGATTAAACACCAAGTAATCACTCAAAGAATGTCTTTACAAAAATTGGTCATGTATTTTTTTGAGAATATGTGCATTTTCATTACAATTTCAAAAATACCTCAAAAAAAGTTCATACATGATTACAAATAAATCCAGAAGCTAACATTATCATACAACTGTTATAAAAACATTAGCACACGATTGTCATACAAAAAATTGCGGAAAGAGAATTGAATTGACATTCATGAAATTATAGAACAAAACTTAGAAAAAGCCCAATGCATTTCGGGAGGTTCCCTTCTGCAGGGGCACTGAAAAAAATGAAACATTGTATCAACAATCTATGACAATATTTTCTTGTTTGTAATCAAGACAACATTTTCAACTCACTGTTTACAGTTATCAAAGGCAGTTCTAAATACTGGCAACGCTGGGAGAAAACAGTTGAATATAATCACAGTTTATGAGCTTAATATTAGGTCGAACGAGTGCCAAGAAAGTATGAAAAAAATGAAACTAGATAGTGGGTGGAACTGACACCAGGTTGAAAGTGTTATGAAAATGTGAAGGATAAAGAAAATAGTAAGAACTAACGCCACCGTGAACATGGAATAAACTTTGAGAGAGTTATCAAAGAAATTCTGTTACTGGATACCCAGATCTAACTGACACCACTGTGTAGATAAAGAAACTTTGAAAGAGCAATTGACTCTAGATGCAACAGAACTCACTTTCAACTAGGAAATTGCAATAACGTAACTGACGTGATGTGGACAAAAGAAAACTGGACGAGCAGTTGAGCTGGTAACAACAAACAGAGAGACCATACCGGTCATTAGTAGAAATGGCAACAACGTGTGAGCATGCACTTAGTCGTAATGCTAGATGATGTACCCATTCACTTACTATGAAGAACAGAAGCTGTTCAAAATGACAATTGTGCAATTTCTCATGATATAAAACCATCGAATCCGTGACTGAGAATGACAGAGAAACAGAGAATGTATCCTTCCGAATCCTCTAAATTCAATTGTGCTCAAAAGCAGTAAACAAACTTTTTTTTAATGGACACAACCTGCAATGAATTGACAGTCACACTATTAGTGTGCATGTAATCAAGACATTCACTTAATCTACGTACCCACGTTAGCGCTAAGACTTTTTACCCCTATATAACACGCAGTCATGAAACTGCTGCTATCATGGTTTTTACTAAGGCCAATACTTTGTCTCTAACCGAAAGGCATGATGCGTAATCTTCTAAGTTCTAGACTACCAATTCTGTTCAGGAAGGTATAAGGACTGGTACTTGAGAGCAACCTACAGTGAAGAAGGTGATACAATGTTGACGAATACATCGAATACTAGACATGTCCACAGTTTTCAAACAATTAGCTGTGGCGCGCACTGCCCGGAAGCACAACTCACCTGTAGGTGATTCTCAAAAACGCGATATGCGGTACTCGCCAACTCAGTCTAAAAATAAAGAAAGCCAATCTCAGGGACAAGATTAATCTAACCTGACTTAGCTGCACTAAAGTGGCTCTGCCTAAACAGAAAGTCCTCTACTTACCACAGCAACAAGGACTCGCGTAGCCTCGTTTTCCACAAGCCGCTGCGCGAACAAATGTTCCTCCCGGTCGCCTGTGTCTAAATACTGGTGTGTACACAATTCACAAAGAAAGAGGACTGAACATCGCGGCCATATTGGAATAGTGCGAATCACCAAGGCTCATGTTAGAATAACACAAAGTCTTGTTAATCGAGTGTTTATGGACCCACATAGCACATGTCATCCTAATTAAGAAGTTGCAAAAAAGATTGGCTGTTAAACAACACGCTCACATAAAAGTGGAAAAAAAAATGTTCCGCTTAGCATGAGACACGGACGTCATATGTCAAATCAGCAGAGAAATTCCGGAAAAATTGTAGCTGTTATAACTATTGTAACACAGTAAGGGCATTGTGCAATGCTCTAATATTGAAAGATAAGACAAATTCATTGGGATCGAAATACCAAGATCCCAGCCCAAGGTCCGCATAGAAGACAGTAGACGAAGCCTCACAGCCATCTTGGAGTGAGTGCGTGAACTAGTACACTGAAACTTAGAAACTATACCAAAAATGTTGAAAAGCGGAATAACAATATCCCTTATCCGAGTTTTTACCTATAATCATTAACAAAGCGTGGCTGCTATTTGAAGGTAAATGAAAGAATGTTGCACGCTAAGTTGTGTATGAAAAGCTGACAATTCCGTCTCTACTTCTTTTGGAAAAAAAGAAACAACCAAATGCCAAAATGATTGGAAGGACTGCTGTAAGAATATAACCACTCGGCGAAATACTTGACAATAGAGTCATGAAGTAGGCTAATCAATCCCTAGAAACTGAGATCAAACATAAATAGAGAAGCGAATACCATTAACCTGAACCAATGGAGGTACTCACAAAGTAGCACGCGCTACAGTGTGATGAAAACATAAAGAAAAACTCTACATAGTGAAAAAATAAGAAGTGCGTGATCGAATGATAAAAGGACTGGTGGTGATTCAGAAATAGCACAGAGTTAGAAAAATCAACAACTGTAAAAGAGAATGGGCGAAAGAAAATAAAAGAACCGTGTGTGCTATTTGACCTAAATGTAAACCCATTTACAAAAGAGCTAAAATAGGGTAAAGGAGTACAACAAAGCTAGAAAAAGAGAACATAACAGATCATTACATGAATACTGTGGTATTGTTGTGACTATAAGATTGTCAAAGAAAACACTGTAATTCAATTCTGTCATTGAGCCCACTGGGTACCAATGTTTTCAGATATTTTATCCACCAAGCTTTTCTCTGTGCCAGAAGGATTGTATGATTATAGTCAGGTTTAACTGCAATTATTTCCAAAATAGTGAACCTAAGCTGAGCATTGGTGTGTCGATGTTCTAACTAATGTGTTGCAAAGTAAGACTTAGTGGACTTAGTCCTAAATGTACTTTTGTGTTCTGTTATGTGTACTTTGATTTTTTTGTAAGTTTTGCCTACATATCGTGATCCAGACGGACATCTGATAGTATAAATTACATTGGAACTATTGCAATCCCCATTGTATTTTAGTGAGATAGCTTTCCCCGAGTGTGGATGATAGATGATGTTCCCGGTCATTACATTATTACAGTGTACGCAGTTGTAACATTTGAGCATTCCGTGATATTGTTGTTGAGTTTCGGATACTTTGGAAGTTAAGATCTCCTTGATATTCGTGCTCCGTGTGTACGCGAACAAATGTTCCTCGTCATATAGGCCCTTGAAATCAGGCTCTTGTTTCAGTAATTCCCATCTAGATTTGATGATGTGTTTAATAGCTTGGGATCTCGATGAGTATTTAGACACAAAGACATGTCTGTCAGGTCTGTCGTGGTTGCTCCTCAGGATTGGATCGATGCTATAAGGGGGCCCACCTCTAGATCATCCCAAGTCTGACTGTAAAACGTCACAGACTATTAAGGAGATCAAGCGGGGGAAAAATATAGGTCCGGAGGGGAACAGCTGGGCAACTGGAACCGCAACCTGTAGGTACAGAAGCAAGGGATAAGTGCACCTATAACCCTAAGCTGGAAAACAGGCTAATCAATATACCACATGCTATCTCCCCTGCTTCCTACAGGTCTGTATAAACAAAGGAACAATCTAAAGGGCGGCCTCTAAATCCCCTGGTTCTGCTGCTAGAAGATAGAATAAAGAGAACATTAGACAACCCCCATGTTCCCTCCCTTCCTTTGGGCTGGACCTTATGGATATTGAAACTGAAAAGACACCTACCCAGATTTTAGGATGAAGATAACCCAACACTGCCCAGAACAAAAGGAAAGATGAGAATTCTCATTTACAGCAGATCACAACCAAAGGTTCCTCCTCCGAGGAAATGTATGAAATGAATGTTCCTGGGGAATTGCAGAGAGAGTCAACCCCAAGTTATGGCATACATTCCCTAAACAGGTTGTGGATCAAAATGAGTAAAAAGGTACTAAATCATAAGCCCAGCATAAAGCAAAACAAACAAAGCGTCTTTACAGATCCTTCTCTGTAAGCGCTAATATGTCAGTACTGTGCAATGATTGGTTTAGCGGCACCTAAGCCCAGGTGTCCTGCACAAACCGGAGCAAGACGCTCCCTGAAGGTATTAGTTAGAACTAATACACGAACACCAGGTTCCAGCAAAGTAAATCACACTCTTAAGCACCCCACTCCGTAATGGGAAACCTGAGACTTGGTTGGCAGTTCACGATATGGGCGTTTCCTAAGCCCCACCAGGTAAATCCAGAAAACGGGTGCCAAGAATCCTGGGGACCGTTCAGATGCAGGCGCTTCCTAAGCCCCACCAGGTTAATCCAAGACCCACAAGCCAATAGCGCTAAAGCACAGCGCTCGAAATGGGCGCTTCCTAAGCCCCACCTCGGTAACCTCGATCCAAAACAAAAACGGACCAACGCTTACCGCCGCCGATCTCTGCAGAACCTTCAGCTCGAAACCAGGAAACACGCTAAGACTCTCTCCTAGCAAACAGGAATAATCGGCAGCGCGTCCACCGTAAGACACCATATTAATCCCTTTAGTCGCACAGTGTCATATCAGCGCGCCGCGCAAAGGATCATGGGATATGTAGTTTCCCAACCCGTTCCATAGAAAAGAGCAGGCAGTGATTTACCAGCGGTCGGGGGAAATCGTGACAGTACACCCCCTCTCACGACACTCACTGACTGCCACCAGGTTTACCAGGATGCGACAAATGGAACCTCCGCACCAGTCTCTCCTTTTCTCTCTCTCAATCTGTGATCCAAGCGTAAGGCCAAATCAATAAAGGCCGCACATGTGGTAGGCTGGGGTTCAACTTGTGCTATGACGTCTTTTAGATTGTCTGTGATTCCTTGGTAGAACAGAACCATCTGTTTGGCTTCAGGCCAATCAGTTTCAGCGATTAATCTCCTAAAATGGTTCAGATAAGTCACTAAATCGGAATTGCCTTGCTTAAGAACAAGCAGCTCCTTATCAGCGGAGAAGGTTTCAGCTCTCCTATCAAAAGTTTTTTCAAATTCGGCACGAAACAAGTCCCTTCCAGGATACCAAGTACTGGAGTTTCCCTCTCACCCTACGAGCGTCCAGAATGCGCCGCACCTCGTACTCAATGTCCTGCTCCACCCTCACAGGTGCAGGGGCCGTAGCACCAGGACCCCGAGCCGGCTTGAGCAGCGAGACATGGAACACCGGGTGTATCCGAAAATGTGAGGGGAGTTTCAATTTTACCGCCACAGGGTTGACATGGCGAATCACCTGGTAAGGACCAATGAATCGAGGGTTGAAAACACTGTACCTTTTGAAACGGATGTTCCTAGTGGACAACCACACCCAATCCCCTTTCATGTACTCCGGACAGTGCCTACGGTGTTTATCAGCCTGATTTTTGTACCTTAGTTTCGCCTTTTCAAGGTTCCTTCTAGCCTGCAACACTGTTTTCCACAACTGCACTAATCTGGACTGTAACTGTGGGATTGGAACGTCAGTGACCGGCACACTCAAGGGGGCGAATCTGGGATGAAACCCATACGTACAGAAAAACGGGGTATACAAAGTAGAGGAATGAACTGCATCATTATATGCCACCTCAGCAGACCATAACCATTCCACCCATGCCTCTGTAGTGGTATCAACAAAACACCTCAGGTATTGCTTGAGGGTCTGGTTTAACCTTTCGGTCTGCCCATCCGTTTGCGGATGAAAGCTGGTGGACAAAGAAGAGGCAATACCCAATCGATCACACCAGACCCTCCAAAAGTTTGCGGTGAATTGTGCCTCTCTATCGGAAACAACAACCTTGGGCAAGCCATGCAACCGAATGACATGAGTGAGCAGCAAATGGGCTAATTGACTAGCTGTGGGAACCCCTTTACAGGCAATGAAGTGGCCCATCTTGGTTAAGTAATCCACGACTACTACTATAGCAGTCATCCCGTGATCTTTAGGGAGTCCCACCACGAAATCAACTGAAAAACTCTCCCAAGGACTCACAGGCGTGGGCATCATTTGTAACAGCCCTTGTGCTGGTCGATGATCGCTTTTAGCCTGCGAACAGACATCACATCGTTGAACCCAAGCAAACACATCTGGCCTGACGGAGGGCCACCAATAGGTGCGTAGCAATTTTTCCAAAGTTTTCTTTCCTCCAGTGTGTCCTGCACATGGTAGATTGTGACACCACTTAAAGACTTGTTGTCTCAATGCAAGTGTGGGGAGAAGCAACTGAGACCCCTTTCTCGGCAATCCTTGACGGATTTTCCATTCCGGGTGTAAGCGTATCCATGTTTTCCAAGCAAAGGTCTGGATGCCTCTCTTGACCTTGTGGAGAAATTCTTCTGTGTGGATAACCCCTACCACCTGTCGGGGTTCAATGATGCTGGTCTCGGGGGAGGCCATCAATGCTGGATGACTTTCTTGACGCGTGAGAGCATCCGCTTTCCTGTTGTCACAACCAGGACGAAAGGAAACCACAAAACGGAATTCAGAAAAGTAGAGCATCCATCTTAACTGTCTGGGGGTGAGATGGCGAGCTGCGCGCATAAACTGCAGATTACGGTGGTCGGTATACACCGTGATTTGATGTGAGGCGCACATCAGCCAATGCCTCCATTCCATGAAAGCGTCTTTAATTGTGAGCAGTTCCTTCTCAGCAATAGTATAGTTGCGTTCTGCCGGGTTTAACTTGCGCGACATGAAAGCGATGGGATGGAGATGACCGGTACTTTCACTCCTTTGCGAGAGAACTGCTCCCACCGCTAGTTCTGATGCATCAGCCTCTACCACGAAGGGGAGATTAGGGTCAGCATGGACCAATATCGGTGCCGACGTGAACGCGGTTTTCAACCGATCAAATGCGAGTTGCTCGTCGGCTCCCCACACAAAAGGGGTGTTCTTCCGGGTTAGTTTTGTGAGTGGTGTTACCAGATCTGAAAAGTGCGAGATGAACCTTCGATAGAAGTTGGCAAATCCCAGGAGTTTTTGGATATCTTTAACAGTGGTAGGTCTTGGCCACTCCACAATGGCCCGCACCTTCCGTTCGGCCATTATCTGCCCTGATGGCGTGAGCATGACTCCTAGGAATTCCACAGTAGTGACATGAAACTCGCATTTCGTTAGTTTGCAGTACAGTTGGTTTTTCCGTAAGGCCTCAAGCACTTGACTCACATGTTTTTCATGTTCTGGTTCATCATCCGAGTATATTAAAATGTCATCGATGTAGACTACTACAAATATATCTAAGTAGTCTCGCAATACCTCATTGAGGAAAAATTGGAAGGAGGCAGGGGCGTTGCATAGCCCAAAGGGCATCACCAGGTACTCAAAGAGCCCATACCTCGTTTTAAACGCTGTCTTCCATTCATCGCCGGATCTGATGCGTACTAAATGGTAGGCTCCCCTCAGGTCCAATTTCGTGTAAATTTTAGCTGATCTCACTTGCTCCAATAACACCGGTATCAATGGAAGTGGATATTGATTCTTTGTTGTTATGGCATTTAACGCCCTGTAGTCAATACAGAAACGTAATTCCCCATTGGCCTTTGGAATGAAGAAAAGCGGGGATGCTGCTGGAGACCTTGATGGTCTGATGAATCCCAAAGCAAGAAGGTTATCCAAATATTCCCGAAGATGTTTTGTTTCGGGTTGTGACAACGCATAGATTCGGCCACATGGAATAACTGACCCTGGTGTTAAATCAATGCGGCAGTCATATTCTCTATGCGGGGGTAGTACTTCCGCTTTCACCTTACTGAACACCTCCTCATACTCCTGGTAACGTCGAGGTAGCTCCACCTCCTTTTCAGCGGCTGTAGAGACTGTGTGTGTCATCGCCAGTACCCTTGAGGGCCTGGGATTCTCCTTGATGCAGTGGTCTTGGCATCTGTCAGGTCTGTCGTGGTTGCTCCTCAGGATTGGATCGATGCTATAAGGGGGCCCACCTCTATATCATCCCAAGTTTGACTGTAAAACGTCACAGACTATTAAGGAGATCAAGCGGGGGAAAAATATAGGTCCGGAGGGGAACAGCTGGGCAACTGGAACCGCAACCTGTAGGTACAGAAGCAAGGGATAAGTGCACCTATAACCCTAAGCTGGAAAACAGGCTAATCAATATACCACATGCTATCTCACCTGCTTCCTACAGGTCTGTATAAACAAAGGAACGATCTAAAGGGCGGCTTCTAAATCCCCTGGTTCTGCTGCTAGAAGATAGAATAAAGAGAACATTAGACAACCCCCATGTTCCCTCCCTTCCTTTGGGCTGGACCTTATGGATATTGAAACTGAAAAGACACCTACCCAGATTTTAGGATGAAGATAACCCAACACTGCCCAGAACAAAAGGAAAGATGAGAATTCTCATTTACAGCAGATCACAACCAAAGGTTCCTCCTCCGAGGAAATGTATGAAATGAATGTTCCTGGGGAATTGCAGAGAGAGTCAACCCCAAGTTATGGCATACATTCAATAAACAGGTTGTGGATCAAAATGAGTAAAAAGGTACTAAATCATAAGCCCAGCATAAAGCAAAACAAACAAAGCGTCTTTACAGATCCTTCTCTGTAAGCGCTAATATGTCAGTACTGTGCAATGATTGGTTTAGCGGCACCTAAGCCCAGGTGTCCTGCACAAACCGGAGCAAGACGCTCCCTGAAGGTATTAGTTAGAACTAATACACGAACACCAGGTTCCAGCAAAGTAAATCACACTCTTAAGCACCCCACTCCGTAATGGGAAACCTGAGACTTGGTTGGCAGTTCACGATATGGGCGTTTCCTAAGCCCCACCAGGTAAATCCAGAAAACGGGTGCCAAGAATCCTGGGGACCGTTCAGATGCAGGCGCTTCCTAAGCCCCACCAGGTTAATCCAAGACCCACAAGCCAATAGCGCTAAAGCACAGCGCTCGAAATGGGCGCTTCCTAAACCCCACCTCGGTAACCTCGATCCAAAACAAAAACGGACCAACGCTTACCGCCGCCGATCTCTGCAGAACCTTCAGCTCGAAACCAGGAAACACGCTAAGACTCTCTTCTAGCAAACAGGAATAATCGGCAGCGCGTCCACCGTAAGACGCCATATTAATCCCTTTAGTCGCACAGCGTCATATCAGCACGCCACGCAAAGGATCATGGGATATGTAGTTTCCCAACCCGTTCCATAGAAAAGAGCAGGCAGTGATTTACCAGCGGTCGGGGGAAATCGTGACAATGTCTATTTGACTTCTCTTTTGGCTTGGTAGTTAACAACGTTTCACGTTGTTTAGATTCAGTCTTAGTGATAGCTGCCAATAGAATTTCTACAGGATAACCTCTTTCGTTGAATTTAGCTTGCTGTTGTTGTAAAGCATCTTGCAAACTTAATCTATTAGATGTAATGCGTTTCACCCTCAACAATTGTGAGTACGGTAGATTGTTTATCAAAGAGGGTGGGTGAAAACTTGAATACAGCAATATATTGTTTCTATCTGTTGGTTTTGTGTATACTGACGTTTCCAGTTTATTTTCCTTTTGAGTGATCAATACATCTAGGTAATGGATATTGTGTTGATTGATCTCATGAGTAAATTTGATTCTCTCATGTTTATTGTTGAGTTCACAAATCAATTGTTCCAAAAGTTTTTGGGAACTCTTCCATACTAGGAAAATATCATCGATTAATCTTACGTAAAACGCTAGATTAGTAGACCAAATTTCTTGACTGAAGATTTGTGTGTCCTCAAATTGCGCCATAAATGTATTGGCGTATGCCGGCGCGCCAGAAAAACCCATTGAGGTTCCACTCACTTGAAGAAAGAACTTATCTTTCCACACCAAGTAACTGTGCTGAAGGCAAAATATCAATAATTCAAGAATGAAGATTTTGTTGACAGGTAAATCAGGTAATTGTAGAAGAGCCCACTCACAGGCTTCAACACCTTCTTTTAAAGGAATAGACGTGTACAGTGAAGTCACATCAATAGTGCACATCAACCAGTTAGGATTGTATTTGTTTTGTACTTGTTGTAACAAGTTCAAAAAATGGGTGGTATCCTTAACATAACTGCGCCAAGATTGTACAACTTTTTGTAAGAAGTGATCAATCAGTTGTCCCGCTGGTGAAAAAATAGAGTCACAACCAGATACTATTGGTCGGAAGGGTGGATTGTTTAAATTTTTGTGCACTTTTGGGAGCATGTACAGCCTCGGTCTCCTTGGGTATTGCACAGTCAAAAAATTCCGCAATGTTAGTGTAATCCAGGCCATTTCTTCTGCCTTATCTAGAATTTGACTGAAAGTTTCCATGAAACTAGAGGTAGGATCTTCTTCCAATGGGATATAAGTTGTTGCATTGTCTAGATGTTCATTAACCTTCTGTACATTGAAGCTAGTGTCCATTATAACAAGAGCTCCACCCTTGTCTGCCAATTGGAAAGTTATTTGTTCATCTGTACTCAATCTGCATAGGATATCCATCTCATCTTTTCTTAAATTAGACCGCATTTGTGGATGGAGATTCAATTTTGTCAGGTCATGGCGTACCAGTGATTCAAAGGTGTCTAAAATTTTGTGACACTGGTGACATAAAGATACTTTTAGGTCTGAAAGATCTTAATTCTGAATCATCTTGATCCTGATCTGTTGTTGGTGTGTCTAAAGTTGGTACAACATTTGTGAAAAAGTGTTTTAGCCTTAAGTTTCTTAAAAACCGAAAAACAGACAATTCCAGTTCTAGTTTGTTGGTATGATAAATTGGTACGAAAGAAGTCCCTTTATTGAGTACAAGTTCTTGGGAACTAGTCAATTGCTTAGATGAAATGTTAATTACAAGGGTTTGCCTTTGCTCCTCAGATTCCGAACTTCCGCTTCTCGCTCCTTGGCTTCCCTTTCCTTTGTTTCCTTGTCCTTGTCTTTGACTCCTCCTTGTTTTTTTGTACCGTCTGGAGGTCTCCCTCCCCCTTGAACCTTGTCTAAAAAAGGCGATGCTGCAGATGTGCTAGCTCCATTTCTTATTCCAGATGTTGTTCATTCTTGTCCTGTGGCCAATGGCTGTCTAGATGGATCCAAATCATTATCAGAAACTATTGATTCTTGAGAAGAGGTTGCAGGTTTTTGATAAGGACGCCGCTTGGCATACACCTCTGCCCAGGTGTAAACCTTGTTTAATTTATAATCAATAGTGTCTCTACGAAATTTTCGTAGTTTTCTTTCTTGAATGTCTTTTCCGTAAGAGTCCAATTTCGTGTTCAAATCTTCCAAAGTAAGCTTCCAAAAGTCCGCCTCACAACGAGTAGACAAATCAGATTTAATAATGTGGATTTCTTCTTCGAACTCTTTAATAGTTTTGGATAATTCTTCAATGAGGAGCAGGATTAAATCTAGTGAACATTTATTTACCACTGCTTGCCACTTTTCCATAAATCTTTTGTTATATTAAATTTTGTACAAGAGAGGCTTGATAGATAAGCGTAATCCACGGGGGATTCTTTGTACATTGTGATACTGGATAAGCGTCGAAGCATGCAATCATTGACTCAATGCTCTTTTAGCTATAAACTCCAATTGTTTGAGTTGTTGTGGAATAGAACTGCCTTGTGCATTAAATGAAGGTGATTCTTCAATAAGCGAATAAATGCCTTGAAATTGTGTAACTGTATAAGTTCTAGTATCTGCTCGATTTTCAGTTAATTTAGAGATACTGTCATAAGACATATTTATGGTAATGTAGATTTAGATGGGGTGCTGCGGGTAAATGTGAGCGGCAGTAAGATACAACAAGAAGTTATTTGCCTGTGCACACCCTTTTCATACCAAGTACTCCGTATAATGGAAAAAGTTTAAACTGTGTTTGTATGCTGTTTGGTTGGAAGGCAGCCAGCCCAAATCAATGATCAACCACTGGTGGAAACTCCACTAGTATACCAAACGCACTACTATTGTTAAAGTATAACAGGGGTAGCAACTTAATCTATTATTGATTAAACACCAAGTAATCACTCAAAGAATCTCTTTACAAAAATTGGTCATGTATTTTTTTGAGAATATGTGTATTTTCATTACAATTTCAAAAATACCTCAAAAAAAGTTCATACATGATTACAAATAAATCCAGAAGCTAACATTATCATACAACTGTTATAAAAACATTAGCACACGATTGTCATACAAAAAATTGTGGAAAGAGAATGGAAAGGGGCGACCGAATCGGTCCCCCCGAACTTATGGCCGAGTGCCTCGATCCCCCCGGGAAGCCATTTTGGGCGGGAGGCGCGTCTCAGCTGGTATGCCTGAAGCGGCGTAGCTGGGGCGCGCTCGTTCCCGCCCTAGAGTGGGCTGGCCTAGACACCGACACAGCCAGCCACGCCCTCAGGGGCAGGCAGGGGCGGGTATACGCCCGCCCTGAAGACGGATAAAAAGGGACGCAAGACCAGAAGACATCCTCTTGTTCTTGTGCTCTGAAGCTGCACCTCCTCGCTGCACGTGAGCTCGGGACAGAACGAAGAGCCAATTTTGAGCGTTTTAATCTCTCTCTTTGTCTTTTAGATACTTCGTCGAAAAGATGCCCAAGAAAGGAGCGAAGAGAATGTCGACTGACCAGTTGGTTCGGGCACTCATGAAGGACATGTCCGAAATTAAGAAGCGGTTGGCGGAGCGAGACGGCGAGGAGGGATCGGGGCGTCCGCCGGCCGGAGGGAAGCCTAAGAGGCCGAGAAGGGGGCCGGTCGGGGGAGACGTCCCGGTTCCCTGTTCCCCGCTCGAGGCGCCAGCCCCGGTACCGGCCCCGGTACCGGATGAGGGGAATCCGATTCCCGTGGTAGTCACCCCGACGTCTGCCGAAGATATGCCTCCCGAGTTGGCGGCACAGTTAGCAGCATGGTTGGGGGACGGTAATGGGGGCGCCATGGCTACCGAAGCGCAAGCACTCATAAAGCAGTTGCGCGAGAAACGTGATACAGCCAAGGTGCCCGCGCCGGATGCGGCGATAGACAAGCCACGAGGGACGGAAGCAGCGTCCGGTGCAGGTAAGCGGCCATTGCCGATTGCAAGGGATGAGTCAACACCCTCTCGTAGAGAAAAATTGGGGCAACATGTTCCTTTGCCAATAAAGGAAAAGATTTGGGCGGGGGAATACGTTAACATTTTCTCCCTGCTCGTTGATCACTATGAGGTCGAAACTGTTAAGGGTCAAAAGGATCTGATGCATCCGAGTGTTTGGCGCGCAAAAATGGCCGCCTTTAAAGTGAATGAAAATATTGGTAACTGGGGTAATGCTTGGGGAATTTTCACGGCAATTTTGGGGGAACGTAGGCCTGATTTGCTCCCTGAATTTCCAGTATATCAGTCACGAATTATGGGGTACTCGACATCACACCAAGGTAACCAATGGTTCTGTTATGACAACCTTTTCAGGAAAGCGATGGAGCATAACAAAAGTTTAACCTGGGACTGTTACGATTCTTTAACATGGAATAAGATGAAAGAGTCGGGAATGTTGAAAGTGCCATTGGTGGGGAGTGCTGTTAGTGAGTCCTCCCGCCAAAATGGGGGGACACCCTTTCGGTCGGGTACGGGTACAGACGATTACCCGAAACCCGCCGGCAATACAGGGAAGAGGGGGTTCTGTTTCAATTTCAACAGAAGCAAATGTACTAGGCCCCCGGGATCTTGTAAGTTCAAACACGAATGTAGTGGTTGTGGGGCACCCCATCCTGAGTCCTCGTGCAGAGCCAAATCGGGTGAAAATGGGGGTAGAGGAGGCGCTAAACAGGTCTAATATAGTCCGAGGGGCGCCTTTACCAACCCCGATTGATACCCTGGCGATGATTCCCTGGCTCAGCGAATACCCAGATCGCACTTCTGCTGGGGTGCTACGAAACGGTTTTTCATATGGTTTCCGCATCCCGGTGGGTAACTTTCAGGGTGTCGGGACGTGCAAAAATCAACTTTCCGTCTTGCAGCATACTACTGTAGTACAGGATAAGATCCGGAAAGAGGTTACCCGAGGTCGGGTTGCCGGCCCGTTTCCTGTCCCCCCGGTGCCGAACTTTGTTTGTTCTCCTTTAGGGGTGGTCCCCAAGAAGGACCCGGGTGAGTTTCGATTGATCCACAATTTATCAGCCCCTCATGGCCTTTCTGTAAACGATGCAATTAATCCAGAAATGTGTTCGGTGCGGTACGCATCATTCGATGAGGCCGTAGCCATTTTGAATCGCCTGGGGCCCGGGACGCTGATGGCGAAATCAGATATCGAGTCAGCGTTCCGTTTGCTCCCGGTATACCCGGATGACCAACGTTTGTTGGGATTCATGTTTCAAGGTTTGTATTACATGGACAGGTGTATGCCGATGGGGTGCTCGATATCTTGTGCTTATTTCGAGAAATTCAGTAGTTTTCTGCAATGGGTTTACACGAAGAAAACAGGTTTTCGGAATGTGATGCATTACCTCGATGACTTTCTGTTCCTTGGGGCCGCTGGGGATGATGAATGTGCCCGGGCCTTGACTGAATTTTGTGTTTTAATGAATCAATTTGGCGTGCCGTTGGCACCAGGTAAAACTGTGGGTCCCACGACTTGCCTCGAGTTCCTCGGGATCGAGTTGGACTCTAGTGAGGGTTGTTTTCGTTTACCAGCTTCCAAAGTATCGAAATTCAAGACAGCCCTGCAAATGTGTATCACTGCATCTAAAGTTACGCTGCATCAATTGCAGCAATTGGTGGGGAAGTTGAATTTTGCCTTAAGGGTGATCCCGATGGCCCGCCCCTTCTCCCGTTCGATTGCACAGGCGATGGTCGGCCTAAAGGAGGGTCACCATCGCACGAGGTTATCGGCCGAGGTCCGCCAAGACATGCGTATTTGGTTAGCATTTTTGGCGGATTTCAATGGTCGAGTCGTCTGGAACAAACCGGCCTTGTCCTCTGAAGAGCTTGGTCTATGGACGGATTCAGCGGGAAGCATTGGTTTCGGCGCCATCTTCGGCACAAAATGGTCGGCACAAAAGTGGCCAACATGGTGGCACGATGAGGGGCTGACGAGTAATATTGCTTTCCTTGAGCTGTTTCCTATTTTGGTGGCCCTCAGATCCTGGCCCGATGGATTCAAAAATCATTCTGTCATATTTTGGTCTGACAATATGACCGTTGTAGAATGCATCAATAGTCAGGCAGCACGTTGTAAAATGATTTTGAGGCTGCTTAAAGAAATTGTCTTACTGTGTATGCAACTGAACGTGGTATTCAGAGCAAAACATGTCCCGGGGGTGATGAATCAGGCTGCTGATGCACTGTCTCGTTTTCAAATGCAGGCTTTCTCGGGTTTCCTTCCCTCAGCGGACCCCGAGCCAGCACCCTTTCCCGAAGCTCTCTGGTCTCTCGGTGCCCCGAACTTCGTTACCTCGTGGGAGAGAGTCTAGCACCAAGGACGAGGAAGGCATACGAAGGGGCGTTTCGGGCTTATTTGGCCTTTTTGGGGACTGAGAGAGGGGGACTTTGGGGGCATGAGGATTGGGTAGTACATTTTCTGATGTCCTTGCGTAAGGCTGGGAAGTCGGTGGCTACAGCCCAGAGGCATCGTGCTGCCATCTCCTTTGTTGCCAGGGCTCATAATATCCAGGACCCGACAGCGTCTTTTGCCGTACAGAAAGCGCTGCGTGGGTGGCAACGCCTTGAGGGTCGCAGTGTAGATCAGAGGCGCCCGATAGGTCTGGATAGGTTGTCCCAGTTGCTGGCCACACTCCCCGACATATGCTCGTCTCAGTTCGAGGCCTGTTTGTTCCGAGCCGCTTGTACGCTTGCATTTCACGGGGCTATGAGGATAAGTGAGCTGGTGGCAAGGAGCAAGCGGGATGTGGCGGGGGGTTTGTGCCGGGAACACGTTCAGATCAGGGGTGAGACTATGACGGTATCCTTTGTCAAGTCAAAAACCGATCAAAGTGGGGTGGGAGACTGCATAGTCATTCGCAGGATTCCAGGGTCCTCCATGTGTCCGGTGAGGTGTTTAGAGGATTACCTAGCACGAAGGGTGGCATCATGGGGGGGGACAATGTTGAGACACGCGGACGCCACCCCACTGACAAAGTTTCAGTTTCAGCGGGTGCTCGCGATGTCAATTACCGCAGCGGGCTTGGACCCGGGTGAGTTTGGGACCCATTCCTTTCGGATAGGGGCTGCCACTGAAGCTGCAGCCAGGGGTCTTAATATGGAACAAGTAAAACGAGTGGGGCGTTGGTCCTCCAATTGTTATAAGAGGTATGTGCGGTTGCACATGTTGTGAAGCTGTTATAATGTACTCACGCTTCTTGTCTTTTGTTTGGTTTTCAGTTACGCAAGCCTTCGAGGCGGGGCGGACTATGCAGTCGACCCTACACCGGGCCAGCGGTCAGACATCACCGGCTGTGAGAAAGGAGGTGTGGGTCGTGGGCCACTCATACGTGAGGCGTGCCGCAGACGTATTCGAAGCAGGTGACATGATTCACGTAGCTGGGGAATACGGGTACAGGATGTCCTTCTACGGAAGGGGCGGTCTCTGTATTGACCAGTTTCAGGCTTACTTTGAGGGTTTGTTAGGGCGGATGAGGTCACCGCCGTCTATAGTCATAGTACATTTAGGGGGCAATGATTTGGTCACCACCGGTAGACGACTTCTCCTGGAGGCAATGCTTTCCACTGTAAGTTGGTTGGCGAGGAAAGTTCCGGGGTGCATAATTGCGTGGTCTCATATGATCCCACGAAAAGTGTGGCGGGGGGCTATTTCGATCCCTGCTTTGAACCATTCTGTTAGGAAACTTAATAACAAAATGAGTAGGTTGTTCCGTTCCAGGACATTGCATTCTATCTCGCACGGTTGTATTAATGATGACAGTATGTATCTGGGGGATGGTGTGCATTTGTCTCGGGTGGGAAATGAGTTACTCATAGGAGACTTCTTAGCATGGTTAAAAACGTTGGAACATGACCTTTAGCTAGGAGTTTTTGTGGGGGGCCCGGATAGCCGGTCAACTATCCGGGCCTGTGGCGGTAAGGTCATGATCGGTGAGCACTAATTAGTAGATCCCTATGAGTGGGCGTCACCCAACACGGATGGGAGCGCTCGGGAGAGGTGGCCATTGGCCCCTCAATGGGGAGGCGGTCCCTTCTAAGGATGGGTCGCCGGAAGTAAAGGAAAGGCGGTCAAGGCCCCTTCCTTTGTAGGAGGGGTTACAGCCCCCTCCTGGGGAATTTCCCGGGGCCAGTGACATCTGCGACGGCAGATGCGGTAAGTTGTGTGGGGTTGGGATAAGGGCCACGATACCTTCTAGATACCTCACACGAGTATTCGAACGACCTTTAACTGGCGTCGAGTTTTAGGTGCCCCCGTCAAGTCAAGGGAAATTGGTAGTAGTTGCACTTGAGGTACGCCTCCGTGCTGTCGCCCATCCCAAGTGGGAGGGGTAAGTCCGGTTAGGGATCTTGACACCGGTTATGACCTTGCCGTTGGCCCTTAAACGTTAGGTTGTACAATTTCAATATGTCAAGAAATGTTTTGTAGGTTGCTAGTTCGGCTAGGAGAACCTCTGTATTAGAGAATCAGTTAAGGTTAGCCAAACATCGCAATATGGTAATGAAATTGTACATAACATGAAACGTTTAATGTTTTTAATTTTGTTTTAATAAATACGGCCGGGATGGTCACTCCATCCCACTTCCAAAAACTTCAAGAACTGTTTCCGGTTTCACTCCTTTTGGGGATTGTGTTGAGAGGGGGTGGCGGGTATCTCGGCCATATTGAATTGACATTACGTTATTGCAATTTCCTAGTTGAAAATGAGTACTGTTGCATCTAGAGTCAATTGCTCTTTCAAAGTTTCTTTATCTACACAGTGGTGTCAGTTAGATCTGGGTATACAGTAACAGAATTTCTTTGATAAATCTCTCAAAGTTTATTCCATGTTCACGGTGGCGTAAGTTATTACTATTTTCTTTATCCTTCACATTTTCATAACACTTTCAACCTGGTGTCAGTTCCACCCACTATCTAGTTTCATTTTTTTCATACTTTCTTGGTACTCTTTTGACCTAATATTAAACTCTTAAACTGTGATTATATTCTACTGTTTTCTCCCAGCGTTGCCAGTATTTAGAACTGCCTTTGATAACTGTAAACAGTGAGTTGAAAATGTTGTATTGATTACAAACAAGAAAATATTGTCATAGATTGTTGATACAATGTTTCATTTTTTTCAGTGCCCCTGAAGAAGGGTACCTCCCAAAATGCATTGGGCTTTTTCTAAGTTTTGTTCTATAATTTCATGAATGTCAATTCAATTCTCTTTCTGCAATTTTTTGTATGACAATCGTGTGCTAATGTTTTTATAACAGTTGTATGATAATGTTAGCTTCTGGATTTATTTGTAATCATGTATGAACTTTTTTTGAGGTATTTTTGAAATTGTAATGAAAATGCACATATTCTCAAAAAAATACATGACCAATTTTTGTAAAGAGATTCTTTGAGTGATTACTTGGTGTTTAATCAATAATAGATTAAGTTGCTACCCATGTTATACTTTAACAATAGTAGTGCGTTTGGTATACTAGTGGAGTTTCCACCAGTGGTTGATCATTGATTTGGGCTGGCTGCCTTCCAACCAAACAGCACACAAACACAGTTTAAACTTTTTCCATTATACGGAGTACTTGGTATGAAAAGGGTGTGCGCAGGCAAATAACTTCTTGTTAATCAATAACATCCCACTTCTTACCTTATTAATGTGGGTTCTCTACCGTTTTACTTGTTTCTGGGAACGCGACCGCCGGACTAAAAATAACATTTCCGGGATAAGAGAAACCAACGAGGGACTACGCAAGGATCCGAATTTCCAGAGCCGCCATGTTGGACTGGGACTCTAAACCTAAAATTCATTTAGCGAGTTTGGACGCGATGTGTGTAAACCTCTCAATAAATTTTAACCTGCCCAAAACCTCATGGAGCCAATAGCGACTACTTTAAGAAGAGTGGTCAAGATCTGAATAACCCTCTCTATTATGTTTAGCGTGCACATACTGGAATGTCACTCCTCCATCGTGTTGGGTTAAAATAACCCTTCAAACTCTAGCGGTTTCCCAATGCGTCAAATTCTTGGCAGGCAGTCCCCCCCACTTATGCAGTTGTGGAGCTTCAACCAAATCTCAAACAAAACAGGGCAGCCGGTCGTTCTTAAGCATGCACAACATGAAATCCACTGAAAGTTGACGAAAGGAATGCCTCTGCCTGACGAGTTGGAGCCTGATCACCGAGTCATCGAATATATGCCAAAAGAGATCCCACAAAGCTTTTATAATGTGAGAAAACAGGCCCTCCAGTCGGGAGTAAATTGTTCCAAAGTTCTTTATTCCAGCAGGTATCAGCATGTGAGCATTATGCGTTTCGACCAAACAACGGTGTTAATCATATGGAAACAAACGAGGAACCGGTGTACATGAGTTTAAATGCACTTTCAAAAGTGAGGAAGGACTACCATGCTTATACATATTGACAGTCTTATTCATCACGTTGTTTCAATTTCAAAATCTGGAAATCAGTAAGAATTTCATAATAAACCCCTGCTTCACACCAATATGTTAAAATGTTTCAGAACTCGGTATTTTGAATTTGGTCACTGATCGATGGTTTTCCAATCTTTAGGACTACATGGCCCATAATGCAATGTATTAGATTACTTAACCCCTTCACTGCGGCCGCTAATCCGCCGCAGTGCTAAGGGGGCGGGGTAGAAGAGCGGCGGGCGCATGCTGGTGACGGAACCGCTCTATCACCAGCTTCGGTTGCACTGTGCTTATGACGGAGCGGTTCCGTCATGGCCCCGCCCGCTCAATAGAACGCTCAGTGCAGCCGCAGAATTCGCGCCACGCATGAGCGGCGGGCGGGCCATGAGGGAACTGATGACGGAGCGGTTCCATCATCAGCACGGAAGAGGTTAAGCATCGTCCTGTCCTTCCGCTTTTTTACCTCATTTAAAAATGTCTTTTCACAAATAGCATCCACAGTGAATAATTGTTACAGCCTCAAAATGGATTTAATTCTGTGTAGGGCTTAGTAACATTTTTTTCTGTGCCTATTGTGAAAAAAGCGTTCGTCCTCACGTCAATCAGAAAATCAGTAGGCAAGTGCCTGCACATACTGGAATGTCACTCCTCCATGGTGTTGGCTTAAAATAACCCTTCAAACTCTAGCTGTTTCCCAATACGTCAAATTCTTGGCAGGCAGGTCCCCCTTTAATGCAGTGACCTGAGCTTAGAGTAAGTGCATTAAATCACAGTTAGGTGCGTTAAATCATTAAAAAAGTAACTTATCTGTGAAATAACGAACTGTAAAGTAAAGGCACTAAAAATGGCTCTCGATGTAACTTGCATTACATAATGGATCTGAGGTAACGCTTATGAAGTAAGGTGACACACCATTTAACACAAACTGCTCAAAGTCAAAGGCATCATTCATCATGCCAGCACCCCAAAAGAGTGGTTCCATTTCTTTTGGTAGTCATTTATATTGTAATAATTTTGTCTTATTCCCATCTGCTACAGAGATATCTGTGCACGGACGCCAGGCTGCATCAGACAACAGTCTTTCTTAATTAGCCAGCCAACATGTATACACCCACATGTGAATGCAAGTAAAATGGCAACTGCTCAGACTCCCTTACACCAGCAGTCCACAGCGGCTGAGGTTTTAAAATAAATATGCACATTACGTAAGTGAGACTGCAGTTGGAAGATTTTTGTTACCGCAGAAGTCAGTAACCTGAGGTCCAGAGGTCAATCAGCTGAAAGTGATAAGAAATGTTCATGCAAGTTTGACTGCTAAATTCAGTGGTATTAATAGTACATTAACAACATATGAGAACCTCTTTCAGGCACCTCAACAAACACTCATGTAAATGAGCAAAGTAAATATTGTTCACTATGTATGCAGCTGAATCTGACATATTTATATATGTCTTTGGTGTTCCAGAGGGACTCTCTGTGTGAAACTAGAAGCTGTCATTAAATAAATGCAGGTAAAGTATGATACAAGTACTACCCTAAAAAGAATCTTTACATTCTGGGTTTTGCAGAATCTACTCACATCTCAAATTTTTAATCATATATTAAGCAAGTTTTCTGTGAGCAGCTGAACTTCTCTAAATGTGCATAATATGTCATTGTGGAACAATCACCAACATTTCTGTCTTCGTGGCACCTTGAGTGCTTGAAATACAAAGACAGAGATCTAGTCTCAATGAGGCTAGAAGGAAGGCTAAACTACTTAACCAATGTGACAACGTATCTGTCTTGCTGGACTTTGCCACAAGAGTTCAGAATGTGAGGAAACTTTCAACAGAGTGAAAGAAATTCTGTATAGAGACAACATGCCGTACTCTATGATATAACACGCAAAATTGAGGGTAATATTCAGGATATATTTCTTTTTCTCACCAGAGTCAGCTGCATAACGTCTGGGTTGAATGAAGCATTAAAAGGAGCAATCATCATGAATCAGATGGTCACTCAGAGGTTGGTGGGAACAAAGCAGAATGGGCAACCAATACTGCTAATGCTCATACAAATGCCTTTGTATATTAACAACTGTTATACAACAGGTCTTTAAAAACACAGTATCAAAATACAACATGTAGACAGTCCCAGAGGTTTGGCTAATGGAGGCCAAAAATAATTCTTATACTGTGTAGAGAAAGTGATCTGACCAATTAGGAAGGCAAGAGTGAAGCGTGAGTTAAGATATTCGCAGTCCTCAGTACGACTAGTCAATGCATATGGAAATCTTCAATATAGAGAAGAAAGTATTACTTTACCAGGGTGTTGCCAAACCAGCCAATCTGAAAGTGTAATTTGACAACAAAATACATGTATGTACTGTTCTGGAGTGACCCTTACTCCTTATACACAGTAGCATCTGGTGAAGAGTTTAAGTGGTGGGCCACGAAACTATCACTTTTATTATTTGCAAGTGAGAATGATTTTGTTTAGAGTCAGGAAAGTCTGAATATGTTTGTCTTTGAGAGACAACTTGTTTTTAATTGTCTCTTGATAACTTGTTTTTCCTGTCTCTTTATAAACTGTATTTTATTTTTACTGATGGATATTGACAAATTTTTAGAATTTCATAGTGTGGCACTGTAATCTGCAAATCAATATTTCGTACTGTATGGAATAAAGTATACAAATTTTATTTGATTCTTTTGTTCATTTGTATATTTTGAATTTAATATGTGGTTTGCTTTTGTAAGGGTTTCTTGAGTTATGGTGGTATACAAATAACAATCAATTGTGTGGTACTAATAGGGATTTGTTCAGTTTTTCTGTCTTTGAGAAACACTATTCTCAAAGGCTGCAGCCTGCATATTTATCTCTAGCTGATCCCCAATCTGAAAAAAATCAATTGTGTTCATATGCAGAATAAAATTAATAATGTTATGTCCCACCAATTTATCACTTCACTGGCTGCCGCTGCTTTCACAGCGAATAAAACATTCAAAGGAGATATTGCCCTGGCTGCAGTCAAATGCAGTGGCTTCTTGGAATTGGTGAAGCCAAAGAAGCATGGACAGTCACTAGTGAAACATTCTCCATTATGGCTTGTGTGAAACTCATTAGGGAGGGGCACAGTAAACCATGATAGTGTTGTTTAAAGAAGCAGCAGGGCAATATAGCCCTCAAACTGATTGCCACCCTCACGGTGTCTACACTTGTTTAGGAGTTATTGATGCTGATCAGCCTGAGGGAGATAGTGGAACAGGTAAGGTTTTTGGTGAGTAGTTTGTGATCATTGATAGGTTTGTGTTATTAGTGTGGGTTGAATAGTAGGAAAGCTTTGTTTAATGTTATGTGACTTAAGTCATATCATTAACTTTATGATGTAAAAAAAAGTAGATTCAGTATTTTTGGAAATAGGTTATCAGTCATGTGTTCATATTCATTTGTTGACAACAAATGGACAAGCATGTTAGGACTGGTATTACATTTTAAATATTAGGTTGCAGGAGAATAGAGGATGAGTATTGCTACATTGCAAGAAGCACACTTGTTGAATAAAGTGCATGCAGTCCTAGGGAAACAGTGAGGTGTTCACTATTTTTTCTAATTACATATTTAGAACGTACAATCTATTACATTTTTGGTCAGCTACAACTCCACATAATGACCCACAACCAAATCTATCAGTCAGAGAAAAGAGGGTGCAGTATCATCCAAATGTGACCCAAACATAGTCATACAAATATTCTTTAATTTATTAACTCAGAACTGCATGAATAATATAACATTCCATTATTACATTGTTAATCCCTATGTAAACCATCCTAAAACCCTTGATTTTACAATGTAGTCTTAAACAGTGTGGTCCTTTTTGTTATGCATAATAATTCAGAGTTAATCTCAGTCTTATCAATACTGTTGGTCAAATCCCTTAAAATCCATTATTTCTTAATCCATATCAATGTTACCAGCACAGTAAACAATTTTTTTATCATCAAAGTGTTTTTCAACCCAAACAATTCATTGCAGCCTTTATCATAACCCAATTGCTTCCATCAGTTCTAAAAAAACAATGCATCTCTATCCAGGGTGTATACGCAGACAATGTATTACTACTTCAGATTTAGGGCCTTATTACGATGTCGATCAGAAACTTTCCACCGACACCATCTCCGAAGTCAGAAACTGACCTACTCGCAGTCGGCGGTTCTGCCCGACTGATTACAATGCGACCGAATGCCTGTTCGGTCGGAGTCCCATTGTTCCCTATGGGAGCCTGTGTTCCGCCTGACAACACAGGCTCCTATGGGGAAATGGGGTGTGTGTGTAAAACCCAGCACCCTGTCCCAGGCACCCCACGGTGCCTGCCACACAGTGCAGGGTTTTACAGTGGGGTCCCTTAGATCCCCATTTGGCTCCCAAATGGAGACCGCAGGATGAAGGTACATTGCTAGGGGTACCCCAAAGTCACTTTACAACAGCCTTTTCATGTTAGAAAGGCAGACTCGGAAAGGGTGTTGGGAATTGACTTTGTAATTGGTCGATCGGAAACACTGTAGAGGTGCACGATGCAGTACAGACCCACATAGACACTTCAAGAGCCATTAGGGACCAATTCGGAATGACCACATGGTTTGCTTACTGACCACAAACATTATAAACGGTCGGGCGGATTGTCACACCGACCAAGTGGGTCAGAAGGGTTCCGATGTAGTTGAGGAAATTCTGACTTCCGTCCGGCATCTTAATGATAATATGATCCTCCACATTAGTCTCCTCAATAAGCTTTTCTCTCTCAAACATGGCATTTCCCTGGCGCAAAAATATAATAAAGGGTATCTTCTAAGTACGTAACTAGTGTTGTATAGCCTGTGGTTACAAGGAAATTAATAGATGATCCATAGACATATATTAGTTTGAAGAAGCATGCATTGGGTTGATTCTATTTGCAACAAATGATCGATTAAGAGAGTAGGAGATAGTATTAGTGTTTCTGTTTAAAAGAATGACACACTCATGAAAAAAATATTTTCAACCCAAACAATTCATTATAGCCTTTATCATAACCCAATTGCTTCCATCAGTTCTAAAAAAACAATGCATCTCTATCCAGGGTGTATACGCAGACAATGCATTACTACTTCAGATTTAGGGCCTTATTACGATGTCGATCAGAAACTTTCCACCCGACACCATCTCCGAAGTCAGAAACTGACCTACTCGCAGTCGGCGGTTCTGCCCGACTGATTACAATGCGACCGAATGCCTGTTCGGTCGGAGTCCCATTGTTCCCTATGGGAGCCTGTGTTCCGCTTGACAACACAGGCTCCTATGGGGAAATGGGGTGTGTGTGTAAAACCCAGCACCCTGTCCCAGGCACCCCACGGTGCCTGCCACACAGTGCAGGGTTTTACAGTGGGGTCTCTTAAATCCCCATTTGGCTCCCAAATGGAGACCGCAGGATGAAGGTACATTGCTAGGGGTACCCCAAAGTCACTTTACAACAGCCTTTTCATGTTAGAAAGGCAGACTCGGAAAGGGTGTTGGGAATTGACTTTGTAATTGGTCGATCGGAAACACTGTAGAGGTGCACGATGCAGTACAGATCCAAATAGACACCTCAAGAGCCATTAGGGACCAATTCGGAATGACCACATGGTTTGCTTACTGACCACAAACATTGTAAACGGTCGGGCGGATTGTCACACCGACCAAGTGGGTCAGAAGGGTTCCGATGTAGTTGAGGAAATTCTGACTTCCGTCCGGCATCGTAATGATAATATGATCCTCCATATTAGTCTCCTCAATAAGCTTTTCTCTCTCAAACATGGCATTTCCCTGGCGCAAAAATATAATAAAGGGTATCTTCTAAGTACGTAACTAGTGTTGTATAGCCTGTGGTTACAAGGAAATTAATAGATGATCCATAGACATATATTAGTTTGAAGAAGCATGCATTGGGTTGATTCTATTTGCAACAAATGATCGATTAAGAGAGTAGGAGATAGTATTAGTGTTTCTGTTTAAAAGAATGACACACTCATGAAAAAAATATTTGGCTATCACAGGCAACAATTTTGAATAGCTAGCCAGTGATGCCTCATTTTTGGTGGAAAAAGATACTGAAACTTTAAAAAATACAAATATGGAATAGGTAAATGCATCAACAGCTTTTTTGAGGAGGTGATTCGTAAATGTGAGTTTTTAGATTGTGTGCTTGTAAATATAGGCTGGGAACTTTTAATAGTACTCTGCTAATGTATGATTCAGTCCCTGAATGTGCCCCAATTATTAATTAATATTAACAGCTGCTGGAACAACATCCTATAATCAGTATCTGAAGGTCCTTTCAGGCAGATCCAATGCAGGTTATTAACTAGTCGCAATGCATGAGGTGCACTATCCCATTTCAAACTCATCTTTTGGATGGGGAAATGTTTTTTCACGGTTCCCAGATACGTAAAAGAGTTAAAACAACTATCAAACCTCAAACGTTATATTCAAGCAATTTTAATACCTGTACCATGGTGTAATTTGCTTGGATAGAAGGTAATGTCAGCTTGAGGTTAACTGACTCCATATTAGCACAAGAGATACAAGTAGTTAAACCCGGTGAAGGGAGGCAAAGGGCCTAGAAGGTATGACCACATGGCAGAAGTCTATAAAAGACATACTTGTACCACATCTTTTGAAGGATCAGATCCACAGCTGACTGAATGACTTACAACCACCACACTAAAGGGACTAAAATGCATAACTTCCAAACTCAGCCTTCAGAAAGCCCCCAGTGTATCATGTTGCCAAGTGGCAAAACATGTATTAACTCATTTTGTCACCATTATATTTATGGCTGAGTTTGCCACTCTTGCTGATAAAGAATATTCCGAACGCTTAATAAAGAATTTCTTTAAGAAAAATGCAAATTCAACTTTCTTTGACTGCAGCCTGACAGACCAAGATCAAGATCAGAAACCTAGTAAGGAAGCAAGAAGAAAACTTTGAGTAGAAAATCTTACCTCAAGTAATTTTTTTGTAAATACTGTATCATAGATTAAATATGTGCAACTACTAGCTGTGGTGACGGTCTAGCGTTCCGTCCACCGGAAACGGAAGGGCCGGGACGGGAAGCGGAAGGCGGCCATTTTAGGTTATTGGCGCCGACCGCGAACGTAAGCAGAAGTGTTTCCCGGTGCTCCGGGTAATAAAGATAACTTAACCCCCCTCCAGGCTTAAGAGTGGTAATTTCGGGGCTTCTATAATGGCGACGAGGAATGGGATGTGAAAACCCGCCCCACCACCGTCGGAAAAGTAAACAAAACCGAACGGAACCTGCAGCACTCCCGGAGCGTGGCAGTGGACAGACAGCAGTCCCGATCACAGGCAACAGCGCGCCCCAGGCTGACAGGGGTCTACACAGCAACGGAGGTACGCCAACCTGGAAGATATTAACACGGGGGCACTGCAGTAGAGGGACTAGCACAGGAAAGCAAGAAAGGGGTACCGATACATCAGGAAGCCCTGTCCACGACGCAGCACACTTCCACCCTAAGCAGAGGCCCGGCTCAGCACGCTGGTGGCACAGCACAGAAGCGGGGAAGGGTCAAGCACCGCGGACACAGAGCCAAGGGACAGTCAGCAGGCACTCCCAATCATTGAGGGAGCAGTGAAGGGCAGAGCAACGGACAGTGAGCACAGTGACGATGACCCAGACACGCAGCTGCAACTGGGGAGCCCTCTGGGCAAACGCATACCTGACCAAGCGGGTCCCAGAGACATTAACAAGATGGCTACTCAGTCCACCTCCCTCACTCAAATGGTACCATTTCTGTCGAAGAGTGGTGAGCCTGAAATGCAATGGGAAGACTGGAAACGATATTTCCTCAACTACCTAGAAGCCTTAGAGGAAGAAGGCGAAGCGCCATTCTCGAGCGTGGGGAGAAAGAAGATACTACTACACAATTTAGGTCCAGAAGGGATTAGAGTGTCTGATACCATTGTCAAAGGCACAAGAGACACAGCTGACACGGACGTGTTCGGCCATGCCATCGCAGACCTCGACGCGCACTACTGGCCTGTAGTATGCGTGGCGATTGACAGACACAACTTCTTCCAGAGGAAGCAGAAGAGTGGAGAGTCGTGGATGAATATGTGGTGGCGCTACAGAAGTTAGCCCTCACGTGTAAGTTTGGCACGCTGCATGACGACTTAATAAGAGACCAGATCATTATGCACACATCCAGCACCCATGTCCAGGAGAAACTGTGGGTCAACAGAGATCCCCCTTAATGGAAGTCTGGGTCTTAGTGAAGAAGGCGGAAATGTCGAAGCGATGCGCACAAGCTGCCAGAAAGGAGGCAGGAGGAACACAGACTGTCTGCAAAATCACGATGCCTGTGAAAGGCGAAAGAGTGAAGCAGAGAGACCTACAAAGGGGCCATGACAATAAACGGACTTCCCAAACCAGCCACACAGACCAAAGAACAGGAAGAGGTGGACGCCCGAGCTGTTCCACGTGTGGTAGCATGTCGCATTTAGGTAACGATAAGGCGTGCCCAGCATTCAGAGCGAAAAGCTCCTTCTGCAGTGTGTTTGGGCACTATGAAAAAGTGTGCCGCCGGAAACCCAAGGGGGCCATGGTCAGATACGTAGACCAAGAACAACGAGAAGAAACGGGGAGCCCTGAGGAGGAAGAGGACTTAGAGGAGATCCTATACATCGATGTACAGATATTGGAAATGGGAGGCGCAGAGTCAGAAAAACCAAGACTGAACATGCACATAGGAGGTGTGCACATAGAGATGATCACAGACAGTTGAGCGCCCATTACCATAATTCAAAGAAAGGTATGGGAAGAGAAATTTGTGTCGAACATAGAAGAGGAGTTGTGCCCGATGGACTTACGACCGGTCACGTATACGGGGCAGAGGATTCCAATGTTAGGGTACTGCCCCTTGCTGTTTGAATTCAGAGGCCGTCAAGCAAACTGCAAATTGTACATTGCTGAAAAGGGCCCATCAGTGCTCACCTGGAAGGACCAAGGGGCCCTAGGGATACAGTTGAATCCAGATGGCATAGAAAAAATTAGGTGCACAGACAAAATATCGACTCCAAAATATCGACTGGACATAATATCGAGTTTTAAATATAGACTGGACAAAATATCGACTGGACAGAATATCGACTACAAAAATATCGTTTTTCAGGTAAGTGAAGTAATATCGACTGTATAAAATATAGATAGCAAAAATATCGAATTTTTAATAATATATAATATTTTATAGTGTATTTTTATGTAATAATATGTGTGAATAGTGTGTATTAATGTTATAAAATATTTTATTAAATGAATTTTGTTTTTATAATAATTGCGTAATGTAATTCCGTAGTGGGTTGTGGGTTTATAGGGGAATAGGGTGGGAAGTAATTTAATAATAATTAATTAATTAATATATGTTTGTAAATATTTTGTATTAATAATTAATTGATAATTAATTAATATTAATTAGTTAATTAATTAATATAATTTTGTACATATTTTGTATTAGTAATTAATTAGTAATTAATTAATTGTAATTAGTTAATTACAATAATTAGAGTAATTTTTTTATATATATAATTTTGTGTTATTGTTAAGTAATTAATTGGGAAAAAATAATATTAATTATTAAAATAATTACAGCTAATGTGCTAATATATTTACTTTATTGTTATTGTTAATTAATAATTAATTGGTAATTAAATACTATTGATTAATTTTGGGTAAAGGAGTATTTTTAGGGTTCAGGGTCAGTTTTCAGTTTTTGGGTAAAGGGGCATTTTTAGGGTTTTGGGTCAGTTTTCAGTTTTAGGGTAAAGGGGTATTTTTAGGGTTCAGGGTCAGTTTTCAGTTTTTGGGTAAAGGGGCATTTTTAGGGTTCAGGGTCAGTTTTCAGTTTTTGGGTAAAGGGGTATTTTTAGGGTTCAGGGTCAGTTTTGGGTTTTTGGGTAAAGGGATATTTTTAGGGTTCAGGGTCAGTTTTCAGTTTTTGGGTAAAGGGGCATTTTTAGGGTTCAGGGTCAGTTTTCAGTTTTAGGGTAAAGTGGTATTTTTAGGGTTCAGGGTCAGTTTTGGGTTTTTGGGTAGAGGGGTATTTTTAGGGTTCAGGGTCAGTTTTCAGTTTTTGGGCAAAGGGGTATTTTTAGGGTTCAGGGTCAGTTTTCAGTTTTTAAACGATATTTTAGCAAGTCGATAATGTTACTGTCGATACTCTTTGGAGTGGGAATAGTATTTTTTACACTTCTGGTATTGTACGGTAATATAATAGTATCTTATTTAATTATAGTATGTTATTATATATATATGTTTTAACAAATATGGAAGAGGTGATCAGTGCACAAGAATGGGAAGAAGCCTACAAAGCAGATGAAGACATCGAGGCGATTAAAGGATACATGGTGCATGGTTGGCCAGAAAAGAGACACCTCAAGGAAGTGCTAAGACGATACTGGGAGGTGAGAGACGAACTGTCACTGGCAGAGAATCCAATATTCCTCCTAAGAGGCGACAAAGTGATTCCACCGCAAGGCATAATCCATCACTTGCTGGTCCTACTACATGAAGGGCACCAGGGAATCACAAAAACCAAGGCTCTGGCCCGGCAGGCGTATTGGTGGCCGGCCATCGATGCCCAAGTAGAACGACATGTGAGATTATGTGAGTCATGCGCCAAGGCAGACAAGTCCCAGAGCATGTTGAGACCACCCTTGGGAAAGTTCCCAGTACCCGATGGACCGTGGGAAATGGTGTCAGTTGACATATGGGACCCATTCTCAACAAAGAAGGAATACAGAAGTATGCTCTTGTCCTTATTGACAAGTATTCCAAATGGCCGGAGGTAGAAGTGAAGGAGAACGTGGATACCGACGCAGTGGTGAACTTCTTGCGCGCCATATTTGTCAGGGAAGGAATTCCCAAAATCATCACGTTGGGCCGCAGTTCACTTCAGCGAAGTGGGAGGCGTTTACATCCAGGAACGGGATAGAAGTTAAACATACCCCCATCTATCACCCCTCGGGAAACGGACAAGTGGAACGTTTCAACCGAGTGATTATGGGCACCATTCAAGCAGCCATCAATGATGGACTGGACTGGGAGAAAGAGTTATTGAAGATGATATGGGCCTACCGAATCACCCCAGGGAGCACGGGGTACAGTCCCTTCAAGGTGCTGAGGGGGAGAGATGCTTTTACAAACGACAACACGGCATGGAGGAAATTGGTGGTGCAAAGTAAATGGTCACCAGCTGTGGTCAGGAGGACCCTGGAGAAAGCACAGGAGGTGTACACCGAACACTTTAACAAGAGACATAGTGTACAAGGAGTGGAACTGGAGAAGGGCGACTGGGTAAGGGTGAAGTTGGCTATCCTGAAAAGGAAAGGGGAAAGCAAGTTCTCGCCACCCCTACAGTACTGGAGCCTTATGCCAGATCGGCCCTACTCAGTGATGGAAAGGGGTGGTTACAGGATAGAATGGCGAAATGCAGCAAGATCCTGAGGTGGGAAGAAGAGACAAAGGAAAGAGCAGAGTATGTAGAAGATGGAGAAGAAGGAAGTAGTGGAAGGTACAGGGAGAAAGTAGAAGAAGGTACGCAGCAAGTGGAAGAGAGGAACGTTGAAAGGAATGGCGAAGAAGGAGGGGACGAAAGAGCGAGAGTCTGGTGCAAGGAGGAATTGAATAAGGACATGATGAGCAGTGACAAGGAAAGTACAGGAAGGAGGAATGACAGAACGGAACAGAGAAATGAAGGAGGAGATGGAGTGACGAAGACGAGAGCTGGGAGAATTGTAAAGGTTCCTGAGAAGTTCAAGGACTTTGACATGAACTGAAAGTAAGGACTATAATTTCATTTTCTGTTATTGCATAAAGGGGGGAGATATGTGGTGACGGTCTAGCGTTCCGTCCACCGGAAACGGAAGGGCCGGGACGCGGAAGGCGGCCATTTTAGGTTATTGGCGCCGACCGCAAAGGTAGGCAGAAGTGTTTCCCGGCGCTCCGGGTAATAAAGATAACTTAACCCCCCTCCAGACTTAAGAGTGGTAATTTCGGGGCTTCTATACTAGCTACACACTATTTATAAATAGGAAACATAGTAGAAGCAAGACAAATAAGTGATTTCAAAGAAAAGTTGCTTCCTGACAATCATTTAGATTTGCGTTCAAGCTGATTCTCCCACATGAATCTTTTGTTCGGGAATAAACTCGTTTACCTTTGTTTCACTGTAATTTAATGTTGTTGTCGTCTCACTACAGACTGTTTAAGCTGCTTGTAGCATACATATTTGTAAGCAATACCATAACATAGACTTAGAATGGACTTTGGGTATGCCCCTTGCTCATGACTGGATAACATTTTTGACAATTCTAACTAGCACCATGATGCTCCCTTGAGTGATAGCTGCACTCTATAAATGTTTTCCTTGATTCATTTTAACTCCATGCTCCTAATTAAATAACCTTCCTCTCTCTTCTCCTTATTTTGCCTCCTCGAATATTTACGTTTCACCCTGCTTTGTAATTGATTGAATGTATACTTCAACCTCTGACATGAGGAATCCATTTTTCTATTTGAAGTTTAGTATCTCTTGGGAATGCATATTCTGTGCCTTTGTGCGTGTCTCTCCCTCACGTTCTCCCCTTTTCTCTCCCTGTTACCCTCTCTCCATCCTCTGCTTCCCAAGTCATCCCTTTTGCCTACTTATCTTTCTCCCCTTCGCTATCTGCATATGTATTTCCCACCTCCGTCACTACACTGATCCCTCTGTGGCTTTGTATCTCTCAATCTCTTTTCCTTCACCCATGTCTCTCTATACCCTTTTCCTACTGCCCCTGCCAGCCGCAGCTGCTATTGAACTTCACAAAAGTTCGTAGTATTGTCCTTATTTAGGCACTACAATATCAGCAAGAGACCTTTTTAAAATTGAATTTTATATTCTCCAAGGTGACCATCAACTTGCACGTACAAGCAACGTGGTGGCCATCTTGGAGTGGTATACAAATAAGCATTAAAAAAATACCCCATATCACTCCATGATGGGTTTCATATTGCATCTTGATACAAAACTGTAGCCAATTTGGATTTGCTTTTTATATATCTATTTTATATGGCTTCGAAATGGCCATCATATTGATTCATCACACCTCATGACGTCCATAGTGGAGACATGTAAAATAATATTCCAAGATGGCTGCCCTCCACTATGGGCTTCTCCAATCCTTACAATGACATTCTACAAGCATTGGCAAAGCCAATTTTGCCAATAGACAAATGTTGCCAAAGCGAGATCTAATGGCTTTCTCATTCTTCATTTTGTTGATTTTTTCGATAAGTCTGGAGCAGAGTGCTAATTGCATACAAGTCAGCAGATGTTAAGTTAGGGTTTTCAATCAATGAGATTACCTGAAATGCCAGTGCAACTACTCACAACATAAACAGAGCCTGACATATAGCATGTGACCGGAGCCAAACAAAGAAATATCTTAAAAGTTTTCTACCTAACCTGGTATATTTTGATAAACCCTGTTTACTTTTGTTTTTAAACAAGTGCTATCTACTGCAGTGAATGTTGGCATTAAGTAACCGGGAGATAGGGGTTACATGAAAAAACGTAATACAGTTGGTATTGTAGAAGAGAACTTGAAATACAGCAGAAATTGTAAACTATTTTCCAAGTGTGGCCTGCAGCTTGTTCTGAAAATACATAGGGCATCATCAAACAGGATGACTGAATTTTTAAATATGCTTGAAAGAAAGAGACATTAAGATACTTAATTGCCGGATTGGTATGCAAATGATTGATAGAAAGAAGGTCTCAAGTTGGCAGAGGTAGGTACCTTTCTACAAATAGGGACCCTTTCTTCTATTCACGGTAAGGGGGATGCCCACTTTAGATAACGTACCCCCTGGGTAGCTTGGAACGAGCAGACAAGATTATCCCAAAGCCAATGTATAAAGTATTTGTACGCAAGACACACAGTAATACGACACCACACCTGTTTAGAAAAATAAGGTATCTTTATCTAAGCTCAACAAGACCAAAACAACACAAATCCAACATGCACGTAATAAGAATATGACTTTAAATGGATTTCAGGGCAACTGGGTCCATGGAAAATAGTGGATGTGTGATTTCTCACAAAATACCTGTAAAAGCATCAAATTCACAATGCCAAACTGCTGCAGAGATGGCAAGCATTGAGAAGCAAAGAGATGGGTCAGTTCCTGGCACCTTGCGGAGGCAATGCAATAGTTCTGCTGCACGTAGGAGAAGTGATACATAGAAACTGGTCTGTAGGGAGAAGTGATACATCGACTCCAAGATGATTCTGGTCCACAGATGATGCATTGGGAAACCTTGCAGCACAGGTGCGATGTGTGGAAATCTGGTATGCGTTGGTGATCAATGCGACAGCATCGAGAGGTGCTGCATTTGTTTCTTCAGCTGCGACCTCTCGATGCATCAGTTCTTGAAGTGGTGATAGGTGTTGTGTCTGTTTAGCAGTGTCACAGCGATGCATGAAGATTTTTCACAAAAAACAGCTGCAAGAAGAACAAAGCATTGATTTATTCAGCCCTTTAGGTTTCTTACAACTTCCAGCAGCCAGGTCAACCTCCAGAGGCCCAAAACTGGAACAGGCACCTCCTGGAAGGTCAGAACTCTCAGCAGCAGAGTTAATGGGAGCTGGGGGTGAAATCTTTGTGCCCAAGACTCCTGAGACATCAGGAGGCCAGCACACACAGGCCCTTGGAGATCTTGTTCAAACAGGTTCAAAAAGAAGTTTAAGACTTTGTCCTCTCCTTGGCAGAAACAGCAACGGCAGGCCAACCCACACAGCACACAGCAAAGGGGCAGTACTCCTCTTTGCAGCTCTTCAGCTCTTCTTCTTGGCTATGGTTCCTCTTGAGCTCAATAGTGATCTAAGGTTCTGAGGTTTCAGGTGTAATACTGATACTCCAAAATGTCTTTGTTCTCTTTATGCAAGGGTCTCTGAGCCCAGTCCATACCAGTTCTGTCCTCGCTGGTGCAGTACGACCACAGGGGGTGGAGACAGCATTGTGCAAGGGAGACAGGACTTATTCAGGTGCAAGGGAATCTCCTCTCACTACTCTAAATTCAGCCAAGGTCTAATCAGCTCAGCTCTTAGTCATCTTAAAAGGACCGGGAACACATCAACCCCCCCTCACCCCCAGTGACTGTCTGTAGTGAATGCACATCCCCAGCACCTGTCACTCTAAAACCAGACAGGCAAAACACAAACCGGCAGAGGCATACAGAATGGTTAAACAAGAAAATTCGACTTTCTAAAAGTGGCATTTTCAAACACACAATTTGAAATCCATCTTTACTAAAATATATGTTATTAAATTCTGAATTCAGAGGGCCTAAACTTTATTTCTCTGTCTTGTGCCAATGGGAAATTATATTTGTACGATGTTACAAAGTATTTCCCATTGTTTCCTATGGGACAGTTAGCCTTTTAACAGTGAAAAATGAAATTGGCAGCATTTCACTATCAGGACATGCCACACACACCAGTACATGTCCTACCTTTCACATACACTGCACCTTGACCAAGGGGGTACCTTGGGCCTACCATAGGGGTGTTTTACATGTAACAAAAGGGAAGGTTAGGGCCTGGGAAGGGGGTTCCCTTGCCAGTCCGACATGGCAGTTAACAAACTGCGCATAGACACAGCAGTGGTAGGTCTGAGATATCTTTTCATGGTTACTCATGTGGGTGGCACAATCAGTGCTGCAGGCCCACTAGAAGCATTTGATTTACAGGCCCTTGCACACTTAGTGCACTTTACTAGGAACCTACCAGTAAATCAAAAATGTCAATCAGGGAGAACCAATTGTAATACCAAATTGCACGGGGAGTATTTGCCCTTTGACACTGATCAGCAGTGGCAAAGTGCCCAAAGCATCTAAGCCAGCAAAAATGAAATCCAACATAGCATCAAAAATACAGGAGGTAGAGGCAAAAAGTCCGGGGAAACCACGTCAAAGATTCCAAGTCTAACAATGATAGCATAAACCTTCTGTAGTCAATGAATGAACAGTATTTTGAGGACCAGGTTAATATTTACTTATGCTTAAAAATTCTTTAGTTTGTGGTCTTCACGTAGTAAATCTCTAACCTATTTTTGAAGAGGACTATCTTTTGCATTGCATTCCCCCCAGATTGTTGCCTTTCAATGCTGAACCAATCTTTGTTGGCCATAAGACTCTGCCAGCTTTTGCCAGGCCTACCCTTCCTTTTAAAACCTATAGGTCATCCCTAAGGAAGTCACTCAATGCCAATAGGGCAGGTTGCCTGGGATTTAGAAAGTTGTTGTTGTATGTTTAATGTTTCACACAAAAGGCTCCAAAGTTGTTTTTTACTGTCACAAGGATAGCCCACCAAGGCAAGCTGTCTGATAGGAAAACACTAGTTCACATTATAATAACGTATAATGCGTCATTTAGGAAAACACACCTGTATTATCAATTGTTATAAAGAAAATAAGAGTCCAATCCGAAGAATAGTTTGTATATTTACGTTCCAGTAAGCCAATGCACAAGCCGACTTCAGGGAAGCATTCGTGTTTACTTGGTTTGATGGAATTTGGAATACCCCACTACAGAGGATACATCTATGTTTGCGGCCATTTAAGAATGTATCTGATGTTTTGGAGATTAAAAATGACTTACAAGCACCTTGAAAAGTTATATGAAACACAATGCATTGGATGAAGGTTGAATTTTTATTGAGAAAAGAAACAAGAACATTTTTAGAACGTTAAACTATGCATGTGGCAGTCATGTTTCCTGGGAGGCATCCATTACCACTTTACGTCCTGGGTATTACAACGCAAGTCATTACAACAACTTCCGATGGATGGCACTCTAACCTAAGGAATATATATGATGTACTATTCCAACACCTTCCATATTGTACATAGACTGGTGTTGGAATAGTAAATCATACTACTCCTAAGTCCAGCGCCCTCCAGCGCAATTCATTTTTCCTTGATTGTTCTGGGCCATAATTGTATGAACTATCTTGGACCATAATGATATGAACTATTATTTAGATTTGACTCAAATTTGATTTACTATAATTGATTATAATACTAGAAAGCTTTCACAATCATATGAATTGAGGATTTGAAGGTGTTTTTGCACAGCAAAAAAAGGGTTATTGACAGTTGGACCATGGGAGTTAGCACCTAATGATCGATACATCTGTGGCATTAGCAGGAGTGGTGAGGGAAATTAATGCCTCAGCTGTCTTTTGTAACTTGTAATGCTTAAATTCGGTTTGGGAGCAGCTAGAAAATGATTCAAATACTTATTTTAATAGTAATTTAAAATCCAACAATATGGTAAAATCTGTTTTTTTATCACCATTTTGAAAATAACACTTTTTGAAATTTGTCATTTTCCTGCCTAAGCCAAATACTCCTTTCTGTCAGTGTTCAGGGCACTTGACATTTAATGGCTCTCCTTTGGTGTTATGTGTATTGCTACAACAAACAAATTATCCCTTGATTCACTCAATCAACAAGAACCCCCTATCAATAGTGGAATTCTTAATTCATATAAAACACTTAGATAAACTTAAAAAAGATCTCACTCAAAGTCCCTGAAACATTCAAAAAATGATACTACTATAACATGCAGTGCAGACAAGTCAATGTATTTCTTTAGTACATGTAAATATAATTAAAACACAAATATTATAAAAGCACCTATAATAAAACATAATGCATCATTTCAGCATAATTAAAAAAAAAATACAATTCATCAATTCAGGACATAACATAACATATTATGACACTTTTACCACAGAGAACCCTAAAAAATAGGGAGGACGAACAATGATAGACAGTATGCTGTGTCTTTTAACTCAACAATTCCCTGGAAATAATGTTAGCAAGGTTAGCCTGGATACATATCCTCTATTTTGTATCTACAGATACATTTAATTTAATTATGTTGAAATGATGCATTGTTTTTTATTATACGTGTTTTTATAATATTTGTGTTTTAATAATATCTTATTTATTAAACGTTATCCTATTTTTTGTATTGTATTGTATTGTATTGTATGGCGTTTTTGTAAAGCGCGTGGTTGCCAGAAGGCATCCCAGCACTGAGAAAGTCTCATACTCAGGGGGAGCGAGGGAGAGGAAATCATTTAGGGAAGAGGAAAGTTTTCAGTGTTTTCCGGAAGCGAAGATGACCAGATTCTGCGCGTAGTTTCAGTGGGAGAGAGTTCTAGTGTGAAGCTGCATTCACCGAGAAGCGGCGGCCTCCGGTTCATGCTTTCTTGACTCTAGCACCGTAGCCAGGAACCCTTTGTCTGAGCGCAGAGGTCTATTGGGTTTGTAGGGGATGACTAGGTTTCTCATGATTGGGGGTCCTATGCCTTGCAGGATTTTGTGTGTGATGCATAAGGACTTGAAGATAATCCTCTCCCGCATGGGGAGCTAATGCAGCGATTTGAGAGCAGGTTTGGCTGATGACCTGAGAGGGATACACATTAAGAGCCTAGCAGCAGCATTTTGGATTTGTTGAAGCTTGTTGATTGTAGCTTCGGGGGCTCCTAAGAAAATTGCGTTACTGAAATCTAGCGTGGAAAGAACTAGACCTTGTATCAGTAACCTCCTAGAGTGGTACGGGAGGAGGGGAAGGACTTTACGGGCAGAACGGAGTACACCGAAGCAGGTGCCTGCAGTCTTTTTCGCTTGTGTCTTAAGCGAGAGGTCCTGCTCCAGCCAGACCCCCAAGCTTTTAATTTCTTTTTTGGGGTAGGTGGGTCCCCTAGACAAGCCGGCCAGGTGGAAGAGGGTATTGAGGCAGACTTGTGGCCTAACAACATGATTTCTGTTTTCGATCCATTTAGCTTGAGCGAGGAGTCACACATCCAGGCATGGATCTTTGTCAGACAACGAAGGAAGTTGTCAGGGCATTGGTCGAGTTGGGAAAGTGAGACGACCAATTGCGTGTCATCAGCGTAGCTTACTATTTTAATCCCAAAGGGGGCCACCACATCCTCCAGGGGGGCAATATATACATTAAACAATGTGGGGCTTAAGGAGGAGCCCTGCAGCACACTACACTGGAGAGGTATTAAGACAGATCGTGAGTTGCCTTCCCAAACTTGAAAGGTGCGGTTGGAGAGATAGGATGTTAGCCAGGTCAAAGCAGACCCTCGTATTCCAGCTTCGGCCAGGCGCTGGATCAAGATACGGTGGTTCAGCGTATCAAAGGCCGCACTCAGGTCCAGGAGGATCACTGCCACTGATCCTCCTGAATCCAGAATGCGCCTGACCTCCTCGATGAAGGAGAGGAGGGCCGTATCAGTGCCCTGGCCTGGGCGGAATCCGGTTTGAGAATTACGCAACCGATCGTTAGACTCCAGAAAGTGGGAAAGTTGGTGGTTCACCCCTTTTTTTGTGATCTTACTGAGTCCAGGGAGTAAGAAGATAGGTCTAAAGTTAGCAAGCTCTAGAGGGTCGTGATGAGGTTTCTTTAGCAGGGTTAATCAAGTGAAGAAATGGACACTTGTAACAAGTCCAGACCATTGGTTGGAAAAACTATGGTACCCTCAAAAGACCCAATGTGAATAGGTTTTGCGGTATATATCGTTCCTCCGCCCCTACATTGTGGTTCGTTGGCAGTTATCATTGGGTACCATAGATCGTGTGGGTGCCTGCCTCAGCCAGAGGCTCCTCTGGTCTGGATTGCAGTGGCCAGAGAAAAATTTTTTGACACCCATGTAAAATTGTACTTCTGGATCCCGTAATTTGATCTAGGCCAAGTACCCACTGGTTTTATCCTAAGATCATCACCATTTCATTAAATTTCACTAGGTGCTGATCTTATTTTTAACAGCCTTTTTTGATTTTTCTTTGCACTAAAAAAATTTTTTCTCTGGCCACTGCAATCCAGACCAGAGGAGCCTCTGGCTGAGGCAGGCACCCACACGATCTATGGTACCCAATGATAACTGCCAACGAACCACAATGTAGGGGCGGAGGAACGATATATACCGCAAAACCTATTCACATTGGGTCTTTTGAGGGTACCATAGTTTTTCCAACCAATGGTCTGGACTTGTTACAAGTGTCCATTTCTTCACTTGATTAACTCTGATACTACTTGGGGAAATAAATGGACACGTTTTCCTCGTCCCTCCTTTGATTACCTTTGTTTCTTTAGCAGGGCCTTGACAATGGCCCCTTTCCAACTGGGCGGCACAATGCCCTGAGAGAGAGAAAGGTTGATAAGCTCAGTTGCTGGGGCAGCAATGACGGTGGCCATCTCTTTCAGGATTCGCAGCGGGACTGGGTCGCTAGGGGAGCCGCTTTGATGCTGGATAATATTTTAAGGAAATCCTTCTCGGAGACTAGATTGAAGGCACTCAGTTGGGGGTACGTGTCCAGGGGCAGTTTCTCAGTAATTGCAGGACTCTCCGTTTGGGGTAAGGTGGATATAATATTTTTACTTTTCTGGTCAAAGTAGGTGGCTAGTTTGTTGCCCTTGGACCCTGAAGGATCTTGGGGTAACGGGGGATCAGGGACCTTCAAAAGCTCTTTAACACTTTTGTAGGTTTCTCTCGTAGAGTTAGAGGCGTTTTTAATTCTATGATCATAAAATGTTATTTTGGCATTTCTGAGGGCAACTTTGTACGATCTGATCGAGTCGAGATAGATGTCTTTGTTTGCAGTGTCCCAGTTTTTTCTCCAGATACGCTCAAGCTTCTTACAGCCTTTCCTTAGGATTCTGAGCTCGGGAGTGAACCAGGGGGCAGAACCAGCTCTGACCTGCTTTTTCCGCAGGGTCTTTTTGGTAAGACTAAGTCCAATGAGCTAGAGAGCCAGTTTTTGAAGTTGGAGTCGGCTGCCACGGGGTCCAGAGCGGGGGGAGGGAGGGAGCATTCAAGAATGCTAGCCCACTTCTCCACCGAGAGTTTCGACCACGTTTTATCGTGAGTGGAGGCGCTGAGCGTTTGTGAAGTTTTAAGCTCGACCTGCTAGGTGAAAGTCAAGAGAAAATGGTCTGTCCAGGAGAGAGGAGACGGGAGGCTGGCCTTAAGTGACCTGATATTGGAGAGTATCGGGTCAAGGAGGTGTCCTTTTTTGTGTGTTGCTCCTGTGTTCATAAGATGATCTCATATGATCTCATATGATGAGAGATCAAGGAGAAGGCCAGTGGCTACTTTATCTGAAGGTTCGTTGAAATGGAGATTCAGATCACCTAAAATGGTGAAATTGGGCGCGGAAGAGGCTAGAACGGTGACCGTTTCAAGAAGAGAACTGGTAAAATGACCAAGGTTCCCTGGGGGGGGCGGTATACTAAGAGGCCTGTGAAGGACGTGGTAGGAGAGAGTTGAAAATGAAAGTGGCAATTTTTCGGAATCCGAAATGCCTCCGTCCTTCATCCTGCCGGTTAAATGGTTTTTGTACAGTATGGCCAGTTCACCTCCTTTACCGGAGGGTCTGATCTGCGAGTGGATAAGATATCCTGGGGGAGAGCATTAACAATGTCGGCCTCGGAGTTGGGGGATAGCCATGTTTCGGTTAGAAACAGGATGTCCAAGTTATGATCTTGTAGCAAAAAGTTGAGCTCAAGAGAGTGTTTTGGGGTGGACTTACAGTTCAGTAAGGCCATTCGTAAGACATTACTTGCTGGGGGGTTAAGCCGCGATCCAAGTGAGTCAGGGCTAGAGAGGTCGCAGCTCGTGTACGTATGTTCCTGTTTAAGCACGTAATGACAATGTCTAGTCCTACGGGGTCTCAGGGAAAGGAGCTTACTTCGGGAATAAGAGATAGGGCCATCACTAATAACTGACATAGATTCTCGCCCTGAGCCCGGCAGTGCCCAGACGGGCCCAGACGGGCTTGCCTCTGGTGCGCCCGCTGCACCCGCCCGCTGAGCGGACGGAAAGTGTGAATCATTTTATAGTGTTCTGGCCCCAAATCGGCCTGAGCACTGGAGCGCTGTCCTGGCCCTCACCCAAGATGGCGGTCGCTGTCTGCGCCTGGGGAGGAGGGGGGTATGATCCTGCTGAGCCCGTGAATCGGCCCAAGGAGGATGGCAGGAGTCCCAATAGGCGATCGATCCTGAGGTGAATATAATAAAAAGAACGTTAAGAGGGCACAGGGGATTTAAGAATAAAAAGTTTAAAAAACTGCGATATTCAGGTTATTTTGCAGTAAACAAATACAAATAAGAGAATGTCTATCTCCCGGCTTCTGCCTCAGGAGTATTAACTATCAAGATTGTTCAAAATTGTTTTGGCGTGTTGTGCTGTGCATTCAAGTTATTACTGTTTAGATACTGCATAAGTACTTTACATTGCCTCTAAGTGTAACCTGACTGCTTTGTGCCAAGTAACGTTTGTGATTCACCCTGAAAAAGTTCGTGAATAATATTTGGAGTTTGTATTTCTTTTCATCGCAACATCATAATAGACATTTTTATTTATTTACATATTCGGCTTGCATAATAAAAGGAAAAACTCCGTACACCAAAAATACTGCCATAATAACATTGATCAAAGGCTGTGCTGTGCAAAGTTCAAAGAACCAAATCGCATAAAACTTTTCCTAAATATTTATGAAGATATTCCTGCCGAGGATGAGCGTATAAGGGATTTGCTACTGAGACTTAGGTGGAAAGAATGCATGTTTATTTATCCAATAAACGATAATACAGAAGAGGTACCAATGGAAATGGGAGAAGGGAGCGAGTGTGTGGTGCAGGTGGAGTAAGGGAGGGTTGTAATGGTGCTCTCGCACACCCACATTCCCCCGACCTCCATTGTAGAACGAAACACAGTTGGAAGATTAAAAAACAACTCCCCAAAAGAAAATAGATCAATATTCACATAAGCAGCTGAATGTTCATGTTTTGGCAAATCTATACCCTATGCTTATAATATATATTGATAGAGCCATTGTTATGTACTCACAGGCACACTACTCTGGTTCTCAATGTTTTTCTTCTTTCTTAAGCGTTTTGTATGTTTCTCCGTATTCATGATGAGGAAGAGATCAGAGCTAGCCCTCAAAACTGATGCCAAGTTCCATCTGTGTATGTTCTCCATTCTCCCTCGAAAGCTATCACAATTTGAGCACATCTAATCCTTTCTGGTGGCCCTTCATTAACAGATGTCCACTTTGTGTTTCAATTTATTTTGATGTTTTATTTCCAAATTCTTTTGAGAAAATGGAAAGGGGCGACCGAATCGGTCCCCCCGAACTTATGGACGAGTGCCTCGATCCCCCCGGGAAGCCATTTTGGGCGGGAGGCGCGTCTCAGCTGGTATGCCCGAAGCGGCGTAGCTGGGGCGCGCTCGTTCCCGCCCTAGAGTGGGCTGGCCTAGACACCGACGCAGCCAGCCACGCCCTCGGGGGCAGGCAGGGGCGGGTATACGCCCGCCCTGAAGACGGATAAAAAGGGACGCAAGACCAGAAGACATCCTCTTGTTCTTGTGCTCTGAAGCTGCACCTCCTCGCTGCACGTGAGCTCGGGACAGAACGAAGAGCCATTTTTGAGCGTTTTAATCTCTCTCTTTGTCTTTTAGATACTTCGTCGAAAGGATGCCCAAGAAAGGAGCAAAGAGAATGTCGACTGACCAGTTGGTTCGGGCACTCATGAAGGACATGTCCGAAATTAAGAAGCGGTTGGCGGAGCGAGACGGCGAGGAGGAATCGGGGCGTCCACCGGCCGGAGGGAGGCCAAAGAGGCCGAGAAGGGGGCCGGTCGGGGGAGACGTCCCGGTTCCCTGTTCTCCGCTCGAGGCGCCAGCCCCGGTACCGGCCCCGGTACCGGTTGAGGGGAATCCGAAGCGCAAGCACTCATAAAGCAGTTGCGCGAGAAACATGATACAGCCAAGGGGCCCGCGCCGGATGCGGCGATAGACAAGCCACGAGGGACGGAAGCAGCGTCCGGTGCAGGTAAGCGGCCATTGCCGATTGCAAGGGATGAGTCAACACCCTCTCGTAGAGAAAGATTGGGGCAACATGTTCCTTTGCAAATAAAGGAAAAGATTTGGGCGGGGGAATACGTTAACATTTTCTCCCTGCTCGTTGATCATTATGAGGTCGAAACTGTTAAGGGTCAAAAGGATCTGATGCATCCGAGTGTTTGGCGCGCAAAGATGGCCGCCTTTAAAGTGAATGAAAATATTGGTAACTGGGGTAATGCTTGGGGAATTTTCACGGCAATTTTGGGGGAACGTAGGCCTGATTTGCTCCCTGAATTCCCAGTATATCAGTCACGAATTATGGGGTACTCGACATCACACCAAGGTAACCAATGGTTCTGTTATGACAACCTTTTCAGGAAAGCGATGGAGCATAACAAAAGTTTAACCTGGGACTGTTACGATTCTTTAACATGGAATAAGATGAAAGAGTCGGGAATGTTGAAAGTGCCATTGGTGGGGAGTGCTGTTAGTGAGTCCTCCCGCCAAAATGGGGGGACGCCCTTTCGGTCAGGTACGGGTACAGACGATTACCCGAGACCCGCCGGCAATACAGGAAAGAGGGGGTTTTGTTACAATTTCAACAGAAGCAAATGTACTAGGCCCCCGGGATCTTGTAAGTTCAAACACGAATGTAGTGGTTGTGGGGCACCCCATCCTGAGTCCTTGTGCAGAGCCAAATCGGGTGAGAATGGGGGTAGAGGAGGCGCTAAACAGGTCTAATATAGTCCGAGGGGCGCCTTTACCAACCCCGATTGATACCCTGGCGATGATTCCCTGGCTCAGCGAATACCCAGATCGTACTTCTGCTGGGGTGCTACGAAACGGTTTTTCATATGGTTTCCGCATCCCGGTGGGTAACTTTCAGGGTGTCGGGACGTGCAAAAATCAACTTTCCGTCTTGCAGCATACTACGGTAGTACAGGATAAGATCCGGAAAGAGGTTACCCGAGGTCGGGTTGCTGGCCCGTTTCCTGCCCCCCCAGTACCGAACTTTGTTTGTTCTCCTTTAGGGGTGGTCCCCAAGAAGGACCCGGGTGAGTTTCGATTGATTCACAATCTATCAGCCCCTCATGGCCTTTCGGTAAACGATGCAATTGATCCAGAAATATGTTCGGTGCGGTACGCATCATTCGATGAGGCCGTAGCCATTTTGAATCGCCTGGGGCCCGGGACGCTGATGGCGAAATCAGATATCGAGTCAGCGTTCCGTTTGCTCCCGGTATACCCGGATGACCAACGTCTGTTAGGATTCATGTTTCAAGGTTTGTATTACATGGACAGGTGTATGCCAATGGGGTGCTCGATATCTTGTGCTTATTTCGAGAAATTCAGTTGTTTTCTGCAATGGGTTTACACGAAGAAAACAGGTTTTCGGAATGTGATGCATTACCTCGATGACTTTCTGTTCCTTGGGGCTGCTGGGGATGATGAATGTGCCCGGGCCTTGACTGGATTTTGTGTTTTAATGAATCAATTTGGCGTGCCGTTGGCACCAGGTAAAACTGTGGGTCCCACGACTTGCCTCGAGTTCCTCGGGATCGAGTTGGACTCTAGTGAGGGTTGTTTTCGTTTACCAGCCTCCAAAGTAGCGAAATTCAAGACAGCCCTGCAAATGTGTATCACTCCATCTAAAGTTACGCTGCATCAACTGCAGCAATTGGTGGGGAAGTTGAATTTTGCCTTAAGGGTGATCCCGATGGCCCGCCCCTTCTCCCGTTCGATTGCACAGGCGATGGTCGGCCTAAAGGAGGGTCACCATCGCACGAGGTTATCGGCCGAGGTCCGCCAAGACATGCGTATTTGGTTAGCATTTTTGGCGGATTTCAATGGTCGAGTCGTCTGGAACAAACCGGCCTTGTCCTCGGAAGAGCTTGGTCTATGGACGGATTCAGCGGGAAGCATGGGTTTCGGCGCCATCTTCGGCACAAAATGGTCGGCACAAAAGTGGCCAACATGGTGGCACGATGAGGGGCTGACGAGTAATATCGCTTTCCTTGAGCTGTTTCCTATTTTGGTGGCCCTCAGATCCTGGCCCGATGGTTTCAGAAATCATTCTGTCATATTTTGGTCTGACAATATGACCGTTGTAGAATGCATTAATAGTCAGGCAGCACGTTGTAAAATGATTTTGAGGCTGCTTAAAGAAATTGTCTTACTGTGTATGCAACTGAACGTGGTATTCAGAGCTAAACATGTCCCGGGGGTGATGAATCAGGCTGCTGATGCACTGTCTCGTTTTCAAATGCAGGCTTTCTCGGGTTTCCTTCCCTCAGCGGACCCCGAGCCAGCACCCTTTCCCGAAGCTCTCTGGTCTCTCGGTGCCCCGAACTTCGTTACCTCGTGGGAGAGAGTCTAGCACCAAGGACGAGGAAGGCATACGAAGGGGCGTTTCGGGCTTATTTGGCCTTTTTGGGGACTGAGAGAGGGGGACTTTGGGGGCATGAGGATTGGGTAGTACATTTTCTGATGTCCTTGCGTAAGGCTGGGAAGTCGGTGGCTACAGCCCAGAGGCATCGTGCTGCCATCTCCTTTGTTGTCAGGGCTCATAATATCCAGGACCCGACAGCGTCTTTTGCTGTACAGAAAGCGCTGCGTGGGTGGCAACGCCTTGAGGGTCGCAGAGTAGATGAGAGGCGCCCGATAGGTCTGGATAGGTTGTCCCAGTTGCTGGCCACACTCCCCGACATATGCTCGTCTCAGTTCGAGGCCTGTTTGTTCCGAGCCGCTTTTACGCTTGCATTTCACGGGGCTATGAGGATAAGTGAGCTGGTGGCAAGGAGCAGGCAGGATGTGGCGGGGGGTTTGTGCCGGCAACACGTTCAGATCAGGGGTGAGACTATGACGGTATCCTTTGTCAAGTCGAAAACCGATCAAAGTGGGGTGGGAGACTGCATAGTCATTCGCAGGATTCCAGGGTCCTCCATGTGTCCGGTGGGGTGTCTAGAGGATTACCTAGCACTACGGGTGGCATCATGGGGGGGGACAATGTTGAGACACGCGGACGCCACCCCACTGACAAAGTTTCAGTTTCAGCGGGTGCTCGCGATGTCAATTACCGCAGCAGGCTTGAACCCGGGTGAGTTTGGGACCCACTCCTTTCGGATAGGGGCTGCCACTGAAGCTGCAGCCAGGGGTCTTAATGTGGAACAAGTAAAACGAGTGGGGCGTTGGTCCTCCAGTTGTTATAAGAGGTATGTGCGGTTGCACATGTTGTGAAGCTGTAATAATGTACTCACGCTTCTTGTCTTTTGTTTGGTTTCAGTTACGCAAGCCTTCGAGGCGGGGCGGACTATGCAGTCGACCCAACACCGGGCCAGCGGTCAGACATCACCGGCTGTGAGAAAGGAGGTGTGGGTCGTGGGCCACTCACACGTGAGGCGTGCCGCAGACGTATTCGAAGCAGGTGACATGATTCACGTAGCTGGGGAATACGGGTACAGGATGTCCTTCTACGGAAGGGGCGGTCTCTGTATTGACCAGTTTCAAGCTTACTTTGAGGGTTTGTTAGGGCGGATGAGGTCACCGCCGTCTATAGTCATAGTACATTTAGGGGGCAATGATTTGGTCACCACCGGTAGACGACTTCTCCTGGAGGCAATGCTTTCCACCGTAAGTTGGTTGGCGAGGAAAGTTCCGGGGTGCATAATTGCGTGGTCGCATATGATCCCACGAAAAGTGTGGCGGGGGGCTATTTCGATCCCTGCTTTGAACCATTCTGTTAGGAAATTTAATAACAAAATGAGTAGGTTGTTCCGTTCCAGGACATTGCATTCTATCTCGCACGGTTGTATTAATGATGACAGTATGTATATGGGGGATGGTGTGCATTTGTCTCGGGTGGGAAATGAGTTACTCATAGGAGACTTCTTAGCATGGTTAAAAACGTTGGAGCATGACCTTTAGCTAGGAGTTTTTGGTGGGGGGCCCGGATAGCCGGTCAACTATCCGGGCCTGTGGCGGTAAGGTCATGATCGGTGAGCACTAATTAGTAGATCCCTATGAGTGGGCGTCACCCAACACGGATGGGAGCGCTCGGGAGAGGTGGCCATTGGCCCCTCAATGGGGAGGCGGTCCCTTCTAAGGATGGGTCGCCGGAAGTAAAGGAAAGGCGGTCAAGGCCCCTTCCTTTGTAGGAGGGGTTACAGCCCCCTCCTGGGGAATTTCCCGGGGCCAGTGACATCTGCGACGGCAGATGCGGTAAGTTGTGTGGGGTTGGGATAAGGGCCACGATACCTTATAGATACCTCACACGAGTATTCGAACGACCTTTAACTGGCGTCGAGTTTTAGGTGCCCCCGTCAAGTCAAGGGAAATTGGTAGTAGTTGCACTTGAGGTACGCCTCCGTGCTGTCGCCCATCCCAAGTGGGAGGGGTAAGTCCGGTTAGGGATCTTGACACCGGTTATGACCTTGCCGTTGGCCCTTAAACGTTAGGTTGTACAATTTCAATATGTCAAGAAATGTTTTGTAGGTTGCTAGTTCGGCTAGGAGAACCTCTGTATTAGAGAATCTGTTAAGGTTAGCCAAACATCGCAATATGGTAATGAAATTGTACATAACATGAAACGTTTAATGTTTTAATTTTGTTTTAATAAATACGGCCGGGATGGTCACTCCATCCCACTTCCAAAAACTTCAAGAACTGTTTCCGGTTTCACTCCTTTTGGGGATTGTGTTGAGAGGGGGTGGCGGGTATCTCGGCCATATGGAAAGGGGCGACCGAATCGGTCCCCCCGAACTTATGGACGAGTGCCTCGATCCCCCCGGGAAGCCATTTTGGGCGGGAGGCGCGTCTCAGCTGGTATGCCCGAAGCGGCGTAGCTGGGGCGCGCTCGTTCCCGCCCTAGAGTGGGCTGGCCTAGACACCGACGCAGCCAGCCACGCCCTCGGGGGCAGGCAGGGGCGGGTATACGCCCGCCCTGAAGACGGATAAAAAGGGACGCAAGACCAGAAGACATCCTCTTGTTCTTGTGCTCTGAAGCTGCACCTCCTCGCTGCACGTGAGCTCGGGACAGAACGAAGAGCCATTTTTGACCCACCCACCAGCCCCTGAAGACAGCCAGTTGTGTATAATAAAGTTGATTAATTTTGTTTTGTTTTCGTTTCCAGGTTGTAGTGCCATGTTGATTTTGAGTTAATAAAGAATGTTCGTTTTGAGTATGTTTGCCATTAAAGATATTCAGTTTAGTGTCGAATTTTGATGAATGCTCTTTCGGTCATAGTGGCCAATGTATTCTTAGGTTAATTTGCACTGTCGTATTTATTTTGGTAGGCGGTAAGGTCATGATCGGTGAGCACTAATTAGTAGATCCCTATGAGTGGGCGTCACCCAACACGGATGGGAGCGCTCGGGAGAGGTGGCCATTGGCCCCTCAATGGGGAGGCGGTCCCTTCTAAGGATGGGTCGCCGGAAGTAAAGGAAAGGCGGTCAAGGCCCCTTCCTTTGTAGGAGGGGTTACAGCCCCCTCCTGGGGAATTTCCCGGGGCCAGTGACATCTGCGACGGCAGATGCGGTAAGTTGTGTGGGGTTGGGATAAGGGCCACGATACCTTATAGATACCTCACACGAGTATTCGAACGACCTTTAACTGGCGTCGAGTTTTAGGTGCCCCCGTCAAGTCAAGGGAAATTGGTAGTAGTTGCACTTGAGGTACGCCTCCGTGCTGTCGCCCATCCCAAGTGGGAGGGGTAAGTCCGGTTAGGGATCTTGACACCGGTTATGACCTTGCCGTTGGCCCTTAAACGTTAGGTTGTACAATTTCAATATGTCAAGAAATGTTTTGTAGGTTGCTAGTTCGGCTAGGAGAACCTCTGTATTAGAGAATCTGTTAAGGTTAGCCAAACATCGCAATATGGTAATGAAATTGTACATAACATGAAACGTTTAATGTTTTAATTTTGTTTTAATAAATACGGCCGGGATGGTCACTCCATCCCACTTCCAAAAACTTCAAGAACTGTTTCCGGTTTCACTCCTTTTGGGGATTGTGTTGAGAGGGGGTGGCGGGTATCTCGGCCATAAGAAATAGATTTCAATTGAATTATCAGGAATACAAGCAAACTAGACATCCCTTTCCATATATGTCATGTAGCCCACAGATAAATAGGAAAGCCATTTAAAATGTGAAAACAGAGTAAACTGCTTAAATGCCATCTTTTTAATCAACTGTTTTGCCACTTGCGCTCATCGAGCTGTAAACCCTTTATATCTTACAACGTCACGTTCAAAGTGCCCTTCCATTATTGACTAGGATGAATAGTAAGAAAGAAAATAAATACAATGGTGCTGCCCAGAGGTTTGATGCAAGTTGAGCAATCTTATTCCGCACATATTTAATATCAACAAGCATGGAAATACTTATTTCAAATATGCGATCTAATAGGATTGTGTTAACTGTTTCCCTCACAGTAATGCCAGGATTTTAGCATTTGGAAAACTACTTTGTCACTTTACTCTGTGTGCCTTTAGACTGCCTTAAAATTTCAAGCCATTATATTTGCACCTTCCGAGATTTTGTTTCATTTTTAAACATAGACTTGACATTATTTAGGACGATTTCCGGGAATGCTTTACAATTTTTTGTTGGAAAAACATTAAAAACGTGGACGATTTACATGTGAGTGCTAAAAACGCTAAAAACGACTGCATTGTTCTCTGATACAGTATAGCTTCCTATTTAGAAAAATATATGCTATCGGTACATCACAGGTGGTAGCTCCCTGCAGCTATTAATCCCATTTACAAAAGCCAATATTCCTTGCTGTTGTTTTTCTATTAGTAGGGAATTACACTAAACCCACAGTAGAGATGTTATGTTACCATGGAAACCCATATTTCCTGCAGGGTTGTGACCTCTAATGACTTCAGTCTGAATCCAGAAGAAATAGAGGCCCTTTGAAGATTTGTAAATACATGTATACGCATGCAAAGTACCATGACCGGGCTGGAGTAATCATAATAGGAAATTAACGGAATTGAAAGGATTTAAAAGCTGTTTGTTTGTAATATTAAAGGCTAAATCAGCGCTGCTGCTGTTGTGTTTTAAGATTTACTCTAGGTATTATACAACTAAAGAATGTGTTTATCCTATTTAACAATGAACCTGTCATTAGTATTTTAAATAACTGCATAAAATATAAAACACTGAATCATTTGTTTACAGTTTATCATTTAATTAGCTGTGGTGTACTGCACATATCATATGATACCAATACCTAAATTACATTTTCCAAAGCCTCAGTACAAAAACATTCTTAATTGCTTAATTATAAAGGAACCTCGCTGTTGTTTACTAGTATTGCCAAAAAGTGAGCCACGGTATTATTATTAAGAGCCTCAGACTACCGAATAACAACCCGTTTCTAGATTTTGTTGAATTATAGTTGTGACATCACTAGTCCCCTGTGATAAGAAAGTGAGGTAGCTCCTCAACTATAAAACGAACTACAAATGAGTTAGGACATCACAATGGGTGCTGTCAGAGCCTACATTCAGTGTGAAGGGCATGTAATGGAGCATAATTAGAACTGCAGCTTCAAGAATGCAAATGAGAACCAGGGGGCTTATTTATAAAAGGCTCGTGGGGCCGGAGTGTCACTTTTTTTGATGCACCGGCGGCACTAGCCTCTCAATCATATCTATGAGGCCACGCAAAACCGCTCTGCGTTACCTTGCAATGGCCACATAGATATTTAATAAGTCGCAGTCCTAGCTTCCTCTGCGTCAGGGAGTTGTTCCATGGGCATTGCAGTGGTTTTTCGCAACACCCATGGATTATGAAGCTGCCCCAGATTTACTTAATCATGTAAACCTGGAGCAGCGCCAAACCCTTCCACCTCCCCTGAGCAGGCGTAATGAGAAGAAATATTTTTATTCTCCTAATTTTTTCCTCTTTTCAGGTAGCACACCTGGAAAGAAGAAAACCCCTCAGGATTCTTTTTGTGCAGGAAGGGTCCCTTTTCTTCACAAACACAGTCCTACCTGCAACTGAGGCGTTCTTGTACCATAGTGCAAGGGTGCCTTTGTTGGTGCTAGGCAGCGAATTGTGCAACAGTGCAGGGGGATAGGACAAGAATGCACTATATTTCATCAATACTGTGCATTCCTACCCTTTCACATTGGCGTAGGGCAGGCAGCAAGAAGACTTGCAATGCTACCCTACGCCAATTCCGCACAAATGAGGCCCTTGATTTGCAGATCGAAAGAGTTTTCCTGAAAGGAATAGTTTTTTTTATAAGAAAGGAGTCATTTGTGGCAGCATATTCATGTTTTGCATGGCATATATATATTTCATTACGGGAAAAAAGGAAATATTTTCTTTTGAATGAGACGTGTATCTGCAAATATTATGTTTTGCAACAAGTTACTAGTTGTAAATTGGTTTAATTTAATTTTGAAATACAGAAATTGGATGTATTTTTCTATAACCGCAACGATGCTCCTACGTAGAAAGAAGCAAGAGTCCAACAATTTCACATTTTTGAGGGGAGTGGAATGGTGTGTCAATGTCGTATTTGGAATAAGGCACTCTTCTTCATAGGTTAAAGGATGTTGTAAGTCACTTTGGAGTCCATGACCTTAAAAGGAACTCAGCTTTCTGCCCCTTGTAGACTTTAAGGTGAGGCCTAGACACGTGGCAATGTGGTGTACAAAGAATGGACAGTGACTCTATTACAGGTTAGCCGGAAAGACCCCGAGCGGTCTTCCGCATCTTTATTTATACCCCGGCGCGAGCCCGCCCCGGGGTTGTGCGTGCGTGCGTGGGGGAAAGGGTTACAATGTAGTGGAGAGCCCGAGTGGCTCTCTACATCCCTCCTTTGTTTTAGTTCTTTCAGCTCTCTGGTCCTCGGACCACGTTCAAGGAGATGTCCATGCAAAGTCTCTGAGCCGTTGGCTGGGCATCGGATTGGGCCTTAGGCTGTAGCGATGATTCCGGGTCTCAGATGATTCGACAACCCTAGCCGGGGTTGCCCTCGGATCGACGCTCGCCTCTGATGCCCTTGGTTGACTCGGATTGATGCCGGGGCCGGGTGACATTGGCCTCGGGTGCCGCTCTCCGCTTGACGGCCCTGGCAGAGGACTTGGGGACCTGGGAAAGTCTGTGCCCTCTAGCGCCAGCTCTTCCGTTTCCGTTTCTTCCGCCCGCTGATGTCCAGCGGCTGCTTCGGTTGCCTTCTTGAAGCACGAGATGTTTCGTGTCACGGTCTGTCCGTTTCTCGTGGCAGTGACCATGGTCCCTTGCATCTTGTCTACTCGCCACACTTCGGGTTCAAATGGCGTTCGGAATTTCCATCCGGGATGACGATCCTTGACGACCACCGTGTCTCCCACTTGGATGTCGGGTTCTTTGGCACGGCGCCGCAGGCTTGCTTTGGCGTTGGTGGTTTGCCGCCGGGCTTGGGTAGCCTCGGCGTCCCTCTCTCCCGGTATCCATGCGCTTGTTGTGGGTATGCCATCTCTGGGGGCCCGCTTGAACAGCACATGGGCTGGGGCGCACTTGGTCGTCGCGTGTGGTGTCTGTCGGTAGGCCCCTAGAAACTGGTCTAGGGCCATCTCCAGGTCTTCGCCGTTGTCCACCGCTATCCGAAGGGCTCTGTTTATCGTTCGCATCAGTCTCTCCACTTCTCCGTTGGCTTGAGGCCACAGCGGGGTGATCTTTCTGTGTTTAACTCGAAGGGCCTCCAGATATGATTGGAACTCTCTCCCTTGAAAGGGAGGTCCGTTGTCGGACTTGATCTCCTCGGGAAGTCCCATCGTGGCGAACACGCGGTTGAGGACCTTCTTGACTTGTGAGAAAGCTGTCGATGCGATGACTTCTACTACTGGGAATTTCGAGAAGGAGTCTATCAGTACCAGCATGTGCCTCCCGTCCGGGAAGCTGCCGAAGTCGATGCTGAGTTGGGTCCAGGGCGCCCGAGGCGCTTCCTCCGTAAGTACGGGTGCTGGAAGGGGCTCGCCCCCGGTGATCGTACAGGCATGGCAGGCCTGTATCATCGCCTCTACTTGGCTGTCCATTGCCGGAAACCATACCTTGCTCCTCAGGCGGGCTTTCGTTTTCGCCATGCCTTGGTGTCCCACGTGGGCTAGGCACAACGCTCGTTGTTGGAGGCTTTCTGGCATGATGATAAGGTGCCCTCGCAGAATCACTCCTTCCTCCCCCACACTGAGTTCGCTGCGTATTTGCCATAGCTGCTGTCTGGCATGGCTGACTTCAGGGCGGAGACTAGCGGCGCCGTCGAGGAAACGAGCCCAGCGGTTTTCTTCGAGTGCTTGGCGTACTCTCATGAGGGTCTCATCTTCTGCAGTGGCGTCCCCAATTTCCTTGAGCGTCATGTTGTCGGGACACGCGGCCTGCGTGATCATGTGCACTATCTCCTCCACTTCCTCTCCGTCCTCGGTAGGCGGCTGTTGTGGGGTGACATCCGGGTGCCGTGACAGGTAGTCAGCGGGGTTGTGAGCCCCGGGCCGGAACACAATCTTGAATCGGTATCCCTGCAGCTGGACGGCCCACCGTTCGATCCGTGGGGGGGCCAATCTTGAGGTTCCCGCGAAGAGGGGTAGGAGAGGCTTGTGGTCCGTGACCACAGTGAATTCTTGTCCACAGAGGTAGAGATGAAAATGCTGGCAGGCCCATTTGATGGCCAGGGCCTCCCTCTCTATCTGTGCGTACCGGGTCTCTGTGTCGGTCAGTGCCTTGCTGGCATAGGCGACCGGCCTCCACTCTTCCGGACCATACTCTTGCAGGAGAACGGCTCCTAGCCCCACGGGACTAGCGTCCACAATCAGCTCGGTTCTTCTCCTTGGCTGGAAGTAGGCCATAGTGGTGTTGTCCAGAAGACCGGCCTTGACGTTCTGGAACGCCTTGTTTGCAGCCGCGGTCCATTCCCATTTCTGATCAGTTCGGGTGAGAGCCCGGAGGGGCTCCGCGATGACAGCCAGGTTCGGAATGAACCGGCCGCAGTACGTGGCCATGCCCAAGAAACTGCGCACTTCAGTTGGATTTCGAGGCGTGCTGGCCGCTTTGATCGCCTCCGCTTTCTGTGGGTCTACTTTGAGGCCTTCCCTGGTGAACGTGTATCCGAAGAAATCCACCGATTCTTGGTAGAAGGCACATTTGGCTCGGTGTAGGGTCAGCCCACTGTCGGCAAGCCTCTGCAGAGTCGCTCTTAGGTTGGTGTGATGTTCTTCGAGGGTTGACGAATATACTAGAATACCATCGCTCAGGTTGATCACGCCTGTCAGTCCTGACAGCACCTCGCGAATGGCGTTTTGAAAGACTTCGGCCGCTGATGATACGCCGAAGCTGAGCCGGGTGTAGCGACGCAGCCCTACATGCGTCGAGAACGTGGTGATGTATCTGCTGGCTGGCTCTAACTCTAGCTGGTGGTAACCTGAGTTGAGGTCCAGCTTCGAAAACCACTTTGCCCCGTTGAGGTCAGCTATGATATCATCCATGGTGGGGGTGATATGCCTCTCGCGCTTGACTGCGGTGTTCGGGAGTCTCATATCCACGCATAAGCGAATGGCTCCTGGCTGCTTCGGCTTGGGGGCGACGACCAACGGGGAGACCCAGGGTGTCGGTCCGGACACTTTCTCGATTACCCCCAGCTCTTCGAGCTTGCGCAGCTCCTCCTCTACTTGTGGCCGGAGATTGAACGGTACCCGTCTATGTCTAAGTGCGACGGGCTTGACGGCAGTGTCTATGTGAAGTTTGAACTTCCGTCCCTTGAGCTTGCCGAGGCCTTTGAACAGTTCGGGGAAGTCTTTGAGCATGAAGTCCGCGTGTGCCTGGTGCACTTGGTTGGCAAAGAATACCAGGCCGAGATCTTCCGCGGTGTGGCAACTCAGAAGGGTGCCTTTCTTGCCCTCCGTGATGTGGAACTTGGTTTCTGTAGAGTATTCCCCGTTGACTACGGTGGTTTGAATAACCCCTCGTAGAGGTAGCGGTTCTGTCCCTCCATACGTGTATATTCTTGCCATAGACGGTGCCAGTGCTGGTTTCGGGGACATTTTGTCGTATTGATCCGAGTCCATGACGTTGACGGACGCTCCGGTATCTATCAGCGCATTGACGCTTGTCCCGTCAACGGTGATGGAGCACATGGGTGGCGGCCTTCGTTTCGTAGATGCTCGGCTGACATAGGAGATGACGTACACCTCGTCATCTTCGTCGTCCTCATACCTGGGTCGTCTGTCTTGTGCTTCGGTGTCAGGCGGGGGCCTCTCCTGATCAATGGATAGCTGTTGGATTCGCTGAGTCACAGCTCGGGCACGTGGGCCTGCTGATCTGAACTTTCCTCCCCGGCAGACAGCGGCAAAATGGTTTAGGCGCCCGCATTTGAGGCACGTCTTGCCCTTGGCGCCACACGTGGCGGTAGCAGGATGATCTTCGCCACAGTACCCGCAGCGGTTGCTCCGCGGTGGGCCTTGCCTCTGCCTTGCCGGCGGGAATCGCCTGTGGAGCGCATCTACCCGCTCTTCCTTGATGGTCGTATTTCGCGCCATTGTCGGGGCTATGACCGGGGTACGCAGCGCCACCTCCATCTCTTCCGCCCTGGCATCAGACAGTTCATGGGATCTGGCAAGGATGAGTATCTCGTCAAGCGAAATCCCTGGTTGCCTGAGGATCAGCTTCCTCAGCAGCTTCGATTTGCAGCCGACGATGATTTGATCCCTGATTTCTTCTCTGGGGTCAGTGAATGGGCACGTGCTCGCGAGGCGACGGAGTCGAGCATAGTACATGTCGACCGATTCGGACTCAGTTTGCCAGGCGCGCTTGAACTTGAACTTTTCGAAGTCGTTGTTCAGCTGTGGGTCGAAGTGGGCGTTGAGGGCCGCAACGGCAGCGTCGTAGTCATCCTCGGGCCCAGTATTGGGGAGCGATTCAAATAAGTCATAGATCTCTTGACCTCCGTACAAGATGAGGAGTGACCTCTTCACTGTCCCGTCCGTTTCCCTGGTGCCTTTGAAATATAGGTTGAGGCGTCCGACCCACGCTCTCCAGCGGAGCGCGGCCGTGGCTGGATCGGATGTTTCGCTGAAAGGCGGGATGGGCGCTGCGCCGGCGTGTAGGTGGGCAGGAGGTGCAGGTGCAGGAGGTGCTTGGGCTCCCGCTTGTGCCTGGACCTGTGGAAGGACTGCTGGTGCCGGTGGCGGCGGCTGGACCGCTGGTGGTGGAGGCTGAACAGCCCCGTCCTGGGCTGCCCCCGTCGCATTTTGACTCATGGCGAGATGCTATGCGAGGTGGTCTGGTGCTTTCCGGGATTGGTGATGCGCGTGCAGCAGGGTGCTTGGGACTTTGGGGAATGGCAGGGCTTGGAATGATGCGCTGATGCAGGTGGCCCTTGTGGTGGGTTGTGTTCACCCCTGCCTCCCCTTTTTGCAGCGGTGTGTCCCCACCTCCTGGTAGTTGTGGTGATGTCACTTCCCCTTTATTCTTATATTAGCTGACACAATGTCCACCTTGTTTGAGGGAGGTCGGTGCCACGTGCCTAATGTGCTGTGTCTGGTGCGAGGAACGCAGCTGCTACTTCCGTTATTGGTGCCAGAGTTAATTGGGAGAGCAGCACGTGAGGTTTGCCTTCGCCAAGGCTTGATGGCTTTCCAGAGGCTCCCGGGACGCAGAGTTGCACGCGCGCTGGAGCGCGGGCGGAGCCAGGTGCAGGCCGTGCGAGCACACGCGGCAGATGAGACTCTCTCCTCGCCGTCTTCGGGGGGCGGGGCCGCTGCGGGCCGCTGACACGAGGAGCCGCTGTCGGGCCTTGGAAGCCGGCAAATGCAGGAGGTCGCGGTGACTGCGCAGGCGGGGCAGAAGGACACTCACTCACCCGCAGGACGATGAGGTCGCGCAGAGGCTCCGCGAGTCCCGCCAGCTGAAGGCGCTCCCTCACGGGAGACGCGTGGGCGGGTCTCGAGCACGGAGGCCGGCGCGAGAGCGGGTGGGCACCGCTGCAGGATGATGCCAGCCGGGTGGTGCCAAGGCAGCAGGCACGCGTCAGGAACTACCGGCCTCGTCGCCAATGTAGACTTTAAGGTGAGGCCTAGACACGTGGCAATGTGGTGTACAAAGAATGGACAGTGACTCTATTACAGGTTAGCCGGAAAGACCCCGAGCGGTCTTCCGCATCTTTATTTATACCCCGGCGCGAGCCCGCCCCGGGGTTGTGCGTGCGTGCGTGGGGGAAAGGGTTACAATGTAGTGGAGAGCCCGAGTGGCTCTCTACACCCCTTCCTCTATAAGGTCATACAACTCCTCAGTTACTTACAGCATCCTTCTAATGTATTATTATAATATAACGGAGGGCGATCTTACCCCAAATATTGTGCTTATAGAGCGTGCATTTAAAAGAATGGATGTCTAGAAGGCATAAACGCTGTCTGAGGAAAAAGGCTGAGAATCAGACATGAAAAATACTGGTAAGGTTGTTATACGGTAAAGTGTTATAGAAGCAAAAGTTAACCAGTTTCATTTTCTAAACTGATGATTTCACCAGAAACAGGATGTTTATTTCAAGAAGGAGTGATTAGTGTTATGTGTATTGCAATCTGCACACCTTTACCTTTCCGCAAACTAGAGTACACAGATGCACACAGCTCATACATAAAAAGGATACAATAATTACATAGGCAATTTGAACCACTAGTAAAACCTTACACAAAATTATAACGCAATTGCCATTAAGCCCTTCTAATGGGCAAGTTATTCATATTGTCAGGCAAGATTGAGTCATCAAGGAAAGGTAATCATGAATAATGCATAAGGCTGAAAGGGGGTTTGCACATATTTTCTCTTAAGGGTAGCCCTCTACGTAGGAGAGGCACATAGCAGATAATCTACATAGCAGAGAAACCTACATTTCACATTTCAATGAAAATAGCAACACAGGGAAATTAATAAGGGGTCTCTGAACACATGTAGATCCTTGAGGGCAACGAGGGTCGTTTTCTGCCCCCCCCCCCCTTCACATATCTCACACCCAGCACTCACAACTTTGGAGCAAGTCAGTGGAAACTATAGGAGGCAGGTGACATGTTTTAAAACATTGAAGATGTTATGGAGTAAGAATCTACTGATCGAAATAGAAATAACTCATGCTGGGAGGAGACAGGACATACAGAAAAATCAGAAACAGAGAACACTTCTTTTAGTATCAAAACAGGATGGGCAAGAAAACAGTGCAGTGGAAATCGGAAAGGAAACTGTGCTTGTCAAGAGGCAAGAGCAAAAGCACATCAGAAAGTGAAAATGCAAGGCAGGTCAGAATACAAAAAAACTGTCTTGTATCCGGAAACGATGTTGGCTGAAAGACTTGTTGAAGCCAGTAAGGGCCAGGCTCAGTAACTTGAAGAAAGCTGAAGAGTATGAGAAAAAGATCATAATGAACAGAAGGAATTCCATTGATCTTCTTATTCCATTGTTGGGTCTCTCTTTAGATGATTTTTTAACTTGTTGGATTACACATATGTTTATTCAAAGGGGCTTCTGAAGTTCTGTAAATTGTTCCTGTTTCCATATTTTTCGGGTGTCTTTTGGTGCTCTCACAAATAAGATGTAGACAGTGTTTTGCAAGTTGGTTATTGCAGACGATTCCATGGTGCCTGTTGAGTGCTTCATGTCAGAGCTTTCTTAAGGTTTTCTAATTATCAATTTTGAGTGAAGATTCCTTTATTGAATGAATGAAATGAGAATGTTGGGTTGAGATCCATGGGCTTCTATCAGGCTGGAATAGACGTGGGAACACTAACCAAGGCAAAGTGGGAGAAAGGAAGGGAAAACACAGACCAGGTGCTACCTGTTAAACATTATAGTAAGTAGAAAGCCTAGGTTTATTCACCCATTTCAATTTTTAAAACGCAATCAGGGCTTGGTAGATATTTGGCAGAAAGTTAAGGCTCCTGATCCTGGACATACTTTTGTTTTGCCCCAAGTAGGGAACATGTTAGATTGGATTACTACTTCCCATCACTTAGCCTTGTCACCAGAATACAAATTGAGAAATATCGGACCATTATCTCTTGGTCATTGAAATTCTTTTATTGGGAAGTGTGATATCAGTGCAGACCTGTTCATTTGAAAGGAAAGGGGACTATTATCCAATGAAAAATACATTGCTCATATGAATAAATGGATTCCCGAATCCATAGATAGAAATAGAAGTAGTGCCCCAGTTGGCATAGTGTGGGATTCATTAGAGACGGTTATAAGGGGGAGATGCTCAGGTTTAGTCTAATCAGTCAAAAGACTGAGTCTCAGGGCCTCATTTATGATATCTTGACACACTGCAGCACATCAAGCCTTCCTGCTGTGCTACATGTGTCAAAAGAAAAGGGCAGGTATGCGCCATATCTATACGATACAGCTCCTTCCTGTCCTTTCCCCTGCACTGGCACACAATGGACTGCCATGTGCCAATTCAGGCACCCTTGACCCATGGTGCAAGAGTGTCTGTTTTGTAGGGGTGATTCACAAGAGCTGCTTTCCTCCTCCTATGTGTGCCGCAAAATGCAGCAAACAGAAAAAGGAAAAACTAGAAGTCATAAAGCAATTATTCCACATTGTGCCTCCCTTATGTCTCCCCGGGGGAGGCTTCAGCTTCCATGGATGTTGCGTCGGAACACCAACAGCAACACCCATGGAACCCCCCTTTCACGTAGAGTAATGAGTGAAAGTGATCCATCTTTACAAGTCCATAAAACGCCACGCAGGGTAGCCTTATTTCAGCCTTGCAAATATGGGCTGGCACTTGTGCCACCAGTGTGTCAAAAAGTGATGCATCAGCTGGTAAATAAACCCTCTATTTACTGAAGGTTAAGTTTAGTGAATTAAGCAGGCTGGAGGCCCAGTTGATTGTAGCTGCTCTAAGGGGGCAGAACTGCGAGAAATACAACATAGATTAGCGGTACTCAAATCTGCTATTAATAATATCTCAGCAGGCAAGGCATTGGAAACTTATGACATGCAGAAGCGAATGTTTTGAGTACAGTGAGTGGGTAGATCATTTTCTGTCACTAGGTACTAGACAAAAACAGTTTAGGGAGAAATTGCAGAGATGAGGGGTAAGGGGGCCAGATTGTTACTTCCCCAGAAGATCTATTAAGACTGTTTAGGGATTGCTCTAAAGACTTATACCAAGCTGGGGAGAATAACCAAGAATGTGTAATACAGACATATTTAGATTCTTTTTCAGGTACAGAGGTCTACTCTGAAGATCACAAAACTTTGGATGCCGCCTTTGTAATGATGAAATTAATGAAGTGCTTAAAGTCTTACCTTAGAGAAAGGAGCTGAGCACAGAAAAAGCCTTTTGGAATTATGTAAAGTTTTTTGGGCTCTAGAGGCAGATTTGGGTAATAATCTGTGGGAAGTACAAAGTCATCGACAGGCCCCAGGAACTTGGGCTACTAAAAATATTGTAATTTACAAGAAAAAAAGGAAGCCCCCTCATGACCATTGGTCACTTAGACCTATCACACTGATCAATAGCGATACTAAATTGTATGCTAAAATTCTGAAATCGAGGATAAGCTGTATTATATCAGTAAACTGGTATTCGAGACAACATGGTTTCATATCTGGGAAATAAAATACTGATAATATTTGCAGAGTGATATAACTGTTTGATAGAGCTAACATCACAGGAGACCCTATGGCCTTGGTTCTTTTAGATGCCAAAAAGGCTTCTAATAAGGTAACCTGGGATTATCTACGGGTCGTGTTGAAATTAAATAATTTTCTACAAGGTTTCATCAGGGCCATTCAAGCAGTCTATAAGAATCCAACAGCCAGGTTATAATTTATGGGAGGATAGTCTAACCCTTTAAAAATGAAGAGGGGTATGAGACATGGATGTCCATGCTCACCATTATTCTTTGCTCTTTATATTGATGCTTTGACAAGAAAACTGAAATCTAATGCGTTAGTGAGGACACTGAAATGTTATGGTATTAGTGCAAACATTTTGGCATATGTGGATGATATTGCAGTGGTGACCCCAGACCCTGAAGAGACAATTCAGGAGTTTGAAAATGAGGCCTTAAAATTTGAGACATTTTCTGGTTATTTCCTGAACCACACTAAGACCCATTTGGTTGTTAATAGCCTGATATAAATGGAGGATGACCGCACAGTAAATCAGGCACTTCACCTGGGAGAAAAAATTTCATTGAATATCAATCAGATTGTGGAACTAAGGGCCTGATTTAGATCTTGGTGGATGAAGTCCTGCAGTGGCTTTTTTAGAAAGCTTTTCAATCTATTTAGATGTTATTGGGCCCATAGACAAAAGACTGCCATGGTCCTGCTGTCACTGTCAGGAAATTTAATCCATACCGATGGCGGGATGGACAAAAGCGGCTGTCAGAGAGAGGACCACCAGTTTCCCCGCTGGGCCAATAACGACTTGACTTCCTACTGGCATCACTGTGGTGGTAAAACCTCCACACCTGAGTTAGCGGAATGGAAAGGACATAAGGCAGAAAATCACCTTTTCCCACTTTCACACTTCCTGTTCTGCCATGGATCCGATCTTCCAAGTGCTCCCGCTGGTGCTTTATGATGAACCAACACCGTTGTGGACACAATCGACGGTATTCTCCACCTTTACCTGTTACCTATTGACTTCTCTGTTAACATTTCTGCATGACTCATTCATTTATACATCTTTTACAAGCAGTATCATACCAATGTGCATTACAGATGTCTGTAATGTTGATGTATAAGAAATTTAAAGAAACAGAACTGAATGCTCACCTTGTATGTAAACATTTTTGATGCAAACTGCCTTCAAACAAATGTACACTTGCACAAAAAAGGATATCGTAATAAAAATCAAAAAGTCATCATACAGGTGTAGTTAAAGAAAGTTCTAAAATTCCCACATTAAAAAGATATGCAACACACATCATAGGGATAAGTGCAATGTCGTAGACATTGCACTAGACAAGGTGTACACTTTAACATAGAAATAAAAATAAAAATCATAGTCAATCACAAAAGTATTCAGCATATACAACCATATAACATTTCCCTGTGTCTAGTGCAAGTCCTGTACTGTATCTAATTTCAATAGTCACAAAATGTGTCATACTGATCAGTAATCAAGGTGAAAAAAACACACCTGTAGAAAGTAACACAGCCAAATAAAATGTGTAACATCAATTAGCTGGTGTAAGTGGCCAATACTATTATGAATGCTTGCATATAAATTCTAATGATCATCACATACTATGTTAACCAGTGTATGCACTTAACAAAGTTGATGTTACAAAAAAAGTTGTATTACCTGCAAATATGGTAATTAATTATAAGTACTTTACATTCTACTCGGAAACTTTGCTAGTGAAAATTAATGTCAGGACTATTTTGGTGAAATCAAAAGTATGTATTTATTTCACAAAATTACATAAGGCTCTCAAAATAATATTAATGGCAAATGGCAGTCCATCATGTCCAAAATTGTGCTTGCCTCTTAATTCACTGCCAAGGGGGACCTCCTCAGGAATAGGAATCTAATGGACAGAGCACATACCTAAAATATCTTACATGGGAGGTGGTGGTTTGGTTTGGGAGGGGTGCCCTTGGGTTTGGGAGGGGGGTGATTTTGGGAGAGGTGCTCTTGTTTTTGGTGGGGGTAGTTTTGGATGTAGAAGGGGTGGGGTGTGGTGGGGAAGGAGTGGATTTGCATTTGGTAGGTGTGGTTTGGAATGTGGAACGGAGTGGGAAGGAGTGTGGAAGGGGTATATATGTGTTTACTAGGGGTGGGTTGGGGATTAGAAGTGGTTAGGGCAAGATTAAAAAGAACATCTATGGGAAAATGGGTGGGGTGTTCGGCAGGGAGCTGGGTTTGGGAGATAGATGTGCATGTGTCTATTGAGGGTGCAGGTGCCTGTGGGTCTGGTGTGTGTCATGCACATTTGGGTGTGTTTTGTTCCTTGCTTGAATGAGGGCATTTGAGTTTTTTGGGTGTCAAGTCAAGTCAAGTCAATAAATTTATATAGCGCGCTACATACCCAGAGGGTCTCAAGGCGCTTGAGGAAGGGTGGGGAATTACTTGTCAAATATCCACGTTTTAAGTTGCTTTCTGAATGCTAGGTGGTTCTGAGTAAGGCGAAGGTGAGTGGGAAGTGAGTTCCAGGTTTTAGCTGCCAGGTAGGAGAAGGATCTACCTCCCATGGTGGTTTTGTTGATGCGAGGTACAGTGGCAAGGGCTTGGTTGGAGGATCGTAATTGGCGGGAGGGGGTGTAGAAGGACAGTCGTGTGTTGAGGCATTCGGGTCCGATTTCGTAAAGTGCTTTGTGTGCGTGGGTTAGGAGCCGGAAAGTAATCCTCTTATTGACGGGGAGCCAGTGGAGGTTTTTCAGGTGACCAGAGATGTGTTCTTTACGCGGGATGTCTAATATGAGCCTGGCTGAAGCGTTCTGGATGCGTTGGAGTTTTTTCTGGAGTTTTGCAGTGGTACCGGCGTAGAGGGTGTTTCCGTAGTCCAGTCGGCTCGTGACCAGAGCGTGGGTGACTGTTTTTCTAGTTTCAGTGGGGATCCAGCGAAATGTTTTTTTGAGCATGCGCAGAATGTTGAAGCAAGATGAAGAAACGGCGTTGACTTGTCTGGTCATCGAGAGTGAGGAGTCCAGGATGACGCCCAGGTTACGTGCGTGGTCCGTCGGGATAGGTGCTTTTCCAAGGGCCTCTGGCCACCAAGAGTCATCCCAGGCGGAGGGGGAGGTGCCTAGGATGATGACTTCTGTTTTGTCTGAGTTCAGTTTCAGACGGCTGTGCTTCATCCATTCGGCTACTTCTTTCATTCCTTCATGCAGGTTGGTTTTGGCAGTGTTAGGGTCTCTGGTGAGTGATAGGATCAGTTGAGTGTCGTCGGCGTAGGAGATGATGTTGAGGTTGTGTTGGCGTGCGATGGTCGCGAGGGGGCTCATGTATACGTTGAAGAGGGTGGGGCTGAGTGACGATCCTTGTGGCACGCCGCAGATGACTTCAGTGGCCTCTGACTTGAATGGTGGGAGGCGGACTCTCTGGGTTCTTCCGGCAAGGAACGAGGTGATCCAATCCAGTGCTTTTCCTTGGATTCCGACGTTTCTGAGGCGTTGTAAAAGGGTGCTATGACAGACCGTGTCGAAGGCTGCGGAGAGGTCAAGGAGTCTGTTGGTGTTGATGGGTGCGCTATGGAGGTGCTAGGTGTGGTCATGCATGTGGATATAGTGGTGCATGTAGATGTGGTGGGGGTATGGTGTCTGTAGGTGTGCTGGTGGTGGGGGTGGTTCATGACGGTGAGGTGGTGGGTGGGGTGTCTGTGGTTGCGCTGGTGAGTGCGTTGTCTGTGGATGTACTGGGTGGTGCATGTGTGTGTGGTAGTGGGTGCAGTATCTGTGGGTTGCTGGTGGTATGGGTGGGGCATGTGAGTGTGATGCTGAGTGCAGTGTCTGTAGATGTGCTGGTGTGGTGCATATGGATGTGGTTGTGAGTGCTCTGTCTGTGGGTGTTCTGGTGGTGGGCGTGCAGCATGTGTGTGCTGTCTCTGTGGATGTGCTGTTGGGGGTGCATTTGGGTGTTAAGTAGAGAGCAAAAAGATTTCACATTTGACTCCTAGATATCTGCAGTTATTTTAAGTTTGTTGTATCATTGTGAAATTACTACATACTACATATGTGGCTTTCACTGTAGTCAAACATTTGAAGAACATCACAGTAATCATTACATACTCTGACTTCAAAGACTCAAATGTAAATCAAAATGTGCAACATATTACACCTTGATACATTTCAACATTTGCCTAATGACCTGCTTCTGTATTGTGCTGATGGGATACTCCTTCATATGTGTAAAGGAACATTTCATCTTTCACAATCCCTTTAAGTTTTCCATTTTTCTCCATCATTGAAATATCATTTAGACATGACAAAGGACATTGAGAAATAGTTTTAAGTCTGTGTTACTCTGTCAGCAAGATTTACACATTCCTATCTGTGTTTCAGCAAAAACTGTATGTCTATCATAATAACCTATCCAAAAACATACTGGCTTAGGCACACATTTGTAAAGCAGTAAGGCATTATGCAGATCTGTAATTTTTAACATTTATGAAAAAGTATTTCCTATGCGAAACACAATTTGCATATGTTTTGATTCTGAAGATTTAGCCATTAAAATCTGTTGTCACTAGTAATTTTGAGTCACACGCTCACCATTGTTTGTGTAGAATCCCAACTTACCAATGTGATGTTTGGTACATTCACTGTATCATAAGTGTTTAGTATGCAATGTCACATGTAACAGAGCTACCATTATATGATACACAACATTGAAAAAGCATCACATCTGACACAATGAAGAGGATCGGCCTGTTTGGTACAACTGTCCCTCATGACATCAAAGAGCCTGATGTATGTGTGTGGTTTAGGCAGCCACGTGTCTGCTCAGAACTGTCCTTTGGTTGTGTACCTGAACCAGTTTGGCTCCTTCCCAAAAAATAAATAGACAAAGCATATCATTATACACATTATGAAAAATGTACACCTTCAGTAATCTGCTTGTTCATTGAACATGGGCCACCCTTAATGTTGATGGGAAAAATCCTGACTGTAACCAACAGATGAGTCATGTCACATGTGAAACTCTTACTTACCTTCTTGTTGCTGCCTTTGGGACACCAAATGTCTATCAAGATCCAGGTAGGCCACTGCAAGGATTCTGGCCTTTGGGGGGTCAGGGTGCCAAGAATGGAAGACTGCCTGAGCTGGACTTCAGCTGACTTTCTGGTCCAGGGTCGTAGATCCTTCAACCTCTTGCGTCAATAGAAAATGTGCCGCGTGTAGAACCCCAGAGTCCGCACTTCCTGTTGATGGCCTTCCAAATGTCCCGCTTCTGATGGCAGTTGACATGTATGGATATAAAAATGCAAGAAGAAACAAAGGTTTTGTAACTTTTTGTTTGTCTGTATTGATGTAACCACCGTTTTTAGCATCTATCACTAGCATGACTCATAAATTAGCATACAAAATGTGCATCTCCACATGCTGACCAAAACAAATATCTTAGTACACACTTTTGTTGACTATTCTCATCCCATGTCATGGCTTAACCTCACCAATCCAGGCTTGTGCCATCATCTAGCCCAGGCAGCTCCTACATAACCTGTGATGTGACCTATTTTTGATAAGGTCAAAAGATTGTGAACTACTGAAGGCTAAACAAAAATACTTATGTCACAGTGAATACTGGCCACTAAGAGTAACAGGCATGCAGTTTGGACATGGCACACTTTGAAATGGGAGTAAAATAAAATTAAGTGTTAGCTCAAGACGTTAGGTAACTCTACTATTCAACTGTCATCAATTTAAACCCATTCAGGGGCATATTTTTAAGTACACCTCAAACGTTTATCTGACAAGGATATAAGTTTGTGCGGATATACCTCAGTGCTTCAGAGTTTGTCCCTCTGACTCAGCTCCAGCCTGACACATTATTCTGACTGATCTGTAGTGTAGGAAGCTGTCTCTCGATGTAGCATCCTAAATTTAAGTACACTGTGCAGAGAGTCCAAAGGGTCTCAGATTGGTAGACAGAGGCAAAAGTACATAATACTAAGACTCCATTTGTGGTAGTGTGGACAAGAAGTTGGACTTATCAGAGGGCAATTCTAAGGATTTGTTGTACTCACGGAGGCAATGAATGAAATACACACTCAAGAATAAATCTGAGACCAGCTTGCAAAAATAACACACATTTTTATATAATTTTTAAGACCAAGAACTTCGTGCACGGTAAGTACTTTTTTAGTCATGAATTTTCAAAGTTCGGAAAATAGCTAACTTTTTTGCGCAATTACGCACAATGAAATTCTACAGAGAAAAGTATGTATATAAAATCATAAATTCGGTTTTAGAGGTTCACCTTTGAGGTTTAGGGTAGCATCAGGCCATGGTCCAAGTCTCCAACAGTGGATCATTGGGAGCGTCCCGGATTCGGCCGGGAGCAGGGTGCCGAGGTTTTTGGTAGCTGGTGCGCTACGAAGAAGAAGAGGGCACCTAAAAACAGGCTGCACAGGAGGACTTACAGGTAAGTCCAAGGAACCCCAAATCAGGGATTGGGTCACAAAGGCTTCAGGACAATGGGAGCACAGCTGGTTTGTCTGTACCAAGGACATGTGGGCTGGGTCCAGAGCAGATAGGTCAGCCAGGTCTGTGCATCAAGATGGTCTTTGTGTTCAAGGGCAGGCAGATTGCAGGGACAATTCCAGGACAGCTAGGCCACTCACAGAGTAGGTCTCAGAGGTCTCGATGTCACTTGACAGGTGCTTGTTCCTGGATAGCTGGAGTCCAGATTGGACTCTCCATCTCGGTGTTGGTTGCAGGTGGTCTGGTGCCTCGTGTATTGCTGTGGCATGGATCTGGTAGGTCCTGGTGTCCCCTCACTTGTTGGGTGGGATGGATCTGACCCTCGAGAGCTGGTGTACAGCTTCTGGTTTGGTTGCTGCATCAGTCTTATCAGATAGAGGCAACTCTGACTCTGCTGGTTTGGTGCCTGCGGCTAAATGAGAGTAGTTCCTCTACCTCAAAGGAGTTCTCTGGCAGCCATCAAAGGGCTAGAGGTGCTCTGGGGTTCTTGGAGGCCTCACAGAAGCAAGATAATGCAGCAAATCTCAATGGTGGAGGCAGCAGGCACGGATTCATGCCACAATTCAGAAGCAGGTACTCTGTTATCGGGTCAGCAGCTCTTCTTTTTCTGTTGTCTTCTTAGGTTTGTTGAATCGACAGTTCGGGGTCCAGAGGTGCTACCTAAATACTAAATGTAGGGGCATTAAAGGGGGAAACGTCCTTTACAACACTGGCAGAGCCACACATGCTGTTTCCCCACAAGCTCAATAAAGCATGCCTTAACCTTGCATATGCCTTAACTAGGGTGTGTAGAAAGCTCCACTCTGCACCACATCCAATCAGCAATTCAGAATTCTGCATGGCACAGTGGGATTGCCTTGGGTGCCCTAATTGTTACATCTTTGATCGCCTTACACATTGCACTGACTTTCCCCAGAAGATTAGTTACTTTGTTGCAACCTGGAAGCCCTTTAATATTATGGTGAAATGGCACTAACCTGGACAACGGATGTAGTTGTACGTTATGCTGATGAATTCACGATGATCAGCTACTGAGATCTGTGTAGTGGCTGATTGATTCACTACCTCTTTGCCACAGGTGAGAGTTGTTAGTATGAGTGGAACACTCCAAGTCCTTTTGAAAGTTTGAATAAATTAAGCACTCTGCTCATTTTTTGGAAACTAAACCCCCACACCCATCCTCTGACCCCCTTAAGAAATGCAGGGAGAAAAATGGAGACAATTAAGGCAGGAGAAAGAATATTATGTAACAGTAAAACAACTAGAAACTTGTGATGAAAACATGCATCAGTGAAAAGAGACCAGAAATTGAGAGCTGTGGAAGAGTAAAGTTGTAGAAAAAGGCCATGAGGCTGATTCAAAACTAGGCAGGCTACATTTGGTTACCTGGAATTCAGACATAAACCTTTCTGGCACCGCCTTTTTTTAAAACCCAGATTCATCATTGCAGATAGGCCACTGCACCCAAGCATTAGGAAAGCCTTGCACAGGCTATATGGCACTGAATGGAGAAACTAACATGGTGCAACCACTTCAGTGTGCACAGGAAAATACTGCTGTCAGCCTTCAAGAGCCTTGTCTCTTCTTCCTAGGGATGGGGCTTGTGCCAGATTACAGGTGGCTCCATAAATACAATAGGGCTTTTTAAGGGCAGGAATTTCACTGGGGATTAAGAAAACTATTCAAAACGTGTGAACATGCATGATTTAGTTCAATTGTGAAGACCTGAATGCCCGATTGTGTGTGGACCCTCGAGGCTAGTCCATTACAATACAATCCACATCTGGCAGGGCCCAGAAGCAGAGCTTTGGAGGAACACATCCCTAGAACACTAAGGCAATAGTATGAGTGGCACACACAAAGAGAATTTCTATTTTCATATGGCTTACATTGTCCACTCCCCCACCCCCGCATGTATTAAAAAGCCACTTCTCCATACCACACCGACCTTCCTTAACCAATGTGCATCTCTCTTACCACCGGCTATGGTCTGTTTGAGCCCATTGTAGACAAGCAGCTTCAAAATGTCTTCACAGTAAGCCTATCCCACCGTCCCTGTCAACTGGTTCACTTTCCAACACCAAGTCAAAGAAACTTTCAAGCAGCGATTCAATAGAGAGTAAATATACATATACACGCCCTCCAACAACCTCCGGTCATTAAAACAAAGCAAAAGTCCCGAGGAGACAGGCTCAACTCCAGCTCCACACCAGTAGAACAGTCTAACAAGGCAGCCTACCACTTTCACAACCTCCTTACATTCCATGTTAAATAGGGCTCGCATTTCATTCACAAGCTCCTAAGAACAATTCTAGGCACTTTTTAAAATGGGGATATACCCCCATACAACTGAGCGCTCAGTGTGGGCTTTTCTCCATCAGTCAATGATATGTCCACAGTTGACATGCTTCTGAAATCCCAAGCGTGGCAGAACCCTCATGCTTACCTGTAGTGTCTACCTGTACCATGATGGAGGACGTGCTCCGGTTCGCCAGACTTGGGTCGGTGGTCTTAAGGACCCAAGCCTCGCAGAAGTAAGCAGCGGGCTCCAGCCAGATCAGGGAATACATCTGCAGCATCTCAGAGTAGAGGGAGATGGTGTAATCTGTGGGAAGAAGAGTCAGCGAGTGGAGGGTTCATTTCTGACACCGATGACAGATCTAAGGGTTGGGGACAGGAGTGGGCAGGGGCTCACACAAGTGAAAATACTATAATTCAGGACAAAGAAACTGGAATCACATAGCTCAAACTAGAATATCCACTCAAACACGCAAGTGGTTTTGTTTTCCATTTGTATATTTGTTTTACACATTGTAGCATTGGATATATTTTGTGGGCAAGATCGTCACCTATTGATAAATACAACGATTGTAAAGGGAGGCATCTCTGTTTCATTTTTCTTTGTTTTGTGTGTCGCTAAAGACTGAAGTGACTACTCCGCCTGCCAGCCGAACTCCACGTAGCATGGTGGAAGTTGTTTCCCGCTTCCAGAGTTCCGCGTAGTGCTGCTTCACTAACTCTGCCCAGCCTTAGCCTTAAGCACACATATGAGTATTGAGGGCTCAGGGGGTAAGGGAAGTGTTTAGGGTTGGGGGTTTGGGGTAGTGTTTAGGGTCAGGGGGATCAGGACTGTTTTATGGCTCAGTAGGAGGGCGGGTAGTTTTAGGGATCAAGGGGGCCGGTTAGTGTATAGGGCTCGTGGGTCAGGGTAGTGTTTAGGGTTTTGGGGGTCAGGGAAGTGTTTAGGGGTCAGGATAGTGTTTAGGCCTCAGGGTTGGGGTGAAGTTTAGGGCTCGGGGGCTGGAAAAGTGTTTAGGGCTGAGGGGTCAGGGTAGTGTTTAGTGCTCAGGGGGAGTGAGCAGTGTTTGGGGGGTCAAGTTAGTGTTTAGGGCTCAGGGGTTGTGTTTAGGGCTCAGGGGCGTGGGTGTGGGTGGTTTTTCGGGCTCAGGGTCGTGGGTGTGATCTTTACCACACATCCCTTTGCCAGTCATGCCTTTACTGTGAAATTGCATGGTAAAGGCAAACGTGGTAATGGCATGCGTGGGAAACAAATGTGTTGTTCAGACACAATCATATTTGGGGCAGCGTAGTAGAGGCATGCATGGTTTAGTCATGCATGCTTCCAGTCATACAACTCATTAAAGGGATTGACAGGTAGTAGCCAATGGGCTACCTAACTTTATGGTGTCTACACCCTCTATGTAAAATTGAGTTGTAAATTGTAAATTTGATCTGACCACTTCCTGTGGGAAGGAGCAGAACCCTGCCCCTGATAGGCTGAATATCTCCATCCCAAGATGGAGGAATTGGAAAAGTGGGGTCCATATCACTTGCCCTACCTTAAGGGTGTTGCTGGCTGAATGTGGACCCACCTCATAATATAACCAATTTTCCCACCTGGCCTCTCTCCAAAAGTGGAGAAGGACAGTGGGTTTGGTTCCTTCACTAAATGAAGATGCCTTCATTGTATTTTAAAGGTGGCCTCATCTTTGAAGCTTCCTGCCTTGGTAGGCCATTCCGGTCTGGGGGACGCGTGAAGCACGTCTACTTAGAGCAGGAATTGTTTCCGGCCTCTGAGAGTGCAGGCTCTCACCCCGTGAGGTGGTCAGAAACATGGCTGGTGGTGGCAGGCTGTCTAACACTAGTCAGAGACCACACATCCATAACTAAATCCAGCACTGGTGTCAATGTGGATTTATTAAGGTGAGATGTTTGTACTCAACTTCTCTGGGTGCAGTAAACCCATCCTGATGCTGGGAAAACTTGTAATGATGTGTGTCTAGCCCATTTATTCTTTATTGCTTCCTTTTACACTTACAATATCCAAGAATTGACTTAAATATTGTAGGGTCATATCTGCCCAGGCAGATTTGACCACACATGTGATATAGTGTACCCTGCCATAGGCAAGTAAGGCTTGCAGTACTGGTGCATGTATGTGGGCATGGCCCACAGAGAGGTGTGCCATGTCGACTCTTCAGTTTTCTCTGCACCTAGATGTTTGTGAGGGGTCTCGAGGGAGGCACAATTTTTGCTGTAGCCCTGGTGGATCCCTTTTAGTCCCAATGCTCTAGGTAGGGCACCATTTAGTAAGGGTTTACAGGGGTTGCTGGAGTTGTGTCAATTGTGGTACAGTTTTTAGAGAAAGAACACTGGCATTCGGAATGTATATACCAGGGACCCAGTGCATCTTAGTCAGAGTTGCTTAAAAAAGTGGCAGGTACTACAGCAAAAACCCAGCTTCCTACATATGCTCATTGTCAGGCCTTGTTATCTGTAGCCTGATGATCATGGTGTAACAAGAACACAGCCTTCCCTTAACTTTTAAATGAAAACATGACCTTAATCCAATCTAATAAATGACCTCAAAGCTCTGTGCTACTCTGAAGAAGTCTGGGAGCTACTGGGAGCTCCCATACAACTGTTTGGAGAACCCTGATCTAGATACACATAGCTACCATAATTTTCAATTGGGTTGTACAGAAAACATTTATATGTACAGTTGTAAAGAGTATATGTGTTCTAATTTCGATGTTGTGTGTTTTCAACGTACCACAAATAATTCAAACATATACACAGATATATCCCAGCATTTACACAAATCAGAATCCAGGGATTTAAACAAACAATACATACTGTTCTTGTTGTTTTCTTAGCACTGTAAAGTGCTTAGAAATCCCCATCATTGACCTCTGAAAGGAACAAAATATATGACACTTCACATCACTAATTACACTACACTTCACTCCGGAGCTCAAATGGACATTGTAGCCTATGTTAATGAAAAACAAAGTTAGACAGATTCATATATACATTTCATACATGTGCCTGTTCCATTGGGTAGTCATATAGTTGGCCATACTGAGAGAGGACCTCCTACAACTCTTTCTACTCTAGCAAGAAAACAGGGGTCCTCTCACTTTTTTGACCTGCCATCCTTGCTCCCAGGGATCAGTAACACCAGAAAAAATGGAGGAGGTTTTAATGGCAGCAGTGTTAGGAGGCAAGTAATCTCTTTTCCCAACAGCTGCATACTTGTACTTGACGTATGTGATCGTCAGCGGAGAAGGACACAGCCATTGGCCTTCCTTCGTTAATTGCACCAACGTTAGCCTATGGCTGCATTCGTTGTTGAGTTTATCGCCCATTAAATGGTAAACTTCCTCCACGCATGTCTGATTCCAAATTTCTATCAGCACTTTCAGGCACCCGCCATTTTGGAAGTTCAAAATAGTGTGTTTGTGACTGTTTACTGCATCACCGCCACTCTTAATGGAGGTTAGCTTGTGTACATATTCAAACTTCGAAGGACACTTAAAAAAAACTTTTATATGTAGTGTGTTACTATGCTGAAAAGCAATATTTGTGCGGTATTGTTTACAGCTCCGTTTACAGTATTTTAGGAGGAGCATTTGAAATGTACTGTTTAAACTTTTTTATTATTTTTTAGTTGAGTCTATAAATGTCATTTGTGAAGAATAATGGACAAAAAGCAAATGTTTAATTAAAATATGTAGTGAAACCATATACATTTTGCAGAACGACATGACTTTTTTGTTAATGTTCAAACATGTTGCTGTGAAAAATGTTCAAATGTTTTCCAATGCAGACATATGAACACTGGGATAGTGAGGAGATGACAGCCTCAGGTGCACCACCAACTTTCAGACCTTGCCACCATGGAAGAAAGAGATATAATCAAGGAGTTCAAATTGAATAGACAAACTATACTATATTTATGTCATCGGTTGAAGCCAGACCTTTAGCCTCACAACAGAAATCCCACATCTATGACACCAATTGTCAAACTCATGGCAGTACTTCATGTTGTAGCTAGGGATCCATCTAGGAAACTCAGCTTATCCCTACCAACCATGGTTGAAGGCACGGCTGAGAAACAGAAGAACACCAGGGGAATTCTGCTTAAATGAGGCCCATGGAAGAATACAGCAGCCAGCAGAGTAGGCTTTCAGCTCCTAAATGTAGGATTTCGTTGTCTAGACAAAACTGGTGGAGCCCTCCTCCATTCTCCCGATAAGTTGTGCAAAATATCCTTGGCCTGCTGCATATTCCACAATATATCACCCTGTGATGGAACATCCCTTACATCACAGAGGATCAGAGCCACCCAGTGAGGATCCTGAAATGCTGATTGAAGATGATAGTGGTGAAGAGGAAGGAGTTGATTTACATCAAGTTGTCATTGATAGCTTTTTCTCATGAGTTTAAGTATATCACTTTTACCCTTACACCTGCTATTGATGTTATGATGAGAAAAGTATGTGGTGGTAATTTGTTAGAAAGGGCAAGTTCAGGGAAATTCAGGCCACAGTGCTTGTTGATCAAGGTTTTGACACATTGACTACTGTGTTCGGTTACATTGTTTATCTCTGATTGTTTTGTGAAAGTGTATCCACAAATTTTGATTTTGCAATGTGTCTATTATGTTGTTTTTGATTGTCAATCATTTTGTTTTGATCTGTTTTAGGATCCTTGACCATTCGTCTTCATTTGGACATATAGTGTATCGACATTTGCAGGTATATGGTGCTGTTTCAAAGTTCAAATAGAATATGGGTTGATCCTGGGAAAGACTGACGCAGACATTCGGTGTATAAATCTTGCAGCAAGGCTACTTGCACTGTGATTGAGTAGAAGATTTGAAGATTACACCAAACCTGTTCTCTGTCATTTGTTGGCACTTAGGCAACATGTGTGCCATCCTTAGCTCAAACCACATGTGGTAGTGAAGCTAAATCATGCTAATCTCTCTTCTCATTGGCAAAATCCTCACTGTGTGTAAAGTGTATGTAGCTGTTGTTATGTCTTATCATGGTAGGACATACTTCTTGTGGCACACCACTGAAACTTGGTTGTGATGTTCCACCAGATATTGGAGCAATGAATTGGAATGATCCTGTTTCTATAAAATGTAATACTGCCATGTCTTTGTCTACTGATGTTATTGATGTGGGATTCTACATGTGAGCCAGAAGATCTGGCTTCAGCTGATGACATGAATCAATAACAATTTGTCTATTCAATCTGATTGTTTTGGCTATATCCTGTTCTTCCATGTTGGCAAGGCTTGGAACTCGAATTGTCAAAACTGGCACTGAGTATTAGTGTCATGTATAGACTGTTATGTAAGTGAAAATGTTGACAATTATTGGTCAAATGGAATGAGCATGGTAATAGATGGTTTAAAGGCATTTGTTTTTGGGAGTCATGGTTGAGAACTTGAGAAAAGCATTACCTGCTTTCAAAGTATCTATGTTTACACAATTGTTTGATTTTTGTCATTGTAAAGGTATGATGGAAGGAAAAAAATGCATTGATAGAGTTGAGATATATAACACCAGTCTATGAGATTTTGAGTTGTGAATTTATTGAACTCAATGTGAAAAATTAAACAGGGTGCAAATGAAGAATTAAAAAAAAGTGAAGAAGTCAGTCATGGTGAATGAAACCATAGATGAAGAGCCAAACTAGTTTGAAGCCCAATGTCCAAAATATGACTGGCATCAGAAAGGAAAATGTGTCCAGAAATAGTCCACCGAGTGAATGATAGCCATACACTGAAAGAAATTAGGGTTGGGGTTTTGTGCTGGTGGTGGTAAAGGTCTTGCCAGTATCACCTCCTGATAATCTTGGTTGACGTTCCCTCCTGCAGGGTAGGGGAATCCACAGCTGTAGGGCCTGGGGTGGCTGTAAGTTGTTCTTCCTGTGGCAGGGCATCTTTTCCTGTGGCTTTCACAGATGTAGATGTGCCAGATGTTGTAGGACCACAGGAAGGGGTAGATGGTGCTGGGAAAGCTCATGACACATGGGTGTAAAGGTCCTGAATCAACCCAGTTAGGGAGCCCATATAGGAGTTGTGAGCCTCCATCTGAAAAATGTGCTCCCTTTGTAATTGCTTCATCTGCCGGAGGTCGGTGAGTACCTGAACCATCATGTCTCGGGACTGACAATAGGTTCCTAAGACTTGGTCAATGGAAGTGTAGGTGGGAGTGAGGACAGTGGCCACACTATGCTGTCCCACAGAATCCCTCCAATGAGCCCAACCCCAACTACCCTGTGCCCTTGCCCTGTGTGCCCGATCCCACTGGTCCTGGCTAAAATGATGGTGCTGTGGTGTCCACATTAGCCAGAACTGGGGGGCACACAATAGGTGTTACAGTGGTATGAACAGAGGCAGAGGAGGCTTCAGTTAGCTGAAGTATTAAAGCTGGGGTGTGAGGTCTTGGTGTGGGCATAGTGAGTCTCACGAGAGCTATCTGCCCAGGCTGATCAGAAGGACCAGGATCCTGACTGATCCAGATTACCAAGAGTGTTGCCCTCACTGACGGCTTGATCTTGGGCTAGAGTGAAAGTCTCTTCAGTGGCAGATTTCCGGCCACATGCTCTGGCAGTTGGACCTATTGAGAAATAGAGAATTTTTTTATTATTGAAAATATGGATTAAACAGAATCTTTTTAGACAAACAATGTAGCTACCTAGAATAAAATAACAGAAGAGAATATTTTGATTTTTTGCTTTCACTGGTAAAGAAAATGTTACCCTAACTTTTTGCAGTTTCAAACAGTACAGTTTTAAATAAGCAGGTTATAAGGTGTACTGAAATGTTTATTAAGTGATTAGGAAGTATCCCTAACATCTCTTAACCATTCTACCGAACACAATGGAAAGGTGAAATGTGTAATTAACAATTCAAAGGCCTAGTTGACTTCAAAACAGACAGACATTTACACAACTTGGATAGATGTCCATTTGTGCAATTAGCACTTATATTCAGCATACCAATTTTCACACCTTACAATTTTTTGGTCAACACAGTTTGATTTGTGAGACTCATGACATCAATTTAATTGGTTGAGAAGAACAGGACAACATTTAGAAAACAACACAAATGATTTACAGAAGAGAGCTTTGAATAGAAGAAGAGGTGTGGCGCAATGGCCAGGGCGACTGACGCCAGACGCTGGGGATCACGGTTCAATCCCCGGCACCGGCGGCACGAGTCTGCCCATCACCATGTGACTCTGGGCAATAGCTCGCTTAATCTTCCCCACGGCCCCCAGTGTTGGGACACCCATGGGTATCTGTGCGCTTTACAAATACTGGATTTACATTTCCATTTTACAATAGGGATTGATCACTACATGACACTTTCCCACATGTGGAAATAAGTTAGACAAGAGAGAATGAGCAATATGACACTGCAAAATACTTTTGACAAAACAGAAACAGGGCATCATGGTTGTTGAAGTCATTTCAAAGGCAACCTCCCAAAGCTAGAAAAATGGTTAGTGGAACATACCTGCGGAAAATATGTAGTTGAGATGGGAAGGACACTACAGTATGACACATATATGGGTAATCACTTTTTTGTTATTCTAACATTGACAGGCACCAAACCATCATGTGACATGTAATTCAGATTGACACCTGTAATCTTAGATGCAATACAATACATTCACACAAACAATTTAAATGATTTAATACTGATACTTTGTGGTTTCTATTTTAGAAAATATGTGCAAATGTCATTAGTAACAGCTGAGTTGAGAACAAGTAGGGCATGAGGTAGTTGCGGTCCGTGCAGGTAACAGATTGGGGTTGGTGGGGACGCATGAGGGGAATTCGAGGGATGATGCCAAGTGAAAATTAATTCTTTATTTCTTTTTCCCTCTGCCCATCCCTCAAAATCCCTCCCAATTGGCCCCACCGCCTCACTGCTGTAACCTGCACAGACTGCGGCTGCATTGAGGTTCAGTGAGACCTTGTAAAGTTCAACCTACCAGACTCCACTTCCCCAGGTATTCCTGTCAAGCCTTTAGGATGTAAAAAATGCAAGACCTTCTCCTCCTAGAGATAAAATTGTATTAGGGGCCTGAGGAACCATCACCAGTCCTCTGGGCTTTCAGGTGACACTTCAATGCCAGGGAACCCACCCTCCCTTGCAGATCATTTCACCTCTTCCTAATTTACTCCTGTGTGCACAAGTTGTTAGCTACATCATTCACTCTGTCAATTATTCTGGCCCACATTTGCCTTTTCTAACTTATAGTTGTATTTTGGAAATGGGCTCCAAACAATTGTGGCTCTACTGAATTGATTTAATCCACCATGACTGACGACTCTATTTCTATAAAAAGTGGATTTTTCTTTTCTGCCATAATCCCAAAGGAAAACAATTTAATTATTGACAACAAAATAAATGAAACCAAGAAAATATGTGTGAGGAGAAAGATTTGGCTACAGAGTAAGAAAGTGAAGAAACGAAACCCTGACTTCTCTGACCAAAAGTTGCCTTTGAAATGCTGTGGTGCAGTGCAATGGCAAACAATCACAATCATGTTCTGAAATGGAGAATGTTTTATAGTGTGCTTTGCAGGTGTTTCCGTTTCGCCATTGGACATCAGGCTTGTTATACTAGCATCCATCCAATGGCCACTGTGATGGTGCATTGTTGTGAGCATACCGCAATGGACTCCCTCCATCAGGGACCCACCACTAGGAGACTGCCAGCACAACTGTGAAATCTAAATCTGCTCAGAGAGAACCCATCAGCCTGATGGTGATGAAGTATCATTCACCGGCATTGGAATCCGCCATGTTGGCAGAGGTGAGCAGCAATCGTGGCAGGAAACACTCCATCGGCATGGACTGCGAGTCAGACTACCTGCATCTAAATACGGGAGACAAAAGACCATCAACTTGGTAGAGTACTTGGTACCACCACTGCAGAAGGACGACGGTAAGACCTTTAAGATTTGAATCAGGCACTAAATCAAGCACCAGTAATATACAAGGCAAAAATTGACTTTAAATGAATAGATAGTCTCCACCTTACAATTAGTGGTCATTGTAATGTGATAAAAACGCTACTCTTGCCTAAAGTCATGTATTTCCTTAGGGCAATACCATTAGAGTTTGAAAACAGAGAGTTTAAGTTAATGGAGGATATATCTAGTAGCTTTTTTTGGTCTTATGCTACGGCCAGAAGAACTCATAGGTTTTTGATGTTGCCCAGGGTAAGAGGCAGCTGGGCCATCCCAGATTTTAGATACCATCAGTGGGTAGCTGCCTTACAATACATGAAATCTCTCAATTGGGGTGGCCAGACTGATTTTCAGACGGTAGAGGTTATCCACGTACTTATATATTTTTAATAGGAGATGCGCCTAGATTTGTTTTATAAAAGTGTTTGAGCCAAGTAACTATAAAAAAAGTCCATTTCAAAACCCTACAAGCATCCTTTAAAAATAAGGCGATTGTAAGGGCAAAGATAGATATTGGAAGATTTGATTATTATAACCTTATCTGGAGGTCTCAGTTGGCTCCAAAGATATTTCATGATTCCTGTTGTGTTTGGTGGGAAGCCAGCAGGTTTGAGAAACTTAGTGACTTTTTCCAATGGAATTAAACTACTTTTATTTGGGGAGTTACAACAGGAGTATAGGGTAGATAAAATAGACTTTTTTAAATACCTTCAGGTCCGAGATTTCTTGTCAAAACAGTGCGGGGGAGCAATTGGCTTTCCTAATAAAACACTGATGGCGCTCTTTCGTAATAACACTGATAGCAAGGTAGGTCGAATTTATGATTATTTGAGTGGGTGTATGTGTGATAATCTGAAGAGACAGCTCAGGAAATGGCAGAGAAGGCTAGAGATCACAGACAGCAGCTTCCTTGAATCACTTGAGCTTGGTTGCACTTTACTTTTATCTGGAGGGCTATTCATCAGCTGGATGACAGTTGGAGAACTAATGCAAATTAGCCTCCATGAGCTACAGGCAGGGAAAAAGTAACTCTCTAAATGCCCTCTTTTCAATATTTATCCGACACCCACCTTTATCCTTAAGTGGAGTTTTTAATAAATATCATAATAGTTGTTTAATCATTTTCTAGATAGTCCTTGACCTGAGATATCAGAATTAATATTTAATATTGATTTACAGTGTTTCTCTATCAGCCTGCCAGCCATCCCTCTGTGGAAATACCTTTGAGTGCTAGTCACTGTAAGGATATGCTATATTTAAACCTATGCATGTCCTACATTTAATTGTCAAATACCCTGCCTTGTGGACTGCAAGGCTCACATATGGTTGACTTAATAATATATAAAAGGGAAGATTTCTTCTGTCAAAACTCAAAAGGGTATTATTATTTAATGCTGCAGCATCCAAGCTACAGAGGTAGGCCTAAAGTCATGTTTCTCTTGCCAAACTAATGAATGGCACTGTAGTACTAAAGCCCATAGTTGACATTTAACTTTCCATGCCATGGGTGTCTTTTGGGGCACAGTATTCTATGGCCTTATAGGAAAGTCAAACAAGTCAACTAGAATTAAGCCAATTTTGACATGTTTTAAAGGTCAGACCACATGCACTAAGGCCCAGTTAGCAGTGTCCCAGTGAACACAATGAAAAAAGCCAGCAGCATCAGCTGACAAAAAATTGTGTTGACCGTGCAAGAAACTTTCTCACAATTGAGTATAGGTGCATTTTGTTATAATTCATTAAAACAGGAGCATAATTAATTTCCAACAAATTGCAATGAAACATTATATGGTATATTGATCTGATAATTCAATCTTTCTAAACTAATAACATGACCAATATTGCAACTAAAAAGTTAAATTACCTCAGCTTGCTCAAAAAAATCATATATCTGTTCACAAATTCAGAATCTGCTGCAGGTACCAAACCTTTCCTTATTCAAACGTAGCCTGTGCCATTTATCATAAATTAATTACCATTGTACTAGCTCAATCATAACATTTTTCCACTTCTTCGAGAATGGGCAGTGGTAGGGGGTATCTTTCCACTTCATAATGATCAGTTTTATTGATATTAGGGAGGCTAAATAGTTCATATTGTATGTCAGAAGCCACCTACCACTCTAGTACTCTCATCAGGTTAGTGTTTGCTTCTCAATCAGTATGTTACAGACAGGAAAATGCATCGTTTTTTACATGGATCAATCATTCCATCCCAAACTCATATTTATTCTTTTTCTACTCATCTCTTGTAGGTACTCCAAAATTCTGGAATAAAATGTTATTTCCATATCTTCTGAGAGGTCACACCCATCATGTATCCCTCTTTTGGCCATACTCATCCAAATCTTTATATCTCTAGACTAATTCCTGGTTGTCCCAATTAGGAATTCTCCTGTGCAGCTTTGAATCTTCTACAATTTTCTCAGTGCCCCACAGATTTGAATATAATCCTTTAATAATCTGAAACATATTTTCTTTAAATATTTAGGTTACTAAAACTTTACAAAGATGTCCAATTCTTCCTTCCTGTCCTACCATTAACTCCAGCAAACTATTATCCCGATCACCTTCAGGGTAGGGCCATATTAACCTTTTAAAATATCCTAATGCAGCAGCTATATAACCTATAGTATGGCATAATTATTTCTAACTTATCCTACTTTTTTTATTGAGATAAAATGTCTGGCAACAATTTCAGTTAGTTCATCCACAATCTCTTAGTTAAAATGCTAGAAACAGTTTGAACAAGAGGATACATTGTGGTGAAAAGACATTCTAATTAGATCAATATGTCCCACCATACAGAATAATTCCAGATCACATTCCTGAAGTTGTTTGGTAATTTTCTTAAATATCAGAAGAAGGTTTGTTGTATAATTTGTCCAAATTGTTATTAATATAAATCACCAACTATTATACCTCCATGTAGTGGTGGAGGTAGTCTATTTCTTCCAAGTCCAAATTCATTCCAACAACTTTTTATCAGAGTGATTGATAGTGTAACTTTATACAGTAAAAAATTGGGAATTTATTCTTAAAACTCATTCTACATTTAATCTACGTGGAGCCATGAATGGAACCACACCATCCACTTGTAGTTTAATTTTAAATGAACTGTGTAAACATAATTTTTGATCTTGACAACAAATGAATCTATACACTAGGTGAAAAGGAGGAAGGATAGGGAACATCCTGACTGATTTATACTTCAACCTCCATAATCTCAGTAGGTTACAGTTTAATTTAAAATGAACATTGGACCTTGTGTATACTTGGGAAATTGACTTGATAAACTGGAAAGGTAGATTCATTTTTTTAAAAATCTCACACAAACAAATCTAGTTTACGAGGTTGAATGTCTTTTCAGTGTCTAAAAAGGCAATTAACCCAGATTTGTTAATATTCTGTGGATAGGTAATCACTTCTTATGACCTGATATACACCCTGCTTAATCCTGCCCCAACAAATTCCCTACCAACATTGAGAGTATGTTAGAGATGATTTCCTTAAACATCTTATAAACTGAAGTGAGAAGAGTGATGAGGACAAAATGCATATTTTAAGGCTTCATCAGATTTTTAAAAGGTTCACAGCATTCTATTTACAAAAAGGAATTCAGTGGTTTACCAGTCCACCAAATAGGCTTAAACAAATTCAAGAGCATTTCAATAAGCTGTTCCGAAAAGATTTTTTTTTAATTTCACAGCTCATTCCCTTTGGATCGGGGTATTGATAACTGTCAGAGATTTAATTGTTAACTTGAACTCTCTTCTTTTAATAGGATGAGCATGATTGCTAACAATCCTAATATCAGTAGTAGGTATTTTAGACCCTATAGGTATTCTGTGATGTCCCCTTTTCCAGACTTTCAATGATCTGTAAATAATGCTAAAATGTATGAAAGATGGCAGCTATCTTCTAAGAATCATTAACTAGTGAATGAGTATTGTCACCTTCAATGCATCTAACTTTCTGTTCACTTTATTTTTTTACATGCAATGCTAATCATCTACCAATTTTACTTCCTTCCTCCTAAACTCTTTGTCTACAACTATTTCTATAGATTACCTGCTCATTCTAATAGTACTTTTTCCACAGCTTTCTGTCCTCTTAGAGTTTCTCAGAGGAATTTGCACTTTTTAGATTAGCCAATAAGGGCCAGATGTATCAAAGGGTTTTATCCATTCTGTGCCTATGGGAAAAACACAATTTTAAATCCATACCATAATTCAGCGTGTCTAATTAAAATGTATTAAAAAACATTGCTTGGTTTTCCTTTTCAAATATTTCTCATATTTCTAACCGTCTACATTTTCCTTTAATTATAGGTTCTACTCTACTATGTTCCAAGAAAATTGCTGATTTTAAAAGAACCCCTTTATATTTCATATTGTTTGAAGTAAAAAAAAGTCTAAACTTGCTAAAGTTTTCAACTGGGGACTAGTGTAGGTACATTTGGATTTTAACTCTCTATGTATCTCTTATATTAAACATTTGTATTGGGTCTTTTAAATGAAGCCCATCTGAGTTGGTACACTTTTAAGCCCATTAATGGTTCTTAGGAGGAATATATTCTAGTCAAAGTCATGCTAAAGTCTGGCATTTTCTTCAAATATGACTAAGGCATAAGTTGTGCCATTTTAAAGTGGTACATTTATGTTTTATATTCCATGATAGTGAAACAAATGCACAATGTAAAATGGAAATTTAAAAAACACAAGAGAAAGTATGTAGTGCTTGATTATAAGTGTAGTAAATCTGTTCAAATTCATTGATATTAAGCAAGATGTTCTCGTCCTTGTATTTGAATTGAGTCCTGTGTTTTTCCCCCTTTTCACCTGTCTCTAACCGAACACAGCCAACACACCCAAACTCCTTCATCCTTACATCACACCTGCCAACCTGATCTGGTTAACCAAGCATTGAGACTGGTCGAACAAGGTATCACCCTTCTAGTGTATAGTAATGCAGCTGTTAGAGTCACAGAAAATGTGGCCACTCTGATCTCTGTTTAAGAGAAGAGCACCTTATCTAACTGTTGCAACATTTCATCACCAACTGTTAGACCTGGCACCTTGGCGTGAGTCTCCCTTCCACTTTTTGCTGATGTGCCTCATGTGTTTTGCTGGTGTTAACTGCTCAGAGCACTGTGCCACTGCCAATCAGTGCCACAGTGCAAGTGCTCCCTGTATAAAGTGTATACATTGATTGGTTTCCATGATTGGCTTATTTGGTTTACTATCAGACCCCAGTAAAGTGCACCAGGAGTGCCAGGGCTTGTAAATACAAATGCTGCTGGTGGGTTTGCAGCACTGGTTGTGCCACCCACAGAAGCAGCCTGGTAAAATGTGTCTAAGGTCCGCCATTGCAGAACCTGCGTGTTGACTGGGCAAGGGCACCCCCTTGCCAGTCCCTAGTTCTCATAGGCCAGAATGGGCTGTTGGAATTGCTATGCTTTATGATCCCAACAGACTCAGGGAACACAGTAGAAATTCAAGTTTAGTATGCCTGAACTCAGAATAATTAAATACAACTTTTAGTAAAGTTTATTTTAATATCCTGCGTTTCCAAATACCATTTTTAGAGAGATGGAATTTGCTTGCCTAACCATTTCAGCCTGCTTCTGCTCTGATGTGTATCTGCTGTCTGTTTTCTGTGTGTGACAGGGATGGGGTATTCCAGGAGACAGGCTGGGGCTGACAGGTGGTGAATAGAGAGATTACACCAGGATGGGTGGGGGGAGTGCCCCTTGACTCTGAATAGGGCTCTGCCACCTCAATTCTGGCTCCACCTCCTGCGGATCGTCTGATGTCCCTGCCCTGCACACTGAAAGAAGAAGCCAGAGTCTGCAAAACAAAGTGCTCAAGGACTGAACTGGATTAGGCAAAGGCCCCCCTGGCCTGAAAGAACAAAGGAGTTTGGGTATAAAAGAAGGAGCCCTGCTCCTAAGAAATCAGATTCAGTTTGCACCAAGAAGAACCTCTGCCTGAAGAGAAGGACCTGGAAAAGCTGCATGGAGGAGTACTGTCTCGAACCTGGAAGACTGGCCTGTGGTGGGTGCCTTGCTGCAAGAAGGAGTGGAAAAGACTGAGAGAGACTTTTTATTCAACTTGTGCTTTTTGAAACAAAACTCCAAGCGCTTGTGAGTGGGCCTGCCCCCTGAACTGAGCCCCGGGACCATTGGGCTCTTCTCCTGCCTTCCCTAAGAGCTGTTGGACTGCCAGTGTCCATCTGCCACTGGAGCCATCACCAAGTGCGCCTCAAAACTCTGCATGGGGAAGCCCGTGCTGCCGCCGTCCTCCAATGTGTGCCTCTGCTTCTCACTGAGCCGTAGCTCACACAGTATCCCTGCTGGGCCGCCGACACCCTATTGCGCTTCCCCTGCTGTTGAGCCGCACCGCCCCCCTCCGCTCCTGGCCACCCCGGACCGAAGAGAGCACTCTCCCAGTGAAGTCCGACCCGTACGCTGTGAGCGTACGAGACCGCATCACACTTCTCCTCCAAAGGCTGCGCCGCACTGAAGAGCTGCCCAGTACGTTGCGTACTGGCTGCCAGTGCCGCGCCGCCTGCTCCAGTAATCAGCTCCTCTACGAAGGTACGGCTCGTACACGTTACCGCGACCAGCAACCCACATCACTCGCCCCACTCCGTGAGGTCCGCCTGCTCTCTGCCGCGTACTGAGACGCTGCCAGAGCCGGGGCTGACCTCGTGAGGGGCCGCCAGTGTCTTGAGGGTGCCTTCACGCCCGAGTACTGCCTACGAACCGTACTCCCTGACCAAAGGTACTGTTAAAACAGCGCGCACTACCGAGTGTGCGCCACGGGCCCGAGATCCCGCAACGTTCCCGTAAATACTTTTTGTTATCTTTTTTCCGCATCTGGGAGTCAGCCAAGAGTGCGCAACGCGCAACCACAAACTACGCATTTTTAAACCAAGAACCGCCTTTTCATTGCTAAGAGAGTATTGTGGCCTAATTTACAACGTTACTGGGTCTTGTATTAAGTCTGCCTAAAGTATATATATAAAATACCTATTTTTATATGAAAACACGCCTGGTGTCCATTGGTGGTGCATTCATGGGTTACTGTATGTGATCATAAATGCTTAGCCAATAAAGCAACGAAGTTTAGCCTTGTCTGCTCGCGCCACGCAACCTAGAGGGTGAGCAGGGGTTATTCTAAAGAGTAAGTCCTTTGCCCTGACTAGAGGAGAGGGTCCCTGCTTCTCACAAGTACTTACCTGTGCCAACCAGAGACCCCCAATTCTAACACCAATCAACACTATTGCCATATCACTTTCAAATTTGAGAGGGGCATAATAGCAATGGGAAATCCGTCTTTCAATCAATCAATCAATCAATCAATCAATCAATCGCTTGTAAAGCACAACTACTTACCCATAAGAAGCTCAAGGTGGTGGGGGGGGCTGTTGATCCTTCTAGGGACTGTGCTTCAGTCCAAGAGCCAGGTCTTGAGGTCCTTCCTGAATTGGGGCAGCGACAGTGATTGCCCGAGGTGGAGAGGCAGGGTGTTCCTGTTCTTAGTGGTGAGGTAGGAAAAGGATCTTCCTCTGGCCCTGGTCTTTTGGATCCAGGAGCAGTAGCCAGGGTCTGTTAGGTGCAGCGGTGGTGTCTGATAGGTGCGTGGAATGAGAGAAGGTGTTTGAGGTAGAAAGGTCCTGGATCATGGAAGGATTTGCCGGCGTATGTGATAAGCTTGAAGGTAATACTTTTTTTGACTGGGAGGCAGTGGAGTTATTTCAGGTGTTTGATGATGTGGCTGGAGCCAGAGATGTTTAGGATGAGTCTGGCTTCAGAGTTTTGATTATTCTGCAGCTTCTTGATGAGTTTCTGGCTGAGACTGATGTAGAGTGCATTGCGGTAGTCGAGTCTGGTGCTGGTGATTGTGTGGGTAGATGTCTTTTGGGACTCAGTGGGATCCACCTGAAAATCTCATGAAGCAAGCAAAGAGTGTGAAAGCAGGGTGATGATACAGCGTTGATCTGGTAGTTCATGGTGAGTGAGAAGTCCAATTTGATGCCATGGGTTTGTGCAAGCTCTGTGGGTGTGGGGGTTGTTCCTAGTGCAGCAGGCCACACAACGTCATCCCAAATGGAGGGGGTAGGGCCCAGGATGAGGACTTTGGCTTTGTCTGAGTTGAGCTTGAGGCAGCTGTCTCATAACCAGGTGGTGATAGTCTTCATCCAGTTGTGGAAGCTGCTACTGGCAACTGTGGGTTCGTTGATAAGGGAGATGATCAGCTGCGTGTTGTCAGCATAGGAGATAATGTTGAGTCCGTGGTTCCTGATGATGGCTGCAAGCGATAACATGTAGACACAAAAGAGGGGGGATTCTCAGGGAGGCGCCCTGAGACACTCCACAGCTGATATTTAGGTTTTGAGAGGAACAGTGAAAGTCTGACTCTGCGTTTGACCAGTGAGGAAAGAGCGGATCCATATCAGGGCCTTATCTTGGATGCCAGTCTTGCGGAGTCTTGTGCATAGGGTGCTGTGGGAGACAGTTTCGAAGGTGGCTGAGAGGTCCAGGAGGATGAGGGCCACTGTTTTGCCTCAGTTGAGGAGGGAGCAGGTGTCATCTGTAGGGGCAAGGAGGGTGGTCTTGGTGCTGTGGTTGCTTCACAGGCCAAATTGGGAGAAGTCCAGTACATGGTTGGCTTCAATGAACACAATAGTTGGGTGTTGATGGCTTTCTCAATGGCCTTGGCTGGGAAGGGGAGCAGGGAGATGGGCCCTGTGTTCTTGAGATCCATCGGGTTGGTGGAGTGCTCCTTCAGCAGGGGGTTGATCTTGGTGTCTTTCCAGTCTCCAGGGACGGTGGCGGTCTTAAGGGAGCAGTTGATGGTGGGTTGGAGCTTGGGGGCAATACAATTGGAACTGGTGGCTCTGTGGAAGATGTGGTGTGGGGACGGGATCAGGGGGCTCCAGAGTGGATGCTCATCATGATCTTGACAGTGTTGTACATGGTGAGGGGGTCCAGTATACCAGGATCTGGTGGGGTGCAGCATCATTAGGTGCAGTGGTGGTAGGTGTGGTGGGAGTGTCATGGGTGCAAAAGCTGTGGTATATCTGCTTGATCTTGTGGTGAAAAAAGTTGCTGAACTTGTTGCAAAGGTCTTGGGAGTGAGGAAAGGTGGGATGTCTGTAGTTTTAATGTTGGGCTGGGCAAACTCCTTGACTACGGCAAATAGTTCTTTGCTGTTGTGTGCATTGGCAGTGATTCTTTTGTGAAGGACCATTTTATTTGTTGTTTTGAGGAGGACGTTGTGTACAGTGATGGCAGATTTGTAGGTTGGTGGGGCTTTCGGGGTTTTGTTGCTCCTCCATCTCTTCTCGGTTCATCTGCAAGTGTGCCTAGACTCTTGAAGGGTGGGAGTGTACCAGCTTGCTCTCTTGGAGTGTTGCTTGCTGAGGAATTCTTGATAAGAGCAGAGTGTGAGAACAGTTGTACATCCATCAGTGGACGTTTTGTACTGAGGCGTTGGCATTTGTGGATATCGGTAGAGGGGATTTACTGAGGGCGGTGGTGAGATGTTCTATGGTGACCTTGTTCCAGCTTCTGTTGGGGAAGAGGTGCTCATGGTGGTATACAGTGGGTAAGGTGAAGGAGAAGTGGGCGCAGCAGTGGTCCGTCTAGAGTAGATCGGAGGTGGGGATGAAAGTAAGATTGTCGCTGTCAAGGAGATGGGGTAGATCGAGCGTGTGTCCTGTTGAGTGGGTTGGAGAGGTGACTACTTGTTTGAGTCCTACGGTGGTTAGGTTTTCGAGTAGGGATATGGTTTTCTGGTCTTTGGGGTTGTCCAGGTGAAAATTAAGGTCGCCAAGTAGGATGTAGTCAGTGGATGCAAGAGCATGGGGTGTGATGAAGTCAATGATGGTGTCATTGAAGAGTGGGGGACCGGTAGGTCGGTAGATGATGGTACCCTGGAGGGTGGTGTTTGGGTTCGTATGGATCCGGAAGTGGAGGTTCTCCATACTGGTCATTGGGTCGTCCCAGTGGGTGGCCAGGCGGACAGTGTTTTTGGGAATGATTGTGATGCCTTCCCCTGGTTGGTTGGCACGATCCTTGTGAATGATCTTATAGCCATCGGGATGGCAGTGGCGATGTGCGGGGCTGAGCTGGGGTTTGTCCAGGTTTCCGTGAGGAAGTCAATGTGGGAGGAGACTGAGTCAAGTAGGTCCCAGATCTATTTGGCCTGTGTGCAAAAGGGGCGAGTGCTGAGTTGGATACAGCTGTGGTGTTTGGGTCAGGGGTGGGTCGGTCGAGTGATGGGAGAGACAGGGAGCAGTGGTAGGTGAAGGTGTGGCAGCATTGGCAACAGGAGAAGGGGCCATGGGGGTTGTCTACATTGCAAGGTGACAGGCAGTGTGGCATCTGGGATTGAGGGCATGGAGGGTGCAGGCATTGTAGCAGTAGAAACCAAGTGGCAATTGTTTTTGATAAATACAGAATATCAGCACTCTAGTTGCTCATTAGAACTTTTTGGTAAAGCTGCTTTTGTTTAGAAAGGAGTTAACTGACAGACTGCTACCGATGTTGGGAATACATATTTCTCTGCATGCCAGAATATTTTACTGAAATAAATGAGAATGATATTTGAAGGCTCCTAAAAAATGTGCCCGTGTTAGCTTTCTATATGCAATTTTTCTAATAAATTGAACCATCCCCTATTTCGTTCATTTATAAAGGAAATGATTTAGATTTTACAGTTTTTATTCCATCAGGATGGCTTAAAATGTGCCACACTGTAGTCATAAATATAGAATTTTAAAGCTCTGGATGCTGGCTGTGATAAATATTACAGAGTTAACTGACAGGATGCTGCAGGTGTTGAAAGTGCCTTTCAGTCTGCACGTCAGAATGTTTTACTGACAAGGATGAGAAAGCTATTTGAGAACTCATGGAAAATGTGCCTACATTTTTGCTTTTTAGAGCAATAAATATAATTTCTATGACAACATGAACTCTCTCATTGTAATAATTTGTAAAGGCAATGCATTCAGTTTTACAGCTTTGATTCCAAAACAATGGATTAATGTGTGCAAAAGGTTTTTCATGAATACAGAATATTAGTGCTCTAGTAATTTACACTGTGAAAAGCTACAGTAGAGCGCTGGGGAATCAATTGACAGGATGCTGTTGCTATTGGAAGTACTTGTTTTACTCTGAATATCAGACTATACTCTCACATGGCTGAGTAATATAGTGTGTACATTTAGAAAATGTGCTCACATATCTTTTCAAACATGGTTTATGAATTCAGTGTGGGGGTCAGTATTTTTCACACAATTCTCAAATTAGCATGGAATCACCAGCAATTGAAGTATATTATAACTAAAATCCGTTATCACACTTTATAGGTGCTCCTTTTTGTAATCCCAAAAATCTAACTTTCACTACAATACATTTCAATGGAACCATGTCCCCAAGTCCTATAGTATCTGCTACAAAATGTTTTCCATGTTGTGGAAAGCCAATCAGGGGGTCCCGTGGGGACCTGCCCCACACATCTTTTGGGGGCTAGGGTTTGCTCACCTTGTCGTGTTACATTTTTTAATTCGTTTTCAGGAGAGAACAACAGTATGTTTGCAGAAGTTAGTTACAAAAGGGGAACATCTAGAAAAAGTGATGAAAGAAAAAAGAGGTACTTGTAAGAGGACAAAGTAATTTCTTAAAAATATATGCAGACATGTGCAAAGATTACAAAATAAAGAAAATACAATTATGACTGTGAGAAACAAGATTGGACAAAGTGTACATTTCAAGAACAGAACGATTTAAAAAAACATGGATGCATCTTAAATATGAGACAGAAGAAATTTGAGGAAATCAGAGCCAGGATGTTTCTTCGTAGAGTGGTTGTAAATCTACTGAGAAATTAAAAAAAGTATAGAAGAAGGAGAGATGCCCTAAAACAGAAAGAATGAGTTGAGAGAGTAGTTGAAAGGGCCTTTGTTTTGAGGAGGAAGCTTTTCATTTTGATTCTAAATAAAATGAAGACTCTTGACAAAATAGCATTGTGCATGAGGAGACTGTTATGACTGGATTCTCAGACCAGATAGGACCAGCTCACCAGAGCACCACCAACCCGGCCAAAACGCAACCACCTCCCTCCTCAGGACCCATCTGTCCAGTCACCTGGGTACCTACCTGAGGATGGGGAACTCGCAATATACAAGCTCATATCATCAGAAACACCACTAAATCTATAGGGATTACTAGGAATACTCACTGATTACTAAGGACGTCCATGCCCTACACCACACTCATACCTCATAGTCTCGCGACCACATGGGTCCAGACTAATCTACCCTGGGGCAGTTCTGATTAGTTACCATTACACACTGACCACAGTCAGTGCTCGCTCGGCAAATCGCAATCCTGCGTGCCTACACACTAGTCTGCAGCTCTAGTGCTCTCTACCTCACAGCCTGGTCCACAATCCGGCGGACCTACACACCAGGCTCACCCCTGGTGCTCTCTTACTTACAGCCCGGTCCACAATCCGCCGGACCTACACATCAGGCTTCCACCTGATGCTCTCTCACTCACAGCCCGGTCCACAATCCGGCGGACCTACACACCAGGCTCACACCTGGTGCTCTCATTAACGCCGCTTACCAACGACGATCACTTTTCTATGAATACCTTCAACTCTCTCTCTCTCTATGTTGGGAAGTTTCTCTCAGTATTCACTAAAGGTTCACTACTACAATAATATTATGGAATGGCCGAATTACTTAGTGTATACCTATTTTCCTAGCTCAAGGGCTCCTCTCTCTCCCTAATTATTCAGTGGCTACTTACCTGATCAGGGCAGCATCTGTTCTTGCTGTAACACCTGACTAGAAGGAAAGGTTACCTGCGCTTTAAGAACAAGAAACACACACTGTATGCAAAAGTTATTCCCTGATTTAAGCGCTCCTATTTCCTTTTGAGAAAGGTTAGCTCTATCATAAGAACAACACATGCACACTGGTTCACTAAGAACTGGGGTATCTTTATTACAATAACAATAAAATGGGAATAGACACATACACAGATCGGCGGGGTCTCTGTAACTAACAGGAACTGTAACACACCGCTGAAAGAAAAAGGATTAGACATACAGTATAAGGACAAGGTTAATATTTAAAAATAAAGAAGGGTATCACCTGAGGAGTGTGGGGTCTTGCTCTAGCTGTCATCTGGGCTCCTCTCTCGTCTGTGCCTTAGCTCGTCTTAGATCCTCTCCTGCACTCTTGGACACACATCTGCGCTGATCACTCTGCACTGGATTCCTCTCCCCCACAAACTCTCTCCACCTTCTAACTTCAGTCTAATTGTTTCTGCCGCTCTGATAACCGTTCGCTCCACTAGCTTCTTCACTCTGTCTGATTGTCTCTGTGCTAATGTCCAATTCACTCCAGCTGCTCCCACAGATTAATCCACAATATAACTTTAGTCTCTTCCAAAAGGCATTACTTCAGACTCCAGCTGTTCACAACTCCTCCTGATAAGTAACTGCTTCTGACTGCTTCCTTCAGTTCCAGCTCACTGACTGTCTGTCTGTCTTCTCTCTGTTCCAAGCATCTTCTGTCTCTTCTCCTCCTGCAACTGCACTCCTCTCCTCTGCTCCAATTCAACTCAAACTCTTTCTGATTCTCCACTCCTTCTACAACTCCACTCCTCTCCTCTGCTCCAATCCAACTCAACTCTGTCTGCAACTCCAGCTCAACTCCTTCCAGCTCGAACTCTTTCTAGCTCAAACTCTTTCTGCTCCTCCAACTCAACTGCAACTCCAGCTCAACTGACTGACTCCGCCTCTGCACTTCACTAATATGGAATGCTGTCTCCTCATGGAAAGTTCCAGCCATCAGCCCGCCGCCCATCAGATCTCTGCACCACTCCGCGTCAAGGACACACACCCAGCCGGCCGGCCTTTTGTGGTGTCTTCCACACAGAGAATAATACAGCCTACCGATAAGGGCTGGCCCAGACCGGTTCTCTCCAAGTGGACAACAGCTCAAAACTAAAATATTACCTTTACCCTACAAGCATCTCAGTTCTGCAGGGATAAAAAGCAAAATGGAGTCTCTCTAGTTCTGGGCCTTGTAGGCCTGAGAAGGATGAAATAACCCTTAGCTCTGTCAGAGTACCTACACAAACCATACCAATATGTAATATAAAGTCAGGACTACAAAGGACACATAATTATGTCAAAGCCAATAGGCAATAGATGGATTAGAGTCAAGAATAAGGGATCTATCATCATATAAAGCAGCTATCCTCTTCTAGGTCTGGAAGAAAGGGCTTAAAAGGACCAACACAAAGCAAGAATACAGATTATAGATGTTAGCAAGCTTAAAGTCATCATCACTCCGAAATAGAGCCAAAAACCATGTCAGAACAGAGACAAAACCAGAAGAAAAGACTAGTGTACTTTTGTACAATTTTTAGTGGAGAATAGATACATACTTCTAGTACAGAGCCTTTCTTTATTGAAGAAAGCTATCTCCAGGATAAAAAATTAGTTCATGCTATTGACAAAAGAGGACAATGTTATCAAATGAAGAATGACAGTCCTACTGCAAAAGAGGGGATGGTACCTAGAAATGTAGAAGAAGTTATTGAGGAAGAGGTAAAAGGAAGGCATAGCCAAGCCCCTGTTTTGAAATGGAATTGTAGTAGTGTTTGTAGTATTAGACAGCAATTCATTGATAATTTGAAAAAAAATCCTACGTATATTTCCAAGGCGAAGTTTAAAACACAAAATAATTACTTTATAAGATTTGTATCCTTGCAAGCTGAGAAAGCATACAAATTTGCAGGGACACTCACTAGCTAATTACAAAGAAAGTGTGCCAAAGCACCTTTCATTATTTTGGGATGTTAGCTGTTCACAACTCAGCAATGCAAACTTTAATTAGGAGGCTTTACTAACTGAAAATCCTTGCTTTATGTTTAGGGGAAATGAATGGGGCACTTTTGCATGGCACTGTGGCAGAGGTAGAAAAGATTTGTGACAATGTGCAGTTTTGTTTCTTTGGTCCAGAACAGGACTGTAGGGAAATTGAAGAGTTGAGAACAGGAGGAGTTACAGAACAGGACTCAAGTACAACAGTTGTCAGTTTTGAAGAAGAGGTTACAAAATTTACGGCAGCATGTTCTGAAAAACACGAGTATGTTTGCATATGTTGTCGATGCACTCACTACAAGAATCAAATGGGGACTGTTTACTTGTATTTAAGAAGTGAAAAAGAGAATAATGATAACTGGAAAAAGTATGCACTGTACTTATTCGTAGAAGAACAATTTCACTTGTCCACAGGACAAGTTATATGTAAGTACTGCTACAATAAATTAGTGGATAATAAAATGCCTAGAGCTGTACAAAGCATGTTAGAGCTTGTTCCCAATCCAGAAGAACTTCAAGGTTTAAATATTTATGAGTCCATTCTTATCCAAACTATACATTTATTACAGACTATAGTATGTATGGAGCCAAAGACAGGCAAGTTGCCCCCAACGGAGCTGCAGAAAGGTTTAAAAGGTAGAGGAGTGTATTTGCCATTAGATGTAAAAAAAAAACATTGACACAGTAGGGGTAGATAGAGTTTAAAGGCAGGACTAGTAATTCTTGGAAATTGTGTGCCTACCAAGAACAAGAAGACATCGCAGAAGTTAGTGGATGTTACCAAAACTAAAAAAGCAACTTTATATCTGTTATAAAACAATGATTATTATAGAAATGTGGATAGCCTGCAAAATATCAAACATGAAGGATCAGATATTTCTATCAGCAGGTCAGATTGAGAAAGTGGATCTGACCAGAACAGAAGAAAATTATGAAAATTGTAACATCCACCCTTCGTATTCTAAAGAGGCTATTTCTGATGCCATTGAGCTGTTTCAAATGAAGGAAGCAAAAGGAGCTCTATTTAATGCGTTGAAAAAAAGTTTAGAAGCTCTTTTTTTCCCAAATCTTTTTCTTACGTGAGTTGGTGGCAGATATGACAAGTAGCCTGTGCATATACCTGCAGCTGAGTATAGGTATAGTACACTTTATTCTCATATACCCTGAATCATATTCTAAATAACGAGTTAATTTGCAAAATACATCATCAAGAGATCATTTTTAAAAAATTCTAAGAAAAGGTGAACACTTGGAATACAATTTAATAAACTTAATGGCATGTCTGTGTGTGACTATTGAATATTGGTATCTGAGTCCTGGTAAACTGAAGTGCATGTTGAGGAACCTTGGACCACCTACTTGGTTCCTGAGGCTGTGTTATGCTGATTATGCATGAGATGACCTGCTAGAATTCTTGCAGGAGGAACATTCAAATATAAAAGATATTCATCTGAAGACACCAGGAGAACTGTGCTCACTAGACCCTACAAATGTTTGAGATTAAAAGCAATATTGTTTTTCATCTTGAACAAAGCAAAACCTCCTCTTGGTGAAGTGCTTGATTTCTTTCAGCATAAATGGTACCAAGCCATAGGTGCTCTCGATATTCACATGCTTCTGTGGGAAAAAGAAGTCCCAAAGTTTGGAACATACAGTGATGAGTCTGTGTTGTCTTTTATTGAGCAGTATGTAACTTGCTCCATCCCAAAGGAGAGTAGTGACAACATATTAGGACAGCAAGTTTTACAATTCCAAAATCATAGATGCGAAAAATACTGTCAGCGAAAATACAGAGCAAAAGGGTAATTGTATACAAGATGTCATTTTGGATTCCCACAACTTGTCATCTCACAAGGAAGAATCAATAGATTTTTTTCCTCAGTCAGACAAACACTTACAAGGAAATCACCGAAAAATACATACAGCCTAAGAAAAACAGAGGCCTCTAAGTACATTCATGATGACAAACCTGCGATTCTGGAGATGTGAAATGCAAACATGGATGTACAGTTTTTTGCAGATAAGTCAATTGCTACCGCTCAGTATATTTAATCTTATATAACAAAGTCGGAGAAAATTGAGATGAAAGAGATGTGGGAGGAGATTTTTGCAGAAAAGAGTCTTACAAAGAAATTGTATAGTTTTAGTTTGAAAATGCTTTCTCACAGAGAGATAGGCTCCTTTGAATGACTAGGCGGGTTAAGCTCAGGAAGAATGGGCCGGGATGCCCACCACCCCTCCCAACACCAATTCCCCATGGGAGGAGACAGACACAGGTTTGAACTTTTGGAAGGCGGGGGGGGGTTACCCCGCGGCCGTATTTTTTAAAATATGAAACAAAATTTAAAACTTTAAATTAAAACGTTTCATGAATCATGTACAATTTTATCTTCCATTACATTTTGATGAAGACAAGTTCTTGGCTAACCTTAACAAATCTCTAATACAAAGGTTTCCTAGCCGAGTCTAGCATCCTGAAAATGCATAACATTCTAAAATAAAATTGTACAACCTAGCATTAAGGGCCAAAGGCAAGGTCTTAACCGGTGTCAGATACCTACTACCAAATTCCTGCCCTCACGGTGTGCAGAGGACTTTACCCTCACAGCCAACTGTAACTTCCCTTGTCGTAGGGGCCCCCTTTCACTCGACGCCATCTTATCGTATCCGTAAGAAGGACAGCGTGGACTCCCCCCTTCCCCACACTCTCTTCCGCCGGAGCGGATATCCGGCCCCCGGGAAATTCGTAGGAGGGGCATATAGCCGTCTCCCCCTGGGAGGGGCCTTTGGCCGTCTCCCCCTGGGCGACCCATCCGTAGTGGGTGCTGCCCCCCCATGGGAGGGGCCAATGGCCGCCTCCCCCTGGGCGCTCCCATCCATACTGGGTGGCACCCCCCCTAGGGACCTTGAAATCACTGCTCACCGATCATGACGTTACCGCCACAGTCCGGATAGTTGACCGACTATCCGGCCCCCCACACCTCCTAAAGGTCATGTCTCCTCAATGCCACTAGCCATGCTATGAAGTCTCCTATGAGTAAGTCATTCCCAGCCCTGGACAGGTGCACCCCATCATTCAAATAATAGTGATCACCCCGAATACACCCATGGGGAATGCTTTGTAAATGAGTGGAGCGAAACAGTTTCTCAATCTTGTTGTTGACCCTCTTTACCGAGTGGTTCAACGTCGACACAGAGATACCCCCCGCCAGATTCTTTTGGGGATCATGTGGGACCAGGCAATCGTACACCCCGGGAGCCTCTTAGCCAACCAGCTGACTGCTGACAATATGTGCTCTACTAACACCCGTCTTTCCAGTCTTACCAAGTCATTGCCTCCCATATGCACTATGATTACAGATGGCGGTGACCTGTGCCGCCCTAAGAGTTCCTCCACAAAGGTCTGAAATTGGTCAAAACAGAGGCCTCCCTTCCCATGGAAGGTCACTCTGAACCCATTTTCCTCAGATGCATGAGTCGCGTCACCTGCCTTGAATATGTCCCCAGCACGCCTCACGTATGAGTGGCCCACGACCCATACCACATGATCTCCAGTCGGTGATACTTTTCCGCTATTCCTCTGGTGTTGGGCCGATCCCAATTTTCGCCCCGCGTCACAGGCTTGCGAAACTGTAATCCAAACAAAAGACAACAAGCGTGAGTGCATTTCATCAGTCTTTTACAACATGTGCAGTCGCACATACCTCTTGAAACAGTCCGAGGACCAACGGCCCAACTGTTTCACTTCCTCCCGACACAGACCCTGAGCCGTAGCCTCCATAGCGGCCCCTATTCTGAATGAGTGGGTCCCAAAATCACACGGGTTCAAGCCCGCCGCTGCAATCGTAATTGCCAGCACCCTCCGAAATTGAAATCTTGTCAGCGGGGTGCCGTCCTTGTGTCTAAGCAGGCCCCCCCAAGTTGTCAACCTCTGTGCCATGTAGGCCTCCAAATATCTTACCGGACAACCGGGGTACCCCCCAGGCGCGCTGGAGCACCACACTACTCCCTAAAGCCTCCTGGTCTGTCTTAGACCTGGCTATCGAGATCAGCAGAGAATCGCCCCTTATTTGGACGTGATCCCTGCATAGACCTCCCCCCATATCCTTCTTATTCTTCGCCACAAGTTCACTTACCCGCATAGCCCCATGAAATACCAATGCGAAAGCCGCTCGGAACAGAATTACCTCACTGGGCAAGGAACATGTCTCATCCAGTTTTGCCAGTAGCAAGGACAATCTGTCTAACCCAATCGGGTGCCTTTTATCCTGTCAGCGACCCTCCAGGCGCTGCCAGCCCCGGAGCGCCTTCCTGACTAAGAATGAACCCGTTGGGTCCCGTACCCCGTGGAGCTGCGCCGTGAATGATATGGCAGCCCTATACCTGTTGGCAGTTGCCGCCGATCGGCCTTCCTTGTGAAGTGCCACCAGAAACCGGAGGAAGGACTATTCCCGCCCCCAGCTATGCCCCCCTACCGGCCATAAAAAGGCGCAGTATGAACGGAACGCTCCTTCATAAGCTTTCCTCGTCCTGGGCGCTAAACTGGCTGCCACGAGGTCTTGTAGTCCGGGGCACCGATCTGCCAAAGTGCTCGGGGAAAGGTGCCGCCACTAGTTCCGCTGTGGGTAGATAATCCCTGAAAGCCTGCATGTGTGAACGAGAGAGTTCATCAGCTGCATTATTCAGTACACCCGGCACATGCCTTGCCCTGAATTATACATCCAACCTCATGCATCGCAATACAATTTCTTTCAACAGTCTTAAGATCCACTTGCAGCGTGCAGCCTGGTGATTAATGCACTCGACCACTGTCATGCTGCCTGACCAAAACACCACTGAGCGGTACCTAAAGTCCTCTGGCCAAGCCATCAGAGCCACCCAAATGGGAAATAGCTCCAAGAATCCAATGTTACCTGTTAGGACACTTGAGTGCCACCACGCCGGCCATGTTTGTGCCGACCATCGGTTTCCAAAGATCGCGCCAAATACCACGCTCCCCGCCGAGTCGGTCCACAATCCCAGTTCCTCCGACGAGGCTGGGGGTTTGTTCCACGCCACTCGACCGTTAAAATCCACCAGGAATGCCAACCAAATGCGCATGTCCTGGCGAACCTCTGACGACAGTCTAGTGTGGTGGTGTCCTTCCTTAAGGCCCACCATAGCCTGTGCTATGGAACGTGAGAAAGGGCGAGCCATCAGCATCACTCTTAAGGCAAAATTAAGCTGACCCACTGTCTGTTGCAACTGGTGTAGGGTCACCTTATCTTTACGGAGACATTGTACCAAGGAAGCCCTGAACTTGGCCACCTTCTCCACTGGCAGACGGAAACACCCCTCCACTGAGTCTAGCTCAATCCCCAGAAACTCCAGTGAGGTAGATGGCTCCACCGTCTTACCTGGCGCCAATGGGACCCCAAACTCCCGCATGAGTGTGCAGAAGTCTTGCAGCGCTTGTGCACAGTCACGAGTGCCCGCCGGACCTAGGAAGAGGAAATCATCCAAATAGTGCATCACCTGTCTATGCCCTGTGGCCTCGGTGAACGCCAATTCCAAAAAGGAGCTAAACATTTCAAAATGGGCACATGAAATTGAACAACCCATGGGCATACATTTATCCATGTGATATTTCCCTTGAAACGTGAATCCCAGCAGGCGCTGGTCCTGAGGGTGTACCGGGAGTAACCTGAATGCAGATTCAATGTCGGATTTTGCTAACAATGCACCGGGGCCCAGGCGATTCAACAGAACGACTGCGTCATCGAACGATGCATATCTCACTGAGCATACTTCGGGGTCAATAGCCTCATTTACCGAGGCCCCCTTAGGGGCTGATAGATTGTGGAGGAGTCTATACTCCCCCGGGTCTTTCTTCGGAACCACTCGCAAAGGAGAACACACAAGTTCCGCAACTGGCGGGCAGTCAAATGGCCCTGCTACTCGCCCCAAGCTGACTTCTTTTGCTATCTTTCTGGCAGCCACCGCCGGGTTGTGCTGAATAGACAGTTGGTTTTTACAAGAGGGGCTCCCCCGAAAATTTCCAGCCGAGATCTTGAAGCCATACAGAAAGCCATTCCTCAAAGTCCCGGCGGACACATGATCTGGGTATCGGTTCAGCCAGGGTCGTCAAAGCCAAGATATCAATGGGCGAAGATGTTTGCTTCCAAGGCACCACATCAATCCTGCTTAGATCCCACCTTTCCTCCCGCACCATTGGTCTTGGATCGGCAACTGGCTTCCGGGTGTGAGGAATTCCCACAGCCCGAACAAGCATGCCGGAACTTACATGTTCCTTGAGGACTGGTACAGGTTCCTTTGTTGAATCCCCAACAAACCCCCTGCTTGCCTCCATTCCCGCCGGACCTGGGATGTGGATCCCCCCCGGCGCTCGCCCGAAAAGGCTGTGACGGCTTCTGATGGAATGTCCCAGAGCCACTCGTGCTTGGTACCGACGTACCCGCCGGTCCCGGCAAGAGCTGAGCATGCCATGACACTGTGTCCAGACAATCCCATGTCAAGGCCTCGTTAAACTCCTTCGCTTTTCTAAAGGTAACATCGTAACCCTTCCATTCATTTCCCCTGTACATTGCATGGAAATTCATGAACCTGTTCTGATAACATGCTAAGTCAGTCAACACTTCTGGTTTACGCGCCCCAATAATTGCCGTAAAAATAGAAAAGGCCCTGACCCAGTTCACCATGGTCTCATCGACCCTGAATTCCGCCATCTTGGCCCGCCATACGCAGGGGTGCCACAAATCTTTCTGGGTCTTTGCATATTCTAACTCACGATGGTCAGTCAAAAGTGAAAACATGTTAATGTACTTATCTCCCCATTCCATCTCTTTCGTAGCCATGGGAATGTGCTGCGATAAACTTTCCCGCCTTGAAGGTACTGGACCCTCCCCCACCAATGGCAACGCTCTCTTACCGGCTTCAGCCGTCTTCCCAGCCGTGTCCGTTGTCTTCGCCCGACCGTCCGTCGTGACCCCCATCGTACCTGCGGGGGAATAGAACGTATATTCGCCGTCCCGGCATCCCTTGACTGCCGCAACTGCTCAATAATTAATCTGGCTTCTTCAGCCGGGTCTCCCACAGCCACTGATCCCCCTGCTCCTTTCTTTAGCCATGGCAATACTGCCGCTAACTGAAAAGCCAGTTCAGGGGGCATTTGGTCATCCCCAATTGGCGTGATCACTACGGGAATTGGCAAACCCCCACCCGGTCCTGGTACCGGGCTATCTACCGGCGCGACGGAAATGTCTGCACCTGGGCTCGATGGAGTTACCTCTGGGACTGGGACCTCACTGGAACCTGCCCTCCCCTTCTTCCTCTCACCCTTACCCCCTGTGGCGACATTCGACAAGGCCGGTCCTATGACTCTTTTAGGCCGCCCCGAGGGGGCATTCTGGGCCGCCATCTATTTCTTGATGGCCGCTAAGCCACGACCGAGCTGATCCACTTTACCCATCTTTCGGTCCATCACCGCTACTTGGTTCACCAAGGTGCGTAGCATCCTCTCCATCTCGGAGCTCTTTCCTGCTTTCTTGCCAGGCATGACTTCGGTTACTCCGTCCGACTTGATCCGCAAGGGTGACTCGATCTTCCACACGCCTGACACTGAAAGAGAAATAACAAAGATTACAAGTTCTCAAAATTGCAGCTTCTTCCCTAGAGGGCTCACGAGCGACGAGTGGTGCAGCCTTCCGAGCACTGGAACAAGAGGAAGCTTCGTTGGATTCTGGCTCTACTTATCCATCTGCGGGTGGGCGGGGGCCCGCCTCAGGTACGCCCATCCGTGCGCAGCCTTCCGGGCGGTGTTTAGGACAACCTCTTCTGGGCGGGAGGGGCGTGCTCCGGCTACGCCGCTTCGGGCATACCAGCCGAGACACGCCCCCCACCCACAATGGTTCCCGGGGGATCGGGGCACCCATCCATAAGCTCAGGGGGACCGAGTGGTCTTCTCTTTCCATTTGTTTTCTAAATCTGGAGGAAAAATATGGGTGAGTTTAGGGCTTGCTAATACTCGTAACAGAGTACTGAAGTATTTTTCTGTTATTCAATATCTTGCAGACTTTGAGCCATACAGTACAGAGTAACAAGCTGGATACGTACTATCCAAGAAGAAGTCATTGCCTGGAAAGGATGTGTTTCTATGAAATCCTTCAACATTATACTACCAGAAGTAATATCAGTGAAAACATAGATGAAGGTAAATGTGCTGTGGCTGAATGTGAAGGATGTTTGGTGAGACAAAGAAAAGGAGAAAACAAATAAGTGGTCAAGCTGAAACTGGAAAACGTTTCTTGATTAAAGTACTAACTAGTTACCTACAGAAGACAACAGATTCCAATTTGTTGTGTATTGTCACTGCACCAACAGGCTTAGCTGCTCATAATGTTAATGGAGTTACCCATCATCGATTATTAATGCTGCTGTTGAACATGACAACAAATTATCTGGTGATGCTTGTCATGCAGTGGCAAGAGTATTAAAGAAATTAAGCTACTAATTATTGAAGAAGTCAGCATGGTGTCTAATTTAATGGCAGCATTTATACGTACATTTGAGAATGCAGCAAATATTAAAAACTGATTATGATGTTCTTTTTGGAGGAAAACACTTAATAGTCTTTGGAGACCTGCTACAACTAACTCCCATAAAAGGACAACCTGTATTCAAGATACTATTACATAATGAAACAAGGGAGTCACCAAGGAATATTGGAAATGTAAACTTTTGGGGAAACTATCAATACAAAGAGTTAATACAAAATATGTGCCAAGCATCAGATACGCATTATGCAGATAACTAAGGGATATAAGAATGAGAGTCCTCACAAAAGACAGAAAGACAGTAATACAAACCTGTCTCATCAAAAATGTGTTTCCAAGTAATGTTTCTGCTACTGAAGTAATGTATACTTTTGCTAAGGAAGAGTAGTTGAAAATGGATGCCAACACTTAAGGAGTGTAGTAAATTTAATGAACAAATATTGCAACTAGAAAAAGAAGAGACAAATGATAAAATGGAACATTGAGAGATACAGTACTACTGAACCTACAATTCACATTGGATAGTTTAGAAAAGTCTGCGTCAAAATACTACAGGCCATCACTTTGATAATAAATATGGAGCGAACTGTTATGCAAACGTAGTGTTCAACATACTATATCATTTGCCTCATTTTATACATTTTATTAAAGAAAAGGTAGATGAAAGTATGTCTTCACAACTGTGTAGTTTACTTGAAAAATTAAGAAGTGATAGAACGATTATACATTCTGCTACTGGAATAAGAAAACTCACCTAGACTGTACTGGATTGGTAGTGTTCTCTCAAAATCTTCAGCAGCATGCTCAAGAATTTCTAATGGCAATGCTAGGACTATTAGAGGAAGAAGATGTAAAAATCAATGTATTATTTGGTTTAAGTTATAAATGGACCCATAACTGTGAACATTGTGAATTTATATCTATCACTGAAATCAATTCAGAACGTTTCTCCTACTTGACATTACCAGATTGTAAAGTTACGTCCATCAAGATATGACCTGCACAAACTGCAGATCCGATCTTAGGTAAACGTTGTTTCTACAAAGGTATGGAAAATATGTCATAGTCATGCTACAGTGATGCAGAGTAGATGATACTAAATTAGGAACTGACACTACAAACTTTAAAGCATCACAAATTTCCATCTTAAAAAGAACTTTCACAACTATAGCACCCATGTTTCATGAAGGAGCTAATATAACCTCTGGACTCTAGATAATACATTTAAGATGTCAAACAGGATGGACAAAGTGAAATGAAATACACATGACATTCAAATTAAGACTACCTAAATAGTTACCAAACTCATATCTGCTATTTCTAGAATCAAAGTTCTAAAGAGAATCTAGGGTTAAGAAAATGTGGTATTGTGTTCACAAATATATGGATTATGTATTTCTGAGACATTATTCGGTGTATTGAGGGTATTGTCGACAGCAAGCTGTTAGAAATGAAGGGCTCTTTTTAACTATGGAAAAGGAATGTGTAAAACTTTTGATGACTACATTATGTTACTACGGATACAAAGTAAATGTAGGTGCTATAATACAAGTAGCCTTAAGTTGCATGTGAAAAGTCACTTTATCACAAAAAAATGTCCTTTGTTTCTGCTTCAGCAACTTCTACATAGTACTTCCTACATGAAGTAAGAACAATTGAGACATATTTTCGCCCAAGAGAGATGATGTTTGCAAAAGCATATTCAAAAATGAAGACTACTTAATAATTATTGTAAACTTTGTACCAGATGTAAAAATATCAGAAGCAGTTTTACCAAATAGTTGCTCTCATTAAGGCAGTAACCTATCAGCAAGCCAGTACTGAAAAGCTTGTAGTGAAAGCAGTTAAGAGTATGACATCGTTGTACTGACCTTTGACCCTACTCACAGGCAGGTTGCTCCCCACGCCACCACATAGCCGCCAGCTGCCTCGTTGCTCCTGCCGCCACCGTCTACCGCTCCCTAGTTCCCGCCACTGCTTACCTGTGCCCCCGCCCCCTGACACCCATTGGCCACCCCGCTCCTGCCTCCCAGCTACCTCTCCCTCCCCACCCACCTTTTATGGAAGCCGTCTATGCCAGTCCACGCCAGCACCGCGGCCAGCTCCAGAACCCCTGGACCCCACAAACGCCAAAAAATCATACTCCGTTACGACGCCAGCACCCTCCATGCATTCAACGCTGGCTGAAACCACACCTGCTTCCAAGCCACACTGAAACGGACTCATGGACCTTTCACCTGCCACACCTGCAGCTTCACCTGCAACAGGACTACCAAACTTCCAAGGACCAGACCCAAACTCCTCCGCTGCATACTACTCGACACCCGCTCTGCACGCAAACACTCGGTCGAGCTTTGGGATCTGCTCGACACCTCCGCCGCAGACGTACCCTTCCTGACGAGACCTGGTGGAACGACTCCTCGGTGCCCGACATTGCCATAGCCATCCCGGACGGCTGCAAGATCACCCACAGGGATCGCACCAACGGAATCGGAGGAGGAATAGCCATCGTCCACAAGTCCACCCTCAAGGTCGCCACCCACTTAGATGACACCCTTAACACCGCTGAACACCTGCACTTCCGGATCCTCACCGACCCCACCACCACCCTCAGAGGAATACTCATCTACAGACCACCCGGACCCCAACCACAATTCAGCGAATCCATTGCCGACCTCGCCAGCACCCACGCACTCGCCTCCACAGACTACATCCTCCTCAGGGACCTGAATTTCCACCTCGAGAACAACACCGCACCCACCCATGCTGGCCACACACTGGATGCCATCTTCTCCACAGGCACCCACGTCGCCTTCGACCACACCACCGAACACCACTGGACCGACCGCCGCTGCATCAAATTCACCTTCAACAAACCAACCACGCACCACCACACCCAACAGCTGGCTCGCCGCTGCTGGAGCAAAGTCACCGAAGACCAGCTGATCGCCACCCTTGCCCAGAAACCACCCACCGACCCCACCAACCCAGACGCCGCAGCCCACAACCTCAGACAGTGGATCAAAGACTGCGCCAACACCCTCGCCCCACTCAAGAAAGCCTCCAACAACCACGCCAGCAAGAGAGCCACCTGGTTCTCCGACGAGCTGCAGACCTCCAAACGTGCCTGATGGACACTGGAGAAGATATGGCTCAACGAACGCACTCCGGACAACCACGCAGTCCACAAGGACACCACCCGCAGACATCACCACCTCATCGGATTAGCCAAGAGATCCTCTTTCAAAGACTAACTGGATAACAACGCACACAACAGCAAAGAGCTTTTCAGCATCGTAAAGGAACTCTCCAACTCCAGCGCCAACGCCAACGACATACCGCCCACCCAAGAACTGTGCAACTCACTGGCCATCTTCTTCAAACTCAAGATTACTGACATCCATGACAGCTTCAACACAATGACCACCCCGACTACGCCAGACCCCACCTCCCCTGTGAACACCACCAGCGGCAACCGCTTGACCTCCTGGTCCAACATCAACGACGACGAGACACGCAAGGTCATGAACTCCATCCACTCAGGATCTCCGTCAGACCTATGCCCACACCACGTATTCAAAAATCAGATGCTGCCATCGCACCCCAACTACGGAAGGTCAACATCTCCTTCGAAACAGCGACATTCCTGGAAAGCTGGAAACACGACAAAATCAGCACCCTCCTCAAGAAGCGCAAGGCGGACCCCAAAGACCTCAATAACTTCTGGGCCACCTCCCTGCTCCTGTTTCGAACGAAGGTCGTCGAGAAAATCGTGAACATGCAACTGGCCCCCACCTGGAAGACAACAAGATCTTGGACCCGTCCCAGTCCAGGTTCAGACGAAACCACAGCACTGAGACAGCACTCATCGCTGCCACAGATGACATCAGGCGCCAACTAGACAACGGCGAAACATCAGCCCTCATCCTCCTGGACCTGTATGCCGCCTTCTCCATGGTCTGCCATCGCACTCTAAAGACACGCCTCCTAGGAGCCCGAATTCAAGAGAAGGCCCTGGACTGGACCACGTCCTTCCTCTCCAGCAGAACCCAGAGCGTCCACCTCCCGGCCTTTCGATCCGAGGCCACCAACATCATCTGCAGTGTCCCCCAGGGCTCATCCGAACTCTGTTCAACATTTACATGGCCCCCCTTGCACATGTGGCCTGCCAACATGACCTCAACATCATCTCCTACTCCAGCGATACCCAGCTCATCCTCTCCCTCACCAAGGAACACGCACCCCACCAAAACCAACCTCCACGAGGGAATGGAGGCCGTCGCAGACTGGATGCAGAACAGCTGTCTGAAGCTAATCTCGGACAAGTTGGAGGTACTCATCCTCAGACCCACCCCCTCAGCCTGGGACAACTCCTGGTGGCCGACCACACTGGGAGCAGCACCGACACCCACCGACCATGCACGCAACCTAGGATTCATCCTCGACTCATCCCTCTCCATGTCTAAACAGGTCAACGCCATCTCCTCCTCCTGCTACAATACCCTCCGCATGCTCCGCAAGATCTACAAGTGGATCCCGACGGAAACAAGAAAAATGGTGACACAGGCCCTCGTCAGCAGCAGACTGGACTACGGCAATGCACTCTACGCAGGAATCCCAGCCAAACACCTACAACGACTACAATGCATGCAAAAAGCCTCTGCCCTACTGATCGTCAATGTCCCCTGCCGCAGCCACATCACCCCCCCACCTGAGAGACTTACACTGGCTCCCCGTTGACAAGAGGATCACCTTCAAGCTCCTCACCCACGCACAGAAAGCACTCCACAAGGCCGGACCAGCCTACCTGAACAGGAGACTCAACTTCTACACCTCGACCCGCCAGCTCTGCTCCGCCAGCCTCGCCCTCGCCCATGTCCCCCGCATCCAACTAATAACCTCCGGCGGCCGATCCTTCTCCTACCTTGCCGCCAAGACCTGGAACACCCTCCCTACCCACCTACGGCAGACCCAAGACCTACTTGCCTTCAGAAGACTCCCCAAGACCTGTCTCTTCGAGCAGTAGTGGCACCCCCTCCCCTCAGAGCCTTGAGACCCTCACGCGTAAGTAGCACGCTCTACAAGTACTCTGATTGATTGACTGATTGATCTACTGTGCACATTTATTTAGGGTAACCCTGTGACTTTAGTTTTTCTAACAGGTTCACCACATGGAACATGTATTCTTCCTTAATTGAGCAATTACCTTTTATCCTTAAAAATTGACCAACCAGGAGGTTGTCACATAGGCAACGTGGATGATGGCTCGCATAATGGATTGCTTTATTTTTGTCTGTAGGTTTAATGTGCAGAGATGTATGTATCACACCTTGCAAACTGTATTCCTCCACGTCTAAAAACGTTATGTACTTTGACTGGATTGTAAGCTGAATTGAATATCCGGTGTATGCTCATTCACCAATAGCCAAATGTTGTTAATTCTAATAAGGTTCCAGTCCAAATTAGAAATATATCATCAATATAGTTGACATATGTTGTTATTTGAGTCCAGAAAGGGTTATTGTTGTAAATGAAGTGCTCCTCAAATTGGGCCATAAATAATACGGCCAACTCCGGCGCGAAAAGACAGCCCATGGCTGTCCCTTTGGTCTTTAAATAAAAATCATTTTCAAATTTGAAATATTTCTTTTTTAAAGCAAACCTTGCTAGTGTCATTATGAACTCACTAGGGACTCTTACTGGTCATGGCCGTTTCTCAAGGAATATTTCAATAGCATTCATGCCTTCATCTTGTAGTATTTGGGTGTACAAAGACACCACATCAAAAGTTACCAATAACTGGTTTTGTGGTGAAAATTCATCTGTGAATGTGATTTAGAAAATCAGTCGTATCCTGTAAATGGGATCTTACCTCTACTAGGAAAGGTTTTAAAAATTAATCATCATATTTGTAAAATCGGTTCGTATATAGAACTGCAGCCTGCTACAACGGGGCGCCCAGGGGGTTGTGTCTCACTTTTTTTGGATTTTTGGTACGATGTATAACAAAAGGACCTTTGGATATTTTTTGTTTAAAAAACCAAACACCTTGCTTCCAATACTCCTAAGGTCCAGGGCGTGAAAAAGAATATCAGAAAGTTCACCTTGTATCTCTGAAATGGGATCTGTTCAGAGTTTTCTGTAGCATTGAGTGTTGCTTAGGTGTCTTATAGTTAGTTCAACTAACTATAACTCGTGCCCCCGCAACGCACTGCTGATAATGTCACATATTACATCACTCACGACATGGTCAGTGACATCACTGATGACATCACTTATGAGATCTCAAACGAGTTATAGTTAGCTGAACTAACTATAACAGGGGAATTTCTATGGTTTTGTACAAGTGAAATTTCCAACTAACTATAATGCCCCTGAAAGCTATGATTTTTTCAGTGAATATGTCTTTACTCACTGAAAAAACATAGGTTTCAGGCATGTTATATTTAGAAATTAGCATTTAAAAAACCTTAGAAATTAATTGAAAAAACCATAGGTTTCAGGGACGTTATGGGGGAGGCCCGCATGGCCCCCCTGCATGGCCACTTCTGGCCCCGGGAACACCATCCCTTGGGGCCTGGCCTCACCGTTGGGGACCTGGGGGGGCCTAATTCCCCCAAGGTCCCCCCGGCTCCCCTCCTCCTGTCTGTGCCGGCATTGCTTTTCCACACTGGAACCTGCTGACATGCAGCTCCACATGTGGAAAAGCAATCAGCTATGGATTTTGGAAGCGAGAACAGGTTTCCCTGCTCTTGCTTCCATTGTCCAAAGCAGGTTTGCTATGACAGGGTGGGAGCCACACGGCTCCAACCCTACCTTAGCAAACAGTGGTGTCCTGGGGGTGGGTACTCCACGACACTGCAGGAGCCGGCCCTGAGGGGGGCCACACAGCCCCCCTCCCTCAATTTCAAAGCCCCGGGGAGGTGGTGGTCCCCAGGGCCAGGGGTCCACTACAGACCCCCAAATCTCAATATTAAGTGCCCCAGAGTGGTGGTGGTGGTCCCGGGGCAGTGTGGGGGGCTTGAGCACCTACACAAATTTTTTTTTTAGCACCAGAGAGGTGGCAGTCCCTGGAGCAGCTTGAGGGTTCGGACCCCCCACGCATTTCATTAGGTAGCCCTGGGGAGGCGGCAGTCCCTGGGGCTGCGGGGCCCAACATTATTTATAAGTGCCCCCGGGACCTGGCCCACCAGGGGGCTTTTATTTTGTCCGGATTCGTGCACCCGGTGCGAATTTGGACGATTTTATTTTAAACAAATGCCTTTTTTGGCCCTGAGGGTCCTTGTGGTGCCCCCCTCCAGCAGGCCTAGGGGGTCAGGGTGTTTCTACCCTGCCCCCTTTTCTTTTTTTTTACCTTTGTTTTTCTGTTTTCTTGTGACTTGGTTCTACCGAGTCACAAAATGGCTGCCAGCACTGGTTTTGAGTGTTGACAGCCAATTAGAATAAAGCTTGTGGTCAGTAGGGTTCACAAACCCTCCTCAGCCATAGATATCGAAACATTTATTTTTGATTTTCTCAGCAACCACTGACCGGATTTACACCATTTAAAAAAAAGGTTGCTTTCTGAACCAAGCACTATTTTTTCGCCGAATTTGGGGAAATTCTGTTCCGCAGTTCGGGCTGTAGCCTTGCCTAAAGTTTGCTATGGGAAATTGTTTTTTTGACTCTTATTTCAGTCCAAAGCATTGGACTGAAATATTAAGTCCAAAGCAGTGATGCACACCACTGACCGCTGTGCACAGTGGGAGGTTGTCTGTGGTGGGAATGGGACCAGGGCCTATGGCCAATCCCTCATTGTGCATGGCCAAACATCATGTATAGAGTTATTTGTTGGGTGCTTGTTGGGATTTAGGTGCAAGGCCTGTCTGGAATCCAGACGCTGAGCCCACCCACCCAACCCCATTGTGCACAGCTGAATTCTGTGCTATTGGCTGAATTTGGTCAAAACATTCTAAACGTTACTGGAAAAAGTGAAAGAGTAAAGAGATGTTATTGTTAGGCATGGTAATATAACTTTATTGTACATTAAAAAGAAAAAGAAATGAAATGGAAAAAAACAAAGGACGGCTACAAGATCACCCACAGGGGTCGCACCAACGGAATCGGAGCAGGAATAGCCATCGTCCACAAGTCCACCCTCAAGGTCGCCACCCACTTAGATGACACCCTTAACACCGCTGAACACCTGCACTTCCGGATCCTCACCGACCCCACCACCACCCTCAGAGGAATACTCATCTACAGACCACCCGGACCCCAACCACAATTCAGCGAATCCATTGCCGACCTCGCCAGCACCCACGCACTCGCCTCCACAGACTACATCCTCCTCAGGGACCTGAATTTCCACCTCGAGAACAACACCGCACCCACCCATGCTGGCCACACACTGGATGCCATCTTCTCCACAGGCACCCACGTCGCCTTCGTCCACACCACCGAACACCACTGGACCGACCGCCGCTGCATCAAATTCACCTTCAACAAACCAACCACGCACCACCACACCCAACAGCTGGCTCGCCGCTGCTGGAGCAAAGTCAACGAAGACCAGCTGATCACCACCCTTGCCCAGAAACCACCACCGACCCCACCAACCCAGACGCCGCAGCCCACAACCTCAGACAGTGGATCAAAGACTGCGCCAACACCCTCGCCCCACTCAAGAAAGCCTCCAACAACTACGCCAGCAAGAGAGCCACCTGGTTCTCCGACGAGCTGCAGACCTCCAAACGTGCCTGATGGACACTGGAGAAGATATGGCTCCACGAACGCACTCCGGACAACCACGCAGTCCACAAGGACACCACCCGCAGACATCACCACCTCATCGGATTAGCCAAGAGATCCTCTTTCAAAGACTAACTGGATAACAACGCACACAACAGCAAAGAGCTTTTCAGCATCGTAAAGGAACTCTCCAACTCCAGCGCCAACGCCAACGACATACCGCCCTCCCAAGAACTGTGCAACTCACTGGCCATCTTCTTCCAACTCAAGATTACTGACATCCATGACAGCTTCAACACAATGACCACCCCGACTACGCCAGACCCCACCTCCCCTGTGAACACCACCAGCGGCAACCGCTTGACCTCCTGGTCCAACATCAACGACGACGAGACACGCAAGGTCATGAACTCCATCCACTCAGGATCTCCATCAGACCTATGCCCACACCACGTATTCAAAAATCAGATGCTGCCATCGCACCCCAACTACGGAAGGTCAACATCTCCTTCGAAACAGCGACATTCCTGGAAAGCTGGAAACACGTCAAAATCAGCACCCTCCTCAAGAAGCGCAAGGCGGACCCCAAAGACCTCAATAACTTCTGGGCCACCTCCCTGCTCCTGTTTCGAACGAAGGTCGTCGAGAAAATCGTGAACATGCAACTGGCCCCGACCTGGAAGACAACAAGATCTTGGACCCGTCCCAGTCCAGGTTCAGACGAAACCACAGCACCGAGACAGCACTCATCGCTGCTACAGATGACATCAGGCGCCAACTAGACAACGGCGAAACATCAGCCCTCATCCTCCTGGACCTGTATGCCGCCTTCTCCATGGTCTGCCATCGCACTCTAAAGACACGCCTCCTAGGAGCCCGAATTCAAGAGAAGGCCCTGGACTGGACCACGTCCTTCCTCTCCAGCAGTGAAGTAGTGTGGCTCACTGGTTAGAGGCGGCAGACCCGAGAGCAGAGGACGGCCGGGACCTGGGTTCGATTCCCGGAGCGGCAGGTTTCTGGACCAGGGTCAGCGGACTCGATAATTCTCTCGCCTCGGTGCCCACTCTGATCAGCGACCACACTCGGCAACTCTGGGCATTAGCTTGCCTCATCTTCACTAACGGCCCCACCAGACCGCCGGGGATGCCTGGTCTCACCCTGGAGATACCCATTAAGGGACCATCTCTCAGGGAAGCCAGGAAGGGTTTCGCAGCGGTCGAAGCGCCTTGGGACCCTACGGGTAAGTAATGCGCTATATAAATGCCAAAACATTTACAACATTTACATTTACATTTACATTTACATTAACATTTACAAACATAACCCAGAGCGTCCACCTCCCGGCCTTTCGATCCGAGGCCACCAACATCATCTGCAGTGTCCCCCAGGGCTCATCCGAACTCTGTTCAACATTTACATGGCCCCCCTTGCACATGTGGCCTGCCAACATGACCTCAACATCATCTCCTACTCCAGCGATACCCAGCTCATCCTCTCCCTCACCAAGGAACACGCACCCCACCAAAACCAACCTCCACGAGGGAATGGAGGCCATCGTAGACTGGATGCAGAACAGCTGTCTGAAGCTAATCTCGGACAAGTTGGAGGTACTCATCCTCAGACCCACCCCCTAAGCCTGGGACAACTCCTGGTGGCCGACCACACTGGGAGCAGCACCGACACCCACCGACCATGCACGCAACCTAGGATTCATCCTCGACTCATCCCTCTCCATGTCTAAACTGGTCAACGCCATCTCCTCCTCCTGCTACAATACCCTCCGCATGCTCCGCAAGATCTACAAGTGGATCCCGACAGAAACAAGAAAAATGGTGACACAGGCCCTCGTCAGCAGGAGACTGGACTATGGCAATGCACTCTACGCAGGAATCCCAGCCAAACACCTACAACGACTACAATGCATGCAAAAAGCCTCCGCCCTACTGATCGTCAATGTCCCCTGCCGCAGCCACATCACCCCCTCACCTGAGAGACTTACACTGGCTCCCCGTTGACAAGAGGATCACCTTCAAGCTCCTCACCCACGCACAGAAAGCACTCGACAAGGCCGGACCAGCCTACCTGAACAGGAGACTCAACTTCTACACCTCGACCCGCCAGCTCTGCTCCGCCAGCCTCGCCCTCGCCGATGTCCCCCGCATCCAACTAACAACCTCCGGCGGCCGATCCTTCTCCTACCTTGCCGCCAAGACCTGGAACACCCTCCCTACCCACCTACGGCAGACCCAAGACCTACTTGCCTTCAGAAGACTCCCCAAGACCTGTCTCTTCGAGCAGTAGTGGCACCCCCTCCCCTCAGAGCCTTGAGACCCTCACGCGTAAGTAGCACGCTCTACAAGTACTCTGATTGATTGACTGATTGATCTACTGTGCACATTTATTTAGGGTAACCCTGTGACTTTAGTTTTTCTAACAGGTTCACCACATGGAACATGTATTCTTCCTTAATTGAGCAATTACCTTTTATCCTTAAAAATTGACCAACCAGGAGGTTGTCACATAGGCAACGTGGATGATGGCTCGCATAATGGATTGCTTTATTTTTGTCTGTAGGTTTAATGTGCAGAGATGTATGTATCACACCTTGCGAACTGTATTCCTCCACGTCTAAAAACGTTATGTACTTTGACTGGATTGTAAGCTGAATTGAATATCCGGTGTATGCTCATTCACCAATGGCCAAATGTTGTTAATTCTAATAAGGTTCCAGTCCAAATTAGAAATATATCATCAATATAGTTGACATATGTTGTTATTTGAGTCCAGAAAGGGTTATTGTTGTAAATGAAGTGCTCCTCAAATTGGGCCATAAATAATACGGCCAACTCCGGCGCGAAAAGACAGCCCATGGCTGTCCCTTTGGTCTTTAAATAAAAATCATTTTCAAATTTGAAATAATTCTTTTTTAAAGCAAACCTTGCTAGTGTCATTATGAACTCACTAGGGACTCTTACTGGTCATGGCCGTTTCTCAAGGAATATTTCAATAGCATTCATGCCTTCATCTTGTAGTATTTGGGTGTACAAAGACACCACATCCAAAGTTACCAATAACTGGTTTTGTGGTGAAAATTCATCTGTGAATGTGATTTAGAAAATCAGTCGTATCCTGTAAATGGGATCTTACCTCTACTAGGAAAGGTTTTAAAAATTAATCAACATATTTGTAAATCGGTTCGTATATAGAACTGCAGCCTGCTACAACGGGGCACCCATGGGGTTGTGTCTCACTTTTGTGGATTTTTGGTACGATGTATAACAAAAGGACCTTTGGTTATTTTTTGTTTAAAAAACCAAACACCTTGCTTCCAATACTCCTAAGGTCCAGGGCGTGAAAAAGAATATCAGAAAGTTCACCTTGTATCTCTGAAATGGGATCTGTTCAGAGTTTTCTGTAGCATTGAGTGTTGCTTAGGTGTCTTACAGTTAGTTCAACTAACTATAACTCGTGCCCCCGCAATGCACTGCTGATGATGTCACATATTACATCACTCATGACATGGTCAGTGACATCACTGATGACATCACTGATGAGATCTCAAACGAGTTATAGTTAGCTGAACTAACTATAACAGGGGAATTTCTATGGTTTTGTACAAGTGAAATTTCCAACTAACTATAATGCCCCTGAAAGCTATGATTTTTTCAGTGAATATGTCTTTACTCACTGAAAAAACATAGGTTTCAGGCATGTTATATTTAGAAATTAGCATTTAAAAAACCCTAGAAATTAACTGAACAAACCATAGGTATCAGTGACGTTATGGGGGAGGCCCGCATGGCCCCCCTGCATGGCCACTTCTGGCCCCGGGAACACCATCCCTTGGGGCCTGGCCTCACCGTTGGGGACCTGGGGGGGGGGCCCAATTCCCCCAAGGTCCCGCCGGCTCCCCTCCTCCTGTCTGTGCCGGCATTGCTTTTCCACACTGGAACCTGCTGACATGCAGCTCCACATGTGGAAAAGCAATCAGCTATGGATTTTAGAAGCGAGAGCAGGTTTCCCTGCTCTTGCTTCCATTGTCCAAAGCAGGTTTGCTATGACAGGGTGGGAGCCACACGGCTCCCACCCTACCTTAGCAAACAGTGGTGTCCTGGGGGTGGGCACTCCACGACACTGCAGGAGCCGGCCCTGAGGGGGCCACACAGCCCCCCTCCCTCAATTTCAAAGCCCCGGGGAGGTGGTGGTCCCCAGGGCCAGGGGTCCACTACAGACCCCCAAATCTCATTATTAAGTGCCCCAGAGTGGTGGTGGTGGTCCCGGGGCAGTGTGGGGGGCTTGAGCACCTACACAAATTTTTTTTTTAGCACCAGAGAGGTGGCAGTCCCTGGAGCAGCTTGAGGGTTCGGACCCCCCACGCATTTCATTAGGTAGCCCTGGGGAGGTGGCAGTCCCTGGGGCTGCGGGGGCCCAACATTATTTATAAGTGCCCCCGGGACCTGGCCCACCAGGTGGCTTTTATTTTGTCCGGATTCGTGCACCCGGTGCGAATTTGGACGATTTTATTTTAAACAAATGCCTTTTTTGGCCCTGAGGGTCCTTGTGGTGCCCCCCCCCCCAGCAGGCCTAGGGGGTCAGGGTGTTTCTACCCTGCCCCCTTTTCTTTTTTTTTACCTTTGTTTTTCTGTTTTCTTGTGACTTGGTTCTACCGAGTCACAAGATGGCTGCCAACACTGGTTTTGAGTGTTGACAGCCAATTAGAATAAAGCTTGTGGTCAGTAGGGTTCACAAACCCTCCTCAGCCATAGATATCGAAACATTTATTTTTGATTTTCTCAGCAACCACTGACCGGATTTACACCATTTAAGAAAAAAGGTTGCTTTCTGAACCAAGCACTATTTTTTTGCCGAATTTGGGGAAATTCTGTTCCGCAGTTCGGGCTGTAGCCTTGCCTAAAGTTTGCTATGGGAAATTGTTTTTTTGACTCTTATTTCAGTCCAAAGCATTGGACTGAAATATTAAGTCCAAAGCAGTGATGCACACCACTGACCGCTGTGCACAGTGGGAGGTTGTCTGTGGTGGGAATGGGACCAGGGCCTATGGCCAATCCCTCATTGTGCATGGCCAAACATCATGTATAGAGTTATTTGTTGGGTGCTTGTTGGGATTTAGGTGCAAGGCCTGTCTGGAATCCAGACCCTGTGCCCACCCACCCAACCCCATTGTGCACAGCTGAATTCTGTGCTATTGGCTGAATTTGGTCAAAACATTCTAAACATTACTGGAAAAAGTGAAAGAGTAAAGAGATGTTATTGTTAGGCATGGTAATATAACTTTATTGTACATTAAAAAGAAAAAGATATGAAATGGAAAAAAACAAAGGTGAAGGTGGCCTTATGATTATATATTTCAATAAGGTATTAGCTCATGTAAATAAACCCTAGAAATTGACTGGAAAAAGGTGTTGTTGTCATTAGGTGTTGAAATGAGATAAAAACAAATGTTTTAAAACTGAAAAGCATGGAAATTCACCAGTTCTAGTTCAATAAGCTAATTCTATTGTGCACCCCCTTAATGTACTGTTTATGACCCACACATTTGACATCATTATTGTATGTTAATGACCTCATTGATAACCAAACACTATTCTAACTATTTCAAGTCCCTTGCTCACTTTGCCACTTCAGCAAGCCGGGCTGAAGACGGCTGAAATGCCGGAAACCGGTTCTCGGTACCTTGTTTTCTGTCCAGGGAAGGCATGGCTTGGCAGTTTGGGCTGGACTGTTCCCATGAGGCACAGGGTCAGACTGATTTGCATATGGTCATGTCTGAACTGGGTGGCAGAGTGGGCTAAAGAACAGTGGTGGATTAAACCCAGATCTGTTGACTGGGGGTGAGTGCTTGTATTGTCAACGCTCCGTCCATCATTTCCTTTGGTTTTTCTTTGTTTGCCATAAGTTGGCAGGGTATGCTCAGACGTGAGTCCCTTGCTCACTTTGCCACTGGATTCGAGCAAGCTGGGCCGAAGAAGGCTGGAATGCCAGAAACCGGTCCTCTGTAGCTTGTTTCTGATCCAGGGAAGGCATGGCTTGGCAGTTCGAGCTGGACTGTTCCCATGAGGCACAGGGTCAGACTGATTTGCATATGGACATGTCTGAACTGGGATGGCAGAGTGGGCTTAAGAACAGTGGTGGATTAAACCCAGATCAGTTGATTGGGTGTGAGTGCTTGTATTGTCAACGCTCCGTCCATCATTTCCTTTGGTTTTTCTTTGTTTGCCATAAGTTGGCAGGGTATGCTCAGACGTGAGTCTCTTGCTCACTTTGCCACTGGATTCGAGCAAGCCGGGCTGAAGAAGGCTGAAATGCCAAAAACCAGTCCTCGGTAGCTTGCTTCCGGTCCAGGGAAGGCATGGCTTGGCAGTTCGGGCTGGACTGTTCCCATGAGGCACAGGGTCAGACTGATTTTCATATGGCCATGTCTGAACTGGGGTGGCAGAGTGGGCTAAAGAACAATGGTGGATTAAACCCAGATTAGTTGACTGGGGGTGAGTGCTTGTATTGTCAACGCTCCGTACATCATTTCCTTTTGTTTTTCTTTGTTTGCCATAAGTTGGCAGGGTATGCTCAGACGTGAGTCCCTTGCTCACTTTGCCACTGGATTCGAGCAAGCCGGGCTGAAGAAGACTTGTATGCCAGAAACCGGTCCTCGATAGCTTGTTTCCGGTCCAGGGAAGGCATGGCTTGGCAGTTCGGGCTGGACTGTTCCCATGAGGCACAGGCTCAGACTGATTTTCATATGGCCATGTCTGAACTGGGGTGGCAGAGTGGGCAACAGAATAGCGGTGATTAAACCCAGATCAATTGACTGGGTGTGAGTGCTTGTATTGTCAACGCTCCGTCCATCATTTCCTTTGGTTTTTCTTTGTTTGCCATAAGTTGGCAGGGTATGCTCAGACGTGAGTCCCTTGCTCACTTTGCCACTGGATTCGAGCAAGCCGGGCTGAAGAAGGCTGGAATGCCAGAAACCGGTCCACGGTAGCTTGTTTCCGGTCCAGGGAAGGCATGGCTTGGCAGTTCGGGCTGGACTGTTCCCATGAGGCACAGGGTCAGACTGATTTTCATATGGCCATGTCTGAACTGGGGTGGCAGAGTGGGCTAAAGAACAGTGGTGGATTAAACCTAGATCAGTTGACTGGGGGTGAGTGCTTGTATTGTCAACGCTCTGTTAATCATTTCCTTTGGTTTTTCTTTGTTTGCCATAAGTTGGCAGGGTATGCTCCGACGTGAGTCCCTTGCTCACTTTGCCACTGGATTCGAGCAAGCTGGGCTGAGGAAGGCTGGTATGCCAGAAACCGGTCCTCGATAGCTTGTTTCCGGTCCAGGGAAGGCATGGCTTGGCAGTTCGGGCTGGACTGTTCCCATGACGCACAGGGTCAGACTGATTTGCATATGGCCATGTCTGAACTGGGGTGGCAGAGTGGGCTAAAGAATAGTGGTGGATTAAACCCAGATCAGTTGACTGGGGGTGAGTGCTTGTATTGTCAACGCTCCGTCCATCATTTCCTTTGGTTTTCCTCATACTAGAGACAACGTCACTCTTACAAAAGGAAGGTCACAGCCTTTTCTCGTGCAGTACATACAGAGGGTCTAAAAGGATCTCATCACTTTCCCAGCACACATAAACTTTTCACACTGCACACACACACACAACATCCAAACATAACGCATATTTTTTTAAAGTATCTTTATTGGTATTTTTAATTTGTGTAACACAGGTCCTATATAGGAATTTCACAATATTCACGTACAACTTTGGCCCTAGATCACAGTACATGAACCATAGTATATAGTACTGTTCAAAATATAGTGTGGGGTTAACCACCAATAATTCAGGGTGTTCAAATGATAATAGATGCACAAAGTTTCACTTCAAACATTTGAAAATGATACCATATAACAGCAATATGAAATGACTCCAAAACAAATGACCCAACTGGGAAACTTATTACAAGAAGAAACAATAAAAGACCTTCTTCATAGGGGGAAGCATATCATACACATCATGCCAGTATGTGGTGGGGAAAGGTTTCAGCTGAAAGCAAGTATGTTGACACACAGGGAATGGACACATAGATATCAGTGAGGATGCCTTCTCCCTGTTGCAACAGACACGTGAGCCCTCTCTTACAGAATAACCAGGCTCACTGCACCCTCAGGGCTCCAAACATAACACATATGATATTGATTCTAAGAAAATAGCCTGATCAACGTATGATCAGATTAAGTATTAGAAGAAATTACTTTGGAGAATATGAAACATGGTCGAATGGTCTTCTCACTTGGGGAATTGCGTTAGCATTTTCCATAGACCATACATACCCCAACTTGTTTTATATCTGTGCTGTGATGATGACTTTCCATCTCAACTGTCAAAAGACTAAGCTGTTTATTTAATAATAGAAATACCTGCCATTTCAAGCGACTAGTTAGTGTCTCGTGCTAATACGAAATGGTGCAAATAATTTGTACATTAGCAGTGATTAGAAGTTGTGCCCAATTTGCTAATTTCAACTCTGGCTTTGTGATCTTATTATCACCATCCAGGAGTGGGTAGCAATATTAAGCCTAATGGCCTTATTATGATCTTGGTGGACAGGGTTACTCCGTCACAAACATGATGAATATACCGTCCGCCAAATTACAATTCCCTAATACCATATGGAACTTGTAATTTGGCAGACGAAATGCCTATCACGTTTGTGACAGAGTTTAGCATCCGCCAAGACCATAATCAGGCCCTAAATCTTGAAGGAAGGGAACATTCAAACAAACTGGGAATGTCACTATTGTGTCAGTGTGTATCAGCAGCAAAACCTCTAAACATATCTGACATTAAACGTAATTGTAGTCAACTAATATATGCAATAATTGTTAGCAGGCATATTTTGGTTAACCTCTATGTCCCAAGTAATGTCAATGAAAGTTTACCTGTTTTTAGGGAAAAACCATTTTAAGCGTGATGAGATAGACCTCTAGCAAATGTTCAGCCACTGGCAGATTCTGTGGAATGTGAGGTCTCAGACTAAGAACTGTGGAATTTAGCATTGACAAAGAGCAATTACATTATAAACTTGCTTTTTATTTCTTAGTAGCACTCACATAAACAAAAGGATGAAGTGGTATTTGCCCTCTGTTTAATGTAATGAAAAGATGATGAGTGGCTTTAAACATACATACTATGGGGTCTTGGGCCTTTGGCCCGCATTCTCAAAATTAATGAGAACAGACATAAGTGGTGCAGTACTGGAAGTGGCCCAGGGCATGTGCACCTGGCACCTTTTATTTGCAGGGTCACCAGACTGGTGACACCTGATGTGGGTGTTCAGAGTGGGTACAGCAGAAGGCTGAACACTAGAAGGTGTCCATCAGGACACTACATCCCTCTAAAACTTTAGTAGAAAAGAAACAAACAAAAGTCCATCCTGTAGAAAAAACAAACAACAATACACAGCACAAATGAATCTCTTCCGGCCATCTGCCCGGCGGTGTGGGATCTCTGGACCGCACAGTAAGGAGGTTTTAGTCCACCTCGGCGATGTAGTTGAGACTGGTCTGGTCTCGCGGTTTTAAAGTCTATTTACACAGTTCAAATCGCGGTGCAGCTGGAGCAGTGGTGGAATCCACTTTAGAGATCTTCTTGAAGGCGCTGAGGTTCTGGTTGATGGTAAACCTGCAAATACTGAGCATGACCTTGGTAGATGAGGGCCTACCTTGGAGGCAATGATGCTTCCCAGTTCCCTCTGGTAGAGCAGCTTCAGACTTGCCTCTGTTGCCTCTGTTGCCTGGACTCCCCGCTCACAAGATGCCTCCTGGAGGGCCTTCTTGACGGGCTGCCATGGGGCCATGTTTACTGTGCAGGCCTATTGTAGGCCGCGCTAAGGCATCACTGAGGAACTGCCAAAAGGACCACAACCAAGTCACTCATGCAGCTGCAAAGGGTGTGTCTCAGAGCCTGTGAGATCTTGCCATCAGGACTCAGGTTCACATGCCTTTATCAGATGGTCTTTAGGTGAATAGTCTCTGCCTGTGCCCTCCATGCTTCCCTATGCCTGCTGTGGAGCTGCTGCCAAAAGCATCTCTCCCGTAGGGATTCCCCTCTCACAGGTTGAGGCCATTGCGCAAGTATTGCCACTTGACTGCGTGGGCTGTGCGGGCCTCCCGTAGGCTGTGCTGAGGGGTCGCTGCAAAACTCCCAACAGGGCCACAGCCAAGCCTTGTTTAACCGAAGGGTGGATAGTCCAATGGTTGGTTATGCTCTTCTTTAGCAGGCCTCAGGTTTACGGGGGCACACAGAAGGTTCCTGGTTGGCTAGCCTCCTACGGCACCAGGAGTAACTCCGGATGTCTTGAGCGTTTGGATCCACTCTGGTGGTGCGATGCTTCTTAGATGTTCTTGGTGGATTGGTACTCCCACAAAGCTGTCTCCAGTGGTGTCTCCACACCCCAGTGGCTGGCTTGTATTTATGAACACCTTCTCCAGTGCTGGCAAGAGTCCTCTATCCTATCTCTCTTTTTCTTTTCTCTCTTGCACACCTGTGGTGGTTGTTTACCCTGGGGTGGCCTGCCACTTTGTTCTCCCCCTTTGTAATATGGTGTCCTGCCCGCTCTTCTCCTCCATTGCGACATGGCATCCTGCCATGCTCTTCCTTGCTCCTGACCAGGTTCTTCATTTGGATGTGGCCCCTGCCACATGTCTCATGTTTGTGCCATATGGACATCTTGCTGGTCATGTCTGGTTCTTAGGACTGTGCCCTTTCTTTGCTCCGGACCTGTTGCAGGTCTGTCCTGTCAGTAGGACTTGCTTCTACTCCATGTGGACCTCTCGCAGGCCCCATTCCCTCCTCAGCAATTTGTGCGGTGTTCCTATGCCTAGGATGACTGGTTACCTCTACGCTTAAGGGTGTCATGCTTGTGCCTCGAGTCTGTGCCATTGTGGCACTTACTCCTGCCGCCTTTCAGGCATGATTGGCAGAGTTGGTCATTTTGCATGACATGCTCCTTGCTTGCTGTGCGAAGTAGCATCCAGCCACATGTCGTCTGTTGTCTGAGCACATGTTGCGGTAGCGTCTAGCCACGTGGAGTATGTAACTCTCCTCTTGCCTATCTTGGGCCACTGGTGACTCTGTCTTCATAAAGTATGAGGGGGACACTGAGCTGTGTTTGGCCCAATGCGGGGCTTTGCTGGCGCAGGGGAGATGTGGAGGTTATCCGTGTTGCCTTCTGCATTGCTTCTTAGTGGAGAGGTCTCACTCTCCTGGGCCCAGGCCCATGCTGTTTTGCTCCTGGGTGCTTGCGCTGGTGCATCTCGAACTCTGCACTCTTGGTCCTTCTTCAAGGAGCCTTTACTTGGCACTAGGTGTGCCCAATCTCTAGCTTGTGATGATGTCCCTTCACCACTGAGGATAGGTGGTGCAGTCTTCTAGCTTGTGGTGACACCCGAGCCACTGGAGGTCACACTCTGTGCACGTTCTGCAAGGTACACCTGCTATTATTGGCTACCACTTCTTTGGCGCTGCAGTGGCAAAAGGCGGTCACCAGCAGATTCTTGGTATGCTCAGCTTACGCCCTGGCTTCTTTGTGGTAGTCTCACTCTCCTTCCATGTGAGGGCTCTGCAGCAGTAGGTTAAGGCACCATGAGGCTCCTCTCATGCTTCTGCAGGAAACCACTATGTATGGCAAAGTAACACGGTCCTCCTGGTTCTCCAGTGATTTGCGTAATCATATAGTGGGGTCTAAGAGGAACCAGTTGCTCTTACTGGAACTGTTCATTGGTTCCCGCTATGTGGTGCTGTGGACACTTTACTCTAGCTGCAGCAACTTTTCCTATCCTGCAGGCCAGCTTTTGGGGTTGCAGGTGTGGCAGTGTATAATAGGAGGCATCCGGTTGCGCAGTCTACACGTACTGCGGGAAGTCTACACTTGGTGTCATTTTCCTGATGCTCAGACACTGTTGTGATGTGCTTCACTAGGGGCCTGCCTTGCCTCCATATGCTGATAGCAGCTACTGGCTGCTTGGCATGTCTAGAGCTTCTTTCACAAGCTGGCTGTCTTTACCCTGGGGTGATGAAGGCCCTTTTGTGCCTATTTTGTTTGTATGCAGCATTTTGGTTCACAGGCTCTGGCAGTCTTTCCTGGAACTGAGAGCCTCTGCTGACACAGGAGATTCCGATACTGGGCAGTGTGCTGCTTTGGTGCGGTGCAGCGACCCTGGAGCTCAGTGGAGCTGCAATGGCTTTCCTGTTGCTACTGCAGCTTCATTGTGTCTGAAGGAGATTTGCCTCGGGTCGCAGCACTTCCCCAAACTGGCCCATGTCTCTTCCTTATGAAGTCAGAAGGTATGGGGCTGGGGGCTGCAGTTTGCCGTTCTTTGTTTTTCATTTTGGATGTCAGAGCACTGTAGTGAGATTGCTGCTGCAGGAACCTCTCACACGCCACATCAGCTTTTGGGCAAGCTGTGTTGCTCTCACAGTAATCTCCCCGAGTCTCAGTGCTTTGCGGCAGACAATAGTACGGTGGTGCCATAGTCACTCACCCTTCTAGGTTGCAGGTTCTCTTGCCGCTGTGGGCTGCACGATTTGCATGCAGGAGCGGCCTTGGACTCTGGCTCTTTAAACCTTACCATTTGTGCTTCTTCTAATGCTGGTTTCCTCTGTTGAGGCAGAGGCGGGATGTACCACTCACCAGCTGCAGCAGGGCAGCCAGTCTTTACCGGCAGCTTTGGCTGGTCTTGGTCATCACCTTTAAACCTCTCCTGAGGCTGTGCTGTTGTTGGCTGCTACTGCCATCAGTGAGTCATTCTTCCAGACATTATAATGATTTGGAGGAGCCAGACCAGCCTCCATGCAGGGTTAGTAGGGACACCAGGAATGCCAGCTAGGGTGTGCTTGTCTCCTGCTGCAACCTCATTAGCTCTCTGTCTGGCGGGGCTCGGTGTGCAGGGCTGCAGGTACCAGCTTGGGTCACAGGTGTGTCAAACCATGTCGGGAAGATGTTCCTCTTTCTCCACGCACCGGGATACACACTACTGTGATTAGCCCTGGAAGCCGACTGACTGCCTGCAGCGGTCAGACAAGACTTCGGCTCGTCTGCCAAACTCATCCCCAGATTGATTCTACCTAATGTAAGAGCACTCATTCCTTGGGTACACACTGGGACTACCTCCAGTGGTCCCCCACATCAGCCAGGAGACTGTCTGGCCCTTCCAAGGCTGTCACCATCTCCCCCGATCCCCCTCTCTGTCCTGATGAAGACCCTGCGTGATTACCAAATGGGGCACACTATGGGTTGAAACATCGACAATTACTCAAGGCCCAGATTGACCAAGACTCTACACATAGCAAATGAACATTATTAGTGAAAAGAGTCATTGGTGTTACACAATTTCTCTGGCCTATTCCTCACATGTATAAAAAAAACCTTCAACACCGTGTATAAATTGTACACTTCTTGAGCACTGAGCACCTGTGTCACATGATCACTCTTTATGTAAATATTTACTTTATGTTGACAGCCTCCGATTACTGTAACTGTGATTATCTATGAATGAATTAATTCTTATAAACAAAAACAGTACAAAGTATCCAGATTTCTATTTCAATTCTTTATTAAATAAGTGTTCTACTTTTCAGGCGTTTGAAATAAGGCTGCTTTCCAATTTAAATCAGGGCATTCAGTGCACCATTAAGTAACCTACCTTCTACCCGACAGAACCGTTTCTTGTTTAACTGCATTCTATCTTGTGAGCAGCCTGCATAAATATAAATCTCTAGATATGCCAGACTTGGTTTCAAGATGGCCACTGTTTTTAGTGCCTTGCTTTGAGCGACTTATTTGGATTTGCATATATTTGAGAACAGATGTGTATTTTGAGCAGATATTTTTTTTAACTCAGTCAGAACTGCCTCTCTGCCATTGCACAGGTCACGGTGGATTATCCGCCAGATGGTGTCAAAAACTTTATATTACAGAACCATTTTATGTACATGATAGCCCAGCAAGTATACATTGAATACTCACATCATTAGAGGTTTGCAAGCATTCATTCTGGGCATGTTTCCCATCAATGAGAACATATTACAAGATTGCAGCCAGCTATCTTTAAAATCTATGAGTCTCTCACCACACTTTATTCTACTTGACTTGACATTGTTGCAACAACGTCTTTCAAGTTAGGCTGAGTATTGGCAAGAATTTTCATGGGTCACTAGTTTATTTAGTGTGGTATCTGATTTTCACTTTGTGGTGTATAACATGAGAAATTAAGCTTTTAATGATTTAAGCCAACTTTTCTCTTTCATCCACCTTGGATTAGACACAGTAGACCACCAAGTGATCATTGCTGTTGCTAATATTTTGCTGTTGTTAATGATTTTTATGCTTTGCTCTTAAGAGACTAATACTTTCCTAGTTGCAGCGAACAAAATGTACTTTCCCAAGGCCAACCTAACTGCCTCAGATTGGAAAACATACTATGTGGCAAGTCATGTCACAGGTACAAATTCTGGGAACACCTGAGTCTAATGTAGTAGAATGGTGAGAGAGTCTCCAAATGTATTCTGTAGTTAATGTTACTTTGTGTTTGCTTCTTATAGGTAAACAGCCTGTAAACCATATACCAATGTAGTGAATGTATGAAATCCTTTGTTAAAAAAGACCCATAAAATGATGTGATTCTTCCATGCTAAGGATGATCGCTTTCCCCACTCTTTGAGGGTGTATCTATGCCGGAGTTGATTAATTCAGAACTCTTATAGTTTTTGGGCTTATATTTACTACTGATCTTTATGGGTATTAAACTAACTGATTTGTGGGCTAGCTTATGCTTCTCTGTAACTGATATTCTTTTAGTAAACCTTTAAACTTTTGTCAGTGTCTGGCATTTTTTAAGCATAAATGCTTCCAATCTAATATTCCACATGTAGGATTTAACCAACGGAGAGTCGGATCCAGTGGGGAACACCAGATTCTAATAGGGACTACATCGCTCCCAGTCCAGCTATTGGAGGATACAGGATGGTAAATGAGATGTAGGTTTGTGCGCCCACATTAGCAAAGCCATTCTGCAGCCTTCAGATAATTCTTTTTGCATGCCTTTGGCTGTTGAGACTCAGGGGGTTCTGTGAAGCATAATAATGCAAATATATAACCGCAGGATATTTCTTTTATATTTTGGGTGCCCAGACACCAATAAGAGTGACTCATTTTGAGTTCTCATCTTTAGAAAGACAGTTTGAACCTTCAATAATTTTTCACATTTGTATAAATGAAGGCATTAGCTCTCTGAGTAAGGTTATCAATTAACGTGTCTTGAGTGCGATCACGCGGATTTGGCTAGCCTTTTTTGCTGACTCTTACTAAGAACATCACTCATGTAGCACACACAAAGATATATTTGACCTCAGACAATTGAAACGTTTCCCAGTTTATTTGCACACAGAATATTAATGCTTACCAACTTCTGAATCTTATTGCAGACTTGTAATTATCCATCTAGAAAAAATGTGAGGTGTATAGGACTCGCTATGGTGCATACTGCATAACTGTGCTCCCTTAGTGGGAAAGTACTCTTCAAGTAATGCAATTTTTTGTTACTAATAACATGATTTTAGGATATTGTATGATACTGGGTATGCAAAGTAGTTATTTCCTAGGAGCTTGTCAGAAATTACAATTTTCTGTTCTATAGATATTATGCTTGGATTTAAAATTTTAAAAAGATCATGTCATTGATATGACTATCTGTTTACAATGTTGTGCTTGTTTCCTTGATTTGAGTTTTCATTGTATATTTATGTTTACAGCCAATAGATTTTATAAGATGTCAAACTAACCCCCCGAGGAAGGACATATGTCCTCAATGCACTAGGGAGACATGTACATTCAACACGTTTTAGAGATGCATTGAACAATTATCATTGTGAAATAAGAGAAACATTTTCATCATGTCACTATTTTGGTTTTTCAAAGCAGAGGACACAATATCTGCATCCAATAAATATTTCTGTAAAAAAGAATCATTGATTTCTAGAATTAAGGGAATTTGGCTTTTAGCTGTATTGTAACAGTGCATCTGCAAGACAATCTTGTTATACAGCAAGTGGCTTCCCAGTCAGACACATTCCTGTGCTTAAAATGTCACTTATTTTACACTTTCAAAAAAACTATTGTGAGATATTTGATTTTATTGTGGCTTTAACTACAAACAAGATCATGTCATTTATCAGTCTGTATTGTCAGGTCAATTTGTACAATAAGTGGAAAAAGCCAGTTATTGCTCTCACAGCAAACCCATGTAGTTGTTTAACAAAATGGGGAGTAATACTATGCTTTGGAGAACCTATTAGTGGCTGCTATCCTAGGTGATCAGAAAAAGCCTGATTTGCAAAAAAAAGGTCAAGTTAGGACTACACACTAATTGTTTATTTTTATATATTCAGATCCACAACAGGAACCTGTGGTAGTGAAATAGGCTAATGGCTCCAAAACGGTATGTAATGGTATCCTTTTCCCTAGTCATGAGATGATGAAGAGCACCAAAGCTGTACCTATAATTTTTCTTCAAAGTTTCAAGCACTAACATTTTTATGGCATAAGTTGATACAAGGAATTTAGACATGTGTTAAATGTATGCATCATCAGCATAGAGGTGGACTGGAAGCACGTGGGGGAAAAATGGGAGTGAGAAATAATTTCCCTTTAGGCTGTCTCTTGGGGAATACTTCATTGCTTTGGGGTTGTCAATGCACTTGCAGATCTCCTGGAGAGCGCCTTTGAGTCCTCAGGCTAAAAATATTGTCCAAATCATGAGCATTTCAAAGACCAGCTTTAAAGCCAGACAGGAAATCATCAAAGAGTTGTAAGACCAGAAGGACGTTCTAAGTAAGTGCAATGAGGTTCAAGAGATGATGATCATGGAGCCTCTACATTTTTGTTACAATCGGCAATGCCAGAGGTTTAATTGACATTGATGCCGCAAAAGAACCACATAGGCTTTACAATGTGAATTGGCCTTGCTGGGTGCCTCTGAAAAAGAGCAGGAAGTGACTAAGCCTCTTCCATATGTGTTGCATGTGCATGAGGCTAAGGAGAATGACTGTGGGGAGTAGTTCACTGTGGCTCTCCTTCCACCTGACATCTCAACAGCAGCAAAAATGAAATTACTTGACATATTGCTTCTCTGAATGAAACCGGACTTATAGAGTGCAAGGATACTCCAAGGAGTGTCCCGGCACTAAATACAGTATAGATGGTGGTAGATCTCTATTCTTAATTCTGAAAAAAGAGCCACATTTTTAGCTTCTTTTTGAACGGCTGTTCAGAGTCAATTTGACAGAGATCCAAAGGGAGATTATTCCATTCCAAGGGGCCAATAAAGGAGAAAGCTTCTCTCTGGCTGTTTACATTAATCTGAATTCCGACTCTGTGTTGTGAAAATACCATAGAAATTGTCCACACCCTGCCAGCAAATCATAAACTCACCAGATGTAGGATAAAGTTAAAAAGAGTCTCAAAAGGTGGTGTTATATTCCCAGGCTAGGCCCATGTAGCAGAGCAGCCTATTTCTGACATTGTCTTCGCAATACTAATTCAGTGATGAACCTTTGCACATATTTGCATGCACGACAATGCTGGATTAGGTTCTCTGAAAATGCTTTATTTACACATCTGGCTCCCCAAAATATTATTATGACGCCTCGAACATCAAGTACTGGGCCTTTTTAGGTACTATGTACAAATGTTTTCCTATCTTCATCCACAGGGAGACAGGGCTATCCACATATCCTTTACATTACTAATGTGCACGTACATCACAAGGTTGCTTTCTATTATAAATAATGAGCATCCTGATAGATTAGCAGAGGAGGCACTTCAGCAGAGGCTGTCCTGTTTGTGACTAAGACAGGCTCCCACATTGCCTCTCACAAGGTAATGGGGTTGGTTCATACCTTGGGGAGATTATTGGCTACACACCTACACATACACATACTCTAGGTACGCTCATTGTATGCCAGATTACTGCCTTGTGATATTCCTGCATATATACAGTGTTAAACTATAGTACTATAGCTACTATTTATGCTTTTGGTGCTTGTAATCACTTTCATCTGCTTCAGTCTACTGATTATTGCAGGACATGTATTCTATGCAAGAGTAACTTTGACTAATTCAATATATTGGAAATGTCCCACTTTGTATTTTGTATATTTTCTTGAGCACAATTAAGAATGAGTGACTGAGCAGAAGGTTCGGATCTGTTTTCACAATCCCTGAGGGGTCTGGGTTCTCATGTTCAGTAGTTGCCAGAAACCATTTGCTCCCTGATAAGGTTAAGGTATTTACGGTTGCACTGTGAGACAGCTGGTCTATTTGCCAATATATTTTGCAGGGGTATCCAGGATCAGTCTATGCACCAAGCCACTACTTTATGTTGTCCAACAAACATGCAGATCCTATGTATTAGTAGGAAGTACATAACATGGCACCACCAATGTTGGTTGGGTGCCTATTTAACACATCTGAGTACTTCACTCATGCCTTTCTCAGAGATCCTTACTCACCTCCAAACTGAATATGTCCGTAGTGGGAAGGAAAACGTCACCTCAGCTGAGAAGTCATACCCTATGTATATACTGTTGGTTATTCAAGCTTGTAGGATAAACATTTTCCCACATGTGCTAACCCTATTGCCATAAATTCATTTAATAAATATATTTTTCTTTAGCAATAACTGAACACTCTGAGGACATTGAAGAATAGGAAGTTGGACTAAATATTACACAAAATTGCAGACATGTAATTACTATGAAATTAGTACATTACAGTCATAACCTTTATGGTTGGGGCACATGAAGCATTTGGAACAAGGATATTTTATTCTTGGGTTATGTTCCCAGCTGCTGATTCACATACACAATTTTTTCAAACTTACATTGAAGATGAAATGCCAGAGGAATACTTTCCATATGTGGACATACAAATTCCATTAACATACCAAGAGCACATAAATTGGTTTAAATTTGCCCTCCACCATAGAGTAGAAAATGTAAGACTTGGTCTGCTCAGTAAAGGAAGAGTGACCTAGCCTGTCTTAGCTGCTTATACATCGCATCCTAATCTTGCTTATTTGAATGCAGCAGAAATAAGATAATTATACAAAGGTCTAATCAAACTTTAAACGAACCTCACAAAGTACATTATGAGAACATTCATAGTTAAAACTGTGCGGACATCTCAGCTGTACAACCACAATTAGCTACTTTGATCAGCTTGAAGCAGTTTTTCCCCATATGGGCGAGCAGGAGAAACACAGAATATTATCAATTTGCTTGCCGATGAGGATGGCTCCTGCGGTGGAAGATTGTGCCACTTGGGGTACAATTCACTGCAGTTTATACCAGAACAAACTGTACCCCTTCAATATCATTCCTACCTGTGGTACTGAAACAAGCACAGATTAAGTACAAGGCAGCACCTGCCCTGAACGTAGGGATGAAACTGGTAAGGAACTTTGGCACAGTATCTTCTATAATGTTAGGAATCATAAAAAGGAAGACAGACAGAAGAGTTGGCTATACACCACCACCTAAAGGAACTCACTCCGACACAGCAGGAGCAAGAATTACCTAAAATTATCGAAGCAACCTATGCTATGCTAGGTAGAGATAATTAAGAAGCCAGACCTGGGAAACCAATGGTTAGGAGTAGTTCTGAAAAGGATATCTCTAAGCAATCACACAATTCTTCCAAGAAGAAGTGTGAAAATAAACAAAAATAAAAACAAAATAAAACACAATCACGAGGTGGGTCTTCTCAAGAAGAACCCACTGATAACAAAATGTAACCTGACAAAACGTGATATTATTAGAAAACCTGACAGGTATCAGGATACTGATACACATTCTCATTCCTCTCTGGACTCATCCGATACATGTTCGGAGAGAGGTGGAAGGTCAGAGTGCATGTCTAAAGAGCAAGCAAAGACAAAAAAGGAAAAACATTGCACTTCTCGGACTACAACCTCAAGGAGGACAAATGAAAAACTATTAAACCTCAAATCAAAAAGAAGAAGGTAGCATAGATCGTAAGAAGACATGCCCAGGCTGCTGAGGGCTCTGCTTCTGAATTGGGATTGGGAAGTGACAATACTGAACAGTGTGACATAAGTCACAATAGCTTGATGGAACTTGATGGATTATCTGGTGGTAGTAGCTCTGATTGAGCATATCACAATGGAAACACCTAATACAAGATTAAGTGTCCCTCATCATTCATACGAAATTACACTCCAAATGGAGGGGGACATACCGAGGACAGCTAAGGTTATCTTTTGGGAGAACCTCACTTATGTTTATGACATTCTTTTAGCTGAAAAGAATTGGCCAGCTGAGTTCGTAATAGAGCACCCAAGGGGAGAAAAAATAATTTAGCAGGATTTCTCCAAACTCATTCCAGAATCAGTTAAACATTAATAGGCACAGGAGTGGAAGCTCACCCCTGCACATTTTACTGAACACATGTTGAGAGGGATGATGCATCTCCTCATCGAGAGATCCCATTAAAATCAGTCCCTCAACCACAGAGACAATACCCAATGAAAAATTAAGCTAAAAAACAAGTTAGGGAACTCCTAGAACAACTTGAGTACCAGTACCAAAACATAGCACCTTGAAGCAGAAACTTGACAGCATTCTCTGTGCTTGGGTTTTAGTGACAATTTTGTCATTTACCATATGGGTATAAGACTGTTTTCAGCAAGAGTGACAGAGTTACTTCAAAATTTTGATGAGGAGGCATTGTCCTACTTAGATGATATTTATCTGAAGTACGATAAGTTAATGGAATACTTGGCTAAAGTAAACCAAATAATTCTAGGTTTCCTCGTCTACAAATTCAACTAAAAAAATTAAAAATTTAAAATTTCCCACCTCAGTGTCCTATTTCTAGGATACGAGTTGACAAGTGAAGGCAAAAGCCTGGCTGCACATTTCTTATAAAAATGTGCACTGCTCCAACGTCCGACGACTCTGCAAAGACTACAATTTATTTTAAGATTTTTACATTTTGGCAAAACGTTCATTTTTAGAGTACGCAGAAAGTGTAAAGCCATTGTAGGACTTATTTAGACAAGATTTTTCAATCAGCCATTGGACACAGGAACATAAACATTTTTTACATTCCATACAAGATGATGGGATAGCTTCCAAACATTTGCCCACATGTGTAAATTCAACTAACCCTGTAATCTGCATAGTCGCTGGACCAACTCGTTATACCTATGTCACTTTCAATCAAGGTGATACGGTACCCATTGCATACACATCACATTTGTACACAAACGCTGGAATGCGTTTTGCTCCCATTAAGAAAATTCTCACAGCAGTACAGACTGCTGTAGTGAAAGAGAGAGCACTGGCTTAGGGTAACCAAATAATTGTTGTTAACTCAGTACCGACCTTAGAGTCCGTTACCAAAACAAGACTTCCAAATGCTAAAGCCTTGCATCCACGATGGATCCAATGGACTGTCTCTCTCACTGCAACAGATGTAGAAAACATATTTGATTCTACCCTACAAATACAAGCATTTCTGCGGTGTGAACAAAATCCTCTGCTGAATTAAATATTGACTCTAGATCAATATGACTAGATCATTTATACTGATGGATCAGCTCGACCTGTTGTAGGGACATGTTACCTATTTTCTGCGGCATGTGGAATTGTAAAGGGGCGCATGCATTATTGGAAAATTCCGTCTTAAAAAAACAAACATGCATTCCATAGGGGACTGTACAGTGCACATGGCACAACTAAAAGCCCTGAAAATGGCACTACAAAGTATTGATCCTGAATTCCCCACACTCATAGTGTGTGATTCATTCTATTGTGTCCAGTCCTATAATGAATATCTTCATTTTTGAGGGCAAAATGGATTTCGAGATTCAAAGAGTTGCACAGTCAAGCATAAGATGCTTTGGGAACAAGAGACAAAGTGGGAAGAAGGCGTGCCAAGGGCCTATGTTATCCATACATTGAGTCATCAGCATTTTGGCATTCACTTTGAAGGGAATTCCTTGTTTGATGAGGCCCCAAAGGCAACAATGCTGCACTGCTGCCATTGCTGCAATCACTCGTTCTAGAAAGAGATTAGACAGAGACATCACGGTGGCTGCAAAGTGCAGCTCACTTGCCAAAAGGCTTTTTACTCAAGTACTCCTACAAGTTAGATGCACAAAATATACCTCATGCTCAGATTCCAGGAGTGGGGGATAGAGTAATACCAACACTGATCTCAGATTGGGATTTATATTAGCTGCACATTAGGGTCTAGGGTCAGATCACACAGGGATTGCTGCTACAGTATCATTACTAAACATCGCTATTGGTGCTGATGCTGAATGATCAAGGATGCTGTGGAATGGAACAGGGCATAGCTTATCTAATAATGTTTAATTCCATAATGACTTGTTGCACACAAGTATTGTTTCTATTTGCCCGCACAGTTAGGGAGGCAACACTATGGCCTTCGATAAATGTTTCCAACATGCAGTTTGATTCCCTGAGCAAACTGAAAGCCATGCTTTTTCAAAAGGATGTGCCCTTAATTTCAGCCAGAGAGATGTTCGATCTCCGGGTTGCAAGGTCCTCATCTGAGATACAGACACTACTCCACACTAACTTCTCGCTGCATTCTGAGGAGCTGCTTCACTGTATCCATAATATGTCTGATACAGGGGGAATAGTGCACTTTTTTAAAGGTATTGGCTCTGGACTGGTTATCACTTTTCAGATGATTTTTGGAGGTATACCATCTTCTATACACTCTCTGTTGGAAAGGGTTTTTGGAGTGCTCTTGCTTGTCTTGCTACTTGTGGCAGGAATCCTGATTTACATTTTTCTGCTCTACAATGGGCATCCCAGTTCAACCCAGAATGGAGACAACACTGCTTGTGCAGCAATGCCATTAGCGCTTTGTACACTGCTTCAGCGTACCTCAGCTTCGAGAACTAAACAAGCACTGGTTCTTGTCCTTCAAGCCAGTTTGGCTTCACTGCATACAACCTGTATTCGGCTGTGTCCTATGAACAAATGCACATTGGACCTATGTGTAGGATCGCAATCAGTTGCGCCACTTGTCATTGAGGTACTGATGGACCTCTTAAAGGCCCATGGGTATTGTTGTCCTCAGCGTATTCTATTGCTGACTAATGCATTCTTTGAGACTCCCTGGGATGCTTTGACTACTAGTGAAATTGACAATGGCTCTACGATACGCTTACAGGATGCAGTCCTTCTCTCAGCAGCTGGTGGGGGAACTGGATGGAATCACCTTTGCTCCATTAACCTCCTAAGAGGTGTACCTCTGGGAACGTCATCTGCAGTTACAGGCAACATCAATGTTGCATCTACCACTTGGAACACACAAACAGTTGGATTTTTCTGCGTGGGAACAATTTGGACTGTTTTTTAAATGGAATGAACCAAAACTGCTTTTTGCTTTCTTTTTCTAGGCACCATGGATTTCTGAGTACCTGGGATTTCAAATGGTACAATGACTTAATGGCTTTTATATAAATATTTTTAAGGGAACTTTGCTTTTAGATGCTTTTAAGAGTAGTTTTAACCTTTAGATAGCTTTCATATCTCGACTTTTAATATGAGGAGTGGGTGTTTTATTACCGGGCTGGGTCCATGTAGTAAAGCAGCTTATTTCTTACATTGTCCTCCCAATAACACTACAGCTGTGAACTTTTGCACATACTTGCATGCATGACAATGTTGGATTAGTTTCTCTAGAACTGTGTTTTTACACATATAGCTACAAACAACATTATCACAATGCCTCAAACATATTATACTAGGCCTATATATTCTCTATGTACAAATGTTGTCCTATCTTCATCCACTGGGCGGGAAGGCAATCTACATATCCACAACATCACTAATCTACACATACATCGCAAAACTGCTTTCTACTGAGCCCCAGAGAAATAGCGGTCAGGGCACGGTTCCTCCTAGTTCAGCTCTGGATTCTTCATTGTTCCTATGCCCCTAGGACAGTGCAGCATCACATTGGGTTTTGTGGGTCTGACAAGTGTAGGAAGGGATGCAACAAGACGGCCACGTTCTTTCACATCCTGTGGGTGTGTCCACTGATACAGAGGTATTGGGAAGCCATTGAGCAGGTTACGTCTGCAGTGGTGGCCTCCGAAGTCCCGGTGGATGCCAGATGGTTTATCCTGGGAGTGGCAGGGGAGGTAGTGTGGCCTAAATGGTCTGCTAACTGGCTCACACTGGCAGGGGAAATGTAGGCATACTGGGTTCCCTCGATAGAGGGCAGGAAAAAGGATCTCAATCAATCAATCAATCATGAAACTTGCAAAGTGCACTACTTACCCGTGAGGGTCTCAAGGCGCTAGGGGGCTGCTGCTACTGCTTGAAGAGCCAGGTCTTGAGTAGTCCCCTGAAGGTAAGTAGGTCTTAGGTCTGCCGTAGAAGGATGAGGAGGGTGTCCCAGGTCCTGGCGGCGAGGTAGGAGAACGACCTGCCACCAGCGGTCGTGCTTCGGATGTGGGGGATGGTAGCGAGGGTGCAGTCAGTGGAGTGAAGGTGGTGATTCGGGGTGTAGAAGGTGAGTGGTCTTTTGAGGTATGCTGGTCTGATGTCGTGAAATGCCTTGTGTGCGTCGGTCAGGAGTTTGAAGGAGACCCTGTTGTTGATGGCTAGCCAGTGCATGTCTTTCAGGTAGGGTGTGATGTGGCTGTGCCGAGGGATGTCGAGGATCAGGCGGGCAGAGGCTTTCTGTATGCGTTGCAGTCGTTTCAGCATTTTCACCAAGGCTCCAGCGTAAAGGGCATTTCCGTAGGCCAGCCTGCTGCTGACGAGGGCCTGGGAGACCGTTCTTCTTGTGTCAGTTGGGATCCACCTGTAGATCTTCCGCAGCATGAGGAGGGTGTTGAAGCAGGAGGATGAGATGGCGTTGACTTGCTTGGTCATGGAGAGTGTTGAGTCGTGGATGAACCCCAGGTTGCGTGCGTGGTCGTTGGGTGTTGGTGCTGCTCCCAGGGCAGTCGGCCACCAGGAGTCGTTGCAGGCTGAGGGGGTGGAGCAGAGGATGAGGACCTCCATCTTGGCCATGTTCAGCTTCGGACGGCTGTTCTTCATCCATCCGGCGACGGCTTTCATTCCTTTGTGGAGGTTGGTTTTGGCAGTGAGGGGGTCCTTGGTGAGGGAGAGGATCAGCTGTGTGTCATCGGCGTAGGAGATGATGTTGAGGTCGTGCAGTCTGGCGACGTGAGCGAGCGGGCCATGTAGATCTTGAACAATGTTGGGCTGAGGGATGATCCTTGGGGTATGCCGCAGATGATCTTGGAGGCCTTGGACCGGAAAGGCGGAGGCAGACGCTCTGGGGTTTGCTGGAGAGGAAGGACCAAATAGAGGGGACCTCTTTCATGCAGCGCGTTATATGTGAGACAGCAGATCTTAAAAAAGGATCTCTTCTTTACAGACAGCCAATGCAATTCCCTTAACAAAGAAGCCAAAGAGGAGCCTGCAGGATGATTTAAAATCATTCTCGCTGCAGTGTTCTGTACTACTTAGAGTTTGGCCAAAAGGGTCTCTCTCACTTCGGCCAACTAGGCATTACCATAGTCCAGATGACTAATAACCATGGCCTGGACTAGAGTACTGTGGTGGGGGGTGGGCATGTTTTGAAGAATTTTCCTTTGAAGCCACAGATCATAATAGCATGAACTTGTGGTAGCCGCGATGTAATCCTTCATAGTCAAATCCCAGTCCAATTTTAGACCTACATTTTTTACTGACGTTTGGGGAAGTGTGCAGTGCCCAGCTGAGCAGGCCACCAGACATCCAACCAAATGCCCGTGGCTTTGCCCATTAAAATAACCTCAGTTTTTTCTGGATTCATATGGAGACAGTTTCCTGTCATCCAGATGGAAATGGTGAGCCTACCAGTGGCAAAACGGATTTTGTCGAGCTCTGGGTTTGGTCCGATGGTAAGCATAAGCTGCGTATCATCAGCATATGAGATGATCTCAAAACCCAGCAGCTCAACAATCCTTTCCTGTGGAGCCATATATATTTTGAAAAGAGTCGTACTTAGACAAGAGCCCTGCGGAATGCCCTTGTCAAGATGCATTTTCACCGCGGTATAGGGTCCCAACATGACTATTTGGGTTCTCTCAGACAGAAAGTGTTTGAGCCATGTCAGAGTTGCCCCATTGATATCACAGGAAAGCAGTCACTCTGCCAGCTTAGAATGTAAAATGGTATCAAAAGCTGCTGAGTAAGTATTGGCGAATTTTGCGGATCTGTGGTCCGCAAATTCGCGCAAAATCGCAAAAACATCTGTGAATTTGCGGATTTTCTCGTGGATTTTTTTCACATCTCAACTGGTCTATGTTGGAAAAGACCAGATCTAACAGGAGGCCAACTTTATGAGTGGTCTACTGATGAGGCGATGTGATGGTGTTGGCGCATGGTGGCATTGTGGGCTTCTTGGTTCTCCTGTGTCTGTTTGTGGTGCCATTTCTTCTCTAGTTTTCAGCAGGTTTGTTTGGACGTCTGGAGTTCAGTGGAGAACCAGCTGGCATTCTTAGTGGTGTGTCTGTTGGAGGGTTTCTTAAACGGGGCGAAAGTGTTGGCACAGTCGTCGATCCAACTCCTGAGGTTGCTGACAGCGGTGTCGGGGTCAGTGGGGTCGATGGGTGGGCATCGGGCGAGGGCAGTGTTTAGCTGGTCTTCGGTGATTTTGCTCCAGCTGCGGCGGGGTACCTGTTGGGTGCGGTGGTGCGTGGTGGGTTTCTGGGAGGTGAAGTCGTTGCGGCAATGGTCGATTCGGTGGTGTGGCTGAACGAGACCGGGGGGCTTGTGGAGAAGATCGGGGTCAAGCGTTGGGCCAGCAGAGTGGGTGGGCTCAGTGACGAGCTATCTGAGTCCGAGGTTGGCGAGGTTGGCAGTCAGGGTGGTGGAGTTGGTGTTATTGTTGTTCTCGAGGTGGAAGATTATGTCTCTGAGGAGGGTGTAGTCCATGGAGGTGATTGCGTGAGTGCTGATGAAGTTGGCGATGGAGTCAGAGAACTGAGGCCGGGGTCCGGGGGGTCTGTAGATCAGCGTTTCTCTGAGGGTGGTGTTGGGATCATTGTGGATCTAGAATGCAGGTTTTCGGCAGTGCTGAGGGTGTCGTCAGAGTTGGTCGAGACCATGAGTGTGGTCTTGTGTATGATGGCGAGTTCACCACCTACCACTGGTGCGGTCTCTGTGGGTAATCTTGTAGCCATCTGGGATGGCTATGGCAATGTTGGGTGCCGAGGAGTCATTCATCCAGGTATCTGTCAGGAAGACTACGTTCGGGGAGGATTTGTTGAGAAGGTCCCAGAGTTCGATGGTGTGTTTGCCTGCGGAGCGGGTGTTCAGTAGCATGCATCTGAGGTGGTTGTGTCCTGTCCTGGTGGGCGGATTGAAGGCTCGGAGACAGGGGAAGCTGCAGTTCTGACATGAGAAGGGTCCTTTGGTGCGCTTCAGGGCAGCCAGGAAGCAGGCGTGAGCTCATCCGGTGTTGAGTGCTTTGAGGGTGTTGGCGTCATAGCAACATCGGGTGTTGCGGTGTTTGCGGGGGCCAGGGGTTCTGGCACTGGGCCCGGTCCAGGCGCGGACTTGCTTGCCTTAGGCGTGCCTTCACCGCACCAGCGGTGCACCCGCTGCAGCATCTGCTATAAGAAGGTGAGGTGGTAGGGAGGAGCAGCTGAGAGGTGGGAGCGGACAAATGGGAGAGTGGAGGGGGGCGCGGGGATGCAGCAGAGGGAGAACGGGAGTGAGGAACGGTGAGGGGTACAGAAGGCAAGAAGGGCAAAAAGGCAAAAACGGCACAGATATGCACAAGAGGGAAGGGGAAAAACTAAAGACAATAAAACAAATAAAAACAAAATACAGAAGGCACGGGTAGGGTGCGGGGATGCAGGGGGATGCAGCGGTGGGAAAACCGGAGTGAGGAATGGCGAGGGGTACAGAAGGCAAAGAGGCAAAAAGGGCACAGTAATGGTACTAGAGGGAAGGAGGAAAAACAAAATAAGACAATAAAACAAATAAAAAACAAAATACAGAGAGCACGATCAAGAGCAAACCTTTGGCCTGCCACTGGCCACCAGGGATGAGGTGCAATGGTGGTAGCCTGCGGGTGGAGGAGGGCCTCAAACTCCATCAGGAGCTGCAGCAGCTGGGCTTAGGGCACGGGGCACACAGGTGGTGCTGTGCGGTGTGGCGAGGGACCTGCCTAAAAATGGTCAAGGGTTGCTTTGCTCACTGCACAGCGGCTGCCATAAGAAGGGGAGGTGGGAGGGAGGAGCAGCTGGGAGATGGGATAGGATGAATGGGAGAGCGGGGTCGGGACCCAGGGAAGCAGTGGTGGGAGAACGGGAGTGAGGAACGGCGAGGGGTACAGAAGGCAAGAAGGCAAGAAGGGCAGAAAGGCAAAAAGGGCATAGTAATGGCACAAGAAGGAAGGAGGGAAAACAAAATAAGACAATAAAACAAATAAAAACAAAATACATCGAGCATAAGCGGGGAGGCCGGGCCGCAGAGGGAAGCAGCAGCGGGAAAACGGGAGTGAGGAACGGCGAGGGGTACAGAAGGCAAAAAGGGCAAAAGGCAAAAAGGGTACAGTAAGAGGGCAGGAGGAAAAACAAAATAAGACAATAAAACAAATAAAAACAAAATACAGAGAGCACACACAAGAGCAAACCTTTGGCCTGCCACTGGCCACCAGGGATGAGGCGCAAGTGGTAGCCTGTGGGTGGTGGAGGGCCTCGAACTCGGTCAGCAGCAGCAGCAGCTGGGCTTAGGGCACGGGCACACAGGTGGTGCTGTGCGGCGTGGAGATCAACCTGCCTAAAAAGTGTCAAGGGTCGCTCGACTGATTTCAGTGAGCTGAACACGTTGTGTATCAGAGTAGAGGGTGCCCGCGTGAATGGGAAAAGATCTGGGAGGCATGGATGTCATACTGGCGGGACTTATTGACTAAATGAGGGGTATCGCTCACACTGGTGCCAGGGGGTTTCAGGGGTTAACTTGGAGTGCCACAGATTATTAGAAAACTAAGGGTACTTAAAAAAATCTCACTCCTCTGTCCCTCCACTATTCTTTTCCATCAAAATAACAGACTAATATGTTCACTTCTCAATTTCCATATTCCACTATACTAATTCACCACTAATCCTTTATGGGTTCCAGAGTAGTGTGCTACTCGCCAATGAAGCACCTTAATACCCCATCAAGGAGTAGAAAGCACTATATAAATACAAACCTCTTTCCCTCTTCTATCCCGCACCCTAACGTTCTCTATCCAAATAACTCAATAATATATCCACAACTCATATTACTTCATAGTTCACTATACTAATTTTCAACACCAATACTTTATGGGTTCCAGAGTAGAGTACTACTCACCAGAAAAGAGCTTCAACACCCATCAGGGGTAACAGGTGCTACATGAATGCAAATCTGTCTTCCCTTTTATCCCTCCGCTACCCTTCACACTCCGAATAACTGACTAATATCCACCACTCAAATTACTTTCATATTTCACCATACTAATTCAGCACTAATCCTTTATGGATATCTGTAGTGGTGTGCTTCAACATCCCATCAAGGGTAACAAGCGATATATAAATACCAACTTTTTTTTTCTCTTCTATCCTTCTGCTATCTTTCCAAATCCAAATAACTGACTAACCTATCCACCACTTAAAATGTACTTGCATGTTTTGCTATGCTAATTCAACTCTAATCCCCTTTAGGTCCGGGAGTAGCATGCTACTCACTGAAAAAGCGATTTGACGCCTCGCCAGGGGTAATAATGCTATATAAATGCAATTACAAAACAATACAATTCTATTATAAATAACGAGTATCCTGATAGATTAGCAGAGGAGGCACCACAGCTGACACTTAAGTCCCTGCATGTTAAGACTTCACCACGCAGCAGTCTGACATCTCTGTGAGGGGGTGTCCAATTTGTGACCAAGAGGGCTCCTACATTGTCTCTCACCAGGTAATGGGGTTGGATCATCCATTGGGGGGGGTTGCACAATCAGAGTCGGCCAATTACTGCCTTGTCATATGCCTGCATATATACAGTGCTTTTGCGCCATGGAAAAACTATATCTACTGTTTAGGCTTATGGTACTTGTAATCACATTCAGCATCAGTGACTGAGCAAAAGGTTCTGATATGTTTACACAATGCCTGAGGGGTCAGGATTATCATGTTCAGTGGTTTCCAGAAACCATTTGCTCCCTGATAAGGTTAGGGGGCTTACGGTGGCACTGTGAGCCAGTTAGTCTACAAACTAACATATTCTGCAGGGATGTCCAGAATCAGTCTCGGCACCAAGCTTCTAGATTTTTTTGTCCAAGCAAATGTGAAGATCCTACTGATTAGTAGGACCTACACGACAGTGGGATGCCTAAATACCTGACTTAGAGGCTTTAATGCTCTCACAAATCTCCTATGCCAAATTAATGGTGCTAGTTACAAAGCCACAATCAATGGGTCTATAGTTCTGGGTGGAATACAAGTGCCTCAAAATGGTCATTTTGATTGATATCCACCATGTGCTCAGAAATAAAAGCAGGTGCAAATGTTAGAGGCTTATTGCATTAACACTTCTAAGGAGAAGACAGCATTTTCCACCTTGAAATCGTATTACAGTATTTGCCATTCTGAGTCATCTATTTGAATGATATAGTGGTCCACAATATTTGTTTCTCTGGCCATGCCTACATCTCAGAAGCATCTCTGAGAGGAGAAAACACAATTTTTCTCCCTAAATCCAGTCCTAATTGGGTAGTATGTCTTACCCCCTGAGAGATCTCGTGCTGGTAGCAGCAGATTCTTAGTTCTTGGGATGCCTAACTTTGTCAACAATAGAGCTTTGCTATTGTTAGAACCTACTAACAACTATTGTGTAATGTTTAAACAGTGGCCCTGCGTCTAGGGTTTAATGTGTTTAACATCTGCTCTAATTGTATCTAGTAACCTTACTAGACATGGCCTTCTCATAAAAGCAGCCCTGACAGAGCCATTTGTAAGACCCGGGTCACAAATATCATGCAGGGGCCCTTTCTGGTTTACTGCCAGCGCCATCTCCTTATTTGAAATTGAAACAATGTCTAAGCAAGCATTTGGAGGCAGCTGCACCATAAGACGCCTCTAATTGTGATTAGGGGTGGGCGTAGTATGCTTGGTCGCGCTACTCGAAGCTACACAAAGACGTTCTTGCACTACGCGAGCTTCGCAAGCGTGCGTAGTAGATTGTCAGACCCGTTCGCGAGGTGTTTTTCTTGCTCGGTAGCGCGTTGTGCGCGTTTGGGGTACTGTCTGCGTGCTCGGGGGATCGTAGCTCGCAAACTTATCCATGCGGTGGGCTATGGACGCGGCCATCTTGTTTTTTCAATTGTCCCGCCCGCTCGCGTTGTCTTATTTCATGTTCCTGGTCACGTATAACATGTTCGCGTTGCGTATGTCATGTTCGGAAATGCTAACTACTTTTTCGCGACAACAAGTGCGTGTTAGCAACAAATATCGTGCAAACTTACCCACGTGGTTGCGACGGGTGCGGCCATCTTGTTTTTCACTCTATGCTATGGTTCTGGGCCTAGTTTTCAATCCAGCCTTAATCTTTGCAATCTGTACCTATTTTCACTGTTTTTCTCACTTTTTTTATTTATCATCTCTGTCTCTCCGTCCCTAAATTTATATGTTGTGATTTATTTCTACTTTCACTGTGTTTTTGTTACTTTTCTACTGTTTTATTTTACTTCTTTATTCAAACTCCTACTTCTTCCCCCTACCTTTCTTTTTTCCTTCTTTACTTTTCTGCCTCCACCCCAGAACCATGGCCAATGGCAGCAGTACCGGCTCCAAGGGCAAGGGGCCTACTCCCAAGAGCCGGCTGCCTTGCGGCAGAATGAGCACTGCAGGGGTACAGGCCTGACAACTTTTCGGGGAGGCGGAGATGGACACCCTACTTTCTTTGTCCAGCGCTACCTCCCCATGACCTTGGCAGTAGGCGGCAGGCCAGGCTCTGGGTACCTAACCCAGGAGCGTCACACCAGTGGGGGAAGGTGCGCCAGGCAGTGTTTCGCTGCTCGGGGATCCGGCGCACCCACTAGCAGCTGGCCCCCGGTGGTCCGACATCCTGGACCGGGAGCAAGACCTGTTGGACCTGCTAGGTGTCGAGGTAGTGGGGCCTGGTGAGTAGCTTGTAATATATAGTAGTATAAGTAGTGTGCATAATTCTTGGATTACTGGTGCGCTTAGTTACATTGCAGATCAATTCCGGTCCAAAATTACACAGTTGCTGCTAGGCACTTCTCTTACTTGTTAGTACTTTGCACTAGCTTGGGCTGATTATTTATTTTAGAGTTTACTTTAGAGAACTGAAGTTAGTTATTGCTAGAGTCTAGTCCTTCCATTGTCCTTCAGTGAAATAGTGGTGGATGGATTATAGGTTTACTTAGTATTAGTTTATATTTTCTTTACGGTCTGCGCGACGCCTCCTCTGTCACTGAATGCTTCTTACCCCAGCCTTCCGTAGAACCTTTTTGTAGTTTGTTTAGTGAGTGGTAGGCTTAGCAATAGAATTGTCACTGAGTTAGTAGCAGAACAACATTTGACGCAACCAACCAACAATTTGGTGTCTGCACTAGAATTCTGCAATCAAAATGATTATGGAACATTTGATTAGTGTTCATATAAGTAGACGGTCCATGAATCCTGCCAGCCAGTAGTCGTTTAGATAGGTCAATTTAATTGCAATTGTTGTTTCCTAAAATGTTTACACGTTTTCTTTTGTTGATTTTTTTGTTTCACAGCACTCAATGTTTCTCTCTTTCTTCATTTTTTCTTTCATGATCAGCACCCAGGGTCAAGCAGACGGGGTCAGAGTCAGCGGGACAACAACCACCAGAGAAGCGCTCCTCTACCGAGGATCCTGTCGCTGTCCCCAGTAAGCCCTACAGTGCTTATATTATTAACAATTATATTTCCCTAACTTTTAACGCACCTTATTTTTTCCAAACTATTAATTAAGCTTCCTCCTAATTCCATTTTTAACAAAAGCTACTTTGATCTTCATTATCTAATTTCCAATTTTTGGGTATCACTGCCTTTCAGATCCTTCCAACTGCCTCTGCTATGACTCTCTGTACTTCTACTACTAGACTGTCTGTAGCTAAGCTTGCCCTGCTGGCCACTCTTTAGTTAAGGTATTCCTTTCAATAAAGCTGTGATAGAATAGTTGTAGCCACAGTGTCCACTCTTGTCCTTTGCGTTGTCCTCTTTAATCTCTAGGCTTTGACAATTCCCATGAACAAAATGCGCAACCAGATGTTTGTCTAGTATTTTTTGTTAGGGTAGGTGGGCATAGGAGGTACTGTGTTGACATGGATTAGTTCTTTCTTGAAGGATCGTTCTCAGAGGGTCTTTTTGAGGCCTTTTACATCGGCTGGGAAACCCCTTCTTTGTGGTGTCCCCCAGGGCTCGGCCTTGAGCCCTCTGTTATTTAATGTGTATCTTGCCCCTCTGGCCAAGGTGGTGGAATCCTGGGGAGTCAGAGTGATCTCCTACGCTGATGATACCCAGCTGGTGTTTTCTTTTAGGGATCACTCTGACACCTCTTTTGCCAACTTCCGTCAGTGTCTTAATAACATCTGCAACTGGATGACCACTAACCACCTCAGGCTTAATACTGATAAAACGGAGGTAATGTTTTTTAATCAGAAAACTACCATCCCCTCCAGCCTGTGGTGGCCAATGGTCCTTGACCCTCCCCCGATTCCAGCTATTACAGTTCGCAATCTGGGCTTCCAGTTTGACAATACCCTTTCCTGTGCTCCCCACATTAACAAAACTACATCTGCTTGTTTTGCGAAACTGGGTATGATTAAAAAGATTCTGCCATACCTCCCTGTGACTGCTCGTAGAACGGTGGTTCAGTCATTAATTACGTCTCACTTAGACTATGCCAACAGTCTCTACGCAGGTGCCCCTTTATACCAGATTGAACGGCTACAAATCGTGCAGAACGCCGCGGCTAGATTGATTGGTAATATTCCTTATCGTCAATCCGTAGCATCCTATCGTAAACAACTGCACTGGCTCCCTATCACAAAACGTATCCACTTTAAGATACTGATACTTGCTTATCGAGCCTTGAACAACCTCGGCCCAGGCTATCTGAAAAAAAGGCTTGTTCTCTCACATTCTGTGAGATCCTTACGTTCTAATAGTCTACGTCTTCTGGTTGTCCCACGCTTCCGCCTATCTAGAGTAGGCGGTAGAGCATTTGGAGTAGCAGCAGCCAGATTGTGGAACAATCTCCCCTTGGAGCTAAGATTTGCCTCTACTGAACCCATCTTTCGCCGCAAATTAAAGACTTGGTTGTTCTCCTCTTGATTTTCTGTTCTTTTTCTTGTCTCTGGGCTCTTTAGTTGTTAGCGCCGGGACAACCCCTCGGGGGTAGCCGTGCGCTCTATAAAATCCTAAAATAAATAAATAAATAAATAAATAGTAGTACATACTACTACGACTGTTGTGGGTATTATGCACAGCCAACTACAGAACTATGCACAAGAAAATAGGATGTTGGTGATGGGAGGTGGAACCTTACTTACAACTTAGTCACAGAACTCAGAACCCACAATTCACTGACCGACTAGCTACAGTGTCTCAATCATTAGTCATTTGTCCTGACCCCCACACGAAGATACCCAATGATTTTATTACACAACCCAGAACATAACACCCTTTCGCTCACTCACTCGTGTAAGTCCACAACACCACAGATACTCCAAATATACCACAGAGTCTATGTGCAAGTTCAAAAGCTTTATTTTTTCAAACAATAACACGCTTTGTAAGTTGTTCCATGAAATACATCCAAAGAAGATTAAAACTAAACATTTGTACAACTAGTGCACGATAGAGAACTGTGGGAATTGTTCGTGACCCCTCACCGTTGAACCTATACTGGTTACACATGCATCTTTCATAAGCTCTGCAAATCTCTGGTTCGTAGAAGGCAATCTTCTCATCTGCATTTTATGAGAAAAATGGGGCACATTAGACAGTATAAAATACAATTATGCCAGCTTTTTGCAGTCATGCCAAAAAGTGTAACATTATGGCTAAGCAATAGGGGCTAACCAAACTCCATAAAAAAACGTACCTTGTTTTTCAACCTCTTTACTTGTATGCAACACTCATGTGGCCTCAAAGGTGTCTTACTGCGCAACAAGCTGCGAGGTAACATGCGTAAAACAGTAGACATGAATCTAAAATGGTTACATGGCTCAGGCTAACTTTCCAAAGACTAGAGTAGGAGTAGAGATGAGATGACCCTAGGGACCATATAATAAATTAATACTACTAATGTCTGTCTACTGACTCTACTGTAGTACACAACTAGTGATGGTTTATGTTGTACTTTAACAGTTTTTTCAATCTTCCTTCCTGGTGAAAAAAACAAGTAAAATAAGGGGAGGTGTGCAGTCATCTAAAAAGGTGTACTTGTTTTTATAGTTGCACAACCAGTACAAACCACCAGTGCCGACGGGGCCAGGGGCGATGCTAATGCTACCATCCAGGAGGGGGCAGGAGATGCGGCACCTGCAGGAGCACCAGAGGGGGAGGAAACAGCAGCGGTGGGCGGTAGTAAGTTATATTCATTACTTATTGGCATTACTAGCTGGAAGGGGAACATTTCCCTCACTGTACTGTGAGACTTATTAAGTAAATATGAACTTGAAGTTGGACTGGACAATATACAACGGTTGAAGAAGACACCCTTTACTTAGCATTACCAATGCATTAGCAATAGCATTACCAGTGTGAGTTGAGTAAACAAAGGCCTTTTTTATCAGACTCCAACTCAGCTTTGTATTTGATTTGTATATGTTTACTTGCCAGTAATTGTCCACAATCCATAGTTTGCTCCCCCCCACCCTGCCCCTCTCCACGTCACCACCCTACAACACTCCCACCTCTGACCGCTACTGGACTGATATGTCGTTCCATGTAAGTAATGATCATTGGATCATAAGTATATTAATTCTGCCTTTTTGTAGCCGCCAGACACCAGGGCACAGTGAAAGTGAAATTGAGCAATTGCCCTTCATGTAACAGAGAGAGTATGGCCAGTGCCACCAGTAATCAAAGAATATACAAGCTTCCCCACCTGCAGCTTAGTTAAAAAAATAACAGGCGTCTGCGTATCCTGTATGTTGCTGTTGGATGCTAGCTTAGCTGACTTGCCGGCTACAGCCTACAACAACGTTATCTAATTTATGTAAACTAGAGATACGAAAAAGATTGGTGTTATTCTGTGTACTGGAGTCCATACATAGTACTACTAGGGCAAGCATAATGCCATAAAGAAACTCCAACAAATGTTAGAGGCTGGGGAAGCAGGAGGATAGATACTTAATGTTACCACAAATGTTATGTACTGTGCTTGCTAGTGCTACTGTGCCACTATGTGTTGAATTAATTTTGTGTTAATGCTTTGCTAAGAGTTTTGGTTACAATTCTGTTCCTTTCTTTATAGATACTCCTTCCCAAAAACCAAGATGGAAGGAGTTGACAGCCAAGCCCCGGCAAAGGAAAAGGCAGGCCATCGTGGAGGAATACCGCCGGCTGGTGGCTCAGGCCGAGGAGGAGGAGGCGGTGGCAGCAGCTGCCGCCTCTTCCAATGCCTTGGCCCCCAGCCAGGCCCCGCCTGCAGGAGTACGGGGCCGTGGTCAGGCAGCCGCCCACCGCCGCTATTTTTCAACATCTGCAGCCCCACCACATGGATGCAAATGTAGGTGCCGGGCATTTCGGCAACAGCTTCTCCTCCGGATGGCAAAGCTGGAGGACCAATTAGCGGAGCGTGTCAAAATCCTGGTGGAAAAACACCTTAAAGCCCACCGATTATAAATGGAACCTGTTGATTTGCTTCTTATTTAATACTTTTGTTGGTGGGTGGGAATTGGGTTTGGGGGTTTCTCTTGGACATTCGTTGGACTTTGACATTGGTTGGGGTTAGGGAGAGGGGTGGGTGAGATATGGGATAGGCTATTTTATTATGAAACTAAATGTTATTTAATTAAACTTAATGTTAATGTTTTGTGGTGGGGTTACTGTTTCATGAATTAATGTATGTTACAAGGTTTACTTGCAGATGCAGGGCAGCACCCAGTGTTTGATTTAAATAATTGGCCAATTTTGTAACATGCAAACATATAGATGTGGTACCCCTCACTGAGTTATATTTGTCCTACTAGTACTACCAGTGGCTCCTCCTACTCCATTATACCTCCCAGCAAACTTATCTTACCTGTGATTGATGATGATTAAGTTTGGCATAGCAATGGCTACATGGTTTCCCAAGGCAATGGAGAAGAAGTCGTGGTTGTGGTGGTATTAGTAGACACTGGCATTAGCATTTGCAAACAAAAACAAAGAGACAGTCATTTGCCTGAGAGAGGCTGTGGGAGTAGTACAAAAGTACAATACATAAGAAGACAGACTAGCAAACAATAATGCTACTGCTAAACTAAAAGAAAACAATGGTGTCAGGGACAGCCTGGTACAAGAAGATAAGAAGTTAAACTGTAGTTGTGTTGAAGGAGTCACTTAAACACGATCCTACTTTGTAAACTTTAATGCTGTAAAACTAAATCCAAACAATGCCGGCAATTAATAAGATGTATTCGGTGGGTCCCTTTGGAAAATTAATTGGCTTGCACATACACTGAGCATGGGTGGGCAAGCAAAAGAAGATCCTCGCCCTGCCTCGTTGACATTTCATTAAAGTTGCTTTCACCACATCTGCCCCAGCAAGCGTGTGATCAATTGTTGGTGTAGTTTTAATATAGTCACATCACACCTCAATATAAAACCACACAGCCCGGAGGAAGAGGGTTATGGCTTGATGAATGGATGGGGAGGGGGGTTTGGGGAACGGTTTGACAAAGAAAAACAGTACGCATGGAGACAACAAAAGCAAAACAATGAAGACGATGATTGATGATCCACTACCCAACAAATCTATAAACTAAAGGTAGAAAAAGGAAATGCATGCATGATAAAGATAACTTGATGGGTAATAATGAGTAGTACTTAACTACTACTACAAAATCAGACAGTACAAGGAAGTATTTATTATGTATGATATTTGCCTTGGCTGTGTGCCCTCAGAGAAACCCTAATTACCTGCTGTACCGGGCAGAAAGCTAGCAAAGAAAATTAAAAAATAGTTTTAGGGAGCAATTACCAAACAAAGTCACCCAGTCATAAAATGAATGAAGAAAAAAAAGAATCAAATTATTAAAAATACAAAAATGATACTAAAGTTATTGTATTTTCCAGGTCCAAATGTGTAGTTGTATCTCGTCATTTATCTTGGCCCTCCCTTCCATGGACACTCTGAACATCATTCTTGGGTGCCACTGGCTGGCTGATGAGGATTGGAAAGGTAAGTGTGAGTTGTTGCTCCAAGTATAATAGCACTGGGTTAAAAGGCCGGCCTGTAAGTTATGATGGAAATACAAAAGGGGTATTAAAAAATAAATGAACGAAAAAATAAAAATCAATTACAGTGTAGTGCAAAGAGACAAGACTCACGAGAGAGAAGACTTTCAGACTGAGGCGGCTAGGATACATTGTGTCTACTCTACTAGTTACACAGCATTAATCTAGAAGAAGAACAAGATCGGAGCCAGCACAGAACAGGCCCACGGCACCGGGCCGCCTGTGAGTCTATGACCCAAACTCCATTTACCTTAATTTTTGACAGAGCCTGACAAAAGGCATATACATACAGCAACCTAGCATTTTCCAAAGCAAGTGACTACATCAATGCGCCACTGTCAGTCATCCTACCACTATGCGACTCCACCCATGCACAGACATGTAGCCTAGGTCTGCTGTAATTCTTGGTGATTGGTTGTGTTTACCTTTTATTCCACTTCCTGAAATGAATTCCATCAATCATCTCAGATCCAACTGACTGACTGCGTGCAAAGATATTAGGATTAGAATTGGCTAATATTATTAAAAAACATGGAAACATTGACTATCACTTGAGTCACAAGTACTTTGTTATTATTTAAACTACTAGTATAGTTCTACTTCATGCACATTTGCTCAGAGTCAGCAAGGATGTCTCTCCCTCTCATGCTCAGATTGTTGTGGCTCCCAAGTGAGATCTAGATCATCAGAAGGGATGCTTGGCGAAGAACTTGATAGACTAAGCCTCCTTTTCCTTGGTGGGGATTTGGAACACAATAGATCTACTGCATGAGTGGCTTCCTCATTTTCTTGCTCCGCATGAGGCTCAATTTCCTGAACTGTCCCTACTTCAGGAGGAACAACAACTACTATTGCGGGCGGTGGTTGTGGTTGTTGTTGTTGAACAACTACTATTGCGGGCCGTGGTTGTTGTTCACCACTTATCTGCTATGTTCCCTCATGCGTTGATTGTATACTACTTTGAGATAGCGATAAGTTTAGGTCAGGCTCAGCATCACTGCTTTCCACCATTAGGGTGGCTACCTCTTCCACACTCACCTGCTTGGGCCTGGGGTGGTGGGTTGGGTCCACTGATGTTGAGGTGCTGGCCCCAGCTTGCACCCCGGACACCGCTGCTGCAGGCGTACTTTTTGTTTTCCCAAAAAAGGTTTTGGAGTCAACACCAGACTTAAGTGCCACTTCTTTCCTCTGTTCTTCCTTCTTCTCAGCAACTTTCTTGGTCTTGAAGGACCTGGTACCTGCTTCCTTTGGGCCCATCTTCTTCAGATGTCAGAAGGACGTCCATCTGGTAGTACAACGGACGATGAATGATGACAGATATCTCCTCCTCAGTCTTTTGTGCACCTACAAGCAAAGAAGGCAGAAGAACATCAGTCAAATGTGGAATTTGTTGAGCTTTAATTTTAATTACTAGTAGTGTTAGTACACTCAGTAATAGTAAGAATAGCAAAGAACTAAATTACAAATGTAGTGGAAGTGGAACTTTTTTATCCTTAATTTGTGCATCATGTCGGATCGATGCAGCATCAGTGATCTGCAGCAGATAGCAATGGGGATGTAAACAGTAAGCCAACAGGAACAATGGAAAGACACACGGGCCTATGTGGCAAAAACAAAACAGCACACTACTACTACCACCACCACGGCTCCCAGCCACATGGTCACTCATCACAGGCACATGGGTAAAGCCCAGAAAACAATAAAGTCAAGCAGGCCTATATATCCCTATATGGCCAGACAAAGGAGGATGCCTGTTACACAACACAGCTTAGGGCAAAAAAGAAAATCCCCATGGCTAAAAGGTTGGAAAGTTACACAACAACAACACATACAACAAAGGCGTTTAACACACACCCAAAAAGTTAACTACACCCCAAACACCAAATTTGGGAATTCAATCCATGCCCTAAATGATGTTAAATTCAACAGACAACATAGAAACAGCTACATCAAGCACCCCCGCTGACTACCTCTGGGACTCTAGGCCTACTGGCACAGTGGAAGGTCACACAAAATGGCCGCCACCACATTGTCAGCCCATCCTCAAACAACAAAGTACATACAAAGGACAGGAACAGGAAGTTGAGGTCTCTGGGTAACTTAATTCCTCTTTTTAAAAAAATGAAAAGAAAAATGACTCCATGCTCTAAAAACTACAACCAAATGACAACCTGAGGATATTTTTTTAGCAAAATTAACAATATCATCATTTTTGAGAAGGTTTTATGCAACTCGAGACATATTGTCGCAAGATTGCAAATTCGGCGTTTTCGGCAGCGCAAACTGTACAAAACGTCGTTATCGCATGCCCGAGCACACAGATAGAGCGCGTGAAGAAGACAAAAATTGTAAGGTCGCGTTGTAGCACTGTGCAAAGTTACCAAAACTACATGAGCTGAATTCCCTGGGTTACCTACTGGCAGAAAAAGCCATATTATTTACACACACCCAAAACCTGCAATTCCACACCAAAAACCACATTTTGCAAATTAATCCAAAGCCATCCATGCCATACATGATGTTACAACTTAACCCCTTCCATGCTGATGACGGCCCCCGGCGTGTGCTGCTGACGGCTGGGGGCCGTCATGATATCGCCCACTCTCTAAATCGCCTGCACATGCAAGGGGTTAAACAAACACCACAAAAACAGTTGATAAACTTTCATGCACCCATGATGACTACTGCTACTGCTAAACTAAAAGAAAACAATGGTGTCAGGGACAGCCTGGTACAAGAAGATAAGAAGTTAAACTGTAGTTGTGTTGAAGGAGTCACTTAAACACGATCCTACTTTGTAAACTTTAATGCTGTAAAACTAAATCCAAACAATGCCGGCAATTAATAAGATGTATTCGGTGGGTCCCTTTGGAAAATTAATTGGCTTGCACATACACTGAGCATGGGTGGGCAAGCAAAAGAAGATCCTCGCCCTGCCTCGTTGACATTTCATTAAAGTTGCTTTCACCACATCTGCCCCAGCAAGCGTGTGATCAATTGTTGGTGTAGTTTTAATATAGTCACATCACACCTCAATATAAAACCACACAGCCCGGAGGAAGAGGGTTATGGCTTGATGAATGGATGGGGAGGGGGGTTTGGGGAACGGTTTGACAAAGAAAACCAGTACGCATGGAGACAACAAAAGCAAAACAATGAAGACGATGATTGATGATCCACTACCCAACAAATCTATAAACTAAAGGTAGAAAAAGGAAATGCATGCATGATAAAGATAACTTGATGGGTAATAATGAGTAGTACTTAACTACTACTACAAAATCAGACAGTACAAGGAAGTATTTATTATGTATGATATTTGCCTTGGCTGTGTGCCCTCAGAGAAACCCTAATTACCTGCTGTACCGGGCAGAAAGCTAGCAAAGAAAATTAAAAAATAGTTTTAGGGAGCAATTACCAAACAAAGTCACCCAGTCATAAAATGAATAAAGAAAAAAAAGAATCAAATTATTAAAAATACAAAAATGATACTAAAGTTATTGTATTTTCCAGGTCCAAATGTGTAGTTGTATCTCGTCATTTATCTTGGCCCTCCCTTCCATGGACACTCTGAACATCATTCTTGGGTGCCACTGGCTGGCTGATGAGGATTGGAAAGGTAAGTGTGAGTTGTTGCTCCAAGTATAATAGCACTGGGTTAAAAGGCCGGCCTGTAAGTTATGATGGAAATACAAAAGGGGTATTAAAAAATAAATGAACGAAAAAATAAAAATCAATTACAGTGTAGTGCAAAGAGACAAGACTCACGAGAGAGAAGACTTTCAGACTGAGGCGGCTAGGATACATTGTGTCTACTCTACTAGTTACACAGCATTAATCTAGAAGAAGAACAAGATCGGAGCCAGCACAGAACAGGCCCACGGCACCGGGCCGCCTGTGAGTCTATGACCCAAACTCCATTTACCTTAATTTTTGACAGAGCCTGACAAAAGGCATATACATACAGCAACCTAGCATTTTCCAAAGCAAGTGACTACATCAATGCGCCACTGTCAGTCATCCTACCACTATGCGACTCCACCCATGCACAGACATGTAGCCTAGGTCTGCTGTAATTCTTGGTGATTGGTTGTGTTTACCTTTTATTCCACTTCCTGAAATGAATTCCATCAATCATCTCAGATCCAACTGACTGACTGCGTGCAAAGATATTAGGATTAGAATTGGCTAATATTATTAAAAAACATGGAAACATTGACTATCACTTGAGTCACAAGTACTTTGTTATTATTTAAACTACTAGTATAGTTCTACTTCATGCACATTTGCTCAGAGTCAGCAAGGATGTCTCTCCCTCTCATGCTCAGATTGTTGTGGCTCCCAAGTGAGATCTAGATCATCAGAAGGGATGCTTGGCGAAGAACTTGATAGACTAAGCCTCCTTTTCCTTGGTGGGGATTTGGAACACAATAGATCTACTGCATGAGTGGCTTCCTCATTTTCTTGCTCTGCATGAGGCTCAATTTCCTGAACTGTCCCTACTTCAGGAGGAACAACAACTACTATTGCGGGCGGTGGTTGTGGTTGTTGTTGTTGAACAACTACTATTGCGGGCCGTGGTTGTTGTTCACCACTTATCTGCTATGTTCCCTCATGCGTTGATTGTATACTACTTTGAGATAGCGATAAGTTTAGGTCAGGCTCAGCATCACTGCTTTCCACCATTAGGGTGGCTACCTCTTCCACACTCACCTGCTTGGGCCTGGGTTGGTGGGTTGGGTCCACTGATGTTGAGGTGCTGGCCCCAGCTTGCACCCCGGACACCGCTGCTGCAGGCGTACTTTTTGTTTTCCCAAAAAAGGTTTTGGAGTCAACACCAGACTTAAGTGCCACTTCTTTCCTCTGTTCTTCCTTCTTCTCAGCAACTTTCTTGGTCTTGAAGGACCTGGTACCTGCTTCCTTTGGGCCCATCTTCTTCAGATGTCAGAAGGACGTCCATCTGGTAGTACAACGGACGATGAATGATGACAGATATCTCCTCCTCAGTCTTTTGTGCACCTACAAGCAAAGAAGGCAGAAGAACATCAGTCAAATGTGGAATTTGTTGAGCTTTAATTTTAATTACTAGTAGTGTTAGTACACTCAGTAATAGTAAGAATAGCAAAGAACTAAATTACAAATGTAGTGGAAGTGGAACTTTTTTATCCTTAATTTGTGCATCATGTCGGATCGATGCAGCATCAGTGATCTGCAGCAGATAGCAATGGGGATGTAAACAGTAAGCCAACAGGAACAATGGAAAGACACACGGGCCTATGTGGCAAAAACAAAACAGCACACTACTACTACCACCACCACGGCTCCCAGCCACATGGTCACTCATCACAGGCACATGGGTAAAGCCCAGAAAACAACAAAGTCAAGCAGGCCTATATATCCCTATATGGCCAGACAAAGGAGGATGCCTGTTACACAACACAGCTTAGGGCAAAAAAGAAAATCCCCATGGCTAAAAGGTTGGAAAGTTACACAACAACAACACATACAACAAAGGCGTTTAACACACACCCAAAAAGTTAACTACACCCCAAACACCAAATTTGGGAATTCAATCCATGCCCTAAATGATGTTAAATTCAACAGACAACATAGAAACAGCTACATCAAGCACCCCCGCTGACTACCTCTGGGACTCTAGGCCTACTGGCACAGTGGAAGGTCACACAAAATGGCCGCCACCACATTGTCAGCCCATCCTCAAACAACAAAGTACATACAAAGGACAGGAACAGGAAGTTGAGGTCTCTGGGTAACTTAATTCCTCTTTTTAAAAAAATGAAAAGAAAAATGACTCCATGCTCTAAAAACTACAACCAAATGACAACCTGAGGATATTTTTTTAGCAAAATTAACAATATCATCATTTTCGAGAAGGTTTTATGCAACTCGAGACATATTGTCGCAAGATTGCAAATTCGGCGTTTTCGGCAGCGCAAACTGTACAAAACGTCGTTATCGCATGCCCGAGCACACAGATAGAGCGCGTGAAGAAGACAAAAATTGTAAGGTCGCGTTGTAGCACTGCGCAAAGTTACCAAAACTACATGAGCTGAATTTCCTGGGTTACCTACTGGCAGAAAAAGCCATATTATTTACACACACCCAAAACCTGCAATTCCACACCAAAAACCACATTTTGCAAATTAATCCAAAGCCATCCATGCCATACATGATGTTACAACTTAACCCCTTCCATGCTGATGACGGCCCCCGGCGTGTGCTGCTGACGGCTGGGGGCCGTCATGATATCGCCCACTCTCTAAATCGCCCGCACCTGCAAGGGGTTAAACAAACACCACAAAAACAGTTGATAAACTTTCATGCACCCATGATGACTCAAGTAGTACCCTTGGGCCTACTGGCAGAGTAGGCCACAAGCTTGTAGGCCTATGGCAAAAACACAGTGGCTGGTCCCACAAAATGGCCGCCACCACATGGCCGGGCGCTCACAAAAAATAAGAAAGGAATAAAAAACAGACAAAGCAGGCCTATGGGAAAAGCACAATGCCTGGCTTCACTAAATGGCCACCACCCACATGGTCAGCCCACCAACAAGAAAGTACATACAATAAACTTAAGCAGGCCAATATCCATGTATGGCCGGAAAAAGGAGGATGCCTGTTATTCTATTTACACATCACTGCTGAATGCAAAAAATAAAATCCACATGGTTAAAAGGTTGGAAAGTTACACAAAAATAACGCATACAACAAAGGGATTTATTAACACACACCCAAAAAGTTAACTACACCCCAAACACCACATTTGTGAATTCAATCCAATGCCATCCATGCCCTAAATGATGTTAAATTCAACAGACAACATAGAAACAGCAACACGAAGCACCCCAGCTGACTACCTTTGGGACTCTAGGCCTACTGGCAGAATAGACCACAAGTTTGGAGGCCTATGGCAAAAGCACGATGGAAGGTCACACAAAATGGCCACACCCAGATGGCCTGGCCACCCACAACAACATGAAAAGAAAGAGAAGACAGACAATACATGCCTATGGCAAAAGGACAATGCTTGGCTTCAGAAAATGGCTGCCACCCACATGGTCAGCCCACCCTCAAACAGCAAAGTACATACAAAGGACAGGAACAGAAAGTTGAGGTCTCTGGGGAACTTCCTTCCTCATTTTTAAAAAAGAAATGAACAGAAAAATTACTCCATGCTCCAAAAAATACAACTAAATGACAACCTGAGGAGTTTTTTTTAGCAAAATAAACAAAATCAACATTTTTGAGAAGGTTTTATGCAACCCTGAGACATATTGCTCGCGAGATTGCAATTCGGCGTGTTCGGCACACGAACTGTACAAAACTTCGTTATTGCATGCCCGATCACGCAGATTGAGTGCGCTAGAAGACAAAAACTGTAAGGTTGCGTTGTCACACTGTGCAAAGTTACCAAAACTACACGAGCTGAATTCCTAGGGTTACCTACTGGCAGAAAAAGCCATATTATTTAACACACAGGCAAAACCTGAAATTCCACACCAAAAACACAAATTAAACAAACACCACAAAAACAGTTGATTAACTTTCATGCACCCATGATGATTCGAGTAGTACCTCTGGGCCTACTGGCAGAGTAGGCCACAAGCTTGGAGGCCTATGGCAAAAGCACAGTGGCTGGTATCACAAAATGGCTACCACCACATGGCCAGGCCACCCACAGAAAGTAAATACAATGAACTCAAGCAGGCCTACATTAACTATATGAACTACTAGGGTTACATATTGGCTGAAAAGCCAATATTTAATTACACACAAAAACTAAAATTCCACTCCAAAAAACACAGTTTTGCAATTGAATCCAATGCCATCCCATATATTTAAAAACTTGAAATTCAACAGACACCACATAAATATGGTTGGACCCATGGGTACCTCTAGGCCTATTGGATGAAATTTCAATGAAATACAACTTGCCCCATCATGAAATTTCAGGCCTCCCTCAACAATAATTTTTAACAAGGATTGAAAAGCCCAGAAAACTGTAGTTAATAAAAGCTCAAATCAAACAAACATGTACCCCAATTCTCCAACTTACTTGTAAAAGTAAATTTCAAACCCAAAAGTCCTCAATAAATCCAATCAAATGATATGATGCAGCAGACATACACAAAAGTGATCCTTCCAGCTCCAAATCCAAATGAAAGTGAACAGCACATGGACAAAGCACTGGGAGGAGCCTGGTGGACAGGAACAGGAAGATGGAGACTCAGGGGTACTTCCTTACTCTTGAAAAAAGAGTAAAAAAAAGAGGACTCCTTGCACAAATAACTACAGCCAAATCACAATCTGAAGGGTTTTCCTGAGCAAAATGATCACTTTCGAGAAGGTTTTATCATGCTCGAGAGATATTCTGTGCCAGATTGCACTTTCTGCATTTTCGGGAATGCGATCTTGCCAACATTGCGCCGGAAGGAAGATTGCGCGTCCTAATGACGTGATCGCGCGCCCAAATGACGTGATCGCGTTCGCACAGTCTTGCAGGAATGTGCAGCCGGAATCCAAATGTTGTGTCGAACGCAGAACCACGGTAAGTCATTACCTCGCACGCGAACACTACGCTGTAGATTGCGAAGTATTCAACAACTTTGCGTTTACTGCAAAGCGCGAAGTTGCCGCCACTTCGCAAACTCCGTGAGCGGAGCAGAGTTCATTGCCCAGGGTTTATAGGGATGCCTGTACCCGGCCTCATCAAGAATAGTCAAGAGTGATTCATAGAGACTGCCATTTCTGTTGCAGAATGTGTACTTTCAGTGCTGATTACTAGTGACACCCTCTCAGTTAGAAAGCACAGTAGCTCTTTAACAACTTAGTTTGGCGGAACTGGCCTGCCATTCGGTCCCCGGTGCTTTGCACTGTTTAGTTTGTGAAGTGAATGGCTATGATTTGGATTATTTTGTTGTCATATATTTTACTATTTTTTTCTTCTTATTTTAAAATTGGCCCTTCAATGTTCTACTCATGATGTAGATACTGGCAGGAAAAAATAGAGGGTTGGCAGGCAAACAAAATGCCTTTACCGGTGACTCTTGTATGGCTTGATGAAGACAGATAGTTTCCCACCTTTGCCTACTTTTGCTGAGGCGTACATTTGGATGTGGTTCACAAATAGGCAGTTTTATAGACTAAAGGATTCCCTCCCCTTGAGGAGGGTTAATCCTTAAAGATGGAAAAGCCAAATGATGGCAGAGTGTTGTATGTAAAAATATCGTATACAGAAATATCACCTGTTATAAATATCATATTCTAAATGTTCTTCATAAAATTAATTTTCCATCGAGTATACATATTCTATACTTAATTCCAAACATAATCAATAGTTAGGACACAACATTTATGTTAGATGATAGTCTGACAATGATATTCTTCTACTACACCAGCAGAGGCAATGAGATATTAAGATATTCATGGGTAGGAGTGGGTTGGGGGTGGGGTAATAGGAGGTTTAGGGAGGAGATGAAGCCATGATCAAAGTGTCCACAGGGACTTTTCCCAGGAGGGTGAGAGTAGTCGGCTCAAAAGGCAGAAACTCTCTGTAGAGGTGAGGCAGAGAACATACCAGGGTTGGGAACTCAGATGGGGGAGGGGGGCTGCTGAGAGGCTGACAAAATTCAAAAAAATAAATTCTGACATATGAGTGTCAATCAATGAGTAGGCCAAGAAAAGACACGTACCTGAATTCTTTATATTCCAGCGGTCAGCCCATGCATAAGTGAGCTGTCCAAACAGATCCTTCCAAACGGAATTGAAGATGCAGTAAATGTAAAAAGTAATTTGGTAATTTTAACAAAAATAAAATAAAACGATCTGAGCAGCTGATAGTATGCCTACTCCTGTGAACAAGAAGCGTTATTTCTGTTTTCTAGTAAAACGTATCTGCGATCAGATAAGGTGAATTAAAAACTGCTGTGACTGTCAAGTGATACTTGGTTTTGACAAGCTACATTCACTTGCAGTTGTGTCGTGCCTGCTGTGTGAGTATGTCATCTCCTGCAGGGAAAGAAGTTCTTAGGAGAGGAAAAATATGCTGCTGTGCAATGTGATACAAAAATGAACTTCCTAGTTTTATTTGTAACTTCAACCTGAAAAAATGTAAAATGTAGATAATTTTCTGAAAGCTGCTCAATGACTTTAAGAACATATTTTTCCTCAATAGTTTGTTTACCAAAAACAGGTCTAAATTCGCTTTTTTTTACTTTTGGAAGTGCAATTTTTTTTAAATAAGCCAGTATAAAATTACATAAGACAACACACGATATCTACAACAGACCCAGAAGAAAAAAAAAAGGAAAGAACATAGGTAGTTAAACAACATCATAAAACAAATAGCTTTCGTATACAGTGTTATACACACACACACACACACACACACACACACATATATATATATATATATATATAAAAATATATATTCTCCTCCGTTCCTGCTCACAGTTGTGAGAGGTATCGCCAGGAAATGACACGGCACACCAGGTAAGTTCAGCACAAAAACTTTATTGTGCACAAACTAAAGTTTTTAGTTTGTGCACAATAAAGTTTTTGTGCTGAACTTACCTGGTGTGCCGTGTCATTTCCTGGCGATACCTCTCACGGCTGTGAGCAGGAACGGAGGAGAATACAAAGCGTGGTGTCTGAAATCACCCACGGCAGCAACATCGTGAGGCTGAGGATCGTACAAGCAGTAACATTGGATGTAATATATATATATATATATATATATATATATATATATATATATATATATATATATATATATATATATATATATATATATATATATATATATATGTATATATATATATATATATATATATATATATATATATATATATATATATATATATATATATATATATATATATATATATATATATATATATATATGATCAAGGCAGGGATCTGCCGAAACGCGTCGTGACGACATGGCAAGCACAGAAATAAATATCTAAAATTTGCACTAAACCTGGTCTTCCTAGTCTTTTCGTCCTTTTGAAGGCGAGCCTCGCAGCATATATATATAAATATATATATATATATATATATACTAGCAGCCCGTCCCGACGTTGTCCGGGTATGAATTGCTTCCGGCCAGTAGTATATTGTTTTGTAGGATTTCGTTTTGATAGCGTTTCTTATCTTTGACAGGCCTGTGAAACGCTCTGATTCACAGTGCACAGCTGATGCACTTAGGAGTGGGCGTTCAGTAGTGTGTGAGCTCGAGTTTCCCTACCCATTTTCCTTGCAATATTATATAGCCCGAACTCGACAACATCGCATGAGCACAATTTACATTACAGAAGAACACATTCATTTGTGGTAGGCACGGGGAGACAAAGCGATTTGCTTGGAATCACAGGATGTTGAGCTGATGCCGAGATTTGATCGTAGCTCCCAAGCTCTAAATTTCGCAATTCTAGAACTTGTGGAGGGAGGTGTGTCTAAAAGTGTATCTCGGTGCAGGCCATCAATGAGAGAGACCTGTGCATTTTTCAAATGGTTGGTGAAAAAATATGAGTATGTCGCTGGAGATGTGGGCCGCCGTGCCACCAATGTACTTACTGGGGGAGGGTAAACACCCATTATTCCGCTACTTTCTTTCCGCATACCATCACTCCGCATACTTTCATTATGAAAGTACCATGACTCCGCAATGCTATTATAACGCATGGCATTACATTTTATATGCTTTTACCACGCATACATTTACAACAGAATTCGTTGTAAATGCATGAATGGTAAAAGCATGTTTTTTTTTAATGTTTTGATAAGGTAAGTATGGGAATAGGGGTACATGTATTGGGGTACTGAGGTATATGTTTTGGGGTGTTTGGGTATTTTAAGGGTTCAGATATAGTTTTGGGTTATGGGGTACAGGGGTAGTTTTAGGGTTTAGGGATAGGTATGGGTTTTGGGGTACAGGGGTATGTTTAGGGTTCAGGGCTAAGTTTGGGTTTTGGGGTATAGGGGTATTTTCAGGGTTCAGGGGTAGGGTTGGGTTTTGGGGTACAGGGTTAATATTGTAAATGTATGTAAATGTAAATGTATTGGCATTTATACGGCGCACTACTTACCCGTAGGGTCCCAAGGCGCTTCGACCGCTGTGAAACCCTTCCTGGCTTCCCTGAGAGATGGTCCCCTTAATGGGTATCTCCAGGGTGAGACCAGGCATCCCCGGCGGTCTGGTGGGGCCGTTAGTGAAGATGAGGCAAGCTAATGCCCAGAGTTGCTGAGTGTGATCGCTGATCAGAGTGGGCACCGAGGCGAGAGAATTATCGAGTCCGCTGACCCTGGTCCAGAAACCTGCCGCGCCGGGAATCGAACCCTGGTCCCGGGCCGTCCTCTGCTCTCGGGTCTGCCGCCTCTAACCAGTGAGCCACACTACTTCACTAAAGGGTTCAGGGCTAGGTTTGGGTTTTGGGGTACAGGGGTATTTTTAGGGTTCAGGGGTAGGTTTGGGTTTTGAGCTACAGGGGTATTTTAAGGGTTCAGGGCTAGGTTTGTGTTTTGGGGTCCAGGGGTATTTTAGGGTTCAGGGGTAGGTTTGGGTTTTGAGGTGCCGTGGTATTTTTAGGGTTCAGGGCTAGGTTTGGGTTTTTGGGTACAGGGGTATTTTTAGGGTTCAGGGGTAGGGTTGGGTTTTGAGGTACAGGGGTATTTATAGGGTTCAGGGCTAGGTTTGGGTTTTGGGGTACAGGGGTATTTTTAGGGTTTAGGGATAGGTTTGGGTTTTGGGGTACAGGATATATTTATAGGGTTAAGATGGGTTAGTGTTTAAGGGTGTTGGGGTATTTTAAGGAGTAAGGGTGGGTTATGATTATGGGGTGCAGGGGTATTTAAAGGGAGCAGGGTGGGATTAGCACACGATATGAGACATGGCATGAAGGGCGGAACGTACCACACGCCCCCAGCATTTGTCGCACACGCCCACAGCACAACGCAGACACGCCGACAAGGGACTACTTTGCTAGCACGGTTCTTTTACCTTTTAAATGTATATAGCCTATGTCCTTCTGCTGCAACTGCCCTTTCCAACGCTGTATTGGGTGTTGTGATTGGTGCTGTGGTTCCTGAGATTACCCGCCTCAAATGTTTGGGCTCTCTCTTTAATATATTAGTACAAGCAGCCCGTCTCGACCTCGTCTGGGAGCAATCAGGCTTCCCCGAACCCTGCCTGCCCTGACATTGGCCATCAGCCCGGGCCCCCGTCTGCCCCATCCCCTGGCTGCCCCGACCCCCGCCTGCCCTGACATTGTCCTCCGGAGGCTTACCTCACACAATTATGCCAGAGGCCCAGTGTTGCAGTGGTGGCCAGCAGCAGCGCCTGAGGCACTGGGGAGCTTTCTGGGTAAGTGGGGCTCTGGCGCTCTGTTTGCAGGGAGTCGAGGATGAGCAGAGGTTGCAGGGATAAGAGTAGGATTTCACAGAGTATGGAGCGGCCGGCGGGAGTCGGGAGCTTGAGCACAATTATGCCAGAGGGTCCCCCTCCTGTCCTGAACTTCGCCTGCCCTGACATTGTCCCCTGGAGCCTTTTTGTTGTAACTCCCCGTAGCCCGCATGCCCCAACCCCCACCTGCCCCAACATTGTCCCCCTGAGCCTTACCTCAGCTACCGCTCCCCAGTTCAGTGCTCCTCGCTGCTCCGCCGGTCTGCTGCTGCTCACCGCCTATGTGCCGCTCCTCAGTGCTCCTACCCCACGCCATGTCTGCCGCTCAGCCGCCGCTCCTCATTTCAGGGCTCCTCGCTGCTCCGCCGGTCTGCTGCTGCTCACCGCTTGTGTGCCGCTCATCAGTGCTCCTCCCCGCGCCATGTCCGCCGCTCCTCCTAGCGTTCCTCACGCTCCTGTACGACGTCAGCACGCAGGTCGCGGCCGGCGCTACTTCGAGGGGACTACTCTTTTTTTAAATGTAAATTTAAATTTTAAATGTAAATTTTTCAAATATAACATATTTTTTAAATTTATATAGCCTATGTCCATCTGCACACCCTGAGGATTCCAACGATGTATCGGGTCTGTGGTTCCCGAGTTTACCCGCCTCAAAGCCTCAAAGTTCTTCCTTTATAATAGTAGTATAGATGGATATATGTATATATTCACTGAAAAAAACATAGGTTTCAGGCCTTATATAGTTAGGAATTAGCTTTTAAAAAACCTTTGAAATTCACTCAAAAAACTGTAAGTTTTAGGGGTGTTATAGTTAGCTGGACATTTCACTCATACAAAACCATTGAAATTGCTCCTATATAGTTAGTTGTACTAACTATAATTTGTGCAACCGCAATGCACTGCTGATGATGTCACATATTGGATCATTCATGACATGGTCAGTGACATCACTGATGACATCTCAAATGACATCACTGATGACATCACTGATGACATCATACAGTGAATGTGGTTTGCTTCGCTTTTTAAATATGCATTATATATATAGCATTTGCATTGAAGAATGAGTGGATATATATAAATACATATTTGGATGGAGGATTTAGCAGCTGTGTAATTGACTGTTTACTTGACCAATTTATAGTGTCTCACTAAATATAGTGGATTGGGACTAAACTGTGTGAATATCTGTATCACTTTGTCAGTTGTTGTGTAAACTGGTTCTACAGTTGGTTACTAGCCATGTGAAAGTCTATATTAGTTATTGATTAGATAACTGAGTATTTGTATGGGAGAGTGAAAGTGTGTGTGGTTCGGTGGGGGGTGTGTGACTGTCCAAAGATGTGTGAATAGTTGTTCTAACAGTTTGGGTGAGTGAATCTCTTTATGGGTGTGGTGATGAGCAAATATATTTGTCAATGGTACATGTCCAACAAACTAGAAAAATAAAAGGCAGTGTATGTGTCAGTTGTTGTATATAAATAAGTATACATAAGACTCAATGATTGTGTGAGTGACTGTATGGATAACTATATACTTGTAAAAATGATTTTATAATTCACTAAGTATGACTTACTATCTAAATGAATAGATGAAGTGGTGTTTGTATAAGTGTGTAGTTAAGTAAATATGTAAGTATGATCTATTGTTGCATTAGTGAGTAAGATGACTTCATATGTGAATAGGATGTGTGCTCTTGTTTAATGTCGATATAGGTCTATAAATAGTTTGATAATGTTCTATTGTTCATTGACAGCATGTATGAGTGAATCTACAGATAAGTGATTAGATGTGTGTATACATCTATGAATCACTGAGTGGGTTTTTAGATACTTGTATTGCTGTGACAATAGATTCAAATATGATACTCTGTATTTTACAAAGAGTGATGAAAGATTTTACTAGTGTATGAAAACGTGTATGTGATTGTCACGTGGATGATGTCATCTGTGATGTCATTTGAGATGTCATCAGTGATGTCACTGACCATGTCATGAATGATCTAATATGTGACATCATCAGCAGTGCATTGCAGGTGCGCAAAATATAGTTAGTACAACTAACTATATAGGAGCAATTTCAATGGTTTTGTATGAGTGAAATGTCCAGCTAACTATAACACCCCTAAAACGTATAGTTTTTTGAGTGAATTTCAAAGGTTTTTTAAAAGCTAATTCCTAATTATATAAGGCCTGAAACCTATGGTTTTTTCAGTGAATTTCAAAGGTTTTTTAAATGCTAATTCCTAACTATATGAGGCTTGAAACCTCTGTTTTTTTCAGTGAATTTGCAAAGTTTTTTTAATGCTAATTCCTAACTATATAACGCCTGAAACCTATGGTTTTTTCAGTGAATTTCAAAGGGTTTTTAAATGCTAATTCCAAACTATATAAGGCCTGAAACCTACGGTTTTTTCAGTGAATTTCAAAGGTTTTTTTATATGCTAATTCCTAACTATATAAGGCCTGAAACCTATAGTTTTTTCACTGAATTTGCAAGTTTTTTTAATGCTAATTCCTAACTATGTAAGGCCTGAAGCCTATGGTTTTTTCAGTGAATTCGCAAGGTTTTTTAAATGCTAATTTTATTAGCGAATAACGTTTAAATATGTTAATATCATTGTGGGACCACCTGAGCAGCCCTAGGGGGTCAGATTGTTTCTACCCTGCCCCCTTTCTGCATTCTACATGCTTGTTTTTCTGCTTCTTTTGTGCCTCGGTCTACCTAGCACAAGATGAATGCCAACACTTCCTGGTTAGAAGTGTTGACAGCCAATGAGCATGCTGCTTTCCTGCGAAAGGCATGCTGATTGGCTGCCACTGTCTGTCAACACTCCAAATCAGGAAGTGTTGGCAATCATATTGTGCCTCGGTAGAACCAAGGCACAAGAAAGCAGTGAAACAAAGGTGCAAAACACGCAAAGGGGGCAGGGTAGAAGCACACTGACCCCCTAGGCCTGCTCAGGGGGTCCCACAAGGACCCCCCAGGCCCAAACATATATATAATTTTTGGTTTTCCCCGTGGTACGCTCAGGGTACGCGTACATGGCATCGCACCCAGTGCGTACTCCACAAAAATGTCAAAAACAAAATATTCATCTTTTTTTACCTTCGGGGTCCTCCTAGGCCCCACTGATAAAACCCAGGGGGTCAGGGGGTCTCTACCCCGCCCCCTTTTATACTTTTCCCCTTTTGTTTCTCACCTCTTGTGTCTTGGTTCTACCGAAGCACAAGATGGCGGACACAAGATGGCCGGACCGTTTGGAATGTTCACAGACACCCGTGAGCCAATCAGCTTTCTGCTCGCGCACTTCCATGTCACGTCGGGTGCGCTTCCCGGTATGCGTACCTGTTAGCGCTCGAAGCGCACATATAGATATATATGTGTTTTTGAAGTTATTTTCGTAAAAACCACTGGAGCAATTTTCTCCAAATATAGAAAAGGCACTTCTGTGTACCAGTCCCTACAATTTTGCCAAGTTTGGTGTAATTCCGTTCAGCCGTTCGGGCTGTAGCCGTGTCTAATCGTCCTATGGAAATTAACATGGGGAAAACACGTTTTGGGACCCCACTTATTTCTCGGCCCCCGCATGACGAATCCCCCCAAAAGTTCCAGGGAAGGAGCGGAGCAGAGCTGGCCTAAATTTGGGGAAATTACACACACATTCCTCAACCGGCGCCAAAGTTATTCTCAATAGAATGTTGCAGATTTCCTATGGTAGCTAGGTCCTAACTATATATACCTACTGGCTATCGCCAGTAGGAAATATATATGTGGTCCCCTCTGGGACACCAAACCTCCTGCGCGTTACTTAAGTCCTAGTTTACGTAAAACATGGATATAACCCAAAACACTTAAATTAGGACACTAAATAAAAAGAATAAAATAGATTGAGCCTTCCCAGGCGAGCGGGGCCTAACTAAGATCTTATATTGCTGGCATCAAAAAATCAGTTAAAGCTCCCCAAATCTGGGGGGCGCTAGAGGGCGCACTGCGGAATGGCCGCACTGTCGTGAGGCTCCCGCTGCCCGGAGCTATTATCCGTCTAGGTATCCTGATTACCATCTCTGCGCCCTGAACTGTCCCCACGGATCGGTTGGGATATCGACTGTCCACCCGCGGTCCAACTCCTGAGTCATTCGAAGGTTGCTGGCCGAAGTTACGAGGATCCCAAGTTTCTCCGACTCGCGCTCTGGAAGTCTGATGCCCTCTTGCCCGGCATCACTGCTCATGCCAGTCCGGGGCTCTGCACGTGGGGTGTAGGCCTAGCTCCGCCCTTCTCCGCCAGGCCCGTTCGCTGGTCGGGCAAGACGCTTGGCTCTTCCTTGTTGTCGGACCTATCTCTCGGCTATCCCATCTGCCTGCCCAGATACCATTGCTTACGGAGGCGCAACGGATCTTCTCCTTGGATTCTCAGGGTTTTGCCCCTTGGGCTGAAAGCGAAGACGGCCATTTCTCGTCGTTGGGAGTGGCGGGGCGTGTTGGCCTGCTCGTGCCCCCACGATTCGAGCTGCTTTCTACTTGGCCGGGTCCCTTGTCCGACCTCTGTCCTGCCTCCTATTTGCATCGGTCCCCCACCGCACCACCGCTATGGGGAAGCCGGACACTAAACAGTCCAAATTGTCCTTTGACTCTGGAGGGGCTAGGCGTGGGACGCGTTTGCTCCAGGAAGCTGGGACTTCGCGGTCCCCCCCCCCGAATGTCGCTGAGAGTGTCCCGCACCCACCACCACCGGACTTTGCCCAAATGATGCAGGAGATGAGGCAGGGGTTCGCCACTATAGTGGACAAAGTGGACAAAATATCGTCGCTCATGGATGCGGTCGTCCAGAAATTGGACGTGCATGAGGAGCGCTTGACGGCGGCGGAACAGCGCATTTCGGACCATGATGACACGGCGGCCACCCATACCACCCAACTGGCGAGAATGGACAACATCTTGCGTGTCATTGCTGCTAAAAACGAAGAGTTGGAAGCGAGGAGTAGGCGCAACAACGTGCGCATTGTAGGTGTCCCGGAGTCCACGAATGTGGGCAAAATGGAGACTTATGTGGAGAGGCTACTGATGGGCGCCATTGGGACGGAAGTTTTCTCGTCCCAGTTCATCGTTGAGAGAGCGCATCGGACGTTGGGGCCTCGCCCGGCCTCTGGGGCTGCACCGCGTCCCATCATTGCGCGCCTTTTGAATTATCGTGATCGAGACGCTGCTCTTCAGGCTGCCCGCACTAACAGGGCTCTCTCCTTCGAAGGGGTGTCTTTTACTATGTACCCCGACTTTACGCCGATGGTGCAGGACCAGCGTCGGAAGTTCTTGGGGGTGAAAAGGAAGCTTCGGGACCTCCAAGTGGACTACGCCTTGCTTTATCCGGCTAAACTTAGAGTGACGCATCAGGCTAAACAACATTTCTTCACCAACCCACAGCATGCTGAGGACTTTGCGAAGCGCCTCCAGCGCGAGCGAGCTGCTGCGGATCGGGGTGACGATCGAGATCCGGAGGGTGAACATTCGGCGGCTGAGGAGGAGGTCGCCTGATTCTGGTGACATTGGACTTTGTCTATCTTCTGCCTGTTTTTCTGGAGTACTGTGGACATGTATCTTTTGTATTGAGGCCTGCTGTCTTCCTTCTCCGTATTTACGGCTAGCTATCGTCCGTTGTTGTTTTTTTTTTGCTGATGCGTGGGTCATTTCTGTATTGTGATGAATGAGTGCGTTTTTGCTATTTATTTTTGTGGGGTCGGTGTGGCACCGCAGGATGGTGATATTTGGTGTTGCGCTCTGGGCACCCACCCCCCCGTGCTGTGCCTGGGGCCGCCTGATACTTGTTGGCGCGGACACTGGCGTGGCGTGAGGGAGTGGCGTTGTGCACCTCTGGAAGGTTCCCCGGAGGGTGTGCCCCATGTTTACCTTTGTTTTGGATTCTAGTCCTCTGTTGGTTGACTGGTTGTGTGTTGGGGGACGGGGGGGGGGGGTATGCGTGGCCTGATGGTTGGGGTGGTGTCAGGTGGGTGGATGGGGTGGGAATGAAGCTGTCCATGTCGGGACTTCTGGTTCGCTATCGGAACTGTTGCTGCTGTTTGAGTGCACGGAAATGTTGTGGCGCCCGCTATCCAGGCTGTTCCACCTTTCTATCCGGCGGGATTGGCCCTGGGGTCCGTGCTCCCGTCCATTTTGGGCCCGAGTGCAGCGGCCGCCATTTTGGGCTGCCACGTGACGGGGCGCACTCTGCTAGCGTATCATGTGTGCGAGTTGTGGGCCGCGTGCGGCGCGCAGTATGTCCTGAGTGCTTGATGCATGGATGGATTGGTTGGGGGGGAGTTGTTGTGTTTTTGTTTGGATGGTTTGGAGATGACTGGGAAATGTGTGGAGTGTATGTGGGGGTCTGTCCGTGCCCTGAGGCGTGGACCTATCGCTGGCTATTACTGGTAGTTGGATGCCCTGTATTTGTCTGTTGGGTCCCATGGGGCCCTGAATCTGTGTGATGTTGACTGCTGTTGTAGACCAAATCTCGATTTTGTCCTGGAATGTACGGGGCCTTAATGATGCCAGGAAGTGTCGTAGTGTGATCCAGTATCTGGACAGGCATGCTATTCATGTTGCTTTTCTCCAGGAGACGCATCTGCGCCCCGCTCCCTCCCCCACTTTTGGCGGGAGGTGGGCTGCGGCCAGGGGGTTTGCTTCCTATTCTTCTTATGCTCGTGGGGTTGTCATCCTTATAAAAAGATCGCTTGCATTTCAGGAACTTGGATCTGTGGGGGACCCTGAGGGGCGCTATGTGCTGCTGTGGGGACGACTTGGGCAGAACACTGTACTGTTTGTTAATTGCTATGCTCCTAATGTTGATACGCCAATCTTCTTTGTCACTCTGTGGGGTCATGCACTTGCTGTGGATGCTACTCACATTGTGTGGGGGGGTGACTTTAATCTTGCATTTCAGGCCCAGTTGGACAGATCGGAGGATAGTCCTCAGTACAATGTACAAGCTAGAGAAGTGTTGCGGGGGATAGTGGAAGAGGCTGGGATGGTTGATAGCTGGAGGTACACCCACCCTGCCACCAAGGAGGGCACTCATTACACCACACATGCTCGCTCATGGGCGCGACTGGACTATGTGTTCCTCTCTAGAGGGTTGATGGCTGGCCTACGGGAGGCTACACATCTGGCTCGGACGTATTCTGATCACTGTCCGGTGAAGGTTGTTTTATCCGTCCCCGGGCTGCATAGGCCGCGCCCCCCTTGGCGTTTGTTTCCGACTGCTTTGCTTGACCCAGTGTTCAAGGAGGAACTCAGTGTGGAGGTGGAGGCGTTCTTCCCTAGAAACAAGGGCTCTGTGGACAGCATTGAGGTCATTTGGGAGGCATTCAAGGTTACGATCCGGGGTGTCACTATTTCTAAAAGTTGTGGAATACTCCGTCTGATTGTTCGGGCCCTCGAGAGCTTGGAGGCTGATTTGCGAGACTTGGAGCGCAGGATGCAGGGTGACTCGGACCCTGCGCTTCTGGCGCGGTTCCGCGCTAAGCTTTCCGAGTATGAGGAGGAGGCTGCTCGAGAGGCTAAGCATAGGGGGAAATACTGGACGTCGAGGCGATACTGCGAGGGGGAGCGACCCGGTAAGGTCCTCGCTGCCCTTACTAGGCATCCTAGGCATGAGTCGGACGTGTTGGAATTGGTGTCTCCGGATGGCACTCGCTGTCGAGACACTTCGGAGATTCAGCGCACTTTTATTGATCACTATGCACACCTTTACACGACACAGCAGACGGGAGAGACTCGCTACGGCGGCTTCCTCGATGAGTTGGCGCTATGTTGGTTATCGGATGGTCATCGTGAGTTCTTAGGCAGGCCCCTAGAGGTGGAGGAGGTCAGGAATGCCATCATGTCTCTCTCTAATGGGAAGGCCGCCGGGCTGGATGGCCTTCCTGCTGAATTTTATAAGTGTTATGTGGACACCATGGCCCCTGTGCTCCGTGAGGTGTTTGAGGAGTCTCTGGAGGAGGGACGTCTACCGGGCTCCATGCGGGAGGTCGCCATCACGTCGCTGCTCAAGCCGGGTAAGGATCCGTTGGATGTGGGCTCCTACAGGCCCCTCTCATTGCTCAACTGCGATGTTAAAATTCTTGCGAAGGTCCTGGCGGTGAGACTAGCCGAACTCATGCCCGTTATCGTGTTGCCTGACCAGTTGGGATTTGTGCCCAGCCGTTCTACCTCTCACAATCTTCGCACTTTGTTTTCGCTTGTGTCGACCATTGATCCCACTGTCCCGGTTGCCGCTATCTTTCTTGATGCCACCAAGGCGTTTGACTCTGTTGAGTGGGGCTACCTTATTGATGTTCTTTGTCGGATGGGTTTCCCCAGGATTTTCATCTCTTGGGTTAAGCTTTTATATACTGATCCGATGGCGAGGGTAGTAGTGAATGGGGTGCTATCCCCCTCGTTCCCTCTCACGAGAGGGACCCGACAGGGTTGTCCCCTCTCACCCCTCTTGTTTGCTATCGCCATTGAGCCGCTGGCCTGTAGGATTCGTCAGTTTCATCAGCAGAGCGCCTTTAATTGTCTTCAGCGACAGGTCGGCATTTCTTTATACGCCGACGATGTCACACTCTATGTTAAGGACCCTGAGAACAACCTGAATTCGCTCCTGCGGGAGCTGGTCGCTTTTGGAGGTGTCTCCGGGGTTCACATCAACTGGCGGAAATCTCAATTTTTCCCCCTCACTGCTGCGGTGGCCAGGTTCCCCCTTGACTACCCTCTGGAGTGGTGTGACTCGGAGTTGCGATACCTCGGTGTTGTCATATCCTTGAATAGGGAAGACGCGGTTCGGCTTAACTATGGTGTGGCCATTACTAAACTGGCGGATGATATCACCAGGTGGATGTCTTTGCCTCTCTCCATGGCCGGTAGGGCGTCTCTTATCAAGATGGTAGTTCTGCCCCGCTTTCTTTATCTCTTTCAAAACCTCCCATATCATCCTGGTGCTTATTTCTTTCGGAGACTTCGCTCCGAGCTCCTGCGGTTGTTCTGGGGGGGCAAGCAGCCACGGGTGGCCTGGGCCACCCTAACGTTGCCTTATGCTGATGGCGGTTTCGACGTCCCTGACTTTGAACTTTATTATCTCAGCGCTCAGGCGCATTATGCTTATCACTGGATGCGCCCCACGCCGTTCATGCCCCAGATCGCTGCTGAGCATTGGGTCGCCCACCCGCTCCCACTTGAAGGGATGGTTTTGGGCAAGGTGTCAGATGTGGAAACTCCTCGCACGACGGTAACGTGCACGGTGGATGCTTGGAGGCGAGTGGCTCATTTGCTAGGCGTTTCCTTTCTCTACTCGCCAGCCTTACCTCTGTCGTATCATCCGGATTTGTCGCTGTTGTTGGAAACGGGGTTTCAGCGAATGTGCAAGCGGCTGGGTGTCCTCACGTGGGGCGACTTGTTTCATGACGATGCCTTCCGTACGCAGGCTCATTTCTTCGGTGCGGCTGCTTGCTCCCCTCTAGACCTGTTCTACTTTGTCCGCCTGCGGCAGGGCATGCGTGCTCTGCTACCAGACTACCCTTCGGAGCCTGGGGTTACCCTCCCCCTCCACGTGCTGTTGGTTTCAGATGGGCGACACCTGGTGTCGAAATTATACGGGGCTATTCGCCGACAGCGATCGGTCCCGGCCAATCGGGTGCGCGAGCAGTGGGTTGCTGAATTGGGTGCTCCTATTACAGACGAGCAGTGGAAATATTGCTGCGGGCTCACGGCCAATGTTTCTTCTAGTTGTCGCCTTAAAATCATCCATTACAAGTTTGTTCAGAGGTACTACTATACTCCGGCGAGGAAACTACGGTTCCATTTAGCGGAGGATGACAGGTGTGCTAGGTGTCGGGCGGAAGGCGCTGACTTTTTGCATTTGGCTTGGAGCTGTGCGGGGGTATTGGATTATTGGACTCAGGTGCATGAAGCTCTGCAGGTTATGGCGGAGGATGGGGTGGCGTTAGACCCCTTGGTGATGTTACTTGGCTTCTCTAAGGACGTACCTGCCTCTCACCGTAGATTTGTTGATGTGGCCCTGCTGCTGGCTAGGCGTAGGGTTGCTTGCTGCTGGGGTCGTGGTAGGGTGCCGCGCTTTCAGGATTGGGTGACTGACCTCATATACTGTCAGGATCAATATAACATCTATTCTGACTTGATGCCTGTTCGATGCAGACCAAAGGACTTTTGGAGTCCGCTCCAGGTGTACCTCCTAACCAGGGCTGTGCGGGACTCTGACTCTGAACCTGGGGACCGCGAGGGGATAGGTTGATGACAACATAATAGGCTGGGATTTTACACAACGCCTGCTTTTCTTCCGGTATCGGGAGAGGGGCTGACTGTCTCCTTTTCCTGTGCACTATTGGGGGGTTGTAGTCTCCCTTACGACTGGTGTATTACTGGTAATTCAGAGTGTATCCCGGTGCAGCACCTTTAATTCCTGTGTTCCTCCTATTTGAGTCCCCCCTGTCTCATGTGCTCTCAGCTACGGTACTGTATTCACACTGCATTGTCTTATTGGCTCGCCTGCCCATGCTGGATCATTGTATTCTAACCTCTATTGTACATTTCGCTATTGCTCCTTGTATTGACTTATGCCCTGCCCTGTACTTCCTTGTATCTCCTTGATTTTGGTTTTTTTTTTATTTTTTTTTCTTGGCTCTGACGTACCACTGTAATGGCCATATGTGACTGTCTGTTTTGTATGTACAATTCCCTTGAACCCGGTTGTCTCCAAATAAAGGTTTAAAAAGCTCCCCAAATCTTGCCGCCCAATCTTCGTTTCAGTGGCCCTTTGATAGCGTACAGGTTAGTTTCAAGTTTTCAGATGGCAAATAGCCTTCCTCTCCACATCTCAAACATAGATGGTTCTTTCTGGCACCACAGTGAGGCTATACATAACCTTGCAACTGCGGCAGCAATATATATTAGGTATTTATATGGATACTTTCCATGTGTAGACGCTTCATCCTCTACAACCCCCAGCAACATAACTATTGGAGTTATCTCAATATGTGCCCCTGCTACTTCAGTTAAGAAGATATGCATGCTATTTATAAACAATTTTAAATCTGGTCATGTGGTAAACATGTGGACTATTTCCACATGTTCCCTCCCAAATCGAGAACATGTATCTACATTTATCTTGCCCCAGCAGGCAATTTTAGCTGGTGCATAATATAAATTGAACATAGTTTTGTACTGTTGTGTTTTCAAATTTGAGGATATTAAAAGTTTATCGACTAAGAGAATAGATTCCTGTAAAATATTACCCTCTACCAGCACTCTAGTATTCCATTTAGCATTTTGTGCCTCATCATCATCCTTTTGCAGATCAATGAATGCCTGATATATACTCACAAATTTTCCCAGGTCCTTCACAGTTTCTAAAAGCTTGCTTGTCTGAGCTAGGCAAGAGATATCCCTCCTTTTACACAAAAAGTCCTGAATCTGTAGGAATTTTAAAAAATCTGATGTGGGAAGATCATAGTTAGCCATCAATAAGATGTATGACTTAACACCATTACTATCTACCAACTGACCCAAGGTTGTAATTCCTTTACTTCTCCATCTGTTCATAATACCATCTAGAAGGATAGCTGGAAGCAGGGCTATGGCATCCGTGGGGGTATAGTGGTTAATCCTGTCTATATTTAGCTGTCTCCTTATTTGAAGCCAGGCCTTGTGGCGCCCTTGAAGTGGGTCTTTTTGTAGTAGCTGGGCTCCAGAATTTTAAAGAAAGTTCTCTCTGCCCTTTGGCCAAGTAATAGTTAGAATATATGAGGCACATCCCCTACGCTTTCATCATTAGTCCCAAGCAATAAAATTCCAATATGCTGTAATAAACATCCCCAATATTAAACCTGGAAATTAGGAACCCATCCCCCTCTATCACGCAGGAGGGTCATACATTTTCATGCTCACCGGAGTTTTCCCTGTGCCAATAGAAAACTATTGGAGATAGATTGCAGTCTCTGCATTGATCTCTGCCATTTTTTCAAAGCTGGACCCTGTGTGCACCTCCGGCTCATGATGGAACTCAGCCTCTCATGCACACCCCTCTTAAAGGTAAGTATTTGAAGTGGATAACGTTTGCTATGCACGTACAGAGTTGTGGCATTAGCACTCATGTTAATTTGGGTTTTATGTCAACAGCATTTGAAAATGATAACAAATTGCATTTTATACAACACTTCATGCAACACTTTTGCCATGTCTACATGCTGTAAAACAAAAATATAAATGATATCTAATTTATGATAATCATTTTACTGACCTTAAAAGGATGGAAGGCTGAATCTTCCATGTTAAATGAACTTTTTACCTCTCAGGTCACCTCATTTTCAATACCAAGCATTTTACTCATTAAGCCTAATTCTGCCAACTGTTATGGAGGATTTTATATCAATATACCAGCAGGTCTCTAGCAAAAATGGAATTATTTTAATTCTGATGGAATGCTCAAAATATTGTTGCTTCCATTATTGTGATGAGTGGGTTGGCCTGGCCATTTGTAGGACGGCTTAATTCTCCTATGGTCATCAGAGGACTAGCTAGCTCCCTGTTCATGCTATTGGCTCTTTGGTGTGTCATTCCACTTCCTAGGGAGAACTTCCTTTACAGTGCTTGTGGAGCATTGTATTGCACAATTGGGTGGGAATATGTGTTAAATGCAGGAAGCATTTAGAAAAGATGTGTTCCCCATCATGCACAAATTCTTACCTGACATCTAATCTGAAAATTAAATGTCTAAATAATCTATATTATGTGGCGTTTACTTCTTTCTGTAAAAAAAAACTACATACAAAAATGTATGTATTTTAGAGTTGACATATAACTAAATAATGTTCCTGTTACTTTACTCAGGATCCTGCAGCGATTCCAAAGTTTGGATCAGCAGGTTTCATTCATTTTAAGTTTGCTTCTTAAACAACTTAGATACCGCTGTGATCCTTCTTCTGTATTATTATTTTGTAGAGCCGTTTCTGCCCCGGAGACCCCTCCCCTGGGACTTTTCGATTTATTTTGGAGAGGTACACAAGCCATTGAAAGGACCCTTGGACCCTATTCGCCAGGGATAACTGACCTATTTTGGGGAGGAGGGCGTGCGACCCCGAGTCATAGGAGGGTTCCAGGGGCCTCATCTTCTGTGGCCCAAAGCAGTGTCCTATACACCCCATACCTGGGACACTGATGTGTTCCCTGCTTGGGAGAGTGTGGGCAGGGAACATAACATCACTGCAACATCTGAAATGAAATAATTGATGACACACTATGACTGGCTGGGGCGTAAGCTATAGTGACTTTAGGTCATGATTTATAGTTACTTGAAATAACTTTAACTGGTGAATTCCAGTGGTTTTGTTAGTTTAAAACAGTGTGTTTTAACTAACATTTTCACCTAACCATAACATCCCTTTAACCCTTGTTTTTTCAGTGAGTATATATGTGTGTGTGTGTGTGCATATATCACACACATATATTTTGTTATTATTTTTTAGAGGGAGCCATATATACCCAAATATTCACATAGAGAATAAACTAGAACTTCTGCCCTCACCAAGTCACGTTCATTTTGTGGGCACACGTTCTTGTTAGTTCATTAAACTAAAAATGGTGAATTTCATTCATATCTAAATCTTACTTCTTCTTCTTTAGTCTTGACAAAGCAGCTGATTCTATCTTTACATGTTCATATCAATCAGGTTCGCAATTGCTGACATTTGTCTCTTTAAGAAAGTATTTATAAATGTAACTAATGCGTAGTCATTTCATGTTTACCAATAATCATGACCATTTATTGTTGGCAACCTTGCATGTGTCACAGAGATGTTCTCATTACAGCAGCTTCAGTCCAAGAATAGGGGTTACCTGAGCAAAAAGAAGCACTTTCTCACAATATGCACCTATCCTCTATGTTCTCTGTATGCTACTCACTTTTCTGCCTACTTCTCTTAATGATAAGTGTGCACAACAGACATATGAAAGTTCCTATGCATGACAGTATTGGGAAGAGAGACAATGGCTCTGTTAATGAGGTTCCTCTCCAAAGGGGGATGTAGTGGTATGGGACTGTTTTAGTATGCTCAGCGCTTGAGTCAGTTCTGAAGAACTAAACTGCTAACCAGGTAGAGAATAGTGATTGAACTACTAGAATGTTAAGTGACCTCATACCCAAGATGCAGAAGGCAGATTTTACTGTAATCAAGTGCTTAGCTTTGGCTGCTGTGGCTCAACATTTTAGCTGCAACAAAGCAATATTGTAGGTGATAAATCAAACAGATACAATTACAAAATCAGCAAATAAAATAATAAAAAAGAAATTATTAATACAATATAAACGTTACAAATTTTAGTTAAGGGGCTTGGAAGGTATGACTTTCTTAAGAAAAGGCAAAAGTGACATCAGAGATCAATAAAGATCCCAAATGTCAGTCTTATCCTGTAAGGGTGTGATGTTCAAAATGGCCACCAAAGAGCTGCAGTACTTTCATTGCTAGCACTACATTCATATTAAATGACTCAGATGATAATCTTTAAACAGTGAAAGTTTTAGCTAAAAATGCCTTCTTTTCAGAAATAAAGCCTTACTTGCAGCAAAAATATTGAAACAAAATAACACATTTTAAAAATATGTAGAAAATGTTTTGTTCTTCACTCTTGGTGCTATAATTCGTACATAACACTCCAGATTTTTTCCGGGGAACCTAGGCCCTGGACTCAAGGAAGGCGGCAAAAACTATTTCGAGAGCAATTCCCATGTCCAAGGTCACAGAACACTGTATGATCAGCCTACAGTCCGATCTAAGTTGTTCCCCTGGTTCTTCTTCAAATACTTTTTGTTCTTTGATTTGAAAGTATATTTCTGGAGGCCAGATTCCCTGCCTCATAGAGTACAACAGCCAGAGATATAGATTAAAGCAGCATCCTGTTCCACGGTTATTCCAGAGGAAGAAGGGATAGTCCAACAGCAGTATTCATCTAATTGGTTTCTCCAAATTGAAGGAAATGGCCTTATATCCAGGTATGGGAACCAAGAAATGTAGCAGGAACTCAGCAATGGTTAATGGGTGCCTTCACCTTATTGTCATAGAGTTCTCACAATGGGTCCTTCCTAATTTTGCTGCACTTTACTGTTAAGACCCTTGCAATAGTGTTGATACCTTTTCCTGGGTAGTTATAGGCAGGGGAAATCTAATCACAGTTACAGCAGGCGGCAGGAGCCTGGAATAACCAGTTTCGAGGCTACCATGACATTGCTCCTAAAGATCATCTTTGCAACATTTGCTTTAAAAATCCCGGAACCCCAAAACATTACTTCTAAATTCATATAATATTTATAAAAGGCTTCAAAGATGAACTTTTTAAAAGGTTACTTTGATAAGTAGGACCTGGTTTAGAGTTTGGCATGCAGGTTAATCCATCGCAAAGTACCCTATTTGCCATAAGCTCTTTCTGCCACGCCTCATTTAGAGATGGGCAGACCATAAGCTTTCTGTCGATGGAGCCCACATAGGCCCTGTTTACGGAAAGCTTCCTCTCATGGCCTGATGGAGTGGAGGCTTTTGGAGGAAGGGTATTACACCGCCTACTGTTTTTAGGATGAATGATGTAATGTCCTTTTTTTCTGTACATCATCACGTTGAGGGCCAGAAAAAAATTAATAATGACCCCCATACTCTAGGAGAAAGCTCTGATGGTGTAAGGGTCACTAGCCTTTTGTTTTTCAAAAGCAAAGTCCCTATTTGGGAGTTTTTTGCCTGATAAACAAAAACTGTAGACAGTTTGTGTGACTGACCCTTTCAATTCAAAGAGATGTCCACTGGGCTGGACATCATCTTTAAAGTTCATAGTATTTTGTCAAGGTGGTAGAGATAATATCCTCCGCTATTTTGGAGGATTGTTCTCCATCCATTAAAGCCTAAATCAGGCCCTAAGTATTTTTTGGATTTTATAAACCAAGAAGGCCTTGGCAAGGGTAAGATTGATGTAGCCTGTGTAGTTAATCCATCATTTCAATCCTTTTAAAACAAAAAACATTTCATTTTCATATATGGAATGCCTCACTTCTCAATATTGTACACCTAGACCTTGTAGGCTCCGAGGCACATTTTACAAGTGACTTAGTTAATGTTAGAAAAAGTATTTTAAATTTGTCGAAAAGGTATATACTGACAAATGATTGGTGCCTACAGTTGATCAACCCTCTTAGGGCACTCATGATACAATGTATTTAAAGTCTCTTGCACAGGTGGTTTAAAGCCGCACGTGACGTCAGACCTTTAATGCCACCTATACAGTTATAATGCTTTTTGACCATGGAGTTGTCTTTAAAGACAAATGTGCCAATTGAGGTTAGCAGTTTACTTGCCATGCTTTAGGGGTCACCGTCTCAGTGCCCAGAAGTGTAAAGGTGTCAGCAAATCAATCCATAAAAATGAAAAAAACGCTGGGGGTACCACAAAAAAATGTATTCCCATAGTACTCAAAACAGTTGCACACCACATTAGGGTTACTGCCACTAATGACAATTAAATTCCATGACCACTCTCTACTGTCCATTTAGCAGCAAACATTATATCCCGAAACCCACTTTTCCTTTGCTTGTGAGTTGAGCAAATGTTTTACGGTACTTATTGTCTCGACTTGTGGTGTGCGATTGTTTTTTGTCACTTCCTCCATGAGCTGTGAGCAGTGAGTATCCTAAGCAGGGAACGAGGAGCAAGGAGCACGGCTGAGGTGAGGCTGCGAGGGGTCGAGAGGAGCCGGGGTAAGGCAAGTGAGCCCTCACCCCCACCCCGAAAGCCTGAGCCGAGCCGAGCTTCAAACCAAGCGGTATCTGGCACCTGGCGCCTCGGAGCAGCAAGAGGAGTGGTGGGAGGCAAACGGCGAGCAATCGAGCGGTGAGCGCGGGCAGGTGAGTTTGTTTGTGGTTCCCTGCCTGCGGCCGTGACCGCGACCTCCCGCTCCCGCTCTGCCTACTTTGCCTTAGACCCGGCTCTGCCTGCTTCGACTGAGTGCCTCAGAGCATACGAGAGGCTGCGAGAGAAGAGAGCCACAAGCCGCAGGAGCCAAGGGAGCTGAGTGCCACAAGCCGCGGGGGGCATATTACCTAAAGCCCCGGACTTGAGACTTGAGACCCCTCCGAGGTGCCGGACCTCATACACACCCAGCCATTCCGTTTTGACCTCACCTGCTTTCCCTGGGAGTCGTCTGCCTCGCAGTTTAGCACCGCTGCAAGGAAAACGGCCAGGCGGGCGTAGCCTACCTCATCCAGCAGGCATCGCAGGGACGCACAGAGAGGAGGTCACCAGAGGGCGCCGGAGGGCCAGTCTCTGCCAGTCATCACCAAGCAGGACAGGGGAAGGCTACCCCTCCAACGACCAGGACCAGGACCCCGTGTGGAAAACTGTAGCGGGGGAAACTTCCTGTGAGTGACTAGAGTATTGGAAGCCTATATTGCAGCAGTGAATGTGGGCACTGCGCGACGGTATAACGAACACTCATTTTATCATATCTAAAGAAAGCATTGTTCAGGGCAGGAAAATAAGGACACCCCAACATACTTTTTATGCCTTAAATTGAGTCAACATAACTGACAATGGTGGTGGTCCGTGATCCTTGAGAGAGCGCGCCGGCAGGCGGAGCCAAGTCAAGTCAAGGCAGGGCAAGGCAACCTGGCTCCTCTATAACCAGGAAGGAAAAAACAGAACAAGGTGGCTGGACAGGATTATTCACAAAGTCATTCCCCAATCACACAGCCAATATGTACCATGTGACCGCTGGATTTATATTCCAAACCAATTTATTTTCTTTTTCACATAATTTCCACACAATATTTTAGAAAAACAGGCACAAACAGAACCACTGTCAGATCAAAAGGTTCATATATACAGTATCTACAAACATACACATTTACAAGTTTGCAACAGTGAATCAAGCAAAATTGGTTTAACACACCAAAAAACAATAACATATATAATGGTCCAATTGAATTGCAATTATATACAGTGCAAAAATTAGTGCATAAACAAAGAAAGGGCACCAGTCCTAGGGGGGAACATCACTTACAACGCATTTTTTACAACGCACTACCATTACATCACAACCATTACAACGCATACCATTACAACGCATTGCGCTGGGGGGCGCTCTAGGATAGGGAATATATTTAATTTACTATCCAACACCTTCCCTGCTATCCACGGGGACTGGAGTTGGAATAGTAAATTAAATAATTCACTATCCAGCGCCTAAAAGCATTATGCGTTGTAATGGACTGCGTGGTAAAAACCGCGTTGTAAAGGCATGCGATGTAAAAGCATGCGTTGTAGTGACACCAATCCGTCCTAGGAACTAAAAAACCAAAAGACAGGCGGGATTGAGATCGAAGCAGTCCAACAGTTTAAGTTGCATGGACAAGGATTGACCGCAAAATTACAAGAACGCTGATACCCTCAAAAGCTCTTAAAACACTCTATGAAGAGAGCGAGAAGGACACCAAGGGAACATCTCCTTGAGAAGAGACTCAGACCAACGACGGAAAGGATGGTTTGCGTGTCCACTTTTGGTCCCCACACCAACTAGCTCCAAAAAATTATCAAAAAAAGCTGCCACTTGGTCCAAATACTCCCAGAGATAGGTGCACCGCTCTTTGCCCTAAAAAAGAACAGGAGTATTGGCCAGATGATTACATCTACCCTCCCGTCTCCAAAAAAGGACTCACAAAGTACGATCTTTGGAGCCAACCCAGTCATGGGGCATCGGAAGTGTGGGACATGCTCCGTCTGTGACCTAACAATAGAAGGATCCCTGTTCACGGATGGCAACAAGTTCTGGCGCCACAACGAACATACGAACTGTAAGACAAAATACACTGTGTACGCAATCCAATGCCCGTGTAAAAAACTGTATATTGGCAAAACCACGAAAGGAGGTGCGCCAAAGAATTATTCAACACCGTTCACGAATCAATAATAAGAACTTGACTGCTCCTCTGGACTCCCATTTCCTGCAACAGAAACATTCATGCCAGGATATAAGATGGACTGTCTTGGCAGTTATCAGGGGTGGCAGTGGAGATCCTGATGTTCGCCTTTCTCAAAAAGAGGCGTATCTTATACTGAAGTTTGATACATCCAATTCTGGTTTGAACGAGATGTCCGAAACTGTCAATTTATGAACTTTTTCTTGACCTATGCTGTTGAGTTTGGCTGTGCTGCATTATCACAATTCTTATTGTTCATTCATTCTTCACTCTTCGCTCTGCGCTTTTTAACTCTAAAATACTGCTCCCTCTACGTTGGGTCCCACACGTCTATTAATCGGCCATGAGACAATGGGGTCAAGTGTTCATACCAAGGGATAGTTAATTGACGATGGGCCACAGTAATGGACTGGTATTGTGATTAGCCCTGTGCACTGAGTCATGGTTTTGTCTATAATTATAACGGACTTGAATTGCCACCATCGTTATGCACTGCAATTTCTGTGACAATCCAGCCAGGGGATCCGCAAAAGAAACCTCTATTTATCAGACTGTATAATGAATTTAGATATTTCTTGCTGTGATGATTATGACAAAATGTGCTATTTTATTGAAAATGTTTCATACTCATACTGATGTTAATGTTTTCATCAGATTGGCTTTGTGAATATGCCCCCGCACTGGGATTTTTTCAATCTGTTTAATAATTTGGAGAATTGTCAGATTATTATTTTCCTGGCGGGTCTGTCAAGTATTAAATCATCCGACATGTTAGAACTCCAGGTTTCCCCACCAATGTCAGTAAACTACAGATACCAGCATTCCATAGGGGCTTGCTCCGTTTTGACCACACCCCCTGACACTCTGACCCGGTTTTTCAAATACTCCACGGTGACTCAGTGCTTCTCCTACAGACTACTTGTCATTTGGAGAGAGTGAGCAACACCGATTGAATTGAGGCTGGATTAATTCCTTCACACAAGTAAGTGTCCCGCGCGCAGTGGTTTTTCCATCAGCTTCTATGTTGCCTTTTGACCTTGGCATTCATACAAACTCGTTTCTTTTGTAGCGGGCCAACTTTGCCTGCCGGCCTGAATTGGGTTCAGTGACCGGGCGCTCCCTGCTCCGCGTGTTTTAGACTCAGGTAGGAACCCTGCGCCATATGTTCTTGGCGAGCTGGGGGTGTTACATACCTTGGATTTACGCTAATATATATACTTTATATTTTTTATCATTCATCCAGTCCTATACTACCGCGCTATAAAATGTGAGCTGTTTCCAAACTTGAACGCTCTCCGAAGGCAGACACAACGCCCCAAGTCCTGCTCTGCGTAAACTGCAGGTATGATTTATACATAGACTAGACCCTGTGCCACTCGAGTGTGACCCATTTACCATCCCCGCACTGAGCACCTCTTCACATGTTTTTTAGGGTTGACTGCGAACCACGCTATACCTACACTACGGCAATCTTTGTGCCCCCGTGCAGGTAATTATTCTTTCTTTTTCATGGAGTCCGAGCAGGCTCTCTGCAGTACTATGATGTACTTTTTCTGACACCAATTCTGTACTTTTTTGCAGAATCTTTCCCCCAGTCCCCGTCCTGAAGAGAACCTAGAACATCCAGGTTCGAAACGCGTCGACACCACCACCCTGTGGCTACAATAAAGGGTGCCGCTAGGATGTAAATTATATTACCACTCTGGACCCTAGCTGTGCAACCCTATAGAAATATTATACCACAGGCTCTTGTAGACAGGCAGGCTTGGTTTTTCGATCTCAATCCCGCCTGTCTTTTGGTTTTTTAGTTCCTAGGACTGGTGCCCTTTCTTTGTTTATGCACTAATTTTTGCACTGTATATAATTGCAATTCAATTGGACCATTATATATGTTATTGTTTTTTGGTGTGTTAAACCAATTTTGCTTGATTTACTGTTGCAAACTTGTAAATGTGTATGTTTGTAGATACTGTATATATGAACCTTTTGATCTGACAGTGGTTCTGTTTGTGCCTGTTTTTCTAAAATATTGTGTGGAAATTATGTGAAAAAGAAAATAAATTGGTTTGGAATATAAATCCAGCGGTCACATGGTACATATTGGCTGTGTGATTGGGGATTGACTTTGTGAATAATCCTGTCCAGCCACCTTGTTCTGTTTTTTCCTATTGTTGAGATCCGGGATGGTCAAATGTAGGATCCGATACCTTCACTGTTTCACAGTCCTCTATAACCAGGCATTAAAGAAAGGGCAGTGAAAGGCCCAACAAGCTCAACAAGCTGCCCAAAGGGGGTGATTAATATAACAAACAATACAGCAAATGGCATAACGGTAACGTAACGTAAAAGCAGTAAAACCACATCCACAGTAACATAACCCACACTGGAACACCAGGAAAACTCCAGGAAGACAAGGAAACATAAAAATAAATAAATAAATAAATACACAAATAAATAGAAAAAAAATCCAGATTAGCACATCTACCAACTGGGAGCACAACCAAGTAGATAAACAGGAAGCAACCACTTGAGAGGCACTAACCTCAACTGCAAACCAGCAAACTTCTGACAGCGGGATGAGGTCCGGAAAATTCAGGAAAGCAACCAACAATGCCCAGACTAGAAGGCGCAGGAACAGTAAGTCCAAGCCACCGGACGAAATAATACACCAGCAGGAACAGGAGCTAGCCACACCAGAAAATCAGTCGCGCGAGGACGACAAGGCAGATATACTGAGCAAACTCGCACATAAGGGCAACCAACCAAAAATGTACTCAATCTTTTCTTTCCTGAAAGATCTTGGGTCATTCTTAAGCTCTTCAATCAGCGATCTCAAGGGCCTTCCCTCCCCACTGGAACCTGCGGGATCTACCCAAATAACTGCCATCGACCCAGGAGGTGAAACAAGCGAGAACATAAGACAAGAAAAACCGGGGACAGATAGAGACACTGGGGACAGCTGGGAGGAAGACCAAGAAAGGAAGAGGGAGAGTAACGCCAAGGGCAAAAGGGGAACACACTCAACCAAGGAAAGCTCAACCCAAGCAGATTTGATTGGCACAGGCATGGACGGACAAAGCGAAATCCATAGCGCCCACAACAGCTACAAGGAGGAAAGGGGCTATCCCCTTGAGCCAAGGATAGCTATCCTGCCAACGTCACAATCACTAATAACAGCAATAGAGAAGGGGCAAAATTATCAAGAGCCCACAAACAATAAACAACAACTCACGCCCAGAAAATCGGAGTCACCATTTCCAACAAAGCCAACAAAAATGGACTACAAAATACAGGATCAGCCAAAAGCAAATACAGGACCCATCACTAGTAAAGCAGCAACTAATATTATCACTAATCAGGCCCATGAGCACCCGCAACATCGAGAACACTCACAAGAGGATGTCGGAAGAGAACCAGGAATATCACCAAAAAATGAAGAAAAAGAAGAACCGGAAGAGACAGAAAAAACCCAGCTCGATCAAACAGATATCTCCAAATGAGAGAACACCGGCCAGCTCACAACAGAGGAGTGGGAGAGGCTAGTAGCATCTTATTCCCCAGTTATCCCACAGGTGGAGGATAGTCAACAAGTTCCTGTTAAAATCCCAATCACCGAAGAGTCTTCTAATGGACCAGAAGTACTATGGTCAATCTTGCTAAACACCCTACAGCTATCAATAAAGGCCATGCAGTATCACTCAGACAAAATGGACATGCAACTTTCCCTTCTAAATTTTCTAGCGATACATGTAGCAAACATCGACAACAAGCTTGCAGACATGAATGACATGATCAAAAGAGTACAAGCTGAAACAAAAATAGAGCAGCCAAGCTGCGCCTGCTACACAATAATGGACAAACTCTCATCGATTGGACTCTCACTGGTAACCAAGAAAGGGCAGAAGGCACAAAACTTAAGCAGGGACGGTCCAACATGCCAGAATACCTCGGGGAAAAACAAAGTTGAAACTTATGCCGAGGTGGCATGGAAAGCAACACAAACACCTGCAGAATCACAACAAAAGGTTAGCTCGGAACAAAAGAACACACAGCTTAGTGATGCGCAGGGACAAAAGGGGCAGGATCCAGAAACCACGAACTATAACAGCCCTTGAAACAAGAGCTCGGAGATAGAAAGCCCTGAAAAACTCAGGGATTTAAACAAACAAGGTTGAAAACAGAAAAGAAAAGGAAGAAAAAAGACAAGCAACATAAAAGCTTTTTTCAAAGTGGTAAACCTAACATCGGAAAGGGATTAGGAAGCAGATACAGACAGGCAAACGGCGACCATAACAACCTCACCGGCTAAAGAAACTAAACAAATCTCATTAAGTCAAAACTCCAACCACAAAGGCAGAAACACGACCAATAAGCGTCAAACAGAATTCAGTCGAGATAAAAGCAAGCCCACAAATGAAACAGAGAGGACAAACATTACAGGGTCGGGAGCTTCACTAACAGTCACTAAGGGAACCCCTGAGTTACAGGGCCCAATGCAGGAAGAAGACAAGGAGCCCATAGAAGCCCGAGACGAAAAGCAACCACTTTCAAAAAGAGCCGAGCAGACACTGATTAAACCAGACATTGAAGAACATATGCAACGGGGCCACAAGCAGAAGGAAGTTGCAAAAGGCACAATTCTATTTATCCCGGAGTACAGGTCAAGAGGCAGAGGGGATATACTCAACCGAGGTAACATACTACACTTACTGTCCACCATTAGCAACTTGAAGGACATAAAAACAAACAACCTTGAATCTGTGGAGTTTGAACACCACAGTCACCTGTCCGAACAAGAGGTAACCAAAACCATATGGGCTACGCAGGAAATAACTGAAAGAATCATGGAGTCTGAATAACGTTTTAAAACATGGGGGATTCGCCTAAAAATACAGGAAAAAACAGGATACCCAGAACCACTAAGCCAAGCACAAAAAGAGAGACTCGACTGCTTTGAAAACAAACAAAATCTAGAGAAAAGCACAAGCGTCCTGAAAGGGGCCAGAAGCATTTCAGTCTCCCAGAAATACATATACCCACTGAGCGCAAGGAAAGCCCAAGGACCAATCCGAGATGAGGATTGGTATTGGGTAGCAAGGACCATCAATACAAGGCCTGAGAAGAAATGACAAAGATCGCAACAAAACAATCCAAAAAACCATCAATTAAGAATTTGTTCCTGGAACATAAACGGCTTAGGAAATAAAGCAGACGATGCTCAGCTTCTACTATACCTCCAGAATTTTGACATAATTGCCCTTCAAGAGACCTGGTCGGATGAGCCGCACCAAATACAGGGCTTTAAAGCACACCACACACCAGCTTCAAGAAATGCTAAATATGGCCATTCAAAAGGTGGCCAAACAACATACACCTCAATAAAGAGCATAAATGAAATAAAGAGTAAAGACGCCACACAGTCAGGTAACAACAGCATAAAAAAAATAGAGCTGGAACTAGGGGGAAAAGATCAAAATCAAAAGCTAATACTGCTAAACGTATATTTTCACCCATGGGAAAAAAAAGCCGGGATTAAACTACTAATTGCAGAAGTAACAAAGATACTGTTAGAGGAGTCAACAACCAACCTCTTAGTAACAGGGGACTTTAATATGTACTTAGGCGGGCCCCAGCTAAGGGACTCACTCCTAGAAGAACATTTTAACATATGGGGAATCCCCAACAGGTGGCCAGCAAATGGGGAAAACAAAGCAGACTGTCAAGAGACAGCCTGAAAGATTTGGAACATCTCAACCTTGTAGCTCTAAACGGCCGTTTCATAAATGACATCCCATCGGCAGCCACTCTTCACAACACAATGGCAAGCTCCGCAATAGACCTCACATTCTCATCTCTACAACTGTTTGGCAAAAGTCTGGATTTTCGAATAGGAACAACCGCAGCCAGCGACCACCTACCGCAAGCGATCACTCTTGACACATATGGGGCCGCGGCCACCTTACCAGTAGCTAATGTGGGATTATCATACTTGGTTATACAAAAAAGGATAAAATGCAAAACGCACAACTTAGAAGGTTTCGAAAAAGAAGCGAAAAAACTGTGGGAAAAAAGTATAGAGTCCCGGACAGATAATCTAAGCCGATGGGAATCATTCACCAGCAGCCTTGGAAATGCCCAAACAAGCTCAAAAACAGCCCTTAAAAACTTGGAAAATCAAAACTAACCAAGGTCCAAAAAGAGATCTCGCAACAAGGAAGAGGAAGACAAGAAAATAAAACGGAACATCAATTTAAACATTCATAAGGAAAACATCAACAAACTACTGAGGCAACTACACTGAGAAGACCCGAACAAAGAAGTCCAAAAGGAACTGCAAAAACAAAAATCCATCAAGAAGAAATTAATCTGGAACCTGAAAAGGGAGGCAGAGGATGACCTATGGGCAAAGCTGCTCCATGATGCAAAAGGAATTAACACCAGTGGAAGATTCTGGAAGACAGTGAATGATCTCCAGGATACCAGAAAACCCAGCATAAACTCACATATCACCGAAGAAGCCTGGTCTGAATTTTTATGGCTCCATTTCAATACAACAACAAATAATTCTGCCAAGAAGTCATCAAAACTCAATAGAAAAACCTCAGACTGCATACAACAAACAGAGTCAACTTCAAAGTGCTTTTCAGAAAAACAAATCATAAGCAGGATAGCAAAAGGGAAGACAGAGGGGGCGCCAGGCCCCAATGGAATTCCTCCCATTTTGTACAAATGAAATCCGGAATATTGGGCAGCAGCCCTATTGCCACTATTCAAACAGATTTCCGAAACGGGAACGATTCCCGACTCATGGAAAAGCTCAATAATAGCTCCCATTCATAAGAAAGGCAGCAAAAATGATCCCAAAAATTATAGACTTGTTGCTCTAATTGACAATGAGGCCAAATATCATGCTGGCCTATTACTAGAGGAGCTCACGGAATGGGTAAATGAAAATGCAGTAATCCCCATCACCCAAACAGGCTTTCGGAAAAAACTAGGAACAATGACAAACATTCTGGCCCTAACTCTGCTTATTGAATCCGCCAAACTCTCCAGTTCACCCCTCTATATATGCTTCATTGACTTCACTTCCGCTTTCGATAACATCAACAGAAACTTACTATGGGAGAAGCTTGCCAACAGGAAAATGCCGACAACTTTACTATCACAACTGGTGCTATTACACACGGACACATGGGTACAAATCAAGCTAGGCTCAGGAGACTGCCTGTCAAGAAAAGTACAGACAACCAAGGTCCTCAAAAAAGGGTGCGTTCTAGCCCCGACCCTCTTCAATATTTTTATGTCGGATCTTTCTCCAATGCTAGACGAATGCAATCCTCACGCCCCAAAACTAGGAGGACTTATAGTCTCAAACTTGATGTACGCCGATGACATCGTGCTCATTAGCCGGATGCCGATAGGGCTACAACACCTAATCAACACAACATACACCCATGCAGCCACAAACGGCCTCAGCATGAACCTCTCCAAAACAAAAGCCATGAGAGTAAATGAGAAGCCGGCCACATCTAAATTTCTCTGGCAAATGGGAGGCCTAACAGTGGAAACTGTGGACGAGTACAAATACCTGGGTGTAATTGTTGACAGAAAAGGGACATTCCTCCCTCAGAAGGAAGCAATATCAAGGAGAGGTACTACAATATCAGCTGCACTGAGAAACCTTAAAAAGAAAGTATCTGGCCGCAGTTTCACTCCACTCCTACAAATAATCCAAGCAAAACTAACACCGGCTATCACCTATGGAAGTGAATGCCTCCGAGGAAGGGACGCACAGATACTGAACAAAACAACAGCCATGGCAATGCGAATGTTATTTAATCTACCCAAATACACTTCACAAGCACAGATAAGACTCGAATGTGGCCTGAGAAATCAAATAACAGAAATAATGGGGGTCTATTGCAAAAGTTGGCACAAAATACGAGGAGCCGATGCCTCATCCATGGATTATCATCTCTGGAACAAGCTATCGGGGAGAAACACGAGTGCTGCCGCAACTTATCTAAAGCACTCCATAGAAACTTTGGAGCTACAAGAAGCCTGGAAGAGCAACATCTCACATAATTTGTTCAAACAACTAGCAAATAAATCTGTAAGGACCATGTCCATAGAGGACAAAGCTGCATTAACGAAAATGGCACACGGTTGGATCGTCATCCAAAACTACACCAGCAGCTCATGCCAAATCTACTTAGGAGCCGGTTTTACACGGTCTACAAAGGAGAAATTTATACAACTAAGGCTGGGCATCCTCCCATCTCAAATCCATCTTCCCTCGTGGAAACGGCCACTAATGCCATCAAGTTGCCGATTATGTGGGGACACAAAAGAGGACATCCTTCACTTAATATGCATCTGCAAAGGTCTGGACATGTAGCGCCGACAACATCTAAAGCCAACCCTAAAGAAACTGGGAATAAGGACATGCCGGCAGGCAGTCAAAGCATGCTTTGATGGAAAAAACATCCAATTAGCAAGTCATCTGGTAAAATTCCTGGAAAAAGCTGGTAAGAAGCAGAACGACAGAAGGGAGAGCCCGGAAGACACTAACCCACACAACATTTAACTCCGACCACCGCCCCATCAAGCCGCTACCACAAACTCAAGCCACAATTACCACGGATGGATTACGAACCCAAAAGAATCTGTAAAGGCTGCAGGGAGTCTGCGAGCTTGCCTTTTATTCTTTATTCTCTTCCTGTTTACAAAATGACTTAGCATTTAGATAATCGAAAGCCTAATCGTCTTCCAACATATATTTTTTGCTCAAGTAAGTTCTTAGAACATTTTAAAGTGTATTTAACTGAAATGTTTGATAGTCATATTTTACTAGACAAAGGTTTTATTTTAGGTTCATCTACATGTAAATATGCTGATTGCAATGGTTTTGATTAACTGAGCAATAAAGAATTATTCCTTACAATTCCTTACAATTATTATTCCTTGTGGTGTGCTAGTTTTCCCTTTACTATGTCATTAGCACATCATGCTTGATGATTTACTTACCTGCTGACCACTGATCAAATGCTCTATTGGTGTTTCTTGGTCTTCTTTAAGTGGTGAAACAGACACTGAGTGGCACAGATAGAGGGTTGCAAGGTGAGCAGAGAACAACGATCTTCACCTATTCACAAAGAGCTTACTATACAGGGAGAGAGCACTTTATCAAACCAGACCCAGGGGTCATAGAAGGGTTTCTGCTCAAAGTTCTGAATGTGGACATTTGGGTGGATGTGCATTAGTATTGTCTGCTGTCTTGAAAGGCTAGATTCAGTGGTTGTGCAACTCTTCAATCCAAGCAATAACTCTGGAGTGGGTCTGAACGATTAGGTGCAGTATGTGATCTCTTTCAGCCCTCAAAAGTGATCATTATATTTAATTTCTTAACTTCACCCATTTCCTCCCATACACACAAACCCACAACACTCACATGCCAACCTACAATAAATAAACACAGATACAAACATTTGGTTGACTAATAAGATTTGGATGGACCCTGTTGCAAACTAACATTGCTCCAGAGGCAATTATGCACCAGAGGCAATCATGAATTGTTGTGATTAGTCTGAATTGTAAAGAGTGCCAGAGAACATGTGAAGTGAAGCAGTTGAGACAGGAGTGACAGTGAGATATGGTGAAAGAAGACGCATTTAAAATAATACAAATAATGTCTTAAGGGGATGATAGAGATTGTGACTCCGCCCACATGAGGATCTTCTCTATAAGCATGTAATTGAAAAATGGTAGTATTAATCCACCTAAGAAGTAGCTAAATTGTTCATAACTAATAGGGAGATTTATAATGTTGAGCCCAGGTCAAATGCAGCTGGAAGGAGCTTTGCATAGAGTAACTCTGTGACTAAAACTGTAGGACCGTATATAATTTTTTGAACTCTGACAAATGTTATAGGAAGGAGCTAAACATTGGGAAGTCCATCACAAATGCAATAGTTTTAAGATGACTCCATAATTCCCTTTGCTCTTGCATAGCCATACACCCTCCTGCCCCAGAGGACTTTCCACCATTAACGCTCATTATATCAGACACCGATGGCTGCTGCCTGGTCTCAAGGCTTTATAGCACCTGCCGGCACAGAAACCAGATTGCACCAAGCGCATCAGGAAGGCCTGAAGTGCTCACTTAAGCTCCCACACTCCGACAAAGTCTTGTCCTACTGCTGCTCCCAAACAAAACTTGTATTTGTTAACCACAAACATAAACCCATACACTTTAAGTTTCTACACAGGGCCTACTCCCACTCGCAGATATTGCACGCTTTGACCCCACTCACATGTCCCAAGTGTCAAGCTCAAGATGCCAATTTTACACATTTAACCGGGTTGTGCACTCTCATAGGCCGTTACTGGACCACTTTTTTCTCCTCTTTTCATTGACGATGACAAATACCCAAATCTACCTGACCCCACGATGGCATTACTCAGGTATACCTATGATATCCATAAAGCTACAAGTAGATTTAAATCTGTGGTATTATTACTAACAAAATAGGAACTGGCTTTACATGGGGGCAGTAAGTATGTCCCCACTGACTCTCCCTGGCTTAAGTTTGTTTCTCACCTTAGAGGTAGACAACTCAAGTTGAACTGCTTAGTTGTTATGCTCACTACTTGCTCTGTGGGCTGTCTTCACTGACCCTCCTGTACTGTTAACCATCTGCTTGATTCCATTGTACACTGATGCCCTCCTTCCATTCCACTTCCCCGCTATTGCACATAGTATTGTTTTACTTGTTCTGATACATGTTTTGGAGTAACAAAACCTCTGCCTCTATGCAATGTATGTGTGTACCCCTTGTGAAAAATGAATACATTAATTAAAAAAATATATACATGGGAGTTTGAGACATATTACCGATTTTAGGCGAGGCAACAGTAAATGATTGGTATCTCCAGTGGAGACGTTAAGTTTATGCCAATATAGACATATGATATGTTATGTTATGCTATGTTCTGTTGTGCTAAGTTGTGTTATGTTATGTTACATTATGTTACATTAAATGATGTTATCAGTGTTTTTGTAGCTCGCTAATCTGTGAGCTTATCTAGGTGCCTTGTAGCAATTGTGTGAGGTCAGATATTCAGTTTTTTTCAAACGTGAGGAAGAGATGAGGAGGCTCTAATATATTGTTGGAGGTTGTTCCAGGCATTAGGGGTCAGGTATGAGAATGCACAAACCTGAGTTTTGATATTGTGTATGTGTGGTTTGTGTGCTAGTGAGAAGCTGACAGATTGAAGGTAGCTGGAAGGTTGGTAGATGTGAATGCTGGTGTTAAGGTAGGCAGTGCCAGTGCTGAGTAGAGCTTTGTAGATGTGGACTGCCTGAAATATTTGTTTGGTCTTGCTAGGCCATCGGCAATGCTGCACTCAGGTAGTCTGTGGGGAGTCGCTTGTGTAAAAATACGCAAGGCGTGAAGGTTACCCTAGCCGCTTGAACCCAGGTAGTGTGAACACTCTTCAAAAACAGTAATGGGCCCCAGAGAAGTCTGGTGAGCCACCACGGGTAATATCTGTGAGTAAACCTTTTCACACTAGGATCCCCACGGTAGGGTGCACCTTAGCGCGTGCTTACCACCGGAGGATCGTTATTTAGGTCCTGATGAATGCTGAGCGAATATGCAAAAATAAGTCAGAAACATGTTGACCAATCACGTAGAAGGACATGGGTTTCAACTAATAGAACCCTGAATAGTCAGTTTTTCACTGTTTTTAATCTAGTGCTGGTTGACCTTTTTTAAAATTTATACAGGTTACAACCACTCATTTTTTAACATCAAACACAGGTTGGAATCACGTATCAGTTGTTTCACTGTTTGCACACAACACGAACCAGATCCGCTGTAACCGAGCGTAGTAGCATGCTGGGGGGACATTCGGCCACCCCAGTGGGAACCCAATGATGAAGCATGTCACCAAGTAGTGGTGAGTGAGGGTTCTTCAAAAAAGAAATGCTTTTTCTTTTTAACTTGGGGATGGTATGCCTCTTGGGGTTTTTTTTGCCTTATTTTAGTTTTACTATTATTTTGCCAGTAGGAATAACTCGCCTGCGGGGTGAGCCGTTCATCTACACTACTAGTATAAAGAGAGAACAGACACCTTTTGGCAAGGTAAACACGGAAACCACAGCGCCAATCTACACACCCAATACATTGTTGGAATCCTCAGGGTGTGTAGATAGACATAGGCGACAGAAAAAAAAAACATAAATTAAAATATTAAAATGTCAAAACAAAGTAGTTCCCTAAAACTAGCGCCGGCCGTGACGTAGCGATGACCGCGACCTAGACGTGATGACGACATGCAGGGGAGGAGCGGTGATGTGCGGCGTCGAGTGGCGTGGAGTCTGGAGTGGGCCGCTCATGGAGAGGCAAAGAGCAGCGAGGAGTGGCGGTGAAGTTGGTTGCGGGCGGCCAGGTAAGGCAAAGGCAGGCTGTAGGCGGGAGGCAGGTGGATCGAGGGGCGAGGCGGGAGGTGGGCTGGGCAATGTCGGGTGGGAGGCAGGAGGCGGGCTGGGCAATGTCGGGGCGGGAGGTGTTAGGCGGGCTGGGAAATGTCGGGGCAGGTGGCGGGGGTGGCGGCGAGGCGGGCGGGAGTGGAAAGAGCCTTTAAATGCTGCCCCCAGCCCCCTTCTGCCCCGGGCAACGCCGGTGCAGGCCGCTAGTACTGTCTAAAAAAATTCCCCCAATTTGTTTTTGGGTAAAAAATGTTGGTTAAGAATTTTGTTATTAATCACTATAGTCACTCTTTGGTTGTTTTTGGATATACTTGCTAGGCGAGCTCAGCTCGTCATGAGCACCGGAGCGCCGTGGCTCATGACGAGCTGAGCTCGTCATTAGCACTCAAGGAGTTAAAGATAATGGGCTTACTTCATTGATGCTTATTTTAGGTGACTGGTAGGCTTAACTTTGCTGATCGTGAAAAAAATTTATATGTTGCAATAGGTCAATATTGAATCATAGCAGAATTTTAGGGTTAGAACTAAGCATGGGTGAATTTTGCGAATCTGGTGTTCGCGAATTTTGCGAATTTGCGAACTCGCAATCCGCAAAATCCGCGAATTCTAGCGAATTTGCGGATTTTTTTTTTTGTGTTCGCAAGGATTTCTGCCAGTTCGCAAGGATTTCTGCCAGTTCGCAAGTGTTTTGTGTAAGTTTGCAATTGCGAACTTACATGTCGGCTCGCAACGGTCACGATTATGTTGTTTCTACGTCTGGTTCATCACATCACAGGTTCCCAGAACCCTCTGTTTCACCCCTGCCACCCTCTGTTTTACCCATGCCATCCTCTGGTGCATCAATGCCACCCTCTGGTTCATCATCACTGTAGATTATAGGGGGGAAAAGCAAGCACACCTGCCTGCTTCAACTGACATGAATTAATTTGGGGTTGATTTATTAATGTGTCACTGTTTTAAAATTCCAGTCTGGCACCTGCTTCCTTATCTGTAATTTACTTTCTGTTGCAGTGCAATTTTTTTTTCCAGGACCTTTGTGGCCTACTTGTAGCTATTCTATGAGCCTGCTGTGAGGGTCAGAGCAGGGTCATATAATTGTTGCAACTAGCAACTGAACTCTGGAGGGGCCCTTGTCAGGAGGCACTACGGGGAATGGTTACTAATGATGAGTTTGAACTTTTGAACCTGCTGAATGCTTTTTTTGTGTTCGCAAGGATTTCTGCCAGTTCGCAAGGATTTCTGCCAGTTCACGAGTGTTTTGTGTAAGTTCGCAATTGCGAACTTACATGTCGGCTCGCAACCGTCACGATTATGTTGTTTCTACGTCTGGTTCATCATCACAGGTTCCCAGAACCCTCTGTTTCACCCCTGCCACCCTCTGTTTTACCCATGCCATCCTCTGGTGCATCAATGCCACCCTCTGGTTCATCATCACTGTAGATTATGGGGGGGGGAAAGCAAGCACACCTGCCTGCCTCAACTGACATGAATTAATTTGGGGTTGATTTATTAATGTGTCACTGTTTTAAAATTCCAGTCCGGTGCCTGCTTCCTTATCTGTAATTTGCTTTCTGTTGCAGTGCAAATTTTTTTTCCAGGACCTTTGTGGCCTACTTGTAGCTATTCTATGAGCCTGCTGTGAGGGTCAGAGCAGGGTCATATAATTGTTGCAACTAGCAACTGAACTCTGGAGGGGCCCTTGTCAGGAAGCACTACAGGGAATGGTTACTAATGATGAGTTTGAACTTTTGAACCTGCTGAATGCTTTTTTTGTGTTCGCAAGGATTTCTGCCAGTTCGCAAGGATTTCTGCCAGTTCGCGAGGGTTTTGTGTAAGTTCGCAATTGAAACTTATACCACACGCAGCAAAAAATCCGCTGCGTGCAAATTTGCGGATTTTGCGGGAAATTCGCGGATCTCTCGGATTGCGAATTTACCGAAAATCCGCAAAATCCGCGAGCGTAACGGATTTTCCACCCATGCTTAGTTAGAACTAGTTAGTGCACAAAATATTACCTGGTACTGCACAGATAATGGAAACAGTCCGTAGGTACCTTGTTAGTTGCCCCAGTGATATTTCTTTGGGGTATGTGATTTTCACCCTGCAATTCTTTGAGGCCCCTTTATGAGGAGATTCAATTTCCAAAAACATTTACAATCATGTAAACATTTATATTTTATATGTAGAGTTAGTTATGTGTTTAATACAGCACTTCTCCTGTTCAAGGAATCATTAACTAGACTTTATATATTGTTATTTTTGTGTGTGCTGAGTTTTACTTTTCTAGCTCACATCACCATGAGTTGACAACTGCTTTGCTTCAATAATAATAATAATAAAGGGGTTTGTAAAGCGCATGGCGACGCCATACCGGTGTGTCCCCGCGCTGTGGAGAAAGAGGCAGACGTGGTCGAGAGGCCTGAAACTAGAGGGTGTACAGGTAGGTCTTTAATAGTTTCCTAAATTTAGTTTCAGTATCCGCTAGCCTGATGTTCACTGGAAGAGAGTTCCATTTGTTGGCCGCTAACACTCTAAAGGAGCGGCCTCCCATTCTGGCTTTTTTTGCCCGGGGGAATTTAAGTAGACCAGTTCCCCTAGAGCGGAGTGTTCTATTCGGCTCATAGGTGATGGCTAGATCCGTCAGATAAGGAGGGGCTTTGTGCGAGGTGATCCTATAGCATATTAAGAGTACTTTGACTAAGATCCTCTTTTTTATTGGTAGCCAGTGTAGAGCAGCCAGAGTAGGTTTGGAGGCTGCTCTTTTGGGTAGTCTAAGGACTAGTGGTGCTGCCGTATTTTGGAGAACCTGCAGTCTCCTGATGTTCTTTTCCGTGGTTCCTAGGAGTAACACATTGCCGCAGTCTATACGGGAAGTCACTAAGGCTTGGGTCATGGTTCGTCTGGCCTCTAAAGGTAGAAGGTCCAGCGTGCGATTGAGGATCTTCAGAACCCCGAAGCATTTCCCTACTACTCTATGAATATGACCATCAAAAGAGAGTTTGGGATCAACCCATATACCCAAATTCTTTGCTTCCTTACAGGGAATAGGTAAAGGACCATGACAGGGTGGCCACCATTCTCTTGTCCAGCTTGAATCATTTCTTCCTATCACTAATACCTCCGTTTTAGAGCCATTAAGCTTCAAGCAGTGTTGGTTCATCCAGCCTGCAAGATCCTGTATACAGGCTTTAAAATTGGCAGCTGCTGTGGTGGGAGCTTGGGATAGGGAGATGAGCAGTTGGGTATCGTCGGCGTAGGAAACTAATTCAACACTGTACGATTGAACCACGTCTGCCAAAGGAGCCATGTATAAGTTGAACAGGGTAGGGCTCAGGGCAGAGCCCTGAGGCACCCCCTGTTCTAAGGCTATGCTGTCTGAGAGGTAGGCTCCCCTCTGAACCTGAAAGCACCGGTCTGTAAGGAACGCTTTCAGCCATCCCAGTGCCGCCTTGGTGACCCCGGCTATGTTTAGACACTGTAGCAAGATGGAGTGTGCTACAGTGTCAAACGCGTCACTGAGGTCCAGCATAATAAGTGCCATAGTATGACCCGCATCTGCTCCTGCCCGTAGGGTTTCAGTCGCTCTCAGGAGAGCTGTCTCCGTGGAGTATCCCGACCGAAAGCCAGATTGAGAGTTATGAAGGAGATTGTTGGTTTCCAGATGGGCCATGAGCTGTTTATTGGCTATTTTCTCCGCCACTTTCGCTAGATAAGGTAGCAGAGAAATGGGGCGTAAATTTTCAAGGGTGTCTTGGCTCACATTGGGTTTCTTTTTAATTGGGAGTACAATAGCTTTCTTCCACACTCCGGGAAGACTGGCCGAGGCAAAGGAGACTTGGAGCACATGTCTCAAGTATGGTTCCAGTACTGTTAAGCTCACTCCTAGTACCTTAGGAGGAGCCGGGTCACGGGTGAAAACCCGACTTGATACTTTTACATATGCTCGTAAGTGTTTCTGGAGAGGGAACCGAAAAACGGTGTATGCATGACTCTGTGGAACTAACTCCTGCACTTTCCATAAAATCATGACCAGATGTCGAGTTTCCGGGGAAGTTGGCATAAATGTCTGTTATCTTACCAGAAAAGTATTTGGCGATTTTATTACACGTTTCCACAGAGTCTGTATGGGACGTATTATCATTGGTTAGCACAGAGATTTCCTTTAAGATTTTAAATAGCTCCTTAGAGGAGTTCTCTGCTTCCCCAATGCGAGTTTTATAATGCAAGGCTTTAGTTGTGCGTATTTTTTTGTTGTAATCCTTTTGAGCTTTTTTATATTGAGTTTTAACTGTCGGGCAGAAGTTTAGGCGCCATTCCCGTTCTAATTTTTTACAGGTGGATTTAGCTACCTGAAGTTCAGGAGTGAACCACAGGAAGGATTTTTTCATATTCTTGCCTGGGATTTAAGTGCTAAAATCGCTATTTGGTTCCTAGTTTGAGAGACTAAGGCACAAAGTTTGTTTTTTGAAACATTAAACCATGGAAGATTTATCCCATGGTGTTGAGGTAATTTTTCAGTTTGTTACTGTTCCTCACTATCAGAAGATACCTGGAGGCGACAAACAGTAACAAAAAGCCTTCTGACCACCCACTTTTTATAGGGCAGAGGGTTGGATGGCTTAATTCCGCTGGTCCCTACTCCCTTGAGACATTGGAAGAAGACTTATGCTGGAGTATAATTTACTCTGTTGACCTAACAACTTAGCTGTCCACCCACCTTGGAATTGGGCAGGTCGACAAGAGTTTAGCGGAGAGTGTAATCCGTTGCCATTGAAACGGAGGACAGTCTCCATCAAACTCAAAATCAGCCCCTTTGTCTCCCAAATGGAATTCCAAATTCTCCAGCAGGGCAAGGCTAAAGAGTTTTTCTCCAGAAGTCTTTTTGTAACCATATAACTGCTGGATGATGTCTGCTGAAGCCTGTTGTTTTAGCGAAGAAAGCTCCAAGTTCGAGAAATTAAAATTTCACAGCCGGAGAAGCTTTTTGTGCCTTCGCCCAATCAGAATTTCTGCCTTTGGACTTTGTTTCTTGGCATCCTTGGAGTGGTTTCTCCCTTACCTTTTGCCTTCAGACCTTCTGTTTTTGCTGACTCTGTTTCTGCTGGCCTTAGTACTCTGCACACTTTACCACTGTTAACCATTGCAAAAATGATTGTGCTCTCAGCTCGAAACATAGAACCATTGGCTTATATCCAATTGGTATATTTAATTCACTTATAAGTTCGCCTTAAAGTGCACTACAGGTGCCGAGGGCCTTTACATTGCATGCAGCACTGATTGTACCACCCACTTAGGTAGCCCTTTAAACATGCCTCAGGTCTGAGACTCTTAAGACTATTTGCCTTGGTGTCAAATCTGGGTCACCCAGAGATACTGCTCCTACTAAGGTGATACGGGAGAGTTTGGATATTCTTGAACCATTCATCAGACATGTGCTGGATGTCTGCATACGCTGCCAGAAAACTGGAAACGTACTATCGTTCTTCCAGTTAAGAAGAAGCCGAATGTTAGCCTAGACAAATTAGACAACCTGCGGCCTATTTCGCTTCTGCCTTTGTGGTAAATATTTGATTTACCGTCCTAATTTCTATGCAGGTAAGTACTTAATCAATAATAACTCAATCGGAAAGAAAGAGACAGAGTCCGTGGTGTTAGAGTTCTTAGGGGTTTTATTCCTTAAAAAGGAAAGGTTCTTGAACCGGATATCATATTCCTGCCACCACAGGGGTGCAGGAAGGGATAGAGCAATATTTTATTGACAATACATAGCTTTTATACTTAAATCGTATTATAGGAACCAATACAGTAGGCGTAACAGCTGAGAGAGACAAGATAAGACACACACGTGGTAGTGATACGTAATTAGAAGGCGTGAACTAGGCGTGAATATAGAGGTGTGTGCTAGAAACGTCACATGTAAGTGTCATAAGTGGGTGGCAACAAAAGCAGAATCTTGCAATGTCAGCAGAAATCTGAGGCCTGGATGCGCGCGCAGCTGCATGACGTGTGCATGACGTATGACTGGAGGGTGCAGGGGACTTTGACATTTACACTAGCGGAAAGAGACAGAAGTCAGGCATGTCAGATCAACTCGTGCCTCTATCATATCTGATATCTGATGTTTGGGAACTATATTATCTGGACGGAAAAGGTCTCTGGGGCAGAAGCTATTCTATACTGACTGTGAGTGCGTGTATAAGCGTCTAAGTGTCTGCATGAGAAGCGTGGGGGCATGGGCCTTCCATGGTAACAGAGGCTATGAATTACTTGTACGGAGACAGTGGGGCCGAGCCCTTTGCTCTGCAGCTGGGGGAATGTTTACTTAAACTAGTAGGCAGGAATGCATTTTCGAGGAGCGGAACAGATAATTCGAAGGTTGAATACAGTCTTGGCAGGCAGCAGGCTGAGCTAAGCGCCGTGGGCCGCGCAGGGAGTAAGGCAGAGGTCACGGGTACAGAGGCAGCCCAGGCTAAGGCGTTCGGAGTCAGGAAACAGGAAAAGGCTCGATGGCAGAATTCGGGGCTTGCTTCGCCAGAGCTGAAAAACGTGTAAAGTATACCACAAATAGACGTTGGCATAGCATACTTAGGAACTGAATATTGAACCCGTTCATGGCGGGTCTGAGAGAGGACATGTTAACGTTGAACGCAAATGTATTTGCGTCTTGATAACTGGCACAGGAGGGAAGATACATGCACTTTAAACTCGTACATGGAGACGGTGGGGTACACGTTAGGGAACATAACTTGACCAAAAATTTATATTTCCTCATTCCCTCCTTGTTCCCTACGGACCCTTCATGATATATCGATCCTCATGAATCGATCAGTCTGTTCTTGTAACATCATTTGCTCTTCTTTCTTCCTTTGGCGGTTTGAGAGAAAACTGGAATGTTCAATGCACAATGTGGCACACAGTCCACAAATCGCTGGCCCACACTGTAGGCACAGGCAGCAACTGAATACTATGACAAGGGCAATGCCTAGGAAGGATAGGATCTTCCATCCCCAAGCAGTCAACGTTGTCCAGAACCAACCGGACCAAGTCCAGGTGCCTGGATTCTGATGTATCAAACTTGCAATCTTATGAAGACGTGTAATAGCTTTGTATACAGTTGGCGCGTTTTCTGGAATGAAAACACAGCAACTTGACCCGATGACCTTACAAGCTCCACCTCTATCTGCCAAGATGACGTCAATAACAAGACGATTTTGAAGGACAACAATCCGCATAGCAGACTGCTCCTCTGTTAAGTTACCTAGAGCGGAGGCAGTTTCATTTACTACTGCTTCGAGTGTTCTGGTTAATCTTCGTATTAATTTACTGTTTTGGACGGGGCCTGTGAAGAAAAAGAATCCCTTATTGAAATCTGTGTATTGCTCCCATGCCGTTTCAGTATAGTCGACAATCGGGAGATCTCTTCTGAGTCTACTCTTTACTAGATTTGTATTTCTGTGATAATCAGGAGGGGCTAGGAAAACAGGTGGCAGAAGGAAGGCAATGTAACAGGTACCATCCCAATCTGGAGGTAAGCGTATGTATGCGGTATGGCCACAAACAAAATAGGAATGACGAGTAGCTCTAAAGGAAGACTTGCCATGATCACTGAATTCGACCACGGTAGTACATTTACTATGACCTAAGTGTACTGAACCCTTCTTTCTGACACATAAGTCACCTGTGACTGGTAATACTGACATAGCAGGGAGAACTGGTGCAGCTTCGGATTCAACAGTAAGAATCATGAGGTTAATTGTATAATTACCTAATCCATATACTTCATTTTCTAGATCAGTTCCTGTCCTAATGGGAAGTCCCTTCGTGTCAGGGTAGCAGACGTTGAGCAGAACTAGGTTCAGGTTTCCCCAAATCCAATTCCCCTCGAAAACAGCAATATCAGAATCTAAAGAATTAATTAATCTAAACCATGCACCACAGGAGCCATTGTGAGTGAACGGGTACGGGAAGAGAGGCAGAACTCCCTTGTATTTCTGATAGGGAGGGAGTCGGCCACATATCCAGCAGTTTGTAGCATTGTTAGTCTGATGGGAGTGATGTAACATACTAATGAATGTGTTGTTGCGCAGCGCAAGTCTGTAGGACAGTTCGTGAGGCGGTAATTCACTAAAAGAATGTTCAGCAGAAACATTGTAAGCAGATTGTTCATGCTTGAAGATAGGGTAGTATATGGGAAGCAATATACTCGCAACAATAATCAGAAGACTTAGGAAGAACATAATCAATAATGTCACTATACAGTGACTGCGGAGTGATTTACAATATGTACGTTTCTTGAGTTGTCTCTCTCTCTCTCTATCTCGATCTAGGGGATACATGTCAGAAACTATTTAACCGATTCACCTAGGGGAGGACTTAAACAATTAAACTGTCTGACTTGCTAGATCGAAGCTTTGTTCGGTATTCCTCTTGGGGAGTTTTCTCTTGCTTAGGAATTTTACAGTCACTAGATTCAAGGCAGTCCTTGGAGGGGGTGGACGAGTCTGTTTCTGGCATCAGTTCATTGCATTTTTTAATATGACTCGTGTGGATCCACCCCTTTCGGCCTTCCACCTTGATCGCGGTCCTCGTTGTAAGAAGGACGGCCTTCGGCTCTTTCCAGCGGGGCTCCAGCGGGCTTTTCCTGTCGAAGTTCCTAATTAGGACTGTATCCCCAGGGCGGACATCGTGTGGCTTTACATCAGTGTTGTCAGGGAAGGCTGCAGCAACCTGTGAACGACATGATTGGAGTGCAGACATCAAGGAGGCAAGATAATCTGTCAGCATATTACAATCAACATCTGTAATTTTCTTAGGCATGGGCGTCCCCCACATATTCGGTGGTCTGCCAAAGACCACTTCATACGGGGCTAGCCCTGATCTCGAATGAGGAACCATCCTCATATAGAACAATGCAACTGGCAGGGCGACTATCCAGTCGACCCCTTTCTCTTTACAGATCTTTGCAAGGCGTGTTTTCAATGTCTGGTTGTGCCTTTCTACAAGGCCAGCTGCTTCGGGATGTCGGACACAATGGAATCTCCACTGGTATCCTAGCAGAAGGGAAACCTGTTTCATGAGTTCGGATGAGAACGGCTGTCCGTTATCTGAGTACACGACACGAGGCAAGCCGTACCGTGGGAAGAATTCTCGAACCAGCTGCCTGGCAGTGGTCGGGGCAGTGTAATCTGGGACTGGATATGCTTCGGTCCAACGGGAAAGTGCACAAACAACTACGAGGACATATTTGAATCCTCGACAATGGTCCATCTGGATATAATCCATCTGGAGGACTTCAAAAGGGTGGTCGGGAGGATGAAATCCACCTTGCTCTACAGGGACGCTTTTTCCTGGATTGAACTGACAACAGATCATGCAAGTACGCACTTTCTGTTTTGCTGCTGCTCGTAAGTGTTTGTTATACCAGAGATTCTGTAAACTGTCTAACATAGCTTTCTCTCCTAGATGTGCCGGACTATGTGCTGTATTTATCATGATTTGAACCATTGAGTCAGGGAGAAACCATGTAGATTTTCCCTTCGTCATCCATCCTTGATCTGTCTGAATCCCTCCTAGTTCAGTCCATTTCTTTATTTTATCTGAAGTGGCATGCGCCTGGATATCGATTACATCTAGGGTGGGATCCCTAACTGACATACACTGTGTCGGTACTATTGTCTTTGTCACATCAGTAGTCTGGGTGTGAGTCAATGCTGTATGTTTTGCTGTCTGGTCTGCCAGGTCATTACCCTGGGAGACAGAATCCGTAACTTTAGTATGTGCTTTACACTTCATGACGGATATGCCCGAGGGCAGATGTATTGCTTCTAACAGTGCTTGAATGAGGGGACCGTGTTGGATCTTGGCACCATGAGAGGTCAAAAAACCTCGTTCTTGCCATAACACTCCGAAGTCGTGTACGACTCCGAAAGCATAACGGGAATCTGTGTATATTTTAACATTTCTGTTCTTGGCTAGTATACAGGCTCGGGTCAGAGCGATGAGCTCCGCCGCTTGAGCAGACAGTGTGTCAATACGATGTGTTTCTTTGACTTCAGTTTCAGTGGTTACTGCATATGCGGCCACTAATTCTCCTGTACTTGTTCTCATGCATGAACCATCCACGTAAAGTGTCAGGTCTGGATTTGTCAATGGGACATCTGTTAAGTCTCGTCTAGGCTTTGTTACTGCATTAATGATCTCTATACAATCATGTGGGGCTGGATCTGTCATACTCGAAGGTAACAATGTTGCGGGGTTTAGGATGCTACAGCGTCTGATTTCTATGTGTGGCTGGAATAGTGTTAATTCATAACCTGTCAGTCATGCTATAGTCAAGTGTTGAGTCTGGGTTCTGTTTAAAAGAACCTCTACAGAATGTGGAACTTGAACTGTTAATGGATGTCCTAATACAATTGAATCGCTCTGTCTGATTACTAAGGCTGTCGCTGCAACTGACTTTAAGCACGCAGGGAGTGCCTGGGCTACTGAATCCAATGTACTTGAAAAATAAGCGCAAGGCTTATGTGAACCTGCTTGGTCTTGAGTGAGGACAGACAATGCTGTACCATCACGTTCTGTAACAAAAAGTGTAAACGGTTTGCTGTAACATGGTGTCGCTAGAACTGGTGCTTGACATAAAGCTTTCTTTAATTCCTCAAAAGCCTGTGTATGTTCCTGAGTCCAAGGGAGGGCAGTCGAAGTCGCTGCCTCCTGTGTTGTTAACTGAATCAGTGATTTAGCTAGAAATGCATACTGGGGAATCCATTGTCTGCAGTACGAGGTGAGGCCTATAAAGGCCCGCACTTCCTTTTGTGTCTGGGGTTGTGGCATATTTACAATTAACTGGATGCGATCTGGAGTGAGCTGTCTCCCCACTTTGGACAGCAAGTGACCCAAGTACACAACTTGCTGAACACAGAATTGTAGCTTCGAAGGAGACACCTTGTGTCCCTTGTCGGCCAGAAAATGTAGAACCGTCAGTGATGCTTGCTCACATTCGGGCTCACTTCGTGCGGTGATCAGCAGATCATCCACGTATTGCAGTAAAGCAGTGTTAACTGGCATTTGAATACAATCAAGTTGTCTTTTCAGTGCTTGACTATAGATGCTGGGGCTTTCTGTGAATCCTTGAGGTGCGCGTGAAAATTTGAAACTTCGTCCATTTAAACTGAATCCGAAGAGATATTGGCTCTCTGGATCAATGGGCACACTGAAGAAGGCGTTCTTGAGGTCAATTACAGTAAAGAACGTTGCTTCTGAATCAATGGCAGTCAATAAGGATGAGATATCGGGAACCACAGGGTACTGTGAAACAATGCATTTATTCAGTTCTCGTAAATCAATCACCAGCCGATATACTGGCGGTGCATTGGGATCAGTACGTTTAAGAATCGGAATGATGGGGAATTACAGATATTGGAGTCGGTCTCTACGACCACTCCTTGGGTAATGAGCTCTTCAATGATTTCCAGTAAAGCCACTACAGCATCGGGTGGTAACTTGTATTGTCTGATTCGAGGTAAAACAACACCTGGCTTGAGTGTAACACAATATGGGGTAATATGCATGCAGCCTACATCAGTTGGGCCTTGTGCCCACAGGTGTTCTGGTACATTTTTCAATCTGACATCAAACTCTCGTAATACATAGTGACCCTTGAAGTCTCGCAGGAAGAGTCTAACTCCTTCCGGAGAGCAGCATATTACGGCTCCTAGAGCCTTTAGTGTTTTGATACCTAACAAGTTTTCTGGACATGATTTCGTGAGTAACAAGTCTGTAACACGTGATAATGGACCTACTGCTAAGGGGACAGGTTTCGATACTTCATTTACAATAGGCTGTCCTGAAAAACCAAGGGAAACATTCTGTGAGCCTGAGAGGGGTGCCCCTGGGACTTCATTATGACTGATTGTTGTGCGGCTTGCCCCTGTGTCAATTAAAAACTTTCTGTCTTTTCCCAATACTTGACTGTGTACATAAGGACCCTCTTGATCTACAGGAATCTCAATAAGAGGCAAACCAAACTCCCTCTCTAGGCTGTTTCATGTGTAACGTTGATAATCGGGGTAATCAGATTGGGCATACTGGTACATCTGCTGTGACACTTGCTGAGTCGCGGCAATAGGCTGTGGCTGTGACTGTGGTACTGCTACGGTCTGTACTGAATGTGGTGATGCATGCATAGGCTGTGTATTCTGTGAAGTCTGTTGCTGAACATGATCTTGTCTAGGCGGACGCGGTCTTTCTTTAGTTTTACCTGTTGATATATTATGTTTCAGGACTGGGCATTCATGTACGTAGTGACCTGGCTGCTTGCAATAGTTGCATGTCCCTTTAACGGGAGCTGCTGAATTCTGGGTCTGGGTCGTACCCTTTCTCTGGCCGTCAGCTGGAACCGACTGGGCCACTAACATTTTCATTTTCGTGTCTTTCATGCGTTTCTGTTCATGATCCTGTTCTTCTCTGATTCTGTTCTGATGGTATTGTAACATTTGCAACATCTGGGATGGCGTATTTGCTTGCCATGTACTTTCAACTTTGTATACGCGGTTCTTAACTAGTGGCAGGGAATTCTCGACTAATTTTGATACAAAAAGATGCGGGTACGACTCGCTACTTGGTTTAAGGCCACTATTAATAATAAAACATTTCTCGAATCTTGAATAGAAGTCACTAGTATCTTCATCGTGTTTCTGTTTACAGGCTGAGATTGCATCCCAGTCTTCCTTTCTAGTTGTCAGTAATCTTGGCAGAACCTGCACTATTAAACCTGGTAATGCTTTAGTTTTCTCCCCAAGGCCTAGCCCTGGAGTACGAAGTTTCTCCTCGTCTTCTATTTCTGCCCATATAATCTTTTTGTCTCCCACCTCCCACCCTCTTTCCTTCAGTTTCTCGTAGATGCCGGTGGGCAACAATACTTTTAACATTTTCATGATATCTGCATATGTGTAATCTCCCATCAGTAACATGTCTTTAAGTTCTCTGTGAAAACCTGCAGGGTCTTTATCGTGACAGGGTACTAGTTTCTTCATTTCCAATAGTTCTAACTTGGTCAGAGGTGTGTGTACATACACACGTTTCAGGGTATGGTCGGCACCCATGACTGGGTGTACTTCTCGTAATGGGTTCTGACTTTCAATGCCATGAAGACGCTCCATATGATACATTTTCCTTTCTGGGGGCGGAGCGGGAACGTATTGTGAGCTTAAGAAAGTGTTATATCTGTGCCGTTGTTCTAGAATTATTTGAATTAACTTGGTACTCAGGCCTCTCCATCTATCCATGAGTAGTGCTTCTAATGTATCGTGTAAGGGACCTGGATCAGAATGTTGATTTCTGTATAACGTGAGGAGGTGCTGAATCATGTATGCACCTGCTAATTTCTGCTCGTCTGGGGAAAGGTTCAGAAATGTCTGTGCTACTGTGTCATCATTATATATATTAGGATTGTCAGCCCACAGTACTGCTGACCGGGCTAGTTCTTGTTCATCCATAGAATTGAGTACATGGTACCCCATTCGTTCTCGAAGCATTTTATCAGTGTCTTGGAACTGATGTTCAGGAGAATTCGGTTTTGATATGCCAGAGAGAAAAACTCTCTTGCTTTCTGGACGAATGCCTTTTCTAAGGTAAGTTCCCTTACCTACATACGCTATTGTATCTGTAGTCTTTTCTGGTTCTTCAGATCCTTCCTCCTCCTCAGAGGAAGCTTTTTCTTTCTCTTTTTCGTGTATTTCTATTACTGTTTTTCTTATTTTCCTTTACATACTGCCTATGCAATTCTGTTTATCATGCTTTCCTTCGGATATATTTTGACCCCACTTGGTTAGGGCATCCATTTCATCCTGTTCTGTCTCAGGCCTGTCTCGTTCTCTTATTAAGCAATTTATGAAAAAACGTAGTATATATGCTTGAGTGTCAACTTTCTGATGTGCCATGGCCTCCTTAATACTTTCAGGGTTTTCCCCAGTCTGGACAAAATGATATATCCTATCTAGGTGCTCTTTCATTCCTGAGAATAACACTAGGTAATCTGTAGCTTGTCGTAAACGTAGCGATGCTATCAACATCCTATCGTCTTTACCGGGTACGGGATCGTATCTGCAAACTTGAAGCGGTTCTTTGAGTATGTCGAGACGGGGTGATTGGAGCATAGGGTGCTTCTGCATGTCCCTAAGGTGTAATCTGTGTGTTGCTGGCGGGGTCTGGTAACCCCCGGTCGCACCTCCTGAGGCTGAGGTTTGAGCATTATCTCTCTGTGGAGTCTGTATCTGTATTTGAACTTGTCTCTTAGTAGGATCAGGCGCAAACGGATTTGGTATCTTAACCTTAGGTGAGGGAAGTGGTGGAGGTGGAGGAACGACAGGCTGTCGGACGGGGGAGACTTGTTGCGGTAATGGCGGGGTATGGTCTGGAGGCGGGTTGCCATCTCCGTCACCGTCAGTAGGCGGGACGTGGGCACGTGGATTGGTGTAAGCGGGTGCTACATCGTTTAGATAGGAATTCAGAAATATGTCTTTAGTAGTCCTGTGGTTGGAACCAATGGTGGTGGTAGATTTTTCGGTATTTCTGAATGGGCTTCAGGCGAACCCTCGGCCACTAAGTACATACCATTTACAAGATTGTTTCGTGCACGGTCTACCTGTTCGGCTTTTACTCGGATCCCTTCATTAACTAATTCGTTTTCTCGGACTCTATCCGGCGCTTCTCTAAGTCTATCTTCTCTTCGGAGTTCTTTTTCGGCTCGTTTATGTGATTCTTTACGCCATAGTTCTATAGCATCTTTCTGTGATTGTCTGGCTTTCTTTCTCCATAATGCTTCTTCTATTTTCAGGATGCACTCGGCATCCCATGTTCCTGTAGCGGGCCATCTGTATTTTTCTTCTAGATGCTTAGTATAATCGGCCCATAAATCTAGATACAGTATGGTGTCTATGCCATGCTTGTGGTACATGTAATTTCCAGGCGTGTCCCTAGGGGGGATAGGAATTTCTTCCTCTAGCATCCCTTTCCTAGTTCCTATCTGTTTCAACTTATTGAAAAACGGCATCTTGTCTACTTAATACTGGATACTTGACCCTTTCTACCTGAACTCTGAACACAATTAGTTACACAAAAACACAATAATGCACATTAAACAATCACTCATACCACGACATTGATCACATGAGAGAACATTTAGGAACATATATCTCTACCTTCGGAACCAGATGTACTGCTAAACAGCACAGATACACTGTCAAAGACAGTGCAAGAACTTGAGTAACGGATATACTGCTAAACAGTACAGATACACTGTCTAAAACAGTGCAGACCGCGTTTGTGTACCCAAACCCGTCTTTACCGGATACATAATAATGTACCCGTCTAGATACGTCCCAGCAATGGTACTCACCGGGAAGCACGGAAACAGAAGGCCTCGGAAAACTCGACTGGACTGGACCGGACTCGACTCGACTCGACACGTGGATACTTCGGAAAACTGGTGGGCCTCTTCACACCTCGGACCTTGCTTCTTTCGGCTAGGCTCTGGTCGGGATCCTCCGCACTCCTCACCGCCTCGTCTGGGTGCTGATCGCAGTCTTCGTCACCTCCGTGGGCCAGAGGGAGATACAGGAAATCCTGCCAGTACGCGTAGTTCCGTCTAACTGATGGCAGGGGACAGAGCTTGCAACGCACCAACCGGCGCGTGAGGTGGGGGAGGGGTCCCTGTTCGGGCGCCAAATTATTGTGGTAAATATTTGATTTACCGTCCTAATTTCTATGCAGGTAAGTACTTAATCAATAATAACTCAATCGGAAAGAAAGAGACAGAGTCCGTGGTGTTAGAGTTCTTAGGGGTTTTATTCCTTAAAAAGGAATGGTTCTTGAACCGGATATCATATTCCTGCCACCACAGGGGTGCAGGAAGGGATAGAGCAATATTTTATTGACAATACATAGCTTTTATACTTAAATCGTATTATAGGAACCAATACAGTAGGCGTAACAGCTGGGAGAGACAAGATAAGACACACACGTGGTAGTGATACGTAATTAGAAGGCGTGAACTAGGCGTGAACATAGAGGTGTGTGCTAAAAATGTCACATGTAAGTGTCATAAGTGGGTGGCAACAAAAGCAGAATCTTGCAATGTCAGCAGAAATCTGAGGCCTGGATGCGTGCGCAGCTGCATGACGTGTGCATGACGTATGACTGGAGGGTGCAGGGGACTTTGACATTTACACTAGCGGAAAGAGACAGAAGACTAGCATGTCAGATCAACTCGTGCCTCTATCATATCTGATATCTGATGTTTGGGAACTATATTATCTGGACGGAAAAGGTCTCTGGGGCAGAAGCTATTCTATACTGACTGTGAGTGCGTGTATAAGCGTCTAAGTGTCTGCATGAGAAACGTGGGGGCATGGGCCTTCCATGGTAACAGAGGCTATGAATTACTTGTACGGAGACAGCGGGGCCGAGCTCTTTGCTCTGCAGCTGGGGGAATGTTTACTTAAACTAGTAGGCAGGAATGCATTTTCGAGGAGCGGAACAGATAATTCGAAGGTTGAATACAGTCTTGGCAGGCAGCAGGCTGAGCTAAGCGCCGTGGGCCGCGCAGGGAGTAAGGCAGAGGTCACGGGTACAGAGGCAGCCCAGGCTAAGGCGTTCGGAGTCAGGAAACAGGAAAAGGCTCGATGGCAGAATTCGGGGCTTGCTTCGCCAGAGCTGAAAAACGTGTAAAGTATACCACAAAAAGAATTTGGCATAGCATACTTAGGAACTGAATATTGAACCCGTTCATGGCGGGTCTGAGAGAGGACATGTTAACGTTGAACGCAAATGTATTTGCGTCTTGATAACTGGCACAGGAGGGAAGATACATGCACTTTAAACTCGTACATGGAGACGGTGGGGTACACGTTAGGGAACATAACTTGACCAAAAATTTATATTTCCTCACCTTTCCTGGCAAAGGTGGCGGAGAAGGTGGCCAGCCGCCAACTTATGACACATTTGGATGAAGCGAGTCGTCTTCACCCGTCGCAATCTGCATTTTTGGCCGGGGTTTTCCACGGAAACTGCTCTATTAAAGGCCACGGAAACCATCAGGCAGGGGGTGGATGCGGGACACACTATGGCTCTAATTATGTTAGATCTTAGTGCCGCCTTCGACACTGTAGCACATTACACCTTGCTGCAGTGTTTGAATAAAGGTGGCGTCTCGGGCTCCGCTCTGAAGTGGCTGAAATCCTTCCTAACTGAATGTAGTTTTCAGGTCAGACTGGGTGCACACTACTCCAAAGATATTAACTTGCGGCAGAGAGTGCCTCAGGGCTCTGCCCTGAGTCCCACCTTGTTTAACATATATATGTCGCAGTTGGCAGAGATAGTGCAGGGCTTTGGAGTTGGGGTGTTCTCCTATGCGGACGACACCCAGCTGCTGATCACCCTATCCCAGGAACCAGATATTGCTGCGTCCAACTTCAGGGCATGCATGGAGGAGCTTGCCTCTTGGATGGATAAGAATTGCCTGAAATTGAATGGCAGCAAGACCGAGCCTGGTGGTGGGAGGCAGTACCTCAAGTTGGTCAACAGAATGGTGGCCTTTGAGCTTGGGTCCTACCCCCGTACCGTGTATCGAGGCGAATAATCTGGGGGTCTGGGTAGATCCTGCTCTCTCCTATGAAAGACACATTAGAAGGGTAGTTGGAAAGTGTTTTGGAGTCCTCAAAAAACTTGCGTAAAACGCTGGTTTTTCTTCCGGTAGGGGCCAGAAGGACTATGGTGCACGCGCTTATTACATCACGCCTCGATTATGCCAACGTACTCTATCTTGGGGCCAAGGACAAGGGTCTTGGGCGACTACTGGTTCTACAGAACGCTGCCGCTCGCTTGGTCTTAGGCAGCCTAGGAGGGTTGCTTCAAAAAAAGCCCTGAACTCATTGCACTGGTTGCCAGTGAAGGAAAGAGTTATGTTTAAGATATTATGCTGGTCCGTCTAATCTGAGTGACTTGATCACAAGGTATGTGCCAAGGAGCTCTCTGAAATCTACTGGAACCGGGCTACTGGTGATCGCTAAGGTAAAGAAGGCCAGGATGGGGGGTCGTTCTTTTAGGTTCCGGGCTGCTCAGAACTGGAATTAGCTCCCTCCCAAACTCAGGTTGGAAAGCTCTGAAATTAAGTTCAGAAAGATGCTTAAAACGTATCTGTTCTCTGGCAGCATGTAGTGGTCTTCAGCTGCGGTGAACTGCTCCTCCCTCTCACTCAGCGTGGGGAAACGCCGAGATGGCGTAACCATGCGCTATGTACATTTCTTTATTATTATTATTATTATTGCAGAGAGTGTGTGTGCAGTTTAAACTGCAATTTCGACCAGGCAAAATAAAGCTGCTGCCAGCCTCCTCTAATACATAGAAGTCAGCCCTAAGGGCAGGGTGCAATATATTCAAAAAGTTGGACATGAACATTTACGGTTTACATGTCCTGGTAGTGAAAAACTTTTAAATTCATGTTTGACTACTGCAAGGTCTTTCTCCCCCATAGCATTACAATGGAGTTGCCTTATTACGTTTATAAGAGTAATTTCAAAATGAGAAGAGAAAACTGGTTTATGTTTGGTATCTCTGGAATCCAAATTTAACATCCTAACTTAAGGTGGCCGTATTGTAAATTACAATTATGAAAATGCCACTTTTAGAAAATTGGCATTTTCTTGCCATAACCATTTAGTGCCATCTTGTGCCTCTAAATAGTCTCGGGTCACATGGCTATGTATATTTGGAAGTTGGACTTTGTGTGCTCCTCCTAGATAGCCACACACAATGGAAGCTTAGGTGCGACTAGATGGGCCATCACTGGCATGATGGGAGAGAGGAGTTGGGCCGAGCACTACTTACACCTGAATAGCCTGCGTCCTACCTGACAAAGGGCTACATAGTACACACTCCCTCTAGTTTGTTTGGAGGCTGGGTAGGCAAGGCAGCACTTTAATGGCATGCCTCTAGAAGCCTCTTCCCACTTCAAATACACAACTGTGTATAAAAGAAACACATCAGACACCAACACTTTAGTATACTTCTGGACCTGTTGCTACTCTTCCAGAAAGAACGACTGATGTGCTGCTACAAGGGCTGCCACTCTGATGGACTGCTGCTCTGAAGTAACAGCTGCTTTGCAGTGCTGACCTGTTGCCTGCTGCCCTCTTGCCTGGGTGAGAAGGACTGGACCAGTTTCACTTGAGCCCTGTGTGACTACAAGTGCTTGATGGCTGGCCTCCTGATCTGAAGCCTCAATGACATAACAGGTGTCCAAACCGCCTTTAATCTGCACCTTGACTCTGCCATCTGTGAGTCTACCCTGCCTAGTGGTGCCACCCCAGTCCTGGACCCTTGGAAGTGGGCTTAAGATGCTTTGGCAGCCTCTGTAAATCCAGCAAAACCGACTCATCACCTCTGCTGTGTGGCATAGCCCAGAGCAGAACTGATGCATCTCCGCTGCTACGTCGATTGGACCTGTTGCAAAGACTTGCATCACTGCCACAGCCCACATTGCCTCCAGAACCACACAATGCATCCTCGGTGCAGGCCTTCACATCTTTCCTCTACTGTAGTCTTGAAGACGATGACAGACTTCTCAATACTGCTTCACAGCTCTTCAAAACCAATGTAAGAACACAAAAGCACACCTCATCTTTGACACCACTTCTCATCAGAAGCCCCATCAATGGGATCTTTGACGTCTATGCAACAGGACCTCGCACCCCAGCCTTGCCACATCTCGGAACAGGTGCTTCACCTCGGCTGCGCAATACATCTTTGACGCAGATCCACGCAAGTCTCCAGCACACAGGATTTAATCTGCTGCGTTCAGCGTACCTAACTGGGTCAGTGTAGCTGGCTGGCGCTTCTTCGCAGTTGGCCTGAACTTGTGTCTTTGTCCAGGTTCGGTGTGAGCAAATATCCACAGTTGGCACTTCACGTCTTTTAGCGCTGTTTTCTCTCAAAACTTTGAAATTCAATACCCCTATTTCTAATGATTGGATTTTTATAATTTTAGTCTAGCTTTATTTAATTAATTACACTCTATTTTTCTAAACTGGGCTTTTGTGTCGATTTCTTACTGTTTTACTGTGTGAAGTGTTGCACAAATACTTTGCACATTGCCTTTAAGTTAAGCCTGTGCACAGGTTAATTTGGGGTTCACTTTTGCCTTTCCCTGACTAGGATTCTGGTTGCTGCTTGACCAGAGCCCACACCCCAGTCAACCAGTAACCCAATGTCTAACAGGTCTGATTTATGAGTTAGCAAATGCAATGTGGTGGAGGTCTTGACATCCATCACCCTGATTTTATTTCACCCACCTAAATTACAGATGTCCACCAGCCCTATGGATATCACTAAACATCATCAGGAACTACCGTTATGGTGGTTCCTATCAATGTAGAGAAAGTTTGATGGATGGTTCGGCTAAACATGACGGTTCACAATCAAACTTTTTAAAGTTTTTCATTTTTAAAAGCAAACTTTCTAATCAGGCGTTTGATATTGAAAAACAAAAACATAATAGAGATTAGTGGAGATTTCATCCATGGTGTGTGCGGTCTTTTTTCTTTTTTTTTACGATCTCTCACTGCCAGGAATAAAACTGTCTGTGACGGACAGTAAAAAAAAAGCCATCTGACGCACACTCTAAAGAGGGTGGATGGGCGAATAGTTTACCTCCAATGGCCACTATTTGTTCATGCTGTCAGATGAAGATTTAAGCCAATGGAGTAAATATTCCTCCATTGGCATTCACCTGGTGCTCTAGCAACGTTTTAAATTTAGCGGGTGGACCAATAGTTTGGCAGAGCACAAACTCCATCACCTTTGTACTCTCTGTCAAACTATTAATCAGCCCTATAGCCATTTTTATGGACCAGGAAAGTCCTCCAGTGGGGCAAGCCTGTAGTTGCATATGATGAAGACCCTTCAAAATTGACACCTTTGTCCCGAGGTCCTTCGATGCTCAGGGGGTCTTTCAAGTTCAAAATATTTCTGAATCACAACTTTTCAGTGTTTCTGGAGCAGAACCTTTTGGTCACTTCTAAGACTTCCATGACCTGCTTACCAGCAGGGTCCAATCTAGAACACGTTTCCACTGGTCAGCTCGGCACTTCAAGAAAAAGTCCTCATACAGGTTGCTTTGTTTCTGTAGCCACACAGTAGGCCACCCAACTGAACCTTGGAGTCCACTTAGTTCTGGGTCTTGGGTGCAGAAAATGTAATTCCAATCTTCCACTGGTCTCAAAAGTAGGTCCAGTCTTTTTTTGCTCTTCCACTGGTCCAGATAATGGTCAGATGAGTAGTGGGTGGGTTTACAGCTTTTAGGTTTCACTGTGAGGTGTGACTCCTGGATGCTCCCTAACCAGTGAGGAGCAGCAAAGATCCTCTGGTCACTTCAGTGGCACGACTGCATGTGAGAAACTCTGCAATCACTGTGTGCAGTCCACAGATGACTTAAAACTTTTCCATGCATTTCATGTGTTTTCTGCACCACATAGTATAGCCTTACTGGGAAGTTAAATAAGACAAGTAGAAGTTAGTCAATCTTACCATATTTTAGGGGTCAGAGCACATACATTGGGGACTGGAAAGCAGTGCCCCAGTGTGCAGAGTTAAAAAACCATCCGCATCAGTACAAACAAATGGGGGGAGCATGCAAAAAGAGACACTTTCGCACACATATACATTGTATACTGGGACATAGGATTACCATATATATGAAGGTAGTATTTGGAAACCAAGAAGCACCAGTTCCAACCCAAAATCTTAGCATCCATCTACCTCTTTTGCTAAAATGTATCTTTTAATAACTATCCTTGCTGTTCTTAATATACTGCAATGGGAACATTTACATCTATGTTCCATTACCTGTGTATGCTCAACATCTAGAAAGATCCCAACAGTAAATATTACAATTTGCATACATCCTTCTTTCACTGCTTCAAATGTTTTTTAATATTCAGGTGTGTACTTTGGCTCCAGCTATGAGAGTAGCATATCTGAAAATACATGAGCAATCCACCAAAGTCTAATGGTACTGTCTCCAGGCTAAAACCTTCCAAGATAATTGAATATTTAATTGACCACTTGCAGTGATTCTGTTCAACAAATAAATTGAGTGTTTATGTGCATCTATGAGGTCAGGTCACACAAATTCCAAATTTAAAAAACATGATATAGTAACTCCACTTTCATGAGTTTGAATCCCGATGTATAATTCATTTATTCATTCATTTGTAATTGTGTTTATCTCCTTGTAAATGTATGCTTTTAGTGGCTCCTCCTCCGCTATGGCGGAGGAGCATCTCCCCACTGCTTTCTTGCAGTGCTAGAAGCAAAAACATAAAATGGGAATAACGTTTAGTTATTGCCATTTTCTGTTTCTTTGGTGAGCAGGCAGGTGGGTGGGGCTGCTCTGCTAACAGAGCAGGGCAGGGTAGGAGCAGCTTGCAGACTCTTAAGAGCGCAATGACTGTTTGGTTTTCCCTCTCAGGCCATCCAAACTAGTCATTAACACTTATGGCCGGGATGCCTGTCACCCCCTCCCAACACAATCCCCAAGGATGGGAAGACGGACGCAGTTCTGAACTTTTGGAAGGCGGGAGGGAGTAAACCCTCCCGGCCGTATTTATTAAAATATGAAACAAAATTAAAACATTAAAATAACAGTTTCATATCATGTACAATTTTGATTTATTACATTTCGATGAAGACATGTTCTTTGGCTAACCTTAACAAATCTCTAGTACAAAGGTTTTCCTAGCCGAGTCTAACATCCTGCAAATGCATACTTTCGAAAATTAAAATTGTACATCCTAGCATTACGAGCCAACGGCAAGGTCGCAACCGGTGTCAAATCCCTACTACCAGAACTCTCCCCCTCACAATGTGAGGGCGGGCGCGCAGAGGACTGTACCTCTGTGCCAACTCCAATTTCCCTTGTCTTGCAGGGGCCCCCTATTTAACTCGACGCCATCTTAAGGGTCGTCCGAGGACTTGTGTGAGGTGTCTGTAAGAAGGTAGCGTGGACCCCCCTCTCCACCCCACACTGTCTATCACATCCGCCGTCGCGGATATCCGGGCCCCGGGAAATTCGTAGGAGGGGCATCTTAGCCGCCTCCTCCCCTGGAAGGGGCCTATGGCCGTCTTCCCTTAGGCGACCCATACTTAGTGGGTGCCACCTCCCTGTGTGAGGGGCCAATGGCCGCCTCCCCCGGGCGCTCCCATCCATAGTGGGTGGCGCCCCCCCTCTAGGGACCTTGAAATTACTGCTCACCGATCATGACCTTACCGCCACAGGCCGGATAGTTGACCAGCTATCCGGCCCCCCCACAACTCCTACTAAAGGTCATGTTCTTTACAAACCCCTTAACCATGCTACGAAGTCTCCTATGAGTAAGACATTCCCCTCCCGGGACAAATGGACCCCATCATCGAGATACATGCGATCCCCCCGAATACATCCATGCGGAATACTGTGCAACTGCGCCGTGCGAAACAACCTACCAAGTTTGTTATTGACCTTTTTTACTGAATGATTCAGAGCTGACACAGAGAGGCCCCCCCGCCACACCTTCCTGGGAATCATGTGGGACCATGCTATCGTGCACCCCGGGATCCTTCTCGCCAGCCAGCTAACAGTAGATAGAACTTGCTCGAGTAGTACTCGCCGACCGAGTGTCACCAAGCCATTGCCCCCCAGATGTACTATGATCACAGATGGCGGTGACCTCTGCCGCCCTAACAGTTCCTCAATAAAACATTGAAACTGGTCAATACAGAGCCCGCCCCTTCCGTGGAAGTTCACTCTGTACCCGTATTCCCCAGCTGCGTGAATCACGTCACCTGCTTTGTATACGTCCCCGGCCCGCCTCACGTATGAGTGGCCCACGACCCACACCACTCTCTCCTCAGCCGGTGATCTCTGACCGCTGATCCCCAGGTGCCGGGTCGACTGCACAGTCCGCCCCGCATTGCATGCTCGCGAAACTGAAAACCAAACAGAAGACAAGAAGCGTGAGTGCATGACATTGACTTCACAACATGTGCAATCGCACATACCTCTTATAACAGTTCGAGGACCATCGTCCCAGTTGTTTCACCTTCTCAACACTCTGACCCCCGGCTGTAGCCTCTGTAGCAGCCCCTATCCTAAAGGAATGGGTCCCAAAATCGCCCAGGTCCAAGCCCGCTGCTGCGATTGCCATTGTTAGCACCCTCTGAAACTGAAACCTTGTCAGTGGGGTGGCGTCGATATGTCTCAGCAGGCTTCCCCCCCATGTATCCGCCCTTTGCGCCAAATATTCCTCACCGCACTTCACCCGGCACATGGGGGACCCTCGCATGCGCTGGACAATAACACTGTCTCCCATAGCACACTGGTCGGTCTTGGACCTGGTTATTGTGACCACCATGGAATCACCCTTAATCAGAATGTGATCCCGACACAGACCTCCCTCCACATCTTTCTTATTTCTTGCAACCAGCTCGCTCACCCGCATAGCCCCGTGAAATGCTAATGCAAAAGCGGCCCGGAACAGCACTGCCTCGAACTGAGAGGAACATGTCGTAGGGAGTATCGCCATTAGTAGGGACAACCTTTCTAACCCAATCGGGTGACTCTCGTCCACTCTACGACCCTGAAGGCGTTGCCAACCACGCAGGGCTCTCTTTACCAAAAAGGACGATGTCGGGTCCTTGATACCATGCGCCTGCGCCATGAATGAAATGGCGGCCCGGTGCCTATTGGCAGTTGCCGCTGATCGGCCTTCACTATGCAGTGCTACTAGAAACTTCAGGACATAATCCTCCTGACCCCAATTATCCCCCGCTGCCGGACCCAAAAATGCACAATAGGAACGGAACGCTCCTTCGTATGCCTTCCTTGACCTGGGGGCTAAGCTTGCTGCCACGAGGTCTTGTAATCCGGGGCACCGAGTAGCCAGAGTGCTTCGGGGAATGGTGCCACCGCTAGGTCCACGGAAGGTAGATAACCCCTGAAAGCCTGCATGTGTGAACGAGAGAGTGCATCAGCCGCCTGGTTCAGTACACCTGGCACATGCTTCGCCCTGAATTGTACGTTCAGTCTCATGCAAAGTAGTACAATTTCCTTCAGCAATCTCAATATCCACTTGCAGCGTGCTGCCTGATTATTTATACATTCAACTACAGTCATATTATCGGACCAAAACACCACAGAGCGATCTCTGAAATCGTCCGGCCATGCCTTCAGGGCCACAAAAATGGGGAACAACTCAAGAAACCCAATGTTACCTGTGAGACCGCTGGTGTGCCACCACATCGGCCATGTCTGCGCCGACCATCGATTACCAAAGATGGCGCCAAATCCTACGCTCCCCGCCGAGTCGGTCCACAAGCCCAGCTCGTCCGAAGACGCTGGTGGCTTGTTCCACACCACTCGACCGTTGAAGTCCGCCAGGAACGCCAACCAGATGCGCATATCCTGGCGGACCTCTGCCGACAGCCTTGTGCGGTGGTGTCCCTCCTTGAGACCGACCATGGCTTGTGCAATAGAGCGGGAAAAGGGGCGGGCCATTGGTATCACTCTCAGGGCAAAATTAAGCTGGCCCACAGCTTGTTGTAACTGATGAAGAGTAACTTTTTCTTTGCTAATGCACAGTTCCAGGGAAGCCCTGAATTTCGCTACTTTCCCTACTGGTAAACGGAAACATCCCTCCACAGAATCGAGCTCAATTCCAAGAAACTCGAGTGAAGTAGACGGCCCAATCGTCTTACCTGGTGCCAATGGCACCCCAAACCTCCTCATGAGAGTGCAAAATTCATGTAAGGCCTGCGCACATTTCGTGTCGCTGGCTGCCCCCAAGAACAAAAAATCATCCAGGTAATGCATAACATGGCTATGGCCAGTGGCCTTGGTAAATGCCCATTCCAAAAAACAGCCGCATTTCTCAAAATAAGCACAGGAGATGGAGCAACCCATTGGCATACATCTATCCATGTAATAATGGCCCTGGAACACAAAGCCTAACAGACGCTGATCCTGTGGGTGTACCGGGAGCAACCGGAACGCTGACTCGATATCTGACTTTGCCATCAGCGCTCCGGGCCCCAGGCGATTCAACATGGCGACGGCATCATCAAAGGATGCGTACCGCACTGAACAAACTCCTGGGTCAATCGCATCGTTCACTGAAAGACCCCTTGGAGCTGACAAGTTATGGATCAGCCTAAATTCCCCCGGGTCCTTCTTGGGGACTACTCCCAACGGGGAACAGATGAAATCAGTTTCTGGCGGGTGCCTATATGGGCCAGAAACCCAGCCAAGGGCAACCTCCTTTGCTATCTTCCTCTCGACAATCACTGGATTCTGTTGAACCGACAGTTGGTTCCTACAAAATGGTTCCCCACGAAAATCCCGCACCGGGATGTGGAAACCATATATAAAGCCGTTCCTCAACACCCCAGCGGAGACATGATCAGGGTATTCGTTGAGCCAGGGGATCATTGCCATGATATCAACGGGGGTAGGTAGCGGTACACAATGGTCCCCCTCAGACCTGTTTGGCCCCTCCTCTACCCCCCGTATCACCATTCTTGGCTCTGCATGAACTCTCGGGGTGTGAAGAATTTCCGCAACCTGCACACACATGTCTGAACTTACATGTCCCTTGTGGCCTTGTGCAATTGCCTCTGTTAAAATTCCAACAGACCCCTTTCTTACCCCCATTCCCACCATTCCTTGGTTGGTGGTTGCCAGTGGGGCCCGATAGAAAGGGCGCCGCAGGTTGATGGCGAGAAGGCCCCGACCTATTCCCGCCAAGCGAGGACGACTTCGTCGCACCCGGCAGGAGCTGCTTCTGCCAAGAGATCGAGTCGAGACAATCCCACGTCGGAGATGAATCGTACTCTTTGGCCTTACGAAACTTCATATCGTAACCCATCCACTCATTGCCCTCATATGTTTCATAAAAATCCATTATTCGTGCCTGATAGCAGGATAATACAGACAAAACTTCGGGCTTACGTTCACCAATAATTGCAGAAAACATCGCAAAGGCCTTGGCCCAATTCGAGATTGTCTCGTCAACCCTGAATCCCACCATTTTTGCTCGCCATACACTCGGGTGCCACAAATCCTTCTGTGTCTTAACATACTCCATCTCGCGATGGTCAGTCAGCAGGGAAAACATATTCACATACTTATCAGCCCATATCAATTCTTTCGTGGCCAACGGTATATGTTGGACCACCTTCTCCCTCCTCGAGGGCAAAGACCCCTCCCTTGCCATAGGCAATGCCTGCTTACCCGGCTCCGTTGCTGTTCCCGCTGTTTTCTCGACACCAGCTGCCGGTCCTTCCGAGGTCACCTGTGGGGGGACAAGAGGGATATTCGCCTTCGCGGCATCTCGCGACTGCCGCAACTGCTGTATTAGTAACTTGGCCTCTTCGGCCGTATCTCCCGGTGCCGTAGCACCCCCCTTTTTGCCAAGCCATGCGGCCAACTGGGCAGCTAATTCCGGAGGCATGTCCTCCTCACTGGTGGGCGTAACAACAACCGGAATCGGTTGACCCGCGTCTGGGATCGGTACCGGGGCCTCGACTGGAATGACCGGGCTTGCCGGGGTTAACTCGGGAACCGGGACCTCCTCCCCTGCCGTCCTATTCCTGGCCCTTTTACCCCTCCCCGTGGGGACAACTCCCGGCAATGCCGGGCCAATAACCTTTTTCAGTTTCCCCGTATTGTTCATCGCTGCCATCTGCTTTTTCATACTCGCCATATCCTTTATCAGCATGCGAAGCATCTGATCAGTCCCGGACTTCTTTCCCGCCTTTTTGCCAGGCATTGTTGGCGGATATCGATCCTTGTTGCTCAACACGATCCTGGACCCTTAGGCTTGAAGTCGCTGAAAGAGAAACACACAAAATCACAAGTTCTCAAAATTGCTCCTTTTTCCGTCGAGGGCTCACGTGCAACGAGTGGGTGCAGCTTCCAAGCACAGGAACAAGAGGACGCTTCTTCGGATTCCTGCTCTCTTTATTCCTCTTCGGGAGGGCGTGTACCCTCCTCCGGTACGCCTACTGGGCGTGGCCAACGGTGTAGGTGTCTAGGACAACCCCTCTTGGGCGGGAAAAGGCGCGCCCCGGCTACGCCACTTCGGGCATACCAGCCGTGACACGCCCCCCACCCAAAATGGCTTCCCGGGGGGATCCGGGCCCCCTACCATACGTTCGGGGGGACCGAGTGGTCGCCCCTTTCCATTCTCCTTCTCCATGCAGGCTGCATTACAGCCTACATGAGAACATGCCCACCCCTCCAGACCCTGGCTGAGTGCCATGTCAGGGCGCTCTGTCCAATCACAACGCTGCATTACAGTGTTGTGGTTGGCTTAGGCGGGAGAGCTTGGCTGCCTGCTTCCTGTTCCTGTCCAAGTCAAAGGCAGGAGAGCAGGAGCAGAGAAAACCCGTGACTCGGTCTCAAGATAAGTAAAAAAAATAATAACCGACCGAGCCGCGTGACCCAATCCCACCCACAAGCCATCCCGGCTGCAACTGTATGCAGTAATAATTTAATCTTTATCTTCTTTACTTCTTTACAGTTCTTGATACAAGTATAACAAACTTTGGTGGTTGTTTAGTTTCTAGTTTCTAGTTTGCTTTCTATTTTTTTATAAACATACTTCTTTTGGTTGACCTGATGCATTGTGCATTCTTTATTCTAGGGACAACTATAATGTTCAGGACTTCCCATCTGTTAAGCTTCAGGCACCTGCTGTATGCCAAAAGAGGACTGAAAATTATTAAATTTCGGTGCCAATATTTTTTGTCTTTTGAGGCTCATGTAATCACTCTTTATATTCCTCTTCTAAATCAAGGAATTGTCAAGCACTTACCTTGTTTTCAAGAATGAGTGAGCTCTTTCGATACATGGGTTAACCCTGCTGTTTACCCTCCCCTGGTTCAGACATAACTCATGGTTTAATTTTCCTGACCTAGGAATCGATGCACCTGGCTATCCAAAAAGCCACTTACTACCTAAAGTGTGCCTTCTACTACCTATTGGTGATTCAATACTCTTTTATGCTGAACAAGTAAGGTATGTAGGTGTTGCCCTTCACCTCCATTGGCTAACAATATATTCTCTTTATATTTAACATTGAGACAGCTTCTGTTATTTCACTGGTATGTGCACAATGAGTATTTGGCCATTTGGAAATAACTATGCAAGCATTTCTACATTAAATATGGCTAGTAGTTGCTGATAAGCCGCATATACTGCCAGCACCCTGAATGCAGCCCTGATTATGAGGTGAGCCCTCTTTCCAGCCTGGTGTGGCATATGGACATGTCCTTTTCTTTGCGCTTGGAAGACCTGGCATTTGTGCTCCCGCCCGCCATTTTGTGGACTTCCTCATATCTCTACAAGGCCTTTTGATAAACGCGGCTTGCTGTTTTCACCATACTTTTTGAACTTTCATCATTGCTCATTGCCTAAGCTGTGTCCCTTCTATATTGCGCGGGGGAATTCATGTGACCTCTCCTTTCATGCTATGGCTCACTCAGCTTGTTTTTCCGGCTGTGCAACTGCCCTCTTATGATTACCTCATGACTTTGCGAATCTTTCATTTTATCTCAGGCTTTCATAGACTATCCCTACTCATTATCTTTTCTACTATTTAATGCCTGCAATTTGCTCTCCCTATAAGGTGCCTACACTCCTGCCTCGCTCCATTTGACTTAATGCTCAATCTCAACTGCTTCTTTGGAGTTCATGGGGAAACTTCGCAATTTGAAGCTCAATTCCGCATCTAAAGTGCCGGTTGGATCAGACTCTGACTCGCCTATTCCAGACATGGAAGAGGGTCGGTCATCAAAATCCGACTCTGCTCATGGAGCCATTCATAAGGCTTCCACTGGAAATAAAACGACATCCTCTTTGGTTTCTTCCAAGCATCTGAAAAAGGATCCTCCTTCGCCTGGGAATACCTCTTCTCCCTCAGCTATGGATCTCATCTTGGAGGAACTGCGCGCATTCAAGCCATTTATGGAGGCCACCACCAAAAATATGCAGGCTGTGCAGGAGAGGTGGTCGTCTCTGGACACGCGTGTTCACACCTTGGAGCAGTCCACAGAATCCTGCCAGTCTTCTTATTCGCGTATCCCGTCCATGGAAGCGGAAATACTACTACTTAAATGACAGACAGAGGAGTTAGAAAACAGAAATCGTAGGAACAATTTACGCTTGTACAGCCTTCTGGAACTTTCAGAAGGGTCTAATCCTACCACTTTCTTCCAGTCCTTCCTTGCCAAGATCCTAGATGCTCCAGCCTTGTCTTCCATTAACATTCAACGAGCTCATTGTCTTGGTCCTAAAGTTGCTACCAAGCCTAGGGGTGTCATCATGCTTTTTCTCCAATACACTGACCATCTACAGGTCCTTTCAGCCGCCAAGCTCAAGAAGCAGATCATTTGGGAGGGCCATCGTCTCTACATATCACAGGATGTCTCCAAGGCCACCGCTGAGCGCAGGAAGACGTTTTTAGACATGAGACCGCAGCTCAGAGCCCTTAATGCCAGATATGGTCTTTTGCATCCTTGCCTCTTCAAGGTTACGTATAAAGACAAAACAACCACCTACGAGGATCCTGAGGCCCTGCAAGCTTTTCTTCACCGACATGATCCTGATGTCATGGATATGTCCAAGCCCGGTTGACTGGATTTGTTCGCTATTGTTTTGATTTCATTATAATACGGTTCTGGTTTCCTCATCGTTTGTTCTGATGCTGTTTTTGATGTACCTACTGTTGTCCTTATGTTTGCCTATCCTTTTTGTGCTCCTACTGTTTCAACACATCTGTCATCTTGTTTATTTCACTCCCATGCATCTATCCTTATGTTTTTTTTCCTTCAGCAGGTACTCCCCTTCTCCCCGTCATCCTGTTTTTACCTCACTATTCCTCGTGCTGCCCTTTTGATGTCAAAGCAATTGAGGTTTGGTGTTCGCTCTGGATGTTATCGCCGTCGTCTCCTGCCACCACCATCCCCCATCTCTGTTTTGGTTTTTTCGTTTTCGTAAGTATGTTTCTCAGTCGTTCATTATGGATGTGTACTGTCTCCTTGTTCGCTATTGTTGCTGTCCTCTTTTCTACTTCTCTTAACATGGACTCTTCTCAACTTTTCTTTTCTTTGTCCTCTCTTTTTCTTTATTTTCTTCTTCTCTGCTCTTATCTCTTCTTTTCTTGATTTAGCATTGTTCTCATCCTTGCATCCTCTATCTTTTCACTGCCCTCTTCTATTTTTTTCATTTTCTCTCCATTGTATTTCTTATGCATTACTGAGCATGTTGCTCTTAGCTGTTTTTCTACATTGCTTCATTCCATGTAACGACATGGAACGTTAAGGGATTAAATATTCCCATTAAAAGACAGAGGGTTCTCTCACATTTAGCAAGACTTAAAGCTGATGTTGCCCTCCTTCAAGATACTCATCTTGCTGAGCCAGAGGCTTTGAAACTTAAACGCTGTTGGGTGGGTCATGTTCTTTGTTCTCCTACGACTTCTAGGAACAATGGTTTTGTACTGTTAAAACATAAAAAGTAAAATGTTTCCTCGATTACTCATAAATGTGATGTTGATGGCCGTTGGCTCATTGTTAATTTACTCATCGATAACATCCCACTCACCCTCTTTAATGTGTATGCTCCTACTGGAATTGATAGATCCTTTTGGTCTGCTATTTCTTCCAAGTTGTCTTCCCTTTCTGGTGATTACATACTTCTCGCTGGAGACTGTAATCAGATTGCTGATCCCTTCCTTGACCGACACTCAAAAGTTACTTTTGTTCCCTCTAGAATGCACACGCAGTTTGTGAACTCCTTTCAAAATAATACTTTGGTAGACATTTGGAGACTGTGCAATCCTGATGTTATAGAATATAGTTTTTTCTCCCCTCCTCATTAATCCCAATCCCGTATTGATCATATCCTTCTCAGTAAACCCTTATCCCAACACGCTATTCGTTCTGAAATTGGCTCCATTTTACTCTCTGATCATGCCCTAGTTTTTGTAGATCTTGACCTACTCCCATTCTCTCCCCACTCAGGAAGATGGCAATTTAATAATACTTTACTTTTGGAACCTACCTTTTGTAACAAATTTACTGCGTTTGCTAAGGAATTTTTTCTTTTAAATCAAACCCCTAACTCCCCCTTTGTAATGGTTTGGGATTCATTCAAAGCAGCCTCTAGGGGTTTTATTATTAACTTTGTGTCTCGGCGGAAGAAACTACGAGAGGCCAATTCGGAGAAAATTTTGTCTGACATTAAAGTTTTAGAACATGCTTATTACGCTTCTAAATCTGATTCCTCCCTTAAGGCTCTTATTGAAGCAACAATCTCTTTTAATAAATTCACAACTTACGCAGCTTCTAATATTCTGCTAAAATGTAATTCTAGATACTAGGGGGGTAAGAATAAAATGGGGAAGCTTTTGGGCAACTACTTAAAGATCCGTAAAGAACGCACAAAAATCCAATCTATCAAAACTTCTTCCGGTGAGTCCACATTTAAGGATAAAGATATTCTCACTGAATTTGCGAAATTTTACGATACGCTTTATACTGCAGAACATGGTTCTGTACATCTGACGATCTCCTTTCCTACTTTCAATCTCTTCCATCTCCCTCGGTTTCACATGTTGATTTTCACACTTTGGAACAGGACATCTCGCTTTCTGAAATATCCCATGCTGTATCTAAACTTCATCATGGTAAATCCCCGGGCCCTGATGGTTTTACAATTGAATTTTACAATCACTTTGCCTCTTTCCTTCTTCCTAAACTCTTACTTTTATTCCAATCTTTCTCTAATGCTGGCTCCTCTACCGGTTCCTTTCAACAAGCCTTAATTTGCTTAATTCCAAAGGAGGATAAGGACCACTCCTTATGCTAAAACTATAGACCAATATCTTTGGTTAACACTGATTACAAGATTCTAGCGAAGATTTTAGCATTACGCATGGATCCCCTTTTACCAGATATAATTGGCCCAGAAATATCTGGTTTTGTCAAGGGGCGTCTCTCCTCTGATAATTCCCGGGTTTTTCTTAACATTCTTAGCAAATCTTCTTCTCTCACTCTTCCTTTCGCAGCTATCTCCTTAGATGCGGAGAAGGCCTTTGATAGGATTGGGTGTGACTTCATGTTTCAGGCTTTACGTTGGATTGGCATTCCCCCTAAATGTATTTCTATTATCTCTTTACTTTATTCTAATCCTCAAGCTTCTATTTTTGTTAATGGGATGTCCTCTGATTACTTTTCTTTACATAGAGGGGTTCGACAAGGTTGCCCCTTATCTCCCTTACTTTTTGTTTTAGCCTTAGAACACTTCCTTACTAAAATTCGTCTAGATGACACTATCTCTGGCTTTCCTTTTGGTTCCCAACAAGTAAAACTATCGGTTTATGCCGTTGATATTCTTTTTTATTGCTCCAACCCTGTTACTTCTATTCCCTCTTTTCTTCAGCAGGTTTCTTCCTTTTCTGCAGTTTCCGGATATCGTCTGAACGCTGACAAGTGTAACATTTTACCATTAAATCCTCTTTGTCAGAAACATCTCTTTTCTTGTACAGGTTTCTCATGGCAACCATCCAAAATCAAATATCTGGGAGTATGGTTTGCTTCTTCACTATCTGACACTCTTAAACTGAACTTTGATTATATTCATAAGAAAATGGATACGGCTATCACTCGTTGGCATCCGCTCTTTTTGTCCTGGTGGGGTCGACTCAATTCTATAAAGATGATGCTATCCCCTTTTCTTCTGTATACTATTTCTATGCTTCCCTTACACATTCCTCTCTCTTTCTTTAAGAAGGTTGACTCTTTATTACTAAAATTCCTATGGAACGGTAAACGTCCTCGAATAGCTCTTGCCTCTTTGCGTAAGGACAAAGCTCAATCTGGAATTCGTTTTCCTGATTTCAAACAATATCACCGTGCTTTTTCCCTGAAGCAAATGACTCACTGGTTTTCATCTGATCTGCCTAATTATCCCCCTGTCTGGCTAAGTATGGAATCCTCTTTCATTTCTCCTTTTACCTTCTGTGAATTCCTGTCCTTTACGTCTTCTTTAACTTGTCTTCGCTCGCCTATTCTTTCACATTCTCATAATCTCCTTTCTCCCTACTTAACTTCATCCTACCCATCCCTTCTCTCCATTCACGAACAGCCAATTTGGAATAACTCTCTTTTCAAAATTCGTAATCGCACCATTTTTGGGAAATCTTGGCACTCTCGAGGAATTTGTTGGATTTCTCAATTACTTTCTCAGGATACGCCTCTCTCCTTCCAAGATCTTCAATCCCTTTTCTCTTTGCCTGCTTCTGCCCGAGAGCAATACAATACCCTTTACCCAGTCTTGCTTTCCTACCTTCAATCTCTTCCACCTTCCAACGATGTTCCTTTAGATCACAGACCTACTTCCCTTTTATTGGAGACCTCTCCTTCTGCATCCGCTCTATATAATTCTTTCCGTTTTACTACCGATAGATTGATGTCTCGTGTTGAACGTGCGTGGGAGTTGGATTTTTCTCAGAATTGGCCTGTACTTTTTTGGGATAAACTTTGGACTAAACTTCATAAGACCTCTAGAGCTGCTAACACTACCCAAACTTTATTTTTCATTTATCACAGAACTTTATTTACTCCACTTGCTTTATCCCGTTTTTCACCAGACACTCCCTCTACTTGTTGGTCTTGTCCTTGCCCTTCTGCTGACCTTAAACATATGTTCTTTGAATGCCCTTCTACTTCCCTGTTCTGGCAGTTGGTTTGGGGGCAAATACAAAAGATTTTCCAATTTCAGGTTCCCTTTTCATCCTCGCTAGTTTTTCTTGGCTCCCTCTCATCAGAGCTTCCTCACTCCCCCAATCACTACCCTTTACTTGACCTTTTCATTGCTATAGCCTTTCATATTGTTACTTCTAACTGGAAACAGGCTACAAATATTTCATATCAGTCTTGGTGGAATGCAGTCTGTTTTAACCATCGTTTAGACACCAATTATGTATCTCCCATCTCCCTAGCTATCAAACATGACCAGATTTGGCTCCCTTTGGTAACATACCTCTCTTCCTCTGCTCCTGTTCATCCCTCTCCTACTCCTGAAACAGTTGAAGTTCGTAAGCCTCCGTGATTTTCTTATTACCTATTATCTCTCTTTAATTGATTACTATAACTATGGTATTTCTTTATACTGTGTTTTTTCTTATTGTATTTATATTCTTATGATATGTTCATAATTCCTCATGCTTGTAATACTTACTTTTTATGAAATTGTTATTATATTGTTTTATTTCTTCCATCCAAATATTGTAACTCTTCTCCTTCATCCCCTTCCTCCCTCCCCCCTACTTTCTCTTCCTCAATAAATCAAACAAAAAAAAATTACCAACAGCAGTACCTTACAAATTCCAATGATCATATTACAACAAATAGGTATATTAAGATACCAATAATTTATATTATACGAAATTTTTGTAACAAATGATCATTAGAAACTCCAAGCAATTTACATTTTCAATATAATGTATTTATGAATAAATGCCAGAAAAATTATTAAGGTAAATAATAAACCATGCTTATACCTATACATGATATGGAAGATATGTTGGACTCTGAAATTATGATATCTTTTTAAAAAGGAGTGAAATCTTGAATCTCTCTATTGTGTAATAGCTGTGACTCCCTCTGTCTTGCCGGTTAATATTTTAAGTAGGTTTTAAATGAAACTGAGAAAAAACATAATTCTGGTTGTGTCAGAACCCCTTTTAGAGGGTCTTGGGGTACACAAGGATTACTGGGCCCAACTTTGGGGGTTGAGGACTTTTACTCCTAATGTCCTGGGGTCCAACATACATTGGACCCTGAGCAACTTGGCCAAGTACCCCTCCAGCACTTGACTCTCAGGAATAGCGTGGCCCAGAAGTCCAAAGCTCCGACAGGGAATGCGGTACAGGGAAATACAGGAAGGTCAATAATCCACAATAATATATTCATCTACTATAGACTCAAGCTACCATCAAGCTAGCACGGTGTCTTGTCCCTTTCAAGGGGGTTATCACTCACATTAACAAAACAGCCAGTGAAAGAGCCTAATCTATTAAGTCAGAACCTCCCTCAGACTCTATTATATTCCTCGGCGATATCACATTTTAACCTTGTTCCCTTCGTAGCTCCCCCGTCGAATAACTAGATTCCTAACACATATATTACTTCATTTATAATAGTGCCTTGGACCTCTTACAAGTCAGCATATTTTTTACAACTCTGCATCATGAGCTCTAGTGTAACTTTAATTAATATTATTAAGAATGGCCACTGAACTTATCGGACTGAAACTACTTTAATGCATCATGTATCCACCAAGCAGTTAATATCAGAAATCTTCTGAACTATCTTATTTGGCCCACACCATTTGACCTTAAAAGCCCTGGGCAATAGGCTTTAGCACCAAATCCTCCTGACCTTCCTCGTGTAGCTTTAATGAAGGAAGATCTGGGTAACTCCCCTCTACCGTATACTTCAAGTGAAGTACTCTATTTTCTGAGATAAAATACAATCTGGGGAAGTAACAGAGAGTGAAATATTATGCAACAACAGGAGTCCCACACACATTAGATGTCGTAAATACCTGTGCAAGTTTTGCAGATACCTTATACTTTAAGGTGCTGGCAAGTTCAGGAGGCTCACTAAAGGCAAGACATTTAAAACAAAACAGGAAATAAAGATACAACATCCTTTTGTAGAACTGTGCTAGTCGAAGATATAGGTAAAAAACAAAAAGGCGAGGAGCCTTAGAAAAAATAACTATGTTCCTATTTCTTAAAGACTACAGAAACAAGATTTATGTAGTTTTACTTTTGGCCATAGGTATCTCGTCACAAAACATCAAGAAGGCGGATACTTTAAATCAGCAGACTATTATCATAGACATGCAGTCTTTAGGCATAAGCATAAATCACTCAAGCGCAGGGTGCTTTACCACCAAGATGACAGTCGCCTTTGGTTCTTTCACCATCCATGTTTTTCCTCTTTTTTATCAACGTAAGCATATTAGGAGCTGAGGCAGCATGGCAGATTACAGGACCCCGAGTGTACCAGGGGGATCAAAGGAGAGCAAATATGGAAACCAACAAAAATGCTTGTGTTGCAAACAGTGATCCAGATGCAGAAAGCAAGTGCCCAACAGCAAGAAGTTGCAGGTGTGAACACTGCAATGTCGAACAGCTTTCTGCTGGGTGAGCCGGCTTTATGCTTACAGTGCTCTGCCCATGTTGCATCCTGAAGTGGGGTCAAGCCAAGCATGGCAGTGAGAGTGTGTCTGAGTGGGTCAGTCAGCGGGTGCATGACTCTGAATGGATTTGTGATTGGGTAAATGAGTCACTGAGTGGGCCCGTGAATGGGACCATGAATGTCTTGGGGGGTCTGTGTGTGAGTGGATGAGGGTCTGAGTGGGTCTCTGAGAGCATGCGAGAGTCTCTGAGTGGGTCTGTGAGGGGTTGTGTGAGTGACTCAGAGGGTCTGTGAGTGGGTGTGTGAGGCTCTGAGTGAGTCTGTGAGTGGATGCATGAGTGTGTGAGTTGGTGTGTGAGTGAGTCTCTGAGTGGGTCTGTGAGTGTGTGAATGAGTCTCTCAGTGCATCTGGGAGTTGGTAAATGAGTGCTACAATGGATCTGTGAGTGTCTGAGTGTGTCTGTGTTTCTGAGTGGGTTTAGGAGTAGGTATGTGAATGGGTCTGTGAGTGAGTGCATGAGTGTATGAGTGGGTTTGTCAGTGGGTGTGTGGTATAAAAAGTAGGGGTCACACTGAAGCAGGTCCTCATGTCCCCTGCTAGGGTCTTCCTGTCCAACTTGCCTGCAGTCTGCTACCCTCTGCTGCCATCGGTTTTGTGCCTCCTCTTCTCATTTTCTGCTTGCTTTTCTGCCTCTTCTCTCCTCACAACTGCTCTCTATTTAGCCTCTTTCTGCTCATTCTGCTAATTATTTTGCCTCTTTCTGCTTGCTTAAGACATTTATTCTGCCTCTTGCTGCTTGTTTCTGACCACGATGTTGCCTCCTGCTGCATGTTTCTGACCTCTATTTTGCCTCTTTCCACTCATTTTGCTCATTATTTTGCCTCTTTCTGCACGCACCTGACCTTTGTTTCGCCTCTTTCTGCTCATTTCTGACCTTTTTTATGCCTCTTGCTGCTGGTGTCTGATCTCTATTGTGCCTCTGTTTGCAAGCTTCTGACCCTTATTCTGCATCTTTCTGATCCCTTACCTTTATTCTGCCTCTGCTCATTTCTGACATTTATTGTGCCACTTGCTGCTTGTTTTTTACCTTTATTCGGCCTCGTTCTGCTCATTACTCACCTTTATTTTACCTCTTTCTGCTCTTTCCTGACCTTCATTTTACCTCTTTCTGCTCATCTCTCATCTGTATTTCGCCTCTTTCTGCGTGTTGATGACCTTTATTGTACTTCTTACTGCTTGTTTCTCCCCTTTATTTTGCCTCTTGGTGCTGGTTTCTGACTTCTATTTTGCCTCTTTTAGCTCATTTCTTGTCCTGGGCAGTGAACTCTGCTCTGTTTGCGGAGTTTGCCGAGTTTTCTGCACTCTGCATTCTGCGCACCTCGCAGGGTGCAGAAAACTCCACTTCGCGTAGGGCAGCGGAGTTTGTTTCCCTGCACTGGCTCGCATATGGTAAGTTTGCAAGCGTGTGCTGCTGCTCAGGTAGAATTTCTACTGGAGCGGCAGGAAGACCAGCCCCCAACAGCAGTTCGTACTGCACTCGCCACTTGGGGAACTTCACAGAGTTTTTTTGTAACTTTGCAAAACTCTGCAAACTATGCAAACTACGCCCAGGCTTACAGTCATTTCCCACCTTTATTTATCCTCTGTCTTCTAGTTTCTCACGTTTATTTTGTCTCTTGCAGCTTATTGCTAACCTGTATTTTGCCTCTTTCTGCTCATTTCTCACCGCTATTTGGCCTCTTTCTATTCGCTACTGACCTTTATTCTGCTCACTTTTTTGCTCATTTCTGACCTTTATTTTGCCTCTATCTGCTCCCATCTCACCTTTATTCTGCCTGTTTATGCTCATTGCTGATCATTATTTTGCCGCTTTCTGCTCCTTTCTCATCTTTATTGTGCCTCTTTCTGCTCATTGCTGACCTTTATTCTGCCTTTTTCTTCTGGTTTCTGGCATCTATTTTGCCTCTTTTTGCTCTCTTCTGATCCTTATTCTACCTCTTCCTGAAATGTTCTGACCTTTATTCTGCCTCTTTCTGCTTGTTACTCACATTTATTTGGCCTCTTTATGGTCGTTGCTGATCTTTATTTTGCCTCTTTTTGCTCACTTATCTTCTTTATTTTGCAACTTGCTGCTCTTTTCTGACCTGTATTCTGTCTCTTTCTGATTGTTTCTCACCTTTATTTTGCATCTTTCTTCTCATTGCTGACCTTTATTCTGCACACTTTCTGCTTATTTCTGACCTTTATTCTTCCTCTTTCTGCTTCCATCTGAACTTTATTCTGCCTTTTTCTGCTCTTTGCTGATCTTTATTTTGCCTCTTTCTGCTCATGCTGACCTTTTTCTGCCTTTTGCTGCTGGTTTCTGACATCTATTCTGCCTCTTTTTGCTCTCTTATACCCTTTATTCTGCCTCTTTCTAATCTGTGCTGACCTTTATTCTGCCTATTTCTTCTCTGATCTTTATTCTGCCTCTTGCTACTGGTTCCTGACCTCAATTTTACCTCTTTTTGATGTCCTCTGACCGTTATTCTGCCACTTTTTTTTCCATTCTGTCCTTTATTCTGCCTTTTTATGCTTGTTTCTGACCTTTATTCTAACTCTTTATGCTCATTACTCACATTTATTTTGCCGCTTTCTGCTTCTTGCTGACCTTTATTCTGCCTCTACCTGCTCTTTACTCACATTTATTTTGCCTCTTTCTGCTTCTTGCTGATCTTTATTCTGCCTCTACCTGCTCTTTTCTTCAGGACTGCATAGTCTCAGTTGGTTTCCCCACCTCCAGCATTGCTGCTGAATGGAGAGAGCTGCTGGAAAGACAAATCCCTACGTGCAGGAGCAATTGTTTCATTTCTTTTTCTGCCCTCATATCTGCTGGCAGGAAAAGGGATGCAAACTCCTCTACCACCAGGCAAGAGCACTTTGACAACTTCTGCCTGCTGGAGCTGGAAAGTTTGCTTTTGCTGGGAGGAAGCTGTCATAGCTCTCACCAAGTAAAAACAAACTGTGTTCCAGGTGTGGGCACTTTGGGATAAAGCAGGAGCCATCCCTGGGAGGTGGTGGGCCCCAGGGACATGTATGGCTCCTGGAAGGAAACAACATGCCCCCCTCCTTCTGTTTGCATGGGCCACCTCAGGCAGGTGGTGATCTCCAGGGCCGAGAATGGCCCAGGAGGGGGCCACATGACCCCCATCCTTTTTTAATATGTGAAAGGCAAAGCAGTCTAAGCACACTCTATCTGCTGGTGCTAGCAGGGGGAGTAAAGACAACAAATCCTCAATTTATGTTTTCACAAAGGCAGACAATGCAGCACTCCTCGAGGCTCCACTGTCTGAGTTTTTTAACTATGGGTTGTGCGGTTTTTACTTTCTACCAAGCAAGCTAAATGTTTCATCCTTGCACGATGTTACTAAACCTCATTGCGCCTATGTACTTATCGAAGCTTTCATTTTATGCTTTTTTGTCCATATATCTTCTTTATCACATACGCTAAATGCTTTACTTTTGCACCTCGTCGCGTTTATGCAGTCACAAGACCTATCTACCTTGGATTCCTTTCTAGTTAGAAAGACTGTTTCTTTTAAATCAGAACACTTTTCCTCTGAAGATAGTTTGAATGCTTATGGCCAATATCATGGTGAATGGTTTCTCCTGTTTTTCTTCCTTTCTTATTTTTTCTTCCTAAGACTTTCAGCTTGGATCTTTGAATACATGCTTTTTAGTTTACCCATAGGAAATTTCCCCTGATAAAGGGCTGTGTGCCGAAATACATTGGGATTGAGTCAATTTATGAAAACTACGATTTACGTTGAAAAAGTGTGATTACTGAACACAAACATTAATGATATCAACATAATGAGAGAATAAAACACTTTTCTCAAGTGCATACATACTATTGAAGTTTGTGATAGTTCACGGTGTGCACAAGTGGGTGACGCTGATCTAATTTTAGACAGCGCATTCTTTAATGCTTTTTCACTAATGCCCCATATCAGAGGGCTATACCCATTGGCAACCCTCATCAGATCAACTTGAATACTTTTTAAATTAGGTTTTGTTTACCAGAGAGTGCCACAAACCACAGATTTAATCTATATTGCTAGAAATGTAACTTGCTGCATGAAAGCAGGCAGGGAAACAGTGACAACTCTGCTCAAACAAGCAAGAGCAAACTGCTAAGTCCCAGGGTGGGCACCCTGGGACATAGCAGGAGTTATCCCTGGGGTCCGGCGTTCCCCAGGGCCATTCATGGCCCCAAGAGTGGGCTCTTTTATTTTTCGTAGGCCAGTTCCGGGGAAGTGGTGATCCCAGGGGCTGTAAATGGCCCAGAAGGGGGGTGTGTGGCCACCCTCACAGTTTTAAATATGTCTTTGGCCTCAGGGAGGTAGTGGTCCCCGGAGCCCAAGGGCCCATGCAGTCCCACTTTAAAAGTTTAATTTTAGCCCTTGTTAGGTGGCGGTCCCTAGGTCTTTAAAGAGCCCCCCTCCATTAAAAAGAAATGAAGCCCCACGGAGATTGAGGGCGGGCCATGTGGCCATGTGGCCTTCCCTATTATATTAAATAAAGCCCATGGGACGTGGTAGCTAAAAAGTCCCTAGGAGGGGGGCCCAGTGCAACCTCTCCTTTTCTTTTGTATGCCTACGTTCCTCCGGGATCTGGTCCACCGGGGGGCTATAGTGTAAACAAGAGACAGCGCTTGTTTTTTTATCCAATTTTGCTGTGAATTTGCAGATCCATTGTTGACTTTGCAGCAAAATTGAATAGAACAATGTTTTTAATACTGACAGGGTCGCTCTGTGACCCCACCACCAGAACTAGGGGGTCAGGCTATTCCTTCCCTGCTCCCTTCTCTTTATTTTAAAGTTTATTTTGTGGGACTTGACTGAAGCCAAGTCCCAAGATGGCTCCCAACACTTCCTTTAAAGTGTTGGCAGCCAATCACAATTCAGCGGGGAACTGTCGTATCCATGCCACGTTGGATCTGCGCCTGTAGATATGCAAATTCTTTTTTGTTTAATATCTCTAAAATGACTGAATGGATTCACACTAAATCACTTTCTGGATCCAGAGCAAGATTTTTGACAAATTTGATGTCATTCAAATCAGCGGTTCGGGCTGCAGTAGTGTTCAAAATCTCTATGGTAATTAACATGGGGAAAAGGACGTTTTGGGAAGCCCCTTTTTCTCTGCCCCACGAGAAGGAACACCCTGAACCTTTAAAGACAGAAGATGAAGTAAGCATCAAACCTTTTAGGGAAATTTCGTGAAAATTCATCAACCAGCAAAAGAGATATAGGCAAGTCCCAAAAAAGTTTTTCCTATAAAAACTAGGTCCTTACTATAACTACCCACTGGTGGCTACCAGTCGATAATAATTTTATATATATATATATATATATATATATATATATATATATATATATATATATATATATATATATATATATATATATATATATATATATATATATCTATATATATATATATCTCACATCAGCTTCTTCTCCCACGAGTCCCGTAGATAAAGACACGGCACAGCAACAGTTAGCTTTCTCCACTATTTTATTTACACACCATGTGCAAAGAAAGGTGCATCAAATGGACGGTCTACGCGTTTCAGCTTCCTGCCTTCAACTGGACCATAGAGTCCCTTGGTCTAGACTTTATTTAAATATAGTGCTGTGTATAAGTACCCTCTACCATTTCCATGGCCATCTAGACCTCCAACCCTGCATAGTTTGATCATTGGCTAGTACATACTCGTAGTCATTTTTTATGAGTATTTACAATTCATGTGAAGTACGATTATAAACCTTTTACCACAAATGAAGTATTTACAATCTGATCATATAGTTTTCTATATACAGTAAACTAATAATTATTTTTGTTCATTTCAGTAAAGTACTCCTTATAAACTGTATTTGAGGGGAGGGGAATTCCAAAATCATTGTTGATGTCGAGTTTCTACATTTTTCAACCAAATTACAATTTAGTAAAAAAGTGTGAGTCAAAGTGAAAAAAAGGGGGAGTTTTCCTAAATAAATGTATAACATTTCAAATTATGATCGGTGTTTAACGTGCTATTTACAATTATATACATTTAAGGTAATTTTCAACCCTTAAGTCATCTTGTTTGTTACTTAGGAAGCATGAGAACATAGTATCTGTGAAGTACTTTATCAAAAACTGTTCTCTGTCCCCTCTAGGTGTGCATTGGTTGTTGATTCTCATCTTCCCCAATCATATCTTATAATCAGAATGACATTTCTAAAATTCACTAGCTTCATAGTGGTTTCAGGTATGTACTCTGTCCAACATCTTTCATTTCCTTATATACATTATGTACAAAATTCCACATAGTTCTACATTAACGGATTCCAATCTTGTGCTGGTATCTATATTGTCTATACCAATATACAGATGTACATGTAATTCGGCGTCCAAATTATGGCCGAACGGTACCTCTGTTCCCATACTCAATATCATTCTGGATTCCAGGCGTCTTAGTTGTACCATTTGATCTCCGCCCCTCTCCGGGATTTTGCTCATCTTTATCCCTGAGTACTTTAGAAGGGCGGGATTGCTCTGATCATATTGAGCAAAATGTGTGGCCATCGGGAAGCATGGGTCCTTATTCTTTATGGCCCTTAGATGTTGGAGTATTCTCAGTTTTAATTTATTCACAGTGCTCCCAATGTAGTACTTTCCACAAGGACATTGTAACCTGTAAACCACACATTTTGAGCCACATGTGATGCGGTCTTGAATGGTTTCCGTTTTGCCATTTTGTAATTTGTAGTTCTTGATGTTGATTCCATGCTCACAGGCTTTACATTTGTGGCATTTCCAGAAGCCTGGTGTTGTCAGCCACGTCTGCTTCCTCTCTTCCCGTAATTCCAAATGGCTCTGTGTTAGTATGTCCCTTAGGAAAGAGGTTTTTCGATATGTGATGCTTGGTTTTTTTGTCAAGGTTTCTTTTAAAGTGTTATCTAAAAGTAGGACTTGCCAATGTTTCTAAAGTGCTTTCTTCATGTTTGTACTTTGGTTATTGAAGTCCATTATGAGTCTGGTTTTCTCATTCCCTTGACTTGTCTCATGTTCCTGATTAATTTTTGACCTCTTGTTTTTCGGAGTTAATAACTCATCCCTCTTTTTTAGATGCATCCTACTTCGTGCAAAAGAGATCACTTCCTTTGGGTATCCCCTTTCGAGGAATCTGGCACTCATTTTCTCTATTTCTTCTGTTAGGTCTTCCTGTTCGGAACAGTTCCTCTTAGCTCTCAACATTTGGCCGTAAGGAATACTCCATTTCAATCTAATGGGATGTCCGCTATTCGCATGTAGAATGCTATTACATGCAGTTGGCTTTCTGTGGAATTTCGAGCAAAGTTTGTTGTTTTTCACAAACATTTCCACATCCAGGAAGATCAGAGAGTGAGAGCTGATTGTTGACGTGAATTTTAAGTTGTATTTGTTTTTGTCTAGAGATCCGATAAAGTTTTCCAATGAGGTTTTGTTTCCGTCCCATATGACAAACAAGTCGTCTATGAAACGACACCAAAGCCTGATTTTTGGCCCCTCCGGATTCTATGGTTCTTTTTTTATCACGTCGCTCTCCCACGCCCCCATTAAAAGGTTTGCATAAGTGGGTGCAAATGATGTCCCCATAGCGGTCCCCTGCTTCTGGAGATATATCCCCCCCAAAAACAGGAAAGCATTATGAGTCAAACAGTATCGGAGCATGTCAAGTAACATGATTGTATGTTCCAATAAATTCACAGAGCGTGCTTTAAGTACTTCCCTCACTACTTCAATGCCATCCTCATGGCGAATTGAGGTATAGAGCGATGCAACATCAATTGTCGCCATTAGATAAGATGGTTTCCATTCACATGTGGTGATTTTTTGTAAAAAGTCCATTGTATCCCTCAGAAAAGAACGTAGGCTTGTCACATAATTCATAAGAAAAATGTCTATGAATCTTGATGTAAATTCCAAGAGGGATCCTATCGAGCTCACAATTGGTCTCCCTGGTGAACATTCAAGTGACTTATGAATTTTCGGTAGAAAATATATGGTTGCCATGATTGGGTTGTCGGTTTTTAGGTATGTATGTATGTATGTATGTATAGGCATTTATGTAGTGCACTACTTACCCGGAGGGTCCCAAGGCGCTTCGACCGCTGCGAAACCCTTCCTGGCTTCCCTGAGAGATGGTCCCTTAATGGGTATCTCCAGGGTGAGACCAGGCATCCCCGGCGGTCTGGTGGGGCCGTTAGTGAAGATGAGGCAAGCTAATGCCCAGAGTTGCCGAGTGTGATCGCTGATCAGAGTGGGCACCGAGGCGAGAGAATTATCGAGTCCGCTGACCCTGGTCCAGAAACCTGCCGCGCCGGGAATCGAACCCTGGTCCCGGGCCGTCCTCTGCTCTCGGGTCTGCCGTAGCTATATTCGTCAAAATCTAATAGACCTCTGTCTTTCCAGTTCAGTAGCATAGAATGATACTCACTTGTCTATTCTTCCATGGGGTTTATAGCCAACTTTTCGTAGTGTTCCTGAACTTTTAGTTGTTTATTCGCTTCCTCAATGTAATTTGAAACATTTTGTATGACGAAGTTGCCCCCTTTATCCGAAGATTTAATAATTATCGATGTGTCATTTTTCAATTCCATCATGGCTTTATATTCTTGTGGAGACAGATTTTGTTTCCTCATTTGTCCATTTCTTGTAGATTTATCTGCGATTTTTGTTATTTCCTCGACCATAATTTCTTGGAATAGATCCACTTTGTTGCCTGGTGGAAGTTGCGGGCAGAATTTTTAACTTCTTTTCAAACGAGAAAATTGCTTTGATATATATATATGTATATATATATACATCAAAGCAATTTCCTCGCAAAGCAAGAGTAGAAAGAAGGCACTCACTTGACTTGATTTCTCTGGAAGGATGCTTTATAAAACAGTTGCAGCCACGCCCTACGCATTTCTGTCAGGTGACTCTGACCTTGTTCACAGGAATGTATATATATATATATATATATAACTTAGCTTGTGATGCAACAAAATAAAACACAGTTGCTGGTCATCAGTATAAATTCACACCACTAAGCCTAGCCAGTGAACAAGAAGGAATTCAAAACGCGTATGGCGAATGGTATTATTTACGCTGAAGAAACTGTTTCTGCCAAGCTGCAGCCTACCAAGCATTAAAGAGTGTAAGCATACATTGCGAGTGGTGTCTTTAATTGTGGGAGCGTTTTCAGATGGAATATATATATAAATCCAAATACGTCCCAGTTTTACTCAGGGACAACATAGACGTATTCAGTGAATTAGTGGCACATGATCTCCTTCCACTCACAGGGAAGTGTGACACTAAGAACAACATGACGAAGGCACAGTGAGAAGCTATCAGCAATATACAGAAAGATCCCAACATAGTTATTAAACCCTCCAACAAGGGCGGTAACATTGTCCTGCTGACTCGGGAAATGTACCTCAAAGAGGCATACCGCCAACTTGATGACAAAACTTGCTATGCCAAAGTAGACAGGAAATATCTAATCACACTTAAGAACTTATACCATGAGAAACTGAAAATCTGGCATGAGCAAGGTCTCCTGAGCTGGGATGAGAAACAATTCCTCACTAACACAACACCCACGACACCAACTCTATACCTTCTGCGGAAAGTTCATAAGAGCGAAACCAATCCGCCAGGGTGACCCATTGTCTCCTCCAAAAATAGCCTAATGGAAAAGACTAGCACTTTCTTAGATCACTTTCTCTTCCCCTATGTCAAAGAACTTAAATCATACCTACGAGACACCCCTGACTTCTTACATAACACCAAAGACATCAGGATGGGGGTGGGGGACTGGCTTGTTTGCCTAGATGTAGAGACACTCTACACGAGCATAAAACATGCCGATGGCATAAAAGCCTGTCAATTTTTCCTGAGAAATCGTAGCGTTCAACACTTGCAACATACACACATGCTGCTAGAGATGATATCTATGTGCCTAAAAGAAAATGTTTTTATGTTTGAAAATGCACATTTTAAACAATTACAGGGCACTTCCATGGGCACCTGCTTCACCCCCAGCTATGCCAACCTCATTGTGGGCTGGAGGGAGAAGCAGGTGCACTGGAATGAGCAAACAGAAAAGTGGGCGTTAAATGTTTTTAAGTAGCTCAGATACATAGACTATATCTTTTTTGTATGGAAAGGATCTGAAACTGAGTTGAATATGTTCCTTGACTTTCTAAACTGTAATGATTTGAACCTGAGATTCACGAGACACTACAGCCAAACATCAATTGACTTCCTAGGTCTGAGACTCACTACAGATAGAGGGAAAATAAGTACCAACCTTTTCTGCAAAGTTACTGCAGGGAACTCTATTCTACACTCCACCAGCGCACATGCACCTAGCTTTGGATGGGAGATCCCCTACAGTGAATTTCTCAGAGCAAAACGTAACTATAGCTCTGAAGATGCCTACAACAAAACCAAACAGGACATGAAACTCAGATTTAAAGAAAGAGGCACTCCAAGAAAGCTATACACCAGGCCGAAACCAGAGTAGAAACCAAATGCCGGGAAGAGATATTAGAAGAGGACAGAACCAAAAACAAAAAGGGACTCAACAATCATACACAACCCATTAGGTTTATCACTAAATTCTGCAGTCAATCTAATCAGATCTGCAGAATCCTTAAGAACATATTGGAAATCCTCAGACAAGATCCTATCCTTTGCAACAAAATAGGCACCACACCCTCCATCACATATAAAAGAAACACTTCTCTCAGAGACATACTGGTACAGAGCTACTTTCAGACCAAAAAGAGTAGTTGGCTACATCAGTCCAAAGATTTCCGGAAGTGCGGAAACTGTAAGGCCTGTAAACACAGTAATGTCACTAACACCATTCTAGAGAGAACCAAAACCAGATGTGAAATACCACACCTGATCAATTGCAACACTGAATTTGTTGTTTATGCCATCGTTTGTCCATGCGGTCGTTGGTACATTGGGGCCACTACCTTTGCAGTAAAATAGTGCATTCTAGAACACTGGCGGCCATCACTAACAAAGACAACAGCTACAGTACAGCCAGACACTTTGCCAAAGAACACAAAGCAGACTGGACCACAGCTAGATTCTTTGGCCTAGACACTATCTGCCCCAACCCCAGAGGAGGGAACCGCATTGCAGCACTCCGGATATGTGAGTCTCGGTTCATCCTCCTAGCTAGCATTAAGTTCCCGTATTGCTCGAACCAGATGAGGAGCTTTACAGTCACCTATAAACCTGTAAACTTAATTCTACCCCCCTGTGCTCGCCTTGCCTTGCTGACTAACTCACCTCCCTCTTTTCCTTGTAACTTCCCCACACACCCTCCTTCTCTCCTCTCCCTCCGCCATGCACTCACTTCCTTATCCCCTTTCTTAATATTAAGTACTGCAAATCCTGATACCACGGGTCATACCACGTAGGTGATTACAGATGTATCTACACAGATTGATCCTATGCAATGACTTCTTGTTTTCCTCTTACAGGAGAGTGTTTACTCCACAACTCACGCCCATGATAGATATATGAGCACTGGAGCACATGGCGATTGCCCTAACTCCAAAGTCACGGCGGATAATCAGCACACTCAGGTACTAAACCTGAACTTTGGGTACCTTATGTTAACACTTTTGCAATTCTGCAGTGAAATTTACGCAAAGAATTTGCCATCTGTTTGCAATTCCAATATGTATATATTGCTATGATCACTATGTACCATTATATTGAAATTTAGTGAAAATACCTATGTTTTCTGTTAAAAACATCGGGGGAATTTCAAAGGTTTTATACAAGTGAAATGTCCAGCTATCTTTAACACCCCTAAAACCTATGCTTGCTTCAGTGAATTTCTAAGGTTTTTTAAATGCTAATTTCTAACAATAACATGTCTGAAACCTATGGTTTTTCTGTGAATTTCAAAGGTTTTTTAAATGCTAATTCCTAACTATAACTTGTCTGAACCCTATGGTTTTTTCAGTGAATTTCAAAGGTTTTGTAAATTACAATTTTTAAATGTATTTATTGTTATTTTTATTTTTTATACTGCTTTTCTAAATTTTTTTAAACAGTTTATTTTAAGATATTTTATTTTTTAAATTGCAATATAATTACATTATACATTACATTACAAATAAAACTTTCTCAGAATTATTTACTTTAGTTTAAATACTTTGCAAATAGGCAATAGAATTTTAAGTACAGTAGTTACCGCTGCTGCAATGGGCAACTCAATGTCAAAGACAATGCAGCATTGATGTAAATGTTAATTTCTAGTTATATGCAATGAATTACTTTTTGATTACTTTTTTAACCATAGGACTAGATCCTAAATTCAGTCTTGAGACATCACCTGTAAACAGTTGAGTAAAAGCGTTTTGGTTACAGTAGTGATTTTTAAGGAATATTATTGTATTTTAAAAGATGACACTTAGAAACTTTTTCACATAGAATCACCATTGTTATCCTATTGGAGGAAATTCACTTATCAGGTAAGTAGTATTAACGTTACTTTTTCTCACTCAGTGGTGGATCCTGATTCCAGCACAGGTGCATCTCCTGTAAACAGTTGAAAGAATGCGTTTAAGTCATAAAGGCAATTTTTAAGGAATAATATTAGTTTGTAAAAATAGACACTTGGACATTTTTCTGGAGAGAACCAGACAATGGATTCCTATGGAAGGAAATACTAGTTACTGGTAAGTATGGTTAGAATTACTTTTCAGTATCAGTACTGGGCTCATAAAGCAGCACTGAGGGCACTCCTGATAACAGATGAGTAAATCGGAATTCATAGTACCGCTGATTTTATAGGAATTTTTTAAAGTTAAAAAACTCCACATAGAAGAATTTCAAAGTGAAACCAATCAATGTTAGCCTATGGAAAGAAATTCAAGTAACTGGTAATTATGGTTAGAATTACTTTCCATGATCAGTATTGAACTCAAAGATGCAGCACTGACATCTCTCCTGATAACAGGGGAGTTAATGGGAATTCGTAGTTCAGCTGATTTTAGAGGAATATTTGTGCGTTTCAAAAATCAACATTTAAAAACGTTTCTGCTGAAAATGAAATACAAGTTACTGGTCAGTTACTGGTAAGTACCCCTATAATAACTTTTCGGGGTCAGTGCTGGGCTAAAAGATGCAGCACTGGGTTCTCTCCTGATGATAGGTGAGTAAATCGGAATTTGTTTTGGCTGATTTTAGAGGAATATTTGTACAATGGTGAAGGAAGGGGGCGGGGTCTGAGGTGACATGTGTGCAAACACGCCCTGTGGCACGTTTTATGTTGCAGGATTAAGTGTCCTTGAATCCTGAGGTCCCCTGGGGCCACCTAGCCCACCAGGTACCTCTAGTATGCGCCAGGGAGCTGCATTGCAGAGAAGTGTTCAGAGGCCATGCCCCTTTTTACAACACTCTGCAACGCAGCTCTGTGGCACTTACTAGAGGTACCAGGTGGGCTAGTTGGTCCCCAGGGACCCTCAGTATTGACAAGGAATTAATTACCCAACTTAAACCGCGCTACAGGGTGTGTTTGCACACATGTGAACTCAGGCCCCGCCCCCTACCTTCACCACTGTGCAAACACACCCTGTGGCATGTTTTAAGTTGGGTAATTAAATTCCCTTGAATACTGAGGGTCCCTGTGGTGCAACTAGCCCACCAGCTACCTCCAGCAAGTGCCACAGGGCTGCGTTAAAGAGAGGTGTAAAAAGGGGCGTGAACTCAGAACACCTCTCCGCAATGCAGGTGCCTGGCATATACTGGAGGTACCTGGTGGCCTAGTTGGCCCCCAGGGACCCCCAGTATTCAAGGGGAATTTGTTCCCCCTCTGCAAACACGCCAGGGGGCGTGTTTGCAGAGTGGTTTAATAAGGGGGGCGTGGCCTCCGGCCGCGATCCCAATTTTAAAAATATTTTTGGGGAAGAAGGGGGGCTATGTAGCCCCCCTTCATTTTCTAACTTTTTTGGCCCAGAGGACCCCATCCCCCAAGGCCTGCCCCCAATTTTTTTTATTTCTTACTAAAACATTGGGAAGGGGGCCGTGTGGCCCCCCCCTGAGGCCATAGTCTGCCCCGAGGACCCCATCCCCCGTTGCATGGACCTTTTTTTAATAAAATGTATAGGAGGGGGGCTGCCTTGCCCCCCTCCTGTGGCCACTTATGGCCCGGGGACCCCATCCCCCGGGGCCGACCCTTTAAAAAAAAATCCTTTTGGGGATTGGGCAGCATGGCTCCCCTCCTGGGCCACTAATAGCCCTGGGGACCCCATACCCCAGGGCTGGCCCTCACCAATGGGGACCGTGGGGGGTTCCCAATCCCTCCACAGTCCCGCCAGCTCCACGCCTCCTTCCGGAGCTGGAATTGCTTTTCCATATGGGGAGAAGCTAGCATGCTGCTCCCCATATGGAAAAGCAATCTGCTTTGCTTCGTTGAAGCAAGAGCAGGTTTCCCTGCTCTCGATTCAATGAAGCAAAGCAGTTTGCTATGGCAGTGTGGGAGCCGCGAGGCTCCCGCCCTGCCACTGCATACAGCAGTGTCCGATGGGTGGACACCCCAGGACACTGCAGGAGCCGGCCCTGTGAGGTGGCGGTCCCCAGGGCCATCGAGGGCTCCAGAGGGTCTGCGCAGCCCCCTCCCACATTTGTAAGAAGCCCCAGGGGGTGGTGGTCCCTGGGGATGGGTGGCTTCAGAGCCCCCCTTTTTAAATTTTTATTAGCCCCGGGGGTGGCGGTGCACGGTCTGGGGGGCCTGAGAGCCCTCCACCCATTTCTTAGAAGCCCCGGGGGTGGCGGTCCCCAGGGATGCGGGGGGCCCTGTGAGCCCCCACTTACATTAAATTCAAGCCCCAAGGGGTGGCGGTCCCCGGGGCCTGCGGGGGTGGTGGTCCCCAGGGTTTCAGCGGGGCCCAGTGAGCCCCCTCACATACATTAAATTAGAGCCCCGGGGGTGGCCGTCCCCGAGGCTGGGTGGGCATCAGAGCCACTCAGATAATATTGTAAAGCCCCAGGGGGTGGTGGTCCCTGGGGCTGGGGATGCCCTGGGGATCCTTGTGGGACCCCTGAACAGGCCTAGGGGGTCAGGGTGTGTCTACCCTGCCCCATTTTCGGGTTTTGCAATGTTTTTTCTTTGGTTTCTTGTGCCTCGGTTCTAATGAGACACAAGATGGCTGCCAACACTTCCTGATTTGGAGTGTTGACAGCCAATTAAAATACAGCTTGTGCACGGCAAGGTGCCTGCAGGCTGCACTTAGGGTACGCAGATAGATACACGGATCCACCGCGCCCCTAGATATATAAATGACTGTAACTGTCATTTTCTCAGGAACTACTGAATGGATTTACACCAAATATGCAAAGGACACGAGTCTGAACCAAGGACTACCTCTTTGCCAAACTTGGGGTAATTCAGTTCAGCAGTTTGGGCTGTAGCTGCGGCTAAACGTCCTATGGGAAATTGCATGGGGAAAAAGTGTTTTGGGACCCCCTTTTATCTCAGCTCCAGCTTGATAAATCATCGTGAAAATTTCAGGAAAGGAGCGGACCATAGCTGGCAAAAAGTTTGGAAAATTTCGCGCAGATTCGTCAATCATCGCCAAAGTTATTCCAAATAGAATGTTGCGGATTTCCTATGGGTAATAGGTCCTAACTATAACTACCTACTGGCAAACGTCAGTAGGTAATATATATTTATATATTTATATATATATATATATATATATATATATATATATATATATATATATATATATATATATATATATATATATATATATATATATATATATATATATATATATATATACCTACTGGCGGTCGCCAGTAGGTATATATAGTTAGGATTTTTTCTCTATGGAACTTTTGAAAATTCTATGTCTAATAACTTTGGCGTTTGTGGACGGAATTGGCTGAAATTTTCAGGAAAATTGCACATTGTGTTTATGAGCAGCCTCTGATAATTTGGGGGGGTTCCGTCAAGGGGGGCTGAGAAAAAAGGGGGGTCCCAAAATGCGTTTTTCCCATTCATTTTTCCATAGGGTGTTTGGCCTCACTTTTAGCTCGAACGGCTGAATGGATTTGCACGAAACTTGGCAAAATTGTAGGGCCTGTTAGCCCGATGTGCCTTTGCTGGGTCTCAATATATGTGCTCCAGTGGATTTTGAGAAATTAACGTTTAAAAAAACAGATATAATCTGTGACAGCGTCCCGGATAGCGAACCGGTTCGCGTACTTTTCGCGTAACGGAGCTTTGCGAAGCAAAGCTGATTGGCTCTCTGGTGTCTTTCAACATTCTAAACAGTCCGGAGCGGCCACCATCTTGTCTCTCGGTAGGATCGAGAGACAAGAGGAGGCCAAAACGAAGGGGGAAATGAAGGAAAGGGGGCAAGGTAGACCCCTTCTGACTGATTGATGAGGGGGATATTAAAGTGCCCCGCGGGCCAAAAAAAAAAAAAAAAATTGCGTTTTTTTGTCGTAGAGGTGCAAATCGGTACGTGAACCGGGCAGCTAACAGGGCAGCTAACCGGCAGCGTAACGGGAGTCTGAGGAGAAGCTGATTGGCTGTCAACATTGTAAACAGTCCGGAGCGGCTGCCATCTTGTCTCTCGGTAGGATCGAGAGACAAGAGGTGGAGAAAAACGAAGGGGGAAATGAAGAAAAGGATGGCAAGGTAGACCCCTCCTGACCCCCTAGGATTGATGAGGGGGATATTAAAGTGCCCCGTGGGGCAAAAAAAATTTTTTTTGCGATTTTTCGCCGTAGAGGCGCGTCCCGGTACGCGAACCGGGCAGCTAACTGGGCAGCTAACCGGCAGCGTAACGGGAGTCTGAGGAGAAGCTGATTGGCTGTCAACTTTGTAAACAGTCCGGAGCGGCCGCCATCTTGTCTCTCGGTAGGATCGAGAGACAAGAGGTGGTGAAAAACGAAGGGGGAAATGAAGGAAAGGGGCAGGGTAGACCCCTCCTGACCCCCTAGGATTGATGAGGGGGATATTAAAGTGCCCCGCAGGGCAAAAGGAAAAAAGAAAAAGAAATTGCGATTTTTCGCGGTAGAGGCGCTTCCCGGTACGCCAGCCGGGCAGCTAAACAGTAGCGTAACGGGAGTCCGACATCTTGTGTTTTTGGAGCGTCCGGTTTGCGTACCGGGTAGCGTTCCGGTAAGCGTAACAAGGGGAAAACCAAGAGAAACAGTAAAATAAAATTTAAAGGAATAGATTTCCACCAAACTTGGCAAAATTGTAGGATCTGTTTGTTTGATGTGCCTTTGCAAGGCCTCAAGATATGTGCACATGTGGATTTTGTCTAATTAAGGTTAAAAAAAAATATATATATATCTGTAAGCGTGCTCTGGCGCGCTTACGTTACGGGTTTTGTTTGCGCTGCAGAGACGATACGTCACATTTATACGACGCGTCATGAGGTGTCTCACGTGGCTACGTGATACGTCACGTAATAAAGAATATATTTTACAGCTATAGATATTAGCTTTTAAAAAACCAATGAAATTCACTGAAAAAACCACCATAGGTTATAGACCATATATAGTTAGGAATTTGCATTTACAAAACCTTGAAAATTCACTGAAAAAACCATTGGTTATAGACCATATATTTGAGATGTCATCAGTGATGTCATTTGAGATGTCATCAGTGATGTCATCAGTGATGTCACTGACCATGTCATGAATGATGTAATATGTGACATCATCAGCAGTGGATTGCGGGTGCGCAATATATAGTTATTGCAACTAACTATATAGGCAAATTTCTACGGTTTTGTGCGAGTAGATTAAGGTTTTGAAAATGCTAATCCCTAACTATATATGGTCTATAACCAATGGTTTTTTCAGTGAATTTTCAAGGTTTTGTAAATGCAAATTCCTAACTATATATGGTCTATAACCTATGGTTTTTTCAGTGAATATATATATATATATATATATATATATATATATATATATATATATATATATATATATATATATATATATATATATATATATATATATATATATATATATATATATATATATATTACCTACTGGCGGTCGCCAATAGGTATATATAGTTAGGATTTTTTTCCTATGGGATTTCTGAAAATTCTATGTCGAATAACTTTGGCGTTTGTGGACGGAATTGGCTGATATTTTCAGGAAAATGGCACATTTTGTTTCTGAGCAGCCCCTGAAAATTTGGGGGGGGTTTCGTCAAGGGGGGGCCGATAAAAAAGGGGGATCCATAAACACGTTTTTCCCATTCATTTTTCCATAGGGCGGTTGGAATCACTTTTAGCTCGAACGGCTGAATGGATTTACACAAAATTTGGCAAAATTGTAGATATGGTTTGCCCGACGTGCCTTTGCTATGTCTCAATATATGTGCTCCAGTGGATTTTGAGAAATTAACGTTTTAAAAAACAGATATATCTGTAACAGCGCTCCTGTTAGCGCCCCGGTTCGCGTACCTGGAGCGTAACGGAACTTCGCGAAGTGAAGCTGATTGGCTCTCCGGTGTCTGTCAACATTCTAAACAGTCCGGATCGGCCGCCATCTTGTCTCTCGGTAGGATCGAGAGACAAGAGGTGGAGAAAAACGAAGGGGGAAATTAATGAAAGGGGGCAAGGTAGACCCCTCCTGACCCCCTAGGAATGATGTGGGGGCTATTAAAGGGTCCCATGGGGTAAAAAATAAAAAAATACAAATTTTTGATTTTTCACGGTAGAAGCTCTACCCGGTACGCGAACCGGGTAGCTTACCGTTAGCGTAACAGGAGTTCGCCATTTTGTGTTTTGGACAAATTTAATCACAAGATGGAGGAATAACAATGTGGGAAATGGGTATAAGGGGGCACGGGAGACGTATCCTGACCCCCTAGGTTTTCTGAGGGTAGCTAAGGAGGCTCATATATGTCGGAAAAAAAATGAATTTTTCGCGCGGTTAGCTGCCGGTAGGCGAACCGGGTAGCGAACCTGGAAGCGAACATAAGTGAAAATTAGTGAAAAAAGGTACATTCGAAATTTTAAAAGAGTAATTATAGTTAAGGTAGCTCTGAAAAGAGATTTTGGGTTCTGTGTAAGTTCTAGGTACTTATAAGTAGGTACCAATACACAGTCTTAAATTTTGTATGAAAACTCTGTTTCCCTCATCTGAGAAGTGCACACCATCTCCTCTGTAGATATCTTGCATGTAGTAATGCAAGTTATTGTTGTAGATGGCGCCCATTCCATGGTCTCTCATAGAAGCTGAAACAGACTTATTTACATGCTTCCTCGCTTTCTCAATTTGTGGACAAATATGATTGGACCACCTCCATTTCTGTCTTTGGCATATATTGGAATATACCAAGGCAGTTTGAGGAAAAAGTGCCATTAATTGCTCAAAGGTGTCCTTTAGGAGAATTTCCAGACCTACCCCAGTCAAAGTGCCCAAATCATTTCCTCCACAGTGCACTATTATGAGGTCAGGGTTTGGCAAATGTAAAAAGGTTTTCACCAATGGTATCAATTGGTGACATCTCAATCCTCTTTGGCCAATCCATTTGATTTCCACATTTTGTAAATTGAGGTTGTGTAAATTTCTGTTATCAGCATACCTGTGAGCCCAGTGGATGTAACTATGTCCAACAATCCAGACAGAAAACATGGTGAGAGGAGGTTCTGCTGCAGTCAGATGAAGTGTGGGAATGAAATGGCAGTTGAAACAGTAGGAGTTTGTAAGGAAAAAAAACTGTGGAGTTTCAGTGCTAATGATTCAGTAGCAGTGATTGGTGGATTTCCATTGCTGAAAACAGAAGGTTAGGGAGCATGGATGTGTTCTTTGAAACATGTAATTTGAATGGTTAAGAAAACATGATTTTAAGAAACATTGCAGTGGATTAGCAGGTGTACTGAGAGTTCAGAGTTCATTTGAAACATTGTTGTGTGAACTTGTAAACATGAGAGGTCTAGCAGGAGGTATATGGCTGAGATACCCGCCACCCCCTCTCAACACAAATCCCCAAGGATGGGAAGACGGAAATGGTTCTGAACTTTTGGAAGGCGGGAGGGAGTTACCCTTCCCGGCCGTATTTATTAAAATATGAAACAAAATTAAAATAACAGTTTCATATCATGTACAATTTCATTTATACAGTACGATGTTCTTGGCTGACCTTAACACATCTCTAATACAAAGGTTCTCCTAGCCGATACTAAACATCCTGCAAATGCATTTCTGAACATTGAAATTGTACATCCTAACGTTACGGGCCAACGGCAAGGTCGTAACCAGTGTCAGATCCCCAATACCAATTCCCCCCTCACTTGTGAGGGGCGGGCGCACAGAGGACTGTACCTCTGTGCCAACTTCCAATTTCCTTTGCCTTAGCGGGGGACCCTGTTAACTCGACGCCATCTTAGTGGTCGTCCGAGGACTCGTGTGAGGTGTCTAGAAGGTAGCGTAGACCCCCCTCCCACCCCACACAACTTACCACACCTGCCGTCGCAGATGTGCGGGCCCCGGGAAATTCCGAGGAGGGGTCCGTAGCCCCTCCTCCCCAGTGAAGGGGCCTATGGCCGCCTTCCCTTTCGGCGTCCCATCCTTAGATGGGACCGCCTCCCGTTTGAGGGGCCAATGGCCGCCTCCCCCCGGGCGCTCCCATCCGTAATGGGTGACGTCCAAACCTCTAGGGATCTTCCAATTACTGCTCACCGATCATGACCTTACCGCCCGACCAGAAATAAATACGACATTTTGAACTAAGCTAACGAAAAGGAAATTATTACATTCAAACGATTTCACGTAGAACTCTACTGAGCATCGCCATTAAACTTATTCACAAACATTTCTGCTAAGAAAACATGTTAAAAACGAAAATCATCCTTTATTACACAACACATTATCAACTTTATTCCAAGACAACCTGTAAGAGAAACCAATTCATGTCAATCAATTTTATTCCAACAAATCGCTGTCAACAGGGGCTGGTGGGTGGGTCAAAATTGGCTCTTCGTTCCGTCTCGAGCTCACGTGCAATGCGGGGGTGCAGCTTCAGAGCACAGGAACAAGAGGATGCTTCCTTGGCTTGTCGCTCCTTTTATCCTTCTTCGGGCGGGCGTAGACCCTCCTCCAATCCGCCCCCGGGCGTGGCTGGCGGTGTCGGTGTCTAGGACAACCCCTTCTTGGGCGGGAAAAGGCGCGCCCCAGCTACGCCGCTTCGGGCATACCAGCCGGGACACGCCTCCCGCCCAAAATGGTTTCCCGGGGGGATTTGGGTACTTCACCATACGTTCGGGGGGACCGAGTGGTCGCCCCTTTCCATATGGCTGAGATACCCGCCACCCCCTCTCAACACAAATCCCCAAGGATGGGAAGACGGAAACGGTTCTGAACTTTTGGAAGGCGGGAGGGAGTTACCCTTCCCGGCCGTATTTATTAAAATATGAAACAAAATTAAAACATTAAAATAACAGTTTCATATCATGTACAATTTCATTTATACAGTACGATGTTCTTGGCTGACCTTAACACATCTCTAATACAAAGGTTCTCCTAGCCGATACTAAACATCCTGCAAATGCATTTCTGAACATTGAAATTGTACATCCTAACGTTACGGGCCAACGGCAAGGTCGTAACCGGTGTCAGATCCCCAATACCAATTCCCCCCTCACTTGTGAGGGGCGGGCGCACAGAGGACTGTACCTCTGTGCCAACTTCCAATTTCCCTTGCCTTAGCGGGGGCCCCCTGTTAACTCGATGCCATCTTAGTGGTCGTCCAAGGACTCGTGTGAGGTGTCTAGAAGGTAGCGTAGACCCCCCTCCCACCCCACACAACTTACCACACCTGCCGTCACAGATGTCCGGGCCCCGGGAAATTCCGAGGAGGGGTCCATAGCCCCTCCTCCCCAGTGAAGGGGCCTATGGCCGCCTTCCCTTTCGGCGTCCCATCCTTAGATGGGACCGCCTCCCGTTTGAGGGGCCAATGGCCGCCTCCCCCCGGGTGCTCCCATCCGTAATGGGTGACGCCCAAACCTCTAGGGATCTTCCAATTACTGCTCACCGATCATGACCTTACCGCCACAGGCCCGGATAGTTGACCGGCTATCCGGACCCCCCACAAAACTCCTACTTAAAGGTCATGGCTACAAATTCTTCAACCAAGCTATGAAGTCTCCTATGAGTAAATCATTCCCCACCCGGGACAAATGAACCCCGTCCTCCAAATACATCTGATCCCCCCTGATACACCCATGCGGAATAGAATGCAATGTATTTGTACGAAACAATCTCCCAAGTTTGTTATTTACTTTCTTCACAGAATGATTTAAAGCAGACACAGAATTAGCCCCCCGCCACACCTTCCGTGGGATCATGTGGGACCATGCAATTGTGCACCCAGGGACCATTTTTGCCAACCAACTTACAGTGGATAATATTACCTCGAGAAGCACTCGCCTACCAATGGTCACCAAATCATTGCCCCCAAGATGCACTATGAGTATAGATGGCGGTGACCTCGTCCGCCCTAACAAACCCTCCATAAAAACCTGAAACTGGTCAATACAGAGCCCGCCCCTTCCGTAGAAGGTCACCCTGTACCCGTATTCCCCAGCCATGTGAATCATGTCACCAGCTTTTAATACGTCTGCGGCACGCCTCACGTATGAGTGTCCCACGACCCACACCACTCTGTCCACAGCCGGTGTGCTTTGACCGCTGGTCCCCTGGTGTCGGGTCGACTGCACAGTCTGCCCCGCCTCGTAAGCTTGCGAAACTGTAAAACCAAACAAAAACAAGAAGCGTGAGTTCATGATATTAGCTTCACAACATGTGCAACCGCACGTACCGTTTATAACAGTTCGAGGACCAACGGCCCAACTGTTTTACTTTGTCACCACTCAGACCCCTGGCTTTGGCCTCAGTAGCAGCCCCTATCCTGAAGGAATGGGTCCCAAACTTGCACGGGTTCAAGCCTGCGGCTGTAATCGCCATCGCCAGCACCCATTGGAACTGAAACCTCGTCAGTGGGGTGGCGTCGGCGTGCCTCAGTAAGCTTCCCCCCCATGCTGCCGCCCTCTGCGCCAAATATTCCTCAACGCAGGCTACCGGGCACATGGGCGATCCGGGAATCCGGTGGACTACTACACAATCCCCGTTCGCTCCCTGATCGGTCTTGGACCTGGCAAACGAGACCACCATTGATTCCCCTTTAATTCGGATGTGCTCTAGGCACAGTCCCCCCCCCGTATCCTGCTTGTTCCTTGCTACCAGCTCGCTTATCCTCATAGCCCCATGGAATGCTAATGAAAAAGCGGCTCTAAATAGTACTGTCTCAGATTGAGATGAACATGTTGCAGGGAGTACTGACATCAAGAGGGCCAACCTTTCCAGACCTATCGGGTGCCTGTCGTCCACTCTGCGACCCTCAAGGCGTTGCCACCCTCGCAGCGCCTTCTGAACCACAAAAGACGCTGTGGGGTCCTGGATACCATGGTCCCGTGCCATGAAAGAAATAGCGGCCCGGTGCCTCTGTGCCGTGGCTGCTGATTTGCCTGCCTGATGTAAGGATAACAGAAACTTCAGGACATACTCCTCTTGGCCCCATCGCTCCCCCCCAGCAGACCCCAAAAAGGACCAATAGGAACGGAACGCCCCTTTGTATGCCTTCCTTGTCCTGGGAGCTAGACTCTCTCCCACGAGGTCTTGTAGTCCGGGGCACCGAGAGACCAGGGAGCTTCGGGAAAAGGTGCCGCCACCGGGTCCGCTGAGGGTAGGAAACCCCAGAAGGCCTGCATACGGGAACGAGAAAGCGCATCAGCTGCATGATTTAACACCCCTGGCACATGTCTTGCCCTAAAGTGGACGTTTAGCCTCATACACAGCAAAACAATTTTCTTCAGCAATCTCAGGATCAATCTGCAGCGGGCAGCCTGACTATTGATACACTCAACAACGGTCATATTATCAGACCAGAACACCACAGCACGGTCACGAAATCCCTCGGGCCATGTTTTCAAGGCCACCAGAATAGGGAATAGCTCAAGAAATCCTATGTTACCTGTGAGCCCATTCTCGTGCCACCATGCCGGCCAGGTCTGTGCTGACCAGTGATTATCAAAAATGGCGCCAAATCCAACACTCCCTGCCGAGTCCGTCCACAACCCCAACTCCTCCGAGGAGACCCCGGGTTTGTTCCACACGACCCGGCCGTTGAAATCCGCCAGGAATACCAACCATATGAGCATGTCCTGCCGAACCTCTGCCGAGAGCCTTGTGCGGTGGTGGCCTTCCTTAAGGCCAACCATGGCCTGCGCAATAGAGCGGGAAAACGGGCGCGCCATTGGGATCACTCTCAGGGCAAAATTTAGTTGACCCACAACCTGCTGTAGCTGATGTAATCTCACTTTCGTCGCGCTAATACATGCTTTAAGCGACGCCTCAAATTTTGCCACCTTTTCCTTGGGCAAGCGGAAGCACCCCTCTTCGGAATCGAGCTCTATTCCAAGAAACTCGAGCGAAGTAGGCGGCCCCACTGTCTTACCGGGTGCCAATGGCACGCCAAAGCGCCTCATGAGATCACAAAATTCATTCAAAGCTCGTGCACACTCTATGTCCCCAGCTGCCCCCAGGAACAGAAAATCATCAAGGTAATGTATCACATGAGTAAACCCTGTTATTCTTGTGAAGGCCCATTGCAAAAAACAACTGAATCTTTCAAAATAAGCACAAGAGATGGAGCAACCCATTGGCATACATTTATCCATGTAATAGCGACCCTGAAACATGAAACTAAGGAGACTCTGATCGTCTGGGTGTACCGGGAGCAACCGGAACGCTGACTCGATATCTGATTTAGCCATCAGCGCTCCGGGCCCTAGGCGATTCAAAATGGCAACGGCCTCATCGAAAGATGCGTACCGCACCGAACAAACTCCCGGGTCAATCGCATCGTTCACCGAAAGACCCCTTGGAGCTGACAAATTATGTATCAACCTGAATTCCCCCGGATCTTTTTTGGGGACTACACCCAGGGGTGAACAAACAAAGTTAGCAACTGGCGGGTTGTCATATGGTCCAGCAACCCGACCTCGGGCCACCTCCTTACCAATCTTTGCTTGTACCACCGCCGCATTCTGCTGCACCGATAGTTGGTTCTTACATTGTGCTTCACCCTGAAAATCCCCCGCCGGGATGCGGAAACCATATGAGAAACCATCTCGCAACACCCCAGCGGAGGTATGATCTGGGTATTTGTTTAGCCAAGGGATCATTGCCATGATATCAACCGGGGTCGGTAGCGGCGCCCCTTGGACCATTTCAGACCTGTTTGGCTCTACCCCTACTCCCCGTATCACTAGTCTTGGCTCTGCACGTATTCTCCGGATGGGAGGACTGGCCACACCCCGAACATTCGTGCCTGAATTTACAAGAACCCTGTGGCCTAGTACATTTTCCCCTGTTAAAGCTCCAGCAGACCCCTTTTTTCCCTGTGCTGCCGCTATTCCTTGAGTTCCGGTCAGTGCTGGAATTTGCTCGAAAGGGCGTCCCTGACGAATGGCGGGAATACTCGGCCATCTCACCCCCAAATGCTGGTGACTTCCCCATTTCCATATTTTGCCATGTAATGGAGTCAAAACAATCCCATGTCAGGGATGAATCATGTTCCTTGGATTTACGAAATATATTATCATAGGCAAACCATTGATTTCCTCCATAAGTTTCATAAAAACCCATGATACGTGTCTGATACACAGCCAATTCCCCCAACAAATCGGGCCTACGTTCCCCCATAATTGCAGTGAACATTCCGAACGCTCTGCCCCAATTGCCTATCGATTCATCGACTCTAAAACCGGCCATCCTGGCTCGCCACACACTTGGATGCAGAAACTCTTTCTGGTTTTTTACATGCTCGATTTCGTAGTGATCGGTCAACAAGGAAAATATGTTTACATATTTGTCTGCCCATATCCTCTCCTTCACCTCCTTCGGGATATGCTGCACAATTTTCTCCCTCCTCGAAGGTACCGATCCCTCCCCACACATCGGCAATGGCTTACCTGAAGCTGCCGCTGTAACTGTCGACCCCGCCGTACCAACACCTGATCCTGGTTGACCCACGGGCGCCTGCGGGGAAACAAAAGGACAAGGTGGTTTTGCGGCCTCCCGTGATTGCCGCAACTGCCTCATTAATTGCTTGGCCTCCTCGGCCGTGTCCCCTGGAGCAACGGACCCCACGCTGTTACTACCCAACCATGCCGCCAGCTGGGCGGCCAACTCCGGGGGCCTCCCCCTCGTTCACAGGGGTAACCACAACAGGGATCGGCTGCCCCGCGTCGGGAACTGGCACAGGAGCCTCCACCGGTCTGGGAGGGCTCGCCGGGGGAGCCTCCAGAACTGGGACCTCGTCTTCATTTGCCCCGTTCCTGGCCCTCTTTCTTCTCCCGGCAGGGACCGCCCCTGGGATGGTTCTTTTTTGGCCGTCCTGTACCATCCCTGGCCGCCATTTTCCTCTTCATCTCCGCCATGTCTTTCATCAGCATACGGAGCATTTGGTCGGTGCCAACCTTCTTTGCGACCCTTTTGCCCGGCATTTTCCTCACGTAGATGGAAGGTCCTGGACAAGACTTGTAGCGCTAGAAGAGAAAAAAGAGAAATTACAAATTTCAAAATTGGCTCTTCGTTCCGTCTCGAGCTCACGTGCAACGCGGGGGTGCAGCTTCAGAGCACAGGAACAAGAGGATGCTTCCTTGGCGTGTCGCTCCTTTTATCCTTCTTCGGGCGGGCGTAGACCCTCCTCCAATCCGCCCCCCGGGCGTGGCTGGCGGTGTCGGTGTCTAGGACAACCCCTTCTTGGGCGGGAAAAGGCGCGCCCCAGCTACGCCGCTTCAGGCATACCAGCCGGGACACGCCTCCCGCCCAAAATGGTTTCCAGTTGCTATGGAAAAAGGGCAGAAAGGGCAGAGGGGGGAAGGGTGTTGATTTGAAAAAAGTGAGGGAAGAGTTTTGATTGGGTCACATGAGAGATATGTGTGATGAATTTCAGCATTTCAGTGCCTTTGTTGGTTGCAGCCTTCGGAGTGCATACCTTTTGCTCTGCTAAAGAAAAATTGGTGTGTTTCTGAGACTGTTTTGAAATTCAAAAAGCATTTGCTAAGGTGAGAAAAAATTCATTTAATTTAGATAGAGACTAGTATAGTTTATTGAGAAAATAAGGAAGCCAGCTGTGCATTTAAAATGTTGTTTTGTGTCAAGTGTTTTCAATATTTTTTCCAAAAAGATTTTGCTTCTTTGACAAATTATAATTATAGATAATGTGAAGTGTTAGTACTGACAGGGTGTGCTTGTACATAGGAGGTGTGCTGTGTTTTGAAATTATGACCAGAAAATCGTTTTTTAACAAAAAGACATGCTTTTTACATTTATGAGAAGGATAATATGGGGTGTGCTTTTTTAAATAAATATTTCACTTCACAACATGAATATGGGAGAATAATTTGCTTGTTTGTTGGTTTAAAAACTCCTTTCTTGAAGTCATTTAGGTTTCACAATATGTTTTGCAAGAGTTATGAGCCACATTCAAGTCATTTTCCCCATTTTAAAAGTGACTTTAAAGGTGGTGCAAGGTTCTTGTAAATACACCCTCTTGAGTGCTTTGCAAATTTAAGTCATTTTCCCCTGGTGCATGTGCCTTGTAAATACGCCCCTATGTGTGCTAGACAATTTTAAGGTACTTCTCCCATGAATCTGGGAGACTAATTTGCTTACATGATGTGTTTAAAAATCGTGCTAAGGTGAGAAAAGATTCCTTTAATTTAGAAAGAGATTAGTATACTTTTTGGAGAAAATAAGGAAGCCAGCTAGGGTGTGCTTGTACATAGGAGCTGTGCTGTGTTTTGAAATTATGACCAGAAAATCGTTTTTTTTAAAAAAGAAATACTTTTCACATTTATGAGAAGGACAACAAGGGGTCTGCTCTTTTAAATAAATATTTTATTTCTCAACATGAATATGGGAGAATAATTTGCTTGTTTGATGGTTTAAAAACTCGTTTCTTGAAGTGATTTAGGTTTCACAATATGTACTGCAAGAGTTTCATAGTCACTATGATAATTATGATATACATTTAGGACTGTTTAGGGGGCATGGATATGCTGAGGCTTCTGTAATTGTCATTGGAGGAGAATTATGTACATTGCACTGCTGCATACAGTCCTCACCTTCTGTGTACTCTTGGATATGCTAGACTATATCTGCTCAATGAGATACCTAAGCTGAGGAAACACAGGTGATGTGATTGTGAAATGAGCAAAAATATTTGCACGTTTTTCAATTACATCACCTGTGTTTCCTAACATTACTAATCACATTGTGCAGATGAGGTTTAGGCCTGTCCAGGGAGACAGAGGAGGTTTGGCCTTTGTTGAAGTGTGCAGTGGACATGACTCACTTCATCTGTTGGCCTGCACATGTATTATGCCCTCTGTACTCTTCAACAAGCCAAAATTTCATCTGCAACCCTGAGTAGGCCTCACCTCAGACAAACTTTTGTGACTGCAAGACCTGCCTTTTTGCTCCTAGATATTTCTTGGTTTTACCATGGCAGACAGACAATCCAGCATACCTCTGGATAGGCCACACCTTATGGTGGTGCAATGGCCTTGTAAATACGCCCTCATGTGTGCTTGGTAATTTTAAGTCACTTCCCCCTGGTGCAAGGGTCTTGTAAATGCACCCTCATGTGTGCTTGGCCATTTCAAGTCACTTCCTCCTGGTGCAAGGGCCTTGTAAATACGCCCTCATGTGTGCTTGGTAATTTTAACTCACTTCCCCCTGGTGCATGGGTGTGGTAAATACGCCCTCATGTCTGCTTGGCAATTTTAAGTCACTTTCCCCGTGCATGGGTGTGGTAAATATGCCGTCATGTCTGCTTGGCAATTTTAAGTCACTTCCTGCTGGTGCAAGGGCCTTGTAAATACGCCCTCATGTGTGCTTGGCAATTTTAACTCACTTCCCCCTGGTGCATGGGTGTGGTAAATATGCCCTCATGTCTGCTTGGTAATTTTAAGTCACTTCCCCCTGGTGCAAGGGTGTTGTAAATACAATCTCATGTGTGCTTGGCCATTTCAAGTCACTTCTTCCTGGTGCAATGGTCTTGTAAATACGCTCTCATGTGTGCTTGGCAATTTTAATTCACTTCCCTCTGGTGCATGGGTGTGGTAAATACGCCCTCATGTCTGCTTGGCAATTTTAAGTCACTTTCCCCTGGTGCAAGGTCCTTGTAAATACGACCCTATTTGTTCTTGGAATTTTAACTCACTTTCCCCATGGTGCAAGTGCCTTGTAAATATGCCCCCTTTGTCTATGTTGTTAAATTACTGTAGATAGAATTGAGAACTAGTGTGTTAATTGTTTGCCTACTGTTATTGGTTTACTGTTTGGTAATAGTTGTTAATATCAATTATTAAAAAAAAAATTCCACAGATTTAACTGAAGATCTTTAGAAAACTTTAAAAATGCCCTCAAGGCAGAGAAGACAAAAAGAAGCAAAGCGACTTACACTCCATCTTGGTAAAGATTTGCAACAGTCCTCTACTATTAAATCGTATCAAGTCGCCAAAAAAGCTCCGGGTAAGAAAATAAAATCATTTTTAAAAATAATTTGCAGACAAAAAAATACCAGTATTGAACATGTTTTAGTGCATAAGAAGAGAGACAATTTAAAGGAAAAGGAAAGGCCCGTCAAAAAAGTTTCTGCTAGAGCAGGAGATAAGTCTGTCCATGGCAGTAGATGGGAAAATCAATTCAGGGACATTCGTAGGCGAATGTTCCCCAACAGGATAATTGTCAATTTGTTAAAAATGTTTAAGAAAGGCCAACAGAAAGTGACATTTTATAAGAAAAAGAAAAATGTAGAGAAAATTATTGATCAGGCTTTCGAAATTAAGCGAAAGTTATTTATTTTGGTAATCAATAGAATTAGGAAACTAAACAAGGTAATTCCTGATTTCAAATCAAATAGCAGATGGAAGAGAGTAGTTAATCGAAGTAATTTTTGTGAAGTTTTCTCAGGAGAATGGATGCATAGTTCAAGTTGTGAGGCATTTTTCAATGAGGAGAGTTACTTTCAGGACAATGATTTGGTGCATGCAGTTGACACCAGTGGTCGAGCATATGAGGTAAAAGATGGTTGTTCGGTTGAAAAAGAAAAACTTGTGTCTGCAGATGCAGAAGATGTGTTACGTGATGAGGTTTTAGGAAGACGGCCTAAGGGACCAGTCTACACCTGGATATGTAGTAGTATTTGTAGTGTGCGACAGGATTCCATCAATTTGTTTTGTGATTTTGTACGTACATTTAATAAGAAAAGTTTAAAACAGAAAATGAAGTTGTTGCAAGAATTAGATCCTTGCAGAGTGAGAGAAGTAATAGGTTTGCATGGGCATTCACTGGCTTGTCTTTCCAGAAGAGTATGCCAGAGTGTTTTTCATCATTTCAGGATGCTAGCAGTGCATCATAATAAAGTGAGGAAATTAGTGAGAATGTTGTATTATGCTAAGAGCCCAGCAATTATGCTTAAACAATTGAGCAGTGCTCTTTTGCACGGTTCAGAACAACATGTGAAAAATATTTATGAAGAAATTGAGTTCTGTTACTTTGCTAGTAAAGAGAACAATGTTGAAATTGACACAGTAGAAGAAGGTAATGTGGAAGAGAGTGTACAGATTTCTAATATAGATAAGTTTCACAAGGAAATTTCCATCTTTCAGGTGAAATCAAGTGAGAGGCCTAATTTCACTTGTGTGTGTTGTCGACGGACTTATTATAAGAATCAGACTAAGTTAGTGGATTTATATGCAAAAAGTGAAATGTAAAACAATAGTGAATGGAAGGATTTTGCCACATACTTGATGGTAGAAAATTGTTTTGATTTGGTATTGGACCAACGTATGTGTACTTATTGTTTTAACAAATTAAACCAAAACCGGATGCCTGCTAGAGCGGTTCATAATAATCTGGAATTGGTTGACATTCCTTCTGAATTGAAGGATTTAAATACTTATGAATCTATTTTGATTCAAAGTGTGCATCCCTTTCAGGCTATTGTACGAATGGAGTCAAAGACAGGGAAATTGCCTCCATCAGATTTACAGAGAGGATTAAAGGGAAGAGTTGTTTATTTGCCTTTAGATTTGAAGAAAAACATTAATACAATTGGAGTAGAGAAAGTGGAAGAGGAACCTCTGGTTATCCTAGTTAATGGGGTTCCGACAAAGAGTAAGAAAATCTGGCAAGATTTAGTGGATGTAAGGAAAGTCAAAAAGGCAACATTGTATTTGATAAAAAACAATGAGTACTACAAGAATGCATGTGTTGCAGAAGAGGAAGTAAGTGAAGAAGTAGACAGCGAATTGTGTGCTGGACAAATTGAGAAAGTAGGTAGAAGCCTCTAAAAATGAAGAAATATATGAACATTATAGTGTTCATCCTTTGCATTCCAAGGAAGTCATGGGGAATGCTATTGAGTTGTTTCAAATTAAACAAGCCAAAGGGAGTCCCATTAGTGTTTGGGAGGAAAGTTTGGAAGCTCGGTGTTTTCCACAGTTATTTCCCACAGGTCGAGGAGGACGATATGATGAGCGACCTGATCAAATTCCTGCTTCTGAATACCGGACTTTACGATTGTATGCAGAAAATCCTAGGTTTCGTCAATGCATTCCCTATTTGTTTCATCTATTGTTTGAAAGTGATCTGTCTGGACTGTCTTATGCAGTGAACCACATCCTGAAAAGTGGTCTACAACTGCGAAATATCTCAGCAAGGGACTTTATGGATAAAGTCAACGTGCAAGACAGTATTTTGGATTCTCACCTGATTAATCTGATGGCATGTCAGCGTGGTACTAATGAGTATTGGTACCGTCGTCATGGTGACTTAAAATGTATGCTGAGGAACTTAGGAACTCCCACATGGTTCCTCACTCTCAGCTGTGCTGAGTATGGCTGGGAAGACTTACTTGAATTTCTACGAGAGGCAAATGGAAACATTGAAAATATCGAATTCAAGACACCCGCAAAACTGTGCTCTTTGGATCCAGTGAATGTATGCAGGCACTTCAATCATAGATTTGAAGCTATGATGTCTTTTATCACGAACAAGAAAAATCCACCTCTTGGAGAGGTGTTGGATTTCTTCTGGAGAAAGGAGTATCAAGCACGAGGTGCTCCTCATATACATATGCTGCTATGGATCAAAGATGTACCCAAATTTGGAACAGATCCGGATGACTCAGTGATGAATTTCATCGAACAGTATTCTACATGTGCTGTTCCAAAGACAAAGGAAGACAAAAGTCTAAGAGAACAAGTTTAACGGTTTCAAAGCCATCGTTGTGGAAAGTACTGTCGTCGTAAATTCAGAAACAAGAACAAGTACTATACAAAATGTCGTTTTGGATTTCCACGATCGGTGATATCTAAAGGAAGAGTGAACAATTTGATGTCTTCACTGCGACATAATGTGACGAGGAAATCACCCAAAAATACGTACAATTTGAAGAGAAACGAAGAGTCCAAGAACATCAATGACTGCAACCCAGTGATTTTGTCCATGTGGAATGCTAACATGGATATACAGTTTGTGGCTGACAACTGTATGGCTGTGGCTCGGTATGTGACGTCTTACATCACAAAAAAGAAAAGACAGAACTCAAGGATATGTGGAGGACATTTCCCATGAAATGAGCCTCAGTAAGAAGTTGTACAGTTTCAGTCTGAAGATGTTGTTGCATCGAGAAATCGGAGCTTATGAATGTTCTGACCGGTTATCTTCAGCAAGTCTCTATGCCAAATCTAGGAGTATCATTTGGGCGAGTCTTAGTCTTGCTGCAACGCGTAATCGAGTTCTCAAACCTGTACGGGAAATTGAGTATTTGGCGGAGAAGGAGCCAAGCAGTACAGATATTTTGAAGACCAACATTTGGATACATGTTATCCAAATAGAAGCGGTCACCTGGAGAATGTTTGTCTGTATGAGGTTCTACAAAATTACATTTTCAAGAGGAACATCACAGAAGATATTGATAAAGGAGTGTATGCTGTAATTGGAAGTGAGGGATGTCTGGTCAAGCAAAAAAAATGTCTATTGGTAAATCATTGAAAATTGGATTGCGAATCTCCAGAAAGAAAAGAGTTTTTCTATTTAGCTCTTTTGCAACTTTTCAAGCCTTGGCGTGCAGAAGAGGAACTGCTTGGAGATTTTCTCTGTTACGAAGACTCTTTCAATGCAGCCAAGGAGTCCATAGAATGTCCTGTTTTCCCAAAATATCTAGAAATGTTGAATGCAGAAATCGAGCAGGAAGCAACAATAGCAGCCGAGATTGCTAGAGCCAGTTCTCAGGACAGTCAGAGTTCTGTTTTATTGAGTCAGGATCCACTAGGAGGACCAGTTATCGAAAATGAAGCTGCCACTGCCATGATTGAAGTGGAAAGAGCCATGGCACATGCTCAGGAAGATGTGGTTAACTTAGAAGATTTGGAAAGACAACTCAACGTTGAGCAGAGGAAAATATATGACGAAGTTACCAGCCAAATTGATCATGGATTAAGTCATGAGAAGAAAGAGTGCTCATGTACGTCGTTGAAGCCTGTCCGACTGTACGTGAGTGGAGAAGCAGGAACTGGAAAAAGTTTCCTCATTAAAGCAATTTCATGTTATCTGCAGAAAAGAACTGAGTCATCACTGTCTTGTGTTGTCACCGCTCCAACTGGACTGGCAGCACATAATATTAAAGGTATTACTTTGCATCAGCTACTGATGCTGCCAGTGGAGCATGATAACAAATTACAATACCACAAGTTATCGGGAGATGCTTGTTGTGAAGTATCTAGAGTCCTGAAGAAGATGAAACTTCTTATCATTGACGAAGTAAGCATGGTTTCCAATGTCATGCTTGCCTTTGTGCATTTGAGTATGCAGGACGTTCTTAAAACAGAGTATGATGTGTTATTGGTGGCAAACACATCATTGTTTTCGGTGATCTTCTGCAGCTGACACCAGTGAAAGGACAACCAGTGTTTAAACTGCTTACGCATGAAGATACCAGGAAGTGCCTAGGGAGCATTGGCAAGGTTAACATATGGTTAAACTTCAATTATGCTGAGCTGCGTGAAAATATGCGTCAGGCGAAGGATGAAGATTACAAGAATATTCTACAAGATGTTAGAATCGGGAAAGTGACTGAGCGTGGGAAAGAAGCTTTACATGCACGATTACTGTCAAATTTGTATCCAGAAGAAGACGTTCTGCCAGAGAATATTTTTCATATAATTACTGAGAAGAAATCAGGAATATGTTTGATGCCAACTCTTGCAGAATGTTCCATCTTCAACAACAAAATGTTGAATTTAGAAAACCAAGAGATTGTGAAACTGGAAGCTATTGACAGAATAGAGCATATGGGTGCAACAATTGTTTTGTCTGAGAATTTGGAATCTAAATTGGATTCATTAGAGAAGACTATATCTAAAACTGCTGGTTTTGAAAATACTCTGAATGTGTGCTTAAATTGCCGTATCATTTTGAGAAGGAATTTACATGTTGAAAGAGGTCTGGTAAATGGATCAATGGGTAATGTTGTTGATTTTGAGAAATACAGAAATAGAGATGGAATTGAATTTTTAAAAATTAAATTTGATGGCATTGAGGAAGTACAGCTAATTGGTCGTTGCACAGCTAGGTTTTTGCTTGTAAAAGACTTATATGTTCGCCGTAAGCAATTTCCTGTTTGCCATATGCGGTGACAATCCATAAATCACAAGGTTTAAGTGTAGAGAGTGCTTTGGTGAATATTGGCAGTTCTGCCTTCAAGGAGGGTATGGCTTATGTAGCATTGTCACGAGTCAGAACTTTATCGGGTTTGTACTTAATTGAGTGTGATGTCACAAACATTTTTGCGGATCTAGATTGTGTTAAGGAATGCAATAGGTTAAGAAGAGAGTATGCGCCACATTTGCCTCAATATCCTTTGTTTGAGAAACGTGTGGTAGGCCGGAAACGTAGAAATATCACTAATAGTAGGGAGATTGTAGCAAAAAGACCAAAAGTCGATGAACTCAAAATTGTAAGCAGAAAGAAAATGAATTCTGTTGAAGATGTTGTTGGTTTTCAATTTGAAAATAGTTCTGGTGTGAACTGCTATGCTAATGTAGTGGTTAATGTTGTCTTTCCTCTAGAAACTTTAAAAGAACAGATTGTGATCAATTCGGATCAAAGTTTTTGCTGTTTGTTGAATTCTGTGTTAGAGAAATGTAGCGCTGATAGAACAAGAGTAGAAAGTGTGTCTGAAATTCGAAATCTGTTAGACAAATGTTCAGGTCAAACACAATTCTCTCTAAATATTCAGCAAGATTGTCAGGAGTTTTTAATGTATATGCTTAATGTATTGCAAGATGAAGGTGTAGATGTAGATCATCTGTTTGGCCTTTCTTATCAATGGCAGCATGACTGCGAGAATTGTACGTTATCAAGTACTACTAGTGTAGACTCAGAAAGATTTATATATTTAACTTTGCCAGACACTAAATCAGTATCCTTTAATAAGCTAGTAAAAGCAGCCGATCAAAACATGGGGCCTCATTTATGAGGCCTTGTGTCAGTTTTGCGCTGCAGATGCGTCACTTTTTGTGACGCACCGGCAGCGTAAAACCTGCGCCTTGTTGCGCCATATTTAAAAAGTGACGCATCTAGGTAGATGCGTCACTTTTTAAACCCCTGCGCCACATTATACCTGCGTCAGGTATAATGTATGCAGAGGGGGCGTTCCCCCGCAAAAAGCCTCGTAAAAGTGACGCAGTGAAATCTATGAGATTTCACTGCGTCACTTTTAGGATGCGTTGCGTCAAAATCTTGCGCCTGCCTCACAGCAGGCGTAAGACTGACGCAAGCCCTTTCACATGGGGCTTTCCCCATGTGAAAGGACGCATTGCTGGAGTTGCGTCACTTTTGTGACACACTCCAGCAATGCGTCACTTTTGCGCTTACAGATGCGTCAGAAATACTGACGTATCTGTAAGTCCTCGCGACATGATTCGTCATACAATAAATATGAGGCATCATTGGTGTCGCAAGGAGTGCGCAGTGAAAAGTGACGCATCGCTGTTTTCACGCAGCGATGCGTCACTTTTCATAAATGAGGCCCATGGAGTGTAGCCAATGTAAGTCTGCAATGCTGTCCACATTATTTATACGAAGATATGGCCAGTATGTCATTTTAATGTTCCAACGATGTTGGCCTGATGGAGCAAAATTGACAACTTTAATTAAAAATGTTGTGGCTTCTCAGTTGTCAATATCAGGAAGGACTTTTCTAACTGTAGCAATTATATATCATGAGGGTCCTTCAACAACATCAGGACATTACACAACTTATTTGAAGTCTGGAAACGGCTGGTCATTCTGCAATGATTCTGTTTTAACTTTCAAAAAAAGATTACCTTTTCACCTTAAAAATTCTTACCTGGTGTTCTTACAACCAAAATTTTAGGGAAGGAATCTCGGGATTTGTTCAGAGGAATTTCAAGAGGTTCTAATGGCTCCTACACTATATAGCCTTGTGGATAAGTGTAGCACAGAGCGAAAATTGTTTGTTTTAATAAGCTAATTCAAGCAGCAGATCAAAAGAAGGAGTAGAGGTAATGTAAGTCTGCAATGCTGTCCACATTATTTATGGAAACTTATGGGTGAAATGTCATTCCAACTATGTAAACCGGATGTAAATAAGTTGTCAAGTCTAATTAAAAATGTTTTGGCTACACAGTCGTCGATTTCAGGAAGAACATTTGTAACTGCAGCTATTATATGACATGATGGTCCTTTGACAACATCAGGATATTACACAGCTTATTTGAAATGTAAAAAAGGCTGGTCTTCGGCAATGATTACTATTTCACTATGAAGCAATGTTGCCTTTTGACTTGTTTTCAGAAGTGAGAATTTAGGGTAGGTAACTGGATTATAATGATTCTAGGTGTTGCTGTATTTTAGTGTTCTGTTTTAAATTGCTTTGTATGTCTCATTTTTCCTAAAACGATGGAGCTTATCTTTCAGAAAGTGGCGGGCAGAAAATAATAACAGCACAACAGAGTATAAGCTGTTCATAGGACATCCTTTGACGTCATGGAAAGTAAGTTACTTTTGAGGAGTTCTGATTTCTGATTGGTTATATTATATGGGTTTTTTAAACACAATCATTTTGATTGTGTTTTTTTTCCCCGCTGTTATATGATGAATACCTTCAACTCACTGTTTTTAGTGAAATTTGATATATTCTGAGAATAGCAAAAATAAACCATTTAATATGTATAATTAATTCTGTACTTTGAATTGTGATTTTTAATATGTACTCATCTTGTCTCATGCTCACTCATCTTTTACTACTTTCTATCAATTTTTAAATGTTTGTTCTTTCTTTCACAGATTGAAAGTATAAAAATAACAAGTGACTAAGTTAACGACAATTATAAGGTAAGTGTTTTGTACTCTTTCCGTTACATCTCTATCACATTTAATTTCTATTAGTTCCACTGCTTCATTTCTTTAACCCTCAGTTTCCTGCCTTTGCTACTTCCCTCATTCCTATTTCTATTACTTACTTACTCTACTCCTTCCACTCCTTTTCTCAGTCTCTCTTTAAACAGTATCTCTGTGTTACTCCCTCGAGCTGTCTTTCTTTTAACATTACTCTCTGTTTACTTCCCTTATACTTACTCTTCTTTTTTTTTTTTTTTAAAAATAATTTGGTTCGCTTCCGGTTCGCGTACTGGCGCGCGAACCGGGAAGCGAACCAAAAGAAATAGAGGTTGCCAGAGTGCTATACATTCTAGCAATTTCTTATAAAGGGGAGGTAGTTCTGAAAATAACTTTTTTAAAATTATTTTTGTTGTTTTATATTTTTTTATTATTTTTCTGAACATTTTTGTACTTTTTTTGTATTTTTTGAACGGTTTTATATATTTTTTGTTTTTTTTGGGGGGGGAACGAAAATGATTCATTATAAAGGGCTCAACAGGAGCAACAAAAAAAAAAGATAATTTATTTTCTGGGGCGTTTTGGACATTTGTGATTGTCAATAGCTGTGTTGATTAAATGTATGCTACTCTCCCTGTAGCAAATCATCAGTGATGTCACTGGCCATGTCATGAATGATGTAATATGTGACATCATCAGCAGTGGATTGTGGGTGCGCGATATATAGTTAGTGCAACTAACTATATATGCGAATTTCAATGGTTTTGTGCGAGTAAAATAAGGTTTTGTAAATGCTAATCCCTAACTATACAAGGTCTATAACCTATGGTTTTTTCAGTGAATATATATATATATATATATATATATATATATATATATATATATATATATATATATATATATATATATATATATATATATATATATAACCTACTGGCGGTCTCCAGTAGGTAGTTATAGTTAGGATTTTTTTCAATGCAAAATCTCAAAATTCTATTTGGAATAACTTTGGCGCCGGTTGACAAATCTGCCTGAAAATTTCCTCAAATTTGCCTCGCGGAGCTCCGGTCCTTCCTTAAAAGTTTCAGGGGGATTTGTCAAGCAGGGGCCAAGATAAAAGGGGGGTCCCAAAACGTGTTTTCCCCATGGTAATTTCCATAGGGCGGTCAAACTCACTTTTAGCCCGAATGGCTGAATGGTTTTCCACCAAACTTGGCAAAATTGTTGGGACTGGTAGCCCGATGTGCCTTTGCTATGTCTCAAGATATGTGCTCCAGTGGATTTTGAGTAATTTAGGTTCAAAAAAATATATATATCTAAAGGCGCGCCCTGGTGTGCGCACCGGGGAGCGCACCAAGCACGACACGCGACTTGCGCGCGGAAAGCTGTTTGGCTCACGGTTGTCTGTAAATATTCAAAACAGTCCGGAGCGGCCGCTATCTTGTGTCTCGGTAGGATCGAGACACAAGAGGTGGCCAAAAAAATAGGGGGAAATGACTATAAGGGGGCAGGGTAGACCCCCCTGACCCCCTAGGTTTGATGTGGGGGCTATAATAGGGTCCCGCGGGGACCAAAAAATGTGTTTCTGATTTGCGCAGGGGGAGCGCCCGGTACGCGCACCCGGAAGCGGACCGGGGAGCGAAGCATGGGGAAAACCCAGTTTATTCACTGCGTCATCTCTACGACCCTTTCTTGCGTCAATACGTCCCTTTTGCATACATTACACCTGACGTAGGAATAATGTGGCGCAATGGCTTACATAGTGACGCATCTACCTAGATGCGTCACTTTGTAAATATGACTGAGCAAGGTGCATTTTTTACAGCACTGGTGCGTCACAAAAAAAGACGCTCCGGTGGCGTAAAAGTTATGCATGGCCTCATAAATGAGGACTTCAGTCTTCTACTCATGCGTCATATTAAATATATGACGCATTATGTTGCAAGTACTTACAGATACGTCAGTATTTCAGACGTATCTGTAAGCGCAAAAGTGATGAATTGCTGGAGTGTGTCTCAAAAATGAAGCAACTCCAGCAATGCATCCTTTCACATGGGGCCAGGCCCCATGTGAAAGGGTTTGCATGCCTGCTGTGAAACAGGCGTAATATTTGGACGCAACAGCGTCATAAAAGTGACGCAGTGATATCTCATAGATTTCACTGCATCACCTCTAAGACCCTTTCTTGCGTCAATACGTCCCTTTTGCATACATCAAACCTGATGTAGGAATAATGTGGCGCAGGGGCTTACAAAGTGACGCATCTACCTAGATGCGTCACTTTGTAAATATGACTGAATAAGGTGCATTTTTTACAGCACTGGTGCATCACAAAAAGTGACGCTCTGGTGACGTAAAAGTGACGCATGGCCTCATAAATGAGGCCTTCAGTCTTCTACTCATGCGTCATATTAAATATATGACGCATTATGTCGCAAGTACTTACAGATACGTCAGTATTTCAGACGTATCTGTAAGCGCAAAAGTGATGCATTGCTGGAGTGTGTCTCAAAAATGAAGCAACTCCAGCAATGCATCCTTTCACATGGTGCCAGGCCCCATGTGAAAGGGCTTGCACGCCTGCTGTGAAACAGGCGTAATATTTGGACGCAACAGCGTCATAAAAGTGACGCAGTGATAGCTCATAGATTTTACTGCGTCACCTCTAAGACCCTTTCTTGCGTCAATACGTCCCTTTTGCATACATTACACCTGATGTAGGAATAATGTGGCGCAGGGGCTTACAAAGTGACGCATCTACCTAGATGTGTCACTTTGTAAATATGAATGAATAAGGTGCATTTTTTACAGCACTGGTGCGTGACAAAAAGTGACGCTCTGGTGGCGTAAAAGTGATGCATGGTCTCATAAATGAGGCGTTCAGTCTTCAACTCCAGCAATGCATCTTTTCTTACCCTTCCACACCCCTGTTCCTTTTCAACATTTTCTTTGAATATCCACATTCCTCATATTCACTCTCCTTCTCCTTTCTTTCCTTCCCAACACTCACCTTTTTTCAGTTCCTCTACTTCACTTCCTTTCTCCTCTCATACTTTTCTGTTCTTTCGTACTCATTTTCCTTTCCATTATCAATGCACTCCACTTCACTTACTCTTTTTCTTGTTTTTTAAGAATGTGGGGCATATTATCAAGGGGATTTATCTCTGCTTTTTTGGCTTTAAAAGCCAAGAAAGCGGAGATAAAATTATCTCCCTATTACCAAGCTGTCGCTAACACCAGTTAGTGACAGCTAATAGGAGATAGCGACCATCTTGGGCCCCACTTTGCATGTCAGTGATATTTATCACTAATGACATGCAAAGTGGGCGTGCCAAGATGTTAGAGACTGGAAACAGTCCCTAACATCGCTATCTCCTATTACCAACTTTTGGAGATATTCGCGCTAAGCGTAAATATCTCCAAAAGTTAACACCTGCCCTGAGCAGTTCTTAGCCATGTTATCCAATGGGAATTGGATAACATGGCTAAGAGCATTTGCTCGATAATGCATGAATATCGCTGACTTTTCAGCGATATTCATGCATTGCGGCCGTTTTTTATCGCATTTGCGATAAACCTTGCTAATAGCAAGGTTTATCTGCGATAAAAATCGCCGATGTGCGGCGATAATTTTTGTCTCTAAACAAGTTAGAGACAAAAATTATCGCTAGTTGTTGGTAATATGCCCCATAGCTCTTTGATGAGAATTGGAGGTAGTTCTGAAAAGAACTTTTTTTTTTCTTCTTTTTTCTTTTTTAAGAACATAAAAAAAACAGGGAATGGAAACTGCTCAACAGGAGCAAAAAAAAACAAAAAACATTAGGGCTGGGAACGGCAATGATGGTTCTCCAATGCTCGAACCATGAGCAGGACACTTTGCTCCCCATAGGTATGGAGTTGATCGCAGTATCTGCATTTCAGGACACCTTTGTTGAAAGCAGGTTGAATATTTGGAACCAGCTCTTGCGATCGCCCCCTCACAGCAGTATTTGCTCCTCCGGTGAATGTAGAGGCCCCATCACTGGGAACCTCTTGTGCCAGAGCCCTGACACTTTCCCGGGTAAAATTCTGGGGCTGCCTCCTCTCCACATGCCGTATCATTTTGAAGTTCCCAAAAGAATATTTCTTTTTGGGGTCACCCCCGTGACAGGACTTTTTTGCAGATCCTGCACTCCACTTTTGGAGCATTCACCTTTTTCTGGTCAGGTGGTATTGAAAAAAAATTCCAAATGAAATGCTCCTTCACCTTTGGCTGAGGAGGCTCTTCATCGATGAATTCAGGCTCATCTTCACTGCTGGATGGTCTGGCAGCCATGATTAACCCATAAAGATGCAAGAGCAAAAAGGCATGTCTTTCAGTCACAAAAGTGAAAGAAGAAGTGAAGGAAATGGGTGGGGAACCAATGAAAAGTGTTATTTTAAGGTTACATGACTTGACGCGCTGAAGCTACGCGCACCGGAGCACGTCCGGGTGCGCACACACGGCGCGAACGTAGGCGCTTCCGGGGCGCATACGTGGCGCGAACGTAGGCGCTTCCGGGGCGCATACTCGGCACGAGCGTAGGCGCTTCCAGGGGCGCTTACGCGGCGTGCCGAAGTGACGTTTTGATAGTTTCACGGAAATGCAAAATCATTATCATTTCCTTATTTTAAAAAAACTGCTTTTATATATATGGTACTAAATGTCTTGCGTTATTATTTAGTTTTCATTCATATTTTTTTTCACAAATGAAAGTAGCGCTCTGGTTGCGCTTTCCGGAGAGCTTACCGGAGCGCGCACCCAGAGCGCCCCAGGAAAAAATGATTAAAAAAAAACAAATAATAATTAATACTTACTCAAATCAGCAAATTCATAAACAAATCATAGGTTAGAACCTCGATAAAGAAAGTAATTAGCATTTTAAAAACCTATGAAATTCACTGAAAAAACCATAGGTTTCACACCAGTTATAGTTAGGAATTAGCATTTAAAAAACCTATTAAATTCACTGAAAAAACCATAGGTTTCACACCAGTTATAGTTAGCTGGAAATTTTACTGACATAAAACAATTGAAATTCCACGTTATAGTTAGTTGGACTCACTATAACTTGCGCGTGTAATGCACTGCTGATGACGTCACATATTACATCACTCATGACATGGTCAGTGACATCACTCATGACATCACTGATGACACCATCCTTGTGACAGAGTGACAGACCTCCTTTCACTGTAACCCTTGAAACACATATTCAAAAATTTAAACTAAATTTTCAAAAAAAAGCAGATACCCATATCCCTTTACAACAACCAATTCAGTAATTCCACCATTTATATACACATCCACTAATTCACCAACAGTTCTATGTAGTCACTCATACATATACTCACTCATCATATGTAGTGATACACCTATTCATCCTGTAACACATCGACAGTCTTCCAAAAGTTGCTCACACACATACTCACACATGCAAATAAACTATTGAACATCCATTTCTTTGCATATACAGCTATACACACACTACCACCTTATTTCTAAGGAAACTTACACATACTTACTCTCTTAAACAATCACTTATCGAAACACATACTTATTTAAACAGGAACTCTTACCATTTCTCACTCTCACATATACTCACTTATATACATCAATACTCACATATACTAGATTAAAACATATGTAGTTACTGATAAAGACACTAGTGAGACAGTCATTCACTCACTAACACACACATATACACACTCATCTATCCATACAGTCCTGCACATATGTCGTCTTCCAAACACATACAAACAGTGAGTCAGTCATTGATGCATCTATGTGCTAAGTAATACCCCCAGCAAACCATACAGACACTCATACTGATACTAAAAAAACATCTAATAACCCATATACACACACATGTAGCTACTCACCAACCCATGCAGCCACTTATACACAAAGTGAAACACTGATACAAACATTTAAATGTTTAAACAATATTCACTAATATATGTATTCACTAAAATACACTTAATAAGCCAGTTAAACAATAATTATTTTTTTTAAAAACATCCATTAAGACACATATTTAAACATTTATTCTTCCATTGACCTTTACATATACATATATAAAATATATTTATTTTTCAGAAAGGCACACATTCACTGGATGGTGTCATCAGTGATGTCAGGAGTGATGTCACTAACCATTTCATGAGTGATGTAATATGTGACATCATCAGCAGTGCATTACACGCGCAAGTTATAGTGAGTCCAACTAACTATAACGTGGAATTTCAATGGTTTTATGTTAGTAAAATTTCCAGCAAACTATAACTGGTGTGAAACCTATGGTTTTTTCAGTGAATATATATATATATATATATATATATATATATATATATATATATATATATATATATATATATATATATATATATATATTCACAGAAAAAAACATAGGTTATAGTGGATATATAGTTAGGAATTTGCACTTACAAAACCTTGAAAATTCAATGAAAAAACCATTGGTTTTAGGCCATATATAGTCAGGGATTTGCATTTACAAAACCTTATTTTACTCGCATAAAACCATTGAAATTCCATATATAGTAATAAGCGCTAACTATATATCGCGCACCCGCAATCCACTGCTGATGATGTCACATATTACATCATTCATGACATGGTTAGTGACATCACTGATGACATCACTGATGACATCTCAAATGGGCAGGTCCAAGATATAGTCAAAATGTCTCCACCAACCATCGGCCAGACCAGAACCCCTTTCGGCCCTTTATGCTACAAGATGGTGTCTTCCATTCAGAAAATATTGTTGGCAGCATTTTGAAAGGAAACAGAAACAGCCGTTCTCCTAGTGAGTTTCACATTGTTACATTTAGGAAGAATGTTGAAGAGTAGTATGTGGAAAATCTGAAGCCATTTTTCTACAAACTCTCAATCAGACTTGGATAGAAAAAAAATCCTGAAGAATGTACAAACTGAAAACCAATTTTTGTCTGTATAGCATCAACAGCAACGCTTGAGTCAGCTTTGTGTCAAGCCGCCATTTTCATTCAATCAATAGCGTCCCCCTGCACACATTCAGGGACCTGGTCGTGTCTTCAGATGAAACGGATTGTAGGAAAAGAAGCAGAAAGGAAAAGGAAAAAAGTTCCGCCGGACCTCGGGAGCCGGCCGCCTATGTCATGTGCGACCTTTGGCCACACAAGGGCAATAGTGAAGCTGCAGCAGGTGCAAATAAGCTTCAGACAGTCTTACAAGCACTGCTCAGAAATCTCAACTGAGGCACTCAACATCCAGGACTTGCCATTCGGATCTTGGCGCCTTGTGCTGGTTCCGACCTATTCACACATCGGTCCACTACTGACATCACCTCATAAGCCAACGGGGCACCCCACGCCGACTTTCGGCGCAGCATTGTAAGATGGCCACACCAGTGCGGCAAATTGCTGGACACAACCTCGGTGCCATCCGGATCTCGGCGCGTTCGACTCACTGTACCGCAAGAGTGACCGCAACTCAGCTGGACACGCCGTCTTTCGGCGCAGCATTGTAGGATGGCCACACCAGTGCGGCAATTTGCTGGACACCACCCCGGTGCCATCCGGATCTCGGCGCGTTTGAGTCACTGTACCGCAAGAGTGACCGCAACTCAGCTGGACACGCCGTCTTTCGGCGCAGCATTGTAGGATGGCCACACCAGTGCGGCAATTTGCTGGACACCACCTCGGTGCCATCCGGATCTCGACGCGTTGTGCTGCCTTCGGCCTATTCGCACATCGGTCCGCTACTGACGCCGCCTCACGTGCCAATGGATTTTCTACGCTTTTTGTAGCCCTATGCCGCATAACAGGTCATGTGACTTTTCATTGGATCATTTTACTTTTGGTTTCCTAAAGATGGAAGGCTTGGTCATATGACATAAAAATAACACTTTTCATTGGTTTAGAACATTTTTTTTTCCCAAACGATGAAAGCCCCACCTTGTTTCTGGATCATTCAGACTGAAGTTGGCGTCAGCATGAGAGCACCACCATCTCGTGGCTCCGTCGTGGTCATTCCGCGAGCAATCATGGCAGCCGCTCCCCACCGGAAGCCTGCGGGAGTCGGGGGCCCCCAAGACTTTTGTAGAATCTTCACGGCTGAGGGGACACATTTCGAGAATGGAGCCCAAGCCCTAGCAGGCAAGCGTCCGAGTTCCAAGGTGTCCCAGGGCCATTTCAGTGCACCAGGCCCAAAACCGAAGAGCCGTCCGCCATTTTAAGAGTCCTGTGGCAGGCGCCTATCGCTGCACTGCAAGAGTGGGAGCAACTCAACAACATGGTGAGCGAGACGCTGTAGCCGCAAGAGCGGGCGCAACTCAGCTGGATGGCCGCCACCTGGGGAGGCCCGTTCACGCCGCCTCCCCCACGCCCCCCCCCCCCCGGGCCGCCGCACGCCAATTTTCGGAGCAGCATTGTAGGATACCAAAACCAGTGCGGCAGTTTACTGGACATCACCTGGGTGCCATCAACATCTCAGCGCGTTCTGCTGCCTTGGGACTATTCGCACAACAGACCGCTACTGACGAGGCCTCCCCTCGCCCCACCCGGGACGCCCCACGCCAATTTTCGGAGCAGCATTGTAGGATCCCAAAACCAGTGCGGCACCCAGGCGACATCACCTGGGTGCCGTCCAGAACTCTCCACGTTGTGCTGCCTTGGGACTATTCGCACAAAAGACAGCTTCTGACCATTGTTGCTTTTTTGGGTGAAAAATGTTTAAATGTTTTTACAGTTTTTGTTCCGTTCATTATAGTTAAATGTTAATAAAGTTTTAAAATCTAACTTTGTTGGAGTGCTATATATGTTTAAAAAATCGGGTGAATGGGGCCTTGAATCGGGTTATTGTCATGTGTGGGCTTTGCAAGTGTACTGCTACAAGATCGGACATTTCAAACTCAAATGCACGTTCTTTTTCTTACCTTTCCGAAGCATGGAGCGCAATAGCAGGCAGAGAAAGGGTGACGCACGTGTTGAACACTGCCTGGCCTGGAAAGTTGCTGGCAGTGCCCCCCCCCGCCCGCTCCTGAAAGAGGGCACACACACACCGCCGCCCCGAGTACTTCACAAATCTTTAAAAGACCATGCGCTTGTTCATGAGGCTTAAATGGTTTATCACCCCGTCTAGAACCCCTGCATCGACCCTCTGACGTTTCCTGGAAGAATTAGCACGTAACACAATACCAAGCCCTGTCAGCTGAAACTCCCGAGAAATCATGGGGCATATTATCAAGGGGGTTTATTTCCGCTTTTTGGACTTTAAAAGCCAAAAAAAAAGAGATAAAATTATCTCCCTATTACCAAGCTGTCGCTAACACCAGTTAGTGACAGCTAAATGGTGATAGCGACCATCTTGGGCCCCGCTTTGCATATCAGTGATATTTATCACTAATGACATGCAAAGTGGGCGTGCCAAGATGTTAGCGACTGGAAACAGTCCCTAACCATCGCTATCTCCTATTACCAACTTTTGGAGATATTCGCGCTAAGCGCGAATATCTCCAAAATCTAACACCTGCCCTGAGCAGTTCTTAGCCATGTTATCCAATGGGAGGTGGATAACATGGCTAAGAGCATTTGCTCGATAATACATGAATATCGCTGACTTTTCTGCGATAATAGCAAAGTTTATCTGCGATAAAAATCGCCGATGTGCGGCGATAATTTTTGTCTCTAAACAAGTTAGAGACAAAAATTATCGCTAGTTGTTCGTAATATGCCCCCGGGTTTTTGCTTGCAGAAATCGGGAGGCGGGAGACTAGCACTGAAATCAGTAGTCTCACGCCTGAATCGGGAGGGTTGGCATGTCTGAATTCTCTACAGCTGGGGCCATAAACTACATCCGCAGGGGTAGGTGATAGCCTGGGACCAGCCTGGCATCTAAAATGGCTGCCGTGCATGACAAAATTGTGGCATTGGAAAAAAGGCAAGATGGCGCAGCCGCTGGAAGAGATGTATCAACATATATGAGCCTCCTCAGCCACCCTCAGAAAACATAGGGGATTAGGATACGTCTCCCGCACCCCCTTATACCTAGTAATTTAATTAACGAAGCACAAAATGGCGAATTCCCGTTTCGCTACCAGTTTGCGGCCCAGTTCGCGGCCCGTGAAGCGCTTCTACCGTGAAAAATCATTTTTTTTTTTATTTTCCCCACGGGATCCTTTAATAACACCAACAACATTCCTAGGGGGTCAAGAGGGGGATACCTTGCCCCCTTTCATTAAATTCCCCCTTCGTTTTTCACCTCTTCTTCTCTCTCGATCCTACCGAGAGATAAGATGGCGGCCGCTCCGGACTGTCACGCAGCAAAAAAAAAAAAGCTCACGCACAGCCGCTGGAAGAGATGTATCAACATATATGAGCCTCCTCAGCCACCCTCAGGAAACATAGGGGATTAGGATACGTCTCCCGCACCCCCTTATACCTAGTAATTTAATTAACGAAGCACAAAATGGCGAATTCCCGTTTCGCTACCAGTTTGCGGCCCAGTTCGCGGCCCGTGAAGCGCTTCTACCGTGAAAAATCATTTTTTTTTTTATTTTCCCCACGGGACCCTTTAATAACCCCAACAACATTCCTAGGGGGTCAAGAGGGGTATACGTTGCCCCCTTTCAATAAATTCCCCCTTCGTTTTTCACCTCTTCTTCTCTCTCGATCCTACCGAGAGATAAGATGGCGGCCGCTCCGGACTGTTTAGAATGTTGACAGACACTGGAGAGCCAATCAGCTTTCTGCGCGCAAAGTTCCGTTTCGCGAAAAGTAAGCGGACCGGATCGCTGCCCAGAGCGCTGTTACAGATATATATCTTGTTTTGAACGTTAATTTCTCAAAAACTACTGGAGCACATATATTGAGACCTAGCAAAGGCACATCGGGCTAACAGTCCCTACAATTTTGCCAAGTTTCGTGCAAATCCATTCAGCCGTTCGAGCTAAAAGTGAGTCCAACCGCCCTATGGAAAAATGAATGGGAAAAACGCGTTTTGGGACCCCCCTTTTTTCTCGGCCCCCCCTTGACGAAACCCCACCAAATTTTCAGGGGCTGCTCAGAAACAAAATGTGCCATTTTCCTGAAAATTGCAGCCGATTCCGTCCACAAACGCAAAAGTTATTAGACATAGAATTTTCAAAAATCCCATAGGGAAAAAATCCTAACTATATATACCTACTGGCAAACGCCAGTAGGTAATATATATATATATATATATATATATATATATATATATATATATATATATATATATATATATATATATATATATATGTATATATATATATAATTCTCTGAAAGAACCATAGGTTATAGACCATATATAGTTAGGGATTAGCATTTACAAAACCTTAATTTACTCACACAAAACCATTGAAATTCGCATATATAGTTAGTTGCACTTTCTATATATCGCGCACCCGCAATCCACTGCTGATGATGTCACATATTACATCATTCATGGCATGGTCAGTGACATCACTGATGACATCACTGATGACAAGATAGCGGCCGCTCCGGACTGTTTAGAATGTTCACAGTCACCGGGGAGCCAATCCGCTTCTACTCGCGAAGTTCCGTTACGCGCCAGGTACGCGAACCGGGGCGCTAACCGGGACGCTGTCACAGATATATCTGTTTTTTAAAATGTTAATTTCTCAAAATCCAGTGGAGGACATATATTAAGACATAGCAAAGGCACGTCGGGCAAACCATATCTACAATTTTGCCAAGTTTCGTCTAAATCCATTCAGCCGTTCGAGCTAAAAGTGATTCCAACTGCCCTAAGGAAAAATGAATGGGAAAAACGCGTTTTGGGACCCCCTTTTTTCTCTGCCCCTCCTTGACATAACCCCCCCAAATTTTCAGGGGCTGCTCAGAAACAAAATGTGCCATTTTCCTGAAAATGTCAGCCAATTCCGTCCACAAACGCCAAAGTTATTCGACATAGAATTTTCAGAAATCCCATAGCAAAAAAAAATCCTAACTATATATAGCTACTGGCGACCGCCAGTAGGTTATTTATATATAGTAGAGCAAATTGCGCAAGCGCTTCAGGAGGGCTCACCGCTTCATCCGACCCTCCGGTCTGTATTTGGCTCCTTTGCAATGTTCACAGGTTCCCCTGAAATTAAAATTGGGTCCGACGCGTTTCGGGGCCACAAACGCCCCTTCCTCATGGACTGTGCGCAGTTCAACACCATGTTCTCTTCACGCTGGTCAAACACATTTTAGTTTGAACAGCTGGCGTCGTCCTCCCTGAGTGGGTGGAGTCTGGCAACACCGGGACTCATGGTCAACGTAGTCCTGTGAAGTGAAATAAAATAGTAACCTTGAGTAGGCTGGCGTGTCTACACTTTCATTACAGTCATTAAGATCCTTAAGTAGGATGGCAGGGAATCTGCGAGCATCACGTTTTATTCAAATGGATGTTGCGCTGTCAGGAGAGTGTGTTTAACCTCACCTCAGTCTCTTAGGACAGGATACATGTTCCGTCATCAGAGTGGAGCTCCTTCCGCGACCAAGGCTGGACCGCCTGAATATAGTAGAGCAAATTGCGCAAGGGCTTCAGGAAGGCTCACCGCTTCATCCGACCCTCCGGTCTGTATTTGGCTCCTCTGCAATGTTCACAGGTTCCCCTGAAATTAAAATTGGGTCCGACAAGTTTCGGGGCCACAAACGCCCCTTCCTTGCGCAGTTCAACACCATGTTCTCTTCACGCTGGTCAAACGCGTTTTAGTTTGAACAGTTGGCGTCGTCCTCCCTGAGTGGGTGGAGTCTGGCAACACCGGGACTCATGGTCAACGTAGTCCTGTGAAGTGAAATAAAATAGTAACCTGTGTGGTAATGTTTTTCCTCAAAGTGCCCCAACGCTCGGGAGAGCACACAACTGTTCGCCTGCCCAGGAAGAAGAGTTTTTAGAACTTGAAACGCGTTGGCAATTGAAAATGTTAACCAGAAGGCTGGAGCGAGTGAAAGTTGAAGCCTGGATGGGAGGCGAACAGTTGTGTGCTCTCCCGAGCATTGGGGCACTTTGATGAGAAACATTACCACATGGCCGCCCGAGCCGTGGGGAGAAGCACCAGCCCGTCAGAAAGTAAAATGGGAAGCTGCAGTGAGGAACTGTTCTGTATCGAAATGCAGCAATGCTAGCCAAAAGTAATTTAAAAACACTCGCTCTCATTTCTGGACCTTACTATAAGGAATTAATTAACTTAATGATTACGGATGCAATGGAAATGTTTACTTGTTTCGGGGACTACATATCCCTTAATGCAAAGCGCTAATAAATATCAAAGCGGGGCTCACTAAGGGGCCAATCAAGAAATAAAAGGAGGATTGGCAATAAAGAAACGAGTCTCTACTGCATCTGTATGCTGCCCAGGAAGAAGAGTTTTTAGAACTTGAAACGTGTTGGCAATTGAAAATGTTAACCAGAAGGCTGGAGTTAGTGAAAGTCGAAGCCTGGGTGGGAGGCGAACAGTTGTGTGCTCTCCAGAGCGTTGGGGCACTTTGATGAGAAATATATATATATATGGCGGATTGCGGGCTGAAAACTTTGCACAAATAAAGCACTGAGATAAGCACAGAAATGGTGGTTCTGCTCTTTCATTATTCTGCATCTTTGAAAGCAAGCGTTTGTGAATGACGATTTCTCATATATATATATATATATATATATATATATATATATTCACTGAAAAAAACATAGGTTTCACACCAGTTATAGTTACCTGGAAATTTTACTGTCATAAAACCATTGAAATACCACTTTATAGTTAGTTGGACTCACTATAACTTGCACGTGCAATGCACTGCTGATGACGTCACATATTACATCACTCATGACATGGTCAGTGACATCACTCATGACATCACTGATGACACCATCCAGTAAATGTGTGTCTTTCTGAAAAATAAATTTGTTTTATATATGTATATGTAAAAGCTGATGGAAGAATAAATGTTTAAATAAGTGTCTAAATGGATGTTTTTTTAAATAAAAATTGATTAGTTAACTGGCTTATTAAGTGTTTCTTAGTGAATACATATATTAGTGAGTAATGTTTAAATATTTATATATATGTATTAGTGTTTCACTTTGTGTATAAGTGGCTGCATGGGTTGGTGAGTAGGTACATGTGTAGGTATATGGGTTATTAGATTTTTTTTAGTATCAGTATGAGTGTTTGTATGGTTTGGTGGGGGTATTACTTATCACATAGATGCATGAATGACTGACTCACTGTTTGTATGTGTTTTGAAGACAGCATATGTGCAGGACTGTATGGGTGGATGAGTGGGTATATGTGTGTGTTAGTGAGTGAATGGCTGTCTCACTAGTGTCTTTATCAGTAACAAGATATGTTTTAATCTAGTATATGTGAGTATTGACGTATATAAGTGAGTATATGAGAGAGTGAGAGATTGTAAGAGTTCCTGTTTAAATAGGTATGTGTTTCTATAAGTGATTGTTTAAGTGAGTAAGTATGTGTAAGTTTCCTTAGAAGTAAGGTGGTAGTTTGTATATAGTTGTATATGCAAATAAATGGATGTTCAATAGTTTATTTGCATGTGTGAGTAACTTTTGGATGACTGTCAGTGTGTTACAGGATGTATAGGTGTATCACTACATATGATGAGTGAGTATATGTATGAGTGACTATATAGAACTGTTGGTGAATGAGTGTATGTGTATATAGATGGTGTGATTTCTGAATTGGTGATGTCACTGACCATGTCACGAGTGATGTAATATGTGACGTCATCAGCAGTGCATTGCACGCGCAAGTTATAGTGAGTCCAACTAGCTATAACGTGGAATTTCAATGGTTTTATGACATTAACATTTCCAGTTAACTATAACTGGTGTGAAACCTATGGTTTTTTCAGTGAATTTAAAAGGTTTTTTAAATGCTAATTCCTAACTATAACTGGTGTGAAACCTATGGTTTTTTCAGTGAATTTCTTAGGTTTTTTAAATGCTAATTCCTAACTATAACTGGTGTGAAACCTATGGTTTTTTCAGTGAATTTCAAAGTTTTTTTTAATGCTAATTCCTAACTATAAGTCTCACTTTATAAGTAAGACTGTTAGCGCTCTAGTTGTTCTTTAGAACACTCTGGTACATTCTGTTATTGGGCTATAGTTGCGCTACATCTGGCTGATATTTGGGCTACATTTGTATTTTTTTGTCTCTGGTGGCCATCTTTGGGCTACATTGGGCTACATTGGGTGACATTTGGGCTACATTTGGGCTCTAACATATATATAGCCCAATATATATTTTTTCAAAGTTAATTTTCTTAAAAACCACTGGAGCATATATCTTGAGACATAGCAAAGGCACATCGGGCTACCAGTCCCTAGAATTTTTCCGATTTTTTTTTTTGTATATATATTATTTTTTTTGGCCTGGAGCGCTCCCGGTGCGTGCCCCGGTCAGCGTCTCGGAAAGCGTAGTATTTTGAAGCGCCCCGGTGCGCGAACAGGGAAGCGTCCCGTTAGCGCCAATGTCGCGAACGAAAACATGATCGTGACATATCGCGTAGCCGCGTCCGCGTGATACGCACGGCGTAAACGCACCCAGATGCATTTGACGCGCTTACGCGACGCGCCCCTGGCCGCGTCCCGGGACGCGCCCCGGGGCGTGCAGTGTAAGCGAGTCGGGTCATGTGATCTGAAAATAACACTTTTCATTGGTTCATAACAGTTTTGGTTTCATAATGATGAAACCCCTGGTCCTGTGACCTGAAAATAACACTTTTCATTGGTTCAGGATCTTTTTTTTTCCAAATGATGAAAGCCCCCACCTTTTTTCCTTATTCTACCTTTGTGCTTTGAGAGAGGTAGACCTGCAGTTATATCAATCGAAAACGGCTACATTAGCTGCAGCTGCTGGATCTTCTGGACCACCACCACCACCACAAGGACCTCCACAACTTCACAGTGGTGGAGATCAAGAACAGGAGGAGGATGAGGAGGAGGAGGAGAGTAGATTCGTCTGAGAGGACAATATTACCTACAAACCTAAAGAGCACCTCATCTGGCAATTTTTTTCAATACCCAATGACAAAAAAAAGTAAATGCACCTAAGGCAACCTGCTTAATCTGTCATCAGGAGCTGTCAATGGGGAATCCCAACCAAAAATACTCCTTCGGCAACCACACGATGATCAGACATATGCTTCGAAAGCATCCAAATAACTATGCTAGGGCAGAGGTCAGGGAACTGGCCAGAAACCCTGTCCAATCTTCTGCCAGCACCTCCCAAACTAATGTTTCCACCCCATCGGGACCAGAAGTTAGGGAAATATGCTCCACCATACAAACCAAATTTTTCAATTTTAAAATGGTTTGTATTTTTTGTGGACAAACAATATGCTATGGAGAGCAATGCATCACACTTATTAATCGTGCTTGGGATAACCACGAGTGCCCAAGGAAACATTAATTTGTTCCGCTTTTTTTTTGCTCCTGTTGAGCCCTTTAGAATTCCTTGTTTTTTGTTTCTCCCCTTAAAAAATACAAAAAAACCAAAAAATGTTCAGAAAAGCAGAAAAAATAAAAAAAATGTTAAAAACCAATAAAAAAATATAAAACAACAAAAAGAATTAAAAAACAGTTCTTTTTAGAACTACCTCCAATTTCTAAAAAAATGCTAAATTTTTTTTAAAATCTGTCATTCTTTTTTCCCCATGGTACGCTCCCCGGTGCGCTCGCCGGTGCGTGTACGGGGCGCTCCCCCCACGCAAATCGAGAAAAAAAATAGTTTTGCCCCGTGGGGCCCTTTTATGGCCCCCACATCAAACCTAGGGGTCGGAGGGGGTCTACTCTGCCCCCTTATGGTCATTTCCCCCTTTGTTTTTGCCACCTCTTGTGTCTCGATTTTACTGAGACACAAGATGGCGGCCTCTCCGGACTGTTTCGAATGTTTACAAACACCCGAGAGCCAATCAGCTTTCCGTGCGCAAGTCGCGTGGCGCGCCCGGTGCGCTCCCAGGAGCGTGTACCGGGGCGCGCTTATAGATATATATATTTTTTTGAACCTAAATTACTCAAAATCCACTGGAGCACATATCTTGAGACATAGCAAAGGCACATCGGGCTACCAGTCCCTACAATTTTGCCAAGTTTGGTGGAAATCCATTCAGCCGTTCGGGCTAAAAGTGAGTTTGACTGCCCTATGGAAATTAACATGGGGAAAACATGTTTTGGGACCCCCTTTTATCTCGGACCCCGCTTGACAAATCCCCCCCAAACTTTCAGGGAAGGACCGGAGCTCAACGAGGCAAATTTGAGGAAATTTTCAGGCAGATTGGTCAACCGGCGCCAAAGTTATTCCAAATAGAATTTTGAGATTTTGCATTGAAAAAAATCCTAACTATAACCACCTACTGGCGACCGCCAGTAGGTAATATACATAAATATATATATATATATTTAAATATATATATATATATATATATATATATATATACATATTCACTTAAAAAACCATAGGTTTCAGGCCTTCTATAGTTAGGAATTAGCATTTAAAAAACCATTGAAATTGCTCCTATATAGTTAGTTGTACTAACTATATTTCGCGCACCCGCAATCCACTGCTGATGATGTCACATATTACATCATTCATGACATGGTCAGTGACATCACTGATGACATCACTGATGACATCTCAAATTACATTACTGATGACATCACTGATGACATCACATTTGACATCACTGATGACATCATCCAGTGACTGTGTGTTTCTGTAAAGTTTAAATATGTTTTACATATTGAAGAATGAGTGGATGTATAAGTGTCTGGATGAAGGATTTACTAGGTGCGTGACTGACTGTATGAGTGAGTGATTAAATGTGTCTGGGTTAGTGACTAAACTGTCTGAATATGTGCATCTGTTGTTGTGTAAGCTGCTGCATGTGTTGATCAGTTGCTATATGAGTGACTATATGGGTAATTGATTGGTTGACCAAGTATTTGAATGGGAGACTGAGTGTGTGTGTGGGTGGCTGGGAGGTGTGTGACTCTGTGCATAGATGTGTGAGCAGTTGATTCACTAGGTGTATGAGTTCAAGAGTGCATGTGGAAACAGCTATATGGGCGGTTTACTGTGTGCATGGGTGTGTTGGTGAGTGAATGGATATCTCAGTGCTACATGTGCAAGTAAGTACATATGTAAAACACAGTGCATGTGAGAGTTGGCATATATAAATGACTATACATGAGAGCCACTGAATGTGCGAGTGGCTATATGGATCATTGTGTACTAGTATCAGTGATTGTATAAGAGAGTAAGTATGTGTTAGTATATGTTTGAATAAGTAAGGTGTTGTGTGTATAACTGTATAGTTGAGGAAATGGAAGTGTGATTGATTCTTTGCATGACTGACTAGGTGTGTGAGTAACTCAGTGGATGAGTGGCAGTGTGTGAGTGTCTGTATAGGTGTATGAATGCATATGATAGTGTTGTATTGATGAGTGACTGTATGTATGAGTGATTCTATGGGTGAATGAGTGAATGTGTGTGTAGACCTAGGAATCAGTGAGTGCATATGTAGTAACTGGTATTGGTGTGTCAATGGTTTCAAGAATGGTAGTCTGTATTTAACACTGGGTGTATCAAAGGTTATATTAGAGTGTGAGGAGGTGCATCGTATTATCACATGAATGATAACAGGAGGGGTATCCCTATCTTGAACCTCGAGCCGATCCCTAAATGGTCACAAAGGGCGATCGATATAAATGCTCTCTGCATGGAGTATAACTTAAGAGCAACAAATGGGCGTTCTAAATCAGATCCCATGGGTGCCCATACATATAATAGGACGGGCCACTCATCCAGAATCGACTTTGTTAAGCTCAACTATAACCTCTGGCCATATCACCACGACATGGAAGTTATAGAGACCTGTGACAGTGACCACAACCCTCTCGCTTTAACCATTTCTCTCCCCTGGCAAAATGGCTCTCAAGAAACTACCAATCAGATATGGAAAGCTTCACACGAGATTCTTTCCTCAAACTGTGGCAGACGTCTTAAATGGGCAAGAGTCTCAGCAGATGAGGCAAGGATGACACAAGCAGAAACCATCTTATTAGAGGCTGAATCCAGGCTCGATACATCAAATGGCGATAGCAAGATGTTCTTATCGCTATTTACAGAGACTGTATCGGCACTAAGTGGGCTGTTCATCATTCCCAAATCCAGCTCCAGAACCGCTCCAAAGGGAGCCCCGAGAACAAGCGAAAAGTGGTTCACAGCTAAATGTCGAATTGCTAAGGGTGATCTTGTTGCCGCAGTAAAAGGAAAAGACCAAGCTACCATCAGGTCTGCAAGGAAACTTTATAGGAAATCTGTGACTGAGGCCAAGCGGACATATGATTTCAACTTTTGGCGTGATCTAACGGAGGCGAGCACAAGGAAAGATGCTAAGGGGTTCTGGGACTTGCTAAGATCAAGAGACAAGCCCATTGATCAACAACTGACTTGCAATATCCCTGGCGCTGCCTGGTTTGCCCATTTTTTGAAATTGTATTCGGCTCATACAGGGCCACCACAATCAGACCCGCTCTCATGGCTCAGCTCCACAGATCTCCCACCAAATGAAGTCCTATTCACCACCTTGGAAGTAGAGAAGGCAATTAGGTGTATTGTTACCAACAAAGCGGCAGGCCCTGACGGGATCCCGGGCGACCTGATAAAAAACAATCCCCCATTTTGGAGCAGATTAATTGCTGCACTTCTTAATGAGGTTACGTTGGGGGGGTCTTTCCCTGACTCTTGGAGGGGCGCTGAAGTAGTCCCCATTTTCAAGAAAGGTAGCAGGGAAGACCCAGCCAATTACCGCCCCATCAGTTTGCTGGACTCGACCCAAAAGGTAGCGGGAAAGTGGTATTGGGCAGGATTCTGGAGTGGGTGGATGAAAATCAGATATTGTCTGATTTCCAAGCGGGTTTTAGATCAGGGACAGGCACCGTCGAGCAGACATTCCGCCTTTTAATGCTCTATTGGAAGGTAGTGGTGCTAGGAGGGGGCAGTTTATACTTAGTCTTCATAGACTTAAAAACAGCCTTCGACCTGGTCCCACGAGCATTATTGTGGAAGGTCCTTGATGGGTTAGGTGTACCTCCCTACCTGCTGGCCTTGCTGATAAAATTCCATAACAACAACTTTGCCCAAATCAGATGGGGTGCCCAGGGAGAAAAAACACCGTGTATCCCAGTAGACAGGGGCGTCCGCCAGGGGTGTGTGCTTGCCCCCACTCTGTTCTCGCTTTACGTCAATGGAGTGGTGGAGCACCTTCTTCAACATCCTGCAGATGCACCATCCCTGGCTGGAAGGAAAATCCCGACGCTCCTGTTTGCGGATGACACCCTTCTGATTTCGAAATCACCTGCAGGCATACAGTCACTACTCTCCAGCTTTAAGGCCTTCTGTGACACCAAGGGATTGGCCATAAATATTGGCAAGACCAAATTTCTTGTCCTCAACCCCCCTAAGAAATCTGTTAAACCCCCCACTCTAGACTCTGTCACTTTAGAACGGGTCAAAGAATTTGACTATCTAGGCATACGTCTTTGTGATAGTATGAGCTGGAAGGCCCATCACCAAAAAGTGTTTCTAACCCATAAGAGGGTTGTTGGTGCTTTACTCAAAGAACAGCGTGCTTCCTCCATAAAACCTATTGGGGCACTTCTTGATATTTATAGGGGCAGGGTTGTGAGTGCAGCACTGTACGGCGCAGAACTTTGGGGAACCCAGAGAGTGGACACCCTAGCCCACCTAGAAAATAAATTTCATAAAGATCTGATGAGGCTACCCCAGAGCACCCCCACAATCCCACTCTTGCTCGACGCAGGTACTCGCCCAATCTGCGAGCAAGCTAAACTACGCCCCTTATTACTGTGGTCTAGAATTTGGAACGTCCCTGAACTCCACAGCTATGCAGATGCCCTAAAAGATGTACTGTCCTTACCTGGCTGTCATAAGATCGCCTGGCTTAGAGAGGTTAAGAGGGCACTGTACATGCTCGGTCTAGGAGCTGCGTGGGAAAATAAAACAGCACCTCCCAAACAAGAACTGAAGAAGGCTTATTGGTCTTGGGTGGATAACGAGAGACTTGGTAAATCAAACCATCCAAAAACTGTTGCCAATTTCTTGATGGTTAAAGATATCCCCTCCAGAGAACCTTATTTGGACCTGATACATAGTTCACATGATAGGGCATTATATTTTAAATTTAGGGTTGGGGTCTTACCTTTATGTCAGTTCACCTCTACCTGTAAACCACCCCTGCAAACTGTACCCTATTGCCCATTCTGCGAGCTAAAAATTGAATCTGTCGCACACTTTTTATTTGAGTGTCGAGTCTATATGGCCCCTAGACGGAGGTGGTTGAAGCCTCTTTGTAGGACCCTGGGAACTCGCTCACACCTGGAAGCTATAAGAATACTGCTCTCAGACGCAAGACCTTTTTTTGCCATTTGTTTGGCAAAATTCTTAGGCTGGGCTTGGCGCATAAGAACTGCTAAACAACTGACGATCCAATAAAGTGTCCCCTTTCATCCTTATTAATTTCATGTCTTTCTCGTGTAAATGATCAGATGCTTTTTAATGGTAAAATGAATTGTAAGTTGCTTTGTTTTGATTATCGTTTTAATGCTGTGATGTTTTGCTTTTATGATATGTTTTTATATCGAAATAAAGCTTACTACCTAATTGATATCATCAGTGATGTGATCAGTGATGTCAAATGAGATGTCATCAGTGATGTCATCAGTGATGTCATTTGAGATGTCATCAGTGATGTCATCAGTGATGTCACTGACCGCGTCATGAATGATGTAATATGTGACATCATCAGCAGTGGATTTTGGGTGCGTGAAATATAGTTAGTACAACTAACTATATAGGAGCAATTTCAATGGTTTTTTAAATACTAATTCCTAACTATATAAGGCCTGAAAACTATGGGTTTTTTTAAGTTAATTTGCAAGGTTTTTAAAATCCTAATTCCTAACTATATAAGTCCTGAAACCTATGGTTTTTTAAGTGAATTTGCAAGGTTTTTTAAATGCTAATTCCTAACTATATAAGACTTGAAACCTATGATTTTTTCAGTGAATTTGCAAGGTTTTTTAAATGCTAATTCCTAATTATATCAGGCGTGAAACCTATATTTTTTTTTCAATAAATTTCGAAGGTTTAGTAAATGCTAATTCTATTAGCGGATAACGTTTATATATGTTATTATCCTTCTGGGACCACCTGAGCAGCCATCTTGTTTCTCAGGAGAAGTGAGGCACAAGAGAGCACAAAACAAGAGTGGAAAAGGCAAAAAGGGGGTGGGGTTGAGATCCCCTGAATCCCTGGCCCTTCTCAGGGGGTCCCAGAATTACCACCAAGTGCAAAAAAAATATATATTTTTTTTAAATCGCGGGGTACGTGCAAGGTACGCGTACCATACACGTATGGTGCGCGTACCCCGCGATTTATTTTTCAGGTTTTTTCTTTGCCCTTGGGGGTCCTTTTGGGACCCCCTGAGAAGGGATAGAGGGTGGGGGTCTCTACCCTGGCCCCTTTTCGTGTTTTCCACTCTTGTTTTGGGCTCTGTTGTGCCTCAGTTCTCCTGAAAAACAAGATGGTGGCCAACACTTCCTGGTTTGGAATGTTGACAGTCGACTGCCAGCCAATCAGAAACACGCTCGCGCACGTAAGGGTACGTGCACGTACGCGTACGGTGCATGTACCGTACGCGTACGGTGCTCTTAAAGTGAGCGCATATAGATATAAAATTTGGTCAAATTAAATTTTCTCAACAACTACTGGAGGGATTTTCACCAAATATAGAAAAGGCACTACTGCATACCTGTCCCTACCATTTTGCCAAGTTTGGTGTAATTCCGTTCGGGCTGTAGCCGGGTCTAAAGGTCCCATAGAAAATGCCATTTGAAAAATTTCAAATTCCATTTTCTCAAGAACTACTGGAGGGATTTACACCAAACATACAAAAGGCACTGCTGCATACCAGGCCCAACCATTTTGCCAAGTTTGGTATAATTCCGTTCAGCCATTCGAGCTGTAGCCTTGTCAGAATGTCCCTATGGAAATTAACATGGGGAAAACACGTTTTGGGACCCCCCTTTTTTCTTGGCCCACTTGACGAATCCCCCCAAAACTTTCAGGGAAGGAGCAGAGCGCAGCGAGGCAAATTTAAGGAAAATTACAGGCAGATCCCTCAATCGGCGCCAAAGTTATTGCCAATAGAATGTTCAGAATTTCCTATGGTAACTAGGTCCTAACTATATATACCTACTGGCAACCGCCAGTAGGTTTTATATATATATATATATATATATGCTCCCAGGTTCCTTATCGTTGAAGAACCACTCGGACACCTCAAGTGCTGTAACTATGATTTAATCAGCAATGGGAAAAACGACGCTCGAATACATTCAGTGCCACCATGTTTAAATACACTTCATAAAAGCTTAACACCACACGTGATTCACAAACACAACTGTGGCGGCCATCTTGTAAGGTGCAATTACGCACCTATAACATGTGTATTTTCATACAAAATGCATCAGTAATTGACATATTGGATCCATATGAAAGTTAATTTTGGATGTCATAATGCAATCAAATGTATATATAAATATTTGCAATTCATTAGGTTTTCAAACCGTTTGCTCATTTCAGCGTGTTATTCCAGTAGCTGTATACAGTATATTACTAGAACACCCACATTTCTCTCGTATTGCCCCAGTGGGCGAAACATTTCTTCTGGTATTGCCCAAGTGGACTTTCAAAAGTTCATATGTAAAAAAAAAGTCCATTGCTACATGTTCATGCTGCCTTGGCCTTGATCTTCTAACCATCAGTTGTTCTTAAATATATCAGTGCTCAAACAATCTGGAATTTAAAACAAGAGACCATTACATTCAGCAAACTGTATTCAGACTAAAATCATATCATTCATATAAATGCATTGCCAGCTCTTCACTGATATTCAGACCATTTGGGGCAAGGCTTTCCAAGTCAACAATATATCTTGTTTCCAATTTACGCAGGGATAGTTCCCGATTCCCCCCTCTCACACCTAGATTGACACTGTCAATCACCACCATTCGTACCTGGTTCTCATCACTAAAGTGGTTTTCAGTAAAGTGGCGAGACACAGGATACTGCTTGTTCTTATTCTTGATAGCTCTCAAATGCTCCAACACACGTTTTTTTGCTTCGTGTTTGGTGCTACCAATATACCATTTATGACAGGGGCAAATTAAAACATATATACAGTATGTGGTATTGCATGTGAGACTTTTCCTAATCACAAATTCTCTGTTAGAGTTAGGTATTTTCAAAGATTTACAATCTCCGCTGTTCCTACAAGCTTTACACTTTTTGCAACACCGAAATCCAGCCGGTTTGCCGGTGTCAGATGTATTTGTGGAACGAACATGATTGTGACTAAGTTCGTCTCTCAGTGATCTACTTTTCTTGAAAGTCATCTGAGGATTGCTGCCAAGATTTTTACTGAGATGAGTATCTGTTAGTAACACATGCCAATGTTTTTTTAGAATATGCCGTAAGGAATTAGCCTGTCCTGAAAATGTGGTGATGAATCTGACAGGACTATCTTTTTTGTCTTGCACTTTTGGGTACAGTAAGTCATTTCTAGTTTTAGATTCTACCCTGAGTTTAGCTTTGTTGATAATACTTTTGCTGTAGCCCCTCTCAAGGAACCTTTTACACATAATCTCTTGTTCGTTTTGAAATGATGAGTCGTTGCTGCAATTTCTTTTTGCACGCAGTAATTCGCCATATGGTATACTGCGTACCAAGTTAGAAGGATGGCTGCTATTTGCATTTAATATACTATTGCCGGCTGTACTTTTCCGGAACAGTTTTGAAGTTATTTTATCATTTTTGACTTCCAATAGAACATCCAGGAATTCAATAGACTCCCTACTGATGTTGCTAGTGAACTGCAGATTTAGATTGTTCACGTTCAGTTTCTCTATGAAGGATATTGCAGCATCCTCCGCGCCACACCAAATGAAAAAAATATCATCGATATAGCGCAGCCACAGGGCAATGTTGGAAAATTCAGCCATCTCCATGACAACCTGCTCCTCCCACCAGCCCATGAAGAGGTTCGCGTAGCTAGGGGCGAAGCAGGTTCCCATGGCTGTGCCCTGTGACTGTCTATAGATGTCCTCATCAAAATAAAAGAAATTGTCCGTTAGGCAGATTTCAATCATTTTTACCAACATTTGTGAATGATGGTAGAAAGTCATAGACCTTGTTTTAAAGAAATGCTGTATAGCCTCTAGTCCGAGCTCATGTTTGATGCAGGTGTAAAAGCTGCTCACATCTAGTGAGACAAGTATGAAATCTTTCTCCCAATGTATCCCATCAATTACCGTTAAAAAAAGGGTCGTATCTCGTAGGTAAGATGGTAATGCATTGACATAGGGTCTTAGATGATAATCAATAAACCTCGAAGTGTTTTCTAGCAATGATCCTATTGAGGACACTATAGGTCTCCTGGGAGGATCGTACATGCTTTTATGAAGTTTTGGGAGTAAGTAAAGGATAGGGATTCTGGGGTGGGCACAGTACAGATATTTATATTCCTCATCCTCCAATAATCCTCTGTCCAACTAGTCTGACAATAGGCTTCTATACTTGATATATGATCCCAATACTTCTGTCATAGTGCATTTGGAGTAACAGTATCTCTTAATTGTCTCTGGCCTTCTGCTACGTATTTTTGTTTGTCAAGAACGACCACATTGCCACCTTTATCTGATTGTCGGATGACAATACTAGAGTCACATTTCAAATCCATAAGTGCATTAGTTTGTACATCAGTGAGATTTTTCTTCTTCCAAGGGGTCTTAACATATCTTATTTTCTTCAAGTCCTTCAAAACCCCTTTCTCGAATACATCAATCGCCTCGCTTTGGACATTAGGGAGGAAGATGGATTTGGGCTTAAATTTACTGCCAGGATTCCCACCTAAGCCATCTACCCATCCTTCCCACTCAGGAGTTCCAGATACTTCATTTACATTCCTATCTTGGGTGGGATACATTTCATTTAGCAGTTCTATATCACCCAAGGCAATAGGACTAATTGTACTTGGATTACTCACATTTTCAGGGTTGCGTACTGCAGTGTTGAACCATTTTTTCAGTTTCAATTTTCGGGAAAAAAGGAAGAGGTCGATTCTGGTTTGGGCATAGTTCAAATTGGACGAAGGGCAAAAGGATAGGCCAAGTGCTAGTGTCTCAATTTCTTCTTTTGAAAGAGACCTTTTGGGGAGATTCACAACGGTCATGTTCTCTGTGTGCGACTCCTGGTGTCCATTCCCATAGGAGTTTTTTCTCCGTTTGTTCCTCCTCCATTTGGCTTGCCTGTTCCTCTGGTTCTTCCTCTGTTTCCTCGTCCGTGTCCCCTCTGAGCCCCTCCATCCTGTTGGAATTCTGTCCGATTCTGGCTCATCAACTGGAACTGTAATAAAAAATTATTCGATTTCATCTGTTGGTTGGGAGTAGCTTCTTGGCTGATAGCTGTTGTTGAGGCATCCGATAGGTTACCATCCGAAACATCACTTTCGGTTATTTCTTCTGTCGGTTTTGGACCACCCACTTTCGGGATGTTGAGTGCGCCTCTTTTCTCAAAAAGATGGTCGTATTTGCGGTGGAATGTCAGCGTTCTTCCAGCTTGATAGTCCTTATAATCTCGCAGGAACTTACGTTGTTTTTTGGCTGTTATTTTTTCCTCCCATTTCTCCACTTTTTTCATCAGGTTAGTCATGTGCTCTTCCAATGCCTCTTTGCTGATAATTTTACCTATTTCTTCCAGTGTTTTCTCTATTTCAGCAATCAATTTAGCTCGTTCCTTTTGGGCATATTTGACTAAGATCTGCATCATAGTCATATATATACATAAATATATATATATATATATATATATATATAAAGTCCAAATTCAATATTCCCTGCACTTCCAGCAGCCAGCTTGGTGAACAGAGACCACTCGAAATCCCAAAATTCAGGCAAAGATGTTTTTTGTTTCAACAAAGTTGACAGAGCTGACGGTCTGACGAATTTCGGGCAGTTGCCCTTGCTCACAGATATATATATATATTACCTAATGACTGTCGCCAGTAGGTAGTTATAGTTAGGACCTACTTTCCAAAGGAAATCCACAACATTCTATTTGGAATAACTTTTGCGCCGGTGGACAAATCTTCGCAAATTTCTCCAAGTAAATGGCCTTCTCCGCTCCGCTCCGTCACTGAAAGGTTTGGGGTGATTCATCAAGTGGGTGCCGAGAAAAAAGGAGGGTCCCAAGAGGTGTTTTCCACATCCAATTTTCCATAGGGACATTTAGCCAGGGCTACAGCCCGAACGGCTGAACGGAATTACACCAAATTTGATGGTGTAAATCCGTTGAGTAGTTCCTGAAAAAATCAAAAGTAAAATCATAGTGATATCTAGAGACGAAGCACTGCACGCGTACGGAAATCCGTACAATTACGAGCACGAGCTGCATGCTGATTGAATGTCAACTGTCTGTCAACACTCCAAACCCGGAAGTGTTGGTAGCCACCTTGTACCTCGGTAGAACCGAGTCACAAGAAAACAGTACAACAAAGTTGAAAAATAAAGGAAAGGGGGCAGTGTAGAAACATCCTGACGTTCTAGGCCTGCTCAGGGGGTCCCATATGGATCTTTAGGACCCCAATTTTATTTATTTTTTTAAATAATAAATCGCAGGTTATGAGTATTGGTAAAATAAACTAGAAGTCAGTTTTATTCTTAATTCTTTATCCATAAAGGGGGGCTTGTAAGGCCCCCCATGCAGCCCCTGGGACCGCCACCCCCTCTGGGTGTTTTCAGCTCCCCCTCCCGTACATGCCCCGGGGACTGCCACCTTCCTGGGGCAGTAATATGTAAAATGACCTTTCAGCCCGGGGACCTGCACACCCTTTGGCTTTTTAATGTTGGGAAAGGGTTGCGCAGCCCCCCTCCTGGAGCCGTTGATGGCCATGGGGACCACCGCATCCCAGGGCCGGCCCCTGCAGTGTCTCAGGGTGCTGTTTGCTATGGTAGGGCGGGAGCGTCGCTGTTCCTACTTTACCACAGCAAACCTGCTCTCTCTTTCAAGTAGGAAAGCAGCTTGCTTTTCAATAGAGAGAGCAGCATCTAAGCTGCTCTCTCTGACAAAGCAATGCCGGCTCTCCAAGGACCCGGGGATGATCGTGGGGGCATTGGGGCTAAAAACAATAGTTATTTTTGAGAACTAACTTTACTGGTGAAAAAAAGAGCTATATTTCTATGATAGTATGTGAAACTTTCCATTTTTTTGTGCACCAGTTGTACTCTCTATGCATGAGCAGCCTTGTTTCCAAGCCCATGTTTCTTTCTTTTTCTTTAAGTTCGCCAAGCAAAGCTGCCCTCATTTCAGGTATGAAATTTGCCGCTTTCTTTTCCCGGGACGTGTGTGCCATCTGCTGCTATACTTTTGTAATTTATTAATAATCATATTGCCGAGGTGCCAAACGTTTATTACATACTCCGTCCATTTTAGTAGTTTTCTCCGTTATTTTTTTAATACCTGTTACTTACATTTTATCCTCCGCCTATCTTGTCTGTGATCGATGAGATTTCCTGTGTTCATCCTTGGCCTCCGCCGTTATCAGACTTGGTCACAAGCATACCTAAAAACTAACTTGAAGCACGTAAGCCACAGCCATTACAATGCGTGTCCGTCACCAGAAGGCCATGATCATGCTTATGCGTTTATCATGGGTGGTAAATGTATATGGCTAACAACATGCTTGTGCTCCCATCATTATCATCGCAGGCTCTTCACCCGCTCAGTGCTTCGGGCACCACCAACTCAGTGATCAAAGTGGCCACGCATGTAGTAGTTGGCCCCTTGTTCGGTAGTTTGGTACAACTCTAAAATGGAGTAGAGCACGTGCCCCCCGTCTTTTTTATACATAGGGTTACCTGTGTAGTGACGGATGTGCTGGATGGGGGCGGTGTGGGTGTATACCAGCCATGAGAGTGTGTGTCGATCTGACAACTAGACCTGCAACTAAGAAATCACTACAACGGAAATCTGGGCCTTGTACTGTTGTTGTGTTTTCCTGGTAGGGTAAGCACAGTAGGCTGTACTCACGTATTCAGTCTCGATTAATTTACCACCTCCCCCAGGGGCTTTTAAATGTTGGGAGAGGGGTCAATAATTGTGCTGACTTTTCCTATTTAGCGTGCAGTACTATATTGTTTTTTAAAATGTACAAGTCTACAAACTATCTTTACTCTTACGACGTATGGCCGAAATTTCCGTAATTGATTTTAAAAGTAATATACGCTTTTTGAAAGTTTTAAAAAACTATTTTCCTGATTATCACAGATAATGTCTGTCCTTATTATGTACATTAAATACATAAATATATGTTTTTGAACAATTAGTGTACGGGGTGCCGTATATGACGTCACGCGGGATATATATATATATATATATATATATATATATATGTATACATATATATATATATATATATATATATATATATATATATATATATATATATATATATATATATATATATAATATTTTTAAATGCAGAGTACGTGTTTTGGGTGAAAAGCCCAAAAAAAAGGCGAAGCCCGCTTTATTGTTAATTAGCCTCCGGGGGGGCCAAATCCCTGGGGCAATTTGTTTTTCATAATGGGAGGCCTAGAGGGTCTCCCCTGCGCGGGGATTGCTACCCCAGATCTTTAACTATATCTATGTGTGGGGGCTCATGGCCCCCCGGAGTTCCGGGGTCCGCCTCCTCCTCCACTTGAGCCCTCCCCCGGGCCTCTTTTTATTTAAAAAAACTGTGCAAAGGGGTTGTAAATGTGATATTTTGGTTTCGTTTCTGTCTTGTAGAGGATCCAGGGTGAATATAACTTTTTTTGTACAGCCATTACCTTTCTGCCTGTTACCATAGTAACAGTTCATGGATCACTTGTGTGAGTACAGAGGTTAGAAGTACATCACAATATGTTGCTAATTGAAATAGTTACTGTGCTGGAGATTTATATTTATTTTTTTCATAGGAACCATTAGTCGTAGAAGAAGTCAGTGGAAAAGTTTTGTTAGGGATTCCTTACTGTTCCGGGTGTATTGGGGTATCGTGCTCCAAGCGGGACTTTACGAAGTTTATAGTTCATTGGCTGTAAAGTATTAAAAGTAGAAGGTTTGGAAGTCATTCCTTGCTCGTCTGTGGAACAACATGGACATTTTATTGGCTAAAGTGTTCCAAACACAAGTTTGCTCCTTATTGGGTGGGAACTGTTCACTGATATTGTGATGCATTTTCCAAAGGAGTATGGGGAAAGAAAGTAGTAGAGGGCAGGTTAGGAACACTATTAACTCTGTACAGTGCCCATGAGGCTATATTTTAATATATATAAAAATATCTGATCAAGTACTAATAAATATTTGATAATTATATTATAGATGGCGCTGAAAAATCTCCCATTCCTCTTCTGTAGCAATAAGACAATCTATTATAATGTAATGATTGATACCATTGTTACAGTAAAAAGAAAAAGAAAATAAAGGTATCTATTTAACAGAACATCCATAATTAAATACTGTCGAGCAGTAATTATTTACTGAACTTCTTTTCTCCCGGAGGTGAAAAAATGTGATCTTCGTGGCGTCGGGTCATGAACTCCTTTGAGATCATGACGGTGAGAATAATAATATGTATATATTCACAAAGCATATGATCGCAAGGGGAAAATAAACTGAAAGCTACAAGCCGGTAACGTTGCTTACTTATCGTTACTGTTTGTGACGACGGATTGTGAATTCCGCTAAGATCACCAAGACAGGTAAATGTTATAATATACATATTAACAGTATGTGCTCTCTAGTGGAAAACACAATAACAAGTGTAATATTATGACGTTGATTGTAAATGTTTAGGGTTTGCGTTGACGGGTCAGCAACACCTCTCGAGCGAAGTACAGTATCAATATTATAATATAAAAAGTCACTATATATAAGGTGAAAGGAGCCAGAAAAGGAGCAATATTTGTTATAATCTATCTGTTTCTAAGAGCAAGCTGCTGATGTTACGGAGAAAAGCGAAAACATGCAATAACATTTTTTTCTACATATAAATGTTTAAATATTGACAAATAGCCACAATTTATAACTAAGTACTATTCCTATCCCATAATGAAACAACTTACAACCCTGGAATATGTTTGTTGACGCAAAAAGAGAATCTGATGCTAGAGACCGGAACCTGCAACAGAGATTGGCGATTCAGAAATACCTCGGGAAAACAAAACTAATTGCTTACCCGCTATGTGCCTAGCAGATGTCTTCGCTCTCTAGAGTTGAATCAACTGGTAGTCCCCCGTTTTAGGAAGGTCAGATGGGGGAGTAGGGCTTTCTCCATATTGGCACCCCAATTATGGAACACACTTCCGTTGGAGATCAAATCTCAGCCCTCCTTGGATCTCTTTAGGAAAGCCCTTAAAACTTGGTGTTTCATTCAAGCCTACCAGTAAGTTCCCGTCACCTTGTTGACTCAGCTAGATATTCAGCTAGGCGCCTTGACGCCCACTGGGCTAAGTTGCGCGGATATAAATCATATTTCATTCATTCATTCATTCATTCATTGCATAGTAGGTGTGGTTTACCTAGTTTTTTGTTGTTTAGTAGTCTATGGAAGGAAGATGTGGCTCCGCCTATTTAGATGGCACGTTTTGCAGTTTACACATGTTCACATTTTAACTGTTTTTCTTCTGCACGTGTTCGGAAAAGTTACAAACTGTGAAGCTGTAAAGGATTCAATTTTGATAGTAACACGTATAAGGTATTATTATCTACATATGTTGGAGAGTTTAAAAAGTGTTACTCAGTAAAATGTGTTCTTTGCATTTTCATGATTAAACGCATCTAAGTAGAACACATATAAAAAAATTGTTATCATTTGAAGAAAAAAAGGTTTAATATTTGTTATTTTTATGGTTCTTAATTTAAAAAATGCTCGCATTTGTAAATCATAATCCTACCCTCGGAAAGGTGTGCTGGTGCTTGGGGCTTTGGGAAGGTTAATAAATAATAAACGCCCTTTTCTATGCACCTGCAAACTTGGCTTTTAAACTTTCAATTGCTCAGTCTGTATCTTTACACTTCCTCCAAACATTTTGGTACTGCTATTTTAATATTGTAATGAGCCATTCAGCAGTATGTGTTTATGTATGCACTGTTCTAAATGTGAAGCTGCTATACATTTTGCCAGACACTCTCCTTGCAGAATTGTAATAATTCAGCCAGTACCCAAGTAGTCATGGTGCAAAGTGGGCCTTAGGGCATGGACTGCTTCAAACTCCTATACACTTTGCATGTACTCTTCTATGCACGGGCAAAGTTGTCTTTTATAGCTTTTAATTTTCCAGTCTATATTCTTACACTTCCAGCAAACTCCTTGTGATTGCTGATTCAGTATTGTAGTGAGCTATTCAGCAGAATGCCCTTATGTATGCACTATGCTAAAAATGAAGCTCTTTAAATTCAGACAGACACTCTCCTTGCAGAACTGTAATTATCCAGTCAGTACTCAAGTAATCATGGTGCAAAGTAGGCCTTAGGCCCTGTAGTGCTTTAAACCTGTATAGACTATGCATGCAGTCTACTATGTAGCTGCACATTTGTTTTTTATACATTCAATTTCCCAGTCTGTATCATTAGAATTTCACAATCACTCTTACACTACTGTTTCAATATTGTAGTGAACCATTCAGCAGTATTTCCTTATATATGTACTGTGGTAAAACTGAAGCTCTTATAAATTCAGTCATGCACTCTCTTTGCAGAACTGTAATCATGCAGTCATTACCCAAGTAATTATGGAGCAAAGTTGCTCATAGTATATGGACTGCTTCAAACTCCTATTTACTATGCATATACTGTTCTATGCACCTGCAAATTTACCTTTTTATATTTTGAATTCTTCAGTCTTTATCTTTACACTTCCACCAAGCACTCTGTCATTCCACTTATAGTTTTGTAGTGACTCATTCCCTTAATATGTACATTAAATACATAAATATATGTTTTTGAACAATTAGAAACTTTTGCGCCGTACGCTTATGGGGCGCCGTACATGACATCACGCAGAAGCGTTTATGCGATGCGCAAGGTCAAAGCGTATCCATAACGAGTGCGCAGCTACACGCAGAGGACCATGTACCGTACAAAGTGTGGTGCGATCACTGTACGCGTACGGTGCGATTATCAAAAAAAATCTGAAAAAGGAATTATTCAGATTTTAATTGTAAAAAATTGGGGGAAAAATTAATTTATATAAAAAAAATTGGGATTAAGTTTTGTTATTATTTTAGATTAAGAATATGAAATATAATTAAAAAATAAAATAAATATAAATGTTTTTATTAAAAATGTAAGAAATTAGTATAAAAAGAAAGAAATATAATAATTTATACATTTAAAAATTATCATTTACAAAACCTTTGAAATTCACTGAAAAAATCATAGGTTTCAGGCATGTTATAGTTAGGAATTAGCATTAAAAAAACTTGTAAATTCACAGAAAAAAACATAGGTTTCACACATGTTATAGTTAGCTGGACATTTCACTCATACAAAACCATTGAAATTTGCCCATTATAGTTAGTTCAGCTAACTATAACTCGCGCGCCCGCAATGCACTGCTGATGACATTACATGCTACATCACTCATGACATGGTCAGTGACATCACTCATGACATCACTGATGACATCTCAAATGACATCAATAATGTCATCCGTCATGTCCCTGACCTTGTCATGAGTGATGTAATAAGTGAAGTCATAAGCAGTGCATTGTGGGGCGTAAGTTATAGTTAGCTCAACGAACTATAATTGCTGAATTTTACTGGTTTGTACAAGTGAAATTTGAGCCTAATTATAATGGCCCTGTAACCTTTATTTTTTTCAGTGAATAGATAGCTAGACAGACAGACAGACGGACGGACAGACAGACAGACAGACAGACAGACAGACATAGAGATAGATAGATAGATAGATAGATAGATAGATAGATAGATAGATAGATAGATAGATAGATAGATAGATAGATAGATAGACTGACAGACAGACAGACAGACAGACAGACAGACAGACAGATAGATAGATAGATAGACAGACAGACAGACAGACAGACAGAGAGATAGATAGATAGATAGATAGATAGATAGATAGATAGATAGATAGATAGATAGATAGATAGATAGATAGATAGATAGATAGATAGATAGATAGATAGATAGATAGATAGATAGATAGATAGATAGATAGATAGATAGATAGATAGATAGATAGATAGATAGATAGATAGATAGATAGATAGATAGATAGATAGATAGATAATAGATAACAAAGCTTAAAGTGGCATTATAGTTTAATGTAACAATTTAAACTCTACAAATCACTGAAAGTCACCAGTTACAGTTACCTCAAGGAACTATAACTCATGCCCTCGCCATGCACAGTGTTGTCATTATTGAGGTAATTTCAGATGTCATCTGTGATGTTAACAATGATGTACTAGAGCATGTCAGGAGAGATGTAATATGTGAGTTTCTAAGCAGTGCATTTTGGAGGTGTGAGTTTGCTGTTTAGTACCTTGGTACTCCCGTGAGATTTCCTTGGTACCCCCTTGGTAGTACCACGAGTCTGCAGAAACAAGAAAATATATTTATTTTCATTTTGGGGCAAGTGTAGAGGGTGGTCCCTCAGTGACATGGCAACCGATTACCCAAGCCTTAAAATGGCAGCGGCTGCATCATTTCTTTTCATGCTGCGGTCAGCCTATCACTGCCTTGGTCCTATGGGACCAGCCTTTCTCCTGCAGATCCAGCCAATCAGTATGCTTCATTTGCTTCTTAGCACCTCGGTACTCCCTCGGCTCTCCCTTGGTGGTACTGTAAGAAAGTCTGCTTCAAAATGAATTTTTTTTTCACTTTGAGTGTACAGGGGAGGGGCACAATGACCCTTCCACCCCTCCCCCCCCTGAAGGGTCTGGGGTCTGGGTACCCCTACCCTGCACCCTTATATGTTGTTTTGTTTGAATTTTCTGAAATTAGTATGCTTTATTTGCTGCCAAGCACCTCAGTACTCAGGTAGTGATTTCTCAGTACTCCCACTGTAGTACTGTTCCTCTAAATTTCTAGAACTATTGAAGTTTAATTTCTCTAAAATGGTTAAATGGATTTACGCCCAGCTCGTTATGAGGCACAGTGGAGCTGTGCTCATGACGAGCTGAGCTTGTCATAATTTTTTTTATTTTTTTTATTTTACAGAGTTTTATATAGCGCTAACTTGACCCGAATCGGGTATCAGAGCACTTTACATAGCACCAGTTGCATTACATGAGGACACATTCATTTTTTTTGTTAAGCACGGGGAGATTAAGTGATTTGCCCAGAATCACAGGATGTTCAGCGTCATTGCTGAGATTGGAACTCATTCCCCAGATTCTAGGTCAACAGCCCTAGCCATTAGGTCAACTTCTCTCCCGCAGAACGTCCACACAAGGCTAATTCCCCTCCTGTGCGGGCTTTCTACGGGAGTGGACAGAGTGGTGACAAGCTCAGCTCGTCATGACATGAGCACAGCTCCACTGTTCAGCATAATGAGCTGAACTCGTCACGAGCACTGCGGCGCTGCAGGTTGCCCCCCTCTACCACACACCACAGGGGAATTAGCCCCGCGTGGAAGGGGTTAAATCAATATGGCTCATTCCTGCCTTTTCCTCTGAGTTGGTAGCTTTTGGCTGCCTAGTGCCAACGCAGGCACACTTTCATTATGGTGCATGGGCACCTGTGTTGTAAGGAGGATTGTTTTTGTGCAAAAAGTGCACCTTACTGCACAAAAACAATCCCAAGGCTTTTTCCTTTCTCTATCTGTGCTGCAGAATGCAGAAGAAGAGGAAAAAACTAGGAGAAATGAACATATTTCTCCTTGTTAAGCCTCACCTGAGAAGGCAACGTTTTTTTTGTACATTCCAAGTATGCTACTACTGGCCAATCTGGAAATACATTCAGATCCATGAATGTTGCTTGTGAAAACCCAGGAAATGCCCATGGAAACGCCTACTGGGGACAGCGTAATGCAATGCAGCAATTTGCGCTGCACTGCGTTGCTCGGTATTTATGAAGCCACTCCGGGCCATGCAAGGTGGTCTTGCGTGGCTTCATAAATCTAATTTTTGGTTTGCATCGAACTTGCACCACATTGTGTGGTGCAAGAGCAGTGCAAAGCGGCTCATAAATATGCCCCCTAGCTTTCTGCCATATTTGGTGTCATGTGGTTCAGACACTTTGGCTGCAGCATTGTCTAAAGTTCCTGTGGGAAATTGCAGGGGAGAAAGGCGTTTTGGGAATTCCCCTTTTTCTCTTCTCTCCTTATGAAGGCTCACCCTGAAACTTTCCAGGAAGGTGCTGAGGTGGCTAAAGGTTTTTGAAGGAACGGTTTGTGGAGATTGCCTTCCTACCATACAATAGGCTAGAATCCATGAGGCCTAATACAAGTAGGTACAAATATCCCATATTGTGACAGGGTTGTCTCAGTTCTCTCTGTCAGAGATTATTTACTGTCCTGAGGCAAGAGCTGCAGCTTATCGTTTGGATAATTAAACAAGGAATGACTCATAATATTTAAGGAAATAAATGTGCTTGGCCCTAGAGACATCGCATCTGTTTTATATATTACTATATAAAAGTAATATTGGAACTACTGAGTGTTTTACAATATGTAAAGTATTGTTAAATACATTATAGTATGCATCAGTCGTTGCATCTGTCAGCCTCGCTCTATCTAGCTATCATCTACTTACCTACCAGCTATGTAACCCAGAGCTCGCTCAGACAATCATTTAGCTACCGTTTAAAGAGGTGTTGGTACACCCTACAACAGCCTCGCCTTGTTAAATGCCCTGACATTTTTGAATGAGAGGGCAAACTGCCAGAGAGCATGAGTCGTGAACCTTTCATTCGTGTGCATTAGTATATGATTGGGTTTGCACTTTGAGGAGCACAAAGTGTCATTATTAGAAACACATTAAACGTTATGTCATCGGTTCACCCGGCATGTGATGAGCCTGTGATATTTGGATAGTAGCTCTATTCATTATTTACTTGATAAGAGTTGTAGCAAGTGTCTTAACTTGCACACGGAGAATACGCGTCCATCACGTATGTTACAGTGTGATGCTATTATTTATTTCAAAGGTTATCAGAGAGTAGAATAGATAATTTAACGATAAATAGAAGATAAGCTTCTATGTTTGGAATGTATGTCGTAAACATGATTATATCAGGTTTCAATGTAGACAAGCCTGTTGTAATTTAAAGTTAGTTATTGCAGAGATGGTGGCTGTTCAAAACGTAGACAACAAAACTCTTGTATCGTTTCAGATTTTTTCCAAACAATGTATTTCCTTTTTGTAGCTCTTACTATGTGTTTTCGGATGTAACTGTTTACCTACGTTTTCTATGTAATATAATCTCACCTAAAAACACAAATAAATATGCCATCTGGTATAATACCCTCCAGAAAACAGAAGGCAACAATTTAAATAGCATTAGTAGTTTCAGCAAAAAAGTTAGGGCTTTCACAACTTTTTGAGCGTCTAGGTTCAACTCAGTTGCTAAAAAAGTCCTTACACAGGTGCAACGACGATTCATTTATCGTGATTCAGAAAAAAAAGAACGTCTCCTTTCCGGCGGAATTTAGTCCTATAGAAAATCCACCAGTTTTCCACTGAATACAATTTAGGGGAGACCGTGCTGGCATTTGTGTTACCAGAGGGGCTGGAATGGGGTCGTATTGGAAAGGTACTAAACACACACACTGCTCCGATTTCGACAACGAATGAATTTCAATATAGTAATATTGTCTTGGGGTAATTCCGTTACCACAACTTCCGGTTTTATCCAGGGGAGATTTACAACTCCGTTCTCAGTTTTTAAGGTTGGAATAGAAAATAACATTCAGATGTGGTTTTACTGACCTTGAAATCTGCACATATGTTTCCAATTATTAAACTCCCTCCGCCAATATCTCCTGGTTATGCGGTGATGGATGTGTATGCAGAAATACTGCAGATAGTGATCAATCAGCACATCCTGTAATCGAGAATTGACTGTAAAACCTGTGAGCACAAGAGTAAATTCATGTCTAAAAAGGATTGGAGCACGGCTAAAAAAATTTAAAAACTCTAAAAACACTTAAATCATTAGGTAAAATATAGTTTAATGTGCACATTTCTACTTCCTTCACCACTGTGGACTTTCCACCTTACCCCGTGGACAATCGTAAGCAGTATTTGTAAAAGAGGAGTTCTACTTACAGAAATGTAAAACTAGCATACCCATGACTGCCCCCGGACTTTTTTTTGTAAATGCCAAAAATGATAAAGCAATCCCAATGATAGGCGTAAACCTGTGAGGGGTATATATCTGATTTACTCAAGTCGGCTTCAGTATCAGCCCCATAGTTAATATCTGTGGCCCTATAATCCTGCATTACTGTTAAAAAATTGATATGTGGCATGCGTGCACATTCACTCACTCTAATAAATATGTTTACAGCTTTAACTTTGCTGAAAGTTAATGCAGAATTGAAAACCAATCTTGATGTCCTAAAACAGTGATTCTTAACCTGGGACACGGACACCTAGCTCCTGTGATGCCTATTTAAGGGGTTGTCCACAGTTTCGAAAATTCCATGACATGATTAGACTAATAACGTATACATACATAAAAAACAAATTTGAAAATTAAAAAGTAAAAAATCTCTGTAAAGATGAAAGAATTTGAAATTGTAATTAAGGTGATTATCTTGATGTGAGCTATCAGTGCAAATGCAGGATGTAAAATCTTGGTTGGGCGCTTAATGGCTTCAACTTAAGTATTGAAATGTGCTAACAAAAAGAGAATCTGCATTACTGGCAAATTAGACAAAGCGAAATGCTGTGGTCCGGAATATTGTTTCATCGTTAAGAAATAAAACGACATTTGAAAAGCTCCAACTTTCCAATGAAATTGTAGATGTTTGCATTATTTTGTTTGTGAATGTATTAAAATGAGACACAATGTGTGCATGTGTTTGATGTGTACTTTTTGTAGTTAATACGCGTTGTGTAGATGTTTAAATCATATACATTGCAAAGGCATTGGTTCTCGGCTCCAGTAATAATTCACTGGGGGTTGACAGAAGTCAAAAGTTTAACAACCACTGTTCTAGAGTATTATTTGAAAATGAAATCGACTACCAATGTTTCTGTTCCACAGGGGACCTTGGCATCATCCGGGCTTCCATAAGAGAGCTCCTTAGAAACTCAAATGTTCTCATGCACAAAATAAGGGTAGGAAAAAAACCCAAGGATGGCTCAGCGAGTTAACAGATGAGCACTAAGATATGCGAGGATCTTCTAATCTAGGCTCGAATTCTCAACAATTTCATCTAAGACTTGCTTCCACCATTACCTGTTTTTTCACTGCCCTGGAAGGTACAAAGTGCATGTCTGTCGTAGCTTTGCTGTTCCACTAGGACTTCCACCATCACCTGTTTCTTCACTGCCCTTGAATGCAAAAGTGCACGACCCTCGTGGCTTTCCCAATCAAATAACATTTAACTGAGCAGTGAACAGTGATATTCTACTGAAACCTGCAGCCCAGCGCCTGGACACCCCCACAGGTGTGAAGCCACGCTTTCCTCGCACTGTATGAGGGATTGATTGAAATAATACATTGTGTTCTTGTGCGTACTGTATGAAGTACTCCAGTCACCATCTTCAGGGAGGGCCGTGTTTATAGAAAGTGCAGTAATATAGCCTGTCAATTGCTTCTATGTGCGAGTTGGCTCAATAAGGCAAGCACACTACGTCAGCCGAGGCATGTGCAGGTAAGAGCGGTCGGGGCGTGGGGGATTTGAACACAAGACGACGACAAGTGAAAAGAAAATAAATGATTCATTTCCCCTCGTCTGTCGAAATCCCCTCGCCCCGCCCTCCTTCCAGCCTCGCCGCTCTCACCTGTGCGTGCCGCGGCTGTAACCTACACGCACAAAGGTCAGGCCAGCGTCCTTTTCATTTCTCAGCTGACAGAACGGAAGGACGGCCTGTCTGGCTCTTGTTGAACTGCGGGCAGCCGGCGGTGTGATCCAACCGGTGTTGCACTGCTGCTCAGCTGCGGTCGGTAGTGGGATGACCTGCAGGGCGATGACGTGGGGAGGGGCAGGGTGGAGGGTTGGCAATGCTTGGCACACCCATGACTGAGCCATGTTACTCCCCACAGTGCAGTGCAATGACTGTGATATCAGACCGTCTAATGGGGCAAGAATATGTATTCGCATTTGTATACGTGCTCATATATCAACGTGTGAATAATGTACACAAATGTGCTATATGTGCTTAAAAAGTGTACACCTGAATCTATAATGATACAATATGTATATTCATATGAGCATATGCTTATAGACATTTAGACAGTCAGACAGACAGACATTATTTTTTCAGCATAGCTCGCCAGAAAACTCAGATATTTTAACGTTTGGGTGTGTTACTTGTCTCTGTTTGATGCCCACTCCTTTGCATCATTTATTATGTGATACCATAATCCATTGCGCGTATTCAAAATTTAATTAAGAATGTAAAACAAATTGACAGTAAAATGTAATGCACTCACTGACTTTTCAATAGCTACACATTTTCACCTTTATGTACGAGGGAGGAATATTGCATTAATACGTTTCACATCGAAACAACCCGCATGTAAAGCAGCTAGATGTGGCATCTGTAAATATTTTTTTTTATAAATACCAGATTGGATCACTTCAAACAGATAAAGATAATGTTTATACTATGGCTAAAAATACCATGCACATCACGATAAAACAAAGCCATGAATAAATGATGCTTTCCGCGCTATGTGCAAAGTAAAACTTACATTAAAGAGCTGCTGGAAACTTGCCTGCTGATGCATAATATATGAGCCATTAAATTAATAATTCCATCAAAAGATCACGAGGAAATAGAGCTGAGATAAAATTAGAAAAAGCCTAGTATTTTAAATACTCTGTATATATTTGGCTAAATGGAAGTGTTAATTGAAATCAAAATAAACTCTGTAGTGCTTAGATAAATATGAATATTAACGTGCCTTAAAATATTTGCGCACACATAAAACAAATGTCATCATTTAAGTCAGTAACTATCTTAATCATTGCAATAAATACAGTGCATCAAGCATTTTTCAGCCATCACAGTTTTTTCTGGTATAACATTTCTGCCATAGGTTTCATGCCTTCATTAGCAAACTCTGCAACATACACAGATTGATTTTGTACTATTATCTCAGTCTATGAAATCAATGCTCAGAAGTGAAACTTCACACTCTCACAATTTCTATCTTTCTCTCACGTCAACATACCCAGAACATACACATTTGGCTTTAGACGTCAGAGATCTAGGAAATATCGTGGTCCTTTCTATCATAATCGACGTCATGGCAACAAACATGCAAACATCTTCCCTACAAACCCAAGTAACCATCACCTCGCCACGATCCAGGAGCTCACATATAAAGTCGCTTCAGACCTATCCCTGGAAAGCAAGAGATGAGCTCTGGGCTCAGAAGTCCCCTCTGGTTTGCTGAATATTTTAGCAGCATGTTTTGTGGGGTTTAAAGGTAGGCGTGCTTCTCAAAGACAAGAATTGAGCTTCGGTAAAAATCCAAAAATGTCTTGGAGTTGTCTGCAAACAGCGCTATACTTACTTAGCCCTTATGGAAGAAGAGAGAGGTCTTCGTCGTTCAGCTGCTGAAAACCTGCCTCATTGTTTCTATGGGTCATTATACAGCCCTTTCATTCCCATCCAACGCCTCCTGCCACCAATAATATTTTATTAATGTCCTGGTGCCCCCTTTTGGCCTAACTCGATCAAAACATACATTGGATAAAAAATGAAAATACAGCCCATTCCCCTGCGTTTTTGATTAAGATCTTTCTACAGTGTTGTGCGTTTGTAGTCCCAGACCCCACCCTCGTATGCTCTTCCTTCTCCATTTCGCGCCATGAGGCCTTTTTATCAAACGTTTGTTTAAAAGTAACCCATCACATACCACGATTGCACAACTTTACAGCAGTGGTTCCCTCTGAAAGAACAAATCGCTCTGTATATCGAGGCAGGTAATGAAAACATGGCTTGCACTTTTCTTTGTCTAGTTTCAGTCAAATAAGGATCTCATTTCCTGCATGATCCTGTGATGTCTTTTGTTGCTGAAACAATAGAGGACACACTATATTTGCACCGTTTTTACACATAGGTTAGATATAAGTATTTTACTGCTTGACCCTCTACTCCCTAAGATGTCTTTTACCGAATAATAATATATAGATTTATTTATTTGTTAAACCTTATCCACAAACTCGGCTGTCGCTTGCACTGTTGGGCAGCAAAAAACAATATTTAAACTGGTGTGCACATCACTGAATTATACCATTCAGAGGGTTACGAGAGTCAACATATAGTTTTGACAGCCTTCTATATAACCAGAAGGGCTTTGGCTGATCTTCATAATTGTGCCCAATGTCTTCAGATTTTTTATTCTAAATGACAAAATCCAACAGAAGGCCATACGTACTCATTTGGGCTATGTGTTGATCAATTAATATTTACGTTTGAAATTCTAAACACTGGCATATTTTAGAGATTGTTCCCCCAGCAGAAAAGCAATTTCCTTTTTCGGCGCCCAGCTCCACTGTGCGAAGGCAGCCTCTTTCCAGCAGGGATATTGAGGCTTGCCTTCTGAGGGGCCAGTCAAGTGTGAAGTACAGTATAGTTTTCCAGTGAATTGAAAGAAAAAGGCCTGGCTACTGGTTCATGGCTTGGCAACTTCCATGGATTAGTGCAGGCCCTGTTCTGCTCTGTGAAAGGGTGGCACAGCATGGAGACACTTTTCAATGCCCTAAACTTTAATAGCGGAGCGGGGGAGTCAAGGCTGGCAGTCCGTCTCTATAGAAACAGTGTAGGCCAAATTTGCGGCAGAATTAGGAGGCCTGGGTTTTACACCAACATTTACATCCGAAGGTTTCCGATTGTAAATACAGTTTCAAAAAAACGTAGTGAAATGTATTGTAAATGTGGTCACGAACTTGTTTTCTTTCTTGAATTCTTCTGGGTTGAGCTGAGTCTAACACACAGAATGCACATGGTATGTATTTGCAAAAGCAAGCACGACCCAGGCATGGTTTATGGACACAGGACTGAACAATTAAGTTACAAAATAATGAGTGTCAACAGAGACAACAACGTTCATGGGTACCCACAGTCTCATAGAAGACGCGCCTCTACTCCTCACAAAATTCACATCAATTTTACAGCATTGTGCTCGAGGCCTGTAGGACACTTCAGTCCTATTAAATCAAGGGCAACCTTTGCTAACCCCTGTAGATCCTCTGAATTTCCTGCCGAGTTTACATGGAGTAACATGTTAATACAACGGGTTGCTTAATACGCACACTCAGGGAATTTATCAAGAGTTGACAACACTGATTTTTCTACAACACTCTACAAAGCTATATTTTCTTTTTCAAAGGATCCTTTTCTTGTCCTGATGGAACTAACTGCAAAAAAACATGAGAACTCCTGAAGCTGTCCAAACAGCTTCTGTTCACTATAAATCGAACGATAACAATTATAAATAAATGTTACTAGCCCAACGAATCTGGCAGAGGATTGCCGTGGGCCACATGCCAGTTGATAATAAATAGGGAAATCGTCACAAATGTCCACGTTGATAGAAAAACATGCAAGTGCAATACATGTAAAAACATTTACCGATATTAACCAACTTTTATGTTTATGGCCATATGTTGATGCACTTTTAAGTAAAGGAACAAAAATAACATTAGAGTCAGGTGTATTATATTAGAAATTGCCAGATCTATTCCACAACACATTTTCTGTACTTGCAGCAAGACATTTGAAATTGCATAGAAAACTAGGTTCAAGTATATTGTAAATCACTAAAGCAACAGCTTAAAAAGGATTACTTAATAAGTGTCAACACAGAAAATGCAATGGCAAAATGTAAGAATGTTCCCTTTAATACATGGAAACATCTAAAAACTCAATTCATAAATTGTGCTATAGATCAAAAAACTGCGCAAAATAACATCTTGACATTTTTGAAGAAAATGCGTTTGAGTATGTTTACAGGTTTTTCAGACCCGCCACATGCTTCCAATAAATATAATTGCATTTAATTAGTTACGCATCCTAGGGCGTTTTAGTAGGCCGAAGTTTTCCAGCTCATTTTTAGTCTGAAGCAATATTTTACAGTTAATTGCGCTCGAAGTTTTTGGCTTTGACGTTTAATCTTTTGTTAAGCAGAATTCTTTCACTTTACTCCCATTCTCAGTGAGGTTCAACCCCGATAGGAATTGTGCTATATCCAACGCAAGCTAAAAATGGTAAGGAAACCACACTCATTAACTGCTGTAAAGAAAGGCCAGTGCAAAAGCAAGAACACAGAATGTGGGTTCATCCCTTCTCTATGGAGGCCAGCACCTTTCTCAGCCCTCCTGCAGTGAAAGGAAGTGCGAGCTAGTGCAGGAAGTATTTTGCATCTGTTTCTTTGAATGCCTAGATGAGTCTTATGTTTGGCATTTCTCTCTTAGTTCCCAGCTACTATCATTCAAGTATTATTGCTCGTCCGATTTCTAGTGCAAACAGCTTTCCCGCTAATACCTAACGGTGCTGGGGCCTCATTTATGTAAAATTAACGCATCGCTGCGTGAAAACAGCGATGCGTCACTTTTCACTGCGCACTCCTTGCGACATTCCTGATGCGTCATATTTAATGTATGACGCATCATGTCGCAAGGAGTTACAGATACGTCAGTATTTCTGAGGTATCTGTAAGCGCAAAAGTGACGCATTGCTGGAGTGTGTCACAAAAGTGACGCAACTCCAGCAATGCGTCCTTTCACATGGGGAAAGCCCCATGTGAAAGGGCTCGCGTCAGTCTTACGCCTGCTGTGAGGCAGGCGTAAGATTTTGACGCAACAGCGTCCTAAAAGTGACGCAGTGAAATCTCATAGATTTCACTGCGTCACTATTACGAGGCTTTTTGCGGGGAACGCCCCCTCTGCATACATTATACCTGACGCAGGTATATTGTGGCGCAGGGGTTTAAAAAGTGACGCATCTACATAGATGCGTCACTTTTTAAATATGGCGCAACAAGGCGCATTTTTTAAACCGCTGGTGCGTCACAAAAAGTGACGCTCCGGCGGCGCAAAACTGACGCAAGGCCTCATAAATGAGGCCCCAGCTGTATAGCTTGACCTGCTGGGACCAGAATTGCATTATGTATCTGGGCTAGGCGCTACTTTCTGCTTTTTTATTCGGCAAACCAGTTTCGCTGTTCTATTGCCTGAGATTTTGCTTTGTCTTTACCCTACTGTTTTAGTGTTATTGTTGGTGATCAGTGCTTTGATATCCGTATTGCTGTTTTCTATTCTGCTTTTGACTTGCTGCACTGACATTACACAAACCCACAACTTTGAAAAGTTTCAACGTATTTGTCATGTGTGTCCACTCATGGACATGCTTGAGAGTGATGGATATAAGTTAGCAACCAATCAAAGCTTCAGAGGATTGTGAGGACCTTCATAACTGTGACACGTTTGCAATCAGCTCCTCATAATCAAGCAACATACTTCCAGATAAACCCACTCACATTGGCGAGGGAAGTACTAATAAAGCAACGGTGATCTCACAGGCAATCCATGTATAACTATCAACCACCTTTTAATCCAAACTCCATGACTAATTTCATCTACTGTTGGGTCAAAGGTTCATTTCCAAACGCACCCAGGGAAGACATTCAGAATCGTGCAGCAGTAAAAGATTGATAAGGCTGGGTTCCACTACAGAAAATTTAACAAGGAACCCCAGGCAATGTCTCTTTTTACCTGCTGAGAAATGTAAAGGGGAGAAACAGCACATTACCATAATCAACTTTCCAAAACTAATCAGGACTCAAGGATCACAGACTCCAACTTCAGTTTAGGGGATTTATTACAAAGCCAGAAACAACTGAATATACAGTCAAAACGAGGTTGTAGAAATACATAGGAACTAATATAAAACCAAATCTATGGATTAATCTGCTCCAGTGGATCATGAAGAGAATAAACAACTCCAAAAATAAAACACAAGCAAGGACTGCTCCGACATTTAAGTAAGACTTCATCTGTCTCTATAAGTAAATACATTATACTATCCCTGCATTATCTCTAAGGGGACATCCCTACTTAGTATTTCCCAGACAAAGTCAGTAAAAAGGTATCAAATTGTGAAGACTTCCTAAGAAGCACATTCACAGAGAAGGTCAGTAGCCAAAGCTACAGAGCTCGTTCTAAGATGCTCCTTTCTAGATCGATACTCTGACCCTCTTCTCCTAACTCATCCTATCTCCTTCCACCTCTCAGAACCTCCTTCTTTCTCCTTCTGCCTTTCCTCCCTCGGGGCACTTACCCTAATACAAAATGCAAAAATGTTGAACATGCCCACATACCTCCTCATACTAACGGACACCTCTCCTAGGTAGTTTTCCACCATTTCTTTTCATGTGCATTCCATTGACCTTGGTTCCCAGGCCTCCTCAGTGAGAAAGAAAACCGGCTTACATTGTTGCACATCTCTTCCATGCCTAACTCCTAAAACAAAAGGCGTTAGTTCTGACTAACAAAGGCAGCTTCTTCCACCTGCAACTGAAACATGAGAATAGAACAGCCTTGCATACACATGAAAATTGCGGACTACTTCTAAATGAGAGCAAACCAGGGAAAATACATTTTTCCAGCCTGCACAGTTTGGTTAATGTAAGAATAAACTAATAGGCTTTTCATATTTCGATGTGAGCATTTCCTTTAGGCCTTTACACCTCAAATTATACACTTATGTTAATAGGGCTTCACACTACAACATCTACAATGATTACACGTTAAGCAGTTCTCATTAGTTCTTGATGCAATCTTCATCTTGATGCCCATTTTAACTAAAATGCATTTCATTACACAGAAACTTTTCGCTAAGCTACGGCAGCATACTAAATTACAATTTCAAATATAAACAGCATTTCATTTCTCTTCTGTAAGACACAAAATAACTTTCTATCATTTTACCTGCATGTTTTATTATTGCAGCACAGTTCTAATGATCAAAATTGTTAAGGCAGCACAAGAATATATGTGGATGCAGACTATCTGTGATTATGATGCACCCCTACAATTTTAGAGCACCATCGCCCTCTATCAGTTCCCCCCTCTGATGACTAGTGACATCACAATAAATCACACTTCTTGGAGAAAGAACCGACCTAAACAGAGCTTGTAGCCATCCTTTCCTGTCTGAACTTCTCTAGGCTCTTGATATTTTCTTGATATTTTCATAATGACTGTCCTGCAGTCTTTCCATCCTTCACTCCTGCTCTCTAAGTGATATTTCAACTTTAATCGCCTTATGCCACTTAGAAATTCTCACCAAACCCCACAACAAAATCACACAAACCACCACTATGATGATAGGTTTCATGATGTAACTAAGAATTCCCTTTCCTAGGGAAGCAAACCAATATCCTACTTTACTAAATCCTTTTCCCACCTTGTCCCAAATTCCTTCTGTAGCTGGGTCATGCACCTCATGATGTATCTCAGTAATGTTACTTACATACCACCTCAGATCTTTACTGTGGTCTGGTATAGGTGCAGCACTGTTCGCATTTTACAGACTCCACCCTCTTTTGCCAGCAAAACATCTAAAGCAAGATAGTTCTGTATCACCATAGCCCTTATTGACACCATCTCTTCATCTACAAGCAACAACGACTGAACTGTATGGCTGACAACTTGTCCACAATGGTTCACAATTTTCTAATCTTGATATCATTGAGGACTACTCCCACATTAGGAATCAATGCCCCAAAAATATCTCCTAAAATGTTTCCTGCACTTGCACCTCTCTTTCTTCTTGGATGTAATCCACCCTCCAAATGGCCCAAATACTCCACATGATAGGTCTTAGGAAACACCACTGCTACATAACATGTACCATACCAATTCAATGGCAATCGCACATAGGAATTTTTCCAACACATAAAAAACACATTTGGCACCCCTTGTATTGCATCCTGCAAGAATTTCTTTGCTTAGGCCTCAGTGGTGAAAGTATGATCACAAGCAGTCTCTCCCACAAAGACCTTATCATAGTAGGTCTGAAATACTGATCAAAGGCCAATAAAATGTGGTTTAAAAACAAAATCATATAGGTCTGGACTTGTCGCACACATAACTTCCTTCTCTGCTCAAAATGTAATGCAATTGGACCACTACTTCCTTTTGCCTTATGAGCTTACTCCACCTTGGTCCACTCAGCTGTACCTCCCTTGTTGTACCTGTATACTATTAGTTGTCAATGTCCATCTTCTACTTGATCTATAAACTTATTTTCTACATCTGTTAGTAAACATGTTAAGTTTTGTCGGTGTGCATAAGCTGTATCTTTGGTTACAGTAGGTATGAAATACTTCCCTATCATAGCTACTTGTTTGTAATAATCATACTTATTTAAATGCTTATAAGCTGGAACTTCTGAAAGCACTACATCATAGTTAGAAAAATAATAATCATAGGGACCTTTGTCATAAAACATACTAAGCAATAAACTACAAGTAATACCATACATCAAAGAAAGATGGTGGTATTGGATACCCTCCTCCACAGACGCGGGCAACTGCATACACACATAACAGTCTCTCACATCCATCGTCCTAATATACTCATATAGCAGCTTCGCATACGCGTTAAGCATATAATTACCTCTAGACAAATCTACCAGCAACATACAACTAGTTTGATCTAGCATAGCCTTTTCAGCTCCTACAATACCCTCTTTTGTGCTAGAAGTAACAGGTGTGGATGTCCTGTGTACCCCCACTTCCCCAACTTCTACATTGTTTGAAAGAATTATTGATACAATAACAACTACTACAATTCCTACTATCACTCCTACAGTACATGTACCTATTACCCACTTAGACCTCCTGTTCGAACTTCCAGACTCCATCCTCGATTTGTCGGTCCAGCTCAATGAGAGGATACTCAAAAGTCTCTTCTTTCCACCTTAGATTTCTGCTTAAACAGTCCAAACACAGTTCATTGAAGTCCTGGAAATTCGATTCACAGTTCAGTCCCTTTGGTTTTATTTACACAGCCCAAAGATTTCCTTAGCCCTCTTTTCTTCTTCCACAGGAAAAATCCTAAATGTATTCTTCTTCCACTCGGACCTAGGTTATCTTCCATAAGACGTTTATTTACAATTTACAGTTCATTCCCAGTCCCTTATAAGCTCAGATCCAATTTCAACTAGCACCCACTGCAATATTTCATGACGAACAGCTGCAATTTCCTGAGCTGGTGTCTGATAAGCAAAAGTCTGTACCTTGCTCACGACTGGACATCTCAGAACGGTCATTGCCAGCAATCCCTCTTTTTCCAGTCCAGGAACTATAAATCCCACCTCGATTTTCAACTTGGGCGTTCTGCCGATCACTCGTGAAGACCTCAGTCTTCCAGTCCCTACAACTCCCGGCATTTGTCACTGGATAAGTCCACTCCAGGGCGGCATATTTTTGGCAAGGCACTCTTATTCTCCCCAACCTTCTTGGACCCTCCTGAGCTTGCTCTACTTCACTTAGTTCCGATTCTGAAGTCTCTGACACAGGAGAAAGATCTCTCTCAGGAGCAAGTCTCAGAATCAGCCATCCTTGTCTCCCAGGCCACAATTCCTCTGCAATGTCAGCTTTTTTACCCTGCCCTGACCAACTTGCACACCACTTGCTTCAGCTGAGTCTGACTCTATACCTTTCCAAAAGTTACCTTCTCCCTCAGAGTCAATACCTGGGTCTTGTGTAGCGTAACCACCTTCAGCTTGTTCTGGTCGACCAGCTTCATCAGCAGCCCCCACAGCTTGGCTGGCCCTCTCAAGTGGCCCTTTTACCACAGCTGGATGTTCTTCTACAAGAGGGGCTGTTTCTTCCAGGGGTCCTGAAACTCTGTGAGTATGTGAAGCATGTATCCAGTTCGGTAAGCCTCCACACGTCAATGCTGTATTCCTCACCAACATCACCTGATAAGGACCTCTCCGATGTGTATCAAGGCAACTTTTCCTCACATGCTTATTGACGAGCACCCACTCACCCGGACACAGGTCATGGCAGAGGTCTCTCGAGGTTGGGGCAGTTGCAGCTTCCACCTGGTGAGACACAGACCGGACCACATCAGCCAGTCCTTTGCAATAGTCAAGGATCAAATCATCTGTGATGTTTATCAAGGCTGTAAATGGCACTGCCGGAAACCGCATAGCTCTCCTCATCAGGATTTCATATGGCGAAAGACCAGTCCTCCTATCAGGTGTACTGCGAACACTCATCAATACTAGGGGCAATCTATCAGGCCATTTCAAAGATGTATATGAATACACTTTTTCCATCCTCATTTTCAAAGTCCGATTAATCTGTTCCACAATTCCAGAAACCTCTGGTCGATAGCTACAATGCAGCCGTCGGTCAACGTTCAAAGCAGCATAAAGTAATTTCATGATTTCACTGTGGAAATGTGTTCCTCTATCCGACTCCAATGAAGGTGGAAATCCGAACCTCTGGATCAACTCCCTAGCACCAGCTTTGCTACTGTAAGGCTATCACACCTTCTCATCGGATAAGCTTCCACCCGTCGTGAGAAAACACACAACACAACCAGAACATACCTCAAGCCATTGTACCTGGGCATCTCAATAAAATCGAGCTGTATTCTGTTGAAAGGCCCTCCAAACCTTCCAATATGACTCAAAGCAACCACAGCCTTCTTTCCAGCATTTATCTGCTGACACATGACACACCTATGACACAATTCTTCAGCAAACACACAGATCTGTGGATTATACCATATCTGTCTGAACACTTGCACCATAGCATCCCTTCCAAGGTACACTACTCCATAAATCTGTCTCACCATAGGACTTAATAAATCATCTGGCAATACTGCTCAACCATCATTTGAAACTGAAATCTCTTCAACTCCTATCTCACATCCTGCTCTGATCCACATAGCTTTTTCCTCTTCTGAAACCTCTCCCTGCAGATGCTTAACCTCATCCCAAGTGTCTGCCATGGCTAACATCATGCATAGCTCATTTTTTTCTGGGTTCTCTTCTGTATAGTCTCCAGTAAATATGCACCGTTGTTCAGCGCAAAAACGTGCTACTTCGTCTGCATACCTATTTCCGAGAGAGACAAAGTCATTTCCCTTCCCATGGGCTGTACATTTTACCACAGCAATCTCTCGCGGATGTTGTAAAGCTTCTAGCAATTGTCTTACATATTCCCTGTTTCTAATGGTAGATCCTGACGACGTCAGAACCCCCCTCTGTGATCATAGCTGTCCAAAATCATGAACCACACCAAACCTGTACTGGCTATCGGTGTAAATAGTGACTCAGATTTGATCAGCAGCCAAATAGGCACGCGTCAGAGCAATAATTTCTGCTACCTGTGCGGAGTGTACTCCCTGTGAACAATCACCTTCCACAACTCCTGAAATGGTACACACAGCAAATGCTGCTCTCTAATGACCTGCATTGTCTCTTAAGCATGAACCATCTACGAAAAATATTTCATCTGGCTCAAGTAGAGGTTCATCCACAATGTCAGGCCTCGGTTTAGTGCAAAGTTCAGTCACATCGAGACAGTCATCGCCCTCACAATCTTCATCATCAACATTTGGCAAAGGCATTAAAGTAGCTGGATTCAGGACAGAAGAACGTTTCAAAGTCACATTCTCTGAGGCAAGTATAACATGTTCGTAGCCTGTGAGTCTATTATTTGTCATATGCTGTGTCTTGCTTGTCGTCATCAGGAGCTCAACTGAGTGTGGAACAAAAGCAGTAAGTGGATGACTCATAACAATACTCTTGCATCTTTCAATGCTAACACCTGTTGCAGCAACAGATTTAAGACATCCAGGCAACTCCTCCATGACTTTGAGTTAGGACTGACAAAGTGCAACCTTCTCGCTCATAACAGATCAGTGAAAAAGACTTGTTATAGTCTGGCATCCCCAGAGCTGGAGCATGACATAGATCCTCTCTCAACTCCAAGAATGCTACTAGAAAAATCTTGATCCCAAGGTACTGGATCACTCACATCCTTATGTGTCAGCCTCAGCAAAGGCTTTGCCTTCAAGGGAATGTTCAGGATCCACCGACGACAGTACCCAAACATTTCAAAGAACATCCGGACATCCTTCTGTGTGGTGAGCACCATCATTTTCATAATTGCTTCAATTCAATTTGATGACACCTTCCTTTTGCCTTTTTCTATTCGGTGACCCAAATACTGAACCTCTGTCAAACAGTACTGTAACTTGTTTGGGGACACCTTGTGTCCATTCGCAGCTAGATGGTTCAGTAAGGCAACAGTATCAATCCTGCAAGAATCCTCAGTCTCGGACGCGATCATTAGATCGTCAATGTACTGTACAAGTACTGAATTTTGCGGCAGTACCAGATTCTCAAGATTCTTCTTCAGCAGCTGATTAAAGATCGATGGACTCTGTATACCCTTGAGGGATACAACACCATGTTAACACATGATCTTCCAGCCGGAATGCAAACAAAAACTTGCTTTCCTCATGTAGAAGTATCACAAACAATCCCTGACACAGATCAATCACAGTGAAACATTCAGCTTCACATGGGATCTGAAACATTATCGCTGATGGATTTGGTACCACAGGACAACATGGAACTACGATCGTGGTAACCTTTTGCTGGTCTTGCAAGATCCTATACTTCCCACTCGGTTTCTGCAATCCCATGATTGGTGAGTTACATGGACGTCCCATTATCTCCTTCAGAATTCCCCGTTCAATCATAGACTCGATCACAGGTTTGATTCCTGCAACCATCTCCGGTGACAGATTATATTGAGGTATTCTTGGAAACTCAGCATTAGGTTTGACTTGGGTTTTAACTGGCTCAACTCCCTTGATCAGTTCTATATCTTCCCCCATGAAATCCCATACGTCCAAAAAGACAGAGTCCCTCATGTAGAGTGGGAGTTCCTCAACTGTCCCCACAGGACATTTCTCTATGCACAAATTATGGTTTACCACCTTAAATGTAGCATCATCATCCCTAGTCTGTAGCTCTACTCCTTTGGGTGTCCAATAGATGGTGCAGTTTAATTTACACAAAAGATCACAACCAAACAGACAGACCGGACTTGAGTCACATACCACAAATTGGTGTTGGTCACGGAAGGTCGCTATTCTCACAGGTATTGATTCACTCAATGGACTAGTCATTTTCGTATTTGTCACTCCTACAACATGATTCATTTGTCCTGAAAAGGGTAAGTTTGGAACTACAGCAGATCTTGCGGTAGAGCGGGTAGCGCCTGTATCAACCAAGAAGGTAGTTGGGTGATCAACATCCACCTCTACATCCGGTCCTCTCTGATCTACCTCCAAGACAGCTCCAAGGGTACAATCTTCCTCTCTCCTCAGACACCGTTGTTGCAATGGGTCTGAATCGTGTTCATAAAAGGTCTCAGTAATAGGCATATGCTGATAAGTTCGGGTTCCCTATGGAATTCTCGGTGGATAGGGAACTTGTACCTGCAGACCTATTATCCCCCCTTGTACAGGTCTGGGTCTTGTCACTGTATTGACAACCTCTGACATCTGCACCACTACCTCCTGCTGGATCTGACGAGCTGGATTAGATCTACACTTGCGCTTCCAATGCCCGATCTTATGACTGTTGTGGCATGCAGTAGTCTTCTTTAGGATAGCAACAACTATTCCTGTCTTAGGATCTATGAGTTTCCCCTTTTCCTGAGGTATTCTGAGTCCCTCCTTGACTATTTCAATGTCTTCTTCCTTACGTTCCTTCATTTGTCTGGGTCTGATCTTTCTTCTCTGCATTCTGCATTTGGACAAGCATCAGCTTATCCTTAAGATTCTTATGCTTTGAGTCCACTTTGTCACTACAGTATCTGGCATACCGCAAGATTTCATCCACGGATTTATTCTGCCAACAAATCAAATGCCGCTGGATCATAAAGCTTACCTCTGGTCTCAATCCTAACACAAATTTGGAGACAAACTGTCCCATATCCTTTGGGTCAAGCGTATCTAACGCACAGGTCTGCTTGAAGGCTTGTAAAAGCCTCTCATAGTAGGCAGGCACAGACTCCTTTGGCTCCTGAACAGTTTTGTCTATCTTAACCCAATCAATATCTTGTGGAGAAATCTTAGATTGCAACCATCTGATTACCTGTTCTTACTTTTTCATAACCACAAGTGAAGGACCATGTGTAACAGAATCTCACTCAGGCTCTGAAGACGGCCAATCAACAGCAATTTTACAGACTGACCACAAATCACTTGGTACCACAATATCAAACAATGTATTCAAATTAATCCGCAGTACTTTTGAAATTTTGACAAACCTATCAACTGCTCGTACCACTCAACAGGTTTTCCCTAAGCCGAGGAAAATCATTGGTAAAATCTGCCAAATCACCTCTACTCCAAGGCACATGCACATATACTTCACTCGGTACCTTTCACAAAGGAAAAGCCTCTACTCTCATTGTCTCTCCTTCTGGAGGCGGTGTTTCTCCTATGCTCTTTCTGTAACTCTTCTTCTTTGACCATCTTTCCTCCCACTTGTCAAGCATGCTTCACACGCATATCCCTATGATCAATTCTTGAATGTGCATTTGCAAACCCATGATTCTTTTCTCTTCTAGTTCCTGATCACTTTAATTTAACGTTTGGTTTCCCTGCAGCATCTGCTTTTTAGAGAAATCCACATCATACCTCTGTGCCTACTCTGCCAATAAATCATGTGCTTTTCTTGCCTTGCGAGTTACATCTTTCGCAACAACCAGAAATTCATCTGGCTCATAGAGTTTGATCCTTTCCAACTGCAAATTCCCACTAATTATCTCCTCCATTTCTGCCTTCAATCTCACCAGATCCAGTACCTTAGCCATCAAATTGGCTTTAATTTTCCCTCAAATCGACACACTACTTGACTCTCCTCTCTCACTACCTTGCTCTTCTCGCTGATTCCCTTCCACTAAGTTCCGTGAGACAGATTGACTCTCCAAAACTCCCTATTACTACCTCCCATCATCCTTCCACTAGGGCCTCTCACTGGGGGTTCCCACATCCTCAAGTCAGAGCGCGAGACAGCCAATGACCCTGTCCTCGGTGCTCCCTGTTTTACTTCTCTCCTAGAGGAATCGGCTGGGCTGGTAATGGCGTACTTGATTCTACGGGCCTCGAAGGGCAACTACTTCCATCCGCTGTCCCATTCCCTCCAGAACCAGCACCCTTTCTCATTACTGATTTTACTAAGCTGCCATTTCATGCCTGACCTGAATCGTATACTGACACTATAGAACCAACGGTGACCGGTACTGTAAGAGCTTCTGGTATTCTTGTAACTGTGTTAACCTCATTCGGCTCCATTCCTCTCAGTGGTTGTGTCCCCATTCACTCTAATCCTGCTGAAATCCTTCTTCTTACTCCCACTGTAGGGTTCGTCTGCAGCTCCCCTGTTTCCCTTGCAGAAGCTCCCGTTCTTCCTCCTGAATCTGGATTCTATGGAGGTGGATGTTCTGCCAACAACCTCTCCAAAAGACTGTAATCTATGTTGCTATCATCTTCCTCTTCTCTTCTCTTTTGGGCATCTCCTACGTTTACTAGCAACGGAAATAGTCTATCTCCCTCAATGGTGTCAACCCTCCATCTTTTCGTCACTGCATCCCACCGTGCAACCTGAAATGCCCTGATCGATTTATTCGCCCTTTCCTCACATGCACTGCTCTTATCCATTCTTCCAGCGCCTCAAACTGAGTTGGTCTAGGCAAAGGTCGCAATGCAGCCATCACCGACTTCAAGTGATACACACGCATCAAATTTGAATGAACCATAGCGTGGGAAATCTCCCTCCTTCCCAGTCATCTTTTGCCAATTCTGAAGCCAAAGTATAGTATGGAGCCCTACATTCGTAGCCATTTAATGAACTGGGGTATCCTCAGGTGGCGCTTCTTCCCCACTTGAGTTTCTACTACTTTGTCTCCCTTACACAGATCTCACAATACTTTAAAACATTTTATGATGAAATCAACTCTTTTACCCACAGTGTTTTCGTTTTACTTCCTGATGTCAATCCACCAATACCAAAGCAACTTTACACTAACCAACCTATCATGGCGCAGCATCCTTCGACGCCACTCTTCCTCCTCATGCATCAGTTCCCCTCTTTCACAATTTGCCACAGGCACTCTTGCATGTCTCACTCATACAAAAAGTAACTGTCTGTCCACAAAATGACAGGACAATCACTTGATCGACTGTCCACCATATGACTGGACAGTCACTTCTATTAGTTTATCTCAATCTGACAATTGTCTGTCTGCGATACGACCGGACAACAGCCCTCAAACATCTGCCCACGTATGGCCAGATAATCTCATAAATAGTTGATAGGATCCAATCACTCAATTATACACACACAGTAACCCATGACCTGCGTTGGCCACTCAAACACTCACTCTCTCGTTCCATATCTCAGGTGGGTTTGTCAATGATGTCTCACAACTCCCACAATCAATAGTCGACAATTACAGCTCTGGGTGTATTCTACACTACAGTCTATCTATCCCGGGATCTTAGACAACTCGCCGAGCCTGACATCAAAAAAGTACATGGACCGCGTGCACTCCAATTCCACAAGACTAATCATCACCACAATCTAACAACAACCCTATACTCACTCCTCCGCAAACTGCTGCTTCCGCCGCACCATCACTCTCCATCGGTCTTGGCCAAACACCATCGTTCTCCCCTCTCGATCTTCTGGGCAACCATCTCTTGGGCTTTATGGGGTTTTCGTAACCTTTCCCAAATTCTCCCCTCACTACAGAGGTAACCGTCCTCATGCTACCAACTATAAGGCTGGGTTCCAGAACAGAAAATTTAACAAGGAACCCCAGGTCGATGTCTCTTTTTACCTACTGAGAAGCTTAAAGGGGAGAAATAGCACATTACCATAATTAACTTTCCAAAACTAATCAGGACTCAAGGATCACAGACTCCATCTTCAGTTTAGCGGATTTATTACAAAGCCATAAATAACTGAATATAAAGGCACCTCAAAACAAGGTTGTAGAAATAAATAGGAACTAATACAAAACTAAATCTATGGATTAATCTTCTCCGGTGGATCATGAAGAGAATAAGCTCCAAAAATAAAACACAAGCAAGCACTGCTCCGACATTTAAGTCAGACTTTATCTGTCTCTATAAGTAAAGACATTAGACTATCCCTACACTATCACTAAAATGTCATCCTTACTTAGCATTTCCCAGGCAAAGTCAGGAAAAAGGTGTCAGTTTGTGAAGACTTTCTAAGAAGCACTTTCACAGAGAAGGTCAGTAGCCAAAGCTACATAGCTCGTTCTAAGATGCTCCTTTCTAGATCAATCCTCTGACCCCCTTCTCCTAACTCGTCCTATCTCCTTCTACCTCTCTGAACCTCCTTCTTTCTCCTTCTGCCTCTCCTCCCTTGGGGCACTTTCCCTAATACAAAATGCAAAAATGTAGAACATGCCCAATAATCACCTCATACTAACAAAAACCTCTTCTATGTAGTTTTTCACAGTCTTCTTCATGTGCATTCCGTTGACCTTAGTTCCCAGGCCTCCTCAGTGAGAAAGAACATCGTCTCCCAATTATCGATTTGTTTCTTACATTGTTGCACGTCTCCTCCATTCCTAAGTCCTAAAACAAAAGTTGTTAGTTCTAACTAACAAAGGAAGCTTATTCCACCTGCAACTGAAACGTGAGAATAGAACATCCTTACATACACATGAAAATCAATGACTACTTGTAAAAGAGAGCACACCAGCGAAAATAAATTTTTTGGGCCTGCACAGTTTGGCCAACATAAGAATAAACAAATAGGCCTTTCATATTTTGACGTGAGCCTTTCATTTAGGCCTTTACACGTCAAATTATACACTCGAGTTAATAAGGTTTCACACTACAACATCTACAGTTATTACACGTTAAGCTGTTCTCATTAGTTCTTCATGCAATATTCATATCAATGCCCATTTAAACTAAAATGCATTTCATTACACAGAAACTTCTTGCTAAGGAACTGCAGCATACTAAATTACAATTTCAAATATAAACAGCATTTCATTTCTCTTCTGTAAGGCACAAAATAACTTTCTATTATTTTACCTACAGATTTTATTATTACAGCACAGTTCCCATGATCAAAATTGTTAATAAAACACAAGAATATATGCGGATACGGACTATCTGTGATTATTTTACAGTTTTAGGGGGAAAAAAACAGGGAAGTGATTCGGTTGAGGAGTAGCAGAGGTGAGAATCATAAAATGTGTACAAAACCAGAATACCTCTGACACCACAAATACAGACTTTCTTTTTGTCCAGTAGGATTTTTTATTTATCCGTGGATTTATATTTGAATATATGTAATGTTTTTTATAACTTTTCCCAAAACATTTGCACCCTTCACGTGACAAACTAGGCAATTGCTTTCTTGCCTTGTGATTCAAATGAGCATATTTTTGTATATATATACAAGATTTAGAACAGACATAGACATATGTAATTTACAAACATAAACCATATTAGTGCTGCACAACATAGAAAACTGTACATTTCACCAGGCAAAGGATAGCCCTACTCGACTTTTTAGGAGGGATAACAAAGTACAGGGACTACTCTCATTTCTGTCCTTAAAACACACAAGTCATTTTCGCCTGTGGCAGGCCGTACCACTTTTTAGAACTTAAGTCTAGAGCCATGCCCAGTGGTCTCTATTTTGTCCAATTTCAGGACTTAAGCAAACCTCTCATAAGTTTAGAACCAACGCGTTTCGACCTTCTAGGTGGCACTTCTTAGTATGAAGGTCTTCATCAGGTAAATCTTTTTCAAGAAGGCCTTCGGATACCTGTGTGGTTAAAAAACAGGAACTAGTGAGGTACTGATTATATCTGTGTTATTTACAAAGAAAGAAGTGAATTTAGTTAACGGGAGCACTACATACCAGTTTTATTGTTTCACCTGTTGTGGCAAGGCGTAGAAATTCTTTAGAAGACGTTCATATGGTTATTGTGTTGTAGGCTGGAAAGAGTAATAGGATAAGATTATCATTTGTGCAACCAGCGTCAAGTTATGTTTTATTTTTATTATATTAAGCTGGTGACTGGCAGTCTCGTTACTTAACGTGAGACTGAGGGACTATCAGTGTTCGGGGGTTATCTAGTTCGTATAGCACCTAGGAGGTGTGATGTGTGTCGCATAAGGCGCATACGGGTAACCAATGTGTCGACTCGTGCCCCCTCCGTGATATCCCAGAGTGATTAGAAAAAGTGCACTTTCTCATTTTTGTGTTGTTCTCCAGGGCTACGCTCGCAGCTGATATTCATTGGCAGCTCAACATGGCTTAGTGCAATTTCTTCTCTAAGTGTGCCGCACTCCTTCTCGGTCCTCTCGCTCATTCAAAAGGCACTGTGACGAGTGGTGCCGCACTGCAGGGTGTAGAGCCAAAGCTTCTAGGGCAATAAGGAATAGCGACTACTTGTTTGTTTCTCGTCCCGTGGCGTGCATCAAGGTGCTTCCGCTCCTGGCTATGGAGGAGGTTTTGGCTGACCTTGTCCTACTTCCGGTGTTGGCGCAGCGAGCTCTGTTCTCTTAAAGCTATAGACCACTTATTCTACACTGTCCATCTGACTAAAAGTTTTGCGGACAGACATTACTTCTGTGATAGTGTGTCCCTGTTAAACATGATGGTAAATCATCACTCTAGTTTGTAATAATGATATGCCAGCATCCACACCTCGACCACTACACCGTGAATTTCTTTAGTTTTGCACTTGAGGGGTTCTGTCTCTAAGACTTATTAAAGGGGGGAGAAAAAAAGAACCTTTGTCATAATTAGGTCATACGCAATGGTTTATCTCACACATTTCATTAAGTTCATTGTCAATGGTGTTTAGATACATGATTATTTTGGCTTCAAATCTGGATAGTAGGTTGTTGATGTTTTCCCAGACACATGTTTTAATATTGTCCATTTAATGCCATGGGGACCGTGTTGATGTTCTTTGCAGTGTGTTACTATCGGTGCACTTGTGATTTTGCATCTGATTCTTGAGAGGTGTTGTGTGATTCTCTTCTTGATGGCTTGGGTCATTTTTCTGACATATACTTTCGAGCTTGGGCACACAATACAATGTTTTACATTGTGCGTATTGCAGTTAGTGAACTCTTTATGGTTCACAAACTTATTTCCATACGTGAATATAGAACCTTCCAAAGTACTGTCACAAGAGGAACAATTACCACATCTTTTGTGTCCTTTGATGGGTGGTAGTGAAAGAAAATTTCAAATTGACTGGATGTTTTTTTCTTTGTGGTGTTGGCACGTACCAATATGCCTTTTATGCTTTTATTATTCTTAAGCGAGAAGATGGGGAGATCTGCCAGGGGTCCAATGCCTTCACTGTGGTCCAGTTTTTTCATATAATTTTCTATACCTCGTTGGTACATCCAGAGAATGTGGTTACACAAACTAGAGGTGGATTTTCATTTTTTTATTTTGGTACAAGGAGTGTTTCCTTCGGAGTGTACCAGGCTCTTTTCATTGCTCTCTTCAGAAGTTTTCTTGGGTAATTGCGTTCTGGAGGTTTTTTCATGAGAATTTTGGCATTGGTAAAATAATCCTCTTTCTTAGTGCAATTACGTCTTTTTCTTAAAAACTGACTGAAGGGCAGATTTTCCCGGTGGTTACATTGGTAGAAACTTGAAAAGTGGAGTAAGGTGTTTCTATCCATTTTTGTGTACAGAGTTGTGTACAACAGCCCTTCTTCATGTTTTATAAATAGGTCCAGAAAACTCATCTCAGTTTTATTGAAATTTATCGTGAATTGAATGTCAATTGTTCCTGTTATTGACCCAGTTAAGGAATTCCATGATTTGTTCTCTTGATCCCCTCCATAACATAAAAACATGGTCAATATAAAGGTGCAACATCTTTATGTGTCCGTCGTATGGATTGTTACTGTAAATCCATCTGTCTTCAAATAGGGCCATAAACATTATTGCCATTTCAGGCGCAAAAGGACACCCCTTAGGAGCTCCTTTTATATGTACAAACCGAGTTTTGTTAAAATTAAAGCAGCTGTATTTTAGAAATATTTCAGCCAGTTGTAATATAGATGTGGTAGGCACATTATAGGGACGTACACGTTTTTCCAGGAAGAATTCAAAAGCTTTCAATCCTGCTTCTTGAGGGATATTTGTGTACAGACTGACGATGTACATTGTAACTAAATATTCTTCTTCAAATTGTTTACCCTCCAGTAGTGTGATAGCCTGCATTGTGTCTTTTATGAAGCTGGTGGTGTCTCCCACTAGGGTTTTTAAGAAGGTATCCACATATGTAGCCACGTATCTAGGATAGAATTCACTCCGGAGATAATTGGTCTTCCGGGAGGGTTCTGGATATCCTTATGGACATTTGGTAGGACGATATCATTGGTGTCCTGGGGTTGTCATTAATCAAGTATTGTGCTTCTTTTTTTGACAACCATCCTTCCAAAATGGAAGGATGGATGTAGAAAAAAAAACATTATACTTGATTAATGACAACCCCAGGACACCGATGATATACGCCAATGATATATGTCCTACCAAAAGTTGAATTTTAGACATATTTCAGCCAGTTGTAATATAAACGTGGTAGGCACAATATGGGGATGTACACATTTTTCCAGGAAGAATTTGATAGCTTCCAATCCTGCTTCTTGAGGGATATTTGTGTACAGACTGACGATGTCCAGTGTAACTAAATGTTCTTCTTCTTCTTCGAATCGTTTACCCTCCAGTAGTGTGATAGCCTGCATTGTGTTTTTTATGAAGCTGATGGTGTCTCCTACTAGGGGATTTAAGAAAGTGTCAATGTATTTAGGCGGTCTTTCATGGATAGAATTCACTCCTGAGATAATTGGTCTTCCAGGACGGTTTGAATATACTTATGTACTTTTGGCACGACGTATATCATTGGCCATGAAACAATATACTGTATATAGCAGATTTGGAAACGCCATCCAAGAAATCTGCCCAAACATCCAGTTTGGCTAGGAGTGTGGTCTTCGGACCTCATGTTTTGAAGGAGCTCAAAATAGGAGACTTGAAAGCCCTCCAATGTTGGATAGGCATGAAACAGTCAGACGTGTGGTTGGAGATAATGGGAATGTCATCTTAGTAAAAGAGATACAAGAAGCTGTAAGATGAGATGATGTCATCAAGGGATGTTGTAAATCAGGGTCATAGGAATGGGCCTGTGAATGCACGTTAACCACGACTAAGCGGTAGGGAGGTTCGGCTGATCACTGAGAAGCAGTGATCTGCTAAGTAGGTGGATAACCATTGAAAAACAAGGACCTGGGAGAAGGATTAGTGATTAGGCTACTTTGTATGAGTCTGTGGAAAGTAGTAGGCCTCTTTCTGCACCCTGTTTCATCTTTCTGCACTTCTCTTGCTTCTTTCTCTACCTTTCTTTCTCTCTTCTGGACTTCTGTTGCCTCTTTCTGTTTTTTTCTTGCTTCTTTTTGCACCTTTATTCCTCTTCCTGCACCTCTGTTGCCCCGTACTGTACTTCTCTTGCTTCTTCCTGTGCCTTTCTTCCTCTTTCTGTACATGTCCTACCTATGTAGGCATAGTTAGAAATTAGCATTTAAAAAATGTTAGAAATTCACTGGAAAAAATCACAGGTTTCAGGGACAATATAATTAGGAATAAGCATTTAAAAAACCTCAGATATTCACTGAAAAAAACACAGGTTTCAAGGATGTTATAGTTAGGCTGACATTTCACTCGTACAAAACCAGAGAAATTCTGCCGTTAAGGTTAGCTGAACTAACTATAACTCACGCCCCCACAATACACTGCTGATGACGTCACATATCACATCACTCATGACATGGTCAGTGACATCACTCATGACATCACTGATGACATCTCAAATGACATCACTTATGACATCACTAGTGACATCCTCCAGTGAATGTGTGTTTTTCTGAAATTTAAATATGTTTTATATATGTATATCTAAAAGTCGATGGAAGAATGACGGGGTAAATAAGTGTCTAATTGTATAGTTTTTTTGTAAAATTGATTGCACAACTGACTTATTAAGTATATCTTAGTAAATAGATGTATTAGCGAGTTATGTTTAAATATTTAATTATCTGTATCAGTGTCTCACTTTGTGTATAAGTGGCTGCATGGGTTGGTGAGTAGCAACATGAGTGTGTACATAGATTATTAGTTTGTTTTTTGAGTATCAGTATGAGTGTCTGTATGATTCGGTAGGGGATATTACTTAGTGTACAGATGCATGAATAATAGGCCTGGGCGAAGCACTACGCTACGCTCGTGGAGTTTGCGAAGTTTGCGCAATTTCGCACTACACGAGCTGCACGTAGCACAGTGTGAACACGCGTAGTGCAGCGTAGCGTAGTGCAGAGCTAATTTTTTGCTTGTTTGCGGTCCTGAACGTCATGTTCGCGACCGCGAGCAAGCAAAATGACATCCCGGCGAGATTCTCAACGCGGGGAGGTAAGGTTTCTCATTGTGAGTGGTTGCGCATGCTCGCGACCGCTCTCAATGAGAAACTACCAGTTCGCGTTGAGAAAGCTGCAGCTCGAGTAATAATCTACTCGAGCAGCAGAAAACTACAGCTCGCACTGTGCAAGATGCCGTTTTCAATGATTGCACAGTGCCGGATGCTTGTCCGCACTGTGCAATCATTGAAAACACTTCTGGCACAGTGCGAACATGCTACTACGCAGCTCGCGTAGTGCTACGTGAAGTTCATGTAGTGCGAAGTGCACTTCGCGTAGCTTCGCGTAGTGCTACTTAGCGAACTACGCCCACCCTTAATGAATAAGTGACTTACTGTTTGTATGTGTTTTGAAGACAGCATGTGTGCATGTGACTGTATGGGTGGATGAGTGTGTGTATGGGTGTGTTAGTGAATGAATGACTGTCTCAATAGTGTCTTTATGAGTAACTACAAATGTTTTAAACTAGTATATGTGAGTATTGATGTATATAAGTAAGGATATATGAGAGTGACAGATTGGAAGTGTTGCTGTATAAATAAGTATGTGTTTCTATAACTGATTGTTTAAGAGAGTAAGTAGGTATACGTTTCTTTAGAAATAAGTGTAGTGGGGTGTGTAGAGCTGTATATGCAAGTAAATGTATGTTTGATAGTTTATTTGCATGTGTGAGTATATGTGTGAATAACTCTGTGTATAAGTGTAGGTGTGTAACAGGATGTATAGGTGTATGAGTACAAATGATGAGTGAGCACATGTATGAGTAATTATATAGAACTATTGGTGAATTAGTGGATGTGTATGTAGATTTTGGAATTACTGAATAGGTTGCTCTAACTGGTATTGGTATCTCAATTGTTTTGAAAATGTACCCCGACAGGAGGTCTGCCACTCTTTCACAAGGATGATGTCATCAGTGATGTAATTTGAGATGTCATCAGTGATGTCATGAGTGATGTCACTGACCATGTCATGAGTGATGTAATATGTGACATCATCAGCAGTGCATTGCGGGCGCGCAAGTTATAGTTAGCTGAACTAACTATAATGGGGAATTTTAAAGGGTTTGTATGAGTGAAATGTCCATCTAACTATAACATGTGTGAAACCTATAGTTTTTCCAGTGCATTTCTAAGGTTTTTTGAATGCTAATTCCTAACTATAAAATGGCTTAAACCTATGTTTTTTTCAGTGAATTTCAAAGGTTTTTTAAATGCTAATTCCTAACTATAATGAGTGTGAAACCTATGGTTTTTTCAGTGAATTTCAAAGGTTTGGTAAATGATAATTTTTAAAGGTATTCATTATTATATTTCTGTCCTTCTATACTAATTTCCTACATTTTTATTATAAATATTTATAGGTATTTTATTTTTTAAGTTATATTTCATATTCGTATTTTAAAATAATAACAAAATAAAAGTCTAAAATAATTTTTGTATTATTTTTTTTTTCTCCCAATTTATGAAAATTAAATTCTATATATTTCCTTTTTGTATGATAGTATGGGACGCGTACGGTGATCGCACATACCTTGTACAAGTAATCATCTACTGCGCGTACCAATGCATACGTTCCGAATACATTTTGACGTTACGCTTCGCATCAACGCTCCTGTGTGACGTCATGTACAACGCCCCGTTCGCGTACGGCGCAAAAGTTTCTAATTGTTTAAAAACATATATTTATGTATTTAATGTACATACTAAGGAAAGACATGATCTGGGATAATCATGAAAATACTTTTTTTAACTTTTAATACCCGTATATTACTTTTGAAAGCAATTACGAAAAATCAACTGTACGTTGCACGTACTCGTAACGTAAACGCACAGTAAATGCACAGTAAATGCACTGCAAGTGTATGCAAAGCCATGTGAGCATAAAAGGAAAGTTTTGATGTGTCCATAATACTTCATATTTAAACTGTTGAAAGACCCTTCCTATTTTGATCATTCTACTTGGACTTTCTCAAGAGAAGCATCCATTCTGTGGAGCTGTACTCCTTTAGAACCAAACTATACAATGGCTGCTCTTTTTGAAAATTCATCAGAACTTTCCTGTGAGTAAGAATTTGTTGCTGAGAAACTTCAGAAAAAGAGAAAAGAAGCTTACATTTGGAAGTTTTTTTACATATCCTGAGGGACTAAAAAAAGTCAATGCACCGAAAGTAACTTGCAAGATCTGTGAGGTTACCCTTTACAGCTTGATCCCACTAAAAAGTACTCTTTCAATACAACCAGCATGGTTCACCATGTCAAAAATTTGCATCCAAATAACTATGCAAGGATAGCAACACAAACGTTGCATGAGAATCCTCAATCTGCAGTTCCTACTACCTCATCTCCACCACCACCTCCTCCGAGCAGTCCGCATCCTATTATTGTGCCAGTTTTCAGCTCTGAAATTTCATTGTAAATATTGCAACAAATTACTTTGTTACAATAAGCAGTCTATTGATCTCATTGTGAAGACTAAAGAAGAGCACCAAAGTCCAAAACATTAATTTTATTTTTAACTTTTTTGTTCCTGTTCCACCCTTTTTTTGTTTCCAGGTCCATTTTTTTGTTTTTGTAAAAAAAAAACTTGTTAAAAAAATACAGAAAAAATAGAAAACTAAAAAGACAAATATAACAGTTCTTATCAGACCTACCTTCACTGGTCAAAGAAAGAACTATGGGACATGTTATCAAGGACCGGTGTTAAAATGATCACTGTTTTATCGGCAGGAAACTGCCGATAAAATGAAGTTAATGGGCTTGATAATACACCCTTGTTAATTCCCATAGAAGCCCATGTTCTGGTGTTAACATGAGCTTCTATGGGAATTAACAAAGGCATATTATCAAGTCCATTATCGCTCTTTTATCGGCAGTTTCCTGCCGATAAGATGGTGATAATTTTAACACCGGTCCTTGATAATATACCCCTATATTTCTATATTAGTCTGTGAAAGTTTGTAAAAAATGAAAGTGTAGTTCATAAATGAATAAATGAATACATTAGTAGTCTATGGTGAAGGTGAAACTGCCAAGTGAGAGTGAAAGTGAGAGTGTCTGGCTGAATGTATAGCAGCTTCACTTTTAGAACAGTATATGCATAAGCACATACCGCTGATTGACTCACTAGAACATTGAACCAGTAGTGTGAGAGTGTTTGGTGAAAGTCTAATGATACACACTAGGAAATAGAACTTATAAAAGACAAGTTTGCCATTGCATAAAAAAATACGTATGTTGTCTATAAGAGTTTGAAACAGTCCATACCCTAAGACCCACTTTGCACCATGACTACTTGGGTAGTAGCTAAATGATTACAATTCTGGAAGCAGAGTGTCTCAAACCATTTTTATATAATAATACATTTATTCTTGTAACATTTCACAAGTTAATGCAGCTTCCATTATACTTTCATCAGGAATTTCATTTTCCTGGATATCATTGTCAAAAGTCAACAGATGAATCTCAATCTGATCTAATGCTTCCGCAAAAGCATCATCCAAGGTTTCAAGAAAATCACACCTGATATCTCCAACATTCATTTCTTCCACTTCAATAATGTTGCTCATGAAAGCTATGTTCATCTCTTCTACCACAGTGATAGTATTTTCAAAATCGTCTTCCATATTGTGTTCTGGATTTTCCATTGTAAATGTGTTATGCTGACCTCCTTCTACAAAAACATAAACACTTTATTTTATCTTTTTTCCTAATACAGTACATAAAACTAGCTTTATCAACTAATTCCTCCTTTAACAAATATTATATAAATACCATTCTCAACTACTTTATAACATTATATAATTATAATTATTTATATGAACATACAGTTTTAACATTTCTTAAAATTTCTTAAATTACCAAACCAGTCCCTCCTTATCACTATCTGAAAAAAAACAGGCTGTTATTATAAAGTACAGTAGCAAAACAAGTACAATATCTCTATTCACCTTACCTGGTCCAAACTAGTACATGTGTTGTAGTGAAATGCAAAGAATACTGGAACACTCAGTATATTTATCTTTCAAGATTTTCTAATCTATATAAAAGATACAAACCATCTTTGTATCATTGACATGCATACATGACGGAAAAAACAAAGAACAATTATTTAATAACCTACCCCTCTCTATCTCCATTCCTTATCTATAATTTAGTCTAACGCTACTAATAACCTATTCCATCATCTTTCGAACTAGCCTCTCCTCTAGTGTTTATCTGCAACCTTTGTGCTTTCTCTTCAGGAATATCTCTGAAGCAATTCAAAATGGGTCTGAACTCTGGAACGTCGTAGGTGAAGTGCGCACTCGTTAGGGAGCGCGCGCCTCACCAAGGATTCCACACAGGTGTGTGGTAAATGACTAGACCGCCACTGCGTCTTTCCTTAACACGGACATATTTGAATTCCTCTGTTGCACTAAAGTACTTCAAGTCTATTTCCTTGTGGATTCTTCATCTCTCCTGCACCAGTTAGGGTTTAGATAAGCCATTTTCGTATCCACTGATTAATTACGGGATCTGACAGGTACACTCAGTTTATAATTTTTTTAATGTCTTTAAAAAATACAAACCATCTTTACACACTAATGTTCTCCAATCCTTGTTTTGTTACTTCAGTTCGGTTGAAGCACATTCCATCGACCATTTTCAACAGTTCTTTGTCATTACCTTAAGCATAATGAATATTAAAACAATTATATATTATAAAATTACCATCTGTGGAAGACACAAAAAATACAGTAACAATATATCTTTTACAATACAAAATAATTTGTAAACTATTACATTTGCCTTTTTTGCTGCTCTAAGAATATATTGAATTTCACTAGAAACAGTGACTTCAACACTACTCATCACATAACAGGGGGCAAAAATCAATAAGATTATCTTTAAAAAAATTCAACATTCTCAATAAAAATGTAAGAAATCGAAATAAAACATATCAAATGTTTTTTCTAAGAGCAATTTCTTACGTAAATATGACAAAAAATCCTACAATATCAAAGCATTATGATTAATTTCCATACACTGTAATAATGTTACTTATAAATATATGCTGACAACATATACAAAATATACAACAAAAACTTGTTATTGCTTTTACATACTTTTCCGCATGGCCAAATAGTATGCGTCAAATTCTTACTTTGCAAACTATCCAATAGTAATCCCAGCCTTCTGATCCAAAACCACCGAAATCAATTCCTCAGTCTTCATCCCTCAACCCGACAATATTCAACATCTACATGGCCACCCTCACACAAGTAGCCCACCATCACAATTTAACAACATCTCCTATGCAAACAACACCCAGCTCATCCTCTTCCTCACCAAAAAGCGACACACCACCAAAAGCAACCTCCACGACACAATGAAGGAAGTCGCCAACTACATAAAGAGCAGCTCTCTAAACATGAACTCAAACAAAATGAAGGTACTCATCCTCAGACCCACCCCTCACCCTTGGACGACACCTGCTAGCTAACTACACTGTGGACAGTACCAACACCTACCAACCATGTCCACAACCTAGGATTCATCCTCCACTCCACATATTCCGCAGCATTTACAAGTGGATCCTAACCAAAAGAAGAAGAACAGTGACACAGGCCCTCATCAGCAGCAGACTACACTGTGACAAAACACTCTACACAGCAATTCAAGCCAAACACCTGCAACAACTACAACAAATCCAAAACACCTCCACCTGAGTGATCATCAATGTCCTCTGCTGCAGACACATCACTCACCACCTGATACAACTACACTGCCTCAATATCAACAAGACGATCACCTTCAAGCTCTTCACCCTCACTTAATAATTACTCTACAACACCAGAATAATCTACCTGAACAGCAATAATCCAGAAAGGCCAAATTTTGATCTTAAAATTTTTGGCTTTAAAATATTAGGTAAGAATTTGGTAACTCTTTAGGAAAACGTTGCTTAACCCCTTCGATGCTTGTGACAAGGTCAACTCGTCATGGGTTTTACCTGCCCTGTGCTTATGACGAGTTGACCTTGTCACAAACAATGGGATTTTGAAAATTCACTAGCAATAATGTGGTTAAGAACTAATTATCTATCATTACAATGTATCCAACCTTTCAGACATCTTAAATAAACAGTGTAAAGTCCAGATGTTGTAGAAAGTCCATCATGAAAAATAATTTAAACAGCTACAAAAGTTCTTCCTGATATTGAAACTTGACCAGCTACAACATTTTTAATTAAAGTTTCCAATTTTCTTCCATCACCTTTACAACGTTGCAGCATTAAAATTACATACTGTCCATATCTTTGTATAAATAATGTTGATGACATTTCTGATTTAGATTGGCACCCTCCATGTTTTGACTTGCTCCTCAAATTAGATTGTTAAAAGACACTGATTCACAGTCAGGTAAAGTCAAATATATTAATCTTTCAGTGTCTATGTTAGTGCTACATGTAAAAAATAATTCTCACAGACTGCGAGATTCCCTCTTCTGCCCACTTGCTTTTCAGCACTGTATTTTTTAGCGTAATTTTAAAAATGAATCCGCTTTCTACATTCAAATGACTAAGAATTGTGATGCATGTATTTTAATCAATTGCACCCGTTTTAAACTCTTGTGCTGTTTCCCGGTTCCCCTGTGCCCTGTTCCACCGCGGCTGCTCTGTGCCGATTGGAGTGGAGGGCCAGGTCGGGCGGCACCATCTTTAGTGAGGCCCAGTCCCTGGCTGGTCGGGAGAAAGCGGTCTAGCTCGGGGAGGGGCTTGGGCGATAAATAATGATATCCCATAGGGCGCGCAGCAGTCGCGCGCAGCGGGCGCGCCGTCTGCGCACCGAAGGAGCGCCAAAGGAGGGCCCGCCTGTGCTCGTCCGTGCCCCGGACAGGCCCAGGGCCAGCCACTCTGCTCGGCGACCCCCGGAGAAGGCCAGCCCTGAGAAACGCAAGTATTCTCGTCACAATCTCACGAGTCTTGCTCTCCCCGGTGGTAGATTGCCTTGTTTGCGCGCGGACCCAGACTGCGTTCTGGTGAAGTGCCCTCGCTGTGGCTTTCTTCCCCAGCCTTCCTTACCCCCACGTCCAGTCAGTCACACCGGAGTTACTTCCATCAGGGCGGGTCTGATTAATGCTAGATCCGTGGTGAGACATGCCGCCGATGTTTTTGAATTACTAGTGGATGGCCAGTTGGAGGTGCTGTTCGTCACGGAGACGTGGATGACCAGCACATCCGCTCCCAGCGTGGAACTTGCTGTTCCCAGAGGTTTTAAGATTGCTAGGGTAGACAGACCCTTGGGCAGAGGGGGCGGACTAGCCGTTATTTCTAAGGATGAGTGGCATTTCGCCTCTGAGCCACCGGTTGCGGGTGCTGAGGGCGAGGTTCTCCACTTTTCCATTATAATTTCCCCTCATTTCACCTTAGAAGGGTCCCTGATTTACAGGCCCCCGGGCCAGGCTAATCACTTTCTTGACTCTCTAGAAGAATATATAGTGCCGCGGGCCTTAAGTTTTCCAAAATTTCTTTTGGTCGGCGACCTAAATATTCATGTGGATGCTCCTGACTCACCTGAAGCCCGCAGGCTTGGTGAAATTCTCGACCTAGCACAGCTCAAGCAATGGGTGACTTCTCCGACGCATATGGGAGGTCATCTGCTTGATCTAGTTTGCTCCAACTTCCCCATTCAGACTGTTAGCGTTGAAAAAATAACCTGGTCGGATCACGATCTGGTTAGGTTCGCGGGGGAAATGGTGGAATCCGGTCTAACACCCCCCATACGCCACACCCAAAAGATCAACCTGCCCGCGTTTAAACAGGCCCTGTCAGGAGCCCGCCCAAGATCTACGAGGCTCCTAGATGAGGCGGTCTGCGGGTTTAATGAGTGGGTGTTGCAGGCGGCTACTGTATCCACCAAACACACTACTGTGTCTAGACTCCGGCGCTCTCCCTCCCAACCCTGGTACACCCCTGAGCTGAGGGAGATGAAACTAGGCTGTAAAAAACTAGAACGAGCGTGGAGATGTGGGTATAGCTCTGAGACCAAGACTGCTCTACGTTTAGCCCAAAAAGACTATTACGCAGCCATTAAGGTTGCTAAAGGGAACTACTATGCAGGGCGTATCGCTAAAGCTGATAACAATAATAGAGAGATTTTCGCTATTGTTAAGAGCTTTGTATCCCCTGTTGCGGATGCTACCACTCTCCCGTCCTCTGCGCAATGGTGCGAGGATCTGTCCACCTTCTTTATCAGCAAAATAGCCAGGATTCAGCAGGACCTACTAGCGGCTCTGCCTGCGGACTGTTTAGCGGCCAATGTGGGTCCTACAGTATGCCGTGCTCCGGACAGCAGCTTACGAACTTTGTGCAAGTTGCTGAGTGTGCTGTTCTGCCTCTTCTCCAGTCCCTGAAATCCGGCTCCCCCGCTGACCCGTGCCCAGCCCGTGTGCTTTCGGAGGTGGCGGAAACGGTCAGATAGTGAATCTTTCCCTGTCTTCAGGCAAAGTGCCTCTCGACTGGAAACGAGCCAAACTTCTGCCGCTCCTGAAAAAACCGGGACTGGACGCCACGGTCCCTGGGAACTATTGTCCCATATCCCTTTTGCCAGCACTCGCTAAAATCTGTGAGAAAGTGGTTCTTCTGCAATTGGAGAGTTTTGTAGAAACCTCCAATGCCATCCATCCTGCCCAATCGGGTTTTAGGGTGGCCTATAGCACCGAGACCTCGCTGGTGGAGATGACTGAGGCAATTCGGGAGTGTCTAGACGGAGGCAGCAGAGCGGTCCTGATTTTATTGGAACTCTCTGCTGCGTTCGATACCGTCCCCTACGAGCTCCTCCTCGCCAGGCTGTCTGCTATTGGTATTGGGGGGGTTGTTCTGGCCTGGTTGTCCTCTTTTCTCTACGATAGAACACAGCAGGTCTGAATGCCACCCCACGCCTCAGAGCCTAAATCACTTCTCACAGGGGTCCCTCAGGGATCCACTCTTAGTCCCCTACTGTTCAATATTTACATCACCACCCTGGTTTATCTAGCGGAACAGTATGGGGCTAAGATCATAGGGTATGCAGATGATACACAACTGCTGTTTACCTGGCCAGACGACAATCTGGATACGTCGGCAGTCCACCTGTGTCTGTCATCGGTATTTCGCTGGTTAACTCAGGCCCAGCTAAAATGCAATGAGGACAAATCCGAGGTGCTCTTTTATGGTTCCTTTCCCCCCTCGTTCAGGAATATGCTGTGGCCCCCAAACATTCCCAGCCCAAAAGAGATGGGGAGACCTGCGAAAAACCTTGGCATCTGGTTTGCAGAGGACCTTAGATTCGAGGACCATATTAAGAAGCTGACGGGTACCTGCTTTGCCATGCTGAGAATGCTTTGCAAATTCTTCCCTTTGCTCCCAAGGGATGCCAAGGAGACGGTTGCTCGGGCCCTCATACTGGCAAGGCTGGACTACGCGAATGCACTGTTCAGTGGCATTCCGGCCTACCTGGTGAAACGTCTGCAAATTATTCAGAATGCTGCTGTCCGTCTTCTATTCAACACCCCTAGATGGAAGAGTGTGCGCTCTGATCTGCACACTCTTCATTGGCTTCCCGTTGCACAGCGCATTCTGTTTAAGTCCCTGGTGCTCGCGTTCAGAGCAATCCATGATCAAGGCCCCTTGTATCTGAGAAAGAGATTCACTTGCTATGCCCCCGCCCGCACCCTCAGATCATCTACTCTGTTTAAACTGTCTCTTCCCCGCTTTAAACGAGCCAGACTCGGCGGTCAGTCGATCTCCGTGATAGCGGCTCGGGCCTGGAACGCCCTTCCTCTCCAGCTGCGCTCTATGCAAACTGTGACGTTATTCAAGAAAAATCTGAAAACCCATTTATTCAAGAGTGTAATCTAAGCTGTCTTCTTGCTGTTCTGTGTCTCCGCCTCTTCCAAACTCGCGCCAGGATACTCCCAAGTAACGGAGCGCGTTACCAAACGGTTTATACATACATACATGTTGCCATTTATAAGAAATGCCAAAAAGGTTTTCAATATCTATACCTTCATTTTCCCGTACAGCAAGCATAAACATTAAAAATTCCTGACAATCTTGCTGAATATTTGGCGTAAATTGACTAGAACCAGAACATATGTCTAAAACATTTAAAATATCAGAAACACTTTGTATTTTACTTTTATCACTACTACATTTCTCATAAACAGAATACAACAACGAACAGAATCTTTTGTCCCGATTTTCAACAATTTGCTGTTGCAAACTTTCAAGAACACAAATGAAAAGGGGGGGCCCTTGGCCCCCCCGCCCGCATGGCCCTGCAGCGATTCCCTCTCCCCTTGCCTCCCGGTGGTGTGGGGGCGTGATCTCCCGGCGTCCAATGATTACGCGGGAGGTGTGCGCCACACCACCGGTCGGCCGGCGCCCAATCCCTGACCCGGAAGACGTGGTGCAGTCTTCCGGGTCAGGGAAACGGGCGGTGAGGGGCGGGGGGAGGGGGCGGCCCGCCCTCTCCCCGCGTCCCCTGGAATAAAGGAGGGGGGAGTGCTCAGTTGGCCCTTCTTGTCGCCTGACGCTCCCCCACACTGGTCGTGCCCCGCGCTCAGGGCCTCCTAATTTTCTGTTCTTATCTTTCAGGTCAAGGATTGCTGCTGGAGTGTGTGGTAGTGCGACATTAAGAAGCAGACAGACGGTGCGCGGATCGTACGGTGTACAGTGGATGTGTGGAGTACGGGATGTAGAATACGCAGGACGCCGACGGTAAGAGGAGAGCGGGGGGCTCGCATTTCATTGCTTCGTGTGGCCGCCGGGTGGGTCTGCGTTAGAGTTTGGCCACCCCTAACAATCGGAATAGCCGGTGTGTTGCGGTCGCAGTTGCGTGGTGCTTATAGCCCCCTGCGTATTCTCCATCTGTTGAAGGTACAGGGTGCATGGGTTGCGAATCCGAGCAGTAAGCGAGTCGGTCAGTAGACAGAATGCCGGGAGCTAAGGGTGCTAAGGGGACAAAAATGGAAATGATGTTGCAGGCCATGATGCGTAAAATGAATGCCATGGATAAGAGATTGGATAAGGTTGATAGCCTAGAGGCTCGCGTGGAGGAGAGGATTGATGATATCACAGGCTCACGTGGTAGACCCAAACGGCAGATTGCTGCGCCTTTGCCAGATGGAGATTCCGACTCCTCGCCTTACAGGAACAAGACCAAGAGATCGAGGCGCTGAGCACCCACTCCTGCACCTGTGGCGGTTCCCACTACCCTATAGCCAGTAGTCCCGGCTCCCGTGGCACCGGCTCCTGCCTTGCCATCAGGGGCCCCTCCTGTCGGGCTGGCCCCGCCTGCCCCTGTTTGGCCGCTTCCGTTACCTCCCGTGCCGGCACCCATAGGGCCCCCTCCGCCGGTGTTGCTGGCAGTAGTGCCGGATGCTGAAGCTCCGATCCCACCCACACTACCCGCTCAGATAGCAGCTATACTCCCTTGGCTGCAGAAGGGGGGCATGATGCCCTCAACGCTAGACCATACCGCTGAGGTGGCCAAGATGGTGGAAAAGATTAGGGCGGCAACAGTTGCAAGTGGGGCTGCGGGCTCCGTTTCTCCTTCTTCTACAGGTATTGGTGCCGCTCAACTGAATGGAAGCATTGCTGGACCGGCCCCAGTGTCCGGTAATGGTAAGGAGGTGGCTTTGCCTCTCTTGGGGGACGCTACGATCCCGTCTAGGAGTGAAGATTTAGCGCAACATGTTTCTCGGGCGGTAAAAGAAATGATTTGGGCGGGAAAGTATATTTATATTTTCTCTCTGTTGTTGGACAATAGGGAAATGGTGAATGCCAAAATACTTAAGGAATGGATGCACCCTAGTGAATGGAGAGTACAGTTTGCTAAGTTTAAGGTGGAGGAAAAGCTGGTTAATTGGATCAGAGCCTTCTCCATCCTTACGGCTTTCACTGTTGAACGCCCTCCTAATGTACTGGCGGCAATGGCCTGATACCAGAGCAGGATTGTAGGGTTGAGCGAGCAGTACCCTGGGGAAGCATGAAAGGAATATGATGTAAATTTCAGGAAATCTAAGGAATTTGACTCTTCATTGACATGGGACAAGATTGACTCGCTGTCTTGGCACAAGCAGTTCTCAGGGAACACGGCCCCTGCCCAGCCCACTAGTATAGCCAGTGTGTTCCCCGCCAAACCCTAGCAGCCCTTTCATACAGCACAGGGGAATGAGTTCCCAGGGAAGAATAGGGGGGGCGGAGGGGAAAGGAAGGGTGTGTGTTGGGACTTTAATAAGCGCTCATGTACGAGGCCGGCCGGCACATGTAGATTCAGACATGCCTGCGCAATCTGTGGTCACACCTCCCATCCCGAGACAACATGCAGATCGAGAAGTGGTAATCAAAGTCAGAGAGGGGAGAAGAAACCAGAATACCATAGAAAGCATGGTTGGCCCCTCCCCCATTAATGTCCTGGCAATAATCCCATGGTTGAACAGATACCCAGACCACGCTGCGGCTGCCCTACTACAGGAAGGTTTCTCCCAAGGTTTCCGGAACCCGGCAGGGGGATACACAGGCAGCGCTCATTGTAGGAATCAGTTATCAGTACAGCATAACCCTGCAGTAGTGATTGGTAAGATTGAAAAGGAGCTGTCCATGGGCAGGATAGCTGGGCCATTCCTGGAGATGCCGGTGCCCGACTTTGTGTGTTCACCATTGGGTGTAATCCCCAAGAAGGAGAAGGGCGAGTTTAGACTGATTCACAACTTATTGGCACCAAGAGGGGCGTCCTTAAATGATGCTATAGATGAGGGTATTTGTAGTGTGAAATACGCTTCGTTTGACCAAGCAGTGGAGCTATTGCGGGGGTTGGGGTGGGGCGCTCTCATGGCTAAATCGGACATTGAATCTGCCTTTCGTCTGTTGCCGGTGCATCCTTTGGACCACCACCTCCTTGGTTTCGCCTTTGACGGCAAATTTTACATGGATAAATGCATGCCTATGGGTTGTTTGATTTCATGTGCTTACTTTGAGACTTTTAGCTCTTTTTTAGAGTGGGTCATGAGACAGTCCACGGGCCACGAACAGGTCATGCATTATTTGGACGACTTCCTTTTCCTGGGAGCGGCGGGGACTCAGGAGTGTGCCTGGGCATTGCAGGAATTTTGCGTGCTCATGCGGGCTTTCGGGGTTCCGCTAGCGCCTGGGAAGATGGTTGGCCCGTCCACCTGTTTGGAATTTCTGGGTATCAAAATTGATTCATTGGAAGGGTGCTTCAGGTTACCCAAAGACAAAGTGTTTAAGTTCAAGGCGGCCCTGCGCCAGTGCCTACTCAAGGACAAGGTTACCTTGCAGCAGCTACAGGAGACGGTGGGTCAATTGAACTTTGCATTGTGAGTCATCCCAATGGCACGCCCCTTCTCTCGGTCGATTGCCCAAGCCATGAAGGGTTTGAGAGAGAAACATCACCACATTAGGTTGCCATCCAAGGTTCGCAGGATATGCGGATATGGACGGCATTTCTGGAGGACTTCAATGGCAGGATAGTGTGGTCCGGCCCCCCCACGACATCAGCAGAGTTGGGTTTATGGACGGACGCTGCTGGTAGCGTGGGCTTTGGCGCCATTCTGGGGACCAAGTGGGTCGCCCAGAGATGGCCTGAGGAGTGGGGGTCATGGGGGTTGACCAACAACATTGGATTCCTGGAACTATTCCCGATATGGGTGGCACTGATGGTCTTGCCGGAGCACCTTAACAATCAGTCGATGGTGTTCTGGTCAGATAACATGAGCGTAGTAGAATGCATTAACCAACAAGCGGCACGGTGTCCATTCATACTACGCTTGGTAAAGGAGATTGTGCTACAATGTTGAAATTGAATGTGATTTTCAGAGCCAAACATGTGCCAGGTGTTCTCAATAATGCAGCTGACGCCCTTTCTCGCTTTAAAATGCAGGCATTCAGGGAGCAGCTTCCAGCAGCAGACCCCTCGCCAGCACCTTTTCCGGTTGCTCTCTGGTGGATTGGCGCCCCAGACTAACGTACCTCGTGGCATCTAGCGTAGCCCCCAGGACCAAGACAGCATATGAAGGGGCGTTCTTGTCTTACTGTACTTTCTCAGGGCACAATTGGGAGGTTAGCTTGGCACAGGAGGACAGTTTTGCTGCATACCTAGAGTTGATGCACAGGGAAGGGCGTTCGGTGGCAGCTGCAAATAGGCACAGGGCGGCGGTTTCCTTCTTCGCACAAGCCAAGGGCATGAGGGACCCTACGAACACGTTTGTAGTACGCAAGGCATTGAGGGGCTGGCGTCGCATTCAGGGACACTCGACAGATTCTAGAAAGCCGATTGGGCTGAGAAGGCTTACAGCCCTATTGTTGGCACTCCAGGGCATCTGTAGCTCAACATGGGTGGTGCTGCTTTTCAAAGCGGCGTTCACACTAGCATTCTATGGAGCTCTAAGGATAGGCGAGTTGGTAGCAGCGTCTAAGGGTGACAAACGGGGCGGCCTTCAAGTGGCCTGTGTGGTGATCCAGGCAGACACATGTGGGTGACAATTCAAAGATCGTAAATCGACCAGGAGGGACGGGGGATACCATAGTTCTCCACCGGGCTCGGACCAACCCTTGTTGCCCAGTCTCGTATGTAGAGGCTTTTAGTAGGCAGCGGGAGGGTACGCTGGGGGGGCACTATTATGTCACACGGATGGTACACCATTGACCAGGTATCAGTTTAGGAGAGTCCTGGAGCTGGTGGTCGCAAAAGCAGGCCTGGATCCCAAGGAATTTGGCACCCATTCTTTCAGAATTGGGGCAGCAACTGAGGCAGTTGTAAGGGGACTCCCAGTCGAAAATGGTAAAAGGATTGGGAGATGGTCATCTGAGTGTTACAAACGTTATGTTCGTATTGACATGTTGTGACATGGCCTGATGATTCAGGATTGGTATTTTTGGTTTTGCAGTTTCTCGAACCTGTCAGGCGGGGGAGGAACTCGCCGAATGTCGGCAAGAAACATCAGCTTCGCAACACAAGCAACAGGAAGATCAACGGACATTGATGACTTGGATTGTGGGCCACTCTTATGTTCGGCGCGCACAAAATGTGTTTCTTTCAGGTGAAAGGAGGAAAAGGGCTGAGGAAAAGGGGTTCTCCGTTTTCCTCTTTGGGAGGGGAGGCTTAGGCATTAGACAGTTCAAAGACTACTTTCTGAAACTATTATCTCAGCAACCCGCTCCCCCGTCAGTGGTGATACTTCACCTGGGGGAGAATGATTTGACCAAACTAGGGAGGCGCATCCTAATAGAAGAAATTACCTCCACTGCAGGGTGGGTGTCCAGAACATGCTCGGGTTGCACGGTAGTTTGGTCGCAACTTATTCCTCGTTGGCAGTGGCGAGGGGGGGACTCGCTCAAGGCGTTGAATCACTCAGTAAAGAGGATCAACACACAGTTGGACAAATTATTTCGAGCCCCCCGGTTGCAGACGATTCCTCACGGGTGTATTTGGGGGGAGCATTTCTACCTGCGGGACGGGGTGCACTTGACTGAGGCTGGGAATGTCCTATGGTCGAACAACATATTAGCATGGCTAGAGGGATTTGTGAGGTGAACATGATCTTTCTTAGGAGTAGGAAGGGGGAGGCCAGATCGTCGGGTAACAATGCTGGCATGTGGCGGTAAGGTCATGACCGATGAGCAGCTATTTTAAGGGTTGAGGGGGCGGCATCATCCTTTGGAGGTGTCCGCCCAGGGGGAGGAGGGGTCACTGGCCCCTCCTAGAACTTCAGGGGCAGCTGGTGATGCGAGTTAAGGCCCTCCTTTAGTGGTTAAATGGAGTTCACGGGGTGGACCAAGTAATTAACAGGCTCGGCTGCATGGGTGGACCGAGTAATTAACAGGCTCGGCTGCATGGGTGGACCGAGTAATTAACGGGCTCGGCTGCATGGTTGGACCGAGTGATTAATGGGCTCGGCTGCACGGGTGGACCGGGTAATTAACGGGCCCGGCTGTGCATGCGCACCTGCGGTAAGGGCGCAGCTTGTAAGACCTGACACCAGTTAGCGACCTTGCCATATGGCCATAAATGTTAGTATGCAAAAATGTTCAGATGAGGATGTTAGATTCGGTTAGGAAACAAGTTGTATTAGAATCTTGTTAAGGTTAGCCTATCACACTTGTCGATATGAATGTATCTAAATGTTCCTGAATATTTTTGCATAAAAATTGTATATTTTGTTTAACAATTTTATTATTTTGTATCTTAATAAATACGGCCGGGGGGTCTTGCTATCCCCCGCCTTCCCAAGACAAATCATGTTCTGTGTCGATGTGTTCTGGGTCGATGTGGGTATAAAGGGAGAGGGGCGGTAACCGTCACTGACATGTGAAAAAGGGGGGCGATCCCCTCTCCGCTTGCCTCCCGGTGGTGTGGGGGTGTGATCTCCCAGCGTCCAATGATAACGCGGGAGGTGTGCGCCACACCACCGGTCGGCCGGCGCCTAATCCCTGAACCGGGAGGCGTGGTGCTGTCTTCCGGGTCAGTGGGGCGGGCGGCGAGGGGCGGGGGAAGGGGACGGCCCGCCCTCTCCCTGCGTCCCTGGGAATAAAAGAGGGGGGAGCGCTCAGTTGGCCCTTCTTGTCACCTGACGCTCCCCCACACTGGTAGTGCCCCGCGCTCGGGGCCTCCTAATTTTCCCCACCCACCATCCCTGGAACAAAGCTGTATTGTGCATTATGTATACCTGTTTTGTTATTAATTGAGTTGTTTCCCTTTTAGGATGTATAATTGAAGTATAAATGTCGGTTAGAATGTTTGATGTATAATGTAATTGTGCATTTCTCTTGTGTACTAAGTATTGGCTTCCCGTTTGGGGAGTAGTGTTAAAATGTAAATAATGTTTGCTATTTTGTTTAGGCCTTTTTTCCCATAGTAGCCTGTGATGGTATGTCATGACATGTTGATGTATAGAGTGTAGCTGTCCTTTAGTGCCTTTTTCCACAGGTCATCGTATTTATTAGGGTATTTGACATGCGGTAAGGTCATGACCGGTGAGCAGCTATTTTAAGGTCTGAGAGGGCGGCATCATCCTTTGGAGGTGTCCGCCCAGGGGGAGGAGGGGTCACTGGCCCCTCCTAGAACTTCAGGGGCAGCTGGTGACGCAAGTTAGGGCCCTCCTTCAGTGGTTAAATGGAGTTCACGGGGTGGACCAAGTAATTAACGGGCTCGGCTGCATGGGTGGACCGAGTAATTAACGGGCTCGGCTGCATGGGTGGAGGGAGTAATTAACAGGCTCGGCTGCACGGGTGGACCGGGTAAATAACGGGCCCGGCTGCGCATGCGCACCTGCGGTAAGGGCGCAGCTTGAAAGACCTGACACCGGTTAGCGACCTTGCCATATGGCCATAAATATTAGTATGCAAAAATGTTCAGATGAGGATGTTAGATTCGGTTAGGAAACAAGCTGTAGTAGAATCTTGTTAAGGTTAGCCAATCACACTTGTCGATATGAATGTATCTAAATGTTCCTGAATATTTTTGCATAAAAAGTGTATATTTTGTTTCAAAATTTTATTATTTTGTATCTTAATAAATACGGCCGGGGGGTCTTGCGATCCCACGCCTTCCAAAGACAAATCATGTTCCGTGTCGATGTGTTCTGGGTTGATGTGGGTATACAGGGAGGGGGGCGGTAGCCGTCACTGACCATGCAACAATAACAACTATATCAGCATAGCAGTTTACACCACAACTATTTTCAAACCGATAACCAACATTCTCTTCAACACTGTCCTTTTTCTTTTTGCTTGCAGGCGCAACTTCACGTTGTTTTTTTGTTTCACTACAGATATTCTCAGATCTTCTTTTTCTACCTACCACACGCTTTTCAAATACTGGATATTGACCTAAATTAGGCTCATATTCTCTCCTTAATCTATTACACTCTTTTACACAATTTACATTTGCACTAACCTTTGTTTAATCAAAATGAATCAAGTACAATCCAGATAAAGTTCTGACTCGAGACAAAGCAACATATGCCATTCCCTTTTTAAACACAGTACTTCCAATATTCACTAAAGCACTATCTACACTTAAACCTTGAGATTTATGAATGGTCACTGCATACGCCAAAGAAACAGGAAACTGTTTTCCTTGAACATACAAGTCTTTTACAAGCAAAAACCGAGCTGAACAACGACTAAATTGTTGTACTTCTTCAATTTGATCAAATTTGATTTTCAAAAATTCATCACCATCTCTATTTACGTAATTTTTAATTTTTTTTAATTTTTGAAAACCTTTATTGCACAATGTCATGATACAAATACGGGCCTACAACCATCCGGCCGGCCACGATAACATTTGAGGCACTTCAGCAAGCAATACGGCACCGCGGTAGTTCTACAATCGAATTACAGTCGACTCGAGTTTCACTGGGGAGATATATACTACCGGGGAGCAGGAGAATGAAGGTTTATTTTATTAGTTTGTATGAAGTATAGTTATTATAAAGACTAGGGAGGATCAAGGACCAAACATACCAACCAAAACTGAAGTGGGCGACGCTTAGCAAAGAGATACTGCGAGCGTGAAGACAACATCAAAATGGCGGCACCAAGGCAGCACACAAGGATAGACAATCACAGGATACGTTGCGTGCCAATTGCTACCCACCCCCCTACAACTAACGCCATTGAACCGATGAAAAAAGTGGAAAGAAAAAGGAATGCAGAAAGAAGAAAAATAAGGCCCATAGAACCAAGCGGATAAAATAATAAACCCCCCCCTATCCCCCACCCTACACGCATGCAGAGGCTACGGCCTACCCCCCCTAGCAGTGTGTCTGTTGCCCCAAAAGAGTACCCGAAATAAAGAAGAAGAAAAGGAAGAAAGAGGAAACCTATATTACCGGAGCAGGGCCAACCATTTGCACCAGAAACAGCATCACGAATATTATCGGCCATCTTACCCCCGACTCCTAATCAAATCCTAGCCAACATCCAGCTCTCCCATCTATACAGCCCAATCGTACGAATGTAAGCAACGGCAAGTAGGAAGGGGAAAAAGCAGAGTCAACCTTGTCCCTTGCGATCCGGCGTGCCAGTGAGGTACAGTGGCGAGGGAGTCATACTGAACAGGAGAAGCAGCCAAAACGACCACAGCGAGTCAAGGCACCGTTCAACATGTTCCATCCGGCGCAGGACAGTGTGGTCCACAAAGATATATTGCAGGCAAACATCCAGCAGCAGTCCTCCGAAGTTAGACAATCCAAGCAGAAGCAGCATGTTCAGAATAAAAGTACCATTCTCGCCAGTAGTTCCCGGTGGAGGCAGCAGGCATGGCGTCCCAGGGCGATCCCCCAGCAGCTGTACCAATGCAGGAATCACGCTTTTCGCCATTGCTGTGACCGGCAGCGTAACGAAGATGTTCGGCTCCTTCACCTTCAGTGCCTCACCACATCTCCGAAGAGGCAGATCGCTGCACTCGAACCCGGGGTGTGGCGAAGTGTCCCGCACGCGAGCGCCAGCTCGGCCAGTCGGGGAAAGGGGAGGCAACATGTCATCCAAGCGACCCTCCAAATCCCGGACATTGCAGCCCAAGGCGCCCCTCAAATCGGCCAAAGCACTCAATACATCGCCGATATTTAACGGCGCCTCGTCCCGCGTAGGAGCAGCAAGGAGTCGGCCGTAGCGGGCACCCCCAGCACAGTCCAGTTTGTCAATACCAAGCGCTAGCCACTCCGCCCAAGATGGCCTCCTCCGTCTCCGCTTGAGGATAAGGAGACTCACAGGATCGACCGGGGAGAGGGATACAATTGTAGCGACGACGGGGATGTAGCTAGAAAAGCATAGAAATCACAGGAAAGATTGTTGCGTCTCCGCTGGAGGGCGAGAGCGTCTGCCTCTTCTCACCGGCCGCCTCGCCCTGCCCTCAGTGGCCGATGTTGCAGCAATCCGGCCAAGCACAGCCGAGAACAAAGGACCGGTCCCCTTCGCCGATCCCAATCAGGCAAACAAGGCATCCCGTCTCTTCCATAGCAGGGAGACGGACATGGAACACATCGCTAGAACCAGCTTTGCTTCCCGAGCCCAGTACCGCGCCACAATCACAAAACAGCAAGCAGGAGAAGAAGCGGTACGGGAGGGAAGCAGACGGATCGGCGGAGCCGAGGGCTCAGGCGGCCATCACGGTTGCTGGTTAGGCTCCTCCTCCTCTATTTACGTAATTAACTAAAATAACAACTTTACCCATTGCTCCATTTACTAAACCTTTTTCCACATTCAAATTACGTCGTAAAATTACCCTACAGATTACACATGCATACAAATTATTTTCTAAACCAGCAGTTTTACTTATCGATTTCTCTAAAGAATCCAATTTCCTCTTCAACTATTCACTCAAAATAATAGTGATTCCTTCATGTTCTATTTTATCAATAGCTTACAATTTTAAAATTTCTTCATTTTCCAACTTCAACATTTCTTCATTGAATTTAGAACATTCACGTAGTGTTGGCATTAAGCAGATTACAGATTTATTTTCTGCAATTGTCATGTATATTTTCTCTGGTACAATTTTTTCATTTGGAAACAAATTGGAAAGTAATCGTCTCTGTAAAGCTTGTTTGCCATGTGCAGTCATTTTTCCATTTCTTATATCTTGAAGAATAGTTCCATAATCAACATCATTTGCTTGTCGCTTATTTGTAATAAGTTCCTTATACTCAAAATATGACCAAATGTTTACATTTCCAATAGTCCCCAAAGACTTTCTAGTACCTTCATGCAACAGTGTTTTAAACACTGGTTGTCCTTTTACAGGAGTAAGTTGTGGAAGATCTCCAAAAACTATGACGTGCTTTGCTCCAAATAATACGTCATACTCTATTTTAAGAATTTGCTGCATTCTTAAATGCACAAAAGCAAACATTAAGTTTGATACCATGCTTACCTCATCAATAATAAGAAGTTTCATTTTCCTCAAAACTCTTGAAACTTCACAACAAGCTTCTCCAGATAGCTTGTAGTATTCTAATTTGTTTTCATGCTCTACTGGTAGCATTAATAAACGATGTTAAGTGATTCCTTTAATATTGTGGGCTGCTAATCCAGTTGGCGCAGTGAGAACACAAGACAAATGCAACTCAGTTGTTTTGTCTCAAAAACATCTGATTACTTAAATTAAAAAACTTTTGCCTGTTCCAGCTTGTCCAATCACCTACATTCGGATAGGTTCAAATGATGAGTAAGAGCACTCTATCTTCTCATAAAGTAATCCATGGTCAATCTATTCTCTCACTTGCTCATATATTTCTTTCTGCTCAAGATTTAGTTGTTCTTCCAAATTTCCTAAGTTTCTAAAATCTTCTTGACCTTGAAACATTGCTGTTTTCACCTCTTCCATAGCAGTTGCTGCTTCAATTTGAAAAATTGGTTCTCCTAGTGGGTCCTGACTCAAAGGAGCAGAATTTTGACTCTCTTGAGAACTGTCTCTAGCAATCTCAGCTGCAATTGTAGCTTTTACTCAATTTTTTCATTCAACATTTTCACATATATAGCAAAAACAGCACATTGTATAGAATCTTTAGTTGCATTGATAGAATCTTGATAGCTCTCGAAATCTCCAAGAAATTCCACTTTTGAATGCCATGGCTTGAAAAGTTACAAAAGAGCTAAATAGTAAAATTCCATTTTGTCAGGTGTTTCGCAACTCAGTTTATGGTAATTCATCAAATGTCCTTTTCTTTGTTACACCAGACATCCTTCGGAACCAATCACGGCATATATACCATTATTGATGTTTTCTGTAATATTCCGTTTAAAAATATAGTTTTTCAGCACTTCATAGAGACAAATGTTCTCAAGATGATGACTTCCATTTGGATAATATGTACCCAACATATTTGTTTTCACAATATCTATACTTTCAGGCTCTTTTTCATCTAAATATTCAATTTCTTTTACAGATTTAAGAACTCGGTTACGTGTTGCAGCAAGACCTAGACTCACCCAAAGGATTCTTCTTGATTTGGAGTATAGACTTGCAGATGATAGGCGACCCGAGCATTCATACGCTCCAATTTCTCGATGAGATAACATCTTCTAAACGGTAAGTATATAATTTCTTACTTAGACTCTTGTCGTGGAAAATCTATTCCCACATTTCCTTCAATTCCGTCTTTTCTGATTTTGTTATGTACGATGTTACATATCGAGCAACAGCAATGGAATTGTCTGCAACATATTGAATATCCTTGTTAGCATTCCACATAGACAAAATGACTGGACTATAGTCATTTATGTATTTTGACTCCTTGTTTCCTCTTAAGTTGTAGGTATTTTTTTGAGACTTTCTTGTGATAGTATGTCGCAAAGATGACATGAAACTGTTCACTCTTCCATTTGATATTACTGGACGTGGAAATGCAAAGCAACATTTGGTGTAGAATTTGTCCTTAGATTTTTACTTTTGACAACAGTATTTCCCACAACAATGGTTTTGGAATCGTAAGACTTGTTGTCTTAAGTCCTTATCTTGTGTACTCTTGGGTATATCACATGTAGCATATTCTTCAATAAAAGACAGCACAGTATCATCTGAGTCTGTACCAAATTTGGGAGTATCTTTGATCCATATTAGCATGTGTATGTGAAGAGCACCTCCTGCTTGATACTCCTTTCTCCAAAAGAAGTCCAAAACCTCTCGAAGAGGAGGATTTTTTTATTGGTGATAAAATACATCATCGCTTCAAATATATGATTGAAATACCTGCTGGGTGCACAGGCTTTCCTACAAGAACCTGCACGCTTAAAAGTTGTCAAGAATGGCCATACCTATTTTTTTGCAGGAGAGAAGGAAATTGAGCAGGCTATAGCTAAGTGGAAAAAGGAGACTGAAGCACAAACATAGAATGAGAGCTACAAATAACTGACTTCGGCAATTTCTCCTCTCTAATTCCTAATCTCTTATGTTTTCTTCTTGTTAGTATGGCCTCATATTTAGCTTATGCTCAGTTCAGGCTTAGCTGCTGTCCAGTTGTATTTGGTTTAGGGATAGAGGACAGCATTCAGCATCAACTCAATATTAATATATGTATTATACAAAGGGATGCATAGCTATATATCTTTGGCAAACGTAAGTATTCATTTAGGGAGAAGGGAAACTTTTCTTGACATTAGATTAGGGTGTACAGGGAGAGCACTTGGTTGGAACTCTGTAGGGGCTGCCTAGTTAGCGGCAGCTGGGTAAAGGGGGGAATTCTATTCCAAGGGATAGGGTGGGGGGGTGTCAGGCTATGGAGGGAAGGGGGCAGGGGAGCAAAAAACGTCATCATTAGGGCACTGCAGGCTAGTAAGTATTATCTTTTGTTTCAATGCTATTTTAACAACCTTATATCTGAAAGGCAAGATAGCAAAAATAAATAAAGTAATGACTATTGATATATTAAAGGGGATATGGGCAAGAGCTAGGAATAACTATTATGGCTCAGGGTAAGTGCTTCGTCTGGAATGTGGCTGGCCTCAATAGTACTACTAAACGCAAGCTAGTTCGGGAGGAGTTGAGAATGTATCAACCCCATTTAATAGCCATAACAGAAACAGATATTGCTCGAAAGATCGCAACTTGCTAAAACAATTGGGGTACGAAATTATCACAAGCACCCCACAATCAATATCTTTAAAAGGGTTAGCCATACCTAAAGACAAACTGTTTGACTGTAGAGTGTTAAAAAGTTAATCAGATCAGCGTGGACGCTGGGCACGTACTCAACTAGAGATAGGAGGCAAAACATTTGTGGTGTGCGCAGTCTACGGCCCTAATGTGGACGACCCTCAGAGGGTGGTCCAAAGACCTCCCTCAGAGGCACTCTCATCTACAGACCCCCGGGACCACGCACACAATTCAGCGAAGCCATCGCAGACTTCATCAGCCCGCACGCCCTCACCTCCTCAGACTACATCCGCCTAGGGGACCTCAACTTCCACCTGGAGAACAACAATGACAGCAACACCACCACCCTGCTGGACAGCCTCACCAACCTCGGACTCAAGCAACTGGTGAACACCCCCACCCACTACGCCGGCCACACGCTTGACCCCGTCTTTTCCTCCAGCAAGCACATCTCCTTCAGCCACTCCACTGGACTTCATTGGAGGGATCACCGCTGCGTCCACTTCAACTTCAGGAGAACCAGGACCCACCACCACCCGCAACAGGCTGCCTGCAGGAGCTGGAGCAAGATCACCACCGACCAGCTCACCACCTCCCTCAGCCAGAACCCTCCCACCAACACAACGGACCCCAACGAAGCAGCCCGCAACTTCACACAGTGGCTCAACAACTGCGCCGATGACGTCTCACCTCTGAAGAACCCACCCAGCAGACCCGGCAGCAAGAAAGCCTTGTGGTTCACCAACGAACTCAAAACCTCCCAAAAAAACTGCTGCACCCTCGAAAAAGACTGGCACCACGACCAGACCACAGGAATCATGACAACCCTCAAGAACGCCACCCGCATACACCACCAGCTGATCCACACCACCAAAAGGACAACATTCAAAGAACGACTGGACAACAACGCCCACAACAGCAAGGAACTCTTCAGCGCTGTCAAAGAGCTCTCCAACCCAAGCGCCGGAAACAACGACATCACACCCTCGCAAGACCTCTGCAACTCTCTCTCCTCATTCTTCCACCGCAAGATCGCCAACATACACTTCAGCTTCGGCGCACAGACCACGCCCCCAACCACCGGACCAACACCCCCCACCACCACCCTCTGAAACTGGACCCCGGTCAGCACCGAAGACACCACCTGCACGATGAACACTATCCACTCCGGATCCCCAACCGACCCCAGCCCCACCAAGTCTTCAACAAGGCTGACTCCATCATCGCACCCCAACTCCGGGACATCATCAACATCTCCTTCACCACCGCCACCTTCCCGGAGAGCTCAGCACCATCCTGAAGAAACCGACATTGGACCCCACAGACCTCAAGAACTTCCGCCATCTCTCGCTCCTCCCTTTTCCTGCCAATGTCATAGAGAAGACCATCAACAAACAGCTCGCCGACTTCCTCGAGACAAACGGCTTTCCGGGCCAACCACAGCACCGAGCCCGCCCTCATTGCAGCCACTGATGACATCAGATCCCTGCTCGACAACGGGGAAACAGCTTCCCTCATCCTCCTTGACCTTTGTGCAGCATTCGACACAGTTTGCCACCGCACACTGATACAGCCCCTCAGAAACATCGGAATCCAAGGGAAGGCACTGGAATGGATCATCTTGTTCCACGCCGGAAGAACCCAGCGAGTCCGCCTTCCCCCGTTCCGATCTGCAGCCACCAAAGTCATCTGCGGCGTACCTCAAGGATCCTCGCTCAGCCCCACCCTCTTCAACATCTACATGAGCCCCCTTGCAGGCATCGCACGCCAACACAACCTTAAAATCATTTCCTACGCCGATGACACCCAGCTGATTTTCTCCCTCACCAACGACCCCGCCACCGCCAGAGCCAGCCTATACGAAGGAATGAAAGACGTCGCTGAGTAGATGAAGACCAGCCACCTGAAACTGAACTCAGACAAGACAGAAGTCCTCATCCTGGGATCATCCCATTCCACGTGTGACGACTCCTGGTGGCCCCCCTGCCCTGGGCACCACCCCCAAGCCAACAGACCACGCACGAAACCTGGGCTTCATCCTGGACTCCTCCCTCTCGATGACCAAACAAGTCAACGCCGTCTCATCATCCTGTTTCAACACCCTGCGCATGCTCCAAAAGATCTTTCGATGGATCCCCACCGAAACCAGGAAGACGGTCACCCAGGCCCTCGTCACCAGCCGACTGGACTACGGAAACACCCTCTACACTGGAATCAAGGCCAAACTACAGAGAAGACTGCAGCGCATACAGAACGCCTCCGCATGACTCGTCCTGGACATCCCCTTGCCACAACCACATCTCCGTCCACCTGAGAGACCTGCACTGGCTCCCCATCAGCAAGAGGATCACGTTTAGGCTCCTCACCCATGCACACAAGACTCTCCACGACCTGGGCCCAAAGTACCTCAACAACCGCCTCACTTTCTACACCCCCACCCGCCGGCTGTGATCAACCGGCCTCGCCCTTGCCACCGTACCACGCATTCGCAGAGCCACCGCCGGAGGAAGATCCTTCTCCTACCTGGCAGCCAAGGCATGGAACTCCCTCCCCATCCACCTACGGCTGACCCAGGACCATGTCTCCTTCAGGAAGCAACTCAAGACCTGGCTTTTCGAGTAGTAACAGACCCCTCCCCCCCAGCGCCTTGAGACCCTAGCGGGTGAGTAGCGCGCTATATAAATCTGATTGATTGATTGATTGATCGACCCTGCAATTTTTGAACATCTTAGCTTCGAATTGCTGAATTGGGAGGGGGAAAAATTGATAGTGGGGAATTTTAATTGCGTCATGGACTATGGCTTGGACTCTTCGGGTAAAAGCAGAGCCCAAAGAATGTGCAAGACACGTGCCGCAATACTTCAAATAGCAAGGCTACAATATGTTAATGATCTATGGAGAAATAAATACCCAACAATACCAGGTTATATATATTATTCGGTCCCTCATAAATATTAATCACTGATTGATATGGTTTGGGTATCAGATGGATTAACTAGAACATTAAAAATTGAAATATGTCCCCGCGTAACATCTGATCATAATCCTATCAGGCTAGTATTCCGGATTAATGTAGTAAAGAGGGAGACTACACCATTTTCATTTCCAAGATATTTGCTGACAGACAGCGACTATTTAGATAATACGACTAGGCAATTGGAAGAGTTCTTTAGAGTTAATACGGGAACAGCCTCACTGACGATTGTATGGGATACCATGAAGGCTTTCGTTCGTGGTATTACACAAAAATATATCTATGAGAGAAATAAGAAATGTAGAAATGAAACAGAGTCTTTAATAAGCACTCTATGCACCCTAGAGGTGCAGCATATAGAGGCTGGAAATAAAGATCAGACTACCCAAAATACTCTGCTTCTATTATTAATAGACGCAAGAGTATTAGTGAAGAAGACCCTGCGGGAAAAAATGGCATCTAGCTTTACTAAACATCGACTGGAGAAATATGAATATGGTGAACATATAGGGCCGATACTGGCTTATCAGACTGCAGAAGCAATAGCAAAAACTAAGATCAGTGCTATAAGGGGCTTAGACGGATATCTACACACTGAACCGTCGGCAATTTTAGAGCAATTTCCATTGTTCTATCAGAAACTCTATTCCCTTACATGGGATCTGAATCAGGAAGATATACTAAACTATTTTGAGGACAGTGGCATATCATTTGCTGATGAGGAGGAATCAGCTAAACTAGAAGACCTAGAGTCTATAGAAGAAGTGGAACTGGCTTTATCAGCACTACCAATGGGGAAGGCAGCCGGAGTTGACTCACTGCCACTAGGATTTTATTAATCTTTTAAAAGAATACTAATACTGCCTATGTGCAAAATGATACAATCTGTGGCAGTAAGCGTTCAGGTACCGGAATCATGGAATACAACACAAATAGTATTTTTCCTAAAAAAGGGTTAATCTCCAACAGAATGTGGGTCTATCTCATTAATTAATACTGACGCAAAGGTCTTTTCTAAGATCTTGGCAACTCGTCTAGCTCTACTTTGAATAGTCTCCGATAGACAACACGGATTCATCATTGGGAGGGACACCACTGCTCACGTCAATACAGCTATTGAGGCATTTGACTATGCAGAAAAAAAAGGGATTGATTTCGGTATGATATTTTTAGACGCTGAAAAGGCCTTTGATCGAGTTAGGTGGAACTTCTTATGGGCGGTATTAGTTAAAATTGGTCTCGGGCCTCAATTTTGGTCCTGTGTACAATCTTTATACCGTAATCCACAGGCCAAGCTGTCATACGGGGGAATGGGCTCATCTTCATTCCAGATTTTGTGCGGGACAAGGCAAGGATGACCTTTATCCCCGTTATTATTTGCTCTTTATATAGATCCATTCCTGGGGACACTACAAAAATGCGTACAAATCATACCTCTAAGAGCTGAAATATCAAATTAAAGGTCACAGCCCATGCAGACGATATTGCAGTTTATGCAATCAATCCAGAAGAAGCTGTAAGGAGCATCAAGATAGAAGTAGACACATTTGGCAAAGTTGCAGGCTACAAATTGAATGCTGACAAAACTCAGGTACTAACTACTGTGGGGATCCAGAACTTTGTTACTGGATCTTGTGTCACTGTAACTTACTTGGAAGTAAAGATAACAGCTAGGATTAACCAGATCATTGATTTAAATTATGCACACTTGTTAAAGGAAACTCTTAAATTGCTAAAAATATGGCATAGGCTTCCTATAGGTCTGTTAGGCAGGCCTGATCAAAATGAAAATATGGCCTAAATTCTTATTTTTATTCCGTTCAATTCCTCTAAAAGTCCCCAACAATTTTTTAAAAAAAATTAGAGAGGTTCTTAGCAGTTTTACTCGGGGATATAAAAAACCAAGGAGGGCCATCAAATTACTTAAATCTACATATGATCAAGGAGGCCCTGGTCTCCCAGACTTTAAAATCTATTTCTGGGCCGCTTTTATGGGCCGTTTTCGTAGCTTGATTGGCCTAGATCAGTCTGATTTTGTGTTTAGGTTTATGCTTGGGAATCAGAGGGATACACTCTTATACGGGATTAGAGATCCAAACTATTTCAAAAGGGTAAAGTTCAAGACATTAAGGGGTATTGCTTATATTTGGCAAGCAATGTCTATTAGGTGCAACTTGCCGATATTCCATAAAAACTACCCATTGTGGGAGAATCCAACTTTCCCTGAGGTATTTAAGGATCAAGCGAGTAAAATTTGGGCAAACCATGGAGTAAATTGTCTGGGGGATTTACATAATGATAGAGATATCAAATCATTTGAAAATCTAAGACTGGCCTATAAACTTTCATCCCATTGTTTTTTTTAAATATATACAGATTAAAAATTATCTTGTCTGGCTGTAAAATAAATAAGACATTCAACAATTTGGGATTGTATTAATGGGGAGAAGTCTAAATCTCTCATTGGCTCAATGTATGCCCTCCTATATAACCATAGACCATTGGGCAGTGAGAAATTAGCAGAACTCTGGACTCAAACTCTGGGGACAACCGTCTCACCCAGAATGATTGAACAAGTATTAGGCTATGTTAAAAATTCAGTCCACTCTGTCAGTCTACAACTTCAACGAACACGCATTACCTGCATGATGTATTATACCCCTGCTAGAATAGCTAAATGGGCCCAAGGAAATAAGATGGGGGCTAAGGTGAAATGCTCAAAATGTGGACTGTATGCGGCTAACTTAAAACATATGTTTATGGAATGTCCGGAATTAAATGGATACTGGAGGAAAATTGAGCAAATACTCAGCTCTAAAATAGGATTGGATCATACATTCACTGATCTTGAAATCATGTTGGGTTTTTAAGGATGATAACCCGGCAGTAACACGTCTCTTTACGATCTTGATGGCTGCAGCTAGATCGGCTATTGACAGGGCATGGGTCTCTACTACACCACCGGTGGTAGAGGATTGGTGGGTGATTATCAGAGATACCTATGGCTTAGAGGCCGCTCTGGCAAAGGCAAGGGGCATCAAATCATTAGTCAAATTAGATGCGCTTTGGGGGCCCATGGCCCTGGATGGCTTCATATAGCTAGATTTAGCTAAAATGAAATAAGAAGTAAGACACCTAAAATGTTCGTAACTGCTCTTCTGTATTTGTTATGTTATCTTTCTCCTACCCCTTTTCTTTGCCTCACTATTATGCTCTTGCCTATGTACTAAATATAATATCTGCTTATCTATATTATTGTGTCTGTATATGTTAATTATATAATATGCCCTATTTGATGAAAATAAAAAAAGATTAAAAAAAAAGATTGAAATACCTGCATACATTAACTGGATCCAAAGAGCACAATTCTCCAGGTGTCTTGTATTCAATATTTAGTATATTTCGATTTGCCTCTCGAAGAAATTGAAGTAAATCATCACAAGCCTATTCAGCACAGCTTAGAGTAAGGACCCATGTAGGAGTTCCTTAGTTCCTTGGCATACATTTGAGTTCTCCATGACGATGGTACCAGTTCTCATTAGTACCACGCTGACACGCCATGAGATTAATTAGCTGAGATTCCAAAACATTATGGGGCCGATCAGGATCGCGGACGGACTTGCGTCCGTCCGCGACCCCAGAGCAGGAGGGAACCTCCGCATGGCATGCGGAGTTCCCTCCTGTGCAATTAGGATGTGACCGCCACCCTGGCGGTCACATCCTCTATTTTTAACATTGCGGCGGGTGCAGCTTCAAGCTGCACCCACGGCAATGTTAAAAAAGCACGCATTGCTTTTGCATGCAGAAAGAGGCAGGCACCGTGCGGTGCCTGCCGCTTTCTGCATGCAAATGCAGGGGGGTACCATAGGTACCCCCCATGTGCACCCCCCACCCCCCCTTCACCTAGGGGGCCCGCAACGGGCCCCCGCAGTGAAGTTCCGTATGCTTTTCCACGGCGGGAAACGCGCTGCGGAAAAGCATAATTCACTGCCCATCCTAATATGGTGGACGGTGTCTGAGAGACACCTTCACCATATTAGAGCTTTTCCGCCGCGGTTGTAAGCCAACCGCGGCGGAAAAGCTGCGGACGGAAACCAGGACCCACCAGCCATCCTAATGTGGCGGTGGGTCCTTGGTCAGTCCGCTGCGGTTTTTCCGCATCCTCGGGGCCGGCGGTGGCCTCCGCCGGTCCCGAGGATGCGGAAAAACCGCAATCCTGATCGGCCCCTATATTTCTGCAGTCCTTTATCCATAAATTCCTATGCCGAAAAATTTTGCAGATGCACACCTGTTTTCAATATATGGCTTACTGCATAAGAAAGTCCAGACAAATCACTCTCAAACAAAAGATGAAAAAAATATGGAATACATTGTCGAAATCCTGGATCTTCTGCATATAATCTTGATGTCCGGTATTCAGATGCAAAAATCTGCATAGGTAGGTCATCATATCGTCCTCCTTTTCCTGTGGGAAACAATTGAGGGAAACAACAAGCTTCCTTTCTTTTTTCCCATATGCTAATGGGACTTCCTTTTGCTTCTTTCATTTGGAATAACTCTATTGTATTCCTCATCACTTCTTTAGAATGCAGTGGATGAACACTGTAATGTTCATAGATTTCTTCAGTTCTGGACACATCAACTTTTTCAATTTGTCCAGATGGCAAGTCACTATCTTCTTCTTCAGTTATTTCTTCTTTTCTCACATACATATTTATTATTTTTTACCAGATACAACGTTGCCTTTTTCACTTTCTTATCATCCACTAATTCTTGCCAGAATTTCTTACTCTTAGTAGGAACGCCAATAAAAAGAATAAGTAAAGGCTCATCCTCTACATTTTCTACACCAATTGTTTCAATATTTTTCTTTAACTCTAGAGGCAAATATACAACTCTTCCCTTTAAACCCCTCTGTAAATCAGAAGGAGGCAATTTTCCTGTCTTAGGCTCCATACAAACAATAACCTGAAATGTATGCACACATTGAATGAGAATAGACTCATAGGTGTTTAAATCCATCAGTTCGGGAGGAATATTTACCAACTCACGATTATTATGCAGAGCTCTAGCAGGCATTTTGTTCTTGTCTAATTTGTTATAACAATATTTACAAATACGCTGATCAGAACCCACTATACAACAATATGGCCGGGATGCCCGTCACCCCCTCCCAACACAATCCCCAAGGATGGGAAGTCGGACGCAGTTCTGAACTTTTGGAAGGCGGGAGGGAGTCACTCTCCCAGCCGTATTTATTAAAATATGAAACAAAATTAAAACATTAAATAAAAGTTTCATAATCATGTACAATTTTATATTTATTACATTTCGATGAAGACATGTTCTTTGGCTAACCTTAACAAATCTCTAATGCAAAGGTTTCCTAGCCGAGTCTAACATCCTGCAAATGCATGCATTCTAAATTAAAATTGTACATCCTAGCATTAAGGGCCAACGGCAAGGTCTTAACCGGTGTCAGATCCCTACTACCAAAACTGTCAACCTCACGGTGTGAATGGCGCATGCGAAGAGGACTGTACCCTCATTGCCAACTGTAATTTCCCTTGTCTTGTTGGGGGCCCCCCTTTCCGCTCGACGCCATCTTAAAGGTCGTCCGAGCTCCCGTGTGAGGTATCTGTAGGAAGGACAGCGTGGACTCCCCCCCATCCCCACACTCTCTATCAGCCGTCGCGGATATCCGGGCCCCGGGAAATTCGTAGGAGGGGCATATAGCCGCCTCCTCCCCTCGAAGGGGCCTATGGCCGTCTCCCCTTAGGCGACCCATCCTTAGCGGGTTCCGCCTCCCAGTGGGAGGGGCCAATGGCCGCCTACCCCCGGGCGCTCCCATCCATATTGGGTGGCGCCCCTCTCTAGGGACCTTGAAATTACTGCTCACCGATCATGACCTTACAGCCCGACCGAAAAATAAATACGACAGTTGTTTACCTACTAAGGAAGGAAAAAATTCTGACATAGCCTCATTAACTTACAGGCAGAAGTCACTTAAAACATTCCTTTACTTTCTCTACAAAGGAAAAAAGGCCTATCTCAGCAAAACTTTATTTAAACCAAACATTGCCATAAGGGGCTGGTGGGTGGGTCAAAATTGGCGCTTGTTCCGTCGAGGGCTCACGAGCAACAAGTGGGTGCAGCCTTCAGAGCACAGGAACAAGAGAACGCTTCTTCGGATTCCCGCTCTATTTATTCTTCTTCGGGAGGGCGTGTACCCTCCTCCGGTACGCCTACTGGGCGTGGTCATCGGTGTAGTTGTCTAGGACAACCCCTCTTGGGCGGAAAAAGGCGCACCCCGGCTACGCCGCTTCGGGCATACCACCCGAGACACGCCCTCCGCCCAAAATGGTTTCCCGGGAGGATCGGGGCACCCAACCATACGTTCGGGGGGACCGAGTGGTCGCCCCTTTCCATATGGCCAGGATGCCCGTCACCCCCTCCCAACACAATCCCCAAGGATGGGAAGTCGGACGCAGTTCTGAACTTTTGGAAGGCGGGAGGGAGTCACCCTCCCGGACGTATTTATTAAAATATGAAACAAAATTAAAACATTAAATAAAAGTTTCATAATCATGTACAATTTTATATTTATTACATTTCGATGAAGACATGTCTTTGGCTAACCTTAACAAATCTCTAATACAAAGGTTTCCTAGCCGAGTCTAACATCCTGCAAATGCATACATTCTAAATTAAAATTGTACATCCTAGCATTAAGGGCCAACGGCAAGGTCTTAACCGGTGTCAGATTCCTACTACCAAAACTGTCGCCCTCACGGTGTGAATGGCGCATGAGCAGAGGACTGTACCCTCATTGCCAACTGTAATTTCCCTTGTCTTGTTGGGGGCCCCCCTTTCCGCTCGACGCCATCTTAAAGGTCGTCCGAGCTCCCGTGTGAGGTATCTGTAGGAAGGACAGCGTGGACTCCCCCCCATCCCCACACTCTCTATCCGCCGTCGCGGATATCCGGGCCCCGGGAAATTCGTAGGAGGGGCATATAGCCGCCTCCTCCCCTGGAAGGGGCCTATGGCCGTCTCCCCTTAGGCGACCCATCCTTAGTGGGTTCCGCCTCCCAATGGGAGGGGCCAATGGCCGCCTCCCCCCGTGTGCTCCCATCCATATTGGGTGGCGCCCCACTCTAGGGACCTTGAAATTACTGCTCACCGATCATGACCTTACCGCCACAGGCCGGATAGTTGACCGGCTATCCGGCCCCCCAGACTCCTCCTAAAGGTCATGCTTCCTCAAACCCCTTAGCCATGCTATGAAGTCTCCTATGAGTAAAACATTCCCCTCCCGGGTCAGGTGAACCCCATCATCCAGATACATGTGATCACCCCGAATACACCCATGAGGAATACTATGCAACTGTGTAGAGCGAAACAATCTACCAATTTTATTGGTAACCTTCTTCACCGAATGGTTCAGTGCTGACACCGAAAGGCCCCCCGCCATACTTTCCTGGGAATCATGTGGGACCAGGCAATCGTGCACCCCAGGATTCTTTTTGCCAACCAGCTAACGGCAGACAAAACTTGCTCGAACAATACTCGTCTACCGAGAGTCACCAAGTCATTGCCCCCCAGGTGTACTATGACTACAGATGGCGGTGACCTCTGCCGCCCTAAGAGACCCTCAACAAAAGATTCGAATTGGTCAATACAGAGCCTGCCCCTTCCGTGGAAGGCCACTCTGTACCCGTATTCCCCAGCTGCGCGAGTCGGGTCACCTGCTTTGAATACGTCCCCGGCCCGCCTCACGTATGAGTGGCCCACGACCCACACCACTCTCTCCTCAGACGGTGATCCATGACCGCTGGTCTCCTGGTACTGGGTCGACTGCAAATTCCGCCCCGCATGACATGCTCGCGAAACTGTCATTCAAACAAAAGACATGAAGCGTGAGTGCTTGTCAACTGACTTCACAACATGTGCAATCGCACATACCTTTTGAAGCAATTCGAGGACCATCGTCCCAATTGTTTCACTTCCTCTGCACCCTGACCCCTGGCTGTAGCCTCAGTAGCAGCCCCTATCCTAAAGGAGTGGGTCCCAAAATCTCACGGGTCAATGCCCGCGGCAGCAATTGTCAGTGCCAGCACCCTCTGGAACTGAAACCTCGTCAGTGGGGTGCCATTGTTGTGCCTTAGCAAACTCCCCCCCATGCATCTGCCCTCAGTGCCAAGTATTCCTCTATACACATTAACGGGCACGTGGGGGACCCTCACACACGCTGCACAACAACACTGTTTCCCATAGCTCCCTGGTCAGTCTTGGACCTCGCTATCGTGACTACCATTGAATCACCCCTAATTAGGATGCGATCCCTGCACAAGCCTCCCTCCACATCTTTCTTATTCCTTGCGACCAGTTCGCTCACCCGCATAGCCCCATGGAACGCTAGTGGGAAAGCTGCCCGGAGCAGAACTGCTTCGAATTGGGAGGAGCATGTCTCTACTAGCTTCGCTATGAGTAGGGCCAACCTTTCTAAGCCAATCGGGCGCCTCTCATCTTGCTTGCGACCCTCGAGGCGCTGCCAGCCGCGAAGGGCTTTTTTCGCCAAAAAGGAGCTCGTTGGGTCCTTAATGCCATGTACCTGCGCCATGAATGAAATGGCCGCCCTGTGCCTATTGGCCATTGCCGCTGATCGGTCTTCTCTGTGCAGGGCTACCAGGAACCCTAGGAAGGATTCTTCCTGACCCCAGTTCTGATTCCCTGTCGGACCCAAAAACGCACAATAGGAACGAAACGCTCCTTCGTATGCCTTCCTCGTCCTGGGGGCTAAGCTCGCTGCCACGAGGTCTTGTAATCCGGGGCACCAATTAGCCAGAGTGCTTCGGGGAATGGTGCCGCCGCTAGGTCCGCTGTAGGTAGATAACCCCTGAACGCCTGCATATGTGAACGAGAGAGTGCATCAGCCGCATGATTCAGTACACCCGGCACATGTTTCGCCCTGAACTGTACATTCAGTCTCATGCAAAGCAGCACAATTTCTTTCAACAATCTCAAGATCCATTTGCAGCGGTCTGCCTGTCGGCTAATACATTAGACAACAGTCATATTATCAGACCAAAATATGACTGAGCGGTCTCTGAAATCGTCTGGCCATGCCATCAGAGCGACAAAAATAGGGAACAGCTCCAGGAACCCAATGTTACTTGTGAGACCGCTGGAGTGCCACCACGCCGGCCATGTTTGTGCCGACCATTGGTTACCAAAAATGGCGCCAAATCCCACGCTCCCTGCCGAGTCAGCCATAAACCCAGCTCGTCTGAAGACGCTGGCGGCCTGCTCCACACTACTCGACCGTTGAAGTCCGCCAGAAATGCCAACCAAATGCGCATATCCTGGCGAACCTCTGCAGACAGTCTCGTACGGTAGTGTCCTTCTTTGAGACCAACCATCGCTTGTGCAATAGAGCGTGAGAAGGGGCGGGCCATTGGTATAACTCTCAAGGCAAAATTAAGCTGACCCACTGTTTGCTGTAACTGGTGCACGGTCACTTTCCCCTTACCGAGGCAAAGTTCCAGGGAAGCCCTAAATTTAGCCACCTTCTCTACCGGCAAACGGAAACACCCCTCCACAGAATCGAGCTCAATTCCCAGAAACTCCAGTAAAGTAGATGGTCCAACCGTCTTACCTAGTGCCAATGGGACTCCAAACTCCCTCATGAGGATGCAAAAATCCTGTAGCGCCTGCGCACATTTCGTGTCGCCGGCTGCTCCCAAGAACAGAAAGTCATCTAGATAATGCATAACATGCCTATGCCCTGTGGCCTCGGTGAATGCCCACTCTAAAAAACAGCTGAATCTTTCAAAATAGGCACAAGAAATGGAGCAACCCATCGGCATGCATTTATCCATGTAATAACTCCCTTGGAAAGCAAAACCTAGCAAACGCTGATCCTGTAGGTATACCGGGAGCAACCGGAACGCTGATTCGATATCTGATTTTGCCATCAGCGCCTCGGGGCCCAGGCGATTTAACATGGCTACGGCATCATCGAATGACGCGTACCGCACCGAACAAACTTCCGGGTCAATAGCATCGTTCACCGAGAAACCCCTTGGAGCAGACAGGTTATGGATCAGCCTAAACTCCCCCAGTTCCTTCTTCGGGACCACCCCTAGTGGGGAACAGATGAAATCCGCCACTGGCGGGTGCTGAAAAGGCCCTGCCACTCGCCCTAGGCTCACTTCTTTTGCAATTTTTCTCTCTACCACACTTGGATTCTGCTGCGTTGATAGCTGGTTTTTACAAAAAGGTTCCCCTCGAAAATCCCCCGCCGGGATGTGGAAGCCGTATAAGAATCCCTTCCTCAACACCCCAGCGGAGACATGATCAGGGTATTTGTTCAACCAAGGAGTCATAGCCATGAGATCAACGGGTGTAGGCAGTTGGTCACAACGATCAGCCTCACTCCTGCTTGGAGCCTCCCTTCCCCCCCCGTTATTTTTGGATCTACATGAACTCTCCGGGTGTGAGGAATTCCCACAGCCCGCACACACATGCTTGAACCTACATGTTCCTTGCGGTCTATTACAGTTACCTCGATTGAAGCCCCAACAGACCCCCCGCTTTCCACCATTCCCGCCGGTCTTCGGCTGGTGATCACACCGGCGCCTGCTCGAAAGGGCGCCGCGGGTTTTTGGCGGGAAAACCCCCGACCCACTCCCGCCTGGCGAGGATGTCCCTGCCGTCCCAGGCAGGAGCTGCTTATGCCAAGAAATTGAGTCGAGGCAGTCCCATGTCAGAGAGGAATCATACTCTGTCGCTTTACGGAATTTCATGTCGTAACCTTTCCATTCGTCCCCCTCATACATTTCATAAAAATCCATTATACGAGTTTGATAACAAGACAGTTCAGTCAATACCTCGGGCTTGCGTTCACCAATAATCGCAGTAAACATTGCAAAGGCCTTCGCCCAATTCGTTATCGTCTCCTCCACCCTAAACTCCGCCAACTTGGCGTGCCAGACGCTCGGGTGCCACAAATCTTTCTGTGTCTTAGCATATTCCATCTCTCGATGGTCAGTTAATAACGAAAACATATTGACATACTTGTCTGCCCATATCAGTTCTTTCGTTGTAATCGGGATATGTTGTACCACCCTTTCCCGCCTTGAGGGTAATGAGCCCTCCCCCGCCAGTGGCAAAGCGAGCTTACCCAGTTCGGTCGTTGTTCCCGCCGTTTTCTCGCGACCAGCTGCCGGTCCTTCCGGTATCACCTGTGGGGGAACAAGAGGAAGATTCGCTTTCGCGGCATCTTGCGACTGCCGCAACTGCTGAATTAGTAACTTGGCCTCTTCGGCCGTGTCTCTGGGCGCCGTAGCACCCCCTGCCTTTTTATTGAGCCATGCGGCCAACTGGGTGGCCAGTTCAGGAGGCATATCCTCGTCGTTAGCTGGCGTAATCACAACCGGGATCGGTTGACCCGCGTCTGGGATTGGTACCGGGTCATTAGCTGGTGTGACAGGGACCTCAGGGACCGGAACCTCCCCTGCAACCGCCCCCCTCTTGGCCCGTTTCCCTCTACCCTCGGGGACGATTCCCGGCAAGGCCGGCCCTATTACCTTCTTAGGGTTACCAGGCTTGTTCATTGCAGCCAGTTGTTTTTTGACGACCGCCAAATCTCGACCAAGCGCTGGGACTTGTCCGACCTTTCGTTCCATGCCCGCCATCCGGTTCACCAACATGCGTAGCACCTTGTCTGTCTCGAAACCCTTTCCTGCCTTCTTGCCAGACATGGTTTCGACTATCCGTTCCAAGTCGATCAACACGGTCCTGGATTCTTCAGCCGTAAATTCCTGAAAGAGAAACACAAGAATTACAAGTTCTCAAAATTGCCGCTTGTTCCGTCGAGGGCTCACGAGCAACGAGTGGGTGCAGCCTTCAGAGCACAGGAACAAGAGGACGCTTCTTCGGATTCCCGCTCTATTTATTCTTCTTCGGGAGGGCGTGTACCCTCTAATTTTTATAATGAGTTCGTCGACAACAGACACAACAATAATTTGGCCTTTCACCTGAAATCACCTTAAACTTTGTAATTTCTTGCTCAAAATTATCGGTACTACAATGTTGTACATTCTCTGGAGTCAAGCTACTTTGGCTGAAGACGGCTGATTGCCAGAAACCGGTCCTAGGATGCTTGATTCCGGTCCAGGAAAGACATGGCTTGGCAGTTCGGGCTGGACTGTTCCCATTAGGCACAGGTTCAAGGCAAATTTGCATTTGGCCATGTCTGAACTGTGGTGATGTGAAGTGCAAAAAAATGATGGATTTAGGCCCAGATCTCTGTACTGGGGTGAATGTATGACATTGTTCTGCATTTTGTCCATCAACTGTTGTTTTTGCATTTGTCACCCCGAGTGGGATGGGTATGCTCAGACGTGAGTCCCATGCTCTCCACACCACTGGAGTCAAGCTATCCTGGCTGAAGACGGCTGATAGCCAGAAACCGGTCCTATGATGCTTGACTCTGGTCCAGGAAAGACATGGCTTGGCAGTTCGGGCTGGACTGTTCCCATGAGGCACAGGTTCAAGGCTGATTTGCATATGGCCATGTCCGAACTGGGATGGTATGGAGTGCAAAACAAACAATGGATTTAGGCCCAGATTTCTGTACTGGGGTGAATGTATGAAATTGTTCTGCATTCTGTTCATCAACTGCTGTTTTTGCATTTGTCACCCCGAGTGGGATGGGTTTGCTGAGACGTGAGTCCCATGCTCTCCACACCACTGGAGTCAACCTATCCTAGCTGAAGATGGCTGATAGCCAGAAACCGGTCCTAGGATGTTTGATTCCGGTCCAGGAAAGACATGGCTTGGCTGTTCAGGTGTGACTGTTCCCATGAGGCACAGGGTCAAGGCTGATTTGCACATGGCCATGTCTGAACTGGGGTGGTGTGGAGTGCAAAAAAATGATGGATTTAGGCCCAAATCTCTGTACTGGGGTGAATGTATGACATTGTTCTGCATTCTGTCCATCAACTGTTGTTGTGTTTGTCCATTCTCTTCTACATTTCCTTCCATTAATATCTCAATTTCTGCACTGTCTCCCTCCGGACCAAAATAACTAACCTCAATTTCAACAAAAACGTTCTGTACATTTGATACAGATCCATGCAAAAGAGCACTGTTCAACTTTTTTAACAGTAGAGCTGGACTTTTTGCATAATACAATCTTCTGACTAATTTCCTCATTTCAGAATGATGTACTGCTAACATCCTGAGATGGTGAAAAACCCTTCGACATACTTTTTTAGAATCACAACCCAGAGAATGACATTGCAAGCCAGTATTTTCTCTTACTCTGCAAGGGTCTAGTCCTTGCACCATCTTAATCTTTTATTTCACACTTTTCTTTGTATAGTTACATAAGAAATTGCGTAAAAAATAAACAGATTCTTGCCGTACACTAAAAAAACTACTACAATTCCAAGTGTACACTGGAGCTTTAGGACGTCTCCCTAAAACTACATCAGCTAACATCTCTTCTGCATTTCTAGGAACAATTTTCGCTTTCTCAATAGGACAACCATTTCTAATTTCATAAGCACGACCCCTAGTGTCAACTGCATGCAACAAATAATTACTCTGAAGAAAACTTTCTTCATTAAAAAAAGGCTCAGAACTTGAACTATGTTTCCATTCACCCAAAAAAAACTCTACAAAAATTACTTCTGTTAATTACTCTTCTCCACTTACTTTTGGCCTTCATTAAATGGATTGGTTTATATAGTGATCGAATTCTATTGATTACTAAAATAAACAATTTTGTTTTGAATTCGATAGCTTTTTCAACTACATTTTCTATACCTTTCTTCTTATTATAAAAACCTGTTTTTTTACATCCCTTAATTTCTTTAATTAAATTTAACAGAACTCTATTAAAAAATTTTTTTTTCCTAATTTCAATATATTGGTTTTTCCTCCATTTACTATACACTATTTGTTCTGCAGTTGACTTTCCATGAGTTCTCTTTATTCTTCTTTTTCTTTTTTGTTGCAGACACACTAATACCATTTTTCCCTTTGTGCACACTACTCTTAGTCTTTAATATTTTCCTCAGAAAAGTGTTCCTTCTCTTACCAGGACTTTTTTCTTTTTCTTAACACATGGTTCTTCATGTAAATCTTGTGGATGACTTCTCTTCAAATAAACACATTTCTTTTGTTGTTTCTTCTTTTGACATTTGGTAGGCATGATACTGTTTTTTCAGTATTGATAAACAGAATCTATTAACAAAAATATATATAACATTACAAAAATAAATAGATGAAATATTCTATAATATTACTTATAAGAACAGAGGGAGGATTATGACGAGAAACGTGAGACTATGAAAATAAAAGGACTTACAACAAGAGAGAAAAAAGTATAAAACAAGGGAAAATACAACAAAAAAGGGGAGTATAAACAGACACTACAATATAACGGGATAAAGGAAGTATGAATAAACTGGAAAGCATCAATAGGTAAGGGCGACTATGAAGAGAAATATGGAAATATGAGGAGAAAAGAAGAGTATAAGAAGAAAAAAGAAACTAAGAAGACAGAGAAAGAATAGGAAGGAATATGTGAAATGACAGGCAACTATAAGAACAAAAAATGAATACTAGTAAAGGACAGTGTGTATAAGGACAGACAGAACAGTACCAGAAGAGACGATGAAGAATGTGGGGAAAAGTGGAACATAAGGGAAAAAGGGATGTACAAGAACAGAGGATACAGTCTGTGGAGAAAAGAAGGAGTATAAACAAATGGAATATTATGAAGAGTGAAAAGTGTATGAGGAAAGAGGCAGAAGTATGACCAGAGAAACAAATATAAAGAGAGAGATCAGTATGAAAACAAAAAGAATATGAGGAAAGTGCTGCAGAGTGTATGCAGGAAGTCAACGAGGAGTAAGAGAAGAGAGCAAACAATATCAACAGATTTAAGAAGTATAAACAGAGAGGACATAAAATTAAAAGAGAAAAGGAATATGAAGAAAAAGAGGAAAATATGAACACAGAGAGAAAGAGTATAGGACAAAAGGAAATATAAGAACAACTCAGTACTACAAGGAGACATGCACAGCTAGGAGATAAGAGAGGAGAATAAGAAAACGGTGGGGAGTATAAGAACAGGGGGGAAAATGAGGAGACGAAAATGACAATAAGAAAAGACGGCAATATTAGTAGAGAATGCAAAGTATAAGAAAAGAGAGGAGAAATGTGAGTACAGAGAGAAGAGTATTAGAAGAAAAAGAAAAGTGTGAGAAAACAACAGGGAGTACCTACAAAGAACAGCGAGAATAACAACAAAACAGAGAAAATAAGAACAGAAGAGTATATATGAAGAATGAGGAAAGACTGTAAAAATACACAGACACAAAAATTTGGACAAAAGACAATTATAAAGGAAGACTGACCATATAAGGAGAGAGGGAGTACTATGAGAAGACAGTAAGAACTATGACAACAGTGGTAAATATAAAGACAAGAGAAAATATAAAGAGGAGGACAAATATGCAAAAAGAGGAGCAAGTATAAAAAAAAGTATAAAAAGAGAGCAGAGTATAAGAAAAACAAGATAGTATAATGATTGAGGAAGGAGGAATACGAGACAGGAGGGAGTATAACAAGAGAGTGTAGAAAATACGCAAAAATGTTCGAATATAGGGCCATATTATCAAGCCTGGGCGATAAAATTATCGCTGGTTTATCGGCAGGAAACTGCCGCTAAAGTGGCGATAATGAGCTTGATAATAGGCTCTATGGAATTCCAATTGAAGTTCATGTCAGATGTCCTTCACTATCATTATCATTAGAAGAAAAAAAAGGTTTAATATTTGTTATTTTACGGTTCTTCATTTAAAAAATGCTAGCATTTGTAAATCGTAATCCTACCCTCGGAAAGGTGTGCTGGCGCTTGGGGCTTTGTGAAGGTTATTACATAATGAATGCCCTTTTATATGCACCTGTAGACTTGGCTTTTAAACTTTCAATTGCCCAGTCTGTATCTTTACACTTCCTCCAAACATTTTGGTACTACTATTTTAGTATTGTAGTTAGCCATTCAGCAGTATGTGTTTATGTATACACTGTTCTAAAAGTGAAGCTGCTATACATTTTGCCAGACACTCTCCTTGCAGAATTGTAATAATTCAGACAGTACCCAAGTAGTCATGGTGCAATGTGGTCCTTAGGGCATGGACTGCTTCAAACTCCTATACAATATGCATGCACTCTTCCATGCATGGGCAAACTTGTCTTTTATAGCTTTTATTATCCAGTCTATATTCTTACACTTCCAGCAAACTCTTTGTGATTGCTGATTCAGTATTGTAGTGAGCTATCCAGCAGAATGCCCTTATGTATGCACTGTGCTAAACATGAAGCTCTTTTAAATGCAAACAGACACACTCCTTGCAGAACTGTAATTATCCAGTCAGTACTCAAGTAATCATGGTGCAAAGTAGGCCTTAGGCCATGTACTGCTTTAAACCTGTATAGAGTATGCATGCACTCTTCTATGTGGCTGTACATTTGTTTTTTATACATTCAATTGCCCAGTCTGTATCATTAGACTTTTCAAAATCACTCTCACTCTACTGTTTCAATATTGTAGTGAGCCATTCAGCAGTATTTCCTTATATATGTACTGTGGTAACACTGAAGCTCTTATAAATTCAGTCATGCACTCTCTTTGCAGAACTGTAATCATGCAGTCGGTACCCAAGTAATTATGGAGCAAAGTAGGCCTTAGTATATGGACTGCTTCAAACTCCTATTTACTTTGCATGTACTGTTCTATGCACCTGCAAATTTACCTTTTATATTTTGAATTCCTCAGTCTTTATCTTTACACTTCCACCAAGCACTCTGTCATTCCTGTTATAGTTTTGTAGTGACTCATTGATCAGTGTGTAGTAATCCATTCACTACATTCAAACAGTAATCAGCAGATGTACAATAAGTGGTTAATCTCCAGAGATATGGCAGTTATTGTGCACTGTGATATCACCACAATGGACGCACCATATTTACAATGTAGTGTATAATGGAGCAAAAACGGCTCAGATATGTGATGTATTTGTTTTGTGAAGGTGGTGCATTGCTTGACTTGTATTCCAAGGGCAGCGCAGCTCTAGAAATGCTCTTGAGGTTCTATGCTCACAAAGCTGTGTCAATCCTTACACCTGTTTCAAGCAGGTGGAGGGTTTTGACGTAGCATAGGCCTAAAAGTGACTGAATGAAATCTTATGGATTTCACTCAGTCACTTTTAGGAGGTGTTCCTATGCTAGAACACCTCCACTCCCTCCCCGCTCCCTCTTTGCATAGGAAAGCCTCTTTCCGGTGCAGGGCTTTAGAATGTGATGCACCTTCCATATGCATCACATTGTAAATATCAGACACCATGGTATATTTTTTGCAACACCGCTGCATCACAAAAATGATGGAAAAGATGTGTAAAAGAGGCACAAGGGGGTTGTAAATCCGTTCCTAAGACATACAAATTCACCCAGGCAGTTTCACTAGCAGTGCAAATTGAAGCATAGACTTCTAACATGTTTATATGGATATGTTACATTGAAGTGCTTCGGAGGTACTACAGTATATTATAGGTAAACACCTTATACATTATGCTGTAGCACTCCCTTGGGGTTTTGCACTTTCACATTCACCATACACTACTAATTAATTTGTTCATTTATGCACTACACGTTCATTCTGACAAACTTTTACACACTAATATAGAAATATAGTTTTTTCTTAAGCCAGTGGAGGTAGTTCTGAAAAGAAGTGTTTTTTTTCTTTTTAGTTTTCTATTTGTTTTGCATCTTTTCAGCAAGTTTTTAGTTGTTTTTTAAACGGAAAAAATGTAACTGGAAACAAAAAAACTGTGGAACAGGAACAAAAAAAGAAAAATATATATTATTGTTTTGGGCAACAATGCTCTTCACAATCAGGTCAATAGACTGCTCACCGTAACAAAGGAGTTCTCTGCAAAATTTACAATGAATTGTAAGATCCGCAAACTGAGGCAGAATAATGGGAGGAACTGCAGGTTGAGGGTTCTCCAGGAACCTTTGTGTTGTCATCCTTCCATAATTATTTGGATGCAAATTTCTGACATGGCGAACCATTGAGGCTGTCCCGAAAGAGTACTTTTTAGTGGGGTCAGCCCTGGAATGTGTAACCTCACAGATCCTGCACATTACTTTCGGTACATTCACCTTTTTCTGTATCTCCGGATATGAAAAAAACTTCCAAGTGAAAGCTTCTTTTCTCTTTTTCTGAGGTGGCTCAGTAACAAAATCTTCCTTAGAGGAATACACTGATGAAGTCTCAAAAAGAGCTGCCATTGTAGAGTTTGGTTCTAAAAGACTACAGCTCCACAGAATAAATGTTTTTCCAGGGAAAGTCAAAGTAGGAAGATCAAAATGAGAGGGGTCTTTTAACAGTTGGAATAGGAAGTAATATGAACCAATCAAAACTCTCCTTTTATGGTCACATGACTTTGCGTACGCTTACAGTGCTCTTACGGTGCTCTTAAGATGCGAGTACATACGACGTACCTCTTCATTTTGCGTAATTGCGTAATTGCTTTTAAAAGTAATAAGCGCTTATTAAAAGTTAAAAAAGCTATTTTCATGATTGTCCTAGATAATGTCTTCCCTTAATATGTACATTAAATACATAAATATATGTTTTTGAACCATTAGAAACCTTTGCGCCGTACACTTACGGGGCGCCGTACATGGCATCACGCAGAAACGTTTATGCGATGCGATAGGTCAAAGAGTATCCATAACGAGTGCGCGGCTACACGCAGAGGACCATTTACAGTGCAAAGTCTGGTGCGATCACAATATGTGTACAGTGCGATTACCCAAAAAAATATGAAAAAGGAATTATACAGATTTTAATTGTAAAAAATGTAAACATTTTTTTTATAACAAAAAAATTGGGATATAGTTTTGTTATTATTTTACATTAAGAATATGAAATATAATTTAAAAAATTAATAAATATTTGTAATATAAAAATGTAAGAAATTAGTATAAAAGAAACAAATATAATAATTTAGACATTTAAAAATTATCATTTACAAAACCTTTGAAATTCACTGAAAAAAATAGGTTTCAGCCACGTTATAGGTCGGAATTAGCATTTAAAAATCCTTGCAAATTCACTGAAAAAAACATAGGTTTCACACATGTTATAGTTAGCTGGAGATTTCACTCATACAAAACCATTGAAATTCCCCCGTTATAGTTAGTTCAGCTAACTATAACTCGCGCGTCCGCAATGCACTGATGATGACGTTACATACTACATCACTCATGACATGGTCAGTGACATCACTGATGACATCACTGATGACATCTCGAAAGGTTTTGTAAATGATAATTCTTAAATAAATTATTATATTTCTTTCTTTTTATACTAATTTCCTACATTTTTATTATAAATATTGATAGCTATTTTAATTTTTTTAAATAATATTTCATATTCTTAATGTAAAATATTAACACAACTAAATTCAAAAATATTTGTTTTATTAATTAATCATTTTTTTCAATATATTAAAATTAAATCTATGTAATTCCGTTTTCATTGTTTTTTTCCGTATTTGTACCGTACCCGTACATTGATCGGTTCCATTGTACAGTAAATCGACCTCTGTGCGTACGCGTGCAAATGTTATGGATACGTTTTGACGTTACACTCTCCTTGCAGAATTGAAATCATTCAGCCACTACCCAAGTACTCATGGTGAAAGTGTGTCTTAGGGCATCAACTGCTTCAAACACCTACACACTTTGCATCCAGTGTTCTATCCACCGACAAACTTCTCTTTCATACCTTCAATTCCCCAATTTGTATTCTTACCCTTCAAGTAAACATTATCATACTTCTGTTTCAGTATTGTAGTGACCATACAGCACTATGTGTTTATCTATACACTGTTCTAGAAGAATACATTTAGTACATTAAAACACTAATCACCAGATGTACAATAAGTGCTACATCCCCAGAGATATGCCACTTATTGTATACTGTGACATCACCTCCTTGTTGCGCAGGGCTTTATAATGTGATGCAATTTCCAAATGCGTCACATTGTAAATACCACATATCTTGGCACATCTTTTACACCACCAGTGCGTCACAAAAGTGACACAACACCTTTGTAAAAGAGACACCAGGGAGTTGTAAATCCACACCTAACACATACAAATTCATTCAGGCAGTTTCACCAGCAGTGCAAATTGAAGCAGAGACTTGTAACATATTTATGTGCACATGTTACAAGTGCTTCGGAGGTACTACAGCATACTATAGGTAAACAGCTTATAGATTTATACTGTAGCACTTCCTTATAGTTTTGCATTTTCACATTCACCATACACTAGTAATGTATCCATTCACTCACTTATAAACTTCACATTCATTCTGGCAAACTTTTATACACACATAGAAATATAGTTCTTTCTTTGACCAGTGAAGGTAGTTCTAAAAATAACAGTTTTTTTTTACTGTTTTTAGTTTTCAATTTTTTCAACAAGTTTTTTTTTAAACCCAAAAAATTAAACAGGAACTCAAAAAGTATCCAACACGAACAAAATAATTTAAAAAAAGCTAATGTCGAGGACAGCGATGCTCCTGCATCCTGCGTTTCATCATGTCAATAGACTGTTCCCCATAACACAAAAGTTTATCGCAATAAATGCATACAATTTTAACATCAGCAAAATCAGGATCAATATGTGGGTGTGGACTGCTTGCTGGAAATGCTGATGCAGCAGTTGATGTACTTGATGCTCTAGCAGGCGGGTTGTCCTGCAAGCTCCGTCTTACAGCTCGAGCAAAGTTGTTCAGATGCAAGTTCTTCACGTGTTGCACCATATTTGCTGTGCCAAAGGAATATTTTTAACATGGATCACCCCTAGAAAGAGTTGTTTGGCAAATTTTACAGGTCACTTTTGGAGCATTAACCTTTTTTTGCCCTTCTGGAAAAGTAAAAAACTTCAAAATTACAGCTTCTTTCCTCTTCTTTGGAGGTTCTTCAGGAATGAAATCTCCATCTGAAGAATGGGTGGAATATGAGTCCATTGCTGATAATATGGTGGTATTCCTACTATTTTACAGGATTCTCAGAAGAAATGCTTCTTCTTAGAAAGTCAAACTAAAGGATTAAAATGGGACGGAACTTTCAACATTTGCAATAGAAACTATATGAACCAATCAAATCACTTCTTTTAAAGTCACATGGCTTTCCATACGCTTACGCTGAGCTTCATGTGCTCTTACAAAGCACCATTTCTATAAAAAAAAGCAATATATGTTTTCATAAGAACTGTAGATAATGTATTCTATTAGTATGTTAATTAAATATATAAGTTTATCTTTTTAAACAATTAAAAACATTTGCGCCTTTCACGTACGGGGCGCCGTACATGACGTCACACAGAAAAATGGATGCGGCGCGTAACGTCCAAGCGTATTCGTAGCGTATGCAAGAGTTCGTGCTGAGAATGATTGCCAGTACAAACTATGATGCGATCACTTTCTCACTGTCAAATCAGAGCACAGGGCAGCCTAAGAGAATAGTTACAAGTGGTCACTCATTGGAGATCAGATACTGGCCCTGCCTCTGAGCGCATGAAAACCCCACCCATTTCTCTCTCTGTTGTTAATTATTGGTCCACACACTCACACCTGCACATGCGCGGTACACGCCCGCCCTTACTTTCCTAGATATCACGGCGTAGCTTACTTGCTATTACTAAGCCTGGAAACCAATACAGACCGCGAAAACGCCACCAATGACGGCCCTGGACTTAGTTTGGTCAACCCCCGCGTTTCCCATATGAAGCGGATACTAACGTAAGTACGCTCTCTTTTGCCTGCGCTGCTGTGACAGACAAACTGTCATCATCGTCGATTGTACTACGAATTGTTTGCTCGAGAGCAGAAGGACTCATGACACTCGACGTGGTGTCACTGCTGCTGCCGTCCAGCGAGGCCACCATAGCCGTAGTGTCAGCGTCGCCCGCGCCTACCCACCAGGCCCAGCCAAAGCCTCAGCCTTTGAAGACAAGACAAGAGAGAACAGAAGCAAAGGTAGGAGAAGCCGTTAGCATCAGCCTCCGCTGTAAATTGTGTGTACATGAATTTCTGTATCGTATTTTTCAAGTGTCACGTGGTTTGGCCTGCATTCTTATAAATTGCGTGTTCATAATACAATTATTTTTTGACTGAGTCATGTACCCTTCTCAGCTCTGTTTTGCTTTGGTTTTGTTCTCCATTTGCTTTGTACTTCATTGTATTTGCTCCCTCCTAATCCACCCGTCACTTTTAATGTTTATTGATACCTCACGTGGCCTTTCCAGGCCTCTATTCTTATTTAATATATATAGGTTATCATAATTAACCTGTTAACGTCGACCGTTCTTTCGGCGCAGTGTGCGGGTTCTGAACAGTGGGCTAAGCCCCGTCGGACGTTGAGCGTTTGCAACACCAGCCAGGTACTGCTCCGAACGTTCAGCAGCCGACAGCACCACCATTGTTTAAATAAATTGTGCATGCATGAATTGCTGTGATGTATTTTTGAATTGTGCCCCAAGTTTTAGCCTGTATTGGTCCAATTAGTGCATTCATATTGGTATTTTTGTGCTAAGCCACGTGCTTTGTGTTTCAACATACGTACTCTCTCCTAATTATCATATTTGCTTCCTTTTAATCCTCCCCAGATGTACAATTTCTTGTTTCCCCACGTGACCTATAGTTCTTTTTTCTGTGCTGTAGTTGGCCTACTAAACTTTTGCCTCCTCTGACTAGCATACATTTAATTCATAATAATTGTTGGATTTATATCTTTGATACTACGGTGTTGTACTAGCCCTTTATTCGGCTTAGGTTACCTAATAATTTTTACCTCTATTGTACATCTTTTTATAACATACTTTCACCAAAATACATGTTTTCGACACTTCACCACTTCATGATCAATCTTTAAGTGCAATTGCTCCCTTTTTTGAAACTGTAAAGGTAATTGTTTCTCTATGATTCAAATGTTAATCTTGATAGTTAAGTATACCAAGGCTGCTCATATAAATGCTACTACAGGGCCTACAGCAGTAACTCTGCCACCCACACAAGAAACTCCAAATATAAAAATCACGCCTATCTCTGCACGGCCTGAGTGCCCTTTGTTAAACTGTCATGTTTTGAAACTGCATCCATTTCACAGGCTTTACCTCTGTATTTGTGTAGACTGTACTCTATATCCCTCGCTTAAACTTTCTACACACAACATATTTTTTAAACTACATGCATACATTTTTTTATTTTGCATTAACTATTTGTGTTTAAGAAACGTTTGTGTTAGGTTGTTAAACTAATTTTTTCTTTAACAAAGGTTACTTTTTCAAAGTAAGCATAACCAGTGACAATTCACCAGCAACTATACCATCTTCACAACCTGTCCGATCTTCACAACCTGTACCAGGTACACCACGTTCTGCTACATGTAAATAGTGTATACTATAGCTAATAGCGTATGATGTACAAATTTCTTCCTCTTTAGAACCTCGTGTGCTTTCATATATTTTTACAACTAATCGATGCCGTCCCCTCAAACATATGTCTCTCAACACCAAATATATATATATTCATTCCTATTACAGTTGCTTATCTTTAACTAATAATTAGCCATAAATGTGTACTGAAACTCTCTACACTGAAACCTATGATTTGTTTAACAATCAGGTTCGATGTTTGCTCAACATACACATTTGTTATTATGTTATTCAGTTTGCAGAATGCTACCCAACTCGTCAGCCAGTAGCCCAGATTTTTACTAATGTAATATTTCTGAAGAATTATAGACTGAACATTGCAATAAACCGAATGGAGTCATCACTTTTGACTTTAAACAATAATATTGACACTACTTGTGGGTTTCCTCTATGGTCTCCACATCTTGGTACATTCTAAGTCTATATAGCCACTGTATAATCCTATTGGTTGGAGGTACTGAAAAGATGGTGTTTACGTACCCACCCGCCAGGGTAACGATAATATTCAAGGCCAAAAAAGGCCCAGAACGCAAAACTATTACAGCTACACCAGAGCACACTTTATATCTGTAATCCTAAAGACAACCCAGGTCAGTGCAGAGAGCAGAGAACAGACATCACTTTGGGGCAGTCTCCCACCAGAAGAGTACTGGTGGGAGACTGCCCCACAGTGATCTCTGTTCTGTGGACTGACCTGGGTTGTGTTTGGGATTACAGATATATTGACAGTGTCCTCTGGTGTAGCTGTAATAAATAGGTTTGACTTTAACATTTCAACGATAAATAAGGTCTCAGACTCTAGTGTTGTCCTGAACATTGGATTCTTCTTTATTTTATTTTTTCATAGAAGATCTTTCATAGACAAAGACATATCATTACTTTTTAAAAAAGTATATTAAGATATTGTCATTAGAGTTGTGAATTTTCAATATTGTTTGTTGTAAAGCATTTTAAATATGTTTGCAACAGTTGTAACTGTCTCTAATCCTGGATCTGAAAAGACATAGACTCATACAAAATATATTGCAAACTAAGTTTTCAATTGTTAGCATTGCTGTTACGATGTCCTAATGTACATCTTTTTCTACATTTACAGTCTGTTAAAAATAATTGTTGTCCGCAACCAAGGTACTTCAACAACATACGTCCAAAAGTTAATGGTAAGTACCCTCAATGAGTGTAAATAGACAACATTATAAGTATTAAAAGTCTTTGGAGTCTTTAGAACGCATTAACTCTCCAGTTCACATTTGCTAATACAGGAAGTATGTAACTCTCACTCAAATAACTGAGGCGTTTGCAAGGGTCTTTTTAGTGCAGGGATGTGGAATTCCTATAGCCCGACGCCCAGGACATATTGTTTGGGGTCAAGGGCAACACGTTTTTATGTGTATTTTGTGCTTGGGACAAGTAGGCCCAACCCCCTGCAGAACAAACCCTTTGGCTACCAGTTTGCAGTACCACATTATGGATCAAGGAAAGGCCCTGTCTGCAGTTTAGGTAAGAGTTTTGTCCATATGTTGATGCTGTTCAAACTTGTATTCATAGTTTATTAATTGAAAGCTTTATTATTAGGGTGAATGCTCTAAGTAAAAGCTGTGAGCTCTGAGACTGCACTATTGACAGTGGTTCCAGTATAAAAATGTGTACACAGGTTTTCAAAGTATAGCAATGGATGTATGACATTTTAACGCATGCTTTTCAAACGCATGCTGTTACAACGCAGATTTTACTACGCATACCTTTACAACGCATTACACTTTGGGGTGCTGGATAGTGAATAGTTTAATTTACTATTCCAACTCCAGTCCCCGTGGACACTAGGGAAGGTGTTGGATAGTAAATTAAACGTATTCCCTATCCTAGAGCGCCCCCCAGTGTAATGCGTTGTAAAGGTATGCGTAGTAAAACCTGCGTTGTAATAGCTTTGCGTCGTAAAAGTTTTGTTGTAAAGGATGTTTCCTATAGCAATATGAGGCTATAGATTATTCACCCAGAATGCTCTCTGATTTGATACAAATGTTTGCAGAACATTGAAAGCAAGATTAATGATTCTTTACTTTCAAAATAAAATGTTCATCTAAAAATGAAACTAGGAAAACAACATTTAGCCAAACTACTGTAAAATTTCAGGTACCATTTATTTTCAGCATCATTTAGTAACATGTTTTTGTTGATTCATGCTAGTATTCTCAAAAATATTCATTATAGAAAACCAATGTAACCAGTTTCAATAAAATTATGGAAAAAAATAAACAACCATTGACAAAGCCAGTGGGTCTGAAATTGGTGGTTAGCTTTTTAGTTTTGTCAATGTGTGAATTGTTTTGGCTTAGTTTTTTTAAAACCTTATTGGTGTGGGAGCTGCTGGGCCCTCACCATTCTAACAAACACTGGCAAAAGCAAAAATAGTTTTTGTCTCAAAAAGCACACACTGCCGCAGTACCTACTGGCACTGAACAAACCTACTTTGCGTGCTGGTATTCTCTTTTTGAAACACAAGAATGCTGTCACTCACAGTGAAGCCAGCCGATACAGACAGAATTTTAATAAACACAAAAGGTCACAGTAATGCTAGACCCAATTTGGGCCCCAAGTCTCAAAAGTGCACCCACGGTATATGTCCTTGCATTAAGTACAGCTATGCAGCTTTCATGAATTCCCACAAATTTTACAGAAGTAAGACAAGACATAGTACTCCTAGAAAATATTTATGAACTGCAGGGCATATTATCAAGAAGAGTGTTAAAATTATTGCTGCTTTAGTGACAGGAAACTGCAGCTAAAGCCGCGATAATGGGCTTGATAATATGCCCTTGCGAATTCCCATAGAAGCCCACGTTAACACCAGTACATGGGCTTCTATGGGAATTAAGCAACCTATCCAATGGACAAGTAGTTATTTTATTAAATTCCACACCCCTGTTTTAGAGTTACGTTCACCATGTGTGAAAGCTGCCTATACACCCTTCCAACTTATAGACTCATTACCACATTTCTACTAAGTGATGAGAGATAACTATGTTTACCATATAAATGCATATCAAGTTTTCATTTCAAACAACTATTGACCTTTCAACAATGCAATGTTACTACTCACTTACTTTTCACTATTTTCCCAACAGGTCCAATGTTTCGAATGCAGCCGATGACTCCAGCTTAACTTTCTAAATCCAAATGTAACTGTTACTTATCTTTTACTGCTTACATATGTAAAAAACTATGCTTGACAAACTTCTTTCAGCTGTCACAATTTGCACAATCCTTTTAGAGTTGGACCAACCTTCCTCTAACATTCCTACATAATTTTCTTTTTGAAATACAAACATTATTTTGTTTAGGTGTTGAAATATACATTTTAATCTTCCTCCTCTTTAAAGGTGAAGAAGCAATACCGCTCCTCTACACATGATTGTTCAATGGTAGTCTAAAAAGTAGTGGTAATTCCACTATCACTATGGTAGATATCTGACAATAGAATCTATGATATAGTTACACCACTATTCCATAGTCCTAATCAAAAAATTGTCTTTACACTCAACAAAAAGAACAATCGTGCACTTTTTATGCTGGACAGTATTACTTCTAAAAACCCTTTCACTGCTTTCTTCCATACCTTCAAAAAAAATTTCATGGATTTATATGCATACTCTTTCAGGTCTGTATATCTCTAATGTAAAACAAACATACTTGTTTTTCTTTCCTCACTCACATATGTAAACTCATAAGTCACTCCTATGGCAAGGTTTTGCAATCCTGAATGCTGAGTGCTACGTTTTGTGTCAGGGGATGCCCATGCATAACCAAGCTAAGTTTTCTTTGGCTGCATGGACACATGTAGTGTAACCTGTCAAATTCTTTAACGGGCTACCCTCCCACTAGTCCTAAAGGTGGATGTAGAATTCAACCGTTCATCATAAAATAGAATTGGATGTCACTAAATACAAAGTATTTCAATATTATGTAAGCCCTAATGTGTCCCCTAAAGATTCCAGCGAAATCCAGACACAGAGTAACTGAAACACAACCACCATTAGTAACCTATAAAATTTGCCTAAGAACTCTTGCAAGGTGTGATCGATCCAAAAAATACTCCTTTGGCACAGCAAATTTAGTGCAACACAGAAACAACTTCCACCCCAACAACTTAGCTTCAGCTGCAACACAGAGATTGTACGACAACACACTTGCTCCTGCACCAAGCACATCAATTGCTGCAGCAGCATCTTCAGCAAACAGTCCATACTCACATATTGATCTTGAATTTGGTAAACGTAAATTTCTATGCATTTATTGCGATGAACTTTTGTGTTACGGGAAATAGTCAACTTCATCAAAAATAAGAAACTGGAGCATCGCTCTCCTCCACATCAGTCATTAGAAATGTATCAAGGTCTTTTGTTGTAACTACCCTGTCCACAGGCAATAAGAAATGTGCACACTTTCTACCTTTCTTGCGTCCTTTCTATCACACAGTGTGTGTAGTTTGTCCACTTCATTGGTTGCTTAGATGTGCTACCCCTTTCTCAAGTTCCCACTGCAGAATCTGTTGCACAGTCTGTGTATTGGACTGGAAATCCAAACATCCATTTCCCTTACAAGGCAGTGGGTACTTTGCACATCTGTAGACTTTCTTATTTTTCATCTTTTTTATCTTCCACTCAATCAACACATAATCTACACGGACACACACCTACTTGCTGCCTTCCTTGGCTGGGGTTAACAATTATTCTTGAATTTCCTATTCTAATCCAAAGTCATGGCCCTTTATTGAGCCTTTTTATTGTAACTACTTCCCTGCTAAATGCAGTGGTTAATTTACACACTTGCAGCCTTACTTATTTTTTACATTATTCATCTTCCACTCAATCAACACGTCATCTACACATACCTACTTGTTGCCTTTCTTGACTATGATTATCAACTATTCATCTTTTTCATATTCGTATTTAAAGTGCAGGCCCTTTATCGAACCTTTTTGTTCTAACAACTACCCCGGCTGGACAGAGTAAGAAATGTGCACACTTGTTGCCTTTCTTGGCTGGAGTTATTGGGCCAGATGTAGGTAGGCTTTTACCGGGTGGTAACGGCCGAATTCGGCCGTTACCACCCGGTAAAAGCAATTTGACATGTAGGTCCCTGTAATTTACAGACTCGGTAAATTTACCGATAGGTAAATTTACCGAGTATGTAAAATACCGAGTCGGTAACATTATGGCTACCGGTAAATTGGTATGTAGGTGGGACTCTTCTGAGTCCCACAAGCAGTACAAAATCGGTATTTTACCATCAAATAATACTTGATGGTAAAATACCGTTTCAGGTGTGCATGCACATGTGTGCATGCACACCTATGCCATATGACAGGCAGACCTGCCCTTAGGGCAGGTATGCCTGCCACATGGCACCCGAGCCTCTTTTGGGGGTGCCAGAGGGTGTCAAAGTGACACCCCCTGCACCCTTGTGGCTATCGGTATTTACCGATGTGGTCCCATAGGAATGCATGGGCATCAACTGGTCGGTATTTACCGCATCGGAAATTACCGACTGTTTCCGATTCGGTAATTGCACATCTGCAATTACCTACATCTCGGTATTTTTTATTTTCCGACCTCTGAAATACCGAGTCGGTATGACTCGGTATTTAAGAGGTCGGAAAATAAAAATTACCTACATCTGGCCCTTAGTATTGTATTGTATATTGGATTTATATAGCACTTATCACCCAGGGGCCTCTAAGCGCTTGCCTTGGGAACCCGTCCTGGCTTTTCCCTGTGAGATAGCCCCTACAGGGCACCCCCAAGTTGAAAGACAGGCATCCCGCCGCGGGGGACCGTTGTGGAGATTAAGCAAGCTTAATGCCCAGAGTTGCAGAGTATGAACCCATGATTAGGTCAGGCACCCAAAGCGAGAATTATCGAGTCCGTGGACATTTGAGCTCAAGACCCTGCCGCGTCGGGAATTGAACCCTGGTCCCGGGTCTGACCTCTGCTTCAGGGTCTGCCTGCTCTAACCAGTGAGCCACACTTCTCGAATGTCATATTCTCATTAAAAGTCAAGGCCCTTTAGCAAACCTTACTGTTCTAGCTACTACCCCAGCCAAAGACAGAGGGAAATTGGCACACTTCCTGGCTTTCTTGGCTGAGCTTATCAATTCTTCAATTTCATATTTTGATTAAAAGTCAAATCCCTTTATCAAGCTTTTTTGTTGTAGTTAATACCCCGGCTGAAAGCAGTAGGACATTTTCAAATTTGCTGCTTTTCTTGGCTGAGGTTATCCATTATTCTTCAAGTAATGCAAAGTTCAGACCCTTTATTAAACCTTCTTGGTAAATACTACCCGTGAATGTCAGTGGGTAATTTAAACACTTGCGTCCTTTCCACAACACAGTATGTGCACTTTGTGCACTTGCTTAACTGCTTAGATGAGATACCCATTTCTCAGGCTCCCACTGCGGAATCTGACTCAGTCTGTCATGCACTAGAAAACCAAACACCCATTTTCTTTACAAAACAGTGGGTTATTTCCGCATCTGCTACCTATCTTCCTTTTCACCTTATTCTGCATCCACTACCTCAAACACACCTACCTGCTAATTTTCTTGCAGCCTTTGCCAAGTATTATTCTAATTCAAACTACAGTCCCTAAAATGGGCCCGGTATTGTAATTTTTCAGCCCTACCACCCACAGTGGTAACTTAATGCACTCACATTGCTTCCTTCAATGCCTTCAGTGGTAGCCATTTCTTAGCATCCCACTGCAAAATTTGACGCCCTATCCATATAATGAGGTGGAAATCCAAAGATCCACTTCCCTGACAAGTCAGTGGATACTTTGCACGTCTGCAGCCTTTCTAATTTTTCACCTTTTTTATCTTCGACTCAATTAACACATCATCTACACATAACACACACCAACTTGCTACCGTTTTTGTCTGGGGTTATCAATTATTCATGAATTTCATATTCTAATTCAAAATCATGGCCCTTTATTGAACCTTTTTAGGTCTTGTGACCTACAATGCGCGCAAGCGCATTGAGGGAACGAGAATTCAAGTGGCCAAAATCCTCTTCAAACCACGGGCTTTCAGCCGCGGTCTTCTTTAAGTTCACGTGAATCACGTGATTAAACATGCACGCGTATCGGCAGCATTTCTCCTGCAGGCTCGCAAAAGGCTCTCCTCCCTCCCCACATCAAAGGCATCAATCACCCTCCCACAGGCTACCCCAGCGGTGCCCCGCCCCCTGCTTCACAGCCAGGCCATCTGTTCCCTGCCAGACCTCTCACACCTCCGTCACAGCATGCCTGTGTACTTCAAAGGCTTATCACTTCACACGGAAGGTCGTGCAACCAGGCCGTGCAACCAGAGCACTTCAGTTGGTGCACAGCCCCCCTCCCAGCACTGCCTTGTTACTCTCAGCAGCTGTGAGTCCCTAAACACTTTTTATATTTAATTAGCAGCAGCAGCATTTCTCCTGTGCCAGGCCACATCAAAGGCTCTGTGCCACTTTCACCCACACAGCAGCACTTACAGACATGCAACGCCACTCACACCCACGCAAGCCCACTATCATCCACGCAACACCACACTCTCCCACGCAATGCCACTCACCCAAGCAACACCCCTCACACACGCAACGCAACTCATCCACGCAACCCCACTCATCCAAGCAACCCCACTCATCCACGCAACCCCACTCATCCACGCAACGCCACTCATCCATGCAACGCCACTCATCCACGCAACGCCACTCACACATTCAACGCCACTCACCCATGCAACACCACTCACTCACTCACTCACGCACAGCCACTCACACCCACGCAGTGCCACTTTCACCCACACAGCACCACTTTCAGACACGCAACGCCACTCACACCCACGCAAGCCCACTATCACCCACGCAATGCCACACTCACCCAAGCAATGCCACTCACCCAAGCAACACCACTCACACACGCAACACAACTCACCCACGCAACCCCACTCATCCACGCAACGCCACTCATCCACGCAACACCACTCATCCACGCAACGCCACTCATCCACACAACGCCACTCATCCACGCAACGCCACTCATCCACGCAACGCCACTCATCCACGCAACGCCACTCACACATGCAACGCCACTCACACATGCAACGCCACTCACACATGCAACACCACTCACACATGCAACGCCACTCACCCACGCAACGCCACTCACCCACACAATGCCACTCACCCACGCAACACCACTCACCCACGCAACGCCACTCACACACGCAACACCACTCACACACGCAACGCCACTCACCCACGCAACGCCACTCACCCACGCAATGCCACTCACCCATGCAATGCCACTCACCCACGCAACGCCACTCACCCACGCATCACCACTCACCCACGCAACGCCACTCACACACAACGCCAGTCGCACACGCAACGCCACTCACACACGCAATGCCACGCACACACGCAACATCACTCACACACGCAACGCCACTCACACACACAACGCCACTCACAAACGCAACACCACTCACACACGCAACGCCACTCAAACATGCAACGCCACTCACACATGCAACGCCACTCACCCACGCAACGCCACTCACACATGCAACGCCACTCACACATGCAACGCCACTCACACATGCAACGCCACTCACCCACGCAACGCCACTCACCCACGCAACGCCACTCACCCATGCAACACCACTCACACATGCAACGCCACTCACCCACGCAACGCAACTCACTCAAAGCCACTCACACACACGCAGTGCGACTTTCACCCACACTGTGCAGTGATAACCTTTAAAAATGCTTTGGAAGATGTCAAACAGTGTCAGTTACAGTCAACAGATATTCTTAACAAGAATCTCCGAACAATGCTTCCTTCAGCCGGAGCCTTTCAATAATGGCACAGATTCTTTCTCATTTCAGAGCCATATTCTTGTACATAGCCAATAAAAATTGTTCCCACACAAATTCAAAACCAAACTGCACTTTTTAATTGGTTGTACATTTCAAGACTTTGAAATTCACATAATATTCACCCATCCCCCCAGTACTCATTCACTCATTAACCATGGTAACTCCCTCTTAAACCAGCACACAGTTCACAAGTTCAGCATACTAAGTTGCAAAACAATCCTTCAAGGCTGTTTGACATCTCAATCTACTAGCTAATGAAATGCAATGTTTCTTTAAATGACTTTTTCTCAACCATTGAAATGACTTCTTACAAAATAAAAGCATGCACCCTCATTTTAAGTGGAGATTTTTAACAAAGCACCAATCATTTCTGGTTATTCAACTGCACTGATTCCCAAGCACTTTTTTCATAATCAAACTGCCATTTCCTTTCCACAACTCATCTGACTAGAAGCACATCCACCTTCAAAATGACAAAAGTCTGGTTTGTGGGTCATAGCTATGTCCACTGGAGTCAAAATTACGCAGCTAACATAGGTATTTACAATCTTGATTTACCAAATGTGGACATTGTATGGATTGGACAGAGAGGATTGAGGAGTCACCAATTGATACCATTGGTAAAATCCTTTGTGCATTTACCACACCCTGACCGTATAATTGTGCACTGTGGTGGATATGACTTGGGCACTTTGACTGGGGTAGGTCTGGAAATGCTTTTAAAGGACATCTTTGGGCAATTGAGGTCACTTTTTCCAAAAACTGCTGTGGTATTTTCTAATATATGCCAAAGGCAAAAATGGATCTGGTCCAACCAAGTTTGTCCACAGATTGAGAAAGCAAGGAAACATGTAAATAAATCTGTTTCTGCTTACCTCAGAGACTATGGTATGGGTTCCATTTTCCACAACAACTTGCGTTACAACATGCCTGACATCTATAGGGGAGATGGTGTGCATTTTACAGATGAGGGGACTAGAGTTTTCCTCTTGAATATAAGACTCTGCATTGGTACCTACTTGTAGGTACAAAAAACACCCACTTAACACAACAGCTCTTTTCAGAGCTAACTTACCTATAAACACTTCACATTATTTTTTAACTGTTTTTTTACACTGTTTTTCCCCGTGGTGCGCTCAGGGTGCGCGTACCAAAGAGCGTACCGGGGAGCGCAGCCAGCGGTTACCCCGTGAAAATTTCAACAAAAAAAAAGGTTTTTTGCCCTTCAAGGTCTTTCTAGGCCCCCCTCAGAAAACTTAGGGGGTCAGGGGGAGTCTACTCTGCCCCCTTTTAATCATTTCCCCCTTTCTTTTTCACCTCTTGTGTCTCGATTCTACCGAGACACAAGATGGCGGACTCTCCGGACTGTTTAGAATGTTGACAGACACCTGACAGCCAATCAGCTTTCCGCTTGCGCACTCCCGTAGCGCGCAATGTGCCCTCCCCGGTACGCGCACTTGTGAGCGCTCGGAGCGCGCAAATAGATATATATGTGTTTTTGAAGTTAATTTTCGTAAAAACCACTGAAGCAATCTTCACCAAACATAGCAAAGGCACATCTGCGTACCAGTCCCTACAATTTTGCCAGGATTAGCGTAATTCCGTTCAGTGTTTCGGGCTGTAGACTTGTCAGACCGTCCTATGGAAATTAACATGGAGAAAACGAGTTTTGGGACCCCCCTTTTTTCTCAGCCCCTATTTCACGAATACCCCCAAAACTTTCAGGGAAGGAGCGCAGTGGAGCTGGCCAAAATTTTGGAAAATTACACACAAATTCCTCAACCGGCGCTAGAGTTATTCCCAATAGAATTTTGCGACTGCCAGTAGGTAATATATATATATATATATATATATATATATATATATATATATTCACTGACAAAACAATAGGTTTCACACCAGTTATAGTTAGCTGGAAATTTTACTGACATAAAACCATTGAAATTCCCACGTTATAGTTAGTTGGACTCACTATAACTTGCGCGCCTGCAATGCACTGCTGATGACGTCACATATTACATCACTCATGACATGGTCAGTGACATCACTCATGACATCACTGATGACACCATCCAGTGAATGTGTGTCTTTCTGAAAAATAAATTTGTTTTATATATGTATTTGTAAAGGTCGATGGAAGAATAAATGTTTAAATAAGTGTGTAAATGGATGTTTTTTTAAAAAAAATTGGTTGGTTAACTGGCTTATTAAGTGTATCTTAGTGAATACATATATTAGCGAGTATTGTTTAAATATTTAAATGTTTGTATCAGTGTTTCTCTTTGTGTATAAGTGGCTGCAGGGGTTGGTGACTGACTCACTGTTTGTATGTGTTTTGAAGACAGCATATGTGCAGGACTGTATGGGTGGATGAGTGTGTATATGTGTGTGTTAGTGAGTGAATGACTGTCTCACTAGTGTCTTCATTAGTAACGACATATGTTTTAATCTAGTATATGTGAGTATTGATGTATATAAGTGAGTATAGTATATATAGTGAGAGATTGTAGGAGTTCCTGTTTAAATAAGTATGTGTTTCTATAAGTGATTGTTTTAGAGAGTAAGTATGTGTAAGTTTCCTTAGAAGTAAGGTGGTAGTGTGTGTATACATGTATATGCAAATAAATGGATGTTGAATAGTTTATTTGCATGTGTGAGTATGTGTGTGAGTAACTTTTGGATGACTGCTGATGTGTAACAGGATGTATAGGTGTATCACTACATATGATGAGTGAGTATATATATGAGTGACTATATAGAACTGTTGGTGAATGAGTGGATGTGTATATAGATGGTGGAATTACTGAATTGGTTGTTGTTACTGGTTTGGGTATCTCCATTTTTTTGAAAATGTTTGTTTCTATTTTTGAATATGTGTTTCAAGCGTTACATTACACTGAAATTAGGTCTGTCACTCTGTCACAAGGATGGTGTCATCAGTGATGTCATGAGTGATGTCACTGACCATGTCATGAGTGATGTAATATGTGACGTCATCAGCAGTGCATTGCAGGCGCGCAAGTTATAGTGAGTCCAACTAACTATAACGTGGGAATTTCAATGGTTTTATGTCAGTAAAATTTCCAGCTAACTATAACTGGTGTGAAACCTATTGTTTTGTCAGTGAATTTAATAGGTTTTTTAAATGCTAATTCCTAACTATAACTGGTGTGAAACCTATGGTTTTTTCAGTGAATTTCAAAGGTTTTTTAAATGCTAATTCCTAACTATAACTGGTGTGAAACCTATGGTTTTTTCAGTGAATTTCAAAGGTTTTTTTAATGCTAATTCCTAACTATATAAGACCTGAAAGCCCACCAGGAATCTCCAGTATGCGCCAGGGGACTGCATTGCAGAGAGGTGTAATGAAGCCACAACCCTTTTTACACCTCTCTGCAACGCAGCCCCGTGCATGTTTGAAGAGGGGGAACTAATTCCCCTTTCATACTGGGGGCCCATGGAGGCCAATTAGCCCACCTGCAACCTCCAGTATGCGCCAGGGGCTGCATTGCAGAGGTGTAATGAGACTATGCCACTTGTTACACCTCTCTGCAACGCAGCCCACTGCCGCGTTTGCAGAGGGGGAACTAATTCCCCTTGCATACTGGGGGTCCCTGGGGTCAACTAGTCCACCAGGAGCCTCCAGTATGCGCGAGGGAGCTGCATTGCAGAGAAGTGTAATGAGGCCACACCCTTGTTACACCTCTCTGCAATGCAGGCCACTGGCGCGTTTGCAGAGGGGGGACTAATTCCCCTTGCATACTGGGGGTCCCTGGATCATATCTGCCCAAACACCGATATTCCGAACGATTGTAAATGACTTTTCTTGAGAAACATTTGGATTTGGATTATCATGCCCTATACTTTTGAATTTTTGAAAGACAGACTTTGAGGATGCTATAAATTACTCGTCTGCCCGAATTGTGTGGGTAAAATTGATACCTAGTCACTTTGAATAAGAATATACTTATGTCTCGTCTAACATTTGGAAGAAATATCTAGTTATATGACAACTGGATACCAACATAACTTGAAGGAAATAAGAACGCCCTGAAGAAGTTCTGTTGTACAGAACGAAACGTTTCGGCTGGCTGTGGTACATAAACTTAAGGAAAATAAAAGCATTTGAATATACCCCAAGATTCAGCGCTTCAATAAGGACTCTAAGTGATATGATTTGATTGGACTCATTGTGAAAGTGGTGCTGTGCCAAACTTTGGAATATTCTCCACTACTCTCTACTACTTACTCTCTCCTACTCCACTACTCTCAAATACTCACTGTCTACTACTCATTCTCTACTACTCTACTACTCTCTACTACTCTCTCTCTACTACTCACTCCCTACTACTCGCTACTCACTACTCCCTACTACTCACTATCTACTACTCTCTACTACTCACTCTACTACTCTCTCTCTACTACTCACTCTTTACTACTCACTACTACTCTCTACTACTCATTCTCTACCTCTCACTCTCTACTACTCTCTACTACTCACTCTCTACTACTCTCTCTCTACTAGTCTCTACTACTCACTCTACTACTCACTCTCTACTACTCACTACTATTCTCTCTGCTACTCATTCTCTACTACTCTCTACTACTCACTCTCTACTACTCACTCTCTACTACTCACTCTTTACTACTCTCTACTACTCACTTTCTACTGCTCTCTACTACTCACTCTACTACTTACTCTCTACTACTCTCTACTACTCACTCTACTACTTACTCTCTACTACTCTCTACTACTCACTCTCTACTACTCACTCTCTACTACTCTCTACTACTCACTCTACTATTCACTGTACTACTCTCTACTACTCACTCTCTGCTACTCTCTCTACTGCTCTCTACTACTCTCTACTACTCACTCTCTACTACTCTCTCTCTACTACTCACTACTATTCTCTCTGCTACTCACTCTTTACTACTCTCTACTACTCACTTTCTACTGCTCTCTACTACTCACTCTACTACTTACTCTCTACTACTCTCTACTACTCACTCTCTACTACTCACTCTCTACTACTCTCTACTACTCACTCTACTATTCACTGTACTACTCTCTACTACTCACTCTCTGCTACTCTCTCTACTGCTCTCTACTACTCTCTACTACTCACTCTCTACTCTCTATTACTCACTCTCTACCTCTCTACCTCTCTCTTCTTCTCTCTCTACTAATCTCTACCTCTCTACCGCTACCTCTCTACCTCTACACCTCTACCTCTCTACCTCTCTCTACACGCACACATATACACATATATGCATATATATATGCATATGCATTTATATATATGTATGTGTATGTATAAAAAAACAACAAAACATTTTTTTTTTTAAACAGCTACTTTTAAAACTGTCATTCTTTTTCCCCATGGTAAGCTCCCCGGTACGCGCACCGGTGCGCGTACCGGTGCGCGTACCGGGCGCTCACCCCGCGAAAATCAAAAAAAAAATTATTTTTTTTTTGCCCCGCGGGGCCCTTTTATGGCCCCCACATCAAACCTAGGGGGTCAAGGGGGGTCTACTCTGCCCCCTCATGGTCATTTCCCTCTTTGTTTTGGCCACCTCTCGTGTCTCGATCCTACCGAGACACAAGATGGCGGCCGCTCCGGACTGTTTAGAATGTTTACAGACACCCCAGAACCAATCAGCTTTCTGCGCGCAAGTCGCGGTAAGCGCCCGGTGCGCGTACCGGTGCGCGTACCGGAGCGCGGCTATAGATATATATATTTTTTTGAACCTTAATTACTCAAAATCCACTGGAGGACATATCTTGAGACATAGCAAAGGCACATCGGGCTACCAGTCCCTACAATTTTGCCAAGTTTGGTGGAAATCCATTCAGCCGTTCGGGCTAAAAGTGAAATCGACCGCCCTATGGAAATTAACATGGGGAAAACGTGTTTTGGGACCCCCCTTTTATCTCGGCCCCCGCTTGACGAATCCCCCCCAAACTTTCAGGGAAGGACCGGAACGCCGCGAGGCCATTTTCGGGAAATTTTGAGGCAGATTCGTCAACCGGCGCCAAAGTTATTCCAAATAGAATTTTGAGATTTAACATTGAAAAAAATCCTAACTATAACTACCTACTGGCGACCGCCAGTAGGTAATATATATATATATATATATATATATATATATATATATATATATATATATTTATATATATATAGCTCTTCCACACGCCATAGGCGGGGCACTTCGTGGTCGGGTGCAAAAACGCAGTGGCGTACCGCGATATAAATCCAAGCTCCAAAATTTCCTTTTCTCCTTCAGGAAATAAATAGCACTCGCGAGGATTCTGTAGCTCAGCAGCAGTTTATTCAAGACAAACGCGTTTCGGATTTTACATCCTTCGTCAATGTCGTAAATTCTAAACAAAATACTGGCGGCCATATTTTATTAAAACATTGCATGTCACGTGTCTACTGTGGGAGTAAAGGACGGACTTGGCGTCCTGATGATTAACGTGGGCGCCATTTTAGCACAGTCAATACTGGCTGACATTTACATGATTTCACAACAGAACCCAGTTTAGGATATCGGTTTGAAGCCACAGTTATGTTACATTTCAACATTAACACAAATCATCAATTTACATATTGTTCATTTATAATTTAGCCGTGGATCGGCAATGCAGCCTTCTAAAAAGGCTGCTAGTCCAATATTACCCACTAAGAATTATGCCGTGTATCGGCTCAAGCGACATGTTGAAAAGCGAAATAATTGCATACAGTGCCTCATAGATCAATCTCATATATTACAGTGTTTCACTTATTCAAATGGATGGCCAACTCCTCCCCACCGTTCAATCCCTTAGGTATTTTAGTTCCCAAATCGATGATGTAACGGAACTCTAGCCTCCTCAGTTTGAGCAAACGATCTCCCCCTCTAATGTTTGATGGTAAGTAATCCAAACAATAATACTGCAACAGGTCCCTATTGCTATTGTGTTGTATTGAGAAGTGTCGTGCTACAGGGTAGCTGAAGTCCTTATTCTTTATAGCCCGCATGTGCTCTAATATCCTCAGTTTTACCATATTGATGGTGCTACCCACGTATTTTAGTCCGCAGGGGCACACAAGACAATATACTGCAAAGCTGGTTTGGCAGGTCATGAATTTGTTAATCTGTTTGTTTTGCTTCATGCCCTCTATCTTGTATGCTCTTACTCTTTTGCTTGCAACACAGGCTTTGCATTTCCCACAGGGAAAGAATCCTTTCATTTCCTTGAGGGTGTTTTGAGTTTTAGGTGGGGACTTGTCTAGATGACTGGAGACCAAGTAATCTTTAAGGGAACGAGCTTTCCTAAAGGTAACTAGGGGATGGGTAGGAATGTCTGTAGCTATAACCGCATCCGTTCTTAGTATGTGCCAGTTTCTTCTCAGAATATTCCTTATAATGTTGGACTCCTTGGAAAAAGTAGTGATCATTCTGAACTTTCCTGTGTCTTTGGTAGTCTTCTCTTTTTTATTTAACAGATCCTCCCTATTAAGATTTTGGACCTTTCTCCGGGTACTTTCTAGCAGTGTTGTCTTATATCCCCTTGCTTGGAAGCATTCTATGCTACCCCTCAGAGCTTTGTTATAGTCTTCCTCATTCGAACAGTTTCTTTTTAACCTCAAGAACTCCCCATAGGGGATACTGTCTTTAAGTCTTTGAGGGTGTCCACTGTCCGCGTGCAGAATACTGTTCCCAGCAGTGGGCTTTCTGTACAGGGAGGTATTTATCTTCCCATTCTCGACAGATAGTTGCAAGTCTAGATAACTGACTGCAGTAGTACTGATCTCTCCGGAGAAATGAAGATTAACTTCATTGTCGTTCAAAATTTCTATGTATTCCTTTGCTTCCGCTGTAGTACCATCCCAGATTAAAAACAGATCATCAATATATCTGTACCATGCCACTGTCTTATTGGTCCATTCTTGGTTCACCCTGGACCAGGCTACCTGCTCCTCCCACCAGCCCACGAACAAGTTTGCGTAGCTTGGGGCCCCAGCTACGCGAACTTGTGTGTCAGCATGTAAAGTGTTATAAATACGTATGCCATTTACAGCAGAGTTAAGTGAGCAAGGCGGAGGCTTCCGCCGAAACGAGTCTGTGCAGCATGTCGGATTAAAAACTTTTCTTGAGTCAAAGTCACGGAGTCAGTGCCTTCCTTTCATCAGAGGGAATCGGATTGGTAATCAATATATATATATATATATATATATATATATATATATATATATATATATATATATATATATATATATATATATATATATATATATATATATATATATATATATATATATATATATATATATATATATATATATATATATATATATATATATATATATATATATATATATATATATATATATATATATTCACTGAAAAAACCATAGGTTATAGACCATATATAGTTAGGAGTTAGCATTTACAAAACCTTAAAAATTCACTGAAAAAAACATTGGTTATAGACCATATATAGTTAGGGATTAGCATTTATAAAAACCTTATTTTACTCACACAAAACCATTGAAATTCGCATATATAGTTAGTTGCACTAACTATATATCGCGCACCCGCAATCCACTGCTGATGATGTCACATATTACATCATTCATGACATGGTCAGTGACATCACTGATGACATCACTGTTGACAACTCAAATAACATCACTGACAACATCACTGATGACATCATTCATGTGATAATACGATGAACCTCTTCAGAGTCTGATATAACCTTACATACACTCAGTGTAAACAGACACTCACAGACTGTCACTCATCCATGGAGTTACTCACACACCTAGTCAGTCATGCAAAGAATCTATCACACCTCCATTTCCTCAACTATACAGTTATACACACCTTACTTATTCAAACATATACTAACGCATATTTACTCTTTTATACAATCCTTGATTGAAGTTCACAATGATCCATACAGCCACTCACACATTCACTGGCTCTTATGCACAGTTATTTATATATGTCAACTCTCACATGTACTGTGTTTTACATATGTACTTACTTTGACATGTAGCACTGAGATATCCATTCACTCACCAATACACTCATGCACACAGTCAACTGCCCATACAGCTGTTTCCACATGCACTTTTGAACCCATACATCTAGTGAATCAACTGCTCACACATCTATGCACAGAGTCATACACCTCCCAGCCACCCACACACATACTCAGTCTCCCATACAAATACTTGGGCAACCAATCAATAACCCATATAGTTACTCATATAGCTACTGATTAACACATGCAGCAGTTTACAGAACAACAGACATAATGATGCACAAATTAACACAGTTTAGTCACTAACCCATGCACTCAGTGAGACACATTTAATCACTCTCTCATACAGTCAGTCATGCACCTAATAAATCCTTCATCCAGACTCTTATACATCCACTCATTCTTCAATATGTAAGACATATTTTAACTTTACAGAAACATACAGTCACTGGATGATGTCATCAGTGATGTCATCAGTGATGTCACTGACCATGTCATGAATGATGTAATATGTGACATCATCAGCAGTGGATTGCGGGTGCGCGATATATAGTTAGTGCAACTAACTATATATGCGAATTTCAATGGTTTTGTGCGAGTAAAATAGGGTTTTGTAAATGCTAATCCCTAACTATATATGGTCTATGACCTATGGTTTTTTCAGTGAATTTCAATGGTTTTTTATAGCAAATATCAAAAGCTGTAAAATGTATTCTTATTTTAATGCAAAAATATATTTTATATGTTTGTAATATAATTTTTTTATGTATATATTTTGTTTTGTTTCGCTACCGGTCCGCGTACCGGGTAGCTTCCCGTTAGCTCAATTTGGTGCCGCGACCCGGTCCGTGAACCGGGAAACGTTCCGTTAGCGCAACTGCCGCGCAAGAAAACAACATTGTGACGCGTCGAGTAAACGCGACGTATCGCATTGCCGCGTAATGTGTCTTATGACGCGGCGGGTTAGCACACCCGGAAGTGCTCTGGAGCGTGAACCGAGGCGCGAAGCGCAGCGCCCCGGAAGCGCTCCGGGTGCGTAGCGGGACGCGTAATGTAAGCATAACAGGTCATGTGACTTGTTCATAAAACTTTTCATTGGTTCATTTTACTTTTGGTTTCCTAATGATGTAAGGCTAGGTCATATGACCTAAAAATAACACTTTTCATTGGTTTAGAACATTTTTTTTTCCCAAATGATGAAAGGCCCCACCTTTTTTCTCACTCTGACTTTTAACTTTCTGAGAGGAAGACCTATTTTGATTCTAAAGAAATGGCTTCATTAGTAGCTGCAGCTGGAGGGCCCCCACCACCACCACCACCTCATAGGAAGAGAGGACCACCTCCTCAGGTTATCCTTCAGCAAGAGGAGGAAGAAGAGGAAGAAGAGGAAGAGCAGCAAGGGACTAGGGAGTTTTTACCTGAACAGCCGAGGAGGTCCCATGTGAAAGAAAACTACATCTGGCAATTTTTCACGTTTCCCCGGGGCCAAAAAAAGGTAAATGCCCGCTACGTTACCTGTCTGATCTGCAAAAAAGATATGTCAAGAGGGACTGATAAGAAATACAGCTATGGCAATTATACCATGCATCGGCACATGGACAGGTGGCACCCTATAAATTATAGTGCTGCGCAAGTACGTGACCTGCAGGATAACCCCCCACCTGTGGCCAGTACATCCAATGAAGAGGCACTGACGGGACCAGAGGTGAGGGAGACGGTCCCAAATTTCCAACTGAAGTTTGGGAATGTGAAGCATGTGTGCATTTTTTGTGGCCAATTGATTTGCTACAGGGAGAGTAGCATACATTTAATCAACACAGCTATTGACAATCACAAATGTCCAAAACGCCCCAGAAAATAAATTATCTTTTTTTTTTGTTGCTCCTGTTGAGCCCTTTATAATGAATCATTTTCGTTCCCCCCCCCAAAAAAAACAAAAAAAATATAAAACCGTTCAAAAAATACAAAAAAAGTAAAAAAATGTTCAGAAAAATAATAAAAAAATATAAAACAGCAAAAATAATTTTAAAAAAAGTTCTTTTCAGAACTACCTCCCCTTTATAGAAAAAAATTGCTAGAATGTTTAGCACTCTTGCAACCGTTATTTCTTTTAATTCGCTTCCCGGTTCGCGCGCCGGTACGCGAACCGGAAGCGAACCAGAAAACATTTAAAAAAAAAAAGAAGAGTAATTATAAGGGAAGTAAACAGAGAGTAATGTTAAAAGAAAGACAGCTAGAGGGAGTAACACAGAGATACTGTTTAATAGATCTATTTACCGAAGAAAAGATGCAAGAGGGTATAATTGTGAAAAACAAAATAGATAAGGAAGTGAAAGAAAAAAAGGAGAGTAGAAGAATAATAAACAAGAGTTTCTTAGAGAATGTGAGTAAATGTTGAAATTAAGAAGAAATACAGTAAAGGATGTGGAATGAGAGGTAGGGATAGAACCGGACTAAAAGAACAATCCTGAGGGAAAGTGTTAAGAAAACAGTGAGCGAAAGTAAATAGGAATAAAACAAGATGTATGACAGTGACTAAGGTTAAAACATGTGGAATAACAGAGAGAAAAAACAGAAAGCAGAAAAGAAGAAGTGACAGAAAAGGAATGATGGAAACAGCAAAGAATGTAAATAACATAGTGTGCTTGAACTACAGGGAGAAAGCATAATAAACAAGTAGTGAAAGAGTGATGAGTCAGAGACAGTGAGAGTAATAGAGACGGAGTGAGTGAACAAGAGTGAGGAACTATGAGAACAGAGGGGCTGAGAAAAGGAGTGGAAGGAGTAGAGTAAGTAAGTAATAGAAAAATGAATGAGAGAAGTAGCAAAGGCAGGAAACTGAGGATTAAAGAAATGAAGAAGTGGAACTAATAAAAGTTAAATGTGAAAGAGATGTAACGGAATGAGTACTAAACACTTACCTTATAATTATCGTTAACTTAGTCACTTGATATTTTTATACTTTTAATCTGTGAATGAAAGAACAAAAATTTTAAAATTGATAGAAGGTAGTAAAAGATGAGTGAGCATGAGACAAGATGAGTACATATTAAAAATCACAATTCAAAGTACAGAATTAATTATACATATTAAATGGTTTATTTTTGCTGTTCTCAGAATATATCAAATTTCACTAAAAACAGTGAGTTGAAGGTATTCATCATATAACAGCGGGGAAAAAAACCACAATCAAAATGATTGTGTTTAAAAAACCCATATAATATAACCAATCAGAAATCAGAACTCCTCAAAAGTAACTTACTTTCCATGACGTCAAAGGATGCCCTATGAACAGCTTATACTCTGTTGTGCTGTTATTATTTTCTGCCCGCCACTTTCTGAAAGATAAGCTCCATCGTTTTAAGAAAAATGAGACATACAAAGCAATTTAAAACAGCACACTAAATTACAGCAACACCTAGAATCATTATAGTCCAGTTACCTACCCTAAATTCTCTCTTCTGAAAACAAGTCAAAAGGCAACATTGCTTCATAGTCAAATAGTAATCATTGCTGAAAGACCAGCCTTTTTTACATTTCAAATAAGCTGTGTAATATCCTGATGTTGTCAAAGGACCATCATGTCATATAATAGCTGCAGTTACAAATGTTCTTCCTGAAATCGACGACTGTGTAGCCAAAACATTTTTAATTAGACTTGACAACCTATTTACATCCAGTTTATATAGTTGGAATTGTAAAATGACATTTCACCCATAAGTTTCTATAAATATTGTGGACAGCATTGCAGACTTACATTACCTCTACTCCTTCTTTTGATCTGCTGCTTGAATTAGCTTATTAAAACAAACAATTTTCGCTCTGTGCTACAATTATCCACAAGGCTATATAGTGTAGGAGCCATTAGAACCTCTTGAAATTCCTCAGAACAAATCCCGAGATTCCTTACCTAAAATTTTGGTTGTAAGAACACCAGGTAAGAATTTTTAAGGTGAAAAGGCAATCTTTTTTTGAAAGTTAAAACGGAATCATTGCAGAATGACCAGCCGTTTCCAGACTTCAAATAAGTTGTGTAATGTCCTGATGTTGTTGAAGGAACCTCATGATATATAAATGCGGCAGTCAGAAAAGTCCTTCCTGATATTGACAACTGAGAAGCCACAAAATTTTTTATTAAAGTTGTCAATTTTGTTCCATCAGGCCTACATCGTTGGAACATTAAAATAACATACTGGCCATATCTTCGCATAAATAATGTGGACAGCATTACAGACTTACATTGGCTACACTCCATGTTTTGATCGGCTGCTTTTACTAGCTTATTAAAGGATACTGATTTACTGTCTGGCAAAGTTAAATATATAAATCTTTCTGAGTCTACACTAGTAGTACTTAATAACGTACAATTCTCGCAGTCATGCTGCCATTGATAAGAAAGGCCAAACAGATGATCTACATCTACACCTTCATCTTGCAATACATTAAGCATATACATTAAAAACTCCTGACAATCTTGCTGAATATTTTGAGAGAATTGTGTTTGACCTGAACATTTGTCTAACAGATTTCGAATTTCAGACACACTTTCTAATCTTGTTCTATCAGCGCTACATTTCTCTAACACAGAATTCAACAAACAGCAAAAACTTTGATCCAAATTGATCTCAATCTGTTCTTTTAAAGTTTCTAGAGAAAAGACAACATTAACCACTACATTAGCATAGCAGTTAACACCAGAACTATTTTTGAATTGAAAACCAACAACATCTTCAACAGAATTCATTTTCTTTCTGCCTACAATTTTGGGTTCATCGACTTTTGGTCTTTTTGCTACAACCTCCCTACTATTAGTGATATTTCTTCGTTTCCGGCCTACCACACGTTTCTCAAACAAAGGATATTGAGGCAAATGTGGCGCATACTCTCTTCTTAACCTATTGTATTCCATAACACAATCTAGATCCGCACAAATGTTTGTGACATCACACTCAATCAAGTACAAACCCGATAAAGTTCTGACTCGTGACAATGCTACATAAGCCATACCCTCCTTGAACACAGAACTGCCAATATTCACCAAAGCACTGTCTACACTCAAACCTTGTGATTTATGGATTGTCACCGCATATGCCAAGCAAACAGGAAATTGCTTACGGCGAACATATAAGTCTTTTACAAGCAGAAACCTAGCTGTGCAACGACCAATTAGCTGTACTTCCTCAATGCCATCAAATTAAATTTTTAAAAATTCAATTCCATCTCTATTTCTGTATTTCTCAAAATCAACAACATTACTAATTGATCCATTTACCAGACCTCTTTCAACATGTAAAATCCTTCTCAAAATGATACGGCAATTTAAGCACACATTCAGAGTCTTTTCAAAACCAGCAGTTTTAGATATAGTCTTCTCTAATGAATCCAATTTAGATTTCAAATTCTCAGACAAAACAATTGTTGCACCCATATGCTCTATTCTGTCAATAGCTTCCAGTTTCACAATCTCTTGGTTTTCTAAGTTCAACATTTTGTTGTTGAAGATGGAACATTCTGCAAGACTTGGCATCAAACATATTCCCGATTTCTTCTCAGTAATTTTATGAAAAATATTCTCTGGCAGAATGTCTTCTTCTGGATACAAATTTGACAGTAATCGTGCATGTAAAGCTTCTTTCCCACGCTCAGTCACTTTCCCGATTCTAACATCTTGTAGAATATTCTTGTAATCTTCATCCTTCGCCTGGCGCATATTTTCACGCAGCTCAGCATAATTGAAGTTTAACCATATGTTAACGTTGCCAATGCTCCCTAGGCACTTCCTGGTATCTTCATGCGTAAGCAGTTTAAACACTGGTTGTCCTTTCACTGGTGTCAGCTGCAGAAGATTACAGAAAACAATGATGTGTTTGCCACCAAATAACACATCATACTCTATTTTAAAAACTTCCTGCATTCTCAAATGCACAAAGGCAAGCATGACATTGGAAACCATGCTTACTTTGTCAATGATAAGAAGTTTCATCTTCTTCAGGACTCTAGATACTTCACAACAAGCATCTCCCGATAACTTGTGGTATTGTAATATGTTATCATGCTCCACTGGCAGCATTAGTAGCCGATGCAAAGTAATACCTTTAATATTATGTGCTGCCAGTCAAGTTGGAGCGGTGACAACACAAGACAGTGATGACTCAGTTCTTTTCTGCAGATAACATGAAATTGCTTTAATGAGGAAATTTTTTCCAGTTCCTGCTTCTCCACTCACGTACAGTCGGACAGGCTTCAACGACGTACATGAGCACTCTTTCTTCTCATGACTTAATCCATGATCAATTCGGCTGGTAACTTCGTCATATATTTTCCTCTGCTCAACGTTGAGTTGTCTTTCCAAATCTTCTAAGTTAACCACATCCTCCTGAGCATGTGCCATGGCTCTTTCCACTTCAATCATGGCAGTGGCAGCTTCATTTTCGATAACTTGTCCTCCTAGTGGACCCTGACTCAATGAAACATAACTCTGACTGTCCTGAGAACTGTCTCTAGCAATCTCGGCTGCTATTGTTGCTTCCTGCTCGATTTCTGCATTCAAAATTTCTAGATATTTTGGAAAAACAGGACATTCTATGGACTCCTTGGCTGCATTGAAAGAGTCTTCGTAACAGAGGAAATCTCCAAGCAGTTCCTCTTCTGCACACCAAGGCTTGAAAAGTTGCAAAAGAGCTAAATAGAAAAACTCTTTTCTTTCTGGAGATTCGCAATCAAATTTTCGATGATTTACCAATAGACATTTTTTTTGCTTGACCAGACATCCCTCACTTCCAATTACAGCATACACTCCTTTATCAATATCTTCTCTGATGTTCCTCTTGAAAATGTAATTTTGTAGAACCTCATACAGACAAACATTCTCCAGGTGACTGCTTCGATTTGGATAATATGTATCTAACATGTTGGTCTTCAAAATATCTGCACTGCTTGGCTCCTTCTCGGCCAAATACTCAATTTCCCGTACAGGTTTGAGAACTCGATTACGCGTTGCAGCAAGACCAAGACTTGCCCAAATGATACTCCTAGATTTGGCATAGAGACTTGCTGAAGATAACCGGTCAGAACATTCGTAAGCTCCGATTTCTCGATGCGACAACATCTTCAGACTGAAACTGTACAACTTCTTACCGAGGCTCTTTTCATGGGAAATGTCCTCCCACATATCCTGAGTTCTGTCTTTTCTTTTTTTGTGATGTAAGACGTCACATACCGAGCCACAACCATATAGTTGTCAGCCACAAACTGTATATCCATGTTAGCATTCCACATGGACAAAATCACTGGGTTGTAGTCATTGATGTTCTTGGACTCTTCGTTTCTCTTCAAATTGTATGTATTTTTGGGTGATTTCCTCGTCACATTATGTCGCAGCAAAGACATCAAATTGTTCACTCTTCCTTTAGATATCACTGATCGTGGAAATCCAAAACGACATTTTGTATAGTACTTGTTCTTGTTTCTGAATTTACGACGACAGTACTTTCCACAACGATGGCTTTGAAACCGTAAAACTTGTTCTCTTAGACTTTTGTCTTCCTTTGTCTTTGGAACAGCACATGTAGAATACTGTTCTATGAAATTCATCACTAAGTCATCCGGATCTGTTCCAAATGTGGGTGCATCTTTGATCCATAGCAGCATATTTATATGAGGAGCACCTCATGCTTGATACTCCTTTCTCCAGAAGAAATACAACACCTCTCCAAGAGGTGGATTTTTCTTGTTCGTGATGAAAGACATCATAGCTTCAAATCTATGATTGAAGTACCTGCATACATTCACTGGATCCAAAGAGCACAGTTCTCCGAGTGTCTTGAATGCAATATTTTCAATGTTTCCATTTGCCTCTCGTAATAATTCAAGTAAGTCTTCCCAGCCATACTCAGCACAGCTGAGAGTGAGGAACCATGTGGGAGTTCCTAAGTTCCTCAGCATACATTTTAAGTCACCATGACGACGGTACCAATACTCATTAGTACCACGCTGACATGCCATCAGATTAATCAGGTGAGAATCCAAAATATTGTCTTGCACATTGACTTTATCCATAAAGTCCCTTGCTGAGATATTTCGCAGTTGTAGACCACTTATCAGGATGTGGTTCACTGCATAAGACAGTCCAGACAGATCACTTTCAAACAATAGATGAAACAAATAGGGGATGCATTGACGAAACCTAGGATCTTCTGCATACAATCGTAAAGTCCGGTATTCAGAAGCAAGAATTTGATCAGGTCGCTCATCATATCGTCCTCCTCGACCTGTGGGAAATAACTGTGGAAAACACCGAGCTTCCAAACTTTCCTCCCAAACACTAATGGGACTCCCTTTGGCTTGTTTCATTTGAAACAACTCAATAGCATTCCCCATGACTTCCTTGGAATGCAAAGGATGAACACTATAATGTTCATATATTTCTTCATTTTTAGAGGCTTCTACTTTCTCAATTTGTCCAGCACACAATTCGCTGTCTTCTTCTTCACTTACTTCCTCTTCTGCAACACATACATTCTTGTAGTTCTCATTGTTTTTTATCAAATACAATTTTGCCTTTCTGACTTTCCTAACATCCACTAAATCTTGCCAGATTTTCTTACTCTTTGTCGGAACCCCATTAACTAGGATAACCAGAGGTTCCTCTTCCACTTTCTCTACTCCAATTGTATTAATGTTTTTCTTCAAATCTAAAGGCAAATAAACAACTCTTCCCTTTAATCCTCTCTGTAAATCTGATGGAAGCAATTTCCCTGTCTTTGGCTCCATTCGTACAATAGCCTGAAAGGGATGCACACTTTTATTTAAATCCTTCAATTCAGAAGGAATGTCAACCAATTCCAGATTATTATGAACCGCTCTAGCAGGCATCCGGTTTTGGTTTAATTTGTTAAAACAATAAATACACATACGTTGGTCCGATCCCAAATCAAAACAATTTTCTACCATCAAGTATGTGGCAAAATCCTTCCATTCACTATTGTTTTCCATTTCACTTTTTGCATATAAATCCACTAACTTAGTCTGATTCTTATAATAAGTCCGTCGACAACACACAGAAGTGAAATTAGGCCTCTCACTTGATTTCACCTGAAAGATGGAAATTTCCTCGTGAAACTTATCTATATTAGAAATCTGTACACTCTCTTCCACATTACCTTCTTCTACTGGGTCAATTTCAACATTGTTCTCTTTACTAGCAAAGTAACAGAACTCAATTTCTTCACAAATATTCTTCACATGTAGTTCTGAACCATGCAAAAGAGCACTGCTCAATTGTTTAAGAATAATTGCTGGACTCTTGGCATAATACAACATTCTCACTAATTTCCTCACTTTATTATGATGCACTGCTAGCATCCTGAAATGATGAAAAACACTCTGGCATACTCTTCTGGAAAGACAAGCCAGTGAATGCCCATGCAAACCTGTTACTTCTCTCACTCTGCAAGGATCTAATTCTTGCAACAACTTAATTTTCTGTTTTAAACTTTTCCTATTAAATGTACGTACAAAATCACAAAACAAATTGATGGAATCCTGTCGCACACTACAAATACTACTACATTTCCAGGTGTAGACTGGTCCCTTAGGGCGTCTTCCTAAAACCTCATCACCTAACACCTCTTCTGCATCTGCAGACACAAGTTTTTCTTTTTCAACCGGACAACCATCTTTTACCTCATATGCTCGACCACTGTTGTCAACTGCATGCACCAAATCATTGTCCTGAAAGTAACTCTCCTCATTGAAAAATGCCTCACAACTTGAACTATGCATCTATTCTCCTTAGAAAACTTCACAAAAATTACTTTGATTAACTACTCTCTTCCATCTACTATTTGATTTGAAATCAGAAATTACCTTGTTTAGTTTCCTAATTCTATTGATTACCAAAATAAATAACTTTCGCTTAATTTCGAAAGCCTGATCAATAATTTTCTCTACATTTTTCTTTTTCTTATAAAATGTCACTTTCTGTTGGCCTTTCTTAAAAATTTTTAACAAATCGACAATTATCCTGTTGCGGAACATATGGCCGGGATGCCTGTCACCCCCTCCCAACACAATCCCCAAGGATGGGAAGACGGACGCAGTTCTGAACTTTTGGAAGGCGGGAGGGAGTTACCCTCCCGGCCGTATTTATTAAAATATGAAACAAAATTAAAACATTAAAATAACAGTTTCATATCATGTACAATTTTCATTTATTACATTACGATGAAGACACGTTCATTGGCTAACCTTAACAAATCTCTAGTACAAAGGTTTTCCTAGCCGAGTCTCAACATCCTGCAAATGCATACTTTCTAAATTAAAATTGTACATCCTAGCATTACGGGCCAATGGCAAGGTCGCAACCGGTGTCAGATCCCTACTACCAGAACTCCCCCCTCACGGTGTGAGGGGCGGGCGCACAGAGGACTGTACCTCTGTGCCAACTCCAATTTCCCTTGTCTTTGCGGGGGCCCCCTATTTAACTCGACGCCATCTTAATGATCGTCCGAGGACTCGTGTGAGGTGTCTAGAAGGTAGCGTGGACCCCCCTCCCACCCCACACTGTTTATCACATCCGCCATCGCGGATATCCGGGCCCCGGGAAATTCATAGGAGGGGCATCTAGCCGCCTCCTCCCCTGGAAGGGGCCTATGACCGCCTTCCCTTAGGAGACCCCATACTTAGTGGGTGCCGCCTCCCCGTGTGAGGGGCCAATGGCCGCCTCCCCCCGGGCGCTCCCATCCATAATGGGTGGCGCCCCCCCTCTAGGGACCTTGAAATTACTGCTCACCGATCATGACCTTACCGCCCGACCAAAAAATAAATACGACGTTTATTTACCTACTTAAGAAAGAAAATCAACTTTACATTGCAATATTTATCCTGTTACTTATACATTCAACACATCCTTCAACTAGACTGTTATACTCCGCTCCACTAAGAAAGAAAATGTTATGAAGCAAATCACTTTATTGCAGTACCAACATTGACATTTTTATTAACCACTAAACCAGGAGAGAAAAGATCTTATCAAAGCAAATCATTTTATTGCAGTACTAACGTTGCCATAAGGGGCTGGTGGGTGGGTCAAAAATTGCTCCTTGTTCCGTCGAGGGCTCACGTGCAACGAGAGGGTGCAGCTTCCAAGCACAGGAACAAGAGGATGCTTCTTCGGATTGCTGCTCCTTTTATTCCTCTTCGGGAGGGCCTGTACCCTCCTCCGGTACGCCTACGGGGCGTGGCCAATGGTGTAGGTGTCTAGGACAACCCTTCTTGGGCGGGAAAAGGCGCGCCCCGGCTACGCCGTTTCGGGCATACCAGCCGTGACACGCCCCCCGCCCAAAATGGCTTCCCGGGGGGATCCGGGCCCCCTACCATACGTTCGGGGGGACCGAGTGGTCGCCCCTTTCCATATGGCCGGGATGCCTGTCAACCCCTCCCAACACAATCCCCAAGGATGGGAAGACGGACGCAGTTCTGAACTTTTGGAAGGCGGGAGGGAGTTACCCTCCCGGCCGTATTTATTAAAATATGAAACAAAATTAAAACATTAAAATAACAGTTTCATATCATGTACAATTTTCATTTATTACATTACGATGAAGACACGTTCATTGGCTAACCTTAACAAATCTCTAGTACAAAGCTTTTCCTAGCCGAGTCTAAACATCCTGCAAATGCATACTTTCTAAATTAAAATTGTACATCCTAGCATTACGGGCCAACGGCAAGGTCGCAACCGGTGTCAGATCCCTACTACCAGAACTCCCCCCTCATGGTGTGAGGGGCGGGCGCACAGAGGACTGTACCTCTGTGCCAACTCCAATTTCCCTTGTCTTTGCGGGGGCCCCCTATTTAACTCGACGCCATCTTAATGGTCGTCCGAGGACTCGTGTGAGGTGTCTAGAAGGTAGCGTGGACCCCCCTCCCACCCCACACTGTTTATCACATCCGCCGTCGCGGATATCCGGGCCCCGGGAAAATCATAGGAGGGGCATCTAGCCGCCTCCTCCCCTGGAAGGGGCCTATGACCGCCTTCCCTTAGGCGACCCCATACTTAGTGGGTGCCGCCTCCCCGTGTGAGGGGCCAATGGCCGCCTCCCCCCGGGCGCTCCCATCCATAATGGGTGGCGCCCCCCCTCTAGGGACCTTGAAATTACTGCTCACCGATCATGACCTTACCGCCACAGGCCGGACAGTTGACCGGCTATCCGCCCCCCCACAAACTCCTACTAAAGGTCATGCTTTTACAAACCCCTTAACCATGCTATGAAGTCTCCTATGAGTAAGACATTCCCCTCCCGGGACAAATGGACCCCATCTTCGAGATACATGTGATCCCCCCGAATACATCCATGTGGAATACAGTGCAACTGCGCCAAGCGAAACAACCTACCAAGCTTGTTATTGACCTTCTTTACTGAATTGTTCAGTGCTGACACAGAGAGGCCCCCCCGCCACACCTTCCTGGGAATCATGTGGGACCATGCTATCGTGCACCCCGGGATCCTTCTCGCCAGCCAGCTAACAGTGGATAGAACTCGCTCGAGTAGTAGTCGCCAACCGAGTGTCACCAAATCATTGCCTCCCAGGTGTACTATGATTACAGACGGCGGTGACCTTGTCCGCCCTAACAGTTCCTCGACAAAACATTGAAACTGGTCAATACAGAGCCCGCCCCTTCCGTAGAAGGTCACCCTGTACCCGTATTCCCCAGCTGCTTGAATCACGTCACCTGCTTTGAATACATCCCCGGCCCGCCTCACGTATGAGTGGCCCACGACCCACACCACTCTTTCCTCAGCCGGTGATCTCTGACCGCTGGTCCCCAGGTGCTGGGTCGACTGCACAGTCCGCCCCGCATAGCATGCTCGCGAAACTGTAAACCAAACAGAAGACAAGAAGCGTGAGTGCATGACATTGGCTTCACAACATGTGCAACTGCACATACCTTTTATAACAGTTTGAGGACCATCGTCCCAGTTGTTTCACCTTCTCAAAACTCTGACCCCTGGCTGTAGCCTCTGTAGCAGCCCCTATCCTAAAGGAATGGGTCCCGAAATCGCCCGGGTCCAAGCCCGCCGCTGCGATTGCCATTGTTAGCACCCGCTGAAACTGAAACCTTGTCAGTGGGGTGGCGTCGATGTGTCTCAGCAAGCTTCCCCCCCATGCATCCACCCTTTGCGCTAAATATTCCTCAACACACTTCACCGGGCACATGGGGGACCCTCGCATGCGCTGGACAACAATACTGTCTCCCATAGCACCCTGATCGGTCTTGGACCTGGCTATTGTGACCACCATTGCATCACCCTTGATCAGAATGTGTTCCCGACACAGACCTCACTCCACATCCTTCTTATTTCTTGCAACCAGCTCGCTCACCCGCATAGCCCCATGGAACGCTAATGCGAAAGCGGCCCGGAACAGCACTGCCTCGAACTGGGAGGAACATGTCGTGGGGAGTACCGACATCAGCAGGGACAACCTTTCTAACCCAATCGGGCGCCTTTCGTCTACTCTACGACCCTCAAGGCATTGCCAACCACGCAGGGCCTTCTTTACCAAAAAGGACGATGTGGGGTCCTTGATGCCATGCGCCTGCGCCATGAATGCAATGGCGGCCCGGTGCCTATTGGCTGTTGCCGCTGATCGGCCTGCCCTGTGTAGTGCTACTAAAGACTTTAGGACATACTCCTCCTGACCCCAATTGTCCCCTCCTGCCGGACCCAAAAATGCACAATAGGAACGAAACGCTCCTTCGTATGCCTTTCTTGTCCTGGGGGCTAGGCTTGCTCCCACGAGGTCTTGCAATCCGGGGCACTGAGTAGCCAGAGTGCTTCGGGAAATGGTGCCGCCGCTAGGTCCGCGGAAGGTAGATAACCCCTGAAGGCCTGCATGTGTGAACGAGAGAGTGCATCAGCCGCCTGGTTCAGTACACCTGGCACATGCTTCGCCCTAAATTGTACGTTCAGTCTCATGCACAGTAGTACAATTTCCTTCAGTAATCTCAATATCCACTTGCAGCGTGCTGCCTGATTATTTATACATTCGACTACAGTCATGTTATCGGACCAGAACACCACTGAGCGATCTCGGAACTCATCCGGCCATGCCTTCAGAGCCACAAAAATGGGGAACAATTCGAGAAACCCAATGTTACCTGTGAGACCGCTGGTGTGCCACCACGTCGGCCATGTTTGCGCCGACCATCGATTACCAAAGATGGCGCCAAATCCCACGCTCCATGCCGAGTCGGTCCACAAACCCAGCTCGTCCGAGGACGCTGGCGGCTTGACCCACACCACTCGACCGTTGAAATCCGCCAGAAATGCCAACCATATGCGCATATCCTGGCGAACCTCTGCAGACAGTCTCGTGCGATGGTGTCCTTCCTTGAGACCAACCATGGCTTGTGCAATAGAGCGGGAAAAGGGGCAGGCCATTGGTATCACTCTGAGGGCAAAGTTAAGCTGGCCCACTGCTTGTTGTAACTGATGGAGAGTAACTTTCTCTTTGCTAATGCACAGTTCCAGAGAAGCCCTGAACTTCGCTACTTTCCCCAGTGGCAAACAGAAACATCCCTCCACAGAATCGAGCTCAATTCCAAGAAACTCGAGTGAAGTAGATGGTCCAACCGTCTTACCTGGTGCCAATGGCACCCCGAACCGCTTCATGAGAGTGCAAAATTCCCGTAACGCCTGCGCACATTGCGTGTCGCTGGCTGCCCCCAAGAACAAAAAATCATCTAGGTAATGCATAACCTGGGTATGGCCAGTGGCTTTGGTGAACGCCCATTGCAGAAAACAACTGAATTTCTCAAAATAAGCACAAGAGATGGAGCAACCCATTGGCATACATCTATCCATGTAGTAACGTCCTTGGAACACAAAACCTAACAGACACTGGTCCCATGGGTGTACCAGGAGCAACCGGAACGCTGACTCGATATCTGACTTTGCCATCAGCGCTCCGGGCCCCAGGCGATTCAACATGGCGACGGCATCATCGAAGGATGCGTACCGCACCAAACAAACTCCCGGGTCAATCGCATCGTTCACCGAAAGACCCCTCGGAGCTGACAAGTTATGGATCAGCCTAAACTCCCCCGGGTCCTTCTTGGGGACTACTCCCAACGGGGAACAGATGAAATTAGTTACTGGCGGGTGCCTATATGGGCCAGCAACCCGGCCAAGGGCAACCTCCTTTGCAATCTTCCTTTCTACCACCGCTGGATTATGCTGAGCCGACAGTTGGTTTCTACACAGTGAATCCCCACGAAAATCCCCCGCCGGGATGTGGAAACCATACAAGAAGCCGTTCCTCAACACCCCAGCGGAGACATGATCAGGGTATTCGTTTAGCCAGGGGATCATTGCCATGATATCTACGGGGGTAGGTAGCGGTACTCCATGGTCCCCATCAGACCTGTTTGGCCCCTCCTCTACCCCCTGTATCACCATTCTTGGCTCTGCACGAACTCTCGGGGTGTGAAGAATTTCCGCAACCTGCACACTCATGTCTGAACTTACATGTCCCTTGTGGCCTTGTGCACTTGCCCCTGTTAAAATTCCAACAGACCCCTTTTCTACCCCCGTTCCCACCACTCCTTGGTTGGTGGTCACCAGCGGGGCCCGCCCAAAAGGGCGCCGCCAGCTGATGGCGGGAAGGCCCCGACCCATTCCCGCCAAGCGAGGACAACTTCGTCGCGCCCGGCAGGAGCTGCTTCTGCCAAGAGATTGAGTCGAGACAATCCCACGTCAGAGATGAATCGTACTCCTTGGCCTTACGAAACTTCATATCATAACCCATCCATTCATCGCACGCATATGTCTCATAAAAATCCATTATTCGTGCCTGATAGCAGGACAATTCGGTCAAAACCTCGGGCTTACGTTCTCCAATAATTGCAGAAAACATCGCAAAGGCCTTGGCCCAATTTGAGATTGTCTCATCAACCCTGAATCCCGCCATTTTTGCTCGCCATACACTCGGATGCCACAAATCCTTCTGTGTTTTAACATACTCCATCTCGCGATGGTCAGTTAGCAGGGAAAACATATTCACGTACTTATCAGCCCATATCAATTCTTTTGTGGCCAACGGTATATGCTGGACCACCTTTTCCCGTCTTGAGGGCAAAGACCCCTCCCTTGCCATTGGCAATGCTTGCTTACCCGGCTCCATTGCTGTTCCCGCTATCTTTTCGACACCAGCCGCTGGTCCTTCCGGGGTCACCTGTGGGGGGACAAAAGGGAGATTCGCCTTCGCGGCATCTCGCGACTGCCGCAACTGCTGTATTAGTAACTTGGCCTCTTCGGCCGTGTCTCCTGGTGCCGTAGCATCCCCCGTCTTTTTGCCAAGCCATGCGGCTAACTGGGCGGCTAATTCGGGAGGCATGTCCTCCTCGCTGGCGGGCGTAACAACAACCGGAATCCGTTGACCCGCGTCTGGGATCGGTACCGGGGCCTCGACTGGAATGACCGGGCTTGCCGGGGGTACCTCGGGAATCAGGACCTCCTGCCCTGCCGTCCTATTCCTGACGCTTTTACCTCGCCCCGCGGGGACAACTCCCGGCAATGCAGGGCCTATAACTTTCTTCGGTCTACCCGTATTATTCATCGCCGCCATCTGCTTCTTCATACTTGCCATATCTTTTATCAGCATACGAAGCATCTGGTCAGTCCCAGACTTCTTTCCCGCCTTCCTGCCAGGCATTGTTCAATGGATATTCGATCCCTGTAGCTCAATACGGTCCTGGACCCTTAGGCTCGAAGTCCTGAAATAGAAACGCAAAAATTACAAGTTCTCAAAAATTGCTCCTTGTTCCGTCGAGGGCTCACGTGCAACGAGAGGGTGCAGCTTCCAAGCACAGGAACAAGAGGATGCTTCTTCGGATTGCTGCTCCTTTTATTCCTCTTCGGGAGGGCGTGTACCCTCCTCCGGTACGCCTACGGGGCGTGGCCAATGGTGTAGGTGTCTAGGACAACCCTTCTTGAGCGGGAAAAGGCACGCCCGGCTACGCCGCTTCGGGCATACCAGCCGTGACACGCCCCCCGCCCAAAATAGCTTCCCGGGGGGATCCGGGCCCCCTACCATACGTTCGGGGGGACCGAGTGGTCGCCCCTTTCCATTCGCCTACGAATGTCCCTGAATTGATTTTCCCTTCTACTGCCATGCACAGACTTATCTCCTGCTATAGCAGAAACTTTTTTGACGGGCCTTTCCTTTTCCTTTAAATTGTCTCTCTTCTTATGCACTAAAACATGTTCAATACTGGTATTTTTTTGTCTGCAAATTGTTTTTAAAAATGATTTTATTTTCTTACCCGGAGCTTTTTTGGCGACTTGATACGATTTAATAGTAGAGGACTGCTGCAAATCTTTACCAAGGTGGAGTGTAAGTCGCTTTGCTTCTTTTTGTTTTCTCTGCCTTGAGGGCATTTTTAAAGTTTTCTAAAGATCTTCGGTTAATCTGTGGAAACTTTTTTTTTAAATTGATATTAACTACTAGTACCAAACAGTAAACCAATAGCAGTAGGCAAACAATTAACACACTAGTTGTCAATTCTATCTACAGTAATTTAACAACATAGACAAAGGGGGCGTATTTACAAGGCACTTGCACCATGGGGAAAGTGAGTTAAAATTCCAAGAACACATAGGGTCGTATTTACAAGGACCTTGCACCAGGGGAAAGTGACTTAAAATTGTCAAGCAGACATGAGGGCGTATTTACCACACCCATGCACCAGAGGGAAGTGAATTAAAATTGCCAAGCACACATGAGAGCGTATTTACAAGGCCATTGCACCAGGAAGAAGTGACTTGAAATGGCCAAGCACACATGAGGGTGTATTTACAACACCCTTGCACCAGGGGGAAGTGACTTAAAATTACCAAGCAGGCATGAGGGCATATTTACCACACCCATGCACCAGGGGGAAGTGAGTTAAAATTGCCAAGCACACATGAGGGCGTATTTACAAGGCCCTTGCACCAGCAGGAAGTGAATTAAAATTGCCAAGCAGACATGACGGCGTATTTACCACACCCATGCACCAGGGGGAAGTGAGTTAAAATTGCCAAGCACACATGAGGGCGTATTTACAAGGCCCTTGCACCAGGAGGAAGTGACTTGAAATGGCCAAGCACACATGAGGGTTTATTTACATGACCCTTGCACCAGGGGGAAGTGACTTAAAATTACCAAGCACACATGAGGGCGTATTTACAAGGCCCTTGCACCACCATAAGGTGTGGCCTATCCAGAGGTATGCTGGATTGTCTGTCTGCCATGGTAAAACCAAGAAATATCTAGGAGCAAAAAGGCAGGTCTTGCAGTCACAAAAGTTTGTTTGAGGTGAGGCCTACTCAGGGTTGCAGATGAAATTTTGGCATGTTGAAGAGTACAGAGGACATAATACATGTGCAGGCCAACAGATGAAGTGAGTCATGTCCACTGCACACTTCAACAAAGGCCAGACCTCCTCTGTCTCCCTGGACAGGCCTAAACCTCATCTGCACAATGTGATTAGTAATGTTAAGAAACACAGGTGATGTAATTGAAAACCGTGCAAATATTTTTGCTCATTTCACAATCACATCACCTGTGTTTCCTCAGCTTAGGTATCTCATTGAGCAGATATAGTCTAGCATATCCAAGAGTACGCAGAAGGTGAGGACTGTATGCAGCAGTGCAATGTACATAATTCTCCTCCAATGACAATTACAGAAGCCTCAGCATATCCATGCCCCCTAAACAGTCCTAAATGTATATCATAATTATCATAGTGACTATGAAACTCTAGCAGTACATATTGTGAAACCTAAATGACTTCAAGAAACAAGTTTTTAAACCATCAAACAAGCAAATTATTCCCCCATATTCATGTTGGGAAATGAAATATTTATTTAAAAAAGCAGACCCCTTGTTGTCCTTCTCATGAATGTGAAAAGTATTTCTTTTAAAAAAAAAACGATTTTCTGGTCATAATTTCAAAACACAGCACAGCTCCTATGTACAAGCACACCCTTCTGGCTTCCTTATTTTCTCCAAAAAGCATACTAATCTCTTTCTAAATTAAAGGAATCTTTTCTCACCTTAGCACATTTTTTAAACACATCATGTAAGCAAATTAGTCTCCCAGATTCATGGGAGAAGTACCTTAAAATTGTCTAGCACACATAGGGGCGTATTTACAAGGCACAAGCACCAGGGGAAAATGACTTAAATTTGCAAAGCACTCATGAGGGTGTATTTACAAGGACCTTGCACCACCTTTAAAGTCACTTTTAAAATGGGGAAAATGACGTGAATGTGTCTCATAAGCCTTGTAAATATGCCCCCATGTTGACTATGTAACTCTTGCAAAACATATTGTGAAACCTAAATGACTTCAAGAAACGAGTTTTTAAACTAACAAACAAGCTAATTATTCTCCCATATTCATGTTGGGAAGTGAAATATTTATTTAAAAAAGCACACCCCATGTTATCCTTCTCATAAATGTAAAAAGCATGTCTTTTTGTTTAAAAACGATTTTCTGGTGATAATTTGAAAACACAGCACACCTCCTATGTACAAGCACACCCTGTCAGTACTAATACTTCACATTATCTATAATTATAATTTGTCAAAGAAGCAAAATCTTTTTGGAAAAAATAATGAAAACACTTGACACAAAACAACATTTTAAATGCACAGCTGGCTTCCTTATTTTCTCCATAAACTATACTAGTCTCTATCTAAATTAAATGAATTTTTTCTCACCTTAGCAAATGCTTTTTGAATTTCAAAACAGTCTCAGAAACACACCAATTTTTCTTTAGCAGAGCAAAAGGTATGCACTCAAGAGACTGCAACCAACAAAGGCACAGAAATGTTGAAATTCATCATACATATTTCTCATGTGACCCAATCAAAACTCTTCCCTCACTTTTTTCAAATCAACACCCTTCCCCCCTCTGCCCTTTCTGTCCTTTTCCATAGCAACTACCTCCTGCCAGACCTCTCATGTTTACAAGTTCACACAACAATGTTTCAAATGAACTCTGAACTCTCAGTACACCTGCTAATCCACTGCAATGTTTCTTAAAATCATGTTTTCTTAACCATTCAAATTACATGTTTCAAAGAACACATCCATGCACCCTAACTTTCTGTTTTCAGCAATGAAAATCCACCAATCACTGCTACTGAATCATTAGCACTGATACTCCACAGTTTTTTCTTTACAAACTCCTACTGTTTCAACTGCCATTTCATTCCCACACTTCATCTGACTGCAGCAGAACCTCCTCTAACCATGTTTTCTGTCTGGATTGTTGGACATAGTTACATCCACTGGGCTCACAGGTATGCTGATAACAGAAATTTACACAACCTCAATTTACAAAATGTGGAAATCAAATGGATTGGCCAAAGAGGATTGAGATGTCACCAATTGATACCATTGGTGAAAACCTTTTTACATTTGCCAAACCCTGACCTCATAATAGTGCACTGTGGAGGAAATGATTTGGGCACTTTGACTGGGATAGGTCTGGAAATGCTCTTAAAGGACACCTTTGAGCAATTAATGGCACTTTTTCCTCAAACTGCCTTGGTATATTCCAATATATGCCAAAGACAGAAATGGAGGTGGTCCAATCAAATTTGTCCACAAATTCGGAAAGCGAGGAAGCATGTAAATAAGTCTGTTTCAGCTTACATGAGAGACCATGGAATGGGCGCCATCTACAACAGTAACTTGCGTTACTACATGCAAGATATCTACAGAGTTTTCATACAAAATTTAAGACTGTGTATTGGTACCTACTTATAAGTACCTAGAACTTACACAGAACCCAAAAGCTCTTTTCAGAGCTACCTTGCCTATAATTACTCTTTTAAAATTTCGATGTACCTTTTTTCACTAATTTTCACTTATGTTCGCTTCCCGGTTCGCTACCCGGTTCGCGTACCAGCAGCTAACCGCGCGAAAAATTCAAAAATGTTATTTTTTTTTCAACATATATGAGCCTCCTCAGCCACCCTCAGAAAACCTAGGGGGTCAGGATACGTCTCCCGTGTCCCCTTATACCCATTTCCCACATTGTTATTCCTCCATCTTGTGATTAAATTTGTCCGAAACACAAAATGGTGAACTTATGTTACGCTACCGGTGAGCTACCCGGTTCGCGTACCGGGTAGCGCTTCTACCGCGAAAAATCAAATTTTTTTTATTTTTTATTTTTTGCCCCACGGGACCCTTTAATAGCCCCCACATCATTCCTAGGGGGTCAGGAGTGGTCTACCTTGCCCCCTTTCATTAATTTCCCCCTTCGTTTTTCTCCACCTCTTGTCTCTCGATCCTACCGAGAGACAAGATGGCGGCTGATCCAGACTGTTTAGAATGTTGACACACACCGGAGAGCCAATCAGCTTCGCTTTGCGAAGTTCCGTTACGCGTCAAGTGCGCGAACCGGAGCGCTAACCGGAGCGCTGTTACAGATATATCTGTTTTTTAAAACATTAATTTCTCAAAATCCACTGGAGCACATATATTGAGACATAGCAAAGGCACGTCGGGCAAACCATATCTACAATTTTGCCAAGTTTCATGTAAATCCATTCAGCCGTTCGAGCTAAAAGTGATTCCAACCGCCCTATGGAAAAATGAATGGGGAAAACGCGTTTTGGGACCCCCCTTTTTTCTTGGCCCCCCTTGAGGAAACCCCCCCAAATTTCCAGGGGCTGCCCAGAAACAAAATGTGCCATTTTCCTGAAACTTTCAGCCAATTCTGTCCACAAACGCCAAAGTTATTCAACATAGAATTTTCAGAAATCCCATAGGAAAAAATCCTAACTATATGTACCTACTGGCGACCGCCAGTAGGTAATATATATATATATATATATATATATATATATATATATATATATATATATATATATATATATACATATATATATATATATATATATATATATATATCTAAAAGGTTGCGCTCTGCAATTGAAGACACCCACGCTTCGTAAGACTAATCCTTTAATGGCAGGGCAGCAGCAGCAGAACAGCGTGTTCCTTTGAGCAATTGGTCTCACCATCTGTGCCTACGCGTTTCGGAAATTCTTCTCCCTTAATCATGGCATGGTGCAGGTAGGTGGGGAATGGAAGCCGCCAGGTCTTTAAACAGCGTTCTGCAGGTGATGATAAGTCCCGCCCTGTCGGGCGTGGTAGCACTGAGGCATTGTGGGTTTTGTAGTACCCTGTGTGTTAGTAGTCCATAGTGGATGCCGCTTTCGTATCTCCCCTTCATCAATTCTTTCCCATCGGGTTGGTCTTGGGAAACACCCTGGTCAGCCGCTTTCTCACGCTGGTTCCTGCCAGGCACGTCGCTCCGTTTCGGCGTGTTTCTACTGAAGCACACGGACCCGCTGGAGGCGGGGGGTTTGTCTTCGTGACCCGAGCCGGCCACAGAATTATCTAAAAGGTTGCGCTCTGCAATTGAAGACACCCACGCTTCGTAAGATTAATCCTTACTACTAGAGTACACGCCCTGGTAGGCGTAACTAAGCAACACTTGAAATCACGCAATGTGAAGCAGCTGGTTTCTGCCTCCTGAGCCTGCCATGAGGAAGGGAGCTCTGTCTCCAGAAACGCGTCGGCATTTGGGCTTTGAAAAACTGCTCTTACCTTTGTGCTGGACTCCTTGCTGCCAAATTGACGAAAATAAAGGTGAATATCACAACGCTGTGTGGGCGCTTCAATTGCGAGAGCAACCTTTTTTGAATAATAAGTGGCCTGCTCGGGTCACGAAGCAGCCCCCCGCTAGAAACAGGTCCTGGTTTTCTACTTGGAGAATACCGCTAAAGGAACAGCGCTACCTGTCAGTTTGGCGGAAGAAAGCGAGTGCGTGTGGCACGATTTGGTGAAAGCAATCCGATGAGAAACAACAGTGGGAAGGTGTAAAAACTGCTGCATGAACCACGATGGATTTTACTGTCAAGAGACTGCAAGAACCATAATGCTACTAGAGTACACGCCCTGGTAGGCGTAACTAAGCAACACTTGAAATCACGCAATGTGAAGCAGCTGGTTTCTGCCTCCTGAGCCTGCCATGAGGAAGGGAGCTCTGTCTCCAGAAACGCGTCGGCATTTGGGCTTTGAAAAACTGCTCTTACCTGTGTGCTGGACTCCTTGCTGCCAAATTGACGAAAATAAAGGTGAATATCACAACGCTGTGTGGGCGCTTCAATTGCGAGAGCAACCTTTTTTGAATATTAAGTGGCCTGCTCGGGTCACGAAGCAGCCCCCCCGCTAGAAACAGGTCCTGGTTTTCTACTTGGAGAATACCGCTAAAAGAACAGCGCTACCTGTCAGTTTGGCGGAAGGAAGCGAGTGCGTTTGGCACGATTTGGTGAAAGCAATCCGATGAGAAACAACAGTGGGAAGGTGTAAAAACTGCTGCATGAACCACAATGGATTTTACTGTCAAGAGACTGCAAGAACCATAATGCTACTAGAGTACACGCCCTGGTAGGCGTAACTAAGCAACACTTGAAATCACGCAATGTGAAGCAGCTGGTTTCTGCCTCCTGAGCCTGCCATGAGGAAGGGAGCTCTGTCTCCAGAAACGCGTCGGCATTTGGGCTTTGAAAAACTGCTCTTACCTGTGTGCTGGACTCCTTGCTGCCAAATTGACGAAAATAAAGGTGAATATCACAACGCTGTGTGGGCGCTTCAATTGCGAGAGCAACCTTTTTTGAATATTAAGTGGCCTGCTCGGGTCACGAAGCAGCCCCCCCGCTAGAAACAGGTCCTGGTTTTCTACTTGGAGAATACCGCTAAAAGAACAGCGCTACCTGTCAGTTTGGCGGAAGAAAGCGAGTGCGTTTGGCACGATTTGGTGAAAGCAATCCGATGAGAAACAACAGTGGGAAGGTGTAAAAACTGCTGCATGAACCACAATGGATTTTACTGTCAAGAGACTGCAAGAACCATAATGCTACTAGAGTACACGCCCTGGTAGGCGTAACTAAGCAACACTTGAAATCTCGCAATGTGAAGCAGCTGGTTTCTGCCTCCTGAGCCTGCCATGAGGAAGGGAGCTCTGTCTCCAGAAACGCGTCGGCATTTGGGCTTTGAAAAACTGCTCTTACCTGTGTGCTGGACTCCTTGCTGCCAAATTGACGAAAATTAAGGTGAATATCACAACGCTGTGTGGGCGCTTCAATTGCGAGAGCAACCTTTTTTGAATATTAAGTGGCCTGCTCGGGTCAAGAAGCAGCCCCCCGCTAGAAACAGGTCCTGGTTTTCTACTTGGAGAATACCGCTAAAGGAACAGCGCTACCTGTCAGTTTGGCGGAAGAAAGCGAGTGCGTGTGGCACGATTTGGTGAAAGCAATCCGATGAGAAACAACAGTGGGAAGGTGTAAAAACTGCTGCATGAACCACAATGGATTTTACTGTCAAGAGACTGCAAGAACCATAATGCTACTAGAGTACACGCCCTGGTAGGCGTAACTAAGCAACACTTGAAATCACGCAATGTGAAGCAGCTGGTTTCTGCCTCCTGAGCCTGCCATGAGGAAGGGAGCTCTGTCTCCAGAAACGCGTCGGCATTTGGGCTTTGAAAAACTGCTCTTACCTGTGTGCTGGACTCCTTGCTGCCAAATTGACGAAAATAAAGGTGAATATCACAACGCTGTGTGGGCGCTTCAATTGCGAGAGCAACCTTTTTTGAATATATATATATATATATATATATATATATATATATATATATATATATATATATATATATATATATTTTTTTTTTTTTAGATGTTTTTTATAAACAAATTTCATTGCTTCCTGTTAAAACCAATCTATTGATGGCTTTCTAGATTTGCCAAGGAAGTTTAGGTTTACACTGCCCACGAGGGGATAATTGTCTCAATTAATTTTAGAAAGTTGTCATTTGCCCGCCCTAAGCAATTGGTGCCAGCAGCCTGTCCTTGGGTCACCTGACTGGGTGTAGTTGGCAGTTGAACATTGTTAATTCCTACCAGTCAGACGCACAATAGAGGGATTAGGTGTGCCTTGATGGGATATAAATTGGTAAGATGTAGAAGCAGAGCTGTGCAAAGCACCAGTTGCAACTACATTGGCTGTGCTCTGCCTTCACACAAAGGACTTGTCACACCTGTATTGTTCATGCAGACAGCTTGGAGACAAAGCAGGGGAAGCAGAAAACTTCAAGCACATCAAAGGGAATGCTCTATTAATGTCTCCTACTTTAAAGAAGGCACCAGGTATAAATATAAGACCCTCAGACCCACTTTTCAGTTCATTTTCCGGACCAGGGGAAGGGCTCTCAGAGGACTGCCTGCTGCTGTGGCCTACTGTGTGCTCCACAAGACTGCTTTTCTGCACCTGGAAGGACTGCTTTGATGCCTGGAGCATGAAAGCTGCCTTAACCCCTCAGAGGCCAGTCCTCCTGCTTGAACCCTGTTTAATCACTTGAACCCAGGACTATCAGAGTGACTACAAGGACTAGTTGGCTGTCCTCCTGATCAGAGCCTCGGGGACAGAAAAGGCTTCAAACATCTTGAACCGACACCTGGACCCAACCTGAGTGAGACCTAATCCCCCAAGTGGTGCCCCTCCAGGCCTGAACCATTGATAGTGGTGGTGGTTTTGAAGGTGCCCAGACAGGCAAAATAAAAAAATGGGAACTGGACACCTTTTGGCTAAAAGGGACTCTGAGAACCGAGAGAATACAGGGCCCATCTGCTCATGTATCCACCCACGGTGCATTGCGGGTCAGCCTGACATCGCAGCTGCTTTCAATGTATTCTTCTCTGCAGCAGCAAATCCTGTTCAGTGGTCCTTCACTAAAGGGGCACCCGGACTCGTGAAACTCTCCTCAGCAACAGGCTTCAGACTCATCGCCCTGGTCATTTTCGACTTGCAAAAAGGAAACTAAGGGGTACATGCATCAAAATGACTTTTGCGATGCTTGATTCCTGACAATTTAGGTAATGGCAATTTCTTGCGATCTCCTAAATTGCGATAGCATTTATGGAATTGCAATTTGCGATTCCTTAAAAGCAATGCAAGAAGCACTTTGAAATAGCAATTTCGCTATTTGGGGCTGCAAATAACTGTGACATTAAACTGGTCAGTAATTTGCAGAAACTTTGACACATACACACATGCCCTTGGGGCATTTATGTGCGCAACATGGGTGCACACCACAATTTCAGGGTTGCAACAGGGTATCCTTTTGACACCCTTGCACCCATGAAATTGCATGCGCAATTTGCGAGTACCAATTGGTACTCGCAAATTGCGCATGCAATTTCCCATTCATTCCCATGGGCCTATAGGCCCATAGGAATGAATGGGAACCAATTCCTTGATTGCGACTCGCAATTTGTGAGTCACAATTAAGGAATGTTTATGAATCGCTATTTTTATAGCGATTCCTACATACATTTTGTGAGTCCTTAATTGTGATTCCTCAATAATCGCAATTAAGGACTCGCAAAATCATACCTTCAAGCATGTGTCCCTAAGTCCGCACATGAAAATCTTCACCGTGATTTCATCCAGCGGCTCACTAGCAACAACGCTCCCTCCTCGGACACTGCCCTCAGCCTTGCTGCACTGAACTTTACCTTAGCAAAACACTTTTCTTCCTAATTTCTTCTGATTCCAAAGGTAAGTGCTGACCAAGCAAAATTCATTTTTTATATCTGACTCCCACTCCATCTTGGTCAGCTATATTGTTTTTTACTTTCACCCAGTCTTGCGTGTCTAGATGTACACAGTTGGTACTTTAATCATTAAGGCACTATTTATTACTTCCCCTTAAAGAATAAAAATAAATCCAATTCTAGTGATTGGATGTTTACCACTTTGATGTTGAATAGTTTAATAAAATGTACTCTATTTTTCTAAATTGGTATGGTATTTTTGCAGTTTTTTGCTTTTTCTGTGCTGTATACAAGCTTTACACATTGCCTCTAAGTTAAGCCTGTCCGCTTTTGTGCCAAGCTACCAGAGTGGTAAGCACAGATTAATTTAATGACTTTGTGGTTCACCTTGCCTGGTATTGTGGCTGTTGTTTGAACAGGGCCAATCCCCCCATTCATCCAACTATCCAATTTCTCACAACATAACACAACTCAACTCAGCATAACAACACATATCAGCACAAAACAACACTAGACATAGCAGCACATAAGAACACAACACATCACAACGCAACACATAATAGCACAGATCATATAATGTACTTTAATTCACTAGCCTGGATGATCGATTCCTTTGGACTGAAATTCTAAAGTTGAATGGAGTAAAAGTGAGATTTTAGGGTTAGTGAAACCACCGACTCCACTCCCATCTATGTGCTGGCCAGATAGCCTAGGATTGCCTCCCTCTTTAACACCAATTGTAAAGAGCCTAGGAATTAAAATTGACTCTGCACTATCCCTTAATGAGCAGGTGCGGATGGTCACAAAACACTGTGTATTCTAATTACATTCTTTGACACGTGTGCTACATGTATTTATGCCATTACAAAATGTTACAATCTTAAATGCATTGATACAATCTTGACTTGCAATTGCAATTCCATTTACTTGGGTCTTCCAGATTATTTAATAAGGAAATTGCGATCGAACCAGAATTTTGCAGCAAGATTGACCTCAGACGTAAAATTACATTTTCATATTGGCCCAGTTTCAGCCAATCTTCATTGGTTACCGATGAGGGAGATAATTTTACCTCTTTCGGTCTACTGCACAAGGTAGTGTATCAGACAAGCCACAAAACTCTTGAACATTTCAAGCTATACCATCCTCTGCAGTCTCTAAGATAAGCTTCCTAACTAAATTTTCAATTCTGAGATTTAAAAGGAAGACAGTAGGAGGCAGGGCCATCTCAGTAGTAGCTGTACAGAAATGACATGGGCTGATTTGAAGTTTAAAAACATTTTCTGACTTTTATATCAGACATATTCAAAGAAATTGGAGCATTGGGGGAGATGTTGTAGTTGAACTGTGATACCGAGTTGTTTGTGCTCATTTTGGGGGTGCGTGAGTACAAGGGTGAAGTTCACATCTCTGTGTTGCTTAGTGAATTTAATGGAAAGGGGCGACCACTCGGTCCCCCCGAACGTATGGTCGGGTGCCCCGATCCCCCCGGGAAACCATTTTGGGCGGGAGGCGTGTCACGGCTGGTATGCCCGAAGCGGCGTAGCCGGGGCGCGCCTTTTCCCGCCCAAGAGGGGTTGTCCTAGACACCTACACCGTTGGCCACACCCTGTAGGCGGTCGGAGGAGGGTCCACGCCCTCCCAGAGAAGAATAAAGGGAGCAACAGTCCAAGGAAGCATCCTCTTGTTCCTGTGCTTGGAAGCTGCACCCCTTCGTTGCACGTGAGCCCTTGACGGAACAAGAGCCAATTTTGAAACTTGTAATTTTGTGTTTCTTCTTTCAGCGCTTTCGAAGCTTGTTGACCTAGGGTCTCGGGGAATATTCGTGAACGATGCCTGGCAAGAAGGTCGGAAAGAAGGTCGGAACCGAACAGATGCTTCGTATGCTAGTGAAGGACATGGCGGATATGAAGAAGCAGATGGCGGCAATGAATGGTGCGGGTGGACCGAAGAGAGTCATCGGACCAGCATTGCCGGGAGTATTCCCTAACGGGAGAGGTAGAAGGGCCAAGAAGGGGGCGTCGGGTGGGGAGGCTCCGGTTCCCGAATTACCTCCAGCGAACCCGGTCACTCCGATCGAGGCCCCAGTTCCGGTCCCGGACGCGGGACAACCGATCCCTGTGGTGGTCACTCCCGTGAACGAGGAGGATATGCCTCCTGAGCTGGCTGCCCAGTTGGCGGCATAGTTGGGCAGAGAGAACAAGGGGGCCACGGCGGAAGAAGCCAGGTCGATAATGAAGCAGTTGCGGCAATCGAAAGATGCTGCAAAGGCACCGTGTCCTCTTGTTTCCCCGCAGGTTCCCGTGGAACGACCAGTATCGGGTGTTGGTTCGGCAGCGACAATGGTCACAGCTACCGCTTCAGGTAAACAGCCATTGCCGATGGCGGGGGAGGGATCGTTAACCTCAAGGAGGGAAAAAATCGTAAAACATATCCCGATTGATGTAAAGGAAAGGATTTGGGCGGATAAATATGTGAACATGTTTTCCTTACTGACCGATCACTATGAGATTGAGCATGTAAAAAACCAGAAAGATTTGTTGCATCCTAGTTTATGGCGCTCTAAGATGGCGGGTTTCAGAGTAGAGGAAACGATAGCCAATTGGGCCAGAGCGTTTGGAATGTTCACTGCAATTATGGGGGAACGTAGGCCCGATTTAGTGATGGAATTAGCCGTTTATCAGACACGTATTATGGAATTCTATGAATTGTACGGGGGTAATCAATGGTGTTGTTATGACAGCATATTTCGTAAGTCCAAAGAGCACGACTCATCCCTGACGTGGGATTGTTTCGACTCAATTTCCTGGCAGAAAATAGAGAGGTCAAACACGGCGAAGTCGCCATCTTTAGGCGGGAACGGGGTTGAGCCTTCCCGCCATTCTCTGGGGGTGCCCTTTCGGGCGGGTGCAAACAATGATCAGAACACAAGGAACAATGGCAACTCGGGTAGGAAAAGGGTCTGTTGGAGCTTTAATAGGGGCAAGTGTTCTAGACCGCAGGGGTCATGCAGGTTCAGGCATGAGTGTGCAGGGTGCGGGCAGTCCTCGCACCCCGAGAGTTCGTGCAGAGCCAAGACTGGTGATACAGGAGGTAGAGGAGGCGCCAAACAGGTCTAAAATAGACCGAGGGGCACCGTTACCTACCCCTGTTGATATTATGGCATTGATCCCTTGGCTGAACGAATACCCTGATTATATCTCCGCCGGGGTGTTGCGAGACGGTTTCTCATATGGTTTCCGCATCCCGGTGGGGGATTTTCAGGGGGAAGCTCAATGTAAGAACCAACTATCGGTTCAGCAGAATTCGGCGGTGGTGCAGGCAAAGATTGGGAAGGAGGTGGCCCGAGGTCGGGTTGCTGGACCGTATGACATGCCACCAGTTGGCGATTTTGTTTGCTGACCTTTGGGAGTGGTCCCCAAAAAGGACCCAGGGGAGTTCAGGTTAATACACAACTTGTCAGCTCCTAGGGGTCTTTCGGTGAACGATGCGATTGACCAGGGAGTTTGTTCGGTGCGGTACGCATCCTTTGATGAGGCCGTCGCCATTTTGAATCGCCTGGGGCCCGGGGCGCTGATGGCTAAATCAGATATCGAGTCAGCGTTCCGGTTGCTCCCGGTACACCCAGATGATCAACGTCTCCTAGGTTTTATGTTTCAAGGACGTTATTACATGGATAAATGTATGCCAATGGGTTGCTCCATCTCTTGTGCGTATTTTGAGAAGTTCAGTAGTTTTTTGCAATGGGCGTTCACAAGAGCCACGGGCTTTACACATGTTATGCATTATCTTGATTATTTTCTGTTTCTGGGGGCAGCCGGGGACAAGGAATGTGCACAGGCCTTGGGGGAATTCTGTAATCTTATAAAAGAATTTGGCGTGCCACTGGCACCAGGTAAGACGGTAGGGCCATCTACTACACTCGAGTTTCTGGGAATTGAGCTCGATTCTGTAGAGGGGTGCTTCCGCTTGCCCAGAGAGAAGGTGATGAAATTCAGGGCCTCGCTCGAAATATGTCTCGGTGAGAGAAAAGTAACTCTCCATCAGTTGCAACAGGCTGTGGGTCAGCTTAACTTTGCTCTGAGAGTGATACCGATGGCTCGCCCCTTTTCCCGCTCTATTGCACAAGCCATGGTTGGCCTCAAAGAAGGGCACCACCGCACAAGACTGTCAGCAGAGGTTCGCCAGGATATGCGCATATGGCTGGCATTTCTGGCAGATTTGACCGGTCGGGTCGTGTGGACCGAACCGCCAGTTTCCTCGGAAGAACTGGGGTTGTGGACGGACTCGGCAGGGAGTGTAGGTTTTGGCGCCATATTTGGCAATCAATGGTCGGCACGAACCTGGCCTGTGTGGTGGCATGATAATAGACTCACTAGTAACATTGGGTTTCTGGAGCTGTTCCCCATTCTGGTGGCCTTGAAAACTTGGCCAGATGGGTTTCGTGATCGCTCTGTGGTGTTCTGGTCTGATAACATGACCGTGGTTGAGTGTATTAATAATCAGGCAGCACGATGCAAATGGATTTTGAGATTGCTGAAGGAAATTGTCCTGCTATGTATGAGACTAAACGTCCACTTTAGGGCAAGACACGTGCCAGGGGTACTAAACCAGGCAGCTGACGCACTCTCTGGTTCCCATATGCAGGCCTTCCGGGGTTTTCTGCCCTCAGCGGACTCGGTGGCGGCACCATTTCCCGAAGCTCTCTGGTCTCTCGGTGCCCCGGATTATGAAACCTCGTGGGAGAGAGTCTAGCACCCAGGACAAGGAAGGCATATGAAGGGGCATTCCGTTCCTATTGGTCCTTTTTGGGTTCAGCTAGGGGGGAGCACTGGGGGCAGGAGGAGTATGTTCTGAAATTTCTGGTATCACTACATCAGGCAGGCAGATCAGTGGCTACGGCCAATAGGCACCGGGCCGCCATTTCCTTCATGGCGCAAGCTCATGGCATCCAGGACCCCACATCGTCCTTTCTGGTACAGAAGGCGCTGCGTGGGTGGCAACGCCTTGAGGGTCGTAGAGTGGATGAAAGGCACCCGATAGGTTTGGAAAGATTGTCCCTTTTAATGTCCGTACTTCCTGCGATATGTTCATCTCAATCCGAGACGGTGCTGTTCCGGGCCGCTTTTGCATTAGCATTCCATGGGGCTATGCGGGTAAGCGAACTGGTAGCGAGGAACAAGCAGGATACGGGGGGAGGACTGTGTCGAGGACACATTCAAATTAAGGGCGAGACAATGGTGATCTCGATAGCCAGGTCCAAGACCGATCAGGAAGCAATCGGGGACGGTGTGGTAGTCCAGCGGATTCCGGGATCTCCCATGTGCCCGGTTAAATGCGTTGAAGAGTACTTAGCGCTGAGGGCGGCAGCATGGGGGGGAAGCTTGCTGAGACACACCGATGCCACCCCACTGACGAGGTTTCAGTTCCAGCGGGTGTTGACAATGGCAATCGCAGCGGCGGGCTTGAACCCGAGCGATTTTGGGACCCATTCCTTCCGGATAGGGGCTGCTACAGAGGCTACAGCCAGGGGTCTGAGTGTTGAAAAAGTGAAGCGGTTGGGGCGTTGGTCCTCAAACTGTTATAAGAGGTATGTGCGTTTGCACATGTTGTGAAGCTAATGTCATGCACTCACGCTTCTTGTTTTCTGTTTGGTTTACAGTTTCGCGAGCAGGCTTTGCGGGGCGGACTGTGCAGTTGACCCGACACCTGGGGACCAGCGGTCAAAGATCACCGACTGAGGAAAGAGTGGTGTGGGTCGTTGGCCACTCATACGTGAGGCGCGCCGCAGACGTATTCAAAGCAGGTGACATGATTCACATGGCTGGGGAATACGGGTACAGGGTGACCTTCCACGGAAGGGGCGGGCTCTGTATTGACCAGTTTCAAACTTTCATTGAGGGACTGTTAGGGCGGACGAGGTCACCGCCATCTGTAATCATAGTGCATCTTGGGGGCAATGATTTGGTGACCATTGGTCGACGAGTGGTTCTCGAGTTAATTTTGTCCACAGTAAGTTGGTTGGCGAGAAGGGTTCCGGGGTGCACGATTGCATGGTCACACGTGATTCCTCGGAAGGTGTGGCGGGGGGCCCTCTCTGTGCCAGCTTTGAACCAGTCAGTAAAGAAGGTTAATAACAAATTGAGTAGGTTGTTCCGTACAGGTAAATTGCAGTGTATTCCACACGGGTGTATCCGGGGGGACCATATGTATTTGGCGGATGGGGTCCATTTGTCCCGGGAGGGAAATGTCTTACTCATAGGAGACTTCTTAGCTTGGTTAAAGAGTTTACGTAACCATGACCTTTAGTAGGAGCTTTTGTGGGGGGTCCGGATAGCCGGTCAACTATCCGGCCTGTGGCGGTAAGGTCATGATCGGTGAGCAGTAATTGGAAGATCCCTAGAGGTGGGGCGCCACCCATTATGGATGGGAGCGCCCGGGGGGAGGCGGCCATTGGCCCCTCACACGGGGAGGCGGTATCCTTCTAAGGATGGGACCGCCGAAAGGGAAGGCGGTCAAGACCCCTCCCTGGGGAGAAGGGGCTACGGGTCCCCTCCTTGGAATTTCCCGGGGCCAGGACATCTGCGACGGCGGATGTGGTAAGCAGTGTGGGGTGGGAGGGGGGTCTACGCTACCTTCTAGACACCTCACACGAGTCCTCGGACGACCACCAAGATGGCGTCGAGTAAGTATGGGCCCCCGTTAAGACAAGGGAAATTGGAAGTTGGCACAGAGGTACAGTCCTCTGTGCGCCCGCCCCTCACAAGTAAGGGGGGGAGTCTGGTATTAGGGATCTGACACCGGTTACGACCTTGCCGTTGGCCCGTAATGTTAGGATGTACAATTTGAATTTTGAGAAATGCATTTACAGGATGTTTTAGATCGTCTAGGAGACCCTTTGTATTAGAGATATGTTAAGGTTAGCCAATAATCATCGTAATGTATAAATGAAATTGTACATGATATGAAACTGTTATTTTAATGTTTTTAATTTTGTTTCATATTTTAATAAATACGGCCGGGAGGGTAACTCCCTCCCGCCTTCGAAAAGCTCAAGAATTGTATCCGTCTTCCCATTCTTGGGGATTGTGTTGGGAGGGGGTGACGGGTATCCAGGCCATATGGAAAGGGGCGACCACTCGGTCCCCCCGAACGTATGGTCGGGTGCCCTGATCCCCCCGGGAAGCCATTTTGGGCGGGAGGCATGTCACGGCAGGTATGCCCGAAGCGGCGTAGCCGGGGCGCACCTTTTTCCCGCCCAAGAGGGGTTGTCCTAGACACCTACACCGTTGGCCACGCCCTGTAGGCGGTCGGAGGAGGGTCCACGCCCCCCCGGAGAAGAATAAATGGAGCAACAATCCAAGGAAGCATCCTCTTGTTCCTGTGCTTGGAAGCTGCACCTCCTCGTTGCACGTGAGCCCTTGACAGAACAAGAGCCAATTTTGACCCACCCACCAGCCCCTGATGACAGCGTTTCTATTACAATAAAGTCGATTGGTGATGATATTATCTCTCTTCAGGTTGTTTCGAATAAAGTTTGATGTCTCTTTTTCAGGTTGTTTCTAATAAAGTTTGATGTTTTGATATACAAAAAATGGTTGCTTTTTTAGCATGAACTCAGGCGAGTATCGCAGCTGTGATGAAAGAAGTGTATTGTAGAGATAAAGGTATACTTGAAATGCTAGTACAACTGTATATGTCGTTCTCAGTAGATTAAACAATGTCGTATTTATTTTTGGTCGGGCGGTAAGGTCATGATCGGTGAGCAGTAATTGGAAGATCCCTAGAGGTGGGGCGCCACCCATTATGGATGAGAGCGCCCGGGGGGAGGCGGCCATTGGCCCCTCACACGGGGAGGCGGTACCCTTCTAAGGATGGGACCGCCGAAAGGGAAGGCGGTCAAGACCCCTCCCTGGGGAGGAGGGGCTACGGGTCCCCTCCTTGGAATTTCCCGGGGCCAGGACATCCGCGACGGCGGATGTGGTAAGCAGTGTGGGGTGGGAGGGGGGTCTACGCTACCTTCTAGACACCTCACACGAGTCCTCGGACGACCACCAAGATGGCGTTGAGTAAGTATGGGCCCCCGTTAAGACAAGGGAAATTGGAAGTTGGCACAGAGGTACAGTCCTCTGTGCGCCCGCCCCTCACAAGTAAGGGGGGGAGTCTGGTATTAGGGATCTGACACCGGTTACGACCTTGCTGTTGGACCGTAATGTTAGGATGTACAATTTGAATTTTGAGAAATGCATTTACAGGATGTTTTAGATCGGCTAGGAGAACCTTTGTATTAGAGATATGTTAAGGTTAGCCAATAAACATCGTAATGTATAAATGAAATTGTACATGATATGAAACTGTTATTTTAATGTTTTTAATTTTGTTTCATATTTTAATAAATACGGCAGGGAGGGTAACTCCCTCCCGCCTTCCAAAAGCTCAAGAATTGTATCCGTCTTCCCATTCTTGGGGATTGTGTTGGGAGGGGGTGACGGGTATCCAGGCCATACTAACAGAAGTAATTTTTCAGAAGATTTTTTGGGTGAATGGAACCATAGTTCAGGTTCTGAGCCTTTTCTTAATGATGAGTTATCTTCAGAGTAATGATTTGTTGCATGCAAATGACACTAGTAGTCGTGCCTATGAAGTTGGAAATGCTTGTACTATTGTGAAAGAAAAAATTGTTCCTAGAAATGCAAAAAAAGTGTTAGCTGAGGAACTTTTAGGGAGACGTCCTAAAACTCCTGTGAACATTTGCAATTGCAGTAGTTTTTATACTGTAAGTCAAGAATCTATTATTTTTTTATGCAATTTCTAACATAACTATATTAAGAAAAGTGTTAAACAAAAGATTAACATGTGGCAAGGACTAGACTCTTGCCAAGTAAGAAAAAATACTGTTTTCCAACGTCATTCTCTGCTTGTCTTTCTAAAAAAGTATAGTGAAGTGTTTTTCACCAATTCAGAATGTTACCAGTTCATCATACTCAAATCAGGAAAATAGTCAGAAAATTGAATTACGCAAAAATTCCAGCACTAATGTTAAAAAAAGTTGAACAGTACTCGTTTCTGTGCATCTGTATCAGATGTAACAAATGTCTCTGTTGAAAATCAGCTTACTTACTTTGATCCTCAGGAAGACAGTGCAGTAACTGAGATATCAATAGAAGAAAATGTGGAACAGAATATACCAATGTTGTACTGTATAATAATCTTGAGTTCATAATTACTCCTTCTGAACTGCTGGTTTTAAATACCTATTAGGCATGGGCGGATTTCGGTAAATTTGCAATCCGCAAACTCTCGCGAATTTACAGAAAATCCACAAATTCGCACACAGCGGATTTTTTTTCTTGGTGATACAATATTGCCGCGTGCGGCGTTCACTTACCTTCATTCAGCGTTTGCCGAGTTGTTTTTCTCGATATTTTGCAAGTGCTGCGCCATTTTGGATCTTGCTGCGGGATCCCGCGGGAGTTTGGCGACCGCGAATACGTCATCGTGGCTTGCCACCTTGCACAGCGAGAGTTTGTCAACGCGAGTATGCCGTGATCACGTATCGCAGGAGTTCGCAATTGCAAACACGTAGATGCGGCAGGCAGCAACAATCTTGCACTCGCGAAATTACAAAATTAGCAATTCTGCACAAGAAATCCACCAGCAAGCAGCATAAACCTTCTGAAAATGATGATTTTTATCAGAATAACTCCTTAGGTGGAGAAGTGTGGCTCAATGGTTAGAGTGGAGAAGTGTGGCTCAATGGTTAGAGTGGCAGACCCTGATGCTGAGGTCTGGCCCGGGACCAGGGTTCAATTCCCCGCCTCGGCGGGTCTTGGGCCCAAAATTCCACGGACCTGATAATTCTAGCCTCGGTGCCTATTCCAATCATGGAGTCCCACTCTGCAACTCTGGGCAATAGCTTGCTTAATCTCCACAACGGCCCCCACAACGCTAAGGATGCCTGGCCTCCACCTTGGGGGTGCCCAGGAGTGGACGCCTCACAGGGAAAGCCAGGATGGGTTCCACAGCGGTATTCGTACAAGCGCCTTGAGACCCTTGCGGGTGATTAGTGCGCTATACAAGTATCAATTTACATTTACATTACATTTACATAGGTTGACATTTGCCTGCACTTTTTTTTGCAAGGAGTCCATTTTGGGGGTGGGGTGGGAGGAAGGAAGTGCCCCACAGTCTCCAACTTCCTGTTCCTGTCCAGCAGGCTCCTCCCAGTGCTTTCTTCATGTGCTGGTCACTTTTATTCGGATCTTGACCTGGAAGGATTACTTTTTGTGGATGCTGCTGGATATTTGGATTTGATGGCCTTTTTGACTTTCTTTAGATCACTTTTGGATTAGAAATTTCACAAGTAAGTTTGTTTGGGGCATTACAGTTGCTGCAACTACACTTTTGGAATTTTCGATTTTTGGGCTGTTGTTGGGGCCTTTGAGCAGGGGTAGTGAGTGGTGCATGGGCCTAGTCTTTCTGTGGAGTGTCTTGAATTTAAACATCATGGAGGGCATGGATGGCATGGGATTGTGCTGATTTTTCTGTGTTTTTCGATTTTTGGGCTGTTGTTGTGTGCTTTTGACCAGGGGTAGTGAGTGGTGCATGGACCTAGTCTTTCTGTGGGGTGTCTTGAATTTAAACATCATGGAGGGCATGGATGGCATGGGATTATGCTGATTTTTCTGTGTTTTTCGATTTTGGGGCTGTTGTTGTGGCCTTTTGACCAGGGGTAGTGAGTGGTGCATGGGCCTAGTCTTTCTGTGGGGTGTCTTGAATTTAAACATCATGGAGGGCATGGATGGCATGGGATTGTGCTGATTTTTCTGTGTTTTTCGATTTTTGGGCTGTTGTTGTGGCCTTTTGACCAGGGGTAGTGAGTGGTGCATGGGCCTAGTCTTTCAGTGGGGTGTCTTGAATTTAAACATCATGGAGGGCATGGATGGCATGGGATTGTGCTGATTTTTCTGTGTTTTTCGATTTTTGGGCTGTTGTTGTGGCCTTTTGACCAGGGGTAGTGAGTGGTGCATGGGCCTAGTCTTTCTGTGGGGTGTCTTGAATTTAAACATCATGGAGGGTATGGATGGCATGGGATTGTGCTGATTTTTCTGTGTTTTTCGATTTTTGGGCTGTTGTTGTGGCCTTTTGACCAGGGGGAGTGAGTGGTGCATGGGCCTAGTCTTTCTGTGGGGTGTCTTGAATTTAAACATCATGGAGGGCATGGATGGCATGGGATTGTGCTGATTTTCTGTGTTTTACGATTTTTTGGGGTGTTCATGGGGACAGGCCATGTGGGTGGGGGCCATTTTGAGTGCTGGTACAGGCAGGCCCTGGCCATGTGCTGGGAGGCAAGTGGCCATTTTGAATGCAGGCAGTGTTCTTAGGCCTGCAACCATTTTGCCAAGTTTTCAACCATTATGCCCAGGGGTAGTGAGTGGTGCATGGGCCTAGTCTTTCTGTGAGGTGTCTTGAATTTAAACATCATGAAGGGCATGGATGGCATGGGATTGTGCTGATTTTTCTGTGTTTTTCGATTTTTGGGCTGTTGTGGCCTTTTGACCAGGGGTAGTGAGTGGTGCATGGGCCTAGTCTTTCTGTGGGGTGTCTTGAATTTAAACATCATGGAGGGCATGGATGGCATGGGATTGTGCTGATTTTTCTGTGTTTTTCGATTTTTGGGCTGTTGTTGTGGCCTTTTGACCAGGGGTAGTGAGTGGTGCATGGGCCTAGTCTTTCTGTGGGGTGTCTTGAATTTAAACATCATGGAGGGTATGGATGGCATGGGATTGTGCTGATTTTTCTGTGTTTTTCGAATTTTAGGCTGTTGTTGTGGCCTTTTGACCAGGGGGAGTGAGTGGTGCATGGGCCTAGTCTTTCTGTGGGGTGTCTTGAATTTAAACATCATGGAGGGCATGGATGGCATGGGATTGTGCTGATTTTTCTGTGTTTTTTTATTTTTTGGGCTGTTGTTGTGGCCTTTTCACCAGGGGTAGTGAGTGGTGCATGGGCCTAGTCTTTCTGTGGGGTGTCTTGAATTTAAACATCATGGAGGGCATGGATGGCATGGGATTGTGCTGATTTTTCTGTGTTTTTCGATTTTTTGGGGTGTTCATGGGAAAAGGCAATGTGGGTGGGGGCCATTTTGAGTGCTGGTACAGGCAGGCCCTGGCCATGTGCTGGGAGGCAAGTGGCCATTTTGAATGCAGGCAGTGTTCTTAGGCCTGCAACCATTTTGCCTAGCTTTCAATCATTAAGCCCAGGGGTAGTGAGTGGTGCATGGGCCTAGTCTTTCTGTGGGGTGTCTTGAATTTAAACATCATGGAGGGCATGGATGGCATGGGATTGTGCTGATTTTTCTGTGTTTTTTGATGTTTGGGGCTGTTGTTGTGGCCTTTTGACCAGGGGTAGTGAGTGGTGCATGGGCCTAGTCTTTCTGTGGGGTGTCTTGAATTTAAACATCATGGAGGGCATGGATGGCATGGGACTGTGCTGATTTTTCGGTGTTTTTTGATTTTTGGGCTGTTGTTGTGGCATTTTGACCAGGGGTAGTGAGTGGAGCATGGGCCTAGTCTTTCTGTGGGGTGTCTTGAATTTAAACATCATGGAGGGCATGGATGGCATGGGACTGTGCTGATTTTTCGGTGTTTTTCGATTTTTGGGCTGTTGTTGTGGCCTTTTTGACCAGGGGTAGTGAGTGGTGCATGGGCCTAGTCTTTCTGTGGGGTGTCTTGAATTTAAACATCATGGAGGGCATGGAGGGCATGGGATTGTGCTGATTTTTCTGTGTTTTTCGATGTTTGGGGCTGTTGTTGTGGCCTTTTGACCAGGGGTAGTGAGTGGTGCATGGGCCTAGTCTTTCTGTGGGGTGTCTTGAATTTAAACATCATGGAGGGCATGGATGGCATGGGACTGTGCTGATTTTTCGGTGTTTTTCGATTTTTGGGCTGTTGTTGTGGCATTTTGACCAGGGGTAGTGAGTGGTGCATGGGCCTAGTCTTTCTGTGGGGTGTCTTGAATTTAAACATCATGGAGGGCATGGATGGCATGGGATTGTGCTGATTTTTCTGTGTTTTTCGATTTTTGGGGCTGTTGTTGTGGCCTTTTGACCAGGGGTAGTGAGTGGTGCATGGGCCTAGTCTTTCTGTGGGGTGTCTTGATTTTAAACATCATGGAGGGCATGGATGGCATGGGATTGTGCTGATTTTTCTGTGTTTTTCGATTTTTTGGGCTGTTGTTGTGGCCTTTTGACCAGGGGTAGTGAGTGGTGCATGGGCCTAGTCTTTCTGTGGGGTGTCTTGAATTTAAACATCATGGAGGGCATGGATGGCATGGGACTGTGCTGATTTTTTGGTGTTTTTCGATTTCTGGGCTGTTGTTGTGGCCTTTTTGACCAGGGGTAGTGAGTGGTGCATGGGCCTAGTCTTTCTGTGGGGTGTCTTGAATTTAAACATCATGGAGGGCATGGATGGCATGGGATTGTGCTGATTTTTCTGTGTTTTTCGATTTTTGGGGCTGTTGTTGTGGCCTTTTGACCAGGGGTAGTGAGTGGTGCATGGGCCTAGTCTTTCTGTGGGGTGTCTTGATTTTAAACATCATGGAGGGCATGGATGGCATGGGATTGGGCTGATTTTTCTGTGTTTTTCGATTTTTTGGGCTGTTGTTGTGGCCTTTTGACCAGGGGTAGTGAGTGGTGCATGGGCCTAGTCTTTCTGTGGGGTGTCTTGAATTTAAACATCATGGAGGGCATGGATGGCATGGGATTGTGCTGATTTTTCTGTGTTTTTTTATTCTTTGGGGTGTCCATGGGGACAGGCCATGTGGGTGGGGGCCATTTTGAGTGCTGGTACAGGCAGGCCCTGGCCATGTGCTGGGAGGCAAGTGGCCATTTTGAATGCAGGCAGTGTTCTTAGGACTGCAACCATTTTGCCTAGCTTTCAACCACTATGCCCGGGGGTAGTGAGTGGTGCATGGGCCTAGTCTTTCTGTGGAGTGTCTTGAATTTAAACATCATGGAGGGCATGGATGGCATAGGATTGTGCTGATTTTTCTGTGTTTTTCGATTTTTGGGCTGTTGTTGTGGCCTTTTGACCAGGGGTAGTGAGTGGTGCATGGGCCTAGTCTTTCTGTCGGGTGTCTTGAATTTAAACATCTTGGAGGGCATGGATGGCATGGCATTGTGCTGATTTTTCTGTGTTTTTCGATTTTTGGGGGTGTTGTTGTGGCCTTTTGACCAGGGGTAGTGAGTGGTGCATGGGCCTAGTCTTTCTGTGGGGTGTCTTGATTTTAAACATCATGGAGGGCATGGATGGCATGGGATTGTGCTGATTTTTCTGTGTTTTTCGATTTTTTGGGCTGTTGTTGTGGCCTTTTGACCAGGGGTAGTGAGTGGTGCATGGGCCTAGTCTTTCTGTGGGGTGTCTTGAATTTAAACATCATGGAGGGCATGGATGGCATGGGATTGTGCTGATTTTTCTGTGTTTTTCGATTTTTGGGCTGTTGTTGTGGCCTTTTGACCAGGGGTAGTGAGTGGTGCATGGGCCTAGTCTTTCTGTGGGGTGTCTTGAATTTAAACATCTTGGAGGGCATGGATGGCATGGCATTGTGCTGATTTTTCTGTGTTTTTCGATTTTTTGGGGTGTTCATGGGAAAAGGCAATGTGGGTGGGGGCCATTTTGAGTGCTGGTACAGGCAGGCCCTGGCCATGTGCTGGGAGGCAAGTGGCCATTTTGAATGCAGGCAGTGTTCTTAGGCCTGCAACCATTTTGCCTAGCTTTCAATCATTAAGCCCAGGGGTAGTGAGTGGTGCATGGGCCTAGTCTTTCTGTGGGGTGTCTTGAATTTAAACATCATGGAGGGCATGGATGGCATGGGATTGTGCTGATTTTTCTGTGTTTTTTGATGTTTGGGGCTGTTGTTGTGGCCTTTTGACCAGGGGTAGTGAGTGGTGCATGGGCCTAGTCTTTCTGTGGGGTGTCTTGAATTTAAACATCATGGAGGGCATGGATGGCATGGGACTGTGCTGATTTTTCGGTGTTTTTTGATTTTTGGGCTGTTGTTGTGGCATTTTGACCAGGGGTAGTGAGTGGTGCATGGGCCTAGTCTTTCTGTGGGGTGTCTTGAATTTAAACATCATGGAGGGCATGGATGGCATGGGACTGTGCTGATTTTTCGGTGTTTTTCGATTTTTGGGCTGTTGTTGTGGCCTTTTTGACCAGGGGTAGTGAGTGGTGCATGGGCCTAGTCTTTCTGTGGGGTGTCTTGAATTTAAACATCATTGAGGGCATGGAGGGCATGGGATTGTGCTGATTTTTCTGTGTTTTTCGATGTTTGGGGCTGTTGTTGTGGCCTTTTGACCAGGGGTAGTGAGTGGTGCATGGGCCTAGTCTTTCTGTGGGGTGTCTTGAATTTAAACATCATGGAGGGCATGGATGGCATGGGACTGTGCTGATTTTTCGGTGTTTTTCGATTTCTGGGCTGTTGTTGTGGCCTTTTTGACCAGGGGTAGTGAGTGGTGCATGGGCCTAGTCTTTCTGTGGGGTGTCTTGAATTTAAACATCATGGAGGGCATGGATGGCATGGGATTGTGCTGATTTTTCTGTGTTTTTCGATTTTTGGGGCTGTTGTTGTGGCCTTTTGACCAGGGGTAGTGAGTGGTGCATGGGCCTAGTCTTTCTGTGGGGTGTCTTGATTTTAAACATCATGGAGGGCATGGATGGCATGGGATTGGGCTGATTTTTCTGTGTTTTTCGATTTTTTGGGCTGTTGTTGTGGCCTTTTGACCAGGGGTAGTGAGTGGTGCATGGGCCTAGTCTTTCTGTGGGGTGTCTTGAATTTAAACATCATGGAGGGCATGGATGGCATGGGACTGTGCTGATTTTTCGGTGTTTTTCGATTTCTGGGCTGTTGTTGTGGCCTTTTTGACCAGGGGTAGTGAGTGGTGCATGGGCCTAGTCTTTCTGTGGGGTGTCTTGAATTTAAACATCATGGAGGGCATGGATGGCATGGGATTGTGCTGATTTTTCTGTGTTTTTCGATTTTTGGGGCTGTTGTTGTGGCCTTTTGACCAGGGGTAGTGAGTGGTGCATGGGCCTAGTCTTTCTGTGGGGTGTCTTGATTTTAAACATCATGGAGGGCATGGATGGCATGGGATTGGGCTGATTTTTCTGTGTTTTTCGATTTTTTGGGCTGTTGTTGTGGCCTTTTGACCAGGGGTAGTGAGTGGTGCATGGGCCTAGTCTTTCTGTGGGGTGTCTTGAATTTAAACATCATGGAGGGCATGGATGGCATGGGATTGTGCTGATTTTTCTGTGTTTTTTTATTCTTTGGGGTGTCCATGGGGACAGGCCATGTGGGTGGGGGCCATTTTGAGTGCTGGTACAGGCAGGCCCTGGCCATGTGCTGGGAGGCAAGTGGCCATTTTGAATGCAGGCAGTGTTCTTAGGACTGCAACCATTTTGCCTAGCTTTCAACCACTATGCCCGAGGGTAGTGAGTGGTGCATGGGCCTAGTCTTTCTGTGGAGTGTCTTGAATTTAAACATCATGGAGGGCATGGATGGCATAGGATTGTGCTGATTTTTCTGTGTTTTTCGATTTTTGGGCTGTTGTTGTGGCCTTTTGACCAGGGGTAGTGAGTGGTGCATGGGCCTAGTCTTTCTGTCGGGTGTCTTGAATTTAAACATCTTGGAGGGCATGGATGGCATGGCATTGTGCTGATTTTTCTGTGTTTTTCGATTTTTGGGGGTGTTGTTGTGGCCTTTTGACCAGGGGTAGTGAGTGGTGCATGGGCCTAGTCTTTCTGTGGGGTGTCTTGATTTTAAACATCATGGAGGGCATGGATGGCATGGGATTGTGCTGATTTTTCTGTGTTTTTCGATTTTTTGGGCTGTTGTTGTGGCCTTTTGACCAGGGGTAGTGAGTGGTGCATGGGCCTAGTCTTTCTGTGGGGTGTCTTGAATTTAAACATCATGGAGGGCATGGATGGCATGGGATTGTGCTGATTTTTCTGTGTTTTTCGATTTTTGGGCTGTTGTTGTGGCCTTTTGACCAGGGGTAGTGAGTGGTGCATGGGCCTAGTCTTTCTGTGGGGTGTCTTGAATTTAAACATCTTGGAGGGCATGGATGGCATGGCATTGTGCTGATTTTTCTGTGTTTTTCGATTTTTTGGGGTGTTCATGGGAAAAGGCAATGTGGGTGGGGGCCATTTTGAGTGCTGGTACAGGCAGGCCCTGGCCATGTGCTGGGAGGCAAGTGGCCATTTTGAATGCAGGCAGTGTTCTTAGGCCTGCAACCATTTTGCCTAGCTTTCAATCATTAAGCCCAGGGGTAGTGAGTGGTGCATGGGCCTAGTCTTTCTGTGGGGTGTCTTGAATTTAAACATCATGGAGGGCATGGATGGCATGGGATTGTGCTGATTTTTCTGTGTTTTTTGATGTTTGGGGCTGTTGTTGTGGCCTTTTGACCAGGGGTAGTGAGTGGTGCATGGGCCTAGTCTTTCTGTGGGGTGTCTTGAATTTAAACATCATGGAGGGCATGGATGGCATGGGACTGTGCTGATTTTTCGGTGTTTTTTGATTTTTGGGCTGTTGTTGTGGCATTTTGACCAGGGGTAGTGAGTGGTGCATGGGCCTAGTCTTTCTGTGGGGTGTCTTGAATTTAAACATCATGGAGGGCATGGATGGCATGGGACTGTGCTGATTTTTCGGTGTTTTTCGATTTTTGGGCTGTTGTTGTGGCCTTTTTGACCAGGGGTAGTGAGTGGTGCATGGGCCTAGTCTTTCTGTGGGGTGTCTTGAATTTAAACATCATTGAGGGCATGGATGGCATGGGATTGTGCTGATTTTTCTGTGTTTTTCGATTTTTTGGGCTGTTGTTGTGGCCTTTTGACCAGGGGTAGTGAGTGGTGCATGGGCCTAGTCTTTCTGTGGGGTGTCTTGAATTTAAACATCATGGAGGGCATGGATGGCATGGGACTGTGCTGATTTTTCGGTGTTTTTCGATTTCTGGGCTGTTGTTGTGGCCTTTTTGACCAGGGGTAGTGAGTGGTGCATGGGCCTAGTCTTTCTGTGGGGTGTCTTGAATTTAAACATCATGGAGGGCATGGATGGCATGGGATTGTGCTGATTTTTCTGTGTTTTTCGATTTTTGGGGCTGTTGTTGTGGCCTTTTGACCAGGGGTAGTGAGTGGTGCATGGGCCTAGTCTTTCTGTGGGGTGTCTTGATTTTAAACATCATGGAGGGCATGGATGGCATGGGATTGTGCTGATTTTTCTGTGTTTTTCGATTTTTTGGGCTGTTGTTGTGGCCTTTTGACCAGGGGTAGTGAGTGGTGCATGGGCCTAGTCTTTCTGTGGGGTGTCTTGAATTTAAACATCATGGAGGGCATGGATGGCATGGGATTGTGCTGATTTTTCTGTGTTTTTTTATTCTTTGGGGTGTCCATGGGGACAGGCCATGTGGGTGGGGGCCATTTTGAGTGCTGGTACAGGCAGGCCCTGGCCATGTGCTGGGAGGCAAGTGGCCATTTTGAATGCAGGCAGTGTTCTTAGGACTGCAACCATTTTGCCTAGCTTTCAACCACTATGCCCGGGGGTAGTGAGTGGTGCATGGGCCTAGTCTTTCTGTGGAGTGTCTTGAATTTAAACATCATGGAGGGCATGGATGGCATAGGATTGTGCTGATTTTTCTGTGTTTTTCGATTTTTGGGCTGTTGTTGTGGCCTTTTGACCAGGGGTAGTGAGTGGTGCATGGGCCTAGTCTTTCTGTCGGGTGTCTTGAATTTAAACATCTTGGAGGGCATGGATGGCATGGCATTGTGCTGATTTTTCTGTGTTTTTCGATTTTTGGGGGTGTTGTTGTGGCCTTTTGACCAGGGGTAGTGAGTGGTGCATGGGCCTAGTCTTTCTGTGGGGTGTCTTGATTTTAAACATCATGGAGGGCATGGATGGCATGGGATTGTGCTGATTTTTCTGTGTTTTTCGATTTTTTGGGCTGTTGTTGTGGCCTTTTGACCAGGGGTAGTGAGTGGTGCATGGGCCTAGTCTTTCTGTGGGGTGTCTTGAATTTAAACATCATGGAGGGCATGGATGGCATGGGATTGTGCTGATTTTTCTGTGTTTTTTTATTCTTTGGGGTGTCCATGGGGACAGGCCATGTGGGTGGGGGCCATTTTGAGTGCTGGTACAGGCAGGCCCTGGCCATGTGCTGGGAGGCAAGTGGCCATTTTGAATGCAGGCAGTGTTCTTAGACCTGCAACCATTTTGCCTAGCTTTCAATCATTAAGCCCAGGGGTAGTGAGTGGTGCCTGGGCCTAGTCTTTCTGTGGGGTGTCTTGACTTTAAACATCATGGAGGGCATGGATGGCATGGGACTGCTCTGATTTTTCGGTGTTTTTCGATTTTTGGGCTGTTGTTGTAGCCTTTTGACCAGGGGTAGTGAGTGGTGCATGGGCCTAGTCTTTCTGTGGGGTGTCTTGAATTTAAACATCATGGAGGGCATGGATGGCATGGGATTGTGCTGATTTTTCTGTGTTTTTCGATTTTTGGGGCTGTTGTTGTGGCCTTTTGACCATGGGTAGTGAGTGGTGCATGGGCCTAGTCTTTCTGTGGGGTGTCTTGAATTTAAACATCATGGAGGGCATGGATGGCATGGGACTGTGCTGATTTTTCGGTGTTTTTCGATTTTTGGGCTGTTGTTGTGGCCTTTTGACCAGGGGTAGTGAGTGGTGCATGGGCCTAGTCTTTCTGTGGGGTGTCTTGAATTTAAACATCATGGAGGGCATGGATGGCATGGGATTGTGCTGATTTTTCTGTGTTTTTCGATTTTTGGGGCTGTTGTTGTGGCCTTTTGACCAGGGGTAGTGAGTGGTGCATGGGCCTAGTCTTTCTGTGGGGTGTCTTGAATTTAAACATCATGGAGGGCATGGATGGCATGGGATTGTGCTGATTTTTCTGTGTTTTTCGATTTTTTGGGCTGTTGTTGTGGCCTTTTGACCAGGGGTAGTGAGTGGTGCATGGGCCTAGTCTTTCTGTGGGGTGTCTTGAATTTAAACATCATGGAGGGCATGGATGGCATGGGATTGTGCTGATTTTTCTGTGTTTTTTTATTCTTTGGGGTGTCCATGGGGACAGGCCATGTGGGTGGGGGCCATTTTGAGTGCTGGTACAGGCAGGCCCTTGCCATGTGCTGGGAGGCAAGTGGCCATTTTGAATGCAGGCAGTGTTCTTAGGACTGCAACCATTTTGCCTAGCTTTCAACCATTATGCCCAGGAGTAGTGAGTGGTGCATGGGACTAGTGTTTCTGTGGGGTGTCTTGAATTTAAACATCATGGAGAGCATGGATGGCATTGGATTGTGCTGATTTTTCTATGTTTTTTGATTTTTTGGGGTGTTCATGGGGACAGGCCATGTGGGTGGGGGCCATTTTGAGTGCTGGTACAGGCAGGCCCTGGCCATGTGCTGGGAGGCAAGTGGCCATTTTGAATGCAGGCAGTGTTCTTAGGACTGCAACCATTTTGCCTAGCTTTCAACCATTATGCCCAGGAGTAGTGAGTGGTGCATGGGCCTAGTGTTTCTGTGGGGTGTCTTGAATTTAAACATCATCGAGAGCATGGATGGCATGGGATTGTGCTGATTTTTCTGTGTTTTTCGATTTTTTGGGGTGTTCATGGGGACAGGCCATGTGGGTGGGGGCCATTTTGAGTGCTGGTACAGGCAGGCCCTGGCCATGTGCTGGGAGGCAAGTGGCCATTTTGAATGCAGGCAGTGTTCTTAGGACTGCAACCATTTTGCCTAGCTTTCAACCATTATGCCCAGGAGTAGTGAGTGGTGCATGGGCCTAGTGTTTCTGTGGGGTGTCTTGAATTTAAACATCTTGGAGGGCATGGATGGCATGGGATTGTGCTGATTTTTCTGTGTTTTTCGATTTTTTTGGGCTGTTGTTGTGGCCTTTTGACCAGGGGTAGTGAGTGGTGCATGGGCCTAGTCTTTCTGTGGGGTGTCTTGAATTTAAACATCATGGAGGGCATGGATGGCATGGGATTGTGCTGATTTTTCTGTGCTTTTTTATTCTTTGGGGTGTCCATGGGGACAGGCCATGTGGGTGGGGGCCATTTTGAGTGCTGGTACAGGCAGGCCCTGGCCATGTGCTGGGAGGCAAGTGGCCATTTTGAATGGCTGGCTGTCCTGGCTTCGGCGTCATCGTGGGAGGGGTAGGTGCCTAGATGCCTGCCATCAGCGACTTCTGAGGAACTCCTCACTCGTTGCTGGCCCCACCTGGACAGCTCGTGAGACCTTCAGACGGGACTAAAGGTTTCCAGAAGGTCCATCAAAGGCTACATTTACTGTGCGACACTGTGCAGGTCGTATACCGGATTCCTCTTACTTGAGAGGATCCCAGCAATCATATGAGCACTAAGGTCCTGACGAATTGCCCTTATGGCAAGAAACATGTCGACCGAATTCACATTGAGGGTTGAATAAGGATTGGTCCCATTGCCCATCACTCCCTAATACCCCTTTACTTTCTTTTAATAAAGCAGTGAGCCTGACTATTAAAATAATTCTTAATGGACTCTACTGACTTTTTTTTTAATACACACATTCACGCTCACTATTGCACTTTTTTAGGCCCCTCACACGCATACACCCGTTGGCTCGGAATAAAAGATCTCCACCAAAGTGCAGCCCCCCATGCTGCCCGACGGGCATTGCACCGCCAGCCTGCCGTAGGAGCAGGATACCAATGATGATGCTGGACGGCCATCGGTTGGGATGACAGTAGTCGTCCTGCCGGTAACCTGTGTGAGGTATCCTTATATTCCGAAAAGGGTCTACACCATGCACTGACCTCTTCATAATCAGTGAGAGAAAATCTAACCTGAGCTAATCCATTGGCTCCCACTGGGGAACTCTGTACAATCTCTTTGTTTACTACAGGCAGGCCCTGGCCATGTGCTGGGAGGCAAGTGGCCATTTTGAATGCAGGCAGTGTTCTTAGGACTGCAACCATTTTGCCTAGCTTTCAACCATTATGCCCAGGAGTAGTGAGTGGTGCATGGGCCTAGTCTTTCTGTGGGGTGTCTTGAATTTAAACATCATGGAAAGCATGGATGGCATGGGATTGTGCTGATTTTTCTGTGTTTTTCGATTTTTTGGGGTGTTCATGGGGACAGGCCATGTGGGTGGGGGCCATTTTGAGTGCTGGTACAGGCAGGCCCTGGCCATGTGCTGGGAGGCAAGTGGCCATTTTGAATGCAGGCAGTGGTCTTAGGCCTGCAACAATTTTGCCTAGCTTTCAACCATTATGCCCAGGGGTAGTGAGTGGTGCATGGGCCTAGTCTTTCTGTGGGGTGTCTTGAATTTAAACATCTTTGAGGGCATGGATGGCATGGGATTGTGCTGATTTTTGTGTGGTTTTCGAGTTTTTGGGGTATATAACTGAACGGATGTTCCTCTGTCTTCCATTGCTTTTAGGTGCACAAGACTCAAGAGAACCACCAGTGCCAGGAAGAAGTCCTGCAGCGGTGTGTGTGTGCAGCATAACGTCACGCAACGTCACGTCTGGCCACAGACAACTCTGCAACTCGTGCAACTGCGGCCTGCTGTTCTGACCTCTGAAGAAGATGGCCCCAAAGAAAGTTCCCCATAGCTCCTCTAGCAAGAAAGTTGCCAGTAAGGAGCAGAAGAAGAAAGTTACCAAGGAGACTGGTGTGCCGCCTGCCTCATTTTTTGGGAGTAAAAATAAAAGTACACCTGCAGCAGCAGCGGGATCTGCTGGGGACCAAGCTGGGAGCAGCACCCACGCTCCATTGGGCTCACTGCCACCACCACCACGCCAACTTAAGTCCAAGCCCTTGAGTGCTGCAGAGGCACTTAGTCTAGTTGTTCAATCACCATCGACCAGTGATGTTGGCTCATCGCAAGAAAGTAGCAGCAATGTCCCTCAATCAACACAGGTTGTTGTAACTCATCTGACGAGTGTTGAACAACCACAGCCGCAACAACAACCACATGTGCAAGTACAAGCCCAAGTACAAGTGGAAGGAGAGGCATCGCAAGGAGATGCGCAAGCAGAGGTGCATGGAGGGTCACAAGTGCCCACAATAGTTGTTCCTCCCGAAGTAGGGGCACATCAGGAAATTGACAATCAAGCCGAGGTATCATTTGAGGAAGCCACTCCTCCTGATGATCATTCATTGTCTTCCACATCCGTAGCAAGGAAGAGATCAAGGGTGGTGTCTACATCTTCTTCAAGCACACCTCCTTCTGATGATACGGATCAAAAATGGGAACTAGCACCACTGCCGTCTGAGAGTGAGACACACCATGATCTGACAAAGGTAGTTAAGCGTAAAAGGAAGCTCGTCCAAAGTCTCATAGTTATGGAGTGTGATGTGGCTCAACAAGAAGTGGCGGATACTCCTGCTGATGAGGACTCTCACGACGACAACCCAGTCATCATAAAGGTCACTGCAGCCCCAGCGGGCATGCATCAAACAGACATTTTGACCCTAGCCTGAGAAGCTGCTGAGCGTGATGATGTTGTCGACGAGGAGGCAATGGAAAAACCACAATCATTGGAGTTAACTAGTACACCAACACCTACCGCTTCCATATTTCTTCCTCGCCAGAAGGGACCTCCATCCACCTCGACCTCAATTAGTGGTGGTGAAAGGGCACAACGTAGTAAAGTTCGGCAATCCACATCCTCCACTGCATCTGGCATTAGAAGCATGACCACCACCAGTATCGCCGCCTCCTCCGGCCCCCACAGACATTCAAGTCCGCAGTTTGGGACTTCTTTAGTGTTTGCCCAAAAAAGGAAGACTTCGCCATTTGTAGCATTTGTAAGGTTGCAGTTAGTTATGGTAAGTTTGGTACCAACTATGGTACCGGAGGCCAGAGAGGTCATCTTAAGAGACAGCACCCTGTCCATTGGTTTGCGCACCTAAAGGAGATCAAGGAAGCCCGAATTGCAAGTCAAGAAAACGTTGATGTTTCATCTGATGATGACGAGGAGGAAGAAGACGTGTCAAACACTTCACTTACACCCAGAACCCCTGTCAGCAACACACCCCATGTGATCCACACTAAGAGTGTGGGAGAGAGTGAGACACCAATGCGAAAAAGTTCATCAGCGAGTGTAACTGGGTCGAAGAAGTCATCATCATCATCATCCCGTAAATGCATGGTCCAGGGCAACATTAGAACCATGTTGTTTTCAGACGCGCCATATGATCGCAACCACCCACTGATGCTTCTGTATAACACTAAGCTGGCTAAAATGCTAGCTCTGGACCTTCTCCCTTTTTCTTTTATAGAAGGGGTTGGTTTTCTAGAATTAGTGGCAGCGCTCTGCCCTAAATGGAAGGTTCCTAGCCGGTTCTATTTTGCTAGAGTTGCGGTTCCAGCACTACATGAAGATGTGCTGGAGGTGATTGGGGCAGCTTTGCAGAAGAGTGCTGTTCACACTATACATCTGACAACAGACATGTGGACCAGTGGTGCAGGTGCTGATTACATATGCATCACTGCACACTGGGTCTCTTTTTCAGGGGTTAAAGCAAAGCTAAACGCAGGTGTTGACCCGGACCAAGTTTTTAGAGCTACTCGGAAACATGCAACACTAGCCATGTTTGGCTTGGAGAAACGTCATACAGCAGAAAACATTTTGAATGAGTTTAACACAAAGGTCTTTCACTGGCTGTCCCCAAAAAAACGCCAGATTGGTTATGTTTCCACACATAATGGCGCCAATGTAGTTAAGGCCATGGATCTGGGTCACTATTTCAGAGTGCCGTGTTTGGCGCACTGTATAAACCTGGTTGTTAAAAAATTCTTGAGTGAAGACAGTCCAGCGTGCGAGTTAGTGGCCACCTGCTGAAGAATGTGCAACCATTTCAGCCATTCTTTTAAGGCCCGGAAGCATCTGAGGAGCCTGCTACATGAACGTCGAATGCCAGTGAAAGCACTCATCCAGGAGGAGCCAACACGTTGGAACTCAACATTCTACATGCTTGAGCGACTGTATGAGCAGTATACGGTACTCGATCACTATTTCTTAACACTGGGTACAGCTCAGAAGGACCTGAGGCTAGATGCGGCGCAATGGAAGCTAGTTAAAAGCCTGGCAGACATGCTTCGTCCTTTTGAGGTCTTCACGCGTGCAGTCAGCAGGGCGGACTGTAATTTGGGAAAAGCTATCCCATTGATGCGCATGCTGGGTGCACCAACTGAAGGCGGTGTCTTCTAATTTTCAAAAAGATGAAGAAAAGAAAGACGCTTTTGTTTTGGCGGAGAAATTATTAGAGCGCCTACTTGGCAATGAACGTCTTAAAATTATTCACTCAGAACAGCATTACATTTGTGCTACTATTCCGGATCCACGCTACAAAAAGGCGCTGGCAGGCCGAGCATTCTTTATTTTTGATGATGAAGATGTTACAAAGTACAAACGTTGGCTAGCCTTATCAGCCATGAGGTTTGAAAGAGAACGGCAGCAAATTGAAGGAAAAGGCAGTACATCAGCATCAGCAGGCCATCCCCAGTCAAAAGAATCCACTTCTGCACCTGTGGCTGTGGCACAAGTGACCTCTCAGCCGTTAAAGACACCGGCAACCGGATCATCTGCACCAGACACAACAGTAACATTGGGTGAAGAAGAGGATTGGCTAACTTTCATTGGGTTTGGTTCTCAAAAGGTCCCAGCAAAAAGTAAGCAAAGTGGAGGAACCTTGGAGAACCTTGAGTCGATGCTGCCGGACTATCTGAATGACTCAACAGAGGTCTATGTTAATGCTGACCCATTGGGCTATTGACATGGGAAAAATGAATTGTGGGCACAGCTCTCCAACCTGGCTATAAACTACTTGTCTCGCCCACTCACAAGCGTGTCTTCTGAACGTGTTTTCAGTGCTGCTGGTGGCATTGTAACTTCCAAACGGAGCCGCCTCTCGCCCAAAAATGTGGAGAGGTTAACAATGATCAAGATGAATCAGCACCTCCTACCACCAGATTACGAAGTACGAGAACACACGCCGGATGAAGACGAGGAGGACAGCAACGTAGATGAGGGAATTTCTACTCTGTTAGGTGACACTGACCTACTCCTGCCTGAATTCGCAGAGTATGAGGACAAACTCTTATTCTTATTCCCTGACACCGAGCCCTGAAAATGAGACAATGTATCAATAAATTTCTTTTTCGTCCTTATTCACTTTTATTCCTGTGTGTCTATCTTTCTTTGTTTTGCACAGGTAATATAATTAAAACTTTAATCACCTAATCAAAAAAACAAGCCCATCAGCAGAACTGTCTTCACTTGTTTGCTTATTGATTTGAAGGTGCCGCAGTCTGCATTCCTCAGGTTCACAAGTTCAAAGAACATGCTCCCCTATCCTCCTCCTCCAGACTCCTATTTCCCTCAAAGCAGAGGGCTGGATTACGCCCAATGAAGAAAGACTCTGCACTTGTGGGGGTGTTCTACTTCTTTGCGGGTGAGTTGACGGCTCTGGGGCCATTGCTGGGAAGCTCTAATACTGGATAAAAGTGGTTTGGACCAAATCGGAGGCGAATTTTTTTTTGCGTTTTTGCTGTCTTGCTTGCCTTTGAGGTGCTCTTTGGGGGGGTTCCGGGTGTTTGTGGGTGGGTTTTGGGGTCTGGGAGCACTGCTGGGACAGTCTAATTTTGATTGCATTTGCTTTTCCGGAAATCCGTGGTGGAAAACGGGAGTTATGACCTAGCTGCACAGTGCGTTTGGACCGAAGGCCGATAAATATTATAAGTATGAGATTTTCCTTTTTGGCTGTTTGGGGGTGTTGTGATTTTTTGCGGGTGGGTTGGCGGGTCTTGGGGAATTGCTGGGAAGGTCTGATACCGGACAGAAGTGGTTTGGACAAAATCCATGATGACATTTCTTTGCTATTTCTGACATTTCGCTCAATGTAGCGTTTTCGGGGGCCTGTTTGGAGGGCTTCCTGGTGTTTGTGAGTGGGTTTTGGGGTCTGGGAGCACTGCTGGGTATGGATACTTTTGATTGCAAGAGGTTTGAAGCAAATCCATGGTGGTACAGGGGAGTTAGGGCCTAGCTGCAGAGCGTGCGCGGAGTGATTTTGGAAATTGCTATGAAAATGACTGTCCCCATTTTTGTACTTTTACTTTTTGGCTGTTTGGGGTCTTCTACTAGTTTTCGCCTGGGTTGACGGCTCTGGGGCCATTGCTGGGAAGCTCTAATACTGGATAAAAGTGGTTTGGACCAAATCGGAGGCAAACATTTTTTTGCCTTTTTGCTGACTTGCTTGCCTTTGAGGTGCTCTTTGGGCGGGTTCTGGGTGTTTGTGGGTGGGTTTTGGGGTCTGGAAGCACTGCAGGGACAGTCTAATTTTAATTGCATTTGCTTTTCAGAAAATCTGTGGTGGAAAACGGGAGTTATGACCAAGCTGCACAGCGCGTTTGGACCGAAGGCCGATAAATATTGTAAGTATGAGATTTTTCTTTATGGCTGTTTTGGGGTGTTGTGCTTTTTTGCGGGTGGGTTGGCAGGTTTTGGGGAATTGCTGGGAAGGTCTAATACCGGATAGAAGTGGTTTGGACAAAATCCATGATGACATTTTTGTTGCTATTTCTGACATTTCGCTCAATGTCGCGTTTTCGGGGGCCTGTTTGGGGGCTTCCTGGTGTTTGTGGGTGGGTTTCAGGGTCTGGGAGCACTGCTGGGTATGGATACTTTTCATTGCAAGAGGTTTGAAGCAAATCCATGGTGGAAGAGGGGAGTTAGGGCCTAGCTGCAGAGCGCGCGCGGAGTGATTGTGGAAATTGCCATGAAAATGACTAAGTCCCCATTTTTGTACTTTTGCTTTTTGGCTGTTTGGGGTCTTCTACTAGTTTTCGCCTGGGTGGACGGCTCTGGGGCCATTGCTGGGAAGCTCTAATACCGGATAAAAGTGGTTTGGGCCAAATCGGAGCCGAAATTTATTTTGCGTTTTTGCTGACTTGCTTGCCTTTGAGATGCTCTTTGGGGGGGTTCTGGGTGTTTGTGGGGGGGTTTTGGGGTCTGGGAGCACTGCTGGGACAGTCTAATTTTGATTGCATTTGCTTTTCAGGAGATCCGTGGTGGAAAACGGGAGTTATGACCTAGCAGCACAGCGCGTTTGGACCGAAGGCCGATAAATATTGTAAGTATGAGATTTTCCTTTTTGGGTGTTTGGTGGTGTTGTGCTTTTTTGCGTGTGGGTTGGCGGGTCTTGGGGCATTGCCGGGAAGGTCTAATACCGGATAGAAGTGGTTTGGACAAAATCCATGATGAACATTTATTTGCTATTTCCGACATTTCGCTCAATGTAGCGTTTTCAGGGGCCTGTTTGGGGGGCTTCCTGGTGTTTGTGTGTGGGTTTTCGGGGTCTGGGAGCACTGCTGGGTATGGATACTTTTGATTGCAAGAGGTTTGAAGCAAATCCATGGTGGCAGAGGGGAGTTAGGGCCTAGCTGCAGAGCGCGCGCAGAGTGATTTTGGAAATTGCCATGAAAATGACTAAGTCCCCATTTTTGTACTTTTGCTTTTGGCTATTTGGGGGTCTTCTACTAGTTTTCGCATGGGTTGACGGCTCTGGAACCATTGCTGGGAAGCTCTAATACCGAATAAAAGTGGTTTGGACCAAATCGGAGGCAAATTTCTTTTGCGTTTTTGCTGACTTGCTTGCCTTTGAGGTGCTCTTTGGGGGGGTTCCGGGTGTTTGTGGGTGGGTTTTGGGGTCTGGGAGCACTGCTGGGACAGTCTTATTTTGATTGCATTTGCTTTTCAGGAAATCCGTGGTGGAAAACGGGAGTTATGACCTAGCTGCACAGCGTGTTTGGACCGAACGCCCATGAATATTGTAAGTATGAGATTTTCCTTTTTCGCTGTTTGGGGGTGTTGTGCTTTTTTACGGGTGGGTTGGGGGGTCTTGGGGCATTGCTGGGAATGTCTAATACCGGATATAAGTGGTTTGGACAAAATCCAAGCTAAATTTTTTTTTTGCTATTTCTGACATTTTGCTCAATGTAGCATTTTCGGGGGCCTGTTTGGGGGGCTTCCTGGTGTTTGTGGGTGGGTTTCGGGATCAGGGAGCACTGCTGGGTATGGATACTTTTGATTGCAAGAGGTTTGAAGCAAATCCATGGTGGCAGAGGGGAGTTAGGGCCTAGCTGCAGAGCGCACGCGGAGTGATTTTGGAAATTGCCATGAAAATGACTGTCCCCATTTTTGTACTTTTGCTTTTTGCCTGTTTGGGGTTCTTCTACTAGTTTTCGCCTGGGTTGACGGCTCTGGAGCCATTGCTGGGAAGCTCTAATACCGGACAAAAGTGGTTTGGACCATATCGGAGGCAAATTTTGTTTTGCGTTTTTGCTGACTTGCTTGCCTTTGAGGTGCTCTTTGGGAGGGTTCTGGGTGTTTGTGGGTGGTTCTGGGGTCTGGGAGCACTGCTGGGACAGTCTAATTTTGATTGCATTTGCTTTTCAGGAAATCCGTGGTGGAAAACAGGAGTTATGACCTAGCTGCACAGCGTGTTTGGACCGAAGGCCGATGAATATTGTAAGTATGAGATTTTCCTTTTTGGCTGTTTGGGGGTGTTGTGCTTTTTTGCGGGTGGGTTGGCGGGTCTTGGGGCATTGCTGGGAATGTCTAATACCGGATATAAGTGGTTTGGACAAAATCCATGATGAAATTTTTTGCTATTGCTGACATTTCGCTCAATGTAGCGTTTTCGGGGGCCTGTTTGGAGGGCTTCCTGGTGTTTGTGAGTGGGTTTCGGGGTCTGGGAGCACTGCTGGGCATGGATACTTTTGATTGCAAGAGGTTTGAAGCAAATCCATGGTGGCAGAGGGGAGTTAGGGCCTAGCTGCAGAGCGCGCACGGAGTGATTTTGGAAATTGCCATGAAAATGACTAAGTCCCCATTTTTGTACTTTTGCTTTTTGGCTGTTTGGGGGTCTTCTACTAGTTTTCGCCTGGGTTGACGGCTCTGGAGCCATTGCTGGGAAGCTCTAATACCGGATAAAAGTGGTTTGGACCAAATCGGAGGCAAAAATTCTTTGCGTTTTTGCTGACTTGCTTGCCTTTGAGGTGCTCTTTGGGAGGGCTCTGGGTGTTTGTGGGTGGTTCTGGGGTCTGGGAGCACTGCTGGGACAGTCTAATTTTGATTGCATTTGCTTTTCAGGAAATCCGTGGTGGAAAACGGGAGTTATGACCTAGCTGCACAGCGCGTTTGGACCGAAGGTCGATAAATATTGTAAGTAAGTATGAGATTTTCCTTTTTGGCTGTTTTGGGGTGTTGTGCTTTTTTGCAAGTGGGTTGGCGGGTTTTGGGGCATTGCTGGGAAGGTCTAATACCGGATAGAAGTGGTTTGGACACAATCCATGCGGAAAAGCCTTTTGTCACTTTTTGTAACTTAGGGTTCGTTAGGGTTAGCCCTAGCAGCAGGATTGCATGTGTATCGGGGTGTTCTAGATTTTTGCAACTGAGTTCTGGGGTCCTAGAGCACTCATGGGAATGTGTAATTTTTGGTTGCAAGTGATTTGAAGAAAATCCATGGTTGGAAAGGGGGGATTTGGCACAGTTAAAGAAAGCGTTTGCCACTATTCTTAACTTAGGGATCGTTAGGGTTAGCAGTATTTGTATTGCATGTGTTTGGGTGGGGGGCTGTTTGTAGGGGGGTTTGCGAGTCTTGGAGCGATGCTGGGTATCGATACTTTTGCTTGCTTGCAAGTGGTTTGAATACAATCCACGGTGGGTAAGGGGGTATTTGGGCCTACTGTTACTTTCAAAGTACGTTTTGTCACCAGTTTTCAACTAGGCCTCGTTTATTGAGATCTGATTGGGGGTCTTCTACATTTTTGCGACTGGCTTTAGTAAGGGTCCGGGTGGGAGCACTGCTGGAAAGGTCTAATTTTGTTCTAAAACACAGTTTACAGTACACCTAGCTTGAGGGAAAGATCTGCTAAATTAATTTGCCCATACTTATTTATCCTTCAAAAGGAGACTCAGACAGATACGCACTTTCAAAAATATTGTACTGTCTATTAGGAAACTCAAAGTGTGACTTTTTGCACTACACAGCGTACATACCTTATATTTATTTGTCAGTGGTGTTCTAATATCACTTCCTGTTTTTCCATCAATAATTACAGGCCGGGTTTCAGTCTGTGCAATGAGAAAAAAAGGATGAAGTCAGGCTTCACATTAGCGGGCCGCAATTCAGCATCCGCCAGGCAGGCAGTGGACAGGGTGTCTTCTGGTCACCAACATTGATGGACGGAGCGTCAGCTGGAATGGAGGAGTGCCGCTAATTAGAGGAATGGTTTGATGCATGCAACTTACTTACCAAATTCAACAGGACAACTACAACAACATACAGATACAGTATCCATTCTTTTCTAATGTTTTTTTAAGTAATGGTATTGCTGTGAACTTCTATGAGTGTGACTCTGCATTTCTTGGATCTCTTTCTGCTTCTAAATTGATCCCTACAGCCATTCTATAGGTTTTACTTCGGCTATTTTTTAAACCTAATTTAATGTAAGAAGTGTTTCTCTGAGTGCAGAGATAGGCAAGTGAAAACGCTGCAGCCCTGTACTGTCGCATTCTGTCATTCACGGTTGTCGAAAGTACTACTTACTTTTCAGTAACAATGCATGCAGTAGTGCATGCACTTCCTTTATGTCACTTAAAAGATTTATGGTTAGTTTTGTACCCAAAGATTTCTTTATCTTCAATTATTGTTTGTCCATGCTGTGCTTTTTTTTCTTCTCTCAACAAAACTTACCCAAAAAGAAACCCCCCAATCCCATCCATTTCCAAACCCTAACCCTCTTCCCCCGGGCTGTGTGGTTTTGATTGATGTGTGACTAAATGACAGCAATAATTCCACACACTTGCTAGGGAGGATAAGGTCGTAGCAACAGGCTGGTGAAGGAATCTGAGGATATATGCAAGACTTACTCAGCTTCAGTACTATTTCTTGTAGTAGTAGCCAATGTCAAAGAAATTCAAGGCAAGTACTAGTTATACTTTCAATACTTTACCATTTGTTAGGCTACATTGTGGCACTGTTCTAGTGTACTGTCACCTGCTATATTCTCTATCGTACCGTTGTAATGCTCCAGTAAGGACAAAGCAGGTTTCATTTTCTTTTTTTCCATAGGCATGCAACTGCCACTGTGTCACACCACTAGTACCACCACAATGAGGACATTTCTTCCGCCCAGGATTGCCAACCTTAATCGCCATTTCCTGTGGAGCCAGCCCTGGGCCTATCCCTACCTTCAAACACAAATTACAGGTAAGATAAGCGTTTGGTGGGAGGTAGTATAATGGAGTATTAGGAGATACGAGAGATTGACGGTAGTACTACTAAAGTCCTAGGACTCTTGAATTCAGTTACTCTGTGAGAGGCGCTTAGTGTTGAAAACATTTATCCATTTACACTTAAAGGAAGAAAATGACACAGACTTAAGTTTCAGGAAAACAAACTTTCTGTTAAACCCCCACCCACCAGACTCAAAAGCAGTAAAAAACAGGTATGCTCAGATAAAGTTTCAAAAAGTAGATTTGTGTAGCCCTAACAAAATATTCTCCAGCAAGACCCTCCCTAACCCCAACGATTGTCCTTCAAAAGCCCCAAAACCAACCCAACTCCCAATTCCCAAACCCCAAAAGTCTCTAAAAAAGGGGCAAGGGACACTATGGCAGGATGCTGCTCACTTTAGCGGCCAGGGCATCTTACTCCTTGCGGAGGATGGCATGGTCGGAGCGGAGGCCCTCCACCAAGGTCTTATATGTTAGGACCTCCTGCTCCAGGTAGGACACTCTGAGGCATAAGAGGTGCTGGCGTGCCTTGCAACTCCTGGGGGGGGGGCAGCTGCTGTCTTTGCTGCTCTGCGGTGGCGGTTGGCTTTGGTAGCCCGGCTCCGTACCGCTGGAGCACTGCGCTGGCTGGCAGCCCATGGGGGCACGGAGGAGGATGCAGCTGTCCCAGTTGATGTTGTACCAGTAGACTGCGTGTCCTCCTCCTCCAGGGCCACCAGCTACAGATATTCGGAGACAGTGGCATCCAGCCTCCGTTGCCGGGCCATTAGAGCCAGCTCCTTCCTTGTTGGTTTTGTTGATTTGGAAGGAGCAACTATATGAAGAAAGAAAGACATAGTCTGTAACCCATGCTCTTTAAGATTAACACAAAATGATTGAGCAGAAAGTTGTGTCACAGTACAACTAGCAACTTGAAAGCACAGTACATAACTATTGAGGCCAGTATCTATCTAACCTCCCACTTCTTCATCCTTGCTCTAACATTAGTGGGAGTTTCAGGAACAAATTCTACGAGCACTATGGACTTCCATTACAGTCGACTATGACAGTACACTAGTCTTATTCTTCTTCTTCTCTCTTGTTTAGGAAAATTGGTACGTTATCTTATGCAAGCCGGCATAATACCAGCGCAGTGAACTTGCACCCGAGAAAAACAGACGCACACCATGATGAGTGAGACAGACTTGCGTTACTGTACAGGTCCAGTACATGCAAGTGGTGAAGCTCTTACTTTTCTATTACGGGTGGCACTGAGAATACTCTGTTGAAAGGGCTACTTCTTAATTAATTTAACTTTCACCCTACAGTGCAAATGAGTACTAGAAAAGGAAAATGAGGAAGCTAAATAATCTGATTATCTATCACTTCACATGGGATGTATTTGATTACATATGGGATGACTTTAGGTGCTTTGCTTTTTATTGAGTGAACAGTGACACATGAATGACGTACTACTACTAAACTAAACTTATTAAGAGAGGTAGGTAGTGTCCACCGTAATAACCGGATATATGCTGTGCTTGCAGTTGCACTACAAACTACTGCTACTATTCATGGTAGTATTTGGACAAAATTACAACTTCTTTTCCTTGCCTTTCCTACACTGGAACGGACCTGCAGGTGCGGTGGTACATGCTCTTCAAAGTAACACTTAATTCATCCTGTGACCGTCTACTCTCTCTAGATACACATTTGCTATCCAAGAGTCAGATAGTACCATGATCCAGGCATCCATCCATTCAAAGTATATGCACACATACAGTTTCTGTTTCACCCACCCAGGCTGTTCTCCTTCCACCCATCTTTGCTTCATCATTCACCCAGCCATGCACCATACCATATTCTTTCCTTCCCAGCCACCTCGGGGACCAAGCAAACACATATTATTCTTCTTTGCCAGTCATCATTAAATTTCTCGTCCTACCACACTTACTTACACCCTTCTTTCACTTTTCGTTCATCCCATCCATCAAGTTCATCTCAGATCTGATTGGGATTCTTCTCGTCAAAAACTTCCTAGCTAAGTCGAAGTACATTTAGAGGAGGCTACTACCAGGTTGATTTATAATACACCCGTGCAGAATGCACACTCTGCAGTCTTCAATCTCAATAAGTAAGGAATATCTAGCTTACCTTTGCCCGCCACCACCGTGTAAACCCTCACAGGCACATTGGTGTTGTCAGGCACTTGCATCGCCGCCTCCTCCCCAGAATTGTTATTATGTTATTCAGTTTGCAGAATGCTACCCAACTCTTCAGCCAGTAGCCCAGATTTTTACTAATGTAATATTTCTGAAGAATTATAGACTGAACATTGCAATAAACCGAATGGAGTCATCACTTTTGACTTTAAACAATAATATTGACACTACTTGTGGGTTTCCTCTATGGTCTCCACATCTTGGTACATTCTAAGTCTATATAGCCACTGTATAATCCTATTGGTTGGAGGTACTGAAAAGATGGTGTTTACGTACCCACCCACCAGGGTAACGATAATTTTCAAGGCCAAAAAAGGCCCAGAACGCAAAACTATTACAGCTACACCAGAGCACACTTTATATCTGTAATCCTAAAGACAACCCAGGTCAGTGCAGAGAGCAGAGAACAGACATCACTTTGGGGCAGTCTCCCACCAGAAGAGTACTGGTGGGAGACTGCCCCACAGTGATCTCTGTTCTGTGGACTGACCTGGGTTGTGTTTGGGATTACAGATATATTGACAGTGTCCTCTGGTGTAGCTGTAATTAATAGGTTTGACTTTAACATTTCAACGATAAATAAGGTCTCAACTCTAGTGTTGTCCTGAACATTGGATTCTTCTTTATTTTATTTTTTCATAGAAGATCTTTCATAGACAAAGACATATCATTACTTTTTAACAAAGTATATTAAGATATTGTCATTAGAGTTGTGAATTTTCAATATTGTTTGTTGTAAAGCATTTTAAATATGTTTGCAACAGTTGTAACTGTCTCTAATCCTGGATCTGAAAAGACATAGACTCATACAAAATATATTGCAAACTAAGTTTTCAATTGTTAGCATTGCTGTTACGATGTCCTAATGTACATCTTTTTCTACATTTACAGTCTGTTAAAAATAATTGTTGTCCGCAACCAAGGTACTTCAACAACATACGTCCAAAAGTTAATGGTAAGTACCCTCAATGAGTGTAAATAGACAACATTATAAGTATTAAAAGTCCTTAGAACACATTAACTCTCCAGTTCACATTTGCTAATACAGGAAGTATGTAACTCTCACTCAAATAACTGAGGCGTTTGCAAGGGTCTTTTTAGTGCAGGGATGTGGAATTCCTATAGCCCGACGCCCAGGACATATTGTTTGGGGTCAAGGGCAACACGTTTTTATGTGTATTTTGTCCTTGGGACAAGTAGGCCCAACCCCCTGCAGAACAAACCCTTTGGCTACCAGTTTGCAGTACCACATTATGGATCAAGGAAAGGCCCTGTCTGCAGTTTAGGTAAGAGTTTTGTCCATATGTTGATGCTGTTCAAACTTGTATTCATAGTTTATTAATTGAAAGCTTTATTATTAGGGTGAATGCTCTAAGTAAAAGCTGTGAGCTCTGAGACTGCACTATTGACAGTGGTTCCAGTATAAAAATGTGTACACAGGTTTTCAAAGTATAGCAATGGATGTATGACATTTTAACGCATGCTTTTCAAACGCATGCTGTTACAACGCAGGTTTTACTATGCATACCTTTACAACGCATTACACTTTGGGGTGCTGGATAGTGAATAGTTTAATTTACTATTCCAACTCCAGTCCCCGTGGACACTAGGGAAGGTGTTGGATAGTAAATTAAACGTATTCCCTATCCTAGAGCGCCCCCCAGTGTAATGTGTTGTAAAGGTATGTAAAACCTGCGTTGTAATAGCTTTGCGTCGTAAAAGTTTTGTTGTAAAGGATGTTTCCTATAGCAATATGAGGCTATAGATTATGCACCCAGAATGCTCTCTGATTTGATACAAATGTTTGCAGAACATTGAAAGCAAGATTAATGATTCTTTACTTTCAAAATAAAATGTTCATCTAAAAATGAAACTAGGAAAACAACATTTAGCCAAACTACTGTAAAATTTCAGGTACCATTTATTTTCAGCATCATTTAGTAACATGTTTTTGTTGATTCATGCTAGTATTCTCAAAAATATTCATTATAGAAAACCAATGTAACAAGTTTCAATAAAATTATGGAAAAAAAATAAACAACCATTGACAAAGCCAGTGGGTCTGAAATTGGTGGTTAGCTTTTTAGTTTTGTCAATGTGTGAATTGTTTTGGCTTAGTTTTTCTAAAACCTTATTGGTGTGGGAGCTGCTGGGCCCTCACCATTCTAACAAACACTGGCAAAAGCAAAAATAGTTTTTGTCTCAAAAAGCACACACTGCCGCAGTACTTACCGGCACTGAACAAACCTACTTTGCGTGCTGGTATTCTCTTTTTGAAACACAAGAATGCTGTCACTCACAGTGAAGCCAGCCGATACAGACAGAATTTTAATAAACACAAAAGGTCACAGTAATGCTAGACCCAATTTGGGCCCCAAGTCTCAAAAGTGCACCCAAGGTATATGTCCTTGCATTAAGTACAGCTATGCAGCTTTCATGAATTCCCACAAATTTTACAGAAGTAAGACAAGACATAGTACTCCTAGAAAACATTTATGAACTGCAGGGCATATTATCAAGAAGAGTGTTAAAATTATTGCTGCTTTAGTGACAGGAAACTGCAGCTAAAGCCGTGAGAATGGGCTTGATAATATGCCCTTGCGAATTCCCATAGAAGCCCACGTTAACACCAGTACATGGGCTTCTATGGGAATTAAGCAACCTATCCAATGGACAAGTAGTTATTTTATTAAATTCCACACCCCTGTTTTAGAGTTACGTTCACCATGTGTGAAAGCTGCCTATACACCCTTCCAACTTATAGACTCATTACCACATTTCTACTAAGTGATGAGAGATAACTATGTTTACCATATAAATGCATATCAAGTTTTCATTTCAAACAACTATTGACCTTTCAACAATGCAATGTTACTACTCACTTACTTTTCACTATTTTCCCAACAGGTTCAATGTTTCGAATGCAGCCGATGACTCCAGCTTAACTTTCTAAATCCAAATGTAACTGTTACTTATCTTTTACTGCTTACATATGTAAAAAACTATGCTTGACAAACTTCTTTCAGCTGTCACAATTTGCACAATCCTTTTAGAGTTGGACCAACCTTCCTCTAACATTCCTACATAATTTTCTTTTTGAAATACAAACATTATTTTGTTTAGGTGTTGAAATATACATTTTAATCTTCCTCCTCTTTAAAGGTAAAGAAGCAATACCGCTCCTCTACACATGATTGTTCAATGGTAGTCTAAAAAGTAGTGGTAATTCCACTATCACTATGGTAGATATCTGACAATAGAATCTATGATATAGTTACACCACTATTCCATAGTCCTAATCAAAAAATTGTCTTTACACTCAACAAAAAGAACAATCGTGCACTTTTTATGCTGGACAGTATTACTTCTAAAAACCCTTTCACTGCTTTCTTCCATACCTTCAAAAAAGATTTCATGGATTTATATGCATACTCTTTCAGGTCTGTATATCTCTAATGTAAAACAAACATACTTGTTTTTCTTTCCTCACTCACATATGTAAACTCATAAGTCACTCCTATGGCAAGGTTTTGCAATCCTGAATACTGAGTGCTACGTTTTGTGTCAGAGGATGCCCATGCATAACCAAGCTAAGTTTTCTTTGGCTGCATGGACACATGTAGTGTAAACTGTCAAATTCTTTAACGGGCTACCCTCCCACTAGTCCTAAAGGTGGATGTAGAATTCAACCGTTCATCATAAAATAGAATTGGATGTCACTAAATACAAAGTATTTCAATATTATGTAAGCCCTAATGTGTCCCCTAAAGATTCCAGCGAAATCCAGACACATACTAACTGAAACACAACCACCATTAGTAACCTATAAAATTTGCCAAAGAACTCTTGCAAGGTGTGATCAATCAAAAAATACTCCTTTGGCACAGCAAATTTAGTGCAACACAGAAACAACTTCCACCCCAACAACTTAGCTTCAGCTGCAACACAGAGATTGTACGACAACACACTTGCTCCTGCACCAAGCACATCAATTGCTGCAGCAGCATCTTCAGCAAACAGTCCATACTCACATATTGATCTTGAATTTGGTAAACGTAAATTTCTATGCAATTATTGCGATGAACATTTGTGTTACGGGAAATAGTCAACTTCATCAAAAATAAGAAACTGGAGCATCGCTCTCCTCCACATCAGTCATTAAAAATGTATCAAGGTCTTTTGTTGTAACTACCCTGTCCAAAGGCAGTAAGAAATGTGCACACTTTCTACCTTTCTTGCGTCCTTTCTATCACACAGTGTGTGTAGTTTGTCCACTTCATTGTTTGCTTAGATGTGCTACCCCTTTCTCAAGTTCCCACTGCAGAATCTGTTGCACAGTCTGTGTATTGGACTGGAAATACAAACATCAATTTCCCTTACAAGGCAGTGGATACTTTGCACATCTGTAGCCTTTCTTATTTTTCACCTTTTTTATCTTCCACTCAATCAACACATAATCTACACGGACACACACCTACTTGCTGCCTTCCTTGGCTGGGGTTATTAATTATTCTTGAATTTCCTATTCTAATCCAAAGTCATGGCCCTTTATTGAGCCTTTTTATTGTAACTACTTCCCTGCTAAATGCAGTGGTTAATTTACACACTTGCAGCCTTACTTATTTTTTACATTATTCATCTTCCACTCAATCAACACATCATCTACACATACCTACTTGTTGCCTTTCTTGACTATGATTATCAACTATTCATCTTTTTTATATTCGTATTTAAAGTGCAGGCCCTTTATCGAACCTTTTTGTTCTAACAACTACCCCGGCTGGACAGAGTAAGAAATTTGCACACTTGTTGCCTTTCTTGGCTGGAGTTATTGTATTGTATTGTATATTGGATTTATATAGCGCTTATCACCCAGGGGTCTCTAAGCGCTTGCCTTGGGAACCCTATATTTACAACAAGGGGTGGTGAGGGACAGAGTCTCTGAATTAAGCAGAAAACTCTCACCCAGTCAAGAGATCAGGGCTAGATCCAACACCGTTTTTTAGCTCACTGCACCATCCCATTTTCAGAACCTGGCTGTATGCAAATTAGTCTGTTCTTGTCCCAGTGCATGATGGGAACAGGGCAAACCAAACTACAAAAGCCAATTCTTACACTGGGAAGGAAACAAGCTCCCGGGGACCGGTTTCTGGCATTACAGCCGTCTTCGGCCCGGTTTGCTTGAATCCTGATGGTGCAATGAGCAAGGGACTCACATCTGAGTATACCCTTCCACGCTTAGGGTGGACAAAAATATTTACAACAAGGGGTGGTGAGGGACAGAGTCTCTGAATTAAGCAGAAAACTCTCACCCAGTCAAGAGATCAGGGCTAGATCCAACACCGTTTTTTAGCTCACTGCACCATCCCAGTTTCAGAACCTGGCTGTATGCAAATTAGTCTGTTCCTGTACAGTGCATGATGGGAACAGGGCAAACCAAACTACAAAAGCCATTTCTTACACTGGGAAGGAAACAAGCTCCCGGGGACCGGTTTCTGGCATTACAGCCGTCTTCGGCCCGGTTTGCTTGAATCCTGATGGTGCAATGAGCAAGGTAGTTTAGTCTGCCCTGTTCCCATGATGCACTGGGCCAGGGACAGACTGATTTGCATATAGCCAGGTTCTGAGCTGGGATGGGGCAGTGAGATAAATAACGGTGATGGATCAAGCCCTGATCTTTGGACTGGGTAAGAGTGGTCTGTTTAACTCAGACACTCTGTTCATCACCACCCCCTTTTCTAAATCGTTTTTGGCCACTATAGGTGTGGCAGGGTATACTCAGACATGAGTCCCTTTCTCACTGCTCCATCAGGATTCAAGCAAGCCGGGCCGAAAAAGGCTGAAATGCCAGAAACCGGTCCCCGGTAGCTTGTCTCCTTTCTGGTGAAGAATTGGCTTGGTAGTTTAGTCTGCCCTGTTCCCATGATGCACTGGGCCAGGGACAGACTGATTTGCATATAGCCAGGTTCTGAACTGGGATGGGGCAGTGAGATAAATAACGGTGATGGATCAAGCCCTGATCTTTGGACTGGGTAAGAGTGGTCTGTTTAACTCAGACACTCTGTTCATCACCACCCCCTTTTCTAAATCGTTTTTGGCCACTATAGGTGTGGCAGGGTATACTCAGACATGAGTCCCTTTCTCACTGCTCCATCAGGATTCAAGCAAGCCGGGCCGAAGAAGGCTGAAATGCCAGAAACCGGTCCCCGGTAGCTTGTCTCCTTTCTGGTGAAGAATTGGCTTGGTAGTTTAGTCTGCCCTGTTCCCATGATGCACTGGGCCAGGGACAGACTGATTTGCATATAGCCAGGTTCTGAGCTGGGATGGGGCAGTGAGATAAATAACGGTGATGGATCAAGCCCTGATCTTTGGACTGGGTAAGAGTGGTCTGTTTAACTCAGACACTCTGTTCATCACCACCCCCTTTTCTAAATCGTTTTTGGCCACTATAGGTGTGGCAGGGTATACTCAGACATGAGTCCCTTTCTCACTGCTCCATCAGGATTCAAGCAAGCCGGGCCGAAGAAGGCTGAAATGCCAGAAACCGGTCCCCGGTAGCTTGTCTCCTTTCTGGTGAAGAATTGGCTTGGTAGTTTAGTCTGCCCTGTTCCCATGATGCACTGGGCCACGGACAGACTGATTTGCATATAGCCAGGTTCTGAGCTCGGATGGGGCAGTAAGATAAATAACGGTGATGGATCAAGCCCTGATCTTTGGACTGGGTAAGAGTGGTCTGTTTAACTCAGACACTCTGTTCATCACCACCCCCTTTTCTAAATGGTTTTTGGCCACTATAGGTGTGGCAGGGTATACTCAGACATGAGTCCCTTTCTCACTGCTCCATCAGGATTCAAGCAAGCCGGGCCGAAGAAGGCTGAAATGCCAGAAACCGGTCCCCGGTAGCTTGTCTCCTTTCTGGTGAAGAATTGGCTTGGTAGTTTAGTCTGCCCTGTTCCCATGATGCACTGGGCCAGGGACAGACTGATTTGCATATAGCCAGGTTCTGAGCTGGGATGGGGCAGTGAGATAAATAACGGTGATGGATCAAGCCCTGATCTTTGGACTGGGTAAGAGTGGTCTGTTTAACTCAGACACTCTGTTCATCACCACCCCCTTTTCTAAATCGTTTTTGGCCACTATAGGTGTGGCAGGGTATACTCAGACATGAGTCCCTTTCTCACTGCTCCATAGGATTCAAGCAAGCCGGGCCGAAGAAGGCTGAAATGCCAGAAACCGGTCCCCGGTAGCTTGTCTCCTTTCTGGTGAAGAATTGGCTTGGTAGTTTAGTCTGCCCTGTTCCCATGATGCACTGGGCCAGGGACAGACTGATTTGCATATAGCCAGGTTCTGAGCTGGGATGGGGCAGTGAGATAAATAACGGTGATGGATCAAGCCCTGATCTTTGGACTGGGTAAGAGTGGTCTGTTTAACTCAGACACTCTGTTCATCACCACCCCCTTTTCTAAATCGTTTTTGGCCACTATAGGTGTGGCAGGGTATACTCAGACATGAGTCCCTTTCTCACTGCTCCATCAGGATTCAAGCAAGCCGGGCCGAAGAAGGCTGAAATGCCAGAAACCGGTCCCCGGTAGCTTGTCTCCTTTCTGGTGAAGAATTGGCTTGGTAGTTTAGTCTGCCCTGTTCCCATGATGCACTGGGCCAGGGACAGACTGATTTGCATATAGCCAGGTTCTGAGCTGGGATGGGGCAGTGAGATAAATAACGGTGATGGATCAAGCCCTGATCTTTGGACTGGGTAAGAGTGGTCTGTTTAACTCAGACACTCTGTTCATCACCACCCCCTTTTCTAAATTGCCTTGGGAACCCGTCCTGGCTTTTCCCTGTGAGATAGCCCCTACAGGGCATCCCCAAGGTGAAAGCCAGGCATCCCGCCGCGGGGGGCCGTTGTGGAGATTAAGCAAGCTTAATGCCCAGAGTTGCAGAGTATGAACCCATGATTAGGTCAGGCACCCAAAGCGAGAATTATCGAGTCCGTGGACATTTGAGCTCAAGACCCTACAGCGTCGGGAATTGAACCCTGGTCCCGGGTCTGACCTCTGCTTCAGGGTCTGCCTGCTCTAACCAGTGAGCCACACTTCTCGAATGTCATATTCTCATTAAAAGTCAAGGCCCTTTAGCAAACCTTACTGTTCTAGCTACTACCCCAGCCAAAGACAGAGGGAAATTGGCACACTTCCTGGCTTTCTTGGCTGACCTTAACAATTCTTCAATTTCATATTTTGATTAAAAGTCAAATCCCTTTATCAAGCTTTTTTGTTGTAGTTAATACCCCGGCTGAAAGCAGTAGGACATTTTCAAATTTGCTGCTTTTCTTGGCTGAGGTTATCCATTATTCTTCAAGTAATGCAAAGTTCAGACCCTTTATTAAACCTTCTTGGTAAATACTACCCGTGAATGTCAGTGGGTAATTTAAACACTTGCGTCCTTTCCACAACACAGTATGTGCACTTTGTGCACTTGCTTAACTGCTTAGATGAGATACCCATTTCTCAGGCTCCCACTGCGGAATCTGACTCAGTCTGTAATGCACTAGAAAACCAAACACCCATTTTCTTTACAAAACAGTGGGTTATATCCGCATCTGCTACCTATCTTCCTTTTCACCTTATTCTGCATCCACTACCTCAAACACACCTACCTGCTAATTTTCTTGCAGCCTTTGCCAAGTATTATTCTAATTCAAACTACAGTCCCTAAAATGGGCCCGGTATTGTAATTTTTCAGCCCTACCACCCACAGTGGTAACTTAATGCACTCACATTGCTTCCTTCAATGCCTTCAGTGGTAGCCATTTCTTAGCATCCCACTGCAAAATTTGACGCCCTATCCATATAATGAGGTGGAAATCCAAAGATCCATTTCCCTGACAAGTCAGTGGATACTTTGCACGTCTGCAGCCTTTCTAATTTTTCACCTTTTTTATCTTCGACTCAATTAACACATCATCTACACATAACACACACTAACTTACTACCGTTTTTGTCTGGGGTTATCAATTATTCATGAATTTCATATTCTAATTCAAAATCATGGCCCTTTATTGAACCTTTTTAGGTCTCGTGACCTACAATCAGCGCAAGCGCATTGAGGGAACGAGAATTCAAGTGGCCAAAATCCTCTTCAAACCACGGGCTTTTTAGCCGCGGTTTTCTTTAAGTTCACATGAATCACGTGATTAAACATGCACGCGTATCGGCAGCATTTCTCCTGCAGGCTCGCAAAAGGCTCTCCTCCCTCCCCACATCAAAGGCATCAATCACCCTCCCACAGGCTACCCCAGTGGTGCCCCGCCCCCTGCTTCACAGCCAGGCCATCTGTTCCCTGCCAGACCTCTCACACCTCCGTCACAGCATGCCTGTGTACTTCAAAGGCTTATCACTTCACACGGAAGGTCGTGCAACCAGGCCGTGCAACCAGAGCACTTCAGTTGGTGCGCAGCCCCCCTCCCAGCACTGCCTTGTTACTCTCGGCAGCCGTGAGTCCCTAAACACTTTTTATATTTAATTAGCAGCAGCAGCATTTCTCCTGTGCCAGCTCACATCAAAGGCTCTGTGCCACTTTCACCCACACAGCAACACTTACAGACACGCAACGCCACTCACACCCACGCAAGCCCACTATCATCCACGCAACACCACACTCACCCACGCAATGCCACTCACCCAAGCAACACCTCTCACACACGCAACGCAACTCATCCACGCAACCCCACTCATCCATGCAACCCCACTCATCCACGCAACCCCACTCATCCACGCAACGCCACTCATCCACGCAACGCCACTCATCCACGCAACGCCACTCACACATTCAACGCCACTCACCCACGCAACACCACTCACTCACTCACTCACGCACAGCCACTCACACCCACGCAGTGCCACTTTCACCCACACAGCACCACTTTCAGACACGCAACACCACTCACACCCACGCAAGCCCACTATCACCCACGCAATGCCACACTCACCCAAGCAATGCCACTCACCCAAGCAACACCACTCACACACGCAACACAACTCACCCACGCAACCCCACTCATCCACGCAACGCCACTCATCCACGCAACACCACTCATCCACGCAACGCCACTCATCCACACAACGCCACTCATCCACGCAACGCCACTCATCCACGCAACGCCACTCACACATGCAACGCCACTCACACATGCAACGCCACTCACACATGCAACGCCACTCACACATGCAACGCCACTCACCCACACAATGCCACTCACCCACGCAATGCCACTCACCCATGCAACGCCACTCACACACGCAACGCCACTCACCCACGCAACGCCACTCACCCACGCAATGCCACTCACCCATGCAATGCCACTCACCCACGCAACGCCACTCACCCACGCAACGCCACTCACCCACGCAACACCACTCACCCACACAACGCCACTCACACACAACGCCACTCGCACACGCAACGCCACTCACACATGCAACGCCACGCACACACGCAACACCACTCACACACGCAACACCACTCACACACGCAACGCCACTCACACACGCAACACCACTCACACACGCAACGCCACTCAAACATGCAACGCCACTCACACATGCAACGCCACTCACACATGCAACGCCACTCACACATGCAACGCCACTCACACATGCAACGCCACTCACCCACGCAACGCCACTCACCCACGCAACGCCACTCACCCACGCAACACCACTCACACATGCAACGCCACTCACCCACGCAACACAACTCACTCAAAGCCACTCACACACACGCAGTGCGACTTTCACCCACACTGTGCAGTGTACAATAGGTTTGCAGTAGGAAAGTTGGAGCTATTGGTTTTGTAAATGACAAAGCCCTTTATGTTTTTAAAATGAAAACAAAAATAAAAGGCATTGTTATTTGCAATTGTAATAGCTCCAACTTTCCTACTGCGAGACCTATTGGCAACGCCAGTGCTTGTTGTTTTAGCTACTACCCCAGCCGAAGGCAGTGGTAAATATGCAAACTTGCTGCCTTTCTTGGCTGGAGTTATACATTATTCAAACATTAATTCAAATTCAAATTCAGAACTTCATTCAGCCTTCTTGGAAACTACTAACCATGAATGGCAGTGAGTAATTTTCACACTTGCGTTCTTTCTTGCGTCCTTTCTACCGCACAGTGTGTGTACTTTCTGCACTTCAACTGTTTGCTTAGATGTGATACCCATTTCTCAGGCTCCCACTGCCAAATCCGATACACAGTCTGTGTAATGGACTGGAAAACCAAACACCCACTTCCGTAATAAAGCCCTGGGTAGTTTCAACGTCTGCTGCCTTTCTTAATTTTTACCTTATTCTGCATCCACTAGCACAAATACGCGTACCTGCTGCCTTTCTTGACTGTCTTTGCCAACTATTATTCTAATTCAAAGTAGAGGCCCTGGAAAGGACCCAGTGTTATTTTTGAGCACTACGGCCCAGAGTGGGAACTTAGTGCACTTGCTTGCTTCCTTAGATGTGGTAGTAATTTCTCACCCTCCCACTGCGGAATCCAACACCCTTTCTGTATAATAAAAAGGATATCCAAAGACCCACTTTGCTGACAAGGCAGAGGGTAGTTTGCAATTCTGCAGCCTTTCTTATTTTTGACCTTATTCATCTTCTACTCGATCAAGACACCATCCACAATTACACGCACTTTTTTGACTGGGGTTATCAATTATTATTCAATTTCAAATTCTAATTCAAAGACAAGGGGCCTTTATCGATCCTTTTTGTTATAACTACTTCCCCAACTAAACACACAATGTAATTTGCACACTTTTGCTGCCAATAGAAAAATTGGAAACTTTAATTAAATGTTTTGTAGCTGGTCAGGTTCAATATCAGAAAGAACATTTGTAGCTGTTGCAATTATTTTTCATGATGTACCTTGTACAACATCTGGACATTACACTGTTTATTTAAAATGTCTGAAAGGTTGGATACATTCTAATAATCAATCAGTTTTTAAGCAACGTTTGCCTAAAGAGTTACCAAATTGTTACCTAATATTTTTAAAGCCAACATTTTAAGATCAAAATGTGGCCTTTCAGGATTACTTCGGTTAAGGTAGATTAGTCTGGTGTTGTAGAGTATTTTGTAAGTAAGGGTGAGGAGCTAGAAGGTGATCCTATTATTGGTATTGATGCATTGTAGCTGTATCAGGTGCTGAGTTATGTGGCTGCAGCATGGGATATTGATAATCACTCGGGTGGAGGTCTTTTGGATATGTTGTAGGTGTTTGGCTACAATTCCTATGTAGAGAGTTTTCCCACAGAGTACTCTGCTGCTGATGAGGGACTGTGTCACTGTTCTTCTTATGGTTAGGATCCACTAAATGTTGTGGAGCATGTGGAGGGTCTTATAGCAGTACGTATAGACGATGCTGACTTGCTTATACATTGAAAGGAAGAGGTTGAGGATATATCCTAGGTTGTGGACATGGTTGGTAAGTGTTGGTACTGTCCAAAGTGTAGTCAGCTAGCAGAAGTCGGCTGAAGGGGTGGGTCTGAGGATGAGTACCTTTATTTTCTGCGAGTTCATGTTTAGAAAGCTGCTCTTTATGTAATTGGTCACGTTGCAGCCTTTCTTATTTTTTACATTATTCATCTTGCACTCAATCAACACATCATCTACACATACTCACTCCTACTTCCTACCTTTCTTGTCTATGGTTATCAACTATTCTTCTATTTTGTATTAAAAGTGAAGGCCCTTTATTGAGCCTTTTTCTTGTAGCTACTACCTCGGCCAAAGGCACTGGGAAATTTGCATACTTGCAACATTTTTTGGCTGCGGTTATCTATTATTCTTCAAGTAATTCAAAGTTCAAGCCCTATATTGAACCTTCTTGGTAACTACTACCCATGAATGGTAGTGGATAATTTGCACCCTTGCGGCCTTTCTTGCGTCCTTTCTACCGCACAGTGTGACTACTTTGTGCACTTGCTTAACTCCTTAGGTGATATACCCGTTTCTCAGGCCCACACTGTGGAACCCGGCTAACAGTCTGTAATGGGCTGGAAAACCAAAGACCCATTTCCTTTACAAGGCAGTGGGTTGTTTCAGCATGTGATACCTTTCTTCCTTTTTACCTTATTCTACATCCACTACCTCAAACACACATACCTGCTACCTTTCTTGCTGTCTTTCCTAAGTATTATTCTAATTCAAAGTAGAGTCCCTGAAATTGGCCCGGTGTTGTAATTTTACAGGCCTACCGCCCACAGTGGTAACTTAGTGCACTTACATTGCTTCATTTGATGTGGTAGCCATTTCTCAGGCTCCCACTACAAAATTCGACTCCCTATCTGTATAATGAGGTAGAAATCTAAAATCCACTTCCCTGACAATGCCTTGAGTACTTTACGTGTCTGCAGCCTTACTAATTTTTCACCTTTTTGTATCTTCAGGTCAATCAACACATCATCTACACATAACACACACCAACTTGCTTCCTTTTTTTGGCTTGAGTTATCAATTATTGTTCAATTTAATTTTCTGATTCAAAGTCAAGGCCCTTTATCAAGCCTATTTGTTAAAGCTAATACCCCAGCCGAAGACAGTAGGATATTTTAACACTTGCTCCTTTTCTTCACTGGGGTTGTCAATATTTTTGAAATTACCAACAACCTTGGAAACAATATTTTCATTTAGAAACAAATTTCAAAGTAATCGTCTCTGTAAAACTACTTTGCCATGTTCACTCATTTCTCCAATTCTTATATCTTGTAGAATGCTTCCATAATCGCCATCATTTGCTACTTGTATATTTGTAATAAGTTCCTTATATTCAAAATATGACCAAATGTTAACATATCCAATCCTACATTACATCGTTCACACATACTACCTATGGCGCATGACAACAAATTACAATACCACAAAGCATCTGGAGAAGCTTGTTGTGAAGTTTCAAGATTCTTCACGAAAATTAAACTTCTCATTATTGATGACCTAAGCATGGCATCAAACTTAATGCTTGCCTTTGTGCATTTAAGAATGCAGCAAATTCTTAAAACAGAGTATGACATATTACTGTTCCTCCCCTCTCCCCCAATCATGTATCATCACAGGGTACGTTCAACCTCAGTGCCAAAGGTATTACTAACTCAGTGCACCACAAATCATCACCACATGACCGTATTGAATAACATGATTTATTTAAAAAAAAAATAATATCCAACTTTTTGGAGATATAGTTCAACTAATGTCAATGGACAACCACTATTTATTAAAAAAACGTAATTTTAAAAACTTTGCTACCAATGCTTCCTGCTTGGACCACACATAATCCCAGACTCCACAGAACTTAATTCATTTTGGTGCCACTAACTCATTCCACCACTTATCACTACATTCAAACACTAAATTACCAATATTGTGCACCTGTAATTAATGACACCAAGATATGAAGTTTTGGTAACCGCTACCTCCTACCATCACCACATGTCCGTATTCACCCCCAATTTAAGTGATTCTTCATTCATTACATATAAAGTACAGTACCAAATAAAATAGTCTCCATCACACCTACACAAATTCGCCAATTGCCTTTAGTAATCCAGAATGCGCAAGAGCAAAAAAATGACTATCAGTACGTCCTACCCAAAACACACATCTTCACAAGCTCCACAAACCTTGTTGTTTCACGTACCACTAACTCAGTCGAAACTAAACTAAGTATAACACCTATTTCACATCCTGATTGAAACTCAACACCATTTATCAAGCCTTTCTTTTTTTTGTAGCTACTACCCCGGCTGAAGGCAATGGGAAATTTGCACACGTCCTGCCTTTCTTTACTGTGATAATCAATTACTCTTGAATTTCATATTCTAATTCAAACTCATGTCCCTTTAGCAAGCCTTTTTCATGTAGGTACTGTACCGCCATAAGGCAGTGGGAAATTTGCGCACTTGCTGCATTTCTTCGCAGGCCTTATGAACTACTGTTCAATTTCATATTCCTATTCAAAATGCAGACCCTTTATCAAGCCCCTTTTGTTCTATCAACTACCCCGGCTGAAGGCAGTGGGAAATTTGCACACTTGCAGCCTTGTTTAGCTGGGGTTATCAATTATTCTTCAAGTAATTAAACTTCAAAGTCCAAACCCTTTATTGAAACTTCTTGATAACTACTACCCATTGAATGGTAGTGGATAATTTGCACACTTGCATCCTTTCTTGCATCCTTTCTACCACACATTGTGTGTACTTTGTGCACTTGCTTAACTCCTTACATGAGATACCCGTTTCTCAGGTACACACTGCGGAATCCGACGCCCAGTCTGAATAATGAACATGAAAACCAAACACCCACTTCCCTTACAAGGCTGTGACTACTCTGCACGTCTGCAGCCTTTCTTATTTTTCACCTTCCACTCAATCAACACATCATCTACACATAAACACACCTACTTCTTGCTTTTTTCCCTGGGGTTATTAATTACTCTTCAATTTCATAATCTGTTTCAAAGTTAAGGCCCTGTAACAAGCCTTTTTGTAGTAGCTACTACCCCAGTGTGGTAGTGGAAAATTTGCACACTTGCTGCATTTCTTGGCTCAGGTTACCAATTCAGCACTCAATAGAGTTGACAACTGGATACCAACAGTGCCAACACTACAGAAAATGTTCAATACAATCTTGATTTATTTAAAACAGAGACTAATTCACAATCTCCTCAGATTTGCCTAAAGTTTGAACAGTAGGAAATTCAGCCTTCATTTCTTTAATTTAGAGATGTTTCTACTGTATGTCTTCAGATTTTGTTTAAATAAGTGACAGCAACCATTTGTCTATGTCTTTCAACAACTGCCTTCAATCTACACTGCCCAGGGAACGCACAAGGTCAGCGCCAAAGATACTACTTACTCAGTGCACGATAAATCATCACAAAGAAGAGTGAACAGTTTTATGTATATTGAGACATACTGTCCCTTTTACATGTAATTGATGTGGAATTCAATAGAAAAATGACACTACTTCAATTACTGTACCCCCCCCCCCCGACCACACATCATCACTGGGTACGTTCAAGCTCAGCGCCAAATATTACTAACTCAGTGCATCAGAAATCATCACCACGTGACCATATTGAATGAGATGACTTACTTAGAAAAAAAATATCATACTTTTTGGAGATATATTTCAACTTACTTCTGTGAATGCACAACCAATATTTATTAGAAAACTAGATTATAATGACTTTGCTACCAATGTGTCCTTCTTCGACCACACATCATCACAAACTCCACAGAACTTTGTTGCTTTAGATACACACTTCCTCCCTTTCTTGGCTGCGATTATCAATTATTTTTCAATTTCATATTCTGATTGAACGTCAAGGCCCTCTATCAAACCTTTTTGTCATAGCAACTACCCCAGCCGAAGGTCAATACTCAAAAGGTAATCTGTAAAATTAGCCAAACAACTCTTTCAAAGGCTGATCCATCCCAAAAATACTTATTTAGCACAGCCAATATAGTGCGACACATGAATTTGCACACCACCAACTTTGATTGAGCTACAACACAAAGATTGAAGGGGAACCCACTTGCTGCTGCACCAAGCACATCAACTGCTGCAACAGCATCTTCAGCAAGTACTCCAAACTCACATATTAATCTTGATTTTGGTAAACTTACATTTCTATGCATGTATTGCGATGTACTTTTGTGTTACGGGAAATAGTCTATCAACCTCATTAAAAATAAGAAACAGGAGCATCGATTTTGTAAACGAATGTCACAAATAGCATTCATCTATACCTTTGCTCACTAGAGCCTTCAATCTACACTACACACAGCTACATTCATAACTTGAATTCGGGTTTCCTTCTACTTTAAGGACAGCATTGTATTCAGCCTTGCTTTCCTTAACAAAGAAACAATTATACTATGTCGTCAGATTCTATTAACTGTAACAAAATAGCATTCATCAATCTTTGTGTCAACAACTGCCTTAAATCTACACTGTGGACACTTCAGTTCATAACTTCAAATCAGCTGTCCTTCTACATTAAAGACAGCATTGTATGCAGCCTTGCTTTCCTTAAGGCAGAGACAATTATACTGTGTCCTCCAATTCGGTTAACTGAGATAAATAGTATTCATCAATCTATGTGTGAACAGCTGCCTTCAATCTACACTATGGACAGCTGCTTTCACAAGTTGAACTAAGCTTTCCTTCTACATTAAGTACTGTATTGTATTCAGCCCTTCTTTTCCAGAAGGCAGTGACAATTATACTGTGTCCTCAGGTTCTGTTATCTGTTACTATATAGCATTCTTCAATCTTTGTGTGAACAACTGCCTTCAATCTACACTACGGACAGCTGGGTTCACAATTTGAATTCAACTTTCCTTCTACATTAACGACAGCATTGAATCCAGCCTTGCTTTATTTAAGGCACAGAAAAATATACTGTGTCCTCAGATTCTGTTTACTGTGACAAAATAGCATTTATCGATCTTTGTGTCAACAACTGCCTTCAATCTACACTGCAGACAGAAGGGTTCACAACTTCATTTCAGCTTTAGAACTAAAATTATCTTCAATATCTGTCCTGACAACAGCCTTCAATATATTCTGCGGTCAGTAAAAATTAAAACTTCATGGCAAGAGCTCCACTACCACATAAAACATTGAATTCAGCCTTGCTTTATTTAAGGTAGAGACTAATGGATTTTATGTCTTCCGATTTTGTAAAAGAATGTCACAAATAGTATTCATCTATAACTGCTACTAGAGCTTTCAATCTACACTACGGACAGCTCAGTTCACAACTTCAATTCAGCTTTCCTTCTACATTAAGGACACCATTGTATTAAGCAAACTTTCCTTAAGGCAGACACAATTCTACTGTACCCTCAGATTTTATTATCTATGACTAAATAGCATTCATCGATTTTTGTGACAACAAATTCCTTCAATCTACCCTACCTAGAGCTGAGTTCACAACTTCAATTCAGCTTTCCTTCTACATTAAGGACAGTATTGTTTTCAGCCTTGCTTTCCTTATGGCAGAGACAATTAAAATGTGCCCTCACATTCTGCAACTGTACAAAATAGCATTTATCGATGTTTGTGTCAATTAATACCCTCAATGCACATTACGGAAAGCAGAGATAACAACTTCAATTTAGTTTTGCATGTACATTTCTCTTCAGTATGTGTGCTTAGAACTGCCTTCAATCAATCCTGCACTCAGTAGAGTTCACAACTAGATACCAAGACCGCCAGCACTACAGAAAACATTCAATACAATCTTTATTTACTTAAAGCAGAGACAATTGCACAATGTCCTCAGATTTTATTAAACTTTGAACACTAGAAAATTCAGCCTTCATTTATTTAATGCAGACATAATTCTACTATGTGTCCACATTTTTTTTTAAAACCGCATATTATATGAAAAAGGAAACTATAGAAAATATACTTGAGAAGGCTTTCGAATTACATTTTTTTAATTTGTTTTAGTAATCAATACAATTCAATCATTAGATAAACAAATCCCTTTAAAGAAGGTCAAAACTAAGTGGAAAAAACTAACTAACAGAAGTAATTTTTCAGAAGATTTTTTGGGTGAATGGAACCACAGTTCAGGTTCTGAGCCTTTTCATAATGATGAGTTATCTTCAGAGTAATGATTTGTTGCATGCAGATGACACTAGTAGTCGTGCCTATGAAGTTGGAAATGCTTGTACTATTGTGAAAGAAAAAATTGTTCCTAGAAATGCAAAAAAAGTGTTAGCTGAGGAACTTTTAGGGAGACGTCCTAAAACTCCTGTGAACACTTGCAATTGCAGTAGTTTTTATACTGTAAGTCAAGAATCTATTCTTTTTTTTATGCAATTTCTAACATAACTATATTAAGAAAAGTGTTAAACAAAAGATTAACATGTGGCAAGGACTAGACTCTTGCCCAGTAAGAAAAAATACTGTTTTCCAACGTCATTCTCTGGCTTGTCTTTCTAAAAAAGTATAGTGAAGTGTTTTTCACCAATTCAGAATGTTACCAGTTCATCATACTCAAATCAGGAAAATAGTCAGAAAATTGAATTACGCAAAAATTCCAGCACTAATGTTAAAAAAGTTGAACAGTACTCGTTTCTGTGCATCTGTATCAGATGTAACAAATGTCTCTGTTGAAAATCAGCTTACTTACTTTGATCCTCAGGAAGACAGTGCAGTAACTGAGATATCAATAGAAGAAAATGTGGAACAGAATATACAATGTTGTACTGTATAATAATCTTGAGTTCATAATTACTCCTTCTGAACTGCTGGTTTTAAATACCTATTAGGCATGGGCGGATTTCGGTAAATTTGCAATCCGCAAACTCTCGCAAATTTACAGAAAATCCACAAATTCGCACACAGCGGATTTTTTTTCTTGGTGATACAATATTGCCGCGTGCGGCGTTCACTTACCTTCATTCAGCGTTTGCCGAGTTGTTTTTCTCGATATTTTGCGAGTGCTGCGCCATTTTGGATCTTGCTGCGGGATCCCGCGGGAGTTTGGCGACCGCGAATACGTCATCGCGGCTTGCCACCTTGCACAGCGAGAGTTTGTCAACGCGAGTATGCCGTGATCACGTATCGCAGGAGTTCGCAATTGCAAACACGTAGATGCGGCAGGCAGCAACAATCTCGCACTCGCGAAATTACAAAATTAGCAATTCTGCACAAGAAATCCACCAGCAAGCAGCATAAACCTTCTGAAAATGATGATTTTTATCAGAATAACTCCTTAGGTGGAGAAGTGTGGCTCAATGGTTAGAGTGGCAGACCCTGATGCTGAGGTCTGGCCCGGGACCAGGGTTCAATTCCCCGCCTCGGTGGGTCTTGGGCCCAAAATTCCACAGACCTGATAATTCTAGCCTCGGTGCCTATTCCAATCATGGAGTCCCACTCTGCAACTCTGGGCAATAGCTTGCTTAATCTCCACAACGGCCCCCACAACGCTAAGGATGCCTGGCCTCCACCTTGGGGGTGCCCAGGAGTGGACGCCTCACAGGGAAAGCCAGGATGGGTTCCACAGCGGTATTCGTACAAGCGCCTTGAGACCCTTGCGGGTGAGTAGTGCGCTATACAAGTATCAATTTACATTTACATAGGTTGCACTTTTTTTTGCAAGGAGTCCATTTTGGGGCGGGGTGGGAGGAAGGAAGTGCCCCACAGTCTCCAACTTCCTGTGCCTGTCCAGCAGGCTCCTGCCAGTGCTTTCTTCATGTGCTGGTCACTTTTATTCGGATCTTGACCTGGAAGGATTACTTTTTGTGGATGCTGCTGGATATTTGGATTTGATGGCCTTTTTGACTTTCTTTAGATCACTTTTGGATTAGAAATTTCACAAGTAAGTTTGTTTGGGGCATTACAGTTGCTGCAACTACAATTTTGGAATTTTCGATTTTTGGGCTGTTGTTGGGGCCTTTGAGCAGGGGTAGTGAGTGGTGCATGGGCCTAGTCTTTCTGTGCGGTGTCTTGAATTTAAACATCATGGAGGGCATGGATGGCATGGGATTGTGCTGATTTTTCTGTGTTTTCGATTTTGGGGCTGTTGTTGTGGCCTTTTGACCAGGGGTAGTGAGTGGTGCATGGGCCTAGTCTTTCTGTGGGGTGTCTTGAATTTAAACATCATGGAAGGCATGGATGGCATGGAATTGTGCTGATTTTTCTGTGTTTTTCGATTTTTGGGCTGTTGTTGTGGCCTTTTGACCAGGGGTAGTGAGTGGTGCATGGGCCTAGTCTTTCTGTGGGGTGTCTTGAATTTAAACATCATGGAGGGCATGGATGGCATGGGATTGTGCAGATTCTTTTGTGTTTTTCGATTTTTGGGCTGTTGCTGTGGCCTTTTGACCAGGGGTAGTGAGTGGTGCATGGGCCTAGTCTTTCTGTGGGGTGTCTTGAATTTAAACATCATGGAGGGTATGGATGGCATGGGATTGTGCTGATTTTTCTGTGTTTTTCGATTTTTGGGCTGTTGTTGTGGCCTTTTGACCAGGGGGAGTGAGTGGTGCATGGGCCTAGTCTTTCTGTGGGGTGTCTTGAATTTAAACATCAGGGAGGGCATGGATGGCATGGGATTGTGCTGATTTTCTGTGTTTTTCGATTTTTTGGGGTGTTCATGGGGACAGGCCATGTGGGTGGGGGCCATTTTGAGTGCTGGTACAGGCAGACCCTGGCCATGTGCTGGGAGGCAAGTGGCCATTTTGAATGCAGGCAGTGTTCTTAGGCCTGCAACCATTTTGCCAAGTTTTCAACCATTATGCCCAGGGGTAGTGAGTGGTGCATGGGCCTAGTCTTTCTGTGAGGTGTCTTGAATTTAAACATCATGAAGGGCATGGATGGCATGGGATTGTGCAGATTTTTCTGTGTTTTTCGATTTTTGGGCTGTTGTGGCCTTTTGACCAGGGGTAGTGAGTGGTGCATGGGCCTAGTCTTTCTGTGGGGTGTCTTGAATTTAAACATCATGGAGGGCATGGATGGCATGGGATTGTGCTGATTTTTCTGTGTTTTTTTATTTTTTGGGCTGTTGTTGTGGCCTTTTCACCAGGGGTAGTGAGTGGTGCATGGGCCTAGTCTTTCTGTGGGGTGTCTTGAATTTAAACATCATGGAGGGCATGGATGGCATGGGATTGTGCTGATTTTTCTGTGTTTTTCGATTTTTTGGGGTGATCATAGGGACAGGCCATGTGGGTGGGGGCCATTTTGAGTGCTGGTACAGGCAGGCCCTTGCCATGTGCTGGGAGGCAAGTGGGCATTTTGAATGCAGGCAGTGTTCTTAGGCCTGCAACCATTTCGCCTAGCTTTCAACCATTATGCCCGGGGGTAGTGAGTGGTGCATGGGCCTAGTCTTTCTGTGGGGTGTCTTGAATTTAAACATCATGGGGGGCATGGATGGCATGGGATTGTGCTGATTTGTCTGTGTTTTCGATTTTTGGGCTGTTGTTGTGGCCTTTTGACCAGGGGTAGTGAGTGGTGCATGGGCCTAGTCTTTCTGTGGGGTGTCTTGAATTGAAACATCATGGAGGGTATGGATGGCATGGGATTGTGCTGATTTTCTGTGTTTTTCGATTTTTTGGGGTGTTCATGGGGACAGGCCATGTGGGTGGGGGCCATTTTGAGTGCTGGTACAGGCAGACCCTGGCCATGTGCTGGGAGGCAAGTGTCCATTTTGAATGCAGGCAGTGTTCTTAGGCCTGCAACCATTTTGCCAAGTTTTCAACCATTATGCCCAGGGGTAGTGAGTGGTGCATGGGCCTAGTCTTTCTGTGAGGTGTCTTGAATTTAAACATCATGAAGGGCATGGATGGCATGGGATTGTGCAGATTTTTCTGTGTTTTTCGATTTTTGGGCTGTTGTGGCCTTTTGACCAGGGGTAGTGAGTGGTGCATGGGCCTAGTCTTTCTGTGGGGTGTCTTGAATTTAAACATCATGGAGGGCATGGATGGCATGGGATTGTGCTGATTTTTCTGTGTTTTTTTATTTTTTGGGCTGTTGTTGTGGCCTTTTCACCAGGGGTAGTGAGTGGTGCATGGGCCTAGTCTTTCTGTGGGGTGTCTTGAATTTAAACATCATGGAGGGCATGGATGGCATGGGATTGTGCTGATTTTTCTGTGTTTTTCGATTTTTTGGGGTGATCATAGGGACAGGCCATGTGGGTGGAGGCCATTTTGAGTGCTGGTACAGGCAGGCCCTTGCCATGTGCTGGGAGGCAAGTGGCCATTTTGAATGCAGGCAGTGTTCTTAGGCCTGCAACCATTTCGCCTAGCTTTCAACCAATATGCCCGGGGGTAGTGAGTGGTGCATGGGCCTAGTCTTTCTGTGGGGTGTCTTGAATTTAAACATCATGGAGGGCATGGATGGCATGGGATTGTGCTGATTTGTCTGTGTTTTCGATTTTTGGGCTGTTGTTGTGGCCTTTTGACCAGGGGTAGTGAGTGGTGCATGGGCCTAGTCTTTCTGTGGGGTGTCTTGAATTGAAACATCTTGGAGGGCATGGATGGCATGGCATTGTGCTGATTTTTCTGTGTTTTTCGATTTTTTGGGGTGTTCATGGGGACAGGCAATGTGGGTGGGGGCCATTTTGAGTGCTGGTACAGGCAGGCCCTGGCCATGTGCTGGGAGGCAAGTGGCCATTTTGAATGCAGGCAGTGTTCTTAGGCCTGCAACCATGTTGCCTAGCTTTCCATCATTAAGCCCAGGGGTAGTGAGTGGTGCAAGGGCCTAGTCTTTCTGTGGGGTGTCTTGAATTTAAACATCATGGAGGGCATGGATGGCATGGGACTGTGCTGATTTTTCGGTGTTTTTCGATTTTTGGGCTGTTGTTGTGGCCTTTTGACTAGGGGTAGTGAGTGGTGCATGGGCCTAGTCTTTCTGTGGGGTGTCTTGAATTTAAACATCATGGAGGGCATGGATGGCATGGGATTGTGCTGATTTTTCTGTGTTTTTCGATTTTTGGGGCTGTTGTTGTGGCCTTTTGACCAGGGGTAGTGAGTGGTGCATGGGCCTAGTCTTTCTGTGGGGTGTCTTGAATTTAAACATCATGGAGGGCATGGATGGCATGGGACATGCAACACTAGCCATGTTTGGCTTGGAGAAACGTCATACAGCAGAAAACATTTTGAATGAGTTTAACACAAAGGTCTTTCACTGGCTGTCCCCAAAAAAACGCCAGATTGGTTATGTTTCCACAGATAATGGCGCCAATGTAGTTAAGGCCATGGATCTGGGTCACTATTTCAGAGTGCCGTGTTTGGCGCACTGTATAAACCTGGTTGTTAAAAAATTCTTGAGTGAAGACAGTCCAGCGTGCGAGTTAGTGGCCACCTGCTGAAGAATGTGCAACCATTTCAGCCATTCTTTTAAGGCCCGGAAGCATCTGAGGAGCCTGCTACATGAACATCGAATGCCAGTGAAAGCACTCATCCAGGAGGAGCCAACACGTTGGAACTCAACCTTCTACATGCTTGAGCGTCTGTATGAGCAGTATACGGTACTCGATCACTATTTCTTAACACTGGGTACAGCTCAGAAGGACCTGAGGCTAGATGCGGCGCAATGGAAGCTAGTTAAAAGCCTGGCAGACATGCTTCGTCCTTTTGAGGTCTTCACGCGTGCAGTCAGCAGGGAGGACTGTAATTTGGGAAAAGCTATCCCATTGATGCGCATGCTGGGTGCACCAACTGAAGGCGGTGTCTTCTAATTTTCAAAAAGATGAAGAAAAGAAAGACGCTTTTGTTTTGGAGGAGAAATTATTAGAGCGCCTACTTGGCAATGAACGTCTTAAAATTATTCACTCAGAACAGCATTACATTTGTGCTACTATTCTGGATCCACGCTACAAAAAGGCGCTGGCAGGCCGAGCATTCTTTATTTTTGATGATGAAGATGTTACAAAGTACAAACGTTGGCTAGCCTTGTCAGCCATGAGGTTTGAAAGAGAACGGCAGCAAATTGAAGGAAAAGGGAGTACATCAGCATCAGCAGGCCATCCCCAGTCAAAAGAATCCACTTCTGCACCTGTGGCTGTGGCACAAGTGACCTCTCAGCCGTTAAAGACACCGGCAACCGGATCATCTGCACCAGACACAACAGTAACATTGGGTGAAGAAGAGGATTGGCTAACTTTCATTGGGTTTGGTTCTCAAAAGGTCCCAGCAAAAAGTAAGCAAAGTGGAGGAACCTTGGAGAACCTTGAGTCGATGGTGCAGGACTATCTGAATGACTCAACAGAGGTCTATGTTTATGCTGACCCATTGGGCTATTGGCATGGGAAAAAAGAATTGTGGGCACAGCTCTCCAACCTGGCTATAAACTACTTGTCTCGCCCACTCACAAGTGTGTCTTCTGAACGTGTTTTCAGTGCTGCTGGTGGCATTGTAACTTCCAAACGGAGCCGCCTCTCACCCAAAAATGTGGAGATTTTAACAATGATCAAGATGAATGAGCACCTCCTACCACCAGATTACGAAGTACGAGAACACACGCCGGATGAAGACGAGGAGGACAGCAACGTAAATGAGGGAATTTCTACTCTGTTAGGTGACACTGACCTACTCCTGCCTGAATTCGCAGAGTATGAGGACAAACTCTTATTCTTATTCCCTGACACCGAGCCCTGAAAATGAGACAATGAATCAATACATTTCTATTTCGTCCTTATTCACTTTTATTCCTGTGTGTCTATCTTTCTTTGTTTTGCACAGGTAATATAATTAAAACTTTAATCACCTAATCAAAAAAACAAGCCCATCAGCAGAACTGTCTTCACTTGTTTGCTTATTGATTTGAAGGTGCCGCAGTCTGCATTCCTCAGGTTCACAAGTTCAAAGAACATGCTCCCCTATCCTCCTCCTCCAGACTCCTATTTCCCTCAAAGCAGAGTGGAGTTCTGGACTTTTTGGTTCCGTCCAGAGGTGTCAGGGAACAACACCCAAAGACCCCGGAGTTCCACCTGCCTTGGTGCGCAAATGAACAGAAACACGGGCTTCTCGATGGTGACGTCAAAGACCAAAGGTTTATTACTGCAGGGACACAGAAGTCACAGAAACTACGCATGGGCAGTGTCTAGGAGCCTGTTCGATTTGTACATTGAGGGTTGCTCCTTATATACTAAAAATTGTGCTCCAGGCAAATATTTCACATGTTAGTACATTCCTAAACCTTTGTGTCTTAAACAATAAATATTTGGCGTTACACAGGAACTGTCGATAATATCTGATGCCAAACATCACGAAGAGGGGTTCCCACTAGTTCATCACAATACCTTGTCAATATTGCATTCAGGACCCGGACCGCCTCATCGTAAAGTTCGTTACCTCCCCCTAATAAAGGCCCAGAAGGAAAGGAGCAGAGCCAGGTGCAGAAGATAGGAAAGCGGGATAAGAGATGTTTGTGGGTTGTAAATGGGCAAGGCTACCGGCTTCGGCCGCCTAATCATGATCGGGACAATGGACACGAGAACCAGTTCAGGTGGGCTGGCCTCGGGCAGAGGAGGCAGCCTTTGTCGAGTCATGCAGCTACAGCGTGATCTGGTTTAAGGTGCACGTGTCATGAAAGAGGTGAATCTCCGGCTAAGGCTACGTGTCCTTAATCAAAATGTAGTGATCAGAGGTTATTGCATATGTGAGGGCAAGAAACACAAAATGGCGGATATGATCTAAGATGGATGCCGTGGGTAGATCAAAAATGTGTTCATAACAGGAGTGCTCTTGCTCGTATCGTAGCGAAAACACCAGGATATGCTAAATGGATCATTTGCGGTTCGCTGATACCAATATTATGTATTTCCGACAATATTGAAAACACGGGTTCAAATCGTCACGGAACCTCAGACCCTCCTTTTGCCCTTACATAGGCAATTACTCAGTCTATATCCGAGTCTAGTTCTATACTCATCAGGTCAGTGACATGTTGTTGTATCATCATCCTTTCTCGCGCCTTTTCTCCAACTGCAGGTGGTTTCCTAAAACAGGTTGCAGCACAAAGGCTACACAAAGCTGGACCACACTGGATAATCAGGCAACATGAGAATAGGAATACTAAGACGACACCGATGACCATTAGAACCTTCCATCCCCATGCTGAGATCAGAGTCCAAAACCACTCCATGAAGGACCAGTTTCCCTTATCTACGTGAATAGAGTCGGAAATCTTGTGTAGCTTAGAGATCGCCTCATAGACTGTTGGAGCATTATTAGGAATAAAGACACAGCAGCTCGATTGGATCATTCTACATACCCCACCTCGGTCTGCAAGTATAACGTCTAGAACCATACGATTCTGCAACGTCATGAGTCTATCCGCCTGAAGCTCAGCTGTCAAATTACCAAGGGCACCAGCAGTTTCGGTAATAGTAGATTCAACTACCCGTGTTAGCTGACGTATGTTTCTACTATTGGCCATAGGCCCCCAGAACGGAAGGAAGCCTTTGAAGAAGTCTCCAGCTTCCTGACCAGCGGTATCTTCCTTGCTGAAGACACCTCTCGCTACTCTGGTTCTGTGGTAGTCAGATGAAGCAGTGTATGTTGGAGGCAACAATCGAGCAATATAGCATGAACCTGAAAAGTCAGCAGGTAACCATGTATATGCCCGGTCTCGACAAATGAAGTAGGTACCCCTAGCAGTAAGGAAGGCAGGGGAAGAGTTAGCCGGAAACACATAAGTTTCAACGCACTCACTCCTTCCTAGCTGAGCTCTCGGATTTCTCCCATTACCTTGCAAACAGACCTGACCTCGGTGTGGTACGACCCAGATTGGAGTTGAGCTTTTACGCTTGCTTTCTCCTAGACTAAGGCGATACTCTGAAGTATTCCAACTTAAATACACTCGCAGTTCGTCTCTAGGGTATGATGGAGTATTATTGACATCCTTGATCATGTCAATAATTCCCTGGACTAAAGCTTTGTTGGCAGAGTTATATTTAGAGGAACGTGGTGGGCGTGGAGGATAGGTCTCAAGGGCATAAGCAAAGATGGTTTGAAGGGCCTGAAATGATCCATTGTAGCTGAAAGGCAAAACCAAATAGGGAATACCTTTATCCATAGTGTGGGGTATCAAGCCACACACCCAGCAGTCTGTAGTGTTAACTACTAGTTGGTGTTGATGCAAGAGCTGTACAAAAGTGTTGTTAATGAATTCTGAGCGTCGGGCTTGCTCATGTTCGGGAAACGAATGAAAAGAGTGTATAGAAGAAACAGTAGAAATAGCAGGATCAAGGGGAGGCACTGTAGTAACTGGCACAAAAATCAAATTTATACTAAAAACAGTTCCACCCACCAATGTTGCTAAAATAATCAAGAATGTAATGATACATTGCATCAAAAAGCATTTGCTGTGAAGAATTCTAAAAAGTCTGTTTCTGCGAACGTAAATCACATTTTCTCGTTGCAGCGCAGGAAGCTCCATCTTCTACAATCCGCTCGCGACTACTGATGATGTGTACGTAGATGAAAATGCCTCTATCAGCCCTGGGAGTTCCCAGAACCAACAGAAAGATCGACCGTATGTCAGACCCCTGCAAATCCAACTAGGCACACAGCCACGACCCTACGGCTACCCAGACGGCAAGGCAATTTCAAAACAATAAAACAATAGCAAACTTCCTGGCTGAATGCAAAAAGTTCAATATTTCAAAAGCATCACAGTATGCAGTTGCCTGCTTTATTTGTCCATGTTACGTCTTCTCAAGTTATATCTCTGCTTCGCAGGTACTGTCTGATCAGTAAAAAGCGTTTCACTGGTAGCTGTTGCAATGTTCAGGTTCGCAGATGACAGAGTTTCTTCTGATGCAGGAGACAAATGTTCAGTGTTAAGAGGAGTCTTTTCTGAAGGAGAGTCAGAGCTTGGAGTGTCAGTTATTAATTCGGCATCGCTGAAAGGGATGAACTTCGGAGTTCTTTCAAATTCGGAGGAACCAATTCCCTTCTTCACCCAGTCGTCGTAAGGAAGCGGCAAAGGGACACGCTTAACATGGGACGCGTGCACCCAGTGCTTGCGTCCAGCCACACGAACTGCTGTCCTCGTTGAAAATAGGACCTGGAAAGGACCGACGTAGCGTGGCTGAAGATTCTTTGTCCTCGCAAAGTTCCTGATGACGACAAATTCTCCCGGTTTCAGCTGATGCCCTGGACTCTCCGGAGGTTTTGGCAAAGCATCGAAAACCTGTTGATGAATAAGACTTAATTTAGCAGTCAAGTCGTAAAGGTAGTCTATCAACATAGGATATTCTAGAGAATTAAATTCCTTAGGCCTTGGCACACCCCAGATATTTGCCGGGCGGCCAAAGACTATTTCATATGGGCTAAGCCCCACTCTAGAATGTACAGTTGCTCTCGTTGATAACAAGGCCAAAGGAAGTGCGTCTGGCCAGGCTAAACCCGTGGATGCTTGTATTTTAGCTATCTTCAGTTTGAGGGTGCCATTGTAACCCTCCACTAAACCAGCTGACTGGGGATGGTTCGCACTGTGGAATTTCTGTTTCAATCCTAGTCCTGCACATACACTCTGCATAACTTTCCCTATAAACTCACTTCCGTTATCTGACCATACAATCCGTGGCATTCCAAATCTAGGGAAATATTCCTTGAGAAGAATTTTGGCAGTTGATAAGGCAGTATTGTCCTTCAGTGGGTATGCTTCTATCCACCTGGAAAAAGCACAGACCACCACCAGGACATATTTTAAATTATTACAGCGGTCCATGTGAATGAAGTCTAACTGAATTACTTCAAAGGGGCAGGAAGGAGGAGCGAAGTGACCAGCAGGGGTTGGAGTTCCCTTGCCAGGATTATGCATCAGGCATACCATACAATTTTTCACCACTCTCTCTGCACACTTACTGATTCCATCATTCTTCCAGACTGGAGCCAACATTTTACAGATACCTTTAGAACTTATGTGCGCTACTCCATGCGCCATTGTCACTACCGCAAGCACATACGCATCAGGCAACATCCAACGCTGCTGTTCTGTCAAATCAATCCAACATCCATTCGAGTCCAACTTGCCCGTACTTTCTCTCCATACACGTTTCTCTTCCTCAGTTGCTTCTTTCTGAATCTCTTTCACACTTTCCATAGTATCCTCACACATTCCAGATTCAGCAATCCATCTTGCAGACGTTGCAACATACATTCTACTCATCATGTCTCTAGCTGTCTGTTTAGCAATTTCGTCAGCAAAAGCATTTCCTCGACCAACATCATCCGTGATTGCTTTATGAGCACTGCACTTTACAATCGCAACTTCAGTCGGCAAGGTTAGAGATTCCAACAAGTCGTTAACTAGCTGACCATGTTGAATCTTAGTCCCATGGGACGTAATGAAACCTCTTTCTCTCCACAAACGGCCAAAACTATGGGCCACGCCAAATGCGTACTGACTATCTGTAAAGACATTCACTCTCTTTCCCTTAGCTAAAACACACGCTCTTGTTAGAGCTATTAATTCTGCAGCTTGGGCAGAATTCTGACTCACTCTTGCAGTCTCCACAATCGTCTTCAAAGTCGTTACTGCATAGGCAGCAGTCACATCACCATTCTCCAATTTAAAACATGACCCGTCCACATACAGCGTACCATCTGGATCTGATAATGGAGTATCCCTCAAGTCAATGCGTCCTTTTGTCTCTTCCTCCGTTTTAAAACAGCAGTCATGTGGCTCGGAATCACTCGACTCTTGATTAGCCGGCAACAGCGTTGCTGGATTCAATACATTACATCTTTTGATCTGAATATGACTCGCTAGTAATGTCAGCTCGTAACCAGATAGTCTCGCACTAGTAAGGTGTTGTGTCTTCGTTCGATTCATGAGTGTGTCCACTGCATGAGGAACCATGACCACTAGCATGTTGTTCATCACCAGACCAGCAGATTGTCGAATGGAAGCCGCAGCTGCCGCTGTAGCCCTCAAACAACTAGGTAACGCTCTGGCTACCGGATCCAATGTTGATGAAAAATACGCACAAGGGCGTTGCTTATCACCAAATTTCTGTGTCAGAACACTCAACGCGCAACCTTCTCTCTCGTGAACGTAGAGCGTGAATGGCTTACTGTAATCAGGTGTACCCAATACAGGAGCTGAACACAATGCTTTTCGTAATTCAGTAAAATTCTCTTGACATTCATCAGACCATGGCACCGGACTCGGAACATTTTTCCCAGTCAAAGCTACCAATGGTTTCGCTAAAAGAGAAAAATTTGGGATCCACTGCCTACAGTAAGAGGTAATACCTAAAAAGGCACGTACTTCTCTCTGTGTGCGTGGAACACTCTCTCTCTCTGTCCATGGCTGTCCTAGTACCCATTTTGCTGAAATCCCTCATCCACTTCACAATAGTCTTCAACAAGATATTGTTGAGATCTATTTTGCTGGGCTGACTGTCCATTTCTCTGATCAAAGTGATTGGAAGGACGATCATTCGTCTGCGGAGGCATAGCACCTCGCCCTCAACCTCTAGAATTCTGTACAAAACCACCACGACCTCTCTGAGCTGCTGCTGCATTATTTTGCGCTAAGATCGGACATTCATTTTTGTAGTGACCCTCTTTCGACAGTACGCACACTGATTCCACTGATATTGAGGCCTCGTTGAACTATAATCTGTCCTCTGATACGAACCCTGTTGTGTATTAGACTGATTCGTACGAGGCGGATACGCCTGCTGCAAAAGAACTTTAGTCTTTAAATCTTTCGTTTTCTTTTCTGATTTCTCTTTTTCCTCTTTATCCCTATTCTCGTAATACTGTGCAGTCGCAAGTATTTGCGCAGTTGTAGAAACAGCCCACGCACTTTCTGAATCCTTTAATTTATTACATAATTCAGGTAACAAATTATGCACAAATTTATCGACAAACAGTCTCTGTCCTCCTTCAGTGCTCATATCCTGACCACTATGATCTACAAAAGTCTCTTCGAACCTCGTGAAGAAGTCGGAGACACTTTCGTCTTTCTTTTGCTTGCATGCGGATAATTTGTCCCAATTAACACGCAACGCAGGCATCAGAGTCTTCATTAAGTCAATTATTCTACCTGGAAGGTTAGCAATTAGGGGCTCAGGTTTTGCACCACCTACTTGCTGACCATCCGCTGCAGTGATGGCTGCCCAATCACCACCTAAGGCTACTTGATGATCTTCCCTACGAATTTTAGCCCAGACTGGTTGAGGAACAACATTGCCAAATAACATATCGATGTCCGCTAAGTTCATTATACAAGCCTCAACTGTCTGCGTTAATTCCTTGTAATATCCAGCAGGATTTTTACGCGGATCTGGCAAGGCCTGTTTCACTGCTAGCACTTCAGCTCGCTTCCATGGAATATGTATCCACACTCGTTGGAACTGTGCAGGAGCAGCTGCAATACCCGCATTATCATCACGTTGTATTGCTTCGCGCCAGATTGGAGGAACCTCCCTCATAGGATATTGGCGACTTAGCTTCATTTTACCTTTTTCTAAATCTCTCGGTGAACGAAGAGATGGATCACTCCTAAAACTTAAAATCAGTTCCATCGCTTCTTTTATATTATCGCCCACTATCATTCCTGCAGCAAACTCTTTTTGAACTTTAATTAAATCTTCCAAGTCTGATTCAACATCATCTTCTTCTATTTCCTCACGTAACAACGAGCACATCTCATCAAAGACGTACCGCTGCGTTGGTTCCTTCCACTGCATAAATGTATCTAGCACATCTCTCGTACTATATCTTCTACTCTTCGAAATCCATCTGAGAGCCGTGGAATCTAAAATTCCCCGTTCCTCAGTGCTTGGATGTTGACTCCGTCTCTGAACAGAGTCAGAAGTAGGAGTCTTAATTAAAGTTTTATAGAAAGGAGACAGCATATTAGACACAGAATCAGTGATTCTTCGACGTACAGAAAGTGGAGTCAACACACTCGCAGACGTAGAGAACACAGTAGAAGTAGGAACAGATAGCGAGGCAGTCGGAGTATCGAGAAGAAAAGTTTGTGAAGTAGTAGGTGTAAGCGAGACAGATACAGGTATAGAAGTCGGCAACCCAGGAAGAGGAGGAGCCGTAGGAACATGCACATTCACCACAGGAGGTACAGGAACTACATTCTGAGGGGCAGGAGCAGGAATACCAGGTTGTCCAGCAACCGGCAATTGAACATTCGGTACAGGTGGAGCCGTAGCACCTTGTGCATACGGTGGAGGTGACCGTAACAAATAAGACAACAGAGGATCGTTTTCGGAATCCTCTAGTATCCTAGCTGTTTTCGATGGCAAGGCAGGGTAGCACTTGTCGATCGCTAAATTATGCTCTCTAATGGCCACCTCTATAGCCTTCTCACACTCGTTATCTTGCAGCTGTTTAGTTGCTTGCTCTAGAGTTAACTCTTCTTTTTCCTTCTGTTCTTTCTTAAATTTCTTCATTTCTCTCTGTTTGGATTCCTTTCGCCAGTAACGGAAAGAATCAAACATTGCCGGCCGGGCTTTCTTCCTAAACAATTTCGCTTCTAAATTATCAAGAATCTCGGGCTCAAAACTACCATGCAGTGGCCAACTAAGGACACCGTCTTTCTTGGTGTAGCGGACCCACACCTCATTATAGGATATAGGACCCACACCATGTTTACAATATAAGTCATATAAGGGAGTCCCAATCGGAGGAACCAGACAGGAATCCTCCAATCGTGAGTCACTGTTGCAACCGAAACAAGACAACATTTTCCGACTTACCATTTTCAGTCTGGAACACAAAACAAACAAAACATGAAACAAATATGTGCACTTGAACCAAGAATTTAGGCCTACCAAAACCAAACTAATGTATCGATACCCAAACTGAACCAAATAGATTATCGTAACCAGAACAACTAGTGATAATCTTACGAAACCAAACCAAACTAAGAACCAATCAAGGATTTTTAACAACCCTCACAAAGTAACCAGCTAGCTATCACTAAATACTTAACTGAGGCACTGAAGACGTCACCAAGGAGAAACCCGTCACGTTTCGCTGTACTAAGGGCTGCACCTCGGGTCCAAGACAGGGCGACGGTCAAGGCAACGGCCCACTGCAGCCGTCCTGAACGGGAACCCTCGTGGAAGAGAACTTCGGGCCACTTTTGCGATATGCCGGGATCGATGAAGTGGGGCGCCTCCCTCGGAAATCTTCACACGAAGTTTCTCGAACTCTTCAGGCTTTTGGACCGGTACCGAATGACGTCGCCCCATGTTGGGCGCCAATTGGAGTTCTGGACTTTTTGGTTCCGTCCAGAGGTGTCAGGGAACAACACCCAAAGACCCCGGAGTTCCACCTGCCTTGGTGCGCAAATGAACAGAAACACGGGCTTCTCGATGGTGGCGTCAAAGACCAAAGGTTTATTACTGCAGGGACACAGAAGTCACAGAAACTACGCATGGGCAGTGTGTAGGAGCCTGTTCGATTTGTACATTGAGGGTTGCTCCTTATATACTAAAAATTGTGCTCCAGGCAAATATTTCACATGTTAGTACATTCCTAAACCTTTGTGTCTTAAACAATAAATATTTGGCGTTACACAGGAACTGTCGATAATATCTGATGCCAAACATCACGAAGAGGGGTTCCCACTAGTTCATCACAATCCCTTGTCAATATTGCATTCAGGACCCGGACCGCCTCATCGTAAAGTTCGTTACCTCCCCCTAATAAAGGCCCAGAAGGAAAGGAGCAGAGCCAGGTGCAGAAGATAGGAAAGCGGGATAAGAGATGTTTGTGGGTTGTAAATGGGCAAGGCTACCGGCTTCGGCCGCCTAATCATGATCGGGACAATGGACACGAGAACCAGTTCAGGTGGGCTGGCCTCGGGCAGAGGAGGCAGCCTTTGTCGAGTCATGCAGCTACAGCGGGATCTGGTTTAAGGTGCACGTGTCATGAAAGAGGTGAATCTCCGGCTAAGGCTACGTGTCCTTAATCAAAATGTAGTGATCAGAGGTTATTGCATATGTGAGGGCAAGAAACACAAAATGGCGGATATGATCTAAGATGGATGCCGTGGGTAGATCAAAAATGTGTTCATAACAGGAGTGCTCTTGCTCGTATCGTAGCGAAAACACCAGGATATGCTAAATGGATCATTTGCGGTTCGCTGATACCAATATTATGTATTTCCGACAATATTGAAAACACGGGTTCAAATCGTCACGGAACCTCAAGAGGGCTGGATTACGCCCAATGAAGAAAGACTCTGCACTTGTGGGGGTGTTCTACTTCTTTGCGGGTGAGTTGACGGCTCTGGGGCCATTGCTGGGAAGCTCTAATACCGGATAAAAGTGGTTTGGACCAAATCGGAGGCAAATTTTTTTTGCGTTTTTGCTGTCTTGCTTGCCTTTGAGGTGCTCTTTGGGGGGGTTCCGGGTGTTTGTGGGTGGGTTTTGGGGTCTGGGAGCACTGCTGGGACAGTCTAATTTTGATTGCATGTGCTTTTCAGGAAATCCGTGGTGGAAAACGGGAGTTATGACCTAGCTGCACAGTGCGTTTGGACCGAAGGCCGATAAATATTATAAGTATGAGATTTTCCTTTTTGGCTGTTTGGGGGTGTTGTGATTTTTTGCGGGTGGGTTGGCGGGTCTTGGGGAATTTCTGGGAAGGTCTAATACCGGATAGAACTGGTTTGGACAAAATCCATGATGACATTTTTGTTGCTATTTCTGACATTTCGCTCAATGTAGCGTTTTCGGGGGCCTGTTTGGGGGGCTTCCTGGTGTTTGTGGGGGGGTTTCAGGGTCTGGGAGCACTGCTGGGTACGGATACTTTTCATTGCAAGAGGTTTGAAGCAAATCCATGGTGGAAGAGGGGAGTTAGGGCCTAGCTGCAGAGCGCGCGCGGAGTGATTGTGGAAATTGCCATGAAAATGACTAAGTCCCCATTTTTGTACTTTTGCTTTTTGGCTGTTTGGGGTCTTCTACTAGTTTTCGCCTGGGTGGACGGCTCTGGGGCCATTGCTGGGAAGCTCTAATACCGGATAAAAGTGGTTTGGACCAAATCGGAGCCGAAATTAATTTTGCGTTTTTGCTGACTTGCTTGCCTTTGAGATGCTCTTTGGGGGGGTTCTGTGTGTTTGTGGGTGGGTTTTGGGGTCTGGGAGCACTGCTGGGACAGTTTAATTTTGATTGCATTTGCTTTTCAGGAAATCCGTGGTGGAAAACGGGAGTTATGACCTAGCAGCACAGCGCGTTTGGACCGAAGGCCGATAAATATTGTAAGTATGAGATTTTCCTTTTTGGGTGTTTGGTGGTGTTGTGCTTTTTTGCGTTGGGTTGGCGGGTCTTGGGGCATTGCCGGGAAGGTCTAATACTGGATAGAAGTGGTTTGGACAAAATCCATGATGAACATTTTTTTGCTATTTCTGACATTTCGCTCAATGTAGCATTTTTAGGGGCCTGTTTGGGGGGCTTCCTGGTGTTTGTGTGTGGGTTTTCGGGGTCTGGGAGCACTGCTGGGTATGGATACTTTTGATTGCAAGAGGTTTGAAGCAAATCCATGGTGGCAGAGGGGAGTTAGGACCTAGCTGCAGAGCGCGCGCAGAGTGATTTTGGAAATTGCCATGAAAATGACTAAGTCCCCATTTTTGTACTTTTGCTTTTGGCTGTTTGGGGGTCTTCTACTAGTTTTCGCATGGGTTGACGGCTCTGGGACCATTGCTGGGAAGCTCTAATACCGGATAAAAGTGGTTCGGACCAAATCGGAGGCAAATTTCTTTTGCGTTTTTGCTGACTTGCTTGCCTTTGAGGTGTTCTTTGGGGGGGTTCCAGGTGTTTGTGGGTGGATTTTGGGGTCTGGGAGCACTGCTGGGACAGTCTTATTTTGATTGCATTTGCTTTTCAGGAAATCCGTGGTGGAAAACGGGAGTTATGACCTATCTGCACAGCGTGTTTGGACCGAAGGCCGATGAATATTGTAAGTATGAGATTTTCCTTTTTCGCTGTTTGGGGGTGTTGTGCTTTTTTACGGGTGGGTTGGCGGGTCTTGAGGCATTGCTGGGAATGTCTAATACCGGATATAAGTGGTTTGGACAAAATCCAAGCTGAATTTTTTTTTGCTATTTCTGACATTTTGCTCAATGTAGCGTTTTCGGGGGCCTGTTTGGGGGGCTTCCTGGTGTTTGTGGGTGGGTTTCGGGGTCTGGGAGCACTGCTGGGTATGGATACTTTTGATTGCAAGAGGTTTGAAGCAAATCCTTGGTGGCAGAGGGGAGTTAGGGCCTAGCTGCAGAGCGCGCGCGGAGTGATTTTGGAAATTGCCATGAAAATGACTAAGTCCCCATTTTTGTACTTTTGCTTTTTGGCTGTTTGGGGGTCTTCTACTAGTTTTCGCCTGGGTTGACGGCTCTGGAGCCATTGCTGGGAAGCTCTAATACCGGATAAAAGTGGTTTGGACCAAATCGGAGGCAAAAATTCTTTGCGTTTTTGCTGACTTGCTTGCCTCTGAGGTGCTCTTTGGGAGGGTTCTGGGTGTTTGTGGGTGGTTCTGGGGTCTGGGAGCACTGCTGGGACAGTCTAATTTTGATTGCATTTGCTTTTCAGGAAATCCGTGGTGGAAAACGGGAGTTATGACCTAGCTGCACAGCGCGTTTGGACCGAAGGTCGATAAATATTGTAAGTAAGTATGAGATTTTCCTTTTTGGCTGTTTGGGGGTGTTGTGCTTTTTTGCAAGTGGGTTGGCGGGTTTTGGGGCATTGCTGGGAAGGTCTAATACCGGATAGAAGTGGTTTGGACACAATCCATGCGGAAAAGCCTTTTGTCACTTTTTGTAACTTAGAGTTCGTTAGAGTTAGCCCTAGCAGCAGGATTGCATGTGTATCGGGGTGTTCTAGATTTTTGCAACTGAGTTCTGGGGTCTTAGAGCACTCGTGGGAATGTGTAATTTTGGTTGCAAGTGATTTGAAGAAAATCCATGGTTTGAAAGGGGGGATTTGGCAGAGTTAAAGAAAGCGTTTGCCACTATTCTTAACTTAGGGATCGTTAGGGTTAGCAGTATTTGTATTGCATGTGTTTGGGTGGGGGGCTGTTTGTAGGGGGGTTTGCGAGTCTTGGAGCGATGCTGGGTATCGATACTTTTGCTTGCTTGCAAGTGGTTTGAATACAATCCACGGTGGGTAAGGGGGTATTTGGGCCTACTGTTACTTTCAAAGTACATTTTGTCACCAGTTTTCAACTAGGCCTCGTTTATTGAGATCTGATTGGGGGTCTTCTACATTTTTGCGACTGGCTTTAGTAAGGGTCCGGGTGGGAGCACTGCTGGAAAGGTCTAATTTTGTTCTAAAACACAGTTTACAGTACACCTAGCTTGAGGGAAAGATCTGCTAAATTAATTTGCCCATACTTATGTATCCTTCATAAGGAGACTCAGACAGATACGCACTTTCAAAAATATTGTACTGTCTATTAGGATACTCAAAGTGTGACTTTTTGCACTACACAGCGTACATACCTTATATTTATTTGTCAGTGGTGTTCTAATATCACTTCCTGTTTTTCCATCAATAATTACAGGCCGGGTTTCAGTCTGTGCAATGAGAAAAAAAGGATGAAGTCAGGCTTCACATTAGCGGGCCGCAATTCAGCATCCGCCAGGCAGGCAGTGGACAGGGTGTCTTCTTGTCACCAACATTGATGGACGGAGCGTCAGCTAGAATGGAGGAGTGCCGCTAATTAGAGGAATGGTTTGATGCATGCAACTTACTTACCAAATTCAACAGGACAACTACAACAACATACAGATACAGTATCCATTCTTTTCTAATGTTTTTTTAAGTAATGGTATTGCTGTGAACTTCTATGAGTGTGACTCTGCATTTCTTGGATCTCTTTCTGCTTCTAAATTGATCCCTACAGCCATTCTATAGGTTTTACTTCGGCTATTTTTTAAACCTAATTTAATGTAAGAAGTGTTTCTCTGAGTGCAGAGATAGGCAAGTGAAAACGCTGCAGCCCTGTACTGTCGCATTCTGTCATTCACGGTTGTCGAAAGTACTACTTACTTTTCAGTAACAATGCATGCAGTAGTGCATGCACTTCCTTTATGTCACTTAAAAGATTTATGGTTAGCTTTGTACCCAAATATTTCTTTATCTTCAATTATTGTTTGTCCATGCTGTGCTTTTTTTTCTTCTCTCAACAAAACTTACCCAAAAAGAAACCCCCCATTCCCATCCATTTTCCAAACCCTAACCCTCTTCCCCCGGGCTGTGTGGTTTTGATTGATGTGTGACTAAATGACAGCAATAATTCCACATATTTGCTAGGGAGGATAAGGTCATAGCAACAGGCTGGTGAAGGAATCTGAGGATATATGCAAGACTTACTCAGCTTGAGTACTATTTCTTGTAGTAGTAGCCAATGTCAAAGAAATTCAACGCAAGTACTAGTTATACTTTCAATACTTTACCATTTGTTAGGCTACATTGTGGCACTGTTCTAGTGTACTGTCACCTGCTATATTCTCTATCGTACCGTTGTAATGCTCCAGTAAGGACAAAGCAGGTTTCATTTTCTTTTTTTCCATAGGCATGCAACTGCCACTGTGTCACACCACTAGTACCACCACAATGAGGACATTTCATCCGCCCAGGATTGCCAACCTTAATCGCCATTTCCCGTGGAGCCATCCCTGGGCCTATCCCTACCTTCAAACACAAATTACAGGTAAGATAAGCGTTTGGTGGGAGGTAGTATAATGGAGTATTAGGAGATACGAGAGATTGGCGGTAGTACTACTAAAGTCCTAGGACTCTTGAATTCAGTTACTCTGTGAGAGGCGCTTAGTGTTGAAAACATTTAGCCATTTACACTTAAAGGAAGAAAATGACACAGACTTAAGTTTCAGGAAAACAAACTTTCTGTTAAACCCCCACCCACCAGACTCAAAAGCAGTAAAAAACAGGTATGCTCAGATAAAGTTTCAAAAAGTATATTTGTGTAGCCCTAACAAAATAATCTCCCGCAAGACCCTCCCTAACCCCAACGATTGTCCTTCAAAAGTCCCAAAACCAACCCAACTCCCAATTCCCAAACCCCAAAAGTCTCTAAAAAAGGGGCAAGGGACACTATGGCAGGATGCTGCTCACTTTAGCGGCCAGGGCATCTTACTCCTTGCAGAGGATGGCATGGTCGGAGCGGAGGCCCTCCACCAAGGTCTTATATGTTAGGACCTCCTGCTCCAGGTAGGACACTCTGAGGCATAAGCGGTGCTGGCGTGCCTTGCAACTCCTGGGGGGGGGCAGCTGCTGTCTTTGCTGCTCGGCGGTTGGCTTTGGTAGCCCGGCTCAGTACCGCTGGAGCACTGCACTGGCTGGCAGCCCATGGGGGCACGGAGGAGGATGCAGCTGTCCCAGTTGATGTTGTACCAGTAGACTGCGTGTCCTCCTCCTCCAGGGCCACCAGCTACAGATATTCGGAGACAGTGGCATCCAGCCTCCGTTGCCGGGCCATTAGAGCCAGCTCCTTCCTTGTTGGTTTTGTTGATTTGGAAGGAGCAACTATATGAAGAAAGAAAGACATAGTCTGTAACCCATGCTCTTTAAGATTAACACAAAATGATTGAGCAGAAAGTTGTGTCACAGTACAACAAGCAACTTGAAAGCACAGTACATAACTATTGAGGCCAGTATCTATCTAACCTCCCACTTCTTCATCCTTGCTCTAACATTAGTGGGAGTTTAAGGAACAAATTCTACGAGCACTATGGACTTCCATTACAGTCGACTATGACAGTACACTAGTCTTATTCTTCTTCTTCTCTCTTGTTTAGGAAAATTGGTACGTTATCTTATGCAAGCCGGCATAATGCCAGCGCAGTGAACTTGCACCCGAGAAAAACAGACGCACCCCATGATGAGTGAGACAGACTTGCGTTACTGTACAGCTCCAGTACATGCAGGTGGTGAAGCTCTTACTTTTCTATTACGGGTGGCACTGAGAATACTCTGTTGAAAGGGCTACTTCTTAATTAATTTAACTTTCACCCTACAGTGCAAATGAGTACTAGAAAAGGAAAATGAGGAAGCTAAATAATCTGATTATCTATCACTTCACATGGGATGTATTTGATTACATATGGGATGACTTTAGGTGCTTTGCTTTTTATTGAGTGAACAGTGATACACCCACACATGAATGTCGTACTACTACTAAACTAAACTTATTAAGAGAGGTAGGGAGTGTCCACCGTAATAACCGGATATATGCTGTCCTTGCAGTTGCACTACAAACTACTGCTACTATTCATGGTAGTATTTGGACAAAATTACAACTTCTTTTCCTTGCCTTTCCTACACTGGAACGGACGTGCAGGTGCGGTGGTACATGCTCTTCAAAGTAACACTTAATTCATCCTGTGACCGTCTACTCTCTCTAGATACACATATGCTATCCAAGAGTCAAATAGTACCATGATCCAGGCATCCATCCATTCAAAGTATATGCACACATACAGTTTCTGTTTCACCCACCCAGGCTGTTCTCCTTCCACCCATCTTTGCTTCATCATTCACCCAGCCATGCACCATACCATATTCTTTCCTTCCCAGCCACCTCGGGGACCAAGCAAACACATATTATTCTTCTTTGCCAGTCATCATTAAATTTCTCGTCCTACCACACTTACTTACACCCTTCTTTCACTTTTCGTTCATCCCATCCATCAAGTTCATCTCAGATCTGATTGGGATTCTTCTCGTCAAAAACTTCCTAGCTAAGTCGAAGTACATTTAGAGGAGGCTACTACCAGGTTGATTTATAATACACCCGTGCAGAATGCACACTCTGCAGTCTTCAATCTCAATAAGTAAGGAATATATAGCTTACCTCTGCCTGCCACCACCGTGTGAACCCTCACAGGCACATTGGTGTTGTCCGGCACTTGCATCGCCGCCTCCTCCCCAGAATTGTTCTCCTCATCCAGCACCACCACCTCCGCGCTGGCCCTCCCACCAGATGTTCCACCTACAAAGTACATTTAAGAATGTTAGAATACACCACTCACTACTATATAATATTTGGTCTAGGAATAAAGAAATGTGAAAAAAACAGAAAACAATGTAATAATTTGTGACTGTCTACTCTAAAGTTAAAATGTCCCTTTTTCCAGGGAAGGCTGTTGTCCTGCTGCACTTTTTGGCACAACTGATGAATGCTTGCTTTTTATTTTTAACACGCACAACTTTTTCTCCTAACAGACAGAAGCTTGACTTCTAAGAACACAAGCAAGATCAAGTTCAAACCAGGTGAGAGCTCGGCTCGTCCAAAAGAAATGTGTTCAATTAATCGTCAGCACTAAGCACTTTTCCATTTTCAGTTAAACGTTTAGTTTTATGACAAACTTGATTTTAATAAATGTGTTTACTTTTAATAAAGCTTTTAAACTTAAATAGACTCTGTGGTTGTTGGTCCTCCAGACTAGAGTGGCTGAGCTAAAGGTTTTGCAATTTTTGCAAGCATGAGTCCGTGCCTCTGACACTTCTTGACTCTGACTCCGTACTCTTGTCCTGCGTTGGATAATCATCATTGGGGATCAATCATCGTTGACTTTGGGAGCTAAATGACTCTGCCACACTATCTAGTCAGTAAGGAGATTGGGGGTTCAACTACAAAGTCTGTTATCACTGAGGTATGTGGAAAGTCTAACAGCGCCTATTATAATTGATAAGCTAAGCAACGCATTATTTAGTGTCCATAGTTCTGTTTGTGCAGATTTGTCCCTGCAACAGTAGTAGAAAGGATTGTCCTCCTATCCAAACCAAAAGTAAAGTAGTATCCTATTCTTTCTTGGTGATCATTCACCTTTTTATTGTTGGCAATTGTCAAAGCATAAACATTTAGAAGACTTGAAAAGACATTTATGGACAATCCCAGAGGACTGCACTCAGTGCATAGAGCTTTTACTGACTAGAATGGGAGTCCAATGGAATTGCCAAATGTGCAATCTTAGTTAGCTACACAGACAGACTAATAAGAATAATCTAGTAATACCACAGGTAGTCATAGTCGAGGCAGGATAAGAATTTAGATACAGTCTACAAGAAGATCAAAGACGATTTAGAAAAAATCAAATGAGGAACGCTAGGAAAAAATAGGTACTCTATATTAAAATTAAAACTTACCGGGGCCAGCAAAGGAGCCCTCGCCTGCCCGATCCTGGCCTGCATCCTGTTGAACAGCAGCCTCCTCCTCCTGTGTCCTCTTGCCCCTGGGGTGAGCTGATGTACAACATGAAAGAAAGAAAGGCCAAGAAAACATGGATGATATTTGTCAACCAAATCAAACATTTCAAAAGAACAATAACAAAATATTTTGGCGAAATAGCAAATAGACAACTATTCCACGGGATATATTGACCGATCTCATGTGGTCTACTACGTTATTAGTATTGCTTGATTTGCAGACCGTCGACTTGGAAAGTTTTTATGTAACTCACTAAACAAACTACTAAAAATGTTCGCCTAGGACTGGCAGGCAGCAGTCCGCAGCACGCGAAGTGACAGAGTCCATCGTGATTGCAGATCAGCGACAACACAAAAAAGTTTCCTACTACATTAACCAGTCATTAAAATACTCAAACTATCAATCCACCACCACTATTTCTTTTTATCGCCATGTGTACAAAGGAAGGACTGGACTTGAGTCTGTAGGGGCTGATTTAGAAGCCCCTTGCGGCTCTTTTGCTCCATTGTTGCGTGACTTTTGTGACGCAGCGGCAGAACAAAAGAGGCGCCATGGTGCTGCTTATATTAACAACGTGACGCATATGGGAGATGCATCACGTTGTAAAGCCCTGCGCCATCAGGGGGCGTTCTGGCGCAAGGGAGGGCGTTCCTGCGCAGGAACGCATCCTAAAAGTGGCTGAGGGAAATCTACAAGATTTCAATCAGTTACTTTGAGGACAATGATGCGTGACTCAAACCCTGCGCCTGCTTGAAGCAGACGTACGGCTTGACGCAGCATTGGGGAGATAGGGCACCCCAGAGCATTGCTGGAGCTTCGCCATCATTGCGTCGCAACTCCAGCAATGCGCCGCCTTTACGACACAGATGCGTAACGCTTTGGTGACGTTTTGGGCCCATGGTGCGCCGCATTGTAAATACGGCGCACCATGGGTGGTGGTGGCGTGGCACACAATTACTGGCGCATCCCTGCTACTTTGCAGGGATGCGCCGGTAATTAAAAATCTGACCCTAAGTGTCTAGCATTACGCAGTTCTTTAAACTACACTCATACATAATTTCACAGGCCAATGAAATGAACACAAAATCGAAAACAAATTTGCATAGTAGCAACGCTACTGAGAAGGAGAGCAGTGCACCTGAAATGCACAGAACATTTTGAAATATAATTTACCTACAATGTAATCAGCAGCATTATTGCTCTTGGTAAAAAACTAAAATTTGCAATATAATAACACACAGAGCAGGAGAAAACAGAGTAGTAAATAAATAGCTACTACTACTCACCAAGCCCGGGGATGTCAAGGTCGAGCAGGTCGAGCAGATCGCGTTCCTGGTCCAGGAGATCCGTCCAACGGTGGGTGGCCTGGTTGTAGGTGCGCCTAACCCGAGAGTGTTGGTACATGGCCCGGCACACCTTCTCCCACCGCTTCCGGCGCTCCTGGATCCCGTACCCGCGAGCGATCTTGCCGCCTGCCATGATGGTCCTAGGGAGGCGGCGCTGAACATAAAAAATTAGTGCGGCCACCTCCTCCGGGCCGAAGATCTCCCGGGGTGCGACCTGCTCCCCCCTCAAACGCCCGCATAGGAGCCGGGCACGGGGTGCGGGACCCTTCCCCTTCTCGGGATGCTTCCCGGCTCCCTTTATCATGGTCTGGGCAGAAAGGAAGCTAAATAATAAAGAAAATAGAATAGGGAAGAAGAAAAGAAAAGAGTTTAAAAAAAGTAGTTTAAAATTAACCAAAAGTAGCAGAAAACACAAAAATATAGAGCTAGAAAAATAGAGGGATAGATAATAAGTAAACTAGATTAAAAAAAACTTCAAACAAGCAAAGGATGGCAGAGATTCAGCGAGGATAGAAAAAGCATGCCCAGAACCATAGCAATGAATGAGAAACAAGATGGCCACGCCCGTTCACGACCGCGTGGGTAGGTTCGCGCAAGATTTTCCTCGTGAACACACGCAAAATTGTACTAGCGAGCCGCACACTTTGCGAGATTACACATCGTGCCCGGAAACGGAAATACTTCATGCAAACAAGATGGCCGTGGCCGTGAACGACCGTGAGGGTAACTTCGGGCCGTTGCGCTACAAGCGGCTCGCTAAAACGGACAAAACCTTGCAAACTAACACGCCACAAAAAAACAAATCGCATATTCGCACAAATTCGCGGCTTCCGAATTCGATCTAGCGCAAGTTCGCACCCCGGGAATCCCGCCAAATTGCAGACAGACGAGTTTTGCAAAACTGAAAGCACTCAGCAGGTGCAAAGTTCAAACTCATCATTAGTAACCATTCCCTGTAGTGCTTCCTGACTGGAGCCCCTCCAGAGTTCAGTTGTTAGTTGCAACAATTGTATGACCCTGCTCTGACCCTCACAGCAGGCTCATAGAATAGCTACAAGTAGGCCACAAAGGTCCTGGAAAAAAATTGCACTGCAACAGAAAGCAAATTGCAGATAAGGAAGCAGGTGCCAGACTGGAATTTTAAAACAGTGACACATTAATAAATCAACCCCAAATTAATTCATGTCAGTTGAAGCAGGGCAGGTGTGCTTGCTTTTCCCCCCATAATCTATAGTGATGAACCAGAGGGTGGCATTGATGTACCAGAGGGTGGCATGGGTGAAACAGAGGGTGGCAGTGTTGAAACAGAGGGTGCTGTGAACCTGTGATGATGAACCAGACGTAGAAACAACATAGTCGCGACCGTTGCGTGCCGACAAGTAAGTTCGCAATTGCGAACTGGTACAAAACCCTCGCAAACTGGCAGAAACCCTTGCGAACACACAAATAAAATCTGCAAATTCACTAGAATTCGCAGATTTTGCAGATTGCGAGTTCGCTAATAAACAAATTCCCGAACGCCAGATTCGCAAAATTCGCCCATGCTTAGTCCTAAAGGAACATTTTCCAAAGTGTCATTACACAACAACAATTAATGCAATTCAAGAGCACAAAACACACAGGAATTTCCTATTTGAAAATATCAGTATATTTATATAGCAAGAATAAAAAGGAGTACAAAAATTCAGTCAAAAAACCAGACAGGAACTCTTGCAAAAAAATCCTAAAAAAGAAAACACCAGAGTGGTGGTGATATCTAAATATTGTACGAAAAGTAAAGCATACCGGAATATCATTAAGAAACACTGGTCCATTTTAGCACAAGAAAAAGATTTCAATAATATCTTCAAAGAAGAACCAATCTTTGCATATCAAAAAGCCAGCTACTTGGGAGAAATTTTGAAGTTCAAAACTGAGCAAAACATAAACCCATACAATGGAACAGTTCCATGCTACAACTGTAGCAACAGCAATAACGCCATGAGGGGAGCTACAATAATTCATCCAAGAAAAGGTCAAACCATAAATCTGAGGGTATTGGCCACATGCAACACTATGAATGTGATGTATTTATTAAAATGTCCTTGTGGACAGGGCTATGTTTCAAAAACTGAACTGACGATTAAGACCAGAATGAATTAATACAAATCCAACATACGAAATAAATCGTTGAAATCTACTGTAGCGTGTCACTTCATAGAGGAATCACACAGCACAAGCTAACTCTGATCCACTATTCTGGAGATAATACCCAAAACTAAAGGAAAAGATAACAACAAACATTTTTTGCAAAGAGAGAACCATTGGATACACAGACTTGAAACTCTAAAACCGTTCAGGATGAACGATAGAGTGGAATATAGTTGTTATCTGTAAAAATGGCATCCTTGTAAATCTTGTAAATATTGTATATTTTTTCTCTGCAGTATCTCCCAAAAAATTAACCCACTTTGAAATCTTAGATAGTCCAACGCAGGATAACCCATTAATATGTCCCTTCAGACTCTATTGCGTTTATTTTACTAAGTACTTTTGCATATAGTCATGCACTGAGCACTAGTTTGTTGCCCACTCCAATATGGCACCCGTATTTGGAGATTGAATAGTCCTTTCACAATGTCAGTCACTTGATTCACCACATTGCTGTTGACTTCCGCATTTAAAAGCTTTTTCACCAGCACCCCAGTTCAAACACACAGACAGAGGAACCAACTACGTTACCTGCACTAGAAAGTAATCGCACCCTTTAACCGGGCTATACAACGTTACTTGTACGAGTAAGTCACCGCACCCTTTAATGGGGCTACACAAACAGGCGTGTTCGGTAATGCGCGAACATTGAGTTCTTCTTTTAGCACACACGGCATAAATATTTGGTTTAAGAATGCGCGTTCCTAATTAGTTAAGATAGCACGAGCACTCTCGCCGCACTACTTACAAAAGCGTTTATTTAAAGGTGACGGCACTGCCATTATGCATGTTCCGACAGGCACAAACGATTCCCCTGCCCATAATTCACCTCTGTTAACTATTTGAATCCCACATTTCATCATTATTTTTCCATGGGGTAGGTTTTTGATTATGTTGCTACTGAATCGATACACAGATTACCGAGGACTTCATAAGTCCACACGTTTTTTTTAAAATGTAGGATTTCACATAGTCACAATTGTTAGGAAATTACAATCTAGGCAGATCCTCGTGTATTGAAGCTATATATTTACTTGTAGATACATGTTCCCTGATGAAGGCTTTTTAAGGCCGAAATGCATTGGATTATGATACAACATGTGTTTTGAGTGCAAATTAACTCGCACAACAGAAAGAAAAATAATGCAATATAACCATCTAAATTGGCACAGTCTTTTTTAAACCTTTCACAACAAACTACGGATTAGTCGGAGAAACCCTAGCTTGGGACACTGCTGTGACTAGGGGACGTTCCCATTAGGGGCACACTGTCACCTTTGATTTATTTGTAATAGATGTCTGTCATGAATCATTGGATGAATTTGATATTTCCTCTTTCATGACCGATTGCTAATTTGTTTATGTGTTTGTACTCCTTTTTATTCTTGCTATATAAATATACTGATATTTTCAAATGAATAGGATATTCCAGTGTGTTTTGTGCTTTTGAATTGCATTAATTGTTGTCGTCAAATGACACTTTGGTAAATGTTCCTTTAGGACTCACGGCTAGAGTAATTTCAAATTAACACAATTTTTCTGTAAACAAAACCCCTTGTAGGCACTCTGTACCTTTCATTGTTTAATTGCCCAAGCCTCCAAGGGTTTATTGGGTCTCCCATTTTATATACTTTCCATAGTGTGGGTTGCGGCTGCGGTATAGATGCTGGTTGCTGTAGGTCTTAAGGTTCTCGAAAAGATGGAAGGAGATGAAATTGATGGTATTCTATGAATTTGAGCATGTTGAATAGAAGCAACCTGCATTTCCTCTGTGCCACTCTCCACATGGACAGGAACTGATTCATCTTGCTAGCGTTCAAAGCTTTTGACATCCTACCTTTTTCTTTGTGCTCAATGGAGGGACTCGAGGGGCCAATCCATATCACAATCTTATGATGGGGGGCTTGAAGAAGATGGGAGAGTGTTACTTTTTCTCTTGGGAGGAGATAGTGAAGCTGATGTGTTGAGTGGAAGACCAATCCCAACATTGCACTCCTTTGTAGCAAACTCAGCTTCCTGTTTTTCATCTACCTCCAGAAGCTCAAGTGCAACAGACTCAAGTTGCTGTTGAGTTTGCTGGGAAAAAGGTTTGAATTTCTGCTGGGACAATTAGATTTCAAATTCTCTGCTGTCAGTCATGGCAGCTGTCATTGAAGCACAAAAAGATACATTTATTGATTTTAGTGATGGTGGGGGTGCCATTGTTGATCCAGGGGTGAGTTTACCCCCTAGGTAGGGTCCAATAGGTATTCTGTGTTGCTGGAGAATGAATGAGGGCTTGATACCAGCAGTGGTACTAGTAGCAGACTTCTTCTCATTAAGTATGGGAGAAATTTGCAAATTCGAGGTACGCAAATTCGTGCGAAAGCAAATTCACGGTCCGTAAAATCCACGAATTTGTGGATTTTTTTATTTTTGCGTGTTCGCGGGGCGCTTTGCGTGTTCGCTGGGTTTTTTTCAGCGGGCTGACTGGGACGTTACCCATGCGGTCGAACATGGGTGCGGCCATCTTGTTTTTAGTGTTTGCGTTGGGTATTTCCGTTTCCGGGTGCTAGTTGCATGCTCGCGTTGGGCATTTCTTATGTGCATGGAGCAATTACGTCATCGAGTCCATTTTTGCTTGCTCACGGGGGAAATATCGCGCAAACTTACCCACGCGGTCCCAATGGGTGCGGCCATCTTGTTTTTCATTCATTGCTATGGATCTGGGCATGCTTTTTCTATCCTGCTTCAATCTTTGCAATCCTTTGTTTGTTTGAACTTTTTTTTATCTTTTTTACTCATTATCTATCCCTCTCTTTTTCTACATCTATATTTTGTGTTTTTTTCTACTTTTAGTTACTTTAAAACTACATTTATTAAATCTTTTCTTGTATTTACTTTTTCCCTATTCTCTTTCCTATTTATTTCCATTCCTGTCCAGGACCACGGCAAAGGGAGCCGGGAAGAACAAAGGGAAGGGTCCCGCACCCAGTACCTGGCTCCCTTGAGGGCAATTAAGGGGGAGGATGTCTTGGCCCGGGAGATTTTCAGTGCGGTGGAGGTGGCCGCACTTATCTTTTATGTTCAGCGCTACCTCCCAAAGACCTTTGCAGCAGTCCCGGTGCAGGGTATGGCCTCTGGAAGCGTCACCAGCTCTGGGATAAGGTGTGCCGGGCCATGTTTAGGGAGTCGGGGGTCCGGCGCACCTACCATCAGGCGACGCACCAGTGGGCCCACCTCCTTGACCGGGAGGAGGACCTGCTTGACCTGCTAGGCATGGAGATCCCTGGGCTTGGCGAGTAGCTATTTAATACCTACTTTGTTTTCTTCTGCTCTGTGTTATTATATTGCTAATATATGTTTTTCCTGAAGAGCAAGAATGCTGCCGATTTGATTACATTGCAGGTAAATTAATGTTTAACTTAATAGCTTCTGTGATTGCAGGTGCTCGCCTGCTCAGTGGCATTGATACTATGCTTACTTGTTTGCAACTTTGTGCTCATTTGACCTGATTATGTATGAGTGTAGTACTTTACAGAACTGCGTAATGCTAGAGAGACTAGAGACTCAAGTCTAGTCCTTCCTTTGTACTTCTGTTGCCACTAAGAACAAGAGATAGTGGTGGATTGATAGGTTGAGAATATTATGACTTGTTATTAGTAGTAGGATATTTTTTAGTGGTCTGCAATCATGATGAAGGACTGTGTCTGTCACGTCACATGCTGCTGAGTGCTGGCAGTCATAGTAGAACCTTTTTGTTGTTGGTTTAGTTAGTGATTTACATAACTTTTCAAGTAGACGGTCTGCAAATCCAGCAATACTGTACTATCCTACTAGTTGACCAGATCAGATAGGTCAATACATGTAGTGCAATTGTTGGTAATTTGTTTCCCCGAGATAATTTTAGATTGTGGTCAAAGAAATCAAATATTTTAAAAAAAACAATTATCCATGTTTGTGTTTATTTCATGTTCATCAGCAACTCCCAGGCGCAAGAGGACGACAGCGACGCCGGTGGAACAAGGTGGGCAGGATCTGTCCTCTGCGGTCTCTTCTGCTGGCCCCGGTCAGTTGTTCTGTTGTTAATATTAATATTTATACTTCCCTTACATTTACAGCACCTATTCATTTCAAACTTTTTCCTAATTCTATTTTTTACAAAATAGTCTTTAATCTTCTTGTAGACTGTTTCTACATTCTTATCCTGCCTCTACTATCACTCTCTGTGCTATTGCTATTTCCAATTATTATGAGTCTGTCTGTGTAGGTAGCTAAGCTTGCTCAGTCGGCAAACGGTGTTAAACAAAACTCTGATTCAGCAATAGCTCTAGGCACTGAGTGCAGTCCTCTGGAATGCCCTTGCTGTCTATTTCAGTCTTCTTAATGTAAGTTCTTTGACAATTTCCAACAACAAAATGTCAATGTGTCCACCAAGAATAAGCTAGTAGTTGGCTTTTTTGATTTGATAGGAGCACATACCATACCGCTAGTGTTTCAGGGACTATTCTGCACGTACAGAAGTGTGGACAAGAGAAATAGGGTATTGTTGATGATAGGTGCAGTTCGACTTTCCACATACCTCAGTCTGAACAGAAGTTGAACCCCCAATCACCTGGCCGACTATCTAGTGTGTCTGACCAATGATTACACAACCCAGAAGAACAGAAGAAGACTACCGCCGAGACCTGACCTATCAGAGTCACGGAAGCATGCCTGCAAAGTGCAGTAGTGCAAACCCTTCCGCTCACTCACTCGTTAACAAAAACCACACAGTGTTCTTTAGTTTTAAAGTTTTATTTTCAAATAAGAAATAAAAAAACAATTTCTTTATTTTTAATAGCGCAGTATTCCAAGTGAGCAGTGGTGAATCTTTACGTTAAAGTTTAAACACCCTTCCCTAGAATCAATATACTTCAACTTAACACATCTAATTATTAGAATAACTGTGCGGGAGCCCTCACCTTGTTTGATCTTCAAGTACTGGTGGTGATGAGGACAGGAGTAGGTGGTGAATTGAAAAGCTCTTGTTGGCAGATGGGTACCGGAATCTTCTATCTGTAATTAGAAAAATGGTGCCCGTTAAAAAGCAAGCATTCATCAGTTGTGCCAAAAAGTGCAGCATGTAATGGCTAAGCATATAAAAGGTTAACACCCTCCCCAAAATCGTCACTTTTTTTTATTCCCAATAATTAAAAATAGGTTATTTATTATCATTTTCTTCCATTACGAGACGAAATAAGGGGTGGTGTATGGCATCTGAAAATATGACATGTTTTTTCTAGGCGTCATCACAACATCGGATGCGGCACCTCCCACCACCAGTGCCGGGCCCAGCAGTGCGGAGGCGCCCACTACTCCAGGGGGTGATGCGGCGGCCCCACAAGTGCCACCAGGAGGAGCTTTGGGGGATGGCTCAGCAGCGGCGGACAGTGGTAAGTTATTATACCCTTTACATATTGACATTTTAGAGTAGGCTCGCAAAGGAGTATATGATGTACTGTACAGTAGACAGTACACTAGTACAAGTACACTGTACTGTTAAGAACAGTTAGTAATTTTAAACTACATTTTTGCCAATCACAGAGAAAAAAGTCACCCTTAACTTAGCAATAGCATTAGCGGCAGAAGTTCTTGAGTAAGCAATGGCCCCCTCTATTTGACTTCAACTCAGCTGGGAAACTTTTATCGTGAAGCCAAGTCATATCAGATGAACTTGAGTGATGTGATGAACGAAAAGGGAAAGAAGGGTGAAAGGAAGGAGGAGCGAGTCGTAACATTTATGACTTTAAAGAATGATACGTGTTTTTGAATGCAGGCAGAGGTGGCTGATCGGAAGGAATCAGATGCATGGCTGCTTGAATCAAGGATGGTTGGAGGAGAAAGAAAAGATGACTGCCTGTGTGGGTGAATCAGAAAATGCATGTGTGGTGTGCATTGCAATATATCATTTGGGTGAAACTCAAATGCAAGTCAAGACGGTGGTTTACCAAAGGGTGTTAGTTGGTTGTTGGGAAAAAGTAAAGTTGGTACAGTTGAGACATTAAGAAGAATGATAGACGTTTACTTTGGAAGCTTGGATGGTATCTTCTTCCTCATAGATAGCAGAGGTGTATGTAGAGCAGACGCTCAGTGGATGAAGAGTGTTACTTTGAACAGCATGTCCGTGCCAGAGTAGCAAAGCAGAGGAAATCCAAATACTAGAAGTTGTGATTGTTCAGAAATACTCCCTTGACTAACTGTACAGTATTTTTCTTTGCAAGCACAGCATATATTGTGTACGTATTGTATAGTTGACATAATATCTAGTCAAGTCCCTTCCTCCGCCAATTATGGGTACCACACTCACTCCCTATGTTAATAATTTTCCTTCAGCTGTGTCATGGGTGGACTATCGCTGTTGTTCACCCAATCTATCAAAACAAAGCACCTAAAGTCAACCATCATATAAGCAAAGATCATGTGATCGGCAGGATATTTGATCAGAAATGAATAATCTTCATTTTCCTTTTGTAGTAGTCACGTGCTGGGGGGCAGTACGAAATATAAATTACATTGAGCAGTAGCCCTTGATGTAACCGAGTATGGCCAGTGCCCCCCTATAGAAAGGTAAGAGCTTCCCTATCCCTACCTGCATGTACTGCTTAAAGTAATGCGAGTCTGCGTCATCATGGCTTGTGTCTGTTTTTCTTGAGTGAGCTGGCATTATGCCGGCTACCACAAGTTCATGTACAAGTAATTTCTTTCGCAAAACAAGAGACAATAAGAAGAAGACAGGTGTACTCTCTGACTCTCTGACTATGTAGTGAGTCCATAGTGCTGCTGGTAGAATTCCTGAAACTTCCACTAATGTTACAGGCTTACAAAGATGGCAGACAGAAACATGCCAAAATGTTATACTGTGCTTGCAAGTTGCTAGTGTTACTGTGAGACAACTTTCTGTTGAATTATTTTGTGTTAATATTAAAGAGTATAGGTTACAGTATTTTTCTTTCTTTCTTCATATAGATGCTCACCAGGAAGGAGATGGCTGTCTGGGCCAGGGCCCAGAAGCTGGAGGCTATTTGTGGTGAATATCGGTGGCTGTGGGCTCGGGAGCAGGAGGAGGAGGCGGCAACAACTGCATTCTCCTCCAGTGCCCCCGGTTCTACCAGCCAGCAGCCTCCAGCAGCAAGTAAAACACCAGCTGCCCCCCCCCAGAGCTTGGATGGCACGTCAGCGCCGCCTCCGCAGGAAAGTGGACTCCCTGGAGCGCATGGTAGAGAAGCTCCAGCGCCAGTTCCGGAACCCCCGCAGAGAGATGCTGGACCACCTGTCCACAGGACACCGCCGGAAGAAGTGACTGTCCCTTATCCCTTTTTTAAAGACTGTTGGGGGGGGGAATTGGGTGTTAGGGATTCAAAGGGAGTTTTGAAGGACATTTGGACATTGGTTGGGGTTAGGAAGGGGGGTGAGTTGGGTCTTTTTTTAAAAGTTTAATTTTGTTAGGGAAAATATATTTATTTATTTTACATACTTAAACATAGTATACGCGTTCATATTATTTTGGGTGGTGGTGGGCGGGGGTTACTGTACGTTTGGTTTCCTCAAACTTACCGGCATGAATTATCTAAACGTCCAAAAATGTACAAAAGTGCAACTAACAGAGTTAGTGAATTCAATTACCCTACTAGTACTTTACTAGTACTACTGTCAGTCTCTCCTCTCCTCCAAGTCCTAGCCCATTATTATACCTCCCCAAAATTCTTATCTTACCTGTGATTCGTGTTTGAGAATAGGGCTAGGCACAGGACTGGCTGCATGGCAAATGGTGATTAAGGTTGGGTATGGAATCCTGGATGGATCAAATGTCATTGTTGTGCTGGTAGTAGTAGGGTACACACTAGCAGTAGCAGCATATGAAAAAAAGGAAATTAAACATTGAGTGGCCTGAGCGTATTATTAGAACAGTATGATAGATAGTACGGTAGACAACAGTGCCATAAATTGTAGCCTAAGCAGTGCTAAAGTATTCAAAATATAAGTACTAGTTGCGTGGAGTATGGCTACTATAAGAAATAGTATTGAAGGCGAAGGACACAGCAGCGTAAGCATTAAGCATTCGATTTGTCAAGGAGTAGGTCAGCTAACAGAGAAGAACTTCTGTCACCTAAGTCGGTGTCCTCTTCTTCCTGCGTGCATTCACGTATTTTGTAATCTGGTGGTATGAAGTGCTGATTCAAGTGCTGATTAATCTTGATCATTGTTAACCTCTCAACATTTTGGGGCAAGAGGCGGGTCTTTTTTGAAGTTACAATGGCACCAGCAGCATGAAAACACGTTCAGAAGACACGCTTGCGAGTGGGCAAGACAAATAATTTAGAGCCAGGTTGGTGATCAGTGGCCATTGACCACTTTTCCCATACCAATACACCAATGGGTTCTGATTAAAGAAGACCTCTGTTGGGTCATCCAGATAGGCCTGCACCATCCACTCAAGGGTATGCAGGGGTGCTCCACTTTGCGTACCATCTGTGCCTCTGCATCACTGGAACGAGAAAACCCTTGATGAGTTATCCAATCCGCTCCCGACAATATTGTGGCTGGGCCTGGTGCAGGTGAGGATGATGATACGATTGCTGGTGTCGGTAACGGCTGTGAGGGAAAGTGACTGCCTTCGGCGACAGAAGTGGACCTTGATGCCGGATGGCTTGCTGATTCAGTAAAACTCCTACCAGTTCCTTCAATTTCCTGCCGCTCTTTTTTTAACTGAGTGGCTGGCAAAGCTAGCCAATGTTTGTACTTTGAAACAGCTGCTTCATTAAAAGGAATGAATGCTTTGCTGGCCACTGCCTTTTTGTACCGTGGATCCAGAATAGTGGCACAAATGTAATAATGTTCTGTTTGTATTTTTTTAAGCCTTTCATTGTCAACTAGGCGGGTTAATAGGCTAACAGCCAACTGATATGCGTCTTGCTTCTCAGTATCACCTTTGAACGTTGAAGACACCGCCTTCAGTTGGTACTCTAGCATACGCAACAATGGGGTAGCTTTGCCCAAAGTACAGTCCTCCCTGCTGACTTCACGCGTGAAGACCTCAAAAGGATGAAGCATGTCTGTCAGGCTTTTAACTAGCTTCCATTCCTCCAAATCTAGCCTCATGTCTTTCATAGTAGAACCCAGTGCAAAGACATACTCATTTATTACCTAGCACTGCTCAGACAGACGCTCAAGCATGTAGAAGATTGAGTTCCAACGTGTTACCACCTCCTGGATGAGTCCTCTGACTGGCAGTGTATGGTCATGTTGCATGTTCCTCAGCTGCTTCCGGGCCTTAAAAGAATGGCTGAAATGAGTGCAGATTCTTCGGCAGGTGGTCAGTAACTTGCTGACTGTGTTTTCTTTTTGTAAGAAATCTTGAACAACAATGTTAATACTGTGTGCCAAACACAGCACTCTGAAATAGCCGCCATCAGACATGGCCCTAACTATATTACTGCCATAATCCGTGGTGACATAACCAATCATGCACTTTCTTGGTTGCAGCCATTCATAGACCTTACTCTGAAACCTATCCAAAAGGTTTAGTGTAGTATGAGATTTCTCCATGGCAAACATGGCTACTGTTGCATGTTTCTGAGTAGCTTGAAAAACTGTGTCCGTGTCAACACCTGCATATAACTTGTTTCTAACCCCTTCAAAAGAGACCCAGTGTGCAGTGATGCACATGTAATCAAGGGCTTGGCAACTGCTCCACATGTCTGTTGTCAGGTGGATAGTGTGACAGCACTCTTCTGCAAAGCTGCCCCAATCACCTCCAGCACATCTTGATGAAGTGCTGGAACCACAACTCTGGCAAAATAGGACCAGCTAGGAACCTTTCATTTAGGCAGACTGTTGCCACAAATTCTAGAAAACCCACCCCTTCCACGAAAGAAAAAAGGGAGAAGGTCCAGCGCTAACATTTTAGCCAGCATTGCATTATAAAGACATGCCGTTGTGTGGTTGCGTTCAAATGGCGCATCCAACCAAAACATGCTTTTAATGGTGGTCTGGACCGTTATCATACGTGACGATGATGATGATGCAGACTTTTTCAACCCAGTTAGGCTCATTGATATACTTTTTCGCATTGGTGTCTCTCCCAGACTCCTAGTGTGCCTCGTACTGGGTGTACCAGAAAAAATGTCTGTTGCTTCTTCACTTCCACCCTGCACGATCAGCCCCTTGTCATCATCAGATGCAACATGAATGGATACATTTGGATTTGTTGTACTTTGGGCTTCCCGTATCTTCCTTAGGTGCGCCTCCCAAGTGATAGTGTTGTGTTTTTGGAGATGACCTCTCTGGCCTCCAGTACCATAGTTGGTACCAAGTTTACCCCGTCTAACTAAAGTTTTACAAATCGAACAAACGACCTTGTTTTCTGCCTTTTGGTAAGGTGGAGGTGCTACTTTCAAAGCCAGATGAAGTGGAGGATGGGCGTGGCTGTATTTGACTCTGTTGTGCACTTACAGCACCACTTCTTGAGGTAATGGAGGTCGAGCTGGATGGAGGTCCCTGCCGGCCCATCTGACGAGAAAATATGGAAGCTGTAGGTCATGTTGATGTAGTAGTTAACTGCGTTGGTGGCGGTACCAGTGCCACGCCACCCACAGCCCACTCAGCAGCAATTCGGGATAGGGTCAAAATGTCTGTCTGCTGCATGCCCACTGTGGCTGGAGTGATGACTGTGATGACTCGGTCATCGTCAGACTGTTCATCAGCAGCAAAATACACCACTTCCTGTTCGTCGTCATCACCTATAAGTAAAAGCCTTGCGGGAACATTTCTTTAAAGCTTAGCTACATTTCCCGGCTCATGGCGAGCCTCACTCTCAGACTGCATTGGTGGATTCCAATCAACATCAAGATCATCAGGCGGAAGGGGACTTGAAGAAGAACATGTAGTAGCACTTCTTGACCTTTTTATTGCTGGGGATCTGGAAAACAATGGATCATCATTAGGAGGAGTGGCTTCCTCGGATGATACCTCCGCTTGAATCTCGCTTTTCTGATGTGCCCCTACTTCTGGAGGAACAAGCATTGTGGGCAGTTGTGCTGCTCCATGCGCCTCTAGTTGTGCCTCTGCATGCGCCTCTCCATGCGCCTCTACTAGTGCCTCTACTTGCGCCTCTACTTGCGCCTCTACTTGTGCATGTACTTGCGCTTGTACTAGTTGCACCTGTGGTTGTCATTGCGGTTGTGGTTGTTGAACACTCGTCAGATGAGTTACACCCTGCCTTGATTGGATGCTACTTTCTTGCGATGAGCCAACATCACTGGTCGATGGTGACCTACAGACGCAGTCGCTCCCCACGCTTCTCCCCGCCCTGCCTGCCTTGCAGCCTGGTATCGTAGCGCATCACCGCATCACCGCATCACCGCGGCTATTGCTGGATTAATTTGCTCATTTGGATTGCTGGATCAATTTGCTCATTTGAATTGCTGTATTATTTTGCTCATTTACATAAGTAGCTCTAGACTGCCTCGACTGCTAATTCATTTTAATCATTGTGACATAGTATCGCTAGACTGCCTTGACTGCTAATTAATTTTAATCATTGTGACATCGTAGCGCTAGACTGCCTTGACTGCTAATTAATTTTATTCTTTGTGACATCGTAGCGCTAAATCGCCAAAGTGCGCTGTTAGTACAGTTTCTTTTCATCTGTGCTGCGCTGCCCGTAGATTTCGAGGCGTGCCTGATTGTACCGGTGCCACTGCCATTTGCATTGTATTAGCTCCCTGTTTCGTTCTAGGCTGCCTGCCATTTTGTTGTTGTTGTTGTGCCTCCCTGTCCGGGTCTCCACCCCGCTCCCGCCTCCCAGCTGCTCCTCCCTCCCACTGATACTGTTAGGCCCGCTCTCACGAGATTGCGCTGTGACCGTCCTGTTTCCTACAGACGCGGTCGCTCCCCACGCTGCTCCCCGCCGTGCCTGCCTTGCAGCCTGGTATCGTAGCGCATCACCGCATCACCGCGGCTATTGCTGGATTAATTTGCTCATTTGGATTGCTGGATTAATTTGCTCATTTGAATTGCTGTATTATTTTGCTCATTTACATAAGTAGCGCTATACTGCCTCGACTGCTAATTCATTTTAATCATTGTGACATAATATCGCTAGACTGCCTTGGCTGCTAATTCATTTTAATCATTGTGACATCGTAGCGCTGGACTGCCTTGACTGCTAATTCATTTTAATCTTTGTGATATCGTAGCGCTAGATCGCCAAAGAGCGCTGTTAGTACAGTTTCTTTTCATTTGTGATGCGTTGCCCGTAGATTTCGAGGCGTGCTTGATTGTACCGGTGCCACTGCCATTTGCATCATATTAGCTCCCTGTTTCATTTTAGGCTGCCTGCCATTTTGTTGTTGTTGTTGTGCCTCCCTGCCCGGGTCTCCACCTCGCTCCCGCCTCCCAGCTGCTCCTCCCTCGCCCCTCCCCCGTCCACTAACCCTCTTAGGACAGATGTATTTGCGCGCAGCGTTCACGCGTAGCGGTCGCGCCCCAGTCGCGCCGAAGGTGCGCCAAAGGTAAGCCCGTCTATGCCCGTCCGCGCCTGGACTGCGCCCAGCGCCAGACCCCCTGGTCCTCGCAAAACCCACTCCACCCGCATAACGTATGACGCCGCTACCCTCTTTGCCCTTAACCCCGGACGCACTCCACAATGCTGCGAAGCTAGTCCAGGACATACCCATGGACCATTCGCCTGCCACTCCTGCAAGTTCACCTGCATCAGGACCCACACCAAATCCACTTCCTCCAATCACAGCTCCGACTCTAACCACCTGAAGTGCATCCTGCTGAACACTCGCTCGATCCACAGACACGCCACTGAACTCTGGGAACTACTCGACACCACATCGCCGGACGTCGCCTTCCTTACAGAAACCTGGATGAACGCCTCATCAGCGCCCGACATCGCCATAGCCATCCCGGACGCTTACAAGATCATCCGAAAAGACCGCACCAACCAAACAGGAGGAGGCATCGCCATCGTCCATAAGAACACCATCCGAATCACGACCAGCTCCGACGATAACCTCACGACCGCCGAACACCTTCACTTCCAGATCCGCACCGACCCCAGGACCACAATTAGAGGCACCCTCATCTACAGACCACCAGGAACCCACACACAATTCAACGAAGACATCACAGACTTCATCAGCCCACATGCCCTCTCATCCGAGAACTACTTTCTACTGGGAGACCTCAACTTCCATCTGGAAAAGAAAAACGACAGCCACACCACCAACCTTCTAGACAACCTGGCCAATCTCGGACTCAAACAACTTGTTGACACCCCTACCCACTTAGCTGGACACACGCTCGACCCTATCTTCACCTCCAGCAAACACATCTCCTTCGATCACACCACAGCTCTCCATTGGATGAACCACAGCTGCGTTCACTTCAGCTACAAAAAGACCAGGACCCACAACCCCCCACAACCTATTCCTCGAAGAAACTGGAACAAAGTCACCACCTACCAACTCTTCACATCGCTTAACCAAAACCCTCCTGCCATATCATAGAACCCAAATCAAGCTGCCACCAAACTCACACAATGGATCACCCACAGCGCTGACGAATTAGCACCCTTGAAAAACCATCAGATCAAACAAGGTAGCAAAAAAGCCCCCTGGTTCAACGATGACCTTAAGAAATCCAAGAAGTTATGTCGTACCCTCGAGAAAACCTGGAGAAAAAACCCAACCACTGACAACCTGACCACCTTCAAGGACGCCACCCGCATACACCACCTATTGATCCGATCCACCAAGAAATCAGCATTCAAGGATCGACTCAACAACAACGCCCACAACAGCAAGGAACTATTCAACATCGTCAAAGAATTTACCAACCCCACCGCCGGCACCAACGACATCAATCTCTCCCAAGACCTCTGCGACTCTTTATCCTCTTTCTTCCACAACAAAATCGCCGACATACATAACAGCTTTGAAAACCAGTCTAAAGAACAGACCACTCCACCCACCTCGGAACCAAAACAGCACTCTCACAACCTTTGCGCCTGGAACCCAATCACTACTGAAGACACCATCCGCCTGATGAACTCCATCCACTCAGGTTCACCAACCGACCCATGTCCCCACCACATCTTCAACAAAGCAGACTCCATCATCGCACCCCAACTCCGCGATGTCATCAACTGTTCCTTCAACTCTGCTACCTTCCCGGAAAGCTGGAAACATGCCAAACTCAGCCCCCTTCTGAAGAAACCCACAGCAGACCCCTATGAAAACGGAAGTTCTCATCTTAGGACCATCCCCCTCTGCCTGGGACGACTCATGGTGGCCACCGGCCCTGGGTACAGCACCCATACCTACTGATCATGCACGTAACCTGGGCTTCATCCTAGACTCCTCCCTCTCGATGAACAGACAAGTCAACGCCGTCTCATCTTCATGCTTCAACATCCTACGCATGCTCAAAAAATCTTCCATTGGATCCCCACCAAAACAAGAAAGACAGTCACCCACACACTGGTCACTAGCCGACTGGATTATGGAAATACTATTTAAACGCCGGAACCACAGCCAAACTACAGAAAAAACTCCAACGCATCCAAAACGCCTCAGCCAGACTCATACTAGATATCCCCCGTCAAGCTCACATTTCCGGCCACCTGAGGGACCTCCACTGGCTCCCGTCAACAAGAGAATAACGTTCAGTCTCCTCACCTACGCACACAAGGCTCTCTACGACCTAGGACCCGAATGCCTCAACACACGACTGTCCTTCTACACACCCACCCGCCAACTACGATCATCCAATCAAGCCCTCGCCGCAATTCCGCGCATCCATAGATCCCCCATGGGAGGAAGATCCTTCTCCTACTTAGCGGCCAAGACCTGGAATTCTCTCCCCACTCACCTCCGCCTTACACAGAACCACCTCTCCTTCAGAAAGCAGCTAAAAACCTGGCTTTTCGATAAGTAATGCACCCACCCTCCCTCAAGCGCCTTGAGACCCTCTGGGTGAGTAGTGCGCTATACAAATTCCTGAACTTGAACTTGAACTTGCAGCACTCATGGCCTTGGACCTAACTTGGCGTAGTGGCCTGAGCCCAATGAAGCGGATGTGCTGCTCCCAGCTTGGTCCCGGGCGGACCACGCTGCTGCAGGCGTAGTTTTTTGTCCCGAAAAAAGTGTCTGTGGGCAAACCAGTCTCCTTGGTAAGTGGCGCCACTTGCTTCTTCTGCTCTTTCTTACTGGCAGTGGCACTGGCAACATTCTTGGTAGAGGAGATACAGCGACCTTTCTTTGGGTCCATCTTCATCAGCTGTCAGAACATCAGGCCGCAGTTACAAGAATTGCAGAGTTGTCTGTGGCAACACATGGTGTCACGTGACGTGCTGCACACACCGCTGCAGGACTTCTTCCTGGCCCTGATGATGAACGATGACTGATGTGTTCTCTTGTGCACCTAAAAGCAAAGGAAGCCAGAGGAACATCAGTTAAATAAATGTTGCATATGTCGTGCTTCAATTAATATTTGCAACTAGGCATTTATTATTATTACAACACACCCAAAGACCCAAAATAAAAATTGCTATTATAATCAAAAATGGATGTTTACATTAATAGAAGAGAGACCACACAGCGAGAGTTGTTTCATGCACCAATGAGTACCCCTGCACATAATGGATGAAAGCAAGTCAAACTGGGTGCAGGCCTGAGCACACTGCCTGGCTTCAAAATGGCCCCTTGACCCCCAGCCACATGGCCAGGCCCTGCCTGAACTAGGCCTCAAAATGGCCCTCACCCACATGGCCAGGCCCCAACAACACCCCAAAAAGTCGAAAAACACCCAAAAATCACCCCAATCCAATGCCATCTATGCCCTCAATGATGTTTGAATTCAAGACACCCCACAGAAAGACTGGGTCCATGCACCACTCACTACCCCTGGGTATAATGGATGAAAGTAAGTCAAACTGGGTGCAGGCCTGAGCACACTACCTGGCTTCAAAATGGCCCCTTGACCCCCAGCCGCATGGCCAGGCCCTGCCTGGACCAGGCCTCAAAATGGCCCCCACCCACATGGCAAGGCCCCAACAAAACCCCGAAAAGTCGAAAAACAGACACAAATCACCACAATCCAATTCCATCCATGCCCTGAATGATATTTAAATTTAAGACACCCCACAGAAAGACTTGGTCCATGCACCACTCACTACCCCTGGGCATAATGGACAAAAGCAAGTTAAACTGGGTGCAGGCATGAGCACACAGCCTAGCTTCAAAATGGCCCCCTGACCCTCAGCCACATGGCCAGGCCCCTGCCTGGACCAGGCCTCAACATGGCCCCCACCCACATGGCCAGGCCCCAACAATACCCCAAAAAGTCAAAAAACCCACACAAATCACCACAATCCAATGCCATCCATGCCCTCAATGATGTTTAAATTCAAGACACACTACCGAAAGACTTGGTCCATGCACCACTTACTACCCCTGGGCATAATGGATAAAAGCAAGTCAAACTGGGTGCAGGCCTGAGCACACTGCCTGGCTTCAAAATGGCTCCTTGACCCCCAGCCACATGGCCAGGCCCTGCCTGACCAGTCCTCAAAATGGCCCCCACCCACATGGCCAGGCCCCAACAACACCCTAATAAGTCGAAAAACACATAAAGAATCACCACAATCCAATGCTTCCATGCCCTCAATGATGTTTAAATTCAAGACACCCCACAGAAAGACTTAGTCCATGCACCACTCACTACCTCTGGGCATAATGGATGAAAGCAAGTCAAACTGGGTGCAGGCCTGAGCACACTGCATGGCTTCAAAATGGCCCCTTGACCCCCAGCCACATGGCCAGGCTGTGTCTGGACGAGGCCTCAAATTGGCCCCCACCCACATGGCCAGGCCCTAATAACACCCCAAATATTAAAAAAACACACAAAAATCACCACAATCCAATGCCATCCATGCCTCAATGATGTTTAAATTCACGACACCCCACAGAAAAACTTGGTCCATCCACCACTCACTACATCTGGGCATAATGGATGAAAGCAAATCAAACTGGGTGCAGGCCTGAGCACACAGCCTGGCTTCAAAATGGCCCCTTGACCCCCAGCCACATGACCAGGCCCTGCTTGCACCAGGCCTCAAAATGGCCCCCACCCACATGGCCAGGCCCCAAAACCACCCCCAAAAAGTCGAAAAACACACAAAAATCACCACAATCCAATGCCCTCAATGATGTTTAAATTCAAGACAGCCCACTGAAAGACTTGGTCCATGCACCACTCACTACCCCTGGGCATAATGGATGAAAGCAAGTCAAATTCGGTGCAGGCCTGAGCACACTGCCAGGCTTCAAAATGGCCCCTTGACCCCCAGCAACATGGCCAGGCCTTGCCTGGACCAGGCCTCAAAATGGCCCCCACCCACATGGCCAGGCCCCAACAACACCCCAAAAAGTCGAAAAACACACAAAAATCACCACCATCCAATGCCATACATGCCCTCAATGATGTTTAAATTCAAGACACCCCACAGGAACACTTAGTCCATGCACCACTCACTACCCCTGGGCCTACTGGCTAGTGTGGCTTTACAGGCACCCCACCATTAAAAACATATATATCCCACATATAACAGTGAGGTAAAATTCCATGACATAAATGAGATTTAAGTTCAACAAAACTCACAGAAACAGTTGTGTCATGCGCCCATGACTAACCCTGGGCCTACTGGATACTGTGGCTGCCCACAATATATTTTTTTTAAAGTTGTGAAAAAGTTTTGAAATTGTAGTTGCAGCAACTGCAATGCCCCAAACAACACCAACTTACTTGTAAAATCTCAAATCCAAAAGTGATCCAAAGTCCAAAAAGTCCTCAAATACAAATATCCGTCAGCAGCCACAAAGAGTAATCCTTGCAGCTCCAGATCCAAATGAAAAGTGACCAGGACATGGACACAGCACTGGGAGGAACCTGCTGGACAGGAACAGGAAGTTGGAGACTCTGGGGCACTTCCTTCCTCCCACCCCGCCAAAAATGGACTCCTTGCACAAGAAAGTGCAGCCAAATGTCAATCAGAGGAGTTCTTCTGATCCAAATAATCATTTTCAGGTTTATGCTGCCTGCTGTAGATTTCTTGTGCACAATTGCAATTTTTGAAAGTTCAGGAAAGCGAGCTGTTCAAATCTCCCGCCGGAAGTCAGCTGCGTGTGGCATCTACGTGTTCGCAATTGTTTACTCCCACAATGCGTGATCGCGGGCCCTTATGACGTAGTCGCGTTCTCAAACTCTCGCAGTGCAGGATGGCGGACCGCTATGACGTACTCGCGGTCGAAAAGTCTCGCGCGATCACGCAGCAAGATCCAAAATGGCGCAGCACAAGCAAACCGGGAAGAAAAACAACTCGGCGAACTCAGACTCACGGTAAGTCAACGCCGCACGCGATATTGTATTTTTGAAGCGCAACCAGGCAAAAAAATCCACCAGATTGCGAATTGCTGATTTTTGGGCAAATTCGCCCAATTCGCGGACCGCAAATTAGCCAAAAATCCTCAAATTCCGCGAACTGAATGGATTTTCAGCCCATACTTACTTCTCATTACTGCCCATGTTTTTGGAAGGACCCTCCTTCTTTAGGGCCATCTTCTTTACTTTTTGTATAGATAAGCATCGCAAGTAGAAGTATTTAGCAGAGAGGTCTCTGGACTCTGGTGTCAAGTAATTCACGGACTTCGGTCCATCCTAGTCAGTGTCTTGTGTACCTGCAGGCAATAAAAATAGGAATAAAGAAAGGGAGACCTGTTTATTATTGTCAATGCAATACAAGTCATGGTCATTCATGATTATACAAATGTATTAAATGAATACCAAACAACATGGTATCATTCTAGGTGACACCCCTGTAGCCCCTTTGGGAGGTAAAGAAGGGGCAGGCAAAAGATGAACACAGCAATGAATAAATACCTGTTGTCCCTCCAGGGCTCATGGGCCCCAAAGGGAGGCAGGCTAAAATTGATTTAATGAATTAGAAACAACTGATAATACAGACTACTACAATCAGCCACAAGCAGAAATAAATATATCAGAAAACATGTATATCAGGAAAACAATGAACAAAAATGATATGTGATTCTTATACTCCTATAACTTGGCTTTTAAACGTGACTTGGGGAGACTAATCTTGTGTCAAGATGGCACTAGACATGTGAAAATGAGGGATGCTCCCCCTGATCCAGAAAGGTGCCCACGGTAGAAATGTGATGATTGTTGTACCTCTTTGGGCCCTTGAGACTGCAGGGATATTGGACACTGGGGAGGCCTGGAACTCCCCTCTACTCACTGTGTGAGTACAGGAAACTAGATATACCCAGTATTGTGGAGCGGAACCCTTGGCCGACTCTAAGAGCTGTTTGACAGGGGCTATGTGTCTTGCTGCTGCCTGCCAGTTAAGTCCAAAACCTTTTACCTCTTATGCGCAGGAATAAATATGGAATTCCATGGGGACAAACATATTTACTCTTCCTCATGCTGCACCTGCAGGTGAGACATATCATGAGCGGGCCAGGCTCCATGACTGGTGGCAGCAAGGTTTACAACCAGTACGTCATGTGAGAGCATATTTCCTGGGACAACTTAGCTCCTAATCATCTGCATACTCTAGGGGTATACCATGCTATAGCTGAGCCTCCAGACTCCTACACCAGAAGAACTTCATGAATTAGGCAACTGAGAGATGAGCGGATAATACGATCCAGACCCCTGGACACTGCACTAATGGGAGTAGCCGTTCCAGACAAACAATGGCTGGTTGTGAGACCCATGAAAGTGAACAGGTTGAAGCAGTAATAAAAACTTTCATGATGCAGTATTTCCAAGACATTATATCTGAAATCACTGCACTGAGGTCTAGAAAGACTATGCAAGGACCTCAAAGAGGTACAAAAATAGATGCAGCACATTAACATACTCAAAGCTATGCAGCATGGGAGAATGCATGATCTATAACACTACAGCCCTTGCCTTCTGTAATTAAATTACCAAATTATCACTGTTCAGGAAAAGAGAGAAGAGCTGGAAAACTGATCATGCCGGTGCAACGTTCGCATTTGAGGCATGTCTAGAGGCACAGAGCAAAGATACGTCAAGCCCGATGTTCAAGGTCTCTAAGAAGCTATCCTCAAAAAAACAGACGAGGGGCTCCCCAGCATATATAGGGCTCACAAAGCTTCTCCCAATGAGGTGAGCCCCAGAGGGCCCCTGGACAAACTTGCCTGCATACCCAATTTCAAGGATAAAGTGTGGCACTGCAAGATCTTCCACCACTAGTTAATTATAAGCATTCAGGAAAGGAGAGCACTCAAGCCAGATATATCCTTTCTGCAGAGCAAAGCCATCCACTACAAGTGCGGTCATCCCTTCTGCATCATTTTATATTAAGACAGTTAGACCAGAGTGTCAAAATTCCCAGAGTGATACCTGCCCGATCCCTGGCTTGAGCCCACCAATCAATGGGGCAAAAGATAATCAAGTGGCAGAGCTCCCCTGCCCTGGAAGAGGTGCAAGGTCTCTATTTCACAGAAGCAGACTTAACCAACTCTGAAAAGTTAAGAAATACTGAACGGTTGCATAATAGTAATTGCACATCTCCAAATTCCATCACCAGACTTACCTCATGGCCAGATGTCTAATACACCAAGTACAGATCAGAGATGGCACCCTGACTAGTCTGGTTCTGTTTCATTTGGGAAGGATCTGCGGCACTGTACAATACCTGCTAGAATTACACACTGCTAACTTTCACCTATCAGGGGAGCATTTATTGGTCGAAGAGTAGCACTTCCCCTTTATGCTTACATTTTAAAATTTTCTGCATTCAGCTGGTACCCTGTTTTATATCAAGAATCTTTTATGGTTCCTATGGATGGGAATAGGTACTTTTTTACTGAGGTTAATATAGTTAATGTTGTTTTTGGAATTCAGCCTTTGGGGAAATATTCTATACTCTCACACTTAACCTTCATCCTGAGATCGTTACAATGGCATATCTCTCAAAATGCTGTCACCACGTCACCCATATTCTGACTTGTTACACCTTGTATTAACCACATATAATGTCAGGGTTCTAAATCACCCAAAAAAGAGGAAATCTATAATCCATGAACTCATACTCCCAAAGACAGATGTGGCCCTCCTGCAAGAGACCTAGCTGCTTCCTCCAGATCACTCCCACCTTTGATCTAGTATCTTCCCCTCACTGGCATTCTCTTCTTCTGGAAATAAGACTGCTGTGGTGGGTATCCTACTGAGAAGAGACTGTAGATTTCAAATTGAAGATTATAAAAATAGATAGAGTAGGTGCATGGCATTAGGAGGCACGTTTAGGTCCTAACCCCTCACATTCATTTCAATATACTGCCTTAACCAGGGTCGGGGTACTTGCCCCAAGCCCGAGGTCTCCTATTGGAGTAGACTGAGAGCCACATTGTATTAGGAAGGACATAACGTTGAATATGGATAGGTGTTGGAAAACGAGGCAGCATCTGTGAGGCCTGCACAAATAACATGACAACATTTATCCTGCACTGGGAACCAAACACCCAATTGTAGCGCCTGACTCTCAGAGGGTAGCGTTGCAAAGCAGTCTGAGGCTTACTCAAAGGAGGTTGTGTGGGCTAGTAATCGCCATTTGCAGGTGCGCAGAAATAACACTCAAGAATTGATTGTCCAGTCTGTATTTTGCTTTGTAAAAGTAAGAGTACATTTATAAAACACACACACTACCCAATACTATGCACCAATTTACAAATATACGTAAGCTGTTGGAATTACTTTTTGGCATTGCATAACATCTCCACCCCTCCAACAGGGGAGGTGGGGTCTAGTACCACCACTCCCATGTATGCACATCATCTTGTCCCCAATGCAGTAAGTTGAACATAACCTGGAGTGAGGGCCCTGCGCACTGGCACCATCCCAGTGGCGACACCCCCATTATCTCAACCAGCATTTAAAATAGGTAACCCTGCCTTGGTGACACATAACCCTGACTGAGCATTTCCTACTGACCATAAAATATGCACCTCCATATTTCAAGGGCTAGCAGTCTGGGTTCTTCACCTAAGCGCAGCAGCTAGAATACATGTTGAAGCAACACTTTGGAATGACCTTACTCATCAAATTTGTGGATCGTTAGAATGCATGGCAATTACAGCCACTAAAGGCATCACAGATAGAATCATAGGATTATGCATATACAGCCAGGCACCCTAGCAGGAATATCTGACAACATAACCCCACTTTGCTTAAGACATCACCTCATACATGTACTTCACATTACACATGTGGCCTTCAGTCCCTCTGAAAGAAATAACCTCAGTAAATGCACTACGGGTGCAAATACATCTCTTCACCTCCAGGGGATGCCTTTCTCCAGATTTTCCCAGCTCAGCCCTTTACTCCTTGATGCACTTCTCAATACACCCTCAGCTTTAGAACAAAAGTGCCAGCCTAGAAGGTGTTAAATTCTGACTGAGCCCTTGAGGAGTTAATCCTTTCAAGTCCCCCTGAGACTTAGGGAGGGACTCCTCTTCATGCTGAGGGGGGAGACTGCGCTTCTCCAGCAGCTCCCCTAGCACCTTTGCACACATATGGTGGTGACCCTGCTCTCCTGGGGACACAACAAGCCGTAAAACGCTGTTTTGCCCTAGCAAGCTGGTCCTGGCCTGCAAGGCAATTTTGGGCTTTGCCGCATATTAGAGCAGCGGCTCTCCCGCTGCTTCAGGGAAAGCCGCGAAGTGGGCCTCCGGCCACGTCTGAAGCCCATTAGAGGGTCTGGTCCCACCCGGATCCCCAGGTGAGTCAGACAGCTCGGGGAGTCCACCTCCAGCTGCTTACGCAGTTTCTCGGAGCCTGGAGCCACCCGGGCCAGTGCTACTCCTCCACTGCTTGCGGGGTCCCGGTTCCCACCCGGGCACCCCATGCCAATTGCTGGGCTGAGGGTAGCCCAGAGAGCGCACCCTAGCTGCTCCTGCCTGCTACTTGCTCAGCCCGCACCTCGGGTGGCGGCCACGGGAGCCGGTGCATCCAGGCTGGTCTGCCCGCTTGCTGGCAAATGCGTAGATCTCCCCAGCTCTGCCGGATCTTGGGTGGAGTACAGCTGTACTCCCCCAGCCTCCTCCTGTACTTTGGAGCCCGGGGATGGGGTCCCGGGCCCATCCTCCTCGTAACGGGGAGCGCAACGGCGCTCCCCGGTGGCTCTTTGTCGGTGGAGGCCAGGGTGGGCTCCTGGCCCTCCCATGGGGGGATATAATTACAGGGAGCGTGACAGTGCTTCCCGACTTTGCTTTGGGCCCAGGGATGGGGTCCCGGGCCCCCTTTGGTCACATTCATGGGGGTAGCGATACGGCGCCCCCTCACCAGGGTTGACTTCTCTTTGGGGGCAGCCCCTGGGACCTGACACACCCTGGGGGCATCTCTGATACAGGTGACAGAGCCCCATGTGCTTTGTTGTTGGTCTTCTTAGGGGTTAAAGGTCGCCTAACTTTCAGGGCAATATCTCAGCCCCTGGGGGTCCGATCTTCTTCATTTTCACGTCTTCTTGCTCCTGGTGGCGTCCACCAGCCACTGGGAGCAGTCTTCTTCACCCTCCTTTTCTCCAAGAGGGTGCACCCTGCAGGGAGCGGTCTTCACTGGCTCCCTGTACCAGCCTTTCACCTGGCTCTCCTCCTGAGCCTCTCTTCTCTCTGCGCAGAGGCCCCTGCTTCTGCGCACTGGCCCTGGACTCTTCTCCTTGTGCGGTTCAGGGCCCAGGGGGCATTCAGGGGATTCCTCTCTCCAACTGTCCATTGTCAAGCTCCAGCACCTCCTGCCTCAGCAGACCACACCCCAGAGAGAGCTTCTCTTCCTGTGCAAGCACCTTTTAAAAGTTGAGTTGGGGGTTGGAAGTTAGTCTCAGTTTGTCCTATCAAACAGCGACACATCACTTCACCTCCCTTGCTCCCTCCTTCTTGTCCAGCCTCTGGGTTTGTTCAAGATGGCGTTGTCCAGTGTCTCTGACAAAAAAAACCTTCCCCCCTCGCTGCCTTCCCTCCTTGATGCAGCCTGGTGCCTGGCACCCAGTGATAGCTGCTGAAGGATGAGCCTGTAGCCCCACCCATCTTCTCTTTGTGGAGAAGAGACCTTAGCTTGTGAAAGAAAGGTTATCAATCCATCCAGCTGAAGTCAGCCCTCATCCAGGGTCTGGCTATGGCTGGCTCTGAGAAATATGACAGTCCTGAATGACCCAAAAGCACTACAAATATGACTTTGGACTCTGCAGAATACTCTTTTTCACATCCATTACAATGGACTTTAGTGCATGTCTGGAATCTGTAGGCCTTCGGAAAGTAAAACTAGCCCATGTGCTCCCTATCTCCTTAAGAGAATAATTGAATACACACTGTAAAGCACACTGACTTTCCCTGGCATGTTTCTTCCCACTGTATAAAGCCTATTCCATGTCACCACCCAATTCTGCATAAGTCCTACTGCACATGTCTATCTGCACCTTCTCTTTGGCTGCACACACTAGGAATCTCCCCTGCGCAGGCCCTACGCATGTGCACACGCATGTATACTTGTGTCTGCATGTAACCAGCCCGGTGTCCCTTACTCCAGCTTCTGTGCAGTGGCCTGGCCAAGCTAGGGGGACACCAGTAAAATCCCCATGCAGTCCCTTACATCCTGAGTTCACTGTGGGTGAGTCCTAATTTATGAGGCTCCCCCACAATAAAAGCTCAACAAGTAGGTGCTCAAAAAGCAAAAAATCCAGGCGGCCCATAGTGTCAAAACCACCTTCTAACACACGCCGCTGATTCCTACAGGGAACTTAAACTAAAGCAATGCCTATGGTAAACGTTTTTTTGATAAATATAACTTAATTATAGAAAAGAAGCCACTAATTGTCCTTTCCTAACCTAGAATCATGGTCATAAAGAAATAAATCTCAATTGAATCAAAAGCACTTGTTTTCCTATATAAGCTAAAGTTACATTAATCACTCCTAGAAGAAATATTAAAGCTGTTTATTATTTCTTAAAGCTTATTTTTTTCTTTTTAGTAGCACATATTTTTACCAAAACATATACACAAACACAAATATACACAATTTATACAATACAAACAAACAACATTTAAAAAATAACCAATTTGCTGGTCTAAACAGCCCACAACTATTTCAATAGAAGGACGTTGACTTATAATTATGTCACAACATTCCCTATATCCAGTCATCAACAAAAAGCATATAAGAGCTTCAAAGGGTCAATTCCTTTCTCCCTCTAAAATATATCAGGTTCCTTATTCATATAATGACATATATTGTATCTCGATTTTCTTATGTTGATGCCTTTATATATGCAGTCGACGTGTTTCAGCCTTTTTCTTAGTTCAGGCATCTTCAGGACTTTAGGGCAATTCAACCAATGAATTCCTATAGGTTAAGATGTAAATTGACTATTAGTGTAATCTCAGTCATCAATTCTATTATCATGTGAACACACACCACTCAACAAAGAGGCTTAAAACTCTTAAAAAACAATTCAATGTTGTTAGAACTGGCTATTTCTGGTAGGCTAAGGCTGACGCCAAAGCCAGGCAGAAACTACCATTCTAGTCAGGGCAAGGAAGTCACACGCCAAGATAACCTCTGCTCACCCCCTTGGTAGCTTGGCACAAGCAGTAAGGCTAAACTCGGAGGCAATGTGTAAAGCATTTGCGCCAGCGCACAACAGCAACAACATACTAGGCACACCACAAAAGAGACTCCACACAAGGTTATTATAAAAATAACTTTTGTATTGTAAAAACATATCAGATAAAATCACACATATACATTGTGCCAACTGGCACAGGCAATATTCACAGGGATTATGTACACAAGACAGGGCCACAAGGGCCACTGTCATATTCAGATATAGCACTTCTAGATAAAATGTAGAATATAAAATCACTTCTAGAATGAATGTAACATAAAATAATAATCAAAGATAACAACCAGTAACCACTGGTAACAGGAACCAGGACCTTACTAGGACCACCTGTACTAGGAAAGCAGAACCACCTAAGTATCACACAGCATTAGGGGCCTAAGAAAGAATACATTACTCATGATGTAATAAACCTACATTCAGAGGAGTAGAAAAGACAACCACCTAAGTATCACTCAGCATTTAGGGGTCTAAGAAAGAATACATTACTCATGATGCAATAAACCTACATTCAGAGGAGTAGAAAAGACAACCACCTAAGTATCACTCAGCATTTAGGGGTCTAGGAAAATGACACATTACCCATGATGCATAAACACATTCATAGGAGTAATAAAGAGAAACACATGATGCCATAAACATTCAGAGGTGTTAAGAATAGAGCACATGATGCAATAAAATACATTCAGGGGTGCAGCGCAAGAAGACACATGATGACTAACCATTCAGAGGTGCAGCGCATGGGAAGAAGACACATAATGCATAAACATTCAGCGGTGCCATAACATAAGTCAATAGCGCAAAAACACACAGTAGGCAATTACTATCTAAAAGCATAGAAATCACATTGCGCCAACACTACATAAGCCACTACCTGTGGCAGTCCCTAGGCCAACTGGCCTTGTGGGGCAAAGATGCCCTGAGTCCAATGTCAGGGCGCGCTGCCATGCAGCGCCAGTCACAGAGTACAAAAGCCTAAACGTGGCAGTTGCCCACAAAGTGCTGGGCAACTGTGTACATCACAGAAAGGCCTAAACGGTGCAGCTGCCCACTAATTGCTGGAAAGCTGGGAAAATCATCAACACTGCGGCAGGGCTCTCACTAGCCCTCAGGCGCAAACTGCGCCACGCTGGAGCCACACAGGCTCTGGACAAAATATGGCCCCTCTGAGCCACACAGGCTCTCTCAGACTGCGGGGGGGGGGGGGTCGTTGGAGCTCTCAGGCTCTGGCACAAAACATGCCTTCAGGGAGCCTCTCAGGGCTCTGGACTGCGTTGGGGCGACCCGCTGCCAACTGGGGCCGCCCTAATTGCACCACCAACACTGGACCCCACGGGGCCCTCAAAACACGTTGGGGCGACCCACTGCCAACTGGGGCCGCCCTTGAAGCCCTCATGGCTTCCGACAAACAAGCAGCGCGAACTCGCGCTACTGCGGGGGGGGGGCGGACACGGACAATGTGTCCCGGCGCCCCTCCCCTGCTCCATTCTGCCCAGCCCCAGCCCAGACTCACCGGGCTCTCCTGTGCGGGGCTCATCCGGGCAGCGGCTCCTTCTTCTGGCCAGCGCGGGGCTCCTCTTCCACCACGGAGCCCCGCCGGCCCGCTCAGACGCTCTCGGCCGCTCCTCTCGCTGCAGGGCTCCCTCCGCTCACGGGAGCCCTGCAGACCAGCCGCCATCACTCGTCCTTCTTCTTCTCCCCCGGGCAGCTTCTCTCCTCTCGGGCTGCGGGGGCGGGACTTCCGGCTGGCCGCGCTCAGGCAGGCAGGTGGGCAGGCATTAAAGATATCGGCGTGGGCAGCCGAACTAAAAGCAAAGTTGGCAATAAGCGAGGTGGGCACTCGCAAAGTAAATAATCCAATAAGCGGGGTGGCACCCGCCAATCCTCACGCAAGATGCGTGCAACGAAACGCTCAAAACGCCGCCAGGAGCGCTCTCAAGCGCTAGGATCACAGCACAGCGCTCCCAGGCGCCAAAGGTCCCCAGGGCAGACCCCTACAGCAAGATGGGTCCCTAGAAAGCTCAAGAAGCCCAGCAAAAGTCCTTAAAGATGCAGCCAGGCAGGGGGACAGCCAGGAAGAGTCCCCCAGCAGTCCATCAAGTGTCCAGGAGCTGGGCAGGGCCCAGGGATCCCCCTGAGCCCCAGCAGCAGCATGCTCCTGGCAGATTCAAGTTGAAAACAAGAACATTTTGGAAGGGGATACAACCCCTTCTTATACAGTGCAAAACCTTTGAAGTCCTTTGAAGCAGGCAGTGTGAGAACCAGCTGGACTGGTTTAGAGGGAAGTCCCCTTCAGTATCAGGGACAGAGGTGTCAGTCGCCCAGCGGGAGGTGGAGCCAGCTTTGTAGTTACACAGGAACAGCCCTTCACTATCAGGTGCCATCTCCTCCCACTTCCCTGGCAGCAGATGCTGCCTTTCATCCATGGGCTGACTCAGACAACCTCCTGGGCTCTCCAGACCCTGTCATCCTCAAACCAGACAGTCAATCCACAAGCAGGCCCATGCACTCTGGGCCAGGCTCACCAGCCAATCACACGCTAGCAACAACCTACACAAATATGCCAAATTCCAAAAGTAGGACTTCTAGACTAGACACAGTCACGTTGCATACATCATTTTGCAGCATTCACTCTCACGAGTTGATACATACCAAACTCGCCCCTGCACTCCCCACACACCAGGAACTACCATGGGCATACATACTCCCCATTCATTCCTATGGGAGGGCAGGTCACTCACCACACATACAGAGAGCTCATGCACTTTACACTGTACCACAGTGAAAAAGTGCGCAGAGGCCTAAAATCACCAACACCAGGTTCCATAAATAGGCTAGGAAAACGCAAAAAGTCTAGGGATGAACCTGCCTAATGGGCCGGGTCCAACAAATGTAATCTGATTCCGTCGAGGTAATTGGCAGCACATAATGAATTAAGTCTAACACCCAAAGTGACCGGGGTATATTAAACAATTAGAGGTCCAAGAAATTGTATTAACTCAAGATCACTACACACCATTAAAGCCCTTATCACCCACACGTGACTGGTTCCTCATCAAAGGCCCTCTTATATATGGACCACGTACCTTAGGTCAACATCTCTTGTAAAACAATCCAACCAATTAGGTCTCTTTATAGCTCTCAAAGATTTTAGTCATCTTATGATGGCCTGTCTTCCTAGTCACATGGGCACATTTGAATGTGACGAAAATGAGGATCAGTGTCGAATCAAATGGCACTGTGCCCTTGGTGGCACTCCTGTAGAGAATTAAACTCTTTGTAGTTCAGTTTGTGCCAAAACGTAATAAATCAAAATCAATGAAATTCTTCTGAAAGTTTAATCAATAGTATGCATTCCAGATTAAATTCATCAGAATGGAATCCAAATCATAACATCTCTTCATTAATGGTGCATCTTTTAACAATTCATCCGATTATGGAACTTGCGTCCCAATGCATTTTGGGACTTGTGCCTGTCTTCAGGGGACTGGTACACAATCCATAAGCAAAGTATATAATATTCAGGAGTGGATACTCAGGCTCAAACAACATGAGAGTGAAGGGATCTCAAATCAGTGGTAGGGTGACTTGGTAAACCAAGTGAAAATGTGCTCAGCTTTGCGGGATGGATGGAAACAAGATAAGTGAAATAAACACCACATGGACGTGCTGAGTCTAAAACACCCGAATTGCATTCCCTTCCTGCTACGCTTTGGGCTACGGGTCCGAATGATGTTGGTCTGCTCCAAATTCCACCTTACGTGTTTACTGTCAAGCCTAATGTTAAATTACCACACATTCCTCAGTATAAAATTTCCAACGATGGTGAAAGAGCTTTGTTGGCTATCGTCTATGATTTAGTTCAGAATGGTGTGGTTGAATAAACAAGAGGAAATGTTTGCAATAATCCTGTTCTACCTGTTCTTTAACGCACTGATACTTCTCAGCCTCCTGTATATCGTCTTGTGATTGATCTTTGGGAGGTCAACAAAATTGTTTTACCCCAGTTTCCTGTCGTCCCAGATATCGCTGCCTTGCTCACAATGATACCTGCTTCAGCTGTCTGGTTCTCAGTTATTTACCTCAAAAATGCTTTCTTCAGCATTCCTATTGCTTTGCTAAGGAGAGTAGGGATATTTTTGGCTTCTCTCTTGGAGGCCGAAGTTTGCGATTCAAACGTGCACCTCAAGGCTATTGTGAGAGTCCCTCCATTTATAGTCAGGCTTTGAAATCTCATCTTGATGCTTTCACTTTGCCCCCAGGTGCCACTCTTATTCAGTATGTGGATGATTTGTTGGTCGCTGCTGATTCAGAGGATGTTTGTGACGTAAATAATTAATTTACTCTCTTAATTTCTATGCAGGTAAGTACTTAATCAATAATAACTCAATCGGAAAGAAAGAAAACAGAGTCCGTGGTGTTAGAGTTCTTAGGGGTTTTATTCCTTAAAAAGGAATGGTCAAGACCAGGATATCATGTTCTGACCACCACAGGGGTGTCAGAAGGGATAGAGAGCGCGCTGCATTTTATTAACAGTACATAGCTTATATACTTAATTCAGGTCATAGGAAACAGTTATAGTAGGCGTAACAGCTGAGAGAAAACAAGATAACAGTATTCACGTGTTACTAGTACGTAATCAGAAGGCGTGGACTAGGCGTGAACTGGAGGTGTGTGCTAGAAACGTCACAGGTAGGTGTCACAAAAGGGGTGGCACTAACAGAAATGTTGCAATGTCAGCAGAAATTGGAAACTTGGATGCGCGCGCAGCTGCATGACGTGTGAATGACGTGTAACTGGAGGGTGCAGGGGACTTGACATTTACACTTACGGAAAGAGACAGAAGTCTGGCATGTCAGATCAATTTGTACTTCTATCATATCTGATATCTGATGTTTAGAAACCATGTTATCTGGACGGAAAGGTCTCTAGGGCAAAAGCTATTCTATACTAACTGTGAGTGCGTGTATAAGCGCCTAAGTGTCTGCATGAGAAGCGTGGGGGCATGGGCCTTCCATGGGAGCATGGTAACAATGGCTATGAATTACTTGAATTACTTGCACAGAGACAGGCCGGCCCTTTGGCTCTGCAGCTGAGGGGGATGTTTACTGAAACTAGCAGGCAGGAATGTATTTTCGGGGAGCGGAACAGATAACTCGAAGGTTATAGTCAATCTTGGCAGGCAGCAGGCTGAGCTGAGCGCGAGGGGCCGCGCTGAAAGTAAGTCAGAGTTCACGGGTACAGAGGCAGCCTGGGCAGAGGCCCTTGGAGTCAGAAGCCAGAAAAGAGGCTCGGTGGCAGAAATTCAGGGCCTACTTAGCTAGAGCTGAAAAACGGAGAAGTACACCACAAAAAGACGTTGGCATGGCATACTTAGGAACGGACCATTCGACCCATTCAGGGTGGGTCTGAAAGAGGACATGTTAACGTTAGACGCAAATGTATTTGCGTCTTCATAGCTGGTACAGGAGGGAAGTTACATGCACTTTTAACTCGTACATGGAGACGGTGGGGTACACGCTAGGGAACACAACTTGACCATAAAATTTATATTTCCTCATTCCCTCCTTGTTCCCTACGGACCCTTCATGATATATCGATCATCATAAATTGATCAGTTTGTTCTTGTAACATAATTTGTTCATCTCTCTTCCGTTGTCTATTTGAGAGAAAACTGGAATGTTCAATGCACGATGTGGCACACAGTCCACATATCGCCGGCCCACACTGTAGGCACAGGCAGCAGCTGAATACTATGACAAGGCCAAAACCTAGGAAGGATAGGATCTTCCATCCCCAAGCAGTTAACGTTGTCCAGAACCAACCGGACCAAGTCCAGGTGCCTGGATTCTGATGTATCTGATTTGCAATTTTATGCAGACGGGTAATAGCTTGATAGACAGATGGCGCGTTTTGTGGGATGAAAACGCAGCAACTTGACCCGATGACCTTACAGGCTCCACCTCTATCTGCCAAGATGACGTCAATAACAAGACGATTTTGAAGGACAACAACCCGTATAGCAGATTGCTCCTCTGTTAGATTACCTAAGGCGGAGGCAGTTTCATGTACTACAGCTTCAAGTGTTCTGGTTAATCTACGTATTAATTTACTGTTTTGGACAGGTCCTAAAAAGAAAAAGAATCCTTTATTGAAATCAGTGTACTGTTCCCATGCCGTTTCTGTGTAGTCGACAAGTGGGATATCTCTTCTGGGTCTATTCTTTACTAGATTTGTGTTTCTGTGGTAATCAGGAGGGGCTAGAAAAACGGGTGGCAGAAGGAATGCAATATAGCAGGTACCATCCCAATCTGGAGGCAAGCGTATGTATGCGGTATGACCACAAACAAAATAAGAGTGACTGATAGCTTTGAAGGACGATTTACCATGATCACTGAATTCGACCACAGTAGTGCATTTACTATGACCTAAGTGTACTGAACCTTTCTTTTTGACACATAATTCACCAGTGACTGGCAATACTAGCATATGGGGCAGACCTGGTGCAGCTTCGGATTCAACAGTAAGGATCATGAGGCTAATTGTGTAGTTGCCTAATCCATATACTTCATTTTCTAGATCAGTTCCTATTCGAGTGGGGAGTCCCTCCTTATCAGGGTAACAGACGTCGAGCAGGACTAAGTTCAAGTTTCCCCAAACCCAGCCCCCATCGAAAACAGCAATATCAGGATCTAAGGAATTAATTATTTTAAACCATGCACCACAGGAGCCATTGTGAGTGAACGGATACGGAAAGAGGGGAAGGGCTCCCTTGTAATTCTGGTAGGGAGGGAGTCGGCCACATATCCAGCAGTCTGTAGCATTGTTAGTCTGATGGGAGTGGTGTAACATACTAATGAATGTGTTGTTGCGCAACGCAAGTCTGTATGATCGTTCATGTGGAGGTAACTCACTAAAAGTGTGTTCAGCAGAGACATTGTAAACAGATTGTTCACGCCTGAAAATAGGGTAGTAGATAGGTAGCAGAATGCTAGCAACAATAATTAAAACACTCAGAATAAACATGATTAATAGTGTCACTATACAGTGACTACGAAGTGATTTACAATATGCACGTTTCTTGTACTCTCTCTCTCTCTCTCTATTTCGATCTAGGGGATACATGTCAGAAACTATTTAACCGATTCACCTAGGGGAGGACTTAAACAATTAAACTGTCTGACTTGCTAGATCGGAGTTTCGACCTGTACTCCTCTTGGGGAGTTTTTTCTCGTTCGGTAACTGTAAAGTCTTTTGGCTCAACACAGTCTTTGGTGGGGGTGGACGAGTCTCGGTCTGGTTTCAGTTCATGAAATTTTTTCACATGACTCGTATGGACCCACCCCTTTCTCCCTTCGATCTTCACGGCGGTCCTCGTGGTGAGAAGGACGGTCTTCGGGGATTTCCAGCGGGGCTCCAGCGGACTCTTCCTATCAAAATTTCGCACCAATACTAGGTCCCCAGGACGGACATCGTGCGGCTTTACATCAGTGTTGTCAGGGAAGGCTGCGGCAACCTGTGAACGACATGATTGGAGTGCAGACATCAAGGAGGCAAGGTAATCTGTCAACATATTACAATCAACATCAGTGATCTTTTTAGGAATGGGCGTCCCCCACATATTCGGTGGTCTGCCAAAAACCACTTCGTACGGGGATAGCCCTGATCTCGAGTGGGCGACCATTCTCATGTAGAACAGTGCCACGGGCAGGGCGACTATCCAGTCGACCCCTTTCTCCTGACATATCTTTGCAAGGCGGATCTTTAGTGTCTGGTTATGCCTTTCTACAAGGCCTGCGGCTTCGGGGTGTCGGACACAATGAAACTTCCACTGGTATCCTAACAGTAAAGAAACTTGTTTCATTAGCTCGGACGAGAAGGGTTGTCCGTTATCTGAGTACACGACACGAGGCAAACCGTATCGTGGGAAGAATTCACGAACCAACTGCCGGGCAGTGGTCGGAGCAGTATAATCTGGGACTGGGTATGCTTCGGTCCAGCGGGACAGAGCACAAACAACTACAAGGACATACTTGAATCCTCGACAACGGTTCATCTGAATATAATCCATTTGGAGGACTTCAAAAGGGTGATCGGGAGGATGAAATCCACCTTGCTCTACAGGGACGCTTTTACCTGGGTTGAACTGACAACAGATCATGCAAGTACGCACTTTCTGTTTTGCTGCTGCTCGTAAGTGTTTATTGTTCCAAAGATTTTGTAAACTGTCTAACATTGCTTTCTCTCCTACATGTGCTGGGCTATGTGCTGTATTAATCATGACTTGAACCATAGAGTCAGGGAGAAACCATGTAGATTTTCCCTTCGTCATCCAACCTTGATCTGTCTGGATCCCTCCTAGTTCAATCCATCTCTTTATTTCTTCTGGGGTAGCATGTGCCTGAATATCAATTACATCTAGAGCGGGATCCTTGACTGCCATACACTTTGTCGGTACTATTGTCTTTGTCACATCAGTTGTCTGGGTGTGAGTCAGTGCTGTATGTTTTGCTGTCTGGTCTGCCAGGTCGTTACCCTGGGAAACAGAATCTGTGACTTTAGTATGTGCTTTACACTTCATAACAGATATACCTGAAGGCAGATGTATTGCTTCTAACAGTGCTTGAATGAGGAGACCGTGTTGGATCTTGGCACCATGAGAGGTCAGGAAACCTCGTTCTTGCCATAACATGCCGAAGTCGTGTACGACTCCGAACGCATAACGGGAATCAGTGTATATGTTAACATTTCTGTTCTTGGCTAGTATACAAGCTCGGGTCAGAGCGATGAGTTCTGCTGCTTGAGCAGACAGTGTGTCAATACGATGTGTTTCTTTAACTTCAGTTTCAGTGGTCACTGCATATGCGGCCACTAATTCTCCTGTACTTGTTCTCATGCATGAACCGTCCACATAAAGTGTCAGGTCTGGATTTGTCAGTGGGACATCTGTTAAGTCTCGTCGTGGCTTTGTTACTGCATTAATGATTTCTATACAATCATGCGGGGCTGGATCTGTCATAATTGAAGGTAAACAGTACAGATACACTGCCTAAAAACAGTGCAGACCGGACTTGTGTACCCAAACCCGTCTAGATACGTCCCAGCAATGGTACTCACCGGGAAGCACGGAAACAGAAGGCCTCGGAAAACTCGACTGGACTCGACACGACACTTCGGAAAACTTCGGAAAACTTCGGAAAAACTTCGGAAACCTGGTGGGCCTCTTGACACCTCGGACCTTGCTTCTTTCGGCTAGGCTCTGGTCGGGATCCTCCGCACTCCTCACCGCCTCATCTGGGTACTGATCGCAGTCTTCGTCACCTCCGTGGGTCAGAGGGAGATGCAGGAAATCCTGCCGGTGACGTAAATAATTAATTTACTCTCTTAATTTCTATGCAGGTAAGTACTTAATCAATAATAACTCAGATCGGATGAAAAAAGACAGAGTCCGTGGTGTGAGAGTTCTAAGGGGTTTTATTCCTTAAAAAGGAATGGTCTTGGCCAAGATATCATGTTCTGACCACCACACAGGGTGTCAGAAGGGATCGAGCGCTACATTTTATTAACAGTACATAGCTTATATACTTATTTTGCATCATTGGAAACAGTATAGAAGGCGTAACAGCTGAGAGAAGGCAAGATAACAGTATACACGTGGTATATGTGCGTAATCAAGAGGCGTGAACTAGAGGTGTGTTCTGGAAACGTCACTGATAGGTGTCACAAAGGGGTGGCACTAACAGAAAATGTGGCAATGTCAGCAGAAATCGGAAGCTTGGATGCGTGCGCAGCTGTATGACGTGTAATTGGAGGGGTGCAGGGGACTTGACATTTACACTGACGGAAAGAGACAGAAGTCTGGCATGTCAGATCAACTTGTGCTTCTATCATATCTGATATCTGATGTTTAGGAACTAAGCTATCTGGGCAGAAAGGTCTCTAGAGCAGAAGCTATTCTATACTTGCTGTGAGTGCGTGTATAAGCGCCTGAGTGTCTGTATGAGAGGCGTGGGGCATGGGGCCTTCCATGGAAGCATGGCAACGAAGCTATGAATTACTTGCACAGAGACAGGTCGGCCCTTTAGCCCTGCAGCTGAGGAAGGATGTTTACTGAAGCTAGCAGGAAGGAATGTATTTTCGGGGAGGGAAACAGATAACTCGAAGGTTATAGTCAATCTTGGCAGGCAGCAGGCTGAGCCAAGCACGGAGGGCCGCGCTAGAAGTAAGTCAGAGTTCACGGGTACGGGGGCTGCCTGGGCAGAGATTTCTCGGAGTCAGAAGCCAGAAAAGAGGCTCGGTGGCAGAGATTCAGGGCCTACTTCAGCCAGGGCTGAAAAACATAGGAGTACACTACAAAAAGACGTTGGCATAGCATACTTAGGAGCGGACCATTCAACCCATTCATGGTGGGTCTGAAAGAGGACATGTTAACGTTGGACGCAAATGTATTTGCGTCTTCATAGCTGGCACAGGAGGGAAGTTACATGCACTTTAACTCGTACACGGAGTCGGTGGGGTACTCGCTAGGGAACACAACTTGACCAGAAAATTTATATTACCTCATTCCCTCCTTGTTCCCTACGGACCCTTCATGATATATCGATCCTCATAAATCGATCGGTTTGTTCTTGTAACATTATATGTTCATCTTTCTTTCTTTGACTGTTCGAGAGACAACTGGAATGTTCAATGCACGATGTGGCACACAGTCCACATATCGCTGGCCCACACTGTAGGCACAGGCAGCAGCTGAATACTATAACAAGGCCAATGCCTAGGAATGATAAGATCTTCCATCCCCAAGCTGTTAACGTAGTCCAGAACCAACCGGACCAAGTCCAGGTGCCTGGATTCTGATGTATCTGTTTTGCAATTTTATGCAGACGGGTAATAGCTTGATAGACAGATGGTGCGTTTTGTGGGATGAAAACGCAGCAACTTGACCCGATGACCTTACAGGCTCCACCTCTATCTGCCAAGATGACGTCAATTACAAGACGATTTTGAAGGACAACAACCCGTATAGCAGATTGCTCCTCTGTTAAGTTACCTAAGGCGGAGGCAGTTTCATGTACTACTGCTTCGAGTGTTCTAGTTAATCTACGTATTAATTTACTGTTTTGGACAGGTCCTAGAAAGAAAAAGAATCCTTTATTGAAATCAGTGTACTGTTCCCATGCCGTTTCTGTGTAGTCGACAAGTGGAATATCTCTTTTGGGTCTATTCTGTACTAGATTCGTATTTCTATGGTAATCTGGGGGAGCTAGAAAAACAGGTGGCAGAAGGAATGCAATATAACAGGTACCATCCCAGTCTGGAGGCAAACGTATGTATGCGGTATGACCACAAACAAAATAGGAGTGACTGGTAGCTTTAAAGGACGATTTACCATGGTCACTGAATTCGACCACAGTAGTGCATTTACTATGACCTACGTGTACTGAACCTTTCTTGCTAACACATAGTTCACCTGTGACTGGTAATACTAACATATGGGGCAGAACTGGAGCAGCTTCGGATTCAACAGTAAGGATCATAAGGCTAATTGTGTAATTACCTAATCCATATACTTCATTTTCTAGATCAGTTCCTATTCGAGTGGGAAGTCCCTCTTTATCAGGGTAACAGACGTTGAGCAGGACTAAATTCAAGTTTCCCCAAACCCAGCCCCCATCGAAAACAGCAATATCAGGATATAAGGAATTAATTATTTTAAACCATGCTCCACAGGAGCCATTGTGAGTGAACGGGTACGGAAAGAGGGGCAGAGCTCCCTTGTAATTCTGGTAGGGAGGGAGTCGGCCACATATCCAGCAGTCTGTAGCATTATTTGTCTGATGGGAGTGGTGTAACATACTAATGAATGTATTGTTGCGCAGCGCAAGTCTGTAAGAGAGTTCATGTGCAGGAAGTTCACTAAAAGTGTGTTCAGCAGAGACATTGTAAACAGATTGTTCACGCCTGAAAATAGGCCAATATATAGGTAGCAGAATGCTGGCAATAATAATTAGAATACTTAGAAAAAACATTATTAACAACGTCACTATACAGTGACTACGCAGTGATTTACAGTATGTACGTTTCTTTGCTTCTCTCTCTCTCTCTCTATCTCGATCTAGGGGATACATGTCAGAAACTATTTAACCGATTCACCTAGGGGAGGACTTAAACAATTAAACTGTCTGACTTGCTAGATCGGAGCTTCATACGGTACAGTTCTTGGGGAGTCTTTTCTCGTTCGGTAACGGTAAAGTCCTTTTCCTCAACACAGTCTTTGGTGGGGGTGGACGAGTCAGAGTCCTGTTTTAGTCCGTTTTTTAGTTCATTGCAAAGTTTGATGTGACTCGTATGGACCCACCCCTTTCTCCCCTCTATCTTCACGGCGGTCCTGGTTGTAAGGAGGACGGTCTTCGGAGACTTCCAACGGGGTTCCAGCGGACTTTTCCGGTCGAAATTCCGGACGAGTACCAGGTCCCCAGGACGGACCTCATGCGCCTTTACATCGGTGTTGTCAGGGAAGGCTGCGGCAACCTGTGAACGACATGATTGGAGTGCAGACATCAAGGAGGCAAGGTAATCTGTCAACATATTGCAATCAACATCAGTTATTTTCTTCGGAATGGGCGTCCCCCACATATTCGGTGGTCTGCCAAAGACCACTTCGTACGGGGATAGCCCTGATCTTGAGTGGGCGACCATTCTCATGTAGAATAGTGCCACGGGCAGGGCGACTATCCAGTCGACCCCTTTTTCCTGACAGATTTTGGCAAGGCGGATTTTTAGTGTCTGATTATGCCTTTCTACAAGGCCGGCTGCTTCGGGATGTCGGACACAGTGGAACCTCCACTGATATCCTAGCAAAAGGGAAACCTGTTTCATCAACTCGGACGAGAACGGCTGTCCGTTATCTGAATACACGACACGGGGCAAACCGTACCGTGGGAAGAATTCACGAACCAACTGTCTGGCAGTGGTCGGAGCAGTGTAGTCTGGGACTGGGTATGCTTCGGTCCAGCGGGACAGAACACAAACGATTACAAGGACATATTTAAAACCTCGACAACTGTTCATCTGGATATAATCCATCTGGAGGATTTCAAAAGGGTGATCGGGAGGATGAAATCCTCCTTGCTCTACAGGGACGCTTTTACCTGGATTGAACTGACAACAGATCATGCAAGTACGCACTTTCTGTTTTGCTGCTGCTCGTAAGTGTTTGTTGTACCAGAGATTCTGTAAACTGTCTAACATCGCCTTCTCTCCTAGATGTGCCGGGCTGTGTGCTGTATTTATCATGACTTGAACCATTGAGTCAGGGAGAAACCATATAGATTTTCCCTTCGTCACCCAACCTTGATCTGTCTGAATCCCTCCTAGTTCAGTCCATTTCTTTATTTCATCTGGAGTAGCATGTGTCTGAATGTCAATTACGTCTAGGGCGGGATCTCTAACTGTCATACACTTTGTCGGTACTATTGTCTTTGTCACATCAGTAATCTGGATGTGAGTCAGTGCTGTATGTTTTGCTGTCTGGTCTGCCAGGTCGTTACCCTGGGAAACAGAATCTGTAACTTTAGTATGTGCTTTACACTTCATGACTGATATGCCCGAGGGCAAATGTATTGCTTCTAACAGTGCTTGAATGAGGGGACCGTGTTGAATCTTGGCCCCATGAGAGGTCAGGAAACCTCGTTCTTGCCAGAGGACTCCGAAGTCGTGTACAACTCCGAAGGCATAACGGGAATCAGTGTATATGTTAACATTTCTGTTCTTGGCTAGTATACAAGCTCGGGTCAGAGCGATGAGCTCTGCTGCTTGAGCAGACAGTGTATCAATACGATGTGTTTCTTTAACTTCAGTTTCAGTGGTCACGGCATACGCGGCCACTAATTCTCCTGTACTTGTTCTCATGCATGAACCGTCCACATAAAGTGTCAGGTCTGAATTTGTCAATGGGACATCTGTTAAATCTCGTCTAGGCTTTGTTACTGCATTAATGATTTCTATACAATCATGTGGGGCTGGATCTGTCATAACTGTTGGTAATAGTGTTGCGGGGTTCAGGATACTGCAGCGTCTGATTTCTATGTGTGGCTGGAATAGTGTTAATTCATAACCTGTCAGTCGTGCTATAGTCAAGTGTTGAGTCTGGGTTCTGTTTAACAAAACCTCTACAGAATGTGGTACTTGAACTGTTAACTGATGACCTAAAACAATTGAATCACTTTGTCTTATTGCTAACGCTGTTGCTGCTACTGACTTTAAGCACGCAGGGAGTGCTTGGGCTACTGAATCCAATGTACTAGAAAAATAAGCACAAGGCTTATGTGAACCTGCTTGATCTTGAGTGAGGACAGACAATGCTGTACCGTCACGTTCTGTAACAAAAAGTGTAAACGGTTTGCTGTAACATGGTGTTGCTAAAACTGGTGCTTGACATAAGGCTTTCTTTAAGTCTTCAAAAGCTTGTGTGTGTTCTTGAGTCCAAGGGAGGGCAGTCGAAGTCGCTGCCTCCTGTGTCGTTAACTGGATGAGTGGCTTTGCTAGAAATGCATACTGGGGAATCCATTGTCTGCAGTACGAGGTGAGGCCTATGAAGGCCCGCACTTCCTTTTGTGTCTGGGGTTGTGGCATATTTGCAATTAACTGGATGCGATCGGGAGTGAGCTGTCTCCCCACTTTGGACAGCAAGTGACCCAAGTACACAACTTGCTGAACACAGAATTGTAGCTTCGAAGGAGACACCTTGTGTCCCTTGTCGGCCAGAAAGTGTAGGACTGTCAGTGATGCTTTTTCACATTCGGGCTCACTTCGTGCGGTGATCAGCAGATCATCGACGTATTGCAGTAAAGCGGTGTTAACTGGCATTTGAATACAATCTAGTTGTCTTTTCAGGGCTTGACTATAGATGCTGGGGCTTTCTGTGAATCCTTGAGGAGCGCGCGAAAATTTGAAACTGCGTCCATTTAAACTGAATCCGAAGAGATATTGGCTCTCTGGATCAATAGGCACGCTGAAGAAGGCGTTCTTGAGATCAATTACAGTAAAGAACGTTGCTTCTGAATCAATAGCAGTCAATAGAGAGGAGATATCGGGGACCACAGGATACTGTGGAATAATGCATTTATTCAATTCTCGAAGATCAATCACCAGCCGATATACTGGCGGTGCATTGGGATCAGTACGTTTAAGAATCGGAATGATGGGTGAATTACAGATATTGGAGTCGGTCTCGACGACCACTCCTTGGGCAATGAGCTCTTCAATGATTTTCAGTAAAGCCACTACAGCATCGGGTGGTAACTTATATTGTCTGATTCTGGGTAATACAGCACCTGCCTTGAGTGTAACGCGGTATGGTGTAATGTGCATACAACCTACATCAGTTGGGCCTTTTGCCCACAAGTAATCAGGTACATTTTTTAATCTGACATCAAATTCACGCAAAACATAATGACCCTTGAAATCCCGCAGAAAGAGTCTAACTCCCTCCGGGGAACAGCATATTATAGCTCCTAGAGCCTTCAATGTTTTAATTCCTAACAGATTTTCTGGACATGATTTCGTGAGTAACAGGTCTGTAACACGTGATAATGGACCCACAGCCAGGGGGACTGGTTCGGATACTTCATTTACAATAGGCTGTCCTGAAAAACCCAGGGAAACATTCTGTGAGCCTGAGAGGGGTGCCCCTGGAACTTCATCATGACTTATTGTAGTGCGACTTGCCCCTGTGTCAATTAAAAACTTTCTGTCTTTTCCCAATACTTGACTGTGTACATAAGGACCTTCTTGATCTACAGGAATCTCAATAAGAGGCAAGCCACATTCCCTCTCTAGGCTGTTTCATGTATATCGGGAATATTCGGGGTAAGCAGACTGGGCATACTGGTACATCTGCTGTGAAACTTGCTGAGTTGCGGCAATGGGCTGTGGCTGTGGTACTGCTACGGTCTGTGCTGGAGTCGAGGAAGCATGCATAGGCTGTGTATTCTGTGTAGACTGATGCTGGTTATGGTCTTGTCTAGGCGGATGCGGTCTTTCTTTAGTTTTACCGGTCGCTATGTTATGTTTCAGAACTGGGCATTCGTGTACGTAGTGACCTGGCTGCTTGCAATAATTGCATGTCCCTTTAACGGGAGCTGCAGTGTGACTTGTCTGGGTCGTACCCTTTCTGTGTCCGTCGGATGGGACTGTCTGAGCTACTAACATTTTCATCTTTGTGTCTTTCATGCGTTTTTGTTCCTGATCTTGTTCTTCTCTAATTCTGTTCTGATGATATTGTAACATTTGTAACATCTGGGATGGCGTATTTGCTTGCCATGTACTCTCGACCTTGTACACTCTATTTTTAACTAACGGTAGGGAATTCTCGACTAACTTTGATACAAAAAGATGTGGGTACGACTCGCTACTTGGCTGGAGGCCACTATTAATAATAAAACATTTCTCGAATCTTGAATAGAAGTCACTGGTATCTTCATCATGTTTCTGTTTACAGGACGAGATTGCATCCCAATCCTCCTTTCTAGTTGTCAATAATCTGGGCAGGACCTGTACTATCAAACCTGGTAATGCTTTAGTTTTGTCCCCAAGGCCTAACCCTGGGACCCGTTTCTTTTCTTCTTCCTCTATTTCTGCCCAGTCAATTTTTGTGTCTCCCACCTCCCATTCCTTTTCCTTTAATTTCTCGAATATACCCGTAGGCAATAATACTTTCAACATTTTCATGATATCATCATATGTGTAGTCCCCCATTAATAACATGTCTTTAAGCTCTCTATGGAACCCTGCAGGGTCTTTATCATGGCATGGTACTAGTTTCTTCATTTCTAACAGTTCTAATTTAGTCAGAGGCGTGTGTACATACACGCGTTTCAAAGTTTTATCCTCACCCATAACAGGGTGCACTTCTCGTAAGGGGTTCTGACTTTCAATACCACCCCCGCATTGCATGTGGTACATTTTCCTTTCTGGAGGTGGGGCGGGAACATATTCAGAGCTTACAAAGGTATCATATCTGTGTCGTTGTTCTAGAATTATTTGAATTAATATAGTGCTTAGACCTCTCCATCTATCCATCAGTAGTGCTTCTAGTGTCTCGTGTAAGGGACCTGGATCGGAATAATGTTTTCTGTATTTAATGAGAAGGCGCTGAATCATGTATACACCTGCTAATTTCTGTTCGTCGGGGGAGAGGTTCAGAAATGTCTGCGCTACTGTGTCATCATTATATATGTCTGCATTTTCGGCCCATGATACAGCTGATCGGGCTAGTTCTTGTTCATCCATAGAATTGAGTACATGGTACCCAACTCGATCTCGAAGCCTTTTATCAGTTTCCTGGAACTGATGCTCAGCAGAATTCGGGTTTGTTAAGGCAGAGAAGAAAACTCTCTTGCTCTCTGGACGGATACCCTTCCTAAGGTAAGTTCCCTTACCTACATATGCTATGGTGCCTATATCTCTTCGGATTCTTCCTGTACTTCTTCCTCCTCGGAGGAAGCCTTTTCTTTCTCTTTCTGGTGTACTGCTATCACTGCTTTCTTAATCTTCTTGTACATAGAGTCTATGCAATTCTGTCTGTCATGTCTTCCATCAGCTATATTTTGACCCCACTTGTTCAATGCGTCTAATTCACTCTGATCTGTTCCGGGCCTGTCTCGTTCTCTTATTAGACAATTTATGAAAAATCGTAGTATCAGTGCTTGCATGCCAACTTTCTGTTTCTCTATGGCATCCTTAATACTGTCAGAGTCCTTTCCTGTCTGAACGAACTCATATATTCTGTCTAGACGATCCTTCATTCCTGCATAGCATAACAAGCTATCAGTAGCGGATCTTAACCGTAATGATGCCAATATCATTAAATCGTCTTTTCCGGGTACTGGATCATATCTGCAAACTGACATGTTTTCTTTTAATGCGTCAAGGCGGGATGAATTAGAGGAGTGGGGAGACCTGTACGTGAGAGGACTCTGCATATCTCTGAGATTGAATCTGTGAGTTGGTGGCGGGGTCTGAGGACCCGCGGTCGCACCTCCTGAAGCGGACGCTTGTACATTACCTCCCTGTGGAGTCTGTATCTGAACTTGAACTTGTCGTTTAGGTGGATCAGGCAAACGTGGTTTCGGTAGGTCAGTTTTGATTACGGGAAGTGGCGGGGCTGGCGGAACGGGGGAGGTCTGTTGCGGTACCGGCGGAACGTGACCTGGGGGTGGAGTGCCACCCCCGTCCCTGTCAATAGGCAGGGCACGAACTGGCAGATTGGTGTAAGCTGGTGCTACATCGTCTAAGTATGAATTTAGGAATATGTCTTTAGTAGTCTTGTGCATTACTTTAGTTGGAACTAATGGTGACGGTAAATTTTTCGGTATTTCTGAAATGGCGTCAGGTGTACCTTCGGCCAAAAGATACATGTTGTTCGTTTGGCTATTTCGGATGCGATCTATTTGTTCTGATTTTACCCGAATTCCTTCAATAACTAATTCATTTTCTTGGGCCTTTTCTGATTCTTTAAGTCTGTCTTTTCTACGGAGTGCCCTTTCAGCACGTTTATGTGATTCCTTACGCCAAAATTCTATGGCGTCTTTCTGCGATTGTCTGGCTTTCTTTTTCCGTAATGCTTCTTCTACCTTTATGATGCACTCGGCATCCCATGTTCCGTTAACTGGCCATCGGTATCTTTCCTCTAGGTGCTTGGTATAATCGGTCCATAACTCTAGATACAATATGGCGTCTATGCCATGTTTGTTATACATGAAATTACCTGGAGTGTCCCTAGGGGGGATTGGAATTTCTTCCTCTAACATCCCTTTCCTAGTTCCTATCTGCTTTAACTTGTTGAAAAACGGCATTGTGCCTACTTGATACTGAAATGCTCGATCCTTGATACTTAATTCTGAATGTAACTATTTATGCAAGAAAACACAATAATGCACAAGGAAAACAATCACATTCATACCACGACATTAATCACAAAAACATTTAAAACATAGATGACTACCCCACTATACTAGATGTACTGCTAAACAGTACAGATACACTGTTGTAACAGTGCAAAAATTCAGAAATTCGGAATACTAGATATACTGCTAAACAGTACAGATACACTGCCTAAAAACAGTGCAGACCGGACTTGCGTACCCAAACCCGTCTAGATACGACCCAGCAATGGTACTCACCGGGAAGCACGGAAACAGAAGGCCTCGGAAAACTCGACTGGACTCGACTCGATACTTCGGAAAACTTCGGAAAACTTCGGAAATTTTCGGAAAACTTCGGAAACCTGGTGGGCCTCTTGACACCTCGGACCTTGCTTCTTTCGGCTAGGCTCTGGTCGGGATCCTCCGCACTCCTCACCGCCTCGTCTGGGCACTGATCGCAGTCTTCGTCACCTCCGTGGGTCAGAGGGAGATGCAGGAAATCCTGCCGGTACGCGTATGTTCCTTCCAACTGATGGCAGGGGACAGAGCTTGCAATGCGCCAACCGGCGCGTGAGGTGGGGGAGGGGTCCCTGTTCGGGCGCCAAAATGACGTAAATAATTAATTTACTCTCTTAATTTCTATGCAGGTAAGTACTTAATCAATAATAACTCAGATCGGATGAAAAAAGACAGAGTCCGTGGTGTGAGAGTTCTAAGGGGTTTTATTCCTTAAAAAGGAATGGTCTTGGCCAAGATATCATGTTCTGACCACCACACAGGGTGTCAGAAGGGATAGAGCGCTACATTTTATTAACAGTACATAGCTTATATACTTATTTTGCATCATTGGAAACAGTATAGAAGGCGTAACAGCTGAGAGAAGGCAAGATAACAGTATACACGTGGTATATGTGCGTAATCAAGAGGCGTGAACTAGAGGTGTGTTCTGGAAACGTCACTGATAGGTGTCACAAAGGGGTGGCACTAACAGAAAATGTGGCAATGTCAGCAGAAATCGGAAGCTTGGATGCGTGCGCAGCTGTATGACGTGTAATTGGAGGGGTGCAGGGGACTTGACATTTACACTGACGGAAAGAGACAGAAGTCTGGCATGTCAGATCAACTTGTGCTTCTATCATATCTGATATCTGATGTTTAGGAACTAAGCTATCTGGGCAGAAAGGTCTCTAGAGCAGAAGCTATTCTATACTTGCTGTGAGTGCGTGTATAAGCGCCTGAGTGTCTGTATGAGAGGCGTGGGGCATGGGGCCATCCATGGAAGCATGGCAACGAAGCTATGAATTACTTGCACAGAGACAGGTCGGCCCTTTAGCCCTGCAGCTGAGGAAGGATGTTTACTGAAGCTAGCAGGAAGGAATGTATTTTCGGGGAGGGAAACAGATAACTCGAAGGTTATAGTCAATCTTGGCAGGCAGCAGGCTGAGCCAAGCACGGAGGGCCGCGCTAGAAGTAAGTCAGAGTTCACGGGTACGGGGGCTGCCTGGGCAGAGATTTCTCGGAGTCAGAAGCCAGAAAAGAGGCTCGGTGGCAGAGATTCAGGGCCTACTTCAGCCAGGGCTGAAAAACATAGGAGTACACTACAAAAAGACGTTGGCATAGCATACTTAGGAGCGGACCATTCAACCCATTCATGGTGGGTCTGAAAGAGGACATGTTAACGTTGGACGCAAATGTATTTGCGTCTTCATAGCTGGCACAGGAGGGAAGTTACATGCACTTTAACTCGTACACGGAGTCGGTGGGGTACTCGCTAGGGAACACAACTTGACCAGAAAATTTATATTACCTCACCGGTACGCGTAGTTTCCATCTAACGGATGGCAGGGGACATAGCTTGCAACGCACCAACCGGCGCGTGAGGTGGGGGAGGGGTCCCTGTTCGGGCGCCAAAATGACGTAAATAATTAATTTACTCTCTTAATTTCTATGCAGGTAAGTACTTAATCAATAATAACTCAATCGGAAAGAAAGAAAACAGAGTCCGTGGTGTTAGAGTTCTTAGGGGTTTTATTCCTTAAAAAGGAATGGTCAAGACCAGGATATCATGTTCTGACCACCACAGGGGTGTCAGAAGGGATAGAGAGCGCGCTGCATTTTATTAACAGTACATCGCTTATATACTTAATTCAGGTCATAGGAAACAGTTATAGTAGGCGTAACAGCTGAGAGAAAACAAGATAACAGTATACACGTGTTACTAGTACGTAATCAGAAGGCGTGGACTAGGCGGGAACTGGAGGTGTGTGCTAGAAACGTCACAGGTAGGTGTCACAAAAGGGGTGGCACTAACAGAAATGTTGCAATGTCAGCAGAAATTGGAAACTTGGATGCGCGCGCAGCTGTATGACGTGTGAATGACGTGTAACTGGAGGGTGCAGGGGACTTGACATTTACACTTACGGAAAGAGACAGAAGTCTGGCATGTCAGATCAATTTGTACTTCTATCATATCTGATATCTGATGTTTAGAAACCATGTTATCTGGACGGAAAGGTCTCTAGGGCAAAAGCTATTCTATACTAACTGTGAGTGCGTGTATAAGCGCCTAAGTGTCTGCATGAGAAGCGTGGGGGCATGGGCCTTCCATGGGAGCATGGTAACAAGGGCTATGAATTACTTGAATTACTTGCACAGAGACAGGCCGGCCCTTTGGCTCTGCAGCTGAGGGGGATGTTTACTGAAACTAGCAGGCAGGAATGTATTTTCGGGGAGCGGAACAGATAACTCGAAGGTTATAGTCAATCTTGGCAGGCAGCAGGCTGAGCTGAGCGCGAGGGGCCGCGCTGAAAGTAAGTCAGAGTTCACGGGTACAGAGGCAGCCTGGGCAGAGGCCCTTGGAGTCAGAAGCCAGAAAAGAGGCTCGGTGGCAGAAATTCAGGGCCTACTCAGCTAGAGCTGAAAAACGGAGAAGTACACCACAAAAAGACGTTGGCATGGCATACTTAGGAACGGACCATTCGACCCATTCAGGGTGGGTCTGAAAGAGGACATGTTAACGTTAGACGCAAATGTATTTGCGTCTTCATAGCTGGTACAGGAGGGAAGTTACATGCACTTTTAACTCGTACATGGAGACGGTGGGGTACACGCTAGGGAACACAACTTGACCATAAAATTTATATTTCCTCATTTGTAAGAATGTGACTGTTTCACTGTTGCGTCATTTGTCTGACCTGCATCACAAGGTGTCACCCTCTAAACTACAATATTGCCACCAAGAGGTTACCTGCGTAGGTCATCTCTTGTCGAAGGAGGGAAGGCGATTAACCCCAGAACGTATTCAAGCAATTGCACAAATGTCTGTACCATCCACACAAACGGAGGTGCGTGCCTTTCTGGGCATTACCTCTTATTGTAGACAGTGGATTCCAATTTTTTCTTTGTTGGCTAAACCTCTGCTGGCACTTACTCTGAAAGACACACCCCAGCCTCTTCCTTGGACTGAAGAATGTCAGAAGAGTTTTTCTAACTTACGTACTGCCTTGTGTTCTGCCCCTGTGCTAGGTATTCCGGATTACAGTAATCCTTTCACATGTTCATGAAAGAGAAGGCTCATGAAAGAGAAGGTTGTGCGTTGTCAGTTTTAACGCAACAATTTGGAGACAAACAGCGGCCATGTGCCTATTTTTCGGCTACATTGGATCCAGTAGCCAAGGCATTGCCTAGTTGTCTCAAAGCTACAGCAGCAGCAGCGATCTCCATTCGTCAATTTGCTGGATTGGTACTGGATAACACTCTCGTTGTTATGGTACCACATGCAGTGGATCCTCTTCTGAACAGAACGAAAACACAACATCTCACGAGTGCCCGCTTGTCTGGATATGAGCTGACGCTCTTGGCTAGTCATATACACATCAAGCAATATAATACTTTGAAACCAGCAACACAGTTACCTACTCCAGAAGAGAAAGACACCCAAGAACAACATGATTGTTTTCTCCGTACAGAGGAGGAAACGAAAGGCAGAATAGACTTAAAAGATACACCACTCATGGTCCAGGATGGGATCCTATGGGTGGATGGGTCTTGTTTCAAACTTCCCAATGGCGAGACAACTTCAGCCTATGCTGTTACCACCTTGTATACATTAGTGGAGACAGCACGCATTAGACAGAATTCAGCCCAAGCAGCTGAGCTGATTGCCTTGACGAAAGCGTGTGTGTTGGAGGCCGAAGTTTGCGATTCAAACGTGCACCTCAAGGCTATTGTGAGAGTCCCTCCATTTATAGTCAGGCTTTGAAATCTCATCTTGATGCTTTCACTTTGCCCCCAGGTGCCACTCTTATTCAGTATGTGGATGATTTGTTGGTCGCTGCTGATTCAGAGGATGTTTGTAAGAATGTGACTGTTTCACTGTTGCGTCATTTGTCTGACCTGCATCACAAGAGTGAATGTTTACACCGGTAGCCAATACGCCTTTGTCGTGGCTCATAGTTTTGGTCGTTTTTGGAAGGAAAGAGGATTCTTTACTTCCCAGGCTAATAATCACAACTAAGTGATCTAGGAAGATTACCGTGAGCAACGCTTTAGAAGATCGAGATATTAAATTGGAAAAGAATGATAAAAAGCAAGAAATAAAAAGTAAATATAAGAAACTGTTGTTTAGTCCATGTGGTGTAACCTTGTGCATTTTAATATGTTCATGTATTTTATTGGCTTGTGTGGGTTGGGTTGTTCACACTATGCAGCAAGCACCTGTTCCTATTTCTGTTTCTTTGCCTTTTTCCACTACTGCTTCCCCGCATCAGTTCCATACACTTCCAGAGCAAATAAGCAGAACAGAATACTTTAACAATTCATTAATCCAGCTGTTGCATCAGCACCAACTGGCAGTCAATACTACTGACTGTTGGGTTTGTGGACTCATGCCCCATAACACAGAGAGAGGGATGCCATATTTAGTCCTTCCGTTTTCTTACGAAGGTTCCGCTAGGGCCTATTTGGCCATGTTTTCCAATGCATACCAGAATCAACTTTGACATCCTCCTGTTGGTCCATAAGGTGGTGGAACAGATTTTAGTCATAGTTCTTTGACAATGGGAATAGTGGCTATGGCTAGAATTGCCAAAAGTGGTAAGATCCCTGTTGATGAGAAACAAGCGTATGATGGTTGGAATGTGACTCGTTACGTTACTAGCCTCACAGATAAGGCTAGATGAAGGAGATCCCCACCAATTTGGACCATACCTCATCGAGGCAATTTGTGTTTACAGATAAATGGTCAAAATATTAAAAACCAACAGGAAAAGAGTGTTTGTTCCCATACATACATCTATTCACCCAAGGTTTCTTCACCGTTAGTGCAGTCTCAGGGCACATACTTTGTCTGCCACGACAGAGCCTACACGTGGCTTCCCACCTACTTTTCAGGAACGTGTTATGTGGCTTTTCTTCTCCCTCCGACATACACTGCTACTTCAGATCATCACAGAAATAGATATGGCAGAGGGGTTATCAATTCCAAAGACACAGCAGGACAAGAGGGAGGGGACTTATTCAAAGGGTTCCTTCCTTTCTAGGGTCCAATGGCCAATAGCAGAAACATTGGACAGTTAGTTTGTGTTGTTGAGGCTACCATAAATGTGACTTCTGGAGCCTTGAGTAATCTAACAGCCGAACTTCAGGCGGATGGCCTTATGACTTTGCAGAACAGGATGGTTCTAGACATTGTTCTTGCAGATCATGGAGGAGTCTGTAAATTGATCAGGTATAGTTGCTGCATTTATATTCCTGATAATGCCCCTACGGTAAACCAAGCCATCTCTAGATTGCACGTAATTTCAGAGTCGATTCACCAGGACACAGGAGATTGGTCTGTGATGGGATGGTTTTGGGGACTACTGTCCACATGGGGATGGAAGGTATTAACCTTTCTTGGAATGGTTTTGGCCATCATTTTCTCTTGTTGTCTTTGTTTACAGTGTGGCCCTGCCATCTGCGGTCTTTGTGCCACCATGAGTGTCTCAAGGCCTGTGTCACAAAAAACAGAGAACATTAAAATGATGTTGCAGCAACAGCTCGACGACCTCATGGCCATTGACATCGACTCAGACTAACTTGAGTCCTTTGTGTTTTGCCTGAGTAATGGCAAAAGGAGGGTCTGAGGTTCTTCGGTTTTCAACTCCGTCCTGTATTCGGCCGCCATTTTGTGTCCTGTCGCCATTTTGTGTTGCCCTCACTCAGGCAGCAGGGCGAACTGAGTGTTTTTGCGTTTTCCAGCTGCTACGTGTCTCTTCTGGTAAAAAATAACACCCTGTTTACAAAACCGATGTCAGGGTCTCGCTGCGTCCACTAATCCATGTCTAGGTTGATTGATCCCTGTCTCGACTGACTGTTTGGCTCTCCCTATTCTTTCCTTACTTTATCTTATCCGACTGGCCTTCGCTATTCTCTCCTTGTATTCTCTTATCACACAACTATCCTTTGAGGCACACAAATACATCCTGCCACCTGCAAATTGGATTGTAGGCAATAGTACTGATTAGCTTCTAGGGAGGGGTGACACACAGGGTCTGAAAGAAGGGCATATTTAGGACACTTGATAGCTTGTTTTCCAACTTTTCCTATTGGCTAGCCTTGTATGTATTGGGAGTATACATTGTAAATATGTGTGCTATAAAAGATTGTGCGCCACGGAATAAAGTGGCAGTCTCCTGAGAACCTACTCTGTACTTCTGGGACAACAGTGCTTAGCTGCAGTTTATAAACCTCGTTTTCTACACCTAACAGAGTGTCTCCTGTCTCTGTCTGACAAGGCAGGTGAACTCTTAGATTTAAGGCATGCCCTGCGCCACCAGGCCCGGTTCTTCAGGTTAGGTGGTTTCTCCGCTGCGGTTTGATGGGCTGCTTGGGGCATCCTGATTTGTATGGCGGACTGGGCGTCAGTCCGCATATCAGTGGTTCTTTATTGGCTCCAACCGCCGCGGTGGTGGGCGCATTTTTATGGCGGTTCATGTAGCACCATGCGGACCCGAAATGGGCTATGTTTGCTTATTGTAATATGGCGGCCGCGAGGACTGCTGCTGGAGGGCAGAAAATGACATCCTAATGAGCCCTTTACTGTCTGAGAGCCTTCTGATATCTACATGCTCCAGAATTGTGTTTGTCTTCCTGTTGGAGGCAGATAAGTTTATCTTATGTGTATTATCATGCTATGTTTAATGATCGAGTTCTACCAAATGTATCTAGTACTGATTTACAATGTGGTATGTTCTCACTATATCATAGTACCACTACAAGTGGCAGCCTCTTTTCCACAAGTTTGAGGGTTTTTTACATATAGAGCTGTAGTTTTACAACCCTATCCTCTCCAGGTTAAGGTCCCAAGAACAGATGATGTCCCCTAATGCTGTATAGGGTCTCATATATGGCATGCTACTTGAGAATGTTGTGCTGGTTACGTTGTACCCCTGTTCTTGAGTTATTGGGCTATAAAGTACGGTGTATTACATGTGTTACATTACTTATAAATCTACAATGGTTATGTCTATGATGTTATGCAAGTTATTTTGGCATATTCTATTCCTGGTATTAAGTGACACTGGGAAAAAGACTCAACCAACGCTTGCATACATCCACCTAAAATGTTGGGTACATGTAATGATCGTTTTTATCATAACTCCATTCTAGGACCACAATAGTTTTATAATTATTCTGACAACTCCACAGCCAATTGGGCTGAAGCCTCTCTATCTTCTCTCCAGACTTTATTGTTAGGGGTGGGCTGGGAGGGGATTGGCCAGGCAGGTGGGTGGGTCTTTTGGATTGTTACTCTCTTATTGCCTAGGTTGAGGTATTTACTTATATATAAGTACTACTATACTGTATATTCCTTTCTCCCTTACACCAATTAAAGTGACACTGCAAACCAAACCTTGTGTCTCCTATCGACTACACTTTGCAACAGGTTGTTTCTACACAGACCCACATATGCAGAATGTTCGTACACCCTGAGTGCAGTTACACAATCATTGCACCCTCTAGATCTCTTTGGTCCTTCGTCCTCTCAGATGTACTACACACCCTCAATAAGTCCAATGTTTATGTACTCCCATATTACCAAAGTACTCTTCCGTTATGACTAATTCACCTCTCTCTGAAAATCTGAATCTGGTTTCGGTGAACATAAAGGGACTCAACCATCCTGATAAATATAAGAAAATTGAGAATTCTCTATTTAAACTCAAAGCTGACATACTCCTATTATAAGAAACTTAGGGAGGCATTACAATGGCGGACGGAGTGTGCCCACCATTGTGATATCGATCGAGACCGCCTGCCATGCATGCGCGGTCCTGCACTCCAAATTAGGATGTAACCGCCACCATGGCGGTTGTATCTTGCAATTTAACATTGCGCCTGGTGCTGCTGAGGGTCTTCGTTTTGGAACAATTGGATAGATGAGGTTCTATGCTCCCCCACAACACACAAAGCAAACGAGGTGAAGACCCTGATCTTCAGAAAATTGGACTTGTGTATAATATTCCCTGATGTTGACACTGCAGATAGATAGATAATCACAAAACACTGTAAAAATGACAATGTTATGCATGCATGCATCAAAGCTTATGGTCCAGGTTTGGATTATCCCAATTTCTGTAACTCCATATATGTAACACTAAATCATATCCCAGGAAATTAATTGATTGTAACGGGGTGATTTTAATCTTTCCCTATAAATAATTCTGGTCAAACAGTAAAAATCCCCACACCACACACCAAAGTCCCACACAGATATTCTAAAGTTATGCTCGAGATTTAGAGATTTGGAGACTCCAACATCTTGACATCAGAGATAGACATAAATCATATTCAAAAATTGACTGTCTCAGTGTCTCAAGTTCGTATACATATCTCATTAATCAAACAGATATTCTCCTTAGGCCATCTTACGACAACTCATATATACCCTTGACACTCAAAGGTACTGATGCAAAACCAACTTGTAAAATACAACCTTTTCAATGGAGAAACTATTAAAAATGATGTATTCAGAGAAACCATAGAACACAAAATACTGAATTATATAAGTGACAATAAATATGCAGACGTATCACTCTCCACTTTTAGAGTCACTCTAATAGATATACAAGCAAAATTACATAAAGACCATAATAATAAGTAATAGTAAGTAATTTGGGTTGGAAAATCAAATTAGGCAGCATGAGCCACTTCATGTACTTACTCTGGATGTCTCTACTCTTATCCTCCTAACAAACAAAAAATATGAATACAACAGAATACTGCGTGAGAAAACAAGTGTCTGGATCAATAAATTTAAAAGCTTACAACTATGGGAGGTGAATTAAAAGTGAAAATATTGCATCCTGTCTAAAACACAAACAAAACCAAAAAATGTATTGCGGCAATTAAAGATAAAGCAAACGAGAAACAAGAAAACCTGCAAAATATCTTAGATGTATGCTATGAGTCATTCTATTAAGATGACTCCTAGGCTTCTATTGTAAATTGCAGGGTTTACTTAGACAAAATACATCTACCTCAAATTTCCAAGAATGATAAGCAGCCCCTCAACAACGCTTAGTGCAGACAAAATAATCTCAGACATCGGATCACTTAAGCTGAACAGAGCACCGGGACCAATTGTTTTACTGCAAATTTCTATAAAAAAATTCTCGTTCTCTCTAACCCCCACATGTGAACAGCTTTTCAATCAATTTGCTGTCTCTGGTCCTATTTCAGGAACTACAAGTGAAGTCACTATAGTGGTTCTCCCGAAAGAGGGTAAGAATCCAACATTTATAATAAAACATTTAGATGCGAAGATTTATTCTAAAAATTCTGGACAGAAGACTAGAACCCTACTTACCACACTTAATTGGTCAATCTCAACTAGGTTTCATGAAGAACAGCATTTCTAACAACAATTCACATATTTTTTGGGGTGTGGGCTCATTTCTTCTACCTTTACAATGGAGAAGGTAATGAGGCATAGATATCCACTCTCCTCCTCCCCATTCATCTTTGCCTTGGAACCCTTACTCCATAACATCCAGTCAAATAACTTGATCTCCAGCATTGCCTTTAACAGGACTATTTTGAGGGTTGTGGCTTATGCGGACGATATCCTGATCATGCCTGAGAATGCCCAATCATCTATTTAAGCACTCATAAATACAATTGACAGCTACTACTCAGTAGGAAGCTATAAACTTAAAAGAAACTAATCACAACACAATGGAAAAGGATGCTATATAAAATAGAGGATTTATTGGTGGGATCCTAAATTTCTCACCTGGTGGGGGTATATTGAGACGATTAAGATGATTGTGACTCAGATGGTCAACTACCTTTAACTCTATCAGAGGACTTTCATCACAAATTATTCACGGTCTCAGGGAACTTAATTCTCCAAAACAAATGCCTTAGGATTACAGCTAAGAAACTGTGACTTCCTGTTAATCTGTAAGGTGTAAATTTGACAAATTTTTAAAATTATCAATCCGCCTTCTAGCCAAACAGGGTTCCATTGGGTTCTCCCCCGTACTAAATTATATTCCTTCATGGCTCTCCGTAAAAAAAGCGATCCTGGAGGATATCAATCCCATTTTGCTATTATCTACCATAATTAAGCCTTCACACCACTCTAAATATATATTCAAAAACAAAAAACAGGCAATATTAAAAAGAGATAAACTCTTAAACACTAATAAAGCATTCTAACCTATCTTCTCTATGGAACAATCCCAAATTTAAAATAAGTGGGAACCCCTTGTACTGGAAACTCTGGTCCAACAAGGGCATCCACTTTCTTAAACAGCTCAGCACACAGAACTCCCCATTCGCCTTTAAAGAAATCCAAAACCAGTATAAACTAGAGGATATAGACTATTACAATTTCCTTAAACTCAAGGCTTTCATAGCCAAATTCAAATGTGCCTATCAGGAATCCTCTTTACCTACACTTATAAATTCCTTTAAAAAGATCGGGCACCAACTTTTCAAATTCTACACATTTTTATATCCCAAATTCACTCGACTTAACCTTGTCATACAAAGGAAATGGACTGCGATCAATAGCATTTCTCCCGGCAACTGGAGTCTGATATGGAAAACTGATATGGAAAATTGTTGTTTCTCAAAAAATTCAGGGTTCATACTGGACAACCTCAGGTCTTCACAAGCTGTCCCTCAAGGAGGACCTTACTAGCTGGAATTGGAACGAGGAGATCGGTAGATTGTCTCATCTTCTTTGTCATTGCCGCTCAGTCTCCCTATTTTGGGATAAAATATTTGACTATCTCATCATTATTTTGCTTCCAAATTAAATGTGATTTTACCTCCTTCACCAATGGATTCTTGGATCCACAGCTACAATCATCTAATTATATGCAGTTACGAGACATCCTCCGAACTGTGGCTCATAAATCTGTACTCAGTAATTGGAAAGATACAACAGCCTCCTCCTTCTAGGCATGATTGAACTGGATAACACATATAAGAAGGGTGAGATAATATTGCGCACCAGCACTCCCCTTGGAGACCACAACACAGGGAGACATTTTTGACAATTATTACACCAGCAATAAACCCCCAGAAGTTTTCCCTTCCCATTTCCTTTACACATCTCCGGTTGAGAAGCTTTAGCACTTATTAAAATTCATTACTACCCATACAACAGTAAGGTGTACATTGGTTTCCACACTTGATCTCCACTTATCAACACTGGCTCATTATGGCCTTGACCTACCCCATACTTGTATGTAGAGGTACTATAGGTGGCTACAGCAGGGTCTACCAATGTCTTTAAACAGAATGTATACAATTACTATATTCCAAGCTTTTGGATGCACTGTTTTTTCCACATTGTCTGGTGTCTAACGATATAAGCTTGGACCAAGTGAGATAATTTTTGCTTGTAGCATGTTTTTACAATTTATTGCAATTCGTGATATGTACCTCTGATGCATTACTGTCTTTCTGTAAAACCCAATAAAGACATTGCAATTGAAAAAAAAGAATGTGATGATGAATTTGGAGTCAGTGCCAAGCGTTAAGAAAAAATATAATGTCGTCTGTTCTCTTGGTCCCAGTCAGGAATTTGGCCTCTGCATTTGACATCAGATGTAATATTTGTGTCTATTTGCCTGGAAGAGACAGATATATCTACTGGGATTCAATTAGAGCACTGGCTATGCCAACATGTTTCTCTTTATTTAGAAAGGGTAAACTTTTCCATAGCAGTATTATTTGCCAAAACATGTGCTAATAACCTTTGATACTTGTGCCTTGAAATTTGTGTCTCAGGTTGCAGGTCAGTGTAAATAAATGTGCAGGCTGCGTACTACATTAGATGGAATTGAAATGGAACCAATCGCATCACACTAGGCAGATGGAATCCATTTATCCTTGTTTTCAGTGATAATGAGCTCTGTCATAGATTCAGGAAGTGAAATGACATCCACTGGAGTACTGTTAATAGGTCGATGGTGGAAGTATCTTGAAGAGCTGAACTGGACTGATGGACAGCTTTGTGGGACCAAGTCTGAATGTTAGCTGGTTTATCATCGGTGTACAAAAATTATTGGGCACCCAGATAGTGCAAGAGCATATAGATGCTAAAAAGCAATCACAAAACAGCCCTGCAGCCAATCTCCATGACTTCCAATCTAAAGAGGAGTAATTTGACAATTTCCTCTATCTCGATAAAAAAAGGCTTAATCAATTTAAGGTTAGTGTCTCCAATGCTCACTTTTTAGAATCTGGTAACAAGAATGACATCATCAGTGGTGTTAAATGGGGCTAAAGGATTCCAGTACACAACAGCTGCAACACCTTTGCCATCCACCAGTCATTGAAGGTCATCCAATGATGCAGTACCACCAATTAGGAGGTGTATTTGGATGGCGGGCAGTTCGCCCCCGCCGGGCCGGCAGTAGCCACCGCTGGCCCAGTGGGGGCAAACCGCCCACCATCCACATCAGAAAGAACCCTGTCATATTATGATGGCTGGGGGGTCTGCGACAGACAGAAAAACTGTCCGCTGCTTTTCCGCCAGTCGCCTCATCGACCAGGTGGAAAACATCTTTAATATGGTGGCGGTGTCTGCAAGACACCGCCATCCATATTAGGTAGAAGGTGAAGAGCAGCCTTTCCATGGCACTGCTGTCGCCATGGAAACACCACCATGGAACACCTCCAGGGTGTTGGGGGGCCACATGGGGGGTACCTATGGTATCCCCCTGCATTTGCATGCACAACGTGGCAGACACCGCGCAGTGCCTGTCACATTGTGCTTGCAAATGCACAACGTGCATTTCCAGCATTGTGGTGGCGGTGCTGTTAGTGCTGCCCACCACAATGCTGGGAATGAGAGATGCCACTGCCACGGTGGTGGTGGCATCCTAATTACAGGTGCAGCACCCCAGCACCCCTGGCGGAGGATCCCGCATTCCATTACGGTGGAGGGCGGACATCGTAATAGACAACTAGGTGTCCAGGACAGAAGCCTGCCTAGAAAAAATCCAGTTTCGCATTGACTTTGATGTATGCTTGTGGCTGGCAAAGCAACAGGTTCTTAAAACATTTTCCAATGTATGATGGATGCAAAATCAGGCAAATGTTGTTATGATCATTTAGGGTCAGAGAGGGTGTCTTTGAAAATTGTTTAACGATAGTTGATTCCCAGGAGTGAAGAGTGAAGTACTTCTCCCTGCTTTATAAAAATGCGGAATAATGACAAAGGTTGAGGGGTCAGAATGGAGCTAAGATTTCATTAACCTGGCTTGACAAAGCTCAGCAAGAGAACCACATGGGCTGCCAATAGAAAATTGTTTATTTTCTGTGAATTCTTTGAACTGTATCAATCAATCATTGAAGGAGAGTCCCTGGTCATTAAATTATAAGGTTTCGACAAAGAGAATATAATCATGGTGTATTGGACAATTCCTTTCAATGTGAGCAAGAACATTGCTTTTATAGTGGTTACTTTAGCTATTTGACTACCTGAAACACTTCCCTATCTAAATTGGAAGACATTGGAATTGGTACACTGACAAAATATCGACACTCAAATAATCCCCATACAAAAATATCTACATCCTATACTTATAATGGTAAGTATAAAAATATTGGGGAAAAATATTGATGTCATAAATATTATTTATTATTTTAATTTATTTTATAATTTTAAAATTATATTAAAAAAAAAAAAAATATATATATATATATATATATATATATATATATATATATATATATATATATATATATATATATATATATCAATAACATAACATCCATTAAAAACATTCTATTATAAATTAAGAAATTAAACTATTAAAACATATTTTTCTACTTAAATTTACCACTCTAGACAGTGCAACAGTAGGGAAAGTGTTGGATAGCAGAGAAGTCAAAATTAATATTCCCATTCCAGTCAGTGCAACAGTAGAGGAATTGTTGGATTACGTAGGGGTAAAAATTACTATTCGCACTCCAATGAGTGCAACACTAGGGAAAGTGTTGGATAGCAGTGGGGTAAAAATGACTATTTCCACTCCAATGATTGGAACAGCAGGGAAAGTGTTGGATTTTGGCAAGATACATTTTACTATTCCCACTCCAATCATGGGTAGCAATTAATATTCTCACTCCAGTCAGTTCAAAAGTAGAAACAAACAAAATATTAACAACAAAAATATTTTAAAAACAAAATAAATAAAAACATATATAAATACATTACAAATTAAAATTCAAATATTTTTAATACTTTAAATCTAAAAAAACATATCATAATGTTAAATGTGTATGACAAATACCTACAAATATCATATTATTAAATATATATATATTTTTTCAAACAAATAAATATTTTCATTTAGAAATGATTTAGTATCAAAGACATTAGTTATCACACACATTTGCTTTATTTTTTCCTACCCTATTATACTACACAATTCACAACCCACATCTACATTTTTTTTTAAATGTGCTTACACAATTAACATAAATAAGTACAACTAAAGAATTATTCTTAATTAAAAAACAAATTAAAACTCATAAAAATGAATTAACTTTCCACACATCATCCCTATAATCCCCACAAACCAATGGTAAAATTAGACTGTAAAAACCTTAATTGCTCAATTAAAACGTGATTTCAATTAAAAAACCAATAGTATATGAAAACTTATAATAAAGTAAGTAAAATTAATTCACTCCCCACTTTTTACCCCTAAAAAATTAAAACCCAGACACAAAAAATATAAGCAATGACCCTGATTAAATATCAATGAATTAATTGACATTAATGATCAACCAATTATGAATTAATTAAACATAAATTACTTCCTTCACTTTACCTCTATAAACCCCATAACCCAAAACTAAAATTAATTACCCAAATTCCATATTTAGTTTTCAATTAATTAATCAATATAAATAAAAACTAATTATTAATTAATTAAAAATCACTTACCTAACTCCCTTTAATCCATAAACTCCACAATCCACACCTAAAAAAGCACACAATTACCATAATTGACAATTAGTTAGTTAATATAAATTAACAACTAATTATTAAATAATTAGACATAAATTACCTACTACCCTTTACCCCTATAAACTCCACAACCTGCACCTAAAATTAATTATAGTATTTCCCTTGTTAATTTTCAATCAACTATTTCATTTTAGGAGCTCATTATTAATTAATTAAAAATAAAAAACTTCCCACCCTTTACTCAATAAACCCCTCAACCCACACTTAAAAAACACACACTTACATAATTAATTATCACTTAGTATACATTAACAAATGGTTATTAATTAATTACACATACATGAATTCCCACCCTTTACCCCTTTAAACCCCACAATCCACAGGTAAAAGTAATTACACAATTTCCATAATTATTTTCCGAACAATTAATGAATATAAATAACAACTAATTATTAGTTAATCAAGAATAAATTACTTCCCACCCTTTACCTCTGTAAACCCTACAGCCTACACCTAAATAAATTACACCATTAGCATAATTAGTTATTAATTAATTAATATTAATGAACAACCAATTAATAATTAATATAAAATAAATGACTTCTGGCAATTAACCCTATCAAATCAAAATTAAATAAATATAAAATAATCATTATTTATTATATTTAAATTACTTCCCACCCTTATCCCCTATAAACCCACAACCCAATACGGAAAATGTAATTGTAATTTAACTTAAAATTGATTACTAATAAAAATGTAACACATATATCAAAAAACATAATCAATACTTACACACAAAAGTACATTAAAATATAAACTAAAATACATAACACTAATTAAAAAAATTGATATTTTAAAAAGCTATATTTTTGCAACCAATAGTGACTTTTATATTTTTAATAACAATATTTCTTACCTTAAATTCAATATTCTCGAACACGATAATCTTGCTGTCGATTTTTCTGAATCACAATATTTCCAACTCGATATTTGTATAAGTCAACATTTCCAACTCAATATTCTTTCTTAACACCAATGGAAATAGCTGGGATGGATTTTTATTTGGAAGCATTTTACTTCATGTGCTTTGGACACTATCTTTGACACATTTCAATTGGTTTATCAAATGCGGTGGCCTGAAAGAGGTTAAGGGTGAGCAACAGAAAATCGATGGTGTATTTTACCTTGTAGAATAACATTCTCAGAAAAGCATAAACACTTTTTCTGAAAATATTGAATGAATAATGCAACTTTTAAGGGCAAAATATTTCCCTTGTAATAAAATAAGCCAGTTGCGTAGCAAAAGAATTGAATGCTCTCTATGGGACCAAGAATCTCTCCTTCTATTGTAAAGATATTGCAAGTCATTGAGGACCTCCATTGAAATCTAGAGGACTGAGGTCAAAGACCAGAGTCTCGTTATAAGGTCATGGACAACCGAAGTGGCATGCAATATCCTTTTAATTAGGAGTGGGCTGAACTCACGGAGTTTCAGTCTGAGGAATTCGACAGAGTTAAATAAAAAACTCAGCAGAGTTCCACCAATGTGTGGGAAAATGCATGCTGCACTGCAAATTAGCGCCAGTAGCACAAGCAATGCTAAAAAATCGGCTCAAATGGCATCTGCAGTGAGCAAGAGTGCACAGTCATTCAAGTTAATTATGCTGTCACCCGAGTAGAATATCTACTTGAGTGGCAGCAAATCTATTCAAGGAGCAGTCCTCTGATCTCAACCTCTCCAGACAGCCTTTGCTAGAAAATTGCTCAGGAGACGCCAAATCTCATTTGCACTGGCATCTCTAAAGATTCATGAGTAACAACATTAACATGGAGTTGCCAAATACCTCAAATTCTACAGGTGGAATATCTACTTTTAATATATGGCAGAAGAAATGTTATGTCTTATAGTACATGTTCACAACGTCGCCCTTCCCAAAAGCTTCTCAAATCACTTGGGTTTTTTTTTTCAAACCTAATTTGGTCGTCCATTTAGTTGTACAATAATAGTACTACTAACGTACTTTAAAATACAATTCACAAACAGACAAGTGTATATCTCTTCTTCCGCCTCTCCTATATTGTCCTTGGGAACAACCTCACACTAGAAAATCTACTACTGAGGGGCTGATTACGATCTCATTAGGAAAGCATTCCCAGCAAATCGGATTGTGAATGCTTTCCATTCAAATCGCACTCCGGGAGGCCCAAAGACCGAGCACGATGTGTCCATGTGTTTACAGACTTGGTTTGGTAGAACTCCTATTGAATTCAATGGGAGCCAGTGTACCCAACATGAACACAGGCTTCCATTGAAAAAACGGGTGGGTGGGGAAAAGCGTGCACCATGTGGCGGGCACCCCACGCTGTGCATGCATTGAAAGGGGTAACCCATGGGTACCCCCCTGTGACCAATTTGGAGGGCCCTGGTTGAAGGGGCCTGCTATGGGCCCCCAAAGTCCAATTCCCAAAGTTGTTTCATCTTGTCAATACCAAGTCGGTACGGCTGTCAGAACCGGTCATCGTACTCTTTCATTCGGAAACCAATCTAATTGAGCTGCACGATTCGGCTCCGAACGATTCGGACTACCTGAATTGCATTTGGAACCGATTTGGTCAGCCCGGATGCGTTCCTTGCATTGTACTTAGTCTTCTGGAAAGGTGGACGATTCGGTCGGAAGGATAGGCTCCGAATCGGATTTGCTTAAACCGAATTCCGTATGGAGCTTTTCCTAACGAGATCATAATCGGCCCCTTAGTAATATATGTAGGAGGGCAAGGGGAGTTGTTGACAAACGTGGCATTCTTACTACAAAATAGGTGGGGTTAAGGGAATAGTAAAGAGGGGATAAGGGAAGGTTTAAGGAGGGATGCACAACCGCCCACAAAAGAGTAAACCTATTGCTATACACAAACTACACTTCTAAAGTTACTACAGCCAGAAAATAGCTCAAAATACAAGTAAATAATTCCAGCTCACAGCTGAACTAAATCCAGCACCACACATGGCCAATCACTGTTACTGCAACACATTGTCATAGAAAATAACGGGGATGGAGGCTTAACATAAAACTCAGTAGAAAATATTGCTAAATTGAGTTAAATATTTTAAAATAGGTCAAAAATATATAGATATAATTTATTGTTTTGACAGTTAATACAAAATAATAAAAAGATTAGTTTAGGTGGGTTTTTTTGTTTTTTGTATTTAAACTTTACCAAAATAAATGAAAATAATTGTAGAAACATCTGTATGGTACATATTACTGTAAATTACTTTTTAAAATTTATTTTGAATGTAGAACAACAGAAAAACAATGCTCCAGGACTATGAACTCAATTTTAAAATAAAATTACTAAATTTAAATATAATATGCTGTAGTTAAAAATAAAAACAAAACAAATCCTAAATAGAATTAATTGCAACTAAATTAATTATGTTTTGTTAAAACTATACTCTTAGATTAATTTTCAAATGTAAAGACATTTGTCAAAATATGTTAAAATTAAATAATAATAATTTTTTTGATATTTTTATCAATAATAAATTATATTAATTTATTTAAAAAATTATCCTATAGTGTGTTATTTTAGATCCCTACCTCCGTTATTTTCCATGTGAAGGTGTTCCAGTACTAGTAGTACTTAGGGACCCATTACGATGGCCGGCGGACTATGTCAGCCCGTCATATTAACGGAAAACGGGACCGGCCACCAGAGGTGTGGCATTCCCGCGGGGCGGATTAGGATGTGACCGCCACCCTGGTGGTCGCATCTGACATCTTTATCTCTGTGGCAGGCAGTGCTGTAAGCAGCACCTGCCACAATGTTAAAGTGGCTTGTTGTGCATTGCAATGCACAATGTGACAGGCACCGTGCAGTGCCTGACACCTTGTGAGTGGCAATGAAGGGGGGTACCATAGGTACCCCCAAGTTCAGCCACCCACACCCCCAATACCCATGCAACGGGCCCCCAAAGTGATTTACCATATGCCATTTCATGGCGGAATCTCTGCCATGGAAAGGCAAACCCACCGTAGGCATCATAATATGTCTGCCACCATATTGTGGGCTTTTGCCGCTCTGCCGGTAATCGTGCTGATTACCTCTGCCGCGGTACTCCCCGTTATGGTAATATGGTGGGGGTAAATGGCAGTCGGGCAGGGATTTATGGCGGGCGGATCGCCACCACCAGTCGGGTGGTGACGATCCACCCGGCATAATAATAGACCCCTAATTGTTTCTTTTTAGCAGTTGTACCTTACACATGTAAATTCTCCCTCATTTTCACATGGTTGAGATGTACAAATCTATACTTTTGACTAACATTACACACAGATTTTGGAAAAGGCCAAAAGTAGTACAGTTACTGAAAAATGTAAAAGTAAATTGCACATGTAAATTACTCACAAGTGTAAAATACCTTTGTGAATAGCCCCAATAGTGTCTTACTCTTTATTGTTCGTTGTAGACAGAAAGAATAAAAGGACAATCTGTACTGCAACATTAAACACACCAACGAGCAGTCAATAATTTTGGCCAAACAATATGAGGATTTACTTAGATTAATTAATACTTTGTTGAAAAAAGCTGAAATTCTATCTTTCCTGTAATAGCTGATATGGTGCAAATAAATACACGTGTTGCCACAAATATCTCCCTTCTGCTGAACGCTTTTCATTTGAGAAGAAGGAAAAAGACAGTTCCTATTTTCCTTGTTTACACTGGGGCTATAATTAAGCTCAGTGGCCTGACTTTTACCCCGGCTGCTGAGTCTGGCAGTGTAATTGTGATGCCGAATTCAACTGTCCTAACTTTTTACAGTCGAACAGGTACATCACTCCTTTATTTCATGCGACTAGAGACGTCACAAGTTGACTGTAATAAGAAAATGAGAGATGGGCTTTTATACATGGATTGCAGTTTCCGTGTGTTATACAATTATTAAGGCAAGCTCTCTGCCTCAAAATTATATTTACACTCACGTTCCTTGGTCATTTATGTTTCTTCTAGTCATAGCTCCTACTGCACTCCTACACCTCAATATACTGAACTTCAGACAGACTTCCCAGTGGATTGAGGTTGCTCTATCTTGCGGAAACTGAAATAGGAATTACTTTGGTGGTGATTGGCACATTGTGGCCCAGATATGACAATATCAACTGAAAACTAGTCATGCAGAGATATTTTGAAATCTATCAAGCAACAATAGTTTGCACGCTTTTTAAAGAAACATATAATGATCCTTTTTCTCTCAAAGACCATCATGATGCCAATAGATACTGCATATCATACCTTTGATATATTAACTGTTGAATGCTAACATATTGCCTTCGCAAAGCTGGATTTTGAAAAAAGCAACCACTCTTTGAACTGCCCTATTTATTTATTTATTTGAAAAGTTTTATAAAACGCAAATATGACTTGGCAGGGTATCAGAGTGCTGTACAATACTGCCTGCTGTTTAAGCTAGAGCAGCAAAATATAATAGATAACTACGCATATATAGCAGAAGCACATTGAAGACAAAAAATAGACATATCAAGAGTTAACATGATGTAGATTGCATCTTAGATAAGGGAGGGCAGGACTGTAAGGTCAATTCAAACAGTGGAGAAGTGTGGCTCAGGGGTTAGAGGCGGCAGACCCGGAAGCTGAGATAGGCCCTGGACCAGAGTTCAATTCCCCGCCTCGACGGGGGTTGGGCACAATAATTCCACGGACTTGATAATTCTCGCTCCAGTGCCTACTCGACTCACGGGTTCACACTCTGCGACTCTGGGCAATAGCTTGCTTAATCTCCACAACGGCCCCTCGAGGCGGGATGTCTGGCTTTCACCTTGTGGATACCCTGCTGGGGTATCTCACAGGGGAATACCAGGACGGGTTCCCTAAGCAAGCGCATAGATGCCTGCGATGTGGGCGATTTGCGCTATATAAATACATGTACATTTACATAGTTTGTGAGGCTACAGTACTATTGTTGCATGTAGCTATTCATGAGCAGGCCGTTTGCTTTTTTTTAAAATGTAGACGTCGCGGGGATTGGTCTGATTTCTAGCTGGAGAGGGTTCCATATTCTCAGAGCAAGACCGGAAAAGGCGCGGTTGTTGGTTCTCTTCTTTTTGAACTTTGGTGCTTTCAGCAGTAGAGTGTTTGAACATCTTGGGGCGCGATTCCCACCCAATAGTTCAAGTTTATTTGCCAGGTAAGTTGGTGTGTTCTGATGCAGTGCTTTGTGTGTTAAGCAGGCTATCTTATACCTGATCATTGCTTCAAGGGAAAGGCAGTTTAGTTGGATTAGCTCACGTGTGATGTTGTCATGCTTTCTTGAGCCCATAATAAGTCAGCCAGGGTCGCAATTATGTAGTCTAAAGGCAGATAATAAGGGATAATAAGGGATTGGACAGCTTGTTGTAAATCAGTGGCTGTAGGAACTGTTTGATTTTCCTTAATATGCCGAGTTGGTTATTGGCTCCTCTTGTCGTAGCACTGATGTGATCCTGCATATACAGGCATTTGCCCAGGATTAGGCCAAGTGATCTAGTGAAGCTAACAACATGTGGGGTGTAGTTGAGGGATGTTAGTTGTTTGAGCCAGAACTAAATTGGAGCAGTATTGTGGGGAGCAAGAGAGAGGAATTCAGTTTTGAGTGTATTTAGCAAAAGGTGGTTGTGGGATAACCATTGTTGGGTTTTTAAAAGAGCATAGTTTAGGGTAGTGATGTCGTCCAGTAAAGACATTTTCATATACAGTTGAGCATCATCTGCACACAAATGATATTATATGTTAGTCCGTTTCAGAATTTCGATGAGAGGTTCCAGATACAGGTGGAAAAGAGTTGGTGAGAGCGTGGATCCTTGTATAACTCCAATTAAGACCAGATTACTGTTTGAAAGGTTGTGGTTGACTTTGATTCTTTGAGTTTTACTTTGAAGGAATGAGACAACCCAATTGAAGACTGGACCTGATAACCCCATCCTTGTTTCCAGAAGGTCAATGTATTTGTTGTGCTTGACCATGTCAAACGCTGAGGAGAGATCCAGAAGGAGAAGTAGGTAAGGTTTGTTCTGGTCAAGTATTCTTCGGGCATCGTCCAAATTGTGTGTTAAAATGGTTTCAGTACTGTGTACAGGCCTGAAGCCAGACTGGTATTGGTCAAGGAGTTGAAACTGTTTAATGTAATTACAGAGTTGTGTATGTATGTAGTTCTCAAGTAGTTTGGATAGAGTTATGACATTTGATATAGGTCGGACGTTGTTAGGATCGGATAAGTCTGCTTTATGTTTATTTGGTATGGGGATGACTTGTATAATCTTGAGGCAATCTGGAATGGGGCCTTAGATGAGGGATTCATGTACATTTTTCGACCAGAGAAGGATATTGGATAAGGTAAGCTCAATAAAGAATTTGGTGGGCATAGGATTGTTGAAGTGATTTAAAGGTTTTAATGTAGTTTAGATGTTAAACAGCTCAGCATAGTCGGGTAGTCCGAAGTATTCCAAAAGCATCATTTTTGGAGTACAGGTGTCAAAAACAATCAGAGGAGAGCTTATCCAATCAATCAATCAAACATTTGTAAAGCGCTCTACTCACCTGTGAGGGTTGCATGGCACTGGAAGGGGTGGGTGATGTCGCAGCAACTGATCAAACAGCCAGGAGTTGAGGAGTCTCCCAAAAGTCAGCAGGTCCTGGGTCTGACGCAGGTAGATGGGGAGGGTGTTTCATGTCTTGGCAGAGAGGTGGGAGAATGATCTGCCGCCGGTGTTCGTTCGGCGGATGTATGGGACGGTGGCAAGGGCGAGGTCAGCGGAGCAAAGCTGGTGGTTCGGTGTGTAGAAGGTGAGCCATAATTAAGGTATGCTGGTCCGGTGTTGTGGAGTGCTTTGTGAGCATGGGTGAGGAGCTTGAAGGTGGTCCTCTTTTGGACCGGGAGCCAGTGCAGGTCTCTCAGGTGGGCAGTGATGTGGCTGTGGTGAGGGATTCCGAGGATGAGGCATGTAGAGGCTTTTTATATGCGTTGGAGTCTTTCTGGAGTTTGGCTGTGGTTCCCGCATAGAGGGCTTTACCGTAGTCCAGCCTGCTGTTGATGAGGGCTTGGGTGACCGTCCTTCTGGTTTCAGTGGGGATCCATCTGTAGATCTTGTGGAGAATGCAGAGGGTGTTGAAGCAGGAGGAGGATGCAGCGTTGATGGAGAGCTGGGTCATGGAGAGCATTGAGTCCAGGATGAACCTCAGGTTGCATGCATGGTTGGTGGGTGTCGGGGCAGCTCCCAATGTGGCCAGCCACCATGAGTCATCTCATGCGGAGGGGGTGGGGCCGAGGATGAGGACCTCCGTCTTGTTGGAATTCAGTTTCAGATGGCTGAACTTCATCCAGTCTGGGACTGCCTTCATTCCCTCTTGGAGGTCGAAATTGGCGATGGCCGGGTCCTTGGTGAGGGAGAGGATCAGCTGGGTGTCTTCGGCGTATAAGATGATGCTAAGGTTGTGTGCTCGGACGATGTTGGTGAGAGGTGCCATGTAGATCTTAAAAAGGGTCAGGCTGAGGGATGATCCTTGGGGTATGCTGCAGGTGATTGTTGTGGCTTCGGATCGGAATGGGGGAGGCAGACTCTCTGGGTTCTTCCAGTGAAGTCGGAGAGGGTTTTGTCATGGATCCCTGTGTCGTGGCGGCATATGCACAGGGTGTGATGTCAGACGATGTTGAAGGGGGCCGAGAGGTCCATGAGGATGAGGGCTGTGATTTTGCCGTTGTCCAGCAGGGTCCTGATGTCGTTGGTGGCGGCTATGAGGGTGGTTACAGTGCTGTGATTGCTGCGGAAACCGGATTGGGAGAAGTCCAGGATGTTGTTCTCCTCCAGGAAGTGGGTTAGTTGTCTGTTGGTGGTCTTCTCAATGACTTTTGCCGGGTAAACCTGAAGTTTGGGTCTAGTGAGCTTGATTCTGTAAGTCTGGTAAGGAGAGTTGTAAATCTAATTTGATCTTCCTTGATTTTTCAATGAAGTTGGATGAGAACTCCTCACTGCTTGAAATTGAGTCTTTAAGTGTCAAGAGTTGATGAGAGGGTTGATTTGATTGTTGATTGATGTTTTTTAAAATGTTTTTAGGTCTGTTTTTGGCTTTGTCAAGCTGTGATCTTAAGTGATCAGATTTAGCACTTCATAGGTGTTTGTTATAAGCATTTCTTGTCTTCCTTAGCTGTTTGAGGTTAGCTAGGGAGGAAACAGTTCTCCAAGATCTTTCAGCAAGCCTAAGTTTATGTTGTTCCTCATTAACAGCTAGGTGCATCAAACAAAAATCTGCTTGCAAAGGGGCAGATTCTCAGAATCTGTCCGTTTGCGAACGGTATTTTTGCATTTGGAATGCATCATCCTAAATGCAATAATCGCAAATTGAGTATTCGCTAAATTGCGATTATTTGCATTTAAAGAATCTCAAATTGAGATTCCTTAAATGCAAGTCATGAAAGTTTTAAAAATAGCGAATTCGCTAATAGGGCACGCAAATTACCATGAAGTACAACTTCATGGTAATTTGCAAAAACTTTGAAAAATGCACTAAAGTGCATTTTTCAAAGTTTCATGTTGCGCACACACATGCCCTAAGAGCATGTGTGTGCGCAACATATGTGCACAGATCAATTTCAGGGTTGCAACAGGGTGTCCTTTGGACACCCATGCACCCTTGAAATCGCAATCTCAATTTGCGATTCTCAATTTGCGATTCGCAATAGCGAATTGCAAATTGAGATTGTCTTCCCATTCATTCCTATGGGCCTCTAGGCCCTTAGGAATGAATGGGGAGGTATTCCTTAATTGCGACTCGCAATTAAGGAATTCTAAGAAATCGCTATATTTTTAGTGATTTCTTGATGCATTCCATTTTGCTATTCCTTAATAGGGAATCGGTATTTTTCGCAATTGAGGAATCACAAATTGGGTTGTTGATGCATCTGGGGGTTAGAGAGCAGTTGAACCAAGGTTTTGAATGTTTGCTATAGATTCTTTGAGATGCAGAGGAGTAAGTGCATCGAAAATATCCGTCATGGACTGAAGGTAGAGATCAGTGAGTTTGTCCATATGTGTCATGTTTGGGGGGCGGAGGAAGAGGATTATTGCTCATATTGGTAAGATCATTATTGTTGATGTTTCTCAGCTTTCTAACCATTGTTTGTTTTTACGAGGTTGTCCTCGCCCGATCAGTGCTTTTTCCATGGTGCAAAATGAGATTAGGAGATGATATGACCAGTTGCAAGGTGGTATCTCATCAAGTTGTATGATGTTATCTTTGGCTATGATAAGATCTATAGTTGAACATTTCTTATGTGTAGGCTTGTTGCACAATTGGGCAAGTTTCAGTTAGTATCAGAAGGTCTAGTTCATGTGAGAGTATGATGTCTGCAATATCAGCTGCATGTCTTACAGCTGATGTGCAATTAATAAGCATTGATTTGATGTGAGATATGGTCACACCATTTTGGAGGTGTGATGTTTGGACAGTTAATACGTTTTTCTTGCTCGCAGATTTGAGGTGGACACTTGGTTCCCTAAACAAATTTGAGGGAAATGTTTGTATATTGAATGTAGAGGGAGCAGATTGAATGTGATCTGATTTATAGGCTCTTAATAGAGAATCAATGTCCACATCAGTACCTAATATCAATCAGTCTCTATTGTTCACAAGCATTAAACATTGATTGTTGATCCTCATCTTATTGAAAAAGTTCACCCATCATCATATCAACAAGAAAATACTCACTTTAGGTAGACTGGGCAGGTTTGAACAATATTTACAAACTATTTTCCCTTGAGAACCTATTCCAAAATCTCCATTTGGATGTTAGAACTTGAGATGGCATGGGCTGCAGGTCTTCTTTTTGGCATAGGCAAAGCTAGTAAGTGCCCAGGGCCCCCACCTTCCAAGAGCCCCTAGTAAAGTGATTGGGATAGTACTACTTTCAGCTCGTGCATATCCACAGAAAAGTGCACACTTTTAGCGCCAGAGACTACCTTCCATTATAATATGTGCTTTCTATTTGAATTAATAAATGGTTTTTCTTTTCACTTTTTTTTTACCATTCTTTGAAATAAGGCATGGCAACTTCCTAGGCACAGCTACTGTGCCCTTGCTGCTGGTTGCAATTCACAACATGAAGCACACGCACTGTTGGCAGCCACCAAATTTGAGAATGCCTTTTTTGGCAATCATTAGTGGCTGCCCCCTTGTGCAAATGCAGCCATCTTGGAATTGTTTTTGTAAAACTTTCTTCCAAAAATACATCAATGATGGCTAATTGTGTTTGCGCATGCACATGAATAGATTGCCTTCTTTGAAGTATTTTTGTAAAACTTTGTTACAAAAATAAGATAGCTGTCCATGAGAGCACATGAATTCATGCTCAAATACACAGGAGTCACAATGGGAGTATTTTTCTAAAACTTTATCACAAAAATGCTTCCAAGATGGCTGCCCATACATGGGCATGCGGATATGGCCATCTAAGAAGACATTTAGTATAACTTTATTACAGACATATTAGAAAGCTGTCCTCGTATTCATTCATGTGTGCATCCATTTCTCTTTGTACACAGATGTAAATGTTTTTGTAATAATGTTTTACAAAAATAATTACAAAGCACAAAAGCATTGCAAAGCCAATATATCTGCAATCAAAACTAGACCTCTCAGCTTTGCTGTTGTTTGTTTTGAAATTGATTGCTGGGCATTCTTAAAATAAACTTTGAATTCGTGCTTGGCCTGTCCTACTTTTACCCTCATGCTCTCAGACAGTTGGTAGCAAATAACTTAAAACAACATTTTTCAGTGCCATTCCTTTCCCCTTACTTACCCTCACCCCTTTTAATTCACCCTTCTCTTTTTACCTTTTTCCACCTATGCTGACCTATATATCTTTAACCATCTCACCTCCCTTTATCACTCCTCTGTCTAATTCAGTTGCTATATCACCTGTCCTTCCTCTTTCTTTCTAGATCTTTAACCGTTCTCCCTGCACCTCCATTGTTGGTGATTAAAAACCTCTCTCTTACTTAACGATTATGGACTACTGCATTAAACCACCACCAAGTCACCCTTCCTGTGTCTTTTATATAATGAGATAAACAAACTGACTGATTCCACTTAAAATATTGTTTTCAATCGAAACAAATATAGATCCAAGACCTAAGCGAAAGGGCTTTGGAAATGGTTGTTCAAGCTTTCATTTGATACTATCTGGCTAGCAGATATCAGGAAACTTTAGCTTTCAACTTCTTTCCCATGTATCTGTTTTTTGTAAGTATTATACATAAGTCAACATTGTTTGGCATCATAAGGGCTTGATATAGCAGCAAATGGGTACTTAATTAAAATTTTCTCCAAACAGGAGGTCCCAAAATATTTCTTCCCTAAGGCCAATAGACTCTTAAGATGTCACAGGTGAGCTGGGCCTATATGTCTGTCTTTTGAGCCTTTTTTAATCTCTGGCAATTATTTGCACCACTCCTGTGCTCCTAATACAGGACTGATTCAAACTAGTCATGTTACATTTTATTTATCTGCTTTGCTGTGCCCGGCCTTGAGGTATGAGTGAATCCAATGAATAGTTACATGGGTGCATGGTGCCACCCTGCAACTCTTCCCAACTCAGAACTTAGATACCAACTGGTTCAACAAATACCTCATGCCACATTGAGGTCTACAAAACATAATTCTTTAGCCTCTGTGATGGCTGTAGGTGTGACTGAGGAATGTATGGTTGGCTTGGTCCCGGAAACTGAATGTCTTCTTGGTTACTTGAAAAAACGTTTTTACTGAAGTTCCCGAGATACCTCAGTGTCACCGTACTCTGAATGTTATTTATTTATATATTAATTGTAAAGTTTTTATATAGCGCTGGCTGGACCCGGGGGTATCAGAGCACTTTGCATGAGTGAAGATAATACAGGCATACTACAATTCTCCAAATCATGGAGAGCACAAAGTTTCGATTGAAGAGAACAAGTAGCAAAATACAAATTAACATATATCGCAGCGAGGGGGAAAAGAAACGTAAATAAATGGGTACAAGTGGTCAAGTAATATATAGTGTCCTGAGATGGAGTAGGGCTAGGAGGTAGTAGGGTGGAGGGATTGGGGGCGTGCATGATGTAGAGAAGAATAGACAAAGGAGGGGGAGTAGTAATTAAGGCGTGGGAGTACAGAATGAAGAAGGTGAAAAAAGGGGAAAGGCAGGGAGGGAAAAGGAGAGGAAAAGGAGGAGGGGAGGGAAAAGTAGGGGAAGGAAAGGATTATGGAACCCAATATTTCTTAAGCAAGTGCAGTTTGAGGTATTTTTTGAATATGATGTAGCAGGTGTTACAGCGCAGGTCTTTGGGGAGGGCATTCCATATGCCAGGGGCATATCCGGAGAAAGAGCAAGATTGTGTGGTTTACTTTTTTGTCAGGGGTGCGACGAGGAGGAGGGTGTTGGTGCTCCACGGTCGGGCAAATCCTGCTTTGTTGAGTTTATCAGTTAGAGTGGGGCTTTTTTTCTGAAGGGCTTTGTGCGTACTGCATGTCATCTTGTAGGTGGATCTGCCTTCGATGGGCAGCCATTTAAGGGCCTTCAGGGCTGGGGAGATGTGGTTTAAGCATTTGCAGTCAGTGATCAGCCTGGCCGCTAGGTTTAGCACAGATTTGAGTGGGGATACGTGAACTTTTGGGTTTCCGGAGAGGAGGGTGTTACCATAATCAATTCTTGAGAGGACAGTAATTGGACGACCGATTGAAAGTCGTAAGGTGGGATGAAGAGTTTGATTCTCTTGAGATGGCCTACGGTAAAGAGCGCTCCTTTGGCCAAGTTTTTTATGTGGGCCTGGGTGGTTAGGCTTTTGTCAATACTGACGCAAAGTGATTTTACTAAGCTTGATAAAGTGAGCTGACGGTTGAGGGCATTAAGGTCAGAGATCCATGTTTGGATAGGTAGAAGGTTGTTTTCTGGAGAGAAGATAATGATTTAATTTTTTAGGGTCATGTTTGAGATGGTTGGAGTGGAACCAGGATTGGATTTTAGACAGGGTGTTATTAAGGTGTAGAACATCGGAGTGGTATTTAATCTTGTAGGAAAGTTGGGTGTCATCACCATAGAGGTGGTAGTTGATTCCAGCTTGTTTTAGAATGACGGTAAGGGGTTCCATAAAGAGGTTAAAGAGCGAGGGGGAGAGTATAGAACACTGGGGGACACCGAGGGAGACTGGTGTGGGGTTGGAGAAGCAATTGTAGATTTTGATTTGTTGTGTTCTGTGTTGCAGGAAGGAGGGGAACCATTTAAGTACCAGGCCATTATGGCCACATCTAACTTAGAGCGCATTAAGTAAGGCAGGGTAGTTAACCGTATCAAATGCTGTATAGAGGTGAAGGAAATGAGTGGGCAGGTCTCGCCATTGTCAAGAGAGTGATGGATGTCGTCAACAATACTTAGTATGGCAGTTTCTGTACTGCAGCCTTTTCGGAATCCAGATTGTAATGAGTCGGGTAGATTGAAGGAGTCAATGTGTTTGTCCAGTTGAAAAAGGGCATATTTTTCAAGAGCTTTAGAAAGGAGGGGGAGGTTGGAGATGGGGCAGAGATTATTTAGGTCATTAGGGTCAGCATAGGGATTTTTAGGAATGGGAGTGATTTGTCCGAGTTGGAGGGAGGGGGGGACACATCCCGAGGTAAAGGAGGAGTTGATGATAGAGTCCCAAAAAGGAGCAATCATGTGATTGAGCTCCTGAGCTCCTGAACAAGGTTAGCAGGAAGAGGGTCTTTGGTGTGTGAAGATGGTTCAAGTTTGGAGATGATGTTAGAGACTTCGAGTTCTGTTATGGAGTGGAAATTGAGCCAGGAGGGTTGTTTTTAGACTGTGGGTTAGAAAGGCTTGTATCCGGAGGGGTAGGGGCAGGAGGGAGGAAGGGGGAGAGTTAATAGGGAGGGAGGTTGAGAAGTAGAGTCATAGATAGATAGGGGATGAAGGGGGAGATGCCAGGAAGGATTGGTCTGTAATGGCAATTTTTTCAGAGAAAAAGTTAGCAATTTCTTCACATCAGTCAGTTGTGGCCGCAGGACCAAACTGGCTATTGGGCTTGTTGGCATGCGGCTGAGCTGGGGGCTGATTTAGTTGATGGGGACCTGCGTGCGCTAAACAAAATTCATCCTGCTTTGTTTATTTTGAAGCACACTCAGGCCTCCCTCAGCAAAATTAACCCCCACCGCAGTGACATCAGCCCCCAGCTCGGCAGCATGCCAAAACGCCCTGGTAGCTAGTCCGGCCCTGTGTGGCCGTCAGAGTTGCAGGGGCCAAGGAGGTTTAATTTCGAACTATGTTGAACAACTCTCTGGGTCGATTTTTTGCTTGATCAAGTTGAGTACAGAAGAAGGAGGCCTTCTACATGAATATGTGTTTCTTATATGTGGCTCTGGCAGTTCTGAGGAGAGCAAAATGCGCGGGGGAAGAGTGTTGTCACCATGATCTTTCTGCGAGTCTAAGAGCATAAGAGCACGCCTTTCGTCTCTGAGGTAGGAATTGAACCATGATTTAGATGGAATGTTTCTGGGGGTGAGCAGAAGTTGTGTTTGGAGTTTAGAATCAAGTTCACCAGGGGGGGATGCGATTAAGATTTCTGGTCCATTTGGAGGCTGGAATGTTGTTGGTGACGGAGTGTTGGTCCATGTTTGCGATAGAGAACAAAATGCGGTGATGGTCAGACCATTCGATGGGGATGATGTTAGAGAGGGAAGCCAAGTTGTTGCTGGTAAAGATGGCGTCAAGAGTGGCTCTATTGAAGTGGGTGGGAGAGTGGCAGAGTTGTTTGAGTTCATTGATTTCAAGAAGATTTTTGAGGAGGTTGACTGAGGAGTCATCAGTCATGTTCCAGTGGAGATTAAAATCTCCAACGAAGAGATTTTTTGCGTTAGAGAGAGAAGATTGGATAAGAAGTTCAGATAGTTTCTCGTCAAAAGGGGGGTGGGTCACCAGGTGGATGATAGATATTATGCTGTCGAATCGGGGGAAAACCTTTAGACTTAAGTTTGTTTTCAAGGTTTTGGAAGGTATTGCAGTTGGGGTTTTTGACAAGGGAAAGTTGGAGTTCATTTTTTAAAATAATCGCTAGTCCACCCCCTATTCTCCTTGTCCTGTCTTTTCTGATGATAGAGTAACCCGGGGGGGGGGGGTAAGCCAATGCTGGGAATAGAGTTCCATGGTCGCAGTGATTTCAGCTGTATGCTCTTGCTTAGGAAGCAAAGGAAAATGGTCATCAAATTCATGAAACACGATACAAGAAAGAAAATCTGACAGATGAAACCAGTGGCAGGATTTCTTTTGAAGATGGAGGGCACAAAATCAAGAACACCAACACTCAAAAATAGAGACAATTGCATTCCATGCACAGTATAAACGACAAAGTAGCATATAAAAAATGCAAACAGCCAGAAACCTACACCCTCCCCAGCAAATATGAGATGTGAATGCCCACTGCCAAACACTTGCAAGTGTTTCCATGTTTTATTAGTTCTCCTTCAATCACTGGTCTCAGATTGAAAGCCATTCTTCAAATGTTCCAGCAGTGTAACCTTAATGATTTGATCCATGTGCAGCTGAAATGGGTTTGTCTTGAGGCACCTAAGTTCTCCAAAGAGGTGATTAAAGTTGTGATTTATGCCATCAATGCTACAACCACTAATGCTGCAGGGAAGAAGATTAGAGCCAGATCTTCATCTGGGTTCACAGCTCGGTACTACCGCAGTATGTTTAAGCAGCCCCAGACTAAAGTGGGCCTACCCTCTACCTACAAAAGCAACGTAGGAAAGAAGGGGAATATAGTGGATCTTAGATACTGATGAAAGGCATAAAAACCTGTGCTAGGGCTATATCATATCGGCTGAATTATGTAGACAAACATGCAGCTAGGAGCGGTGAGGGACTACTTAAAATCCCTGACACCACCATCAATTATCTATTTTAATCCTGACCAGGAAATCCAGTATTAAAGCATAGAAGCAGATATTTCTGAGCCAGTTTTAGACTTTATGCTCTGCACAAGTATTTGTTTTCACCCCATTAAGTCTATGTTTGCATTGTCTCCCCATTCCCTTTTGCTCCACGCCAGGCGTTGGTCTGCCAGGGGTTTAGTTTAGCAAGCCCTATGATGAAGCATGCCACAATTGTGGGTGAGGGCAGTTTTTAAATATTTAGCACATGCCACCAAAAATGATAGTGTTCATTCAAATACTACAACTTTTGTGTATGTGGATATTTGTAGAGGAGTTTGGGCTAGGAGTTTTTTCCTCTCCTCTTTTTTGTGTGTGATTCAATTTCAGTCCTATGTCTTGACCCTCTTGTTTTAATTAAATTGACATCAGTGTTTAGCAACTTCAGACTTAATTTGCTGCTTCTTCTCCCCAGATACATTTTAGAGAAAGAGATTAACCGCCAGATTTTGGATTTTGCTGCTATTCATGATCTACTCGATGATGCTGATTGTGTGCTTTCATCAAATCCCTGATACTGAGGCAGCATTTTAAAGTGGCTCTTATCCTCCTTGACCCAAGTGTCAATTTTGACACTGTGCATATGTATGCATGTGTGCATGTATGTATGCATGTATGTATGTATGTTGAATTTCTAAACCACAGACCTAGCCAAAAACAGCAGAGTGCTGTGCTCTGGTGGCCCATTCCACACACATTTGCCAGTTGCATTATTTAGGTAATTATAATAAGGACTTAGCAGCAGGGTCCTATGCACTCTACTGGGGGTCCTGTTTAAAGTGATATAATAGTTCTCCAGCCTTGCAGCCCACAGCCTCTACCACAGGACAGGCAAGAAGGAGTAGGCACCATATTAATGTGGCAAATAACAACAGTGTGGCTAATGATGCCCAGTCAAGGGGCACAATTTTAGAAACAGTGAAACGTACCCTGTATGTTAAAGGCAGATGCCCTACGGACAATAATGAAAGGAGTTAGCATATTGAAGAGGCAAAAACTGCTCACTGACCACCAGGGCTGCCGCTGTTGCATATGTAGACTGTGTGGCCAGAGTCTGAATGCACACAGCTAATTACATAGGCCAAGACTGCCGGGGATCTTTTGGGCACAGGAATGCGCGTTTCTTTCCAAAGTCAAAAGAGCTATCTCAATATCTATATTATCCTCATAGAATTCCTCACAAGTGAGGGAAGTTACATGAAGACCTCTGCAAGTCTATATCCTGCAGTTTTCTGCTTCATTATTCATCTGCATTGCTTCTTTTCAATGCTGCCGAAGGGGTATTCTGCTGACCTGGAGCAGCTGTCAGGGAAAGGCATTCAGGCTCTGTCTCTGCCACATCAGAAGACACCAGAGGCTGGTACCGCCAGCCAGACATGTAGGAACAAACACTTTTGCTTTTCTGAGCACTGCAGTATAAAAGGGCATGCAGGCGTGTATGGGCTTGTGGGTCCTGGGAAGGCAAGAAAGGCAATGGGAGTGTGTCGGTGGGTATGCAGGTCAGCTGTGTACACCTGCTGTAGGTTGATGCATCAGGGCTCACTTTGATAGGCAGTGACTGCTTACTTGAGGCTCTGAAAGGGAATTGATCCACCCATCGCTCATTACAAGTGATGTGCCTTTCACAATTTGCAGGAGGGCAAAATGAGAAGGAAATTAGCACAACAATTAAACCCTTAGCTCACAGAACAGTTCTCGAATAATTTTGCTTCTGGAGAACTGCTTAGATCCTGTATTTTCTGGAGCACATCATGTGTCAGTTGAAGAAGGAACCACAATGGATAGCAATATCGTTGTGAACACAACGGCATCTACCACCCCATGAACACTCTTGTACATTGTTACCAAAGGTAAGATTGTGAGCCTAATACTAAAACTCATGAAATTGATATTAGTTATATTTTTGGACAAAGTTTATTAGAAAGAAGTGCAAAAGAATGAACTCACAAAAACATAACAACACAATTGCTATTGCTTCATTAAGTATTGGAAGAGGAGTAAATATTTGTCAAAAGAGTTTGTGCAAACTGTGCTGCAATCACCACTCGCACAGCATATGCCACCATTGAAGATAATGCTAATATTTTGTATGCCTCTTGATTAATATATCATATATTCTACTTTTTGTACAGTATGGAAAATAGAACAAATGATCTTCATTGATAGAGCTGCATTCCATTATTGAACTTCCCTACAGTTATAAGTAAAGCTTGTGTTTCAAAAATAAAAATAAAAGGTGCAAACATAACACATGCCTATGACAACACTCATGCTCACCCTTTTCGAGAATATAGCCAGGACACCCCAATAGTACTATATAGGTAGTGCAAGGACCCATGGATATATTTAAATAATTCACAGTGGGACTTTGAAACACTTAGGACATGCATGAGTCAGTTGCTTGTATCAGTTCATTGCAAGAAGCAGGATGATGGAGGGTTTGCAGAGATAGAAAGTATGAGATATAAAAGATCAGAAGCGTCTACTGTGTTCAGCGTGCTCCATTCTCTCTTTCAGCAGGTACCTTAGATGGAGGGGGGTGAAAAGTTGAGTGATGAGCACCTCCACACTTCCAGAAAAAGCGCCTAGGTCTGGCTTTGGCAGGCGGTTACAAAGGAAAAAATACTTGTGTTCCTTTTACTTCAAGTATATGCCACAAAAATGGGAACGAAAAAGTAAACATGAAGGGTGACTAAATCTGCCAGCCACGTGCTTGAAATAAAAAAAATATTTAGAAGAAAATTAACCATTCCAAATAATTTGAGTAGAACAGTATGTTTGGTTCTTAGCAGGCAGCTGTACCTAGAAAAGGCTGAATGCATAGAATGCACGCTAATAGAATAGAATTGAACAGAATATAAGATGCACATAATAGGAAAACATTTTTCTTATTGGCAGAAAGAAAATGTAGGACTTGCACTTCATTAATGTAACTTGAAGACATAGTTTAAACTCAGAAGGATGTTTAAAAAAATATAAAAAGGATAACGAACAGGAAGAAGAAACTATTGGCCCACGAACTAATTCAGTTTAGGTGGATGTACACATGAAAGCAGGCTAAAATCAATAATTTACAGTGCAGTAAATAAGGTGAGCTGGTCTATTACCCCATGTTGATTGATGTGGCGGGTTAAAACAAAATGTGAATAATAGTTGAACAGACCAACGGATAAAGAGGACTGACCCAAAGTCCTTCTTTGTTTTATTCATACAAAACACAAATTAAAATTGAGAAAATAGCTGGAAAATTATCATGATCCTTAGACTGCACTGACCTGTGGTTACAAAAAAGGTGAGGAGCTACTCTCTTTTGAACTTTAATGGTGTCAGAGCCCCTTTCAGAGGGCCACTGGGCCAGCAGGACTGACCATGAGCGTTGAGGCCTTTTACTCCTGATGTCCTGGGGCCCGACCTACGAGGGGTCCTGAGCAACAGGGCCAAGTAGCCCTTCAGCACTTGACTCTCAGTAGTAGCGTGGGTCAAACAGTCCAAATCATCTCAGGAGGAGATAGATGCATGGAGTGAACACATGCTCACAAATCAAAATATGTTCAATTGCAGGAACAAATGATTACCCAGTCAAATGCTTGTTTTTATGAAAAAAGAAGACTGTGTATATGGACACAAACTAAGATGCAGCATATACAAATATTAAACATTGTCTACTGAGGTCAGTGCTCAAGTGGTAGATAGGCATGCCACCGAGTCCCACTTCCCTCTCTCTACTGGTAGTGGTTATTTCTCATTCACCGCAGGCGACATTCAGGTTAGGCCCCACTAGTCCCAGGGTGCCAAATGACTCTCAGAAAACTTGTAATGGTGGCATTAATTTAGATAAAGAGAGTATGGGTTCCTCGTTGTTCAAACCATTCTTTGGTAGACAAAAAAGGTACTTGGTTAATGCAGCCAGATGTCTATCACAAAGGTTGGAAACATCTGCTATGTCTTGAGATATCAAAGTGTTCCCAATATTTAGAGAAGTATTCTGGGGAAGCATTTACAATCAAGGTTATTGATTTTTACATACGTTCATATTATTTATGGAGTCATCCTTCCAATGATTACAAACTCACACAATATATTCAACAAGAAGAACGCAAATAATCTACACAGTAATTTTTTTCATTCACAATATGGTATTAAATTAGTGACAGTGGCAGGTAAGTGGTTGTTTCTTGTTCGGAAGAAAGGTACGACTAATATGTGTTCCTTATGTTGATTAAATTGTTATATTAACAGTCATTTGTGTCGCTGCTTTAACTTATGAATCACTGATGGTATTTATTGGTATAGAAATAAGTATTTTATCTCAGGTATACATATGCTGTAAAATTTTAATTGATATGTCAGCTCTAAGGAGTTCCAATGTTCCAATCATCAATAAATACAAAGATTATCACAAGGCATACAGTGTCATTTTAGGGATCATATACTCAAACTTTACAGGTGTAGTACTAAAATAGTTTATTCTTGTTTTGGATATCAATGAATTTACAGGGCAGGTTAAGCAATCAAGACAAAGGGAAGGTAAGGATCATAGTATTAATACAATCCAGAGAGTATCATCAATTAAATATATGCTTGCAAGAGGCCATTACAATTATAAATCAAAGCATGAATAATGACTAACAAAAAAAAGTAGTTTAAAATAAATGCGTGCAATGTTGCACTTGATTCAAACATTATGAAACAAAAAATCAAGAAATAAAATGAAGATAAGCTGTTATAGCAAATTTGTAGAATTAGTCATGTGATAACAAGAATAAGGGGAAACCTCTATTCTGACCTATATATCTTTACACCTGAGCATTAAAGTCTCTTCGAAATTTCATACAGGATGCAACAAGAAACATGAAATCATTCACTTAGACTTAGTATTTGTATTTTATTTCTTTCATTTATTTTCTATTATTTTCATAACAGTTCTATTTTTCTCATTTTTTAGTAATTATTTTATCAACATTACAATACGGTGACATGGTGACATATGTACAATGAGTTTAAAATGCAGGGTTAAATCATGTCTTGACAGGAACCCCTAAGCAATACATATATAGATACACTCACTCATACCATCATTCATACGTACTCAATCTTTCATACTGACTGTCCTGACATTACTAACACAACAAACACAATGAAAAAAGTGAAAACCATATGATGTGTCCTATAGTAGACTCCTCAAGGTATAATTGAACCCGTAGTTTTAAGTCTTCCTTTTTATTGTAAGGATTAGTAGTCTTTTGTAATCCTTTCCTTTCTTTCTTCGGGGTTTGATTTTATTTTTTGTGAGGGTCTCTGGTGTGTAGGGCCTACGTACGTTTCGGTTGTGTCATTACTTTACTTCACCTTCTTCAGGGCCAACATGGAACTGGACAACAAACAGGTACATACATACTATTAAAACCGGGGGGTTCTCATTATCTGTGTCTTTGGTGTTTCTTTCTAGACAATTATTAGCGGTATTACTCTGCTGGGTGCCTGTGTTCAGACTCTATGAGCGGATGTTTGATCCCAAGAGCTGTTGGTCCACGGTGTACATCTATGCTTTAATGTTTGATTTATATGCTATAATGCTTTCTGAGGCCCGCAACAGGTCGGTCGATGCTACTTTAGAGACCTGTGGCCAAAAAAATAGCTCGTCTCCAGGGGGGCGCCTACGGCCGATGTCTCTGCCACTTAGTCATGTAATTCCAGACAATTTGGAAGCACGGTATGAATGTTAAAAAATGAATGAATGAATGAATGTTAAAAAATGTTAAAAAAAATAATTTTGGAGCATATACAGGGTATGGTGAATAAGGATAGACGCTACACTATGGTCAAACATTGTGAAGCACATCATGATGACATTTGTAAAGTGCTAAAATGTTTTACAATTGATCTAAATCAGTAAGAGGTAAAGTTAGAGAATGTACTCTAAGAGCTTTGGAATCAAGATATTTAGTCAATGGGGCATGGTTTGGCGCCAAGGAAGACGGTGGCTGGTTGACGCCGCTTCGCATTGAGACCTGAGGAATTTCGTTTTGACAGGTTTGGGTCTTTGACACCTTCAAAGACCCAAAGACTCTCTCCATGAACTCTTCTGGATTTGAATGACGCCCTTCACAGCCCGCGGGAAGCCCGATAACGCCTCTTCCACTTCAAATGTGTGGCGTTATCGGCTCCGCTGCGCTCTCTGTCATTTCTGAAGAGACATAATGATTAGCTTGCCAATATTCCTCTTGGCTCTGTTTCTCAACGATTATTGCTGAAGTTTCCTTCTCTGCAAATGCCATTTTTTCTGGATCTGCCAACAGCATCATCTTCCTGTTTTCTTTAATGTGTGCACTATTGTGCACACAGCCATTTAGCTTCACATTGTGGAAACCCAATTAATGTTTCAAAATACACAAGAATAGGTAAGCCTCCACAAATTTGAATAGCAACTCTCTCAAATTTTTTATACAGTAACTTCTTTTCTCTTACTGTGACGCACATGTCTATGAGGAGAATTAAATCTGGTAGAGGTGCTGCTTCAACATCCATCCCATCTCCACGTCCTGAAATCCACTACCATACCTACTTCAAACCCTTATTCGGTATTGTAAAGTGACATGAATGAATCAGAAGAAGTTGCACTTCCCGCTTTACAGACACAACAGCCATTTTGCCCTCGTTTACTACTCCTCTTCCACATCCATCGTTGCCAAATGGGAATAATGTTTCTAAAGTGCCTACCTCCTCTGCGTTGCCATCTACTAAGAGAATTAAAAATGATCCTCCTTTACCAGCCACATCCCCGCTGCCAGCCTTTTTAGAATTGTTTCTGGATGAGATACAATCACTTAACCTCTATTTGGAGGATATACGCTTACAAGCCCTAGAAGATAAATGGTCTGCTCTTGACATGAAAATTAATTTAGTGGAACGTCAAATGAAATCTCTGCAAATATCCTCTCAACAAATTCATCCTATGAAAGCAGAAATCAATCAATCAATCAATCAATCAATCAAGAAATTTATATAGCGCGCTACTCACCCGGGGGGTCTCAAGGCGCTAGAGGAGGGGGGTCTGCTACTGCTCGAACAGCCAGGTCTTGAGTTGCTTCCTGAAGGAGAGGTGGTCTTGGGTCTGATGGAGGTGGATGGGGAGGGAGTTCCATGTCTTGGCTGACAGGTAGGAGAAGGATCTTCCTCCCATGATGGCTCTTCGGATGCGTGGAACGGCGGTGAGGGCGTGGTTGGTAGAGTGAAGCTGGCGGGTGGGAGTGTAGAAGGTCAGGCGGTTGTTGAGGTACCTGGGGCCCAGGTCGTGGAGAGCCTTGTGTGCGTGGGTTAGAAGTCAGAATGTGATTCTCTTGTTGACGGGGAGCCAGTGCAGGTCTCTCAGGTGTCCGGAGATGTGGTTGTGCCGGGGGATGTCCAGGATGAGTCGTGCGGATGCGTTCTGGTTGCGTTGGAGTCTCTTCTGAAGTTTGGCTGTGGTTCCCGTGTAGAGGGTGTTTCCATAGTCCAGTCGGCTGGTGACAAGTGCCTGTGTGACCATTTTCCTGGTTTAGGTGGGGATCCAACGGAAGATCTTACGGAGCATGCGTAGGATGTTGAAGCATGAAGATGATACGGCGTTGACTTTTCTGGTCATCGAGAGGGAGGAGTCCAGGATGAAGCCCAGGTTGCGTGCGTGGTCCGATGGTTTGGGTGCGCTGCCCAGGGCAGGGGGCCACCAGGAGTCGTCCCAGGCTGAGGAAGATGGTCCCAGGATGAGGACTTCCGTCTTGTCTGAGTTGAGTTTCAGGCGGCTGTTCTTCATCCACTCGGCTACGTCTTTCATCCCTTCGTGTAGGTTGGTTCTGGCGGTGGCTGGGTCGTTGGTGAGGGAGAGAATCAGCTGAGTGTCGTCGGCGTAGGAGATGATGTCGAGGTTGTGTTGGCGTGCGATGGCCGCGAGAGGGCTCATGTAGATGTTAAAGAGGGTGAGGCTGAGTGAAGAACCTTGTGGTACGCCGCAGATGACTTTGGTGGCCTCGGATCTGAACGGGGGGAGGCGGACTTTCTGGGTTCTTCCAGCGAGGAATGAGATGATCCACTCCAGAGCCTTCTCTTGGATTCCGACGGTGCTGAGGTGCTGCACTAGGGTGCGGTGGCAGACAGTGTCGAATGCTGAGGAGAGGTCCAGGAGGATGAGGGCCGCTGTTTCCCCGTTGTCGAGCAGGGCTCGGATGTCGTCAGTGGCAGTGATGAGGGCAGTTTCGGTGCTGTGGTTCGCTTGGAAGCTGGACTGCGAGGGGTCAAGGGATCCGTTTGTCTCGAGGAAGGCGGCAAGCTGTCTGTTGACGGTCTTCTCGATGACTTTGGCAGGATAAGGGAGGAGCGAGATGGGGCAGTAGTTCTTGGGCTCTGCTGATGCTTTCTTCAGGAGGGCGCTGAGTTTGGCATGCTTCCAGCTCTCCGGGAAGGTGGCGGTGTTGAAGGAGCAGTTGATGACGTCTTGGAGTTGGGGTGCGTTGACGGAGGCGGCCTTGTTGAAGACGTGGTGTGGGCATGGGTCGGTTGGTGATCCGGAGTGGATGGTGTTCATTGTGCGGACGGTGTCTTCGGTGCTGACCGAGGTCCAGGCGGGGAGGGTGGAGGTGAGGTGCGTTGGTTCTGTGGTTGGGTGCGTGGTCTGTGTGCCAAAGCTGTTCTGTATGTCGACGATCTTGCTGTGGAAGAACGAGGCGAGTGAGTCGCAGAGTTCTTACAAGGGGGTGATGGCGTTGGTTCCGACGCTGGGGTTGGAGAGCTCTTTGACGATGCTGAAGAGTTCCTTGCTGTTGTGTGAGTTGTTGTCGAGTCGTTCCTTGAATGCTGTCTTCTTGGTGGTGTGGATCAGCTGGTGGTGTTTGCGGGTGGCGTGCTTGAGGGCAGTCATGTTGTCTGTAGTCGGTTCTTTGCGCCAGGCTTTCTCGAGGGTGCGGCAGTTCTTCTTGGAGTTCTTGAGATTGTCGTTGAACCAGGAATCCTGCAACTACAGAAGCAAGTATAAAACCTCCATTCCCATTTTCCTTTTTCAAACCGTTTTGCCACAGGTCCTTGATTTTACGGAATCTTTAACACCTTCGCTGCTAATGGAATTCCCCTCCTGTGCTGCCCCTCATTGAAATGAGTGCGGTCGTGACGGAACCATTCCGTCATCAGCACAGCCCAACCGTGACTGATGACGGAATGGTTCCGTCACAAGCATCGAAGGGGTTAAAATTAAACATACAAAGAGCGCATAGACTTGGTCGTTCTCCTCAGAATTCATTTACCCAGCACAAACCAAGAGGCGTAATACTATACTTTTTAAAATATACAGATTTGTTGAAGGTCCTACAACCAGTCAAAATCAAATGTTGCATTTCATGGCAAGGTTCCCAGTTATTTTTCTCTCAAGACTATGCGTAAATAGCTGCAGACAAACGGAAAAGCTTCTTAGTCATGCGACTAGCTTTATATAACCTGACTGCCAGATTTGATCTACTTCATCCTTGCCTCCTTGAGGTGACTTATTATTATTATCATTATAACATTTATTGAGCGCACTGTTACCTGTGGGTGTCCTGGTGCTATAAGACTAAAACAACCACATACTAAGCTCCAGCCTTACTTCAACAATTTCTTGACAGTTGTAGAGCAGAATCCATGGAGTTTGCAAGATCATCGTCTAACTGATAATTTTTGTCTCCATTACGAAAGATAACTGTAATTTTACTATGTTTCTATGATATAATTTGATTAACTTATCTCCTTTCCTTATGTCTCTCCCTACCAGATGCAGTTCCGTGCTCCACCCATTGTTATATTGTTTGTCTGAAATACTGCCATCCTCGTGGTTTCTCCTGGAGTTTTGTGGCTGGCTATTTCGTCTTCTCCCTGGGGCCTCAACACCCTCCACACATGTTTGAGTTTTCTGTATGTTTTATTGTCTTTTCTATTTATTTTATTTATCTATTTTCCTCCCTCGTCTTTCATCTTTCCTCTTTCCTTTTTCCCTCTCTTCATTTCTTTATTTCTTCTATTTCAATATTTTCTACTCCATATCTTGTCTTAAGTCTGTTGGAGTGATCATTTGTTGTTTCTCTAAATAGTGCAGATATTATTGCATTCTTGTTGTGCTGTATTATTCTACAAATGTTTATATTATATAGCTGATTAATGATGTTACATGTAATTCCTGAAATGTTAAAGGTTTGGGGACGTCTATTAAAGGCAACGGGTTCTTACCCATTTATCTAATCTTAAATATGATATTGTGTTTATTCAAGAATCCCACTTAATTACTTCTGAAGTTGTAAAACTTAAGCGACAGTGGGTGGGGAATGTCTTTACCTCCCCAGGTACAAGCAAAAGAAATGGGACTTAGATTCTCTGTCACAAAAAACTTAAAGTATCCCTTCTTTTTCAGGACTCAGATGATGAAGGACGATGGTTAATTGTTCATTTTAAAGTCAGTGGCATTCCTATTACATTGTTTAATGTGTATGCTCCCACTAAACCCGTTGGTAATTTCTGGCCACACATTTCTTCCCTTTTAATGTCTATTTTTACACCATATGTTATTTTGGTTGTGACTGCAACTTAGATGTTGACCCACACATTAACCGCACATCCTAAACACCTTTCAGCTCCTCTCAAATGCATCAACACTTTATCACTCTTAGTTCCCATAGATCTCTTATTGACGCCTGGAGATTTTGTAACTCACAACTCCATGAAAACACATTTTTCTCACCCACTCACCTTTCGCAAACACACTTAGACTATTTCTTTGTTTCCAAAGCATTAACACAATATATATTGCAAGCAGATATTGGATCTATATTGATTTCGGACCATGCAGCAGGAATTTTAGACTTAAAATTGCTCCCAGTTAGTGTCACTAATAAATGATGGTATTTTATTACCTCTTTGTTAGCTGACCAAACTTTCACTTCCTCTTTTGAGGAATGATTCACTGAATTCTTTAAATGTAAGATATCTTCTTTTTTATCTTTCTCTATTATTTGGGACACCTTTAAAGCTTCAGCCAGAGACTTTAATATTTCTTATGTTGCCAAAAAAAATCCCAAAAAGCAAATGAAAATCTTAAAACTATTAAACTTCTGGAATTACTCTATACAACCACTAACTCTAAGCCGATTGCAATATTCGTATTATGGAGAAATTTAAATATAATAAGTTATCTACGGAGAATGCCACCTCTTATCTCCTCAGAGGCAGTACTCATTATTTTTGCGGCCAAAACAAAGCTGACACTCTTCTTGCCTTGTATCTTAAGATCAAGAAAGACAAGACTAATATTGGCTTTGTCTTAAATTCTAACTCATCTCCAGCAACTAAGTATTTAGAGATTTTGGAAGAGTTAAAAAAATACTACACCTCTCTTGATACCCCTGAAATCACCCCAGACTCCATGGACATACAAAATTATCTTGCTTCGATACGAAAAAAAATTCCACGGATATTGACTTTTTACCATTGGAATGGGATATTTTTATAAAAGACATTTTTCATGCATTAAAACTCCTTAAAACAGGAAAGGCACCTCGTCCAGATGGATTTCCTATAGAATTCTACTCCCACTTCTCCAAATCCCTCCTTCCTTATCTTCTTTCTTTATTCTCATACTTTAATGCCTCCAGTGGTACATTTCAGGATTCTCTTATCTGCTTAATCCCCAAGGAAGAAGGAGACCCTCACCTTTGTAAAAATCATAGGTCAATATCATTAGTTAATTCTGATTATAAAGTATTTGCCAACATGTTTGCACTTTGACTAGAACCCCTTTTACAATCCATTATTTGTAAAGAACAATCTGGTTTCATTAATTGAAGAAATATCTCTAATAACATTAGAACTTTCTTTAATATACTACACAAATTCAACAAATACTTGCAGCCATTTCTCTGGAAGCGGAAAAAGCTTTTGACCACATGGATTGGTCATTTATTTTCCATGCATTGTCCTGGTTTGGCTTTGGGCCCAAATTGACTTCTTATATCTCCTTATTATATACCTCACCCAAAGCTTCTATTTTTCCCAATGGCTCCATCTCTAACTCTTTTACTTTACAAGGAGGTGTCCGCCAAAGTTGTCCCCTTTCCCCACTGTTCTTCATTCTCGCACTAGAGCCCTTTCTTGCCAGTATCAAACAAAAAACTAACATAAATAGCTTTCAACATGATAAACTTCATATTAAAATGAGTGTCTATTCAGCTGATATTTTGTTATACATGTCTAAGCCAGAACAATCTATTGCATCTTTCACTGCTGAAGTCAATGCTTTCTATCTAATTTGTGGTTGTAACCTGAATCATGATAAATTTGAAGTTCTCCCTCTCAATATCTTGTGTTTTAAGCAAGAGTTTGCTTCCACTAATTCCTTATGGAATTCCCAAAAAATGAAATATTTAGGTCTCTGGTTTTCCCCCTCTATCAAACAGACCTTATCACTAAACATAACTCAAGTTCTCTCCACATTATCTACATCTATTTCTAAATGGAATCCCCTATATCTTGGTTGGGAAGACATGACACTATTAAAATGATGCTCGGTCCTGTTATTTTTTATGTGATGTCTACTATTCCCCTCAACTTTCCCTCATATGTTTTCAAAAATATTAACACTATTTTATCTGTCTTTTTATGGAATAAGAAAAAAAACACGTATCTCCCTAGTCATGCTCAAATGTAATAAATCGCTCGCTGGAGTTAATTTTCCTGATTATTAATTTTACCATAATGCTTTTCTTCTTAAACAACTTTATAAACCTTTAAACCAATTCATCTCTGATCCATCTCAATTGTGGAAAAACATCAAACTTTCTTTCCGTTCTCCCTTCTCTTTCGAATAATATTTTACATTTACCCACAAGTCACAATTTTTATCTTCTCCTATGCATAAAACTACCCATAACGCACATCATTCCTTTCAAATTTCACACACCTCTCAGATAAAGACTGATTTCTTAACTACTCGATTTGGCATAATCGCCTTAAAAAAATTCAAAACCAACCCATTTTTTAGAAGGCTTGGTAAGACAAAGGTCTCCTTTGGACCCATTAAATTTACCCAAAGCAATACTCTCTTTACTTTCTCTGAAGCACAATTTCTTTATAAATTGCCAAAATCATTTTAAACCAAATTTAAGATTTTAGTCCAAACTGTATCTTTCTCCTTGTCCTCAATATCTTCTATTCCACCTCCTTTATTACCTAAGTAAGTACTATTCTTACCATTTTAAGTGCCCAATCTAGTGCTTCATATATTTACACATTTCTCAACACCCTCCCCCAACACAAAACTAAAACTCACATAGAACTCCAATGGGAACATGACTTTCACACTTCATGGTCCACTGTTTTTTGGGATAAAGGATGGCTAAAACTCCGTAAAACTTATAGATCAGCCAGTAGGACACAAACGCTTTTCTTTCGTTATATAATCGAGTTATGTTTACTCCAATGTCTTTACATAAATTTAAATCCACAATTGTCCCAAATCTTTTGTCATGTAATGCTCCTCATGCTGATTTATATCATATGCTTTTATCTTGTCCCCTCACTCACCAGTTCTAGCTGAAGGAATGGTCTCAAATCAATGCAGTCCTTCACACTCATTTTTCTATTTCACCTATCAACATCTTTCTACGTACATTATCTGAACACTGGCAAGCCTTTTCATTTAATGCAGATGTTGTAGATTTATTGATTGCAATTGCATTTCAACAAATAGCAAAAAACTGCAAACAATCTATACATTTTCAAGCCTGGCAATATAGTGTTTGCAACAACCATTGACTAGATCGTGCATATGTCTCTCCTATGTCTTTGCTCCTGAAAAGAAAACATATGTGGTCCCCTGTAACTATTTTCTTAGATACTTCTGCACAAAAGTTTGCCCAACATCATCCATTACTGGAGGAAGTCCCCAAACCACCATGAATCGTCTTATTGGTATATTATTTTATTTATTTATTTATTATTTTTTATTTTCTAATTGCATGTTTGAGCCATTATTCCTTAAATTGTTGATATCTTTTACAACGTATTAACCTCCCTTGTTTTTATATTGCATATTTAGTCATGTTATTATTATGCTATCTTGTTTTCTTTTATCGTCCTTTCTATGATAGGTATTGTAACCTTCTTCATATATGCAACCACTTTGACTCTTCTTACGTTTCTTTTCTATTATATGGATTTGACTCTTTTATTGTTAATCAGCATGTTGCTACTTTATTTGATTGTTTGTACTTGGTTGCATCTCTTTTAAAAATAAAGTGTTCTGTTTCAAGAAAAAAAAGATTTTTTGTCAAACAGGGAACTTAGGCCGAAACATTTTGAACCAAGATGAGGAATTGAACACATATTTGGATTAGGTAGTAAGAGGAAAGAATAGACACCACTTGTCTAGTATTCACAGGTGAAAAAATAGGGAAATCTCAAATTGGAAAATATTTTTTATCAAAAAAACCACAATATAGTTGTAAAGGAAATACGTCAGTACCAATATACAAATAATAGTATTTTGAAAAATCAACAAGTGAACAACAACAAAAAATATGAACCAGAAAACTGTGCTGTGTAGGAGAAATAAAGACCCACTGAAGAGCATGAAACAATAAACACATGGACTACAATAATAACAGTGATAAGAGATTCAACAATAAGCTAACATAAAATGTAAGTAGATCAAAAGTACTCACAAGAGAGTTTTTTATCGACTGTCAAAGATATGCAGATGAATTCAGTATAAGCAAAAATGATCCTATCCTTGAAATTGATGAGATTTTGAAAGACAAGGTAAATATAACCACTATACTTTCCTGTCATCGGCTATCCTGTATGATTAGTTAAATTTATAAGTGTGTATGTGCACTTTTTAAGAAATTTTATGCTGCTAGTTATTAATGGTAAAGACCATTCTATGTGGATGTACAGAGCACTTGCACTTTATTGCGTATTTTATAAAAACTTCTTGCTGCTAGGGGTGGTTGAGAAAGATTTTCCCAAAAAGTTGCACAGAGCACTTGCACTTTTTCTGACATGTTAGTCGTCTTGTTCAACGTCTTACGTGCACTTTACATGATATTTTTGCTGCTAGTTAATGGTTGGTAAAGAGTGTTCCATAGTGGATGCTCAGAGCATGTGCACTTTATTACGCACCTTATGAAAACTTTTTGCTGCTAGTAATAATTGGGATAGCCTTTCCAAAATAAGACGCAAAGAGCACTTGCACTTTTTCCCGTCTTCCAGCCCTCAAGTCCAAGTTCTTATGTTTACAACCAAATATGTGCACTTTTTCAAATGTATTGTGTTGTCTAATATTCATTTCCAGATTACAACTATATATTAATTTTCCTGTTGCTCAATAAATTAGGTCGGAATCAGGCCTAAGTTTCATTATATAAGTTAATGTTACTGACTTTTAGGTTATGATATACTTTACTTAATCAGGTTTTTCAGATAAACTATAGTGTGCTGTAATTTGAAAGAAGCGTGTGTATGTTAAAGGACCACTTGCATCGTAATTAAGTTGTTGGATGCAGAGTATAGTTTAGTGAATAGAAAAATTGTTCTTTTTTTATTGAATGTTTTTAGGATAGAATTACCTTAAACAATCTGTATAAATTGGTAATAATCCATATACGGCAACTTTATTACCTAAAGCTCATGTCTTTTTAAATGAAAATGAGAATCTGTAATTTTATTTGAAGTTATTGGTGCATGGAATTGTGTTTTAATCATGTATTTTATATAGAAATCTTCGGAATTTGAAATCATAATAAATAAAAATTGAATGGGTCATAGTGGAGCGCTTTTTACGGTGAAACCGATCTTTTATCCACAAGGAAGAATATTCCTAAAGCATATGATTGATATAAAAACTACTATAAAAACAAAGAAGAAAAAAGGACAATTGCACAAATGAATCATTAAAAGTGACTTCTGGGGGAGTGGCCAACCAAGATGGCCAAGTGGAAGTAATCACAAGGGTTTTGCTGCGAGCTGCAATTAAACTCCGGAATCCACGCTATCATAGGGGGTGCACTGCTGGAATTTTATACCCTGGAAGGTAGAGAGAGTCTGAGCTTGAGATATGTGAGCACCGCTTGTCTGAACATGGCTACTGAGGGTGTGCGAAGTAGCTGGAGGCGGTTGCTGATAGAGGGCAGGACTGCGAGAGCCCCCATCACAGGAGGAGCAAAGAACCTAGCACGGCTTGAGTCCATGGTGGCACAGAGAGGTAGAGGGAGCGGGGGACCCCCCTGCTACACCAGAAACCTGTAAACTGGCAGGACTCTGATGGTAGCTCAATAGAGCGGGCCATCTCGCACCAGCAGTCGGGGCAGCACTGAAGCGGCAGATTGTGCCCCTGTGACCACTGGCATCCTGGTAAGCTGGAATCAGGGGGGCTCATGAGCACCAGGCATGAGGACTCACTGGTTGTGAAAGCAGCCTCCTATGGGGAGACGACATTTTTGAGGCATGTGAGACAATGCAATGCCTGACATCAAGATGGCGACTGAGTCTTGATTGTGCCACGCAACCGAAGACCCTTCCAGCACAAGCAGAGGCGGCACCAGGCCGGCGAGCAACTAAAGCCTGGGGCCACATCCCAGTACACCAGAGGAATGAAAGGAATTCCACTAGAATGGATGGTGAGGGAGAAGAGATGACCTCACCGCCTGAACTCTAAATGGATGTATATTGTTGGGAAAATGCAGACTCACTGCCCTGAACAAGAACAGACCCAACACATAATATAGGTTAGAGAGCTGGAGGGTGAACAGACATCAACATAATGTGGAAACACCAAAGGAGCGAACAGAGTGCAGACGGGCCCGCCACAACTCTTCAGGGTGTGGAAAAGCAAGAGAGTAAAGAAGAGTAGAGAGGACTAGTAAAGGCCTCTCAGGTCAAGGACGTTGGCAAATGAAAGGGACACCTAGAAGCGGCGGAAAGGTCAAGAGTTGTCAAACCCCTTTGGGTGGAGGAAGAATCAGCACAGGAGGGGCGCTGCGGTGCCTGTCAGCTGACAGTGTCTATGCCACCAAAGAAAAACCAGGGTAACATGGTCTCAACTACTTTACACTGGTGGTAGACCACAGGTTAACACCCACCCCTTCAAATGTGAACTGCGAGAGGACCCAAAGGCAGATATGGCTTCCTCTCTCAAATCGGTCTGCGCAGACATTAATTCCCGCTTAGTGACACTGCAACAGGACGTCGACTCAGTTAGGGATAGGACTCAGGACTTGGAAAATAAGCTCCAAGAATTGGAACAACGCACAATCCAGGTGGAGGAGGCATCAACAAGGCTTACTACCCAGCTAGAGCAGTCCATACTTAAAAGTGAGGATCTGGAAAACAGGTCCTGAAGATACAACATATGCCTAAGTAACTTGCTGGAGGGGGGGGAGGGATCAGATTTTGAGGCCTTTGTGGAGGGTCTCTATTTGCCACCCTGCTGGGAAACACACAACTAAAAATCAAGCTCTATGGAGTTCACAGAGAGGGACCGATTCTACCTGGGGAGAAGAGACGACCCAGGGATGTGCTAGACAAGTTACACTCCTTCAAGGTCAAGGATGCTATTATTCAGGCAGCATGCTATCTCAGTGAAGTGACCTTTTAGGGGGCCTCATGTTCCATCTTCCAAGATGTAGCCCCTGCAGCCCTGGTGAGGCGCCTATTCATCCGGCCAGTGACTGACAGACTGCAATGCGACTGCAAAAGGTATTGATGGACCTACACTTTTGGTCTGGCATTTGAGTGGCACAATAAAGCACATCATGTCACAGGTCTCCAGGAGGTGCTGCAAATCTTGGGCCTAACAACATTGGCGGAGAGTCTACTAACAGGAGGAGCGGGCCTTCAGGGGAGACACCAGTAGATCAAAGACCACAAAGGCAGTGGCTCACTCAATTCGGGAAAGGGGAAAATGTTGCTGCTCACAATGGGAAAGAAAAAGAGAGTGGTAATGGTCCAGATGAAGGCAAAATAGGTCCTTAAGCTGAATTGTAAAGGGGGAAGCCAGTCAAGCAAACGGTTAGCTAAGAACTCCAACCATGATTATTACAGGCAAGAGGAAGGTGAACAGGGGATGGTGATTAGTCAGCACAGCTGCAAACAGCAGCAGGGCTCCCTGGAGGGAGCTCCTGAAAGGGCGGGTTGGATTCCTGAGTATTATTAAGCTGACATGGGCTAATTTGCCTTAACAAGTATTGAATTATACTTTTGAGAGTGGACACAAGTCTGAAGGAATGGTGAGTTTGGGAAGAAACTTTCATATTTTAATTCTTCAAATTGTGAAGTTTTCTTTGTTGGGTACGGGACTTACAAAGCTTCATACTGAGATACTAGGGTGGGTGGGCCGAGATGGGGGGCATCCGGACAACAGAGTGGGGAGAGGTAGGACAAGTGATAGAGTTGTCAGATGATATACACCTGTGATAGAAGGTCATGGAGATCACAACCCTTACTTGGAATGTGACCGGGTTGAATTTTTTCCTGCGAAAATTCAGAAAATGGAAGTATGTGCTGGTCTCAAAGGCACAATGTGGTGGCTCTGCAGGAGACACATATTAAACGCTCAGAACATCATAGGTTAAAACATAAAAAACACCTCCTCTGCAACTGCCAAAAAGAATGGGGTTCCACTCTTCTTTCACTCCTCATCTCAGTTTCAGCCGGAAGGTTTCAAGACAGACAAGGAGGGAAGAATAATATTATTTAAAGTCACATTGCACGGGCCTAAATGCACCATTGCCTCTCAATATGTGCCTAACACAAATCAAGTAGCATTCCTTCATACATTTCTCTCTATGATGGGGAGCTTTGCAGATGGCGACATTCTCCTCATGAGAGACTTTAACCTCACATGGGATGCAAGGGAAGACAGCACACAGCCTCATAGATCTAGCACCGGGAGCTTGCTAAAAATGTTAAAGAGGGAGTTTGGGAACTTAGGACTCCATGATGTGTGGCGGCAGCCACACCCAAAGACCTAGACTATGCATTCTACTCGCAATCTCATAGAAGCTACCCCTGATTGGACTATGTCTTTGTGAGTAGCACACTGATCTCAGCCTTACAGATGATCACCTTCCACCCCATTGCAATCTCGGATCTTGCTTCACTGGCCATGATATTAGACAGGGAGGCCCCCCCCCCCCACCTAGATACTGCAGTTGGTTCTTTCCCAATTCTCCTCTACTGGATCGCCTGTTGCGAGTTGCCCTGAGAAAGTCCATTAAAGACTATTTTCAGACAAATGCCCTACAAGAAACCTCGTACTCCACCCTTTGGGATGCCTTTAAAACAGTCCTGAGGGGACAATGTGTAGCACTGAACTCATCCCTAAATAAACAGAGAATACAAGAGAGACAAACTCTGGAAGTGGAGCTAAAAGTGGCAGAGCAATCACATAAGGCAAACCGTTCCTTAACCCTCCAACAGCAAGTGACGACGTTACGAGGGAAACTTAATTCCATATATAATATTAGGGGAGAACTTACCATGTTGTGTCTTCAATGCACAACATATGAGCACGGCAACACGTTAGCAACCCACCTAGCAAGGAAGTTAAGGTTTAAAATGGAGTAAAAATACATAGGAGATATTAACGATGAGGGGGAGACACAAGGATCTCAGATGCCGGTATAGCTAAGGCCTTCTGTCACTTCTATAAGATTCTATACTCAGCACAGGAACCTAGCAGGCAGGTCCAACAAAAGTACTTAGAAGAAGTAGTCCTGCCATGAGTATCTGATATGCAGAATGAGGTCTTGTGCAGCCCCATCACAGAGGAGGAAGTGAGGGAGGCCAACAAGAACCTGAACCGAATAAATCTCAGGGGCCGGATGGGCTGACAGCCCAGTTTTACAAAGCATATGGCACAGAAATCACTCCACACCTAGTGTCCCTCTTGAACTCAATGGTGGGGACCGGAGCAGTTACATCATCCATGGGTGAGGCCCTAGTTTCCCTTATCCCAAAACCCGGTAAAAATCCAGCAATTTATTGCTCCTACTACCCAATAGCCCTTCTAAACATAGATGCAGGGTTGTACTCGAAGATATTGGCTGCCAGATTAGAAGACCTGCTTCCTGACCTAATATATCCTGATCAGTCACAATGTATAAAAGGTAGGCAAACTCATGACAACATCTAGAGAATTCTTCATTTAATTGAGAAAGCCACTGAAAAAAAAGGTCCCGGTGGTCTAGTTTCTAGTAGACGCCAAGAAGGCTTTTGACCAGATGGACTGTCAGTTTCTATTCCACACCCTACATAAATTTGGCTTCTGTGAACAATTCATAACTATGATTAAGACCAAATATGCAGTGCCAAGTGCTAGAGTGTTGGTAAATGGGGTGAGCTCCAACCTCTTTCAACTGGCAAGGGAGACAGGATGAGGATGCCCCTTGTTGCTGTTACTATTCACGTTAAGCATAGAACCATTAGCAGCTAAGATTTAGGTGAACCGGGAGATCAAAGGCATACCGTTTCACTCCATAAAACATAAGGTGTCACTATTTGCGGACAATGTCCTGCTGCCTTTGACATTGCCCCAGCAATCACCAGCATTGCTTTTACCTGATCTGAAATGGTTTGAACGGATGGCGGGATTTAAAGTTCACTTAACCAAATCATTTCTGCACAACCTGATGCTGCACACCCCTGAGTTAGATGCCCTGAGAAGAGATACACCCTTTCACCTACCTAGGCATCAAAATCAACTCGAGATTTGGGATCTCTTTAGGACCAACTATCCCCCCTATACTTCAGCAACTGAAAATTGACTTGCATAGGAGGCCCCCTCTATATATGTCATGGCTGGGGAGAATCCAGGTAATGAAGAGGACTATACAACTTAAGCTGCTCCACCTATACAAGTGTCTCCCCATTGCACTGGAGTGCAGCTTCGCTCCAGCACTGCATATTCTAATGATCAGGTTTATTTGGCAGAACTGCAGGGCCTGACTACCATATACGTTAATATGCCTACCTAGATCTGCGGGTGCCATGCCCTACCAGTCTTTAATCTTTATTAAAAGTGGTGCAGCTGTGGATGATTCCAGAGTGGTCGGCCAGGTAGTCAGACAAGCACTGGCTCTATATGGATAGGGCTAAAGTTGGGAAATACATTTAGGACCGTCTGTGGAATCCAAAGATGGACAGACCCAGGAACGCCTACCGTAGCACTCCCACAGGGCTATTCTCAGGGTCTGGGATGAGGTCATCCAACAATTCACATGGATGCCTTTCCCCTCACCGCTCACATTGGTACACTTTAATGCTGCATTTCCACCAGCACAAAAGTTAGGTCCTTTTGAGGCCTGGAGGGAAGTGCGGATGCTTGACAATTTCCGACCGGTTCCACAACGAACACATTCTCACCATTGAACATTGCCAACAGGAATTTCACTTACCGGTCACAGAATGGTTTTGCTAAACCCAGTTAGCCCTCTGGGTGCTACAGCTGGCGGTACGGGAGGCAGCTACCAGAGCCCTGACTCCTTTTGAAAACTTTGCCAGGTGTAGGGAAGGACTAAGGGGTATATATTGACCTTATATGCTCTCCTGCTCGACTCCTTGATCTCCCCACGTCCGGTGCATGTAGAACTCTGGGAGGCAACGCTAAGAGAAACCATCTCAGAGGCCCGATGGTCCAAGCTCTGGAGGGACGTCCCTAGATTTAACCACTCCATGGGCATAAGGGAGGCCCATTATAAACATATGTTTGATGGGTACCAATACCCAATAAACTTAAGAAATTCTCCCCTCATGTATCTGACCTATGCTGGAGGGGCTGTGGTATGTTAGGGGACGTTCAGCATTTTTAGTGGGATTGCCAAGGTATTCAACCGTTCTGGGAGAAGAAACTAGCCCAGATCAAGGACATTTTAGGATATCTAATCCCACAGGATCCTGGATTTTTATTGTTAGCTCTCAGAAGTGAATCCCCGAAGTACCAAACTGTAGGGGACCAAGCAGTAATGTGGATGTCTCTAGAGGAAGCGACAATGGCGGTGGCAGCGGCATGAAAAATCAAAGAGGCACCCTCCATGACCTAATAGAGTGCACAGTTCTGGAGAGAGGTTACTATGGAGCATATGGTGGATTTAATGAAAAAGACACCTACAAGAATTTTGAAGATATTTGGGGAGGCCTGGTCCAAAATTTTTCGAAGGGTCTACAACTCTGTGCATGTCCGACCAGGACGAGGGCCTTATGCTTGTTGCAGTTCTAAAGGAGGAGGTGAGCACCACGGGTGAGGGGGTGGGAGTCGAAGGGCCCACTCCAAGGGTGCTGCCAGTCCGGTCCCAATCCGGTGCTCTGAACCCCAGGGTAGCGATAATGGAAGCTCCGCCATACCACAGATAACTTGGGAAGTTTGGGGAAGGGGAGGGAGGGATAAGAGGATTTGTTGTTTCCTTTGCAACCCCAGCTGAGGGTCTTCTACACATTGGTAGAACTAGTTGATTCCGTAAAATATGATATGCTGACTTTATATTTAGATATGTACTATAGAGACAGATTTGTATGACTCAATCTATCCTGCTGTTTTTTATATTTTTTTGGCAATAACATAAACAGTTTTGACAAACAAAAGTTGCTTCTGGCACACAAAAATATTTTAGCAAGCAATAGTATATTTTTATTGATCTACCGTTTACAGGCTGTAATAACTGGGGATGCGGATATGGTGGTGGATGTCTCTATTAATATTGTAAATGTAATGTAATGTAAATGTAAATTGATACTTGTATAGCGCACTACTCACCCGCAAGGGTCTCAAGGCGCTTGTACGAATACCGCTGTGGAACCCATCCTGGTTTTCCCTGTGAGGCGTCCACTCCTGGGCACCCCCAAGGTGGAGGCCAGGCATCCTTAGCGTTGTGGGGGCTGTTGTGGAGCTTAAGCAAGCTATTGCCCAGAGTTGCAGAGTGGGACTCCATGATTGAAATAGGCACTGAGGCTAGAATTATCAGGTCTGTGGAATTTTGAGCCCAAGACCCGCCGAGGCGGTGAATTGAACCCTGGTCCCAGGCTAGACTTCTGCATAAGGGTCTGCCGCTCTAACCATTGAGCCACACTTCTCCAATATTGGACAGATGGAAAAGACAATCATATGGTTTGTGAGCAATATTGCTTAAAGTTGTTCCATGTTGTGATGTGTGTTGTATTGTAATGCGTTATATGGTTTGTTAATATGTGTAGTATTGTTATGTGTTCATGATTTCATTGTTTATAAAGTGCATCTATCACCACTACTGAGGAATCTTGGCACTAAATCATGTCATGAACATAGACCCCAATAATAATAATAATAATAATAATAATAATAGCATTTGTAGAGCACAACAGCAACCTCAAGCAGAGGTGTCCCAGCGCTTCGTGGTCAACAGCAGGTGAGGGAGGTCCAACCGAAGTACTAGCACTGGCTGAAGAGCCAAGTCTTCAAGGTCTTTCTGAACTCATGTCAGACTTGATCAGGTGCATATGTGAAGGCAGGGAGTTTCACAGTCTTACGGTCCCCACAGTGAAGGACCTGCATCCGATACTTAGCAAAACGAGGTACACAGAGCAGGTGCTGGGAGTTAGATCTCAGCATGTGTTCTTGTTGGTATACGCTGAACCTACGCTTAAGATAGTCTGGGCCACCATCTTGCAAAGCCCAAAAGGCCAGAGTCAGGGACTTAAGCTCTATCATTTTAGCTACAGGTAGCCAGTGAAGCCGTCTGATATGCGGAGAGATGTGGTGACGGAACGGGACTCGATGAAATAATCTCACTGCTGCATTCTGTACCATCTGTAATGTATTAATCAGATAGGCAGGCGGCCCAAGGTAAAGACAGTTTGCGTAGTCTAGCCGAGATGTCACAGTAGCGTGGACTTTGATCCTGCGACAATCCTTCAACAATAGATGCAGGAATTTCCTCAAACTTCTCAACTTCCCAAAGCCTGAGGCTGATATATGATGGAATAGGGCTGAGAAAGAGAGGTCTGTCTCCCATTTGATGCCCAGGTTTATTTGCTGTGTTTGCCAGTAAAGGCGGCAATCCCATTTCCAAGTCCGGCGAGAGAGGAGATGTCTGGCCAAAAAACAAGACCTCTGCCTTGTATGGGTTCAGTTTTGAGCTATTATTACTCATCTAGATTGAAATGACTTTCAAACACCAAATCTAGTAAAAGAATCAGCAGGGTGATCCTTAAAAGATGACAACAGCTGGGTGTTATACACATAGGAGACTGCCTTCACTTACCAAGAAGCAATGATAGAGAAGAGTGGCACCAGATAGGTGTTGAAAAGCAGTGGGCTGAGCCATGAGGCATTCTGCACCCCAGTGGCTTAGGTTCCGATTGATGGGGTTGGAGAAAGACCCTTTGAGAGCTGTCTCTAAGATAAGACTGGATCAAGGAGAGTACGTCCCCCTGTGAGCCCAGCTGTTTGAGTCTGTCCAGTAAGATTGGGTATGCAACCGTGTTGAATGCAGCATACAGATTTAAAAGGACCAGCATTGCTGAAGCCCCGGCGTCTACCATCATTCTTACAGACTCCGCCACCTCCACCAGTGCAGTCTTGGTGAGGAATCCTGATAGGAAACCAGACTGAGTGCTGTGCAAGATGTCACATCCTTCTATAAAATTGGCGAGTTGATGTTGCATCAGTTTTCCAGCATCTTCACAAGTGTTGGCAGTAGTGAGATTGGGCGATAGTTGCTAATCTTCGTCTGGTCAGCGTTCAAATTTTTTAATGGAGGCAGTAACAAAGCATGTTTCTAAATATCAGGGAAAATGCAGGTGGAAAGTGAGGTATTCCAAATGGGATTTAACACAGAGTTAATCAAGTGAGCCAATGTCCTCAACAACTTCAGGGGACATGGATCTTCAGGCGAACCAGACTTGCATTTCATGATTTCAGCCGTTGATTCATGCTGGGAAATAGGGAGAAAATTTGAGAGGGTGCCCTTAGTATTTAGGATTCCCTGTGACTGTGGCTCAGTTATTTTATCCCCTGCTGTAAATGTGGCATATACCTTCTGCATTTTGTCCTCAAAGAAGTCCAATAGCTTCATGCACAGAGAGGGGGTAGGCTGTATATTACCCTACATCGCAGAAGGCTTGGTGAAGGAGCTAACTATTCTAAATATCTCTTTACCAGAGTTTTCTGTGCTATTAATGCTCTTCACAAAGTATTCCCCTCTAGCCTCCCGCAGTAGTTTGCATAGCTTTTTCAAGGCTTCCTTATAGGCCAGTTTAGCCCCCGGACTATAATCTTTCCTCCAGAGGTGCTCCATTGTTTTACATCTGCTCTTTTCCGTTATGAGGTCAGCCGAGAACCAGGGGGCAGCTGGGGATTCTATCCGGGACCTAACTGATCTCACAGGTGCCACCTGATCTAGTGATAACCAGATTTTGCCTGCAGGTTAGGGGAGTGATCTGCAATTGATCGGACAGGCTCTAATTCTGCCTGCCAACAACTTCTGAGTTCCGGGAGTTATGCCCTTGCTCTGGGTTGCCCCTATCGGTCATCTAAGGTAAATTTGCAAGTCTTGCAATGGTATGGGAAACCAATACTCACTAGGTTAGTGCCCTGGTCTCCTAAACACTGGTTCCCCCTTAAGTCCAGGAGGGAATCACAAGGCCAGGTAATTTACTTACCGCTCATACACAAAAAGTAGCAAAAGGGGTAAATAATTATCAGGTTGCCCCCCACTCATTAACTTGTAAATCCACAAAATCTGATTGTTCAAGAACACTAATTAATTAATGGATCTCAGGAGCAGTTTAAACACTATCTCTGCTTGCGGGCTGGATTTTACAATTATTGCCCTTCACCTCCCGACCCGAGTGTTCAATTTCTACTATTTGTCAATACACCAGGCGGCATTTCATCTTGTGAATAGAAAGAAGAAAAAATGTGTGCAAGGTCAGAAAGTACCCTACGTAAGCATCACGAAGGGAGCTGCTGGTTTGTACTCACCAGTTTGCCCACACTATCATCATTGATAACTTTCTAAACAATAAAGAAAAAAGGAAAGTGTCCCGAATTTATGAGGTAAATAAGAAAGAAGTGGTGTATATAAGAATGCACTGTAAGAGTTTGTGTCATTCTATACCAACCTGGCCCCATCGTGGAAAGACAGAAAGAAAGTAATTGGCTTCTCCAAGCTAAAAATTAGGTGTAACTCACTTGCAAACAAAAATCCTTTATTGGGTGCCATGAGTACCCTCAGATTAAGAGAACAGAATGTATTTGATCATTTCAATTAAAAAAGGCTGACATGTTTTGTTGCCTATCTATTTGCGGAAACTTCATCAGGGCTCAGAGACCAGTCTTCACCTCACTAGTATTTCAAGCTTAGCCTGTGGTGATTGGCAAATGACTAAAAAAAAGGTGCCAACCATTGAAAACACATACTAATCAGTGACCTACTGCTTTGCCAGAAGGTTAACGCATGCAAGTCTGTGGAGATATCATATTTACCAGGTGGTTGCTGTCATCTCTCGTACCCACAACACACCGTTACAGGGTGCTCACACCTTTTAGCCACGCATCCCATGAAGATAATCAAGGTGGCCGCACATATACCTGTAGGTGTATACATGTATATCTTAGTAAGTACACACTTTTCTAATCATGTGGCTGTGCCCTACGAGCCATATTGTTTTTAACAACCCTGCTCTCACTTTTCCATACATTTTACTGTGTTTCGTGAGTTCATCATACCCCCCTCCCTTGGGAGCCATTATGTTACCACTGCACCGTACCTTTTAATTATGTCACCTTCTCTCGTCTCTCACACAATCTCACTCAGCTGTAACACCTTTTTGAAAGCACCTTGCATGTTGTTGCGAAATCGCGTGCTCGCTCTCTCACAGCGGGCAGACATACCTCTCATTCTTTCTGGTTCCCTCTTACCGCGGTCGTGGATGCCTCTGCTTCCCTCGCAGTCACCTTGCACACGTCCTTTCAAAAGTAAAGCCCTAAGTGTTACCTGGGTCTCGCCCTTGGCCTCATTCAATTCCACGCCCCATGTTGTGTGTCAAAATCTTCCTATTCGGCCACGGGGGCCATATTGGAACAATGTGTCATGCTATACCTAAAATTGTGTGTATCTTGGCATCTAAGCTGCACTTTTAACATGTTATGCTTCGCATGCTTTCTACAGAACCAAGTGGGCATACTGGAACAGTATTCTGTTGGAGAAGTGTGGCTCAACGGTTAGAGGTGGCAGACCCGGAGGGAGAGGCCGGCCCCTTGGCCAGGGTTCAATTCCCGACGCGGCTGGGTGCAGAACTAATGTCAGCGGGCCGATAAATCTCGCCTCGGTGCCACTCTAACCACGCTGCAACTCTGGGCAATAGCTTGCTTAGTCTCCACTCCGGCCCCATCACTGCGGGGGATGCCTGGCTGCACCTTGGGGATGCCCAGTAAAGGGACCAGCTCACAGGGAAAGCCAGGACGGGTTCCCCAGTGGTACAGTGCTGGGACGCCCCGGGGTAACCCCGCGCTCTATAAATCCAACATTCATTCATTCATTCTGTGTTCTAACATATATTGTGTGTATCTTGACATCTTGGCATTGGCATATTGTGCTTCACATGCTTTCTGCTCTGCTACGTGGGCCATATTGGTATGTTATTACATATTCTGACTTATATGGTGTAAATCTTGGCATCCCAGTTGTGTATTGGGGTACCAGAGCGGGTAGAGAGATGTGGCTACATCCAGTTCAAACTACTTAGGCTGTCACAATAGGCTTATCTCGCTTGCCCACTATACAGTAGTACCTAAGTCGGTATACCATGTAGTGATTTACATTTTTTTGCCGACAGGGTATTCTTGTGGGGTTTATGTAGTCGTAATGTATCAATCAATCAATCAGGAGTTTGTTGAAGCACGACTACTCACCCGTGAGGGTCTCAAGGCTCTAGGGGTGGGGGGGCAGTGGGGGTGCAGGTTCCATTCCATCAAGGAGGGGCTCTGTCGAAGAGCCAGGTTTTGAGGTTTCTTGCGAAGATGGGGAGCGATGTTGTCTGTCTGAGGTGGAGCGGAAGGGTGTTCCATGCTTTGGCCGTGAGGAAGGAGAAGGAGCGACCTCCTGATCTGGTCTTTCTGGTGCGAGGGACCACGGCGTAGGAAAGCTGGGCTGATCGTAGGGTCCTTTGGGGTACGTGGAATTTGAGTCGGCTGTTCAGGTATGCTGGTCCGGTGCCATGGAGGGCCTTGTGTGCGTGGGTGAGCATCTTAAAGGTGATTCTCGACTCGACGGGGAGCCAGTGGAGTGTGCACAGGTGCTGGGAGATGTGGCAGTGTTTTGGCGGGTTGAGGACCAGTCTTGCGGCGGCATTCTGGATGTTCTGTAGCTTGCGGATGAGGTTTTTGTTTATTCCGGCGTAGAGTGCGTAGCCGTAGTCGAGTCTGCTGGTGACCAGGGCGTGAGTGACTGTCTTTCGGTGTTCGAGGGGGATCTATTTGAAGGTCTTACGAAGGAGGCGGAGGGTGTGGAAGCAGGAAGATGAGACAGAGTTGATCTGGCGGTCCATTTTGAGCTCGGAGTCCAGGATGATTCCCAGGTTGCGTGCGTGGTCTGTGGGGGTTGGTGGGTTTCCGAATGTGATGGGCCACCAGGTGTCGCTCCAGGCGTCGGGGTTTGGGCCCCTGATGAGTACTTCTGTTTTGTTGGTGTTTAGTTGTAGGCAGCTGGTTTTCATCCATTTGGCGTCTGGCGGTATTGGGCCCGTTGGATAGGGAGAGGATGAGCTGGGTGTCGTCTGCGTATGACACGATGTTGAGTCCGTAGGTTCTAACGATGGGGGCAAGTGGAGCCATGTAGACGTTGAAGAGCGTCGGGCTGAGGGAGGAGCCCTGGGGGACTCCGCAGGTGGTAGGTGTGGCGTCCAAGAGGAAAGGGGGGAGTCTGACCCACTGCGTCCTGCCAGAGAGGAAGGAGCAGATCCAGTCGAGGGCCTTGTCCTAGATTCCTGCATCGTAGAGTCTGCGTATTAGGGTGCGGTGGGAGACTGTGTCGAACGCCACTGATAGGTCGAGGAGGATGAGGGCTACTGTTTCTCCTTTGTCCAGTAAGGTGCGGATGTCGTCTGTTGCGGCGAGGAGGGCGGTTTCCGTACTGTGGTTTTTTATGAAGCCGGATTGGGAGGAGTCGAGGATGTTGTGTTCTTCAATGAATGTGGCGAGTTGGTTGTTGATGGCTTTCTCGATGACTTTCTCTGGGAACGGGAGCAGGGAGATGGGTCTGTAGTTTTTGAGGTCGGTGGGGTCCGCTGAGGGTTTCTTCAGGAGGGGGTTGACCTCGGCGTGTTTCCAGTCGTCGGGGAACGAGGCGGTCGCCAGGGAGCGGTTGATGGTGTGGCAGAGCATGGGTGCGATGGTGTTGGCGGCTCTGTTGAAGATGTGGTGGGGGCAGGGGTCCGTGGGGGCCCCTGAGTGCATTGACTTCATTGTCTTCAGTGTGTCTTCGGTGGTGAGGGCTGTCCAGTCATCAGTCGCTGGTTTCCGGGTGTCGGGGGTGGTGGGTGAGGGTTCAGTGTGTTGGTTGTCTTCGTGAAGTTGTTGTAGATGCTCTTGATTTTGTAGTGGAATAAGATGCGGAGTTTGTCGCAGAGGTCTTGTGAGGGAGGGATGTCGGTAGACTCGCTGGTGGGTTGGGCAAACTCCTTGATGATGCTGAAGAGTTCCTTGCTGTTGTGTGCGTGGGTGGAGATTCTGTCTTCAATCGCTTTTTTCCTCATTTCTCTAATGAGTTGGTGGTGGGCGTTGGTGGCGGCTCTGAAGTTGTTGTGGGCTTCTGTGGATTTGGTGTTTCTCCAGGTCTTTTCAAGGCGGCGGCATGTGTGCCTGGACTCTCGAAGTTCAGTGGTAAACCATCTGGCTTTCTTGGCACGGGTATTGTTGTTTTTCTTGAGGAGGGCTATGGTGTTGGTGCTGTCCGAGATCCATCTATGCAGGGTTCGGGCTGCGGTGTTGGGGTTGTCGTTTTCCGCAATGGTTGGGGTGGAGTTGTTGAGTGAAGAGGTGAGCTGGTCATCGGATATTTTGGCCCAGTTTCTTTGTGGAAGCAGGTGCTGGTGTCTGTGGATGGTGGGTGTTCTGAAGGTGAAGTGGACGCAACGATGGTCGGTCCATGGGAGTTTGGTGGTGTGGCTGAAGGTGATGGAGTTTCCTGTAGTGAAGAGGGGGTTGAGGGTGTGTCCTGCTGAGTGCGTGGGCTCGGTCACTATCTGGCAGAGTCCAATGTTGTGGAGGTTGTCCAGGAGGCATGTGGTGTTAGGGTCCAGTTGATTGTCGAGGTGGAAGTTGAGGTCTCCCAGCAGGGTGTAGTTGGTGGATGCGATGGCCTGCGGGGCGATAATGTCCGTGATGGAGTTGGCGAAGGGTCCGCGGGGTCCAGGGTGTCGGTAGATGAGGGTTCCTCGGATGGCGGTGGTGGGGCTGGCCAGTATCTTGAAGTGAAGGTGTTCCATCAGTTTTGTGGACTCGTCAGGGAGGGTGCTCAGGCGGAGGCTGGATTTGTGGACGATGGCGATTCCTCCTCCTGGGTGGGTGGGGCGGTCCTTCCTGGAGATCTTGTATCCTTGGGGGATGGCGATGGCGATTTCCGGTCCCGAGGTGGTGTTGGTCCAGGTTTCGGTGAAGAATGCTACATCTGGGGTGGTGCTGTCGAGGAGGTCCCAGATTTCGGTGGCGTGTTTGTGGAGGGATCGGACGTTGAGGAGGATGCATTGCAGGGTCTTTGGTTCGGTTGTGTTCTTGTGGACGGGTTGTGCTGGATCCGTGTTCTTGGCGGTGCTGCAGGTGTGCCGGCAGCGGTGACAGCTGAAGGGTCCATGGGTGTCGGCTGGTAATGCTAGCTTGCAGTTGTTGTTGCAGCCTGGGTTGAGTGCGTGGAGTGCTGCTGGGTCGTAGCGTTGGCGGGCGGAGGTCCAGGGTTCCTGGTGCTGGTCGCGGACGGGTCGCCGACGGGTGCAGACGTGCTTGCCTTTGACACGCCTTCGGTGCACCAGTGGCGCTGCGAGGGTGGGAGAGCAATTTCACTGACAATGAGTCAGTGGTCTTGCTCGCCTGTCCCCGCAGTGGCCGCCATTAAGTAGGGGTCGGGGAGGGCTGGGCAGCTGGGAGGCGGAAGCGGGGAGGGGAGCTGGATTAGGCCGGTCGCGCTGGGGGGAGGAGGGGCCGCGGGGGCAGCAGCGGCGGGAAAAGGTAAAGGGAGGAAAGAAGGGATAAAGAAAAAAGGGAAAATAAGCAGAAATAAGGCACAAAAGAGCAAAGATGCAGAAAAGAGCAGAAAGGTGAAAGATAGAAAGGGTAGAAAAACGAGTGAAAACGAGTGAAGGAGCAGAGGGAGAGAAAGGGAAAATGGGCAGAAATAAGGCACAAAAGAGCAGAGGTGCAGAAAGGTGAAAGATAGAAAGGAGAGAAAAATGAGTGAAAACGAGTAAAGGAGCAGAGGCAGAGAAAGGGAAAATGGGCAGAAATAAGGTGCAAAAGAGCAGAGGTGCAGAAAGGTGAAAGATAGAAAGGGGAGAAAAACGAGTGAAGGAGCAGAAAGAAAGAAAGGAGACAGAGGTCCACTGGACCACCAGGGATGAGGCACAGGGAAACCTGCGGGTGGAGGAGGGCCTCGATCACCAACACTCAAGAGTGCAAGGGCAGGGGCACCTCACTTAATGGTGGAGCTGCGAAGGTGGGAGAGCAATTTCACTGACAATGAGTCAGTGGTCTTGCTCGCCTGTCCCCGCAGTGGCCGCCATTAAGTAGGGGTCGGGGAGGGCTGGACAGCTGGGAGGCGGAAGCCGGGAGGGGAGCTGGATTGGGCCGGTCGCGCTGGGGGGGGGGGACGGGCCGCGGGGGCAGCAGCGGCGGGGAAAGGTAAAGGGAGGAAAGAAGGGATAAAGACAAAAGGGAAAATAAGCAGAAATAAGGCACAAAAGAGCAGAGATGCAGAAAAGAGCAGAAAGGTGAAAGATAGAAAGGGTAGAAAAACGAGTGAAAACGAGTGAAGGAGCAGAGGGATAGAAAGGGAAAGTGGGCAGAAATAAGGCACAAAAGAGCAGTGGTGCAGAAAGGTGAAAGATAGAAAGGGGAGAAAAATGAGTGAAAACGAGTGAAGGAGCAGAGGGAGAGAAAGGGAAAATGGGCAGAAATAAGGCGCAAAAGAGCAGAGGTGCAGAAAGGTGAAAGATAGAAAGGGGAGAAAATGAGTGAAGGAGCAGAAAGAAAGAAAGGAGACAGAGGTCCACTGGACCACCAGGGATGAGGCGCAGGGAAACCTGCGGGTGGAGGAGGGCCTCGATCACCAACACTCAAGAGTGCAGGGGCAGGGGCACCTCACTTAATGGTGGAGCTGCGAGGTTGGGAGAGCAATTTCACTGACAATGAGTCAGTGGTCTTGCTCCGTATGCAGTTATGAAGTGACTGGGGACAAACAAAATGGGTAAACATCAGTTATAAAACCTGATATAGGACCTCGAGCTTCAAATTGGGTTCAACTCATTCCCCCAATGTTTCACTGTCTACTGCCTTATTCCCATTACTGAGTGTTTCAGTGGGTTGATTTTGATGGTCTTGATGTTCACAAGATGAAATGCCATCTGGTGTATTGACAAATAGTAGAAATTTAACACTTGGATCGGGAGGTGAAGGACAATATTTGTAAAGGCCAGCCCACATGCAGAGATAGTGTTTAAACTGCTTCTGCCATCCGTTAATTGATTAGTGATCTTGAATAATCAGGTTTTGTGGATTTACAAATTAACTTACCGCTACCTATTTGAGGCAGCGTGGCTAGCGCTGGCAGCAATTGGGATGGGCTTGCGTTTGGGGTCCCCACTGAACACGTCTGCTGCGCGTTAGCGGTGCAATGTCCATTAAATAGGCACCAGGGGAGCCAGACAACTAAAGCTAGTCCGCTCACCCTTCAAATTGGCACCTTAAAGTGTCCCAACTGAGCGCAGGAAAGAGGGCGCTCCGCTCAGTGTGCAAAAAGCAAAAGTGCAAGCCCACAGTGTAAAAAAGAATTTAGGGATTTTAAAATATAGTCAGAATACAGTAATTTTAAAACAAAATCAGATTCACCCTGCAAAAAGCAGAGGTGAATTTCACCCTTGTACTCAGGCCTACAGTGTAAAAACGAATTTAAGAATTTAAAAAATAGTCAACATACAGTCATTTTAAAACAGCATTAAATTCACCAAGCAACACAGAGATGTGAACTTCACCCTTGTACTCACGCACCCCCAAAATGAGCACAAACAACTCGGTATCACAGTTCAACTACAACCGCTCCCCCAATGCTCCAATTTCTTTGAATATGTCTGATATAAAAGTCAGAAAAGGTTTCTAAACTTCAAAGCAGCCCATGTCATTTCTGTACAGCTACTACTGAGATGGTCCTGCCTCCTACTGTCTTCCTTTTAAATCTCAGAATTGAAAATTTAGTTAGGAAGCTTATCTTAAAGACTGCAGAGGATGGTATAGCTTGAAATGTTCAAGAGTTTTGTGGCTTGTCTGATACACTACCTTGTGCAGTAGACCGAAAGAGGTAAAATTATCTCCCTCATCGGTAACCAATGAAGATTGGCTGAAAATGGGCCAATATGAAAATGTAAATTTACGTCTGAGGTTAATGTTGCTGCAAAATTCTGGTTTGATTGCAATTTCCTTATTAAATAATCTGGAAGACCCAAGTAAATGGAATTGCAATAGTCAAGTCAAGATTGTATCAATGCATTTAAGATTGTAACATTTTGTAATGGCATAAACACATGTAGCACACGTTTCAAAGAATGTAATTAGAATACACAGTGTTTAGTGACCATCCGCACCTGCTCATTTAGGGATAGTGCAGAGTCAATTTTAATTCCTAGGCTCTTTACAATTGGTGTTAAAGAGGGAGGCAATCCTAGGCTATCTGGCCAGCACATAGATGGGAGTGGAGTCGATGGTTTCACTAACCCTAACATCTCACTTTTACTCCATTCAACTTTAGAATTTCAGTCCAAAGGAATCGATCATCCAGGCTAGTGAATTAAAGTACATTATATGATCTGTGTTATTATGTGTTGCGTTGTGATGTGTTGTGTTCTTATGTGCTGCTATGTCTAGTGTTGTTTTGTGCTGATATGTGTTGTTATGCTGAGTTGAGTTGTGTTATGTTGTGAGAAATTGGATAGTTGGATGAATGGGGGGATTGGCCCTGTTCAAACAACAGCCACAATACCAGGCAAGGTGAACCACAAAGTCATTAAATTAATCTGTGCTTACCACTCTGGTAGCTTGGCACAAAAGCGGACAGGCTTAACTTAGAGGCAATGTGTAAAGCTTGAATACAGCACAGAAAAAGCAAAAAAACTGCAAAAATACCATACCAAATTAGAAAAATAGAGTACATTTTATTAAACTATTCAACATCAAAGTGGTAAACATCCAATCACTAGAATTGGATTTATTTTTATTCTTTAATGTGAAGTAATAAATAGTACCTTAATGATTAAAGTACCAACTGTGTACATCTAAACACGCAAGACTGGGTGAAAGTAAAAAACAATATAGCTGACCAAGATGGAGTGGGAGTCAGATATAAAAAGTGAATTTTGCTTGGTCAGCACTTACCTTTGGAATCAGAAGAAATTAGGAAGAAAAGTGTTTTGCTAAGGTAAAGTTCAGTGCAGCAAGGCTGAGGGCAGTGTCCGAGGAGGGAGCGTTGTTGCTAGTGAGCCGCTGGATGAAATCACGGTGAAGATTTCCATGTGCGGACTTAGGGACACATGCTTGAAGGTATGATTTTGCGAGTCCTTAATTGCGATTATTGAGGAATCAGAATTAAGGACTCACAAAATGTATATAGGAATCGCTATAAAAATAGCGATTCATAAACATTCCTTAATTGTGACTCACAAATTGCGAGTCACAATCAAGGAATTGGTTCCCATTCATTCCCATGGGCCTATAGGCCCATGGGAATGAATGGGAAATTGCATGCGCAATTTGCGAGTACCAATTGGTACTCGCAAATTGCGCATGCAATTTCAAGGGTGCAAGGGTGTCAAAAGTATACCCTGTTGCAACCCTGAACTTGTGGTGTGCACCCATGTTGCGCACACAAATGCCCCAAGGGCATGTGTGTATGTGTCAAAGTTTCTGCAAATTACTGACCAGTTTAATTTCTCAGTAATTTGCAGCCCCAAATAGCGAAATTGCTATTTCAAAGTGCTTCTTGCATTGCTTTTAAGGAATCGCAAATTGCAATTCCTTAAATGCAATCGCAATTTAGGAGATCGCAAGAAATTGCCTTTACCGAAATTGTCTGGAACACATTCATGCATCGCAAAAGGCATTTTGATGCATGTACCCCTTAGTTTCCTTTTTGCAAGTCGAAAATCCCCAGGGCGATGAGTCTGAAGCCTGTTGCTGAGGAGAGTTTCACGAGGCCGGGTGCCCCTTTAGTGAAGGACCACTGAACAGGATTTGCGGCAGCAGAGAAGAATACATTGAAAGCAGCCGCGATGTCAGGCTGACCCGCAATGCACCTTGGGTGGATACATGAGCAGATGGGCCCTGTATTCTCTCGGTTCTAAGAGTCCCTTTTAGCCAAAAGGTGTCCAGTTCCCATTTTTTTATTTTGGCTGTCTGGGCACCTTCAACACCACCACCACTATCAATGGTTCAGTCCTGGAGGGGCACCACTTGGGGGATTAGGTCTCACTCAGGTTGGGTCCAGGTGTCGGTTCAAGATGTTTGAAGCCTTTTCTGTCCCTGAGGCTCTGATCAGGAGGACAGCCAACTAGTCCTTGTAGTCACTCTGATAGTCCTGGGTTCAAGTGATTAAACAGGGTTCAAGCAGGAGGACTGGCCTCTGAGGGTTTAAGGCAGCTTTCATGCTCCAGGCATCAAAGCAGTCCTTCCAGGTGCAGAAAAGCAGTCTTGTGGAGTACACAGTAGGCCACAGCAGCAGGCAGTCCTCTGAGAGCCCTTCCCCTGGTCCGGAAAATGAACTGAAAAGTGGGTCTGAGGGTCTTATATTTATACCTGGTGCCTTCTTTAAAGTAGGAGACATTATTAGAGCATTCCCTTTGATGTGCTTGAAGTTTTCTGCTTCCCCTGCTTTGTCTCCAAGCTGTCTGTATGAGCAATACAGGTGTGACAAGTCCCTTGTGTGAAGGCAGAGCACAGCCAATGTAGTTGCAACTGGTGCTTTGCAAAGCTCTGCTTCTACATCTTACCAATTTATATCCCATCAAGGCACACCTAATCCCGCTATTGTGCGGCTGTCTGGTAGGAATTAACAAAGTTCAACTGCCAACTACACCCAGTCAGGTGACCCAGGGACAGGCTGCTGGCACCAATTGCTTAGGGCGGGCAAATGACAACTTTCTAAAAGTAATTAAGTGAGACAATTGTCGCCTCGTGGGCAGTGTAAACCTAAACTTCCTTGGCAAATCTAGAAAACCATCAATAGATTGGTTTTAACAGGAAGCAATCAAATTTGTTTATAAAAAACATCTAATATATATATATATATTCACTGAAAAAACCATAGGTTTTACACACGTTATGGTTAGGAAATAGGATTTGAAAAACCTATGAAATTCACTGAAAAAACCATAGGTTTGACACCAGTTATAGTTAGCTGGAAATTTTACTGACATAAAACCAATGAAATTCCACGTTATAGTTAGTTGGACTCACTATAACTTGCGCGTGTAATGCACTGCTGATGACATCACATATTACATCACTCATGACATGGTCAGTTACATCACTCATGACATCCAGTGAATGTATGTCTTTCTGAAAAATAAATATATTTTATATATGTATATGTAAAGGTCGATGGAAGAATAAATGTTTAAATAAGTGTCTAAATGGATTTTTTTTTTTTATTGATTGGTAACTGGCTTATTAAGTGTATCTTAGTGAATACATATATTAGCGAGTAATGTTTAAAAATTAAAATATATGTATCAGTGTTTCACTTTGTGTATAAGTGGCTGTATGGGTTGGTGAGTAGCTACATGTGTGTGTATATGGGTTAATATATGTTTTTTTTAGTATCAGTATGAGTGTCTGTATGGTTTGGTGGGGGTGTTACTTAGCACATAGATGCATCAAAGGCTGACTCACTGTTTGTATGTTTTTTGAAAACAGCATATGTGCAGGACTGTATGAGTAGATGGGTGTGCATATGTGTGTGATTGAATGCCTATCTAAGTAGTGTGTTTATCAGTAACAAGATACATTTTAATCTAGTATATGTGAGTATTGATGTATATAAGTCAGTAAGTAAGAGATTGTAAGAGTTCCTGTTTAAATAAGTATGTGTTTCTATAAGTGATTGTTTAAAAGAGTACATATGTATAAGTTTCCTTAGAAGTAAGGTGGTAGTGTGTGTATATCTGTATATGCAAATACATGGATGTTTATTAGTTTATTTGCATATGTGAGTATATGTGTGAGTAACTTGTTGATGACTGTCGGTGTGTAACAGGATGAATAGGTGTATCACTACATATGATGAGTGAGTATATGTATGAGTGACTATATAAAACTGTTGGTGAATGTGTGAATGTGTACATAGATGGTGAAATTACTGAATTCGTTGTTGTAACTGGTATGGGTATATCCACTTTTTTGAAAATGTTAGTTTCTATTTTTGAATATGTGTTTCAAGGGTTACTTTACAGTGAAAGGAGATCAGTCACTGTGTCACAAGGATGGTGTCATCAGTGATGTCATGAGTGATGTAATATGTGATGTCATCAGCAGTGCATTACACGCGCAAGTTATAGTGAGTCCAACTAACTATAACGTTGAATTTCATTGGTTTTATGTCAGTAAAATTTCCAGCTAACTATAACTGGTGTCAAACCTATGGTTTTTTCAGTAAATTTCATAGGTTTTTCAAATCCTATTTCCTAACTATAACGTGTGTAAAACCTATGGTTTTTTCAGTGAATTTCATAGTTTTTTTGAATGCTAGTTCCTAAGTATGTAATCACGTTCGTAACTAGATAGTGTCACCGCCTACACGTCCTGAGAAGCGCATGTAAAGTCATGTGACTTGAAAACAAGACTTCCAATTGGTTCTTAGTAGTTTCTGTTCTGGAATTTACACGAAGCACTCCACCCACTTTCCTCACAATCTTTTCTACTCTCAAGAGACAACAACGTCAAGCATCTTCCGGAAAACTTTGCTGAAATGGCTGCCCTTTCGCATTCATCTTCCGAATCTGAAGGAAATGAGCGACCACCGTTAAGAAGAAAAAAGGAATCTTTCATTTGGCAATTTTTTACTTATCCTAAAGATCAAAAGAAAAGTGAATGCGCCAAAAGTAACCTGCACGATATGCAATTCGGAGCTCTCAAGGGGAAATCCAAATAAAAAATATTCCTTTTCTATACACACCATGCAGCGGCATGTTAAACAAAGGCACCCTGAGCATTATGCAAAAGCATCGACAAGAGCCCTGGCCACGCTATTACCATCAGAGGTGGCCAGCACATCTTCTGGTGGACGACCTGTATGTCCATCGAGTGCTGAGATGGACTTGAGACCATATCTTGCGAAGGTGCACATGAAATGCAACAAGTGTGGAGAAATTCTTTTGTACGGAGAGCAGAGCCTCGTTCTTATTCTTATTCTTATTCAACTCAAAATTGAAAGTCATAAATGCCCCAAGAAAAGATAAATTTCTTTACTTCATTTTCATAGTATTACATACTGAAAAATGTTGTAGCAACTTTAAGAAATCAAAAGCATCATAACACTTGTTTCCAAAAAAGAAAAAAAGAAAAATAAAAGAACTTTTCAGAACTACCTCTTTCTACCAAAACGTGCTCCGAGAGCATATTATGACATGTTTTTTCGCCGCTTTATTTTAGTGCAAGACCGGGTGCGCACACCCTCCTATCGCGTACAGGACCTGACACTTGCATGTGAAGTCATGTGACTTCAAAACAACACTTCTAATTGGTTCTTGGTAGTTTCTATTCTAGAATTTACACGCAGCACTCCACCCACTTCCATCACTTTCTTTTCTACTCTCAAGAGAGAACAACGTCGAACATCTTCCCGAAGACTTCGCTGCAATGGCTACCGTTCCGCATTCATCTTCCGAATCTGAAGGAAATGAGCGACCAACTTTGACAAGAAAAACGGAGGCCACGCTATTACCATCAGAAGTAATCAGCACATCTTCCAGTGGACAACCTGTATCTCCATCGAGTGCTGAAATGGACTTGAAACCATATCTGGCGAATGTGCACATGAAATGCACGAACTGTGGAAAACTTCTTGTATACGGAGAGCAAAGCTTTACTCTAATTAAACACAAAATTGAGAGTCATAAATGCTCCAAGAAAAGTTAAATTTCTTCACTTTATTTGGATAGTATGACATACTGAAAAATGTCGTAGCAACTTTAAGAAATCAAAAGCATCATAACACTTGTTTCCAAAAAAAAAAAAAAAGTTCTTTTCAGAACTAACTCTTTCTACCAAAACGTGCTCCAAGAGCATATTATAGGATGGTTTTTCACCGCTTACATTTAGTGCGCGACCGGGTGCGTGCACCCACCTATCGCGTACAGGCGTCGAGACACGCATGTGCAGACATGTGACTTTAAAACAACACTTCCAATTGGTTCTTACTAGTTTCTATTCTGCAATTTACACGGAACACTCCACCCACTTCCCTGGAAAACCAGTTTATCGAAAAACTTTTAAAGCCTCCTCTTATGAAATATTCGACATCGTTCACATAGCAGAGTAGTAAATAGCACTATATACACTCCGTCCCTTAAATATAAGAGACTTATTGCTATGTGAGAACAACTTTTGTTTTCACGCGATAATGTGAAATGCTGAGCCTGTTACAGAATTTTATTTCACATATATGTTACTATTCTCCTTCGAGCACTAACACCGTAGAAAATACCACCAATAGCGGTGATATTTTTTACACCGAGAACGGGCGATTTGTATCGCTTAGAGCCCTTACAATTATAAAGTTTTATTTCCTAAGTCTCTGATCTCACACTGTGCAACGTGGCTCCCCTGTGTGTCGTAATAAGGTCCATAAACAAAAACTACAGGGCCAGCATTATACACATGCACAGAACCACAAAACGACAAGAGCCACCATGTTAATATATATCCTTAATATAATAAACCTCTGAGAATGGATACATATTTCCGTGGCACCCCATAAAAGAAATTTGGCGTCCTCTGACTCTGCTTCATTACCAAACACCCTAACCCCCCGCCCCCCTCACTCTTCACTAAACTCCACACTCCACCCCACCCGGACCCCCTATTACAAACCCCCAACCTACCCTCCCTGCCCAAACCCACCATGAACCTCAAACCAACCGCCCCTGCAAAATTTATAAGACACAGGATTACTAAAACTCAAAGAATAGGCAACAGGCAGATAATCTAAATAGTACATAAAGGCACATATTTTTTCCATAATACTATTGAAAAACATGTTCTATTTTTTATAAATCTATCATGCATCTGACCCTCTAGAACCACTTTCAAAACGTGAACTATAAACCTCTACTTTTCATTTTCAAACCATACATTTTCAATTACATTATTTTTTTTTTACAATTCATGTAATGTTACACACCTTTTCTAAAATACACCAGTCCCTGTTATTTATAAGGATTTATTTTCAGTCTTCATCAGTGACACTTTCTTAACATATAATGAAAATCACTGTAACTTTTTAAACGACAATGCTAACGCGGTAAAAATAACCCTTCATTTCCTTTCCTTTAAGAATGCAGACTATCGACCCCACGCATGCGTTTCTTGATCTTTGTATTTGGCAGCGAATACCGACCTTGAATCGGAAGACATGAACAAGACCTCCATTGTCACATTTAAAACTGAACGTTGCATCTGCTCACACACATATCTTTCACTTAGCTAACATTCACAGAAACAGCATTGATGTAAAAAAAAAATTGACCTTGCTTTACAACTTGGTCAAATAACTCCCTTATTTTTTAACGCATCCTCCACTTCAACAAAAGCTACTTTTTTGATAACTACTAAGCAATATATAAGTGACTAGACTCCTAAAAAATTTATCAAGTCATTCTGCTCCTCTCCACTGCATAGCCGGCGACCTAATTCTGTGGAGTTGCTATACAACCGGCAGTGCTGCGCCGTTTCCTTTACCATCTTGGGAAATTCAAAATGGATGTCCCTCCTGCCTTCGCAAACGAGCCGGACTACTTAGAACTATTTCGACAGAGAATGCTTCTGTACTACGGCACCTTACCACTCTCAACTTTGAATACTTCATATCGATTAACATTTCGATATTCGTATTTCACCTGTGTGCAGCCTGTATTTCATTGCCTGAGCTGTGATTTCACGTGGGCCCTGGATTTATGTCTCTGCAATTTGGTACCTCCTGAACCGAATTACAATCACCTCATGAATCCGTTACTTGATCGTGAACAGCTTTGTTACAACGGAGGGTTTATGGCCTTTGCAGCGATACAAGGAGTTCTGGGTCATTGGAATATATTCGCAGCAGCGCAAGATTTCCTAACAGAGAGCTACATCGAAAACCCACTCAGCTGCCCAATGATGGTAAAAGACGCTCCAATAATGACAGATCATGAATGCTCCTTTGATCTTCTCAATTGGATGGCTGACATGTTTTCAGATGATAACAATGATTTCCTGTTAGAAGCACTTGCTGCATACTTTGCCTACACAATGGACGGTTAACTCTTTCCTAACAGAGAACTACATCGAAAACCCACCGAGCTGCCCTCTGATAATAAAAGAGGCTCCGATTTGAACAGATCATCAGTACTGCTTTACTCTTTTCCATTGGATAGCTGACATACTTTCAAATCATAAAAGTGATTTCCTGTTACAAGCAGAAGTTACCTATTTTGCCTAAACAATGCTTCAATAACTCTTATACAAGCCATTGACGTCCTCATTTCCTTTTGCTTCCCTATATGCTTCACGTTCTTTTCCATATTTTCTTTTGAAGAACAGACCTATTGGCTTTACTAACAGTGGACATTATGATTTCGTGTTGTTTAAATTTTGGTCTTTTATGTGGACTACATTTGTTTCTTCAGCTACTCGATTTTCAACTTTTTTTTTTTACAGTCTAATCTCAACAATTCTATTGCATATCTTATCTAAGGTTATTTCAAACGTACTCAATGCAAAACTCGCTAATATATGCTACATGTACCCTAATTAATGTGTAAATTATAAACAAGTTTTTTATAACTGTAAACGCTATTTCACATCTCAACTGCTTATTTCCATGTATTCCATGTACTACTGACAATACCAATTACTGTGTTTTTTGCAATTTCTTTACTCATATTACATAATGATTTGCCTTTAAAACAGTACATTTCTAAATAAACATTTCAAATATTCACGGTTTCTCTTTTAATCCATAATCTCAACTGAAATGATTTCATATTGAAAAACTATTCATGGGTTCCACATAACCTTATCTGTAGTCACTGAGGACCTTATTTATGAAGACCTTCCACCGCCGGTGCCTCATTTTTTAAAATGGGAAACAGTGACGCACCGGTGGCGCAAGGCCTTCATAAATAAAGTCCTGAATGTTTTCTTTTCTCAACCTCACTTACTGATACTAGAACCTGCAAGCCAATTACGGCCCGTGAACTTTTTCTTAGTAGGTCGCGCACCATACAGACAGTTATACCACTGTTAAAAAAAAATTTTTATTGTTACCAAGTACCGCCACAGTTCCGCTTCACTCAAACTTAATCACTGCTCCCACGCTTCTACAGGCCAGACGCTATGTCGTATATCTCTCCTTATCACCCTTTCATCTCTACAATAACAAACAGTTGTCCGCCTGCCACCACAGAACAGAGTCAGACACAGAGGCACCAAAGAGTGAACCCATCACCAACTGCCATCTCCGGCTGTTTCCATGGTTACACCTCATTCTGCACCTTGCTGAAGGCACAGGTCAAAAGTTCATGTCTCAACGTTCTACAACAAATTAAGAAGACTATTTTCCCTCCAGAAACACCTGCCAATCCACAGCTCTGTTATATGTCTTGTTTTTTCACACCCAATAGTACTTCTCGTTTAACATAAACATTAACATGCAACGTACTCTTCAATCTCCACTTATTACAATCAACCAATCATTTTTATTTTTTTAACCACACCCAGCCTCTTCCTTTTTCTTTATTTAGAATTTCAACTTCTAACTACCATTCCACTTCCAGAACCGATCGGAGGACGACTACAAATCCCTTGAAAATGAAGGTCTGGCTTATAGGACACAGTTATATTCACTGGAGTGAAAAATATGCAGTAAGCAGACGAATTTGCAACCTCGGCTTACCAAATGTACACATAACATGGATTGCCAAAAGAGGATTGAAATGTCACCATTGATTCCATTGGTGAAAACTTTTATGCATCTCCCAGAACCAGACCTTATAATTGTGCACTGTGGTGGAAACGATCTAGGCACATTCACTGGGGTAGGTCTGGAAATGCTTCTAAAAGACACCTTTCGACAATTGATGACACTTTTTCCTCGATCTGCCTTGGTATATTCCAATATATGCCAAAGACAGAAATGGAATTGGTCCAATCAACATTGTGCACAATTTGAGAAAGCAAGGAGACATGTAAATAAATCTGTTTCTGCGTTCCTCAGAGATTATAGCATGGGTTCTATTTACCACAACAACTTGCGATACCACATGCAAGACGTCTATAGGAGAGACGGTGTTCATTTCACGAATGAGGGAAACAGAATCTTCCTCTGCAACATCAGGCTCTGCATCGGTACTTACTTATAAATGCAGAAAACACTCAATTAACACAATGGCTCTTTTCAGAGCCACCTTATATCTAAGCACTCAAACTTCTGATTTATCTCCATTTTCACACTCTTGTAAATAGATGTGCGCGACCGGGTGCGCGCACCCCGTATTTTTTTTCGGGAAAAAATTATATCTTTTTGAGTTTAAGGGCCTTACTGCACACCCCGAGAAAAGCTACGCAGCAAAACAATCTCTACCTTCTCCCCTTTCCATGTTTCAACGCTTTGAAATGAACAATATATTTACTATTTACTCGCAGTGACAAAATGGCGAACAAAACTTCCTGATTTCCTTCGAATCGAACGTTAACAGACGTCACGCAGCAAAAAAAATTCCGCTCACGCGCAGCCGCTTCAGTGCGCGCACGCGTGCGCGCCATAGATATATAATTGACTTTAACTTTAATTTTCTCAACAACTACTGAACGGATTTACACCATTCTAAAAAAAGCGTAATCTGCGAACCGGACTCTACAGTTTTGCCAAATTTCTTATAAATCCATTCAGCCGTTCGACCTGTAGCCGAGTCTAAAGGTCCTATGGAAAATAACATGGAGAAAACACGTTTTGGGACCCCCCTTATATCTCAGCCCCTACTTCACCAATCCCCCCCAAACTTTCAGGAAAGGAGCGCAGCGGACCGAGCCATCTTCTTTGAGAAATTCACAAAGATTCATCCACTAGGGCCAAAGTTATTCCAAATAGAATGTTGAGGATTTCCTATGCAAAACAATCCTAACTATAACTACCTACTGGCGACCGCCAGTAGGTAATATATATATATATATATATATATATATATATATATATATATAACAATCCATCACCTCCGCCCACGACGAGAGTGAAGAGGCCAGCCAAGGGGACAGCCAAGGGGACAGGTATGAACAGCTTTTATTCCTCAGACAGCAGACAGCAAGTCGGAAAAGTCTTAAACACCCGCAGTTACGATATTTGATAGGCCGGTATAGAAATCTGTGCAATAACGTCTATTGGGAATAAGACTATGTTCATAATGATATATGTACTTTTTGGTTTTAAACATTACGACTGAATTTTTGATATGGTGATTGGATGTATTTTTGTATATAATGTATTATACACTATATGCGTAAACAATCTGACATTCAATTAGCACTATCATGATTTGTGACTTCACTATAATTCCAGTCGTTTGTATTCCCCATGTTTAAAGTTTGCACTCATTTCTATTTCTATGCAATAGTCATGTGATACACAACAGGAGGTGTGGCCCTTAGGAAGGGTCAGGGAAAAAAAGCATATAAATTTGGAAGGTGGACTGTTTCAAAAGGTGTGTGAACAAGAGTACGTGGTACTCGAAACGCGTCACTTGAAGGGTCTCAAATAAAAAATCATCCTGCCTGCAAAACGTGGGGTCTGCCCACTTCTTTCGCCGCGCTGCGTTGTCAGTGTGAAGGTTCGAGGATTGTGCTTCATTTAATTTCCGGAAGCTGGTTGTCTCCGGTAGCAGTACCCCCTTCTCGTCAAGCGGTTTTCGCCTTCACAGCCACGTTGGAAGCAGCATTCCGGAAAGGAATAATACGGCGAAACTAACCCCCTGCAGCTGAAAGGAATTCCAAAACGGCACTGAGCAACGTTTGGAGACAGATCGGAGAGGTCGGCTACCAGCGGAAGCATCGGCGCTGTAACGGACATCCAATTAAGCGGAGAGCAGGTGAGAAGGCAGCGTTTTCAACCCAGGCGGCAGTACATTGCATCGGCTAGGCAACAGCCGGTTTCAAATATTTTAAATCCCTTCTACTTTACACCACAAAGACAGTCGTAATAATGTCCATAAATGTGGACGAGGAAAGGGAGGCAGCAGCGGCGCTACTATACAACAACTTGCCTCGAGGCGCATCTAACAAACAAACGCCAGTAACGGTTACTAATTCTGTTGATCAAGACGTCAAACAACTGTTAAAAACGCTAGAAAAGAAGTCCAAATCCAAAGTCACAAAGTGGTGGGAGCACAAGTCCCTGACTAAATATGAAGAAGCAGGAAGGGTGCCGAGAGGTTTACGGATATTGCTTGCCCCCAGTTTCGTGGACCCAAACCCCGCCATGTTAAAAGAATGGGGAGAAAGCAACCTTATTGCATCAATGAACCTAATCAAGATACTGATAAAATATGCAATGTTGGACAGAGCAACCCTATTAGAGGAAATTAAAAAAATCAACGAGGAACTGGACAAACACGAGGAAACTGATATTAAAACTTTGATTCAAAAAAGTCGTAAAGAAATTGGTGAAAGATTGCTGAAACATGAAGAAAGAATAAAATTGCGGAAAATCAACAAATTTCAGAGAGACTTTGAGGACTATGAAACAGATAGAATGTATACGTTCTCAAGAAAATTTGACCAGGCAAGAAAACAGTGTCAACTAACCAACCAAGCAAAATTGGCGCAACATTCCAATGTTGGAAAGGAACAAGCAACTATGAATGCTTCTGATCAAGACACTGTGTCTCTTTCTAGCTCATGTAGCACCAATGGTTCAATAGCCAGTCTCAACCAGGACAATGAATTACAAACAGTCTTGGACCTAGGAGAGGAGGTCGATTTTTTAGTAGAGGACCGACTCAGAACCTTGAGACCGAGGACGCAAAACAGTGGCGCAGGAAGCGGCGTAACTTCAGGCGCAAAGCAAGGCGGCAACGCGCCAAATCAGCAGCAAAACAAAAAGAAGCCCTGGTACAAGAAGAAAAAGAACAACAAACAGCAATAGAAATGGCAAGCACCATTACCAATTTATCTAACTTAACTTTATCAACAGCAGAACAACAGCTGTTGTCTCTCGGATTAAATTATTGTCCAGAAAGTTTGTTCAACTACACAGGCACCAGAGCGGACGTGTTTCTGTTCATTAGAAAACTTAAACTCAAAAAGTTCTTTGCAATTAAACCACAGGCAAAATAAACTAACCGTACTGAAACCAGTCACTTGCCTGGTGACGCTACCCTAACTTCGGCAAGCAACGCAAGAACTCTTTTGACTTTGTGTGAATTAGGATCAGGTTCTTCTACTAACGTGAATGACGATGATACTTCCAATACGCAAGACCAACTTTGCGCCATAGATCAATCAATCAATCAGTGACACTTATAGAGCGCGCTACATACCCGTAGGGTCTCAAGGCGCTGGGGGAGCGGGGGTGCCGCTACTGCTCGAACAGCCAGGTCTTCAGCTTCTTCCTGAAGGAGAGGTGGTCTTGGGTCAGGCGCAGGTCGGTCGGGAGGGAGTTCCAGGTCTTGGCGGCCAGGTAGGAGAAGGACCTTCCCCCTGTAGTCGCTCTTCGGATGCGGGGGACGGCGGCGAGGGCGTGGTTGGCTGATCGGAGGTGGCGTTTGGGAGCGTAGAAGTTGATCCGGCTGTTGAGGTAGCTCGGGCCTTGGTCGTGTAGGGCTTTGTGTGCGTGGGTGAGGAGGCGGAAGGTGATTCTTTTGTTGACGGGGAGCCAGTGAAGGTCTCTCAGATGTCCGGTGATGTGGCTGGTTCGTGGGATGTCGAGGATGAGTCTGGCTGAGGCGTTCTGGATCCGCTGGAGTCTCTTCTGGAGCTTGGCGGTGGTACCGGCGTAGAGGGCGTTGCCGTAGTCCAGTCGGCTGGTGACGAGGGCCTGGGTGACGGTCTTCCTGGTCTCGGTGGGGATCCACCAGAAGATCTTCCGTAGCATGCGTAGGATGTTGAAGCACGCCGAGGAGACGTTGTTGACTTGCCTGGTCATGGAGAGGGAGGAGTCCAGGATGAAGCCCAGGTTGCGTGCATGGTCTGTCGGTTTGGGTGCGGTGCCCAGGGCGGGAGGCCACCAGGAGTCGTCCCAGGCGGAGGGGGAAGAGCCCAGGATGAGGACCTCCGTCTTGTCAGAGTTCAGTTTCAGGCGGCTGGTCGTCATCCACTCGGCTACCTCTTTCATCCCTTCGTGCAGGTTGGCTCTGGCGGAGGCGGGGTCGTTGGTCAGGGAGAGGATCAGCTGGGTGTCGTCGGCGTAGGAGATTATGCTGAGGTTGTCTTTGCGTACGATGGCCGCGAGGGGGCTCATGTAGACGTTGAAGAGGGTGGGGCTCAGAGATGATCCTTGAGGGACGCCGCAGATGACTTCGGAGGCCTCTGACTTGTACGGTGGTAGGCGGACTCTCTGTGTTCTTCCGTCGAGGAAGGAGATGATCCATTCCAGCGCCTTGTCCTGGATTCCGATGTTACTGAGGCGCTGTACTAGGGTGCGGTGGCAGACCGTGTCGAATGCCGCGGAGAGGTCTAGGAGGATGAGGGCCGCTGTTTCTCCATTGTCCATCAGGGCTCGGATGTCATCGGTGGCGGCGATGAGGGCGGTCTCGGTGCTGTGATTGGCTCGGAAGCCGGACTGTGAGGGGTCGAGGGATCCGTTCGTCTCGAGGAAGGCGGCCATCTGCTTGTTGACGGTCTTCTCGATGACTTTGGCAGGAAACGGGAGGAGCGAGATGGGGCGGTAGTTCTTGAGTTCGGTGGGGTCCGCTGTTGGTTTCTTGAGTAGGGCGCTGAGTTCGGTGTGTTTCCAGCTCTCAGGGAAGGTGGCGGTGTCGAATGATGTGTTGATGATGTCTCGCAGGTGGGGTGCGATGACAGCGTCGGCCTTGTTGAAGACGTGGTGAGGGCAGAGGTCGGTCGGTGATCCGGAGTGGATGGAGTTCATCGTGCGGATGGTGTCTTCGGTGCTGATCGGGGTCCAGGCGTGGAGGGTGGTGGTGGGGGGTGGCTGTTCGGTCATGGTGTGCGTTGGTTGGTTGTTGAAGCTGTTGTGTATGTCCGCGATCTTGTTGTGGAAGTATGAAGCGAGGGAGTTGCAGAGGTCTTGCGATGGGGTGATGTCGTTGTTTCCTGCGCTGGGGTTGGAAAGCTCTTTCACGATGTTGAAGAGTTCCTTGCAGTTGTGTGCGTTGTTGTCCAACCGTTCCTTGAATGCTGTTTTCTTGGCGGCGCGGATCAGCTGGTGGTGCTTCCGGGTGGCAAGTTTGAAGGAGGTCCTGTTGTCCGGTGTAGGTTCCCTTCTCCAGACTTTCTCGAGGGCTCGGCAGTTCTTCTTGGAGCTCTTGAGTTCGTCGGTGAACCACGGGGCTTTCTTGCTTCTGGGTCTGCTGGGCGGGGTCCTCAGAGGGGCGAGCTCGTCCGCGTAGATGCTGATCCACTTCGTGAGGTTGTCGGCGGCCTGGCTGGGGTTCGCTGAGCTGGCAGGAGGGTGCTGGCTCAGGGAGGTGGCGAGCTGGTCTGCTGTGATCTTGTTCCAGCTTCTGCGGGCGGCCTGTTGCTGGTGGTGGTGGGTCGTCGTTCTCTTGAAGGTGAAGTGGACGCAGCTGTGGTCCGTCCATTGAAGCTCTGTGGCGTGGCTGAAGTCGATGTCTGTGCTGGAAGAGAAGACTGCGTCGAGTGTGTGTCCGGCGAGGTGGGTGGGGGTGGACACCAGTTGCTTGAGTCCCAGGTTAGCGAGGTTGTCCAGCAGGGTGGTGGTGTTGCGGTCGTTGTTGTTCTCCAGGTGGAAGTTGAGGTCCCCCAGGAGGATGTAGTCAGCGGAGGGGAGGGCATGCGGGCTGACGAAGTCGGCGATGTCCTCGCTAAATTGTGTGCGTGGTCCAGGGGGTCGGTAGATCAGGGTGCCTTTGAGGGTGGTGTTCGGGTTGGTGTGGATCTGGAAATGCAGGTGTTCGGCGGTGGTCAGGGTGTTGTCGGTGCTGGTCGTGAGACGGATGGTGTTCTTGTGGATGATGGCGATGCCTCCTCCCATCTGGTTGGCGTTGCGGTCCCTCCGGACGATCTTGTAGCCCTCTGGGATAGCGATGGCGATGTCGGGAGCTGAAGAGGCGTTCATCCAGGTCTCCGTGAGGAAGGCCACGTCAGGGGCTGTGGCGTCTAGGAGGTTCCAGAGTTCGATGGCATGTCTGTGGACGGAGCGGGTGTTGAGCAGGATGCACTTGAGGTCGGTGCTGCTGGTGTTCGGCTTGGCGGGTGCTGGTGTGAGGCAGGTCCGGATGCAGGTGAATTTGCAGGCGTGGCAGCTGAAAGGTCCGTGGGTGCGTCGTGGTGTGGCTTGATGGCAATCTGGGAGTCGGCCGGAGTTGAGAGCGATGAGGGTGGCGGCGGAGTACGTCAGGCGGGTCGGTCGGGGTCTTCGGGGGCCAGGGGTCCTGGCGCTGGTCGCGATCCGGTCGCGGACGGGCGCAGACGGGCTTACCTTTGGCGCGCCTTCGGCGCACAATCGGCGCGCCCGCTGCGCGTGATCGCTGCGCGTTCGCACGGTCGCCATTTAAAGGCGAAGTGCGCGGGTGGGCGGAGCAGCTGGGAGGCGGGAGCGGGGAGGGAACAGAAGGAAAAAAGAGGCGGGGTCTGCGGTGGTGGCGGGAAGCGGGGAGCGGGGAGGGAAGACGGAGGGCGGCGAGGTAGGCGGCCAAACAGGAAGGACACAAGCTGAAAAAGCTGAAAAATAAACAGGCACTAAGGGAAAAAAAACGCTAACACGGGCAAGAAATGCAGTATGATACAAAACAGTATGACAAGCACAAATGTCGGACAAAACAAAATAAAAACAAACGACAACAGAGTCAGCCGGCGGCGAGGCAGGCAGCGCGGCAGGGACAAGGCTAAGGGGCACACGCAGCAGCTGGTGGCCGTGCGGCGCGGGGGTGTCCCACAAGTGGGTCACACTTACCTGTGTCGCACGGTCGCCATTTAAAGGCCAAGTGCGCGGGTGGGCGGAGCAGCTGGGAGGCGGGAGCGGGGAGGGAACAGAAGGAAAAAAGGGGCGGGGTCTGCGGTGGTGGCGGGAAGCGGGGAGCGGGGAGGGAAGACGGAGGGCGGCGAGGTAGGCGGCCAAACAGGAAGGACACAAGCTGAAAAAGCTGAAAAATAAACAGGCACTAAGGGAAAAAAAACGCTAACACGGGCAAGAAATGCAGTATGATACAAAACAGTATGACAAGCACAAATGTCGGACAAAACAAAATAAAAACAAACGACAACAGAGTCAGCCGGCGGCGAGGCAGGCAGCGCGGCAGGGACAAGGCTAAGGGGCACACGCAGCAGCTGGTGGTCGTGCGGCGCGGGGGTGTCCCACAAGATGTGGCACAAAGGGGAGCAGGGGAAAGCCCCTTCAAGACAGCCAGCAAATTTGTTCCAATTATGCCAAAGGATGCCGTGGACATATTCCACGAGTGTGTGGTAGAGGATTTGAAAACTCTTAATCGTCAAATACATAAACAAGGACATACAAGGGAAAAAAAGCACAGTTCCAAACTTGTTCAGTACAACCAACTAATGGCCAAGCTCAGTAAAAACCAGGACATAGTAATCAATACGTCGGACAAGGGAGGAAACATTGTTCTTTGGCCTAGAAAAGACTATATGATGGAAGCATCCAGGCAACTGAGTGACAATAATTATTATAAGATCAGCAGCGGAATTGAATACAAGCGAGCTGGAGATACTCTAAAACGCATGCTATTGTCCTATAAACGGGAACAGTTGATCTCATCTGAAGAATATGAATTCCTTCATGTGGAAAATCCCGTGATGCCTCATTTATATTTAATTCCAAAAATCCACAAAATGCGCCACCCAACTCCAGGCAGACCAATCATCTCTGCAATTGGAAGTGTGGGTGAAAATGTTTCCCGTTATATCGATTACTTTCTGCAAGGGCATGTCAAAGGTCTGGCCAGTTATATTAAGGACACCGGCGATTTTTTGTCCAAACTCAACGCGATTCAATGGCAAGCAGTGTGGTGCTTTATTACATTGGACATTGAATCATTGTACACCTGCATTGAACACAGTAAAGGCATTGAGGCGATAAGACACTACTTAGGACAGAAAACATGTGAGTACTATGGTCACAACAAGATGCTCAGTGATCTAGTAAGCTGGTGTCTTAACAACAATTTTTTCCTGTATGGTAAAGATATCTGGAGGCAAACCAGGGGTGTCGCCATGGGTTCCTGCTTCTCCCCCAGCTACGCGTGTTTACACGTGGGCTGGTGGGAGGAGCGGGATCTTGTGGCCACACCGGGTTTTAATAATGTCCTGTACTGGATGAGATTTATTGATGATGTCTTTTGTGTATATAATGGCGATATGACGAATGCACAGCAGTTTGTCAATGCACTCAACACCAACTCCAGCAATCTTTTTTTCACTTCCAGCATCAGCAAAGAATCAGCTCAATTTTTGGATGTCCAGGTTGACATTAAGGGGGATAACATTGTAACTTCGTTACACCGAAAACCCACTGCTGGCAACAGTATTTTACACGCCAGCAGTGGTCACCCCAGGCATGTAATCGAGAGTATCCCCCTAGGGGAACTCCTCAGACTTAAGCGAATTTGTAACGGTGACAAAAAGTTCAATGAAGGAGCGAAAGCGATGTTGGAAAGATTGAGGGCCAGGGGCTATAAGGAATCAACCCTTTCTAGAGCTCTAACAAAAGCAAAAGAAAGATCTAGAGTGTCCCTTCTATCACCCAAACCCGCTGAGATTGATAACAGTGATCTAATGCCAAGACTCATCATTTCGTACAGCCGCCAACAGAGACAAATCAAGGCGATCATCAATAGGCATTGGCCTATTTTAAAAACTGATGGTGTTTTGAATTCTAGAGTCTCTGATACACCGGTGGTCACCTTCAAACGAGCATACAGCATGCACAGTGAATTAGTCAGATCTAGCCCAGAGCTAGTAAGTGGCAGTGACTGGCTCACCAAAAAGGTCTTTTTTAAGTGCAGCTCGTGCCGCGCTTGTAAATTTGGGCAAAACACCACCCATTATGACAATCCCTTCTCCGGCGCCAAGGTGGCCATCAGGGGTAACTACAATTGTCGTACGGAGTTTGCTGTATATGTCTTAGTGTGCACCTGTGGCCTGAACTATGTAGGTAGTACCAGGTCACAAGTGCATGTGAGGATATTGCAGCATCTCTGGGCAATAGTCAATCATGACCCCACCTACCCCGTGGCACGTCATTTTGACATGGTTCACGCCAGGGACCTGGCATGTTTAAAATACTATGTCATAGATGCGGTACCATCTCTGAGACGGGGGAGACAGGGACAAAATCCTCAGAAGATTAGAGACCAAATACATTGTAGCGTTAGACAGTAAACAACCTAATGGACTTAACGCGACTGAGGACCTACACAACTTCTTGTAATCATTGGTTGTTCCAATTGGCGTAGATTTCCCCCTAGATACATTTCTCCTCCGTACACATCTAAAAGGGTGAAGTTTGTCTGATTATTAAGTCTTGAACTAACGTGACAGCATATATATTTTTCGGAATGTGTCCAAAAAATTCTGATTGATGATAGCCCATTGAGCTTTTGGGATTTAACATACTTGTCAGACAGTGATAAACCATATACACTGTATATACCTTGTTAATACATGTGTTTTAGTTACACTGCCAATATTTTGTCCCCTATATATTTTTCCCTTTCTAAATCCTTTTTTAGGGACTGTACATAATATTTAATTATTCTTTTTTCCCATTTAGCTATTATTTTCAGCACTTGTATGAGCATATACACAACATGAGCACAAGTTAGAGGTGATTAAGTCACATCCATTGTATATATTTAGGCACTTGTAGTTTTGTAAATAGTTGTACATAGGTCTTAATATTTATGAAATGTGTAAATTCATGAATTATGAATTTTAATAAATATTGTAGATATTAGCTCATGGGCATTACACAATTTAGCTGTCACCTATATGTACCATTACATGATTTAAGGCTTGAACGTTTGTATTTTTGATACTGGATTGCAAATTTGTACATGAGCACTAGGCACTTTATATCTGTCAATTTGGACTACTGCATTCAAGCAGAGATTTTTCCAGTACTAATACTTTTATAGCTCGCAGGTCGGGTGCTTCTGCATTCAAGCAGTTACGATATTTGATAGGCCGGTATAGAAATCTGTGCAATAACGTCTATTGGGAATAAGACTATGTTCATAATGATATATGTACTTTTTGGTTGTAAACATTACGACTGAATTTTTGATATGGTGATTGGATGTATTTTTGTATATAATGTATTATACACTATATGCGTAAACAATCTGACATTCAATTAGCACTATCATGATTTGTGACTTCACTATAATTCCAGTCGTTTGTATTCCCCATGTTTAAAGTTTGCACTCATTTCTATTTCTATGCAATAGTCATGTGATACACAACAGGAGGTGTGGCCCTTAGGAAGGGTCAGGGAAAAAAAGCATATAAATTTGGAAGGTGGACTGTTTCAAAAGGTGTGTGAACAAGAGTACGTGGTACTCGAAACGCGTCACTTGAAGGGTCTCAAATAAAAAATCATCCTGCCTGCAAAACGTGGGGTCTGCCCTCTTCTTTCGCCGCGCTGCGTTGTCAGTGTGGAGGTTCGAGGATTGTGCTTCATATATATATATATATATATATATATATATATATATATATATATATATATATATATATATATACACGGGGACGCTGGATCACTGTATCTTTCCGTCACGGCCCGGTCTGGAACTGCTCAGGGGGTTGAGGCGTAGGGGACTCGAGGTAACCCTTTGCACATTAATTTTGGGACTTTGGCGGCACACACACAGCCTTCTCCCCCTCTCTGGCCTCACAGGGCGCACTGAAGCGCTACTCCGCTTTTTGGATTGTAACTGCATTGCATGCTGGAAAACCGAGTTCGTCCAGCACTGACCAACAGCTGCAACTATTTAGGCGGGGCCGGAAACACTCCAATCACTTTTGGAACTCCGCAATTTGAGAGAGGGAGCTGAAGCAATCCCATGCAGCAAAGGCATCTGAGGAAGGCGAAAATGAAAATGCCGAAATGCATTATGCTTAAACCTGCGTGAAAATAAAGGCTTACCTTCATCCCCATTGTGTCCTTCGGTCCTTTCATCTGGAGGGGCTCTTCTCGGCATCAATTCCACGAGCTGTGCCTTGGCGCGTGCAAATGAAGGATCCGCCTCGGAAATCGGCCGGCAACTAATGAAGGCAACATGGCAACATGAATCTGTGAGACCAAGGGATTGGTAGTTTGCTGGCCAACCTCAGGAGCACGTCGGACAATAGCTGCTGCTACCCGCAGTCCGTGAAGTCACGGGGACGCTGGATCACTGTATCTTTCCGTCACGGCCCGGTCTGGAACTGCTCAGGGGGTTGAGGCGTAGGGGACTCGAGGTAACCCTTTGCACATTAATTTTGGGACTTTGGCGGCACACACACAGCCTTCTCCCCCTCTCTGGCCTCACAGGGCGCACTGAAGCGCTACTCCGCTTTTTGGATTGTAACTGCATTGCATGCTGGAAAACCGAGTTCGTCCAGCACTGACCAACAGCTGCAACTATTTAGGCGGGGCCGGAAACACTCCAATCACTTTTGGAACTCCGCAATTTGAGAGAGGGAGCTGAAGCAATCCCATGCAGCAAAGGCATCTGAGGAAGGCGAAAATGAAAATGCCGAAATGCATTATGCTTAAACCTGCGTGAAAATAAAGGCTTACCTTCATCCCCATTGTGTCCTTCGGTCCTTTCATCTGGAGGGGCTCTTCTCGGCATCAATTCCACGAGCTGTGCCTTGGCGCGTGCAAATGAAGGATCCGCCTCGGAAATCGGCCGGCAACTAATGAAGGCAACATGGCAACATGAATCTGTGAGACCAAGGGATTGGTAGTTTGCTGGCCAACCTCAGGAGCACGTCGGACAATAGCTGCTGCTACCCGCAGTCCGTGAAGTCACGGGGACGCTGGATCACTGTATCTTTCCGTCACGGCCCGGTCTGGAACTGCTCAGGGGGTTGAGGCGTAGGGGACTCGAGGTAACCCTTTGCACATTAATTTTGGGACTTTGGCGGCACACACACAGCCTTCTCCCCCTCTCTGGCCTCACAGGGCGCACTGAAGCGCTACTCCGCTTTTTGGATTGTAACTGCATTGCATGCTGGAAAACCGAGTTCGTCCAGCACTGACCAACAGCTGCAACTATTTAGGCGGGGCCGGAAACACTCCAATCACTTTTGGAACTCCGCAATTTGAGAGAGGGAGCTGAAGCAATCCCATGCAGCAAAGGCATCTGAGGAAGGCGAAAATGAAAATGCCGAAATGCATTATGCTTAAACCTGCGTGAAAATAAAGGCTTACCTTCATCCCCATTGTGTCCTTCGGTCCTTTCATCTGGAGGGGCTCTTCTCGGCATCAATTCCACGAGCTGTGCCTTGGCGCGTGCAAATGAAGGATCCGCCTCGGAAATCGGCCGGCAACTAATGAAGGCAACATGGCAACATGAATCTGTGAGACCAAGGGATTGGTAGTTTGCTGGCCAACCTCAGGAGCACGTCGGACAATAGCTGCTGCTACCCGCAGTCCGTGAAGTCACGGGGACGCTGGATCACTGTATCTTTCCGTCACGGCCCGGTCTGGAACTGCTCAGGGGGTTGAGGCGTAGGGGACTCGAGGTAACCCTTTGCACATTAATTTTGGGACTTTGGCGGCACACACACAGCCTTCTCCCCCTCTCTGGCCTCACAGGGCGCACTGAAGCGCTACTCCGCTTTTTGGATTGTAACTGCATTGCATGCTGGAAAACCGAGTTCGTCCAGCACTGACCAACAGCTGCAACTATTTAGGCGGGGCCGGAAACACTCCAATCACTTTTGGAACTCCGCAATTTGAGAGAGGGAGCTGAAGCAATCCCATGCAGCAAAGGCATCTGAGGAAGGCGAAAATGAAAATGCCGAAATGCATTATGCTTAAACCTGCGTGAAAATAAAGGCTTACCTTCATCCCCATTGTGTCCTTCGGTCCTTTCATCTGGAGGGGCTCTTCTCGGCATCAATTCCACGAGCTGTGCCTTGGCGCGTGCAAATGAAGGATCCGCCTCGGAAATCGGCCGGCAACTAATGAAGGCAACATGGCAACATGAATCTGTGAGACCAAGGGATTGGTAGTTTGCTGGCCAACCTCAGGAGCACGTCGGACAATAGCTGCTGCTACCCGCAGTCCGTGAAGTCACGGGGACGCTGGATCACTGTATCTTTCCGTCACGGCCCGGTCTGGAACTGCTCAGGGGGTTGAGGCGTAGGGGACTCGAGGTAACCCTTTGCACATTAATTTTGGGACTTTGGCGGCACACACACAGCCTTCTCCCCCTCTCTGGCCTCACAGGGCGCACTGAAGCGCTACTCCGCTTTTTGGATTGTAACTGCATTGCATGCTGGAAAACCGAGTTCGTCCAGCACTGACCAACAGCTGCAACTATTTAGGCGGGGCCGGAAACACTCCAATCACTTTTGGAACTCCGCAATTTGAGAGAGGGAGCTGAAGCAATCCCATGCAGCAAAGGCATCTGAGGAAGGCGAAAATGAAAATGCCGAAATGCATTATGCTTAAACCTGCGTGAAAATAAAGGCTTACCTTCATCCCCATTGTGTCCTTCGGTCCTTTCATCTGGAGGGGCTCTTCTCGGCATATATATATATATATATATATAACAATCCATCACCTCCGCCCACGACGAGAGTGAAGAGGCCAGCCAAGGGGACAGGTATGAAAAGCTTTTATTCCTCAGACAGCAAGTCGGAAAAGTCTTAAACACCCGCTATGAGACGAATGCATTTCGGCTTGGAAACAGCCTTCTTCAGCGCCACGGGTGTAGCTGCTGCAGGTGGCGGCAATTTTTCTGATGCAGCATCACACCCCACCTGTTTTGTCTGGCGCTGCCCCGCCCCTTCTGGCACAAATACCAATAGCAAATGTCCCTGTATATATATATATATATATATATATATATATTCACAGAAAAAACCATAGGTTATAGTGGATATATAGTTAGGAATTTGCATTTACAAAACCTTGAAAATTCAATGAAAAAACCATAGGTTATAGGCCATATATAGTTAGGAATTAGCATTTACAAAACCTTATTTTACTCGCATAAAACCATTGAAATTCCATATATAGTTAGAAGCGCTAACTATATATCGCGCACCCGCAATCCACTGCTGATGATGTCACATATTACATCATTCATGACATGGTCAGTGACATCACTGATGACATCACTGATGACATCTCAAATGACATCACTGATGACATCACTGATGACAACACCCAGTGACTGTATGTTTCTGTAAAGTTAAAATATGTTTCACATATTGAAGAATGAGTGGATGTATAAGTGTCTGGATGAAGAATTTAGTAGGTGCATGACTGACTGTATGAGTGAGTGATTAAATGTGTCTCACTGAGTGCATGGGTTAGTGACTAAACTGTCTTAATTTGTGCATCAGTATGTTTGTTGTTGTGTAAGCTGCTGCATGTGTTGATCAGTAGCCATAAGAGTGGCCATATGGGTTATTGATTGGTTGCCCAAGTATTTGAATGGGAGGCTGAGTGTGTGTGTGGGTGGCTGGGAGGTGCATGACTCTGTGCATAGATGTGTAAGCAGTTGATTCACTAGGAGTATGAGTTCAAGAGTGCATGTGGAAACAGCTATATGGGCGGTTGACTATGCATGGGTGTGTTGGTGAGTGAATGGATTTCTCATTGCTACATGAGCAAGTAAGTACGTATGTAAAATACAATACATGTGAGAGTTGAGATATATAAATAACTGAACATAAGAGCCAGTGAATGTGTGAGTGGCTGTATCGATCACTGTGAGCTTGTATCAGGGATTATATAAGAGAGTAAATATGTGTTATTATATGTTTGAATAAGTAAGATGTGTATAACTGTATAGTTGAGGAAATGGAGGTGTGATTGATTCTTTGCATGACTGACTAGGTGTGTGAGTAACTCCATGGATGACTGACAGTCTGTGAGTGTCTGTTTATACTGAGTGTATGTAAGGTTATATTAGAGTCTGAAGAGGTTCATTGTATTATCACATGAGTGATGTGATCAGTGATGACAAATGAGATGTCATCAGTGATGTCATTTGAGTTGTCATCAGTGATGTCATCAGTGATGTCATTTGAGATGTCATCAGTGATGTCATCAGTGATGTCACTGACCATGTCATGAATGATGTAATATGTGACATCATCAGCAGTGGATTGCGGGTGCGCGATATATAGTTAGCGCTTCTAACTATATATGGAATTTCAATGGTTTTATGCGAGTAAAATAAGGTTTTGTAAATGCTAATTCCTAACTATATATGGCCTATAACCTATGGTTTTTTCATTGAATTTTCAAGGTTTTGTAAATGCAAATTCCTAACTATATATCCACTATAACCTATGGTTTTTTCTGTGAATTTCATTGTTTTTTTAATAGCAAATATGAAAAGCTTTAAAATGTCAAGTTCGTGATAGATAAAAACATTTTCGTATTTATGCACGCTGATGTGCTTTGAACGCTGCACCCCCCCCCTCCCCTCTTTTGCCTTAGTAGTACTCTCTCTTTGCAGATACTGAAGAGTAGTTAACGCAGGCCTTTACCCCCGTTGTAATCCGTCGTGCCTCCTTGTCTCTCCATTTGATTGATTGTTGTCCAAGCATTTACTGTTTTAGAATTGGTTCTCTTTGGATCATTCTCTATTTACAAACAAGCACAAAGTCGCAATACTCTGTTTAGTCTTTGCAGATAGTGAAAATCGTGTAAAAAAATAAAAGTAATCGAGCAAAATCAGTAGGCCACTAATTGGATCTCTTTTTGACCTCGCTAAAATAGAAATATTAGGAACAACCCTTCTTGAGAAATACGAAAATAGTGAGATGAACTGAGCTCCACACCATGAGGGCTGCAAGACAGCTCGGCTCCATCACCCATCCCGCACAAAATAACGACAAACCCTATGCAAATATTAAAAATATAGACAACACACCAACAAAGAAACAGGGTAAAACATTTTATTAAAAAACTATTTACATAACGTTGGTTTATAAGATGATGTCAGTAGTGGACCGATGTGTGAATAGATCGAAAACAGCACAAGGCTCCAAGATCCAGATAGCAAGCTCCTGGATGTTGGGTGCCATAGTTTAGAGTTCTGAATTTCAGCCTTTTACAATGCCTGTGCTTTGTTGAATCAAAATGGCGGCTTGACACAAAGCTGACTCAAGCGTTGTTACTGATGCTATGCAGACCAAAACTGGTTTTCAGTTTGTACATTTTTCTAGATTTTTCAATCCAAGTTTGGTTGACTTTGTAGAACGATGGCTTCAGATTTTCAACATACGGTGTGGTGGCGCTGACTGGGAGGGGGCGCTTCGCTCCTGCCCCCTCCCCAAGTAAGATTTTCATACGTGAAAGTACGTTAATGGTTTTGGTCCCTGAGATGCTTCGATGTCACTACCATTCTCAAATAGCATAAGTTCTGGATGTTGGGTGCCATAGTTAAGAGTTCTGAGCAGTGCTTGTAACACTGTCTGAAGCTTATTTCCACCTACTGCAGCTTCACTATTCTCAAAGTAAGTGAGTGTCGTTTGTGGACCTGACTGCATTAGAAAACAATGTGATATGTTACCTTCCTAAACAGCTTGACGGAGGCCCCTGAGGGGCGGTGTGATGGCCATGGACTCGGAGAAGACGCTTGGCTCCGACACCCTCCCCAAGTCTTATAGCACTGGTGTAGCCTGAGATCGCCCCCGACATAGGCGGCCGGCTCCCGGGGTCCGGCGGAACTTTTTGCCTTTTGATGACTCTTCAATTCTGGACCTTGTCCCACAATCCGTTTGACCTGAAGACAAGCTGTAGTGGGGCGCCCCTTTATCGTTTTAGTTGCCATTCCGCCCGCTTTTGCTACACTGTGCCTCTTCCGCCATTCAGCTGTTTACCGCCCGCTCTTGCGACTACAGCGTCTCGCTCACCATGTAGTTGAGATGCGCCCGCTCTTGCGGTGCAGCGATAGGCGGCTGCCACAGGACTCTCAAAATGGCGGCCGGCTCTTCGGTTTTGGGCCTGGTCCACTAAAATGGCCCTGGGACACCTTGGAACTCGGACGCTTGTCTGCTAGGGCTTGGGTCCCATTCTCGAAAAGCGTCCCCTCAGCCGTGAAGATTCTACAAAAGTCTTGGGGGCCTCCGACTCCCGCAGGCTTCTGGTGGGGAGCGGCTGCCATGATTGCTCGTGGAATGGCCACGACGGAGCTACGAGATGGTAGTGGTCTCATGCTGACGCCAGCTTTAGTCTGAAACATCCAGAAACACTGTAGACTACCAATTCGATCAGTTCCGGTAGAGCCCCAACATGACCCGGAAGAGAAGAACTTGCCCTCCCCTCTTTGACTGATGGTTCTTGTTGCCTGTCCCCTCTGTTGTCATTTAACAGAACTTTTTGGACTGCTGAAAGGGGTTGTGTTCTGAACGCTGGTTGGTGGAGACATTTTGACTATATTCTTGACCTACGTTGTCGCGTAATGCGTTTTATGACACGCTGCGTTAGCGCACCCGGAAGTGATCCGAGGCGCGGCGCGCAGCGCGTAACGTAAGCATAACAGGTCATGTGACTTGTTAATAAAACTTTTCATTGGTTCATTTTACTTTTGTTAATTTAATGATGAAAAGCTTGGTCATATGACCTAAAAATTACGCTTTTTATTATTTTCGAACAATATTTTTTTTTCAAACATATGTTATAATATTCCAGGCTAATGTACTTTCCCGGAAAATTTACAACTGTCTTGCAAGTAAAATATATTCCTTTTTCGAGAAAAAGGGCGTTTCTTCCTTCCATGACGGAGCCGTTGAGTAAAAGAGATTCGGCCTGCTGTCTTAGTCGCCGATACGCCTGATTATCAGATTCTTATCGATCACTTTATGTTGCAGGAGTGGAAAACACAACTGCCCTTGACCATTTATCTTTACTGCGTTCCTACATATTATACCTTTTATCCGTCATGTAATTGGACTGCTTTATTTCACTTGCCTTTTACTGATTCGAAAACAGTCACTAAAAGTAAAAACTTTACAAATGAAAATACTACTACCGTGTTTTGTTTTAAAAACCTTTATTGTAAAAATATCAGTATACAAATACGGGCCTACAACCACGTGGGCCGGCCACGGAGCAAACTGAAATCGTATATGATGAGGAGACATTTACACTGTAGAAGAACGTAACGAGCGGGCCATTAGGTGACAAGAACAAAGGTGTCTAACAGTTGCGGAATCGGTGGACGTACATTTTGTAATTAAAATACGACAGGGCCACTTACAATAACATTTTCTAGATATACATTTGCGGGCAAAGAGTTACGAGTCCCATTTATACCGGCGCCATTTTGGGCGAGGCCGGGCAGGTCCAAGATATAGTCAAAATGTCTCCACCAACCATCAGCCAGACCAGAACCCCTTTCGGCCCTTTATGCTACAAGATGGTGTCTTCCATTCAGAAAATATTGGTGGCAGCATTTTGAAAGGAAACAGAAACAGCCGTTCTCCTAGTGAGTTTCACATTCTTACATTTAGGAAGAATGTTGAAGAGTAGTATGTGGAAAATCTGAAGCCATTTTTCTACAAACTCTCAATCAGACTTGGATGGAAAAAAAAAACCTGAAGAATGTACAAACTGAAAACCAATTTTTGTCTGTATAGCACCAACAGTAACGCTTGAGTCAGCTTTGTGTCAAGCCGCCATTTTCATTCAATCAATAGCGTCCCCCTGCACACATTCAGGGACCTGGTCGTGTCTTCAGATGAAACGCATTGTAGGAAAAGAAGCAGAAAGGAAAAGGAAAAAAGTTCCGCCGGACCTAGTGAAGCTGCAGCAGGTGCAAATAAGCTTCAGACAGTCCAACAAGCACTGCTCAGAAATCTCAACTGAGGCACTCAACATCCAGGACTTGCCATTCGGATCTTGGCGCCTTGTGCTGGTTCCGACCTATTCACACATCAGTCCACTACTGACATCACCTCATAAGCCAACGGGGCACCCCACGCCGACTTTCGGCGCAGCATTGTAGGATGGCCACACCAGTGCGGCAATTTGCTGGACACCACCTCGGTGCCATCCAGATCTCGGCGCGTTCATTCAATCAATAGCGTCCCCCTGCACACATTCAGGGACCTGGTCGTGTCTTCAGATGAAACGCATTGTAGGAAAAGAAGCAGAAAGGAAAAGGCAAAAAGTTCCGCCGGACCTAGTGAAGCTGCAGCAGGTGCAAATAAGCTTCAGACAGTCCTACAAGCACTGCTCAGAAATCTCAACTGAGGCACTCAACATCCAGGACTTGCCATTCGGATCTTGGCGTCTTGTGCTGGTTCCGACCTATTCACACATCAGTCCACTACTGACATCACCTCATAAGCCAACGGGGCACCCCACGCCGACTTTCGGCGCAGCATTGTAGGATGGCCACACCAGTGCAGCCACTTGCTGGACACCACCTCGGTGCCATCCGGATCTCAGCGCGTTCGAGTCACTGTGCCGGAAGAGTGACCGGAACTCAGCTGAACACGCCGTCTTTCGGCGCAGCATTGTAGGATGGCCACACCAGTACGGCAATTTGCTGGACACCACCTCGGCGCCATCCGGATCTCGGCGCGTTCGAGTCACTGTACCGCAACAGTGACCGCAATTCAGCTGGACACGCCGTCTTTCGGCGCAGCATTGTAGGATGGCCACACCAGTGCGGCAATTTGCTGGACACCACCTCGGTGCCATCCGGATCTCGGCGCGTTCGAGTCACTGTACCGCAACAGTGACTGCAATTCAGCTGGACACGCCGTCTTTCGGCGCAGCATTGTAGGATGGCCACACCAGTGCGGCAATTTGCTGGACACCACCTCGGTACCATCCGGATCTCGGCCCGTTGTGCTGCCTTCGGCCTATTCGCACATCGGTCCGCTACTGACGCCGCCTCACGTGCCAACGGATTTTCTACGCTTTTTGTAGCCCTATGTCGCATAACAGGTCATGTGACTTGTTTATAAAACTTTTCATTGGTTCATTTTACTTTTGGTTTCCTAAAGATGGAAGGCTTGGTCATATGACCTAAAAATAACACTTTTCATTGGTTTAGAACATTTTTTTTTCCCAAACGATGAAAGCCCCACCTTGTTTCTGGATCATTCAGACTGACGCTGGCGTCAGCATGAGAGCACCACCATCTCGTGGCTCCGTCGTGGTCATTCCGCGAGCAATCATGGCAGCCGCTCCCCACCGGAAGCCTGCGGGAGTCGGGGGCCCCCAAGACTTTTATACAATCTTCACGGCTGAGCGGACGCTTTTCGAGAATGGAGCCCAAGCCCTAGCAGGCAAGCGTCCGAGTTCCAAAGTGTCCCAGGGCCATTTCAGTGGACCAGGCCTAAAACCGAGGAGCTGTCCGCCATTTTAAGAGCCATGTGGCAGCCGCCTATCGCTGCACTGCAAGAGTGGGAGCAACTCAACAACATGGTGAGCGAGACGCTGTGGCCGCAAGAGCGAGCGCAACTCAGCTAGATGGCCGCCACCTGGGGAGGCCCGTTCACGCCGGCTCCCCCACGCCCCCCCCCGAGCCGCCGCATGCCAATTTTCGGAGCAGCATTGTAGGATACCAAAACCAGTGCGGCAGTTTACTGGACATCACCTGGGTGCCTGTCGTACATGTTGTGTCAGCCATGTGACACTGGACACAGACCGCTACTGACGAGGCCTCCCCCCGCACCACCCGGGACACCCCACGCTGTTTTTCTGTGCTGCATTGTAGGATCCCTAAACCAGTGCGGCACCCAGGCGACATCACCTGGGTGCCGTCCAGAACTCTGCACGTTGTGCTGCCTTGGGACTATTCGCACAACAGACCGCTACTGACGAGGCCTCCCCTCGCCCCACCCGGGACGCCCCACGCCAATTTTCGGAGCAGCATTGTAGGATCCCTAAACCAGTGCGGCACCCAGGCGACATCACCTGGGTGCCGTCCAGAACTCTGCACGTTGTGCTGCCTTGGGACTATTCGCACAAAAGACCGCTTCTAACCATTGTTGCTTTTTGTGTTGAGAAATGTTTAAATGTTTTTAGTTTTTGTTCCGTTTGTTAAAGTTAGTAGTTAATAAAGTTTTATAACCTTACTTTGTTGGAGTGTTATCTATTTTTTTAAAAACGGGTGAATGGGGCCTTGAATCGGGTTATTGTCATGTGTGGGCTTTGGAAGTGTGCTGCTGCAGGATCGGACATTTCAAACTCAAATGCACGTTCTTTTTCTTACCTTTCCGAAGCATGGAGCGCAATAGCAGGCAGAGAAAGGGTGATGCACGTGTTGAACACTACCTGACCTGGCAAGTTGCTGGCAGTGCCCCCCCGCCCGCTCCTGAAAGAGGGCACACACACACCGCCGCCCCGAGTACTTCACAAATCTTTAAAAGACCATGCGCTTGTTCATGAGGCTTAAATGGTTTATCACCTCTTCTACAACCCCTGCATCGACCCTCTGACGTTTCATGGAAAAATTACCATGTAACACAATAGCAAGCCCTGTCGGCTGAAACCCCCAAAGAATCGTGGGGCATATTATCAAGGGGGTTTATCTCCGCTTTAAAAGCCATGAAAGCGGAGATAAAATTATCTCCCTATTACCAAGCTGTCGCTAACACCAGTTAGTGACAGCTAAAAGGAGATAGCGACCATCTTGGGCCCCGCTTTGCATGTCAGTGATATTTATCACTAATGACATGCAAAGTGGCGTGCCAAGATGTTAGCGACTGGAAACAGTCCCTAACATCGCTACCTTCTATTACCAACTTTTGGAGATATTCGCGCTAAGCGCGAATATCTCCAAAATCTAACACCTGCCCTGAGCAGTTCTTAGCCATGTTATCCAATGGGAGGTGGATAACATGGCTAAGAGCATTAGGTCAATAATACATGAATATCGCTGACTTTTCTGCGATAATAGCAAGGTTTATCTGCGATAAAAATCGCCGATGTGCGGCGATAATTTTTGTCTCTAAACAAGTTAGAGACAAAAATTATCGCTAGTTGTTCGTAATATGCCCCCGGGTTTTTGCTTGCAGAAATCGGGAGGCGGGAGACTAGCACTGAAATCAGTAGTCACACGCCTAAATCAGGAGGATTGGCATGTCTGAATTCTCTACAGCTGGGGCCATAAACTACATCCGCAGGGTTAGGTGATATCCTGGGACCAGCCTGGCATCTAAAATGGCTGCCGTGCACGACAAAATTGTGCCATTCGAAAAAAAGGCAAGATGGCGCAGCCGCTGGAAGAGATGTATCAACATATATCAGCCTCCTCAGCCACCCTCAGGAAACATAGGGGATTAGGATACGTCTCCCGCACCCCCTTATACCTAGTAATTTAATTAACGAAGCACAAAATGGCGAATTCCCGTTTCGCTACCAGTTTGCGGCCCAGTTCGCGGCCCGTGAAGCGCTTCTACCGTGAAAAATCATTTTTTTTTTATGTTCCCCACGGGACCCTTTAATAACCCCAACAACATTCCTAGGGGGTGAAGAGGGGGATACCTTGCCCCCTTTCATTAAATTCCCCCTTAGTTTTTCACCTTTTCTTCTCTCTCGATCCTACCGAGAGACAAGATGGCGGCCGCTCCGGACTGTCACGCAGCAAAAAAAAAAAAAAAGCTCACGCACAGCCGCTGGAAGAGATGTATCAACATATATCAGCCTCCTCAGCCACCCTCAGGAAACATAGGGGATTAGGATACGTCTCCCGCACCCACTTATAACTAGTAAGGGGATTAGGATACGTCTCCCGCACCCCCTTATACCTAGTAATTTAATTAACGAAGCACAAAATGGCGAATTCCCGTTTCGCTACCAGTTTGCGGCCCAGTTCGCGGCCCGTGAAGCGCTTCTACCGTGAAAAATCATTTTTTTTTTTATTTTCCCCACGGGACCCTTTAATAACCCCAACAACATTCCTAGGGGGTCAAGAGGGGTATACCTTGCCCCCTTTCATTAAATTCCCCTTTCGTTTTCCACCTCTTCTTCTCTCTCGATCCTACCGAGAGACAAGATGGCGTCCGCTCCGGACTGTTTAGAATGTTGACAGACACCGGAGAGCCAATCAGCTTTCTGCGCGCAAAGTTCCGATAAGCGAAATGTAAGCGGACCGGATCGCTGCCCAGAGCGCTGTTACAGATATATATCTTGGTTTGAACGTTAATTTCTCAAAAACTACTGGAGCACATATATTGAGACCTAGCAAAGGCACATCGGGCTAACAGTCCCTACAATTTTGCCAAGTTTCGTGCAAATCCATTCAGCCGTTCGAGCTAAAAGTGAGTCCAACCGCCCTATGGAAAACTCAATGCAAAAAACGCGTTTTGGGACCCCCCTTTTTTCTCGGCCCCCCTTGACGAAACCCCCCCAAATTTTCAGGGGCTGCTCAGAATCAAAATGTGCCATTTTCCTGAAAATTTCAGCCGATTCCGTCCACAAACGCCAAAGTTATTAGACATAGAATTTTCAAAAGTCCCATAGAGAAAAAATTCTAACTATATATACCTACTGGCGATAGCCAGTAGGTAATATATATATATATATATATATATATATATATATATATATATATATATTCATAGAAAAAACCATAGGTTATAGTCCATATATAGTTAGGAATTTGCATTTACAAAACCTTGAAAATTCACTGAAAAAACCATTGGTTATAGAACATATATAGTTAGGAATTTGCATTTACAAAACCTTATTTTACTCGCATAAAACCATTGAAATTCCATATATAGTTAGATGCGCTAACTATATATCGCGCACCCGCAATCCACTGCTGATGATGTCACATATTACATCATTCATGACATGGTTAGTGACATCACTGATGACATCACTGATGACATCTCAAATGACATCTCTGATGACAACATCCAGTGACTGTATGTTTCTGTAAAGTTAAAATGTGTCTTACATATTGAAGAATGAGTGGATGTATAAGTGTCTGGAAGAAGGATTTAGTAGGTGCATGACTGACTGTATGAGAGAATGATTAAATGTGTCTTAATGAGTGCATGGGTTAGTGACTAAACTATCTTAATTTGTGCATCATTATATCTGTTGTTCTACAAACTGCTGCATGTGTTGATCAGTAGCTATATGAATAACTGTATGGGTTATTGATTGGTTGTCCAAGTATTTGTATGGGACACTGAGTGTGTGTGTATGGGTAGCTGGGAGGTGTGTGACTCTGTACATAGATGTGTGAGTAGTTGATTCACTATATGTATGGGTTCAAAACTGCATGTGGAAACAGCTGTATGGGCGGATGACTGTGTGCATTAGTGTATTAGTGAGTGAATGGATATCTCAGTGCTACATGTCAAAGTAAGTACATATGTAAAACACAGTACATGTGAGAGTTGACATATATAAATAACTGTGCAGAAGAGCCAGTGAATGTGTGAGTGGCTGTATGGATCATTGTGAACTTGTATCAGGGATTGTATAACAGAGTAAATATGTGTTAGTATATGTTTGAATAAGTAAGGTGTGTATAACTGTATAGTTGAGGAAATGGAAGTGTGATTGATTGTTTGCATGACTGACTAGGTGTGTGAGTAACTCCATGGATGAGTGACAGTCTGTGACTGTCTGTTTACACTGATTGTATCTAAGGTTATATTAGAGTCTGAAGAGGTTCATGGTATTATCACATGAATGATATCATCAGTGATGTGATCAGTAATGTCAAATGAGATGTTATCAGTGATGTCATTTGAGATGTCATCAGTGATGTCATCAGTGATGTCACTAACCATGTCATGAATGATGTAATATGTGACATCATCAGCAGTGGATTGCGGGTGCGCGATATATAGTTAGCGCATCTAACTATATATGGAATTTCAATGGTTTTATGCGAGTAAAATAAGGTTTTGTAAATGCAAATTCCTAACTATATATGTTCTATAACCAATGGTTTTTTCAGTGAATTTTCAAGGTTTTGTAAATGCAAATTCCTAACTATATATGGACTATAACCTATGGTTTTTTCTGTGAATTTCAATGGTTTTTTAATAGCAAATATCAAAAGCTGTCAAATGTCAAGTACGTGATAGGTAAAAACGTTTTTGTGTTTATGCTCCCTGATGTGCTTTGAACGCTGCCCCCCCCTCCCCTCTTTTCTCTTAGTAGTACTCTCTCTTTGCAGATAGTGAAGGGTAGTTAACGCAGACCTTTACCCCCGTTGTAATCCGTCGTACCTGCTTGTCTCTCCATTTGATTGATTGTTATCCAAGCATTCACTGTTTTAGAATTGGTTCTCTTTGGATCATTCTCTATTTACAAACAAGCACAAAGTTGCAATACTCTGTTTAGTCTTTGCAGATAGTGAAAAATCGTGTAAAAAAATAAAAGTAATCGAGCAAAATCAGTAGACCACTAATTGGATCTCTTTTTGACCTCGCTAAAATACAAACATTAGGAACAACCCTTCATGAGAAATACGAAAATAGTGAGATGAACTGAGCTCCACACCATGATGGCTGCAAGACAGCTCGACTCTGCCACCCACCCCGCCCAAAATAACAAACCCTATGCAAATATTATAAATATATACAACACACCAGCAAAGTACCAGGGTAAAACATTTTATTAAATAACTATTTACATAACTATTTTATACTTTTTGTTGCCCGATCCGGCTAGCTCAATCGATCGAGCATGAAACTCATGCACTGATAGCAAGCGTTGAGAGTTTGTAGAATGATGGCTTCAGATTTTCTACATACGGTGTGGTGGCGCGAACTGGGAGGGGGCGTTTGGATCCTGCCCCTTCCCCAAATAAGATTTTCATACGTGAGTGTTTGTTCATGCTTTTGGTCCCTGAGTTGCTTCGATGTCACTGCCTTACACAAATGGCATAAGTCCTGGATGTTGAGTGCCATACTTCAGAGTTCTAAGCAGCGCTTGTAACACTGTCTAAACCTTATTTGCACCTGCTGCAGCTTCACTATTCAAAGTAAGTGGGGTCCGTTTGTGGACCTGACTGCATTGGAAAACAATGTGATACGATGCCTCCCTAAACCGCTTGACGGAGGCCCCCGAGGGACGGTGAGATGGCGCGGACTGGGAGGCGGCGCTTGGTTCCTGCCCCCTCCCCAAGTCGTGTTGCCCTGGTGTGGCCTGAGATCGCCCCCGACATAGGCGGCCGGCTCCCGGGATCCAGCGGAATTTTTTGCCTTTTGATGACTCTTCCATTCTGGACCTTGTCCCACAATCCGTTTGACCTGAAGACACGCTGTAGTGGGGCGCCCCTTTACCGTTTTAGTTGCCATTCCGCCCGCTTTTGCTACTCTGTGCCTCTTCCGCCATTCAGCTGTTTACCGCCCGCTCTTGCGACTACAGCGTCTCGCTCACCATGTAGTTGAGTTGCTCCCGCTCTTGCGATTTAACAGAACTTTTTGGACTGCTGAAAGCGGTTGTATTCCGACCGCTGGTTGGTGGAAACATTTTGACTATATTCTGGACCTGCGTTGTCGCGTAATGCGTCATATGACGCGCCGCGTTTGCGCACCCGGAAGTGCTCCGGTGCGCAAGGCGCAGCTTCCCGGAAACGATCCAGAGCGCAGCGCGCAGCGCGTAACGTAAGCATAACAGGTCATGTGACTTGTTAATAAAACTTTTCATTGGTTCATTTTACTTTTGTTTTCCTAATGATGTAAGACTAGGTCATGTGACCTAAAAATAACACTTTTCATTGGATTAAAACATTTTTTTTCCCAAACGATGAAAGCCCCACCTTGTTTCTGGATGTTTCAGACTCAAGCTGGCGTCACCATGAGAGCACCACCATCTCGTAGCTCCGTCGTGGCCATTCCGCAAGCAATCATGGCAGCCGCTCCCCACCGGAAGCCTGCGGGAGTCGAGGGCCCCCAAGACTTTTGTAGAATCTTCAAGGCTGAGGGGACGCTTTCGAGAATGGGACCCAAGCCCTGGCAGACAAGCGTCCGAGTTCCAAGGTGTCCCAGGGCCATTTTACTGGACCAGGCCCAAATCCGAAGAGCTGGCCGCCATTTTAAGAGTCCTGTGGCAGCCGCCTATCGCTGCACCGCAAGAGTGGGAGCAACTCAACTACATGGTGAGCGAGACGCTGTAGCCGTAAGAGCGGGTGGTAAACAGCTGAATGGCGGAAAAGGCACAGTGTAGCAAAAGCGGGCGGAATGGCAACTGAAACGATAAAGGGGCGCCCCACTACAGCAGACGAGCCTCCGCCATGTGCTTCAAAACTGAATACGTATCTCGTGATATCAAGGTTGGGCAACCAGTACACAACAAGCAGTTACGAGTCCCATTTACACCGGCGCCATTTTGGGCGCGGCCGGGCAGGTCCAGGATCTAGTCAAACATAACAAATGAGGCTGACGTCTCTGAAGCAGTTGACGCACAGCAGGACATAGCAAATAAACATGAAGTCTCTAAAGCTGTTAACTCACTGCAGGACAAAACAAGTGAACCTGAAACCTCTGGAATAATTGTCGCTCAAAAGAACAACACACAAAACTCTGTAGAGCCTGAAGAAAGAAAAACAGAAGGGCACTGTAGTTTCAGACACACTTAACACTAATGACTTAACAAAGATATCGTCTGTTTATGAAGCAGTTATCATGTTCACAGAATTGACAAAGAAGTGTGCAAACACCAATGCTATTAAGAAACACAAGGAAATCCCTAACGCATCAGCATTCTCGGAAGAGGTTGACACAGATAACATCTTAAGGAACAAAGAAAGACAAAATAAGGATGAGGAAGTTATCACTTTAGTTTTTTCATCAGCTAGCGACAGCAAGAAACATATTGTAATGAAGATTAGAGAGGCTACGGATGGATGAATAAATTATCAAAAGAAATGGCGACACCTCCCTTTAGCAGATTAGCTAAATCTTTGCGTAATTTGGACATTAAAGTTATATTATTGTTGTTGTTGTTGTTATGGTTATAGTTCTGGTTAATTTCAGCAAGAAACACGTAATGGAGATTAGAGAGGCTACGGATGGGTGAATAAATTATCAAAAGAAATGGCGACTCCCCCCTTTAGCAGATTAGCTAAATGTTTGCGTAATTTGGGCATAAAAGTTATATTATTGTTGTTGTTGTTGTTATCGTTATAGTTCTGGTTAATTTCCATTCAGAGTGTCCTACACAGCACCACTCTAGGTAAACACTACTTTATGTAAAACCTGGGACATAGCACTCATTGAAACTATAGTTGGTCACCATGGGGTTTAAAGAAGGGATGGTTCTTCACCTGGGTGCCTTCCACAACTCAGCACGTTGTGCTGCCTTGGGACTATTCGCACAAAAGACAGCTTCTGACCATTGTTGTTTTTTTTTGTCAAAATTTTTTAAAATATTTTTACAGTTTTTGTTGCGTTCGTTATATTTAAAAGTTAATAAAGTTTTATAATCCTACTTTCTTGGAGTACTATATTTTTTTTAAAAATCGGGTGAATGGGGCCTTGAATCGGGTTATTGTCATGTGTGGGCTTTGCAAGTGTACTGCTACAGGATCGGACATTTCAAACTCAAATGCACGTTCTTTTTCTTACCTTTCCGAAGCATGGAGCGCAATAGCAGGCAGAGAAAGGGTGATGCACGTGTTGAACACTGCCTGGCCTGGCAAGTTGCTGGCAGTGCCCCCCCCCGCCCGCTCCTGAAAGAGGGCACACACACACCGCCGCCCCGAGTACTTCACAAATCTTTAAAAGACAATGCGCTTGTTCATGAGGCTTAAATGGTTTATCACCCCTTCTAGAACCCCTGCATCGACCCTCTGACGTTTCCTGGAAGAATTAGCACGTAACACAATACCAAGCCCTGTCAGCTGAAACCCCCGAGGAATCGTGGGGCATATTATCAAGGGGGTTTATTTCCGTTTTTTTGGCTTTAAAAGCCAAGAAAGCAGGGATAAAATTATCTCCCTATTACCAAGCTGTCGCTAACACCAGTTAGTGACAGCTAAAAGGAGATAGCGTCCATCTTGGGCCCCGCTTTGCATGTCAGTGATATTTATCACTAATGACATGCAAAGTGGGCGTGCCAAGATGTTAGCGACTGGAAACAGTCCCTAACATCGCTATCTCCTATTACCAACTTTTGGAGATATTCGCGCTAAGCGCAAATATATCTCCAAAAGCTAACACCTGCCCTGAGCAGTTTTTAGCCATGTTATCCAATGGGAGGTGGATAACATGGCTAAGAGCATTTGCTGGATAATGCATGAATATCGCTGACTTTTCAGCGATATTCATGCATTGCGGCCGTTTTTTATCGCATTTGCGATAAACCTTGCTAATAGCAAGGTTTATCTGCGATAAAATTCGCCGATGTGCGGCGATAATTTTTGTCTCTAAACAAGTTAGAGACAAAAATTATCGCTAGTTGTTGGTAATATGCCCCCGGGTTTTTGCTTGCAGGAATCGGGAGGCGGGAGACTAGCACTGAAATCAGTAGTCTCACGCCTGAATCGGGAGGATTGGTATGTCTGGATTCTCTACAGCTGGGGCCATAAACTACATCCGCAGGGCTAGGTGATAGCCTGGGTCCGGCCTGGACAATCGGACACAGAGGAAGAGGAGTGTCAGAGGGTGTGGTAGTGAATAGGGTGAAAGGGAGGTGTCGGGCGGGCACAGGGTGTGATTTTCAGGGAAGAGCAGCGCAGATGGGGGGAAGTATATGGCCCATGCATGAGAGAGAGAGCGGGGGTGACCAGTGCGTGGGGGAGATGCTTGCGAGGGTGGGGAGCCGTGCTGAGAATCGACGGCGTGCAGAGAGTGGGTCTGGTCAAGGCATCTAAAATGGCTGCCGTGCACGACAAAATTGTGGCATTGGACAAAAAGGCAAGATGGCGCAGACAATGTTTATCAATAAGGATTCATTTATTACAAAATATTTACTCGCAGTGACAAAATGGTGGTCAACACTTCCTGATTTCCATCGAATCGAACGTTAACAGACGTCACGCAGCAAAAAAAAAAAAAAAGCTCATGCACAGCCGCTGGAAAACATGTATCAACATATATGAGCCTCCTCAGCCACCCTCAGAAAACATAAGGGATCAGGATACGTCTCCCGCACCCCCTTATACCTAGTAATTTAATTAAAACGAAACACAAAATGGCGAATTCCCGTTTCGCTACCAGTTTGCGGCCCAGTTCGCGGCCCGGGAAGCGCTTCTACCGTGAAAAATATTTTTTTTTTATTTTCCCCACGGGACCCTTTAATAACCCCAACATCATTCCTAGGGGGTCAAGAGGGGTATACCTTGCCCCCTTTCATTAAATTCCCCCTTCGTTTTTCACCTCTTCTTCTCTCTCGATCCTACCGAGAGATAAGATGGCGGCCGCTCCGGACTGTTTAGAATGTTGACAGACACCGGAGAGCCAATCAGCTTCGCATCGCAAAGTTCCGTTTCGCGAAAAGTAAGCGGACCGGAGCACAGCCCGGAGCGCTATTACAGATATATATCTTGTTTTGAACGTTAATTTCTCAAAAACCACTGGAGCACATATATTGAGACCTAGCAAAGGCACATCGGGCTAACAGTCCCTACAATTTTGCCAAGTTTCGTGCAAATCCATTCAGCCGTTCGAGCTAAAAGTGAGGCCAAAGGCCCTATGGAAAAATGAATGGGAAAAACGTGTTTTGAGACCCCCCTTTTTTCTCGGCCCCCCCTTGATGAAACCCCCCCGAATTTTCAGGGGCTGCTCAGAAACAAAATGTGCCATTTTCCTGAAAATTTCAGCCGATTCCGTCCACAAACGCCAAAGTTATTAGACATAGAATTTTCAAAAGTTCCATAGACAAATAATCCTAACTATATATACCTACTGGCGACACGCCAGTAGGTAATATATATATATATATAAATATATATATATATATGTATATATATATATATATATATATAAATATATATATATATATAACCTACTGGCGGTCGCCAGTAGGTAGTTATAGTTAGGATTGGCTACCATAATAAATCTGTAAAATTTTATTGGGAATAACTCTGGCGCTGGTTGAGGAATTTGTGTGTAATTTTCCAAATTTTCGGCCAGCTCCACTGCGCTCCTTCCCTGAAAGTTTCGGGGGTATTCGTGAAGTGGGGGCTTCGAAAAAAGGGGGGTCTTAAAACTTGTTTTCTCCATGTTAATTTCCATAAGACGGTCTGACAAGTCTACTGCCCCTAACCACTGAACGGAATTACGCTAATCTTGGCAAAATTATAGGGACTGGTATGCAGATGGGCCTTTGCTATGTTTGGTGAAAATTGCTTCAGTGGTTTTTATGAAAATTAACTTCAAAAACACATATATAGCTATAGGCGCGCTCCGAGCGCTCACAGGTGCGCGTACCGGGGAGCGCACCGGGCGCGCTAGGGGAGTGTGCGCGAGCGGAAAGCTGATTGGCTGTCAGGTGTCTGTCAACATTCTAAACAGTCCAGAGAGTCCGCCATCTTGTGTCGCGGTAGAATCGACACACAAGAGGTGAAAAAGAAAGGGGGAAATGATTAAAAAGGGGCAGAGTAGACACCCCCTGACCCCCTAGGTTTTCTGAGGGGGGCTAGAAGGACCATGAAGCGAAAAAAACTTTTTTTGTTGTTGAAATTTTCACGCTGGCTGCGCTCTCCGGTACGCTCTCACCCTGAGCGCACCACGGGGAAAAACAGTGTAAAAAAATAGAGTTCAAAAATAATGTGAAGTGTTTAGAGGTAAGTTAGCTCTGAAAAGAGCTGTTGTGTTAAGTGGGTGTTTTTTGTACCTTCAAGTAGGTACCAATGCAGAGTCTTATATTTAAGAGGAAAACTCTAGTCCCCTCATCTGTAAAATGCACACCATCTCTCCTATAGATGTCTGGCATGTTGTAACGCAAGTTGTTGTGGAAAATGGAACCCATACCATAGTCTCTGAGGTAAGCAGAAACAGATTTATTTACATGTTTCCTTGCTTTCTCAATCTGTGGACAAAATTGGTTGGACCAGTTCTATATTTGCCTTTGGCATATATTAGAAAATCAAATGACCAAACAGAGACTGTTTGAAAGCGACGCACTGTGCACAGGCCCCCGTGGGGTGCTACGTAAACCACACTTAAATGTGACACCACATTTCAATATTTGAACAGTAAATCAAAATGTAAACAACCATTGCTGAAATATTGTCCATGCCCCTTCGTGTTGGGGTCAAGAATCAAAACAATGAAATTGAAACACTTAGTAGCTTTAATGCCAGTTTTTTCTTTGTGTTCTGTCTTCATCAAATACATTACATCATGTACTTGTTCCTGTTAACATCATTTGCTTGTCAGTCCCAATGCATTTCGGTATGGGATACCTTCATCAGGGGAATACTACAAATAAAGCCAACACAATAACAATAATCAAAATTTAAACTGCGGGAGCCTAGATCTCCACCTTGTGTACATGCAAAACCTAGTGCCCGTTTGTCATAACGAGTCCCATTGTTATCTTTACCATGGTGTCTGTATGTGTAAGTCTACTAAACCATAAAGTGACCATATATACATAAACTGCACTGACTGTAAGTCAGCCTACCTGACTATTAGCAAATGTGATTGACAACTCGAAAAGATGAGCTTATCACCTTCCTGAAAAAATAAGTAAACATCTCATGACTGTCTATAAACCACTTTATTTGGATGCTATTAAAAGCTATGTGGTTAAAATGTCGCCTACCTTTCTTGTCTGGCGTGTATCCCATATGTGTGGATTCACTATCATGAAGCTCGATGTTGAAATCATCTCCTGTGTTCTGAGCTGTACAAGAAGTAATATGATGTTGTTACAATCTCTCCCTTGCGTTTGGAGAAGCCTTCCTACCCTTGCCCCCAAGCGGTATCGCCTACCTCTGTAGCCTCGGTGGGTCCCTTGCAGCTGGGTTGCCCTCAGGGGTGCTCCGAGTTAGTTCTCCGTGAGTTAGTATGCTATGGGGAATTTCAAAACGTTACTACCCGCTCACTCGTGTGCCTCCCTGATCTTGCCCCTGAACTTCCGCTTACCTAACGCGGTTTGGTTTCGCCCTTCTCTCGTCGTCTTGCGCAGTCTACAATGGGAGTATGGAGTCTTAAAAGCTACCGCCGCCTGATTACTAGATGTCGAAAAAGGACTTGCTATGCGAAAACGGGCGCCATCTTGGAATGGTGTTGGAGGCGATAAGCACTATGTGTTATAGTCTATAGTGATGTCTTGCCAAATGGGAAAGATGAGAAAAAATGTAATGATGTGGTATTTAATGAGATGCAAATGTAACAGTAGATATGAGCAATGTGATAGATAACATAAGTCAATTATGAATCCTTGTTATGACAAAGTGGCATTGCATGCTGTATGAAATTAGTTACATGATGACAATTATAATAAATATACATTACAGGAAACACATAAATTCGATTTTATCATTGAGCCCACAAGGTTCAAGCGTGTTCAAACTACGGATCCAATGTGTTTCTCTCTGGGACAATAGGCGATTGGTGTCAGCATGTGACTGATCATCTATACTCTCTAACACTGTGAATCGCAGTTGAGGGATGGTATGCTGTCTGTCTTTCCAGTGCATGGCTAGGTTAGACTTCAGGTTGCTGGTTCTAATCATGCTTTTGTGTTCCGTAATGCGGACTTTTACTTTTCTGGTGGTTTTCCCCACATATACCAGCCCGCAGGGGCATTTAATAGCATACACAACCATACTAGTGTTACAGTCTGATGTGTGCCAGTTTTTGGAAAAAGTGACATCAATTGCCCAAAGATGTCCTTTAAAAGCATTTCCAGACCTACCCCAGTCAAAGTGCCCAAATCATTTCCACCACAGTTCACAATTATAAGGTCAGGGTGTGGTAAATGCATAAAGGATTTTACCAATGGTATCAATTGGTGACTCCTCAATCCTCTCTGTCCAATCCATACAATGTCCACATTTGGTAAATCAAGATTGTAAATACCTATGTTAGCTGCGTAATTTTGACTCCAGTGGACATAGCTATGACCCACAAACCAGACTTTTGTCATTTTGAAGGTGGATGTGCTTCTAGTCAGATGAGATGTGGAAATGAAATGGCAATTTGATTATGAAAAAAGTGCTTGGGAATCAGTGCAGATAACTAACCAGAAATGATTGGTGCTTTGTTAAAAATCTCCACTTAAAATTAGGGTGCATGCTTTTTTTTCGTAAGAAGTCATTTCAATTGTTGAGAAAAAGTCATTTAAAGAAACATTGCATTTCATTAGCTAGTAGATTGAGAGGTCAATCAGCCTTGAAGGATTGTTTTGCAACTTAGTATGCTGAACTTGTGAACTGTGTGCTGGTTTAAGAGGGAGTTATCATGGTTAATTGGTGAATGAATACTGGGGTGATGGGTGAATGTTATGTGAGTTTCAAAGTCTTGAAATGTACAACCAATTAAAAAGTGCAGTTTGGTTTTGAATTTGTGTGGGAACAATTTCTATTGGCTATGTACAAGAATATGGCTCTGAAATGAGAAAGAATCTGTGCCATTATTGAAAGGCTCCAGCTGAAGGAAGCATTGTTCGGAGATTCTTGTTAAGAATATCTGTTGACTGTGACGGACACTGTTTGACATCTTCCAAAGCATTTTTAAAGGTGCGTAATGATTCTTTTAAAAAAGATAGAGAGCTTAAAGATATTTGACTAGTATCATAGTGAGTGTGTGAATTAAGGAATTATATTTTTACCTTTTTCCATAATGTTAGCTGTGTGTTTATAAGGGAGACTTCTTTATAAATTGTTTTTCATGCTTGGATTCAATGCTGGTTTATAAATTGTGTAATGGTTTCATTGGACTTGTAAATATGCTCCTTTTTTTGAAGCGCCTTGTGCAACCTTTAGCATGGGTGGAAGCAGTGAATGTATGGAGAGGGATAGGAATAGCAGATTGAAAACTATATGAAATGGTGTGGGAGATGCATAAAGTATTTCAGTAATGGTATCAATTGAGATGGAATATAAGATAAAGAGGGACATATTTACAAGACTTTTGCGCAATGTTTGACAATAAAGTTGATACAGAGATAGTGCATTAGTTTCATTGGCATATTTACAAGCCGCGTCTGCTATGTTTGACATTAAAGCTGATACAGGGATTGTGTATTGGTTTCATTGGCATATTTACAAGCTGCATGCGCAATGTTTGACATTAAAGCTGATACATCCACATCTATTTAAAATCAAGCTTCACTCACAGTGTGATCTTAGGCACATGTCCATGATATATGTCCACGGGAAGTGGCTAACGGATGAACTCCAACTGTCTCCAGTTAAACACCAAGAAGACAGAGATTATGGTGGTTGGTAAACAGGTGGCTTTGTGGGGTGACAAATGGTGGGCTTCGGAGTTGGGTGTGACTCCCCTCCCTGCGGCAGAAATAAAAAACCTGGGGGTGTGGCTTGATCCTTCTCTGAGTTTCATCTGTCATACCAAGAAGGTGGTGGCTTCTTGCTATGGCATCATCAGAGGACTTCGACCTATCCTCAAATTCTTTGATGCACCCACAAGACAGCTCGTCGTCCAAGCATCAGTGCTGTCCAGGCTGGACTATGCCAGCTCCCTACTGGCGGGGGTTAACCAGTCAGAATTTCTGCAGCTCCAGCGGGTTCAAAACGCTGCGGCCCGACTGGTGACAGGTCTGCCTAGGCCGTGCTCGGTGTCCAATGCCCTGCGCTCTCTCCACTGGCTCCCTGTGCAGCAGAGGATTAGATTCAAGGTTCTCTGCCTTGCATTTAAAATCCTCAAGGGTACTTCCCCACAAATCTTGGAGAAACTGCTGATCCCCTATGTTCCCTCTCGCACTCATAGATCGCTAGGCCAGAACTTAGCAGTGGTCCCGCGTTTTAAGTTGAACAGAATTGGTGGCCGCTCCTTTTGAGTCCTGGCAGCGAGCTGGTGGAATTCTCTTCCTCCACAAATCCGGGCCATCAATGAGCTCCTTCAGTTTAGACAGGCTATCAAGACCTTTTCATTTGTTTAGCTCATCTTTTGTGTCTCTTCTCCTTTCTGCCCGCTTTTAATGCTGTGTTGTGTTTACCTTCTCAAAGCGCCAGGAAGCCCCTTTGCTGGGGCAGCTGTGCGTGGTACAAATAAAAATAACATAACATAACATAACATAACATACATGTAATCTACCATCTCTGTCTCTGCAAGCAGTATGTGTGTCTCTGCACAAATTATTTCTCTGTATCTACAGGCCAAAAACAGGCCACCTATATATAAACAAGATATAACATTAATTAGTAAATTATATCTAACATTGCGCAAGCGGTTTGTAAGTATGCCAATGAAACCTTTCCACTATCTCTGGACCAGCATTAATGTCAATCATTCAGAATTTATGGGAAATGTGTGACACATCTGAATGCCTTCTTGATGGAACCAAAGTAAGCAAGCATTGAAAATGCAATAGATCTTGCCCTTGGTGTCAGACATGCTGTTGGCAGTGACAGACATGGTACATTATATCTAAAATCCAATTAATCTGCCTAAGATTAGACTGTGAGTGAAGCTTGAACTAATGAGCAACTAGAGTGCTAACGTTAAATATGCACCTAGACAAGAATATGAAGTGCGGTGAGAGATGTTTAAAGCTTTTTTTTAATGGCATAAATTGAGATAGAATGGACAAAAAATGAGAAGCATATTTACAAGCTGTGTGCGCAATCTTTGACATAGCTGTGTGTTTATAAGGTAGACTTCTTTATAAATTGTTGTTTATGCTTCGATTCAATGCTGGTTTTGAAATTGTGTAATGGTTTCATTTGACTTGTAAATATGCTCCTTTTTTGGAAGCGCCTTGTGCAACCTTTAGCATGGGTGGAAGCAGTGGATGTATGGAGAGGGATAGGAATAGCAGATAGAAAACCATATGAAATGGTGTGGGAGATGCATAAAGTATTTCAGTAATGGTATCAATTGAGATGGAATATAAGATAAAGAGGGACATATTTACAAGACTTTTGCACAATGTTTGATGTTAAAGCTTATACATAGATAGTGCATTGGTTTCATTGGCATATTACAAGCCGCTTGTGCAATGTTTGACATTAAAGCTGATACAGAGATTGTGTATTGGTTTCATTGGCATATATACAAGCTGCGTGCGCAATGTTTTACATTAAAGCTGATACATCTACATCCATTTAAAATCAAGCTTCACTCACAGTGTGATCTTAGGCACATGTCCACGATATTACATGTAATCTACCATCAAATTTATATCAACGGTATCCTCATTCAGATCCATATTCTTTTCAAATTTCTTGCTGTAAATTGCAGGAAAAAAATCACTTTAATTTTTCGTTTTTAGTAATAGATATCAAGTAATAAATTCCCCTTACGAATTAACAACTCACCTTTTATAAGCAGTTGAAGAGTTAGTACTGTGTAAATTTCACTCCAGAAATTGAACTCCAAAAATTCCTCACAAATGTACCTCAAAGAGTACTATCACAAAATGGCTGTGTTTCCCTTTCATTTCTCATGTATATTCATGTAGAAAACCAATTAAACTTCATCACACACAAACTCAAATGCAAAGAAACATCTTAATTGGTTCTAAATTTCAAAACCTTATTGGCTCTTGGGTGTCTGTAAACATTCTAAATGGTCTGCATAGTCCGCCATCTTGTGACTCTGAAGAACAGAGACACAAGAGGTGAAAAATAAAGGGGCAAATAATTAAAAGGGGGCAGAGTAGACACCCCTAACCCCCTAGATTTTCTGAGGGAGGCCTAGAAGGACCCTGAAGGTAAAAAAATCTTTTTTTTTTTTTTAATTTTCGCGGGTAAGCGCTGGGTGCGCTCCCAGGTGCGTGCTCCGGTACACGCACCCTGAGCGCACCACGGGGAATAAAATTAATTTAAAAAAACATCGTAGGTTACAAAGTTGATACAGAGATTGTGTATTAGTTTCATTGGCATATTTACAAGCTGCGTGCGCAATGTTTGACATTAAAGCTGATACATCCACATCTATTTAAAATCAAGCTTCACTCACAGTGTGATCTTAGGCACATGTCCACGATATTACATGCAATCTACCATCTCTGTCTCTGCAAGCATCATTAAAATCCTCCATTCCATCTCCTGTTAAAAAAGGTCTTCATCATGGATAGTGTTATCAACAGGATCATTCAAGACCTCAATACAACTCGCCTCCACAAAAGTCGCAGAAATTTCAAAATTAATATCAACAGTATCCTCATTCAGATCCACGTTCTTTTCAATTTTCTTGCTGTAAATTGCAGGAAAAAAATCACTTTAATTTTTCGTTTTTAGTAATAGATATCAAGTAATAAATTCCCCTTACAATTTAACAAATCACCGTTTAGAAGCAGTTGAAGAGTTAGTACTGTGTAAATTTCACTCCAGAAATAGAACACCAAAAATTCCTCACAAATGTACCTCAAAGAGTACTATCACAAAATGGCTGTGTTTCCCTCTCATTTCTCATGTATATTCATGTAGAAACCAATGAAACTTCATCACACACAAATTCAAATGCAAAGAAACATTTTAATTGGTTCTAAATTTCAAAACCTTATTGGCTCTTGGGTGTCTGTAAACATTCTAAATGGTCTGCATAGTCCGCCATCTTGTGACTCTGAAGAACAGAGACACAAGAGGTGACAAATAAAGGGGGAAATAATTAAAAGGGGGCAGAGTAGACAACCCCTGACCCCCTAGATTTTCTGAGGGAGGCCTAGAAGGACCCTGAAGGTCAAAAAAACGTTTTTTTTTTTTAAATTTTCGCGGGGTAAGCGATGGGTGCGCTCCCAGGTGCGCGCTCCGGTACGCGCACCCTGAGCGCACCACGGGGAAAAGAAATAATTAAAAAAAAACATCGTAGGTTACAAAGTTGATATACAAAAGAATTAGTTTTTAAAAAACCTTTGAAATTCACAGAAAAAACCATAGGTTTCACACTCATTATAGTTAGGAATTAGCATTTAAAAAACCTTTAAAATTCACTGAAAAAACCATAGGTTTCACACCAGTTATAGTTAGCTGAACATTTTACTCATACAAAAACATTGAAATTCCCACGTTATAGTTAGTTGGACTCACTATAACTCGCGCGCCCGCAATCCACTGCTGATGATGTCACATATTACATCATTCATGACATGGTCAGTGACATCACTGGTGACATCTCAAATGACATCACTGATGACATCACTGATGACATCATCCATTTGATAATACGATGCACCTCCTCACACTCTAATCTAACCTTTGATACACCCAGTGTTGTATGAGTAAAATGTTCAGCTAACTATAACTGGTGTGAAAAGTATTGTTTTTTCAGTGAATATATATATATAAATATATATATATATATATATATATATATATATATATATATACAAAACCAAATTTCGTCTCCTGCACCTCCGCGCTTCCAGCGAGCACAAAGATGACGCAAATCCAATGTTTCTGGCACACAATTTTTTATTTAATGGAGCCGCTGAATCTGACGCATTTCGGGCATCCGCCCTTGTTCACAGATTGTCAGTAAAGAGCTTACAATTTTCTTATATCTTTTTTTCTCTACACCACATGTGATCATAGACATAGAAAACATACTATCATCAGTTTCCTATACACTTTCTATATTTTCGATTTTTTTTGCTTGTTTGGATAAACTTTAAGCAAATCTTTCAAGTGTCATCCGACAATTAAAAAATCCTTATATACGAACATTGCAAAATATCACTGTCATGTGATCAAGCCTCTTCAAAGGCGAAACGCATCATGGCAGCAGCGCTGGCTTCACTTGAATAAACCACCTTTGCACCAGCACTCTTTTAGGTCAACTCTTCGTCACTGTGGGACTGGCAGTCTTGATTTTCTGTCTTGAAAGTGATGAGCTTCGTGAAAGGTATTCAAGAAACACTGGCATGTTTTAAATACTGATGAACATCTTAAAAAGTATCTAGGTGTGAATCCACAGATTACATTCAGGAAGGGCAAATCCTTAAGGGATGAGCTCAGCAATAACTACGTAACTGACAAGAGTCAACCAGACCATGCTATAAATGTTGGGTTTGCGTGCTGTAAGAAATGTAAGGCGTGCAAGTTCAGCAAAGATTGTAAAACTTTATGGATACCAGGAACTTCTAGAGAATTTACCATAAAAAAAGACTATCTTGCAATACCCCATACAGTGTATACGTATTAATTTGCCCATGTAACAAGTGGTATGTGGGCAGTACGAAACACGAGGCAAAAAAGAGGGTGTTAGAACATCTGAGAGCGATACGGAATCATAACAGACAATATCCGGTCGCAAGACACTTCTTTGAATATCATATGCAGGACAAGACCAAGCTACGTATGGTGGTTATTGATTGTGTGGATCTGGGAATAAGAGGTGGCAATTATGAACTGTCTATGAGAAAACTGGAGTCCAAATATATAATTGACTTTCAATGTCTGACTCCTTTGGGGTTGAATACTAGTGAGGAACTGTCAGTTCATTTGTATGAAGAATAAGTATGTTCATTTATATCAGGAATTAGAAAATCCGCTGTCTGTATTTTAATGATTTTAATTTTACAAGTTTAATTATATATTTTTTCACAGGTTTTGCGGGGTACTGCTGGATACAATGAATTTGTGGAACATGGACTTTGTTTGGACACCATTTACTCATCGTGTCAAAGCCCGATGTGGTAGGGGGCTATGTATGCCCACTTGGGCTAAGAACCTTTTTCTAGATTGTGGAAAAATTGGAAATTAACTCTGTGTTCCGTAATTAACATGCACCAGTCATCTGTTGGCAAAAAACAATAGCCCACCTGGGCGGACACATGATCTAGAAACAACGTGCACGCTTGATACTTAAAATCGGGTGCAAATTGAATTTACTTGCCCACTTGGGCTCTATTAATTAGTTCTATGGGTACAACCAACACTTTGTTTACATCTCGTCTCCTAGCAACGGGATCCAATCACATTGGGCGTAGCACAGGTCAGCTATGCAGCATCCAATGATTGCCAGGGTGTAGAAATATAACATGTGATCGCAACTTTTGGTCTAGATTATAGATGGATTGCGTGGCATATTTGGGTATATTTGACTAAATATGAATTTGTTCAATTATGTGTAAACCTAAAAGCTGTTTGACTGCAAAGCATTTAGCATGTGAGAACACGAGACGTTATCATCGAATTTATGTTTACAATCATGGTGTCCAACTGATAAATGTTTTATATTGCTCTCATTAAGATACAATGCTTTATTATGATATCGGGACATTGTATGCGATATGTAGCAGTGTTACCAGTACCTACACAACATGGCAGCCCGCATTACCTTGGTGATGATTTGTGTACACTGGGGGTGTGTGTTGAGCACTTAAAAAATGGCTGTCATTGTTTGTTTGACGAGCGTGAGCAAGCCTTATCGGCGAAACGCATCGCACTTTTTCACTCTGCTAAGAAATTTTGCAAACGAAATCCGGGTGTCCTGGCTTACTTCGGACTAAAGGAGGTAATTTGTGATACATATATATATATATATATATATATATATATATATATATATATATATATATATATATATATATATATATATATATATATATATATATATATATATATATATATATATATATTTCATCCAAATGCCCAAAAGCTTTGCAGGACGCACTCGGCAGCAAGCCTTCCTTTCGGCGTACCTGTGACAGCTGGTCCCACACCCGGATTATTTTTCGTTTGCCTTACGCGTTTCGAGACCTCACGTCTCTCATCAGAGGCAGCTTCCACAATTGAGTGGCAAGTTGTTCCTTTTAATTGTTCACATACATGCGCCACAATAGATGTTCACGCCCACTTAAAGTTGCGTATATCATGAGATTTGCATGCTGGTAGTTATAGTCCAGAGGAACACTTCATTGTTTTACCTTTAGTAGGTTCCAACTCACATTGTGTTGATAAAAGCTTGTATTTCCTTGGTAGGATTCGGAGTGTTTCGGCCAGCAGATTTTTGTCAGACTCGCTGCGCTGATCAGGTTTGAACATGGTTTCAACCACAGCCTCTTAAGGTTTCAAGATGGTGCGCCTTGCCACGACGAGGGCCGCCGTGTAATTTATTTCATCCAAATGCCCAAAAGCTTTGCAGGACGCACTCGGCAGCAAGCCTTCCTTTCGGCGTACCTGTGACAGCTGGTCCCACACCCGGATTATTTTTCGTTTGCCTTACGCGTTTCGAGACCTCACATCTCTCATCAGAGGCAGCTTCCACAATTGAGTGGCAAGTTGTTCCTTTTAATTGTTCACATTCATGCGCCACAATAGATGTTCACGCCCACTTAAAGTTGCGTATATCATGAGATTTGCATGCTGGTAGTTATAGTCCAGAGGAACACTTCATTGTTTTACCTTTAGTAAGTTCCAACTCACATTGTGTTGATAAAAGCTTGTATTTCCTTGGTAGGATTCGGAGTGTTTCGGCCAGCAGATTTTTGTCAGACTCGCTGCGCTGATCAGGTTTGAACATGGTTTCAACCACAGCCTCTTAAGGTTTCAAGATGGTGCGCCTTGCCACGACGAGGGCTGCCGTGTAATTTATTTCATCCAAATGCCCAAAAGCTTTGCAGGACGCACTCGGCAGCATGCCTTCCTTTCGGCGTACCTGTGACAGCTGGTCCCACACCCGGATTATTTTTCGTTTGCCTTACGCGTTTCGAGACCTCACGTCTCTCATCAGAGGCAGCTTCCACAATTGAGTGGCAAGTTGTTCCTTTTAATTGTTCACATTCATGCGCCACAATAGATGTTCACGCCCACTTAAAGTTGCGTATATCATGAGATTTGCATGCTGGTAGTTATAGTCCAGAGGAACACTTCATTGTTTTACCTTTAGTAGGTTCCAACTCACATTGTGTTGATAAAAGCTTGTATTTCCTTGGTAGGATTCGGAGTGTTTCGGCCAGCAGATTTTTGTCAGCATGCAAATCTTATGATATACGCAACTTTAAGTGGGCGTGAACATCTATTGTGGCGCATGAATGTGAACAATTAAAAGGAACAACTTGCCACTCAATTGTGGAAGCTGCCTCTGATGAGAGACGTGAGGTCTCGAAACGCGTAAGGCAAACGAAAAATAATCCGGGTGTGGGACCAGCTGTCACAGGTACGCCGAAAGGAAGGCTTGCTGCCGAGTGCGTCCTGCAAAGCTTTTGGGCATTTGGATGAAATAAATTACACGGCGGCCCTCGTCGTGGCAAGGCGCACCATCTTGAAACCTTAAGAGGCTGTGGTTGAAACCATGTTCAAACCTGATCAGCGCAGCGAGTCTGACAAAAATCTGCTGGCCGAAACACTCCGAATCCTACCAAGGAAATACAAGCTTTTATCAACACAATGTGAGTTGGAACCTACTAAAGGTAAAACAATGAAGTGTTCCTCTGGACTATAACTACCAGCATGCAAATCTCATGATATACGCAACTTTAAATGGGCGTGAACATCTATTGTGGCGCATGAATGTGAACAATTAAAAGGAACAACTTGCCACTCAATTGTGGAAGCTGCCTCTGATGAGAGACGTGAGGTCTCGAAACGCGTAAGGCAAACGAAAAATAATCCGGGTGTGGGACCAGCTGTCACAGGTACGCCGAAAGGAAGGCTTGCTGCCGAGTGCGTCCTGCAAAGCTTTTGGGCATTTGGATGAAATAAATTACACGGCGGCCCTCGTCGTGGCAAGGCGCACCATCTTGAAACCTTAAGAGGCTGTGGTTGAAACCATGTTCAAACCTGATCAGCGCAGCGAGTCTGACAAAAATCTGCTGGCCGAAACACTCCGAATCCTACCAAGGAAATACAAGCTTTTATCAACACAATGTGAGTTGGAACCTACTAAAGGTAAAACAATGAAGTGTTCCTCTGGACTATAACTACCAGCATGCAAATCTCATGATATACGCAACTTTAAGTGGACGTGAACATCTATTGTGGCGCATGAATGTGAACAATTAAAAGGAACAACTTGCCACTCAATTGTGGAAGCTGCCTCTGATGAGAGACGTGAGGTCTCAAAACGCGTAAGGCAAATGAAAAATAATCCGGGTGTGGGACCAGCTGTCACAGGTACGCCGAAAGGAAGGCTTGGTGCCGAGTGCGTCCTGCAAAGCTTTTGGGCATTTGGATGAAATAAATTACACGGCGGCCCTCGTCGTGGCAAGGCGCACCATCTTGAAACCTTAAGAGGCTGTGGTTGAAACCATGCTCAAACCTGATCAGCGCAGCGAGTCTGACAAAAATCTGCTGGCCGAAACACTCCGAATCCTACCAAGGAAATACAAGCTTTTATCAACACAATGTGAGTTGGAACCTACTAAAGGTAAAACAATGAAGTGTTCCTCTGGACTATAACTACCAGCATGCAAATCTCATGATATACGCAACTTTAAGTGGGCTTGAACATCTATTGTGGCGCATGAATGTGAACAATTAAAAGGAACAACTTGCCACTCAATTGTGGAAGCTGCCTCTGATGAGAGACGTGAGGTCTCGAAACGCGTAAGGCAAACGAAAAATAATCCGTGTGTGGGACCAGCTGTCACAGGTACGCCGAAAGGAAGGCTTGCTGCCGAGTGCGTCCTGCAAAGCTTTTGGGCATTTGGATGAAATAAATTACACGGCGGCCCTCGTCGTGGCAAGGCGCACCATCTTGAAACCTTAAGAGGCTGTGGTTGAAACCATGTTCAAACCTGATCAGCGCAGCGAGTCTGACAAAAATCTGCTGGCCGAAACACTCCGAATCCTACCAAGGAAATACAAGCTTTTATCAACACAATGTGAGTTGGAACCTACTAAAGGTAAAACAATGAAGCGTTCCTCTGGACTATAACTACCAGCATGCAAATCTCATGTTATACGCAACTTTAAGTGGGCGTGAACATCTATTGTGGCGCATGAATGTGAACAATTAAAAGGAACAACTTGCCACTCAATTGTGGAAGCTGCCTCTGATGAGAGACGTGAGGTCTCGAAACGCGTAAGGCAAACGAAAAATAATCCGGGTGTGGGACCAGCTGTCACAGGTACGCCGAAAGGAAGGCTTGCTGCCGAGTGCGTCCTGCAAAGCTTTTGGGCATTTGGATGAAATAAATTACACGGCGGCCCTCGTCGTGGCAAGGCGCACCATCTTGAAACCTTAAGAGGCTGTGGTTGAAACCATGTTCAAACCTGATCAGCGCAGCGAGTCTGACAAAAATCTGCTGGCCGAAACACTCCGAATCCTACCAAGGAAATACAAGCTTTTATCAACACAATGTGAGTTGGAACCTACTAAAGGTAAAACAATGAAGTGTTCCTCTGGACTATAACTACCAGCATGCAAATCTCATGATATACGCAACTTTAAGTGGGCGTGAACATCTATTGTGGCGCATGAATGTGAACAATTAAAAGGAACAACTTGCCACTCAATTGTGGAAGCAGCCTCTGATGAGAGACGTGAGGTCTCGAAACGCGTAAGGCAAACGAAAAATAATCCGGGTGTGGGACCAGCTGTCACAGGTACGCCGAAAGGAAGGCTTGCTGCCGAGTGCGTCCTGCAAAGCTTTTGGGCATTTGGATGAAATAAATTACACGGCAGCCCTCGTCGTGGCAAGGCGCACCATCTTGAAACCTTAAGAGGCTGTTGTTGAAACCATGTTCAAACCTGATCAGCGCAGCGAGTCTGACAAAAATCTGCTGGCCGAAACACTCCGAATCCTACCAAGGAAATACAAGCTTTTATCAACACAATGTGAGTTGGAACCTACTAAAGGTAAAACAATGAAGTGTTCCTCTGGACTATAACTACCAGCATGCAAATCTCATGATATACGCAACTTTAAGTGGGCGTGAACATCTATTGTGGCGCATGAATGTGAACAATTAAAAGGAACAACTTGCCACTCAATTGTGGAAGCTGCCTCTGATGAGAGACGTGAGGTCTCGAAACGCGTAAGGCAAACGAAAAATAATCCGGGTGTGGGACCAGCTGTCACAGGTACGCCGAAAGGAAGGCTTGCTGCCGAGTGCGTCCTGCAAAGCTTTTGGGCATTTGGATGAAATAAATTACACGGTGGCCCTTGTCGTGGCAAGGCGCACCATCTTGAAACCTTAAGAGGCTGTGGTTGAAACCATGTTCAAACCTGATCAGCGCAGCGAGTCTGACAAAAATCTGCTGGCCGAAACACTCCGAATCCTACCAAGGAAATACAAGCTTTTATCAACACAATGTGAGTTGGAACCTACTAAAGGTAAAACAATGAAGTGTTCCTCTGGACTATAACTACCAGCATGCAAATCTCATGATATACGCAACTTTAAGTGGGCGTGAACATCTATTGTGGCGCATGAATGTGAACAATTAAAAGGAACAACTTGCCACTCAATTGTGGAAGCTGCCTCTGATGAGAGACGTGAGGTCTCGAAACGCGTAAGGCAAACGAAAAATAATCCGGGTGTGGGACCAGCTGTCACAGGTACGCCGAAAGGAAGGCTTGCTGCTGAGTGCGTCCTGCAAAGCTTTTGGGCATTTGGATGAAATAAATTACACGGCGGCCCTCGTCGTGGCAAGGCGCACCATCTTGAAACCTTAAGAGGCTGTGGTTGAAACCATGTTCAAACCTGATCAGCGCAGCGAGTCTGACAAAAATCTGCTGGCCGAAACACTCCGAATCCTACCAAGGAAATACAAGCTTTTATCAACACAATGTGAGTTGGAACCTACTAAAGGTAAAACAATGAAGTGTTCCTCTGGGCTATAACTACCAGCATGCAAATCTCATGATATACGCAACTTTAAGTGGGCGTGAACATCTATTGTGGCGCATGAATGTGAACAATTAAAAGGAACAACTTGCCACTCAATTGTGGAAGCTGCCTCTGATGAGAGACGTGAGGTCTCGAAACGCGTAAGGCAAACGAAAAATAATCCGGGTGTGGGACCAGCTGTCACAGGTACGCCGAAAGGAAGGCTTTCTGCCGAGTGCGTCCTGCAAAGCTTTTGGGCATTTGGATGAAATAAATTACACGGCGGCCCTCGTCGTGGCAAGGCGCACCATCTTGAAACCTTAAGAGGCTGTGGTTGAAACCATGTTCAAACCTGATCAGCGCAGCGAGTCTGACAAAAATCTGCTGGCCGAAACACTCCGAATCCTACCAAGGAAATACAAGCTTTTATCAACACAATGTGAGTTGGAACCTACTAAAGGTAAAACAATGAAGTGTTCCTCTGGACTATAACTACCAGCATTCAAATCTCATGTTATACGCAACTTTAAGTGGGCGTGAACATCTATTGTGGCGCATGAATGTGAACAATTAAAAGGAACAACTTGCCACTCAATTGTGGAAGCTGCCTCTGATGAGAGACGTGAGGTCTCGAAACGCGTAAGGCAAACGAAAAATAATCCGGGTGTGGGACCAGCTGTCACAGGTACGCCGAAAGGAAGGCTTGCTGCCGAGTGCGTCCTGCAAAGCTTTTGGGCATTTGGATGAAATAAATTACACGGCGGCCCTCGTCGTGGCAAGGCGCACCATCTTGAAACCTTAAGAGGCTGTGGTTGAAACCATGTTCAAACCTGATCAGCGCAGCGAGTCTGACAAAAATCTGCTGGCCGAAACACTCCGAATCCTACCAAGGAAATACAAGCTTTTATCAACACAATGTGAGTTGGAACCTACTAAAGGTAAAACAATGAAGTGTTCCTCTGGACTATAACTACCAGCATGCAAATCTCATGATATACGCAACTTTAAGTGGGCGTGAACATCTATTGTGGCGCATGAATGTGAACAATTAAAAGGAACAACTTGCCACTCAATTGTGGAAGCTGCCTCTGATGAGAGACGTGAGGTCTCGAAACGCGTAAGGCAAACGAAAAATAATCCGGGTGTGGGACCAGCTGTCACAGGTACGCCGAAAGGAAGGCTTGCTGCCGAGTGCGTCCTGCAAAGCTTTTGGGCATTTGGATGAAATAAATTACACGGCGGCCCTCGTCGTGGCAAGGCGCACCATCTTGAAACCTTAAGAGGCTGTGGTTGAAACCATGTTCAAACCTGATCAGCGCAGCGAGTCTGACAAAAATCTGCTGGCCGAAACACTCCGAATCCTACCAAGGAAATACAAGCTTTTATCAACACAATGTGAGTTGGAACCTACTAAAGGTAAAACAATGAAGTGTTCCTCTGGACTATAACTACCAGCATTCAAATCTCATGTTATACGCAACTTTAAGTGGGCGTGAACATCTATTGTGGCGCATGAATGTGAACAATTAAAAGGAACAACTTGCCACTCAATTGTGGAAGCTGCCTCTGATGAGAGACGTGAGGTCTCGAAACGCGTAAGGCAAACGAAAAATAATCCGGGTGTGGGACCAGCTGTCACAGGTACGCCGAAAGGAAGGCTTGCTGCCGAGTGCGTCCTGCAAAGCTTTTGGGCATATGGATGAAATAAATTACACGGCGGCCCTCGTCGTGGCAAGGCGCACCATCTTGAAACCTTAAGAGGCTGTGGTTGAAACCATGTTCAAACCTGATCAGCGCAGCGAGTCTGACAAAAATCTGCTGGCCGAAACACTCCAAATCCTACCAAGGAAATACAAGCTTTTATCAACACAATGTGAGTTGGAACCTACTAAAGGTAAAACAATGAAGCGTTCCTCTGGACTATAACTACCAGCATGCAAATCTCATGTTGTACGCAACTTTAAGTGGGCGTGAACATCTATTGTGGCGCATGAATGTGAACAATTAAAAGGAACAACTTGCCACTCAATTGTGGAAGCTGCCTCTGATGAGAGACGTGAGGTCTCAAAACGCGTAAGGCAAACGAAAAATAATCCGGGTGTGGGACCAGCTGTCACAGGTACGCCGAAAGGAAGGCTTGCTGCCGAGTGCGTCCTGCAAAGCTTTTGGGCATTTGGATGAAATAAATTACACGGCGGCCCTCGTCGTGGCAAGGCGCACCATCTTGAAACCTTAAGAGGCTGTGGTTGAAACCATGTTCAAACCTGATCAGCGCAGAGAGTCTGACAAAAATCTGCTGGCCGAAACACTCCGAATCCTACCAAGGAAATACAAGCTTTTATCAACACAATGTGAGTTGGAACCTACTAAAGGTAAAACAATGAAGTGTTCCTCTGGACTATAACTACCAGCATGCAAATCTCATGATATACGCAACTTTAAGTGGGCGTGAACATCTATTGTGGCGCATGAATGTGAACAATTAAAAGGAACAACTTGCCACTCAATTGTGGAAGCTGCCTCTGATGAGAGACGTGAGGTCTCGAAACGCGTAAGGCAAACGAAAAATAATCCGGGTGTGGGACCAGCTGTCACAGGTACGCCGAAAGGAAGGCTTGCTGCCGAGTGCGTCCTGCAAAGCTTTTGGGCATTTGGATGAAATAAATTACACGGCGGCCCTCGTCGTGGCAAGGCGCACCATCTTGAAACCTTAAGAGGCTGTGGTTGAAACCATGTTCAAACCTGATCAGCGCAGCGAGTCTGACAAAAATCTGCTGGCCGAAACACTCCGAATCCTACCAAGGAAATACAAGCTTTTATCAACACAATGTGAGTTGGAACCTACTAAAGGTAAAACAATGAAGTGTTCCTCTGGACTATAACTACCAGCATGCAAATCTCATGATATACGCAACTTTAAGTGGGCGTGAACATCTATTGTGGCGCATGAATGTGAACAATTAAAAGGAACAACTTGCCACTCAATTGTGGAAGCTGCCTCTGATGAGAGACGTGAGGTCTCGAAACGCGTAAGGCAAACGAAAAATAATCCGGGTGTGGGACCAGCTGTCACAGGTACGCCGAAAGGAAGGCTTGCTGCCGAGTGCGTCCTGCAAAGCTTTTGGGCATTTGGATGAAATAAATTACACGGCGGCCCTCGTCGTGGCAAGGCGCACCATCTTGAAACCTTAAGAGGCTGTGGTTGAAACCATGTTCAAACCTGATCAGCGCAGCGAGTCTGACAAAAATCTGCTGGCCGAAACACTCCGAATCCTACCAAGGAAATACAAGCTTTTATCAACACAATGTGAGTTGGAACCTACTAAAGGTAAAACAATGAAGTGTTCCTCTGGACTATAACTACCAGCATGCAAATCTCATGATATACGCAACTTTAAGTGGGCGTGAACATCTATTGTGGCGCATGAATGTGAACAATTAAAAGGAACAACTTGCCACTCAATTGTGGAAGCTGCCTCTGATGAGAGACGTGAGGTCTCGAAACGCGTAAGGCAAACGAAAAATAATCCGGGTGTGGGACCAGCTGTCACAGGTACGCCGAAAGGAAGGCTTGCTGCCGAGTGCGTCCTGCAAAGCTTTTGGGCATTTGGATGAAATAAATTACACGGCGGCCCTCGTCGTGGCAAGGCGCACCATCTTGAAACCTTAAGAGGCTGTGGTTGAAACCATGTTCAAACCTGATCAGCGCAGCGAGTCTGACAAAAATCTGCTGGCCGAAACACTCCGAATCCTACCAAGTAAATACAAGCTTTTATCAACACAATGTGAGTTGGAACCTACTAAAGGTAAAACAATGAAGTGTTCCTCTGGACTATAACTACCAGCATGCAAATCTCATGATATACGCAACTTTAAGTGGGCGTGAACATCTATTGTGGCGCATGAATGTGAACAATTAAAAGGAACAACTTGCCACTCAATTGTGCAAGCTGCCTCTGATGAGAGACGTGAGGTCTCGAAACGCGTAAGGCAAACGAAAAATAATCCGGGTGTGGGACCAGCTGTCACAGGTACGCCGAAAGGAAGGCTTGCTGCCGAGTGCGTCCTGCAAAGCTTTTGGGCATTTGGATGAAATATATATATATATATATATATATATATATATATATATATATATATATATATATATATATATATATATATATATATATATATATATATATATATATATATATATATATATATATATATATATATATATCCCTTACACTAATACATGAAACACTTCACCACCATATATCTGTCAAAGGTCATGACCTATTATTTATTTAGCCAGACTACCAAATTCAAAAGCACTAGACACAGTCAACTGGGAGTACACCACCCCAAAGGAATTCATTTTACAATGTGCAAGGATGGCACTCAGAGAAAATTATTTTGAATATAAAGGACAACTGTACGTGTATGATTTTGAAACCAAACACATCTTACCTGCAACCAACCCTTTTGCCTCCTCCATAGGATTATGGAGGAGGTACATTGATGACATTCTCCTCCTGTGGACTGGGAATGAAGACAGTCTTACTCAGTTCCTGAGCTGGGTCAATACCCTTGACCCTTATCTGAGATTTACTCACAATCACAGTAAAGAATCAATTGTCTTCCTTGACGTAGTAATAAGGATAGAGGGAACATCTCTCACTACTGTGACTCATCATAAACCTACGGCAAAAAACAATCTTTTGGAGTTCAGCAGTTTCCACCCAAGACCCCTGCGAGAAAACCTGCCCTACGGACAATTCCTCCGCTTAAGAAGGAATTGCAGCAATACTACTGACTTCAAAGCCCAGGCCAAAGTACTGACTGAAAAATTGAAACAAAGGGGTTATCCGCAAGGAATCCTCAATAAAGGCCAGACCCGGGCCCGAAATTAACCCCGCGATGCCCTCCTGGAGGAAAACGTGAAAACAAACACTGATGTGCCACTCACATGTGTGACTACCTACAGCACACTCTCAGATAACGTCAAAAAATCTATCAATAAAAACGGGAGAATTATCACTAGCAACATGAGTGATTGGGAGAAACCGCTTTTGTCCTTTAAAAAGGGCAGGAGCCTCAAAGATGCCTTGGTGCATACAAGACCTGTATCATGCTCATTACCATCTACACTCACTTGGTCTGTCACAGAACCCTAGCACCTGCCTCCCATTACAGGCCATTTTCCCTGTACTGACTGTAGTGTTTGTCATCTTACCACCCACACCAAACAACTCAATTTGGAACCCGGCAAAGTATGGATTCAAAAATCTCATACCAACTGTAACTCTACCAATGTTATATATCTGATTACTTGCCCATGTGCTAAACGCTATGTGGGTATGACAACACGTAAAGTCAAGACACGCATTGGTGAACACCGCAGCAATATTCGTTGTAAAAAAGTGACTACTAAACTCAGCGAACATTTTCTGCAGGCACATCACACCCCTAATGATATGACCTGGACAGTCATCGAACAGGTCAGCAACCCCAGGAACAGAGACAATATCCTATTTGAGAAAGAACAGCGCTGGGTATACAGACTCAGCACTCACATCCATGGATTGAATGACCAAATACCTTAGGCCTGTGTTCTAAAACATTAGCACTATCATTAGCACTATCATGAGTCAGTTACTGTGATCTTTCATTCTAGTACTGCATTTTTTCTGTAGCCAGAGTCTGGGATGAACACTTATAATACCTTGCGCTTAGAACCACGCACTCAAATGGCGTAGGTTTCACTTAGCACCTACTCTGTAGCATTATGAATGGCTTTTAATGGTACATATTTCATCTCTATCAGCGTTGAGATCTACAGCTGATAACTCCCAAATCCATTTTTGAAGCTAATAATTTGGCGGTACCAGAAAATTCTGCCTTTGCTTACCATTAACAACCATTTATTTCCTTTCCAAACAGGGGCATTGTTGTTGTTATGGTTTTTACAACTGAGACCGACACTCGCTCTCCAAGCCTCTTTTTCAAATCTCTTAATCCAAGGCTTGCTTGTCAAGCCTCGTTTCTATCCGGTAATAGAATCCCGCCTCGAGCCCTCCGCTCGCGGGACTACGGGGCTTGCATTCCAAGCCTCGTTTTGGATTACCGTTTCCCATTGGCGAACGCTCTGCCACCTCCCTCTAAACGCCAGGCTCGCCCTTCGCTCAGGATCCACGAGATCCAGCGAGGGACAGCTAGGTGCCGAGAGGGTGCAGAGCGTTGCGGGCGTAAGATTGCTTCTTTGGACATCTTCCTAAAGATAAGTTTATGTGTATGAGATTCTGCCAGGTCTCTTAATCCTCCGTGTTTGTTTGTTTTCCTTCCCAAATTAGGGTGTGCCATTGTCGCTCCCACCCCCCTCCTGAATCTATGGGGCGTGGTTCACTTTGTGTACAAGTGAGGATTGTTTCACTTTTACGCTCCTTTATTTTGTGTGCTTAATCAGTACTCAAAGTCACGGCCAGCAGAGTTACCGGTATTTACACTGTAGCCCTGTTTTTTCGCTCAACACCTCGGGGATTATTTCTCCGCCGCCCTACTATAGGTAGTCTTGTAATTACGGGCAGCCTCTCTTGGCTTCCCACACGGTTGGACTTAACACTGTAAGTCTCCATTCATACATTTGTTGCCTTATCCAATGTGCAACGTATTGCGCTGGACTACACTTCTTGGCGCTAGTTGAGGCCCATCACCCCGGCTTTGGGCACAACCATTACTTCGCATCCCATCCATCTCGGCCACGGCCATTGATAGGTTTGCCAGCATGTATCACGCCACCTAATTGGAGTAATGGCCATGAGAAATGATCAATATTGATTGATTTTTTTGTTTCTGTGTTTTGTTTTTTGTCTGTTTGTCTCATTATCTGTTCACAGACTTCTAGGTTCCTCGTAATAGAGGTAAATCCCCAAACTTATTAGTTTGTACCTTTTATGCACCATTTTTACACATAGTGCTATTTTTAACTTTCACTGCCTTTGGCAGGGTGGGCCTTAGTGCGCCCACTCCTGTCAAGGTAACACTCGCAAATTGGTCCTGATGAAAGCCCTGTAAATTCACACATACCAAGGGCAGAAACATGTTGACCTTCCCCTAACAGGGAAACACCAGTATATTTTATTTGGTTAGTTTTCCCTGCACATAGTTAATTTAATTTTATTATGTCGGGTTGACCAGTTAATAAATGATTTTTTGGCACAACCTTAGACATTTTTAATTACACTTAACCTTTTTTCACTCTTCACTCTCACAAAAACCTGCTCCGCAGTCTCCTGGCGTCGCAGCACGCCGGGGAGGTATTCGATCTCTCCCGGTGGACCCGATGATGAAGCATGTCACCACTAGGGTGAGTGAGGGTTTCCTGAAAAAATCTAGCATTTTTTCTTGAAATTTGGTCTGGTCATCTGACCACCTACATTTGGCCTCCTATCTTACGTGCTATAATCATTTCTAAATGCTTCTCCGACGGACACTCTTCCTTTGTTTATTTGCTACTATTTATTTAGCCAGACTACCAAATTCTCTATCTAGGCATAAACAAAGGTGGCTCCAAGTTCATGTTCATTGCCAGTAAGAGTGGAAAATGGACTAAAGTAGGACTCTAGTAGTTTGGAGTGTGAATAGTAAATGATATATGTTTAGTGTCCAGCAGATTCCCTGACTTAATATAAATTGGAATGGGAATAGTAAATTATATATGTTTATTGTCCAGCACCTTTCCTGGTTCATAAACCCGTTGCTAGCCAGTGTTGTGTACATTGATACTTGGCAGAGTGGCACACAGCTCATTTAGTAGTCAACACATAGAAATTTCCAGAGATCAGTATTCTATTGTATTGCACCTTCTTCAGTGTAGTACCCTCGGTGTAGATTCTCTAGCTACCTGTCCAGCATCACAGGCATTCCGTGTGAGTGTGACTGTACTGACTCTTCTTGAAAAGAGCCCACCCCATCTCTTTACAAGGATTATTGACTGAACATTTTGGCTCAGAAGAGACAATGGATAAGTGATTCACTTAAATTACAGATATAAAAGCAGGTCTTTATTTGAATAATCAGATAGGACAGACTTTAGGATGATAGTAATGAGATACGACCAATTGAAAGAATATAGACTATGTGGAATGTTTATCACTCTGTGATCACCCAACAAGCCTTTGTTCTCTAGTTAAAGGCTTCTGGAAAGTCCCTACGATCCATTAATGTAAATGCTCTAGGGCTACTTCAAACAGTTAAATCCCTCAAATCATTATGAGGTAAAAAAACAATAGTGACACTAAAAAATAGAAAAATAGAAAAGACTTTATTTGTTAAATATCATTTTTTGATAAATATAAAACACACATTATTACAAGACACAATCATGCAGAGACTGGCAAATACACAACATTCTGACCACATTCATTCACAAACACAAGCATACCACATATACATAATCATATTGATGTATATGATCTTTTTGACAATCATGATTGGATTTGTAATGGATGTCGCAAAAATCAACAAATTGATGAATGATTGACTCTTTTGGGTGGTTACCAAAGTGACTGTACGCGCGTTTTGACAGAAACCTGTCTTCATCAGTAGTTCCACCTCAGAATGTTGTGCTCAAAGAATGATAGATAATGTCCATAAGATGAAAATGATTGAATAAGTGCTCTCCAAGGAAATATATTCATGTATGTCAGACCTGGATGCTCAGAAAAATAGGCTGTTTGAACAAAAAAGAGTTGAAATAAAATCTTGAATCATTAAGAAAGATGCTTGTCACCCAAGATGCATCTGGGGGCTTCTTAAGCAGTTGGTGACCTTTGTCAAGGAAAGATGTTTATTGTAATTGCTGGTTCCTCATAGTAAACGGGAAAATGGCTCTGCTCGAAATAATATATCCCTACGATCCATCCAACTCCCTACAATCCATCCAATCAAAATTTGGGACACAATGAGATTCCACCAGTCCTTTTATACACAGTTGATACACACTTCCCCATGCTACTGAATGTTGTGATGCGTTTTATTTTATACTTCATACTTTTTTTTCCCCCACCTTGCTCACACAAGATATAAACGTAGCATAAACATTCACCTACCGAGAAGGCCATAGCCGGCATAGACTGAACTGTAATTGGCTATGACATACAGGTTATGCTGGGTGATCCGGAGACCCTAGATACAAGGGCCAGAGAACCGGATTTAACATCACTGTGGGTATAGTTGAACAATATGAAGCTGTATGAAAGGCACTGAAGCATACATTAGAAGGCTGTGCGTAGCCAGAGATGCCAGGTCCATGGGCCACAGCCTAGCACAACTCGCACGGATGGCGCAGACACACGAGTAGGCATGTGATATATGGACACTATACAATATATCACTTGACCTTTAAGAAAAGTGTGAGTTTGCAGAAAATAGGTTTAACATATTGGAAAATATGCTGTGGCCAGAATCTATGGAGAAGACGGTCATCCAGACAGAACCCATGCCCAACTGAAACATCCTAAATCAACTAAAGGATTACAGTATTTTGAAGTCCTTTCAGTCTGCATCTCTATATACAGGGCACAAGTACTAAAAAGAGAAGTGGGGGGGCTGACCAAGTTAGGCAGTATGCAAGTGACATCATGACAAGTGCCATCAAAGCACATGACATCACGATGCGTGGCATCACAGGAAGTGACCTCACTGAGTGAAGCTCTGATATATTCTTGTTATAAGATGTGCCAACTGAAAATGCAATGAAATATGTTTAAACAAAGGTTGTCTCCTGCAAAGTATGTCACGTAGCATGCAGATCACAGATTTATCTATATCTTTTTTTTTATTCAAACAATTTTTATTTGGTTATTTTGCAATATAACAGGCGTAAGCCCTACATTGATCCGTGTGAGCATAAGGATAATATTTGCATCGGTAAGCATTTTTTATGAAAATGAACAATACCTGCCGAACATGCAAATAAAACAATATTACATCCATTATGCAGACAGTTGTCAATGTCCATGATAAAGTACATGATTCATCTGATTCTAAATATACATCATAGCAGAGCAATATTATGACCAAATGATATAACATCGGGTGATACACGTCAGGGATCAGAGGGTGCCACTCACGGATCCTCATTGGGCTGGGGGGAGCAGGACAATTCCATTTGTAGCCCACCTTGTCCACATTTTGCAATGTATTCTGGGGCATTCCCGGGCTTCAGAGACGGACATCTCGGCCCCCATACATTTATCCAATTCATTCTTCCATTTGCCTATGGTCGGGGGAGATGATCCCTTCCATCCCTGTGCAATATTGATCTTGGCAAAAGTAAGGGCAAGGAGCATCAGATGCTGTTTATAGTGGTTTCCCCAAATGTCATCTGTGGAATGTAATTAAAACAGTTGTGGGTCTAGTGGAAGCACCTACCCCAGCACCTCGTTAAGACATGACCAAACCTTGTTCCAAAAGGGCTGCAAAGCTGTTTAGCTCTAAACCGTATGTAGGAGGAACCCATCTTCCCAGCTACACCTCGGAAACACTGGGGACTGAATAACCCCCATGTGCCACAGTTGGACCCTAGTTCAATGTACACTATGTAAGTATTTGAACTGGATGAGCCAGTATCGTGTGGAGACTGCAGCGACCCTCAGGCTGGCAATCGCTCCAGCCCAATCATCATCTGTAAATACAGGAATGTCTGCCTGGCAGGCAAGTCAGGTTTTGTCATGGGTGGTTGAAGTGTGTGTCATCAGTGTTGATATATTTGTCTGAATTTGTGTAGACCAAGGTCCCCCATAAGCAGATTAGCCCTCTAATGGCTGGAACTTGAGAGCCTCTACATTTTGGACCAGGGGGAGAGTGCGTGGCAGAGAAGTAAACATTTATAAAATAGTGACTTATGGAGGTCAAAGTCTGTCTGTAGTTGTTGGAATGATTTTAGGGTAGTGCCCCGTCATACATCCCCAAGGGTCGAGATCCCCACCAGGTCCCATCCCCGGAACCCGCACAGTGTAGTTGCTGTATGGAGGTGGGTGCCATGCCACATGGAAGTTTGCTGAGTGAGTTTCCCTTTCCACCCCATTTTTCTGGTCTTGGCCCTCCATAACTGTATGGCTACCCTGCCAGCCGGTAGTAATTGGGCCAAGCTTGTGGACCTACACAATAAGTGTAGAAGAGGGACTTGTTCTATTGCAGTGTGCTCAATAGCATATGCCGGATCTGTAGGGGAATTATACCACTATTCATTGATTACAAGGATGTGAGACGCAACATAATAGGAGTAAATATCAGCTGCCGCTATCCCCCACAGCAAGTGGACTGTGCACAAGTGCAAAGTGCCGCACGAACTGCTCCACCTCCCCAGAGAAAATTGTTTTGTGTGGCATTTACATGCATAAACCAAGCGTGAGGGAGAGGGTGAGGAAGATTTTGGAGGCAGTATAGGATCTGAGGCAAAGAAACCATCTTAAAGATGGCTGAGCGCCCGTAACGGGAGAGGGGGAGAGTGGACCATATTGTTGTTTCATTTTGAAGGCTAGTTAACAATGGGGTAATATTGTGTGCTCATGAAATTATGGAGCATGAGGAGATGTAGTTCCCTAAATATTTGACCCTATCTGTAGCCCTGGAGAGCTGTGTGGCCTATGATTCGCGACCCTGGTGTCCACACACTGGGAATAAGATGGACTTAGCCTGATTGGTGTGGAGGCCATTGGTGCCACCAAGTACCCACAGAATTTCCAGTATACGGGGTCCAGAGTACCAAGGGTCTGTCACAAAAAAGAGAATGTCGTCAGCATATAATGCTACACGATCTGACCGCGATCTGGACCAATCAAACCCCCTGAGCACCGGGTCGCTTCTGACCCAGGCTGTTAGAGGCTCGACTGCAAGGGTGAATAGCAATGGAGATAGTGGGCAACTCTGATGGGTACCCCTCTGGATCTGGAAAGAGTGTGAGCGGTGTCCCGCAATCCGAACTGATGCCGTTAAGTCTGTATATAACAGGTGTATGTATGTCAGGAAGCAAGGCCAAAAATTGATCGCCTCGAGCAGTTGAAAAAGATAGACCCAGCTCAGCAATCAAAAGCTTTGTCAATATCAGCTAATAACAGAGCAGCGGGTCGGTCCAAGGTAGGGGCAGCAGCGATGGTGTTATGGACTCGTCTGAAATTGTGCCTTGTGGCTCTCTGGGGCATGAAGCCAGACTGATCAGGGTGGATCAGGTCCGTGATACACCCCCGAAGGCGATCTGCCTGGACTTTTCCTAGCAATTTTGGTTCAAAATTAATAAGGAAGATGAGGCAATAAGAGGAGGGGTCCTCTGGAGGTCAACCACATTTGAGAAAGAGCACAATCTCCGCGTATCGCCAGTCCATTAGCAGACTTGCCAGGTCTGTGGCTTCCACAATGGCCACCAATAAGTGAGGCCCCAAAAGTGACATGTGTGATCGGAGGAATTCCATGGGGAATCAGTTGGCACCCGGGGCACAACCAGGGTGTCGCACATTGAGGGGGCCAGTCTATGCCTCTAGTCATTCCCGGACAGAGTCAGAGAGCCGGCAAGGCAGAATGTCCACTAGGAATTCCGCGATGAGTTTTAAGAGATCTGCTCCTTCTGGGCGTTAGGGATGTGAAATGCCTCGCGTACTCCCCAGCAACACCCTCCGGTGTTGTGTATATAGACCCATTTGGACCTCAAATAGTGGGCGTAACGGCCAGGGTACTATCTGCTTGGCACAGTCTGAGGAGCATTTTATTGGATTTATCACCCCCTGATATATCCGATGTTGTGAAGCCTCCCAGATCTCTTTGGCTTCATTCAATAGATATCCTGTTGTGCAAGTATCAAATTACGGCGAAGGATGTTTCTCTTTAGTATGATAACTAATTTCGGAGCCGCGGACGGTCGGCTTAAGGGCTTCCCAGAGAAGGCTGCTGGAAGGGGCGGAAGGACCATTGTCTGCTAAATAAGTAGTGATCGCCGTATTGAGCATATCTTGATTTGCGGGACTACAGAGCTGCCAAGGGGACATGGGGACTTGCGTGAGCATGTGTGAAATTGCATAGTGATCGGGAAATTATCTGACAGTCTGCCGGGTTGATGCAGTACCTGGGAAAATCTATGGAGAAATACCTGAGGGCAAAAAAAATAATCAAGTCGGGACTGCGATCCATGGACCACCGAAAGGTATCTGTAGTCACACTCAGTGGGGTGAAATTCACACCATATGTCCGCCCAGCCTAGGGTCAAAGCCAATGTTTGCAATTTTGTTGGGCCCGGCGTTTTAGGGATATTTAGGTTGCGCTGTCAATCCAATGTCCCCATGGTGTCATTCCAGTTGCCCCCTAGCAGAGATAGGCCAGTAAGAATAATTCCCCATACCCCCAGAAGTTTTTCAATGACAGTCGCACCTAATGGAGGGGGAGCATAGATACTGCTGACGGTAATCTGTTCGCCATACATCGTACCTGTGATGAAGAGGAATCGGCCTCGTGGATCTGCCCTGTGTGCTGTGTATTAAAACTGAACCCTGCGGTGAATAACAACAGCCACCCCCTGGAACCCCTAGTGAACCCTGCATGCTAAATGTGACAAAAGCCAAATTGGGCAAGGCACAGGGCTTTTGTTCCTAATAAATGGGTCTCTTGTAAAAGCAGGATATGTGCCCCATACCTTTTCGCCTGTAGTAGGACTGCGCCTCGTTTAACTTTATTCAATAACCCCCAAACATTCCATGAGACCATCGTTAGGTCTCCGAGGGGTTCGCTTCATAAGGTATCATTAAATCCTAGGTAGGAGATAGATAGAACAAGTTGATCTGCCCAGAAGAAAATAAAAATAACCCCTGTCTGCATGTAATGAAAATGTACTAACATTGCAATACTACTATCCCTTAAGAAACCCCCCCACCCCACCCAACAATTCCAGAAACAAGGAGCATCTGTCGCGATGCATAGAACAGCAGACCCCCACCGGGGGACCCCCAGGTCTCAGACCAAATGTGCCCACCCCTCCCCATAACTCTATGAACACGGGGAGTGCAATAAGTCCTTGGATAACAAACCATGTTCGAGCTCCCACGCCCGCCAGAGAGTACAATACTAATGTAAATTTAAACAGTTATAGTGCCCTACGGATTGCCGCATGATCAGCGGAACAGTCCAGAATTTTCAGGGCGGTAGCTCAGGGCTTGCTGACATCTTGTCTGATCCCGGCCCTCGCAGTTTCTGGAACTTGTTGCATCGCGGCTGCGGAGCTTCGAGAGAAGTCTGAGTCTATGGCCGATGGAGAGTTCACTCGGAGCTGCTGTCGTTTATCTGTCCAGGTGAAGACCACCTCTGGAGTGTCAAAGATGAAGGACTAGGAATTATAGATTACGCGCATACCAGCTGGATATAGCAGCATATATTGTATGTTCAAGTTTGCAATTCTCAGCCATGTAGGATTGGCATTGCTGTTGGACCCGGCGCGTATCATCCGGGAATATCATGATAGAGGGGGCTTCATGTACAAAACTGTCCTTATGCGACCTGGCAAATCTCAGGATAGCATCACGGTCGGCATAGATCATGATCTTTGCAATGACAGGTCTTGGGGCTACGCCCAGAGGGGGTTTCTGCACCAGAGCTCTGTGCTCCCGCTCAACCACAAAGGTCAAGGATAGGAGATCATTAGGTAGGATAGCTGTGAGCAACTTAGTGATGAAGCTCATCTTGGAGACCCTTTGCAGCCCTCCAGCAGGCCCATGAAGCGCAGATTGTTCCGTAGGGCATCCTCCCCACTAGAGGCCAGTTCTAGTGTCACAACCGTGAGCTTATTCACCTTCTCCTGAGGGAGGTCACAGAATCTTCCACCATTGAGACCCTCTTTTCTGCCTCAATGATTCAGTCCAAAGCATTGTGGATGTCCTGGGGCAAAAGGGGACCTTGGTCCCCAATGCGCCAATTTTTACATCAAGCATGTCTCGGACACTGTTGATTGCCACCAGGAGGGCCGCGTTGTCCATAGCTGAGCTACTCCCATCTCCGTTTGTAGCACCCTCAGTAGCCATAGTAAATTGGTCGATGGGCCAACCCCAGCTGGCCCGCCCTTGCCCATCTGGAGGAATGGCCAGGGCCGTGCACGGGAGGGGCAGGCGGCCGAAATGATGAGCCCACATCACCGAGGTAAGTAGCTGCTCCATCGAGCAGGGATAAGGATGGCGAAGTATCTAGATCGCATGTTGATGGATGGAGGAAGAGGGGTAGCTGTATGAGCATGCACCCTCTGAGGCTGCGACCCGGCCTTGATCCACCATCCACAGCCTTGCTGGGCCGATCCTCCAGGGCCTCAATCTCATCTGCAGCATAGACAGAGCCACACTACAAGCACTCTAGGGGCACCAACCAGATTGCAGCCCCCTCGGCAGGGACCGGCCAGCAGGGACTCAGGCGGCACCACAGGACCCGCTCCGCAGTGGCGCCAGCATTGCACTGGGAAGATGGCAGCTCCAGAGCGAGCGAGGAGTGGCAGCGACTCCCTCACACTGGCACAATCTTCCTCAGCAATGCTTCTCATGGGGTGGCCCAAGGCATTACCTCCTCAATATCACCTCCCCGGGCCTCGGGGAGGCCCCGCCACTGCAGTTCCGCTCCGCGGGCTACAGGCAAGATGTGACGGTAGGAGCGGCAATCAGCACAAAGGGTGGGAGACCTGATGAAATCGTTGCTACCACTCACTCCACAGCCCCCACGAAAGGGTCTCCATACGCAAGGAATGAAGAGGCGAATGGTACAGGAAGATGAGTCGTCTCTAGGCATAATTTTGAATGGATATCAGGCAGATTACGGCGTGGATGTACGGAGCTCAACTAAACTGCATTCGCCATGATGGCTTGCCAAGCCACAACCAACAGATTTATATTTTATGTAGATAGGTAAGTGGATTACTGCTTTGAACCCTGAGACCATTTTGTTACTTGCAGTTAATACATTTTAAGCCTTCTAGTAGATTTTTTTGCTCTATGAAGGGTATTTTACTCCTACACCTTGTAACCCTGACTGTCTCCTTTAACACACGGAAAATAGACACATTTTAGAATTTTTGATATCGACAGACATAATATTGAGTTTTAGATATCGCTAGCAAAAGATATTGATGTTTAAAATATCGATGTTAATAATAATTTATTATTATTTATACGTTGTTAAAAATATTTTTGTGATAAATATTGATTTCCAAAATATCGCCTTGATAATATACCATTTTAGTATTTGTTTTATTATTTTACATGTTAAATATTGTAATAATTGCTAATTATTGTTAAAAAAGTTTTGAATTATACTAATTTCTTTAGGAGCAGGATATTGGATTTATATATGTTGGGGGTATAAGGGTAGGGAGTGTTTTAAAAAGATTTTTTTTTATTTAATAAAAATTTAACATTTTAAAAGAAATTATAATTATTTATTCAGTATTGAGATGTTGTGTTTATAGGGGATAAGAGGGGGGAGAGTTTTAAAAAGATTTTTTTTTTAAATTAATAACAATTTAAAAGTAAATTATAATAATTTTTTTAGGAGTTGGTTTTATAGAGGATAAGGGTGGGGAGTGTTTAAAAACATATTAATGTAAATGTAATTCTTGTTTTACATTTTTTATTCAAAAATATTTCGTTTGAGAGTGGGATGTTGTGTTTATAAGGGATAATGTTGAGTAGTTTTTTATATTAAATTAAAAAAATAAAACATTTGTATTTAATATTTGAGTAATTATTCTTTTTTTAATAATCAGAATACATTTTGGGTTTATAATGGGTTATATATTTTAATGTTGTCATACTAATAAAATATTATTTATGAATTTGTAAAATTGTATAAAGAAACATTTCTGTGTTTTATATATACATGTATACATACATAAGTCAGTTGTATAATCATTTTTACAAAAAAACATCCATTTAGATACTTGTTTACCCATTTATTCTACCATCAACCTCTAGATATACATAAAAAATATTTCTTTTTCAGAAAGACACAGATTCACTGGATGATGTCATCAGTGATGTTATTTGAGATGTCATCAGTGATGTCATGAGTGATGTCATTTACCATGTCATGAGTGATGTAATATGTGACATCATCAGTAGTGCATTGCGGGCGCACGAGTTATAGTTAGCTGAACTAACTATAACAGGGGAACTTCAAAGGTTTTGTAAGAGTGAAATGTCCAGCTAACTATAACATGTGTTTTTTCAGTGAATATATATATATATATTGTCTACTGGCGGTCGCCAGTAGGTAGTTATAGTTAGGATTATTTTCAATGCAAAATCTCAACATTCTATTGTGAATATTTTTGGCGCCGGTTGAGGAATCTGCCTGTAAATTTCCTCAAATTTGCCTCGTGGCGCCCCGGTCCTTCCCTGAAAGTTTGGGGGGATTTGTCAAGCGTGGGCCAAGATAAAAGGGGGGTCCCAAAATGTGTTTTCCCCATGTTAATTTCCATAGGGCGGTCGACCTCACTTTTAGCCTGAACGGCTGAATGGATTTCCACCAAACTTGGCAAAATTGTAGGGACTGGTACCCCGATGTGCCTTTGCTATGTCTCAAGATATATGCTCCAGTGGTTTTTACGAAAATTAACTTTGAAAAAATATATGCTGGGCTTCATTGGGCTATATATATGTTAGAGCCCAAATGTAGCCCAATGTAGCCCAATGTAGCCCAAAGATGGCCACCAGAGACAAAAAAAAACCAAATGTAGCTCAAATATCAGCCAGATGTAGCCCAACTATAGCCCAATGACAGAATGTCCCAGAGTGTTCTAAAGAACAACTAGAGCGCTAACAGTCTTACTTAAGACAAAAGTATGGCACACCTCAAGTCATCTTGATTGGAATAAAGTGTTGAAACTTAAAACATTTAATTTGCAAAGGAACAAAATGAGGGGAATCATTTTGCCATAGAAAATTATGATTAGTGCTTCAGAAAGAAAAATTAGGGCACATTTTGAGTGACTTCTCAAATCCTCTTATATTTCATTAAAACAATTCTGATATGCAGTCTCCCAAGATGGCCACCAGAGACAAAAGAGCCCAAATGTAGCCCAAATATCAGCCAGATGTAGCCCAACTATAGCCCAATGACAGAATGTCCCAGAGTGTTCTAAAGAACAACTAGAACGCTAACAGTCTTACTTATGACAAAAGTATGGCACACCTGAAGTCATCTTGATTGGAATAAAGTGGTAACACTTAATACATTTAATTTGAAAAGGCATCAAAATGAGGGGTTTCATTTTGACATAGAAATGTTATATATACATATATATATATATATATATATATATATATATATATATATATATATATATATATATATATATATATATATATATATATTCACTGAAAACACCAGTTATAGTTAGGAATTAGCATTTAAAAAACCTATTAAATTCACTGAAAAAACCATAGGTTTCACACCAGTTATAGTTAGGTGGAAATTTTACTCGCATAAAACCATTGAAATTCCCACGTTATAGTTAGTTGGACTCATATAACTTGCGCGTGCAATGCACTGCTGATGACGTCACATATTACATCACTCATGACATGGTAAATGACATCACTCATGACATCACTGATGACATCTCAAATGACATCACTAATGACATCATCCAGTGAATGTGTATCTTTCTGAAAAGTAAATATTTTTTATATATGTATATCTAAAGGTTGATGGAAGAATAATGGGTAAATAAATGTCTAAATGGATGTTTTTTTGTGTAAAATTGATTGGTTAACTGACTTATTAAATGTATCTTAGAGAATACATATATTAGCGAGTAATGTTTAAACATTTAAATATCTGTATCTGTGTCTCACTTTGTGTATAAGTGGCTGCATGGGTTGGTGAGTAGCTACATGAGCGTGTATTTGGGTTATTAGTTCTTTTTTGGAGTATCAGTATCAGTGTCTGTATGGTTCGGTGGGGGATATTACTTAGAGCACAGATGCATGAATGAGTGACTCACTATTTGTATGTATTTTGAAGACAGCATGTGTGCAAGACTGTATGGGTGGATGATTGTGCGTATGGGTGGGTTAGTGAGTATGTGTTTTTATAATTGATTGTTTAAGAGAGTAAATATGTTTCCGTTTCTGTAGAAGTATGTGTAGTGGTGTGCATATAGCAGTATAATCAAGTAAATGGTTTATTTGCATGTGTGAATTTGTGTGTGAGTAACTATATGGATGAGTATTAGTGTGTAACAGGATGTATAGGTGTATGAGTACATATGATGAGTAAGTACATGCATGAGTGACTATATAGAACTGTTGGTGAATGAGTGGATGTGTATGTAGATGTTGGAATTACCTAATAAGTTGTTGTAATTGGTATTAGTTTCTCCTTTTTTAAGAAAATGTTAGTTTCTATTTTTGAATGTGTGTGTCAAAGGTTATTTTATGCTGATAGGAGGTCTGCCACTTTGTCAAAAGGATGTTGTCATCTGTGATGTCATTTGAGATGTCATGAGTGATGTCATGAGTGATGTCACTGACCATGTCATGAGTAATATAATATGTGACGTCATCAGCAGTGCATCGCACGCGCAAGTTATAGTGAGTCCAACTAACTATAACGTGGGAATTTCAATGGTTTTATGCGAGTAAAATTTCCACCTAACTATAACTGGTGTGAAACCTATGTTTTTTTCTGTGAATATATATATATACTGTGTCCGTTTGCTGGTTTTGGCGCTTCAGGATCGTGGATTCTTATATATATATATATATTTAGGAACACATTACGTTACATAAGGTGCTCCAACAGAAACAACATCACTCTAAATTGGAGTATGATGTTCGACATCATGATTAATAACTAGTACATTTGTCAACTAGTGGACTAATTTTAATCATGATGTGGAACATCACACTCTGATTTAGAGCAGTGTTAATGAAATGTACATGCAGATCACCCACCAGTTCTGTATATGTGCTTTGTGTGTGGCACCTGCACACTCTAGTTCTCTCACTTACTTTTGCTGCATAGTTTCTGTTGGAGCATCTTATTGTAATGCAATGTGTGCTCCTAAATATACATATTGTTTTCATTTTTTTTATTTTGGAAACAAAATACATTTGATTTGTATCCTGTATCCTGGTAACACCAATCTTGTGATGGCTTTCTGGATTTTCCAAGGACGTTGATGTTTACACTTCCCCCGAGGGGGCCAAAGTTTCACTTTATTGCTGTTTTGTGTGGGTCTTAGGGTTATACCACCTTTTATTTAGTGAACTTTCTAGAAGTGCCTTTTCAAAATTGTAACTTAAAATCTGGCTTTACCATTAAAGAGGATTTTTAATTACAATTTCTCTGACAACAATCAAATCAAATCAAAGGTTTGAACCTATTAAATGTAAGAAGGCAACGCAATGTTATCCTATTTAAGAGGTAGATCGAAGAGTCTTTTTTTTTATTTGTTTGATTAATTAAAATCTTACAAAAAGCAACTAAAACATTTACAGATATAAAATGCTAAAACAATCCATATGTTCAAATAATTTTCATAAGTCTTAGATAATTACTGTACACATTAGATGATATAATAGTCAATCATTTAAAATTCTTTTTAAGGTTTATTCGGTAGGTTCGTATTAACACACTCCATAATTTAATCAAGTACAGGCTTCCAACTTTTTTTTTAACCATATAAAGGAATTTGACGAAAGCTGAATTAATTGGTAGGTCTTCTGGAGTTAAACTCGCCATTAAAGCCTGCCTACAAGTCCTTACACCCCGTTCATTAAACAGTTTCTTAAGTGTACTTTTTCTTTCAACTTCCAGATCCGAACAAAGACACAATAAGTGTAAGCTGTCTTCTTGTCCTGATTTACATTACCTGCATAGACAGTTATCATTTGCTCGTTTCCATGGTGCCAAGTGGCATAAGGCTGGAAGATAGCCAAACCTAGCGTTCATAAAAATGTGTTAGTTCTTTTTCGACCATGAAGTTTCCAGGTAGATTTGACCTTTTTTTTTCTTGAATCCGTTCACAATCGGCCATGCATGCTTTCTTTTAACAAAATTATCTTTGTCCTTTATCAAGGAGAGATGATCAGTAAGTTTATTTACTGTTTTTTAAGCTCTCTTGGACAACGGTGGTGTTCCAAATATGTGTTATACCAAATTCATCGATTGCTATGTTTAAATAGGAGCTGGTAGTTAGGTTCCTATTATTTTTTATTTCTTGCCACAGTAGACAAGACATTTCGTTGTCCTGATCGTTTTTTATTCTGTTCCACACTTTCAATGTGTGTCCTTTCCTTGCATAGCATTGGTTGTTTAGCCCAAATTCCAGTCTCACTTGGGCTTGTGAGGCGTTCCATGGGAGAGAAAATAAAATTCTAAACGTTTTAGTGACTGAGGTGTTGATGATCTCTGCGTCTTTCCCGTTGAGCACCTCGCTGCCATATGTTAGAGTAAGCAGTAATTTTGCTGCAATTGTTTTTAATAAGGGGCGATAAGACACTCTCCTATGGTTTTCTGGATTGCTCTAAATGCCCCAATGAGGGAGTTCGCTTTCCTTGTAATAACGAGTTTTTGAGTCTCAAACTTGCCGTTATCTTGAAAGTTACACCCAAGTATTTATAGTCAGCTACTCGCTCCAACTTTTTACCTTGCAAGATCCATTTATGTGCCGGTTTTAGTCGTACATTTTTTGTGATAACCATTACCTTGGTCTTTGCTTCGTTTATGTACATACCGTTTCCCTTAGACTACTTAGAGATGCCATCAATAAGTCGTTGTACTCCCACCTTAGTATAACTAAAGAGTATGACATCATCCGTGTATAATAGGCTGGATATCTGACTTTGAGCTAACCTTGGGGGTTGTGTGTTGATGTCATTTAACTCAGTGGTAAAATCGGTTAAAAAGTATTGGAGAGGTAGGCCTCGCAGCAGTCAAAATGAATGTACGTTTTTCACTACCAGGACATGTAAAACTTACAAGTACATGTCAAACCTTTTATTTACAATGCAACCTGCCCTCTGGGCTACCTAGGAACTACACTAGGGGTGACATTTATGCAATAAAAGCAGTGTTTAAGGCTTGGCAAGTGGAATTATATAACAAAGTCAAATTGAAAGTTTAAACCTGTATCAGGCTGCAATGGCAGTCCCAAATCCTGCTTTATGTGGCTATGTAAGTGGGTGGCACAGCAAGTGCTGCAGGCTCACTAATTGCATTTAAATTACAGGCCCTGGGTATATGGTATACCACTCTACAAGGGATTTATAAGTACATTTAATATGCCAAGAAATTAATTGAAAAAACCATAGGCTTCAGGGGTTTTATAGTTAGCTTGCATTTCACTTGTACAAAACCATTGAAATTCCTCCATTATAGTTAGTTGTACTAACTGTAACTCTCGCTCCCGCAATCCACTGGTGATGATATTACATCATTCATGACATGGTCAGTAACATCACTGATGACATCACTGATGACATCTCAAATGATATCACTAATGACATCATCCAGTGAATTGGTTTGGTTTGTTATTTAAATATGTATTATGTATACACCAATCTGCATAGAAGAATCAGTGGAAATATATACATATCTGGATAGAGGATTTAGTAGCAGTGTGATTGATTGTTTACTTGAGTAATTTATAGTGTATCACTAAATATAGTGGATAGTGACTAAACTGTGTGAATATCTGTATTACTTGGTCAGTTGTTGTGTAAACTGCTGCACCAGTTGGTTACTAGCTACGTGAAAGTCTATATTAGTTATTGATTAGTTAACTGACTATTTGTATGGGAGAGTGAATGTGTGTGTGGTTCGGTGGGAGATCTGTGAATGCCCAAAGATATGTGAATAGTTAATTCAGTAGGTATATGACATTAAGACTACATGTTTTAATAGTTGTTTGGGCGAGTAAATATCTTTATGGGTGTGGTGATGAGCAAATATATTTCTCAATGGTACATGTCCAACAAAATAGAAAAAATAAAAATCAGTGTATGTGACAGTTGTTGTATATAAATAGGTATACATAAAACTCATCGATTGCATGAGTGACTGTTTAGATAACTGTATACTTCTAATAGTGATTTCATTCCACACTATGGGTCCATTATGATATCAGGCGGATCGCCACCGCCATGGTGGCGGTGGCGATCCCCCCCGCCACATTACAATGGCGGGGGGACCGCAGCGGAGGCAAACACCGCCCGCCTCTTTTCCGCCCAACATCCGGGCACATCCTAATTCCCCCAACAGGACCCCCGCCCTTATGGCGGACGGTCCAGAATACCGATAGGGTGGCGGGCGGACAAGGTCCGTCCGTCATCCTAATGGGGCCCTAAATATGAGTTACTATATATATAAATAAATAAAGTGCTATTTGTATTAGTGTGTAGCTGAGTAAATGTAAATAAGATACATTGTTTGCAAAAGTGAGTAGGATGACTGCATAACTGAATAGGATGTGTGCTGGTGTGTAATGTCAATATAGGTGTAGAAGGATATTTGATAGTGTTCTATTGGTCAATCACAACATGTATGAGTGAATCTATAGTTAATTGATTAGATGTGTGTGTAGTTGTAGAAATCACAGAGTGGGTTTTTAGATACTTGTATTGCTGTGTCAATGTATCCAAACATGGTACTCTGTATTTTACAGTGAGTGATGAAAGGTTATAGTAGTGTATGATGAGGTGTCACTGATTGTCACATGGATGATGTCATCTGTGATGTCATCAGTGATGTCACTGACCATGTCATAATTTATGCAATATGTGACATCATCACCAGTGGATTGCGGGCGCAAGAGTTACACTTAGTACAACTAACTATAACGGAGGATGGTGTTGTACAAGTGAAATTTCCAGCTAACTATAACATCCCTGAAACCTTTGGTTTTTTCAATGAATTTCTAAGGTTTTTTAAATAATAAATCCTAACTATAACCTGCCTGAAACCTATGTTTGTTTCAGTGAATTTCAAAGGTTTTTTAAATGATAATTATTTATTATAATGTTTATGAAGCATATCTGTTTTTTCTATATTTTTTAATTATCATCCCAATCTCATCCTAGTAAAAACTGCAAATATCACCACTCTTCAAATAATTCCTTCCGCCAACAAAATCGCCACAAACCACTAAAAAAATAGTCGATAGCTCCACTTACCAGTAACAAATTAGCATCAACATTTAACTGGTGTAAGGATGTCAACTATCTACTGCATAAATTACACCCAACTCAAACCCATATTTAAAGACGAATATGTGATAGAGGTACTAATCATACACCTCCGACACCCAACAAAATCACAACACCCAGAGCCACCAGAACCACCCCCTTGGATCCCTCCCCCTACTACCGCAGAGGCAGCACAAAACAGGACAACAGACCTTCCTTTCAAATGCACAATAGCTGAATGTTCAGAGATGTGGCAACCAACTATGTATAAGGGAGTGAATTCCCACATCAACAATAATCTACAGAATCCCAAGTGTACTGGTGAAATGCTACACACAACTCACTATAGAAACAAAAATCTTTTCCACGTGAAAATATAGTATTGATACCTGTATTGTTTTGCACAGTGGACTCAATCATATTATCTCAGACACTGGGGAATATCTTGGTCATGTAGATGTGTTGTCTCTCCCCCCTTTTAAGCAGAAGCGTGGTGGGCTGGTCCAACTTACACAAATCCAGCGTAAGAGTATAAATAATTAGCCTACACTTTGGGCGTGGTTCATTTCTGCAAAGAGAATAGACTCTGCCACAGCAAAGGTCCTCACCCTGCCACGTGGCAACAGCCTTGACCATGTGCCTCCTCGATACGGGCCCATTCCGAACTCAGCACCACAGCACTGAATAATTATGTCTGTATCGACTACTACCTTCGATCTACACTGCGGACAGCAGGGTTCACAACTTGAATTTGGCTTTGGATCTGCACTAAGCACAGCATTGAAGTTATCCTGGATTTATGTAATACAGAGACATTTCTACTCTATGTCATCAGACTTTGTTAAAATAAGTGATAAAAATTCTTTATCCATATCTGTGCTGACTACTGCCTTCGATCTACAGTGCAGTCAATAGAGTTTACAACTTGATACCAGTGGTGCATCAGCACTACACACAACATTGAATGCAGTCTGGAATTATTTAAGACAGAGACAATTGTACTGTGTCCTCAGATTTTGTTAAAGTATGTGACAACAAAAGCATTCCTCGTCGTCTATGTGTCAACTACTACATTCGATCTACATTGCGGACAGCAGGGTGTACAACTTGAATTCAGCTTATGATCTACACTACGGACAGCATTGAATCAGGTCTTGCTTTATTTAAGGTAGCAACAATTGTACTCTATGTCTTCTGATTCTGTAAAAGGATGTGACACAAAGCATTTGTCTATAACTGTGCTGACTACTGCCTTCGATCTACAAAGCGGACAGCAGGGTTCACAACTTGAATTCAGCTGTGCACCTACACTACAGACTATGGAGCATTGAAGTTACCCTTGATTTATGTAAGGCAGAGATAATTTTGTTAAATGATGCAACAAAAATTATTCCTCAATGTCTATACTGAGTACTGCCTTCAAATGTACACTGCGATCAACAGAGTTCACCACTTGATACCAGTTCATGCAGTCCTGTATGCAAAAGTCAATGTATGGAGTACATTACAGATAATTCAGTGCAGCCTAAGATCTACACTGGGGACAGCAGGGTTCACAACTTGAATTTAGCTTTGCATCTGTACTACAGGCAGTAGGAAATTCAGCCTTGATTTATTTAAGGCAGAGACAATTGTACTGTATGTCTTTAAATTTTGTTAAAATAAGTGACCATAATCATTTGCCGACGTCTGTGCTGACTACTGCTTTACCATCTACAGTGCTGACAGCAGGGTTCACAACTTGAATTCAGCTTTGCATGTACACTACGGACAGTAAGGAATTCAACCTTGATTTATTTAATGCAATGACAATTGTACTGTATGTGTTCGGATTTTGTTAAAATAAGGGACAAAAATAATTTGTCGATATCTCTGCTGACTACTGCCTTCGATCTACAGTGCAGACAGTAGGGTTCACAACTTCAATTCAGCTTTGGATCTATACTATAGCCGCATTAACTCAGATGTCTTATTTAAAGAAAAACATATCATAGTTTTTGGAGATCTACTGCAACTTATTCCAGTAAAAGGACAAAAAGTAGATTTTATTAACATTGTTGCATCAGGTGCCACTAACTTTGTGTACCACTTTTCATTGCTAGTTGCACACACGCTAAATTACCAATACTGTGCAGCTCTATTCAACACCGCATGGCCGTGGGCTCTTGCTAACCTCTGCCTCTTGCCTACACTGCGGTCATCAAAACTCACAATTAAATAGACTATTGATTCATTATTTGCAGAGTACAATACCAAACTAAGTATAACACCTATCAAACCTACACAGTATCCCTTCAGTATGCTTCCTTCAAAGGCACACTTAATGGCAATCTACACTGCTGACAACACAGATAACAATTTGAACCTCACTTTTTTTTCATGGAAACCTGAATTTCTTTTTTGGAGACTAAAACAGCTACACCAGTGGAAGAATCATCTGATTCTGATCATTTTGTTGCTGAAGAATTGATAACCATCGATCACACCTACCCAAGTAAAATACTACATCCCCCATAATTCCTTAGTGAGGGGGAGGTATTTAATGACTAGACGCGTGAGAGCCAATGCGCATAATTCTGTTCCTGTTTCCTTTCATCACCTTGCTTCCTGTTTACACGGCACGAAGTTCCATGCTCTTCGGCTGGAGAGTATTGAAGTTATCGTTTCTTCCCTCATCTCTGGAGGTAGAGGGTGAGTTCTTGAGTCACGCTGTTGCGCAATTACCTTTTGAGGCTTTTAGCGCGGAACGCGGTGTGTCGGCCGACTACGCGTTACCGTACCTCAGGCGTCCCAGTGCCTGAATTTCCTTAGCTGCGGAGCGCTGCGTGTTGCCTGCCACATGCTACCGTGCTGGTTCAGTACATAGCCTCTACTTTCCTGAAGCGGAGCGCGGTGTGTCTAGAGGCCACGTATTGCCGTTTTTCCTGCACTGATTTAGGTATATTAATTCAATACCTCAGGAGAGGTATCTGGGGCAGCGGAGCTCAGTGGTGATGAAACCACGAGTTACCGTGTGTCATGTTTACACATTGAAATAATGTCCAGAGCATTGTGGCAGATATTCAACTACAGTCCTAAGGTGTAATTAGTTTTCCAGGATCTTTTGACTTGCTGCAACCTTGGAGTTTCCCGGAGTCTTGTGGAAACTCAGGATAAGGTCTTTTCATTTGATAACATTATTTCTTTGGATTTGGAGAAGAGAACTGCATTCATACACGACTATAAATCTATTTTACATATGTAGTTGAAGCTGATGCATCAGATGAAGCAAAAGGGGTAATATTGTCACAAAGAGATCAGAACACGGGACAATTGCATCCAGTGGCTTATCTATCTAAAAAGTTACGTTCAGCTGAGAGAAACTACACCATATCTGGGAAGGAATTGCTAGCAATTAAGAAAGCCTTCCAAGAATGGAGACAATATCTCTGGGGGGCTGTTTTCCCCGTTACTGTCTACTCTGATCATCACAATCTTCAGTTTATGAAGACAGCCAGGCACCTCACACAGCGTCAAATAAGATGGATGCTGTTTTTCGCAGAGTATGACTTTGTAATAACATATAGACCTGGGAGCGAAAACAGGAAAGCTGACGCATTATCCAGGAGGAAGAGGATTCCTCTGTTCATTCTGCTCTGGAATCCATTATTGAGCCCTCCAAGGTCATTTGTGTCATAAGTGCAGAGAACTTTCTGAACCAGATAAGGAATGCTAAGTCTGCCACTAGCTGGGGGTCTTGGGCTGCCAAGGAGGAAGATAGGGCCATGAGACAGGGTTTGCCTTTTGTTAATAACCAACTGTTTTTACCTTCTATTGAATTGCAAAAGAAGGCATTCCAATGGTGTCATATGTCTCCTTTGGCAGGACATCAGGGAGCGTTAAAGACTACATGTTTGCTACAAAGACACTTCTGGTGGAAAACATTGCAAAAAGACATTACATCCTGGGTGGCACAATGTGCCTGATCCAAGAATGATGTTGGCAGAAAGAAGGGGAAATTGATGTTAATGCCAACCCCTTGTAAACCTTGGCAAAACATCAGCCTAGACTTTGTCACTGGGTTGCCACCAGATCAAGGTAAGACAGCTATTCTAGTGGTGGTAAATAGCCTCACCAAGTTAAGGCACTTCATACCTTGTATCCACCTTCCTACGGCAGGGCAAACAGCTCAACTGCTTTTCTCAGAAGTCATTAGGCTGCATGGGATACCCGAAGTGATTATTTCCGATTAGGGACACTTAGTTTATAGCTAGATTCTGGAGGTACTAGTGTCAGGCCTTGCAAATATTGTCATCATTGTCCACGAGTTTCCATCCTCAGACGGATGGACAGACTGAGAGACTAAACCAAACTCTGAAAAAATACCTATGTTGTTATGTGGCCGCTGCTCAGGATTCTTGGGTTTCTTTGTTGTGGATGGCGGAGCCGGCCTATAACAACGCTTGGCACTGTTCTGTGGGTGTGTCCCCTTTTTATGCAACCTAAGGATTCGATGCTTGTATTCTTCCTGTCTGTATACCTGAAGGTGTGTCTGAACAGCCGACGGTATATAGTAGAATGAAGAAATTGCACACGCTACAACGCCAACTCACTAAACATCTGGTCAAAGCCAAAAGAGAGTACAAGCGATGGGCGGATGAACATTGTAGTGATGGTCCGGACTATCAGGTGGGCGATAGGGTTTGGCTCTCAACTATGAACATCTGATTGAAAATTACGCAGTGTCTTTCATCAACGATTTATCGGGCTGTATGTCATTGTGAAAAAGGTTAATCCTGTGGCATTTAAGCTGAAATTGCCGGCCTCTCTTAGAACCCACCCTGTATTCCATTGTAGTCTGCTGAAACCTGCCTTGTCTTTCGTGTGTCATGCTCCTCCGCCAGTTCTGGTTGATGGTGGTTGTGAGTATGAAGTGAAGTGTATTTTAGACTCTAAGTGGCGTCGTGGGGCTCTGTCGTACTTGGTCTCTTGGAAGGGTTATTCGCCGGAGGATGACTATTGGGAGCTGTGTGCGAACATCCATGCACCCGCAGCTGTTTGTCGCTTCCATACGAGGTTCCCTTACAAGCCTGCCCCTAGGAGGCGCTGAGGAGGAGGGCATACTGTCAGGATTCGTGGGGTTTGCGCCTACCGAAGTAAAAAACGACATCCCCCATGATTCCTTAGTGAGGTAGAGGTATTTAATGACTAGACGCGAGAGAGCGAATGCGACTAATTCTGTTCCTGTTTCCTTTCGTGACCATGCTTCCTGTTTACACGTCACGAAGTTCCATGCTCTTCGGCTGGAGAGTATTGAAATTAGCTGTTCCTTCCCTCATCTCTGGAGGTAGAGGGTGAGTTCTTGAGTCGCGCTGTTGCGCAATTACCTTTTGAGGCTTTTAGTGCGGAACGCGGTGTGTCGGCCGACCATGCGTTACCGTACCTTTGGCGTCCCAGTGCCTGAATTTCTATACCTGCAGAGCGCTGTGTGTTGCCTGCCACATGCTACCGTTCTGGTTCAGTACATAGCCTCTTATTTTCTGAAGAGGAGCGCGGTGTGTCTGGAGGCCACCCATTGCCGTTTTTCCTGCACTGATTTTGGTATATTAATTCAATACCTCAGGAGAGGTATCTGGGGCAGCGGAGCTCAGTGGTGATGAAACCATGAGTTACCGTGTGTCATGTTTACACATTGGAATAATGTCGAGAGCATTGTGGTGGATATTCAACTACAGTCCTAAGGTGTAATTAGTTTTCCAGGATCTTTTGACTTGCTGCAACCTTGGAGTTTCCCGAAGTCTTGTGGAAACTCAGGATAAGGTCTTTTCATTTGATAACATTATTTCTTTGGATTTGGAGAAGAGAACTGCACTCATACACGACTATTTTACTTTCTCCCTGGGTGTTGCCAGGTGTCCAATGTGAGATGTGGCATTCTGGGGGGCATCTAACAAGTATAATAGAACCTGAATGAGTGTACTTGAAGCTTATGGCTATTTTCTATGTTTGCAGATATGATCCAGACCACAGGATCTATCTAGGATACTTTGATGTTTAAGTGGTTCTTTGACACATTTCAGGTATAATTCCTTATAGTGAGACCATTTGAGAGTAGCATTTCATGTATAGTTTATGTATAACTATTTGATTGTGTCATTTGAGATCCTTTTTCCCTGCAGATCCTTCCCCTTCCTTCCCTCGCCTGATGGTTCGATCAACCTGTTATTATACTTCAGGGTGTTTGTAACATCTGGAGGTGGACCCCTAATAGCAATGACCGGATCCTGCGGAGCATAACCTGACACAAAGTACATGCAGTCCAGTATGCAACAGTCAATGCTTTGAGTACAGCCCGTTTAGACCATGCATCATTGCAGGGTGAGCACACGCTAAACACCAGACGTACCACTAACTCAGTACACCATAAATAATCACCATGAGGCTTAATTAAGGCAAAATTCAGTCATCAAAAAACATTACCCTCAGTGCGGCCTGCCCGGACCACACATCATCACAGGTTATGTACACACTCAGTCCCAAAGATACTACTAACTCAGTGCACAATAGTTCATCGCCACATCACATTCAAGCCGAATGCAACTGATTCATCATTCATTATTTATAGAGTGCAGTACCAAACAGGGTATAACGTCCCTCAAACCTACATAATATCCCTTTAGTAGCCTTCCTTCAAAAACTACTTTTATGTCAGTCCTAGGTTAAGTTGAAAAACAAAATTCATGTTGCAAGTGCAAAAACACACTCAATGGTAGTCTACACTGTCGAGACCACAGGTCACAACTTGAACTATAATGTCCCTGAAACATATATCTTTCGACAATGTATTCCATACATGTTTCATCTTTTATTTCAATGGTGGTTACAAATGATGCAGTCCAGTAGGCAGCACACATTGCACTATACATACCACTGACTTAGTGCACCATAAATAAATGCCATGCAGCATTATTAAGGCAACATTCAGTTGCCAAAATACATTCTTACCAGTGCATTCTGCCTGAACTAAGTATCATCGGAGGCTCACACAAACCGATCCTACCTTAGTGCACCGCAACTCATGAACCCTCTGCAATAGAATCTGCTGTGTATTATTTCACTTATCGTGCTCCTACCTTTGTACAGCAGAAGTCATAAACCGTTTATAATTGAATATCTGTGTATGATATCATGATTACTATTCCACTTGTTACCAACAACCACGTAATAAAATGGAGTCAGCAAACTTGCCCATACCCACTTCAACTATCTATCTGTGTCTGTGTACTTATTATGTGTAAATAATGCTGCTCCTGTGCCCTACCACATTATATTGTGCAGTAAAAAGCGTATGCAACCATCTTACCTCTGCCAATAACAAAAACTTAGATTATATAACTTTCTCTCACTCATTCTACAAACACGAATGTACAAATTGGATCGTTACAATACTGCAAATAAACTGTATAGTCAATGTATAAATGTGTACTATTTCTTGTTTTTTTTTAGCATATTTATATAGCGCGAAGTCGACCTAAAACTATATCAACAATTTAAATGACCACCGTATTTACAGTATATTTTTAGACATGCGTTGATTACGTCATTACTCTACAATAACAGGATGTGAACGCAACTCGGAGGCTCGAACAATGATTTCCAGCACCGAGTTTAACAGTATACCTGAATGACCACATACGTATATATATTATCTGTCATTCATGTGCCAAAACCTGCAACCTAAACCTTTCACAGCCCTGTATTACTACAGGTACAGCACTCCACTGAATGTACAACAAACATTCATATTTGCAGAAATGCGTCATGTCCACCATATTTTATGTGTGCGTCTATGGATGATATAGGGTCAGTGATACCCTGTACCTTCCCTATTAGCCATATTGTGGGACTTTACAGACATAACGACACATTTGAGTGTAAGACCCGGTTGACAGCCGCACTAAAACATGGACACCGAAATCAGTAGATTTTCCCTATAGCTCATGACAGAACTACACCCATAGCTCCGGAGTCATTGTTCACAGCCCCGCGCAGCACTGTCATACGTCAGTCCAGCCTACTCTGCTTACGCTTTCAGGAAAACATAACAACGGTACGTACATGACCCAGATTTCCAATGTAGTGATTTCTTACTTCCAGGTCTAGTTGTTAGAATGGCACACACACACTCTCTCATGGCTGGTATACACCTACACCATACCCATCCAGCACATATGACACTACACCTGTGACCCTACCAATAAAAAATACGGGGCGCACATGCTCTATGCCACTTTAGAGTTGCTCCCATCGAAAGCACTGTGATGGCCCGTCCTAGTGGCTAGGATGCCTCATGTCAGCCCGGACTACAGAGCAGGGGGGCCCAGCACTACCACATGGGAGGCCTCTTTGGGCATTGAGTTAGTGGTACCACAAGACTGAGCAGGTGAGGAACCTGCGATGAAGATAGGTGCACGAGTATGTCCTTTGCCATAGTGATACCAAATCTGAGACTTCATGGTGGCAGAGCGGGACTGCATGATGTAGAATGTACCCTGCCCACCAAAAGGAGAGCAGTGAGGCCTGAGTGTGCAGCGGAAGGAGTAGATGGGGTGCAGCAGACTGGATACAAAAAGGCAATGCAATGATTTAGGCGTAGGCAGTCCTATATACCGTATCTTATTGCATTTGTATTTTTTTTTCAAATAGCAGGAACGTTTTTATAATTGGTCAAATGTCCGTCGCTCGTGATGATCGAAACCACCTATATCACTGCGCACCACTTGCTTTCACAACTGGATAAAAAACATTACTACTATGCTATTTTTTCAAAAATCGAAGCCTATTTAACAAGTTGGAACTGTACAAATAGTTGTTTTTTAAATGCGGGATGGATGGTGTGTGAAAGGGTGATGTAATTCTACTCCACATTAAGATAGTAACAATTACCAATCATGACATCTTTCTTTTACTATCTTTTAGATGTAAAGCTTCAGGGTGCATTATGTCACGGCACGTGGTGCAAAACACACCAGTGACAGAAAGGTGAGCTGTGAATATTCTTTTCAGTCACTCTTTCACTTCCTCTCTCCTTTGATATAGAAATAAGGCACAATGTTAACTTCCTTTTTATCTTATTGGTTGTGTTTCACAAATTGGCATCCCCCCAACACCTCCAAAGCTCAACGTTCGAGAATTCTGCGATGGTGCTTGGCCATCGTAACATCGTCTGAGAAGGCTGCTTTGATACATGGTGCACACTCTTTGAATCACACCAATGGCACAAGGTGAGCAAAGAAGCTTGTTTCCGAAGCAAAGACAAGTCACCTGTGGGCACAGAGAGTGGGTAGTGTGCAGCAGCTTTACTACGTAGGAATGTACAATTACCTCTGGGCAGTGATTTTTGCGTCACTTTTAACATGGGAAAAGTGATGCAAAACTGGTGCAAGAAGCTTGTAAATCTTCCCCATGAGTGAGAAAAAAAAGAAACTCATCTTCGGACTCTGGGAGCCAAATGGGTGCAAGAAATGAGAACTCACCGCTTTGCAGCTGGAGTGCATGGGGTATAGTACTCTGGGAGAAAAAGAGCGCACTGACAACTCCTTGCAGTAGAAGTTGATGTAATACAGTATCCTGAGTGTGCAAAGACATAAAGCAGAAATATACTTGTGCAGTTATATGTACTCTGCTATTACTAACTCTACACTATCTTTCAGATCACTGAACTTGAGATTGCACTATGAACCGGCACGTGCTTGTACACACAACGGAGGCAAAAATGTGAGCTACGAAGATTTTCTCCAGTATTAACACTACCTCTCCTGCTCCATCTATTAATTTTTTCTCTCTCACAAATTTAATGTTGCTTTTTTTCTCTTTCTCTCATTCTATCTCACATTGATTCTCTTTCTCTTTTAAACATATGGAGGCTGCTGTCCACTCTGCTGATATACAAATCAAGGCTGAATTTAATACAGTCTGCAGTGTAGAACCAAAGCAGACTTCAAGTTGTGAACTCTGTTTGCCACAGTGTTCTCCCAAGGTAAGCAGAGAGGCCTAGATACAAAATGCCTCCGATTAAATGTGTTCGAAATAAACAATATTGTCCTGTATAATGACATGATCTCATACCTAATTCTGTCCCATCTCTGAATCATTTTAAAAGACCTGTTGGTCCATACTGTAAATCTGACGCAGTAGGCACATCCTTACAGACACCTCTTCAACGCGGGCCTTTAAGAGAGGTGGAATGTATCAGGCACACTGCAGAAGTGCAAATTAACATATATTGCCAAGTGTTACCTTAATTTGTGATCTTTGACCTCATTCAGTAACATCGTTCTAATTTGAAACACTTATTTTCATTTTTGTTTTGCAGGTTACCTACCCTCCTTCTATTGGAGTCCATTTCACATTTTGTTTATTATATTTATTATATTGTTATGTTAAAGTTATGTTTATAGTTATTTATTATATTGTTATCTTAAAGATACATTTCTAGTTATTTATTGTTGTTTTAATAAATATTATTTTTTTTAAAAGTATATACGTCTTCTTTGTCTGTCAACATTTCACTATTATTTAGTGTGATAATCATATACTTAAAAAACATTAAACAATTACAAATAGAAATTATGTTTATAACTAGAAGTATAATACTGAGGCTAACTCTTTACCAGAGTCTGTAGCTGCGATTAAAGGTTCCTATGGAAAATGTTAAAAACTCTAGCACAGTAACTGTTTGAATTAGCAACATTGTGTTGTGAACTTGTAACCTGTGTGCTCACTTAAGTGTTCCATGAACTGTTACTATGGTATCAGGCAGTAAGCAGTTTGGGGGTAGGGTTGAAAGGTACTGGCTGTGCAGAAACCGTTATATTTAACCAGGATCCTCTACATGACAGAGAGGAAAGCAAACTAAGACCGAACACTGTGTTGCAGATTTACAAGCCCCTGGCGCAACTTTTGCATCACTTTTCCCATGTTAAAAGTGATGAAATAGTGACGCAAGGAACTTGTAAATCTGCCCCTATGTAAATTTTGAGCAAAAGAAGTACACAACTCTTTGAATTCTTTATCGACCACAATTAGACAGCTTCACGATTCACAATACACTTCACTAAATACTTTGTGTCTATTTAAATGGGAGACGGGATTAATGACATTACAAAACTGAGGGGCATAATTACAAGGACATCGATAACATTTTTGCCGCTTTAACAACAGTAAACTACAACTAGAACAGCGATAATGGACTTCAAAATCCTTTGTTATCTTACCGGAAGATTTTTTTTAACATTGCTGTTTGCTATGCAAGAGTGAGAGCTCTCGCCCTGCCATAGCAAACTTGGGGGCATATTATCAAGGACAGCATTAGCATGTTCTGGTGTAAACCTGGGATTCTATTGGAATTCTCACGAATTCTCAAAAGCCTCTTAATAAGCCAATTAGCATTCAGCACATGCCATTTCCACTATGTCCACGGGGGCGGGTCTCTGCACACATTAAAGAGCATGTTCTCAATGGCTGTTTCCTGCCTTTATTATTTGCCAGTGATCCAGAGCTCCTTGAAGCTTGAAACTTGTTTGGCTCTTTGGATCTCATGCAGCCTGCGGATAGATTTGCTGCCTCCATGGTGGTGTGCTGCATCCCCCACTGTATGAGGCATCTCTAGGGGCAACATTGATGTTTCAATATATATATATGTTGCAGGCTGGAGAAGAAACGCAAATAAAATCTGTATCTTGCCTGACTTGCTGTGGTGGTTTGAGTTCCTTCCTCACCGCACGCCGGAAGTGGTGGGAATTGTTTGGTGTTTATATATATATATTCAACCATATGGCTCCTTTTCCTCTCCCGATAGGCGCTGCTGCTATGGCCGCGTTACTCCTGCGGTTGAGCCCAACCGCTATCAATCACAACAACGATTCCTCACTTCGAGGAAACATGGAGTCGCACAAACAAAGTCGTTAATCCACACCAAGTGAAGTTCTTATTTCTTTATTTCTTAATCCATGGGGTATCAAAGCAAAGCAAAAGAAACCAACACGTTTCAACAGCCTCCGCTGCCGTGATCAAGAAAGCGGAGGTTGGTGTGGATTAAAGACTTTGTTTGTGCTACTCCATGTTTCCTCGAAGTGAGGAATCGTTGTTGTGATAAATATATATATCTATATATATATATATATATATATATACATATATATACACATATAAATATATATATATATATATATATATATATATATATATATATATATATATATATATATATATATATATATATATATGTATGTATATATATATATATATATATATATATATGTATAGAGGTCAACAATAAAATCTACCTTGCCGACAGCCTGGGGTCCGTGTCTTCATTTCGCCATTTTTCGGAGGTGATGAAGATCGTTGGTGCATATATATATATGTAGAGTAAATCATAGGGGAAGGATCACTTGTCCTGCGTAAGCAGGGTATGCAGGTTGGTACGTGGTGTCTCACAAATCAAAAAAGACCCTCATACACGTGTATCTTAGATGGTCGTAGCGGTATATTTTGTCTCCCCGCTTTCATACACGTGTGTGCATAATCCTTGGGTCAGTATTTATGCAACCTCCACCTGGAGGATTTACCCTTGGTTAAAAACAGAAGTGATTGTGGATAGAAGTGCTCGGGAAGTGAGTTAAAATACCCGGACAGCCAGATGTCCATGCACTGTTTGTCGTAACCGGTTGATGTTAGGATTACGATTCCTCCGCCTTTGTCGGACGGTTTTATGACGATTTCCCCATCGTTCTTCAGACCTGATAGAGCTTGTTGTTCTGCTCTGGTTATATTGTGGAACATTTTTTGTGGTTGTTGACTTAATGCATCCACTTCCTTCATTATTGCTTGTTCAAAAGTAGTAATTTCAATTGGAACTTGAGAGTTTAAGGGGCAGAAGGTTGATTTGTTCCTCAAAGTTGTGTCACCTTCATTAGGGAGGGCAGGTTGAGTTTTTGAAAAATGCCTTCAATTTCAGTGTCCTGCAGAATTCCGCAAGTTCACACTTTGTTTTGAAAATGTCCAATGTTTAGTTGATAAATTCCTTAGATAACTGCCTTAAATTCACCTATACGGCCAACAATAAGAGTCTAGACTTTCTCGACATCAATCTGTATGCAGAAAACAATACCCTACAAACCCGTACCTTCTTCAAACCCACAGCCAAGAACAGCCTACTCTCTTTCAAAAGTTTTCACCCACGTCTCCTCCGTGAAAACCTTCCATACAGCCAATTCCTCAGACTAAGGAGGAATTGCAGCAAAACCTCAGATTACAAGAAACAAGCGAATGCCCTTTGTGAGAAACTGAAAGTACGAGACTACCCACAATCGGTCATCAACAAATGTAAAAAGAGAGCACGCAATCAACCAAGAGAAACCCTACTAGAAACAATACCGAAACAACCACAAGAGGATGTCATCACCTGCGTAACGACATGCAGCCCAGTGACGAACGAAATCAAAAAAATCATCAATAAAAATTGGAGAATACTGACATCCAACACACTAACCTGGCAGAAACCAAGGTTTGCGAACAAAAGGAGTCGCAACCTTCAAGATCCTTTGGTCCACACAAGACCTCCACCAAAGAAACTAAAAGAGAGAACGGGCCTATGGGATAACCCTCCCATAACAGGACACTTCCCCTGGTGCACATGTTCGGTATGTCACCTCACCCAACCAACCAAGGAGATAAAACTACTGCCCAATTTTAAATGGACAATGAGGAGACATACAAATTGCCAAACTAGCCATGTGATCTATATGATCACATGCCCGTGCCAAATGAGATACATTGGGATGACCTGCAGGAAAGCAAAGCAGAGCCTTTGCAAGCACAGGAGCAATATCCACTGCAAAAGAAGTACTACAAAAATGTCCACCCACTATCTTGAAGCAGGACATACTGTTACTGATCTACAGTGGGTCATTTTGGACAGTAATATGGCCAAAACCCTGTTCGAAAAAGAACAACGTTGGGTACACAGATTAAAAACTGACACTGAGGGGCTGAATGATAACATCCCTTTGCTCAGCCTCAATAAATAATCTGGGGTTCCCACACAATCAAAACTTTGAGTGCTGTTCCCCTAATTTCCTGACTCACTATTAAGATGAGTTATATATATCAAGCCTGCTTTCTGAACACTAAGGCATAAATAATTGGCCCGCAAATGAGCTATATATTCATAACTCGATTACCACCCACGTTTGATCAAAAGTTACGACTTTTACAAGTCAGCAGTCTTTCTTCTAAAAATTCGCATAGTATCTCTACCCTTTCCAAACGAAAGCCTTATTAGGAACCAGGAAGTTCACAACAGCATATCCGGGTGAGGAGAGGCAGCGATAGCACAAGCTACGCAGGAGAAGTCACGCCACAGGTATTGGGAGGCATTCCACCGTTAGCCAGTGGGAATTTACAACCCTTTTCTAAATATCTTAATTTAATCCTTTCTCATTCTTCCTCACCTCCCAACAGTTGGGCACCTTCTCCCATGCCCCCGACCCGAAGAAGTGCACATACGCATTTCACCAGGTACGTGCACTTAACAACTACCGTCTAATCCCAACGACTGCAACATCCGGGTCATTATGAACCCAGTTGTGCCAAAACAACCCCGCTATTCCTAATAATTAAGCGCATTTATAATCTTAGCCTTCCGTAACCACTTAATGCGCCACGTATATAGCTCACAGCCATCTATCACACGAGGCCAACAATATTAATAACAACTCTCCGCCGGTATGCTACCACCTCCACCAGGCATGAGAATGAAAGAGTCGACACCATCTTGGAGTGTGAACCTTTGTTAAAGTATTGCCATTTTAAAGCTGTTTAGAATCTATACAGTTTTTAACTTGTTCATTGTTTGTACGCACGTGTTGTGTCTCCCTCTTACCCCTTACCCCCGTCTTTTTTGTATGTAAACATTTTTCATTGCAGGTACAATGCGACCAAGGACTGACTGAAATCAGGTCATTCTTCCATTTATTTTTCACTTTCCCTATCTTTCTGCACTGATCCTGAAGAAAGCCCACCGACCTATATAGGCAACGAGGCTGAAACATGTCGACCGTTTTTAAACACAATATGCAGTGCACTTGAATTCCTAACTATTCAAGAGCTGCACAATATTCAATTACCCACCCTCACTTGGGCTACCCAAATCCAGACCCAATAAAGTCCTACATCTGGCTGTCCCGGTATTTTAACTCACATCTTGAGCACTTCTATCCACGATCACTACTGTTTTTAACCAAGGGTAAATCCTCCAGGCGGAGGTTGCATAAATACTGACCCAAGGATTATGCACACACGTGTATGAAAGCGGGGAGACAACATATACCACTATGACCATCTAAGATACAAGTGTATGAGGGTCTTTTCATTTGTGAGACACCACGTACCAACCTGCATACCCTGGTTACGCAGGACAAGTGATCCTTCCCCTATGATTTACTGTTAAACAAAGGAGACTGACAGGATCAACGCTCTACCTCCCCCCCTTGATTTTTTGTATATATATATATATATATAGATATATATATATATATATATGCATACATATATATATATAGCACAGGACAGAATGAAAAATATATAGATTCACTTAATACTTTAACGACACTCGATAGCAGATAGTCAAGATGTTATTTTAGCCGCTATTCTGCAGTCTCTGGTTATAGTCTCAATATTGATAAGTCAGAGGTAATGCTGCTTAATAAATGTTGTCTCACAGATATGTTTAATAATACGGGTTTTCTGTGGAACTCTTCTACAATTAAATGTTTGGGAATTATTTTTTCTCTCCCTCTATCAAAGATACTGCGCACGCTAACTTAGTCACTTTAAAACATAAGATCCTTACCTTATCCGCTCAATGGTCACCCTTGTACCTTTTCTGGTGGGGTAGATTGGATACAATTAACATGATGTTCTTACCTATTATTCATTTGTGATTGCACATGCTAGTTACCGATTACTTTTTTCAGATCCATTGACGGTCTTCTATCAAAATTCTTATGGAACAAGCGAATAGCTAGAATCTCTCTTTCCAAGCTTAAAAATTCCAAATCATACGGTGGTGTTACTTTCCCTAATTTCACTCGATATCATTCTGCTTTCACCCTTAGGCAGTTTTGGTCTTTATTGGATGGTTCACCTTGCATTTCCCATCCGCTTTGGCTATCTCTTGAACTTTTGCTAATTCTTCCTTTTTCTTTTCTCCAATTTTCTCTCATGGCTCAGAAACCCAGATCTATGTAGTTTCCGTTACTGATACACTATAGCAGTGTTGTTAAAAGATTTATTTTGCAAATGTGTACCCCCTCTCAACTGTTGCTTTTCCCTCCTATTTGGTGTAATCACAATATTACCATAGCTCAGAGGGCTCTTAAATGGTCTCCTCTTTTGAATAATGGTCTTGTGTCCCTTTACCAGATCATTCATGAAAATCGATTCCTCTCTTTTGATAAATTACACTCCTGTTTTTACATGCCTTCTTTTTGGGCTAAATATGGCTCTCGCTTGGATATTTTTCAACAAAGTGTCATTAACCCTTCATCAATTTCTTCTCAATAATCCACCTCTCCCACATCTCCATATGGTTTTTCTGTTGAGGTTAAAGCTTCTTTTATATAAAAACAGTTTTTCTTCTTCAGACTCTGACAGGATTAAATCTAAAATTGAGGAATCTTGGGAACAAGATTTGCAGTCTTACTTCTCCATACCCTAATAAATCAAACTTTGGTACAAATGTCATCATACTTCTCGTTCATCTAGTACAACTCAGACCATGTATTGTTTTTCATAGGTTGTTTTAAACTTCATGTTCTCTTTTTAAAAAGAAATTACTGCCTAACTATAATTGCTGGATATCTTCTTCATATGTTCTTCTTGTGTCCAAAGGTTTTTTTCCTTTTGGTTTGGCACAAATTGTCCCAATTGTTTTCTATTACTGCTTCTTGCACCACTCTTCATGTCTTTCCCCAAGTTGTTTGGATATTTGGTCGGTGATAAGGTTCATGGTATGTTGGTTGATCTTCTGCTGGTGCTGGCCTTTCAAGTTATTACTTCTAATTGGAAACATTCTGATATATTTCATTTCTTGCCTGGTGGAACTTGATTTGTCATAATCATAGATTGGGCACCACCTATTCGCCCACACTGTGCACTGCCATAAAAAAGGACCTGTTATGGTCTTCATTGACTTTCTATTTATCTCAGCATAACACAGTCTCCACTAGAACTGTTGAGGTTCTTAAACCTCCATGAAGCCATAATATGTCATAATTTCTTGCTTTTTCCTTTATATCTTTTATCACACCTCCTTTTCTCTTGTTTTCACTCCTACTGTTTTTTTCATCCCTCTTTCCACCCTGTAGCCAACGTTTGTTTTACATTTTTTAAAATGCTACATGTTATGTATTATGAATTTGTTCCTGTGTATTCACTTTGAGATATGTTTTACTTTATTGAGGTGAATTTAATGTATTGGATTTTGCATTTATTTATCTCTTACTTTAATGATAGTATGCTCAGTGTTGTTGTTAGTTGATTGTGATCACAACCCCCTGAAATTCACTGGTAAAAGCAAAGATTAAAGTGGTGGTATAATTAAGATCTTACTTTATGTTAAAAAAAAGTAAAAATTAAAAAAAAGGTTAAAGAGAGTTTATACTTAGGCCCTGTAATAATAATATGTAAACTATGATTTTAAATCACAAAACAACTGAAATTAAACAGTTATAATTTACTAAACTTGCAAAGCATTCACTTTGTAGATGGATAGAGGGCAAAGCTTGTTTAGTGCAGTGAGCCAAACATAATAATGATATAAGTCTAGGGTTTCTCTGCACTGCTACTCCATGGGATGTGCATACTCAAAGCTCACTCTGGAGATAAAACTGGTTTTATTTCGTAATCAGGAAAAAATGAGAATGCCATAAAAGAGGATCAGAAGTATTGTAAGAAATTTGCCAATTTGACTGAAAAATTATGAATGAAAAACAAAGTCCAAAAAATGCCTTAAAACCAGTCAGCAAGCTAGATCCAATGCTCCAGCTAAAATACACTATGCCTGTTGTTTTTGATGAATTAAATATAGGGTGTATAAAATCTGCAAAATGAGTAGGATGCTGGTTTTGCAGGAGATTCTGAATCCCTGAATTCAAAGCAGAATTGGCTGTCTATAAGTCAAAGGTTTCCACCACCCAGGTTAAGGGGTCTCTTTATGCATCAATATCACAACAAATGTGTTCAACTTACCTAGCTGCATAATATCCATTTCTGTTATGGGTCGCAAGATTTTTCCCAATATTCTTTTGAGAGAAGGATAAAAGGTTACCCCACAGCATTTTTTCTATCTCAGATATCTTTAAAAGATAAAATTGACCTTGGGCCATTCTGCAACATATGTCATTTTAAATGATTAAATAAGACCCATAACTCAGGAGTGTGTGATAGGCTGGAATGGATGAAACAAGTGTAGCAATCAATTTACACCTAACTCCTGCCTTCAAGGAGGTCTACTACAAACAATCTTTTAAAGCCCACACCGTTTATGTATAAAACAAAGGGAGGGAGATAAGTAGTTGTTCTTGGGGTAAAAGCATTGAATACTCTCCCTCGTCATCTCCAGTTCATTCGCTCAGAACCTTCCTTCAGCCAGTCCCTGAAAACCTGGATTTTCAGAGCCACAGATTCTCTCTGCTTCTCTCTGATTTAATTTGCTCATAGTTATGATAGCTGCATCCACCTGAGCTCATGACATTCTTCTGCATAGCACCAAAATGCTCCTGCAGAGTGATAGTCATGCTTTATAAATCATATCCATATATATAATATGTAATGTATATATTCCCCCACCTCATTCCCGCATATACCTACCAGACTTTGCCACTGCATGCTGGGACTTGTAGGCGCTGTCTACCAGACAGGCTACAGGAGGCATACACGCTGGGACAGCATAGGCGTGGGAGGAGCTGCGGTCTGCAAACGAGGAGAGGGCAGGACATTTAAACCTCGACTCACGCCCCCACACACGAGCACTTGCACCTGGCGCTGAAGAGGCAGACCACGCCGAAATGCATCCGCCATAGAGGGTGCGCCATAGAGTAAAATAGACGCTCTGGCTTGTGCAGCATATTAAAGCGCTTTGAAGGATTCCCCTGTTGTGGCCTTTCTCTTTCGTTGAAGTAGCTTTCTTGGATACAATTGAGCGCGCTATCCAGTGTCGCGCTGCTAAAGGCTCACGCTGCTTCAAGTGGCTCTGTTTTCACTGGATTCCGCTTTGCGGTTTGTTGTTTCTCCGGGGTACCGGAATTCACAGAGTCCCCCAACCCAGCGGATGAAGAAGTATGATGGTGTGGAGGTCTACGACGCCACGGGGCAGGTAGGACTTCCAAGCCTGCCCACATCAGAAAGGATTCATTTGTTGAGGGGGGGTGCAGCGTTTGGGGACCCGAGGAAGCGCTGCTGCGCTACAGTGCTCTGGATTTGAAGGACTGTTTGCTGACTTTTGGAGTAATACAATCTTCCCCCACCTCATTCCCGCATATACCTACCAGACTTTGCCACTGCATGCTGGGACTTGTAGGCGCTGTCTACCAGACAGGCTACAGGAGGCATACACGCTGGGACAGCATAGGCGTGGGAGGAGCTGCGGTCTGCAAACGAGGAGAGGGCAGGACATTTAAACCTCGACTCACGCCCCCACACACAAGCACTTGCACCTGGCGCTGAAGAGGCAGACCACGCCGAAATGCATCCGCCATAGAGGGTGCGCCATAGAGTAAAATAGACGCTCTGGCTTGTGCAGCATATTAAAGCGCTTTGAAGGATTCCCCTGTTGTGGCCTTTCTCTTTCGTTGAAGGAGCTTTCTTGGATACAATTGAGCGCGCTATCCAGTGTCGCACTGCTAAAGGCTCACGCTGCTTCAAGTGGCTCTGTGTTCACTGGATTCCGCTTTGCGGTTTGTTGTTTCTCCGGGGTACCGGAATTCACAGAGTCCCCCAACCCAGCGGATGAAGAAGTATGATGGTGTGGAGGTCTACGACGCCACGGGGCAGGTAGGACTTCCAAGCCTGCCCACATCAGAAAGGATTCATTTGTTGAGGGGGGTGCAGCGTTTGGGGACCCGAGGAAGCGCTGCTGCGCTACAGTGCTCTGGATTTGAAGGACTGTTTGCTGACTTTTGGAGTAATACAATCTTCCCCCACCTCATTCCCGCATATACCTACCAGACTTTGCCACTGCATGCTGGGACTTGTAGGCGCTGTCTACCAGACAGGCTACAGGAGGCATACACGCTGGGACAGCATAGGCGTGGGAGGAGCTGCGGTCTGCAAACGAGGAGAGGGCAGGACATTTAAACCTCGACTCACGCCCCCACACACGAGCACTTGCACCTGGCGCTGAAGAGGCAGACCACGCCGAAATGCATCCGCCATAGAGGGTGCGCCCTAGAGTAAAATAGACGCTCTGGCTTGTGCAGCATATTAAAGCGCTTTGAAGGATTCCCCTGTTGTGGCCTTTCTCTTTCGTTGAAGGAGCTTTCTTGGATACAATTGAGCGCGCTATCCAGTGTCGCGCTGCTAAAGGCTCACGCTGCTTCAAGTGGCTCTGTGTTCACTGGATTCCGCTTTGTGGTTTGTTGTTTCTCCGGGGTACCGGAATTCACAGAGTCCCCCAACCCAGCGGATGAAGAAGTATGATGGTGTGGAGGTCTACGACGCCACGGGGCAGGTAGGACTTCCAAGCCTGCCCACATCAGAAAGGATTCATTTGTTGAGGGGGGTGCAGCGTTTGGGGACCCGAGGAAGCGCTGCTGCGCTACAGTGCTCTGGATTTGAAGGACTGTTTGCTGACTTTTGGAGTAATACAATCTTCCCCCACCTCATTCCCGCATATACCTACCAGACTTTGCCACTGCATGCTGGGACTTGTAGGCGCTTTCTACCAGACAGGCTACAGGAGGCATACACGCTGGGACAGCATAGGCGTGGGAGGAGCTGCGGTCTGCAAACGAGGAGAGGGCAGGACATTTAAACCTCGACTCACACCCCCACACACGAGCACTTGCACCTGGCGCTGAAGAGGCAGACCACGCCGAAATGCATCCGCCATAGAGGGTGCGCCATAGAGTAAAATAGACGCTCTGGCTTGTGCAGCATATTAAAGCGCTTTGAAGGATTCCCCTGTTGTGGCCTTTCTCTTTCGTTGAAGGAGCTTTCTTGGATACAATTGAGCGCGCTATCCAGTGTCGCGCTGCTAAAGGCTCACGCTGCTTCAAGTGGCTCTGTGTTCACTGGATTCCGCTTTGCGGTTTGTTGTTTCTCCGGGGTACCGGAATTCACAGAGTCCCCCAACCCAGCGGATGAAGAAGTATGATGGTGTGGAGGTCTACGACGCCACGGGGCAGGTAGGACTTCCAAGCCTGCCCACATCAGAAAGGATTCATTTGTTGAGGGGGTGCAGCGTTTGGGGACCCGAGGAAGCGCTGCTGCGCTACAGTGCTCTGGATTTGAAGGACTGTTTGCTGACTTTTGGAGTAATACAATCTTCCCCCACCTCATTCCCGCATATACCTACCAGACTTTGCCACTGCATGCTGGGACTTGTAGGCGCTGTCTACCAGACAGGCTACAGGAGGCATACACGCTGGGAAAGCATAGGCGTGGGAGGAGCTGCGGTCTGCAAACGAGGAGAGGGCAGGACATTTACACCTCGACTCACGCCCCCACACACGAGCACTTGCACCTGGCGCTGAAGAGGCAGACCACGCCGAAATGCATCCGCCATAGAGGGTGCGCCATAGAGTAAAATAGACGCTCTGGCTTGTGCAGCATATTAAAGCGCTTTGAAGGATTCCCCTGTTGTGGCCTTTCTCTTTCGTTGAAGGAGCTTTCTTGGATATATATATATATATATATATATATATATATATATATATATATATTATATAATATGTATATATATATATATATATATATATATATATATATATATATATATATATATATATATATATATATATATATATATATATATATATATGTATATATGTATATATGTATATATGCAAGAACCTTCTCCACAGGCAAGAAGAAGAGACCACAACAGGGGATGCAGTGGAGGCGTCCTTTATTGCAGGTTAACCAAATTCATCTCTGAGGCGAATGCATTTCGGCGATCTCTGTCGCCTTCTTCAGCGCCAAATGGTTTGAGCAGGAGCTGGGCGTTGGTCAAGGTTTTAATGCCGCTGGCCCCTCCTGCATGATGTCAGTAACCTCCGCCCCCTCAAGCAGCAATAGTTCGTGTTCTTAGCTGATTAACATGGAGGACGCCCCATGCATCTGTACTCCATGTCCCAGAATGCTGTGGACTGCTCTGGGAAATCTGCGAGGGTAAGTGATGAACTCTTTTGCGGGATACTGGAATCAATTAATTACAATGCCGGCGTCTCCTCCGCTCCCCAAACCGCACCCCCACCGAGTCACAGCAAAGCATTAAGCAGGGGTAGATCCGGAAGTCCAGCTCACCCAATGTGGCGTAGAATTACTCCAACACTGCCCAATTGTTTGCCAAATCCAGTGGTGGGTCCCGGTACTCCCAGTAACCTTGGTACAGACATCACCACCGAAGCGGAATCCAAGTATGTCCGGGACCATCTTTTGGTGCGGGGATCTCTTTAAAGCACGACTTGGCACTCGTGCTGAAAATGTATGCAAGAACCTTCTCCACAGGCAAGAAGAAGAGACCACAACAGGGGAGGCAGTGGAGGCGTCCTTTATTGCAGGTAAACCAAATTCATCTCTGAGGCGAATGCATTTCGGCGATCTCTGTCGCCTTCTTTAGCGCCAAATGGTTTGAGCAGGAGCTGGGCGTTGGTCAAGGTTTTAATGCCGCTGGCCCCTCCTGCATGATGTCAGTAACCTCCGCCCCCTCAAGCAGCAATAGTTCGTGTTCTTAGCTGATTAACATGGAGGACGCCCCATGCATCTGTACTCCATGTCCCAGAATGCTGTGGACTGCTCTGGAAAATCTGCGAGGGTAAGTGATGAACTCTTTTGCGGGATACTGGCATCAATTAATTACAATGCCAGCGTCTCCTCCGCTCCCCAAACCGCACCCCCACCGAGTCACAGCAAAGCGTTAAGCAGGGGTAGATCCGGAAGTCCAGCTCACCCAATGTGGCGTAGAATTACTCCAACACTGCCCAATTGTTTGCCAAATCCAGTGGTGGGTCCCGGTACTCCCAGTAACCTAGGTACAGACATCACCACCGAAGCGGAATCCAAGTATGTCCGGGGCCATCTTTTGGTGCGGGGATCTCTTTAAAGCACGACTTGGCACTCGTGCTGAAAATGTATGCAAGAACCTTCTCCACAGGCAAGAAGAAGAGACCACAACAGGGGAGGCAGTGGAGGCGTCCTTTATTGCAGGTAAACCAAATTCATCTCTGAGGCGAATGCATTTCAGCGATCTCTGTCGCCTTCTTCAGCGCCAAATGGTTTGAGCAGGAGCTGGGCGTTGGTCAAGGTTTTAATGCCGCTGGCCCCTCCTGCATGATGTCAGTAACCTCCGCCCCCTCAAGCAGCAATAGTTCGTGTTCTTAGCTGATTAACATGGAGGACGCCCCATGCATCTGTACTCCATGTCCCAGAATGCTGTGGACTGCTCTGGGAAATCTGCGAGGGTAAGTGATGAACTCTTTTGCGGGATACTGGCATCAATTAATTACAATGCCGGCGTCTCCTCCGCTCCCCAAACCGCACCCCCACCGAGTCACAGCAAAGTGTTAAACAGGGGTAGATCCGGAAGTCCAGCTCACCCAATGTGGCGTAGAATTACTCCAACACTGCCCAATTGTTTGCCAAATCCAGTGGTGGGTCCCGGTACTCCCAGTAACCTAGGTACAGACATCACCACCGAAGCGGAATCCAAGTATGTCCGGGGCCATCTTTTGGTGCGGGGATCTCTTTAAAGCACGACTTGGCACTTGTGCTGAAAATGTATGCAAGAACCTTCTCCACAGGCAAGAAGAAGAGACCACAACAGGGGAGGCAGTGGAGGCGTCCTTTATTGCAGGTAAACCAAATTCATCTCTGAGGCGAATGCATTTCGGCGATCTCTGTCGCCTTCTTCAGCGCCAAATGGTTTGAGCAGGAGCTGGGCGTTGGTCAAGGTTTTAATGCCGCTGGCCCCTCCTGCATGATGTCAGTAACCTCCGCCCTCTCAAGCAGCAATAGTTCGTGTTCTTAGCTGATTAACATGGAGGACGCCCCATGCATCTGTACTCCATGTCCCAGAATGCTGTGGACTGCTCTGGGAAATCTGCGAGGGTAAGTGATGAACTCTTTTGCGGGATACTGGCATCAATTAATTACAATGCCGGCGTCTCCTCCGCTCCCCAAACCGCACCCCCACCGAGTCACAGCAAAGCGTTAAGCAGGGGTAGATCCGGAAGTCCAGCTCACCCAATGTGGCGTAGAATTACTCCAACACTGCCCAATTGTTTGCCAAATCCAGTGGTGGGTCCCGGTACTCCCAGTAACCTAGGTACAGACATCACCACCGAAGCGGAATCCAAGTATGTCCGGGGCCATATTTTGGTGCGGGGATCTCTTTAAAGCACGACTTGGCACTCGTGCTGAAAATGTATGCAAGAACCTTCTCCACAGGCAAGAAGAAGAGACTACAACAGGGGAGGCAGTGGAGGCGTCCTTTATTGCAGGTAAACCAAATTCATCTCTGAGGCGAATGCATTTCGGCGATCTCTGTCGCCTTCTTCAGCGCCAAATGGTTTGAGCAGGAGCTGGGCGTTGGTCAAGGTTTTAATGCTGCTGGCCCCTCCTGCATGATGTCAGTAACCTCCGCCCCCTCAAGCAGCAATAGTTCATGTTCTTAGCTGATTAACATGGAGGACGCCCCATGCATCTGTACTCCATGTCCCAGAATGCTGTGGACTGCTCTGGGAAATCTGCGAGGGTAAGTGATGAACTCTTTTGCGGGATACTGGCATCAATTAATTACAATGCCGGCGTCTCCTCCGCTCCCCAAACCGCACCCCCACCGAGTCACAGCAAAGCGTTAAGCAGGGGTAGAGTGATGTCACTGACCATGTCATGAGTGATGTAATATGTGACGTCATCAGCAGTGCATTGCACGCGCAAGTTATAGTGAGTCCAACTAACTATAACGTGGAATTTCATTGGTTTTATATCAGTAAAATTTCCAGCTAACTATAACATGTGTCAAACCTATGTTTTTTTCAGTGAATTTCATAGGTTTTTTAAATGCTACTTCCTAACTATAACGTGTGTAAAACCTATGGTTTTTTCTGTGAATATATATATATATATATATATATATATATATATATATATATATATATATATATATACATACGTACACGCTCCATGTAGTAAGATGGCATTGCAAAGGAGGGAATGACCTAAAAGATTAGAGCATCTAGCTCTATTTATGAATGCAGGATTCTCTTGTGTGTAACAAACAAATTCGAACTCCCACATGTGGTGGTGAAAAGTGTTGTGCATTTTTTCATACCAAACCAAGGAGTTATATTTTTGTCACTCAGGAAAATTAAAGGCAGTCACAGGCAGTGAATTAATCCACGTGGGAGCCATATAATGTGTGAGTCTTCTACCACAGAAAAGGGGCATCTTCTGTTTCTTCAATACTTAATAGGGAGAGTGTGGCTTCTATTGTAACCATAAATCTTTGTGTGGAGATCAGGATTAAATCTGTCACTCTTTTTAATGAGCTGCTAAGGCACTTTATCAGAATTTAATGTTTGTAGCACCCAAGTTAGCTGTGTAATAGCGCGCAATGGAGCTTTTTCAGGTTGTAGGAGATTTAGGTCTTTTTTTAGAAGGTCGAGGGCTGATGACATTCTAGCACTTATAGAGTACACTAATTTAGAGAGTGTTTGCATGCCATAATGAATAATTAAAAATATGGTTTGCATTATTTCTTTTTCAATTTGTTAGCAGGCTTTTTTTCTGAATGTCTTTGTGTTTCGTTATGAATTGTACATTCTGCTGCCAACGGAGAGTGTTTAAATTTAGCTTGGTGTGGATCCAAGAGGAAGTAATTGAAATCCATATTTTCAGTAATTGTGGACAAATGATCATTCACAGCCACAAGGCTGGTGTGTGCTAACCATTGTGGCACAGTTTAGGCACACTGTGAGTGGTGACAGTTACAGATGTATATGTATTCAGTTCAGTTCAGAAATAGTTTATTTTGACCATAAAAGAGCCATAAAAAGGAAGTACAAACACAATTTCATTTGAAAACAGCACATCTAAATTTACAGGATTTAAAAAAATCAGTATCTACTATGAATCTTAAAAGCGGTAAAAAGGAAATTTAAAATACAATACATGATCTCAACTGTTCCTAGGGAGAGTAAAACTCCATTGCCAATTTATAATTCATAATCCCTGCAACAAGTAATAAAGGACGAATGAACTGTTTCCTCTGGGGGTGGAAAGTCTACAAAAGAAAATAAAGTGCAAAGTGCTTTGAGGTGAACAATTATCACACCGACAAACAGGAAGTGAGGCAAACCATGTGACTTGGATAGGAAAAGCATCAAAAACTGTCCTTCTTTCATTTAAGTCAATTTGCAAGTGCAGTACAGAGTCTCTCTGTAGTTGTGAGAGGCGCTCTGGCGTGCCAGTCTTTCTACATATAGGGCCAGCCCGGACATAGCTTTGATTAAAAAAGTGACTTTATAGTGACCGGTGAAACATTTTTTAACATATCTGTTTTTGAATAATACTCTGGGACACCTATATTAGCAAAACACGTTTTAACATACCTAAGGCAGGATATTATCCAGTTTAATGCAATCTGTCAGAATTATTCTGCGGTGAGCAGCCTCTGGATTCTTCCAGGTTTTTATTATTATTATTATTATTATTATTATTTATGGAACTTGTAGAGCGCGCGACAGTGAAAATAGCCAAGTTTTGAGACGGCTACGAAAGAGTGTTTCAGAGGAAGCAAATCTAAGATCTAAGGGGAGGCTATTCCATAATTTAGCCGTCATAACTGCAAAGGCTCTGCCGTCCATTCTGGAGCGACGGAACCGAGGGACAACAATGAGGCGCAAGTTGTTCGACCGCAAAGATCGGGCTGAGTGGGATAGTGCTAATCTTTGCGTAAGTAGTCTGGTCCTGTCCCGTTGAGGGCCCGAAAGGCAAGAGTTAGCATTTTGAACTTGATGCGACTGGCGATTGGAAGCCAGTGTAGTTCTTTGCGGTAGGCTGCAACCGAGTGCCGAAAAGGGATATTGCCAATCAGCCTCGCCGCCGCGTTCTGAACGATCTGTAAACGTTCAATTTGATATTGGGGGCCCCGGTGTAGAGGCTGTTGGCATAGTCCAAATGTGATGTGATTAAGGCCTGCATGACCGTTCTGCGAGCATCTAATGGCAGAAAAGGGAAGATCTTTCGCATCATCCGCAGTTTCACAAAACAGGCAGCAGTGACCTTATTAATTTGGGGACTACACAACAGAGCATCGTCAAACTGCAAACCCAGGTTGCGAGCAGTGTGAACGGGAATGGGGGGAGGGTTCAATACAGTCGGCCACCACAAGGTGGAGGGAATTGTAATTCTTTGATTAAAAAACAAAACCTCCGTCTTGTCAGTATTGAGTCGAAGATGGTTAGACGCCATCCAAGAACATACTTCACCCAGACAGTGGCGAAAACTGGCGAGGCTGGAGTCAGAATGATCTCTAAAAGAAAACATGAGCTGTTTTTAACCACAGCAACAATGGTTGAATCGCTATAAAGTCTTTCACATAAGTCACACCAACTTCCTTGTGCCAGACAGAAACGGCAGAACACTGAGGCACTGAGAGAAGTCTTCTTAGAAACTTGTTCTCTGCTACTTGGAGTGATTTGTAATTTACGTGTCCCCACACCCCGGCCCCAAAGGTTGCTACAGAAAGACTTTTACTCTTGTAGATACATATATCCTTAATTGGCTCATGTCCCAGTCTTTTAGCAAATCTAAAAAAAGCATCAATAGATTTCTGAAATTGCATAATTCTAATATTTAAAACATGTTTCTAATTAAAATCAGCATCAAATGGTATCCCCAGATAGGTAAATATGGAACCTTCTCAATTTCCTGCCCCCCCCCCTTGTTTTGGCATTTTTTGGGCCACATTTCATAATGAAAGATTTTGTGCGATTTAATTTTAGCCCTTGATTGTTCATAAACTCATTAAATTAATCTAACAGCACTTATAGGCCATTTGCTGTCCTGGCTATCAGGACAGCATTATCAGCATACAGGAGAATGGGGATTTGGCATTTATTACATTTTGGTATATCTTTTCCCACCTTTCATAGTTGGTCTCCCAGCCAATTAATGTATAGTAAAAAGAGGAATGGGGCCAGGACACAGGCCTATCTTACCCCAATATCTGAAGAGAATCCTTCCGTCAAATCTCACTGATTGTTATAGCGTACTGAGGCTGAGGTATATCCATGAAGAGTACTGAGCAAGGTGACAATTGCTCCATTGATCCCCATTTCTTAACATTATGGACCATAGTTGGCTACGATTCACTAGGTCAAAGGCACAGGTTAGGTCCATAAACGCTAAGTTGACACAGCCATTTTGTGCTTAACAAAATCCAATCTGCTTGCCTTTAGGAAGGGTCTTAAGACCTGGTTATTTTCTGGTTAGAGCTCTGTTATCCTGTTCTCTGTTTTTTAACTTTTTTGCTGTTATGTTTCTCAGTCTGTTTTCAGGGTCTGTAGCACAAAGCGCCAGGACACTCCTTTGGAGTAGCCGTTGCGCTATACAAGATCCATAAATAACATAACATATATAACATATAACAAATAAAACCAGATTGAAAAATTGATCTACAGTTCCAAGTCCTTTGCAGAAGCCAAATTGGTAGATTGAAAGTATCTGATGTTCCAGTGCCCCAAGTTAGGCAAAATTACCCTGCCCAATATTTTAACCGAACTATCAAGCAGAGAAATTGGGCGATAACAGTGGGGTTTGGTTTTATCCCCCTTTTTAAATATCGACACTATAATAGCTTTTTGCCAGGACTTGACTAGGGGGCGTACTATTGCAGATTTTAAAACATTTGTAATTATTGGGGCCCAAAATTCTGGTAAATACTTATATAGGTCCACAGGAATTCTATATGTTCCCGGGGCTTTCTCTGGGTGACTGTTTTCTATAGCTAATAGTACCTTGCTCCACTGAATTGCTTAGGGCATGGACAACTCCTATATCACAGGGAATTTCTGTGGCCGGCGATAACTTAACTCTCCTTGGCTCAGGGGAAAATAATTCTGAAAAATGGTTAACCCAAGCTCCCACATACAGGCTGTTACAGTAATCCAACCTAGGTGATATAAGTGCCACCACCACCGTTTGCCTGGCTGCCAATGGAAGAAGGTCAAAAAATGTCCTGAGACCTCTGATGATATTAAAACAGGTGCCAATCACTTGAGGTGATTGTTCCTCATCCAATCAAAGGTGGCTGCGAGGCAGTTTTTAAGATTTTTTTCTGCTCGGTACCTCTCTATCCAGCACTAGGATTAGCTGAGTATCATCAGCATACGAAATTGTGCTAATCTGGAAGGATGAGATTAGTTCGATCAGGGGGACCATATACAGGTTGAAAAGTACAGGGCTCAAACTAGAGCCCTGCGGCACCCCTGTCTCCAAGGCTTTCTCTTCAGAGCAAAACTCTCCTAGAACGGTGACTTGCCGCCTTTGATTGAGAAAGTTTTTCAGCCACTCCAGCACCACTCCTGCTATCCCCGATGTTACCAGGCGGTCTATCAATATAGAGTGCGAGACCGTATTGAAAGCCGCTGATAGATTGAGTAAAATCAGGACGGCTTTCTTCCCCTGCTCTATGGCGGCCTGCAAGGTCTCCACAGTGTACAGGAGGGCAGATTCCGTCGAGCGCTGGGCCCTGATCCCTGACTGACTAGTTTGCAGGATATCATTAACCTCCAGAAACTTGGTGAGTTGCTTATTTACGAATGCTTCCGTCAGTTTAAATAGTACTGGAAGTAATGAAATGGGATGGAGATTCGAAAGCGTTGTCAGGTGTGCTAGAGATTTTTTCTGTAGGGGCTTTCCAGCTGCGAGTTTTCATTCCCTGGGAATCTCAGCAGAGGAAAGTGAGGAATTAATGATGCCGTTAATAATAGGGTTCACCATGTCCACTATAGCTCGTAGAAACATCGGGGGCAGGGGTTGAAGAGCAAGCAAGATTTACTAGCTAGTATAGCCTGGCGGGACTCTTCTAGACTGATGGGGCAGAACATTTTAAACCAGACTGTCCTGGAGTCCTTCCCATACACACCATCAGGGGGGATAACACCGGTTGAGGGAAGTCTTTGATTATGTCTTGTATCTTTTGTTCAAAGTATTTGGCGATGGTATTGCAGAGGGTCGATGAGGGCGGAATGTCCTGCGAGAACACTCTGGGGTTCCTAAAACTGTTAACGGATCCTGAAGATCTCTTTTTGTCGGTTATTAGCGGAGGTAATGGCTTCCAGATAATATGCTTTTTTGGCGAGTTTAATCAAGGCATGATACTGCCTCTGGGCTGTTTTATAAATACTGAGATCCTCTGCCTCATAATTTTGGTGCCACCTCCGTCCAGCGCTCTGACCTCACCTAGTTTCTCCTTCAAAGACAGTGAGAACCATGGAGCAGACACTTTTTTGCGTCCGTGTAGGTTGTCTGAGCCGATAGGTTCCACGGGTCCACTGAGTTCAGTGGTCCAATCACAAAAGCGTTTATTGTCAGTTACAGTGTGGCCAGTCATTATAGGTTTACTGTCATTGGCTCTCCCTGGAAGGTCAGGATTGGCAATTATCTTTTTCCAGCCAGGTTGGGCGCACCCACCCGCTTTACTAAAGCGTTTCTCTACACAATTGCCTTCCACTATGAGATCAAATGGGATGAATTTGTGATCTGACCATGTCTGCACACAGGGGGGTTTTAACCTTCAGAGTATCTAAATTAGAGCAGATACAATCCAGGATATGCCCCGCTTTGTGGTAGGATCCAGAGTCAGCAGGCTGAGCCCAAGGACCTTTGTTATGTACCTAAAGCAAACTGCCCCTGAATCTGTGGTAGAGTCTAGGTGAAGATTTAAATCGCCTAGCAGCGTAAAGTTGGCAAATCTGAGGGTAAGATTGCTGAGCACCTCCCCAATACTCTCCAGAAAATCTTTTTGTTGGCCTGGTGGGTGGTAAACTATAGCCCCTGAGAAAGTAAAAGACTCATGGGTCTGCAAGCAAAACCCCATACTTTCTGCCCCTTTTATGTCGGATTGGTGTCGTTACAACGCAGGCTATTACAACGCCTGCTGTTACAACACGGTTTTTACATCACATACCACTACAACGCATAGTGCTTTTAAGCGCTGGATAGTGATTTATTTAATTTACTTTTCCAACTCCAGTCCCCGTGGATAGTAGGGAAGGTGTTGGATAGTAAATTAAATATATTCCCTATCCTAGAGCGCCCCCAGCGCAATGCGTTGTAATGGTTTGCGTTGTAATGGTTGCGTTGTAATGGTAGTGCGTTGTAATAAATGCGTTGTAAGTGATGTTCCCCTTTATGTCTAATAATGAATGTATGGTGCATTTCATGGCATCGCGGTAGATAATTGCGAGCCCCCCCCGCGTTGCTCCTGCCTGTCAAGTCTTTGAATTAGATAGCCTTGCGGAAGGGCCAGTGCGATGTCTGGGTTACACCAGGCTTTCAGCCATGTCTCCGTAATGAAGAGCCAATCAAGTTTGCCCTCTGAGATTAGGTTGAAAATGTGTGACCCGTTCTTACATATTGACCTAGCATTTATGAGCCCTCCCCAAAGGACAGTAGGCCCATTTTTACCTATTGGGGCTTGTTCCCGGGCAAGCACTGTCTTACAATGTCGACAGCAGACTGGTCCTTCCCATTTGTCCACCTTTAGGGTATCATGGCACTGGGTTGCATATTTATTCAGTGATAGTATAAAATCCCTGTTCAGGCCCTGTGTCTGGGCTGGTTGGGCAGCATGATCGGCCCTCCGCCCGGCCGCAGCACTGACGGGCACAGACGGGCTTACCTTTGGTGCGCCCGCTGCGCGCGTCCGCTGCTTGATGGCCCCACGTGAGCTTTAAATAGGAGGCTGGTAACGGTCCTAGTGCAACCACTAGACCGTCACCTCCTCCCAGATGGCCCCCAGAAGCGAGTGTGCTTCACTCCCTCTGTACCGCAATATGCTCCCTCCACACAAACAGCACAAGCTGCGGTGGAACGGGTAGAGAAGAGGTGCCCAGAAACAGTAGGTTCCCCAAATAAAAGCTTTCCAAAATGTGCCTGCTAACATAAATTTCCAAAGAATTAAAACAATGTACTGTACTGAATATTAATCATTCAACAACACAGTCAGAGCACCAAATTTAAAAAAATGCAGATTATGCAGTTGTGCCAATCACAGCTTCGGCAGCGTGTCAGGGGCTTCTGTGTCAGTAATACCGCAGCACGGTAAGTTTCCTTGCACTAAATAGGAGGCTAATAACGGTCCTAGTGCAACCACTAGACCGTCACCTCCTCCAAGATGGCCCCCGGAAGTGTGTGTGCTTCACTCCCTCCGTACCGTGCTATGCTCCCTCCACACAAACAGCACAAGCTGCGGAGGAACAGGGAGAGAATCGGTGCCCAGAAACAGTAAGTTCCCCAAATAAAAGCTTTCCAAAATGTGCCTGCTAACATAAATTTCCAAAGAATTAAAACAATGTACTGTGCAGAATAATATTCATTCAACAACACAGTCAAAGCGGCGAACACACGCGTAACGGGGCCACAAAATAAGCTTGATAGTTAGCTAGGGTTTCCGTAATTAGCTGACACACGCGTATTTATTCGCGACAGAATTTAGAAATACACGAAGTAACTTCAACAAGGGCGACCCGCCCACCCAAGGTAGGCGATGCTCCAAGGCATCTAACAAAGTTTATTCACTTTAGGAGACCATCCGTGTAACAACGGTCTCTTTTTTCAGCAGTGGTAGCGGCCTCTGCGAGTAGGAACCCAAGGCGTGAGCGGGTGAGTAATCTTTTGCGAAACGGTGTGAGAGTCTGTTGGTCATATGGCTGAATGTTTTGTCCAAAAGTGGTCACTGTTCTTTTTCCAGCTCCTTCTGATGTGACTTTGAAACACAATCTTTTGTGGCATACAGGTGGTCAACTTGGACCCAAGATTTTGAGGTATGACTAGAGGCATCAGGGCTCCTTAGCAGATAGGGGTGTCAGGCTCGTAGAACGAAGCCAAACTCAAGTTGGTGTCTCTTTGTTTGTTTTTTAGCAACACTATTGGTCCTGAGGAGAACCTTTGAATTATTGAGGTTCGAAACGCGTCGACCGATCTGGTTCTGGTTCTGGGTCATATAGAACTTCAGATTGGACTGTAAATAGCAAAAGGATTGTTTTCCTGCAACAGATCATCAAATTAATTTTGTTTTACATTGAAAAATTGTTTGTCTGTATTTTTTACTTTTGCAGTAGCATTTTTGACACTGGAACCTATATATGTGTGTATGTGGTTAGTGGTGGTGTATGAATGTTTGGCCAAGAATGAATGAAATGTACAGCGTGTTGTAAATATTTTTTCCTGTTATAGTCACATTTTCTCTCTTTGATGTATGTGTTTATATGTATATAATCGAGATTGTCTCATTTATATTTCCACGCACAATAATATTGCGTAAAAATTCTGAGATGTGTAAAAAAGAGCAATAAAATTGTATGTTTTGCAATAAAATTGTATGTTTTGCAAAGTCAATAGCAGGTTATTATGTTTTGTTCATAACAACCATTGTTCTTCCCTTAAAAATAGTAGGGCAAGCTGATTTTTCCAGCGCTGGCAGTGGTGTTGTTTGTTTAGTTTAGGCTTGCTCAGCCTCGCTGTGTAAAGAGCCAAGACCCTTAGTGTTGTCTTGCTGTTAGAGCGGGTAGGTTGCCCGCGAGGTCCTGTTGGGCAGAGGATTAGCTGCCACAGGGTAAACCTGTTGTTCAATTAGGTTTCCCAAGGTTTGGGCTTGGTGCATGGTTTGTAGTAACCTTTCCCTTCTTCTTTGTTTGTTTCACTGTTTAAATTGTCAGATTGTTTTGTCTATTTATGGTATGGCTGAAAAAGACACGCTTGCGTATAGCGAGGAACATATTCAGAACCTAATAAGAGACCCCCCTGTTTTTGGATCTGCTAACCTTAGTCTTACCGCTTAAACCCAAAACGAGTCGGAAAAACTCATCAGATTTCGTAAAAAACAAATAAGGACGGACCTACACGGTCACTTTCTACTACAACATTTGCGAGCGGGCACGATTCCATCAGGGCTCCAAATCTCCAACATCCCAGTGGTTTTTACAGAGGATCACGATTACAAAAAAGGTTTTAGTGGAATCGAAACTAAATGCAGCCGAGACCTAATGGTCTTAACCATCGAGACTGCGCATAGAATTTCACTAAAGGAGTTGGAGGATATTGCCAATTTGGAGAAAGAGATTCAGGATAACCAATTAATCACGTATGCCAAGGGACTGTTGGAAAAAGTAGAAAAATAAATCTTAGAGTTTAAAGACTTTACAGTGACACAAAAAAGCAACAAATTCGACCTTGATAAAAAGAATTTTTCTTTGGAGTCCACATATCCTTATTTAAACAAAGAGTTTTACACACGCTCTGACTCGCGGTGTTTCCTTCAGGACAATCAAGGACGCTCACGCCGCAAATTTGTAACGTTTTCGGATACATCATCCTCATCGGAAGGTGAATCAAACACGACTACTAGGTTCTATCCGAGTAGAAAAGGTACCCAACAAGATCCGCAGCAGCAACAACAACATCAACAAACGCCTTTTTTAGGTCGAGGCCAACAGAGAGGCAGGGGACGGACGCGGTTTGCGCAACCATGGGAAATGACAACCCGTCGTCAGCACTACAAGTCTTAGAGCAATCCCCCATCTTTAATCTTTCAGACAGAGTGTTAACATCAGCAGAAACAGCATTATTGGCGAAGGGTCTTAATTTTGTTCCATCTAGATTCACAGACTTCGTCAAAAAGAAGTTGGAAATACTGGAGTTCTGTCGGAAGATTCGTTTAAAAACATTTTTCACAGACACACCAGAAGTATGTACAGTGGAAGTCACTGGACTTAGAAAGAAATCTTCCTTTTGCCCATTTGGCTCAAAAATCCCGAAGGAGGTTACAACTTTCGAACGAACCATCTTATCAGGGATAACTGAGATTGAGAAAAAGAGAAGTTATGTCAAACATAATTTACTCAAAAGTGAAAAGGAGGCCTTGTTTTCCATAAAGAATGATAAATCACTGGTGGTTAAACAGGCAGATAAAGGGGAAGCAGTTGTAATTTGGGATGTCAATAAATACAAACCGGAAGTCCTCCGACAACTAGATGACATCAATTGCTGTAGACACATTGGAAAAAATCCCACAATTGTATTACAAAACCAACTTTTCAATATAATCCAAAGAGGATTTGATCAAGGTTTTGTCGGTCCAAAGGAACTGGCTTTCCCACAAAATAAGCATCCTAGAACACCTGTTTTCTATGTGCTACCCAAAATGCACAAAAGCGAAACTAATCCGCCAGGCCGACCCACAGTGTCGGGGTGCGATTCCTTAATTGAACCTGTTGCGAAATACATAGATTTCTTTCTAAAACCGTTCATAGAAAAAATTCCATCGCATCTGAAGGACACCACAGCATTTCTAAATGAAATAGCCATGGTACATTTCGATGACTCTAAGCAACTACTGGTAACGCTCGACGTGGTATCTTTGTATACCCAGATTCACCAAGAACAGGCTCTCGGGACATTGGCTTTTTTCCAGGAAACAAGAGAAAAACCGACGAGAGTCCCCACTGACTTCATCTTGGAACTGGCAACATTTGCTCTCCCAAAAAATGTCTTCACGTTTGATTCTGAATTTTTTTATCAAACGAAGGAAGTAGCGATGGGCTGCCCGTTCGCACCGGAATTAGCGATCCTCTTCATGGGATTATACGAAGAGAAATTTGTGTATAATGACAACCCTTTCAGCGAGTATATTTCAAACTACATGCTGTATATCGACGATATATTCCTATTCTGGACGGGAGTACATGAGGAACTCAACAATTTCGTGGGTTGGCTTAATGCAAGGTCTAATGATATAAAGTTCAGTTGCACTGCATCCAACAAATTCATCACTTTTTGGGATGTTAAAGTGGTACCATGTGAAGGAGGTTTAAGTACCACCCTCTTTCGCAAAACTACAGATAGGAACAAAGCCCTTCATTTCACCAGCAACCACCTGCGTAGCTTAAGACAGAACTTACCATTCTGGCAATTTCTGAGGATCCGCAGAAATTGCTTGGCAAAAGAAGAATATTTCAAACATGCAAATGACCTAAAGGATCGCCTCATGCAGAGAGGGTATCCAAAAAAAATTACTAAAAAACTCTTTGAAAAGAGCATGGTGGACACCCCGGGAGAACTTGCTGGAGAAGAAAATTAAACCAGATCTAAAAAAGCTGGTGTGCGTAACAACATTTTGTCCTGCAGCCCATCAATTGAAAAAATTGATAACATCGAACTGGCATCTGCTGAAAGATTTACATGAGGACTTTGTAGCTCAACCTTTATTCGCTTACAAGAAGGAGAAAAGTGTGGCAAATCACATAGTTCGGGCGGCTCTCCCCATTGAAAAAGCCCCCACATGGAAAAATCTTTTTGGTTTACCACTCACAACAGGGCACCACAAATGTGGTACTTGTACATGCTGCGACGAGACGATAGAAAACTCGGTATTCACATTTGAAAACATCCATTGGACACATGATATGTTTACCAACTGCAAGACCAGGAATGTGGTTTACGCAATTGTTTGTCCGTGCCCGTTATTATACATAGGAAAAACAACACAAGAAGTCAGACAGAGAATAACGCAGCACAAATCAAGGATTCGAAGATCTGTGGAAAATGCACCATTAGTGAACCACAGGGTGTCCAAAAACCATGACCAAATGGATTTGAAATGGACAGTATTGTCTAAAATAGAAAGAGATCCCCGTGGTGGAGATTTGGAATCACGATTAAACCAACGAGAGGCGCTGTTGATATTGAAGTTCAATACTGCTACTAGAGGACTGAATGAGATTTTAGAGATTTATAAGCCGAATTCCTAAAGAACTATTGACCATCATTCAGCATATCATTTGGATATATCATCATAAGTCTAGCTCCACTCGTATTCTTCGCAGGACTGCGCGTATTACAGATCCGCGAGTAAATCAACATTGAATTGCGGGTTACATAAACCAGTCTATCCCCATATGGCTGTAAAAACTACATTTCCCAGTAGCCTTAGCCGGATATTGGCTCATATACCAGAAGCAATCCGCACTGACAACAGTAGCAGTCGAGCAGAGTGAGGAAAGCGGAATAATTCGCATCAAAGAACTACACTAATACGGTAAGGAGGACACCGTAACGGGGCCACGAAATAAGCTCTACAGTTAGCTAGGGTTTCCGTAATTAGCTGACACACGCGTATTTTTTCCAGACAGTATTTAGAAATACACGAAGTACCTTCAACGAGGGCGACCCGCCCACCCAAGGTAGGCGATGCTCCAATGCATCTAACAAAGTTTATTCACTTTAGGAGACCATCCGTGTAACAACGGTCTCTTTTTTCAGCAGTGGTAGCGGCCTCTGCGAGTAGGAACCTGTGGCGTGAGCGGGTGAGTAATCTTTTGCGAAACGATGAGAGAGTCTGTTGGTCATATGGCTGAATGTTTTGTCTAAAAGTGGTCACTGTTCTTTTTCCAGCTCCTTCTGATGTGACTTTGAAACACAATCTTTTGTGGCATACAGGTGGTCAACTTGGACCCAAGATTTTGAGGTATGACTAGGGGCATCAGGGTTCCTTAGCAGATAGGGGTGTCAGGCTCGTAGAATGAAGCCAAACTCAAGTTGGTGTCTGTTTGTTTTTTAGCAACACTATTGGTCCTGAGGAGAACCCTTGAATTATTGAGGTTCGAAACACGTCGACCGATCTGGTTCTGGGTCATATAGAACTTCAGATTGGACTGTAAATAGCAAAAGGATTGTTTTCCTGCAACAGATCATCAAATTAATTTGTTTTACATTGAAAAAAATTTTGTCTGTATTTTTTACTTTTGCAGTAGCATTTTTGACACTGGAACCTACATATGTGTGTATGTGGTTAGTGGTGGTGTATGAATGTTTGCCAAGAATGAATGAAATGTACAGCGTGTTGTAAATATTTTTCCTGTTATAGTCACATTTTCTCTCTTTGATGTATGTGTTTATATGTATATAATCGAGATTGTCTCATTTATATTTCCACGCACAAAAATATTGCGTAAAAATTCTGAGATAAGTAAAAAAGAGCAATAGAATTGTATGTTTTGCAAAGTCAATAGCAGGTTATTATGTTTTGTTCATAACAACCAATGTTCTTCCCTTAAAAATAGTAGAGCAAGCTGATTTTTTCAGCACTGGCAGCGGTGTTGTTTGTTTAGCCACAGCTTCAGCAGCGTGTCAGGGACTTCTGTGTCAGTAATACCGCAGCGCTGCAAGTTTCCTCACACTAAATAGGAGGCTGATAGCGGTCCTAGTGCAACCACTAGACCGTCACCTCCTCCAAGATGGCCCCCAGAAGTGAGTGTGCTTCACTCCCTCTGTACCGCGCTATGCTCCCTCCAGACAAACAGCACAAGCTGCGGTGGAACGGGGAGAGAAGCGGTGCCCAGAAACAGTAGGTTCCCCAATTAAAAGCTTTTCGAAATGTGCCTGCTAACATAAATTTCCAAAGAATTAAAACAATTTACTGTGCAGAATATTAATCATTCAACAACACAGTCAAAGCGGCGAATTTTTAAAAATGCAGATTATGCAGTTGTGCCAGCCACAGCTTCAGCAGCGTATCAGGGACTTTTGTGTCAGTAATATCGCAGCGCGGCAAGTTTCCTCGCACTAAATAGGAGGCTGATAACGGTCCTAGTGCAACCACTAGATCGTCACCTCCTCCAAGATGGCCCCTGGAAGTGAGTGTGCTTCACTCCCTCTGTACCGCGCTATGCTCCCTCCACACAAACAGCACAAGCTGCGGTGGAACAGGGAGAGAAGCGGCGCCCTGAAACAGTAGGTTCCCCAAATAGAAGCTTTCCAAAATGTGCCTGCTAACATAAATTTCCAAAGAGTTCAAATAATGTACTGTGCAGAATATTAATCATTCAACAACAACACAAACTCTATGCAGTTTATCCCCATATGGCGTATGTTTAAAATGATTCAGGAACTGATCCCTCTCGTCACAGATTCCAGGACCCTAGGATCTCAAGTTCCTATATTAAAACTCCCGCCCAAATTATTTGCAGATCCTTTCTATGTTTTTTCTGGGCATAGGTTATGACATCCTATAAGTCACCTACAATATTTGTTACAGTTGGATAAAAAATATTATAACAAAAATGAATTAAAAGCAAATCACATGACTCTGATGTAATAATTAAAAGCAACTGATAGTATTGAGATTCACACAGTTTTCTTATTGCGATGTCTGTCAGTGCCAATGATATGAAATCGACCAAGCCCCCTTTTGCTCTACCACCTCCAGTGGGGATAGTTGATATATGATAGGAGGCAATACCATCAACATGCAAAGGATCCACTGTCCAGGTCTCTTGGCAACAAACAATATGATATTGTTCAATCAAAGCTCTCCAATCAGGATTATCAATCTTAGACCAAAACAATACTAAAACCCTCAATTTGCTTGTTGGACGTGGGGTAATTTGCTGCCGATAGTGCCATAAAATCCTTTGGTAGAGTTCCTTTGCCCTCTAAGTCCATACTTCGCATAGGAAGGTGCATCTTACAACTCTGCCTTATTGTTCATGCAATAGTCATGGACCTACGGGGCTCAATGAAGTCAGACAGTACGACTTCCAATAAGGTAGGCCCATCTGCTAGCCATGGGTGCAGTCAGTCACAGCGGTCCATACCAGAAAGAGGGGCATATCTATTCGTGAAGTGTATGCCTGAATTGCCCTGAGGGATAGAGTTTTCTTGGTCCACCCTATGGTAGAATGTTAGTTCTAGACCCATTTGAGGGGAAGGGGTATAGAAATGGCCATGATGGGAGTGCTAGGATCTAGGTACCCTTAGGTGGTGCTCTCTGTGATTGAAACAGGAGGGATCTCGATATTGATGGCTTATTGAAATTAAGTACCACACAGTCGCCTCCCAGTGTTTTTTGGGTTGGTCCCACCCACCCTACCCTTCTTGCCATAATAATTTGGCTGGTTAACCGAGATCCTCCCCTTGTCAGGCCTGTTGTGTGAGCAGTCAGCCAGTGAAGAGATTTATTGATTAACTGAATCATGGTTTCAAACTGGCCCTCCCTCAAGATGGGAACGTTTCCAAGAACTAATACGAGGGGTGCCGCTAAAGGTATTAAATGCAGCGATTGGTACCTGTTTTGGGCCTGCCCCTCTAAATTTTCCCCTGTTTTGAGATGTTAGCAAACCACCCAGTAATTAAGGCCGCCAATCTGAGACATTACTAGGAGGGAAGAGGGAAGTAGATATAGGTTCCCTCAAATTAGAAGGGTTTCCAATTGTTCGCTCTATGGTGGTGTGCCCATGTGGGTGGAGAACAGGGACAAAGGTACTCAGGCTCATATTATGATGCGTTTTCAGTTGAAGTAGCTGAGATGGATTATCTCCTGCAATTATCAGTACTCTTGGGCCAACCTCCGTCTCACGATAAGTCAACTGTCCTTCTATACCAGAGCGGAAATATTGTGTATGAAGGTATCCCAGTTTACCAAAGCCCTCAAATTTAGCTAGTCTCTCTTCAATCTCTGATAGTTTAAGCTGGAGTAGAGTTAGTAACACAGTGACCAGGGTCTACATTCTTTTCCCAAAACTCCTCTCCACCCGACTGAGAGGACAACATTGCCCAGTCAGAAATTATCCCCTGTTCAGGTTCACTGTGCCCTTTAGGTTTAGCCAAAAAAGACCTGTTTGTGGGTTTATGTTTTTGTGGCCCCACGCTCCTCCTCTGCTTTACTGGTGGTTCATTCATGTTGTCATTATTATGAGACTTAGAAACCCCAACCCTTGTTCATGTGCTGGGCCCATTTGTAGCATCATATGGGGGGATGTCCAGATCTGGTACATGGTGAGGCGGAGTTGGGCTTTGGGCTGGAGTAGGCGGGGGAATTCGCGGGATTCTGCCCAGATTTTGGGGGCCTAGCGATGAGCGGCTCTGCAAAGTCAGTGGGTTCAGTGAGAGTCACCACTCAAGTTCAAGTTCAAAAGACCTTTATTCGAATTCCTTAAAATTCATAAAAGTACCGAACAAAATTCATCAACAAACCATAGTAATATATATACATACAAATAGGAATTAAAAAAAAAAAAAAAAAAAAAAAAAAAAAAAATAAGTATACATGTAACATACCATTCCGTGCAGTGACAGTACAATATATTTCAAAACAATATGCTAAATTTCCATAATAAAACTAACAAAGCTGATTTACCATGCTCAAGGGTTTTCCATCATTTTGCGTGCTCGTATAGCCAGTCTTAAAAAAGAACTGACACGAAAAGTCAATTCATCACTGTCCAAGGCAATTAACATATTATATGAGTCTTGAAGTGTCCGTGGTCTGGATTTTTTAAAATACGGAGTTAAAAACCATTTAATATACACAGAATAAAATTTACAAAAAAATAGAAAGTGCAAATCATCCTGAATGCTCACGCCATCACAGGGGCATAGGGTAGAATCAACACTGTGACAGTGCCCTAGTGGAAATGACAACATGAATTTTACTGTTCCTGCCCTTAAACGAAACAACAATGATCTCTCCCAGCTAGTCATAGGCAGCGAGAGATAGGGCGGTAGAGTCGATCCACACAATCCATTGCCTATATATTTCGTTACAGTTGATTTTTGTGATTCGCTTCTAAGCCTTTCATTATTGTAAAGTGCATATAGTGCATTCTTAACCTGAACTTTATCCTGTAATTCTATGGTTGTAGGATCAGTAAACAAAGTTCCTCTTCCAACTTCATTCAGAGATTTTGAAACTTCAGACAACCATGGAATTCTCATTCCATGGTCGCTACTTAAACAGTCCTTTATAATGTTCTGAGTAAGAGCAGCAGCTTCATTCCGCCAGATTCTGATCCAGAAGAGTGCCGGTCTTGCTCTAATAAAATCGCTAATATATGGAATGTTTAATTCACTATGACAAATGAAGGTGGATGAGGAGATTGGTGCACCCAATACTTTCCTGCAGAAGCGATTCTCCTCACTTTGGATGCAGGGACTGTTTCTTGATCCCCATACCTCTGCTCCATACGTGGCAACAGGTGCGCACTGTAATTTAAAAATCTTTAAAATAGCCCTGGTGGCACCTATTTTCTTTGGGCGTGGGAGACTTAAAACAGAGTTGTTGGCTTTCGAGAACTTGCTCGCGGCGTGGGCCATATGCCCACTCCAAGAGCCGTTCGCAGCGAAAACCAACCCTAGATATGGGAATTTAGGGACAGATATCAATTTATCTGAACCTAACTGTATAGTGTTAAGTTTCCTTTTGCCAGGGCCACAGGACATAATAAAAGATTTTTTAAAATTAACCTTTAAATCCAGATCCTCCATGAACGTAACAAAACTATGTACAAGCAGACGAAGGGCATTAGGAGTGCGGGCCATAAGCACCGCATCGTCTGCATATAAAAGCACTGGAAGTGGTTTCCCTAAAATAAATGGGACATCTGTGGTAACTTTTTTCAGACAGGTGGATAAGCCGTTAATATAAATGATGAACAACAGGGGTGCTAAAACGCACCCCTGTCTCACCCCCCTCCCTATCTCAATGGCTCCCGATACCTCTCCGCCCATCCCGATACGTACCCGTGCTTTCAGGTCAGTATGGAGATAGGCTAGGAAATTTACCAGAGTGTTATCAAGACCATTAGTTGAAAGAATGGACCAAAGCTTTGATCTATTGACAAGATCAAAAGCGGACGAGAGGTCCATAAATGCAAGGTAAGTGGGGGAGGAGCGGGCGGCACTGTATTTGTCAATTATCAGTTTTAAATTTAGGCATTGCTCCACTGTTCCTACCCCACTACGGAACCCCATCTGACATGGATCTAAAAGGTCAGTATCATTTGCCCAGTCCAATATTCTATGAAAGATTATACGACCCAAAACTTTTAAAGTATTGTCCAAAAGGGAGATAGGGCGATAGTTCGCGGGATCAGACCTATCTCCCTTTTTGTAAATAGGGACAATAATGCTGGTGGTCCAGGTAGTTGGCATGGCTGTTTTTGGTAAACTATTAAAGACATTAAGGAATATGGGTGTCCACAAATCAACATCATATTTAATGATGTCAATAGGGAGACCATCTGGTCCGGGTGCCTTATTTCCCAGACTCTCTTTTATAGCTATTCTAACTTCATGCTCTAAAATTAATAGACCACCTGATTGGTCAGGAGTAGGTGGAAAATACTCCTCTGTAGGGGCTGCATAGATGCCAGAAAAGTGGGTCTCCCATGCTGTACTTGTTATGTTACAGCTAATTTGGGTAAGTTTCTTTCCCATTTCCCGTGTTTTTCTGACAGCTGACCAAAATGGGCCGCTACCACCCAAGTTTGCACTAATTACCAAAGAGTCCCATTGGTCGGAAAGTAAATTGGCCTTCCGTTCTGATATTTTAGCTTTGTAGTGTTTCCTAGCTAATTGAACGGTTGCTTTACACCTAGGTTTCATAGAGAGAGCCTTTCTTAATTCTCTATTTGCCAGGGAACATACCGAGTCGAACCACCTTGGCTCTTTACCTTCTATGGGTAGTGGAACAGACAAAAGAGTTTTGATGGCTGAACACAAGATTTCAAAATCAGCAATTAATTGATCATAGTTATTACTTGGAGCTTTACAAGAATCAATCAAATGCGGGTATAGCAATTGTACATTTGTTAAAATAGCCTCACAATTTACTCCCCTCCATTTTAACCGAAGGCCATCAATTGATGGGGTAATGTCCCTTGCACCATTTAGATTTTCAAAAATCGGGCTTGGGGCAAGATCCAAAATTACAACCAGTGGATTGTGATCGCTAAGGGGTGTTTGTACCACAGAAGTTTTTACTATACAATCTGTTAGCAGTGATGACGTAAAAACATAATCAATAGTGGAACTACTGTTCCCACCAGTATATGTAGGAGCGTAATGGGAATCATATTTATGTCCTACACTCAAAGCATCATCTAAATCAAATTCAATGAGGAGTTTGGACAATTCAGAACCCCTGCGCTCTGCTGGGTCAGAGTAAGTTTGATTAACAGATCCAGCGCTCACTGCTAATTTTGCATTGAAATCACCCCCTATTAAAATACATGACTTTTTGTCTGCTGCGAGGGAACATTCCAAATTTCTTAAAACTTTAGATAGTGCCAAAAAGTTCTTGTTCGGTACATGATAAAAATCATTGTTATAAAAATTTATTAAATAGATTATGGTCTTTGACTTCAACTTATACTCAAGAATCTGGATGTTGGGGTTTACCGGACCATCGTACTGCAGGTTTTTGATTGTACCACCTGCAAGAATCTTGATCCCAACAAAAAGACCACCCACCGCTCGGCCAAAGCATGGTTTGGGCGATGTTAGACTGAAGCAGTGATAGCCCTCAATATACAAATTGCCAACAGCCCATGTTTCCTGAAACATAAGAATATCCGCATCATTGATTATCTTAATCCATGCAGGGTCCGATAGTTTGGATTCTAGTCCTGCGACATTCCAACTTAAGATTGATAGCCCATGAGTGTTGCGATGGTTAGCTGACTTAACCCTAGTACAAATACTCCCTGCTTTTTCAGAAATGATATTAACAACTGCAGGTTGATTGCCATCAACAGGCATTAATTCCAGGATTTCTACAGTGTCAACTGAAGCCTGAGCATGTACAACCGGAACTAAATGTCCCTCTGGTGTGTTGACTATAGTTAGGCTATCAATATCTTTTGTTGGCGTTATGTTCAGTCAATCCTGGTCATCTAAGTTGGAAAAATAATCAAAACGATTATGGGTAGGGATGTTAAATATTGACCTTGCTTCGAATGACGGTTGAAACGAATAAAGGTCAAGGGCAGGATAGGATCCATCTCTATAGTTAGATTGCTGCATGTTTGGGAATTGAAAGTGATGCGGAGGGTAGCTGGGGGGTACTAACATTGACATCTGGTTTGGCATCCGATTCCGCCAATTATTATGGCCGTTCAAATGACCAAGGTCCTGATTTTGTAAGAAGAGCGGTGATTTGAATCTTGCACCAAAATTCAAATCTTGATAGGTAGTAATAGGATTGCTCTCCATAACTTGGTTCTGGGGTATCAAATGTCTGTAAAAATAGCCTAATGGAAGGAGTGTAGTATTAAATTCCCGAGTTGAGGGTGATGGGGCGTTTGCTAATGTTTTCTCTGCCCACTGTGGATTTTTGAAATTTATTGTAACACAGTCACCCTCAAACTTTTTCCTAAGTGGGCCTATCCAACCCACCCGCTGAGTATTAATAATTTCTCTTGCACCTTCTATTGGGAAATTGCAATTTGCAATTAACCAATGTAAGGTTTTATTTTTGAGAGATGTGGGAGTTTCTTCTTGGTCCTTCCTTAATTTAGATACATTAACTAGAACAAGGACATAAGCCCCGCATTCTGGTGGTAAATTAATGCGTGAAGGAGCCTGTCTAGATGTTTTTTGTAATGGTTGGGCCAGGATGGAACCACCTCCGGAATTCGGGGGCTGGCCCACCGTTGGGACGTTTACATGTTTTGTAATATTATCCTTCGTTATTACTGGGGCTGCCTTGTTACATCTGGCTATTGGTTGACTGACACTTATCCCCTTCGGTGGTATCAGGGCAGGTTTGGATGAATTGGCTTTATTTGTGGATGGTACTTGAGAGACATTCAAAACGGGACCTACTGCTTTAGGAGTAGGTTGAATTGCATCCTTTGCAACGGTTACTTTAGCTAAGCTCTTAATGGGCGTAGTTAGTTCTGCTAGATGCTTTTCTATCCGGCTGAGCCTGCTTTCAATAGGGGATAGATAAATTCCAAGAAGTTCACCCAGTTTTGCCAATATATAGTCGTTCACTAATTCAGTGGGGTCGATCATTTTACCATCCTTTGCTACTGGCCCTTCCTGTTGTTCCGTTTCTTTCCCTTTCCCAGCATCATAATCATCTCGATCATTAGCTATCTCCACAGTCCTACTTATATTTGAATTGGGGTTAATACTAGTTTCTTCCCCTTGATGTTTGCTGACCCTAGGGGCTTTAGACGTAGATGCGTTTTGATTGTGTTGTAATTTTTGGATGGCACCCTCACGTCTTCCCCTTAATTCCCTAGTATTTTCTACTGATATAATTTCAGGTGAGGGGGTCATGTGTAGGTCAGGAGTCTTTTCCAAATCTAAGCTGATGTCTGTATCGGAATCTATGAGGGGAATGGAGGCAGATAGATTTACTTCATTGGGGATGGTGTGGATATCAACGCAAGTGTTTAGTAAAGGTCTATTATTAGTGGGCAAAACCTGGATAGGAGTAGTTGCAGAAGCAATAAGTCCCAGAGAGGAGCGTCTTGCATGAGCAAGATCTTGTGAGACCCTACGTTCCAAAAGGGATATACCCTGATTTATGGCATCGTTGGCTTTAATTATAAAGTTGTCAATAGGGCCTGTTTTGCTAACTTTGCTGCTGCCCCCGGCAGCTGCAGTTCTACTGCGACTTCCCCTTGTAGACATATTTTTACGGTAGGTAGAAGTAGCTAAGGGTATTATCACCCCGTAAATTCGAAGGTATAGAGACTCAATCAAACAGTGCAAAAAGTGTACAAGTTAGCAAGTACCAGATGCCTAGGGCAAGATATGCGTAGTCTCACAGTCTATGAATCAATAGCAACATGTAGCTGATAAACAGTCTGGTTTTCTCCCGTTCCAATAGTCTTTTGAATGGTTGGACAAACACAGAGTCAATCGTGAAAGAACTACCAAATACCTTGTGTTGATAACAGCGTTAGGGGACTGGACCCGTCCCGTCCTCCTCCGGCCGCTGACGGCCTTAGACGGCCCGCCCTCTGCCCGGGCTCCGCCCGGCGACTCCCGCGCGCGTCCCGCGATGCGGGAGGTGTTCCGCGCTGATAAGCGCTGGCAGGCGCTGCGTCAGCGTCACTGGAGCGCCGAGGTGCCGGGGCTGCTGGGGATTGTAGTGCTGCGCTGGCCGTTCCCCTCACGGCGGTAGGAAACTGGTGGTGGCCGTTCCCCTCACGGCTGGATTAACCTGGGCGTCGGCCGTTCCCCTCACGGCACACAGGTAGGTTTAAAGGCGTCCCCGCTCCCTGCTCGGTGATCCGCGCTGATAAGCGCTGGCAGGCGCTGCGTCAGCGTCACTGGAGCGCCGAGGTGCCGGGGCTGCTGGGGATTGTAGTGCTGCGCTGGCCGTTCCCCTCACGGCGGTAGGAAACTGGTGGTGGCCGTTCCCCTCACGGCTGGATTAACCTGGGCGTCGGCCGTTCCCCTCACGGCACACAGGTAGGTTTAAAGGCGTCCCCGCTCCCTGCTCGGTGATCCGCGCTGATAAGCGCTGGCAGGCGCTGCGTCAGCGTCACTGGAGCGCCGAGGTGCCGGGGCTGCTGGGGATTGTAGTGCTGCGCTGGCCGTTCCCCTCACGGCGGTAGGAAACTGGTGGTGGCCGTTCCCCTCACGGCTGGATTAACCTGGGCGTCGGCCGTTCCCCTCACGGCACACAGGTAGGTTTAAAGGCGTCCCCGCTCCCTGCTCGGTGATCCGCGCTGTTAGCTCTATCTCATGGCTAAGTATTGACTCAGCCCTTGAAATGAAGGCATCCAAAGTTCCCACTACTTCTGTATGGTTGATGCAGCCTTTACGCTTGCTAATTATGGAAATCAATACGTTTTAACAAATGCCTTGGGGGAATAATGGTAGTCTATGGAGATAACAGGGTGCCTGAAGGCTGGAAGTTTCTCTCTCCGTAGGGCCAGATGTTAGTGGGGGGCCCAGCCAAGCCTCCGACAGGCGTGGATGAGCCCGCCCTTGGTCCGGGCGCGCCCATGCATGTCCAGCACAGCGGGTGCTTTGAAATGCTTTTTAAGCGCCTCCAGGCGTGAAAAGGGCAGTGTTGGCGCTTCCTGTTGCTAGGAACTATGGGGTTTGCAGTCCCCCCACAAGGAAATGCTGTCCGGCGTTGTCGGCTCCCGTGCAGTAGGTGCCGCAAAATGCCTTTCAAGCGCCTCCAGGCAGGAAAAGAGCAGCATCGAATCCTCCTGGGGCTTGCAGTCCCCCCACACGGAAGTGCTGTCAGGCATTCTATATTTACTATACCTCTGGTCGGGATGATTAGCTAAAGGAGCAGGAATTGGGGTCAAATTAGAAAATGTATAGCTCAATATTGATTGGCTATATGGCTACACCTTCTGGCTGTAACATGGACACAGATATTACATTGTTTTACATAGGTTTTAGTCTGCTTAGATACATAAGGCCACCAGTATCTTTGCTGCAGAACGCTACTGTGGCACTCATGCCAGAGTGGGTAGATGCTAATGCTTCATGTGCAGCTTTAGATAGACAGATTTAAAATAAATATATTGGATTAGATCTTCTGCTACTCCAGGAAAGGAAATCAGGGGAGTGTTACATTGACTACTGGAGTAGGGGTATTTACAGGAAAAGTCACCAGGAGGCTTCGCATCTTTACCTGTTCCTTGTATCACTGGCAATATGGTTGAATTGGGGTTGAGATCTGGCTACTGCTGATACTTTAAAAGTACGAACCGCTGCCTCTTTGGCTAAGTCGGCTGTACAATTACGGTTACCATGAATTCCTTCACTTGTATGGGCCTTGGTACGGTGCAGAGCGGGAATATCGCCGGGAAAATATCGCCTTACATGAATTTCGCCGCAGAAATATCGACATGAAGAAATATCGATGTAAAAAATATAGTTTGACAAGAATATCGACAGACAGGTAAGAAATATCGATAACAATAATAACAATAATATAGTAGAAATAAATATCATTTACAAAAACATAGTTTACAAAAATATCGTTAATTAAATAATTATAAGTAATTTAATGTTTTTAATGAGTATTGTTAATTAAAATAGTATATTTTGTAGAATTTTATTAGTGAATAATGTATTTTATGTTGAATTTAGTGTTAAAAGTTCTGTAGCTGGTTGTGGGTTTATAGGGGAATAGGGTGGGAAGTAATTTATATATAATTAAATAATTGATGAATTAAAAATTTAAATTAATATAAATATTTTAATAATTATTAGTTAATTAATTTAAATTGGTTAATTGATAATTAATTATGGTAATTAATTATGTTAATTATTTTTAGGTGTGTGTACTATAATATTTAATAGAAAATGTAGTGAAGTAATTACATTTTATTTGAATAAGTAATTAATTAATGATTATTTAATTATAATTAAATTCATTTCAATTTTACAACTAATAAATTATTTTTTGTTGTGTAGTGGTGTTTATAAGTGTATATGGTGTGAAAGCTGAAAAATAATTATTTATTTAAAAAATTAGAAAATACAATACTAATCAATAAAAATGATTAATTATTTTTAGGTGTGTAGGTGTTTGTTAATAATAATATATTTTAATGTATATATTAAATAAGTTTATAAACTAAATTAAATGTAATACTAAATTTGACAGATGGTGTTTTTTTTTTTAGTTCTGGCATTTTCCCTCCTGTTGCACCCTCTGGAGTGGGAATAGTAATTATTACCCCTACGCTATCCAGCGCTTTCCCTACTGTTGCACCGTCTGGAGTGGGGATAGTAATTATTACCCCTATGCTATCCAGCGCTTTCCCTACTGTTGCACCCTATGGAGTGGAAATAATAATTTTTACCCCTACGCTATCCAACGCTTTCCCTACTGTTGCACCCTCTGGAGTGGGAATAGTAATTTTTACCCCTACGCTATCCAGCGCTTTCCCTACTGTTGCACCCTCTGGAGTGGGAATAGTAATTATTACCCCTACGCTATCCAATGCTTTCCCTACTGTTGCACCCTCTGGAGTGGGAATAGTAATTTTTACCCCTACGCTATCCAGCGCTTTCCCTACTGTTGCACCCTCTGGTGTGGGAATAGTAATTATTACCCCTATGCTATCCAACGCTTTCCCTACTGTTGCACCCTCTGGAGTGGGAATAGTAATTTTTACCCCTACGCTATCCAGCGCTTTCCATACCGTTGCACCCTTTGGAGTGGGAATAGTAATTTTTACCCCTACGCTATCCAACGCTTTCCCTACTGTTGCACCCTCTGGAGTGGGAATATTAATTTTTACCCCTAAGCTATCCAGCGCTTTCCCTACTGTTGCACCCTTTGGAGTGGGAATAGTAATTTTTACCCCTACGCTATCCAACGCTTTCTCTACTGTTGCACCCTTTGGAGTGGGAATAGTAATTTTTACCCCTACGCTATCCAATTCTTTCCCTACTGTTGCACTGTCTGGAGTGGGAATAGTCATTTTTACCCCTACGCTATCCAACGCTTTCCCTACTGTTGCACCCTCTGGAGTGGGAATAGTAATTTTTACCTCTAAGCTATCCAGCCCTTTCCCTACTGTTGCACCCTTTGGAGTGGGAATAGTAATTTTTACTCCTACGCTATCCAACGCTTTCCCTACTGTTGCACTCTCTGTAGGTGGAATAGTAATTTTTACCCGTACGCTATCACGCGCTTTACCTACTGTTGCATCCTTTGGAGTGGGAATAGTATTTTTTACCCCTTCGTTATGAAATGTTTTAACTAATAATATTTATAATATTTTAAATAAATGTATGTATTATTGTTGTTATATAATTTTATGTGTTAAATATATGTAACCAATTATTACGTTTATAATGATAAAGTGTAGTTAATTAGTAAAAAATAGTTAAAATATTAAAGTAATGTAAAGTCTTTTGTTAATAGTACTTATATTAAATAATTATTTAATGTAATTATAATTAATTTACAAAGTCGATATTTTTAGCATCTATATTTATTACATCGATATTTTTGAGTCGATATTTATGTACTTACCTGTTTAGGTATAGGGTGTCGATATTTATGTAAATTATATTTATACAACTATATTTTTTACATCGATATTAGTGTAATCGATATTTAAACACCCTACCCTTGGTACAGTGAACATTGGCCAAAGGATGCTTTTCTTGGAATATAACTACCTTTCTCCACAGCTGTTAATTTTTTATAGGTTTCCATTTTAAATTTCTGAATACATTCAGCTGCCAATGTGCTAATTCGACATTGAACCCTTGGACATAGAAAGATGATTGTTAGCAATTGGGTTGCTGGTTGATTGGGGTGTGAGCCTTGCTCAAGCAGCAACCAGACTCCTAGTCAGAGTAAGGCACAAGCAAGCCACTGATTAACCTATGCTCACCCCCTGATAGCTAGGTGCAGAACAATCAGGGATAACGTAGATGAAATGCATAAAGTATTTATGCAACACTTCAAATGGTAAACAGTGACAACACCACACAAGCTAAGCTAATCCCATACTAAGTTGGGCAAATAGAGCAAAGTTTAATATATAAAACAAGTCCAGAAAGACAAAAATCCAATTATTAGATCTGGAGATATAGAACTTTAAAGTTTATAGTGAAAATAGCGCCAGAAAGCACAAATCACTTAAGGGAATATCCGGTCTAACCGGTCCAGGACAAAGTTACAAATTCAGGACAACTGCGATCGAACATGGGCTGCCTACTGGTACCCATTTAGGCCCACTGAACAAAGTACCTTAAATTCTGGTGGTGGAGCATTGCGTGGATCAGTGTCGAAGATGCTCCGCACAGCCAAAGCGATGCAGCGGCTCCAGGATGCGGCTGGACTGCAGTGCGAGGTCCTGTTGCTTCTCCATCAAGTATCCCGTTGATGGAGCTGGCGATGCCAAGTCTGGCATCAGAGTGTGGTGCACAGCTGGTGATGCCTTGGGTCAACGAAGCTGCAATGCTGTGATGCTGAGTCCAGCATTGTCATTGAAGCTTGGGACAGGACACAGTCTTTTCAGGTGTTAGTGAGACTAGGCCCAGTGCCCCTAATCCCATCAGTGATGACCCATTCAGTCACACCTAAGCTTACATTGTGTGTGGCTGTCTAGGAGGACTACACAAAGCCCATCTGCCAACTACACCCAGCCATGTGACTCAGAGACAGGCTGCAGGCACTAAATTGTTACGGTGAGGAAATGCCAACTTTCTTATAGTGATTGCAGAATTGCAATTTAAAATCTGGCTTCATCATAAGTTAGTATTTTAAGATTGCGATTCCAAAGACGCAAAACTTAGATGGAGTCATTTCTTCCCATTTGAAGTTATACTTACAAAATGTAATAAGGAATTTCCAATGTTATACTTTGGGAGAGATAGGCCTCGCAGTAGTGAAAAATGAATTGAAGAGTTTTTCACTACTGAGCAATTTAAAGCTGAAAAGTGCATGTCTAACTTTATAAACTCTGCACCCATCCCTTGGGGCTGTCCAGTGCCTGCCTTAGGGATGACTTATGTGTATTAAAATAGAAGGTTTGAGCCTGGCAAAATGTATACTTGGTCAGGTCGACTTGGCAGGCTAAACTGCATGCACAGGCTCTGCAATGGCATGCCTGACATATGCTTAAAGGGCTACTTAAGTGGGTGGTGCAATCAGTGCTGCAGGCCCACTACTTGCATTCAAATTCAAATTCAAAACAAGCTTTATCCGATTTTCAGAGTAAAATCATAAAAGCACAATAATACAATAAATACATTTAAGCAAAATATAAACCATAATAATCAGGCAGGCCCACTACGTGCATTTAGTTTACATGCCCTGGGCAAATGTAGTGAACTTTATTAGGGACTTAAAAGTAAATCAATGTTAAAATGTTTTAGGAAGAGAGTAGAAACACTTTAGCACTGGTTAGTAGTCGTAATGTGCAAAGAGTCCTAAGGCCAGAAAAAAATAAAGGGTGTAATTATGATGTTGGGCAGGTCCTTCCAACATCTGAGGCAGCGGTATGACCACCGGATTAGGAGACCAGCGAATCGAGCACATCGAGTAGAGTGTAAAGACCACCGCGCCTCCAACAGGGGAGCCTGTGGGGCGCCGGTTGGAGCCTAATACCTACAATCAAGGCGGTGCCTGCTGAGACACTGCTGTAGGGTTTAGGATGTCAGTTTCAGTCAGTTTTTATGGCGGTCCGACCGCCATGGAAAGCCTGTCAGAAAGTGACTTTGGGAGGCAACTGCAGGGCCGCATCGCCTGTGGGCCTCTGCTATGTGGCCTGGGGGGCATTTGTAGTGCCCCCAAACATCCATGCACCCTGTGCCAGGCACCAAAAGGTGCATGGATGTTTAAAAGATGCCATTGTCCACTGTGACTTGTGCTGCTGCCCTTTTCCAGACCAAGCACAAGCCGCAGTAGAAAATGGCATTTTTACGACTGCCTGCACTACTGTTGTATCATAATTGGGCTGTCGGGCAGCAATTCCTTGTTGAGCGGTCTTGAGCCTGAGACAATGGTGATCGAACTCTTATCCGACCACCTTCATAATGAGGCCCCAAGTCAGTAAAAACAGGAGGGTCGGAAGCAAAAAGTTAGCGGGAAACCACACGAAGAATTCCAGGTCCAAAAAATGATTCTAACACTATAATTGTGGGAACTGATGGATCAGCCTTCTGTAGTGTATGCATCAAGGCATGCATTTCTGCAAGCTGTGCAGTGCAATTACATAGAGTTTTGCTGTTGCAATCCGACTGAGGGGCATTGCAAGTCTACACGTTGACTGAGGAACTCACCGCTTGCTGTAGGAGACCAGCTGCTCGCCTTATCTCGCCTGACGAGTTCTCCCGCCGCTGCACTGATACCATCTGCGGTCGCTGCGAGGAGAAACTCGCTTTCCCAGGGGCCTCTGCACCGGCGCTCCAGGAACGCGTCATAATCTTGCGCCTGGAGGCGCTACAAAGGAGGGGCTCGCCCGGCCAATAGTGGCTGTTGCAATCCGACTGAGGGGCATTGCAAGTCTACACGTTGACTGAGGAACTCACCGCTTGCTGCAGGAGACCAGCTGCTCGCCTTATCTCGCCTGACGAGTTCTCCCGCCGCCGCACTGATACCATCTGCGGTCGCTGCGAGGAGAAACTCGCTTTCCCAGGGGCCTCTGCACCGGCGCTCCAGGAACGCGTCATAATCTTGCGCCTGAAGGCGCTACAAAGGAGGGGCTCGCCCGGCCAATAGTGGCTGTTGCAATCCGACTGAGGGGCATTGCAGGTCTACACGTTGACTGAGGAACTCACCGCTTGCTGCAGGAGACCAGCTGCTCGCCTTATCTCGCCTGACGAGTTCGCCCGCCGCCGCACTGATACCATCTGCGGTCGCTGCGAGGAGAAACTCGCTTTCCCAGGGGCCTCTGCACCGGCGCTCCAGGAACACGTCATAATCTTGCGCCTGGAGGCGCTACAAAGGAGGGGCTCGCCCGGCCAATAGTGGCTGTTGCAATCCGACTGAGGGGCATTGCAAGTCTACACGTTGACTGAGGAACTCACCGCTTGCTGCAGGAGACCAGCTGCTCACCTTATCTCGCCTGACGAGTTCTCCCGCCGCCGCACTGATACCATCTGCGGTCGCTGCGAGGAGAAACTCGCTTTCCCAGGGGCCTCTGCACCGGCGCTCCAGGAACGCGTCATAATCTTGCGCCTGGAGGCGCTACAAAGGAGGGGCTCGGTCGCAACGCGGGACGCGAGCGGGACGCCCGGACGAAGCCCGGACAAAGGGCGGGCCGTCTGAGGCCGTCCGAGGTTGGCCAAGGTTGGGTTGGGCCTGGTGTCTTGGTTAGATCGGATATATACATAGTTGCAGTTGTTGCTCACCTCGGACAATATTATTTTTGTGCTTCCAATTGTAACTGTTGTGCTTAGTGAAATATGCCTCCGAAAAAGCAAGCTACTCCTAATAACACTATCGACAACTATCTTGTACAAGTTGTAGAAAGAATCAATAGTGATAGGAGATCCTCCTTGGGAATAGATTCATCCACCCAATCTCCCCTCATTGATATCGAGTCAGATGATCCTTTTGCGCTTCAGATCAATAGTAGCTCAAATGGTGAAATGCTTGATTCTCTTCCTGATACTATTGTCATCCAGCCTAGTGGTATTGTTGCTGGTATTGAAGACAATAGTGTTAATGAAGCTTTGATAGAGATATCCACTAGCATTGAGTCCCAAATCTCCCCTGCAGCACCCATTTTAGCCCCGAGGTCTAATGGGGAAAACCAAAAGCTTATGGCAAAACGGGAGGGTTTAAGGTCAGCCAAGAACAAAGTAGCAAACCTTCCGAGGAAAGTCTCAGAGGAAGAGGAGGTTGATCTGATTAGTGAGGCTTATGTTACACTTTCAAATGCCCAATTTAACAAACTACTGTCATTGATGGAAACAAAAATCAAAGGTGTAGTTAAACCTCTGGTCAGTAAAATAGATAAGTTAACCTTCGAGGTTAACCGATTAGAAGGTTTATTAGAAAAACCCCTGGGTGAAGTAGGTAAACTCCCGGAAATTGTTTTTTCTAGGATTGAGTCTACTCTGAGCAAACCAGTCACTGTAGTTAATAGTGGATTCATCCCTACCCCTGCATCAAATCCTCTAATGGCACCCAAGATTATCTTCCCTGGTGATGCTCCTAATGTGTCGATTCCGGTTCCCGCTGCTGTTGACCCAATCATTGAGAAAGGGACTTTTGAGCTTGTAGTTGAAGCTTCCCCATTGGTACATGTCCTTGCTAACGTCCCTCCCTTGGCCCAAGGTGAACACGAAACTACATCTTCCTTAATAAATAAATCTCTATCATGGTTGACCAACAACATGGTAATTTCTCCATGGGGTAAGCAGCAACTCTCGGAAGAGCTCGTAAATGCGAGAAGGGTTCAGTGGATTGGGGACAGGGTCAAAAAGTTTAAAGGGGAGTGTGTTGTCCTTCACTTTTCTGACCCAGGGGTTTTGCCTAATATCTTGCCCAACATTTTACCACCACAGCGGAGATCAACCTCAATTGTTCCACTGACTTTGGACTTCTTTTACCCAAGGAAGGGAAGTGGTCCGAATTCAAGTATTCTGAGAACCAAATGGAACATTGTAACCAAGAGGGGGAGGAAGGATGTTGCCTCGGTGGACTGGGGCTTGGGGTTGGAAAATCGTTTCTCTGCATTATCAAACTTGAATGCTTGTGACTGACAACCATCTATTTGTAACACAATGCCACTGATTGTCTGTGATGAAAGCATTATTGGTGAGGCCAGCTACTTAACTAAAGATCGTACTAAGGGGTACTCCTTTGAGGATCTAGCAGGCCCATCCAATGGAAATATTAATTCTAATGATATTGGTGGAAAGATGATGCATGAGACTATTACACGCCCTAGTTCTGTCATGATAACTAACACAGGGAATCTTTTGTCTTGGAATGTGGCTGGACTATGTTCCAAGTTGGATTGTGCTGACTGGTTTGGATTTATTAATAAGTACGATCTTTGCATCTTCCAAGAGACATGGGCGTGTGACCCTGTCTTTGCTTTGGGGTATATAAATTTTCACGTTCCTGCTTCTAAGGGCCCTAAAGGGCGTCCGATGGGGGGTCTTACTATATGGATCAGGCAGTCTTTAAAAATTGTTGTAAAATGTGTGGAGCTTGACCAAAAAGATATCCAGCTCATCAGACTCACTAGTGATCTACCCATCTCCATAGATATTTATAACATCTATGCTAGAGGTGGAAACAAAGGTAAATCGGAGGTTCTTTTGAGCCTCTTTAATCTCCTTGAGATACATTCTGCAGGAAAAAACATTCTAATTGCAGGCGATTTAAATCGCACTTTTGAACCTCTCATCACTGGTGACTCCCCTCTCGGGGTAGAGGAAGATAAGCTATGGGATATCCCCACATTAGACACTCCCCCGATAACTCGCTGGACGGCTGACATACTAGGCTTAAATGCAATGTGCCTGGAGTATGGGCTACGAGCCCTGAATGGACGAACCAAGTCAGATCGTGTCCCTGCCATGACTTTTAATAACGGGCGAAACAAAAGTCGCATTGATTATGTCATTTGCAGCATATCTATGTGGTCATCTGTTAGTGACATGGTGGTAACAGCAAGACCAGAAAGCGACCATGACCCTCTATGTGTCTCTCATAATTGGTGGTCGTTTAAAGCAATAGCACCAACCCCTTCTGACCAACCTTTGCTCCCGACGATTGTTCCAACTAACAATATGCGCAGGTTAAGATGGTCAGGTGTCAGGACAGATCAGCAGGTCCTCGGAAAAATAGGAGCAGCGACAGACAAGGCCATTGCGGCCCTAGAGAGCGTAGCTGGGACCTCACAGGGATATGAAGACATAACTAAAGCACACACGACTCTCTTTAATGAAGTTAAAAGTTACTTCCTAAAACCTGTACATAACAAGAGGGTTTGCCCATATAAAGCTGCAAAGTGGTATAATCAGGATTGTAGGGCGGCAAGATCCAACCTAGGAGCCGCCATTAAGAGTAACAACCTGGGTGAGATCCGATCTGCTAGGAAGCTCTATAAAAATTGTATTGCCAGGGCTAAAAGAGAATGGGACGAAGCACACTGGCAGAAGTTAAAATGTGCAAGCGATCGTAAATGCTCTAGACAATTCTGGCACATTGTTAAATGGGGTCACGATAGGCCCCCTGAAGCTCCCAATAACAACGTTTCTCATGATGCATGGGTCAAATTTTTTAGCGAACAATATTCCTCCAGGGACCAACTCGGTAACAGTTCCTGCCTTACTTACCTGTTCGCAGATGATGATATCTTTGCTCAGAGTGAAGTACTGTCTGCCCTGAAATCTGTTCACAGTGGCCGAGCTCCGGGCATTGATGGAGTCCCTGCGGATGTTTTTTTAAATGACACCGATAGGTGGAGCAAATACATCTGCTTATTACTAAATCACATTGCTAGGGGTGCTGAAATTCCGGTATCCTGGCGGGGTGCTGTCATTATTCCAGTATTTAAAAAGGGAGATCGTGCCCAACCTTGTAATTACCGCCCTATCAGCTTAATTGACACTGTTCAAAAGGTTGTAGGGCGTGTGATTATTAACAATTTGTTTGAGTGGGCAGAGGAGCAGAATGTTCTATCTCCTTTCCAGGCTGGGTTTCGCAGAGCAACCAGCACTGTGGACCAGGTCTTCCGTTTTCAATTGATCCAGTGGAGGACTGTGGTACTGGGTGGAGGTAGTCTTTACGCAGCATTTGTTGACCTACGGGCTGCATTCGACCTGGTGCCTAGGGCAAAATTGTGGGAGGTGCTGGCAGCTCTGGGGGTCCCTATGACTCTGTTGACCTTGATCATGAGACTCCATGAGGGTACTTACGCTAAAATCCAATGGGGTGGCTATGGAAATGACACTATCGATTTTCCTGTTGAGCGTGGGGTTCGACAGGGTTGTTCAATGGCACCAACATTGTTTACTCTTTTTATTAATGGCATTGTTTCCCGTACGCAATCTCAGGCTGTGGATGCTCCCTCTCTCGCAGGTGTAAAAGTTCCTATTTTAATGTTTGCTGACGACACCTTAATTTTATCGAAATCCCCCAGCGGTCTGCAAAAGGCACTGGTAATTTTTGACAAATTTTGTACTGACCACGGCTTGGAGGTAAACGCAGCTAAAACAAAACTCATGGTTTTTAATCCTTATAGAAATTATAAATCTAAAATATCCATGAGTGGGCGTTACCTTGAAGTAGTAAATTCCTTTACTTACCTGGGGATTCATATTTCTAATGATAATAGATGGAACCAACATCTAAACATTGCAGTTCTAAGACATAAGCAATTGGCTGGTACCATCATCAAGGAGCATAGTAAATCATTGACCAAACCGATTAAACCCCCATTGATCATATACGAGGCTAAGGCAATAGGGTCAGCATTGTATGGGGCAGAGTTGTGGGGGCAAGAAAACCTCCAGGAGTTACAGACATCGGAGAATAACGTCCTTCGGAAACTCACAGGTACCCCACAGAGCAGTCCCCTCTTGCCTCTTAGATATGACCTTGGCAGGAAAGAAATCTCGGCAATGTGTAAACTTCGTCCGATATTATATTGGCGTAGAATATGGACCACCCCTGAGTTGTCACATTATGCAGAAGGGTTTGCTGATGTTATCAAAGCGGACCGATTTAACAAAATTAGATGGTTTAAATCACTAAAATTAGCATTATGTGAAATAGGACTAAATGAACTATGGTCCGATCCAGCCGGGTCATCCTTTCCATCTAAGTTATTTATAAAAAATCTTTTCTGGGAACGGGTTGAAAACAGGAGCTTGCTTAGTACTAACAATGGGTCTATGACTACTGCTTTCCTTGAAGTTAAGCTGTTTCCTACGTATGAAATGTACTGGGATTTTATAACGAAACCCATGGATAGGAAACTGTTTTTCCAAATGAGGGCTGGTTCTCTACCTCTACGCAATTTAACATCAAAGTGGAGAGATGGAGGTCCAGCTACTTGCCCAGTATGTGGGGAAGGAAAGGAAACGTTAGGTCATTTCTTGTTCTCCTGTTATGTATATTCCGCTCCCAGACGTGTTTGGTTGGCTCCTATGTGTAGAAATCTGGGTACTAAAAGTAGTATGGTAGCCTTGCGTATTGTAAAATCTACCTCCCTAACCTGGATTATAATAGCGACTGCAAAGTATTTGGGGTGGGCGTGGGTAATTAGGCAGAGATTGCTAGTAGGGTAACTACTCTCTGCTTAGTTAGTTGAACAGAGACTGCTAGATTATCTATTCTCTGTTCCGTTCCCACGCGAGGTGTCTTGTTGGATGAATAATTTAAAAAATGTTACTGACTTTTAATAGTGATATTGGATTGTTTTTTTAACCTGATTTTTATCAAATGAACTTTGCACCTAGGATTGTACTGAAGTATGCTAAAATGTGATTGTATTCCTTTATTATGTTCAATGTGCTTATGTCATATTCGATCTTGTAATTTAATTGTATTTTATTATGTGTTTGTATGTCTGCTTTTATGAGTAATACTCGAATAAAGCACTTTTGAATTGAATTGTATACAGCAACTTCAATTTACCTTTCTCTCAAATTCCCGACATTGCAGCCCACTGCATCCAACAAAAGTATAGAGAGCAATCATTAGGAATGTTTGCTTTTGTTCCTACTTTTAATGTAGGAATAGAAGAAAAGAAACGATGAGAAATTATTTGTTTCCTCTACGTAAAATGGCGCTCTTTGGAATAGCTGTTTCCTCCTCAATAAGAATGTTCTCTATGGGAAAGAAGAAAACTTCAGCAGTGGCATATAAATGTGATTTGTAAGCAATAGAACTGTCAGTTCTTTGTTGTGAATTATGTATGTGTAGCCTGATGAATTGGGAACAATTCTAATAAATAGATTGGTTATGTCTGCAAATATTTAATCTCAAATATTTTTACTTGAAGTTCATGTAAGATAGCTGTGTGTTTCTCTATCCAGTGGTTTTTCAGAAACCATGAGAGAAATTAGGCATTTCAAAGGCTTTACTCACTCAGCATAATGGGGCAAGAAAGTCCTGCTGAAGTAAAGAAAATCCCATCAAGGCTTGTATTTTACTTAACATATATGGAGGATGTATTTTTGCACAGTTATTAAAGAAGTGCTGTGCCAGACTCCTACACTCACTGGATCATTTGTATTTTTTACAGTTAATTTTGTAACCATGTGTGGTCCTTATTGTTATTATTTGGTCCACCCTAGACACGTGTTGTTCGAAGTCATCATCCGTAATATAATTATTATCAGTGTAACCATGACTATTCTAATAGCCCATTGACAATCGTGTAAAACAGAACTACAATCCATTGAATGAGAAAGCATTTAATTACTTGCTTCCAAATGCTATATTGGGAATATTATATCCTCCTCAATTTGGTTTTTACATTATAAACCCATTTTGGAGGGTTTACATGTACATCTGGAGTTTCAACCTGTATACATTTTTTAGTCCAATTAATCACCAGAATCTGTTGCATAATATAGCGCACTATTGTCACATCTGCTACAGCGTCCAGAAGAGTTTTCGCCCCAGTCCTTTTCTACAGACCTATTCTTAGTTTGTAAGGCATATCTTTTACTTATCAAACAAGAGAGGAGAACCTGCCCTCTAAGGTCTAATAGATGGCCTCGACGAGGTCCACTATATTATGTGACGTACTCAGAACCCACGAAGGACACTTCAGAAATACATTGGCTCCGATTTATCAAAATTATTTTTTATTTTAAAGTTAATTTTTCTTATAAATGAGTTGAAACAATCCAATGAATAAATATATGCATAAATATAAAAAAGAGCAGCAAAACAAAATTAACAGTGGTTCTTACTCCACACAAACATACCAACTACACACATACTTAGACATTCACACATCACACAACACTATGCAGGGATGGTCTTTGATGGAGTGGAGACCGATGGTTGGGTATCCTGGTTGGTTCTGTGAGTTCCAGAGTAGGAACAGACGCCAACCCGCGTTTCGGTGTGTGGCCTCGTCTGGGGCTACACCTTCATCAGGGCAAAGTAAGGTGGAGCAAATGGAACCACAAAGGAGGTGAACGATCTGTATAAGGCAATATATTAAAAACATGATTTTAGAAAGCATCCTTGCAAGGGTTCGGGGCACATAAATATCGAGTAATTAGTGACTACAATGATGATGACATCCTGATTGCCCAACAGCAATGACTAGGCCAACAAACAAAAATTAAACTAAAAAGACAACATACGCAAATATATATGTTTCAAGTGCACAAGAATAATGGTGAACAGACAGAGGGGTGCAAAACAAAACAACAGACCATGCAGTTTAAGAGTAGCTACAGCTTCAAAGTCCTGTAAGTTACCTGTGACTACTGAGCTAGACTAGCTTTAAGTAGAGGAGTCTTCTCGTTCAAGGTAAGTTATATCTGTTTAACACGAGTATACCGGGGCGTCAGGGTCTTGAGACATCTGAGGGGATAGGGTAATGAGAATATTTGAACAGGATAAATACTCGTTCCTAGGGATAGTTTTATGTAGAGCACATGGGGGAGGGAGGGCTCTTTATTATTAAGAGTCACATCATACCTGTAGGAAGTGAAGAAAAGTGGTAAATGACTCACTCTCCCCACCAGGGATCTATCCAGCAGTTTGCATAATAAAGCAGCAAAGGAAATTGACAGCCAATCTGTAAAATTAAAAGACATCTTTATTATAATTAATTATGAGGCTTCGTCGTCCAACCGTAGTTTTACAATTGAAAGAGGGAGCCTGCCTGAGCTTTCTCAGGCAGGCCTTTTATACAAAAAGTTTGGCCCTAGGCTCACATTCTTGTTGTGACACACATCATTGTAGGTCGCTCCCATGGTACCATAACAAAGCAGGCTATAATTATGAATTCCATTCTACTTGCCCAAACTGACCAACCCATCTTCCATCATGAACATATGTCAAACTTCACATATTTTCCTGTGCAGGCCCGGTTGAGCTCACAATAGAACTGGTTTCCTCCCCATCATATAAACAGTCACCTCCCCATTGTAAAAGCCCAGAAGCAGAGAAACAGAGCCAGGTGTGGAAGATAGAAATGTAGGATAAGGGATGCTTGTGGGTCATAAACAGGCATGGCTACTGTATTCGGCCTTCTAATCTTGCTCAGGCCAATGTACACAACAAGTTGCTCAGATCTTTAATATAGATTGACTAGAGGGCATGGACTGGTTTGGTGAGGCCAACATCACGTAGGCAGATTCAGCCTGTTCAGGTCAAATGGGAGTCAGGAAGAACTCAAGCTAAGGAATACGTGTCCTTTAAGAATCATTGGCTCATGTATATGCCTATGTAAAGGGCAACAACTAAAATGGATGCTTGTTCACAACCTAGAGCCTGTGGGCTCAGAATGAATTTGCCAATAACTCCTGCATGCATCATTGTATCGTGATGAAAATACACAGGCATAATGTCCTGATCATTACCGGTCTATTGATACCAAATTCGTCGTGGTATGATGATATTTTCTGCACGAGTGTTTAGGCCTTGGTACACCATTATGGCAGGGTCCGGAATTTTCAGAACCACAGACGCTCCTTTTGCCCTTTATATAGGCAATAACCTAAACCCATGTCAGTCTGATTCTAGGTCTATACTTATCAGATCATCAAGGGGTTGCTGTAGTATTATCTTACTATTTAGCAACTCTCTCGGGACAAGTCTTCTTACACACGTAGTGGTACAAAGACCATATATGGCAGGACCAAATAGTGAACACCTCTATCTGTAGTATGTGGTATAAGATCACCCACCCAACAATTAGTGATGTTCTAGTGTTGATGCAGAAGCTGTACAGAAAGGTCTATCAGTAAACTCTGGCCTAACCAATGTATGTTCAGGTAAAACATGAAAGTCATGTGAAAAAAACAGTGAAGAAAGAAAGAGTATGTTGGGAAGTTGGTGCAGACGTCAATTGTGTAGAAGAAACAAACCAAAATATAGTAGCCAATAAAATACATAAAAGTATTAAAATAGATAGAGCTATACCGCACTTAGAGAACAATATTCTATAATTTCGGTTTTTCATCTCTTGCTTTTTATCGTCATTCCTCAATACAATCTCCATTTTCTAATGTCGCTCACGCGATCTTGATAGAGTACTTCAGCTGTGATTATTAGCAGGTCATAGGGACACTGCAAGTCCTGCAGGCCTACTGCCACTACTCAGGTCACAAACTGAACCGTTGGTACTCCTACGTGACCCTGCAACTGGCAAATGGTAACCAATCAAAAATTTAACAAAAAACCATAATACAATTTCAGAAAAAGCAAGAGAAAAAGAAAAACAAAAGTCAAATGCAAAATACTTGCATAATCCTAAACAAAAAGCAAATCCTAGAATTTAATAACATTTTATATAGCTTCCTATGCATTTCAGTAATCTATTATATGTTCAAGTGAAACAGTGGCGTTCCTGATCAATGCTCTCAGATGAAAAAGGGATACACTTCCACAGAGAGACTTCATTCTGCTTTTACTAAACAGAATAGTACTTTAAAACAAATGCCAGCAAAGCAGCAAAAATTAGTTTCCAAACTCCAATTCTATGCAAGCTCACAGAAAATACCCAGAGTCCGCCAAAGCCTCTCATTGCAGGCTTCTATTGTCCATCAAATCAGCTTCCAGTGTCTTCTTCGCGTTGGGCCTCTTCAATTCAGGCTTTTTCATGAGAAGACAATACTGTTTAGTACGAGTGCCCTCCGGGCAAACACTCACAGCTCACTTGAAAGTCTCAATGTTCAAAACAATGCACCAGTGTCTCTTCTTAGTGGCAGACACTACAAATGATGTGCTGTTCATTGATCAAGGGCACAAAGCATCTCGTGCAGATCCAAGCACTACTTAGCAAAATCAGCAAGGTCAGCAGAACTTTCAGACTCCAACACTCATCATTTAGTGTCAGAGGACGCTCAAGCTGCTCTCTCATGGGCACCAGAATGTAGTGCCGTTTTCCAAACGTGGATGCTTGGGTGCACCGCCGTTCCGCTGGTGCAAAGCAAAAGAGGTGTGGGTGAGGCCAAAACTCGGGCCAAGGGGTCAGGGGACCGCGCGCTGTCAGAGGTTCAAGCACATGACAGTTTGAACAAATTGCACAAAGTGGATGACAGTCCTGCCATCAAAAGCAGGGATCCTTCGCATCTTTGCACTGAACTTCTGAGGCAAAACAGAAAATCAGCTCCTTTTTTCTTTTCTTTTCACAACGCCTTCTGATGAAACAAATGGCTTGCTTAGGAGGTACCACTGGAGGCACGCTGATGATCGCTGTCCAGCTGATGACCGCTGCCCACGCTGCTGATTGCTGTTCACGCTGCTGATTGCTGTTCACGCTGCTGATTGCTGTCAGGAATTGCAAGGCCAAGAAGTCTGTAGTCGTCTGCCATGTTTACTGATGGGGACCAGGCTTTTTTGATTACCGGTCTGCAGGGTACCATTCTTCCTTTTTGACTCTGGAAGATTCCCGCAGAACCTAGTGATATAGGAAGTGTAACACAATTGTTAGTTTCCTTCAAGTCAGATATAAAAACAGTTCATGGGTTGGCTTTTTGACAAGAGGGCTGCAAGCAAGTGGCCTGCAATCTGCAAAGGAGTGGCAATTCGTCATGGCAACCTAAATGGATGCCCTCATACAGTGGCATTATCTAATTGGATACATTATTTAATGGGGTAAATACATATTCTCCTTAATGATGAAGCCTAGGTGTTCCTAAACTCCTTATCTAGAACATCTTAAATAGAGCAATGGCATAATACACATTATCAAGGACATGAAGAAAAGTCCCTTTTTAAAACAATGTGCATTAAGTGCGCTATGTAATACAAAGGCTAATGATCAACTGTGCAGACAAGAGGACAAGAACTAGAGAGTCCTGGTATCTGCATGATTAGAACACATCTTATTAAAAAATTGAAACAGCAGAAACAGAAGGGAACTGAAAAATTAAAAATAGACATAAAAATATGCCGTACTAAAAAGAATGTAAACTTGAGATATCTCCTATTGAGATGGAAAACTTGTATTGGGTCATTTAACCAGGCTATCACTATCCTGACAGTCAGTCTGAAAAGACATTTGAAGTGGGCCTAAAGAAAATTCTCGAAAACTAGTCTGGTCACACAAAAGGGAATGGTATGTAGCATAAGGGGGGTTCCTAATACATTACTGCAGTCTAAAAGTGTGAACATGAACAATACACCCATAATAATAAATGGGCTGACTGGTGAAAGGAAGATGGAGAAGGGAAAAAATGGAAGTAGGGCACAACTAAAATCTTCAATAACTAAACATGATGCAACATTGGTCAGGGAAGAAGCAAAAAGAAAAATCTATAGGAAGGACAAGAGTTTGCTTGGGTGGCCTAAGGCATGTGACACAGCACCAAGAGCACGGGGATACATGAAAAGACCAATGTTACAGAATTTTAACTCTACCGCTGACAATCTATACCCTACACGATAATTCTAACTAATGTTCAGTTGTCTCTTCAGCGAAAAAAATGAATCCATAGGCTTATTCAGGAATCAAAAAATGCGATCAAAAAAATGCGATATCAAAATTAGGCCACCTTTAGTCACGGATCTATAATTCCATCCTTAGGCCCAATCAAGGATACATAAATGCAGAGCTGCCTGTCCTTAAGGAAAAAGGCAGTTAAGTGACTAACAACGGATGGCAATCTATGATCCAGTATATCATTTTAGTTTTCTTTAAAAAATTATTACAGCCAAATTTAGGCGTGCACTGGAAAAACTGCTGCCTTACTGCTCACAGTATGAGATCCATATCTGTGAAATTTATCTTAATACAAATTCATCCAAATTATTGTGAAACAATGCATATCGTCATATGTGTTCTTTCACAACACAGGGGAACTTGTAATTCAAAGTAGCACCATAGAACAGAACATACACACAAAAAATTAAAAAAAATACACATATCAAGCTATCAGATATACTTGCTGTATATAAAACACAAAGAAAAACAGCCCAGACATAATTCCATGGCACATGCCCTTCTTTTGACAGCAGGGCATCAGGTAATTGATACTCTGCTGTAAAATATAGTGTCGCTGTGTCAAATAACGCGTTTCAGTGGACCAAATGTATAAATGAAACATAAACACACACATTTTTTCTTAAAGAGGTTACGCAAAAAAAAACATTTCTCTTCACCCAGCCAACTCACGTGTCTTGTGAATTAATCCATGAATTATCTGTAGGAAGAAGCAGAAAAGATACACAACACACACATTTTGCATAACAACATCAATTATAACCCTTTTTATCAGACTCAGACTACAAAACATGACACAACGTGACATACAAAAACTTTTCATTACTTACCTGTAACCTATTTTCCATGTACCTTGCAAAAACGCGCATTCTCACTCAGGCCTAAGGCCTTTAAGTTGCAGAATTTTGGGGAAGGGCTTCTACTTATTGCCTATCTAAAACTCAATGTAACACTTCGTTTTTCTTTTTCTCAAATAAACTTAACTAAAAAAAATTCGTTCCTAGCATGGAGACACACATATACCAGTTCTACAGATCATTTAGCAGAATGTTTGATATTTGTCTTCTCAAAGAAATCACTTTTGCATTTGCCCTTTTTAAATCATGTTCCTTCATTTTACACAGTGCTTAATTTGTAAGACATGAAGTGCAGGTGCTACAATTTTGCATGAGGAATACCTTTCCTTATTTGTTTATTATCTCAGATGTGCGCTTTTAACGCAGATGTAATGTGAATGCGGCAAATGAGAACAAGCCAGCCTGCAATGAATGAAGGTTACAGATTTAAATCATATACCATCAACTACATCTCATATAAAGCGCTTGTGTGCAGCATTTTGAAAGCAACTGGGAGCTATGCAAACCACGTGTGGGCTGTACATTCCTTCAGGGTACTGACAAATGAGGCTGCAGTTTTACAAATTAAATAGTGTTCCTTTTATTATTATTAGCGGGATGCAATGCTTGTGTCAGCCCTGCCGTATTTCTAATTTGAGATAAATGTGTTGATGACATAATTTACAGAACAACAAGCGTTTTGTGGGAACATGCTGGAGCTAATATTTATTCTTTGGCTAAAATGCAATCATCATTGCTGTACATGTGCCCTGCATCCTCTGCTCATTTTAGTTCAAAAACAAAAACCCCATCCCAGCTAATGTCAAATTTGTAACGCTTTAAGAAGGCACTTTTAAACAAGTCAGGCTATTCAAGTGACCTCAGGTCAGGACCGTGGCAGGGACAGGGATTTAAATACAAAGAGGCAGATGCATGTTTAACCATGTCAGGCTGCATTCCACAGGCGAGGCCCTAATTAAAAGGTCACAAATGTCAACAAGACAGCCTTACAAGATAACATCTCAGCCGCTACTGCTGGAACATGTTATACAGGTTCTGCCAGTCCCCTGCTCGTGGAAACTGAAGCTGACAAGGCCAGTAGGTTTAACCACTTCCACATAACCTGCAATATTTCACTATATTTAAAACAATATTTTCTCTCTTTTTTTTCTTGCAATTCTATGACACATTGACTCGCTGAATCATAAGAAGGCACAACTTGCAAATATATATATTAAGGTCTAAATGTATGCATTTACTAAAGAGACGCTTTAAAAAGGGCCCTGAAACCATTCAAAACAGTCTATTCATGTGAAAATCGACTTTTGTATTCTGGATACTAAGAAATAAATATTCTATAATTTTATTGGTTAATGGGTATTACTAGAATGTCTACTACCCAATTTACGAGAAATGCTTTTGAAAATACTAAGTTATACCTTATAGAAATGAGCTTGTTTGCGCCTGGGGTAAGGGAAATTGCGCACAGAAGTGTTTGGTCATTTTCGTGGTACAACATAACTTAAATCAAACATTTTAATGCTAGGGGGTCATAGCATGAGTGTTAAGCTTCACAAATATTAAAAACCGATTTTTGTAGCACTTTGTTTTTAATAATTATTTTTCATAATTAATAAAAAAATTCTAATGAAGCCTATTTATTGCTATTTGTGACTGTTCTACATATAAAATGCTCACTACATCCCTTGCCTATTATTTAGATACATATTAACACACAAGCCTAGGCGCAGCTGCCTAACTGGGAATGCGTGAGATGATTGCGCCACATTTATTTAAAAAGGACTGTTTGCAAAATTCCACCACCCGTGTTTAACTAGAGAGGTGCTGGCTGAATGATTAGATATACTGCAGCTGAAAAGACTTGGCTGTGAACATCTAACACTGTGCGTCTAAAGAACAGGCAATTTCGTTTTTTCATTTTTTTCTTTGGAGCCTTATTTACATCTATTGAAGGTGACCCATACACATACATACATTGAGCTCATTCCAGACACAAAACAGAAGGGGGGTCAAACACTCAGGACACACAAAGCAGCGCGCTCTAAACATTTCTTGTAAATCGCGCAGTTCTTGTACATAGCGCCGTCGCAATGTACAAGAAAACCTTCAAACAACATAGACATTTAAACACACATTTTAACCCATAGGTCAACACTTAGGACGGGAACAAGGAACAGCCTAAAGACTGTGTTCAAAAATAACCTGCCAAAACTAGTTGTAAACCATATTTACAACAAAAACGTTTTAGTTCCTATTTTTTTTTAAATTCTTCAACAGATTTCCAGAAGGCTGCAAAAGAGACAGCCTCACAGACCTTTAAAGAGAGCTCATAAATTGGAGTTCCAACTGGAGGTATCAGACGCGAATCCTCCAACCGGGAATCCTTTGTTGCAACCTAGTCAATACTAATACCAAACAAAATACCGCGACCAGGCATCTGCGCTCACTAGTCGGGTTTCAAACTTCATGGGGCTATCTCCAACGATATACACGCAAATGTACGTGACCCACGGTTTTTGAATACTGCAGTGTTCAAATAAAACCAAGGAACCAATACTGAGGAAGATTATCCAACGATAATCTGAACCACAGCAACCAAAAGGCCTACCAACTGAACCAAATGTACCGGTACCCAAACCAAAACGTCACATTTCTGCGACCAATAAATAACCAAGGACTGCGTCACATTTCTGCGACCAATAAATAACCAAGGACTGCGTCACATTTCTGCGACCAATAAATAACCAAGGACTGGGAGCGACCCATTTTTATTCTTCAACTAAAACAGATGGAGAAAATATCTCTTCAACTGCCTATACAAATTGCAATTTGCATATACACAAATATTTGTCCAGATTATAACTGTCAATTCCCCACTGCACTAACAGTCTGTTTAAAAATACTTACAGCAAAAAAAAAAGAATGGGTTCCTTAGTCAGGAGTGACATCTTTAGGAGAGTTTTAAGTCAGAAAAATCAAAAAAACATACTAGGCCACAGAGACAGATAATCCCCCAGAAAACCCTGTGCCCAGAGTACCTCTTTTTGGTAGAATTCTGTCTTGTCTTTCCCAGCAGTTTTTCCATCCTTTGACAAAATACTCCTGTAGATAACCACTCCATGATAAGGCCCCGAGTTGGGCAGCCAACTGAAGAAAAGTGGTAAATGACTCACTCTCCCCACCAGGGATCTATCCAGCAGTTTGCATAATAAAGCAGCAAAGGAAATTGACAGCCAATCTGTAAAATTAAAAGACATCTTTATTATAATTAATTATGAGGCTTCGTCGTCCAACCGTAGTTTTACAATTGAAAGAGGGAGCCTGCCTGAGCTTTCTCAGGCAGGCCTTTTATACAAAAAGTTTGGCCCTAGGCTCACATTCTTGTTGTGACACACATCATTGTAGGTCGCTCCCATGGTACCATAACAAAGCAGGCTATAATTATGAATTCCATTCTACTTGCCCAAACTGACCAACCCATCTTCCATCATGAACATATGTCAAACTTCACATATTTTCCTGTGCAGGCCCGGTTGAGCTCACAATAGAACTGGTTTCCTCCCCATCATATAAACAGTCACCTCCCCATTGTAAAAGCCCAGAAGCAGAGAAACAGAGCCAGGTGTGGAAGATAGAAATGTAGGATAAGGGATGCTTGTGGGTCATAAACAGGCATGGCTACTGTATTCGGCCTTCTAATCTTGCTCAGGCCAATGTACACAACAAGTTGCTCAGATCTTTAATATAGATTGACTAGAGGGCATGGACTGGTTTGGTGAGGCCAACATCACGTAGGCAGATTCAGCCTGTTCAGGTCAAATGGGAGTCAGGAAGAACTCAAGCTAAGGAATACGTGTCCTTTAAGAATCATTGGCTCATGTATATGCCTATGTAAAGGGCAACAACTAAAATGGACGCTTGTTCACAACCTAGAGCCTGTGGGCTCAGAATGAATTTGCCAATAACTCCTGCATGCATCATTGTATCGTGATGAAAATACACAGGCATAATGTCCTGATCATTACCGGTCTATTGATACCAAATTCGTCGTGGTATGATGATATTTTCTGCACGAGTGTTTAGGCCTTGGTACACCATTATGGCAGGGTCCGGAATTTTCAGAACCACAGAAGATTGAAATATATTGCCCAAAATAGGTAAAAGGACTGGATCTGCTGTAGATGCCAATGCGACGCAATTGATGGTTCCCTAAGGAAGGAGGAAATAGGGATAAATAATTTGGACTGACAGTGTAAGGGATTCTGCAGCATAGAGTCCCACCATATCAAGGTGGTAATATGCACCTGGTAAAGCAGAGAACAGCTCCGTAGATTGGATTCCGTTTTTCGTAAAAAATTATATGTGCTGGAGTAGACGCATGACGCCGACAGGCAAACAGCTGACACAAGGCCTGGAGGGAAATTCAAACTTATTAGTTACATGTAAATAAAGTTGTTTCTTAACTAGTCCACGGATGAAAGTATCCCTGGTATAAAGGAGCCGGTTCTGGATGGAGGCTATCTTGAGGAAAATAGGTCGATTGCCCGGGAATGCAGGCATGTATCCTTACCTCAAGATGCAGGGTTTCCTTTAGGGATGGGCAAAAGCACACGACGTATAATCTGTAAAAAAATTTGCGGGTGTCAGGGGGATGGACATAATGTCGTTTACGTCCTGGAGGGATAAAGGGGACGCCTAAAGGAAAAATAAAAACAAGTATCTTTACCTGGTGAATGTCTTTTCCCCTTTAAAAAAAGAACGAACGGCTTGTTCGTAATGCAGGGATTCCTTAAGGGATAGAAGGAGGCTGGGGGGACGCAATCTGTGAACAAAGATAAGAAAACGGAAGTATCGTTTTGGCTCAGTTCACATAATAAGCTCGGATGGGAGAAGGGAGCTACGGAACATCAGGGCACGATAGGAGGCATAGTCATACCTGAGGAGATGAAGTCTGAAGCACGTCCGGTCAGCGCCGGCGGCAGCACATACGGGGGCAGAGAATCAGCAGAGGAATTGCAGGGATAATGGAAAGGGGCGACCATTCGGTCCCCCCGAACGTATGGCGGAGTACCACGAGCCCCCCGGGAAGCCATTTTTGGGCGGGAGGCGAGCCTCGGCTGGTATGCCCGAAGCGGCGTAGCCGGGGCGCGCCTTTTCCCGCCCTAGAGTGGGCTGGCCTAGACACTGACGCGGCCGGCCACGCCCGAAGGGGCAGGCAGGGGCGGGTTTACGCCCGCCCTGAAGACGGATAAAAGGAGCAACAAGACAAGAACGCATCCTCTTGTTCCTTTGCTCCTTTGTTCCTTTGTTCCTTTGCTCTGAAGCTGCACCCCCTCGCTGCACGTGAGCTCGAGACGGAACGAAGAGCCAATTTTGAGCGTGTTAATCTTTCTTGTTTGTTTTACAGATATTCTGTTGGAGAATGCCTAAGAAAGTTGGAAAACGAATGACTACCGACCAGATGCTGCGTGTTCTTATGAAAGAGGTGACCGACCTAAAAAAGCGAATGGCGGATAAAGACGAGGAAGGGGGACCGAAACGTCCTTTGGCGGGAACAGCTCCGGGAGGAAAAGGCAAGAGGCCCAAAAGGGGAGCAGCTGGGGGAGACGTCCCGGTTCCCTGTACCCCACTCGAAGGGCCGACTCCGGTGCCGGTAGAGGGGAATCCGATTCCCGTGGTGGTCACCCCCGTGTCCGGGGAGGATATGCCGTCCGAGCTGGCGGCACAATTAGCAGCGTGGTTGGGTAAAAATAGCGAGGGCGCCACGGCTGACGAAGCACGGGTGTTGATGAAGCAACTGCACGAAACGAGGGAGGCGGCGAAGGTAGCATCGCCAGTTATCGCGCCGGTTGCGGCGGTAGAAAAACCACCTGGGACGGGCTCAGTCGCAGATACAGCTTCTGGTTCAGGTAAGCGGCCATTGCCGATTGCAAGAGATGAGTCTGCACCTTCACGAAGGGAAAAGTTGGGTCAACATGTCCCTATGGCTATTAAAGAAAAGATATGGGCAGAGGAGTATGTAAACATCTTCTCGTTGCTTACCGATCATTATGAGATGGAGCATGTTAAGAGCCAAAAGGAACTCATGCATCCGAGTGTTTGGCGCGCAAAGATGGCCGCCTTTAAGGTAAATGAAAACATTGGCAATTGGGGCAAAGCGTGGGGGATTTTTACATCCATTCTGGGTGAACGTAGGCCCGAGTTACTGCCCGAATTGCCGATTTATCAGTCACGGATCATGGGGTATTCCGTGTCATATGGGGGCAACCAGTGGTTCTGTTACGATAATATTTTCAGAAAAGCGAAAGAACATGATAAAAACTTAACTTGGGATTGTTACGATTCTGTGTCATGGTCAAAAATGGAGGATACTGGTATGTTGAATTTGCCATTGGTAGGGAGTAGTGTGGGCGAGTTTTCCCGCCAATATGCGGGGACGCCCTTTCGATCAGGTACGAGTAACGACTACCACTCGAGGCCGAACGGCACCACAGGTAAAAGGGGGATTTGTTGGAACTTTAACAAGGGCAAATGTACGAGGCCCCAGGGGTCATGCAAATTTAGGCACGAATGTAGTGGGTGTGGGCAATCATCCCATCCTGAGTCCATGTGCAGAGCCAAAACGGGTGATAACGGGGGTAGAGGAGGCGCCAAACAGGTCTGAAATAGTCCGAGGGGCGCCTTTACCTACTCCGATTGATACCATGGCAATGATTCCTTGGCTCAGCGAATACCCGGATCACGCTTCCGCTGGGATGTTGCGGAACGGGTTTTCATATGGTTTCCGCATCCCAGTGGGGGAGTTTCAGGGTGTAGCGAAATGTAAAAACCAAATATCAGTCTTGCAACATACGACCGTGGTACAGGAGAAGATTGGGAGGGAGGTGGCTCGAGGTCGAGTCGCCGGTCCATTTGATGTGCCACCGGTTACTAACTTTGTTTGTTCCCCCTTAGGGGTGGTGCCCAAGAAGGACCCGGGTGAGTTTCGGCTGATACATAATTTGTCAGCCCCACGTGGTCTTTCCGTAAACGATGCGTTAGACCCGGAAGTGTGTTCGGTACGATACTCATCTTTCGATGAGGCCGTAGCCATATTGAATCGCCTGGGGCCCGGTGCGCTGATGGCAAAATCTGATATCGAGTCAGCGTTCCGGTTGCTCCCGGTACATCCAGACGATCAGCGTCTTCTTGGTTTCATGTTTCAGGGTCACTATTACATGGATAGATGTATGCCAATGGGGTGCTCTATATCTTGTGCCTATTTTGAGAAATTCAGTTGTTTCCTGCAATGGGTCTTCACAAGGAAGACGGGGTTTCAACAGGTTATGCATTATCTCGATGACTTTTTGTTTCTGGGGGCAGCCGGGGATCCGGAATGTGGTCAGGCTTTGAATGACTTTTGTGTCTTGATGAATCATTTTGGTGTGCCATTGGCACCAGGTAAGACGGTGGGTCCTTCGACTTGCATCGAGTTTCTAGGGATCGAGCTCGACTCTGAGGAAGGTTGTTTTCGTTTACCGGGAGACAAGGTGCTAAGGTTCAGGGCATCCCTGGAAACGTGTATTAGTAAGTCCAAGGTTAACCTACATCAATTACAACAATTGGTGGGGCAGTTGAATTTTGCCCTAAGAGTAATGCCAATGGCCCGCCCCTTTTCCCGCTCGATCGCTCAGGCCATGGTCGGCCTGAAGGAGGGCCATCATCGCACGAGGCTCTCGGCAGAGGTTCGTCAGGACATGCGCATTTGGTTGGCATTCCTGGCGGATTTCAATGGTCGAGTTGTCTGGAACAAACCGGCGGTGTCCTCCGAGGAGCTGGGGCTGTGGACAGATTCAGCAGGGAGCATTGGTTTTGGGGCCATATTTGGCACACAATGGTCGGCTCAAAAATGGCCGTCATGGTGGCATGAGGGTGGGCTGACAAGTAACATTGCTTTTCTTGAACTGTTCCCCATTCTGGTGGCCTTGAAGACTTGGCCTGAGGGGTTCAGAGATCACTCTGTGGTGTTCTGGTCCGATAATATGACCGTGGTTGAGTGTATCAATAGCCAGGCGGCACGATGCAAATGGATTCTGAGACTGCTCAAAGAAATTGTTTTGTTGTGTATGCAATTGAATGTGCTATTTAAGGCAAGACATGTGCCGGGGGTGATGAACCAAGCGGCTGATGCCCTTTCTCGTTTCCGTATGCAGGCCTTCTGGGGTTTTCTGCCCACAGCGGACCCGGTGGCGGCACCCTTACCCGAAGCTCTCTGGTCTCTCGGTGCCCCGAACTACGAAACCTCGTGGGAGAGAGTTTAGCACCCAGGACGAGGAAGGCATATGAAGGGGCGTTCCGTTCCTATTTGTCCTTTTTGGGGACTGCTAGAGGGGAGCTTTGGGGCCAGGAGGAGTGGGTAGTAAACTTCCTGCTGTCTCTACATCAGGCAGGCAAATCAGTGGCTACGGCCCAGAGGCATCGGGCAGCCATCTCCTTTGTGGCAAGGGCTTATGGGATCCAGGACCCGACAGCGTCTTTCGTTGTACAAAAAGCGCTACGTGGGTGGCAACGCCTTGAGGGCCGCAGAGTAGATGAAAGGCGCCCGATAGGTCTGGATAGGCTGGCCCTGTTATTATCGGTACTCCCTTCAACATGTTCATCCCAGTTTGAGGCGGTGTTATTCCGAGCCGCTTTTTCGCTGGCATTCCATGGGGCTATGCGGGTAAGCGAATTAGTGGCGAGGAACAAGCGGGATGTGATGGGGGGACTGTGCCGAGAGCACGTTCAGGTCAGAGGGGAGACAATGACTGTCTCGTTTGTCAGGTCCAAGACCGATCAGGGTGCGATGGGAGATTGCATAGTCATACAAAGGATTCCCGGGTCCCCCATGTGCCCGGTAAGTTGCTTAGAGGAATATTTAGCGCAAAGGGTGGCATCATGGGGGGGCACCTTGTTGAGACACGCTGACGCCACCCCACTGACGAGGTTTCAGTTTCAGCTGGTGCTTGCGATGTCGATTTCCGCTGCGGGCTTGAACCCCGGCGAGTTTGGGACCCATTCCTTTCGGATAGGGGCTGCTACGGAGGCTACAGCCAGGGGTCTGAATATCGAACAAGTTAAACGTGTGGGGCGTTGGTCCTCCAACTGTTATAAAAGGTATGTGCGGTGGCACATGTTGTGAAGCTGTAATGATGTACTCATGCTTCTTGTTTTTGTTTGGTTTTCAGTTGCGCAAGCCTACGAGGCGGGGCGGACTATGCAGTCGACCCAACACCGGGCCAGCGGTCAAACATCACCGGCTGTGAAAAAGGAGGTGTGGGTCGTGGGCCACTCATACGTGAGGCGTGCCGCGGACGTATTCAAAGCAGGTGACATGATTCACGTGGCTGGGGAATACGGGTACAGTGTGTCCTTCTACGGAAAGGGCGGGCTCTGTATTGACCAGTTTCAATCATTTTTCGAGGGTTTGTTAGGGCGGACGAGGTCACCGCCGGCTGTAGTCATAGTACATCTTGGGGGTAATGATTTGGTGACCGCTGGTAGACGACTTCTTCTTGAGGCGATGCTTTCCACTGTAAGTTGGTTAGCGAGAAGAGTTCCAGGGTGCACGATTGCATGGTCCCATATGATCCCACGAAAAGTGTGGCGGGGGCTCTTTCAGTTTCTGCTCTGAATCATTCAGTAAGGAAGATTAATAATAAAGTGAGTAGATTGTTCCGTTCAAGTACACTGCATTCTATCTCGCATGGTTGCATTAAAGGGGACAGTATGTATTTGGGGGATGGTGTTCAGTAATCCCGGGTGGGGAACGAGTTACTCATAGGAGACCTGATAGCTTGGCTGAGGACTTTGAGACATGACCTTTAGGTAGGAGTTGTGGGGGGTCCGGATAGCCGGTCAACTATCCGGCCTGTGGCGGTAAGGTCATGATCGGTGAGCACTAATTGGAAGATCCCTGTGAGTGGGCGTCACCCATTACGGATGGGAGCGCTCGAGGGAGGTGGCCATCGGCCCCTCAACGGGTAGGCGGTCCCGTCTAAGGATGGGCCACCGAAAGGAAAGGAAAGGCGGTCAAGGCCCCTTCCTGGGTAGGAGGGGTTACAGCCCCCTCCTGGGGAATTTCCCGGGGCCAGGATATCTGCGACGGCAGATGTGGTAAGATGTGTGGGGTTTGGGAGGGGGTCTACGCTACCTTCTAGATACCTCACACGAGTCCTCGGACGACCTTTAAGTGGCGACGAGTTTATTGGGGCCCCCGTCAAGTCAAGGGAAATTGGTAGTTGCACTTGAGGTATACCTCTGTGCGGTCGCCCCTCACAAGTGAGGGGGATGTTTCTGGTTTAGGGATCTTGACACCGGTTACGACCTTGCCGTTGGCCCTTAAACGTTAGGATGTACAATTTCAAAATTTCAAGTTAAAGTTTGGTAGGATGTTAGTTCGGCTAGGAGAACCTTTGTATTAGAGAATATGTTAAGGTTAGCCAAACATCGCAATGTGGTAATGAAATTGTACATAATATGAAACTGTTATTTTAATGTTTTAATTTTGTTTCATATTTTAATAAATACGGCCGGGAGGGTCACTCCCTCCCGTCTTCCAAAAGTTCAGAACTGTTTCCTGTCTCCCATCCTTGGGGAGTGTGTTGAGAGGGGGTGGCGGGTATCTCAGCCATATGGAAAGGGGCGACCATTCGGTCCCCCCGAACGTATGGCGGAGTACCACGAGCCCCCCGGGAAGCCATTTTTGGGCGGGAGGCGAGCCTCGGCTGGTATGCCCGAAGCGGCGTAGCCGGGGCGCGCCTTTTCCCGCCCTAGAGTGGGCTGGCCTAGACACTGACGAGGCCGGCCACGCCCGAAGGGGCAGGCAGGGGCGGGTTTACGCCCGCCCTGAAGACGGATAAAAGGAGCAACAAGACAAGAACGCATCCTCTTGTTCCTGTGCTCTGAAGCTGCACCCCCTCGCTGCACGTGAGCTCGAGACGGAACGAAGAGCCAATTTTGACCCGCCCACCAGCCCCTGAGGACAGCGAGTGGTTTTAAATAAAGTTTGAAGTGGTACCGCTAATTTTTCTTTTTGCAGGTTGTGATGATGATCGTGATAAGTTTGATTATGCAATAAAGAATGGTCAATTCGTAGTATGCTCTCAAATAAAGTGATCCTGCACTGGTTTGATCCGTAATCTTGCTTGTTGATAAGCTGTTTGTTACTGTCTTCTAGTAATTTAGTCATTTTAGTAATTTAGCTAGAATTGTCGTATTTATTTTGGTCGGGCGGTAAGGTCATGATCGGTGAGCACTAATTGGAAGATCCCTGTGAGTGGGCGTCACCCATTACGGATGGGAGCGCTCGAGGGAGGTGGCCATCGGCCCCTCAACGGGTAGGCGGTCCCGTCTAAGGATGGGCCGCCGAAAGGAAAGGAAAGGCGGTCAAGGCCCCTTCCTGGGTAGGAGGGGTTACAGCCCCCTCCTGGGGAATTTCCCGGGGCCAGGATATCTGCGACGGCAGATGTGGTAAGATGTGTGGGGTTTGGGAGGGGGTCTACGCTACCTTCTAGATACCTCACACGAGTCCTCGGACGACCTTTAAGTGGCGACAAGTTTATTGGGGCCCCCGTCAAGTCAAGGGAAATTGGTAGTTGCACTTGAGGTACACCTCTGTGCGGTCGCCCCTCACAAGTGAGGGGGATGTTTCTGGTTTAGGGATCTTGACACCGGTTACGACCTTGCCGTTGGCCCTTAAACGTTAGGATGTACAATTTCAAAATTTCAAGTTAAAGTTTGGTAGGATGTTAGTTCGGCTAGGAGAACCTTTGTATTAGAGAATATGTTAAGGTTAGCCAAACATCGCAATGTGGTAATGAAATTGTACATAAGATGAAACTGTTATTTTAATGTTTTAATTTTGTTTCATATTTTAATAAATACGGCCGGGAGGGTCACTCCTTCCCGTCTTCCAAAAGTTCAGAACTGTTTCCTGTCTCCCATCCTTGGGGAGTGTGTTGAGAGGGGGTGGCGGGTATCTCAGCCATACGACTTTTTATAGAGATTTACCTCAGCTTTAACTCAGACCAGCTGTAGTAATGCGAGGTAGCTGACGCATAGAGGACATAAACAAAGGACCGGAAGAAATATGTCTACCCGTGAATAATGGAGCGGCCATATTGGAAGACGAGTAAACAACCCACAATTCAAAGTGGGGACTTCTCAGGGCAGATACACATATTTCGCGAATAGGCGTTTCCCTAAGTGTGAGTGCGTATACAACAACAAGGTGCCAATACGTATGGACGATAATTTACTAACGGAGTGAAAAAAGGAAGAAAATAAAATGGAATAAAAAATAAAAAATAAAAAGAAATAGCAGATTTTTTCAAACACAAAGGAGAGCGGAAAGAATAGGTATATAGGGGCCTCATTACAGGGGTGGGGAAGAGGCATCCCTCGATCGCGCTGATGAGTGTATTCAGTTTAAATATGAATGCAAGTTTGTCGAATAGCATCAATGTGTATCAATCAGTTGGAGGACATTAAGACAGGAGGAAAAGAGAGGCAGGGAGTTACAGTAGGGCATTGGCCCATGGGCAATCCTCATTGAGGCCCTTCTCCATACTATTGAGGTAGAAGATCCAAAAGACCTCACGTTTTTTTCTTTGAGAGGTGGGGTCAACGCCATTTGGAGTCTGGATTTTTTCCAATATGGATCACCTTAAGTCGGTTTCAGAATGGCCCTTGATAGTCCAATGCTCTACTAAGGGGGCTACCCTCTTGCTCGTGCGTATATTGGACTTGTGTTCCCCAATGCGTAGGCGGATCTCCCTCCCTGTTTCACCAACATAGGGTAATTTACAGGGGCAAAAGATGATGTAGATGATGTTGGAGGAACAACAGTTTGTCATTTTGGTAAGGTTGATGGTGCGAGTGGGGGTGTTAATTATATTTCCCACTATTGCATTGTGACAAGCTTGGCATTTACTACATTTGTGGTTGCCAGTCACTGGACAGGGGCCCGTGATGGAGCTTTGGAGTAAAGGTTCTGATCCACGTACTTTACCTTTCACCAAATGGTTTTTAAGGTTTTTGTTTCGTTTAAATGCGAAAATTGGTTTGGGTAGGGCACTTTGATCCTGATTCAAGTTAAGCAAGAACCAGCTCTAGTTGATTGCTTGTCTTAATTTATTGTTGATGGTTGAATGTTTGGTGATACATAAAATAGACTCCTTGGTCCTAATGGTCCTGGGTTCGAACATGGATTCCCGGTTATAGTAGCGGGCTCGCTTAAAGCTATCCTTTACCAGCCGGTAAGGATAGCCCCACTGTAACAACTTATCCTTGAGGATATCACCCTCGGTAAGGAAATCCCTGATATCAGTACAATTCCTCCTGATACGGAGGAATTGGCTGAAGGGCATGTTATCTCGCTGGCATCGGGGGTGGTAGCTGCTATACTGGAGGGTAGTGTTACGGGCGGTGGGTATAGTAAACAATGAGACCGAGATCTGCTGGTTACGATGTTCAACCCATAGGTCCAAGAATTCTATTCTGTCCTAGTTGAAATGACTGGTGAACCTTAGGTTGGGGTCCACTGCATTGAGCCATGCAATAAATTCCTTCAGGGTGGTGTCATCACCCTCCCAGATGAAAAACACATCATCAATAAAGCGGGACCAGGCCCGCACATTCTCGTAGAATGGGGCCATCTCATTGTACACATTGATGTGTTCGAATGCACCAACATATAGGCAAGCGATGCTAGGAGTGCAAGCTGCGCCCATGCTTACTCCACCCACCTGATAGTAAAAATTGTTGTCAAACTTGAAATAGTTTTCCATCAAAACTATTTTCAGACAATCCATGATGAAGCTGGCATTATCAATGTCAGGATTAGAGGTGAGAATGTCCTGCAAGACTGCCAGGGCTCCCTCCTGGGGAATGTTGGAGTATAAGGAATCCACGTCCAGGGTGACCAGGAGTTCCCGGTTGGATTGGTAAGGGGTTCCCTCCACCTTCGAGATAAAATGGCCAGTATCCTTGATAAAGGAATCTAACGAGGAGACCAAGGGCTTGAGGAATTGGTCAATATATATCGATAGGGGCTCAGTGGCCGATCCTATCGTGGATACAATAGGCCTCAAGGGTGGGTCAAGTTGGTTCTTATGGGTTTTAGGGACCCCATAAATGATGGCCATCCTGGTAAATGTGGGGGTCAGGAACTCAGCTTCCTTGTCACAGATATGGCCATTATTAGCACCTCTCTCTACCAGCCGAAGGATGCGGCGTTTCGGAGCTGGCTCAGGGTTTCTAGTTATTTTTTTATAATACTCAGTGGCAGAGAGTAAAGTGTTCATTTTCTCAGTATATTTGGAAGTATCAAAGATGACAATACCCCCACCCATATCACAGGCTTTAACGGTGAGGGTATCATCAACTTCAAGGGACTTCAGAGTTTTTTCCTCAGTATTAGTCATGTTTCCATGTCCCCTCGGGATGAATTTAAGGATTTTATTTATTTTAAGGGTGACTGTTTTTTCAAAGGTTCCTACCTCATTGCCGACCTCTTCCAGACTGGGAGTAAAGGTGGAGGGAGGTTTAAGGCCTGACTTATTTTCTTTTACTTAGTCTGGCTAGTCATGGAATTGAAACCTTTTTCTTTCTTCCTTAAAGTAACCTCAATGTCCTGAAAAACCTTTCTGCTTGGCGTTCTCTTCTTTTCTGCAGCACTCTTAGCAGCCCTCTCTGCCCTTTTACAGTGACAGTCCTGAAAGGAATGTTAAGAACGGTCCTAAATAAAATGTATCAGGGTAATTTCAAGATGGGGAAAGTCTTTGACCACACTAAATTTGGGCGCTGAAGGTTAGGGGTGAGTGCGGGAGTGTGGAAGGGAATTACCAGTGTCTTCCCACATCAAACACTAAAATGCCATTTCAAGCAAGCACTGTACCCACAACATACCAGGCACAGACGTCTAGTAGGATAAATGCAGGTTCCATCCGCAAAAAGAATACACAAGAATTGTCTTGGCATCTCATTCTCGTCCCTTTCAAATTCATCCCACGTGTTGGATGGCTTTCAGGACTGCAGAGAATTATCCTGCCATCCATTTCCCTGACTGCCTGGCTGCAAACCCCTGAAAGATAGTGGCTGTTCTGTGAGTTGATAAAGGTTCTGGTCTTCATCCCATACCAGGTCTCCTCCTGTACAAAAACACCAGACCATATAGATGCTGTAGAAGCAGGATAGGCAGTTACTAGCTGCAAAAACATTTGATAAGGTGCATAAAAAGGTGTCCTGGGAAACAGTTTTGGATCACACTGCCACACTACTCCGGAACCTACAGCACATGTACAGATGACTTCTAGTGCAGTGTCTGTGAGAAATTGGGTTGTTGGTTGAGGAGGGAGTGAACATTCCCCCGTCAGGGTGAACCACTAAAGTCACTAAATTAATCTGTGCTTAACCCTCCGGTAGCTTGCCACAAAAGCAGTCAGGCTTACCTTAAACGCAATGTGTAAAGTACGTATCCAGCACACAAACAGGCATACAGTGAAAACACAATATAAGTAAAATCCCAAATCAATTTAGGAAAATAGAGCACAATTTAATAAATTATTAACGACCAAAATGACAAAAATACAATCAATAGAACTGGAAATATGCAGTTTTTAATGGTTTAGTTAAAAGTAATGCCAAAAGGCACAAAGTGCCAACTAAGTGTCTCTGGTCGTACTGGACCGGGAGAAAGTCACAGGTTCAGGCGAACCATGATGGAGGGCAAGCCGGAAATAGGGCCAAATTTGGCCCACTGAGCATTGTATCTTATGTCCGTCGTGCAAGGTCTGTGCAGTGTTGCTTTGCAAGGCTTTATGTGGTCCAGTGTGAGTTCCAATAAAGCTATGCAGTGAGACTTTGCAGGACTGTGCATCACTCTGCATCAGATCTGATTGAGCGAGCAGCTGTGTGGCAAAGCTTTGTGGGACTTTGCGCTGCGTGGCGTCAGTTCTAATGAAGCTTCCAGCTGTGGCACGGCTTTTCAGGGCTTCTCATTCCTTTGTGTCATATTTGGTTGAAACTTCAGTTAGGCTAGGAGGAGCTCTCTATTATTCCAGCCAAGTGATCAGGAATAAGGAGGGACCACTTGGGATCAGGAACTCACTCCAACAGAGGCCAGCAGGACTCAGGCAGGTCAATTTTTAGGTTCAGGCAGGTCTAGTGCAGCAGGTCAGCTGGGCAGTTGCAGAGATGCCCTCTGGAGCTTGTTATGTCCTGTAGCTCTGAACAAGAGGTCAGTAAGCTGACCCTTGAAGTGACTCAGCCAGGAATAAAGGGAGCAGTTCCAGTCTTCCTTCAAGCATCAAGGCAGCAGGGCGTCTTTTTTCTGTAGTATCCACAGAAGAGTGTACTGAAGAGTTGAGTTTGAGGGTCAAATATTTATACCTGGTGCTTGCTTTGTAGTGGGAGAAACGTCTGTGGTTGCCCCCTACAGAAGTGCCTGGAATTTCCTGCCTCCCTACACTGGTCACTGTATGTTGGGGGTACAAGAGGCTTGTATGAAGCCCTTTGAGTGTGAGCTCAGCCAGTACCTGTGAAGTGCACGTGTGGTAGGTGACAGCTCAGTCCTCCCATTTTGCCTGAGATAGCCATCCTGTCAATACTATTGTGACACTGTCTGGCAGTGATAGACAAAGGTTAACTACACCTAATCATGTGACCCAGGAACAGGCAGAATTCACTAGACGGTTAGGACAAGAAAATGTCAACTTTCTAAAAGAGTGATAGGTAATTGGGCATCTTAATTACTTAAACAGGTAGGTACAGTACTATCAACTCAAAAATATCGATGTAAAAAATATAGATGTAAAAAATATCTACTTTAAAAAATAACATAACTTAAAATAAATTTAATAACATTCATATTATTAACAAAATAAATTAGCTTTAATATATATTTTAACTAATTATAACAAATAAACTTAATTTAATAAATAAAAACACAAACAAATTTTATTAACTATTATCATTATTTAATTTATAAACTTTTTAAATTATATAAAAATTAAATAGACCTCTGATCTCAGCTTGATTCATCTTAGATATTGCGAAATCCTGCCTTATTTCCTCTCTCATCTCTGATATCGAAGAGACAATTGCTTCAAGTGCATTTCCGATCACTGGATCTAGGTTTTGAGGAGTAGCCTTCTTATTCTTGCCCAATTTAGTTTTTGTTAAACTTTCCTACTCTAATGTATCCTTTGAGTTTACAATTTCCTGATTCACTACAATATGTTCTATATGTAATTCAGTTAGACCGTTCCGAGTATCATCAAAAAGGGCTTCTAGTACTCCCCCCCCCCCCCCCCCCAGGCAGAATAGTGTCAGTTAGATCTGACCGCCACACCATGTTCAGACTGTTCAGACTGTTTGTCCTGCTGAGTTTTCAGAGCTTCTGCCATGTCTTGTGTAATCTGCAGCACCTGCGGCAGCGCTCTGAAGTATGAGCGCAGTGACGGAGTTATGTCCTTGGGGGCTTTGGGTCTCTTGCTCTTACTCTTGTTTTTAGACTGTTTAGATGTATTATGCCTGTCTTAAGAGACTCCAGTGCTTTCTTTTTAGTTCCTAGGCTTTTTTTGTATCTCCCTCGATGGTGCACTCTGGGAGCTGTAGTTCTTTCTCCAACCCAAACTCCTTATCCCTTCCTCTACCTTTTGTTTTACTCCTAGTGACCCTCGTTTGTATATCCAGCACCTTTTTATTTTGAGCTTCGCTGGGCGCCTCTCCAAATAAACTAAAAAGCTTACTTGAATTTTGATGAAAAATCCCCCCTTGATTAAGTGAACAATCCTCCTCTGCCTTCTTGTTTTCAATTCCCCGCCCACCTCCGCCTCCTCAAACTTCTCTGGCTCCAGGGTGGATAATAACGCAGTTCCTGGCGTTTCTTTCTTTACTCCCCTGCCTCTGCCTCCAGCTCCGATTAAACCTCCGGTAACAGTTGCCGTGTGTGTGCTCCTCGCTGCGGCCGCCCGGCCGCGCCTAATCTCCACGGCTGCCCAACCCCAGCAGAAGGGAGAGTTGGAGGCGTAGATGAGCGGTGCAAGTGGCAGGCACATCCAGCGTCCTCTCCGTGTTGAAGACGAGAAAAGGAAAGTGGGTCAAATGCTTTGGTTTTTCTTTAGCAGCTTTTTTCCCCCGAAGAATCTCTAGCAAATGTTGGTTTCGGTTACGGCATACCGCTCAAGAGGATAGCGAAGGGCTCAGGTCTGGGCGAGCGTGCAAGCCACGTCTAGCCTGGGGCCGCCATGTTTCCCCAAACTTGAAGGCCTTTGTGAGAGAACGGAGGCATTGGAAAGTTCAGTGTGCCAACTGACTACAAATTTAGAAGCAGCTAGATCCAAAATTCATACTCTCCAAAGATATGGGGATGACATGAGAGAAAGAATCGAAATGTTAGAAAACTACTCTAGACGCAACAATATCCGACTCCTCAAGATACCGGAGGGACAAGAAATTCATTGTACACCTTATAAAAGATACATTGAATTTGGAAGAAACGATAGATGACCTGGAAAAAGACATCCAGCGAATACATAGGGACCCTTTTCGTATGAATCCTGCAAAGACTAAGCCAAGAAAAGTTCTAGTTAATTTTTTTTAACATACGCCGTTAAAGACAAAATCCTAAACCTTGCCATAAAAGCAGGTTCCATAAAGGGTCCAGATTTCGTGTTTGAGATACGATCAGATCTCTCAAAGACCACCCTAGAGAGGCAATGGGAGCTGGGGCAACGTATGGATAAATTCAGGTCACTTGGCGCAACGGTCCAGATGAGATTCCCTGCTTTTCTTTGGATTATATATAACAATGAGATGCACAATGTTCGCTCCACTCATGACGCGGATGAGTTACTTGAATCTATTAGGGATCATGCTCAAGCCCTGGCGCACAAGACAAATTGAGTATGAATATGAATAGTTATAAAATGAAATAGAGAAATTAAAAAAAGAGGAAAAAATCAAAATAAATAAGGGGGTGAGGAGGAGGGAAAAAAAGAAAGGAACAAAATGGGAATGGAGGGAAAAGGAATGTATATCGAAAAGAAAAAAAAGGTAATTAATAAAATAAATAAATAAATAAACACAAAGGAAAATGAAAAAATTAAGAGCACATACACTCACTTTCTTTAAACACAAAAAACAAAAGCTAAGCATATCCTCACATTCATCCCTTTTTATCTTCTAGTATGTTTTGTTTTCTATAAATTAGAACTAGATACGGCTATTGTTTTGTTTTTTCACCAAAGGTGGTAGAGGAGCGAAGGACAGGTTACTGGCGGGTGGAGACTGGCTCAACACCGAGCCAGAATAAGTAAGGGGGGGTTTCCCAGGGGGGAGGGGGGCAAGAAAATAAAAAAATCCTCATATGTCTGATCAATCTAAGGTTTCACAAACCAACCGTTCACAGCAAGTAAACAAAAATATATTAAAGTTAGATAAATATCAAATCCCTAAGTCAAAAATGAAGGAGAAGGAGAAGAGGAAGGTAGAGGGTGAAGTCAAATTATGACAAACTTAAATTTCATGTCCTGGATTGTCAATGGTCTGCGAGTGCAAGGAAGAAGAGACAGGATTCTACAATACCTTAGAGATTCGCATGCGCAGATCATGGTGTTGCAGGAAACGCACCTTCTTAAATCAGAGGCTAATACTATACTCAAGAAACATAGATGGATAGATAAATTTTGCTCCACTGACCACAAAGCAAATGTGAGAGGGATTATATTTATCTTTAAAATAGCTGCAAGAGCACAAATCCTAGACTGTAAGGAAGATAAGACAGGAAGATGGTTGATAGTCAAAGTCTCACTTGAGGGTCAGAATAGAACATTGGTTGGCTATTACGGTCCAAACTCTGATGACCCATCACATCTGGATGCCGAAAGAAATCAATTAATATCAACTCAGGATCCAATAATCTGGATAGGAGAATTCAATATTGTTCTTGATCTAGCTTTAGATAAATCGAATAAATCCAGAGTCGCTAGTATGGTAAAATCAAGAGAAACTCTCAAACTAATTATGAAACATCTAGGTTTGGCGGATCTGTGGAGAGAAAAAGTGGGCAATAAGCCAGGAGTATCCTTTAGAAATAGCCGCTTTAAGCATAAATCCAGAATTGATTCTGCCTTTTTTAGCTACTGTCTAAAGGATACCCTAGCATCAATAAATTATTTACCATCACATCTATCAGATCACTCTGCGATAGAATTTACCTTAAGAAGAGATAGCTCAGTTAAACATCCTTCCTGGTCTTTTGATTGGACTATTTTGTTGGAGGAGGAAGAGGTCAAGTTTTTATCAGACGTAGCTATATCTTTTTTCGATATTAGTACATTTTCTGCCACCCCTACAGTGGTCTGGGAGACATTTAAGGCCTTCTTAAGGGGGCAGATCACAAACAGTGCCTCTTATAGACGGAAAAAATATAATGAGAAAATTGGGAAAATAGAAGAGGACATGAAACTTCTAGAATTAAGATTGGATCTGATAGTAGTAACATCTCCAGATCATTTAAAGCTGGCCGGATTGAAATATCAATTAGAAAATATTCTGCAAGAAAGAGTACATAAGAGGTGGGAAGCGAGTGAATCTTCCCACTTTGAGTTTGGAGAAGCTTCAGGAAAAATCTTGGCATGGAAAATAAAAACTGACAAAGCCCTTAACTATATAAGAGAAATTAAGGTTGCAGGGGAGACAGAGACTAGATCTACTAACCAAGAAATAGGAAGGGCATTTTATGAATTTTTTGAGGAGATTTATAAAGAAGATCTCTCTAACAATCAACAAGCAAGAGATAGGTGGTTAGATTCCATCGTACTTCCAACTTTATCAACAAATCAAAATTCATCACCAGAGAAAGAGATCTCGGAGGAAGAAGTTATAAAAGCAATGCGTCACTCAAAAAAGGGGAAAGCGGCAGGGCCGGATGGCCTGCCAGGAGAAATATACAGATCTCTTGAACAGATTATAGCCCCAGAACTCAAGGTACTCTTTAACGGAATCTTACTAAATGGCGACATACCACCCAAATCTAGGGGAGAAGCTATTATAGTGCTTATTCCTAAACCTGGAAAATCCCCATTAGAGTGTGGTTCATACAGACCAATATCACTTCTCAATAGTGATTATAAACTTTTTACAAACATTATTTCCACAAGCTTGGCTAGTGTTATTGGTAGTATCATCCACCCTGATCAAAAGGGATTCATCAAAGGCAGACAGTTAGCAGAGTTAACTCATGAACTGGTGGGGGCCATAGACATTGCAACTGCCACCTCTGAACCCCTAGCTACCCTGACCCTAGACGCAACAAAAGCGTTTGACAGAGTCAATTGGCTCAATCTAAATGACGTATTAAAAAAATGTAACTGTGGGGAAGGCTTTCGCAGAACAATTAAACTACTATATAATACACCTTCTGCAAGGATAATGATCAATGGGGCTCTAACTGATGCATTCAATATAACCAGAGGCACAAGGCAGGGCTGCCCGCTCTCCCCACTCCTTTTTAATTTATATATAGAACCGTTCGCTCAAATGCTTAGGAACGAGGCTAATATTCCATCTTTCAGCTATGGAGAGTGGAAAAAGCGGGTAGCTTTATACACGGATGATATCCTGGTATGTACATCTGACCCAGTTAAGGCATTCCCAGTTATTATCGCTTGTGCGAAAGATTTTGGTCAGATATCGGGATACGACATAAATTCTAGCAAGACAGAGATAATGGTAAGGAATCTTCCAAATATCCAGTTAGAGGCAAACATCTCAACATCTATGTGCTATTTAAGAGTAAGAATAACACAGGAAGTGGATAAAATCGGATCAAATAATCTAGAAAGAATACATACTGAAAGTAAGAAACTTTTAAAGTCTTGGTCACATCTACCACTCTCTATAACGGGTAGAGTAAATCTAGTTAAAATGTGTATCCTCCCCAAGTTCACTTTTATTTTTAATACAATCCCAATCGCATTTGAGCAGAAACAAATGGAAAAATCTCAAAGAGAAATTAATTCTTTTATATGGAATTACAAAACAACAAGAATAGCATGGAAGAAATTAAGAAGAAGAAGGGAAAAGGGGGGTCTTGCACTCCCAGACTTGTTGTACTACTCATGGGCTTTCCAGATGTCACACTCGAGAATGTTACTGAAAACACCATCCAATTTAACTTCTAATTCCATGTACAAAGCAATAATATTGGGGGCAAACTTAACACCAGAAGGATTTATGTTGAAATTCGGAAATTATACATTTTTCAAAAAAACTTAAAATGGCACAATCATGGGCTAAAAATTGGTATAATATAAGGAAAAAAATAGGCTTGGTATACTATTCTACGTATACTCCAATTTGGGACTCACCTGGTTTACCATCATTCTTGAAAGATAGGCTTTCAAATACCATAAAACAAGCAGGTATTACTAGGGGGTCAACTGATCATAGATGGGAAATTAATAGCCTGGAACGAATTACAAGAACTAGTAGGAACAGAAATATCTAGATTTAAATATATCCAACTAGATAGCTGGGTGAGATCACAAAGCCGTACAGACTCCACATTGGGAAAATTAACGCACTAGAACAAATGCTGGTAGAGCGACCCAGTGGAGGAAAAGAAGTAGCCACCTGGTAGTGGCAGATTCTAGAAGAAAATGATAGGGAGTTTAAATTACCAGACGAGTTATGGGGAAAGGTGATTGACACTCCATGTGATGAGAAATGGCCACAATCTTGTGGCTTACTGTATAAAACGGTAAAACCCGCATGGATAAGACATAACCATCTTTTTTCAATTCACCGTGCATACATAACACCATTAAAACTGTCTAAATTCCTACCAGACAAAAAATGTAACAAATGTAACATGGTAGGTGCAAATGACATACATATGTTCCTAGAATGTCCAGGTCTCCTGAACTTCTGGGAAGAGGTGAAGAACAGTCTGAATTCTATCCTTCATACATCTTTGTCAATTACTCTTCCACTTGTCATCTTTGGAACAGAAGACAATATTAAGGGCAAGGAGAAATCTTTCCTTTTTTATGCGATTTTATTGGCAAGAAGACAGATCTGTATTCAGTGGATAGAAAAAACTCCCCCTCTACATTCTCAGTGGCTTTCTTCTTTATATGAAACATCTAAAATGGACCTCAAAAGAACTGCTAGTAAACGTAATTTGGCCTTTTGGGATCTCTTGATTAACTGGAAGTGAACCCGGGTTTTTTTTTTCCCGGGTCCAATGATTATGCCATCAATGCTCTTGGACCAGGGCCAGCTTAGAATCGATTGGGTCCTATAGGTTGAAAAACACCTAGATAGAGCTAAATATACTCCTTCTCTGTTTTGGGACACATATACCATCGGAAAATCAAATCACGTCTTTAAGCCGTGCAAGGTGGTTGGTATGACCCCTTACGGGAAGGGAAGGCAAATGAGGACAAAAAAAAATAAAAAATGAAATAGACACATAAATAATTTCAAATAAAGTATTCTATATTTAATTAAAACATTAAACTATTCAAAAAATAATACATGTTTTTAATAACAAAATAAAAACACTAGTAGTTAAAACGTTGGATAGTGAAGGGGTCAAAATTACTATTCTCACTCCAGTGAGTGCAACAGTAGGCAAAGCGCTGGATAGCGTAGGGGTAAAAATTACTATTCCCACTCCATTGAATGCAACAGTAGGGAAAGCACTGGATAGCGGAGGGGTAAAATGTACTATTCCCAGTCCAATGAATGCAACAGTAGGGAAAGTGCTGGATAGCAGAGGGGTAAAATTTACTATTCCCACTCCAGTGAGTGCAACAGTAGGGAAAGCGCTAGACAGCGAAGGGTAAAAATTACTATTCCCACTCCATTGAGTGCAACAGTAGGGAAAGAGCTGGATCCCAAAACAATGAAAAACAAAACCAGCAACATTTTAACAAAATTCTATTTCCAATATAAACATAATTAATATATACATGTAAATATATTATTATTAACAAAGGTAATAACAAATTACACATTATTTAATAGTATAAAATCCACAACACAAACCTACAATTAATTACAGAATGAAATGTAATAATTACTGATTAGTTAATAAAAATGTATGTATTATTATTTATTAATTATTCAATAGGAAATTAATTATTTACCACCTTTCACACCATTTACACATATGAGCACCAAAACACACACCTAAAATGAATTACAAAATTACAATGAATAATTCCTAATTAATTAATGGTAATTAATTTAAAAGTATTTAATAATTAATCAATAAAAATAATATTACTTACCACCCTTCAGACAATTTACACATATAAAGACCACAACACACACTTAAAATGAATTAAACAATTAACCTAATTATTTATTAATTGACTAATTGAAATTAATTAACAACTAATTATTAAACAATTATTATTTAATCAATTAACACATTAATTATTCAATACATTTTATAAAATTAAATTACTTCCCACCCTATTCCCCTATAAACCCACAACCCGCTACAGAACTAAAAACGCAGAATTAAACTTAAAAAAAACAACTAGTAAAACTCTAAAGCAAACAATAAAATGACAAACAATTCTCATTAAAAACACTAAAATACATTAAATTATTAAATCGATATTTTTGTAAGCTATATTTATTACAAATATATTTATGTAATCGATATTACTTACCTATAATTCGATATTCTTGTCAACTATATTTTTGTTGTCGATATTTCTTCTTCAATATATTTTTGCGGCGATATGTCTGTCCCACAATATTTTTGCAGCGATATTTCTACTCTGCACCGTTAGATATCAAAGCTTCCATGTAATGGGGGGCGTGGCTTGCGCGCCGCTGTAGCATGGCGTGTCGCGCTTGAGCTCCGGGGTGAGTTGGTCCCGTAGAGCGTTTCTTTCCGCTTCTTCGTGCCCTTTGGACCTGAAACTTCACTCACCAGCGGCGGAACATGCAGTGACCTTCACAACGCTGTTTTTTCCGAGTTCTCAGCCACCGAGGATATGTTTCCTGAATTATCCCTCACAGGCGCTCGCATTCCTGAAGAGCGACCGCCATTTTGTCGCGCATGACGTTCCTGTCATCGGACTTCTGAGGCGCCGCAGCGGATACAAACTTGCGGTATTCAGCGCTCGGCTGAGGGTTTCTACACACGACGACTGAAATGGTAACATTTATGCTTTTTCCTTAATGTTACTTTCTTGCTTCTTGGCTGGTTTTTTGAGCTGCTCGCTTTTATTTTTTCTCTCATATTCTTCATGGAGGTGTCCGTTTTGCTTTATTGAAGAGATTTCCTACGCAACTTTGCTCATATTTGAACAGCTACTCTTGCTTTGCGAGTTTTGAGCGTAAACTGCCACTGTTTTACACTGAATCTACATATTTTGCGCAACTTTGGTGTTCCAGCCTATTCCAGTGTATTCTCTCAGGCTCCTGCGACGTCATTTGTCATTATGAGTCGGTCATTGAGCAGCAAAGACTCTAAGGACCTGGGCGCATCTTTAAAAAGACTTAAGTCAGTCTCTCCGACGCCTGAATCTCCTCAGGCAGACAATGCTTCCACATTGGACACCATTTTGGCGCGCCTGAATGAAGTTCATGAAATTGCGCAGTCAACAAAAACTAACACTGACTTACTGCAAGTAGAAGTGTCTGCTATCCGGAATGACTTTAAAGCCCTTTCTCTTCGTGTATCAGCAACAGAAACACGAATAAGTTCTGCAGAGGATGGGATGCAAAAGCAATCCAGGTCCCTTTCTCAACTGGAGCGTTCTATGGTGGCGTTGCGCAGGGACCTCACGGAGCAGGAAGACCGTAATAGGAGATCCAATCTCCGTATTTTTGGCCTGCCGGAGGACTCAGAGAAATCATCCTCCTCTATGATTGAGTTCCTATCTCATTGGATTCCGGATACACTCCAGCTATCTTTTCACAGAGATTTTGAGATTGAAAGAGCACACCGTGTTCCAACGTTTCGTTCCAAGGCAGCCACCCAGCCAAGAGCAATCATTTTTAAGCCCTTACGACATCAACACACTGAACTGATTCTGTCTCATATGCGCAAGATTAAACAACTCAACTGGGAGGGTCATCGCATTTCCATTTCTCAAGACTTTGCCAGAGACACAGTCATAAGACGGAAAGGCTTCTTGAACCTTCGGAAACGTCTCACCGATTTGGGCATTCCTTTTTCCTTTTCAGGTCCATCCAAGTTTCGCATCACTTATAAAGGACGTCCCAGGGTCTTCGATGAACCGGCAGACTTGACAACGTTCTTAGACAACCAGGAGGAGATAGAGATGGAGATTCAAAGAGCAACGATGCAGGCTCCTGGGGCCTCAGGGACCTGATTTGTTTATCTCTATACTTGTGGTTGTGCTGCTTTCAGGATGAATTCCTCTTCTTTCTTTCTAGTAGTGTTTACACGCTAATTTACTCCTCTGCTATTGTACTTTCTTTCTTTTCTTTCTCTTCTCCATACTACTCTTGAATCCCTTCTTCCTTCTCAATTCCGTCCTCTCAGCCTCTTTTTCTGGTCTATCCTTTGCATGGTACTTGTCTTGTTATAGTTATTGGGTGCAGATTTCTTGGTTGTAATTAATATACTATTTCTATTGTCACTAGCACTTTTTTTTTTTCTCATCTTTACCTTATGCTAGGTATCGTTCTAGTATAGCGGAGTAGATTTCTCCTTACGGTTTCTGCTCCTTTTCCTCTTCCATCTCGGTCTCTTCATTGTCTCTATATGCTCCTCTCTGGCACTTATCTTTTTTCCTTCTACGATTCCACTATATAGTATAGTTATGTAATTGTTGTTATTATTAATATGTGATTTCGTTGCATATTCGTCATTATATTTATGAAATGTTACATATTATTTAGGTTGTTTATTGCATAATTAAGCTTTTTTTTGCATTTTTTTATTCAATTGTTCTTCATTATATGATCTTGTTCATGTTATGATATCGCTAATCTACCCTGAAGTGTATTATTCCTCTTATAGCATCTCAGCTCCTCATTTTCAAAATGTATGTGTACTGAGTTCGGCTGTTTCTCATATGGTTTATTTATTTTCATGAGATTTTTTTCTAATAATGGGCTGTTTCTCCTTACCAATTTTTGCTCTTAATACGGTTCCCCTACTCGCCCTTTCCACGTTCTCCCTTGCATGATATGGGTCTCTTTTAGACCTCCCCCTCTGCCTCTTCTCTTTTTCTCTTCTTGTCTTTCTTCTCTTCTGCCCTTTCTTTTTTCCTGGTTTTCCCACATGGTTGCTCCCGTAACATCTATTTTGCTTAATAGCTGGTCCACTGTTTGTTTGCACCCCGTTCTTTGTCTGTCATCAATGGTCTCTCCGTTTGTATCCCCCTTTGTTCCATGCCAGGTTTAAATGTATTATCCCTTAATGTTAAGGGATTAAATCATCCAGTGAAACGATCTAAAATCCTGGATTACTGTAAGTCGCTCTCGGCAGACTTAGTCCTCTTTCAAGAATCTAAAATTACCAGTAGAGAAGCTTTATTTTTAAAGAAAGAATGGGTGTCGGATGTGTCTTGTTCTGATGCTTCTGGTAAACGCAATGGTGTGCTTATCTTAGTCTCGAGGAATTCAGGATTATCAATCATCTCTTCTGAGCATGATTCTGAGGGTCGCTGGCTTCTATCTAAATTGTCGGATGGACAACATGACTTGTTTGTTATGAATATATATGCCCCGAATGTTGATAATCCAGCCTTTTGGAAATCCATTTCTAAAAAATTGCATGACACCCCTCATGCTGGCAATCTCATTGTTGGTGGCGATTTTAACTTACCAATGGATCCTTTATTAGACAGGAACTCTGCATTCCAGTTTCGTCCGCCTAAAGCACATAAACAGATGATTAACATGTGTTCCACTGCTCACTTGCATGATATTTGGCGTCTCCATAATCCCACTGGCAGTGACTTTTCTTTCTTTTCTTCCCCTCATTCCTCATTCTCTCGTATTGACTATCTCCTGGTTCACTCCTCTCTTGTCTCAGCTTCTTCCTCTCCGCTGATTCATCCCATTGTCATTTCTGATCATGCTGCGGTCACTTTTACGCTTACGTCCTTTGCGCCAAAACCGCGTGGTCGTTCCTGGAGACTTAATACGGAAGTGTTACATGACTCTGCCCAGGTGGATAAATTCTCCACGGAAATAAATACTTTTTTCCGTGAAAATGAGGACTCTGTATCTTCTCCAATAACTTTATGGGACTCTTTTAAGTGTACTTTTCGGGGCCAAGTTATAGCATGCATGTCCAAACGTAACTTGGCGATTAAGGGGGAACTTACTGACTTATCTTCTAACATCAAAACTCTGGAGGCCTCCTTTAGACATACCAAAGATCCGACTATCCTACAACAAATTAAGCTCCTAAAATACAAATACAATACTATTGTCACTAAAAGAGCTCATATTGGCTTCCAGGCGCAAAAGTCCAAGAAGTTACTTTTAAAGAATCGCGCTGGGAAACTCTTGGCTGCCACATTAAAATTCCAAGATTCTTCCTATAAGTCCTCCCAGATCTCTTCTATTAAAGATCACACTGGCTCTACCAAATTCCAAACTGAGGAAATTCTTGAAGTCTTTCGCGATTTCTATAACAAATTATACACCCCCTCTAACCAGGCTTCTTTTGACAAGTGCCAAGACTTTTTAAAATCAATTCCGATTCAATCAGTCTCAGAAGGAGATCGCTCTACTCTGAATGCTCCTATCTCACCGGAGGAAATAGCGGCTGCTATCAAGGCCACCCGCTCGGGGAAAGCTCCTGGTCCAGACGGATACCCGATCTTATTTTATAAAACCTTTCTTCCGCTACTTGTTCCTAAGCTACAAGCTGTCTTTGACACTTTCGTTCGTAATGGTTCTGTTTCTGGTACAGCTGCTGATGCCACAATAGTAGTGATCCCGAAAGAAGGTAAGGATCATTCAGATCCTAAGAATTTCCCCCCTATTTCGCTTCTTAATATGGAAGCGAAGATTTTTGCTAAAATCTTGGCTAAACATCTAGAATCTTTTATTCCTAATCTAGTCCATCCCTCCCAAACTGGATTTGTTAAGGGTAGACTGGCAAGAGACAATATCCGCACTTTCTGTCATATTATTGGAGCGGCTAAGCGATCCCAACTACCTGCCGCGGCCTTAGCCCTCGATGCGGAAAAGGCCTTCGATAAGGTCTCTTGGCCTTTTCTTCGAGCTGTCTTATGTGCACATAACCTCGGAGACTCTTTTATTAACATGGTAATGTCTTTATACTCCCAACCTAAAGCTAATATTAGGGTTAATGGTGCTACCTCCTCTTCTTTTAATCTTTGCCAGGGCACGAGGCAAGGGTGTCCCTTATCCCCTCTCCTGTTTCTGTTATCTATTGATCCTCTCCTTCGGCTGATTGATTTACATCCTGATATCAAAGGATTTTCTTTTGGCCCTCATTGTCTTAAAACCGCTGCCTACGCTGACGATGTTCTCATTTTCTCAGATGATATAGCGTTGGCCATCCCTGCTATCTCTGACACCATTTCTTTGTTCTCTAAAGTATCCGGCTACACTCTAAACAGGGATAAGACAGAAATGTTCCCTTTAAATGCCTACTGTTTTCCTGCTCATATGGGTTCGGCTGGCTTTAAGTGGCAATCTACCCATCTCAAATATCTAGGCATCTATTTCTGTTCCACGCTACATACCACGGTTGCCTATAATGAATCTCAAACTCTTACTAAGGTTCGTCGTCTTCTGGATACATGGTCTCCGAAACATATTTCGTGGTGGGGTCGCCTACAAACCCTAAAAATGATGATCACGCCGATTATTAATTTTGTCTCATCCATGATTCCGATGAAATTATCCGACTCTTTTTTTCGGGAAATCGATGGTATCACCGCCAAATTTCTTTGGAATGGTAAACGCGCTCGATTAGCATATAAATATTTACGTAGACCCTGTGATATGGGGGGTTGTAATTTCCCGGACTGGGAAAAATACCAGACGGCTTTCCTGGCCTCTCAGGGGGCCTTATGGTTTTCTCCCCCATCCCATCATATTCCTTTATGGCTACTCATAGAACAGGACTTAGCTGCACCTCTACCAATTGCCTCTCTCTGTACTACTTCCACTTTGCACATTCTGTTTTCCCGCTCTATAATTATTGATACAATTACCGCAATTAAGAAAGTAGACAGGAAGCTGGCATTTCCTCTGCACAAAACTAGATGGTCTTCCATTTGGCGTAATTCCAAAATTAAACTTAATATCACTCCCACCCTCATGTCATATTGGGCTACGAAAGGTGTCTGTCTTGTACAACATCTGTATAGTGATTCTGGGGAGCCCTTACCTTTTTCTACCTTAGCGCTTAAACACTCTCTAACTAATCTAGACTTCTATACCTTTCTTAAAATCAAGGTTGCCATCTCAAAAACTCGTCTTCACCCCTCCTCCCCTACCATTTCGCTATTTTGTATTTGGCTCAAAGCTGGTCATGTTGCCTCCCACATATATAAGTTTCTATCTTCTACTTCGCTTCCTGACCAGACGGGTGCACAACAAAAATGGATGCGTCATTTTGATCACAATATTACAGATCATTTATCATCTGAAGCTTGGCAATCCATTAGCAAATTTGCGCTTCGTAACAAAATAGCTCCTTCCCTAATACAGTCCAAGTTTTTCTCGATTAACTTACTCCACTGGACACCTGTACGTCTTCATTCTCTCAACCTTAAAGAAGATGATCTCTGTTGGAGTTGTGGCCTGGAGGCGGGGGATTTCCCTCATATGTTCTATAATTGTTCCTTACTTAAACCTTTCTGGGACCTTATTCAGCAACATTTATCTCTTATCTTTGACATTCAGCTCCAGCTCCCTTTTCCTCTAGTTATATTAGGTCCCTGGGCTGCTCCTACGCCCCTTCCCCTTGATTTGTTGCAATTACAGCTGTTAGATCTTCTTTTATCTATTGCGGTCAAGGTTATCCTTATGGATTGGAAATCTTTCTCATCAGTCTCTTACCATACGTGGTGGGCATGGGTTTCCTTCTTACGCAGTGCTCACACCTCAGTAGATCTAGCACACCTATCGCCTTCCATTTCGAGTGGGGTTTGGGCATCCCTGGATGAATACATGGAACTCTCCTCGCAAGGTGTAGTCCCTCGATTTCCTGTTGGTTTGTCTACTTAATGTTTGGTCTGCTAGTTACGTTGCATTGGGCTATTCCTGTGGGATTCCTTCTCTCTTTTTCCCTCTTTCCTGTCCTCTCATCCCGTTCTTTCTTTCTACTGCTATTTTTCTTTTCTTTCCTTCCTTCCTTCTTTTGCTCTTGTTTCTTCCCCTGCCCCTACCCTCATCTCAGAGACTGATATGTTCCACGTTCTGCACGATATACCCATTATTGACTTATATTGGTAACTCCATATTGATTCCCTTCTTTCTAATTTTATTTACATATAATTGAGTTACTGATCAAATGATATCCATGTTTGTTTTTTCACGTTCTACTCATATTGGAATGTATCACCTCTTTGTATTTTGACTGCTATTATTTGGATCCTTATTTCTCTCAATAAAATCTTGTTGAACTAAAAAAAAAAAATTAAAGCTTCCATGTAATGATACATATTTAAAAACTCTATCACTTGAAGCATTTTATTTAAAAGAGCACATATGCGATATTTATTAGACTCATTCAAGCGGTGTCTGCCTCACGGTTGCAAAGAGAGTCCAAGGTGAATTAGAATACCATGCGCGGCCCCAGGGTTTAGGCTATTCGAAGTAGCACAAAATCAAAAAACGGAGTGCTCCATATTGAAGTAACAGCCATACAATAAACATTTCCTTAGGTGCCAGCATATTCACAGTAAATATAGTGCTAAATGAAAATGTCAGCGGAGGTGTCTGAGTTGAAAATCATGCCCGAGTGGTTAGATATCAAAGCCATCATGTACTGATTTAGAGACTGTATCACCTGAAGAATTTTATTTCAAATATCACAGAAGCGATATTCATTAATCTCATTCAAGCAGTTGGACTTATTGTGATACCGAAAGTTTAAGGAGTTTTCCACAAACATCACAAGGTAAATCAAATTAATCAAGGAGTATTTTTTGAAGGAAAAATGTAAACCACCATCTTATAATATCTAATTAAAGAGGAAAGACTATCCAAGAAGCTCATCATCATCAATAGAAAAACACACATACAACAAAGATTATGAAAAGAATCTTTTTGTAGTTTGTAAATTAGCAAATCATATAAGTGTGGACACTATTTCATTCAGATATAAAGCATGTCTCACAAGAAGACATAGATAGCAAAGCTATACCAATGACACAGTTATGGGTTAATTAACCTCATTGGTCATTGGGAATCATTGGTGTTTTATGAGACAGTCTTTTCCAGGAAAAAAGCTGTCCATAATCCAAGAATATTAATGTAAAAAGAAGAAGAAAAGACTACACGTGAAGTGATACCATGGTTAGTAATAACAAAGTAATACATGCAAAAGTATTCCTAAGAATATTGTAGTAAATGTCCCAGTGGACAGATAAAGGTTGCTTTTAGTATCATTAGTATTAAGGGTACCTTAAAATATTATATACATATTTTTTTCATGTCACAGAAGTCAGTATCTTACGATCCTAAGTTACATTAACAGCTAATATTCGGGTTTGGATGAAAAGTTATATTATATACAGTACAATAAGATTAATTGACAAGATCTTAAAAAGAAAACAATGCTCACAATCACCCAATGTTTAAATTGACTGTTGCATAGGATATTATACATCCAATATTTTGTGATCTTACCGAGTTACAATAGATATTAGGATATTACCAGAGGTTAAGTGGCAAATATTATACAACTTTTGTTATTGAAGATCAATACAATGGAGATCTTAGAAGCATATAATTTAACAAATATGTACAAGACTTTGTCATTCTACTGCTATATGTAATACCTTATGTACATTGTCCGTATTACAAATCAAGCGATTTTCTTTTATAATCAACAAACGGTCAAGATTTGTAGATCTCACTGTTGGTTTGATCACATCAATAACCCACCAAAGCATTTCTTTCTCAGAATGACATTTAGATGTATAGTGTTCAGCCAATGCGCATGCTCTACCATACAACAAATTCTTGATTGATGTTGTAATATTCGTTTTCGTATTGGTTGTGTTGTCTTACTAATATAAGGTAGTCTTCAGGGACACTAAGGGGTCAATTAGGATGGCGGACGGAAGGACGACCGCCGGCCTGAAGTAGGCGAAAAAAGCCTTTTTTTAGTCCGCCAGCCGCGGCCAGTCGGTCCACCATATTAGGATGGGAAGCACTGTCAAATTTCCGTACGCCGCGAAAGAACAAGAGCCGCCGCGTAAATACACCCGACCCCGCGGCGGACGTAACCAACCAGATACACCGCTGTACGGAATGACGTCTCCGACCGTCCACGTAATCACGATAGCGGATAAGACATAGCAAACCACAGCGGAAAAACCACCAGCCTGAACACGGCGGATTCACCACATCGGAGAGGCAAAACATTGCAGAGAGATACCCACCACGGGCAGATCGCCGTCATGGGCCCAGCTCTGAACGCATTTCCGATCCTCTTTGTGCTCCACCACCAGCAAGTCATGGACCGTCGCCGACAACGACGCAGGTACGCAAGCACACCAATCGCTGCCGGAAGGGGAGTACCTGCCGGGGCTGTGATGTGCGGAGGGGGAGTTGCATGTTGGGAAAACAGCATTTACGATAGCACCAATATATCAACAATGCAAGCAGACAACCAGGAATGACACTCCACACGAATAACTTGTTTTATTGCACATATAAGTAAATGACTCCTAGAGTAGACAGGAGCATGGGCACTGAATACAACAAAAAAGGTAAATCTGAGGTAGCACATGAGAGGGCACAATGCAGCATCCTAACAGCAACAGGGCAATGTTCATAACATAGCAGGTAAATCTGAGGCAGCACATGAGAGGGCACAATGCAGCATCCTAACAGTAACAGGGCAATGTTCATAACAGAGCTGGTACATCTGAGACAGCACATGAGAGGGGCACAGAGCATCAACAGTCCATGGCAAGGCACAGAGCAGGTACATCTGAGGCATCACATGAGAGGGGTTAAGTGTATCAACAGTCCATTGCACAGAGCAGGTACATCTGAGGCAGCTCATGAGAGGGGCACAGAGCATCAACAGTCCATGGCAAGGCACTGAGCAGATACATCAGAGGCAGCACTTGAGAGGGGCTAAGTGCATCACCAGTCCTTGGCAAGGCACAGAGCAGGCACATCTGAGGCAACACATGAGAGGGGTTAAGTGCATCAACAGTCCATGCCACAGAGCAGGTACATCTGGGCAGCACATGAGAGGGGCACAGAGCATCACCAGTCCATGGCAAGGCACAGAGCAGGTACATCAGAGGCAGCACATGAGAGCGGCACAGAGCATCAACAGTCCATGGCAAGGCACAGAGCAGGTACATCAGAGGCAGCACATGAGAGGGGCTAAGTGCATCAACAGGCCATGGCAAGGCAGAGAGCAGGTACATCTGGGGCAGCACATGAGAGGGGTTCAGTGCATCAACAGTCTATGGCACAGAGCAGGTACATCTGAGGCAGCACATGAGAGGGACACAGATCATCAACAGTCAATGGCAAGGCACAGAGCAGGTACATCAGAGGCAGCACATGAGAGGGGGGTTAAGTGCATCAACAGTCCATGGCAAGGCACACAGCAGGTACATCAGAGGCAGCACATGAGAGGGGCACAGAGCATCAACAGTCCAGGGCAAGGCACAGAGCAGGTACATAAAAGGCAGCACATGAGAGGGCACAATGCAGCATCCTAACAGCAACAGGGCAGTGTTCATAACAGAGCAGGTACATCTGAGGCAGCACATGAGAGGGGCACAGAGCATCACCAGTCCATGGCAAGGCACAGAGCAGGTACATCCGAGGCAGCACATGAGAGGGGCACATAGCATCAACAGTCCATGGCAAGGCACAGAGCAGGTACATCTGAAGCAGGACACAAGAGGGGCACAGAGCATCAACAGTCCATGGCAAGGCACAGAGCGGGTACATCTGAGGCAGCACATGAGAGGGGCACAGAGTATCAACAGTCAATGGCAAGGCACAGAGCATGTACATATGAGGCAGCACATGAGAGGGGCTAAGTGCATCAACAGTCCATGGCAAGGCACAGAGCAGGTACATCTGAGGCAGCACATGAGAGGGCACAATGCAGCATCCTAACAGCAACAGGGCAGTGTTCATAACAGAGCAGGTACATTAGAGGCAGCTCATGAGAGGGGCACAGAACATCAACAGTCCATGGCAAGGCACAGAGCAGGTACATTAGAGGCAGCTCATGAGAGGGGCACAGAGCATCAACAGTCCATGGCAAGGCACAGAGCAGGTACATCAGAGGCAGCACATGAGAGGGGCCAAGTGCATCAACAGTCCATGGCATTGCACAGAGCAGGTACATCTGAGGCAGCACTTGAGAGGGGATACGTGCATCAACAGTTCATGGCAAGGCACAGAGCAGGTACATCAGAGATAGCACATGAGAGGGCACAATGCAGCATCCTAACAACAACAGGGCAGTGTTCATAACAGAGCAGGTACATCAGAGGCAGCACATGAGAGGGGCTAAGTGCATCAACAGTCCATGGCAAGGCACAGAGCAGGTACATCTGAGGCAGCACATGAGAGGGGTTAAGTGCATCAACAGTCCATGGCACAGAGCAGGTACATCTCAGGCAGCATATGAGATGGGCACAGAGCATCAACAGTCCATGGCAAGGCACAGAGCAGGTACATCAGAGGCAGCACATGAGAGGGATTAAGTGCATCAACAGTCCATGGCAAGACACAGAGCAGGCACATCATAGCCAGCACATGAGAGGGGCACAGACCATCAACAGTCCATGGCAAGGCACAGAGCAGGTACATCAGAGGCAGCGCATGAGAGGGCACAATGCAGCATCCTAACAGCAAAAGGGCAGTGTTCATAACAGAGCAGGTACATCAGAGGCAGCACATGAGAGGGGCTAAGTGCATCCACAGTCCATGGCAAGGAACAGAGCAGGTACATCAGAGGCAGCACATGAGAGGGGCACAGAGCATCAACAGTGCAGGTACATCAGAGGCAGCACATGAGAGGGCACAACGCAGCATCCTAACAGCAACAGGGCAGTGTTCAGAACAGGTACATCAGAGGCAGCACATGTGAGGGCACAATGCAGCATCCTAACAGCAACAGGGCGGTGTTCATAACAGAACAGGTACATCTGAGGCAGCACAAGGACGTGTGTCAAGTGCCCCGTCCCATGGACATTAGTAATGCAAGGGTGGTTACAATGGACTATCTACACACCAAGTACAATGACATGTGAGTGATGGGAACTACACCCCACAGCACAGAATCTGGTGAACTGCTCGACCTAGTAGCCTCTGACACAGTGGCAGGATCTGATACCGGATTGGGAGACACAGCCATAGCTCTAGTGACTGACACATGAGCCATAGACCCAGACACACTGCCAGCACCTGAAACAGGAGTGTGAGACACAGCCACAGCTCTAGTGACTGACCTATGAGCCATAGACCCAGACCTGAACTGCTGCTGACCCACTAGGACCACTGAAATGATGAGCCACAGGGCTGTATGGTCCAGGAGGCAGGGTGGCTCTGGGAGCTGGGGACAGCTGTACTGGAGCGACATTGGGGTGGGCAGGTGTCACTACATTTCTTTGGGATATGGAAGGGCACCCTAGACATGACTGGACTGGTAAGTGGTGTGGCCTCATCAGAAACATCACCCATCAAAGGTGGATCATGTGCTGGTGTGGGTCTGCTCTCTGGGGACGTGCTGGACCCTGCTTGACGTTTGCTGAGGCCCTGCTTTCTGCCCTCTGCATCATGTGTAATGGGGATGCAACAACAGTGTACTCCTTCCTCAGCTTCAGCGGGGTGTGGATGGGAGTAGAGGTATGGGGGGACTCCAACGCTGACACATGTGTTTTACGTTTCTTCACCAACATCAGCCTCAGGGCATGCAGGGGTGATGTATGCTTGTCCTTGATGGAGCTTGTGTCCATGGGAGAACCCTTGACGCTGGGAGGTGCCTTGGCCATAGGAGGTGTCCTGTCTCTAGAATGTGCCTGATCCATGGGTGGTGCCCTGTCACTGGGAGTTGGCTTGTCCTTTGTAGTGTCCCAGTCCATTGTAGCGTCCCTTTCCTTTGTAGTGTCCCTGTCCTTGGGAGTGTCCCTGGCCTTGGGAGGTGCCTTTCCTTTGCAGTGTCCTTGTCCTTGGGAGTGTCCCTGGCTTTGGGAGGTGCCCTTTCCTTTGTAGTGTCCTTGTCCTTGGGAGTGTCCCTGGCCTTGGGAGGTGCCCTTTCCTTTGTAGTGTCCTTGTCCTTGGGAGTGTCCCTGGCCATGGGAGGTGCCCTTTCCTTTGTAGTGTCCTTGTCCTTGGGAGTGTCCCTGGCCTTGGGAGGTACCCTTTCCTTTGCAGTGTCCTTGTCCTTGGGAGTGTCCCTGGCCTTGGGAGGTGCCCTTTCCTTTGTAGTGTCCTTGTCCTTGGGAGTGTCCCTGGCAGGTGCTCTTTCCTTTGTAGTGTCCTTGTCCTTGGGAGTGTCCCTGGCCTTGGGAGGTGCCCTTTCCTTTGCAGTGTCCTTGTCCTTGGGAGTGTCCCTTGCCTTGGGAGTTGCCCTTTCCTTTGCAGTGTCCTTGTCCTTGGGAGTGTCCCTGGCCTTGGGAGGTGCCCTTGCCTTAGGAGTACTTTTTGAGGGGGATGCCTGTGTCACATGTGAATCCCTGTCCCCCAACACCCCTTGAGGATCCTGTGTGTCAACTCCATGGTAGCTGATGTCGTGTTCTGTGAAAGATTTCCATGTCCTGGGGGATGGTGTCTTTGCCCTCCGTGCCCTGCCTTGCTGCCTGTGGCTGCTTCTAGTGCAATACCCCGAAAATGAGGCCTGGTCAGAAATGTCACTCTCCGCTGAGACAACAAGTGATGTGGATGAGGGAACTGAAGTAGAACCTTGTCCATGCGACTTTTGAATGGCTGCAGACACTGTCTTGGATAATGACTGAACTGTTATGTGGAGACCAGCAACCTCGCCATGCATCCCCTCCATGAATGCTACCACCTGCCCCAACTTCCTATTGTGGTCTACACACAGCTGTCGCAGCATATCAACCGCCTCAGCACAAAGGGCACTTTGTGTCACAGGGGCAGGGTCAGCGGTGCCTGCACTGAAGGCCACTCTGCTCCCCCTACTCTGGCGAGCACGAGCAGTACTTGTTGCAGTTGGTGGCAGTGTGGACCCTGTGTGCTGTGTACCGACTGAAGGTGTAGATTGCCCACTCCCTATGTCTACCAACAGTGCTGACTCACTAACACTGTCTGAAGATGAGGACGATGGTGTCTCCACATGTGCGTCCTCAGGGACAGTTCTGTCCCCCTCTCTGGGGCTGCTCTCTTCAGTCTCAGTCTGCGTGTGTGTGATCTCGGATCCGGATGCATTGCCACCACTGAGCTCTGTCGTTTGTGGGTCAGTGCCCTCGGCCAAAGCTGAAAGAGAGAGAAAAGAGGTATACCTAAGTGTCACACTCATGTACTTCAAATTACAAAATCAAAACCTCCTTGACTACTGACCAACATGTAGCACCTATCCTGCACACGAACCACCCCTACCAGACATCCTCATGTCAAAGAACCGGGGGTGCCTGTGAAACATGTACATCAAACAACAGGGCAAGTGCATGCAGACCACCACACATGTGGTGCCATGGGAACACAGACCTCAACGGCATGTCCTGGGACCCTGCACTACAATGCAACTGGTATGTACACCTGGCTGACATGGATGCCAACGCTCACTCCGCTAATGGCACCAACATGCAATTGCAGCACAACATACACACCACGGATGTCAGTGTGGCTCAATGATTAGAGCGGCAGATCTAGCCCGGGACCAGGGTTCAATTCCCCGCCTCGGCGGGTCTTGGGCTCAAAATTCCACTGACCTGATAATTCTCGCCTCGGTGCCTATTCCAATCATGGAGTCCCACTCTGCAACTCTGGGCAATAGCTTGCTTAATCTCCACAACGGCCCCCACAACGCTAAGGATGCCTGGCCTCCACCCTGGGGGTGCCCAGGACTGGACGCCTCACAGGGAAAGCCAGGATGGGTTCCACAGCACCATCGCACTCCAACTCCGAGACGTCATCAACACCTCCTTCGACACCGCCACCTTCCCGGAGAGCTGGAAGCATGCCGAGCTCAGCGCACTACTGAAGAAACCAACAGCGGACCCCACCGACCTCAAAAACATCCGCCCCATCTCGCTCCTCCCTTTTCCGGCCAAAGTCATCGAGAAGATCGCCAACAGACAACTTCCCGCCTTCCTCGATAAGAATGGATCCCTCGACCCCTCGCAGTCCGGTTTCAGAGCCAACCACAGCACGGAGACGGCCCTCATCGCAGCCACCAACGACATCCAAGCCCTTCTCGACAACGGGGAAACAGCGGCACTCATCCTCCTGGACCTCTCGGCTGCGTTCGACACTGTCTGCCACTGCACCCTAGTCCAACGCCTCAGCAACACTAGCATCCAAGAGAAGGCATTAAAGTGGATCATCTCGTTCCTCACTGGAAGAACACAGAGAGTCCGCCTCCCCCCGTTTCGTTCCGTGGCCACCGAAGTCATCTGTGGCGTCCCGCAAGGATCATCAACCAACCCCACCCTCTTCAACGTCTACATGAGACCTCTCGCAGCCATCGCACGCCAACACAACCTCAACATCATCTCCTACCCCGACAACACCCAGCTGATCCTCTCCCTGACCAGAGACCCCGACACCGCCAGAACCAGCCTCCACAAAGGGATGAAAGATGTTGCCGAGTGGATGAAGAACAGCCGCCTGAAACTGAACAGACAAAGCGGAAGTCCTCATCCTAGGACCATCACCCTCCGCCTCGGATGACTCCTAGTGGTCCCCAGCCCTGGGCACCGCCCCCAAGCCAACAGACCACGCACGCAACCTGGGCTTTATCCTGGACTCCTCCCTCTCGATGACCAGACAAGTCAACGCCGTCTCTTCTTCATGCTTTCACACCCTCCGCATGCTCCGCAAGATCTTCCGATGGATCCCGATCGAAACTAGGAAGACGGTCACCCAGGCCCTCGTCACCAGCCGTCTGGACTACGGAAACACCCTCTACGCCGGAACTACAACCAAGCTACAGAAAAGACTCCAACACATCCAGAACGCCTCCGCCCTACTCATCCTGGACATCCCTCGACGCAGCCACATCTCCGGCCACCTGAGGAACCTGCACTGGCTCCCCGTCAACAAGAGGATCACGTTCAGGTTCCTCACCCACGCACACAAGTCTCTCCACAACCTGGGCCCCAAGTACCTCAATGACCACCTGACCTTCCACACGCCCACCCGCCAGCTACGGTCCGCCAGCCTTGCCCTTGCCGCCATACAACGCATCCGAAGAGCCACCGCCGGAGGCAGATCCTTCTCCTACCTGGCGGCCAAGACATGGAACTCCCTCCCCATCCACCTTCGGCTGACCCAGGACCACCTCGCCTTCAGGAGACAACTCAAGACCTGGCTGTTCGAGCAGTAGGGGCCCCCTTCCCCCAAGCGCCTTGAGACCCTTCTGGGTGAGTAGCGTGCTGTACAAGTGTTATGATTGATTGATTGATTGATTGATATTCGTACAAGCGCCTTGAGACCCTTGCGGGTGAGTAGTGCGCTATACAAGTATCAATTTACATTTTTACTGTGTCTGAGCAGCAATACATGCATGCACTCATAAGTCACAAACACATTCAGTGTGGTTACCGCTAGTTTGCTGCTACTCCCCTCTCAACCGGGCGGACAGGTCAGGATGCGTCACAGCAATAATACGGAGCATTAAAGGGGTCATGGTGCGTCGTGCAAGCCGGAATGGTCGTAGAATCTGCCCCAGTGTCATCTCCGCCACATTCTTGCTGAGCCTGGAGATGCCGTCCCAGCGCTTGTGGCAGTGTGTGTGTCGTCTATTGCACACCCCCACTGCCCGTACATCATGTGCTATGGTCCTCCACTCGGCCTTCCGAAGGTGCAGCTTGGCCTACCATGATGGGAGACAAAAGGGGAAAGTCAGTGGAGATTTGGCCATTCACACAGATAGGAGCAACACGTATCCTTCAGCAGCCATGCACAGTACAGCACATGTGAAAGCCCCGCCAAGATTGCAGAAGCCAGGAGTCAGTGACCACCTCATACACACCAACATGTCCCCCACTGCACTTACCACCTGTCTGGAGGCACCGTAGAGCCGTTCATAGTGGCGGAGCACGCCGTCCACAAGGACATCCAGCTCCGCTGCGGTGAAGGGACGAGACCGGATCTCTCGCACTCTCAGCATGGCAAGGTCCAGGACTGTGGCACAACAGCAGCAGTTGGTGGATTGCTCAGCAGCAGCAGGTAGAGGTGATGGGTGCAGGCAGCAGTTGGTGGATTGCTCAGCACCAGAAGGTAGAGGTGATGGGTGCAGGCAGCAGTTGGTGGATTGCTCAGCAGCAGCAGGTAGAGGTGATGGGTGCACGCAGCAGTGGCTGGAAGCAGTGGATGGGTGCTGCAGAAATTCACACATTTATAGGGCCCTGAGCTGATATCAGTGGCACACGTCCGCAGCAATTGGTTTTCCCGGGCTGCCTCATTCAAAATGAGCCAATGACTGGCCCTGCTGTGGCGGTGCACGGCTTCCTCTATTTTTGAATTTGCTTACGTGCCCTGCGTTACCTGTTTCCATTGTCTACATGTGCAAGGACCGTCACGGTCACACACCGGCAAACGCATGTGCGCGCTACCGCGATGGTGCATCATTTGAAATTCAACACTCACTGGCGTCGCAATGGCGGAGTACGCATTCCATGGGGGCTGGGCAGGCTAACACATACATTTGAATGTGCAAGTGGGAATGGCAGTTGGTACCCCCCCTTTCAGTCACATTGCAGCACCCACCGCAGACCACCGGGCCTGGCCGGTCACCCATCGCCGGGCCAGGCCGATCATCCACCGCTGGTTGTGGGCGGTGGGTGACTGCTGGGTGTGGGTGGTGGGTGACCTCTGGGTGCGGGCGGTGGGTGACCGGCCAGGGCCTACCATGGCAGGCTAACACCAATACACAGGGTGGTCACCCAATGCCCGCACCCGGCGGTCACCCACTGCCCACACCCGGCAATAGGTGGGTGCCCGCACCCAGTGGTGGGTGACCAGCCAGGGCCAACCATGCCAGGCTATTATCAATACACAGGGCGGTCACCCACCGCCCGCACCCGGCAGTGGTTGACCAGCCACAGCCAACCATGCCAGGCTAACATCAATACACAGGGCGGTCACCTCCGCCCGCACCCAGTGGTCACCCACCACCCGCTCCCGGCGGTCACCCACCACCCACACCTGGCGGTGGGTGGGCGCCCGCACCCGGCGGTCAGCGGTGGGTGCTGCTATGTGATTGAAAGGGGGATACCAACTGGTATTTCAACTTGTACATTCAAAGGTATGTCTTAGCCTGCCCCACCCACGCGGAATGCGTGCTCCGCCATTGCGATGCCAGTGAGTGATGATTTTCAAAAGATGCACCGTCATGGTAGTGTGCACATGAGGTTTGTGGGGTGTGACCGTGATGGTCCTTGACCAGGCAGCAAATGTTATGCACTATTGCAGTATCAAGGATCATCTTATGTGTTGGGGGAAGGCGTACCTGGATGGCGTGTGTACACACACTGCATGTCTCCGCACACATGTAATGTTCATAGTTGTACATGTGTGTCAGGACATGTCCGGAATGCGTCAAGAATCATTATGTAATGTCAATGGCCCGTGTACACGTGTCTCATGTATGTCCATTGCTTACATGTGTGGCCATACTATTGACCTTGCCAGTGGTGAACAAAGGCCAGTGATGTGAGCCCAAGTTGCGTCAGATGTGCATGGCTATGTGTTGACGTCTTGGTTTTGAGGTCACACGTTTCTATTGGTACACATCTACACAGTACATCAAGGCTATGTACCCACATCCTGAAGCTGTTGTGAGTGTATGGTTTGTGTGTGCAAGTAGCAGTGATGGGGGGTTACATGCATACTGTGTATGCGTATGTGTGTCGCCTGTTGTATGCCCATGCCTGCCATGTGAGTGTGCAGAGCATTGTAGGTGGGGTCATGGGTGCATGATGACAAGGAGGGTGTGGTCCATGTTTGTGTTGTGTGTGCACGTCCATGTGTGTCTGTGGGGACGCTTGTCCACACTTGGGCACTCAGTCTTGTGATGCTGGCTGTTCTTTCAACATGTGTGCACGTAACATTGGACATGTTTGCACACAGGATGTTGTTTGTGGGTGTACATTGTGTGTATAGTCAGCTGTAGTGCCTTATATTTCGGTCATGTCACACATACAATCAGTGTCTGCAACATGTATTATTTGTATTGTGTTGGTCAAGATGTGATAGTGTGGCACAGCTGTGCGTTGTTGGCCAATTGACATCTGCTCCCATCTACTCACACACAGGAGGACTCCAAATGTGCATCGACCATACACTGTGCTGGAGGACATGGTTGAAGAGGAGGTAATCCGCAAATTCCGGCTGGAAAGACTGAGATTGCAGGATCTTGTAGCCCAATTGTCACCTCATCTGCAGCCACACATGCCATATCCAGGAGCAATTACACTCACAGCAAAGGTGATGGCGGCACTTCACTTCTTCGCAACAGGCACTTTCCAGTACACAGTTGGTCATGCCGGGGGGATGTCCCAATCCATGTTCAGCATGGTACTGCGGGATGTGCTGGATGCCATGATGTGTTACAAGGATGATTACATCAATTTCCCATATCCGGCAGAGCTGGCTGCAGTGAAAGGTGACTTCTATGCCCTGGGCCAGATCCCATACGTAGTGGGTGCCATTGAAGGGACACATATTGGTCTGGTTCCACCCCAGGCACGTGAAGCTGTCTATCGCAATCAGAAGCACTATCATTCTATCAATGTGCAAGTGGTGTGCCTGGCTGACAACATCATCTCCCATGTGTGTGCAAGATTTCCTGGGTCCGCACATGACTCCCACATCCTGCGAAGCAGCAATGTCCCCCAACTGATGGCTAATCTGCATCAAGAACGTGCGTGGCTTGTAGGTGAGTGTGCTGTGATGACTACTGTGTTGTATGTGAGCCATGCTGTTCCCACAAATCCTGGTTATGATGTATGTGTCTGTCATCCCCCCACGTAGGCGACTCTGCGTACCCAAACCGACTGTGGCTGCTGAGCCCCCTACGGAATCCGACTACCCCAGGTGAAAACGCACTATAATGAGGCCATGGGAGGACACGTCGCGTGGTGGAACATACATTTGGACTGCTGAAGTCTAGGTTTCGCTGCCTGGATAGAACCGGAGGGGCCCTACAATACTCACCAGGAAAAGTATACAAAATCGTGATTGCCTGCTGCATGCTCCACAACCTGGCCTTACGCAATAATATTGCACTGATCATGGACCCTGCAGACCAACGGGTTGCTCCGCCTCCCATACCACCCACGTCCAGTGATGAGGAGAGTGGGGTGGAAGAAGGTGTGGACCAGAGGCGTCAGCTCATTGGTCGCTACTTTCCTTGAATGTGAGCAACTACCTCTTTTGCGGGTGTTCAAAGCGTGATGTATGTTTGCTGGTGATGTGTGGATGTGGTGTGTGGATGCTGCCTGTTCTGGTATGTTCTGTTCGCAAATGGGCGTGGGAGATGGTGTACATGCAATGCTCCCTGATGTGTGTCCTGTGATCCGCTTAATTAGCGATGAGTGTGGTTTGTGGGATGTTGCTGTATGGTGTGGTGTGATGGGTGTGATTCAGTTTCCTGACCTGTGCTTGTTGTTCTCTTATTATCTCTAGGTCACTTCCACAAAGCCATGATTCTCAAGAACATTGATCCCGGCACCTGGTAATGACAAATACTAAGACAAACCTGTGATTGAAACATGGAGGTCACACAGCATTGAGTGTTTACGTGGTGTTTATTTACAGGGTGTGAATTACTGTTTGTGCATGTTTACAAATAGGTGTTGGGGGAAGTGAGAGTTGAAGGTCATGTCAGATGAAAACACCGTGGGGACACCACATTGTGTGATGTTCACCTAGTCCAACAGACGTGTGCCTATGCTTGGCATTGTGGGGCAAGATAGTTCGCAGAGTGAATGCCAGGCGCAAGGAAGGGTGAAGTCAGTGGCGGCCCCTCTTCGAGCGGGTGGATGGTGCATTGCCACTGCTCTCAGCTGGATCCAGCCTCGGACGGAGTTGTGGGGGCAGGTTGTTCAGTGACCACATCCCTGTCTGTGGCCTCAGGTGATGGTGGCGGTGGTGTTGGTGCCCTGTCCCGCTGGTCACTTGGGGGAGGGGGAGGTGGTGTGGCACGGGATAACCAAGCCCTCAAAAGAGCTGTTTGCTGCCCCATGAGGTCAATAATTTGACCAAATCGGGTGTCCACGGACCCCAACAGCTGGCAGGTCTGTAGCGAGTCTTGGTGTGCCCGATCCGCCTGTGCCTGCGACTGCTCGTACGAGGCTTCCACTCTGGCAAAGGCATCCAGGGTCTCGGTCCCAGGATGGGCTGGGTGTTGTTCCCGACCTCGCCTTGCACCTGCACTCATGTTTGTGACCTGTGGCATCACCTGTGTCCTCCCTGTCCACTCTCCCTGCTAGCCTGAGATGTCGATGGCCCATCATGGGATGATAGGTCAGGCAGGGTGGCACAGGCAGGAGTGGTGGTGGTGGTGGTAGCTGCACAGCTCACAATGACAGGTATTGGTGTTGTGACACTGGCCAAGGTGGTGGAGGCAGGGATGTCCTGGGAGTCTGATGGCCCTGAGAGTGTGCTTGGGCCAGCATCGTCCTCTACACACTAGGTGTCCATGGATTCTTCTCCAGAGAGTCCTGGCTGTGAGGGGGGCGACTGGTGCTGGCGGTTGCTGGTTTCGCCTGTCAAGTTGCGATCACCTTAGGGACAAGAATTGTACCCTGGTCCTGGGCTAGACCTCTGCATCAGGGTCTGCCGCTCTAATCATTGAGCCACACTGACATCCGGGGTATGTATGTTGTGCTGCAATTGCATGTTGTGGCCTTTAGCGGAGTGAGCATTGGCATCCATGTCAGCCAGGTGGACATACCAGTTGCATTGTAGTTCAGGGTTACCAGGACATGCAATTGAGGTCTGTGTTCCCATGGCACCACATGTGTGGTGGTCTGCATGCACTTGCCCTGTTTGTTTGATGTACATGTTTCACAGGCACCCCCGGTTCTTTGACATGAGGATGTCTGGTAGGGGTGGTTTGTGTACAGGATGGGTGCTACATGTTGGTCAGCAGTCAAGGAATTTGTTGTTGTTACATTACACATTACTATGGAATAAGGACATGGTTGTTGGTGTCATCATGTTGGTGCGGTAGACAGTACTGGGCATTATGGTGGTGTGGAGGTGGGGAGACAATACTTGGAAACGTGTGGTCCGGTCCAGCTATTGGATGGTGCCCCTGTGAAGATGGCTACCTACCTGTAGGTTTGAAGGAGGAGATGCACTGGTCAGCAAATGGTGGACAGACTCTATCTTGCTCTGGGCTGGGACAGGGGGGCCTGTTGGGAGTTGTAGTGTTGGACCCACCATCTCCCCACCCACCCCCACCCCCACCCTCCCTGTAGACATGGGGGCCTGTTGGGAGTTGTAGTACTGGACCCACCCCCCACCCACCCCCACCCTCCCTGTAGACATGAGGGACTGTTGGGAGTTATAGTGCTGGATCCACCCCACCCTCCCTGTAGACATGGAGGCCTGTTGGGAGCTGTAGTGCTGGTCTCTCAACACCCCAACCTCCCTGTAGACATCAGGGCCTGTTGGGAGTTGTAGTGATGGTCTCTCACCCATCCCACCCTCCCTGTAGACATGGGGGCCTGTTGGGAGTTGTAGTGCTGGACCCACCCGCCCCCACCCACCCCCACCCTCTCTGTAGACATGGGGGCCTGTCGGGAGTTGTAGTGCTGGACCCACCCCCCACCCACCCCCATCCTCCCTGTAGACATGTGGGCCTGTTGGGAGTTGTAGGGCTGGACCCCCCCACCCCCACCCTCCCTGTAGACATGGGGGCCTGTTGGGAGTTGTAGTGCTGGTCTCTCTCCCACATACCCACCCACCCTATAGACATGGGGGCCTGTTGGGAGTTGCAGTGCTGGACCCCCCCCACCCTCCCTATACACATGGGGGCCTGTTGGGAATTGTAGTGCTGGAAACACCCCCCCCCCCACCCCCACCCTCCCTGTAGACTTGGAGGCCTGTTGGGAGTTGTGGTGTTGGCTGCTTTGACAACATGCACACCTGGGATCGTAGGAGGCAACATTTGTGCTTGGTCATGGTGGGTGCATTTGTGCCCAGGCCTTCACATTTAGGTGACTGTGTGGTCCACAAGCATGGATTGGAGCCTGGGAGATATGTCTTGGCAGTTGTGCAAGGCATACCATGACAGTGTGATAGTGGTCATTGGTTTGTACTTACCAGCCTCAAGTCCCTCTTCTATTTCTTCCAGGCTCTCAGGGTGCAGTATGCCCAGCACCTTCTCCTCCCATTCAGCAAATGGTATAGGCTCTGGGGGAGTGCCGCCACCAGTGTGGGTTGCCCGCTGGTGGTTCTTGGCCCTGATGCCTTTCACCCTCGCCTTGAGGTCGTGCCACCGCCTCTGGATCTCATGTTTGGTGCGTGGCACAGTCCCTGAAGCATTCACTCTGGTCACTATCCTGTTCCACATGTTGGTTTTGGTTGCCACGGTGGTCTGCAGGACTAGGTAACCGAACAGATGTGGTTCGACACGGATGATTTCATCCACCATGACCTTCAACTTAGTCTCTGTGAACTAGGGCTTTTCTTGGGTGCCATGGTGTGTGATGTGCAAGGTGTTGGTGGGGTGAGGTGGGGTGGGGTGTGCAGGTGTGTGGTTTGTAGGGCTGGTGTTGTAGGGGTTTGTGTGGTGGGTGTGTTGGTGTGCAGGTTGTATGTGTGTTTGTGTGTGTCTGCTGTTTGTGCTATTCTGCCTCTTTCTTCCAGCTGTGTTGTGATGCAAAGGATTGTGGTAATGGAAGGGATTCATTTTATACTCTGTGTGGTGGTTGTGTCCCAATGGTTGTTGCCAGTCAGGTGTTCTGTGGGTGTGGTGACTTGGGTGCTCTTGTTTGTGCTGGGGGGGTGTCATGGGGTGTGTAGTTGTTGGGGGTGGGTGTTTCAGGTGGGTGTGTGTCCTGTTTAGAGTTTTTTCTATTTACTTCCGTCCGCCATTTTTTAATCGGTTTGACGGCAGGGGTGATGTTCGTTTGGTCCTCCTGCAGTCATGCTCCATTTCTAGATGATTCTGCGGCGGTCGTGGGAGGTGGGGAGTTCCGTTGGGATGGCGGGGTTATCCTAATCGTGCGGCCGGACCCTCCGTAGGTCTTGCGGCGGTTGGGCCTGTTTCCGCGGTGAATGTGTCCGCGGCGGAGGGTCTTTCTGTGGCACCGGCCGCTTGTGGCGGTCTTTCATGTGATCCGTCCGCCGCGGTCGGTGTTGAATGTGATCCGTCCGCCGCGGTCAGAGTTTGCTGTCAGTAATATCCTAATCGCTACCGCGGATTATCCGTGGAGCGGTCGGGAGTATTTTTGCTGCGACCATGGCGGACTGAACACGTTTCTGTCCGCCATCATAATGACCCCCTTAATGCAGTAAACAACATTACGTGTACTGCAATTAGAAATGGTTTTGAACTGATAACTTATACTATTGATCTAAAATAATTGTATTGTTGAAGTCGTACTGCAAGCAACTCAGTTATTACATTTAAAATGTCCCACCACTTGAGTCAATTGAAGCATTTGTTGAATTGTGGATTTTTTAGGTTCTTCCTATGCTTTAACCAACCTGTTTTTCAAATTGGAGCTTCTTTTAAATGCAGAGTGGTCTTTCTTTAAATTCGGAGATGCTGTGTAAGAGATTCCAGTTTTTACAAACCGTTTCTTTGATCTTATTTGAAAGAGTACCAAATGTTGTTGAACTGGCTAGACCAGATTCAGTGGGTCTATCTTTGATCTTAAGAAAGGATTATCTGTCATTGTACCAAGCTCTTTTGATAGATCTCTTGAGAAGCCTGGATGGTTAACCTCGAGCTATATATTTTTTTTCACTTTGGCAGCCTCAAGGAAGTAATCTTCTTTTTTGTAACAGTTGCAGCATAAGGGCAAAAACTGACCAAATGGTAGATTATCTTCAAGCGCTTTGGGGTAATGACTCTCACATCCTTTGCTATGCATCGGACGGCCTCCTGCCCTCCGACGTCACGGTGGACCTGTGCGTCGGACGGCTGGGGGCCGTCCAAGTTGCGCACGCGTCCTTTTTTTCCTGCGCCGTGGTGGAATGTCTGCTGTGGCGAAACAGACATTTTAGCAGTGTGTTTCTCGCTGTAGGTATTGTAAACAGAGTTGTACATAACTGCTTATTTACTACTTTGATAGTCATATCAAGGAAATTCATATTTCAATTGTCATACTGAATGGTAAATTGTAGATTAGGGTTACACGTATTTATCCATCTCTGAAAATCAAGAAGGCAATCGGAGTTCCCTTGCCAGATAAGAAAAACATCATCTATGTATTGCATCCATTTCTTAATGAGAAGTTTGTATGGAGTCACAGTTTAAAATGTAATTTAGTTCCGAAGTCCGACCTATAGATATTTGTTGTGTTATGTTAATAACAATTTCTATAGCTCATGTACACCGGGATGTTTCTTGGCGGTTTGCTTTGGGGACTATCAAGGCAGCAACAGGTTATATCTGGAGCAAAGATAGTCCCCATTGCAACTTCCTTCACTTGTTCATAGAACTGATGTTCAAAGATAAAAAATAATTATTACGTAATGCTAATTCTGTAAATGCCAAAATAAATGACGTGGGGACATTATGGGGATGTGGTCTGGTGTCCAGGATGTTTTCAAGTAAAAAGAGAGCCTCTTGTTATGGTATATGGGTATAGAGACTTTATATCCATAGTCACAAGAAATTCTGCAGTAGGTTCAACCGGAGATTCTTAATTAATTACACCAGTTGTTCTCTAATATAAGTTTTATGATTAATTACAAATGGTTTTCATAAAGAAATCAGCGTATTGTGCCAAAGGTTTTTAAATCAAGTTACATCAGAAATAATGGGATGTCCTGGAAGATCACTCACATTCTTATGTACCTTAGGGAAAATATATATTGCCAGTACAATGGGATCATCATTATTAAGGAAGAGTAATTTCTTTTCACTAAGTCTTCCCTCTTCCATGCCTGATTTGCTAGGGGCATGTATCTTTTTGCTCTATTCTAGCTTGGGATTTTTGGCAAGCAGTTTATAATAGTCAGTCACATTAAGTTGTCGGAGTAGCTCTACTTTGTATTTTAATTTGTCCAGGAAAACAATCCCCCCCACCGTTAATTTCTCCTGGGGAGGGGTAACTGGCCTCAAAAGAGTTGTTGTTAGTTCAGACCTCCCTGTAGAATATTTGCTTGGCAATGGCCTAGAATCTTCAGTCTGGTCTGAAGTGGAGTATAGGACCCATGAAGAGATGTTAGGTATATCAGCACATGTCCTTGCTGTGACCAGGTCACAGGTCAAAAATTGCAACACTGAACAGGCCCTGGATCCTGAAATAATGGACCAGTTGCCTACCAGGAGGAGAAGCAGTAGGGTTAAGGCAGTGCCTTCCCCTTGCCTCAGGAAGAGGATCAGCCTTCTCAGGAAGCTGATTGTGAGACCCAGGAGGACACTATCCTAGAAGAGCTTGAGCCTGATCTGGTTGAGTTTCTTGGGACAGGGGACCCTCCAGGGCAGATCTCAGGCAGGCACAGTTGGACTGCCCTTCTCTTGAACCCCTTAGACTGCAAGCTGCTGCTGAGGCTGCTGGGAATGCTAGTTGGACCCACAAGGTCTATTGGGATGATGGGCTCCTGTATTCAGAGGCTAGAGACCCCAAGCGTGGTGCTTCTAGGAGGTTGGTCATACCTTTGGCATTCAGGGGCTTCCTTATCACACTAGCCCATGATATTCCCCGTTCAGGACACCTTGGCCAGAACAAGACTTGGGACAGGCTTGTCCCTCACTTTCACTGGCCCCACATGTCAGGAGACACCAAGGAGTTTTGTCGCTCCTGTGTCACCTGGAGAACCGCAGCCTTAAGGCCCAGTGGTGCAGGGTACGCCTAAATCCCCGGGATTCACCTGCCTTGTCAAAACAGAGACACAGACTCTTCGTCTGGCGTAGAAGATGGTATTTATTAGCTACTACTAGTACAGTGGTCTTAGAAGTTGTCAATACAACAAGGTTCAAAAGAGACTGCCACTTAACTCCGTGCCGCACAGGTTTATATATCATACAACACAATGCAAAAATGCAATCACACACGAACATGAGCTATAGGCAAATGTTGCAGACAATACTTTAAGTTCAAAACAACTCAAGTTCCCGAGTATGTTTGTCACTCGACCCCTTAAGCAAATCACAAGTGAATCCACACAATTCAATTTACTAGCAGAGAAAACACAGTTTGCTAGAAGAGAAAACACAGCTGCGTGTCGTAGAAGGACAGTCGAGAAACAGGAGAATGCATGAGACGTGTAGCGAAGGACAGCAGATAAGATAACTTAAAGGAAACAATGGTGTGAAATGACATGTAGTCCGACGGGGATTAATCAGCTCAGACAGGAATTAGTGTACTCGGCCAGACCCTGACACTCGTTAGTAAACATAGGCGAAGAAGCCATCTGACACGTAAAGCAGAAATGAAAAAAGCACCGCGTTCGCCGAGCTGCCTGAGTGAGGGCAACACAAAATGGCGGCGATCTCAAAATGGAGGCTGAGCACGAGCGAATTCGTAATTTTCAGAACCTCAGTCCCTCCTTTTGCCATTACTCAGGCAAAACAAACTAACTCATGCTTATCTAAGTCAGAGTCAATACTGATATTCATGAAATCTTCAAGTTGTTGCTGCACCATCATTCTAATATTCTCTGTCTTCTGAGCAGCAGATCGTGGGGCGCACAGAGTAGCCAACAGGCTACACACTGCAGGACCACACTGAACACACAAACAACAAGAGAATATGACAGCTAGAATTGCTCCAATGAACGTAAAGATTTCCCATCCCCAAGTTGACAGTATTCCCCACAACCATCCCATAAAAGATCAATCTCCTTCATCCTGATGTATCGGCTCGGAGACCGTGTGCAATTTGGAAATGGCCTTGTATACTGCTGGAGCATCATCTGGAATATAAATGCAGCAACTAGATCCGATGAATCTACAGACACCTCCTCGATCTGCTAGAATCACGTCTAGTGCAATTTGATTCTTAAGCGTCATAAGACGGTCTGCTTGAAGCTCTGCTATAATGTTAACTATCGCACCTGCAGTAACATTATTAGTGGTCTCAACCACTCGAACCAATTGCCTAATGTGTCTGCTGTTAACCATTGGACCCCAAAAGGGAAGGAATCCCTTAAGGAAATCTCCTCCCTCTTGCTCTTCTCTACAATCTTGGCCATCACCACTTTATTAAGGAACTATGACTAAAATCTAATCCATTCCCCAGGGTTCTCACAGGGCTTCTAAGTCTGTTCTGGTATGCAGCCGAAAACATTGTCAAATAGGCCCAAGCTGAACCGTCACATGAGAAAGGAAGAATCAGATATGGCATTCCCTTTTGTGTATTATGTGGCATGAGTCTGCACACCGAACAGTCAGTCATATTGATGGCCAACTGATGTTGATGCAACAACTGAATAAACGTATTATTCATATACTCGGCTGTCCTTATCTGTTCATGTGGGGGTAAAGTATGCCTTTTATGTGAAAAGACAGAAAGTCGATAAGGCAAAGAAGTCGTAGTATTAGCAACATTCCTTGATTGTAACATATGAATAATCCATCCTGTGCAGGCTAATAAAATACACAAAAAAATAAGAACACACAAAGCTACGCCAAATCGGCTACGTAATAGTTTACAATATTTTACTCTCATTTCTCGCTTCCTATTTTCCCTACCTACAATTATTGTACCATCCATCTTTATCTAAAAAAAATGTCGCTCACGGCACTCTTCTCCAATCACTCAGCTAATCACTTCTGTATACCTGAGGCACTAGCCGCTTACTAAAGAACAGAATCAGGTTACAGTCTGAGTCTCCTACCGTGACCCTGCGACGGAGACAGATGGCACATCTAATACTAATATTACATAAAAAAAGCAAAAAGAACAAAATAATGTCTTTAATTAATAAAAAGTGTTCAAGAGTTCAGTTCGTTGGGTCTTGGCCTTAAATTGTAGCGTGTTTTGCTCGGCACGTCTGGTCTTTAAACAGTATTTCTGGGTTGGTGGTGTCTATTCGACGATGCACAGGCACAGCTGCTTGAAGAATGTTGTCATCCGCTTTTTCAGACAGAGTCCCATAAATCTGAGCATCACTGAACGGGACGAAACAAGGAACAGCTGCAGTGTCTGATTCTCTTACACCACAACAAGTCCACTGGTCAAAGGGTAATGGAAGTGGCACCTTTTTGCAGTGCACTCCATGCACCCAGTTGCGCTTTCCCACCACCTTGAAAGCCATGCGAGTAGCGAGCAGCACCTGCGTAGGTGGGGGCCACCTAGGCTCCAAATTCTTGGTCCGTTGAAAGTTCTTCACACAGACCCAGTCGCCGGGAACGATGGTGTGACCTGGGTCTGTGGAGGCCTCTGGCAGAACACTTTGTACCTGTTGACGAATAACACTCAATTTAGTAGTCAAATCGTGCAAATAGTCAATTAACAAAGGATATGGTATATATGAGTATCTTTTGGGACGAGGGGCACACCAAACATTTGCTGGGCGTCCAAATACCACTTCATATGGGATAAGTCCCATACAAGAGTGCACAGTAGTTCTGGTTGACAAAAGAGCTAGGGGCAGGGCATCAGGCCAAGCAAGACCTGTACTGGCTTGAATCTTCGCCAGCTTAAGTTTGAGCGTACCATTGTAACACTCAACCAAACCCGCTGACTGTGGATGGTTTGCTGCATGGAATTTATGCCTAATTCCAAGACCAGAACACACTTTCTGCATAATCTGGCCCACAAATTCACTTCCATTGTCACGCCAGACAATGCGCGGCAAACCAAATCTAGGAAATAATTCCTTAATTAGCACTTTAGCAGTTGACAAAGCAGTGTTACCTTTCAAGGGGTAGGCCTCTATCCAGCAGGAAAAGGCACATACCACCACCAGAGCAACTTTAAGGTTGTTACAGCGATCCATATGAATATAATCGATCTGCAACACCTCAAAGGGATATGACGGAGGAGCAAAATGGCCTGCTGGAGTTAGGGTTCCTTTCCCTGGGTTATGCATTAAACAAACAATGCAATGTTTAACCACATTTTCTGCACATTTCTGAATTCCTTCATTCTGCCATACCGGAGCCAAAAGCTTACATATGCCTTTTGCACTAATGTGAGCTGGGCCATGAGCCCTAGTCACGACCGGCAACACATAAGCGTCCGGTAACAACCATCGCTGATGTTCTGACAACTCTGTCCAACAACTCGTTGGATCTAACATTCCTGTCCTTTCTTTCCAAACACTCAATTCTTTCTCAGTAGCTTTCCCTGAATCGTTTTCACACATTCAATCATATCTTCACACATTCCAATTTCCCTCACCCAGTTTGCGGGCCTGCCACATACATTCGACTAGTGGTGTTTCTAGCTGTAGCTTTCGCTATCTCGTCTGCAAACGCATTTCCACGACCCACATCATCTGTGATTTTCTTATGTGCACTACACTTTATGATCGCTATCTGTGCTGGCAAAGTAAGAGACTCAAGAAGATCCGTTACCAACTGACCATGCTGAATCTTTGTCCCATGAGAGGTGAAAAATCCTCTCTCCCTTCATAACTTTCCAAAACTATGCGCAACACCGAACGCATACTGACTATCTGTATACACATTCACTCTCTTTCCCTTCGACAGTACACATGCTCTAGTCAAAGCTATTGATTCAGCTGCTTGGGCTGAATTATGTCCAATACGTGCCATCTCAACAATAGTGCATAATGTAGTAACAGCATAGGCAGAAGTGGTTTCTCCATTTGGAAGTTTAAAACAAGAACCGTCCACCCTTAGGATCCCGTCCGGGTCCTTGAGCGGAGTGTCATTTCAATCAATCCTCCCCTTTGTCTCATGCTTTTCCTGATCATCTTTCTCATCTGGGAGTGGCAACAATGTAGCTGGATTTAATGTGTTACATCTTTTGATGTGTACATGGCTCCTAGAAGTGTCAGCTCATAACCAGACAAACGAGCACTCGTGAGATGCTGCGTCTTGGTCCTATTTAGCAAAGTATCCACTGCATGTGGAACCATAACAATGAGTGTGTTATCTAATTCTAATCCGGCAGACTGTCTAATAGAAATTGCGGCAGCTGCTGAAGCTCTAGGACAACTGGGCAAAGCTTTAGCTACTGGGTCTAATGTAGTGGAGAAATAGGCACATGGCCTTTGCTTATTTCCGAATTGCAGTGCCAAGACTGACAACGCGCAACCTTCTCTCTCATGAACGTACAGTGTAAAGATTTTACTATAATATGGGGTACCCAACACTGCAGGAGAACACAGGGCAGTACGTAAATCAACAAAACTTTTCTGACATTCATCCGTCCAAGGGAGCGTATGGGGTGTATCTTTCAGCGTTAATGCCACCAATGGTTTCGCTAAGAGAGAAAAATTAGGAATCCATTGTCTTCAATAGGAAGTGATACCCAATAACGCACGCACTTCTCTCTGTGTGGTGGGTACAGACATTTGTGAAATAGCATGAATATGTTCTGGGGTCAATCGCCTTCCCTCCTTCGACAAGAGATGACCTAAATAGGTCACTTCTTGTCGGACATACTGTAACTTGGAGGGCAATACTTTATGATTCAAAGCAGCCAAATGATGTAACAACGCCACAGTTACACTCCTACACACATCTTCCATAGCAGCAGCCACCAGCAAATCATCCACATACTGAACAAGCGTAGCACCTGGAGGCAAAGGAAACATATCAAGTTGACATTTAAGAGCCTTACTGTAAATAGAGGGACTTTCACAATAGCCTTGAGGAGCTCTCTTGAAGCGAAAACTTCGGCCGCCTAAAGAGAAACCAAAAATATCCCTACTCTCCTCAGCAATGCGAAGGCTAAAGAAAGCATTCTTAAGGTCGATCACTGAAAACCAAGCTGCCGAAGCAGGAATCATCGTCAATAAGGTTGTAACGTCCGGAACAACAGGGAACTGCGGTACCACTATTTTGTTGACTTCCCTTAAATCAATAACAAATCTATAGACAGGAGGCTGTGAAGGATCCGTCCTTTTAAGGTTCGGGAGAACAGGGCTATTACAGACATTGCCTCTAGTCTCTTCAACCACACCTTTCTGAATGAAGTCATCAACAATAGCTAATAATGCTTTCTCTCCATCACTAGAGATATGATATTGAGGAATGCTTGGCATTCGAACATTATCCTTAACTGTAACGACATACGGTGGGATCGCAAGACGACCCACGTCATTCGGACCCATGGCCCAAAGACTTTCTGGGAGAGAACATAACTCAGGTGGAAACTTGTCCCGAGATAAATACATAGGGGACATTAATCTTTTTCCCAACGTGAGATGCACACCAGAAGGGGAACAATACAATGTTGCATGCAACCTTTTTAACAAATCTAAACCCAATAAGTTCTCGTTACAACCAGTTGTCAATATCAGTGGAGCTTCCAAATCATAAGGACCTATCGAAACAGGCAGGGGGCAAGAAACCAGATTACAAACTGGAGCACCAGAGAATCCCACAGAAGTATTAATTAAGCCAGACAAAGGGGCCTCAGGGAGTTTAGAATGAATAATCGAACTTCTCATCGCTCCAGTATCCAAAAGAAATGGTTCTGAGACACCCATTGTATTAACAGTGACATATGGCCCATCTTGATCTACTGGAATCGACACAACTCCCTCACTTCGTTCTTGGCTGTCCTATTCGGTCTGAAAATTGTCAGCCCTTTCCTCAACGTAGTAATCATCGTTGTAATACTGCGAAGACGGAACTGCCTGCTGGTCAAAGTAATTCGATGTAGATGGGACACGAGAACGCTGCTCCTGAGAGGGCGTACCTCATCCTCTTCCCCTAGATCCTGTCTGAAAATTACCACGACCTCGAGAAGCAGACATCCCGTTATTACACTGTAATAAGACCGGACAATAACTTTTAAAGTGTCCTTCCTCCCTACAATATGCACATTGATTAGGACTAAGGTTGGGCGTAGTGGGCGTAGTGGGGCTTCACGAAGCTACGCGAAGTGGGCAAAACACTACGCCCACCCACGCACTTCGCGTAGCGCCACTACGCGCCACCCGCCTCCCTCCCGCCCTCCCTAAATGCATACATTAATATATAAAATAATTATAAAACCACTTACCTTGTCCTGCCGCGTCCCCGGGGTCCCGCTCATCATTGCGCAGCCAGAGCGGACGTCTTGGGTGGTAATGCACATGCACGGCCGCCCGGGCATGCGCATTTCTCGTGAGAAATGCGCGGGCGGGCGCGCATGCGCATTACCATCCAAGACGCGTGCGCCGGCGGCGCAATGACGAGCGGGAGCCCTGGGGACGCGGCAGGACAAGGTAAGTGGTTTTATAATTATTTTATAAATTAATGTAAGCATTTAGGGAGGGAGGCGGGTGGCGGGCAACTTCGCTACGCCCACGAAGTGGGCGTAGTGTTGCCTGCTTCGCCTACTTTGCAAAGGGCGAAGTAGGCAACACTACGCCCACTTCGTGGGCGTAGCGAAGTTTCCCGCCCACCCTTAATTAGGACCTAATGAAGGTCTCGGCATAAAATACTCAGGTTTTTGCAACAATCTCTGGAACTGTGGAGGCTGCTGATACTGAGTGTTTTGCTGATGCTGATTCGAACGAGGCGGATACGCTTGTTGTAAAAGAACTTTAGTTTTCAAATCCTTATTTTTCTTCTCTTGCTTCTCCTTCTCCTCCTTATCCCTATTCTCATAATACTGTGCAGTAGCCAATATTTTGGCAGGAGAAGAGATAGCCCATGCACTTTCAGAACTCTTCAGTTTATTCTATAATTCGGGGAGTAAATTATATACAAACTTGTCCACAAATAATCGCTGGCCACCATCTACACTCAAATCCTGACCGCTATGATCTATAAACGTTTCTTCGAAACGAGTGAAAAAATCCTAAACACTTTCATCCTTCTTTTGCTTACGCGGCCAACTTATCCCAATTCACGTACCGCCGGCATCATTGTCTTCATTAATTCAATTATTCTACCTGTAATCAAATCCTCGGGCTTTGCACCACCCACCTGATTGGCATCCGCAGCTCTAATAGCAGCCCAATCACCACCTAATTCGGCCAAATCATCTTCCCTACGAATCCGTGCCCATATACCTTGTGGAACAACATTCCCAAATAACATATCAATATCGGACAAATTCATGATACAAGCATCAACTGTTTGGGACAATTCTTTGTAATATCCAGCAGGATTCGTACGGGGGTCGGAAAGAGTTTGCTTAAGCGCCAATACTTCAGACCTTTTCCAGAGTTCATGAACCCACATGCGCTGGAAATGAGCAGGGACATCAGGTGGACCAACCACCGCGTCTCTCCATACGGGAGGGACTTCACGCATTGGATAATTCTTACTACCCTTTTTATTAACAGAATCAACCTCAGAAAAGGACAGGGATAAAAACATTGTTCGAAACGCAATGAGTCTAATTACAGCTTCCTCAACTCGGTGTCCTACAATAAAACCTTTATCAAAATCACCTTGTAATTTCAGAAGGTCCAAAGGGACTGTATCTAACTCCATATCTTCCCAACCTTTGATAAGAGTTTGACACATGATGTTGAAAACATATCTCTGCGTGGGCTCCCCCCATTGATGAAAACAACTCATGATATCATCTGTAGTATATTCTGGCCCATGCTCAATCCATTTGCGAGTGAGAGAACCCAGAGCTATTTTCTCATCCGTAAAAGGAAGCTGACAATGAGACTGTCGTCTAGAAAAAGCTGGAGACATTTTCAGGGACCTAACAAAAGGCGAAAAGAAATTTGTAACAGCATCTGCTATCCTCGTCTGTGAAACAGGGGAATCCCTTGACAAAATAGGGGGTATTACAGATGTAGAAGGCAATGGAGACTGAGACGCAGTATGTCGAAGAATAGAAGAAGGAGAAGGCGGGCTGAAGTACAAGCGGTGAAGGCAAAGCAGAAGTAGACAAAGAAGACTTAAGGGGCTGAGCTGGTTGCTGGACAATCGGTAATTGAGCAACCACTTGTTGAGCAACAGGAAGGGGTAACAGAGGCGCAGTCGCATTGAGAACATAGGGCAGAGTTGAACTCAATAAGCAAGTCATTAGGGGATCTTCTTCTAATTCCTTACTTTTATCTGAAGAGGAAGTAGGCAACATCGGATAGCATCTATCTATCTCCACACGATGTTGTCTCTCTGATATCTCCTTCGCATCATCTACTTCGTTATCTTTAAACTGCTGAGCAGCCTGAAGGACTGACATGTCTTGTGCTTTCTTATCCCTTTTCGCTTGTTTAATTTCTTTCTGTTTGGCTTCTTTACGCCAAAGGCGAAAGGAGTCAAACATAGCCGGCCGGGCTTTTCTCCTGAACAGGATTGTTTCCAAATTGTCCAATATAGCGGGATCGAAGCTACCATTCTGTGGCCAACTCAAAACTCCACTATTTTTCGTATATCGGACCCATGTCTCGTTAAAGGTAATGGGACCAATACCATGTTTTGAATAGAGCTCATAAGTTGGAGTTCCAACCGGAGGAATCGGACATGACTTCTCCAACTGGGAATCCCTTGTACAACCCAAACAACAAAATCTTTTGAACTTACTCAGCCCAGGCATCGTCACTTCTCTAGACTGATCACAAACAACAAAGGGTATAAATCAGTGACACAGTGCAATCGTACTTACCCCTTGGCTTCAGTTATTGCAATGACTGAACACAGACTAAGAATAAAAATAAAACAAAGGTCTGTGGGAGCGACCCACCAAATACTTAACTAAAAAATTGTTCTGCGCCAGCGAAGGTCCGTCTATCGTCTCGCTCTACCAAAACTTCAGAAGGGTCCAAGGCAGGGCGACAGTCAGGGCAGCAGTCGTCAGCAGCCGTCGGAGAGGAGTAGCCGAGCCGTCAAAGACCTTCGGTCCACTTCCGACATGCAGATGTCGATTATGTGGTGCGCTTCCTCCGGAGTTTTCCTGCGGGGCTCCTCACGACCCTCGGGCTCAACCACTACCGCTGAAGTCGCCCTACGTTGGGCGCCAGTTGGAGAACCTTAAGGCCTGGTGGCGCAGGGTACACCTAAATCCCGGGGATTCACCTGCCTTGTCAAAACAGAGACACAGACTCTTCGTCAGGCGTAGAAGATGGTATTTATTAGCTGCAGTTAGTACAGTGGTCTTAGAGGTCGTCAATACAACGAGGTTCAAAAGAGACTGCCACTTAACTCCGTGGTGCACAGGTTTATATATCGTCAACACAATGCAAAAATGCAATCACACACGAACATGAGCTATAGGCAAATGTTGCAGACAATACTTTAAGTCCAAAACAACTTAAGTTCCCGAGTATGTTTGTCACTCGACCCCTTAAGCAAATCACAAGTGAATCCACACAATTCAATTTACTAGCAGAGAAAACACAGTTTGCTAGCAGAGAAAACACAGCTGCATGTCGTAGAAGGACAGTCGAGAAACAGGAGAATGCATGAGACTTGTAGCGAAGGACAGCAGATAAGATAACTTAAAGGAAACAATGGTGTGAAATGACATGTAGTCCGGACGGGGATTAATCAGCTCAGACAGGAATTAGTGTACTCGGCCAGACCCTGAAACTCGTTAGTAAACATAGGCAAAGAAGCCATCTGACACGTAAAGCAGAAATGAAAAAAACACTGCGTTCGCCGAGCTGCCTGAGTGAGGGCAACACAAAATGGCGGCGATCTCAAAATGGAGGCTGAGCACGAACGAATTCGTAATTTTCAGAACCTCACACCTGCCAAGCCAGTGGAAAATCAGGTGGCACCACACAGGCCCCCCTAATACTACTACCTGTGGTGGGGTTCCATTTGAGAGAGTAGGGATTGACATTGTTGGACCAATGGATCCCCAAATAGCCTCTGGGCACAGGTTTATTCTGGTGGTAGTGGATCATGCCACCGATACCCAGAAGCTATTCCCCTAAGGACCACAACAGCACCTGTTGTGGCAAGAGCCCTCCTGCGACTTTTCTCAAGAGTGGGTTTTCCAAAGAAGGTTGTCTCAGACAGAGTTTCAAACTTTATGTCTGGATATTTGACTGCTATGTGGAAGGAGTGCAAGTTCACCACACCCTATCATCCACAGTGCAATTGTCTGGTGGAGAGATTCAACAAGACTTTAAAGGGCATGATTAAGGGACTACCTGAAAAGCTGAGGCGAAGATGGGACATCCTACTGCCCTGCCTTTTGTTTGCTTACAGAGAGGTCCCACAGAAGGGGGTTGGCTGCAGCCCTTTTGAACTTCTGTTTGGGCATCCTGTAAGAGGACCCCTTTGTCTGGTCAAGGAGGGATGGGACTTACCGCTCAATCCTCCCAAGCAAGACATTGTGGACTATGTACTTGGTCTCTGCTCCAGGATGGCTGAGTACATGAAAAAGGCATCCAAAAACTGTGAGGCTAGTCAGGAATTGCAAAAGGCCTGGCATGACCAAAAGGCTGTGCTGAATGTTTACCAGCCAGGACATACAGTGTGGGTGTTGGAGCGTGTGGCCCCAACAGCTCTCCAAGACAAATGGTATAGACCCCACACTATTGTTGAGCAAAAGGGAGAGGTAACCTATTTGGTTGAACTTGGAACTCCCAGGAGCCCCCACATGGTGCTTCGTGTCAACAGATTGAAACCATATGTTGACAGGGCAGACATGGGCTTGCTCATGGCTTCAGATGAGGGACAGGAGGAGGAGATTGACCCTCTCCCAGGGCTGCTTTCTCAGAACCCTGATGATGGTTCAGTTGATGGTGTAGCCTAGGCAGGCAGCCTCGGCAGGCAGCCTCATTGACCAACAGCAGCAGGACTGCAGACAAGTTCTACAGTCCTACAGACATATGTTTTCTCTGACTCCAAGTCAGACTACCTGGTGCACTCATGAAGAGGACACTGGGGACAGTCTGCCTGTTAAAAGTAAGATCAACAGGTAAACTGATCATGTCAGGGACTGTATCGGGACAAGGGTCCAAAAGATGTTGGAGTTGGGAGTCATTGAGCCCTCAGAGTGCCCTTGACCCAGTCTAGTAGTCCTGGTGCCTAAAACTCACACCCAAGATGGTAAGAGAGAGATGAGGTTTTGCGTGGATTACAGAGGCCTCAATGCTGTCACTAGGACAGATGCCCACCCAATACCAAGGGCAGATGAACTCATTGACAGATTGGAATCTGCCAAGTTTTTGAGTACATTTGACTTGACAGCTGGCTACTGGCAGATCAGACTAGCTGAAGATGCAAAAGCCAAAACAGCATTTTCAACCCCAGGAGGACATTATCAGTTTGTGGTAATGCCCTTTGGTCTGAAAAATGTACCTGCCACATTCCAAAGGTTGGTGAACCAAGTCCTCTCAGGTCTGGATGACTACTGTGCAGCTTATCTTGATGATATTGCTGTCTTTAGTTCCACTTGGGAAGATCACCTGATCCACCTGACAAATGTTTTGGAGGCCCTGCAAAAAGCAAGCCTAACTATCAAGGCTATTAAGTGCCAGAGAGGGCAGAGCAAGGTTGTATACCTGTGCCACCTTGTAGGTGGAGGTCAGGTTCAACCATTGGAGAGCAAGATCCAGACCATAAAGGACTGGACTGCTCCCACCACCCAGACACAGGTCAGCGTTTTCTTGGGCCTGACTGGGAACTACAGGAAATTTGTCAAGGGTTATGGTTCCATAATGACACCCCTTAATGACTTAACTTCCAAGAAAATTCCAAACAAAACTTCAGTGGACAGTAAGCTGTCAAAAGCCATTTGATGACCTGAAGCAGGCAGTGTGCACTGCTCCTATTCTGCAAAGTCCAGACTACTCCAAAGAATTCATTGTCCAAACAGATGCTTATGAGTTGGGGGTAGGTGCTGTTCTTTCACAACTGAATAAAGATGGTCAAGACCAGCCACTAGCTTTTATTAGCAGAAGGCTAACCCCTAGAGAGAAATGTTGGTCAGCTATTGAGAGGGAGGCCTTTGCTGTGGGTTAAGCACGGAAGAAGCTGAGGCCATACTTGTTTGGTACTCACTTCAGGATGCAGACAGACCATAAGCCCCTCTTGTGGCTAAATCAGATGAAGGGTGAAAATTCCAAACTGCTTAGGTGGTCCATTTCCCTACAGGGAATAGACTTTACAGTGGAACATAGACCTGGGACTGACCATGCCAATGCAGATGGACTCTCCAGATATTTCCACTTAGAACATGAAGACTCAACTGTTCAAGGTTAGTTTAAGGCCCCTGCGTTGGGGTGGGGGGTGTAGGAGAGTAGGGTCTGCTTCCTATGGTCACCCCCACTTTTTGCTGTGATTCTCTGTTTTTTTACTTTAGTGTGGCTGTGGGCCTGCTAATCAGACCCACATCCCAGCTGTTCTCTCTCTAAATTGATACCATGTACTTTAGGTACATACCCGATTGGGTATTGGGTCACCTTTGTGAGCCCCTGTATAGTGTACCATAGGTACCCAAGGTATAGGTGCATCAGAGGCCTACCAGGGGCTGCAGCATGTATTATGCCACCCCTGGCTGGCCCTCCAAACTGACACCAAAGGCTGATCACTCAGCTTTGGTAAGGTGGTGTAATCACCCCTTACTTAGATATAGTATACCTATATCTACCTTATATATATAGACAAATATGCAACTATAATTCACTCCTATGGTAGACCTCGACAATCCTGGAGGCATAGTGCTTGGTTTTATGTGAGAGGGTGCCCTAGCATGAGCTGAGCCCCTCTGCAGATTTCGGAACCATCTCCTTATAGCTGTTCTATGATATAGCCATACCATATACTCTTAAGTGCATTATAATCCTCGTGGTTAATGCTAACTTTGGTTTGGCTTTATCAAAACATGTCGTGTGAGGTGTCAAACACTTTGGAATACTACCCCACCACCAATTCTGGTGGTGGGGGTAGAATTCCACCCTTCTAGAGGGAAAAGACATGTATGTTACTGCTTTAACCAGTTAAAGGTAAACAGAGCCTCAGCATCACAAAATGGATGCTGCTGCCACAGACACGAGTCTGACCTCCTGTTGCTGAGGGAAACTCCAGCAAGGGTGACTTGGACAATAGGTTTCCTGTCCAGGGAGGTGTCAGCAACTCCCCAGACAGGGGTTTTGTGTATTGGGAAGGGAGGGCTGCATTCAGTGAATGCATCTAGACATTGCCTGGGGCACACAAGGTGCTCCATGCATAGCCCGGTTCAAACCAGTTGCTGGGGCACTCCAGCCCCAGCTCTGGCGCGAAACTGGACAAAGACAAAGGGGTGTAACCACCTCCTACACAGGTCCACCCATAGGAGGGACCTAGGCAGGTAATCTAGCCCCTTAGCTTAGTATAAGTATAGGAGCTGTGTCCCCAGGACTTTAGATTATCCTGGAAATAAATGTTGATACAGAACATTTGGACCTTCAACATTCTATTCTGACTAGAAAACGGAAGATATCTCCCTTGTGGTCAAGTAGTGACCACCCTATGCAAACAGACACCACCAGTAACTTGCCTGTCTGCTTTGTCGATGCTCCTGCCGGAACCCGAAGACTCAGCGACACAGGAACTGGACTCTCAGACTTCTCTAACCCACATCCAAAGCAAAGCTGAGACCCATGGCGGACACGAGAGATGTGGGAACGGACACCCTGGACATCCTGCATTTTGCTAACTGCTCGACTACCGAGGTACCCTTGCAGTTGCGCATTGGGATAGAAGAAGTCCCAGACCCGAGCGCCATTTGCTCCGAAGCTCAGCTCTCCACACTCCATTAGTGCTGCGTGGGGCTTGCTCTTGCATTTTAGCTTGATGCGTCTTCCCAGTTCCTTACCTATTGGCTAGTGAGCCCCCTGAAGACTATTTTTTTAACTAAACTGTTTTCCTGGTTGTTTCAGCTTCCCTTCAAAGGAGAAGCGCCACAGACCTTGCTGGTCTGTAAAAGAGCCAATCTTGACATCCTGCGTGGGTTGCGGTTGCCAAGGCTTGTTGGGTCTAATCCGGATACCGACACTGCAATCAACTAGATCCTTTGTGTTACAGCTTGAATCCAGTGCCTGGTCATCATTGATGCCTCCTGGACCTCGTGGCTGAAGAGACAAACTCACATTCTTTACCTTCAAGCATGCAACATCGCCTGGTTCCTTCCTGGTCACTGGCTAGTGACCCATACTCTGTCCCCTCTGCTTTCAGGTTCTTCAGATCTTAGATCTACCCTTGGATCCACCCGGACACTTTTCCTTTGGTCCCCTGCAGCTCTCCTTTGCAGATCTCCAAAGAAAACGGCGACGAAACCCAACACCAAAAGGCACCTACGCACCCGGCTTCCCTGGGTGAGGTAACACGAGTACTCCGGTGCTCCTGTGGGTCTTGACTCTCGAAGTGTCCTACTCTAAAGGGGTTTTATCGTAGTCCATCCAGAAGTGTCCATAAACAGTAACTTTGCAACTTCTTTGTTTCCCATTATAAGTCAATGGTAACTCGCGACTGTGTTTAGACACTGCACACGTCTCCAGTGGGCCTCCTACTTCCTAACCTTTGGTTGTTTAGTGTAGTCCCAAGGATTTTACAGGCCCTAGGCCTGCTGTCTAACTCTCACGTGGTTCTTATACCACTTCCTTAGTATATGGTTTGTGAGTCCCCTAGGGCATAACTGTATTTGTGCAACTTGTCGTGTGCTAACTGAGTAACTTGTGATGTACTTTGACCTCTGACCTCATAAAAAGTGCAAAGGGGGTTGTGTTAGAAATAAATACATATATATGTGATATATACCTTGTGTGGTGTCCTTTCATTTGGTATTCAGGGATTATAATTGGTAAAACAGCTTGCTTCACATGCTCTCTGAAGTCTTAGCCTATGACTGCTGTTCCATGCTACCACTAGGATAGCTTGTCTATAAGGTTGACTTTACAACCACCATCATTAAGGGTCGATTAGACTGGTGCAAGGTGCCTACTAGAATAGTGGACATCATATGCCAGGCTAACTTTTCACAATGGTTATTTTTTTTCTTTATTTGTGTCTGCAAGTCTATGTCACAAAATAAGGAACAAATGCTATCACCTAAATGTGGCTGCCACATGCTAGCAATATTTTTTATAATGTAAAATCATTCACTTATGTAGCTGTTTTACTAGTTAAGTATTTAGTTAATAAGTCTTTTAGTTTTACAATGTGCTTTGTTATCATTGTTTGTGAAAGAAACAAGAATAAATCATGATCTAACCAGACACTCAAATTGCTACAATGGTGCTGTTAGACCTGACATCTTTTGGCGTGATTACCCCTATCTTTTTGCCTCTGCCTCCTGTATTTTTCGATGCTGTGCTGGATTCGTTTTTGCTGGTTTAGATGCTTTGGACACTTTGCCACTGCTGATCAGTGCCAGAGTGTAAGTGCTCCCTATATAAAGTGTTATTCTGATTGGATATACATGTTTGGCATATTTGTATCACCATGAAGTCCCTCGTAAAGTGCACTGGGTGTGCCAGGGCCGGTGATGACAGATGCTACTCGTGGGCCTGCAGCACTGATTGTGCCACCCACAGGAGTAGCCCTAAAATGGTGTCTCGGGCCTGCCACTGCAGCGCCTACGGGCAGTTTAGAACTGCCATGTCCTCCTTGTCCGTGTCCCCGCTGACCAGGCCGAACCCTTCCCTTTTCGTGCACATCAGTCACCCCTATGGAAGGCCCAAGGTACCCCCCTGGGCAGGGTGCCGTGTATGTGAAAGGTAGAGCATGCACTGGTGCAGGTGACATGCTCTGGTAGTGAATTACAGCCATTTTCGTCTTTCACAATTGTAAGGCTATCTTGCTCCATAGGTTAACATGGGGGATGCTGGCTACAGTGGTTAACGGCATTTCTTCCCATAGGAACAAGATAGGACATAAGTATCTAGTATCCCTGAACTCAGAATTTAATAACGCATCTTTTAGGAAAGGTGGTTTTTAGATCCTGTGTTTGAGAACAGCACTTTTAGAAAGTTGCTGTTCTCTTGTCTGACCCTTCTGTGTGCCTGGGAATGTTTGTGTATTGACTGTCTGGTTTGTGAGTGACAGGGGCTGGGGAATGCCCCAGAGGCTGGATGAGTCAGCGCTAGGCTGAGTGGAGCAATTGCTACCTGAGTGGTGGGAGGAGTTAGCACCTGGGCTGAATAGGGCTGTGCCTGCCTGCCACAAGGCTGGCTCCACCTCCTGCTGGGCGGCTGAGGACTCTGCCCCTCACTCTGAAAGGAAAGATGCAGCCAGCACATCAAGGTGCTCAGGATCCACCCAGAACTGGTTCAGACCGGGCTCAGGGGCCCACCTGCACAGAGAGAACAAAGACCTTAGGGGTATAAGTACAGGACCCCTGACAACAGAAAAGTAGATCATCCTGGAAATCAAGAAGGAACCTCTGCCAAGGAGAAAGCTGACTCTGAAGAAGGAAGACTGTCCTGCTGTTGCTCTGCTGGACTGACCTGCTGTTGCTTTGCTGCCAAGGAGAGGGGAAGGACTTTGCTGTGAGCTGTGTCCCCTGTCTTGTAAGGAATCTCCAAGGGCCCGAGAAGAGCTGGCTCCCTGTTTCCGAAGTCCCAGGAACAAAAGGACTTCACCCCCAGTCTCCCTGAACTCTGCTGAGAGAGTTCTGTCCTTCGTAGAGTGCTTGAGCCAGTTGTGGGGCCTCTAGAAGTCGAACCTGATCTGGGAAGCTTGAGACTAAGCTGAGAAACTTGTGAAGCTGAAAAGTGTCGCATCGCTCGCTGGCGGAGCGCAACCCCGACAGTGCGAGAAGTTTCCCGCCGCTACGAGGGCCGAGATCGGCGCAGCACCGAACATCGCTGCCGAGTCCGTCGCACCCTTCGTTTGCGAGACGCACCAGGCCGGTGCAGGGGAATCGAACATCGCTGCGAGTGTCGTCGCAGAGCCTGTCGCTGGGTGAGATCACCGCACCGCTTGCTTGCGGACCGCATCACGTCGCTGCGAACATCGTCGCAGAAAACATCACATCGAGGAGCTGCGAGAGAGAGGGTCACCGCTGGACTGCGCATCGTCGCCCCGGAGATCGTCGCAGCCCCTACGAGATCATCGCATCGTGCCTTTGCGAGAACAGACTTCCCACGGAACCTACGCACCGGAATCTACGCAAGCTGCCTTCCTCCCCTTACAGACCGGATTCGTCGCCGCACGCCCGCTGCTGCAGCGGGGCTGTCGCATCGCCTCCCCAGGGTCTCAGGAGTAACGCATCGCTTGTTTCCACTGCACCAGCTTCCTGCTTGTGGAACTTTGTTGCATCTAAAAGGTACTGTGAGTCAACATGACGCAACTGTGAACTTTTCACGCATCTGTGGATTATTGGATCTTAACTTAAAGAACTTTGATTACAACCTAAAGAACTCATTTGAAACCGTAACCTTGCATTGTGTATGTTGGATCTCTGCCGTTTTGGTCTTATGTAGTTTAGAATAAATATCGTTATTTTCCTAAACTGTTGTGGAATCAGTTTGTGGTGTTTTCACTGTGTTACTGTGAGTGTTGGTACAAATACTTAACGCATTGCCTCTGGTTAGCCTAGACTGCTCCGGCCAAGCTACCTTGAGGGCGAGCAGGGGTTATCTAAGAGGGTTATCTCCTCGTCCTGACTAGAAGCAAGGGTCCCTATTTGGACATTGGTACCTACCTCTGCCAACTAGAGACCCCCAGTTCTAACATTGGTGGTCAGGCGGTGGGATTTGAGCTTGTATTTGTACTTGACCCACAGTAATTGGTGTACATCACTAGTGAGTGCAGACCATTACGCCACTGCATACTACTGGTTTTTGAGTTTTTGCATTCTGTTGTTGAGTAACTCTGCGGTAAGCATCATGTCTCTGAATGGGAAAGCGCCCAGTGAGGAGGCAGAGCTAGATTTGGAATTCTCGATTAAAGATCTGTACTCCTACCCGGTAAAGCATCTTAGGTACTTCTGCCAGCAGTTTGAGTGCCCCATAAAGAGCGCCTACAGGAAGGAGGAGCTGCAGAAAATCTTTAAAACCTATTGGGAAGCACAGGAAGGAAATGAGGTTGAGGATGTAGACAGTGCTTTTCAAGGCAAAGACCTGCCAGTGGGCAGAGTAGGCTCAGGAGCTGGCAGCAACCACTCCAGTAGGGGCCTCACCCCGGAAGAGTTACAGGAAAATCAAAGAATAAGAGAATATGACCTGGAGGTCATGAAAATGAAAATGAAGCAATTGGAAGTCGAGAAGGCAGCGGAGGAGAGAAAGAATGCCCGTGCCTTAGAGGAAAAGAAATTGCTTTTGGCTCACGAGTTGCGAATGAGAGAGCTGGATCTGCAAAACAAGGAGGCGGATGCCAGTTCAAATGGTGGCAGCGCACAGCCAGTGCATGGGGGTAAAGTATATATTCCCAAAGACCTGGTACAGAATTACCATAGGAGTGAGGATATTTATGCCTGGTTTACTTCGTATGAGATTGCATTGAAGATGAATGATGTGCCTGACAAATATTGGGGGGCGGGCCTGTGGAAACATTTTGAGGCGTCTGGGAGGAGTGCTCTAGAGCCCTTAGAGTTGACAGGTGCCATGACCTACCCCAATATGAAGGAGGCCTTATGTCTCAGGTATGGCCTTACTCCAGAGCAGTACAGACTGCAGTTTAGAAACTCCAAGAAGAAAGAGTCTGAGACTTGGATGGAGTGTGTGAATGGGTACTCGCGTGCACTGGACGGTTGGATGAAGGGCAGTAGAGTAACTGATTTGAAGGGGTTGTTGCATTTAATCAGTTGGGAGCACTTGAGTAGTCTTTGTGTTCCAGAGCTGCGCCAGCATCTTTTAGACAGCAAGCTGACCGACCCCATTGAGCTTGCTAAGGAGGCGGACCGCTGGTCTAGTACCAGGGTCCACAGAGGAATTGTGGGTACCACAGCCAAAGGTGGGCAGGGTCCCCAGCAGAAGAGTGGGGGGGACAAGGGTAACCAAAAGGAGTTCTCGCAAGGGCCCCAAAGTAGTTCCCTGGAAAAGGATTCCCAAACCCCCAAGCCTAAACAGCCATGGCCCTCTAAGGGTAGGCGGGACAAGAGAAATAACCAGGGTCCCCCTACCTGCTATCACTGCAACGAGGTGGGCCATATCGCTCCGAAATGTCCCAAGAAGAAGCCCGCACCCACTGGTGCTCCAGCGCCAGCGTTAGCTAGTGTAGCTCTGGGTGGGGATTTGGTTTCTAGTGATTGGGGAGAGCTAGCGGTCATGACCCTTGTCTCGCTAGGAGACCGAGAGATGGTCCCGGAAACCTTACTGCCTTCCAACACTAAGAAATATGGGCAGAAGGTGACCATCAATGGGAGGGAGGTTGAAGCACTGAGAGACACCGGAGCCAGTGTGACATCCGTGAGGTGTCAGTGGGTGTCTGACGAGCAAATCATCCCTGGCGTACTCCGCCCTGTAGTGGCCGCTGACAGCTCAGTGCGCCTCTGCAAGTTAGCGAAGGTTTCCTTTGAATGGGGAGGAGTCTCTGGTCTTTTGGAGGTAGTGGTCAGTGATGCCTTGCCTGTGGACTGTCTGTTAGGTAACGACCTGGAGAGTTCTCCATGGAAGGACATAGAACACCGAACTCACTTGGAGATGTTGGGTCTGCCTGCGTGGATCTGCGTGACCACGCGTGCTACGGCAGCCAGTAAGGGTGAATCAGCAGAACTGGAGCCTGAAACAGTGGCCCAGAGACCTGCCAGGAGAGGAAGAGGCAGAGGGCGCGGGAAACCAGCCCCAGCTGTTCCCACGGTCCAGGAGAGAGCAGAACCTGAGGGGGATGCCCTGGAACCTACAGGGGAACAGGTAGCCGAACTGGGAGACCTACCTGAGCTGACCCATTGGCAGCAAGAGGGTGGTCCCTCCAGGGAGGAGTTCTGCCAGGTGCAGAAGGAATGCCCTTCCCTCATTGGTCTGCGGCAACAGGCTGTAGATCAGGCAGCAGGTGGAGCAGTCAAAGATCATTATGTCTACTGGGAAGGTGACCTACTCTATAGCGAGCCTAAGTTTGCTGAGCCCGGTGCAGCCCGTGTGCTGGTGGTACCCGAGCGCTTCAGAAACTTCCTAATGGGCCTGGCTCATGACGTGCCTCTCGCAGGACATCTGGGGCAAGACAAGACCCTAAACAGGCTTGTCACCCACTTCCACTGGCCCCAGATGAGGAAGCACGTCGGTTCCTTTTGCAGATCTTGCCAAACCTGTCAAGCTAGTGGCAAGACTGGAATGAAGTTGAAGGCCCCCCTTCAACCCTTCCCAGTGGTGAGCACCCCTTTCGAGCGGGTTGGCATCGATATCGTAGGGCCCCTGGACCCCAAGATGGCCTTAGGCAACAGGTTCATCCTGGTCTTGATGGACCATGCCACCCGGTACCCGGAAGCAGTCCCTCTCAGGACAATCACAGCACCCGTGGTGGGCCGTGCATTGATGGGGATCTTTTCCCGTGTGGGGTTCCCCAGAGAGGTGGTCTTACTCAGACTGTTTGCCTGGACATTTTCTGCCTCTGGGATTCACATTGCTAGGAGTGAAAGAATATGCTTCTCTGCCCATAGGAGAATGTCACTGGCTAAGCGGCTAACTTCAGATGTTTCATGTCCCCTTGACAATTTATGCATGACTTCGCCACTTGATTATCCATTCTTATCAGAACCAGTTTCGAGGACAGGTAAGTCAAAAAGCTGTGCACAGCTCTCCCAATTGCAGCAAACTCCCTTTAATTGGATGAATGGTGTGGTTCCACAATGGACCAACTCCCTTGCATCTTCTGGTTGCCTAGAGTGGCCCCCCAAACCTAAATATTGGTGTCTGTTGCTAAAACACATTGAAGGGATTCTGAAAGAGGGTCCCCTTCTATCAGATGCTGAGGAGAAACCCGCCACTGAAGAAGGGAGAACCAAGTGAGAAGAGTCTGGAATCATCGTCCCTTAACCTGCTGAGGCTGGAGACCAATTTGCCAGGGCATCCTGGACGAAAGGCGTGAGGTGCAATGGAGCCCAAGGGACCACTGCTGTGCAGGCTGACATCATCCCCTGAACCCATAGCCATTCTCGAGATGTGACTGAAGATTGCCGTAGGAGACTTTGCAGATGCAACTGCATGTTTTCCTCTCTCTCCTGTGGCAGGAACGCCATTGCTTTCTCTGAAACGATAAACTTCTTGTGTTGAATAGGAATGAGATCAGACTTTTCCTCATACAGTAAGAAGCCCAGGGGTGAGAGTGTCTTGCAAACCATCTTGGCATGGGTTTGAGCCTTAGACTAAGAAGATGGCACAGTTAGCCAAATATATAAAAATGTATAAATGTGCACACTTTGGTAGTAAAATTGTGCAACCACCGCAGCTAGTACCTTTGTGAAGACTTGTGGTGAACTTGCCAGACCAAACGGAAGGACCTGTAACTGATAATGGTCATCCACTATCACAATACAAAGAAACCTCTGCTATTCCTTTTTTCCACAGTATCAAAACAGAAAAATGCATTGATCATTCTTATACATTCACATAATCAAAAAAATGCCCCCAAATACACATTCATGTTTTGCGTTTCTTAGCACCTTTCGCGGCATATAAGCTAAATTCTAAATTAAATTAATTATACATCTTATTCTCTGCAATTCATGATGGATCAAGACATGAAAATATGATCTGACGGTCAAGTGCCATTAGGTAATCTCCTACCGCTATCATAGGAATAAATTGTTGAAGAGATATAATTTTGAACTTCATGTTATTGACATGTTTCCTCCTGGCTTCCGAACTAAAAGCATACTGGAGTAAAAGTCTTAATTATTTTCTTTCTGATGAGCTGGTGTTATGCCCCTTTCTGCAGTAGGGCTTCAACTCCTTGTGGGTCTGAGTGTCTCTTAACTAAGTCTTTTGAAATCCCCCTCCCACCATATAATATTTGTTATCATTTAGTCAGCTGTTGTGGTTCTACAGCTGTGATTGGGTTTTTTCCTGCAAGCATGACTCCCCAACCTCGGGCTAGACCCCGAAAGGGTTGCTTGTTATTGAATGAACTAGAAATGAAATACATTTCTGAAGAAAAATGTATTTGTGTGGAAACCCTTGAATGGCTACAACACCATTTTCTCCTTTGCCGTCTTTGTAACCGAATAATCAAGCTGAGATAAAAAGTCCTTATCCCACATAATTAGATTCTTCTGTAAATAATCTAGTTTTCAAGGTTTTAGGCACAAATGTCACCTGATGGCGATTGATGCCCCTGCCAATGTTGCTGAATACCATAGGAGATCACAAGAATTATCCTAAAAAAATGGTTTCAAAATCTCCATGTTTGCATTACTGTCAGGTCCTTATTGTCCAGCATGTGAGAAGTTGGCCCGATATGCAACGTTCGCTATTCTAGCGACCGCTATGTATCGTTCCAACGACCCTTATGGTGTTTGGTTGTAAGTCAACCTATAGACCAGCTATCCTAGTAGCGTGGATACGAGCAGTCTAAGGCTAAAGACTCGAGAGGGCGTGTTAAGCTAGCTGTTTACCACACATGTACCCCTTGAACACCAAGTGAAAGGACACCACACAAGTGTTATGAAAATAAACAGGATATTTATTAAGAATCACAACAGCCCTGTACTCTTTATGAGGACAGGGTACTAAGCACAAACCAAATCTCTTAGGAAAATACTTCAAGTGCACAATTAAAACAAGTGTCCGAGGACACGGAAAGTTTAGAGGTCTCGGGCGGACCCGATAAGGCAAGTCGGAAGCGAGGGACTCGGGACCCTAGAGTAAGGAGGCTATGCAGGCACCGAAATGCCGAGATTACCTAGCCACGAGGGCTGCGGCTGCACAAGTCTTACAGGCGTCGGGGTCTTCGCTGACGAGCCAGGAGCCGGAAGAAAAGGAGTTGCTGGCCGGCGACCAGTGATGAATAGTTCGTAGAGATCCAAGCCTGGATCAGAGATCGTTGACACCTGAAAGCAGAGGGGACCAAGTTCGTACTACTAGCCAGTAGTCAGAGGGTACCAGGAAGGCACCGGGTGGCCGTCACCTCGACTAGGTGAGTGGGCGACGCTAGGCTCTGCAGTCTCACGGACCAGGAGGCGTTGTCGGCGACCAGGATGGAGGTGCGAGCTGTCCCACGAAGGATGATGCTGTCGGCGTCGCTGGGCCCAGGATTGGGGCAACAAGCCTTGGCAGATTTCAGGGCCACGTGGTGGGCCTAAAATGGCGTCTTGAGGGGACCAGGAGGGTCCGGGGTGCTTCCCGCAAAGATGGGAGCAAAGGCCAGTCTGGAGCAACCAGACCAGCAGCGTTGGTTGTCGGATGTCGTCACAGGAGGGCACAAGCCAGCGGCTAGTGACCAGACAACGTGCTGAGCAGCGAGCAGAAGGGCCCCACGCAGATCGTGGAGATGCTGGGAGACTGCGCTTTGGTGCTGGAGCGGCTCAGGGTCGGGGCTTCTCGGACCCCAGAGCACTCACCAGAGAATTGCTTCGATGGTCGTGCTGGTTAAGAGCGTGCAGGTTCTGATGATGGCCGGTCCCTCGAGGTCTCGTCGCACCCACAGATCACAGCTGAGCTGATGGCGTGGGTAGAGGTCAGAGGTGCCAGGGAAGCCGGTTCTCGTCGAGCTGGGCCGTCAGATTCCTTGAGGAAGGACTTACAGCAAACCGCAGAGTTCTTAGATGGTGCCCGCTGATGCAGGGTGACTACTCCTTAGTCACAAGGGAGAAATCTTGAGAAGAGTCTTGAATGTCCTTTCGTAGAAAGTAGTTCTTGATTCAAAGATGATCTAATTTGGAAGGGTCCCCGCTCCGGCCTTTATTCTAAAGAAAGGGGTGGGTACATGACTAGGTCCTGCCCTAAGGGTGGGACCAGGAAGGGGGGTAGTTACACCCCTCTCCCCTGCCGGACTTCCCCAGGCCAGGGCTGGTGCCCCTGGAACTGGTTCTAACCGGCAGATGCGTAGTGAGCACCGGGGTGCCACTCCGCAGTCACCTTCTCGCAAAAGCCCTACCTACCCAGAATACACAAACCCTGTCTGGGACGGTGCGAACACCGCCCTCGACAGGAAACCCTTTGTCCAAGCTCTCCTCGCTGGAAGGACTCCCAGCAGCAGGAGGTCAGACTCGTGTCTGTGGTGGCAGCATCCATTTTGTGGAGCTGAGGCTTTAGTTAACTTTAACCGGGGTTCACAGTTACGTGCATGTCGTGTCCCTCTAGAAGGGCGGAATGCTAACCTCGTCGCCAGAATTGGTGAGGGGGCAGCATCCCGATTCGTATGACACCTTACTCGACATGCCTTGATAACGCGACACCGAAGTTACCGCTGTGGTACGCGTTATCATGGAACAGCCATTGGACCTTGACTCCGCAAGCTGCAACCGGGCTCGGCTCGGGCCAGAACCTAGTTCACACGAGCCCACGCACTCTGCCTTCAGGATTGTTAAGGCCTGCCATAGGAGTGACTGATAGGAACTCGGGTGTCCATTGTATGGTTAGATATAGAGCTACTATATCTAAAGCAAAGGGTGATTACACGTCTTCGCCCCAGCTGTCATGCAGCCAGTTTTGTCAAATTTAGGAGGCCAGCCAGGGGTGGCATAATACATGCTGCAGCCCCTGGCGGCCCTGGGTACACCTATGCCCTGCGTTACGGGGTCTGATAAGGTGGCCCAGTACCAATTGGTAAATGCACCTAGGGTACATCTCGTAATTTAGAAAGAGAACAGCCAGGCTGTGGGTCTGATTGGCAGGCCCACAGCCAGAGAAAGTCGTAAACCAGTGAAACAAAAGCAAAAAATCTGGGTGATCATAGGATTGCAGACCCTACTCTCCTACATGACCCCCCCCCCCAAACGTCGGAACAATAAGCTAACCTTGACCAGGTGAGTCTTCTTGTTCTAAGTGGAAATATCTGGAGAGCCCATCGGCATTGCCATGATCAGTACCAGGTCTATGTTCCACTGTAAAGTCCATCCCCTGTAGGGAAATGGACCACCTAAGCAGTTTGGGGTTTTCACCCTTCATCTGATTTAGCCACAAGAGGGGCTTATGGTCAGTCTGAATCTTGAAGTGAGTGCCAAACAAGTATGGCCTCAGCTTCTTCAGGGCCCAAACCACAGCAAAGGCCTCCCTCTCAATAGCTGACCAATTCTTCTCTCTAGGGGTCAGCCTTCTGCTTATAAAAGCAATGGGCTGGTCTTGACCATCAAAATTCAGTTGAGAAAGAAAAGCTCCCACACCCAACTCAGAAGCATCTGTTTGGACAATGAATGGTTGGGAGTAGTCCGGACTCTTAAGGATAGGCGCCGTGCACATGGCCTGCTTTAGGTCATCGAATGCTTTTTGACAGCTCGCTGTCCACTGAACCTTCTTTGGCATTTTCTTGCTTGTCAGTTCGTTTAATGGTGTCACGATGGAACCATAGTTCCTGACAAACTTCCGGTAGTATCCAGTCAGGCCCAAGAAAGCTCGAACCTGAGTCTGGGTGGTTGGAGGAGCCCAGTCCCTGATTGACTGTATTTTGCTCTCCAGTGGCTGAACCTGGCCTCCACCTACAAGGTGGCCCAGGTATACAACCTGTGTCTGCCCTATCTGGCACTTGGTGGCCTTGATAGTGAGGCCTGCTGCTTGCAGAGCCTCTAACGCTTTCCGCAGGTGGACCAGGTGATCCTCCCAGGTGGAGCTAAAGACAGCAATATCGTCAAGATACGCCGCACAGAAGTCATCCAGCCCAGTAAGGACTTGATTCACCAACCTTTGGAAGGTGGCAGGTGCATTTTTCAGACCAAAGGGCATCACCACGAACTGATAATGCCCACCAGGGGTTGAAAATGCGGTTTTAGGCTTGGCGTCCTCAGCTAACCTGATTTGCCAATACCCAGCTGTCAGGTCAAACGTACTTAAGTAGTTGGCCGAAGCCAGTCTATCGATAAGCTCGTCTGCCCTTGGTATTGGGTGGGCGTCAGTCTTAGTGACTGCATTGAGACCCCTGTAGTCTACGCAAAACCTCATCTCTCTCTTACCACCCTGGGTGTGAGGTTTCGGCACTAGAACTACGGGACTAGCCCAAGGGCTATCCGAGGGTTCAATGACTCCCAGCTCCAACATTTTCTGCACTTCACTCGTGATGCAGTCTCTAACGTGATCAGGCTGCCGGTAGATTTTACTCTTGACGGGCAAGCTGTCACCAGTGTCAACCTCATGGGTGCACCAATCGGTCTGACTGGGTGTTAGAGAGAACATACGTCTGAAAGACTGAAGAACCTGTTTACAGTCTTTCTGTTGATGTTCGGAGAGACTGCCACAAAAGACAACACGATCGACCGATCCATCGTCAGGATTCTGAGTGAGCAGGTCGGGGAGAGGGTCACTCTCCTCTTCCTGTCCCTCATCTAGGGCCATGAGCAAACTCATGTCCTTCCTGTCGACATATGCCTTGAGCCTGTTGACATGAAGCACCCTGTGGGGGCTCCGGGGAGTTCCCAGGTCGACCAAGTAGGTGACCTCTCCCTTTTTCTCCAGGATGGTGTAGGGCCCGGACCATTTGTCCTTGAGTGCTGCTGGGGCCACTGGCTCCAACACCCACACCTTCTGTCCGGGCTGGTAAACAGTCAAGACAGCCTTTTGGTCATGCCAAGCTTTTTGGAGTTCTTGGCTGGCCTTAAGGTTTTCAGATGCCTTCTCCATGTATTCAGCCATCCGCGAGCGGAGGCCAAGCACATAGTCCACTATGTTGGCTGCAGGCTTTTTGAGAGGTCTCTCCCATCCTTCCTTCACCAAACATAGGGGTCCTCTCACAGGATGCCCGTACAAAAGTTCAAAAGGGCTGTAGCCAACCCCCTTCTGTGGGACCTCTCTGTAAGCGAATAAAAGGCAGGGAATCAGGACGTCCCATCTACGCCGAAGCTTTTCAGGTAGTCCATGAATCATCCCTTTCAGGGTCCTGTTGAATCTCTCAACAAGCCCATTGCATTGTGGATGATAGGGTGTAGTGAACTTGTAGTTGACACCACATTCCTTCCACATAGCAGTTAAGTAGCTCGACATAAAGTTTGCACCTCTGTCGGAGACGACCTCCTTAGGGAAGCCCACTCTGGAGAATACTCCAACTAGGGCTCTTGCCACAACAGGTGCTGTAGTGGTCCTAAGGGGAATAGCTTCAGGATACCTGGTGGCATGATCCACTACCACCAGTATAAACTTGTGCCCTGACGCCGTTGGTGGTTCCATGGGACCGACGATGTCAATCCCCACCCGTTCAAAGGGCACCCCCACCACAGGCATTGGTATAAGGGGGGCCTTTGTCGTGCCACCTGACTTACCACTGGCTTGGCAAGTGACACAGGAGCGGCAAAACTCCTTGGTATCTTCGTTCATATGAGGCCAGTGAAAGTGTGAGACAAGCCTGTCCCACGTTTTCGTCTGGCCTAAGTGACCTGCTAAGGGAATCTCGTGGGCCAAGGTAAGTAGGAAACCACGCTGAGACAAGGGTACGACCAGCCTCCTGGTCATGCCAGGCTTGGGGTCTCTTGACTCAGTGTACAGGAGTCCATCTTCCCAGTATACCTTGTGGGTACCTGTGGCGTTCCCAGCAGCCTCAGCAGCAGCCTGCTGTCTGAGGGGTTCAAGAGAAGGGCAGTCTAACTGGTCCTTCCCCAGGTCTTCCCTTGAGGGTCCCCCTGAACCCAAGAATTCAACTTGATCAAGTTCGAACTCCCTAGGCTCAGTTTCCCTCAATTCCTGTAGGTCAGCCTCCTCTGAGACTTGATCCACGACCTGGGGCAAGGGGGAAGGCGCAGCCTTAACCCTACCGCTCTTTTTCTTGGGAGGTGTCTGGTCCGTTGTTCCAGGATCCAGCACCTGTTCAGTGGGGCACTTCCTGACCTGTGACCTGGTCACAGCGAACACATGTGCTGGCAAACCTAACATTTCCATGTGAGTCCGGTGCTCCACTTCTGACCATTGTGATGACTCCAAATCATTGCCCAACAAACAATCCACTGGGAGGTCTGGACTAACTACAACCTTCTTTTGGCCAGTTACCCCTCCCCAGGAGAAAGCTACAATTGCCATACTGTGATTGGTAGTGACATTGCTTGCATTGGTCACCAGGAATTCTGTACCTGGCATGATCTGTCCAGGGTCCACAAAGTTAGGTGTCACCATGGTGACACTGGCACAAGTGTCCCTATAGGCCTGAGCCATTTTTCCATTTATGAAAGGCGTCTGTCTGTATTTGCCCAAAGTATTGGGACTTACGTCAGGGGACATATCCACATCCCCGGTACTGACAAGGACAGCCTGAGTGAGTGTGCCAACTAAGTTGTCACGCCCCTCAGAACCCAGGGTTAACCCTACTAAACCCTTGGGAGGCACACTACCACTGCTGGCTGTACTAGGGGGCGCAGGTGCCTTAGGGGCTGCAGTGGCAGGAGTCTGCCCTCCTCCTTTCTTGGTGCACTCACTAAACCAGTGAGATTTACTTTTGCAGTACTGGCACCATCTTTTGGATTGGCCTTCTTTCTTCTTTTGGGGAGCCTGACCCCCACCCTCTTTGGGTTGTTGGGGACCTGTCGAAGACTTCTGGTCATTTTGTTCCCCCTTAGAATCTTTACCCTTCTGGTCTGCTTTCTTCTGACCACCTTGATTCTGGCCCTGGTTCTGTTTAACTCTTGTACGAACCCATCTGTCTGCCTTCTTTCCCAATTCTTGGGGAGAGGTCAGATCCGAGTCGACAAGATGCTGATGCAACAACTGGTTCTGACAATTGTTTAAAATTTGTTCTCTCATCATCAAATTATACAATCCTTGGTAATCAGTAACCTTACTGCCCAGCAACCAGCCCTCAAAAGCCTTAGTGGCACAATCGACAAAATCAGACCAATCTTGAGACTGCGTTTTCTGGGTATCCCTGAACAGCACCCTGTACTGCTCAGTGGTTAGGCCGAACCCTTCAACGAGTGTATTCTTCAAGATGTGGTAATTATTAGCATCCTCTACCCTTGTGGTGAGGAGCTTGTCTCTTCCTTTTCCTTCAAAGGAGAGCCACAAGATAGCTGCCCACTGACTCTGGGGTACACCTTGCACAGTGCAGGCCCTCTCCAAAGCAGTAATCCATTTGTGGATGTCGTCCCCTTGTTTAAAGGGGGGCACTATCTTACCAAGGTGTTTCGTATCAAAACTCCTTTCCCTATTGCTAGGTATAATGCTGCCACCAGTGGGGACTGTCCCACTTAACTGTTGCTCTCTAGCAAAGGCAAGCCTCTCTTTGGTCAGGGCAAGTTCTTCCCTTTCAATCCTCAGATTAGCTGCCCTTTCTTTAGCTTCGTATACTCTCCTCTGAGGGGACGTCATCCCTCTTTGAGAAGAGTTGTGAGAGCCATTGGTTTGAAGGGATCTGCCAGAGTCCCTTGACAGAGATCTGGCTCGTCCATTCCCAATGTTAAGCTGACCTGATAGTGGCCCCAGGGGTCCCCCAGTACCACTGTCATGTTTGCTTAAGTTGGACCTGCTTAGTCTAACGACTTCTACCTGTCCCTTATCTGCCTCATCCCCAGAGGGATCCTCATCCTCATCATCCTCCACATCTTCGTTCTCAGTTGCGAGGTGGATGAGGTCAGGATCGTCTCTGGTTCCCTCGAGGGGAGGCATGTCTCCTTCTGGATTAGAAGAGCTGGGAAGGGTCTCAGCTTTTCTGGCATCATAAGTCTCTAAGAGACCAATCAGAAAGGACGTTGTGGGGTTAGACCCCTGCTTGATCTTCCTGGAGTGACACACTTGTCTTAACTCCTTGAAGCTCAGCACAGTATATCTTGAAGGGATGACCTGTGGAGGGTCAACTGACACAAGGGGAGACTCAGAGTTTCCTCCTTTGTCCGACATACTGTTTCTAGTGTGGTGTAAGTGATGCACCTACCTACACTATGTGTTTGCCTACTGTTCCCTTGCTAAGAGTTGCAGCCAAGGTGTGCTAAGCCTTGAGGAGCTGCAACAGCTGGTTCAGTAGAACTCAGAGTATTCTAAGCTTTAGTTATATGTACTAACAGTACTTATGTGATCTTTCAACAAGATATTCTTAGGATACGTGTGGTAAAACAACAGCAAGCTCAAATCCCAACCGCTGCTCACCAATGTGAGAAGTTGGCCCGATATGCAACGTTCGCTATTCTAGCGACCGCTATGTATCGTTCCAACGACCCTTATGGTGTTTGGTTGTAAGTCAACCTATAGACCAGCTATCCTAGTAGCGTGGATACGAGCAGTCTAAGGCTAAAGACTCGAGAGGGCGTGTTAAGCTAGCTGTTTACCACACATGTACCCCTTGAACACCAAGTGAAAGGACACCACACAAGTGTTATGAAAATAAACAGGATATTTATTAAGAATCACAACAGCCCTGTACTCTTTATGAGGACAGGGTACTAAGCACAAACCAAATCTCTTAGGAAAATACTTCAAGTGCACAATTAAAACAAGTGTCCGAGGACACGGAAAGTTTAGAGGTCTCGGGCGGACCCGATAAGGCAAGTCGGAAGCGAGGGACTCGGGACCCTAGAGTAAGGAGGCTATGCAGGCACCGAAATGCCGAGATTACCTAGCCACGAGGGCTGCGGCTGCACAAGTCTTACAGGCGTCGGGGTCTTCGCTGACGAGCCAGGAGCCGGAAGAAAAGGAGTTGCTGGCCGGCGACCAGTGATGAATAGTTCGTAGAGATCCAAGCCTGGATCAGAGATCGTTGACACCTGAAAGCAGAGGGGACCAAGTTCGTACTACTAGCCAGTAGTCAGAGGGTACCAGGAAGGCACCGGGTGGCCGTCACCTCGACTAGGTGAGTGGGCGACGCTAGGCTCTGCAGTCTCACGGACCAGGAGGCGTTGTCGGCGACCAGGATGGAGGTGCGAGCTGTCCCACGAAGGATGATGCTGTCGGCGTCGCTGGGCCCAGGATTGGGGCAACAAGCCTTGGCAGATTTCAGGGCCACGTGGTGGGCCTAAAATGGCGTCTTGAGGGGACCAGGAGGGTCCGGGGTGCTTCCCGCAAAGATGGGAGCAAAGGCCAGTCTGGAGCAACCAGACCAGCAGCGTTGGTTGTCGGATGTCGTCACAGGAGGGCACAAGCCAGCGGCTAGTGACCAGACAACGTGCTGAGCAGCATGCAGAAGGGCCCCACGCAGATCGTGGAGATGCTGGGAGACTGCGCTTCGGTGCTGGAGCGGCTCAGGGTCGGGGCTTCTCGGACCCCAGAGCACTCACCAGAGAATTGCTTCGATGGTCGTGCTGGTTAAGAGCGTGCAGGTTCTGATGATGGCCGGTCCCTCGAGGTCTCGTCGCACCCACAGATCACAGCTGAGCTGATGGCGTGGGTAGAGGTCAGAGGTGCCAGGGAAGCCGGTTCTCGTCGAGCTGGGCCGTCAGATTCCTTGAGGAAGGACTTACAGCAAACCGCAGAGTTCTTAGATGGTGCCCGCTGATGCAGGGTGACTACTCCTTAGTCACAAGGGAGAAATCTTGAGAAGAGTCTTGAATGTCCTTTCGTAGAAAGTAGTTCTTGATTTAAAGATGATCTAATTTGGAAGGGTCCCCGCTCCGGCCTTTATTCTAAAGAAAGGGGTGGGTACATGACTAGGTCCTGCCCTAAGGGTGGGACCAGGAAGGGGGGTAGTTACACCCCTCTCCCCTGCCGGACTTCCCCAGGCCAGGGCTGGTGCCCCTGGAACTGGTTCTAACCGGCAGATGCGTAGTGAGCACCGGGGTGCCACTCCGCAGTCACCTTCTCGCAAAAGCCCTACCTACCCAGAATACACAAACCCTGTCTGGGACGGTGCGAACACCGCCCTCGACAGGAAACCCTTTGTCCAAGCTCTCCTCGCTGGAAGGACTCCCAGCAGCAGGAGGTCAGACTCGTGTCTGTGGTGGCAGCATCCATTTTGTGGAGCTGAGGCTTTAGTTAACTTTAACCGGGGTTCACAGTTACGTGCATGTCGTGTCCCTCTAGAAGGGCGGAATGCTAACCTCGTCGCCAGAATTGGTGAGGGGGCAGCATCCCGATTCGTATGACACCTTACTCGACATGCCTTGATAACGCGACACCGAAGTTACCGCTGTGGTACGCGTTATCATGGAACAGCCATTGGACCTTGACTCCGCAAGCTGCAACCGGGCTCGGCTCAGGCCAGAACCTAGTTCACACGAGCCCACGCACTCTGCCTTCAGGATTGTTAAGGCCTGCCATAGGAGTGACTGATAGGAACTCGGGTGTCCATTGTATGGTTAGATATAGAGCTACTATATCTAAAGCAAAGGGTGATTACACGTCTTCGCCCCAGCTGTCATGCAGCCAGTTGTGTCAAATTTAGGAGGCCAGCCAGGGGTGGCATAATACATGCTGCAGCCCCTGGCGGCCCTGGGTACACCTATGCCCTGCGTTACGGGGTCTTATAAGGTGGCCCAGTACCAATTGGTAAATGCACCTAGGGTACATCTCGTAATTTAGAAAGAGAACAGCCAGGCTGTGGGTCTGATTGGCAGGCCCACAGCCAGAGAAAGTCGTAAACCAGTGAAACAAAAGCAAAAAATCTGGGTGATCATAGGATTGCAGACCCTACTCTCCTACACAGCAAATAATTAACAAGCATTTGCAATGCAATAGGTCTCGCATTATTTAAGTTTGAGCTATTAGCATTGTAAATGGCAATTGTTTTTTGCTTTATGCTATAGTTTTTTTTTTACATAAAAAGCTTCATATAAAATATGTTTTATTAAAGTTATTTATGCAGTATCTAAATTTTGTTTGCATAAAACAGTATAATAATATCTTAGTAAAAAAGTCAAATATTTTAATGGAAATTCACCAAATGTTCATTTATGTGTTGGTTTTGAAAATAGCTAAATTAATAGCTTTGTCATTTACAATGCCAATAGTTATAACTTTCGCAAATGTGACACCTATAGCATTTGTCATGCAACATTTGTATTTACGTGACTTAGATGTATTGATATTACAAATAACAATGGCTTTTAATTTTTTTTAATACTTAATAAAAGTGATTGTAATTTATAATGGCAATAGCTTAAACTTTTGTAAATAACTTTTGTGAAGATTATGTTCAGTGTATTTTATTGTAACAAAATCCAAGAACAGAAGTGAAATAATAACATCTTTTTGTGACATTTGTAATAAAGCTTGAAACATTGAGAGAACATATTTGTGCTGTGGTGGTGCTGAGTGATGCTGTGGTGGTGCTGAATGGGGCTGTGGTGATGCTGAGTGATGCAGTGGTGGTGCTGAGTGATGCAGTGGTGGTGCTGAGTGGTGCTATGGTGGTGCTGAGTGATGCTGAGTGATGCTGTGGTGGTGCTGAGTGGTGCTGTGGTGGTTCTGAGTGATGCTGTGGTGGTTCTGAGTGATAATGTGGTGGTGCTGAATGACTGTACTCACTGTCACTCTGCACTCACTGTCACTCTGCACTCACTGTCACTCTGCACTCACTGTCACTCTGCACGCACTCTGCACTCACTGTCACTCTGCACTCACTGTCCCTCTGCACTCACTGTCCCTCTGCACTCACTGTCCCTCTGCACTCACTGTCCCTCTGCACTCACTGTCCCTCTGCATGCACTCTGCACTCACTGTCACTCTGCATGCACTCTGCACTCACTGTCACTCTGCACTCACTGTCACTCTGCACTCACTGTCACTCTGCACTCACTGTCACTCTGCACTCACTGTCACTCTGCACGCACTGTCACTCTGCACGCACTGTCACTCTGCACGCACTGTCACTCTGCACGCACTGTCACTCTGCACGCACTGTCACTCTGCACGCACTCTGCACTCACTGTCACTCTGCACTCACTGTCACTCTGCACTCACTCTCACTCTGCACTCACTCTCACTCTGCACTCACTGTCACTCTGCACTCACTCTCACTCTGCACTCACTCTCACTCTGCACTCACTCTCACTCTGCACTCACTCTCACTCTGCACTCACTCTCACTCTGCACTCACTCTCACTCTGCACTCACTGTCACTCTGCATGCACTCTGCACTCACTGTCACTCTGCACTCACTGTCACTCTGCACTCACTGTCCCTCTGCACTCACTGTCCCTCTGCACTCACTCTCACTCTGCACTCACTGTCACTCTGCACTCACTGTCACTCTGCACGCACTCTGCACTCACTGTCACTCTGCACTCACTGTCACTCTGCACTCACTGTCACTCTGCACTCACTGTCCCTCTGCACTCACTGTCCCTCTGCACTCACTGTCCCTCTGCACTCACTGTCCCTCTGCACTCACTGTCCCTCTGCACTCACTGTCACTCTGCACTCACTGTCACTCTGCACTCACTGTCACTCTGCACTCACTGTCCCTCTGCACTCACTGTCACTCTGCACTCACTGTCACTCTGCACTCACTGTCACTCTGCACTCACTGTCACTCTGCACTCACTGTCACTCTGCACGCACTCTGCACTCACTGTCACTCTGCACTCACTGTCACTCTGCACTCACTGTCACTCTGCACTCACTGTCACTCTGCACTCACTGTCACTCTGCACTCACTGTCACTCTGCACGCACTCTGCACTCACTGTCACTCTGCACTCACTGTCACTCTGCACTCACTGTCACTCTGCACGCACTCTGCACTCACTCTCACTCTGCACTCACTCTCACTCTGCACTCACTCTCACTCTGCACTCACTCTCACTCTGCACTCACTCTCACTCTGCACTCACTCTCACTCTGCACTCACTCTCACTCTGCACGCACTCTGCACTCACTGTCACTCTGCACTCACTGTCACTCTGCACTCACTGTCACTCTGCACTCACTGTCACTCTGCACTCACTGTCACTCTGCACGCACTGTCACTCTGCACGCACTGTCACTCTGCACGCACTCTGCACTCACTGTCACTCTGCACTCACTGTCACTCTGCACTCACTGTCACTCTGCACTCACTGTCACTCTGCACGCACTCTGCACTCACTGTCACTCTGCACTCACTGTCACTCTGCACTCACTGTCACTCTGCACTCACTGTCACTCTGCACTCACTGTCACTCTGCACGCACTGTCACTCTGCACGCACTCTGCACTCACTCTCACTCTGCACTCACTCTCACTCTGCACTCACTCTCACTCTGCACTCACTCTCACTCTGCACTCACTGTCACTCTGCACTCACTGTCACTCTGCACGCACTCTGCACTCACTGTCACTCTGCACTCACTGTCACTCTGCACTCACTGTCACTCTGCACTCACTGTCACTCTGCACTCACTGTCACTCTGCACTCACTGTCACTCTGCACTCACTGTCACTCCGCACTCACTGTCACTCCGCACTCACTGTCACTCCGCACTCACTGTCACTCCGCACGCACTGTCACTCTGCACGCACTCTGCACTCACTGTTTCTGCACGCACTCTGCACTCACTGTCACTCTGCACTCACTGTCACTCTGCACTCACTGTCACTCCGCACTCACTGTCACTCTGCACGCACAGTATCGGGCTTGTCTGGTTCTGCACCCACCTCAGGGTTCCGGGTGGGGCGATCCTGCCACCCCCCTCGTCGTATCCAGGTGTCTTTCTTCCCTGTGCTCAGTCTTCAGTCGCTCCGAAGCCCGTCCCTTGGAGCTATCCCAGGCGGGTCTCTGCCAGCAGGGGCGTGTTGTGCGTTTGCAAGTGGTCTATCTCCGTGTGGCCCTTGAGGTCAGGGTTGGCTGAGGTGGCTATCTCATCCCTTCTCCTTCCGCCTGGTTCGTGAATATGGTCCGGCCCTCTCCCGTGTAGCGCTTGTCCTCTCACAATGACCCCTGGTGCAGGGGGGGGGGGGGGGCACTATCTCTTCTTCCAGTTCCTAGTATCCCCACTGCTGCTTCAGGGCCTTCTTCCCCGTTCGGCTGTGTGCCTTGTCACGTAGGGGGAGGGGGGGCAATGTCCGGAGTCTCACCCCCTGCCGCTCTCGTGATCGTTCTGCTCTCCCTTCCCTGCGTGGCCCCGATTCCTTGCTAGTGTCGTCCCTGGCGGGGTCAGCCTCCGCTGCTGGTGCCTCCCGTAGTCTGTCGCCTGCCCCCGTGTCTCGTGTGTCCTCCCCACCGGCCGTTCCACAGGCGGGAATGTGTGTATGGGGGGTGGGGAGAGGGCACCTCCGTCGATGCGGGTGGCACTAATGGGAATTCGGGGGTATGCACCGGACCGGTAGGCCACTGGCGCAAGGCCTCCCCCCAAGCGGTCCCTTCCTCCGCTTTTGACTCCTGGGCTCACCTCCGTTGTAGGCGTCCAATCTCGCCTGCGGGAACGGACCAGCTCCGCCGATCCAAGCGCCCGCGGTTTTCGTCGTTGGAGGGGGAGGGGTGCGGGGGGGAGGTGAAGGGATCCCCCCGCTCTCCGCTCCCGGGTAGCACCTCCACCAAGCGCCGTGCCTCGCGGGTGGGACCCGTTCCGCTTCTCCCTCGGTCTCCGCGTCTGTGGTCCGGAACCTCACTCAAACGGCCGCCATCTTGGTAAAGGCGGCCGGAATTCAGTCCGGAGCTGCTGCTACTTCGCGGACGCCTCTCTCCGCACCTGAATGAGGCCCGGGCTCGGTCTGTCGCGCCGCGATTCCGGCTCCGCCACAGCAATCAGGCCGCCTCACAGGTCAGGTTCGCTTCGCCACTACGGTTGCTCAGCCCCTCGTCGCGGGACCTTAACTCAGTTATATAATAGTATGCACTTAATTGAGACTGAAAAATATAAGGCTCGCAATTAAAAAAGAAAAAACACAAGACGCCGGTAACCGGAGCGCGGTCGCGGAAACTGAGAAGCAGCCTTTGTTGTAAGCATTTTTTATGCAGCGTTTTGCGCCGGCCTGCGACCAGGAAGTCAGGCAGGCCGGGCGGGACAACCGGAAGTAGGAGGGCGGGAGCCTACCCCGCCTCCCACGGAAGAGCCGCGATTGTTTGGAGCACCGGAGCAGGCAGGAGCCTACCCTGCGCCCCGGTGCCGAAGAAGGGAAGAAGAGTCTTGCTGCCGGTGGGAGCCGCTGCACTGAGGATGCCGGTGAGTGGGGCTTCGCCTTGTTTGGGGGGGGGGGGGGGGGAGGCATCTGTGTGTGCGCGCGGCGGCGGACTGTGTATGTGTGTGAGCGTGCATGTGTGTGTGTATGTGTATGTGTCCTGGAGTCTGTGTGTATGCGTGTGTGTGACGGGGGGGGAGGGGGGTTGCCTGTCTGGGTGCCTGCGTGTCTGTGTAAGTGTAAATGCGTGTGCGTGTGTGTGGAGCCGAGAGGAGAGGGGCTGGTGTGTGTGGAGGGGTCTCTGTGTATGCGTGTAGGTGACGGGGGTGTGCCTGTGTATGCGTGTGTATGTGCGCATGCGTGAGTGCTGTGTATGCGTGTGGCTGTGATGTGCGCATGCGTGAATGTTGACGCGCGTGCACGCAGCTCAATCCAGCCGCTCGTCACAGTTTCGTGTCCTCATTCCCCCGTGTCAGACGACTATAAGTCTCCAGCCTGGACGCATCCTTCGGATGCGATGTCCAGGCGAGACCTAAAAAGGAGTTGAAAGTCCTTCTACAAAGTTTGTGAAGAGTAAGCAGCATACGTGGCTGCTTGAAGAGCAAAGTTAGAGGCTGCAAATGACCTCTTTAGAGAGGCCCCTACTTTTTTGTCCATAAGATCAGACAATGACTCTTCCTCTGATGCCAGAGATGCTTGAAAGGACATACAAGCTAATACTGTATTTACTTTTGGCATCCGGGGATATTTCTATTTAAACATCTCCAAAGGGTACCTTTTGGAAAGGAAACATGGAAAACCAATGTTGCCAATGTCCTTACACACTTTTAAATACATATCTTGGATGATCTCATGTATAGGAAGATCATCTACTGATGGGGTTTTATTTTTAGTAACAAAATTCATCTGGATGAGTTACGGTCTCTTGGTAATCCAACATCAGCCTCATATGTTCCTATAAATGTGCCGCTTGGCCATTTATCTTAATTGTAGATGACGTCCCCTCATTTTCATCATCAGGCTAGGCCTTGCTTTCTTTGTTCTAGAAACAGCATCATCAATTAGGCCATGTGAATCTGCTCTAGTAACAATGACTATCTCCACCGGTGAGAGGCTAGCTGCCGGGGTTCTGGGTTGCAGTTCCATGGTGGGCAGTGAGTAACTCTACAGTAGAGACTTCCTATTTATAGGTATCTTTGACAACTAGCTTTCACCTCAGCCTTGGCACATGCCTACCATGACACACAATTTCATCTGAGCACCCTGCCATGGTGAGATCAGGCAGAAGAATGCATGTTACTAGATCCACTCTCGCTTTGCACAAAATCCCTCAAGTGTATTTTCTTCACCTAAGCTAAAACACCTGGTCTTAGATGTGGTAGAAATTACACCAGTGCTTGAGCAGCAACATTTCATGCTAAATAAAACTAAATAAATAATAGGCGTACCTTTGCCCTGCATAGTGTGCTGACCGGATGGATGCAAAAAGCAAGAACAATAGACAGGGGAGGAGAGAGGGATCTTATGCACATGACACACTTGTAAATTTAGTGGCAATAGAAGACTGCTTTTCAAGCATTCTGGGGGCTGGAGCAACCTACACAGTGTGTACATATATACGAGGAGGACAGCCGTGGGGTACTTACAGTTTATATAAAAATAAATAATATACAAAGATAAATAATATACAAAATACTTTTTGAACCAACTTTGTTACAGAAAAGAAAGGAACTATGTTTAGGTTGGTATGAACAACGTGCACAGGCGTTGTTCAGTTGCTCATAGACAAGGGAGCCAATGTGTAAAGTGTGACCTATTTCCCCATGCTGTGTGCTGTGATGATAGGAAGCAAAACCGACAATTTAACATACCAATTAATGAAGTCCACTCGCCAAAATAACCTCTATGCATGTATATTATGTATTGGTTTTCTTTAAAATAAAACAATAGTCTTGTGACAAAGGCCACCGCTAAAAATAAATAGAGAGTGGGCAGGTGATCATGGAGTTCTGAAAGACAAATTTAAAAAATAGGATATGTCATCCAGTTAAAAACGATTTAAAGAAAAAAAGCTCCATAGATGGAACAAGAATAGGGACGAAAGGAAAGAACAGAGAACAGCTGTAGACATGGAAGCCCACAAGCCATAAGCAATGGGCTGATCCAAGCGCTCTTTAGGTGGGTCACGTTGTAAATAATAGGTCTAAGATGCCAGACCTATAACCTAGGCATTCTGTAATCGAGACCTCAAAAGGTGCTTCGAATCTGATCATATGGAGTGAGTAGTACAGTCTGTACAACCAACTGCATCCCAATGGGCCATGTTACCAGTGGACTGGCCATGCAGGGACATATGTATATTTTATTTATGTTGCTGTTTTCATTTGTTCTTTTTCTCACACATCCCAATGTGATTGGGTTTAACAATGGAAATGTAATTTGTCATCTACTTGCTTGCCATACACAACAGTATATACATTGTTTAGAGAACCAGATCATATATCCTGCTTTGCGCTTTTGGAAATAACTCCTCGCACTCTGGCATCTAAAGGCTGCTAAGACATATACTAGACCACAGGGATCCCACTTCAAAGACTGCATATGTCAAGAAAAGCATGCAGAGATTCTCCCACAACATATTTTCAACATCCTCCAAGCGATGTCAGCAATGCAGGATGGCTTCTAAAATCTTGGAAACACACCACAAAAACATCACTTTCTTGTATTATTCAAGAAACAGGAAGCTGTAGAATTCTCGAATAGGAGGTTTTAATCATTGGCGTTGTTTTGACTCTGGGACTGACACTTTTCCCGAAAACAATGATGAAACAGAAGTTAACTTTTTGCTTTTAAACACATCATAATTCGAGATTGTGGAACCAGACGCCTCCTATTTAGAGTCTCTGACATATCAGTGGAAAGGAGTTTACGAGAGGCCTGCAGTCCAAGAGTCATGTTAACCATTTCCATTTGACACCTATTGATGTACTGAGGCAGGAGATGAGTGGAAAATTGATTTCAGGCACAGCTGGGCAGATGTGGCTTCCCGCTTCATTTTTTATAGCTCTTCAGCTTAGATTTCGTTTCAGAAATTTCTGTATTGTGGACATTTTTAAAAAGCGTTTCAAAATGGTTAGAAGTGAAGATTGATACCCGAGACATATTTATGGGTCCGCAGTTCAAATTATGCTCATATTAATTGCTGATGACAATATTATTAGCACGAATGTGGAACACTATGTACCTTTTAAATAAAATAGCAACCAAATCCGATCCATGCCTGCTCAGGGACCTCTTGTCACGTGTCACCTTCGGTCAGCCCTGTTTTTCATGCAACACTGCTGTGCATGCTGGGATAAAATCCATACTTAAATCGGCGAAAACGAAACTACACATTTCACAGTACAAAGCAATGTTGTTGAAAAAATTAGTGGATTCTCAAGGCTTCGCAGCACTCAGGAAGCTAGCCAAGTGCTGGAAATCACTATGAAGCGAGCCTATGTTTTGCAATCAAGCTGTTCGGATAAATTCGGCCCCGCTACCATCCGGATACCATAGAGTTGATATACATAGTCTCATAATCATTTGCATGGTTATGATTGATTATTTATGTGCATAAAAGCGGGAAGCAGCAGTAACATTAAACGTTCAAATCTTGTCTTTCTATAAAGATAATTGTGGAATTTCGACATGATGAATGCGATAGCTCTCGAAATTACCCGCACAGATTGAAAGCGATAGAGGTTGATTAACGCGAAGCGCTCTAGCAGAATGCAATAAATACCTGCAGGCGTGTAATATAAACTGTCTAATAAATAATGTTCAGGGTTTGCTGCTGTCATACAGTAAAAGGTGCCTGGCACTGGGCCGTGGCGGTGTGTAGTGAAGCTGAATAGAGAGATTCGCTGCAACTGCTAACCAGATTACACTTCTGCTGACAAGAGATTTAAATTGGGCCAGTAGAGGGTTAGTGCGCGGAAAGAGGGGGTTGATTGTTAGCTAATTAGGATTACCGCTGATAGCAATCATCAGAACAAACAACAGCTGTACATGAGGTGTGCTTTCGAGGCTTTGTCTTATGTAGCTGAAATAAAATGCAAATCAAAAATGCTCCACATCGTCAACAGAGCGCTCCCAAATTGTCAGGTATGAGCAGACCCTGGCTTTGTTGTTCATTAATAACCGGAAGTGGCCAGGGCGTTAATGCAATGGTTCGCCTGCACGAGTGGGCTCAGTTGATCTGCACAATCAAAGAAACCGTGGTGCTAAGAGTGGTTAAAGGAACACACAAGAATCAGCAACGCGTGCATTTCTGTGCTCCGTGTTCTCCTCTGTAGACCTCAGGCTACTTTGACGTGTTATCAAATATGTTGAGATCTGTCCCGACAACTTTAGCTGTCTGCTAGGCTCTTGCAAATAATAAAAATAATACATACATGCATGTATACATAGAGGTGCTTTAGGTCAGTCCTTTTTCAACTAATTGTCTGGAAGTATTATTCACGTTTTGCGTCCTTGTTTACCACACCCAAGAAGGCAAACAGCAGCCGCAATGGTTCAGGCCAATTCAGCACATGTCTCTATTGCCACCTTAACTGAGTGTACTTCAGTGCCAGAACTGATGTGACGCCATTATAGTAGTCCCTCTTCTTAGTATTCATTTTTGGAGTTTACCTTTCATGTATTTCTTTTTCTCTTTTTTCAGAGCGCCCTTTCAGACTCGGCTCCCTTTCTTCTGCAAGCATTTAGCAGCCTTCTCTGGTGTCTGGCCACTAACTACCCCTGCAGCGCGCTGTATCCAGCGTGGCTACAGATTCTAAACAGGGTGGCCATCCTGTAATGGGTTGGAGGAGGGACGTTTGGATTTGGCACTTCACAATGACAACAAACTCAAATTTAACTGAAAAAACGAATAATCAAAAAGACCAAAACAAGTCCGCAGAAGCACAATATTTGTGAGAGAATGAGCAAGGGGCAAGGTAGAAGAAGATTGTACATCTACCATGCATATCACCTAGTATTGATATTGCAAACTTACGGCCAGATTCATCAAAGTAAAATCGGCTCGCAAAGGGCCAGATTCTGAGAATACGGCCGGATTCATCATCCCAAATGCAAAAATCGCTATTACAGAACTCGCTAAATTGCGAAGAATCGCATTTAAGGAAGCAGTAGAAATCGCAAAAAAAATTGTGATTTCTACATGCATCCCGTTTTGCGAGTCTGTAATAGCGATTCCTTAATAATCGCTAATACAGACTTGCAAAAGGGGACTTTGATGAATTTATATGTAAGTCCTGTGATATCAGACCCTCAGGGCTGCACCATTTACAAATTAGGGCTCATATTCTGCATAACTACGATAACAATTTTGGTTTAACACACAACATGTACGAATATTTTTTGCTTACTGCAAACCATACACCATTTCTAGTTGGAAGAATTTATGTACCAGGTTTATTATAATAGATATTGTGTCACAAATATGGAGCCATATGTTTAAGCTAGTAGTGAATATTTGATTAGTGCCCCATCCTTTTTATTGGGCTCCTAATTCTTAATTCTAATTATTTATTTAGAACAATGCTAATTAGTCAGGGCTTTGAATGAGTCAAATATTTGCATTTTAGCCAATTCATGTTTTCTTTTTATCTCACTGCTTTAAATTTAGTAATTAAGATTTCCAATCTGAAGTCTTGCATGGGCTGTTCTTGGTCAAAGAATTGCGGAAATTGTTGATCTGTGTGTTTGTGATTAATTGTGTAGTGGCGCATATTTAGTCTTGCTCTGGATCTCTGCTCTATCACATGGCCCACGGGGACATCGTCATCTTCTTTAAGTTAGCATGAGCATGCTGCAGACAGTCTGCTGCTTTGCACACGTTACTACATGAGTTTATTTAGCAAATACCTCTTTTTAAATTTTCACATAGGAAGCTACTGCTGTTTTCACGCACTGCAGGTTCCTGGGATTTTGTCTGAACATTGTGAACAAGGTCGAACAACAATTTATTTATTTATTTATTTATTTTATTTTATGCAATTTATTGAGCGCACGATTACCCATGGGTGTCTTGGCGCTTTGACAGAAGACTGAAGGTTAGACCCGAGAAATGGTGGAATCTAGTGATTAAATAGCCAGGTCTTCAGCTGCTTCCTAAATGATAGTAATGTAGGAATGTTCTTAAGATCACCTGGCAAGGTGTTCCATAGTTTAGCCGTTGCTACTGCGAAGGATCTGTCTCCACTAGTAGCCTTATTGGTTTTGACTACTTTCAGAAGGTTAGCATCAGCGTGATGGTCGATAGGGGCAAAGGGCATCTTTAAGAAAAGAAGGCGCTTTTTCATGAATGCTTTTGAAAGCAATACAAAGGGCTTTGAATTTAATTCGCTGTCTGATCGGTAGCCAATGAAGTTTGCAAATGATATTTGAGATAGGTTTAAATTTGGGTGTGCCTGTGACGAGTCTTGCAGCCGTGTTTTGGACCAGCTGAAGTTTATTGACTACTTGTTCTTGAGCATTAAGCATGAGGGCAATGCCTGACACCAGACAGCCTTGGCCTACTTAGAAGACACCTTTAGGATCCCAATTAGATTCATCTTTTCTTAGTGAGGACGCCGTCCTTTCAGATCTTAAGACTCTGACCCACATTTGGTTACTGCTGGATTGATCCTTATAACCTTGTCCAACAACGGCAACAGTACAGAAATACATTCTTTTGCCCTGACGAAGTTCCTAAAGGCAAATGGAACAAAACGCGTTGGCTGTGCCTATGTCCAATGAATATTACTAAATAAAGAAGAAGACATTTAATACATTACTGCTTTTTGTGACTCTAATTGTGTGCACCTTCCATTTTGTGTTTGTATATTTCTGATTTATCCACCTTTTGGTAGCAGGTGGAGGAAGTAGTTTGCACCACCCTAAATTTAGAACTATAAGATCTGGAGTGCTTGACCTGGTCTGCTGCCTTGGTCTTTTGGAATTTAAATAGGCAACATGTAAAGAAGCAACCACAGCCAAGAAGGTGAGAATCTTCCTAACCTAAGATGTGAGTGTGTTCCAAAACCACCTCAATAGTGTCCAAGTACCTGTTTCCTGGTGTATGTCAGACGTGAGTCTATGTAATTTTTATATAGCTGCTTACACATTGGGAGCGTTATCTGGTATGTAAACTCAACAGCTGCTGCTAATGACACAATAGACCCCTCCCCTATCCACAAGTATGACGTCTAGCACCATCCGGTTCTGCAAAATGACTAATCTCGTAGCCTGGAGCTCAGCAGTAATGTTTGTCATTATCCCAGTGGTTGTATTGATAACCCCCTCAACAACTCTAGTTAACTGACAAATTTGAAGGCTATTAGCCTTGAGGCCCCAAGAAGGTAGTAGGCCCTTTATAGCATTCCCAAACTGCTATGCAGAGGTGTCTAGTTGATCTATAACCTTTGTGTCAACAACACTTTTGACTCAAGTCTGAAAGGAACTTCTACGTTGCAGTTGATGATTTTTATGATAATTAGATGGGGAAACGTGCACAGGGGGAAGAAGAAAAGAGAGATAACATGTACCTGACCATCGCCTCGGGAGCCAGATGAGAGCTTGTGACCCACAAACAAAATAGACATTATGGGGCAGGATCAAAGGTGGACTATTAGTTGTATTCCGCTTGTAGGTGAATTTACATTTACTCTCTTCCACCTTTATCACCCCAGTCCACTGGACAAAAAACTATCTGTCGTATTGACCACTGACACAGGTATCAGTTTATCTTTGGTAATATTTCGAGCTCAGAAGGATTGAAAGTACTCAAATGTGTTAACCATTGTAAATTAGCCATTTCCATTCAAAACCAGGCATTGTTATTCACTTTATGGTATGTGTTCACACATGACTTTGAGGACAAAGTCCCTTGTCCTGCAGGTACTATAGGGGTAAACCCTTGACAGAAGCGTACATATTCATGCGCAGTATGAGAATCAGTGGATGTCATACCCAAAGTAGAAAGATGAAATTCGAATTACACCATCCGAAACAATTGATACCAACCCTCGCAGCAGCCTATATACGACATTGGCATTGACAACAAGTTATCGCTTTTGTGAGTGACTGAAGGGAGCAATCCACAAACCCAGCAATTAGTTGTATTGGACACATTATGAGCATGATTCAACATTTGCATAAATACATTGTTAGTGTAAGACAATCTATGCGCTTCTTTGTGGGGGCTAGAGTAACCAAAATGTGCTCGGGGGTGGTAGTAGTAGTACCTACCAAGGAATGTGTAGGAAATATCTCCTCTAGAAACCAAGATATTCCAAATATTGTTGCTCGTGCGATCACAATAATTAGTATGCAAACTATTTTACTCTTTGTCGACCAACTCCTCATTGAACGTAGTGGTGCAAATGGCTGTTTCACTTCAGTAATAGGCCAACCAAAGGGATGCATGATTAAGCAAGGAGAGAAATGCAACAAAAATTATCGTAAAGGTATGTGTTCCCAGTGTCCGTCAGAGCCTTACTGGTACAAGCTCCTATTGTTCATCAATACGTTGGTGCTCTTCAGCACCGGCGTTGGAGCTTGCTTCATCCTAAACTCTTGATGCATCCTACGGCAACCAGGATAATGCACCCCCAAAGGGATACCTTTCAATTTATCCTGTCCAATGTTCAAAACAGTGCACAAGTCCGACAACACCCTAGACTAAAAGTCTTAAATCTTTGGTGCGCTCCCCCCAGGGGGGCCCCGGAGTCCTGGGAAGGGGGGTGCACTTTAAGAACTGACTTCTGCCTGGAATACAAAATGTGCTCTTCATTTTGGACAAAGTCAACTGCCATCATTAAAATGCTTCAGCTGAAGTTAATTGAGTGTCATGTGCTGTAAAACGAAGAGGCCCGGCAGACAGGTAAGACAATCCTTCAAATAAGCCTTCATACCAGTGTGCCTTTCTTGCCTGAATGAAATGCAAATGTACATTAGGAGTTAATCTGCAAATTTAAAGGATGCTTGGGAGTGGCTCTGGCTTCAATTGCTCGAATCACTTCAAGAATTGTGATGGAAAAGGTGTATATTTTTTGTGTGGTGGTTCGCAACTGGGCTCCCCAGTGTGTGTGCTTAGTACCCCTGAGGAGGTGTTGAAGGGACAGTTATGCAAAAAAACAAGAATGCATTAATTATGGTCTGATATTAAACAAATCTACATTTTGGAAGCTCCATTTTATCCTAAAACTCTTTCACATTTTGTAGCAGTCTATAGTGTAATGTGTGTAATGCATGAATACAATAATGACTTACACATTCACAGTGCTTTCTGTCACAGGCTGTGATCTCTTAGCACTAAAATTCACAAGTCCCTATTTTCCACTAAACCAACCAAATATCATTCTGTACCTCTATAGTTACAGGCAGACCTATGTAGTGCATTAACTAATAGAGCTTTTATAATGGACTATATAGTGCATTTCCCACTGAGTAACAACTTTTAAAATGTATTTTTCATGAAAGCTACCCATTATTTTTTTATATGTAGCTACCTAATGGTGAAAGACTTTAAAAACAAACAAAATGTATTGGGGCTGCTTTATGAGAGGCTTGCGCCGCTGGAGTGTCAGTTTTGTTTAAGCTTCGGCGGCACAAGCATCAGAGTCATAACTATGAGGTGAGACAAAGTCCCCCTGCTTGTCTCTTTGCATGCCCTTATAGATATGTATTAAGACAAAACAGTGCAAATCACTGTGTTGCCTTACTCTATGTCAAGATGGCCTTCCATAGGCATTGCAGTGGGTGTTCCCACACAATGCCCATGGATTTTGACACTGCCCCAGATTTACAAAACCATGTAAACCTTGGGCAGTGCCAAAACCTTACATCCCCCCCCCCCCCCCCCCACAGCAGGCGTCAGGTAGGAAAACATTTCTCCTAGTTCTGTTTGGAATCGCAGGAAGACTTCCCAGATCAGACGTGCGGAGATCGAGAGGCAGAGCAAGGCGGTTAACTAGTGGCCAGAGTCCCCCCAGGCTCCCCGGATACCTGTACTGCAGCCATGGGCGTCTGCAGGGGAGGCAAGGAGGGGCGCTTGCCCCCCCTGGAGCGACCCTCCTTGCCCCCCACCGGACACCCATGAAAACCGTGACTTCAAGACGGGGTTCTCACTCTCTTTCCTCTCCTTTTTTTCATTTGCTTCCCTGTGAAATGGATCCAAAAAAGAAAGACGTTTTTGCTGGAAATGTCGTATTTTTCTGACATTTTAAGTGCAGCATTTGGAATAAAAGGCTAAAAATATGAAAAATAGATAAATAACTAAATAAAGTAAGTCAGAGTGGTAGCAAACTTGCCAAACTGATTTTATTTACACTGAAACACATTTGCGTCACTTTTACAGAGTTTGTCAGTGAAGCGCTATTTTTGTTTTCTTGTCTTTGTTTTCCCTGGACTTGAACCTGGTGCACCAATCCTGGAGGTACTGCAATGTGTGGATTCGAAAACAAAATATGTGCTGCGGCTCTGCGTCCAGGGATGTGGTCTTTTTACCATGCTGCTTACATTTGTAAGGATATAAGCAATGGCCATTGAAATGGGTCCCTTCAGGGCCCTGTGGTCGTGTCCTTAACTTTTCACGCAAAAGCATTCACTGATTTCTGAATAGTGAGTGTAAAAGCATTAAGGTAAACATGTTGTTCCTGCTTACATTTCCCATGGTTTGCTAAATTTTGCATTCCCTATTAGTGTTTACTTTTTCCAGGATGTTGTTACTTTTTTTTTTGTAGGCTGCAAATTGCTCTTGTCTAGTGCGTAATTTAATTTGAGCTGCATCCAGGTGTTTATAGCGGGCAACAATTGGGTTGTAGTTGAAGACAGTGGGAGTTTTTCTCAGTGGGACAGTACGGTGTTCAGTGGGGGAGAGGATGTAGCACTATGGTCAGAGCTGCTGAATTTGGAACTGGGAATCAGGTTCAGCCTTAATAACCAGTCCACCAGACCACTCTCCTGCCAGAGCACAATCACATGCTAGACCTTAGAAGGCTTTGCAACACCTTAGAAGTCCTGTGAGTCATTTATGAAAAGTGACGCATCTCTGCGTCTAAACAGCAATGCATCACTTTTCATTGCGCCCTCCTTGCGACACCAATGATGCGTCATATTTAAAGTAGGATGCATCATGTCGCAAGGAGTTACAGATATGTCAGTATTTCTGACGTATCTGTAGGCGCAAAAGTGACACATTGCTGGAGTGTGTCACAAAAGCGACGCAACTCCAGCAATGTGTCCTTTCACATGGGGCAAGCCCCATGTGAAAGGGCCTGCATTAGTCTTACGCCTGCTTTGAGGCTGGCATAAGATTTTGACGCATTTGAGTCCTAGAAGTGGCGCAGTCAAATCTCATAGATATCACTGCGACACTTCCATGACCCTTTCTTGCGTCAATACGCCCCCTTTGCATACATTATACCTGGCGCAGGTATAATTTGGCGCAGGAGTTTACAAAGTGACGCATCTACCTAGATGCATCCTGTTAGACCTGACATCATTGGCTTGAGTCTCTCCTCCATTTTTTCTGTTTGCCTCCACTGTTTTACGATGTTTTTGCTGGTATATGCTTTGGGCGCTGTGCCACTGCTGATCAGTGCCACAGCGCAAGTGCTCCCGATGTTAAATTGATGTATCGATTGTATCCATGTTTGGCTTATTTGGTTTACTGTCAGTCCCTAGTCTAGTGCACCAGGAGTGCCGGGGCTTGTAAATACAAATGCCGCTCGTGGGCTTGCAGTACGTGTTGTGCCACCCACAAGAGCGGCCTCGTAAATGAATGTCTACGGGTCGGTCATTGCGAGACCCACGTGCAGTCTGGTACTGTCACGCGGGCTGCGCGAGTATACCTACTTGCCAGTCCCTCAAACCTTCCCTTAACTTCATGTTAGTCACCCCTATGGTAGGCCCACGGGCAGGGTGCATTGTAAGTATAAGGTACGACACGCCTGACCAAGTTGGCATGTCCTAATAGTGAATTACAGCCATCTTCGTTCTTCACTATTGCGAGGTAGCCTGCTCTCCATTAGTTAGGATGGGCCGCCGGGATTATTAATGCTATGATCCTAGCTGGCTCGGGGAGCATGGTGCAATGTCGAGTTTGGTCTCCCTGAACTCGGGGTTTAATTACGCATCCGTTGGTGTGGATGGTTTTTGGACTCTGGGTTCGAAAATAGCACTTTTAGAAAGTGTCTATTTTCTTGTCTAACCATTGCTGGTTTCTGCTGGTCTTGCGTGTGTGTGACAGGAGCTGGGTGGCTCCAGAGGTCTGGGTGAGTCAGTGTGGGATGAGTGGGACATTTGCGTTGAGAGTAGGGGGAGAGTAGTTGCTGATAGCCTGCCCTGCCTGATACAATGCTGGCTCCACCTCCTGCCAAGCGGCTGATGGCTCTGTGCCTGCCATGGACGATCCTAGCCCCACCTCCTGCCAGGAGGCCGATAGCTCTGCTCCTGCCAGTGTCAATGCTGGCTCCACCTCCTGCTGGGCGTCTGAGGACCCAGCCCTGCGCAATGAATAGGCCAGGTGCTTCTGCCTGGCTCCACCCACAACAGACCCAGGATGTTGGGAAATTCCCCTGCATGGACAAAGGGATCAAAGCCGAAAGGGGGTATAAGAGAAGGACCCCTGAACCAAGAATTTAGATCACTTCTGACAAGGAACCTTGTAACCAAAGACAAGAGGCCTGCTGATCTGAGGACTTGCCTACCCCTTCTGCCAGTGTGCTGTTTGCTGGGGGGAATCATGCAGTGCTTCTTTATTTTTGCCAAGGAACCAGGAGAGAGGAACTGTGTGTGTACTCTCACGCTTGCTAAGAAAATCTCCAAGGACTGGAAGAGTGCCAGTCTCCTGCTGAAGTCACAGGGCTAAAGGACTTCACCTGCTTAAAGTGCTATTTGCTGGAACCTGTGAATCCAGCACCTCTGAAAGAACCAGCAATCTCGATGCCGACGGACGTCGCTGAATCCAGCTCGACATAGTGAGTAACAGCTCCGGTGTCCCGCTTCCTCGACGCCGGCCGCCCGGCCCGATCGACACCAGCAGCAATGCCAGTGAGTAGTGAGTTCGGCTCCAGCTCCAAAGGACCTCGTGTCTGCACCGCTGCTGATCGCATCGCCCTCGTGCCCTCTCGACGCCGTGAGCGCTGCTCACACTTTGCAACCGCATCATCGACAACGACGCCTGCTGAGGCCTGATCGACGCCGAAGACGCGACGCCGGATTGCTCGACGCCGCTGATCATCGTGTGCTTCATTTTCCAAGGTACTGTGTTGTTGGGGGTCCGTGTGACTCCGGGCTCGACGTAGCGCTCCTCGCGGTCGACGCCGAATCTTTGGATTACTTTGCCTCGACGTCGTGTAGCTCCCGTGTGAGTTACCCTGTTGCTAAGAACTGTGTTTCCAAAAAGAAGATTTGCTTTGATACTAAAGACTTTGTGCTAAAGAAGAAACTACCTTTGAACTATTTTTCCCTTCCCAAAGTATTTATTAAGATTGTGTACATTGTTGTCGTTATTTGGTCTTGTGCTAAGCCTTATATAAAAATACTTATTTTTATAATACTACTGTGTCGTGTCCATTTGTAGTGCATTCACTTTATTACTGTATGTGGTCATAAATGCTTAACGCACAGCCTCCGAGATAAGCCTATCTGCTCTGCCAAGCTACCGAGGGGGTGAGCAGGGGTTATCAAAGGGTGTGATCCCCTTGCCCTGACTAGAAAAAGTGTGTCCCTATTTCCCAGAAGTGTATACCTCTGCCAACTAGAGACAGCCGGTTCTAACACATCCCTTTGTAAATATGGCGCAACAAGGCACATTTTTTACGCCACTGGTGCGTCACAAAAAGTGACGCACCAGTGGTGTAAAAGTGATGCACAGCCTCATAAATGAGGCCCCTGGTGTCTTCGCACTAGTAGGTGGACCCTAGCATGACAAGTGTAGGTTAACCTTCAAGGCTTATCCACCATATCCATACTGAAGTTCACCTCCAGTCTTGCGGGTAGGCCTATGAAGCAGCACACCCTAGAACAACAGTCACTGAGGTCACAGGACCCTTGGGAAGGGCCAACTCTAGGGCCGATGCAACCAGGACCCAGAAATCTGCACACCTAGCAGACACCTTGTCAGAAAGTTTAGGGTTTCCCTACATGCGGTGTTTGTTTGCCTGTGGCAGGGTCAGTCACATGTCCTGGATTCCTGGCATTTAATTGAGTCTATCCCAGTTCTGCGCCCCAGTGTTTCTTGTGCCCCACCTGGCACACATCATGTCGGAGGATGGTGATGACGTTAACATTTTGCCCCCCTCTGGAAAAATGTCTGCGGATGCCCATGACTGCAGCGAGTCGACTGTTGGGTGCTTGTTGGGAGCCTGAGGAGTACCGGAGCACCGGAGAGTATGGGGAGCCGTTCGTTGTTGCCCCAGCCGCCAACCGCCACTGCTGCTGCCGCTGTTCGCGGCTCGATCATGGTTGCTCGCGGCTGTGGCTTGACTGATTGTCTGATTGTTGCCGGTTCGACCGCGGCTGTGGGTGCGGCTACAGCTGCGGTTGACTGCTTGTTGGCTTGTTGGCTGGGGCAGCTCGTGCTCCGGGTTCCTGCTGCGGCCGCCATTTGAGTCAGCGGACCACAGCTGACTCAGCAGCTTGCAGGAGTCCTGAACCTGAGCTGGAGCACTGCAGCCAGACTGGATTGAGGGGACAATAAGCAGCCTCTGCATCCGAATCAGCTGGTTGACTGGCCCTACCTCTTCCTCTGGGTTGCCACGGCAGTCTTGGGTTTCTCCGTGGACGACTAACAGCCCCTGCATTCAGCTTCCAGGTTCGGCACCAGTGCCAGTGCTAGTTTTTGCGTCTGCATCATACTACCACCCCGGTCCCCCCCCCCCGTCTTCAGGAGTGGATAGCAGGGAGGGGGAGAGGGGGGAGTGGTGACAAATGGTGGATAGTAGTCAGTGAGCCAGTAACTGAGTGACCCGTGCACTGTTTAGCGGCAAGAGGTGACAAGCAGGGAGAAGAGGAGAAGCAAGCACTACTGCTTGCAGATGGCAGAAATGCGGGACAGTGAACCCACAGCGAACTTTGGAGGGGAGCTCTTTAGCAGCGGCACTGGTGCAGAACTAAGGAAGCAGAAGCAACGGTGTGTCCGGAGAGCAGGAGAACAGAGCAGAGGTGAGCGGTGAAAGCGGGGTGTGCTTGAACTGGAACTTGATCGGACCAATGGTTCTTCTCTCTTGCTCTTGCTTTGAGAACAACATAAGTATCACTGTTTCTTTCTTTATTTCACCACAAAACCTGTAATTCACCTACTGAGGGATACAAATGTTAACCAATCAACCAGTAACTCACCTACTGATCGATACAAGTGTTAACCAATCAGTCAACTGTAGGTAGGGTGGTAACAGTGTCTGGCAAGAATGGCGTGCCTGACACAGTCATCCATTATCTAAACAAGTCAAACATAGCCCAATTGCATTACGTTGGACACCAACTGCCAGGTACAAAATATTTGGAGCAAGTAAAGGATAGCATGAGGTCAAGTCGCGTCCATGGTAGCACAATGGTCAAAGGGATAATAAAAAAGCAGAAGCGAACCACCAAGATACTCGAGGGGGCCAGGGATGAACCACCACCTACAACTAGCCCTGCAACACAGAAGAACTGCTTCCTTATAGAAATAACCACAGATGGAAACACTTCAGTGTTAGAAAAGGGTGGGCAATCTTCAAATTTGGAGATATGTAACAAGCCAAAAAACAGAAAATTCTCGTATCAACCAAAAATCTTCACAACATTTTCTTTTCTAAAAAATGCGGGGGACACTTTACTTTCAACCACAAGAGAAATACCAGGCCTTCAATCACCTCTTCAGCCAGTACAGCCAAAACAACCTCTACAATTTACCGACGCATAGAAAACAACTTATAAAAGAAGAAGTCCTAGCACAATTAGTAATGCTAGCATAAGAGTCATCAGCCCCTTACAGGCAACATCAACTCCTCAACACAATAAAACTCGGATGAGCTGTGAAACTACAGGCAACGTACAGACAGTTGTTGTTGAGTTAGTCCAAGTACACAGGACGAATGAAGCAAATGAAATGCCTAAAGATGTTCAAGGAGAAAATCAAGTAAACAGCTTTGATACAACTGGCAATAGTTGACCGACGTACAGTAAAAACACAATTGGTAACTGCGCTATAATTGATATACCAACGATTTACAGTCAAATAAGTCCAAGTGCAAAAACACTGTCTAGGAGTACTGACCCCAACCAAACGAGGATAAGGGAGGTACGGGAAGGAATGGAATTCACTCTGGTAGCGCCTACCCCAATTCTACAACCAAACAAACAAACACCAGATTATAAAATAGAGCTAAATGCAGGGGGGCCACAAAGAGGAGATGTCAGCGAAAAACTCAGCAGAAGTGACAGAAGAGACAGAGGTCTCCTCATATGTGGGAAAAGAAGAGTGGGAAGACCTTATGGCCGCTTACACCCAAGACAAATGCAGGAGCAGGCTTATTGCAAAAACGCTGGAAAGATAAGTGAACAAAATCAGGAACCACATGTGGGGGGAGAAACAAAAGAAGATCAAATAGAGACAATAAATCCAGCTCTTGAGGAGGGATCTACAAAAAACTCAATTCAGGGAACTGCTTGGTCTAGCTTGTTAAAAAACAATGCAACTTTTGGTAGAGGTCCTCCATTACCAGTCATATAAGATGGACACCCAGCTGACACTCTTAGATACCTTGGCTGTTTTTGTGGTTGCCATTGATGGGAAGCTGGGCACACTAAATACACTCCTACAAAACAAGTATGACCAATCTCAAAGTAGGATTTTGGGTTGTGGATGTGGCCAATCAGTGACAAACTGGCCTCACTTCCATTAATGCTGATTGACTTATGCAAACAACTTAAAAATCCCCTGCAAGGCCAAGACAAGCATTCGTTCGACAGACAAACTGAGGCTGAAACAGATAAGCATTCTTTTGAAGGCCGCATTGTGAATGAAATAGACAAACTGAACAATACAGGATCAACAAAAGTCATTAAAAAAGTATGCCCCGGGATAAAGGATCCACAGATCCACACGATCCAAAAAGAAGAGGCGAGGCCAAAGAAACCAAACCAGCAAATGAACAATTGCCAGTAGTCTCAGAGGAAGACAAGGTTGATAAACAAATGTTTGCAAAACAAAGGCGAGCGAAAAACGTAAAGGCAGAAATCAAAAAATAAATTTAAATCAAGAGGGATTCAAGCGTCTTTTCTGGTCGACATCGCAATTTGATCAAGGCAAATCCAAGCCCAAAAACGACACCAATAAGAATGAAGAAGGAGAGCCTGAAAAGGACACCAACAAGAATGAAGAAGGAGAAGTTCCGCATCAGGAAGGGACTAGCTTGCCTCCACCACCAATAATAAAAGAAAATAAATTCACTGAGCCAGTCCAGAACCAACGAGAAAAGCGCAACACCATGATTTGTTCTATCATCAACAAAACAACAAATACTACACAAACAACTGGAATAAAGCTTGAGAGAGAAAGCAACCAGCATATACTACCTAAATTACCAGAAATTATAACAAGAGGTGATTTTAAAGAGTCAAATGATAGCGAACTGGCTTCTATTAGTCAATTGTCTACATCTATACATACGAGGGCAAACCTGAGAGATGAAACACCGGCACACGTAATGGGTCCGGGAACTGAGCTAGTTGTCCTTGGTCATGGAGAGGAGGTCCATAGGTTAAACACAAGAGGACAACAAACATTCTGTCAGAAAGTGAGTGATGAAACAGTAGCCTCTACATACCAAGCATTGCTGAGAGCAACACAAGGACACAAACTTAGACAAGGAAGCAATGACAACAAATAGATCAGGAACCCCGAATATTTAAGAAATACAACAAACATTACATGGCTTAAACCGGACTATGTCTCAAAAGGTAGGTATGATATACTGAATGGAGGCAATATTTTACGGCTGTTATCCCACATTCCCTCCCTGGCTGGTGTGACAACCTTGGACCTGGTCTCAAGCGAATTCAGAGTGGAAGACGGAACAAATGTTGAAAAGACAAAAGCAACTTGGACAACATCTCTAGTTGCACATAAAATACTGGCAGAGACTCAAACTTTTAAAAATTGGGGGATAACAATAGCTCCTTATGTAAAACCAAGATATCCTGATTTACTAATTCCAGCAGTAACAGATAGAGTACAGAACTCTTTTAACAGATCCGGAATATCAGTACTTAGAGGAGAAATAGGGCCAGGCGGTGCAAGAAGTGTGGAAGATCTCCAAATCATGGGACGTATTTTAGATGGTGCATCACCTCAAACAGGACCAATCGATCTAAGAAGGATCGCCAGAACATTAAACAATCATGCAAATTGACAAACAAGTAAACACTCAAGATCGATAGGGCGTAACCATTTTAGAATATGCTCGTGGACCATCAATGGCCTGGCCTCTAAAATGTCCTATCCAGACTTTGTCAGTTACATAAGATCTTTTGATATTGTGGCCCAAGAAACATGGCAAGCAGAGCCCCCGCACGTTCATGGCTTTCTGCATTTTTTTACCAGTGCTGTGAGGATAGCAAAATATGGGCACGTTCAAGGTGGTCTAGTGACCTATGTTTCAGCCACAAGTGCCTATGTGATCAAAGAAGTTGGACCAACCTCTCCCTAGTCAATGGCAGTAAACCTTTCCACTTTGCAACCAGGCATGGAGGGAATACATCTTACATTGATCAATGTCTATATCCATCCAAAGAGAAAATTAAAGGCTGCAAAAGAATTATGTATGTACCTGGAGGAATGCATAAGTGAAACACCGTCAACAGATCTTATGATCACCGGTTACTTCAATCTTAATTTGATGGGCAACCTCGACAGACGATGAGAATCATTTTCAAAACATAGCCTCGGAAATACCGCTCCAAGAGAGTCCACAAATATCCAAAGACTCCAAGTTAGATAGGCAGATATTAGAGAATCTCGAGATCTTCAACATCGGAGCACTAAACTGGAGATTTATTGGAGATAATCCGCCAGTGAGAACATTCCATATGACAAGAATTAGTAAAATATTGAATTACACCTTTATTTCATTATCCTCATTCCATCAAATGGCCTCATTTCGGATAGGGGAAAAGGCTGACAGCGAACACTGCCCCCAGGAAATCACTCTCAATATTAGCAAGCCCAAATTTGAGCTATCCTTAGTACCTAAAGATTCAGTTTATACCATCAACTACAAAATAACCCATTCCAGCCAACTTTCTCTTGCCCTTTGTACCATTCCCACTTGCTCACTTGTGGTAGTGCCTAATATATGACTCACTGAAGCCGTGCCTTTACATCTATGACCATAAGATGGTGAACAGTGTGATAATCGCCGTCTTTATATTCTACTTCTAACATTAACACTACTAGCCTCTTTATAACCACGTCCATCCTGCTGCAAGCCTCCTTAACTTTTATTCCATTCCATTGCAGCCTCCATAAGCTGCTGCTGCACTGCAGAAGATCAATCAAACAATCAGGGTTTTATAAAGCATGACTACTCACCCATAAGGGTCTCACGTTCTGCAGGGGGTGCGGGGTTCTGCTGTTCAGTAAAAGACCCAGGTCTTGAGGTCCTTCCTAAATTGAGGCAAAGATGATTATTGCTTGAGATGCAGAGGAAGGGAGTTCCAGGTCCTTGCAGCAAGGTAGAAGAAAGATCTTGCTCCAGCAGTGGTCCTGTGGATCCCCTGGATGGTGGCCAGGGCCTTATGGGTGGAGCAGAGATGTCTAGTGGGGAACTCCCAAAGAGTGCCATGAAAATGTAGGAAGTCCTTTCCATGAAGATCATCCATCCCATGCATTCCCAGTCCTGCTACTACCTGCTTATTTGCCAGTGGCTGTCTGTAGCACAGAGCAGACAGGCTTAACTTAGGAGAAACGCATAAAGCATTTATGAGTACCAGAAACAGATAAAAAGTAGAAAACACAACACAATAAAAATCCCACTCCAATTAATAAACATGGAGGAAAATTGAAATAAAATAGGCATACAAACAATACAAATCAGATGTAGGGAGCATGAGATATAATTTTTCAAAGTTTTAAATGTTTCTAGGCCCAAAAAGCACAAAGCGTCAACCAAGCGCATCTAGTCGTTTTAGATCAAGTCAAAGTCAATAGTTAAGGCTGAGTATGATGAAGGGCATGAATATACAGGGAACGGATTCCTCCCAGTGGAAAGTTTATCTTCTGATTAAGTCTATTTTCTGAAGAAATTCTTTGTCAATGAGGTCATTGGTGAGTTAGGGTACCAGCTGGATCTGAAGAGAAACTCATTTGTGGCAGCCAACTGAAGCACAGAACCTCGGTGGGAGCTTTGCTCTTTGTAAGAAGCTTGAGGCTTTCGACATTAAAGGCAGGAGCACTCAGAGAGGGCGAAGTCCAAAGATCAGGGCCAGGAAGATGTTGTCATTAAAGGGGTGCTGCTTGGTGTTGGTCCCAGTGAAGCCTTCTACATTCTGACTTAGAAACTTTTCTGGAAGTCGAGATCCTTTCAGTTGGGTGAAATAGCAAGTTGAGTCTGATCGGCAGTTCGACAAAAGAGGCTGCCGCTCAGCAGTGGTCATGTGGTAGCGTCTGGGTCTTTTTGCAGAGAGTTTGAAAAATATTTCTAACTGTCCATTCGTGCAGTTTTGCGTGAGAAATGGTGCACTCTAACACCAGCAGGGAACGAGGATCTTTTGGGAAACACTTGGGTGGTTAGAGCTTAATCTCCCAGAAACCACCGGCAGGGTCCAGGTCAAAGCCAATTGGAACTGGTCAGCTGGATTCAGCAGAGACTTCGGCTTCTTGCAGTTTTTGTGTTCCCATAGCTGAACAGGAGCTACCCAACTAGGCCTTGGAGTCCACTCTTCTATCCTGGGTACAAATGGGGAGCAGTCCATGGGGTTTCTCTCCACAGAATAAACAGCAGTTGCTTTCCATGTTTCTGCAGTATGAACACCAGAGGAGCAGGAGTCACGGAAGCGTGAAGTTATTACGGATTACGTGAGTGACTGGAAAACTACGGATTGTGTACGTTGATTGATGAATGTGGTAAAAGGATGGGAATAATGGTCAGCAGGATTTTTGTAAACAGGAAATTTGTGTTGACTGTATTTGGTGAGACTACTATGTTTTTGAAGCCGGAGGGGGGATGCTTTCCCACCAGTAGTACGACGACTGGTGGGGTTCAGCAGCCGGGAGACCAGTATAGAGAATGGGACCCAGGAGAGGAATGGAAATAAGCAGGTTTATCAGTGGATAGTATAGTAATTCATTTTGTATGCGTTTACAATTACATGTTTTTATGGAAGGATGAGGTGAATTTTAGACAAACTGGGATTTTATCTGTTCTCTTTATATTCTAGAAGAAAATGGTAATAAGAGGATGTATTTGGGTCAATGTGCAAAGATGAGGAATATTTCAGTTTTAAATCATTTCGCTTGAGGTGATTCTACATCATCATGGCATTGAGGAAGGTGTTAGGTTTAGATGTTCCTACATCTTTATGATTTTCCAGTTTGAGAATGATCAATGCGTCATCTGCCTAGTTGTAGCAGGTAAGTGTGAAATTGTTCGTACAATTTAATAGTACTTACAAATACATGTTAAGAAAGTAGAGGTGAGATACTTGATCGCTGTGGAACTCATGTTTCTATGTAGTAAGGGCTTGTAGAGAAATGTGTTCTGTGAATCTGGCATGATCTGTTATTTAGGTAAGAGGAAATCCAGTTAAGAGTGATGCCATTAATCCCGACTTCTTTCATTTCAAGAAGTAATATCTAATAAGGTAAATTGTCAAAATCTACTGAAAGGTCCAGGAACAGCAATGCAGCTAAACCATTTTGTCAACTGTGTTTTTTTAAATCATCTTAAACTGTGATTAGAGTGGATTTGGTCCCTTTTCCTGGGCAGAATGCTGTTAGGCAGTCTGAGAGTAGCTTGTTTTCTTCGATGAATTCTGATATCTGTTGAATAACTGCTCTTTACATATATATGCTAAGGATAAGTACATTCAAGGATGGCCTGAAGCTATTGGGGTCTTGAGGGTCCAGGTTGTTCTTCTAAATTAGTTGGTGAATGTATGCCATCTTTAATATCTCTGGGAAAGGTTGTGTTTTTAAGGAGTTATTGATGATATTGCTGAATGTGATAGACTCCGATGTTGACTTTGTGAAAATTTGTGGCAGGCAGGGGTCTGATGGGCAGCTGGCTGGGCTGTTAGCTTTTAATATGTCATTTATATGATACTCTCATCTATTTTAATCTTCCTATGCTTTGTACTGTTTCTAACCAAAATACTGATTACAGGCCACATCTTTACAGTATTAAGCTCATCCAGATTTTAGATTACATTTCTTCCTTCTGGCAATGCATTTTTGTACCTTTTCGCCTCTCATTTTTAGTTCAATTTTCCCAACTTTATCATCTGTCCAGCCTATTATAATGTTACAGTCAATGTCTTTAAATATTGTTTTAAACCAAATACAATTCTAGCATGAGTACACAAAGAATGAACAAAAGAGAAGATAAATCTACTAACTATTAGAACATTTAATTGTTGAGCACTCCATTAGGGACAGTGGAGAGCTCCAGGCTTCAAATGGCTGGTAGAAGCACAGAGCATCAACCGGTTTCTTCACAGCTGTTGTTGTGAACAAAGGCCTCACAGAACCCGAGGGGATTCCAATCCCCTCGGGCTCCATGAGGCCTTTGTTTTACAAATTTGAACATTCTGCCCTTTAGGGGTGAAATATTCTAATAGCCGTATATAGCCCTCTGTAATGGGCTCTATCAACTTTTAAAGGTCCTCTTCCTTGTTAAAGGCTGAGCCAAAAACACTAGAGCGGGCCTTTAAAGACCTTTAGAGTCCACTACTGGGGGCTCTAAGGCTATATTGAACTGTCTTTTTCAAGCTGGAATGACCCAAAAATAAATGTGAATTGCTATGTTGCAATTGCAAATCGTTACATATCGTCAAAGCAGAAGGTACTACTACAAAGAACACTGTGTGTTAACATACTTTATCTTAAGTGACTAATTGCTCCCACTTTGCTTTACATTGCTTACGGGAATAAGAATGGTTGTGCGAAATTTGTGTTATTTCCTTTTGTGTAATGTGTACATTTTCATAAAATGTTCACTTAACCAAACACAGAGCTGGTATTTTGAGCTCTATTTTAATGCACAATTCATCCTTGCATCCATTTTGGATGTCAGAAATGGATGTTGCTATTAAAAAGTCGATTAAAAGAAAACAAATCCCGGTACAAGAGCATCATGCTTTCTCCCCATTTTCATAAAAGCATTTTTACCCGAATGACCCCTCATTACACCAAGTGGTAGGTATAATGCCTGAAATTACAGTGGTGTAATTGAAATTTCAAATGAGCCTAGTATAAGGGGCATGAAGAGTTTGCTAACCATTAAACATACTGCCCTAATACAAGAAACACCCACTAATACTTTCATGCAGGCATTCCAGGGGTAGAGATGGATCTCTGACAGTGGCTGTTAGAAGCACAATATTCTGGTTGGAACTCCCAGTCGTTCAGTTTTACAGCCTGGGCTCTAGTGGTTTGGGCAGGTCTTCTTGGTGTTCAAGCTCAGCACTCTTTGCATTTAGAGGGGCTTAAATACCAAAACAATCTACGTGGGTGAGACTCTATTTTTGGCAACACTTTGACATGGAGCTCGTTTCTGAATAAAAGTTCAATAATTTTGGGATTTTAATACTTAACCTTCATGAACAGTTTTGAGAGAGTCTGCCTTACTGAGTAATGCTTCAATTACTTACCAGTCATTGCATTACTCTGAGTCCTGTTCACTCTATTCTATTCATTGCAAGCATTAGGTATACCTGACTCACCAGACTCTATTACCACATGATTTCTATCACCAATAAAAGAAATCAGCCTCACAGCTCCGTCCTCCTGCAATACCATGTAACCCGACACAGTACCAATGAATAGTTGGCCTGGACTACCAGGGAGGGAGGAAGGGATGTAATGAATAGAAGCAAGGGAAGAGGACTCAGTGTAATGTAATTACCGGTAAGTAATTGAAGCATTACCTCATCGTCCACTCCCTTGCTTCCCTTCATTACAAACCTTTGATGTACAAAGCCAAACAGGACAACTAAAATTGGCAATGCACAAAAACATGTTTATTAAACAATGCAGACAGAAAATAATGTGCCACTATTCAGACACCACAGTGAACAATACTGTTGCAGGGCTTCTGCCCAAAAAGCAGAACTATGCATTGGCTTATGGGACCATAGTGTATAGGGACTGAGTCATCCTACCACCGTAGTACCCATTAGCCCAGAACCGACTAGCTGCAGTGTCTCACTTGCTCTCCTACTCACTTACAGAGAAACTAGTGATTAGACACCCCAGAACACAACACTTGCAAATCTCTCAATAATCGCGGTTGCAAGACACACCCTTTCGCTCGCACTCTTGTGCTTGTCCACATTAAGATCTGACAGAGACACAGACAACTTTAAAATATTTATTCTAACTAACGTGCTCTAGTATGCAGTATACATTCCACAACAAGCAGATACATGCATAATACAAATATGATCAGCATAGCAGCTAGTCTGTAAATCATTAAAGGGGATGTCATTATGAAAAGACAATATATCCTAACCTCCCTCCCCTTGCCCAGAAACTGTATTATTATAGAGAAGAAGATCGCTGGGCTTTGTCTGCAGATCCCATACCTTAGACCAGAGTTTTCCAAACTCTGTGGCGCGACACAGTACTGTGTCGCCTGCCATGTGTGAATATGTCGCACGACAATGTCTGCGGGGGGCAGATTAGGGCGAATGCTCTCTTGGACGTTTGCATTGTGATGCAGAACGCGGAGAAAGGAGAGGCGACGCTGTCTTTGTTAGAACAGATTAACAATTGCTTTATTAACCTTCCTGCTTTATCAAATTTGCTTGAAAATGCACCATTTGCCTACTATTTTTACTAAGTTTTCTCGGGGGAGAAGCTTCCCGAGTCCCCCTTAGGTGGTTCGGCCTTGCTCGCTGCGCTCGCTCGCATTACCATGTCACAAGATGAAGATTGTCTAAAAGGTGTGTCACCAACATGAAAAGTTTGGAAAGCTGTGCCTTAGACTATAGATGGTAGATCTACATCATAGGTTCTGCCTCACTCTCCTCCCTGAAACGGTCCCTCTCCAAGCGTATGGCACCTATGCATGTATCCCAAAAAGCCCAATGTACAATTTCCCACACAACAGCTGCATTGGCATGTTTTGTCTAGGTGCTAGGGCCTGACCAGAACAGAATAACAAGGGGCATTGTTTATCCACCTTGCTCATAATGTACAGACTAATTCCCAGGAACCTGCAGAGAATGAACACAGAAGTTGGATTTCATGTGAAAATTACGAACAACGCAGTTGCAAAAAATAAAGTCATGTAGTAACATGCGCAAAGCAGTGTACTGTCTGCAACGTGTTAATGCTATGTTAGGGAAGACACAATGTCCCCATGGGCCAATTGACAATACATTAGACCCAAGCACCTCAGACCAGTCCCCCTCCTGCAAAGTTCGGTAATGAGAGGCAAAAGTCAAGTCAGGGAAGCCCAAGTGGCAGCCCTGCAAATCTCAGCAATGGAAGCCTCTTGAACCGCAACCCAGGAGGTAGCCATAGACCTTGTGGACCTACTCTGATCCCTCAAGGCCGAAACCTCATCATAAGCTTTGTAGGCCAGAGAAATCAGAGTCTGAACCCACTGACTCAAGGAAGAGGTGGAAGGCCGTAACCACTTTTTCACTGAGCCAAAATTCACAAACAAGGAATCGGAAAGCTGAGGGGAAGCAACCCTATCCAAATAAATCAGAAGAGCCTTCCTGACATCCAAACAATGCAGTCACATTTCCTCCTCTGAAGAAGGAGACTCAAAAAAGGAGGGGAAAACCAACTTCTGATCCCTATGGAACTGGGAATCAACTTTAGGATGAAAGGAAAGGAAAGGCCTCAAAATGATGCTGCCATAAAAAATCCAACAAAAAGGATGCTTAAAAGACAAAACGCCCATCTCACACAAAGGCCTAGCGGATGAAAAAGCCAAGAAAAAAAAAGTCTTAAGGGACAACAAACACAAATCCACTGATTCCAGGGACTCAAACGGAGGAGCCATCAATGCTCCCAAAACTAAAGAGAGATGCCACAAAGAGAAGTGCTTCTGGGAAGAAGGAAGACTCTTCTTTCAATTCCTTAAAAGGACACCCTACCAAACCCTCTGGATCAGACAGATTGTTCCAAGAACCCCAAAAAGCCATAATAGTAGCCCATTGAAGCTTAAGGGAGGCAGCCTTCAACCCCAAAGAAGTTCCCTCCTGCAGAAACAACATCACATCAAACAAGTCAGAAGAAGTGTGTTGCAAACCTTTACCCTGCTACCAATTAATGAAGGAACAAATTGAAAACAATCTCACGCAAGGCTCTTACTGTCAGTTGAGGGAAACTGTCAGCAGTGGTGCCGTGCTGTCCCCCAATCACTGCAGCCTCCTGAGCTGGCTGCCAACCCGAAAGCACAGCCCAAGCCACTGTGAGCCCGTAACCCTGTTTTCCCGGCTTGCAATAGATGTGCCGGAAAGGAGCACGCCGCGAGTCCCCAGCACAGCACCTCAAGGTCTCTACGCCAATCAGGCTGGCCCCCAGTGCCCAATAAGTATGCCCATCATGTCGCCGAACCCCTGCATCAGCAGAAATCCAGGAAATCAAGTTAAAAACAATTGTATCACACGGCCAGTATGGGGTATGCACGTCCAAAGGTAAGACTAAGAAAACACAGGAGGAAGGAGGGGGGATGGTGATTTTTATTGGTGACTGAAATCACATGGTATGGGTGTCTGGTGAGGCAGGAATGCCTCATGTTTATAATGAAGGAAAGCGAGGGAGGGGATATGAGGTAATTTAGAAGTTTAGAGCTTCAGGAGAGGCTGACTTGCCAGAACAGAACCAAGGTGGAAATAACACATCAGAATGCTTTATAAACGCAATATAATTTTCCATTTATGTAATTTGGTTGCACAAGAAAGATGCCTAGCATACTGTTAATTTACCCATATGTATGAGGAATATAGGCAACAGGGGTTATGGGGGTGCAACACGATGTTTCAAAACACATGACAAATCACAGTTGAATTATATATGAATACTTATATATGCATGAATATTTACAATTATTAATGTGTTGGAGTAGGACTGGGCAGTCTGTTTACTGGGTAGTTGTGTTGTGATGCATTCCGCATTCCAACGTTGGAATGTGGAATGCAGAAGGATAAAGCCTGTAATGTCCTCTAGGTGACAGTTGCAGCTAGGAAGCTGGGTTGAGTGAATAAACAGAATTCTTACTATTACCGGGCCAGACTACTTGAATTTACTTCACCACAATTTTGGCAACAATTAAAATGCCAGCTGCAACCCTTTGAAAAAGCGACAACAATCCTAGGTGTGCTGCATACTCAATATTCTCTATGAAAAAGAAGTGAAAACTGTAAGCACGGCACATCCACAGTTAGCAGTAAGTGCTGCCCGCAGCCTGCCTGGATCTTACCTGCCTACGAAGCCTCCGCTGCCAGTCACACAAGTACCAATTTCCCACACTGGGTAATGAGCTGGGCACACCATGCGTATGATGAACTGCTTTGGGCGCATTAGCAAGGGAGGAGTTTCCTGCATCACGTCACCGGCTGTAGTGGGGCTGAGCCTTGCATTTCTACAGTGCTAAGTTAGCATGAGCTTATTAGAAGTTTAAATGCTATTTTACCTTTTGCTATCTTTTGCACACGGCACACACATTAGTTATTGTTTCACGTTAGGCTGCGAGTTTTGCTTCACATGAGATTAATTTGATTTTTCACATTGCTAGACTTGCTTTGTAAGCGTAATCTGAACAGTGAGTGCCGAGGCCTTCAAGGGTATATCAAAACTGCTTTTGTCTGAACTGATCAGCGCACGTTCTAGACATAACATATATGCAGCTGTGGACAGCTCAGATACTGGCGCCTTTAATAATACACTGTGTAGGCATGATTGAACACACTTGGAGAACATTTGTATGCTGAAAGCTGGTGCTGAACTCAATGTGATTCACTCCTGCTAAACTCTGAGGTATGAGGTCGCCTATGCAAGCCTAAGAGACCTTCTTTAGTTCTAAAATAGCCTAGTAGCAAGGAAGGGTGAAATATAGGTATATATTTAACCTGTTTCCATTTAGCATTATAACATGCTTTTTCCCTTTGTATTTGTCACAGATCAAAAGGTTCACTAACCTTGAAGCCGGATACAGCAGGAGTGATGCTAAGATACCCTTTTCCCCTTTCTATGGCAGCACCTGCGAGTATATGGATGTAACTCCACCGATTATACCATAGCTGGGAAAAGGGTAAAAAGGGACAAAGGAAAGAATAAAGTTGTGGCACCAACAACACTGCGTGGCGAGCATCTGAAGTTGTAGTCTTCACTTCTGTACTCGCCCCAGGTTTCCTGTAGTTAAGACACAATATAATATATTGTGAGTGGAACCCTGTCCATCCCTCATACATGTAAACTAGTCATCAAAAGATACATATATCCACCTCACTTACATTGATAGTCTGCCACAATCAATACAAGCAAAAAGGCTCAAAAGGTAAAAATGAAGGAATGAAAATAAACAAGGTTTTCTTTTTTAGCTTCTGTCAAGGACTGAGATAATGCTATCAATCTAGGACCCCACCTTCCAGGTAAGGACAATGAAATGAAGAAACAGAATAAAGTACTTAGCTGTCTCTAATATGCCTGCTAAAAATATACATTTGAACAAGTTGCTATGAATCCAACTAGGCATGAACACCCAAAAGCACCAAAGTAGTCTCCTTCTTATCAGAGCCTTTCACTGGCTCAAAAATCATACAAAATAAAACTTGGTGTCCGTGGCGCTCCAGCGCATCTGCTCTCCTTAATTCTAATCTGTCTGCAGCCTTCCTGCTCGAGCCCGGCTGCTTTGCATACAGCGTCTCAGTCTGCAGCGGCGCAGATGTCGCAATGGCACAACTGTTCCCGACTTCGGAGAACTTAAAATCACTTCAATAAAAAATACGCGGGTTACTAATGCGATTTTGCTTCAGCGCGAACGCGGGTCACAAAGAGTTCAGGCAGCCTGAAAATCCGCTGCGAGGCAGTTAACACGGTCGCGCTCCAGCGCGAACGCGTAGATCAAGAATATCCCGGCAACTTGAAATCCAAAGCGGGACGATAACCCTCCGATTATGAAGAAGCAAGGGAACAAAGGAAAATAAACTCTTCCCCAGGAACTACCACGTAGGGCCACAGGTGACAAGCACCAGAGAGAGGGAGGAGGGTGTTTAGATAGGGAGAGAAAGAGTAGTAGGATTTGCGCTGCATGTATTCTGGGAGTTGAAGTCCAATATTCATTCCCTATGCAAACAGCCTATCGCCTAAGTGTGACAGTATTTTCTGGAATAGTAACTATGCAGACAATCTTATTTCTTATCATATGTCTGCTTATATTAGCTAAGATGCTGCACCTGAGATCACAGAGTTAAAATAAAATTTTTAAACTTGCTCGTGTCTCCCTTTACTCCCTGTTCTGGATTGGTATGAGAGTATAATGAAAGAGTGTTCATGTTTCCCATCTTACCTGAGGTATCCTAAGTTGCATGTTCTGGGTTGTCTAATCATTGCTGACTTTGCTATATGATGAAGAGCTAATGAGACACTGAGGCTAGTCTGGTAGGGGATTTTGGGTACTAAGGTGAGTTTTGGTACACCCTAATTCACTGAGGTCCTGAGTCTCTGTGCACAGTTCTGTGACTGAGCAGAATCCCTGCAACATGGCGCCCATACGCTGGTGGGCTTAATTCATGACGCTTGAGTAGTGCTTTTATCAGTCCTTAACCCCCTCACTATTGTTTCTGGGTACTATTGGTGTCGGATAAACCTTCCTATAGTTACATAGGTCTTTTCAAGCTTGAATATTTCAAAATGGTTTCCTTTTGAATTACTACCCAGTTGTGCTACATTGTTTTGCATTGTACCTTTCTTAACTTCGTCGTTATGGCTGAAGTTGACATACCACAGCATAGTCGATTTGCGGTCTGCAATCATTTGCAGGCTTATAACGTTCCCTTGGAGGGTATGGCAGTTATTTTAGTGGTGAGTGCTGAGGTAGCTTACCCGTTTGACATCTTCTACTCATGGGTGACATTTCCAGCAGTGGATGTGGCTACTCAGGTGTTTCTAACTTACACTAACACAATCGTGCCCGGGGAATATGTTCCTTATAGTACATAGGAAATTCTGATTTCTGCATGGCAGCACCGTGTTTGATTTAATGGCGCCCTTCCCCACAGTTTAACGGCAATTAGATTAGGTCCTTTGTCCATTCCATGCATTTCATGGCCTGTTTTGGCTGGATTTACCCTGAATCCTCGTGCGGGTGACAGTCCCCGTTGCTGACTTGAGGCCCCTATACACCTCCGCAATTAGAGTTATTAGGGCCTTGGTTCAATATATTACCCGCGATTTGCATGGCGGGGCCCCTGGCATTGCAGCACTCCCAGCTGGACCGAGCTGGATGAAGCTTAGTCCCATCATGGTTAATGCGTTTATGGGCAACCGTCCCCAGGATAAGGATTATATGCCTTTCTGGCTTGCTGGAAATTTGACCAGCTGGAAGCAGATTTCCTAATTCGAGTCAGGTAGAAAAATACAGAATTCTTACCATTAGTTTGCCCAAGGACTTGGTTCCTGAAGCCGGTGACTGCGAGTCATGGGGTAGAATCTTTTAAGCATGGGCGAATTTTGTGAATTTGCGATCTGCGAATTTGTGGATTTGCGAATTTGTGATCCTCAAAAATCGCGAATTTGTGCGAATTTGCAGATTTTTTTATTTTTGCGTGTTCGCGGGGCGCTTGGCGTGTTCGTGGGGCGTTTTCCGTGTTCGTGGGGTTTTTTTGTGCGAGACCTCGATGCGCCCTCCGGTTCATCACTGCCACCCTCTCGTTTTTTGTGCCCTTCTGCCCTCTGCCCCACTCGTTTTTGTGCCATTCTGCCCCTTGCCCCACTCGTTGTGCCCTTCTGCCCTCTGCCCCACTCGTTATTGAGTTCTTCTGCCCTCTGCCCCACTCTTTGCTGTGCACCTGCATTTAATCTATTAGTGTTTCCTGTTGAAGCTAACTTAGTAACTATTTTAGAATGGTGCTGGCAGCTTGCCAGCGCCGTTCTAAAATAGTTACAAGCTTGAAGCTTGAACTTTTTCCCCCGGATCCGTTCTGCTCGCGGATTCGCGGATTTTTGGCAAATTCGCAGGAATTTGCGGATCACGAATTTGCCGAAAATCCGCTAGCGGAACGGATTTTGCGCCCATGCTTAGAATCTTTGTGGCAGTGTACACGAGGTGCTTTGGCACTCCATCAAAGGCTGTCCTACCGACGGTCATTAAAAGCGTTCAAGATTAACACAGACCTGAGGCTGCTGTTGAATTGGGAATGAGACTCGTTGGCTCCTTTGATGTAGTTTCCGATCTCGTCCTTTCTAATATAAAGAAAGATGCGGTGAACTTCCAAGTGTCTAATGCCTTACGCTCTCCCCCCAACATGATATTGCCTTGCTGTCTATGACACAGCCTTAAACTCAATATCCCATGCGGCGTGAAGCGAAAGCTTCAGTCGCAGAAATCCTTGAACAATTGGAATATCAAGGTGTGATTGGAACTTGTGTGTCTCCGATGAATAACCCTCTTTTTACTGTGACCAAACCTGACGGTTCTTACAGTTTGGTATTGGATTACCAGCATCTAAACAGGCATTGCCGTACCTGTGCAGTACAGGATACCCACGGCTCTGCTTTGGTGGGTGGTCTTGTGCGTAAAAGGTTTAAAACCACACTTGATTTTTTTCCACAATCTTTCCGATTTCAGTAGGCAAAGGACTGCTTTCACCAGTGGTGGCACACAGTAAAATTCAAACGTTTGGCAATGGGCTATAACAATAGTCTGCGTGTGTTTGCTGCCCGTATAGTTTCTCTTTTGGGGAGAATCGACCCGGATGCCTGTTTGTATGTGGATGACATTTATCTCACAGACGACGAGATATGGGCGCATCTGTGCCGTGTTGACCGCATAATTTGCAATTTTGCGGACTTCGGTTACAAATGTAACTAAGCAAAGTCTCACATTGTAGAGTACACAGTGTTGTTCCTGGGCTATGAGCTCAATAAGGAAGGTCGAGGATTGGCTCCTCACTTCTTGGAGAAATGTGCACAACTGCACGCTCCTACAACGCTGAAAAAGTTACAATCCTTGCGGGGATTTTTGAATTTCGGGCGTACTTACATTCCCGAATATACCCAGCGTATCAAGCCTCTATATGCTTTGATACAACCTACTTTTACCAAATCGTGCTGGCTGCCTGAACATTCAGCCATTTTGCAATCTTTGCAGACTGATCTGCTAGAATCTAAATTCTTACTGACTCGTTATAACCACACCAACCTGGTGATAAGATCCCTCCCTGGGGCGGTGGGTTTCACGTACCTTACTTTAACAAAGGTAACACAGTACCTATCTCTTACAAGTCACACTTGTACACTTTGGCTGAAATGCAGTTTTCCACTGTAGAAAAAGTTTTGACAGCAGTGCAAATGGCGATTATGAAGGAATGTTCACTGTCGCAGGGAAAACACATGTTGGTTGTTACCCCATATCCTGCCTTGAAGGCTGTGACGAAGGCCAGCGTACCTAATTCTAAAGATTTGCACCCACGGTGGATACAGTGGGCAACATCATTGACGTCTCCGGATGTCAAGTTCATTTTTGATGCCTCCTTATGGTCGCAAGAGTATTTGCAGTATGAATTTGTTCATCCTGCCCCTTTGACTATGCACCCTTTGGAGGATTTCCATTGTATCATTTACACTGATGTTTCTGCGAAAGTTGCGCATGGGTCTAAGCATGCATACGTCTCAGCTTGCGCTATTGTGGTTGGCACCATGGTGGATGGATAATTCATGTCCGATGTTGTGCATACACAGACATTAGGGGAATGTACTCCCAGTTAGCGAAGCTCTGTGCTCTGATGCTTGCATTGGAGTACGCAGCCCCTGGTGTGAATACTCTTATTGTGAGGGAGTCTTACTACTGTGTCCAGTCTTACAATGACAATCTGTTCTTTTGGACTCACAACGACTATCGTGACTCCAAAGGTAGCACAATAAAACATAAAATGATCTGGGTTCGAGTGGGTGAATTTAAAGAGCACCTGCCACTAGTGTATGTAATTCATACTCTTGGTCATCAGCGTGTGGGAATTCACGCTGTTGACAATAGTTTGGCCGATGAGGCAGCGAAGACAACAGTTTCAACATATTTGGTTGCAGCAGTTACACGTTCCAAAAGTAAGATTGATGATGACATCTTGGCAGCAATTGCCGCTACTGAGAAGGGAAGTAAATATCCTACTGGATTTTCTTCAAAGTATTCTTATCATTTAAGACGTTCCTTATGTGAAAATACCAGACGTTGGTGACAGATTGATTCCCAACGCGGACCACAGATTAGAGCTGATTACAGCTGCCCTCGAGGGTGTTGCATCCGCTCATGCGGGCGTTTCGGCCACTGTATCTCAGTTACAACTTCGCATTTGGTGGCAGGGACTGTATAAACAGACGCGTGATTATGTCCTTCAATGTGACATTTGTCCACAGATCAAGCCTTCATCTGCTGCGCGTCCGCCCCAAACACAGTTGGACATTTCCAATAAACCACTTGGTTGTGTTTATTTGGATCACTGCAGACCTTTTTCTTCAGATACTGCTTATAAGTACATCTTAGTTGCAGTTGATTCTTGCACCCTCTTTGTATGGGTGTGGCCCCACCGAAGTGCCGATTCACGAACTGTCATAGGAGATCTCCGTGTCTCTGTGGGAATTCTTGCGCGTGGCACCTTCCATTCAGACTAGGGTCCAGCGTTTACCTCTAAAGCGTACAAGGATGCCATGAGTTCATTGGGGGTCCAAGTAAAATTTTCGTCTCCTTACTGACCTCAGGGTAATAGTGTTGTGGAGCGGATGAACCGTGACTTAAAGCAATCATTGACAGCTAGGGTTATGGGTACCGGCAGGAACTGGCTGGCCCATCTCAATAGCATACAGCGTGCACTTAATAATCTCCCTAGAAGGTCTCTGGGTGGGCGGACCGAATACGAGATGCTCTTTGGTATCAAAATGTTTGTCCCAGACCTTGATGGTCTAGACCAGGCTGCGGCTGTTGCCCCCTTTAACGTAGATGAACATTATAATGTTTTACAGAATCTAAAAGAGACGAGAGACAGTCCAGCAAAGGGACACTTGCCCTCCACATCTGATGCTGCGTTGCAGCTTCCGGTAGTTGGCTGGCTACCCCGAGGTGGAGAACTGGTCCGAGAGAAGATCGAGAACAAGAAAGAATTTGGCCCCCCATATCGAGCTCCAGTTCCTGTACTTGGCGTCCAGGGTACAAGAACAGTCATTTTACCTCCACTTCCAGGTCGAAAGGAAAAAAGGTACATCTCCATTGACAATGTCAAATTACACAGAGTGGCCGATTCTTCTTAGTATGACACCTGCGGTCTCCTGTCCATCGATACTGAGAAATTCTGTTTTGGCTCCAGCTCCTAACAACAGGCCTGATGTTGCCTTTGAGATGCCTGCAATTTCAAGTCCTTTATTGAATACCCCACCGGATGTAATGAGACTGAGTATACTTACCCCACAGACTCATCGATGCCCGATTTACAAACCTGTTTGGCCACTGAGTCCAGATTTTCATTTAACACTGACTCTACCACATCGAAGTCCCCTTCAAAACATTCTGTTTTTGCAACATGGTTTAAAAAACATTTTTTGCTTCATCCTTGGGCATACATTTGGTTGGTACTTTTTTCAATGTTTTTGTTTATGTCAATTGGATTTGTGGTGTATTTTTTCCGTCTTGTGAATGGACACTACGTTGAAGAGAGGACTGCTATTCGACATATTAATGGAACATTGGCACCCCATTCCTCATCACACAGATTGAAGAGGGACCTGCGTTTTGTAAACATTACTGCTTGGCCCGTTTTAGATGGGATTGTATGGGACGCTGTTAAATTTCAAATACATGGTCCCACAGAGGTTATAAATGTCCCGAATATAATAAGAGTTTCTATGGGGGTGTGGTTAAACAAAATACCTGCTCTGATGATTGTGATGTTTAAGCCGTAGAGGCTTTGTTTTCAGATTTGAAGTATTATGCTTCTTTTGATGCTGAGGATTTATACTTAGATTCAGCTAATTATGGTGATTTGTTCGGTTATCAACACTATGGCAATCACTACCTGCATAAGGCAAACCAAGGAGGAATAGGGTTAATTAGACGCAATAGGAACATAGTCCCACTCCTGTGGAAGGCAGCTCGAATTCTCTTTTAAAGAGATTCACATATTTTACTGATTTCAATCAGTCAAATCCTAATGCATTTTATTTTAAGATGACCGAAACGTCCTCTTCCAAAGTTTGACTCCCCCACATGAAATTATTATATTCCCAGTCCTTTCACGACCGATTGGCTATTGGGGGCTCTGAACTGTGGAAAGATACAATTCATCTTAAATCTGTTTGGGGTTCTAAAAGTTGGCAAGTGCAACGCACAGAGGCTTTGCATCGTGCATGTCTCATCCCGAACCACATGTTGTTTTTGAATTCGACTATTTCACAATCCACCTGCTTTGGATTGGCTACTACTAAAAATTAAATGCTCCTTCTTTTCCAGAATTGGAAGAATAGCCCAATTACGTAGTACGTACGTCATAGCGATCCGTGATCTTGCACTGCGAGAGTTTGAGAACGCGACTACGTCATAAGGGCCCACGATCATGCATCGCGGGAGTAAACAATTGCGAACACATAGATGCGCTGCGCAGCTGACTTCCGGCGGGAGATTTGAACAGCTCGCCTTCCCGAACTTGCAAAAATTGCAATTCTGCACAAGAAATCTACCGCAGGCAGCATAAACCTTCTGAAAATGATGATTTTAATCAGAATAACTCCTCAGATTGACATTTGGCTGTACTTTTTTGTGCAAGGAGTCCATTTTTTGGGGGGTGGGAGGAAGGAAGTGCCCCAGAGTCTCCTACTTCCGGTTCCTGTCCAGCAGGCTCCTCCCAGTGCTTTGTCCTTGTCCTGGTCACTTATCACTTGGATCTGGAGCTGGAAGGATTACTTTTTGTGGCTGCTGCTGGATATTTGGATTTGAGGACATTTTGGACTTTGGACCACTTTTGGATTTGAGATTTCATTTTACAAGTAAGTTGATGTTGTTTGTTTGGGGCATTGCAGTTGCTGCAAGTACAATTTTAAAACTTTTTCACAACTTTAAAAAAAATATATTGTGGGTAGCCACAGTATCCAGTAGTAGGCCCAGGGTTAGTCATGGGTGCATGATACAACTGTTTCTGTGAGTTTTGTTGAACTTAAATCTCGTTTATGTCATGGAATTTTAGCTCACTGTTATATGTGGATTTTTTTTAAAAACATTGGGGGGCCTGTAAAGTCACACTAGCTAGTAGGCCCAGGGGTAATGAGTGGTGCATGTTTCAAGTCTTTCTGTGGGGTATCTTGAATTTAAACATCATTGAGGGCATGAACGGCATTGGATTGTGGTGATTATTGTGTGTTTTTCCACTTTTTGGGGTGTTTTTGGGGCCTGGCCATGTGGGTGGGGGCCATTTTAAGGCCTGGTCCTGGCAGGGCCTGGCCATGTGGCCGGGGGTCAAGGGGCCATTTTGAAGCCAGGCAGTGTGCTCAGGCCTGCACCCACTTTGACTTGCTTTCTTCCATTATGCCCAGGGGTACTCAGTGGTGCATGGACCAAATCTTTCTGTGGGGTGTCTTGAATTTAAACATCATTGAGGGCATGGATGGCATTGGATTGTGGTTATTTTGTGTGTTTTTAGACTTTTTGGGGTGGTGTTGGGCCCTGGCCATGTGGGTGGGGGCCATTTTGAGGCCTGGTACAGGCAGGGCCTGGCCATGTGGCTGGGAGTCAAGGGGCCATTTTGAAGCCAGTCAGTGTGCAGGCCTGCACCCAGTTTGCCTTGCTTTCATCCATTATGCCCAGGGGTACTCAGTGGTGCATTGACCAATTCCTTCTGTGGGGTGTCATGAATTTAAACTTCATTTAGGGCATGGATGACATTGGATTGTGGGGATTTTTGTGTGTTTTTCAGCTTTTTGGGGTGGTGTTGGGGCCTGGACATGTGGGTGGGGGCCATTTTGAGACCTGGTACAGGTAGGGCCTGGCCATGTGGCTGGGGGTCAAGGGGCCATTTTGAAGACAGGCAGTGTGCTAAGGCCTGCAACCAGTTTGACTTGCTTTCATCCATTATGCCAGGGGTACTCAGTGGTGCATGGACCAAGTCTCTCTTTGGGGTGTCTTGAATTTAAACATCATTGAGGGCATGGATGGCATTAGATTGTGGTGATTTTTATGTGTTTTTTTACTTTTTGGGGTGTTGTTGGGGCCTGGCCATGTGGGTGGGGGCCATTTTGAGGCCTGGTACAGGCAGGGCCTGGCCATGTGGCTGGGGGTCAAGGGGCCATTTTGAAGCCAGGCAGTGTGCAGGCCTGCACCCAGTTTGCCTTGCTTTCATCCATTATGCCCAGGGGTACTCAGTGGTGCATTGACCAATTCCTTCTGTGGGGTGTCATGAATTTAAACTTCATTTAGGGCATGGATGACATTGGATTGTGGGGATTTTTGTGTGTTTTTCTACTTTTTGGGGTGGTGTTGGGGCCTGGACATGTGGGTGGGGGGCATTTTGAGACCTGGTACAGGTAGGGCCTGGCCATGTGGCTAGGCGACAAGGGGCCATTTTGAAGACAGGCAGTGTGCTCAGGCCTGCAACCAGTTTGACTTGCTTTCATCCAATATGCCCAGGGGTACTCAGTGGTGCATGGACCAAGTCTCTCTTTGGGGTGTCTTGAATTTAAACATCATTGAGGGCATGGATGGCATTAGATTGTGGTGATTTTTATGTGTTTTTTTACTTTTTGGGGTGTTGTTGGGGCCTGGCCATGTGGGTATGGGCCATTTTGAGGCCTGGTCCAGGCAGGGCCTGGCCTTGTGGCTGGGGGTCAAGGGGCCATTTTGAAGCCAGGGAGTGTGCTCAGGCCTGCAACCAGTTTGACTTGCATTCATCCATTATGCCCAGGGGTAGTGAGTGGTGCATGAAACAACTCACTCTGTGTGGTCTCTCTTCTATTAATGTAAACATCCACTTTTGATTAGAATTGCTATTTTTATATTGGGTCTTTGGTTGTGTGGTAATAATAATAAATGCCTAGTTGCAAATATTAATTGAAGCACGACATTTATTTAACTGATGTTCCTCTAGCTTCCTCTGCTTTTAGGTGCACAAGAGAACCACATCAGTCATTGTTCATCATTCATCAGTGCCAGGAAGAAGTCCTGCAGTGGTGTATGCAGCACAACGTCATGTGACGTCATGTGTGGGCACAGACAACTCTGCAACTCGTGCAACATTGGCCTGCTTTTTTGACATCTGAAGAAGATGGGCACAAAGAAAGGTGGCCGTAGCTCCTCTACCAAGAAAGTTGCCAGTGCCACTGCCAGTAAGAAGGAGCAGAAGAAGCAAGTGCCGCCACTTACCAAGGAGACTGGTGTGCCCACAGACACTTTTTTCAGGAAAATAAAACTATGCCTGCAGCAGCAGGGTCCGCCGGGGACCAAGCTGGGAGCAGCACCTCCGCTTCATTGGGCTCAGTGCCACCATGCCAAGTTAGGTCCAAGACCAAGAGTGCTGCAGAGGGAGCCACTTGAATTGCTCAATCACCATCGACCAGTGATGTTGGCTCATCGCAAGAAAGTAGCATCCAATCAATGCAGGGTGTAACTCATTTGACGAGTGTTCAACAACCACAGCCGCAACAACAACCACAGGTGCAACTAGTACAAGCGCATGTACATGCGCAAGGAGCGGCGCAAGTAGAGGCGCAAGGAGAGGCGCAAGGACAGGCGCATGGAGAGGCGCATAGAGAGGCGCAACTAGAGGCACATGGAGCGGCACAACTGCCAACAATGTTTGATCCTCCAGAAGTAGGGGCACATCAGGAGATCGAGATTCAAGCAGAGGTTTCATCCAAGGAGGCCACTCCTCCTGATGATGATCCATTGTCTTCCAGATCCCCAGCAAGAAAAAGGTCAAGGAGGGCTACTACAAATTCTTCTTCAAGCCCCCTTCCTTCTGATGATCTTGATGTTGATTGGAACCCACCAATGCAGTCTGAGAGTGTGGCATGCCATGAGCCGACAAAGGTAGGTAAGACTAAAGGGAAGGTTCCTGCAAGGCTTTCACTTATGGGTGATAACGACGAACAAGAAGTGGTGTATTTTGCTGCTGATGAACAGTCTGACGATGACCCAGTCATCACAGTCGTCACTCCAGCCCCAGCCGGCATGCAGCAGACAGACATTTTTACCCTATCCCGAATTGCGGCTGAGCGGGAAGTGGGCGGCGTGGCACTGGTACCACCACCAACACAGTTACCTATTACACCAACACGACCTACAGCTTCCATATTTTCTCGTCAGAAGGGCCGGCAGGGACCTCCATCCAGCTCGACCTCCATTACCTCAAGTAGTGGTGCTGTAAGTGCACAACAGAGTCAAATTTAGCCACGCCCATCCTCCACTTCATCTGGCATTGAAAGTAGCATCTTCACCACCAGCAGACATCTCCAGTCCCCAGTTTGGGACTTCTTTAGTGTTGGCAAAAAGGCAGAAAACATGGTTGTTTCTTTGATTTGTAAAACTGTAGTTAGTCGGGGTAAGCTTGGTACCAACTATGATACCAGAGGCCAGAGAGGTCATCTCCAAAAACACCACACTATCATTTGGGAGGTGCACTTAAGGAAGATCCGGGAAGCCAAAGTACAACAAATCCAAATGTATCCATTCATATTGCATCTGATGATGATGACGAGGGGCTGATCGTGCAGGGGGGAAGTGAAGAAGCAACAGACATTTTTTCTGGTATACCCAGTACCCCTGGCAGCAGCACTGCAGTGGTAGCGCCCACACCCTCTACCCCGGCAACATGTATGAGGCACACAAAGAATCTGGGAGAGACACCAATGCGAAAAAGTACATCAATGAGCCTAACTGGGTTGAAGAAGTCTGCATCATCATCATCATCATCACATATGAAAACGGTCCAGACCACCATTAAAAGCATGTTTTGGTCGGATGCGCCATTTGAACGCAACCACCCTACGGCATGTCTTTATAATCAATGCTGGCTAAAATGTTTGCACTGGACCTTCTCCATTTTTCTTTCGTGGAAGGGGTGGGTTTTCTAGAATGTGTGGCAACAGTCTGCCCTAAATGGCAGGTTCCTAGCCGGTCCTACTTTGCCAGAGTTGCGGTTTCAGCACAACAACAAGATGTGCTGGAGATGATTGGGGCAGCTTTGCAGAAGAGTGCTGTTCACACTATCCACCTGACAACAGACATGAGTACCAGTTGCCAAGCCCTTGATTTCCTGTGAATCACTGCACACTGGGTCTCTTTTGCAGGGGTTAGAGACAAGTTATATGCAGATGTTGACCCGGACACAGTTTTTCAACTACTCGGGAACATGCAACAGTAGCCATGTTTGCCATGGAGAAATCTCATACTGCACTAAACCTTTTGAATTAGTTTCAGAGTAAGGTCTATGAGTGGCTGCATCCAAGTAAGCGCCTGATTGGTTATGTTTCCACGGATAATGGCAGTAATATAGTTAGGGCCATGCATGATGGTTGCTATTTCAGAGTGCTGTGTTTGGCACACAGTATTAACATTGTTGTGCAAGATTTCTTGAAAAAAGAAAACACAGTCAGAAAGTTACTGACCACCGGCCGAAGAATCTGCACACATTTCAGCCATTCTTTTAAGGCCCGGAAGCAGCTGAGGAACATGCAACGTGAACGTAGACTGCCACTCAGAGGACTCACCCAGGAGGTGGTAACACGTTGGAAGTACATGCTTGAGCGTCTGTCTGAGCAGTGCTTTGTAATCAATGCGTATGTCTTTGCACAGGGTTCAACTATGAAAGACATGAGGCTAGAGTTGGAGGAATGGAAGCTAGTTAAAAGCCTGACAGACATGCTTCATCCTTTAGATGTCTTCACATGTGAAGTCAGCAGGGAGGACTGTACTTTGGGCAAAGCTCTCCCATTGTTGCGCAAGCTGAAGCACCAACTGAAGGCGGTGTCTTCAATGTTCAAAGGTGAGACTGACAAGCAAGACGCATATCAGTTGTTTGTGAGATTATTAACCCGCCTAGTTGACAATGAATGGCTTAAAAAAATACATACAGAACAATATTACATTTGTGTCACTATTCTGGATCCACTGTACAAAAAGGCAGTGGCCAGAAAATCATTCATTACTTTTAATGAAGCAGATGTTTCAAAGTACAAACATTGGCTAGCTCTATCAGCCACTCGGTTCGAAAAAGAGCAGCGGAAAATTGAAGGAACCACCTCAAGTACTACTGAATCAGCAGGCCATCCTGCGTCAAGGTCCACTTCTGAATCTGTGGCCGAAGGCAGTCACTTTCCCTCACAGCTGTTAACGACACCAGCAACCGTATCATCATCCTCACCTGCACCAGGCCCAGCCATAATATTGTCGGAAGCAGATTGGCTAACTCATCAAGGGTTTGCTCGTTCGAGTGATGCAAAGGCCACAGATGGCATGCAAAGTGGAGCACCCCTGGAGAACCTTGAGTGGATGGTGCAGGCCTATCTAGATGACCCAACAGAGGTCTTCGTTAATCAGAACCCATTGCTGTATTGGTATGGGAAAAGGCCTCTATCGCCACTGATCATAAACCTGGCTCTAAATTATTTGTCTTGCCCACTCGCAAGTGTGTCTTCTGAACGTGTTTTCAGTGCTGCTGGTGCCATTGTAACTTCAAAAAGGACCCGCCTCCCGCCCAAAAATGTGGAGAGGTTAACAATGATCAAGAGGAATCAGCAGTTCATACTACCAGATTACAAAATACGTGAACGCACGCAGGAAGAAGAGGACACCGACTTACGTGACAGAAGTTCTTCTCTGTTAGCTGACCTACTCCCATCTCAATTTACAGAGTTTTAGGGCGAGCTCTACTTCCCTGACACCTAGGCCTGAAACTGACTTCCTTTTTTTTCGTCCTGACTCCTTATTCACTTTAACTCCTGTGTGTCTTTCTTTGTTTTGCCACTTTTACCACAACAAAACTCAAAAATCCATCAGCAGCACTGTCTTCGTCTTATTTCCTTTTTGAAGGTGCCGCTGTCTGCAATCATGAAGTTCACAACTCTGTCATGCTCCTCTATCCGCCTCCTCTAGACTCCCCCTATCCATTTCCCTCAAGGCAGATGGTTGGATTACGCAGAATGAAGAAACTGTTGCTTCATAGACGAGTCCCCTCAAAAGAAGTTTGACTGGAATTACTGACTATATGCTGATTGCTGACAGTTACTTCTGAAATTGATTGACACACACGAGAGGCTGTCTGATGCGGACAAAAAGTGGAACATGTAATGAATAATGAGATGACATGAACTGCAGTGGACAGCACTGGCTGTCTGGCTCTGAGAAAAGCAATTGCCATTTGTTTGTTGTGCATGAAATGAACCATTATATGTCTTCTGTTATTATTTAATCTTTTACACACTAAATGTAAATCAAGTCTACTCTGTGTTTTTTTATCTTGCTTAATTAAAATTCTTCTACTGCAGGGGCCACTACGTTGCATTTTTTAACATGCAAAATGTCCTTGGACTCACTGTGTGTGTAGACTGCGACTGCATGAACAACATTGAGTTTGGCAATATACCATGATGATGATGAGTCTTGATGATCAAAGTTACATAATATATTTTTTCTTTACAGTCACTCACTGGGATGGATGGATCATCATCGTCGGTTTACGGAAGAACTATGGCCATTTCATGAGTGGCAAACAGGTAAACCAGTCAACAACAACTACGGCAGAACTACATGTCTGTCTAGTCATGGTATGGAGTGGTCGAGCCAGTGCAGTGTTGTTATGTCAGAGTCCAGACAGCAGTTCAAGTAAAATTGTGGCTATGTTTCTTGCTGCATACAATTAGATATGCTTTGTCTGTCTGTCAAAGAGGTATGCTACATCAGGTTGCTTCACTCAGTGGTGCCTGCCTTGACAGTCTGCATGGCCCTGGTCTGCTGTGTGCTAATTACTATCTTTGAAAAGGAGACTCAGAGTATGCGCTTTAGAAATGATGATGCTTGTATGTAATACTGTCGCCTCTGAAACTGAAAGTGTTATTTTTGCACTACAGCAAACCGTAAATTATATTTTTTTCTCCGTGGTGTTTTAATTTCAGTTCCTATTTTTCCACCCACAATTACAGGCAGGCTTTTACCCTGTGCGATGGGAAAAACGATTAACTCAGGCTTACCATTAGCGATCCACAATTCCGCACCCGCCAGGCAGGCAGTGGACAGTGTGTCTGGTCATCAAGATTGATCGAGGGAGCATCAGTTGGAAGTGAGGAGTACCGCGAAGAAGAGGAATGGCTAGATGCATGCAACTTCCCAAATTGAACAGGACAACTACAACATACAGTTACGGTATCCTCTTCACTTCTCCTTATCTTTTAAATAATGTTATTGTTGTGAACTTCTATGAGTGTTACTCTGTGCATTTGTTTGCTATCTGCTTCAAATTTATCCCTCCAGCTATTTGATAAGTTTTTCTTTGCTATTTTTAAAACTAATTTAATGTACTACTAAGTGTTTATTCTCTCTAAGGGCAGATAGGCAAGTGAAATTGCTTAATTACTGAAGCCATCTACTGTCACATTGTTTCTTCAAAGTTAGTAAGTTGTAGTACTTCTTTTCAGAAACCTAACCATCCATTTAGCAAACAACTTCATGCATGCAGTAGTGCATGCACTTCCTTTATGTCCCTTAAAAGATTTATGGATATCTTCGTATCCAAAGATTTTTTTTTCATCATTTGTTGTTTGTCCATGCTGTGTTTTTTTTCCTCTCTCCACAAAACTTTCCCAAAAAACCCCATTCCCATCCAATTTTCAAACCCTAACCCTGTTCCCCCCGGGCTGTGTGGTTTTCATTGAGGTGCGACTAAATGACAACAATAATTCCACACACTTGCTGGGGAGGATAGGGAAAAAGCAACAGAAAATAAATTTCAAGGATGGTGAAGGAATATGTTCTTACTGTCTACTGTACTATCTATCGTACTGTTCTAATGCTACCCTCGGCCCACTCAATGTTTCATTTCCTTTTTTTCATATGCTGCTACTATCAGTGTGTAGTGTACCACTACTACTACCACCACCACAACGATGACATTTCATCTGTCCAGGATTCAACCTTAATTGCCATTTGCCATGCACCCAGCCCTGTGCCTTGCCCTATTCTCAAACACGAATCATAGGTAAGCAAAGCATTTTGGGGGAGGAAGAAAAATGGAGTAGGAGGAGAGGAGAGACTGACGTTAGTACTAGTAAAGTAGTAGGACAATTGAATTTACTTACTCTGTCAGTGGCACTTTTCTAAAAATGTGGGCAAATAGACAATTTGAATCAACCAGCCAGTTAAGTTTCAGGAAAACAAACGTACAGTTGAGTTAACCCCCCCCCCCGCCTCCCCCACAAAACAATAAAAACGTGTATGCTATGTTTAAGTTGAAAATAAATAATTATTTACACCCTAACAAAAATAAACTAACCCACAAGACCCGACCCACCCACCTCCCTAACCCCAACCAATGTCCATGAAATGTCCCGAAAAAAGTTCCATTTCCCCAAAGCCCAATTTCCAACCCCCCAAAAGTCTTTAAAAAAGGGGCAAGGGACAGTCACTCCTCCTCTACTGCCGCCGGCGGTTTCCTTTGGCCAGGTGGTCCCGATGCTCCCTGCAGAGGTCCTTGAGCAGGGTTTTCAGTCTCTCCACCTCCTGCTCTAGGTTGGACACCCTGAGGGTCAAGCATTGCAGACCAGCCTTGCACCTACTGTGGGGGGCAGCTGATTTCTTTGCTGCTTGGCGGTGGTGGGTGGCTGCTGTACCACGGCTCCGTACCCCTAAAAGCTTGCTCTGACTGGATGACCCAGGGTGAGCGGAGGAGGATGCAGCTGTCGTGGATGTTGTAGATGTCGACTGACACTGCGTGTCCTCCTCCTCCTGGGCCACCAGCCGCCGATATTTGGAGCCAATCACCTCCAGCTTCCGTTTCCGTGCCCGTCTAGCCAGCTCCTTTCATGTTAGTTTGGAAGGAGTATCTATATGAAGAAAGAAAAACATACTGTAACCAATGCTATTTAAGATTAACACAAAATAATTCAGCAGAAAGTTGTGTCACAGTAGCACTAGCAGCTTGCAAGCACAAAACATAACATTTGTGGCCTGTATCTATCTAACCTCCCACTTCGTCAGCCTCTGCTCTAACATTAGTGGGAGTTTCAGGAATTCTACTTGCAATATATGGACTCACTACATTAGACTCAGACAGTACACTCAGACACGTACACCAGTCTTCTTCTTCTTCTCTCTTGTTTAGCGAAATTGGTACGTAAACTTGTGGAAGCCGGCATAATGCAAGCGGAGTCAACTTGCACCCGAGTACCATGATCCAGGCATCCATCCATTCAAAGTGAATGTCAATCATTCTTCTTTTTTCACAGAAAAACGACCTTTTTATTTTATTTTGGAAACTGCCAGCCGTGCATTCATGCTTGACTCGCATTAACATTTGAATTTGAACCAAAGGATATGATGAGCACACATACAGTTTCTGTTTCACCCACCCAGGTAGTCCTCTTTCCTTTCTCCTTCCACCCATCCTTGCTTCAGCCTTTAACCGGCCATGCATCATATTCCCAGCCACCTCGGGCAGCATTCAAAAACATGTATCATTCTTTGCCAGTCATTACTTTTAACTTGCTCGTCCTTCCTTACACCCTTCTTTCCCTTTTCATTAATTCCATCCATCAAGTTCATCTCTGATCTGACTTGGCTTCTCGATAAAACTTTCACAGCTGAGTTGAAGTCAAATTTAGAGGAGGCCATTGGTTACTTGTCAACTCCCCCCACTAATGCTATTGCTGATGAGAAGTCATGGGGGAATGTCTTCTACCTGGTTGACAAAAACTTAGGGGCATATTATCAAGGACCGGTGTTAAAACTATCGCCATTTAATCGGCAGGAAACTGCTGATAAAACGGCGATAATGGGCTTGATAATACGCCTTTGTTATTTCCCATGGAAGCCCATGTTCTTTTGTTAACATGGGCTTCTATGGGAATTAACAAGGGCGTATTATCAAGACCATTATCACCGTTTTATCTGCAGTTTCCTGCCGATAAAATGGCGATAATTTTAACACCAGTCCTTGATAATATGCCCCCTAGTTCTAAATTTGTACGTCTTCTTAACAGTAAAGCGCACTTGTACTATACACCCCTGCAGAAAGCCCACTCTGCAGTCTGCAATCTCAATAAGTAACGAATATAATAGCTTTGCTTACCACTGCCCGCCACTCCAGTGGCATCTACCACAGCAGTTCCTGATGGCTCTTGCACCACATCCAACCCTGGAGTGCCCACCTCCGCGCTGGCCCCGGCACTTGGGCTTGGCTGTGCCAATGTACCGCCTAGAAAATACATTTCATATTTTTAGATCCCATATACACCACTCCCTATTTTGTCTAGGATTGAAAAAATGTTACTAGTACTACATAAACAAAAGTACTAATTTGTGACTCTAGTCTAAACTACAAATTTCCCTTTCTTCAAGGAAGGGTGTTTTTTATTTATGCTTAACCATAACATGTGATGCTACACTTTTTGGCACAACTGATGAATGCTTGCTTTTTGACACGCACCATTTTTCTCGTGACAGACAGAAGCTTCCCTTCTAAGAACAAGAGCAAGATCATCATCATATCATGTTGGACGGAGTCGTCAACGATTCCTTCCCACCAAGACTTTAAGTTCCAACCAGGTGAGGGCTCTCCCACAATTAATGCGTGAAATCAGCCACTTTTCAGTTTTGAATCCTTCACTGTTTATCTTATATGAAGTTGATTTTAATAAATGTTTTTACTTTTAATAAAGCTTTAAAACTTACATAGACTCTGGTTTTTGGTCATGAGTGAGTGAGCGAAAGAGTTTGCTATTTGCAAGCATGAGTCCGTGGCTCTGAGAGGTCGGGACTCTGACTCCGTAGTCTTATGTTCTGGGTTGTATAATCATTGGGGATCATCGCTGCATTTGGGAGCTACATAATGACTCTGACACACTAGCTAGTCAGTAAGGAGATTGGGGGTTCAACTTCTGTTATGACTGAGGTATGTGGAAATTCTAACTGCACATATTATAATTTATAACCAATGCCCTATTTCTTGTCCATAGTTCTGTTTGTGCAGACTAGTCCCTGCAACAGTGGTAATATGTATTGTCCTCCTATCCAATCAAAAAGTAAACTAGTATCTTATTCTTGGTGGCCTTTGACATTTTATTTTTGGGATTTGTCAAAGCATAAACTTTTAGAAGACTTCAATAGACATTATGGACAAACCAGAGGACTGCACTCAGTGCATAGAGCTATTGCTGAATAGATTAGGAGTTTTGTTTAACACATTTTGCCAACTGTGCAAGCTTAGTTAACTACACAGACAGACTAATAATAATCGAGTAGTACCGCAGGGAGTCATAGTAGAGGCAGGATAAGAATTTAGAAACAGTCTACAAGAAGATCAAAGACGATTTAGGAAAAAATAGAATGAGGAACGTTTGGAAAAAATAGGTCCTGTTAAAGATAGGGAAGTATAATTATTAATATTAACAGGAAAACTTACTGGGGCCAGCAGAGGAATTCTTGGTGGACCTATCCTGGCCTTCCTGGTGATGTTCCTGCTCCGCCAGTGCCACTACCTCCTATTGTGTCCTCTTGCCGCTGGGGGAAGCTGATGTACAACATGAAAGAAAGACACAAACATGGATGATTGTTGTCAACCAAATCAAACATTTCAAAAAACAATAATAAATTATTTCTGGGAAATAGACAACAATTGCACAAAATTTATTGACCCATATCTAATGTGGTCTACTAGGATATAGTATTGCTGGATTCGTGGACCGTCTACTTGTAAAGTAATGTAACTCACTAAACCAACTACAAAAAGATTCTACTAGGACCGGCAAGCAGCACTCCGCAGTATGCAAAGTGACAGACACAGTACAACATGATCACCACCACTATCTCTTCTTAGTGGCAGGAGTACAAAGGAAGAACTGGGCTTGAGTCTCTAATGCCTAGCATTACGCAGTTCTGTAAAGTACACATACATAAACATCCCCCAGGCCAAATGAGCACAAAATTGAAAACAAGTAAGCATAGTAGCACCACCAGTGAGCAGGCGAGCACCTGCAATCACAGAAGCTTTTGAAACATAAGTTTCCTGCAATGTATTCTCTAGTGTCTATCATTACGCAGTTCAGTAAAGCACACTCATACATAATCACTGAGGCCAAATGAGCACAAAATTGAAAACAAGTAAGCATAGTAGCACCGCCACTGAGCAGGTGAGCAGTGCACCTGCAATCACAGAAGATTTTGCAACATAATTTACCTGTAATGTAATCAGCAGCATTTTTGCTCTCCAGAAAAAACAAACATTTGCAATATGATAACATAGAGCAGTAGAAAACAGGATAGTAATTAAATAGATACTACTACTCAACAAGCCCAGGGATCTCGATGCCTAGCAGGTCGAGCAGGTTGTGTTCCCTGTCCAGGACGTCGCACAACCGCTGCGTTGCCTGGTTGTAGGAGCACCGGACCCCAGACTCCCGATACATGGCCCGGCACAACTTCCCCCATAGCATCCAATGCTCCCAGAGCCCATACCCGGCACCGAGCCTGCCGCCTGCCGCGACGGTCTTGGGGAGGTGGTGCTGGACATAGAAAATCAGTGCAGCCACCTCCACTGCGTTGAAGATCTCCATGGCTACTACTTGCTCCCCCCTTAATCACCCGCAAGGGAGCCCGATACGGGGTGTGGGACCCTTCCCCTTGGTGTTCTTCCCGGTACCCTCTGCCATGGGCCTGGACAGGAAAGTGAAATTAAAAAATAGGAAAGAATAGGGAAAAAGTAACTAAAATAAAAGAGGTAAAAAAAGTTGTTTTTAAAGTAACGAAAAGTTGAAAAAAACACAAAATATAGATGTAGAAAAATAGAGGGATAGATAATGAGTAAAAAAGATTTTAAAAAGTACAAAGAAGCAAAGGATTGCAAAGATTAGGGGAGGATTGAAAAAGCTTGCCCAGAACCATAGCAATGAATGAAAAACAAGATGGCCACGCCTATTGCGACCACGTGTGTAAGTTTGCGCGATATTTCCCCACGAGCATGCAAAAACGCACGCAAACATGTAATTGCGCCCCACACGTAGGAAATGCCCAACGCGAGCATGCAACGAGCGCCCGGAAATGGAAATACGCAACGCGAACACTGAAAACAAGATGGCTGCACCCCTGTACGACCGCATGGGTAACTTCGCGGTCAGCGCGCTGAAAAAAAACCCACGGACACTCAAAAATAAAAAAATCCGCAAATTCGCACAAATTCACGGATTTTGTGGACCGCAAATTCACTTTCGCGCAAATTTCGCCCATACTTAGTTTTCAGAAAGACCATTCTGTAACTACCTGTTCCGTAAGCAGACTGTGTCAGAATTGGCTCAAACACTACACTTTAGCGTCAGTTAAGCTTCATTTGTCTAAATTTACTGGCGATGTTGATCTGAATGACTTTGTCAAGGGCCCTGCTTCTGGCAGATCCAAAAGGTGTATATATTCTATTTACAACTGTTAGACGGGGACCCGAGGGGGTCGGCCGAGCAAGGGGGAGAGGTCTCCTGGCGAGGGCCCTCTCCTTCAATCGTACGGATGAGCAACTTCCCCCCCACAGATGGACACCACACAAAGATACGTTCAGTACACTTTTATAGGTATTCTTAGGCAATGTAGCTTGATGATACAGCAGGACCAGGATGCGAGGATCCCGTCAACTCTAGTCTCTTAAGGGAAGGGGGTAGCGGGACAGTCTCAGTACCGGTCCGGTACAGGGGTAGCAGGTGTGGAGCTCACAATCCTCGAGCTGGAGGGTTCACAAGTAGGGGCCACGGCAGCACCAGCAGGCCTTCACGATGGTTCACGAAGAGGTCGAGCCGCGGCAGAGCCAGCAGGCCTTCAAGATGGTGCACGAAGAGGATGAGCCGCGGCAGCGCCAGCAGGCCTTCAAGATGGTTCACGAAGCGGATGAGCCGTGGCAGCGCCAGCAGGCCTTCAAGTTAGTTCAAGAAGCGGATGAGCCGCGGCAGCGCCAGCAGGCCTTCAAGATGGTTCACGAAGAGGAGCCGCGGCAGCGCCAGCAGGCCTCCAAGGATGAGTTTGTCTCGGTGTCTCTCGACTCCAGGATACAACTGTCTTCCTGCTCTGGAGCTGCCCCAGTTATAGGTCTGGTGCCCTTTGATGTCCGGACCCTCGCACTTGGAGGTCGGGAGGTCCGGGATGAGGGAGTCCAGACACCCAGCAGGGGGGTGGAGCCAGCGCCCAGGGAGGCTGGGGGCGATCGAATCCTGGCGGAGGGGAGCCATCGACACTCCTTCTCCCATTGACCCGCCAAGTGGTCTCTTCACCCCCTGGGTGGATGGTGGTGCCTCGATGTCTGGCTGGGCTAGGCCTGGGGCTGAGGTCAACCCGAGGCCACAAGGCCTGGTCGTGGAGGGTCCAAGATGGCGGCTGGGCCGGGGACGGAGGTTCGGGAGGGGACCCGGGCCAGCCAAGAACGTCATGATTATGAGCCAATATTCTGTCGGGGACGAGCTGGGTGTTGACCCAGCTGGCTGCAGGTGTTGTTCTTGTCCGCGGAACAGGGGTACTAGGGGTCCGTGACCCGCCATGCAGGGAGGAGTCGGGCATGCCACAAGGCCTGTCCAACATGCGTTCCCCCCAGCTGAAGGCAGGGAGAGTCACCCATCCTCTTGGGTAATCTCCTCGCCGAGGCGGAAGAAGCGGGACAGGCCGTCTGCGTTGGCGTGGTCTTGGCCTGGGCGATGCTCCACAGTGAAGTCCATCCCTTGCAGGGAGATGGACCACCGTAACAACTTCGGATTCTCTCCCCGCATCTGCATCAGCCATTGCTGCGGTCTGTTTGCACCCGTAAGTGGGTACCGAAGAGATAGGGCCTGAGCTTCTTGAGGGTCCACACCACGGCGAAGGCCTCTCTCTCGATGGTGCTCCAGCGTTGTTCTCGGGCCAACAGGCGTCGGCTGATGAAGGCCACTGGCTGGTCAACTCCCTTGGTGTTGAGTTGGGAGAGGACGGCCCCAATGCCATGATCGGAAGCATCCGTCTGTACTATGAATTCTTGGCTGTAGTCTGGGGCTTGGAGCACGGGGGCGGTGCACATGGCGGATTTGAGTTTCTCAAAGGCAGCCTGACACTCGGGAGTCCAGTGTACTTTCGGGGGGGTTCTTTTTGGACGTGAGTTCCGTGAGGGGCCCCACAATGCTGCCATAGTCTTTTACGAAGCGCCGGTAGTATCCGGTGAGCCCCAGGAAGGCTCCGACCTCTGTTTGGGTCACCGGGTGCTCCCACGCCTGAATCAGGACCTCCCGGAGGTGTTGGAGGTGTTCTGCCCATTGGTGGCTGTACACGGCAATATCGTCCAGATAGGCGGCGTTGAACTCCTCCAGTCCCGCCAAGACTTTGTTTACGAGCCTCTGAAAGGTGGCGGGTGCGTTTTTCATTCCGAAGGGCATCACCGTGAAGTGGTAGGGGCCATCTGGGGTGGAGAAGGCGGATCGCTCCTGGGCCCCAGGGGTGAGGCCGATCTGCCAATAGCCCACTGTCAAATCAAAGATGCTCAGGTAGCGGGCTGCCCCCATGCGGTCGATCAGTTCATCTGCTCGGGGAATGGGGTGAGCGTCTGTCCTGGTGACGGCGTTCAGACCCCGATAGTCCACACAAAATCTGAGCTCTGGGGCGATGCCAGGGGCGGTGGCCTTGGGGACCAGCACGACTGGGCTGGCCCAGGGACTGTCGGAGGGCTCGATCACTCCCAGAGCCAGCATCTTGGAGACCTCCGACTGGATGCAGGCGCGTACTCTATCAGGTACCCTGTACGCCCGGTGCCAGATAGGGGGGCTATCTCCAGTGTCGACATCGTGGAGGCACCAGGGGGTGACCCCAGGGATGAGGGAGAATAGGTCGGCAAATTGGTGTAGCAAGTCTTGGCAGTCTTGGCGTTGCGCTGGGGACAAGGCATCGGAGAGGTGGACTCCTTCCACGGAGCCGTCTTTTTCGAGGTTCCTCAGGAGATCGGGAAGGGGCTCGGAGTCCTCCTCAGCTCCACTGTCGGTAGCCATCAGGAGGCTAAGTTCAGAGCGTACGAAGTGGGGCTTAAGTCTATTGGCGTGGGGGACACGGAGAGGGTTTCGGGGGGATTCCAGGTCCACCAGGTAGGTGACGGGGCCCTTGCGCTCCACCACTTTGAAGGGTCCCGTCCCTTTGTCCTGGAGGGCGCAAGGTTATGTCCCAGACCTGTTGTCCCGGCTCGAACTCGATGGATGAGGCATTTTGGTCATACCAGCGCTTCATGTCTTCTTGGCTGGCTTCGAGGTTGGCTTTGGCGAGTTCTCTGAACCGCCGGGTCTGGTTCCGGAGGGTCAAAAGGTACTTGTACACATCAGGGGGAGTCTTCTGAGGGGTCACTTCCCACCCTTCTTTGACCAGGCTGAGTGGGCCCCGGACGGGGTGCCCATACAGAAGCTCGAAGGGGCTGAAGCCCAGGGATTGCTGGGGGACCTCCCTGTAGGCAAACAGGAGGCATGGGAGCAGCACGTCCCATTGGCGGCGTAGGGGCTCTTCCAGGCCCATGATCATCCCCTTGAGGGTGCGATTGAATCGTTCTACTAGTCCGTTTCCTTGCGGGTGATAGGGGGTCATAAATTTGTAGGTGACCCCGCACTGTTGCCATAGGGACTTCTGTATCTGGAGATAAAGTTTGTGCCCCGATCACTGACGACCTCTCGGGGGAAGCCCACTCGCGAGAAGATCCCCATCAGGGCTCGGCCCACCACGGGCGCTGTCACGGTCCGGATAGGGATGGCTTCGGGATAGCGAGTGGCATGGTCCACCAGGACAAGGATGAACCGGTGACCCTGTGCTGTCCGGGGCTCTAGGGGCCCCACAATGTCGATTCCCACCCGCTCAAAGGGGGTGGTGACGATGGGAAAGGGTTGCAGGGGGACTTTCAGTTTCCGGCCGCTCTTCCCGCTGGCCTGGCAGGTGGGGCAGGCCCGGCAGTGGTTCATTACATCATTCCGCATTTTCGGCCAGTAGAAATGGGTCACCAGGCGGCTGTACATCTTGTCCTGCCCCAGGTGCCCGGCAAGCGGCACATCGTGTGCCAGGTTCAAGAGGAAGTCTATGAAGCGGAGGGGGACCACCAGCACCCGGCTGGCCCCCAGTTCGGCAATCTTTTGCTCACTGTAGAGCAGCCCGTTGTCCCAGTAGATCCAGTGGGCCCCCGAGGCATCCCCGGCGCTCTGGGCTATGGCTTGTTGTCGGAGCCCCTCGAGGGAGGGACACATTCTTTGTTCTTGGCGGAACTGTTCCTGAGAGGGGCCACCTTCTTGGCGCCACTGGGCCAGCTCCGGGAGGTCTTGGGGTTGGTCAGGTTCTTCGCTGTCGAGCCCTCGAGGACCAGGCTCAGGTGTGGTTTCTTCGGCTATGATCGGCGGAGGAGGTTCGGGCCACTCTGGTTCCTCCTTGAGGGGGATGGCGCGGGCGGCCATGGATCGAGTCGTTGCACAGACCCATTCAGGGAGGCCAAGCATCCCCAGGTGCTCTCTTCGCTCAACGGCTGCCCAGGGGGAGCTCTTGAGGTCGTTCCCCAGGAGGCAGTCCACAGGGGCATCGTCTCGGACGGTCACTGTCAGCATGCCCGACACCCCCCCCACTCGAAGGGGACGCGGGCCATCTGGCACAGGCTTTCAGAGTTGTCTGCAGACCGCACTGGACAAAGTACATTGGGTAGGATTTGATCAGGGGTCACCAGATGGCAGCGGACGGCGGTCACACTGGCCCCTGTGTCACGGAGGGCTTCCGCCCGGCGTCCATTTATGGTGACCGACTGGCTGTATTTCTGCGTGTTGGAGGGGATGGGGGCCCGCGGGACCATGTCCCTTTCCCCTAGACAGACCAGGGACATGGCGGCAGGTTCCCAATCGGGCTGGTATTGTTCATGCTCTTCTTGTTCTTCTTCGCCCTGCTCCTCTCCTAGGGCGACAGCGGTGATCTGGCGGTTCACTGGACTCTGGTTTCTCGGGCAGTTTCGATCATTGGCGTAGTGGCCGGGTCGCTGGCATTTGTGGCAGACAACGTTGGAGCGGAATCCTGGTTGCGTCGGAGGGTTTCCTCTTCCGGCTGGGGGCGGGGTGTTGCTAGCGGGGGGCACTGTAATGGTGTCCCGACCCTGACCCTGGCCTCCTCCTCCCCCCCGTGGCCGGTGGGGCCCTTGGGAGGCTCTGTTCTGTTCGCCTGGCCAACTCCGAGGGACCCGGGTGCTCTCCCATCGATCCGCTTCGATGGCGAGTTTCCGGGGTTCGGTCAGCTTGCTATCGAGGAGATGCTGCCTTAGTTCCACGAAACAATTATTGGAGAGGTTCTCCCACACAATAAGGTCGAACAACTGCTCGTAGGTAGTGACCTGGCTGCCTTTGATCCATCCCTCGAAGGCTCGGCTAAAAAAGTTCACGTACTCCACCCAGGTGGTACCGGGGATTCTCTTACAGTCTCGAAATCGCTGCCGGTACATTTCGGGCGTGAGCCCATAGCGAGGGAGAAGGGCGGCCTTCATGTGTTCGTAGGATGTCATCTCGTGGTCGGGGAGCTGTAGCAGGGCATCTCTTCCTTCGGTGACGAATCTTCCCCATAACCCGGCCCCCCAGTCTTTTCGCAGGATTCGGTGGGAGATCATGGCTACCTCGTAGGCCTTAAACCATTGCTGGATATCGTCGTTCCTGTAGTATTCTCGGACGACGTCCTTGGGAATGTGGACCTTGGGGTCTGTAGGGGGAGCGGAGCTCTGGTTCTCGGGGATGCCGAGGTCTTTGTTTTGTCGTCGAATTTCTAGCTCTTTTAAATTGCGCTCATGCTCGTACGATAGTCTCTTTTCTTCCAGCTCCCTCTGGCTCTTTTTCTCTTCTCGTTCTTCCCGGAGCCGCAAGTGTTCGAGGGCTATCTTTTGTTCTGGCAGTTTTAGTTCTCCATCTAAGCGAAGTCGAGCCAGCTCTAACTCGTGGAGTCGGCTTTTCTCCCGTTCTCGGGCCTCTTCGGACGAGAGGCCCGCTCTTCGTTCTTCTACGGTTGTGGTAAGCATTTCTGTGGCCTCAATGTTTTCATTTTGGGGTGGGGACGCTTCTGTCTCCACCCAAGACTCCAAGGCGTGCTTGAGGTCATCCTTGGTGCTTAGTCCCGTGGTAGCGATGCCCAAATCTAGGCAGAATTGCTTTAGATATTTGTGGCTGTATTCTTCCAGCCGTTCTATCTGAAATTTTGCGGTTGTTCCACTCTCCTTTGTCGACATTGCTGCTGTGTGTCGTGGGGTGAGTTACTCTCTGTACGATTATGCGTTGGCTCGGATCGCGCCGCTGGCCACCAATGTTAGACGGGGACCCGGAGGGGGTCGGCCGAGCATGGGGGAGAGGTCTCCTGGCGAGGGCCCTCTCCTTCAATCGTACTGACGAGCAACTTCCCCCCCACAGATGGACACCACACAAAGATACGTTTGGTACACTTTTATAGGTATTCTTAGGCAAGGTAGTAGCTTGACGATACAGCAGGACCAGGATGTGAGGATCCCGTCAACTCTAGTCTCTTAAGGGAAGGGGGTAGCGGGACAGTCTCAGTACCGGTCCGGTACAGGGGTAGCAGGTGTGGAGCTCACAATCCTCGAGCTGGAGGGTTCACAAGTAGGGGCCGCGGCAGCGCCAGCAGGCCTTCACGATGGTTCACGAAGAGGTCGAGCCGCAGCAGAGCCAGCAGGCCTTCAAGATGGTGCACAAAGAGGATGATCCGCGGCAGCGCCAGCAGGCCTTCAAGATGGTTCACGAAGCGGATGAGCCGCGGCAGCGCCAGCAGGCCTTCAAGTTAGTTCACGAAGCGGATGAGCCGCGGCAGCGCCAGCAGGCCTTCAAGATGGTTCACGACGAAGATGAGCCGCGGCAGTGCCAGCAGGTCTTCAAGAGGGTTCATGAAGAGGAGCCGCGGCAGCGCCAGCAGGCCTCCAAGGATGAGTTTGTCTTGGTGTCTCTCGACTCCAGGATACAACTGTATTCCTGCTCTGGAGCTGCCCCAGTTATAGGTCTGGTGCCCTTTGATGTCCGGACCCTCGCACTTGGAGGTCGGGAGGTCTGGGATGAGGGAGTCCAGACACCCAGCAGGGGGGTGGAGCCAGCGCCCAGGGAGGCTGGGGGCGATCGAAACCTGGCGGAGGGGAGCCATCGACACTCCTTCTCCCATTGACCCGACAAGTGGTCTCTTCACCCCCTGGGTGGATGGTGGTGCCTCGATGTCGGGGCTGGGCTAGGCCTGGGGCTGAGGTCGACCCGAGGCCACGAGGCCTGGTCGTGGAGGGTCCAAGATGGCGGCTGGGCCGGGTACAGAGGTTCGGGAGGGGACCCGGGCCAGCCGAGAACGTCATGATTATGAGCCAATATTCTGTCGGGGAAGAGCTGGGTGTCGACCCAGCTGGCTGCAGGTGTTGTTCTTGTCCGCGTAACAGGGGTACTAGGGGTCCGCGACCCGCCATGCGGGGAGGAGTCGGGCATGCCACAAGGCCTGTCCAACAACAACGAAGTTTGGAAACTGTCCCAGATTGACGCTGCTTCCCGCTTAAGAGCTATATATAGATTGAATTAATTTAGAAAAAGTGCTAGCAGTTGTAGATAACAGCATTAACACACTTTCTTCCCGCATTTACACATTAGATAATATTGTTTCATCTATTGTTGATATTTTGCAAGAAGATGTCTGTGTTTTGTACCATGGCCAAAATCAATTGCGTTCCATTATGCAATTTGCATGGACTTTACAAGCGTTAAAGGCTGGGAAAGTGCCTTGGGACTACATGAACACGTCCTCATTATTTTAATTTGACTGAAAAACAGCAATTTATGCCTATGAAATATGCAACTTTTTCTATGTTACATATTGAAAAGTTAGAACCTTTGCCGTTTTCTGTGGCCGAGACAAATTCTGCTGTGTGGCTCGTACATGGTCCAATAACATTACCTTTCCCTCTGTTCAAATTCGAAGCTTGCATGAAGTACTATGGTATTGGCAGGTATGAACCTCTGGGTACCACTTATCTCCATAGAGCTTGGTCACTACCATTTACCTATAGGTGCCTGAGGGAGGGAAAAGAGGTTTATTTGAATGGTGAAGATTGCACAACAACACCTGATCACTCGTTAGTGTGTAGGAATATCCAATTGCATGGCTCGTGCAATCAGAATGCACCTAATTTTGCCTGTGTCTTAAAAGGTACACCCACACCTGCTATCACACACACATTCACATTACTAGCAAACAGTAGTTATTTACTTTTAAATAATGAAGATTGTTGTGGGATGCTGGCAGGAATTCCTTGATCGTTACCGTCTCCCAACATGTAGTTTGTTGTAAAAAGGTAATGTTCCCTCCTCCACATGGGAATCTGGATGTTTCCATCTGGCCGTCGATTCCGAGCTTGAAGGACGAGTTTAACAAGATGAGTCAAATAAGAGATCTTTGGTCCCAGAAAGAAGTCGCCCTTACTTCTGCCCGTGAAAAATGTGTCCTTCACGTGGCAAACACCCGCACAGAAGTGCATGCCTTATTAAATACCGATCTGCCCCTACATTTCGGGGAGTTAATTCACACTATCTTTAGTGCCTCCTCGACAACAGGGCTGGCTCACTTTTTTAAAGTTGTTAGTAGTGGCCTTGTGACTTCTTTCCAAACTATATTCGGTGTGTTCCCGGGATTTTTTCATTCGATTTTCTCCAGCCTCTTTGGTGGATTTCCCTTGATGCTTGCTCTAGTTGGCGGAGTGCTTCTGCTACTTTGTTTATTTCAGAATGGATGCACATCCTGTGCCACAAGACGATTTGCCCCGGCTGTTCCTGCTCCGAATCCGAATGCTTAATTTCAATGGAGCGCTGCCTCTTGCTACATTGAGTGCAGCTTATGGATTATCGTTTCGATTTTCCTTTTTCACATGCGTCCAGCCTGTCTTTCATTGCCTGAGCTGCGATTTATGAATGGGCTCTGGATTTGTGTCTCTGCAGTACGGTGTCTCCCAACGCAGATTATGATCAACTGATGAGCCCCTTAGTTGCTCATGAATTGCTTTGCTCTGGCGGCGGGATTATGGCCTTTGCAGCGATGCTGGGAGTCCTGGGACGTTGGAATATTTTTGCAGCGGCGCATGATTTCTTGGCACGTAGTTATATTGAAGTAAATCTGAGTTGTCCTCTGATGGTACTAGAGGCTCTGGTTTTTGGGAAACATGTATGTTCATTCCTTTACTAAATTGGATGGCTGAAATGTTTTCAGATGAGAACAATAACTTCCTGTTGGAGGCTGTTGCAACGTACTGTGCACATACACTATTGGAGTGAGGTGCATTTCCTGCTCTCTCTTATTCATGACTGGAGACACATGTTGGACAACAGTTTTTTTTGCTAGTTTTTTTAGGCCTATTGGCTTTACTATGCCCAAAAGTAATTACATATTTGGAGATTTTTTTCAAAATTCAGAGTTTTGATCCCGTTTTTCCATTATGGCAAATTTGAACTTGATTCTATTTCTTGAACTTGAACTCTGCGTTCCTGCTGCGCCCACATTTCTTATCCGTGCTCCGATCAAGTGTAGTGTAGTGTAGCTGAGCCTTGCATTTCTACAGTGTTAAGTTAGCATGAGCTTATTAGAAGTTAAAACGCCATTTTACCTTTTGCTTTCTTTTGCACACAGCACGCACGTTAGTTATTGTTTCACGTTAGGCTGCGAGTTTTGCTTCACATGAGAATAACTTGTTTTTCCACATTGCTAGACTTGATTTGTAAGCATAGTCTGAACAGTGAGTGCCGCGGCCTTCAAGGTTATATCAACACAGTTGCTTTTGTTCGAACTGATCAGCGCACGTTCTAGACATGACATATATGCAGCTGTGAACAGCTCAGATACTGGCGCCTTTAATAATACACTGTGTAGGCATGACTGAATACACTTGGAGAACATTTGTATGCTGAGAGCTGGTGCTGAACTCGATGTGGTTTGCTCCTGTTAAACTCTCAGGTATGGGGTCTCCTATGCAAGCCTAAGAGACCTTCTTTAGTTATAAAATAACCTACTAGCAAGGGAGGGTGAAACCTGTTTCCATTTAGCATTATAACATGCTTTCTCCCTTTGCATTTTATGGAATAGTAACTATGCTGACAATCTTATTTCTTATCATATGTCTGCCTGTATTAGCTAAGATGCTGCACCTGAGATCACGGCGTTAAAATAAACATTTTAAACTTGCTCGTGTCTCCCTTTACTCCCTGTTCTGGACTAGTATGAGAGTATAACGAAAGAGTGTTCTAGGTATCTAAGTCGCATATTCTGGGTTGTCTAATCATTGGCTACTTTGCTATAGGACGAAGAGCTAATGAGACACTGAGGCTAGTCTGGTAGGGGATTTTGGGTACTATGGTGAGTTTTGGTACACCCTAATTCACTGAGGTCCTGAGTCTCTGTGCACAGTTCTGTGACTGAGCAGAATCCCTGCATCAAGGCCAGGCATCTCCCTCACGGACATTCACACTAGCGTAGCCGCGCACGCTCTGTTACAAGAAACATTGTTGCGTGGTGGACATTTTTTTTCTGGAGTTCCCGGCGGTAAGCTACACCCAACTAAGATCAGATCCCTTTAAGGGTTTGGCTACAGAAATCCTGAACCTTACCTCTGAAGTATCGGAATCAGGCTTCTTGAGCAAACTGGAATTTTAATATCTGAATCAACTACACCAACGTCTTCCCACGATTTACACATTACCAAAAATCCACAAGGACATGTCCAACCCACCCGGTTGCCCAATAGTTTCTGGTTGTGGGTCACTGTTGGAGCCTCTCTGCAGATACATAGACTTCTTTTTAAAGCCCATAGGAGAGAAAACAAATGCATATCTGAGGGACACTATGCAGACAATAACTCTAATTGATGGACGACCATACAACCCAGCTCAGCAGATGTTAGTAACATGTGACGTGGTAGCTCTCTACATGAGCATCCCGCAGAACCCGGCTTTTGCAGTCATAACTAAGTACCTTAACCAACGACCAGCACCGGTGGAAGTGCCAACTGAATTCATTATCGGTATATTGACTATAGCAATGAAGAAAAACTTTTTCTTTTTTCAAGGTCACTACTACATTCAAACCAAGGGTGTGGCGATGGGAACAGCCTTCGCCCCAGACCTTGCCACTATTTATATGGACAATTTTGAACAGTCATACATCTTTAAGAACAATCCCTACCAACTGAGGGTCGATGTGTGGAGAAGATATGTAGACGATATCTTGATGATATGGACAGGAAGTGAAACCAACCTCAATCTTTTCCATAAGTGACACAACCAGTGTGACCCAGACATCAAATTTACATTGCAATCTACCTCCATGGAAATTGCATTCTTAGACGTCAAGATCTGCTGTGACAACAATGAACTGTACACCACTCTATACCGTAAACTAACGGATCGTAATTCATTATTGAGGAAAACAGCCACCACCCAAGGGCGCTGTGAGACAATCTCCCGGTGGGCCAATTGTTGCGTATCAGGCGCAATTATTCAAAAAAAATGGACTACTTGGAAGAATCTGGAGATCTATGTTCCAGACTGCTTTGGGGATGCTACCCGAGGAGAATGGTAAGAGAGCACAAAAGAGGGCATGGTTCAGCCCCCATGAGGATCTACTAACCACGAAAGATCGAGGAGACATCTCACTTCAAAGGTTGATGTGCGTGACTAGGTTTTCAACAAGGAGAAATGCCATAAAGAAAGTGATAAATAAACATTGGAGTCTAGTGTCTGATGATATTAAACAACCTACACCCCCAATGCATGCATTCAGGAAAGCAAAAAGCATCAAGGACCACATGGTGCATTCTTTCTTGGAGACAGAAAAGAGCTCTACTATTCAATCTATGTGGAATTTGCCAGCAATCAAGGGACACCATAAATGTCGTCAGTGCAAGGCGTGTGCCACCACCATCCAGAAGAAAACCTTCATATACAAGCAACACAGGATTGAGCTACAATCGTTCAGCAATTGGAATTCGACAAATGGTATTTATGACATTATTTGCCCTTGTGATTTACTGTTTGTTAGGCAGACCCAGCAGAAGGTCAAAATGAGAATATTTCAACGTCAAAGCAGGATTTGGTGTCAGGTTCAGGGTGCCCCCCTGGTTGAACATTTTGCCAATCAAGGCCACACCCCAGAACAAATAAAATAGCTAGTGTTGGAAAACGCAGAACTAGGCCCCAGAGGAGGGTATATTGGTTCCATCCTGAACGTAAGAGAATCAAAATGGATGATCCAATTTGACAGCATTACCAATGGACTCAATGAATTGGACACTAGTAATGCCCAACTTGCATGTACAGACCGAGAGACCTATTTCAGTGAATCATCGAGTCATCATATTCCCCCCATTCAAGACATTAGTAGTCCACACCTAAATCGACTTACTGATACTATGGTCATATGTAATAATCTTCATATTTTCAGCCATGTCGCAAAAGTTCCGCTTGCGGTTTGTGATGTGCTTTACGAAACAAACACACACGTGAAAAAGTATTTTGTTTGATTGTAAAAATCTCTATGTAACATATGTGTTTCACTTTTAACTATTTCATGAAAGCTTTACACTAGGCAATGTTCCATCTCTGAACCAGTTTGGATGGTAATGATATTTGTAGCAACTGTTCTTTAATACTCTATGCAACACCATGATGCCATGTCTCCTGTCAAATAAGTAATATGGCCATCCTGTGTTCTATTTCATTATGTAACTCTTCATTGCAATGTAATATGATTGGTATACTCCTTGTAATGTGACCACCAATGCTGCTTTTTGTCAATTTAAAAAAACACCCCTCGTAAGCACGCAGGATGCCAGATGCACACAGTGTGACTATAATTAATGCCTGGTTGCTGTTTCACCTCTCTGTACTTAATTTATACCTTCTTGTGAAGCCTTTGCGACTCACTATTCCCCATTTAGACACTCCGTTGAAACTTTGAAATACTGTGAGCCTTTCACCTCTTTACGCATTTAATTGTACACTTCAGCGTCCGTGCCGCATTGCCTTTCCTTCAATTACGTCAGATGCCAGTTAGACGCGACACGCATGGTGCCCTCGTGCAGGCCGGACGCGTAACATCTGTAGTATATCAAACCAGACATGCCAACCCTCCAGATTTAGGCGTGAGACTACCGATTTGAAGGCTAGTCTCCTGCCTCCCGATTCCTGCAATCAAAAACCCGATTCCTCTGGGTTTCAGCTGACAGGGCTTGGTATTGTGTAAAGTGCCAATTCTTCCAGCAATAGTCAGAGTGGCCATGCAGGGGCTCTAGAAGGGGTGGAAAACCAACAAAGCGTCATTAACAAGGGAATGGTCTTTTAAAGACCTGTGAAGTACTGGGGGTGGGGGGGGGTTAGCGGCTGTGTGTGTGTGCAGAAAGCAGTTTCAGCCCGGGCTGTCACACAGGGTGGGGGGGGAGGGGAGGGAGGGTGGAGCATGCATTGCCAGCAACCTGCCAGGCCAGTGCACAACACTTGCATCACCCTCTCTCTGCCTGCCATTGCGCTCCATGCTTCTGAAAGGTAAAAAAAAACGTGCATTTGTGTTTCAAACGTCCAATCCTGCAGCAGCAGGCTTCCAAAGCCCACAGATGCCAGTAACCCGATTCAAGGCCCCATTCTCCCAATTTGTTTTTTTTTAATCTCCCTCTTTGCTCTTCTGAAATGTTGGCATGTATGTCAAACCTGAGCACTGTGAATGCCAGTTGTTCCTGTCTGAGCTTAAAGGCTGTCCCCGGGTGAGTAACCATCAGCTTTCTGCGCAGTTTTAGAACCGCCCTTTCACTAAGAATACTAAACTTAGCATGATGACTGCATTATTTTTTAGCAATATCAATCTTTATTTTCATGAGCCCTATGCAGCTTTAAATTTCATTTTACTTTCTGTCACCCGCTCTCAGCGGCAACCCGCAGTAGCAGAGTCACTTTTGGTTTCCCTGACCATGATTTAGCCATTTTTCAGGACTGTCCCTTTCACCTACTAGTCATCACTGGCGTTGACTAAATGTAAATTGATAGTTGTATAGCGCACTACTCACCCGCAAGGGTCTCAACACGCTTGTACAAATACCACTGTGGAACCCATCCTGGCTTTCCCTGTGAAGCGTCCACTCCTGGGAACCCCCAAGGTGGAGGCCAGGCATCCTTAGCATTGTGGGGGCCGTTGTGGAGATTAAGCAAGCAATTGCTCAGAGTTGGACTCCATGATTGGAATAGGCCCGGAGGCGAGAATTATCTGGTCCATGGAATTTTTGAGCCCAAGACCCGCCGAGGCGGGGAATTGAACCCTGGTCCCGGGCTAGACCTCTGCATCAGGGTCTGCCGCTCTAACCATTGAGCCACGCTTCTCCACCTGTGACTGTGTTTTTTAATGCGCCAATGCCCAGCAGGAATATAGCTGTTTTTTACTTCTAACTTCTGATGAGACACAATGGGGTCGTATCTCGTATGGCACAATGTGTTTCTAACTCTAGCACGTCGTCATTCTTATTTTTGACTTTTGTCCTGTCACATTCGGGGCTTTTTGCAACACATTTAATTATAAACCCCGTTTTTTCAGCTCTGCCGTGCATGCATAACACTGAGTAGACATGATGATTTTACCTGCACGCTGCGCTTCCTACTCTGACACTGTCTCCCTCTTTTATTAAAACTCTGCAGACTGTCTCTTGACACTCAGGGACTAGCAATGCATCAAGTAACACATCTAACTCCAGTGGAAACTCGAGTGGAGGAAGCACAAAACAAAGGGGGAGAGGACGTGGTAGAGGACATGGAAATTGGCCATCCTTCAATCCAATGCCAATACAAGGGCTTCCTAACCCTTATTACCACCCACAAAACATTCCGATGTATGGTTGGCAACCACCCTTCCAGCAACCTTTCTTTCAACCTAACCCCTACAGGCCGCCTTTTTTATGCCGGGGCGGGAAAGGACGGGGAAGAAGAAAAAAACAGAATCAGGGGGGTCAAGTGCACTGGGCAGCGGAAGACCCGAATGCGAACCAGAACAGGCACAACCCGCAGCAAGCAGGGCCGAGCAATCGGAGAACCTAGTAACAAACCTCGCAAGCAGACCCTTGAGCACAGCAGAAGGATCAGTCCTAAAAGAAAGGCTTAGGCTTTGTACCCACGGCAAACCTTGATAAGTTTAGACTTCACTGTGAACTTTCGTCTTTCTTTCGTAAATTACGACTGAAAGCTTTTTTTGAAAAAAGAACTAGCACGGAAGAGAACCTGGATACTAATGAAACAGGACTTAGGACAAAATCCACATTTACACCACCACCACACCTGATTCCTGTGGAGATCTCCACTTTCGAACAAGCTGTCTTCAACGATATTGAGAATACGAACCCCAAAAAACCATTCATGAACCTGACAAAGCAAGAAAGAATTGCCCTTGAAAATTTGCGAAATTGTGATACCATTGTCATCAAGCCTGCAGACAAAGGCGGAGACATTGTTGTGCAAGATCGCACAGCTTACCAAACGGAATGTCTCCGACTTTTAGCAGACCAAAACAGCTACCGCAGATTACCTATGGACCCAACAGAAGACCTGAAAAGCGAAATAAAATCACTAGTGGAACATGGTGAAACAGAGGGTTTCATATCAAAACAAGAGGCGGATTTCCTCTGTAGAAGTGAAGGGAAAATCCCCTACTTCTATACACTCCCCAAAATACATAAAAACAAGACACCACCCCCCGGCAGACCGATTGTCTCTGGACTAGGGTCGGTTCTGGAACCACTTTCGCAATTTTGCGACGTGTTCTTCAAAACTATGGTGCAAAAGACAAGCACGTATCTCCAAGACACCAAAAGTCTACTACAATTACTGGATCAACTCACCGTGGAAAATGACACAATCCTGGTGAGTTTTGACATTGAGAGCCTGTACACCAGTATCCCCCAGGATGCTACCCTGGATGTATTAGGACGAGCGCTGGAAAAAGAAGAGTGGACATCCAGAACCCCCAGGCAATTCATTTTGGAATGTGCCAGATTGGCACTCAAAAGAAATTATTTTGAGTTTGAAGACCAGATATTTCTACAGACAGGGGGAACATCGATGGGCAGCTCTTTTGCACCGAGCATAGCGGGATTATACGTATATGACTTTGAAGAAAAATACATCCTCAGTGATACTAACCCCTATAGCTCCAATATCCTAATATGGCGTAGGTACATCGACGATGTGCTGACCATATGGAAAGGCACTGAGGATTCCCTAACCTCCTTCTTTAACTGGATAAACACCTGTGACGACCACCTACGGTTCACCTATGAAAAAAACCCAAACAAATTGGTGTTTCTGGATGTAACGATCACGAAAAAGGAAGGAAAACTGACAACTGTTACCCACTATAAACCAACATCTAAAAACAATCTACTGCGATTTGAAAGCTTCCACCCCAGACCCTTACGTGAGAATTTACCATATGGGCAATACTTAAGGATCCGCAGAAATTGCAGTGAGTTGGGGGATTATAAGAACCAAGCCCAAGATCTTACTCAAAAATTGCGCAACCGGGGATATCCTAACAAAATTCTTCAAAAAAGTCAAAAGCGAACGCGAAATCAACCACGTGCAGCTTTGTTGGAACATACAAACAAAACAGTTGAAGAAATCCCCCTGACATGCGTCACTACTTATAACACCATATCTAATGATGTCTCCAGAATAATAAAAAAACACTGGAATAGCCTGAACACAGGCAATTTGAGGTGGGAGAAACCACTATTCTCTTTCAAAAAAGCACGGAGCATAAAAGACAGAGTAGTCAACACGAGACCAATAAAGGAGACCCCAGAAAAAGAAACACAAACTAATCTATGGGGTTTACCGAAGGTGACAGGCCACTATAAATGTGGTAGTTGTAGTGTTTGCCCATACACCAAGAATACCAAAACATTACAGTTGGAACCAAATAAGATCTGGACAATTAGAGGGCAAACTAATTGCAATAGTGAAAATGTCATCTACAGACTTACATGCCCGTGTGACCTACATTACGTAGGAATGACGAGTAGGAAGATCAAGTTACCGATTGGTGAACACAGAAGCACCATCAGGTGCAAAAAGACCAATACCAGACTCACAGAGCATTTCTTGTCCGCAGGTCACACACCAGATGACCTTCAATGGACAATTATCGAACAAGTCAAGCCAGGAGCTAACCTGACACAACGATTATTTGAAAAAGAATAGAGGTGGGTTTACAGACTCTCCACCCACAAGTCAGGCTTGAATGACAATATCCCGTGGAACAGCGTAATGTCTTAAAAAACCTGTCCTCGTATGTACTGTGAAACTAACTATGTATTCTCAACTCTGAACAATCAGTAAATATTGCGCAAACAATCCCTGTGGTTGTCAATCCCGATTCTGTCCTCTTTTCTGTAAAATCTCCCAATCATATTAAAAACAAAAGCTACCGCCATCTCCATGGCAACGTAAATAGTCCTCGACTGGACTTCCGGGGACGGATAACTCCACCCACTTTTTCTCTGCTAAACAATCTGATTGGTCTACCACCACCCACGTGCTCAAACCACGTGACGAGGCCACGCCTAACCAGGAAATGCTTCGGGTTACTTTATTGGTATCCTCGAACAACCCGGTCATTCCTCGGGGCACCTCCAGCCGGAACCAAGTAGGTTTTTCCGCCTGATGATCAGAAGCTGCAAGTAAGTACCGTTGGGCTGACCTGAATGCGGAAATGATTCCGCAACACGATCGCGCAGGTCAAACTTAATTGTCCAAACTAAGCAGCCACTAAACTTACATTGGGCATTTGTTCTTTATCAACTTACAGGAGACGGACTCTTGCCGTCTTGGAAACGCTGGTGCCCATGAAGCGGTAGTGCCGCAACAAAGCGTAAGCTAAAAGCTAAAAATAAGTCGCGATTCAAGAAATGCGACGTCACGACTGCTCACAATTCTTTGCAGCCGTCCACATCGCAGCACCACAAAAATCACTCACCCATAGTACGCCGCCCCCTTTTACACTATTTTCCCAGATGCCAAAACCAGTCCGACACCTCTTCTTGGCACTAGTTCTTTATTGATAAGGCACAGTCCGGTAAAGACACTGAAGCACTGTTGCGTGACCACAATAGATGGACCCTATTGTCTCATTTGAAATGCTGGCATGAACCCATCTATTGTCTTGAATGGGGCTAAGATTAGCAATATGTATGTTAAATGCAGTACATGTGTATTGTCTACCCCGGTATGTGACCCCTTCCTGTTTTTTGTTTTCCTGTTTCCTTACAGGTTTTTCTCAAAAAGAAAATCGCATTATTTTACACGAGTTCGCAATTTGTGTACTCTAACTTGGACTAGGGTAGGACGCACCTTAGCGTGTGTGGACCACCCAGTTCAATAACACGGTCCTGACGAAAACCAATGAATATATACAATGGTTGAAACATGTAGACCTTTTTAATCAATAGCATTGTAAATATCACACCTCACATAGCACACTTAGCTATTTTTAACACTACTTTTGACACCAAAGTCTACCTAATTAGGCATAGGTGCCACACAGTTTTTAATAAGGGTTCAAGCACTCAAGAATAAATACTTGTAGTGAGTAGTTTTGGCCCTTTTTAACTCACTGTTTTGATTGTTATGCACACATAAAAGAAAATACTAACCAGCTCCACTGTAGTCAGGTGTCGTAGCACACCCTATAGGCACTCGGCCTATGGGGTGGGACCCCGATGATGAAGCATGTCACCAACTAGGTTGGTGAGTGAGGGGTCTTCTACAAGGATATGCATTATCCGCGAACAGGTTGGGGCATATTGTGCTAACTAGAGCACTTCAGCCTAGGTCCTGAGAATTTTTTCTCTGCCTTCGAGAGGATACTCCTCTATTGTTTTTTGTATTGCTTTTTTAACAACACAGCCTTTTATTAATCCTTGCATACAGCTCACTGCACCATAGTGACAAGCTTAACTAGAAGCATGTTCTCTAAGACAGGCGCTGTTTCGCAATCAACGCTTCCTTAGGCCTTCCTAACTTTGGTTTTTCAGTTTGGAAATAGGAGTTTCAAGACGCAAATATTAGCTGTTTTTTATTCTCCCCTTCGATCAATTCGTTCTTCCCGCACTTGATTGACTGAAGGCTACCAACATTTTCAAGCATTTTTCTTGGGACTCCAGAGCCCGACCTTCACAGATGCATTCCCATTGAGGGGACTACTTTCAATACACTTTCAGTAAGTCTGTGGTGCCCTTGTAAATATTGTCATTTTTTACCTTTTTGTATCAAGCACCATTGAGTTTGGCTGACTGACACCTTGTCTCAACAGGCGTCTTCTCACTCCTACTTAAAGAATACCCTTTCAAGAACTACGGAGCCCTTCTTTCCTCCGTGATTGTTACGTGTGAGTTCCCACCGCCCCTAGATTACTGGTAAATGTTAATTAACTTTGCCCACCTATTTGGGGCAATTTTTAATTTCACCTTTCTTCTAGGTTGTTTATACATCATCCCTTTGTCTCTTTAGGTGCCCCTATCTTTTACCACTTTTCTTTTGTCCTGAGGAAGACCCCGCGAGCAAGGTTTGAAATACCTACACATCAAAAGGGGTCGAAACGTCGACACTTCAACATTTGCCAGTTTACTAAACAGTAAATCAATATACTGTGTAGTTCTGTTTTTTTATTGCATTGATATATAACATTTCGTGTACTTTGATGAAATTTTACTAGACTATTTGGCATATGAAGAATACATGCTAGAATTGTTAGTGATTATATGTCACCATCACTTATAATCTTTCACTATCACTTCTCAATCACCCCCTCCCTCCTTATCGCGCACTACCATTTTCAAAGATGCTATCCTTATATGTGACATAAGATTTGTTCCTTGCATAAATGCATTCTTTCAATGTGATCAAATAACATTGGGATAATATCAGCCTCGTTCATATATAGCTTGAATGTTGTTTTGAATAATTTGCATCCCCCCATTTAACTTCTATGTTACCACTGCACTGGGACCACTTATTATGTACCGCATCACAGGCCAGGCATCTATTGCATGGACACTCACAGTGATGCAGCCGGGCATGCTCTGTTACAGGAGACAGTGTTGCGTGGCGGCCATTTCGTTTCTCTTCACAAAACTTACAAGAATTCAAATCTGCTTATACAAATATTGGCTTTATTGTTGTCATGCACGCTAAACAATCAGTTACAGCGTTTCGTGGGCAGACATCTTTTTAAAGGAAGGTTTCTCTTTCAGTGGATCCACACTGATATGAACAACATTTGCTTTTTGGTTATTGTAATATCACGAGTGTGTCCAGTAGTCAACCAGCAGTGCTGTGATATGCACACATGTAAATGCTGGGTTTCATGCCTTTGAATCAACAGGCTCTGTGATATGCACACATTCTATTTCTGCGTGTCATTTTTTTTTACTGAACAGCGTTATGACAAACACATTTCTGTGTTGTGTCAGAAGTTATCCAAAAACAATTGAGAAAGTACAGAGGTGGTGGTGATAGAATCACCCTCCAAACAGGTATGAAAAAACAAAGAGATTCTATCAATGTGAAGAGAGAAAAAATGTTTTTTATATATATGTTTTCAACTATGCAGTGAAAAGGTAGTGAGAGAGACTCCCTTTGCAAATGGCAAATTGAGAGCACTATGTGTTTTTAAAATACCCCTCACACACTAAGAATCCCTTAGTGTCATGCTTCATCATGGGGGTCTTCCCGTCCCTCTACGGGGCGGGCGTGCTGCGACCTACGAGCTACGCGGGAGCACTTGATTCTTGATAGTAGGCTATGTGTGATGTAAGGATAGTGAAGAAGTGGTAAGTGATAGGGGTGTAGGGATCTAAATAAGTGAGCGCAAATAGAATAGTTAAAAATTCCCTGGCTAGTAGAAAAAATTAATTTAATGGATTCCCTAGCTGGGAACAATAAAAAGGGGTTCGTGGAGTGGAACAGAATATGTTAACGACCTGGTCAGATAATTTCTCACCAGGGAACAGCAACAAGTTGAGTCCATTGTCACATATGTGGTAGTTTTACATACATTAGTGTCTGAGTGTGAATTTGAAGCTTTCACATCACAACAATAGTGTGGGCTGGGAATCGAGTGTCAGAGATGCTGTCTGTGCCATATTGCTTGATAGTCTCTTGATGCACATTCATTCTATTGCTTTAAAGTGTACATTGCGTGCTTTGTTTAGTACACTCCTCACGAGGCATGAGCAGGGAGGTCCTGCCTTGTACTTTGGGTGTGTCGTGTGCATTAGATGATTTGTACCCCTACTTCGCTTTCTTGTTTTGTCTGGGTGACTGCCGGGAAGTAAGGCAATGTTGTCATCTGAGTATATGTAGTTGATTACTCAATTAGACCAGTAGTGGCCTCTTAGTGGGTCAAACACATATGCGCTAAAACAAGTTTACTCTGAACATGGACCTAAAAAGGTATGACTACTCATTTAGGTAAAACATGGCTTGAATGTATGAATGACGGTCCTAAATAAGAATTATTTTTCCAACTTCTTCGGATGATTTTTTTATGGATGTTTTCTTAAAATGCAGAGAAGAACATGAAGGGTGCCCCTTGTAGGAAGGAGGTGGTGTATTTAAGTATTCTTTAATACCGAGTAATATAAAAAAAATAGAAATTATGACAGATGTAGGATACGCAAAATCTACATTATAAAGAATCCTTTTAATCAAAATATATGCTATTTCATTTATGCTATGAGTTTGTGATCTATAGTTATTTATTTAACGTCAGTTGGCACGGGTGCGAAACATTCGTTGCAGGATTAGGGAGTTTCATGTTCATGTCCAGTACCATTTTTATCTAATACATCTAATACTATCCAACATATGGCATCTCCTGCAGCTCTTTATGTTACAAAATGGGCTGACAAAATTTGGCAGAATACAGAAAGGACCGACCAACTGTCTTTAATGGTGATATGATGCAATTGTTGCTTTTCTAGCATTTCCTCTAGAATTGGCTAGTTAAAAAAATAATAAATTCGAGTGCCTTGCATATGACATTGCTATTAAACTGGACGATTTAGACATGAAACTTTTTAAATCTTGTCTTTTGGCTCCTTGGTGAAAAACGGAACAGTGTAGCCGCGCGCACGTCCATTGAGAAACTAATAAAATAGTTTGACAGAGTAAAGCTAAATTGGTTTGCTCTAGACAAAACCATGAAGAAATTTATATATAATTTATCTTTCTAAGTTGTCACGTGTCAAAAGGCCCCCCGCTGTGCAGCAAGCTTCTCTTGTTACTTCGAGAGAATTACGTGATTATATGGAGACCTGAAAAGTTTCGAACAAGCCCAGAAGAAGAAAAGGTTCCCTCTTAAACCCTTAATGAAGTGGCCTCAATCCTCCTCCAACATCATCTTAGCCATGTGTCGTTTGTTTTCACTCCGGTTAATCAATGGTCGGGGCTATAGTGCGGACCACCGGTCCCAAGAAGCCATAAAAGGCAGATCAGAAGCCATTGTTCTTTTCTGTAGGGCTTAGCAGACAACAGCTGAATGAACCTGTTCAGAGTCAGAACAGGCAAAGAGGGACACACAGGCCAAACAACCGGCTCGGGCGAATCCTGAAAGTGCATTGATTATGACATGATGGATAGCGGGATATTCGGGCAAACAAAAGCATCACTCGATACGGGCGATATGCATTGCTTCCTTGGAATATTGCTCATTCGCAATAACTATTCTTAGACTTTGATAATGCAGACTTCGGTTTATGTCATCGATTAACTCGTGAAAGCACGGTTTTAAGAAAGGGGAGCTGGAGAAGTAGCTAATTACAATGGAATATAATACTAGCTAAATATGTTTGAATAAAACATGTTCATCTGTATGTATGTTTAGTCATTTTTTAATTATATTAAGGAATATATATATATATATATATATATATATATATATATATATATATATATATATATATATATATATATATGTACGCATATGTGTGTATATATATCCGGCGACCGGGCTCCAGGCGAGAGAAGGCAGGGATTGTTGCATATGTACATATATGTATATATATATATATATATATATATATATATATATATATATATATATATATATATATATATAATATATATATATATATTATATATATATATATATACATATATATATATGTATGTATATATATATATATATATATATATATATATATATATATATATATATATATATATATATATATATATATATATATATATATATATATATATATATATATATAATATTTATAGTGGTTATTGCTCCTGTGTAATTATCGTTACTTCAGAGTTTCCCTTGAAATCTGTGCACAACTTTTTTTTTCTAGAGTGCATCCACTTTCCGTTCTTCGAAAAAAGTTGCGAACAGCTCTGTCAAGCAGGGCCCTAAAAGTACGGGGGCAGGGGGGGGGGGGGGGGGCGGGAGATGACATTTCCTATTTTAACTCCCATATGATTTCTTTCTCCTCAATACAGAATAAACAATGAGCGGAATTACACCAAACATGATGTGTAGACAGATCTTACTCAAGAAAGTTCCTTTGCTTGGTTTGTTGTAAACCTGCTCAGAACGTTTTGGGAATTCAGAGTTTAAAATGTTTCTGGTCAGAGCGCAAAGATGTTAAATGTTAAATATAGCTGGACAATACATTTGTGGATCAGAATTGATATGCTAAAGCTCGTGAATTCAGTAAGAAAAATAATGTACACCATAGGGCTTGGGAGCTTTTTCTACTGTTGTCCACTGCTTTTTGATTGGTTGGCGCTGATTGGCTACACCGAGCACAGTGTTCGGAAATAGAAAAGGGGCACAGGGAGAAGGTGTACCTACCATGACCTTCAGGCCTTTGTGGTGGGACCCCAATGGTACCCTCAGCATTAAGATAAATATCAAATAATTCATTTTAATTCGTAATTGGCAAATCCTATGCTGGAATTTCAAATGCTGAACCATCCTTGGGTCCCACAGATCCTCCTTGGGCTTCAGGATTTACAAACCATTAAAAAATGGTTAAACGTATTCAGGACACTGCAGATGCACTTGACCAACAGCCACGTGCAGTGTGTTGGCCGCACACTGTGGGTTTAAACGGGGCTTGTGCACAGTCCAGTCAGTCCCTGACACCAACCCACGTTGTGCATTGCCAAAGGTCATTCGCAGCAGGGGGTGGCCACTTACAGTGGAATGGGTCACTGTACCACAACTGCGGCTTGGGCAGATGACCAGGTTGGCTGCGGCCCAATCCGCTACAAAATGCCAAAGTCTGTTGCAGTGGGGATTGCCTCACTTAGAGGACTGTGTGACAGATGTAGCTAAAAGCCAAGGTTTGGCCCACGCCTGCTATGCAGGGCTAAATGCCATGCTCAAGAGCGTTTGCCTGTCCTGGGAGGATTGGCTGGAGTGACTGGCTGCAGCCCCTCGAGCCAACCTCCACTGTGCACGGTCAAAAGCTGTGCACGGTGAGGGAGGCTGGCTGCCCATGGTTGTTTAGGTGCATGAAATTGTTGCATGTGGTGTATGATTAAAAAAACAATCACTGAAAAATACAAAGGTTAATTTGAGCTATGGTTCGCTTTATTTATATCACATTTGTATACGCAGTGCTCATGACTTCACACTTAATAACATAAACGCATTCCAAATGTATAAATCATCCTACAGATTAGATTGCATATCACATTACCCTTACACTTTGACGGAGATTGCTCCTAATTTAGATTAATTTACTGATTAGATTATGGGTCGTTGTTTAGTTACATTCTGCTTTTAATTGTTGGTGTAAAGCATAGGCATTGTATTTGGTGGTTGAGTTATAGCTTGCATGGCTGGTATGGAGTTATGGATTGTGGTACTATCTATATACATTTCAGTGATTTTTGAGTTTGAATTCAGAACTATAAATGCACTTTAACAATGGTTAACCTATGGTTTGGCCTCCTGGTTCTTGATGTCAGCTGAACACCTTAATAGCAGAACACACCCAAAATATAAAGTTACCCATTATGTAATCTCTCTTCATGTATTTGTCATGTTATTTAAAGCACACATGCTAATAAGCACATCTTAATTATTACAGAATGAATAGCAAATTCATTTAGCATTTTACATAGAAACTGGCAAGAAAAAATTATTGTTTACTGGCTCTCAGATTGCATTACAATGACTTTACATGGGGAAACAACTCTCTTAATAATCTAAAGACCACTTCAATATCATTAGAACCTTACCACACAAATTTAATCTATGAAATTTTAGCTTTCGGTAAATAATTTTTTTCAATCAAATATTTATACCAGAAACCAAATATGCAAAAGATCAGACTGTAATATGCGACTACTCAGCATTGTAGAGGGAGCAGAAGTGCATCATCATCATCCACTGAAGGCTCACGTCTTGTGATTCATGGTACACTCTTGACTAGAGGTCTTCGAACTTTTTGATGCAGAGACCCCCTTTTAAAACCTTTTTAGGTGTAAGGACCCCATTCCGACAAAAGTTTCTAGAAACTGGTACTCCTCATCATCACCTATTGACAACCATAAATGCGCCTGTTAGACTTCATCACATCCATCCATCCATCATTCATCCACCCACACTTTCACACAGCCATCCATCCATCCTTCATCCATCCACCCTGTCATCCTTCCATCCATACATCCATCCTTCATCCATCCACCCTTTCATCCTTCATCCATCCACCCTTTCATCCTTCCATCCATACATCCATACATCCATCCTTTACCCATCCACCCTTCCATCCATTCATTCATCCATCCACCCATCATTCATCCACCCACCTTTTCACACCTCCATCCATCATTCATCCATGCAACCTTTTATCCATCCACACATCCATCCTTCATCCATCCACCCACCCTTTTATCCATCCATTCATCCATCCACCCATCATTCATCCCCCCACCTTTTCACACATCCATCCATGCATCATTCATCCATGCAACCTTTTATCCATCCATACATCCATCCTTCATCCATCCACCCTTTCATCCTTCCATTCATCCATCCTTCATCCGTCCACCCTTTCATTCTTACATCCATACATCCATCCATTCTTCATCCATCCACCCTTCCATTTATCTATCCATCCACTCATCATTCATCCACCCACCTTTTCACACATCCATCCATCCTTCGTCCATCCACCCTTTCATCCTTACATCCATACATCCATCCACCCTTTTATCCTTCCATCCATACATCCATCCACCCTTTCATCCTTCCATACATTCATCCTTCATCCATCCACCCTTTCATCCTTCCACCCATCATTCATCCATCCACCTTTTCTGTCCCTCTCTCATGGGGGGGTCAGTATCTCTCTGGTCTTCTTCCTCTTTCCTTTCTCATGGGAGGGCATCTCAGTGCCTCCCTCCTGGGGGCGGGCAGACAGGCTGTAACAACATCTCACAGTGAAGAACTGTCTCTCAGGGGCATTTCTCCCGCACAGGTGCACAGGCGCCAGGTATGAGGGCTCGTGGGACTTGAACCAATGATTTATGGGACATGTCGGAGGGGAGGAAGCCTTTCACGTGTTTTACTGGGAAGACCCACAGCTCCAGGCGTGCAACGTCCATTGAAATCAAAGGGCTACAGCCTCCTCCCCCAGCCACCCCACCCCGCCCTGCCCCTCGTGTATGTGATCCTGGGCTGAGACTGCTTCGCTGGCACACACACAGCTGCACCCGAGTACTTAACAGGTTTTTAAAAGACTTTTTACTTGTTAATGAGGGTTTGATGTTTTTCACCCCTCTTTGTGAATTAGGCCTCCGCCGTGAGCAACCTCAATCAGTCCTATGCCACTAAGGCAAACCACGCGTTTCAAGGAACTGCATGCTCTGACAGAATCTGCGACCCCCTTCCAAGGACTCCACAACCTCCCTGGGGGTCGCGCCCCTCAGATTGAGGACCTCTGCTCTAGACTCTCAACAATGCCAATGCATACCACAGTGCACTAAACATGGATAGACATATAGATAGATAGATAGATAGATAGATAGATAGATAGATAGATAGATAGATAGATAGATAGATAGATAGATAGATAGATAGATAGATAGATAGATAGATAGATAGATAGATAGATAGATAGATAGATAGATAGATAGATAGATAGATAGATAGATATTTGGTTGCTTTTATTGCCCAAAATGCATCTATATCATGGGGACCCATGAAATACGGAAACTATTTCACAGAACACTGTGAAAAATGAAAAATGTTTCACATGTCCCGCTGAAATATGGGATTTTCTAATAACAACAGACAAAATAGTCCATTGTTTAATCATTTTTGTAAAAGTAGTTTTTTTTTGTGTAAAAGTTGCAATGGCCATACTACCTCTCCAGTGTGGGTGTCGGCCATTGGGCGAGACTTGAGGGGCACCTAAAGGCCCTTCTGGTGCACCTGAAGAAACCAATACTGGACCCCATCAATTGGTCAAAATATAGACTCATTTCCATGTCTTCATATGGAGAAATATTTCAATAAGCAACTCTCCCCCTTTGTGTAGTCCCAAACTTTTTTTACACGTGTCCCTGTGTAAGTGTGAAGAACATCTTAGACGGCTCCTGGATAAGGGTGAGACTGCCATGCTGATTTTACTTGATCTCAGCATGGCCGTCGATACTGTGTCACATGACACTCTGCTAGAGAGATTGGCTTACCTGGGCCTTCAAGAAACAGCTATGTCATGGATGATATATTTTTTAAAAGAACTCCCTTTCCAGGTTTTCTTACCAATGGTGCCTCAAAATCCCATGCCCTTACCTCTGGAGTTCCTCAAGGATCAGTCCTAAGTCTGATGATATTTAACATCTATGTCCGTCCACTTGTGGACTTAGTGTAGAGCTGTGGCTTTACTCTAATCTCATGTGCAGATGACACACAAACGAATTTCTTCTTATCATCTGCGCAGGGCCACAAATTGAAGTCCTTAAACTCCTGCCTTTGTCTGACCTCTATGTGTATGAACAGCAAGTCACTAAAACGCAATTGCTGCAACACTAAGCTACTAGTGCTGAGAAGGAACCCTTTGTTATTGGAACCACAGAACTGGCCAGAAATCTTGAGGGTAGTTCCAGAGCCAACTCTCAAGGTGAAGAACCTTGGCCTCTGGCTGGATGAGAAGATGTCTATGAAGCCTCAGGTGGCTAAAGTTGCCACAACCTACTTTGGTGTCCTGAAATGGTTGGAAATATCATTTGGCTGTTCCCATTTTCCGACCAAAGGACAGTCATCCAGACCTTAATTCTTTCATGACTGGACTACGGCAACATCATTTACCTAGAGGCTGATATGGCCTCCCAAGGCATTTCCAAGCAGGTCCAGAACTCAGCTGCTAGGCTTCTTACCGGCTCCAAAACTGTGCTTTGGCATCAGCCCTTTTTTCGAGAGCTTCACTGACTCGCTTTGGAGAAGCAGATTCAATTTAAAGCTTTCTGCTATGTGCACATGGTTGGGGCAAGTATGGCCCATGGTATCTTCAGGAACTGGTGAGATCCTGCCCGCTTGCTGCGCATTAGTAACTTGTCCCTGTGTACTGTTTCCAGAGTCAAACTGACACACATGGGACGTTGGTTCTCTTCCTACCTTAGCCCCAAGATGTAGAATCATCTTCAGGAACTCCTGAGAAACTGCACCACATTGTCTATCTTTCGAAAACAGCTGAAGACTTGGATGTTCTGATTAGGTGGTGTCCCACAAGACCTTGACCTGTAGCAAGAGCACCAGGAAACCCTGTGTATGTAGCTGTTGCACTATATACCATGTTAATAATAATAATAATAATAAGTAAAATAAGCCAATGGGATGGTTTTATTTTCACTTACTCAGTGCTCAGGGGCATGTCTCAGCCCCACGAACACTGATTCCTTTGAGATAGGTATTGTTAGAAAATAGAGAACTTCTTCTTTCCAATGTTATCTCTGCCCAGTGGATCCCTGCTTGGGGATTCCCACAGGAGAGCGATCCCCAAGCAGGGATCCACCCACAAGTCACCAGTGATGGGGGAGCAGCACATTAGGCAAGGGCTTGTGCTCCCCCAGCACATGTAATTGCCCCAGTATGTCTCCCCCCCTGGTGGGACGGATGGCATAATTTCCGTCATTCGGCCCCCCGGGGGCAGACAGTCCACTAAACACCAATGAAAGGTTTTCTTTTAAACATAAGGATGAGGCTGCCAAATATGGGCATGGCCATTCTCCCACCCCCAAAAAATGGGTTATTATTCTTTCTGCCTCCAAGGGGACAGATGGGGTAATTAAACCCATCTACTCCTATGAGTGAGGGCAGAAATCTCCACAGATGCCAGGAAATCTTTTTTTTTAATATAAGGGTGGGGGATGCCCAATATGGGTATGGCCATGTCCCATCCCCAAAAAATGGGGCATCAGTCTTTCAACCCCTCTCTTCTCCCCCAGGAGCATGATGAGGGTAATAACCCCCTCGGGACTGGAAGCCCATCAAATGCCAAAGAAAGCATTTTTTTTTAAATAGGGGTGGGGGCTGCCCACCATGGACATGGCCATGCCCCCAACCCAATTAAATGGGCCATCAGTCATTCTGTCCCCCAGGGAAGCTGGGGGTAATTGCACAGATCTACCACTGGGGGAGCAGAAAGCCCACTAGATGCCAGGGAAAGCATTTTTGGGGCACCAGTCTTACTGCTCTGGTGGGGTCAAATTAAGGTAATTACTCCTGGGGAGCTACCAGGGGAAGAAAGTCCACTTGACACATGGGAAAACCTTTTATTTTTAAATACAGGGGTGAAGGCAGCCCACCATGGGCATGGCCATACCCCATCCCAAATAAATGGGGCATCAGTCTTTCTGCCTCTCTTCTACATATACTTTATATATTTCACCATATGAATTGGTTTATACTCGGTACATAAGGAAAAACCATTCTACGGTGTAGCTGAGTTGTTTGCTCTGGGTACCTTGGATTCTTCAAAACCTACAAAACCTATATATCTCGGCAACTAGAATGGTCTAGCAGACATAATGGTTTATTGTTTTTGTAAATAGGCCACTGTGACAAAAAGTTACAGATGAAAACGTTGTCACAAATGGCTGCTTTTTTCTACTCATTTTCAATATTTCTTTGTTTCAACAGTTAGTTTTTGGGGGGGAAAACCTTGAGGGATCTACACATATGAACCCTTGTTAACTTTGGAATCTTATCAACTTTTCTGAAATCTATAGCTTTCCTGGATCATCCAGGGGTTTCATACTGGTTTCTACCATAAACTGAATGTAGTTTAAGAGCATCTAAATAGGAAAAAGTGCTACCTATTTGAAAAAATACCAAAAGTGTGATTACAAAAAAATGTTTTCTCATCAGCTCTGCATGTTCCACTTTTTTCCGGAGTACTTTTTTCCTATTTTTCTACCAAAACTCCAAATGTAGCTATATTTTGCCTATTTTCTCAGTTTCCTCCAGGAGAAACTACACACCCTGGGTACCATTAGAATCCCCAGGATGATGTAAAAAAATGAAGCAAATTTGGCATACATACCTTCTGTGAAAAACTTTTATGGAGCCCTGAGTGCACACCACCCGAAATAGCCAAAACAAAAGGGCTCAGCAATGGGAATTGGAAAGGCCCAGCAGTCAAAGGGTTAATCTGTTTTCTAAAAGGTAAACAAAACCTGAACATTCTATTTCCAATCACTATCTTTTGTTAGCTGCACTTTGCAGAGAACAGCTGCTACAAGCTCTCCCTACTACAGAAAGAATATGCTTTAGGAAAGCAAAGCTATTGATCTACATTCTCAATTACATATTTATTTTTCTCTTCTTTGTACTACAAACAAACAAAGTAGTACAGCTTTTAATTTATTGTTGTCAATAAACAATAATCATTTCCCTGTTTCGAAAGAACAACACTTTTCAAGCTATCATCGAAGAATAAATAATGTAAAACATTTAAAGCAAGTAACATGTAGTATGGTGCCATACTGCCATCCTGGGGTCCTGGGTTGGGCCTCTTTGTTTATATTGTCACTACAAACATCCCTCAATAGCAATGTAGAACATGTTGAGCTCCTACTTGCTTTCACTAAAGAGAGGTGCTCAATTTATAATTGCATAAGCTTTGCCACGAGACATAATTATTATATGTAAATGTATTTATTTTGATTTTACTGGTTTCTAGACGCTAAATGTTGCTATATATGACCCCAATTGTGTTAGCCTCGCATCCCAACTAGGTCATTTAGGAATTACTACGTGTTGATTGAGAACAAATTATTGTTTAACATAAAAAATCATCAAATGTGCAATACTTTGCTATTATACTTTGGCATCGTAGGGTCAGAGGACATATTGTGATCTGCTTCCTTGTAGCTCCTGACAATCAATCATTGCTCTTAATGTATTGCCCAGATGCCTCTGCTGCCATTCATTCCTAAGAGGCTTTTAGTCGGTGTTCCGACTACATTTCGTAAATCACTTCGTAATATGCATTATGGTGCTTTAATCATCACTAGTTGTAAGCAGATTCAGAAAAAGGGCCCTGTTTCTGTCTAGATGTGAACATTGAAGAACTAGACATTTCTCATGGTCACTGCTTGGTAAATTGAATGTATTGTGCTCTTAAAATCTAAATATTGATTTCAAAATAAGTCAATAGCACGGAGGGCTTCGTCCTCTCACATCCACTTGGCACGCGCAGTGCTGATACTGTTCACCCAAAGCTTGTATCTGTCTGCATTTCAATCGTAATGTGGCGCACGTTTTGAGGCATTTAGGTCTGTTAATCTGTAACTGCACATTGGTCTTGGCAAATCCTGATAGGATAGCACGCTGGGTTGAGTGCATGCTTCAAGGCTCAGTTTGAAGTGTCTACTTGGCAGGTTCACGTTCTAGTTGAAGGAACTCCGCCTTTGGTACTTCAAAGCATAGTTACATACGTACAATGCAATTAGTTGATTAATAGAGGCATATTGCCTGCTCACCCTTAAACATTCCAGGTTCTGTTGTGTGTGGTATACATGTTAACATGCATATGTAAGTCGTGTTGCATGCCACCACTGCAAAGCCAAACAAACGCATCTTACAATTCTGTCCAGCTGTCTCGTCACACACTGAGGCCCCAATTCCCAAAATGGTTTATGTTTGTAATTAGATTTTACTCCTGTCTGTTGTTTGCATAACACGTGACTTACCAGGCCTAATGAACAAGTGGTATTCTTGGTGAAGTTATGCCTGACTCTGGAATTTGGAGTGACTTACATGTGAGCTTCTAGGAGTAAGACATGCTGACTCATGAAAAACAAAACTTTAAGAATCAGTTCTGTGAGTCCATGTCCCTTAAAAATGAATGAGTGAGTTCCAATGAGGTGCGGAATAAGACACACATACTATGGGAAAGTGCTTTGTGAAGAAGGACTGGACATTCAGGAACAAGTCTACACCCAGGTGTGGAGTAAGACACCACTACTCACAGAAGCAACTTCGGAATTAGGCCCACGGATTCTTGCTTGATGTAATGTATCCGGTTTTAAGCGAGTGGTAGTATGCACAGTACATTTTGGTATTCATTCCACTTTTCTCTGATCATAAATGAATATCTGCACTAAATAATGAGTTAGATACTTCTTTGCCAGCAACATAAAGCGAGATGGATTGTAAAAAGTGAGAACCTCATGCCATAATGTATGTTCCAGCAGCCATTGAATGCAAGAAGCTGTCCAGGTACCAACAGCGCTGACATGCATGCATCAGCTTCCAACATTTCTCAAATAAATGCAGGTGTTGCAACAGGACAGCAGTAACCTCGGCGACATTTTTTGTCTGGTATGTAGTTTTAATTCAGTTTGATTTTTTTTCAGATGCCTTACATACAACACAATCGCAGTAACACATTGCTATATTTACACACCACTCTGGTCGTCCCTTACAACATCAAAATCTTCCCTGCATAGGCAAACCACAAACCCACGCTGTTACAACCCACCACAACCGCTAGCTAATATGGCGTGCTAACCTTGCGCCCAGACCTTCAGCGCCTCATCAGGTATACTAAGCGCAACAAACATATACATGACATATTACAACACCATGCAAGTGAATGCTTCAACATTGCCTGACCGATTCATTTCAATGAACATGGCCTATTTTAAGTGAGCGTAGATAGTGAGTGGATACTGTTTACAACTATCCTTTTTTAGGAGATTATGATCACACTAAAAAGAAAAGCAACATGTTCATGCATGTTTGTATACTGTGTCTGTCCCTACTTATGCTGGGTGCCTCTGCGTACGCACTTAGTTAAATGCAAATGTAGTAGTACTTGTATAGCGCACAAATCACCCATGAGGGTATCTCGGCGCTTGTACGAATACCACTGTGGAACCCTTCTGGCTTTTCCCTTTGAAATGTCCACTCCTGGGCACCCCCAAGGTGAAGCCAGGCATCCTAGCGTTGTTGGGGCCGTTGTGGAGATTAAGCAAGCTATTGCCCAGAGTTGCAGAGTGAGACCCATGATTAGAATAGGCACCGAGGCAAGAAATAACAGGTCCAAGGAAATTGGGCTCAAGACCCGCCAAGGCGGGAATTGAACCCTGGTCCCGGGTTAGACTTATGCATCAGGGTCTGCCGCTCTAACCATTGAGACAACTCTCCACTAGTTCACTAGTTCATGTGTAGCATGCAGCATCTGCGTATGCCCGCCCCAACGCCCCCCTCCCCAGCAGTGTACTCGCCTCACCTGTGTGCCCCCATGGGGATGATTGATTCTCTGAGTGTGAAAATAGTGTGATGTCTAGTATGGTTGCCTGGGAATGTGTGGGACGTGTATGTATTATATAAAGTCTGATATTTATACTATGAGAGATAATCTCCCTTGCTTTTATCAAATGCATCATGGTGATCTGTTTATGACCCATGCGATCTGGAATCAATTGAATTAAACTATCAATAAACTAAGGAGAACCAAATGAAAATTGTGTGATGTGTCTTGGGCTCTGACATTCATTTGTCACCTTGTATCTAAAACGAAGGATCCCCCTTGTGGGACTGTAAAATACGCTCTGGCGGGGTTTCTGTTGATTCTATTGCAATGTTTGTATACTGTGTCTGTCCCTACTTATGCTGGGTGCATCTGCGTACGCACTTAGTTCATGTGTAGCATGCAGCATCTGCGTATACCCCCCCCCCAGCAGTGTACTCGCCTCACCTGCGTGCCCCCATGGGGGATGTCTGATTGCTCGCTTTAATTCAAATGTCTGGAGTGGAACTCATTCACGGGACTTTAAGGCTGTGTGATTCAAACTAGGCCTCTCTTTCCTCTCTTTGTTCTCAGAAGAAAATCAATTGCCTTGAAGAGCCTCTTAATCCCATTTTTGCAATCAACAATTGCCACTTGTATATGGCTCTAATAGATTCAGGAGTGGGATGATGCGCTTGTCTGGTCTAATTCACCCCTATTCAGGTAACCCGGGCCCGGGCACTTTGTAGTGCCAAGTGCAGTGCTCGACAGGAAGACTTTTACCATCATAATTTCCTGCGGAGCTCTGCCTTGCCCCCACTGAGAAGTCTGAATTCGTTTTAATTAGCCCCGACAACCACAGAGAGCAGAAATCCAGAGGGCAACAATAACCAACTCTTTCAGACTTCTTTTGCATGGACTATTTTTCTGTTTCCATTAGAATAGAGTGGAGGCGCCGCACGAAACGCGCGTCCATTTGGAATGACAGCGACCTGCCATAAATCAAATGTGAAACAAAAGCCGACGCATCCTATGTGAGCAAGAAGTTGGAGGGAGCGGAAAAAATGAATCAAAACAGTTTTGGAAAACTTCACAGAAAGAGCATGTGGGACTTTCCAGGCTCAACGCGTCTCCATGGCAACAAAGGGGAAGGGTATGCTGGATACTAATATCATAAAAAGATTTTTTTCCAGAGCTGTGAAGGAGAAACAGATGGAATTGTGCTTATTTCAGCCAATAGTGTTTGATGATTTGCTTTACATCCGTTTGTGTTCACTAACAAGGATGGAGATAAAAACACAGGAGGCAACCTCACAGAAAAGTGCTGATGTTCCACTGACTAAATAGCAAAGTGCAGCTGCATATAGCTTTATGATGTTGAAGACATATAATAAAAATAATACCTTCTCTGAACGGACCCCAAAAACTCCTGCTTTGCTCACAATTGTGTGCATGTCGCCTTTACTTAGCAGTGTTATGTACAACAGATCTTCAAAGAAAAATGGCAAAGGATTGAAATTCCTGAGTTGTTAAATAAAGTCATAGGCCGCTGTGTGGACTGCAAAATGTGCTGGTTAAAAAAAAAATCTTATTGATAGAAGTTCAAACTATTTATGTTAATGGGGCTGTGATCTTCTTTGATGTTGTCATAGACCCTCAACAATCTCCAAGGCGGGAAAAATGTGATTCAATCTAAATAAATATAGACGGTGTCTTCGCTTCAGACTTTCAGTCACTACTCCCACTCTTATACCTTTCTGTGTTCAGAAAATAAAGAGAACAAAGGGGGAGCCCTACTGCTTCAAAACTAGCAGAACAGACAAACAACAGAGCACAACTGTTCTCTCATGCATGACTGGGATTAGGTTAAAAGCAGAAAAGACTTCTGAGAAAAAGGAAACAACAAAAGAAACAGGAGTGCTGACAAAATTTTCTTTTTTTCATCCCTTTGAGGCAGAGGAGAGGCGAAAGAAAGCCCTGCTCAATAAAAAAAAAAGAAGACAGTCGAAATAAGATTAACACGCAGAAGCAAGGGTTTTCACCTCTTTTACTCTTTGCCCAATCTGGACAGAGCAATAAGGCCTCAGAGCAATGTAGATCATAACCTTTGACATGTCAGTGCTTTTGAAACACCAACAAAACCTCTGCTTACTAACGTCGGCCCACGCAGAAGCAAATGAGGTGTTTGGCTGTTTGGACTCCATTTTATTTTATCCCAAATAATTACATTTTCGCAGAAAATTAGCTGAATGTCTTTTTCCTTGCCAGGTCAGAATGTATAAAATTTGACACATTACAGAGTAATTATATGCAAAATAAGGGATGCTGTAAAACCCAAAATCTGTCATACTTGTTTACACTTTTGCAACAGTGCCTTTTCTCGCAACCACCCTATTGCTTGCATATATCACTTTTAATTGATGTAGTTGAGGAAGGGGCACTATTCTTTGAGATGTTTGTTTACTTTGCAGGCCCCAATCTGACCTTGAGGTAGAGGAGTAAGTCAATTGGTCTCAAGTACCAATGTAGCAAGTCCAAGTTGCCAGTCTAGCCAATCAAATAGAAGTGTTTATTTTATCTATGTTTAATTTGCTGGTATTTGTGTACAGCAGTGCTTCCCAAAACTTTTTGAACCTTGACCCAATGTTGACAAACTTTCACGGCCTCAGACTTTTAATGGCATGAGGTAGGGTGGTTTATGAATGTAATTAAAGCCTTGTGTGTTAGCAAATTGTCATTTACTGACATAGCCACTAAGTTTGCGCAAAGAGTCTTACTAATTTAACAATAGAGCATACAAATGATATTGAGCCTGATTCACAAAGGTAAACGTACACGTTTGTGTAAGCTTACTCTTTTTCAGTTTTTACAAAACTGTGATTTAATACTAACTTTACGACTTCAGAGACTCCACACTTCGGGCGGAGAACTCCAGATATAAAAAAAGAACAGGCTTATCCTTTTAGGTCAGGAGTTCTGCGCCCGATTATGGAGTCTCCGCAGTATTAAAGGTACTGTAAATCACAGTTCTGTGAATATCAAAAAAGAGTACACTTACACAAATGTGTAATTTTACCTTTGTGAATCAGGCTCAAAGTGTGGAAATCAGATTCCAGTGAATATTTCTCATTTGTGCATCACCATGGGAAGAGTCTTGATTTACTTTGATCCTATTAAAATGTGTGTCATCAGCCAACTTCAGAATTACAAGAAAATGATTCATTTTTTCTTTCTTAATTGCTGAATACATAGTTACAGTTTACAGGTATTCAAATTATGGTTTTTTTTGCGAAACAATTGCATCCTACCGCATTTGCTTTCACACACATTCTACACCAGCAAGATTGTCACATAGTTCACTTTAAAAACTCCTCATACTTTGCAGCCAGAGAAAGAATAGGAAAGAATAAGTATCAATGTGTCAAAAGACATCGCCTGACATTTGACTTCTGTCTCTGAAGGGATGTCCTTACCCACCAATAATCAGCGGGTGACCCACCAGTGGTTCCAGTCCACAGCTTGGGAAATGCTGGTATAGAGCATGCATATCTTAGCGTAACTCGGAGTTGCGTATCATCAATTGAAGGTTGTAGAAGAAGTAAGATTTAAAAAAAGGAGAGGATGAGAACATACATCATATTTACAGTTAGACTTAGTTTTCAAGGTGTCACACGTTTACAGGATGTACTTTCTTTTCATCAACATCAATGCAACCATCAGATGAGGTTTCAGGGTGAGGGGATGAATTCAAAAGTTTTTCCAAAGATTAGGATTTATAGTTCTTTTCTTACGTGAAAGAGAGACTCGTCCATACTGAGATGTAAAACAAGAAAAGCTTGTTTTCTTGTACATGTGTATATAGCAGTTCTATAGATTGCACCAACCCAAAAGACAGCAGAGCACTTTACATGGTCAAATACTAGCCTGAAGTCAACAAGTAATAGGAGAGCAAGCTAAGTTGTGGATGTGGACAGTTAATGCATTGCAACAGGGGCTGCTCTCGGCTATGGTGGAGGAGCATCGCCCGACTGTTGAAATGCAGCAGGCAGAAGAAAAATAAAATGGCAATAAAACTTTTTAATTGTCATTTTATTTTCGACTTCTAATCTGGCGAGCCTAGGGCGGGGCAGGGCCATGTCGTGTCAGCAGCAGAGGGGAGTGGTGGTATGCATTGAAAGTATGCATGTCGGTTTGGCCAGCTGTCCACCACCAGCCAAACCGACATGTGCACTTGAATATCGCCAGGATGTTCCCTTGGAGATATCCTCAGTGCTCAGAGCACAAGCTCCCACACCCTGCTAGAGCATGAGACCGGCCTGCTCCGCCTAATCCCAGTGCTGCTTTCATGCTGGGAGTAATAGCATGAGAGCAGCATTGGGATTATGTGGGGAGTCTGGGAGCCTGTGTTCCTGGATATTGGAGTGCCGGGAGCAGAAGATCGTGGTGGCTGGCTGACAAAGGTAAGTATATTTTTAAAAAAAATCTCCAGCTGCCCCTCCAGGTCGAATTGTCAGAAGCCACTGATGCATTATGATAGATAGTTGTTTAGAGAGGTGAGTCTTCAACTCTTTCTTAAATTAGAGTAGCATTGAGGAGGTCCTGATGAATATGGGGATGTTGTTCCAGGCCCTGGAAGCATAGATGGAAAAGGACTGCACATCAGTCTGATAGTGTGTTGGTTTCGGGTGTACCAAGAACCACCAGCAGTGGTGACTTTATCTGCAAGATATGTGTGGGTGTTTGTCATGATGGCTTTGCAAATAATGTAGCTGGTGCTAAAGATGGTGAGGGTCAGCCAGGGTAGCCAATACAGTTCTACCAAGATGGGGAAGAAGCCCTATATGAGACGTGCAGCAGTGTGTAGGGTAGTTCTAAAGTTGCACTCTGGAACAAATGGCTTGACTTTCTTTAGAAGATAGAGCTGGTGTGCAAAAGTGTTATTTTACTGGAGGGGGGTAGTTGTTCACCACAAGTAATAAAGTCACTATCTTGTTAGGTCCAGTGAAATGTTTCAGTAATTTAAACCTCAGTGGAAGCCCTGATCGCTGTAGCACAGAGCAGACAGGCTTAGGTTGGAGAAAATATATAAAGCATTTAGAAGTACCAAAACAGTAAAAAAGTAAAAAAAACAACACTATAAAAATCCTATTCCAATTTATAAAAAGAGAGAAGGAATGAAACGGCTAACTTTTAAGTGCAGTGTCAGTCCAATGGAGAATTCTGGCACTAGACCAAAGAGTGCAAATACCATTCCATATACACTGCTTACTAAAAAAGAAAACAGTCCAAAGAATTGTAAGGCATGCCTATGTTAAAAAAAATACCCAAGTCATAAGATGTTTTCTAAATGTTGCCTCATTTCCCACTATTCTTCTGGGAAGAGGGAGATTAGTCCAGGCTTTAGCTAAAAAAAAAAAAGAGAAAGACAGTTCAGCTATGATGACCAGCCTAAATTTGGGGACCAGTAAAAGTTTGATATTGGTGGATCTTAAAATTCTTTGGATTTCACAATTGATGAATCTGTAAGAAATATATTTTGGTATAGTTTGATGGAAGGTTTTGAAAGCATATATCAAAGGTTTAAATAGGATCTTTTTCTCCATTGGTAGCCATTGAAGAACCCTAAGCTACCTGGCTGCGGAACTCCCATGAGGTATTTTAATGAACCAGTTGAGCTGTGGCATTTTGCACAATCTGCAATTTAAGTCTGTTGCAATAGTCGATCCTAGTGGTATTTAAAGCATGCGCTACTGTCTTCCTGGCCACAAGAGGGAGAAACAAAGAAGGTTTTAAGAGGAGCCAAATGTACAACCCTTTAATTTAATGCCTCGCAATTGGCGACACATTGCGAGTCGCAAATTGAGAGGTGCTAAATGAAATGTACAATAGTCTTTTTAGACAGTTTTGTGATTCTCAATTGGGTCGCAAATTGCGAGGCTCATTAATATTGATGAGCCTCTCGCAATTTGCGAGCGCATTGTGAATGTCAGCCCTTTCAGGGATGGTGGCCTGCTGGGCTCAGCAGACCACCATGTGTGGGACAGCTTTTTAATAAAGCAGCTTTTTGAAAAAAAAATGCAGCCCATTTTCCTTAAAGCAAAACGGGATGCATTTAAAAAAGAAAAAGAAAAGTTTTCGCTTCATTTTTTAAGGGCAGGCAGTAGTTCCTGGGACCACTGCCTGCCCTTAAAAAATTATTTTGCATGCATTTGCAAAGCAGAAATGGTGCCTGGGGATCCCTTCCCATTTGCAAATGCATTACCACCTACTTGAAGTAGGTGGTAATTGCGAGTGTTTTGAGACCGCAATTACTGTTGCAAAACATTAGTACATTGTTTTGAGACTCGCTATTTCCAAATAGCGAGTCACAAAACCTATTTAGCGAGTTGCAAAAATTTGCTACTCGCTACATAGGCTATGTACAAGGCCTAATATGTTTTTTCATGCACAAACAGGTTCGAAAACTCGTTTCGGATGCAAAAACGTGTCGTGCATCTGGCCCTTGCTGAAGGAGAGGCAGGTTCCAGATGCTGTCATAACTTGCTGACCAAACCATATATCACTGTCAAATTTGACTGCTAGATTCCTTGCTTTTGGAGAGGGTAGGCTGGCAAGTACATCTGACCACAAGTCCCTGGCAGAGAAAAGTTGTTTTTCCCAACAGAAGAATTTCTGTTTTATCTGTATTGCACTTAAGTTGATTACAATTCATCCAAGTGAGGACTTGAGTAAAACAGTTCTTATAGCCGATGGAATCCTTGTCCAGAGACAAGATCAATTGGGTGTCGGTTGCATATGAAGTAGTAGTAGTTACCAAGGATTTAATCAGGGTGACCAGCAGAGACATGTATTCATTGAGATAAGAGAGAAATGCAATTAGCAAAATAACACCAAAATGACAAAAATACAATAAGGGGAACTAAAGATAAGAAAAGTGAAAATCGTACCAAATAGCGCAAAGCACTAGTGGTAGATAATGGTTGCAGTAGACTGGGACCTAGGTGTGATATGAGGCCTACTGCAATGGAGCACAGTTTGTGTATACCAAGAAGGTTATTGATAATAATGGAAAGAAAGCAGGATAATCAACGAAAGGGTTGGGCCACTAATTATAATTATAAATACTCATAATGAGAGTTTTTTTTTACTCAAATTGGACATGGAAAAGGAAATCTACAAATGTCTTGTTCCTCCCAAATGACAATTGGGGCACACATGTAAAAGCATTATACACGTCAAATATCAACATCACACAAGTAGACCTCTTAATGCATCAGCTTTAAAAATTATTCTGAAAGAAATAACAGATTTAATTAAAAATTCTTGCCCTTCAAAAGCAGCAGACCAAATTGGAACACCATTCGGCCTGGTCAAACTCGGTGTCCCACTCTGGAGTTTATTATTGGATCACCTATTTTCAAATGTAATTTCCACCGGGGTGGTTCCTTTGGCATGGAAAGGAGCAGTTGTCCAACCAATACAAAAAGGGGTTCAAAGCAGGACCAGAGACATTATCGATTAATTGCTCTTTTTGACTTTGAAGGGAAACGTATAGCTAAAACTTTACTAAATAGTTTGGTGCTGTGGTCCACAAATCTGCAATTCAGCACGCCGTTGTGAATATTCACAAAAAAACTCTCAGAATACGTACGATGAAGAGGCCTTGAGGGCCACAAATCAGAATTTATTACCACTGACTCAAACTGGATTTAACTCAGGTTGCTCCACAATTAATAATATTGTTGCATTTTCTCTTCTGGTGAAAAGATTGTTAAAACATAAAATGTACCCATGTGCTTGTTTTGTGGATTACTCCTCAGCCTTTGACATGGTAGATCACCAACGGTTGTGAAATAAGCTTAGAAATTGGGGAATTGACTTATCATTTCTGCACTTTGTAATCAAATTGCACACTGAAGGAATCCGACATACCACCGATATTCCTTTGTCAACGCAAACCCACTCTTGTAACGATCATAAAAAAGGCTGCATTTTGGCTTCGCTTCAATTTTTCTTGTAAATACCTGACTTGCCCGAATTTCTCAGCCTCGTTCAAGGAATACCGTCGAAACTGAGAATGCAAAGGATTTCGCATTCGGCATGTGCCGATGATTTGGTGATCTTATCACACATGAGAACAGCCTTACAACATCGCCTATGTCAATTGAATAAGAATAACCTTTAATAGCTAACCAGGCACAAATGAAGTTCATTGTGTATGGATGGGAAAGTAAGAAAACATGTTGGGTATTAACAGTCAAACAATATGATTATCTCAGAGTTTCGATTGATACCAGGCTATCCTGAACTAACCATCTTTCAACTAGAAAACTGAAATTCACTGTTAGCACTAGATAAAAAATGAGATTTGCAAAACTATTTGGCGATAGAGCAATTGGTTCATCCTCAAAAGCATTAAAAATGGAACTCACTCCCTTACTCCAGACTTACATTGTAAAACTATAACTGTTCTCGAGAAAACCTCCTACCTTTCGAGTGCGCCTCTAGTGTCATATAGGGCTAAATTGGCCTATTAAGCAGGACTTGACAGTGTGAATGCCCACAGCAACCAATCTCAATATGATTTGAAAGTCAGAGGAGACACCTCTGCTTTTTCAGGTCAGCCTATGGTTTGCACCTGGGAGGCAGTTCACACCTTTTGCCCCCTTTTAGGGCCTAGGACGGCCAGACTCATTGTGGCAGTCCAGCCACCGCCGCACCAGCCGCCAAACTGCCCAATTACAACCTTGGCTGTCGAACGGCCATGGACCGCCACCGCTGCCAGGGTACTGTGGTGGTCATAAGGCCAGAATATGCTTGAAGGTACTGCCGCGGCCCCTGCAAAACATACTACGACTTTCCTCACTGCCACTGATTTCATGGAGGTTTTTCCTCCCTGAAAACAGTGGCATGAGGAAAGAAAGGGGGCCCTGCAGGCCCCCATTGTGACTCTCCACCTTGAGTTGCATGCAGGAGGAACAACATGTGTGCCACTGTGTGCATGCTCCCAAGTTCCAGCATGGCATGGACTTAACAGTCCATGCCATGCTGGAACGTTGTATGGCGTTTCCATTGTGGTGTTAAAGGCACTGTTGTGGGACCCCATGCCACCCGTCTGCCAGAGGACTTTAAACTTGTAATCTGGCAGGCGAGTGGTGCACAGGTTTGGAGGTGTGGGAGAGGAGCGGTGGCCTGGCGGTCCTCTCCCGCACCACCAAACTCGTTTCCAGGCCCTTAGCCACAGGCTTGAGGACGGGCTGGAAGCTAGTAGATGCTTATGCTAATTAGCCTTCTGACAGTTCAGGCATGTAAAAGATAATTTTCTAAAAGTACATTTTCCTTAATATTTGTTACAAATCTGTCTTCACCATTGATTTGGAGTTTAATAAGTATTAATCACAGTGATTTCATCGTTTTTCTAGTTTGTCCTATTCATAAAATACTTCATTCATATTTAAATCTGTTCTCTGGTTTTCTACATAGGACAGCTAGGTCTGCCACAGTAAAGATCGCTTTTAGGGCCTTGTCACAATAGGGATATGGTACCATTCATTTTCTACATGTCCCTTGGCACCTGACACAGTCCATTTGCAACGCCGCTGGGCATTACATCCTCATCACTGGCACAGTCCACAGATTCCAGCCATCCAACCCTAACAAGGTTTCTCAGCTCCACACCTTGATGAGGGATAATTACTTGACTGATGTTGGGTGGCTACAGTAAGCGAGCAGTGAGGAGATCACGTTTATCACGACAGCACAAGGCGCATGGTCATGAATCAACTACTGGCTACTTACATGAGATGCTCGTAACTTGACCATCTAGATGACGCAATTACACCGCACACTCTCAGACCATCCACCAATTCTGCTGGAACTATCCCTGCCATTGACTGCCTATACCTGGTCCCTAGCTCCCGGGGTGCTGTGTGAAAGTTTTCAGAGTCGAGATTCGCAAAGTCATCGTTGACTATCTTGCTACCAACGCTGGGTCTGTCTCATCCCTGTTGGCACTATGGGAGGCTTTCAAAGTGGTTGTCTAGGGTGCATGCATCGCAGAGTAGGTGGGAATTCTCAATCCTGGTGCAACTGGCTAGACTCAAGGACAACCTCATATCTCTCGAATTGGAATATTCAGAGATAAGATTTAATAACATTTACCTTACCGCGGGGTCATCTTCATGGTCTATCGTGCTTTCTTCTTGAAACTGCGAGGAATGCGCATGAGCAGGCTCCCGCGCATGTGCAGTTTCAAGAAGAAGGAGCGATAGACCAGGAAGATGACCCCGCGATAGGGTAAGTGTTATTAAATCTTATTTTAGACTTTAATCTGTTTAATATTGCGGGCGGGAGGCAGGCTGGAGGTAGGCGGGAGGCGGGCAGGCGGCAGGCGGGTGTCACTTAATGGAAATTTGTGGAGAGGCAATGAGATTGGTTCAATCTCCGTGCCTCTCCGCGAAAGTCCATTATGCGACTTCCGCCCACCCCTAGTTTTAGGGCTACTCTGGAATCGACATGAACTGGGCAAAATCCATAGTATTTCCTCTCACTGAGGGTATGCAGCCATTCAAATCAAAATACCTATAGCAGTGGGCCTCGGAATCGTTGTGCTACTTAGGGATTTGGCTAAGTCGCGGCCTCTATGACCTTTGGCGGGTAAATTATAGTAGAGCCATGACATCTTTGGAGAAACAAGTCCCAGGTTGGAGTTGGCTGCCATTGCCCCTCACGGGCCTGATCATGATTGCAAAAATGGTCCTGCTGCTTTTGTTATTATATCTATTCCTCAATATCCTGCTCCTACTCACCTCACACTTCCTTCGGTGCTTGAGCTTCAATTTCGTGTCCCTGTTCTGGACTGGAAAACAACTGAGAATCACACCACCATTCCAGCAGGGAGGCCTCAATGTACCCAACATGAAACTCTACACCCTATGTGCTCAAGCACAGTATCTCCACTTCTTGCTCTTCCCTATGCGCTTTCAGCCCCACACGGCAGTGGAGGCAGAACTGGCAGGTCCATGTTCGATGTCCACTGCATTCAAGTCAAGTCAAGTCAAAATTTCTTTATTTCGGCATAGTTGCCATAAAAGAGTCACCACACATTCATTACATTAAAACAACATTTTTACATAAACATTTTTAAAAAACCATCACTAAAATACATTTCATAATAAGAGAAAATCAAGCACAAACGTCAATAAGATACTAGAAAAGGAAAGAAACCCCCACTAATTACTAAATTATTCCTATTTTTATGGATACATTTTATTTACAACTGTTGACCCTTTTTTTTTCCTTAGGAAAAAGATTGAATGTAAGAATCTACTAACACTAAATATTATTGTTTGGTTTGTGTTAGTTGTACGGATTCTCAAAGCCTGTGTACATGATCTCACGCCCAACAATAGGCATAGTGGTTTTATCCATCTTTTCCTAGCCAATACATAAGCAGGACAAAAGAAGAAAATATGAGACTCGTTTTCGATCTGGTGGCATTCACACATGGAGCAAATATCATCAGTCACTAAGGATGGGGCATTAGGCCTCTTTGCCCAACGTGCCAAAGTTGATTTTATTAAAAGGTTCCCATAACTTAATTTTAGGAATAGAGTTTTGGCAAGAAGGGGCTCTTTCTCATCCATAAAGGTCTCGAATAATGGCTCATCCTTAAAGCTAAAAAAGCTTGTTACTAGCGTTCCAGCAGTTGAGGCACTTAATGTCATATTAGCAATGAAGCTCCAGAAATCCCTTTTTAAAATGAGTTTCAAGTTGGGCGGTAATTGCTCTGGGCTCTCCCAAAAATGTTTTAGGCCTATTTTACTAAACCAGTTTTTAACATGCTTTAGCCATGGGATAGTTTTTGAATTATCTGGCTCCATGATTTCTTTTAGCCCGTCCCTATAGTCGTGTAATTCGGGCACCCGCCATAATCTAACCCATAACATCAGTGGCCGAATTATAGTATGGCGATCGGTTCTTTTGATGTTTAGGTCTAGTTGAAGGGGCACTAAAGGAGTGCCTCTTGGGACCCTTACCAGGCTTCTCATAAAATTATTGTCCAGGACACTGAAAGTATCCTTAGACACTGGTCTCCATATTTCTGCGCCATATAGCACTGCTGGTTGTACCTTAAATTTGAAGAGTTCAATTGCCGGAGAGACAGCTTTGCTAGTACTCAGACTTTGCTCCCTAAGGATTGGCTTTGCATTCTGGGCGAATGCCACCTTGCTTTTTTCCATTTGTGCTCTCCATAAAAATTTGGAATCTAGTGTAACCCCTAAATATGAGAATTGGGAGACCGATTCTAGTTTTACTCCTTCCAATAATAAACAGCCTTTGTCGGTTTTTGTTGGATTTAGGGCCATACATTTAGTCTTTTTCCAATTTATCTCCAGTCCTTTCTTACTACAGTATTCGCTAAAAGAGTTCAGTAGTGCATGGAGACCTTTCTTAGTTTGGGAAATCAAAATAGTGTCATCAGCGAATAGTAAAGATGTTACCCTTTCTCCGTTCAGTTTTGGAGAGTCATTTTTGCATCCCTCTAGGTGTGACGGGATGTCATTCATGAAAAGCGAAAAAAGCGTGGGGGCCAGTACACAGCCTTGGCGAACGCCACGCTCGATAGGGATTTTTTGGGTAAGTTCCCCATTTGGACCCCATCGAATTTTCGCATAATTCCCTTCGTGTAACTCTTTTATCTGAACTAATAAGCTGATTGGCAACCCTACTGCACTCAACATTTTCCATAAAAGATTGCGTGGCACTAAATCAAATGCTGCCCTCAAATCAACGAAAACAACATATAAGTGACCCTTTTTAATTAATACGTATTTCCAATAACGGCAACAAAATCTAAATATCTGGTCAATTGTGCTTACTCTACATCGGAAACCAGCTTGGAATTTGGTTAAAATTGCATTTCCCTCCATCCAGTCACTGACACAAGTTAAAATGTGTCGTGAATAAATTTTCTGGAGGATGTTCATCAGGCTGATTGGCCGATAGTTAGAGGGATCCATCCTATCCCCTTTTTTAAAGATTTAAACAATTTCAGCTCCTCTCCAACTTTCGGGGAAATCTAAGGTAAGGGATAACTCATTAAACAAAAGGTTTGTGTATGGTGCCCATACTTTTAGATCGTGCTTATATAAATCCCCTGGGATCTTGTCTAGACCTGGTGCTTTACCAGACTTTATTTGGCTAATTGCCAGCTCGGTTTCGCCTAATGTAAAATCCAGACAAACTGTGGGGTGTTCGTAGCGTGGGACATCCAAATCCATGTGAGCATCATCATATTTTTTATAAAGACTAGTAAAGTGATTAGTCCATGTTAGCTCATTCAGGTAGATGTCCTTAGCCACTCTCCCTACATGGTTTCCGTTGGCTACTAGCCTCCAGAAGCCTGAAATGTCACTTGTTTTAGCAGCCAGCAGCGTATCAGCCCATTTTTCTTCCTCCCAGGCTATTTTAGAAGCCTTTTGTACTAACTTGTAGTTATTCCTTGCTATTTGTATGTCCGAGGGAGACTTATATTTAATTGCTACTAAAAGAGCCCTTTTGGATTCTCTACAGGTTCTGCCATACCAAGGTTTACTATGGGACAGATTCTGTATATTTTGTTGGTTGTTCTTGGGCATTTTGGTAACTAAAATTTTTAATTCATTAAAAAAAAATTTGTGTAGTGACAGAAAATGGATTGGATTTACCTCCTCTACCGTAAGACCTATGTATGAGCCAAGGGTCTCTACAAAGAGAGTATATATTTCTGCGAGAATCTCACCATGGTCTAGTATAAATGGCCATTTGAGTGCTCGTCTGTTGTTGCTAATGTGGATCTCAATATTATCACCATTACTACCATCTGCTGAGGGAAAGGAAATTGCTCCTTCAAGCAAGGTGGCTTCCATCAAAAGACTTACTGGAAAGTGGTCGCTTTCTAGCCTGTCCTTTACCTCAAAGTCTAGAATATTTGGTCAGATGGAAATAGAATCGATCACAAAATACAAATTACTTCTGTAATTATTCCTACTGAAGGTTGGTCTTTTCAAGCTGTCAGACGGAAAACGTCCATTGCAAGCCCTGAGGCAATACTCTGTGCATAATTTTATTATTTGGAGTGCCAGAACCGAACATTTTACGGGTTTCACATTCTCCAGGGCAGGGATTTTGTTGGCTTGATCTTCCTCTTCAAAAATATCACAAAGGCCCAAGATAGGTTCGTAATTGCAATTTAAATCACCGGCCAAGGTGACTTGGTCCTCCCTACCATCTAGTGTACTTTAAAAACAGTATAATTTGGATAATGTTAGTGAATCTCTTGATGAGGGTGTTGGTCTATTGTAGACATTTATTAGTAAAAGAATTTTCCCTTCGTGTGTGGTTATTTTTAAAGCTAATATGTCAAGAGAATTTGTATCCAGCACCTCAATTTGAACCATTAGATTTACTTTCACCCAAATTAATAATCCTCCAGAGGGCCTTCCACTTCTAGATGGGATAGCGCCTATTCCGAAAGACTTATACCAAAGTCTGTGTGGTGTGACTACTGCCCAAGTTTCCTGTAACAAACAAAAATCAAAAACATCAATGAAACTCGCCCAATCTGGGTCCCTTAGATTTTTTACGACTCCGGCTATGTTCCAGGAGACTAATTTTACAGGCTCCCTTGTTCTAGTTAGAATCTCGGGGCCTAATTTTAATGGCTCCCTTATTCCAACTAGGATCTCAGGTTGGGTCACCAAGGGTGCTTCCCCAGTTGTTTGCATTCTATGGCCCTCTCCCTGACTGATTCCATCCATCGCAACCAGATTGAACAAAGGCGAGAACCCAGTATTCCCCAACACTTCAACTCCATTGTCAATGCCCTTTACACTAGAAGTGTGTATTCCACTTTCCTCACCCCCCAGACTCAAAAAACATCAATCACAATCATCTAGGCCACTGAATATGTCAAATCTATTTGCGGTCTCCATAGGTGTGAATGGTTTTAGATGATCCATTCTCCTATTGTTTGCATTGTTGGGTCTAGCTGGTACATAATTCCACCCAAAGGGGTCTGGGGTTAACATAGGATAGGGCACATATTGGGGGTTCCTAACACTCTGTGTGGTCGAGGGATAGGTATGCAGATGGGTTTGTGTTGTTATAAGCTGGGGTGGTTGGTGCTGGGTTGGGAACACCACTGACCTTGGGTAAAAATATGTCAGTGGTCTGGGAATTATGCGGTTGTTGGTACTACCTGGTGGCCAGTTTAATATGTATTGTACAGCATTTGGGTCCCTGAAGTTTACTACCACCACATCACCGTCCATGTCCTTGGGTCTGCCCCCCAACCACTGAAGACGGCGAACGTGAACGATATCGCCACTGATGTTATTTATAATTGGCCTACATAAACTCAGCCAATGCATAATCTTGTTCTTCAGTTGTGCAAAACCCTCCCGCTTATTTGGTTCTAACACAGGCACCCCTGTAAGAACTACAACAAAAGGTACTGCCTTCGGCGGGAGTTCTGGGAGTGGAACCCGTTTAGGTCTCCCCCAGTTGTGGCTAGTACCATCCGACTCCCTTGTTGGGCGGCTCTGGGTCAGCGGTGCAGCGTTTGGGCCACTCCCCCCTAGCCACTCCCCCTCATGTGTCCCTATATTATGGTTGGCCAGTCCCGGCAGCGCAGCGGACGGGCGCAGCGGGCGCGACGAAGGCGCGCCGAAGTTGCGCCTAAGTTAAGCCCGTCTGCGCCCGTCCGCGACGGGCCGGGACCAGGGGCCACAGATTCTGTCCTTCCCCTGGCGTACTCTTCTGCACAACTGCTTTCCTTTTCTGCCCCTGTCCCTCTCTCCCCCTCCGAGGTTCAACACTTATCTTCGCACGGTATCTATGTTCCCAACCCTTCTTGTCCGTGCCCCGTCTCTCCCACTCCCTCTATTTCCCATACGTCTTCTGTTACTGACACCACTTCCGGTTCTCCTGCTGTCTCGGCTATCCTTCTAAATACTCGCTCTGCTGTTAAAAATCAATTAGCCCTCTTCAACCTCTTGGATACTGATTCCCCCGACTTCCTTTTCCTCACCGAAACTTGGTTCTCTTCTGACTCACTCCCGGATCTTCTTGCTATCCTCCCTAGCTCCTACTATGCTCTTCGCGCTGACCGCCCGACGGTAAAACTGGCGGTGGTGTGGCGATGATAGTTCGCTCTTCTATGAAATTCCAGCTTCTTCCGCACCCCCGCATACCCAGTGTTGATTTTTTGGTGGCTCGCTCTCTTAATCTCCCGGTTCCTCTTACGGTGGTACTCATGTACCGCCCCCCTCAAAGCATGCCATCATTTGTATCTAACCTGCAGGACCTCCTGGCCACTTTGGCTGTAAACAATTCCTCGCTGCTTCTGCTCGGAGACTTTAACTTCTGGCCGGGTGATCCGAGGGAGGACTCCTCCTCCAAAGATTTCTCTGCCACACTTCGGTCCCTTAATTTTTCACCTCACGTCTTGGCCCCTACTCACACCCACGGTCATATCCTGGACCAAATCTGGTCCTTACGTTGTAATCTCTCGGCCACCTCTATTCTTCCCTGTGTCTGGTCGGATCACTTCATGATCTCCTTCCCCATTCACTTGGCCCAAGCCGAGAAAGCCTCCTTGCCTAAAAACATCTTGGCTCGGAGCTGGAATAAGACTGATCTTTATGATCTCTCTTCCCTATTGTCGTCATCTGCTCCTATCCTGACTGACCTGTCTCTGGAAAGTCAGGCGGATGTCATCACCGCTTGGCTTTCTTCCGCTTGCGACCAGGCCGCTCCTCCTAAAAAGATTAAATATGCTCGCCGCCATGACGCTCACATGTGGTTCTCCAGCGACCTCAAATCCCTGAAATTAGAACTCAGGCGCTCGGAGCGTCACTGGCGACGCAACTATTGCCCTACCCTCCGCCTCAAATACAAAGCCCTCCTCAATAACTACAAAAAAGCTATCTTAGCGGCCAAATTCAAATATTTCACTGAGCGAGTGGCCCTTTCGGCCAACAAATCTCGCGAGATCTTTTCTCTAGTGCACAGTCTTGCCACCTCTGACCGCGCCTCTCTCTCCCCTGCCCCCTCTCAATCTCTTTGCCACTCTTTGAATGACTACTTTATTAATAAAATCATCACCATCAAGGCCAACATTCCTATTGTGCCTCGGCCTGACTCATCTGATCATTTTCACCCGCCTTCCTCTGCTCTGGATCACTTTGACCCAATTTCATCTGAGCTCTTCCTTGACCTGCTTGTCAAGGTTAAGTCTGGCTCCCCTGCGGACTGCGCTCCTGCACGGATCCTCAGAACCCTTTACACCAGCTGTCCCGTCCCCCCCCTTTCCTTTCTCAATTCTTCCTTGGCTTTGGGTTGTGTCCCTTCTTCCTTTAAATCTGCCATTGTTCTTCCTATCTTGAAGAAAGCTGGCCTGGACCCCTCCCTTCCATCTAATTTTAGGCCTATCTCCCTTCTCCCCTACCTAGGGAAGATTCTCGAAAGCTATGTGACCTCTTGCCTCTCCGCTTACATTGAGGACAACCATCTCCTGGCCTCCCACCAGGCGGGTTTTCGACCCGGCCACTCCACTGAGAGTGTGGTCCTCGCGGTCCTGGATGAACTCAAGGGGAAGGCCGACAGTAAGCTCCCCCAGGCCCTGGTCCTTTTGGACTTGTCTGCTGCGTTTGACACGGTCTATCATGCCATCCTTCTCGACCGTGTCAGCGCAGCGGGCATCCAGGGCACGGCCCTCTCCGGGATCGCGTCCTTTCTTCAGGGCAGATCTCAGGCAGTTCACCTCTCTGATTTCTCTGCTCCTCCCCTTCCGGTCACTTCTGGGGTCCCACAAGGTTCCTCTCTTTCCCCCCTTCTTTTCAACCTCTACATCCGCCCTCTTGTTTCCTCCCTTCTTGAGCTGGGGGTCTCGGTGTACAATTACGCAGACGACCTCCAGCTCGTCTCTGATCTCTCATCCCCTGCTGACTCCCTTCCTAAATTCTGCTCCACTCTTGTCTTCATTTCTCAGTGAATGAGCTTCAATCATTTGAAGCTCAATCCCGATAAGACAGAGCTCGTCCTTACTGGTGGCTCGTCTAATCCTTGGTCCCCCGTTCACTGGCCCCTTTCTTTTGGCCCCCCTCCCTCCCCTGTTCCCTCTGTCCGGACTTTGGGCATCAAGATCAGCAATGATCTATCCATGCATGCCCAAATTAGTTCCGTTGTGTCCTCTTGTTTCTCTTCCCTTCGCCTTATCCGTAAGATCTCCCGGTTCTTTTCTGTTGACGCCCTCAAAACCATCATCACGGCCTTGATTACATCCCGCCTGGATTATGGAAACGGCTTGTACGTAGGCATTCCTGCCTACGAGACTCGCCGTCTCCAAGCTATCCAAAACCAGGCGGCCCGCCTCATCCTTCGTCTTCCTAAATCTGCCCACATCTCCCCGGCCCTTAAGACCCTCCATTGGCTTCCGGTTCACCTTAGGTCCCAGTTCAAACTTGCCTGTTTGGCCTTTCGGGCGCACTCTCGCTCTGCCCCGCTCTTCATTAACTCTTTAATCTCTTCCCATGCCCCCAGCCGTTCTCTTCGCTCTTCTTCCCTTTCCCTTCTTCGCGTCCCACGCTTTCGCAAATCCCGCACCGGGGGCACCCGATTCTCCGTGCGGGCCCCTCAGATCTGGAACAATCTCCCTCTTTCTATTCGTTCTATTCCTATTTTTTCCCACTTTCGTAAAGCTCTCAAAACTTTCCTTTTCCTTCAGGCCTTCCCTGGTTAAATTCTTTGGGATCCTCTGTTTATACTGATTTGTCCCTAGCGCCAGGAAGCCGCTTGGCCGCAGTGCGCTTTAGAAATATTTTTTTCATTTCATTTCATTTCATTTCATTTCATTTGTTGGTCTCCCCAATAATGAACTCGCCATGGCCTTAGGTGGATTACTGGCTGGAATAGCCGGGATCTGATCGGGTTTATCTTGTGGCAGCGTGGAAGGTGGGTTGTGTTGTTTAGTGATCTTATTTTCAGGGTGCTTCGAAGTAGATGGGTTCATATTTAAAGCAGGAGTTGGGGCAGTTATAATAAGTTGGATTGGCAATGTAGTGGTTTGTGTAACATTACTTACAGTTGACTTGATGGCAACTCCCTTACTTCCCAATTCCTGTTCGATTTTCCCTAATCTATCCTCCACTTTGTTCAATCTCTCTAGGATTGCTACTGAATAACTTCTAATTAAGCTCTCTATACTATGCAGTGTAACTAGATCCTGAACTGCTTGGGGCGCATTGTCAGCCACAATAGTATCTGGGCTAGCCTCCTTGTCTATACGCGTATTGAGTAAGGGTGGAGGTGGAGTATTAGTTCCTTCTGTTATGGCTATTAAGGCCTTAGCACTTTCAGCAGAAGTCTTTGTCTTTTTTCCAAAATCGGAGTGGCTCAACTTTATTTCTTGAGATTCCCCCCTTTTCCGCCGTTTTTTATTCGGGGGTGGACCATAAATTCTAGGCGTAGGCATTATTTTTTTAACCCTATGTCGTGTTGTTTTGCCTAGAATAGGAGCAGGGGCAATCGGTAGCTTCGTTGTATTAGGAGTGCTTGTGTGATTAGTAGAGGGGAGGCCATTCGTGATCGGTGTTGGGCAAGTATTGTGTATGAGCGTGGTATCTTTCAGTGCTAATGACTGGCTTTCCGGCAAAAGTACACTATCATTAACATTCTGACTGTCCTCATCAGTGGAAATAGCAGGTAAAGATGGAGCAATCACTGGCCTGTTCTTCATGCTTTCTACGGAACGGCGACGTTCCGCTCGTCGCTCTTCTAGAGTAGTTCCCTTGGGGGTGTCAGCAGCAGGCTTTGTAAAATAATTGTCCAAAGTTCTGTTTAGCAAACCCCCTTGCTTGTCTGGCATAGCTGGATCAGAGCTTAATGGAGGGAAAGACATTCAACAAGAAGTAACAGCTATTAATAATCAAGCAATGTGGACTCTATTACAATATCACCGGAATGGCTGTCGGCCAGGGGGCTGTGCCCAGTCCAGTCTCGTCGGGCCTCTGAGGGCCACAGAGGGCCCGCCCTTTGCCCGGGTTTAGCCCCGGGCGCTCCCGCGCAGCAAGATACAGGGATTTCTTATGTTGTACAACCTCCAAGTAAAATAGTGGGCGAGGCGGTGAGGGAGAGCAGCCCAGGTGTGTCGGGCGCGGGTTTTCCAGGGACTCCTGGGAAAGCGAGTCCTGAACCCGTTGCTCGCAGCCCTCCTGCCCAAGTCCACACTCACAGGCAGCTTCCAGGTGAAGGTCAGAGTCCCAAGGCGATGCGGGACCCGCGAAGCGGGTTCCGTGAGCGGTCATGTCCAAAGAGATTCGTGCAGGCTATAACATCAGGCTGTTTAGATGAGACCCACGTTGAAACAGCGGGCGGGATACTTTATCTCGTTCCGGTGGGGGCGTGGCGGTGAGGGAGAGCAGCCCAGGTGTGTCGATCGCGGGTTTTCCAGGGACTCCTGGGAAAGTGAGTCCTGAACCCGTTGCTCGCAGCCCTCCTGCCCAAGTCCACACTCACAGGCAGCTTCCAGGTGAAGGTCAGAGTCCCATGGCGATGCGGGACCCGCGAAGCGGGTTCCGCGAGCGGTGATGTCCAAAGAGATTCGTGCAGGCTACAACAGCAGGCTGATTAGATGAGACCCCACTGCATTCTATCATCCTTCCAGGCCTGATGAACCTGAATAAACACAGTTGAGTGTGCGCAGTGGGCTCCGGAAGGTATGCAATGCCACACACAATTGCCCTGTCTCCATGCCCCCTCTGTCCTCCTTATGCACAAGCCCCAGATACTGGCGCTTCAAGAAGATGGCGCTAAAGCATGTGCACATGGATGCAGACTCACCATATTTGCCAACAACTATCCAGATGGTCAATTCTTGATCCCCTTTGCAATGGTAGAGGCCGCTCTCAGCCCACCACACTGAGCTTCTTGCTGTATCACCAGTAGCGGCTACCTGCCAAGCGTTGCCCCCCATGTTCCCTGTGCCGCTGCCAATGCTTCATTCGCTTGAACAACTTCTACCAAGCGCCTCATCTGATATACTAGTCTCTTGCTTATATTCGACGATGCAGATTTTGGTGCCAGTGCATGCTCCGGCGGCCTGCATTCCTTTGGGATCTTGGCATCGTGCCATTCATCACAGACGCGCAGTGGACGTACTGCTTCAGCCAGACAGCGGTGTTGTCACCTAATTACAGGCTGCATCCTATTTATTTCAAGCTCCTACATAAATTATACCCCTCCCGCTACAACTATTTTCAATGGGACTGGTGGATGAGGCGCGCTGCCTGAACTGTTCAGCGTTGCAAGCCTCCTTCCTTCATCTCACTTGGTAGAATCTTTGGGTGTTGGGATATTGTCCTGAGGTGTATACCATACTCCCTAGTTGGACTCCTGGGCTATGTAAAAGATGTCCCTCTGGACTCTGACGCCTTACAGCTATGCTCTACAATGGGCCAGGCGCACCACACCAAGGCCGACACCTGGCTGTGTAAAGCAATCTATTGTCCAGAAGAACTATCTAAATACTGGGACATGATGCCACAGAGGTCCTGCCCGAAAGACATTTTGGAGGCACTGATACCCTACTTTAAACAAAGAGACCCCACCACACGTGGGACTGGGAGGGATTCACCCTGCGTGGATCCCCCTGCCAGATCAGAGTAAGTGCCAGGCAGCCCAGAGAAACACATCCCTGGCTGATCTCTCGAGATGGTAGTGCTCCCTGTGCACTGTGGTCTTTTTCTATGGTATTAGCCTGCTGAGTGGAGTATCGCTTCATGGTTCCCCCACATGTTGTACTTATTTCCATGTAGCCCTGGCTTAAAAGTGATATGATGTAATGCTGTTGTCATTATGGCTTTTACATTATACTGACTCTGTAAATGTGCCTCTTTCCCTTTCCCTGTACCCCCACCTCTGCATTCCCTATTCGAGGTCATTGCCTCGCTGTTTTTTCTCTGAAGAAATACCGATAAAAACAGGTTAAAAAGATTCTACATGACCCACTTTTACATATACAATGGACCTTACCTTATGTGCTGCGAGGCCTGTCTAAGGCTTACTCACTAATACTTAAAAGAGAGATTTTAACCCATCAAAAAGGGTTATTTTTACAGGTCACAAGGCAGGTTTTACACTGCAGCAAGATGCTACAATGGTAGGCCTAAAGCCACATTTCCCTTTCTCATACTAGTGGATGGCACAATAAATGCTCAGATCCACACGTGACATTTTAGTTTTCATGCCATGGGTCTATTACTGTCCTGTAGTCTATAAAATTGTGGAAAAGTTACATACAACAATCAGGGATTAGTCAACTTCAACATGTTTTAGGGGGGTCAGAGCACAAACACTGGGCACTGAAAATCAGTGCTCCAGTGTGCATGTTATAAAAACAGCAATAAAATACAGCAAAAAAGGGAGGTGATCATACAAAAATTGACATTTTTTCAAAGCTGGCACCAAGCCTTCTTTGGTTTCTTTCGCAAGTGTTTTTTGAGGGTGAAGTTGGTGTTCAAGGTGAATCCAAGCAACTTGGCATTCAGTGAGAGCTGGGGTCAAAGCCACCAAGGTTCATGTCATTGAGCCAGATTTATTTTTTGTCTTGTTTGTTGCTCTTGGCAACCAAGAATTTTGTCTTGGTTGGATTGACATTTTTTTTCCTTTTCTGGTTTATGTATTTCCAGGACCAGCTGACTGGGTTTTTGGTAGGTACGGTATGGCAGGTGGAGGTCTGCTGGGCAGTCAGGGTTTTGTGGGTTTAGGGCTTTGTAGATGAGGCCAAGGATTTTAATTTGTTAATGCATGTAGTGGGATTGATCGGACTTTTCTAGGTGTGGAGCTGATTTGATATCTCTTTTGTTCTCCAGTGAGTAGGGGCAGATTTATAGTATGCAATTTTGAGTGGGATTTGTTTGGGGTCAAGGAGATCAGTTAGTTTGGCATTGCCACCATCAAAGTGGGACAGAATGTTGGCCAGGAGAAAGGGGTTTCCATGATGCTTGACATTCTTGTTTATGGGATCTAAAGAGTAAAGACTGGGGTCATTGTAGGATGGAAGGGATTTGCCATTTCAGGAGAGGTCGAAAACCCTAATTCCCAATTTCTCATTATAGTCTGATTCCATTGATGACTATAGCTATAGAATGATGCAATACCCGTTTCTGTTTTGCATTGAGTTGCTTCTAGCCTTAAGGGAAGCCTGCTCTAGGCATTCTGTGTCCAATGCTAGTTATTTTGACCAACAGTCTCTTTTGTGCATGACATGTTTGGTTTAGGGCAAACTCATCAGGCATTCTTTACTGCAATTTAGTATTTTCTTTGCATCAATTAATATTTTTATATTTTACTAACAAAAACCTTTCTAGCCATGAGTTATAGTTGTGACAGGATTTGGGATTAGAATTCCCCAATCTTGATTGGAAATTTCAGTCCTACAACAGAATCGGGATTGGGAAATTTCCAGCTCTGTATCAAACAACCCCCCAATATGGCTGATTTTCACTGTCTTTAGTGCAAGATTAGGAGCTGGAACTTTAGTGGTCAAGTGTTAGACCTGTCAGACGTAGGGTGGTTTTCCCCCAAACCCTTTGCATTCTCCCATCCTGTTTTGCTGAATTTGTTTTTCTCGGCCTTAGCACTTTATCACTGCTAACCAGTGCTAAAGTGCTTGTGTTCACTCCTAAAACATATTAAAATTAGCTTACTCCTGATTGTCCTATTTGATTTAAAAAAGCATCACTAGTAATGTGGCATGTCATATACCCAAGGTCAGTAATTTAAATGCTACTGGTAGGTCTGCAGCACTATTGTGCCACCCACTTAAGTAGCCCTGTAATGTGCAGAGTGATTAAATCGGCTGGGCAGGGTGCGCAAAGATGCTCCCGCAGTGGGGTACAAGCAGCTGGCAGGGGAAAAATCAAGGCAGCTGGACCACTCATGAAGTGGATCTCAGTGATGCTGAAGTCCCTCAAAGGCTGCTTGGTCCTGGTTCAGTGGCATCCAGAAGCAAAAAAACTACCTGCCCCAACTCATGAAACTAGCCCCAGGGCGGGGTCCTTAAGTACACACACTGTCGCTGGAGCAAATCAAGTGCAGAGAGAGTCAGTCACACCAATTTATACAAAAACAGGATTATTTTATTAATTTTTAACACATATTTAAAAAAAGTTGGATGCTTAGCATAATACTTAGCAATGCATCAGACATCAATAACAAAATACTCTAATATATCAATCCCACACTCCTGTTTTTGAACTATCTTGGGCGTTGGAGGCTGTTTTCAGCCCCCTTTTTGGTGCTCCAATATGGCTGCATTATCTTACTCTATTCTCGCTCCGACCGGGGCGCCTCTCCCCCTTTCTATGACGCTGCCTTAGCATACATCGTCATGCCAGGGGGCTGAGCTTTCTAGGATTTAAATGGATGTTATCCGCTTAGCCCGTCATGCACCTCAAGGATTAATTTATGAGCGAGGAGCCCAACTGTTTGCGCCCCGATGTCGTGCAGCTGCAGCATATGCCAACTGGTAAGTGGGTTTACCCTCTGCGGCTCTGGCAGGCTTAGGGGATTTGCTGTCCGTAAATTACGCCGCATGTGATCCTGCCGCACTGCCCGATTCCGGGCGTTAGGGGTGTCACCTTGTGGTTTATTGTTCCCTGAGCCTGGGGTAGTTTAGTGGGCATGCTCCACCACTAGCAGCAGGAATTTTCAGCCCCCACTTACCCGCTTGTGTGACCATGGCACCAAGTGCTGGGCAGTCCTCGTGCTTTCCTAGATGCAGGGCGTAGAGGTATCGTAGGTTTATATTTACATTTATCCTTATTTCTCTGGCTTTTTTCTGTGGGTTGCCCCTTTTGCGTCCCCCTGCTGTAGAGTGCTGGCTCCTTTTTTTTTTAGCAGTTGGGCGACAGGTTGTCCCCTAGACTTGGAGGATTTGCTACTAAAGGCGCTATAGAACGCCGTGGTGCACCCATGTTTGATCCCGGGATCCTCCTATGCACATTGTGAGTTTGTGCACCGAAAGCATTACATGTAGGCGCTTGCGCTGGATATGAGAGCCTAAGTTACCTTTTGGTTTACATTATATCCATTTTGCCTTAGAACCTGTGATTGGAAAATTAAAACGTTGGAAGCTTTGGTTCGAGCGTAGGAGTGGTGCCCTGTCTGCCCGAAAAGAAAGTGAACCCCTGGATCGTTTCTAGCATAGGAACCATTTGGAAATTACCTGGTAGGTATCGAGCCAATACATCTTGTGCTGGGGTGGCTTTCAGGAGGTTATATCTGTGCCTACACCCCCCCCCCCCCGAGAGCTCCAAAACGTTTTTTTTTTTTAATCTATTCTTGTGCCTTAGAGTAGAGCAATCGTTTTAAAGCCATTAAAGCCTTTAGTCCCGTGCCTTCTACCTTGCATCCGGCTTTGGCGAATTACAGTCCTCTCGCCCGTTGGTAGGCGATTTGAAACTTCGTTACACTAAGCCCCTTTTTTCTGTTTCACATATGGGACTGGTGATAGGTAGGCATTTGCCTTGTGCTATCACCGCTTCTCAGTTCTTTAGTTCTGTTTTTGAATGCTGACACTTGTGCCACTCTTCTTGCTCCTGGTTTTTTTTACCCTTTTTTCCCTTCTCTGGTGTCATAGATATCTTTCTTGTTACTGTGTTGAAAGTAAGTGTAGATGTGACAGATTTTTTGAGTAAAATTTGTTGCCTTATGTTACTGACTATGAGCCATGTTTAATGTGCTATTTCAGTTGTCATTTCTACTGTTCTTCATTATACTATGGTGTTCCCGGAGCATATGAAGCATGCATCTTATCATGAGGTATATATCTCATTGCTTGAAAAAAGTCTAGTCATTACCTTGAAAATGTGTATTTATTTTTTCATATTCATATTTACAGGTATCTTGTCCCTCCCTCCATTTTTGGTTCCTTTTTCACCCTGATGAAGGTGTAGCCCCGGCTGGGGCAACACACCGAAACGCGCGTTGATGTTGTTCGTGAGGGGGAAGCTGAACTATATCTACCCCTACCCCCATAACCATAATGATTTGTACCATTCTGTTTCAGGACCATCTTGTGGCATTTCTTTATTTCTTTTATCTTTGAATGTGTTGTGAATTGTGTGATTGAGCTATGGGTATGCGTGACGATTCTTGGGAATATGTGAAGGATTGAATGTGCCGTATAAAACAGGAGTGTGGGACTTGATATATTGGAGTATTTTGTTATTGATGTCTGATGCATTGTTTAGTATTATGCTAAGCATCCAACTTGTTTGAAATAAGTGTTACAAATTAATGAAATAATAATGTTTTGTATAAATTGGTGTGAGTGACTCTGTCTGCACTTGATTTGCTCTAGCGACAGTGTGTGTACCTGAGGACCCCGCCCTGGGGCCTAGTTTCATGAGTTGGGCCAGGTAGTTCTTTGCTCTCTGCTGTTCCCCTGTATACCTGCCTCTATTTAGCCAGGGGTCCCCCTTCTTAGTAGTCAGTGGCAATCTAGACTAGACTCTAACTGTTGGTGTTAGATGTAGAGGGTCCAATACCCTGGGGTTGGTGCAGAACGGCTCGGGTGGGTCCTGGTATCTTCACACTCAGAGGGGAGACAGATATGACCTTCCGGAGCACAAGTTCCTTCTCCTGGTCATCTGCAGCATCGGTCGGGCCAGGGAGCTGCTAGGCGGTGGACCAGACTGCTTGATGGTGACTGCGGACTGCAGGGGAGTACCTCCTCTACGTTAAGGGTGACTGTAGGTAATTTTCGAAGCGCTGGCAGGCTACCCATGGCTTTGGTAGTCCTCCAGCTTGAGGACGAGTGACTCTGTCACGATTGTTGTGAGAGGGCTGAGGGTGGACAGGGTTTCTCACCAAAAGCCCTCAGTTGTGCTGCAGTTCAGTCCAAGCAGTGCCTCTTCTTCAACCGTCTTTCTTGGGATCAGGGGTGCCCTGAAAATGCTCAATTTATGGGCATTTAAGGGGAGTGACAGGTAGTATCCAATGGTCTACCTACCTTAGGGTGTCAGCCCCTATATGACTACTTCCTGCTGATGCAAACAGTCACTACTGAGTTAATGAACATAGACATTTCTGACAACGATAAGAATGAACAATATAATTATTAAATTGTGATATGCTGCGTGAAGAAATTATTTTAAACTGAGGTTCAAAGGGTCGGTTTGTAAAAGATGAAAAATTAGTTGGCCTTTGTTGAATGAAAATATTAAAATTGAACCGTAGTTTATATTAATTTCTGTCTATTAACCTGCTTGCAATCAAAATGAGCCCACTAGTCATAATGAAATATTGCTCCATGGTGCACAGCTGGTGCACAGAGGGTTAAATTAAGTTGTCTGAAATTTAGCTGAAACCAGGAAAGAAAGGCAAGTGAACATGCACGTGCCCATTCTATTGTAGCTCCAAGTTGTTTAACGATTCACTAGCTTTTCACCTATGTACAGAGCCAGTTCAGTCAGTTCAGCGAGCCCTTTCTAGGAATCGCTCGCTGACCTAGGACGTGACAAATTTGGCCTGCCCTTGCTCGGTTAAGTGAAGAGGCGAATTGTTTGCTCAGCACAGATAGCACAGATAGCAAGTGCGTCATTTGTGTTGGAAAGCAGAAAACACGGGCCTCTGCTGATAGTAGATCAACATTGCATATTGACATTTCAAGATAACCGGCCAAGGCAAGGCTGAAAGTCAGGAGGTGGTGGTTTAAAAATTAACCTGTAGCTGCATGGTCAGATGTGTCGCAAATAATGTAAAATGTGAACGTAGACATATTTCTGAAATGCACCTTGATACTGTAATGTACACATGGACCTAATTCTAGCATGGTCACACCATGATGTAATAGTTAATTAATAACATGCCAAGAGTCTGTGAACGTATATAAAGACTGATTTCTTTCTGTAACACCAGATCACTTTGCACTCCTGCAAATTGTCTCATCTGCAGCTTTATTGGCAATAAAGCCACTCTCTTTTGAAACCTTGAATGTGCCCTTCTTCTTGTCCCTATTAATGAATATTTTTGCTTTAACAGATGGCGCCGTGACTCGACAGGAACTGATGGTCTCTGCAGGGGATAAAGAACTGCTATCTTTGGATTCTTCAGGAGCCTTCCTGTCTCGGTGTATTCTGCGCAGCTACTGAGAGGACTTGTTTCCTGACACGCCCAGATGACAAGGCTCCCGTTGATAAGCCTTTGACAAAAGACACCACCAGCTTCCTTTGAGCCATCAGGTGATTTTGCCACAGCTAAGAAGGGTGCATACAACGGCATACAACTGGTCTGATGATCAGGTAGGCAGTGCTTAACTGCACTGAACTCAATTTTATCAATTGAATAGTGTTTTTCTAAAATACACCAGAAGGTACATACTGAGATTCATTAGGGGTCTCTAGGGGAGGTCTGAGGGCGCCTTTAAGATAGGTGCCTGAGGAGGACTGTCCAACCTGTGAAAGATTATAAGGATCCCAAGGACAGGACAGGGACCGTGGGTGGTCGCCTTTAGACAGAGCATGCTTCTGAAAGACGTCTAAAAAATATAAGTACATGTGCATATTGTTGAAATAGGTCGTACAACTGTATCTTGCAAAAGTACTGAAAAATAGTATAAAAAAGTGTGTAAAGTAGTGTACAATAGTGTATTTTAAGTGCACTTTAAAATAAAAAGGAAATAACAAAATAATAAATTTAGTAACTAAATAAAATTCACTATGCTAAGCAAACTATTTTTGAGCACAGCTAAAGGCCGCAGGGCAGCCTTAGATGTCACTCAACCAACACCTCCTCGTGGCACACCAGCATGGTACGTGTCACGGAAAAAAGGGTACCATACAGCGATTCATCTAGATCAATGGACTCATTATACCAGGAAAAATCCTGATCTACAGTGGCCAGAATATGGAACATTTGACAGAGCTAAAATGCTTTATTTAGAAGATTGTTTAAGGGAACGTGAAAAGAAAGGGAAGAAAGTACATTTATTACAATGGGATGCATTTCATGCATGGCGGTCATACGCCGCTAACAGATGGCCAGGGGAACCTAGGACAACGAAAGGGAAAGCTTTGGCACATGATAGGGAGAAGGCAAAAGAAAGATGTGTAACAAGTTGTAGGGAAAAAGAAATGGAAATAGACAAATGCCTTACAGTTCACAAGCCAATACCAGATGTATACCCCACTCTACCTAATGCTCCCTTAGAACAGGAACATACTGAAGATCCTGTAATAGAGGCATTATTAACAACTCCACCACCATACAGCCCGCAAACAATGCAAACTTCACAAACTTCATCAGCATCACACACACGCACACCACAAGCTACGTCACCAACTAGTAAGACAGTACCTGTACAACTTCAAGATACACCTCTTTCTACCTCTGGTAGACCAGGGTTACGAACAAAAATATCAGAAAAAGAACAGAAAATAATACACGAGTGGGTGATGGAGGTTATGAAAAATGGTACTTCTACATGGCGTAGTGCAAAAAGCCGCTTCCCTACTGATTTCACGCCTGCACTTCAACGCAGTGCTTTGGAAAAGTTGGACAAGAAAAGTTACAACTGGTTTAAAGAATGGGACAAACATTGGCCTGAGGAAGACAGCTACCCCCAACTGGACAGATTGTCCCGTGCTCATAACAGCACAATCTCAGCAGCAATAGAGGATATAGGGGCAACAAGCACAGAAATATTAAATGCTGTCCAGATATTAGCTGAATGGATAGATACACTTCTGATACTAGAACGAAAATGTACTAAACTTAAAAAAAGTAAAGATGAGGAAGCTAGTACTCATTCTCCTACTCACACCATGCCATTAAGAGAAGTACCAGGTAGTCAGGAAGGGAAGCCCACTATTAAAGTGCACACACCATGGTCAAATGTTGAATTACATAGATTTGCACTTCAGTTTCCAGATATTAGACAAGACAGAGAAGAATGGTACAGACAGACAGAAATAATACTAAGAGTTAGCACTCTCACACTGGATGACATAGAACAAATGTTTTCTATAATATTGCCACCAGACATTTGGGGAAAATAAGGAGAGAGGATGATGAATTTTTTAAAATAAAATGGGAAGATATAACTTCAGTAACAAGGAAAGGAGGAGATGATATATCAGATGATATTAGAGACTTACCAGCAAAAATAATGGCTAAAGTAAATACACTGGTACCCAGAAAACAAATAGACTGGTCAAAATTAAATGCATGCATTCAAGACACTGAAGAAACAGTATCTGGGTTTTTCGCTAGAATACAGAAAGTCTTCACAGCTTCAAGTGGTTTAGATACTGAAAAGGAAGCAACACAAAGTGCACTTGTCTCTTGTTTTGTAAATAATTTAAAACCATCAATTAAAAAAGGGATTCTAGAGTACAACCCTACTTGGTCATGCAAACCACTAACAGAAGTTTTACAATTAGCACAGTATTACGAAATGCTAGGTAAAAAGGAGTTGGAAAGTAAAAATAACAAATTAAAAGAGTTAAAAACTAAAGTTTTGATTCAGCAAGCAAATCAGTATAGCGGCAGAGGACAAAGAAGCAGGGGTAGAGGAAGAGGCTGTGGGGGCCCACAAAGGTCATTTTCTACTCCCCCTACACAGCATACCACCACAAATGAACACGCACACACACAAGGATGCTTTAATTGTGGAGGTCAGGATCACTGGAGAGCTCAATGCCCACACCCCGTCAAGCAGTCACAAAGAGGGGGTGGGATGGGAAGATCAAGAGGCCGGGGAAGGAGCATGGGAAGAGCTGGATATCAACAGCAAGGACGTGACTCACAACATGGCCCTACAGAGTATCCCCCCAACACAAATTTCTTTGATAATGAACAAATACCAAAAATGCAGGTGCATCACCCTTATGATGGAATATATCAGGAAGGGCCCCAAGGGGAATGGGACTATTATGCACAATAGGGGGGCCCGAGAGAGTTAATACAGAGGATGGTAATCCCTGTAGATCCCACTGGACCATATGTGAGGGGTAAGATTGAAGGTACACCTGTAGAATTACTAATAGATACAGGGGCCACCAATTCCTCCTTGACCAAGAAAAAGTTTCCAGATGTTCCTCTCTCGGGAAAAATAAATAAGTCAGTGGGATTCACCAACATACTTGTAACAAACCCAATTTCAGCACCCTTGAAATACAGTATAGGCCCAATTCAGGACACGCATTCATTCCTTATATCAGACAAATGTGCATTTAATTTGTTGGGATTGGATTTGCTAAAAAAGATGAATGCCACTATTACGTGCACTGCAGACGGAGTTTTCCTGGAAGTAGATGGACCAATGACAGAGGAAATGGGCAACTGTTTCCTATCAATAGTAATACAAAATATTGCCGCACAAATAATGGATCAGATAGATTCAAGGATATGAGCAAAACACAAAAATGACACAGGGAAAATGAACATCACACCTGTAACAATTACAGTCAAAAAGAATGTAAAATTACCAAGAATACCACAGTACAAAATTGCTCCAGAGGGTCTAAAGGGATTGCAGGATATAATAGCTGACTTACTAAAAGAAGGGATTGTTAAAGAAATATCAGGCAGTCCTTGTAACAGCCCTATTCTTCCGGTCTTAAAAAAGAGCGATGGAAATACTAATGAAAAAAGCTACAGATTCATAGTTGATCTAAGAAAAATTAATAAAATAGTGGTGCCACAGTTCCCGGTCGTCCCAAATGTAGTATCAATATTGTCAACACTGTCACCAGAAATGGCATATTTTTCTGTGGTGGATTTGAAGAATGCCTTCTTCTCCATTCCAGTAGATGAAGGTAGCATGTACCTCTTTTCATTCTCTATAGGCGGGAGAACGTTCTGCTTCTGTAGGGTCCCTCAAGGGTTCACAGAAAGCCCGAGCATTTACAACCAGGCCTTAAAGAGAGAACTAGACACATTCAATTTATCACCTAACTCTGTGCTAATTCAATATATAGACGACCTGCTGCTTGGTAGCATCTCTGAGGCACAATGTACAACTGACACCATTAATTTGTTAAATTTCTTAGCTGAACGTGGTCACAAAGTTTCACCAGAAAAGATTCAATTTGTTCAACAGGAAGTATCCTACCTAGGACACATCCTGTCGAAAGGGCAGAGAAGATTGGATGATAAGCGCATTAAATTGATTCTACAGACACCAGTGCCACGCACCCAAAAACAGGTGCGAGCCTTTTTAGGCATGGCCAGTTATTGTCGACATTGGATTGCTAACTTCTCCTTGATTTCAAAACCCTTATTGGCCCTGACCCACAAGGACACGCCCAAACCCCTTCAGTGGTTGCCAGAACATGAACAAAGCTTCCTTGCCATTCGGCAAGCTCTCTGCTCTGCTCCTGCTTTAGGCCTACCAGACTATTCTAAGTCTTTCCAACTCTATGTTCATGAGTCTGACGGGAGTGCTCTTGGGGTTCTATGCCAGCAGTTTGGTGACCACAAAAGACCATGCGCATATTTCTCTGCCACCTTGGATACTGTAGCCAAGGCTTTACCTTCCTGTATACGTTCTGTTGCAGCAACTGCCTTAGCACTACAACGTGCAGAAAGTATAATAATGGGACATGAAGTTGATGTCTATGTTCCACATGCCGTAGAGCTGATACTAAATAAGACACGTACGCAGCACCTCACAAATGCCAGGCTCACACAGTATGAGATCTGTTTATTTGCAGCACATGTGACACTTCACAAATGCAATGTGCTTAACCCTGCCACTCTGTTACCTATCCCCACTGATGATCTAGTGGACTCAGACCATGATTGTATTTTGTTAACTGAGGAGCAAACAAAAGGGAGAATTGACATGACTGATATACCCTATGCAGATGCAGAGGGAGAATTGTGGGTGGATGGTTCCTGCCTTAGAACAGAGGATGGAAATACATCAGCAGCCTATGCAGTTGTAACAAATAAAACTGTAGTTGAGTCCTGTAAGATACCTGAGTTGTCTGTACAAGCAGCAGAACTTGTGGCACTCACACGAGCTTGTGAATTATCTGAAGGAAGGTGTGTTAACATATATACAGACAGCCAATATGCCTTTAATGTGGCACATTCCTTTGGAAGACTCTGGAAGGAAATAGGTTTCATTACCTCACAAGGCACAAAGATACAGCACGGAGTGCTTATCACCAAATTACTTAACTCCCTGGCACTTCCAAAGAAATTGACCATAGTTAAATGCAGCGCTCACAAAAAGGTTACAGACAAGGTAGGCCAGGGAAATGCATTTGCTGACATAACAGCAAAACAGACAGCAAGAAATAATTCAGCACTAGTACTAACGGTCCAAGAATTACCTGATGAAGTGAAGTCACTAGATCTAACAAGTGAAGGTATAAGACTAATGCAACAACAACAAGGAGCAACAGCAGAAGAACAGATGGGTTGGTCAAAGGACGGGTCATTTGTTCAAGGATGTTGGATGAATGACGCCAAGGATAAATATATGTTACCAGACAGGATGGTCTACTCTATGTGTTTGGCCATGCATGGCCCGGCACATATATGCAGGGATGCGATTGTAAATTGCATGGACAAATTCTGGGTGAACAAGAACATAAGAAAAATAGCACAGGAGATATGCCAAACATGTATGATATGTGCACAGTACAATGTGGGTAAGACTGCTCCAGTACCCAAAGGCCACTTTCAGAAACCAACAATGCCATTTGAAGCCCTGCAAATAGACTATGTGGAGATGCCCCCTACAAATAAATATAGGTATATCCTGGTGGTGGTGTGCATGTATTCAAAATGGATAGAGGCATATCCGGTGAAACGCAATGATGCCATCTCAACAGCCAAGTGCCTGATAAAGGAGCTGATCCCACGTTTTGGGGTCCCAAAAACAACATTTTCAGACAATGGCAGTCACTTCTGTAATGAACTAATAAAGCTTACATGCAAAGCCTTGGGAATACAGCAGAAGCTACACTGCGCCTACCATCCAGAGGCCGCTGGAACAGTGGAAAGAAAAAATGGCGTGCTCAAAGCCAAAATAGCAAAAATATGTGCTGACACAAAATTGACCTGGATGGATGCTTTACCTATTGCCCTAATGAGCATGAGGAGCACACCAGATGCCAAGACCAAACTCAGTGCACACGAAATAGTCACTGGGTTGCCAATGGTAGCTTGGGGAGTTCCAGACAAAAATGCTCTGCCTATGATGACGAATGAACTGTTGAATGATTACTGCATGTCACTTACATGTACTCTTGCTTCTATCAACCAGCACGTGAAGGGAGCCCTTCCAGAGCCGCTGCAGGTCGAGGGGCACAAGTTCAAGCCCGGTGACTGGGTGCTCATCAAAGCATTCCAGAGGTCCAACTGTCTCCAAGCTCGCTGGAAAGGACCGCAGCAGGTACTGCTCGCTACAAAGACAGCAGTGAAGTGCACCAACAACAAATCTTGGATTCACGCCAGCCACGTCAAGAGGGCACCTCCTGAGACTGCATCCAGCCAAGACCCAGGTCAGCAGCACATGCCAACACCAGAACTGATCAAAGAAGAAAAAAGGTACAATTTGAGGTCTACAAAGAAGAAGGAGATGACATGTCAGTAATTCTGGTACCAGATCTTCTGCAGGAAATAGATGAAGTACTACTATTAGATATTATCCTAACAGATATTTTGACAACAATGTTTGACCTTGAGAATAGCAGTGAAGAAGACAACGAAGACGCACTCAGTTACCTTGAGGAAGTATTTAATCAGCTAGAATACCAACTAATGCAAGATTTAAATAGTATAGCATTACAAGAAGCCTTGAATAGAGTACTTGCTGACTGAGAAAAATAAACTAGGGTATATTGCACACTACCACCAGGAATAACAGCCTGTCTGCATAACAGGAAGAGACTACAACAATTGATCAGGGAAGTTCCTAGTAAAAAGTGGGCCAGTACAATGTTGAGTAGATGAACTGATCCAGGAGGTATTTGCGAGTCCTCCTGTAACTGCATAGTGCCCGTGCCACTGCAGCAATTAGTAGATGAACTGATCCAGAAGGTATTTTCGGGTGCTTCTGTCACTGCGAGCACCCGTGCTGCTGCAGCAACCAGCAAAGGACTTGAACGGATCCAGAAGGAATTTGCGGGTCCTTCTGTCACTGCGAGCACCCGTGCTGCTGCAGCAACCAGCAAGGGACTTTTTCCAGATCATCAGGACAGCCAGCTTCAGAAAGATACATTTGGGGTGAGGTATAGTGGACACTCCTGTAAAAGTAAAAGTGGCTGCACTAACAATTGATATTCATGATCAAAGGGTCGTGTCTTACAGGAATTACATGCATATCTTTGGGAGGAGAGAAGTACCAAAAAATACTCAGAGACCATCTTAAATATTAACGAATAGCTGTTCGCAATATATTTTATACTACAGCCTCACCTTATATGTGTTTATGCTTTTTGTGTGTTTAGCTTATATTATAGTAAAGATTCATAGTGATAATTTACAACATAGTGTCATCAATAGCACTACATCCAATTAAAGAAAGTATAAGAATAGATAGATATGGATAGGGAAAATACAGTTCTAAAAATGAAGAAAAAATGGTACAAGTCTAAAATGTGCATATTTGGGGTGATATTCTGTCTGTTATTATTAGCAGTAATTACTGTATATCTATTAGATGTGTTTTATCCCATGGAAAAGTTGATCCCAACACCAACAACACCTGCTACAATACCTGCATACACTTTGTCACCTGAAGAAATAGCCCACAGAGAAGATATGCACCACAATTCCTTTGTGACTTTGATGCATCATACCAATAAGATATTAACAAGGGGAGATTGCTGGATATGTTTGCAATTCCCAGCTTCTGTAGACCAAAGTTTGCCCCTGGTTCAAGTCCCACTACCGTTTGCAGCATCCTGTTATGCCATTTACATAACAATAGTAAAAATAGAACTGATAGCTGTTTTGCAGAACTTAAAGAAAAGTACTGCTGGTGCAGGGACAACTATGGCCTACCTGCAGGAACATTATATAACAAATGTATGGCAGATATTCTGACACTAGGGAACTGCACGGAAGTGATAGAACAAAATGCAACATTTCCCCTGTCTGACATCTTTACTCCGCTCTTTCCAAATAAGAATACAAGCATTAAGATAGTAGGCCCATCAAAAGAGGCAAATTAGAATATACTATTTTTGAAGTTAAAATTAAGAAAACACAACGCAATAGGGAGTATATGTATTAAGAGTAATGGGACCTATCAGGTGGGCAATAGTACAAATTGTAACATGACATTTGAAATGACGGCCGGAAATATTAGCATTCCACTCTACGTAGGTGACTCAATTTATTTCATTTGTGGAGAAAAGGCTTATACATGGCTTCCAACAAATTGGGGTGGTTGTTGTCACCTAGGTTTTGTATTACCTGCTATAGCAATAAAAGACACAAAAGAAGTACGAAGGGACATGCAAAGACATGCACCACGGCGAGGCAGGAGAAGTGTGGATGTGGATCAAAGAGATACAGCATCACAGATAGCGGGTGACATATTTAAAGGAGTGATACCATGGATTGGTCCTGCTATCAACTCCAGGGATATACGTAGATTATCCAGGCTACTAGAAGCAACAATAAATGAAACAACAAGTATACTTGAAAATATTACAGTAGAGCTTCAAGCTGTGAGATTAGTTTCGTTACAAAATAGAATGATTCTCGACATGATGCTAGCAGAAAGGGGAGGAGTCTGTGCAATTATAGGGGCGTCCTGTTGCACCTATGTCCCGGACTCCTCTGTTACTGTCAGGGAAGCAATAAAAAGATTGCATCATATAGGTGTAGAAGCACATCAGGATTCTGGTACATGGGATATAGGAGGTTCACTTTGGAGTTGGTTGAGCGCATTGGGTTGGAAGATAGGAATGGTGTTCATAACAATTTTCCTACTAATAATAGGCTGTTGTCTATTAGTTAATTGCCTGCCAATGTGCTGTCAACTATTGGGACAGCTGACAAAATGCCAAGTGAGGAAATTAAAGGAAAAAGAAAGAATGCTGATGCAAACAGTCACTACTGAGTTAATGAACATAGACATTTCTGACAATGATAAGAATGAACAATATAATTATTAAATTGTGATATGCTGCGTGATGAAATTATTTTAAATTGAGGTTCAAAGGGTCGGTTTGTAAAAGATGAAAAATTAGTTGGCCTTTATTGAACGAAAATATTAAAATTGAACCGTAGTTTATATTAATTTCTGTCTATTAACCTGCTTGCAATCAAAATGAGCCCACTAGTCATAATGAAATATTGCTCCATGGTGCACAGCTGGTGCACAGAGGGTTAAATTAAGTTGTCTGAAATTTAGCTGAAACCAGGAAAGAAAGGCAAGTGAACATGCACGTGCCCATTCTGTTGTAGCTCCAAGTTGTTTAATGATTCACTAGCTTTTCACCTATGTACAGAGCCAGTTCAGTCAGTTCAGCGAGCCCTTTCTAGGAATCGCTCGCTGACCTAGGACGTGACAAATTTGGCCTGCCCTTGCTCGGTTAAGTGAAGAGGCGAATTGTTTGCTCAGCACAGATAGCACAGATAGCAAGTACGTCATTTGTGTTAGAAAGCAGAAAACACGGGCCTCTGCTGATAGTAGACCAACATTGCATATTGACATTTCAAGATAACCGGCCAAGGCAAGGCTGAAAGTCAGGAGGTGGTGGTTTAAAGATTAACCTGTAGCTGAATGGTCAGATGCGTCGCAAATAATGTAAAATGTGAACGTAGACATTTTCTGAAATGCACCTTGATACTGTAATGTACACGTGGACCTAATTCTAGCATGGTCACACCATGATGTAATAGTTAATTCATAACATGCCAAGAGTCTGTGAACGTATATAAAGACTGATTTCTTTCTGTAACACCAGACCACTTTGCACTCCTGCAAATTGTCTCAGCTGCAGCTTTATTGGCAATAAAGCCACTTTCTTTTGAAACCTTGAATGTGCCCTTCTTCTTGTCCCTATTAATGAATATTTTTGCTTTAACAGTTTTTGAATGCTGACACTTGTGCCACTCTTCTTGCTCCTGTTTTTTTTACCCTTTTTTCCCTTCTCTGGTGTCATAGATATCTTTCTTGTTACTGTGTTGAACGTAAGTGTAGATGTGACAGATTTTTGAGTAAAATTTGTTGCCTTATGTTACTGACTATGAGCCATGTTTAATGTGCTATTTCAGTTGTCATTTCTACTGTTCTTCATTATACTATGGTGTTCCCGGAGCATATGAAGCATGCATCTTATCATGAGGTATATATCTCATTGCTTGAAAAAAGTCTAGTCATTACCTTGAAAATGTGTATTTATTTTTTCATATTCATATTTACAGGTATCTTGTCCCTCCCTCCATTTTTGGTTCCTTTTTCACCCTGATGAAGGTGTAGCCCCGGCTGGGGCAACACACCGAAACGCGCGTTGATGTTGTTCGTGAGGGGGAAGCTGAACTAAATCTACCCCTACCCCCATAACCATAATGATTTGTACCATTCTGTTTCAGGACCATCTTGTGGCATTTCTTTATTTCTTTTATCTTTGAATGTGTTGTGAATTGTGTGATTGAGCTATGGGTATGCGTGACGATTCTTGGGAATATGTGAAGGATTGAATGTGCCGTATAAAACAGGAGTGTGGGACTTGATATATTGAAGTATTTTGTTATTGATGTCTGATGCATTGTTTAGTATTATGCTAAGCATCCAACTTGTTTGAAATAAGTGTTAAAAATTAATGAAATAATAATGTTTTGTATAAATTGGTGTGAGTGACTCTGTCTGCACTTGATTTGCTCTAGCGACAGTGTGTGTACCTAAGGACCCCACCCTGGGGCCTAGTTTCATGAGTTGGGCCAGGTAGTTCTTTTGCTCTCTGCTGTTCCCCTGTATACCTGCCTCTATTTAGCCAGGGGTCCCCCTTCTTAGTAGTCAGTGGCAATCTAGACTAGACTCTAACTGTTGGTGTTAGATGTAGAGGGTCCAATACCCTGGGGTTGGTGAAGAATGGCTAGGGTGGGTCCTGGTATCTTCACACTCAGAGGGGAGACAGATATGACCTTCCGGAGCACAAGTTCCTTCTCCTGGTCATCTGCAGCATCGGTCGGGCCAGGGAGCTGCTAGGCGGTGGACCAGACTGCTTGATGGTGACTGCGGACTGCAGGGGAGTACCTCCTCTACGTTAAGGGTGACTGTAGGTAATTTTCGAAGCGCTGGCAGGCTACCCATGGCTTTGGTAGTTCTCCAGCTTGAGGACGAGTGACTCTGTCACAATTGTTGTGAGAGGGCTGAGGGTGGACAGGGTTTCTCACCAAAAGCCCTCAGTTGCGCTGCAGTTCAGTCCAGGCAGTGCCTCTTCTTCAACCGTATTTCTTGGGATCAGGGGTGCCACGAAAATGCTCAATTTATGGGCATTTAAGGGGAGTGACAGGTAGTATCCAATGGTCTACCTACCTTAGGTGTCAGCCCCTATATGACTACTTCCTATGGGAAGTAGGCATAGCCCTGAACCTAGAATGCTACACATCAGCTGACCCGGCCTAGGGGTGGTTCTGGCTGCATGTGTGCACACCTCCTAATCTTACTAATCTTACGGTCTGTATTGTCACAGAAAGTTGGAGAAGGATGGGGGGGCATCTCCACTTTCAGGAAAGGCCTCTGTCCCTTATCAAAGGCAGCATGGCCTTTGAAGCTTCCTGCCCTTGAATTCACATACTGCGGGGAGGAGCTGTGAACACCGCCACCCTGAGTAGGCTTTGTTCCTGGTCTCTGAGAGTGAAGGCTCTCACCGCAGGAGGTCATAAACCTGTCTATGGGGGTTGGTTGATCAAGACTGGTCAGTCAGCACACCAATAGTAGGAAGGTTTTCAGGGGGCACCTCAAAGGTGCCCTCTGGGTACATTGTTTAATAAATCTGCCACTGGCATCAGTGTGGGTTTATCAAGATGAGGTGTTTGGTACCAAAAACCTTTGGGTACAGAGAAGGCATCATGTAGCTGGGGACCTCATAATCACAAGTGTCCAGCCCACTTACTTGTCATCGCTTTCATGTGTACTTGTAATATTTAAGGATCTGCTTAGATATCAGAAGTGGTACAAAAGGGGGTGGTGATGGACGGAGCATCTGAACCAATCAAACACTCACACCCAGTCAACAGATCTGGGTTTAATCCATCACCGTTCTTTAGCCCACTCTGCCACCCCAGTTCAGACATGGCCATATGCAAATCAGTCTGACCCTGTGCCTCATGGGAACAGTCCAGCCTGAACTGCCAAGCCATGCCTTCCCTGGACCGGATTCAAGCTTCCTAGGACCGGTTTCTGGCATTACAACCGTCTTGAGCCAGGCTTGCTTGAATCCAGTGACAAAGTGAGCAAGGGACTCACGTCTGAGCATACCCTGCCAACTTATGGCGAACAAAGCGGTACAAAAGGGGGTGGTGAAGATATCAGAAGGGCACATTCACTCATGCAGATATGCCCACACATTGGTATAGTGCACCATGCCTTATGACTGTAAGGCCTGCTGTACGGGTCACTTACCTATACCACATGTAGTGTTTTGCTGGCATGGCACACAGGGATGTGTGCCATGTTGACTCTACATTTTTATCTGCACCAAGACATGCAGGCCGCAAAGGCATTTTGCATGAGCTTGGTGAGGACCCTTTAGAGTGGTAAAATGTGTGATGCAGCCCTTAGGGACCTTCTTTAGTCCCAAGACCCTATGTACCAGAGGTACCACTTGCTAGGGTCTTACAGGAATCCTAAAGGGTGCCAATTGTGGAACAATGGTACAATTTAGGGAAAGAACACTGGTACTGGGGACCTGGTTAGCAGGAACCCAGTACACATTATGTCAAAGTTGCATGATATAATAGTCAAAAAGTGACGGGGTACTGCAACAAAACGCCAGTTTTCTACTAGTACCCTCACACTCACTCTTCAGTTCACTTCTGGACCTGCAGACTGCCCTGCTGCCTGAGGTCTGCTGTGTACTTCAGAGGACTACCCTGCTCATCAAGAGGACTGCCTAAATGTCTGAAGCCCTCCCTGTACCCTCATTCTGCCCTGTGCTTCTTGAGGCCTGCTTTTCTGGTGAAACCCGAGGCCACCAGAGTGTCTCCAAGGGCTAGTTTGCTGGCCTCCTGTCTAGAGCTACAGCGACACAAAATACTCCAAGAACATCAAGTGCAACTTGATCCAGCCTGAAGTGAGTCCTCCTCCTCACATGGTGCCCCCCAGTCCTGGACCCTTGGAAGCGGTGATAAAGGTGCCCATCTAGCCTAAATCCCAAACTTGGGACTTTTTTGCAAAAATGTGTTCTAAAAACTGAGAGGAAACCAGCATTTATCTACTTGGGGATCCACCCAAGATGCATTGCTGGTTGGTCTGACTGTCATGTTCCTTCAGGGTAGGTCTTCCTGTGTGAATGCGGGAGGGTCTGCTGCTCTGAACCACATGCGAAAATTGGAACAACCGACTTCCGTTTCAGAGGAGTTAGCGGTCTAGCTACACTCCCGATACTGCCTGTAACGTCAAGCGCTTTCGGAGGAAACAGCATTTGAACCGCAGTTTCCGCCCGATCGGCGCTGCGGATTCCGTTAATTCAGCTGTCGTCAGCCTTAGATAAGGTATCCCTAACCGTTCTGATGCTACGCTTGCCAGGCCGTTTTGTTTTGCCTCTTCGTGCTATTGTGCGTTCAGATATGCCTACTTTGCTGCCAGCGCCAATGCGCTAAACTTCAGCCCGGCTAAACTGCTTTGCCGCGCTGATGTTTGTGATTCCTTTTTCCTTGCCTCGCGCTTGGAGCGCTAAGACTTTGTTGTCAAGTTAATGATTCAAGTCAAGTCAAGTCTAAATTTATATAGCGTGCTACATACCCATAGGGTCTCAAGGCGCTTGAAGAAGGGGGTGGGGAGTTACTTGTCGAATATCCAAGTTTTAAGTTGCTTTCTGAATGCTAGGTGGTTCTGAGTAAGGCGGAGGTGAGTGGGAAGAGAGTTCCAGGTTTTAGCTGCCAGGTAGGAGAAGGATCTACCTCCCATGGTGGCTTTGTTGATGCGAGGTACAGTGGCAAGGGCTTGGTTGGAGGATCGTAGCTGACGGGAGGGGGTGTAGAAAGACAGTCGTGTGTTGAGGCATTCGGGTCCAAGTTCGTAAAGTGCTTTGTGTGCGTGGGTTAAGAGGCGGAAAGTAATCCTCTTATTTACGGGGAGCCAGTGGAGGTTTTTCAGGTGACCAGAGATGTGTTCTTTACGCGGGATGTCTAGTATGAGCCTGGCTGAAGCGTTCTGGATGCGTTGGAGTTTTTTCTGGAGTTTTGCGGAGGTGCCGGCGTATAGGGTGTTTCCATAGTCCAGGCGGCTCGTGACCAGTGTGTGGGTGACCGTTTTTCTAGTTTCGGTGGGGATCCAGTGAAATGTTTTTTTGAGCATGCGAAGAATGTTGAAGCAAGATGATGAGACGGCGTTGACTTGTCTGGTCATCGAGAGTGAGGAGTCAAGGATGACGCCCAGGTTCCGTGCGTGGTCCGTCGGGATGGGTGCTTTTCCAAGGGCCTCTGGCCACCAAGAGTCATCCCAGGCGGAGGGGGAGGTGCCTAAGATGAGGACTTCTGTTTTGTCTGAGTTAAGTTTCAGACTGCTGTGCTTCATCCACTCGGCAACTTCTTTCATACCTTCGTGTAAGTTGTTTTTGGCGGTGTTAGGGTCTTTGGTGAGTGAGAGGATCAGTTGAGTGTCGTCAGCGTAGGGGATGATGTTGAGGTTGTGTTGGCGAGCGATAGTTGCAAGGGGGCTCATGTACACGTTGAAGAGGGTGGGGCTGAGTGACGATCCTTGCGGCACGCCGCAGATGACTTCCGAGGCCTCTGACTTGAATGGAGGGAGCCGGACTCTCTGAGTTCTTCCGGTGAGGAACGAGGTGATCCATTCCAGTGCTTTTCCTTGGATTCCGATGTTTCTGAGGCGCTGTAGCAGGGTGCTATGGCAGACTGTGTCGAAGGCTGCGGAGAGGTCAAGGAGGATGAGGGCGACTGTGTCTCCATTGTCCAATAGAGTTCGGATGTCGTCAGTTGCAGCGATGAGTGCGGTCTCAGTGCTGTGTTTGGCTCGGAATCCGGACTGTGAGGGGTCGAGGGATTTGTTGCTTTCGAGGAAGGTGGCAAGCTGGTTGTTGACAGCTTTCTCGATGACTTTGGCCGGGAAAGGAAGAAGCGAGATGGGGCGGTAGTTTTTGAGTTCGGTGGGGTCCGCTGTGGGTTTTTTCAGAAGGGCGCTGAGTTCTGCGTGTTTCCAGCTTTCCGGGAAGGTGGCGGTGTTGAGGGAGCAGTTGATGACATCTCGGAGGTGTGGAGCTATGATGGAGTCTACTTTGTTGAAGATGTGGTGAGGGCATGGGTCAGTTGGGGATGGAGTTCATCAGGCGGATGGTGTCCTCAGTGGAGATTGGGTTCCAGTCGTTAAGGATGTTCAAGGGGGGTGAAGGTCCTGCAGTAGGTTGAGTGGGTTGGTCTCCGGGTCGGTTGTCGAAGCTGTTGTGGATGTCTGCGATTTTGTTGTGGAAGAACGAAGCTAGGGAGTCGCAGAGGGCTTGAGAGGGGGTGATGTCGTTGGAGTTGGCTGATGGGTTGGTAAATTCTTTGACGATGTTGAATAATTCCTTGCTGTTGTGGGCGTTGTTATCTAGTCGGTCTTTGAAAGCGGCTTTCTTGGCAGACCGGATTAGTTGGTGGTGTATGCGGGTGGCGTTTTTGAAGGCGTCCTTGGTGCTGGTGTTTGGGTCTTTTTTCCAGGCCTTCTCGAGGGAGCGACAGAGTTTCTTGGATTTCTTAAGATCATTGTTGAACCAGGGGGCGTGTTTGCTGCCTAGTTTGATTTGACGTTTTATTAATGGTGCTAGGATGTCGGCGCTGTTGGATAGCCATTGGGTGAAGTTAATGGCTGCTTGGTCAGGGTTTGAAGAGTGGACAGGAGGATATAGAAGGAGCGATGAGGAGATCTGGTCGATGGTGAGTTTGTTCCAATTTCTACGCAGGGTGGGTTGAGGGTGGTTGTGGATTGTGGTCTTATTGTAGGTAAAGTGAACGCATCTGTGGTCCGTCCAGTGAGGAGCTGTGGTGTGGCTGAATGAGACATGTTTGCTGGAGGTGAAGATAAGGTCAAGTGTGTGACCTGCAATGTGGGTGGGGGAAGTGACAAGTTATTTGAGTCCGAGGTTGGCGAGGTTGTCCAAAAGGGTGGTGGCGCTGTTGTCCTTGTTCTTTTCCAGGTGAAAATTGAGGTCTCCCAATAGGATGTAGTCCTCGGAGGGGAGGGGAGGGCGTGAGCCATGAGCTGGAAGCCCTCATACTTGATTGTGCAGTACCAAATCACACTGGAGCGCTTGTTGATTTCTGGGGGGAACCGCGCTGGAGCGCTATTGCTTTATTTTTGCCTTGCCCCGCGCTGGAGCACTAACACTTTGTTTGTGCCATAACAAACTGCTCTGGAGCGCTATTCCTTGTTTTCCTGGTGTCTTTCTAAACAGGTAAATACCATTTTCGCATGTGCATGAGAAGTAAGAGCAGGGGGTGGAATTGTGTGTTTGTGTTCCTACTAAAAGGGGGTGTTCTTTCTCTTCTCAGTTTTCCGGTGCACACGGATAGTCCCCAAACAGAGGAAGGTTCCTTAACTGGGCTGCTAGAATACCACAGCATTCTCTGGCTTCCTTGCCCCTGCCCATCGCCATCCTAGCCTGTTTGTAGCCAGATTGGGGTAAGGTGGGTCTGGTGGTGGTAGCTCATATCGTCTCTGCGAGATTACTGCACAGGTCAAAGGTAAGACTTGAGGGATCCTTGACAGAATCCGAAGCCCAAGTGTTAGATCTTGCCCGGGTGACATGAGCGATCCCAAAATCACCCTGCATGACATAGCTGCCTTGATCGCCTGCATCCAGGCAGAAAACCTTAGCCTATGCCAGGACATGGCTGTCCTTCAAGGACAGATGGCTGTTGACGCTGCCAACCCTTGGGGTAGGCCTTCCCCTTCCAAAGTCAGACAGGAAGGGTTAATACGTCTACCTACATTTACCTTTGATTGCGCTTCCACCCCTGCTAACCCAGATAACACCATCCAAGTCATAGCACCACACCCTGTCCAGTTGGCACCATCCGAACACTTTTATGGCAAAAGTACCAAGTACAGTGTCTTCCTTCACCAATGCCATCTGCACTTCATGGCTCAAGCAGCTGCCTTTCCTGACGATGCAGCCAGGTAGCCTTTATACTCTCCTTTATGGGGGGCGATGCCGCCCAGTGGTCCATCTCCTTGGTCAAGAACGACGACCCTATGCTGTATAATCTACCAGTATCGCCACACCTTTGTACAAGCCGGAGACAATGAACTACTCAATCTGAGCCAAGGTAACACAGACCTGCTCCATTACATTACCATCTTCAGCAGACTAGTCATTGAAGCACATTGGCCCGAGTCCAAGAAGGTGTCTGTGTTTTACAGGGGGTTGCGTGATGAACTTAAAGACTTTAAAGGACAGATGCCCGAACCACCGGATGAGATAGGAGCGTTCATAGATCTTGTAGTCAAGGTGAATTACAGATTACAGGAACAGAAGACCGAGAAGGTCAAAGGAAGTGACAACCAGTTCTTAGCGTACAAGGAAAAAAACAAAGAAGAACCAGTGCCCTTAAACGATGCACCGGAACCTATGCAAATAGGCGGAGTCCAGGGGCCTCTTACCATGGAAGAGAGAGAGAAAAGAAGAAAACTGAATCAATGTTCATACTGTGGTAAAAGTGGTGACTTCGAGAGGGAATGCCCAGTGAAACCTGCCCGAGCAAGAGGCAGGAGACCTTTTGTACTACCCATATCCAGATGTGCCAAGTCGGGAAACCAAGAAACCCAGTAGACAAAGGGGTTAAACTACTGGGTTGTTCATCCGATGAGACCGCGACCCCTGCCTTTTTTCAAGGCAATCAACATTTGGGTGTGGAGGTTAACTTACGAGCACAGACTGGTCAGGAATGGCGGGTTACCGCACTTCTGGATTCTGGAGCAACCGGCAACTCCATCGATACCCGTATATGAAGGACCTGTGAATGGTCGCCGTACAAAAAGCCAAACCAGAAACAGTCAAGGAAGTGGATGGTACAGATCTTACCTCCGGCCTCATCCGGTTCCAAACCGAGGATGTCTTGATAACATTTAAATTCCACCACTCAGAAACCATCGCCTTTGATGTCATTGATGCGCCTCAATTTCCTGGGTCTTCCATGGTTAGTGCACCACAACCCATGGATCGATTGGGCGTCTGTAAGTATGTCCTTGGATTTGGCTGTGTGCACATCTTCCTGTTACACAGCTAATGATTCTTAAGGAAACAGAGGATTGCGGGTCCATGCTCTACCCTTGATTGGAACAGGAATGGTAGCCAATGGAACTCTGCCGGATGCCTACCTGGATCTTGCGGCGTTGTTCAACAAGAAATGGGCCAATATCCTTCCTTCTCACCGCTCCTTTGACTGCAGGATAGACCTGATTCCTGGTTCCAAAGTTCCTTGCAGTCGGATATATTCCCTCACAGAAAAGGAAAACGAACACCTCCGCTCCTATCTCGATGAGTACCTGCATAGTGGTTTCATACGTCATTCCAGGTCACCGGTGTCCTCTACTCTTTTCTTTGTGACCAAGAAGGAGGGTGACTTAAGGACCTGCATAGACTTTAGCGCTCTGAATGCCATCACAATAAAAAACATGTACCTGCTACCATTGATATCGAACCTGCTGGACCTGGTAAAGAACGCCGCCATATACACCAAACTGGACTTGTGTGGGACCTACCATCTTGTCAGTGTCCGGAAGGGTGATGAATGGAAGACTGGGTTTCGAACCAAGTTCGGTCTGTTTGAATACCAGGTCCTGCCTTTCGGGCTCTGCAACGCTCCGGTGGCGTTCCAGTACTTCATCGATGAAGTACTCAGAGAATACCTCGACCGATACTGCATCGTGTACATCGATGATATTCTGCTCTTCTCGCAAACCACAACTGAACACTTTCAACACGTCCGGCCATCCTACAGCAATTGTAAACAACATGGTTTGTACTTCAAAGTGTCTTCCATGTCACTGCTGTTGAGTTCTTGGGACACATCATCACCCCTGCAGGCATTCCGATGGACAACAAGAAAGTGGAAGCCATTGTGCAATGGCCATCCCTGACTACAGTGAAGCAAGTCCAGTGGTTCTTGGGGTTTTCTAACTATTACCGTCGTTTCATCACAGGTTTTTCTGGTGTAGTAAGTCCCATCACCAAGCTTCTATGAAAGGGGGTCGAGTTCAGTTGGGATTCCGCAGAAGAACACGCTTTTCTGGACCTTAAGAAGAAGTTTACTATGGCTCCCATACTCATACATCCAGACTCCGAAAAGAAATATTTAGTGGAAGCGGATGCCTCATAAGGCACTCTAGGTGGCATGCTGTCACAGAGAAACGTCAAAACGGGTCTACTACACCATGTGGCCTTTTACTCAAGAAAACTGCAACCGGACGAACGAAACTACACTATATCGGACCAGGAACTGCTGGCCATTAAGACAGCGTTCGAGAAATGGCGCCATTAACTGAAAGACGCTAAACACCCAGTGACCATCTACAAAGACCACAGAAACCTGCAGTTTCTATGCTCAGCCCACGCACTGACTGCCAGACAACTCTGTTGGACCATGTTCTTTAACAAATACAACTTCGTTATTACGTACCGACCTGGCAGGGAGAACGCCATAGCCGACGCATTATCCCACCTGGAAGAGAACGAAGATAACATACCAGCTGCTGAGCCAGATCATATCATTCCTGATAGCTGCTTTCAAGGTGTGGTCTTGTCCTCTGCCTTCCTCACCCAACTACAAGATGACATCAACCAGGTGGATCCTGCTACCCTGGTGGGAGCACACAAAGGAATCACTCTAAGGAACAGCCTAATGTACAAAGAAGACAGATACTACCTACCATGGGTTGCCAACCAACAACAAGCCTCGCACTGGTGTCATGACCATCCCCTGTCCAACCATCCAGGATACCATAAGACCATGGACCTGTTGCAAAGGCACTTCTGGTGGTCTACCATGGAGGCAGACGTACAATCTTACGTAGCCCGTTCTGCAGTCTGTGCACAGGGAAAGAACATGCCGGGAGCCTCTGTAGGTCTGCTGCATTCCATTACGGTTCCTCCCTATCCTTGGCACACCATTTCCATGGATTTCGTGGTGGAATTACCTACTACCAAATTAGACTACACCTCTGTCCTGACCATAGTGGATCACCTCACCAAGATGGCACACTTTGTCCCGCTTTGAAAGCTGCCCTCTGCGACAAAACTGGCAGTGGTTTTTCTGCACGAAGTGGTATGCCTGCCCCGCATACCATCTGTCTTGATCACCAATAGGGGCCCACAGTTCGTGTCTCGTTACTGGAATGAAGTCTGTACAGCTCTGTACATGAACGTCCGCCTTTCGTCGGCTTATCACCCTCAGACCGACGGTCAGGCAGAGAAAACGAATCATACCATGGAACAATACCTGGGCTGCTTGCTGCTGGCGACGGACAAGGAATGGGCAGAAGTACTATGGATGGTGGAATACGCCTATAACAACAATACACATTTGGCTATAGGCATGTCTCCTTTCTATTGCCTCCATGGGAGGCATCTACATACAGTACCCTGGGAGGAGAGTTTGACCTGTTCATTGCCCACCGTTCAGGAGTACCATGCCTTGCTCCGCAATCTCTGGCAGCAAGCCTGTTTTGAGTTAGCTAAGGCCAAAGAGACATACAAACACTGTGCTGACAGACACCGGAAACCGTAACCTGCCTACAAAAAAGGAGACAGAATGTGGCTCTCCTTACGTAATCTCAATGTGCATGGTTCCAAGAAGCTACTGCCCCGTTTCTTAGATCCTTTTCCTATTGAGAAGGTGATTAATCGTGTTTCCATGAAACTCACTCTACCGCCGCACATGAAGGTGCACCCTGTTTTCCATGTCTCCCTCCTGCGTGATGTTCACCCCGACTGTGTCATCTCTTCTCCTGCTCCTATCCTGAGGGATGACCACATGGAGTACGAGGTCGGGGCTATCCTCCATTCCCATCGCACCCAGGGTAGGCTCTTCTATCTGGTGGACTGGAAGGATTATGGTCCAGAGGTGATGTCCTGGGAGCCCTTGTCTCATGTATGAAATGCTCCCCGGTTGGTTTGGGCTTTTCATGTTAGGCATCCCCTTCGCCCATGCCCTGCCACCCATGTTTGAGTCTTGGGTGTTTTTGGGGGGGATTGTGTTTGGTTGAGGGTGCTGTCATGTTCCATCAGGGAAAGTCAGGGTAGGTCTTCCTGTGTGAATGCGGGAGGGTCTGCTGCTCCGCACCACATCAGAAAATCGGAAAACCCGACTTCTGTTTCAGAGGAGTTAGCAGTCTAGCTACACTCCGGATGCTGCCTGTGATTTCAAGCGCTTCCGCGGGGAAACCGCATATGAACCGCGGTTTCCACCTGATCGGCGCTTCGTGGATTCAGCTGTCCTCAGCTTTGGATAAGGTATCCCTTGCCATTCTGACGCTTCACTTGCCAGGCCGTTTTGTTTTGCCTCTTCGCGCTGTTGCGCGTTCAGATAAGCCTACTTTGCTGCCAGCGCCAACGCGCTAATCCTCAGCTCGGCTAAACTGCCTTGCCGCACTGATGTTTGTGATTCCTTTTTCCTTGCCTCGCGCTGAAGCGCTGAGACTTTGTTGTCGAGTTAAGGATCGCGCTGGAGCGCTATTGATTATTTTTGCCTTGCCACGACCTGGAAGCACTCATACTTGATTGTGCAGTACCAAACCACGCAGGAGTGCTTGTTGCTTTCTGGGGGGACCGCCCTGGAGCGCTATTGTTTTTGCTTTGTCATGCAGTGGAATGCTAACACTTTGTTTGTGCACTACCAAACCGTGCTGGAGCGCTTGTTGCTTTCTGGGGGGAACCGCGCGGGAGCACTATTGCATTATTTTTGCCTTGCCACGCGCTTGAGCACTAACACTTTGTTTGTGCAGTAACAAACCGCGCTGGAGCGCTATTCCTTGTTTGCCTGGTGTCTTCCTAAACAGGTAAACACAATTTTTGCATGTACATGAGAAGTAAGAGCAGGGGGGGTGGAATTGTGATTTTGTGTTCCTTCTAAAGGTGCTGTTCTTTCTCTTCTCAGTTTTCTGGTGCACACGGATAGTCCCCAGACAGAGGGGGGTTCCTTAACCGGGCTGCTAGAACACCCCAGCATTCTCTGGCTTCCTTCCCCGTGCCCATCGCCGTCCTAGCCTGTTTGTAGCCAGATTGGTGAAGTGTGGCTCAATGATTAGAGCGGCAGACCCTGATGCAGAGGTCTAGCCCGGGACCAGGGTTCAACTCCCCGCCTCGGCGGGTCTTGGGCTCAAAATTCCACGGACCAGATAATTCTCGCCTTGGTGCCTATTCCAATCATGGAGTCCCACTCTGCAACTCTGGGCAATAGCTTGCTTAATCTCCACAACGGGCCCCTCAACGCTAAGGATGCCTGGCCTCCACCTTGGGGGTGCCCAGGAGTGGACGCCTCACAGGGAAAGCCAGGATGGGTTCCACAGCGGTATTTGTACAAGCGCCTTGAGACCCTTGCGGGTGAGTAGTGCGCTATACAAGTATCAATTTTTTTTACATTTACATTGGGGTAAGGTGGGTCCGGTGGTGGTAGCTCATATAGTCTCTGCGAGATTACTTCACAAGTCAAAGGTAAGAATTGTGGGGTCTTTGACACTGACTTCTCGGTAGTTCCTGATACATTCTTCTCTGCAGCACCAACTCCAGTCCTGTTCAGCTGCTCCTCTCAGGATGTGTATCCGGCCTCTTGGATCTCTCTTTGGATTCGGCCTGCAGCTTTTTTTCACTGGAGATCTTTGACTTTAAAAAAACAGACTATGCCTGAACAAAGAAATCTTCACAGTGACTTCGTCCAACGACTCCCGAACAATGGCACATTCTCCTTGAACACCGCTGGCTGCCTTGCCTGCTGTACTTTACCTTCTCAAACATTTTTCTTAGAAATTTGTTTAGATTGCACTAAAACCTTTAAATATTCATAACTCCAGTTATACGGATGGGAGTTTTGTCAATTTGAATTCAAATAATTTATTAACTTTGATTCTATTTTTTTAAATTGGCAAGGGATATTTCTTCTGTTGTGTTTTCACTTTATTATTGTTTGCGTGCTGTTTAAATACTTTCAACATTGCCTTTAAGTTTATCATGACTGCTTTTGTGACAAGCTACCGGAGCAGCAAACACAAGATTCTGTCTGTTGCTTGAAAAGAGCTCACACTGCCATAAACCAACTACCCCCTTTCTCACTTCAAGATTTCCTGGTATTTAACATTAACATAATTACACTCAGCTTCGTTTTATCAAAGTGTCCATTAACAGTAAAATGATTGCGCACCTTGTTTTTCAGTGCACAAGTGATCCTCAGCATATACATAGCAAACCCTTGTGGCTTTGGACATGATGCTGAGTCCTACACATGCATCCAAAGGTTGAGGGAATTTGATTGCCCCTAACTGGTATGGGACTGCCCCAACCTTGCAGGGATCTATAACATAACTCTAAAAGGCCAGATAAGTTGAAAGTTTCACTGTGGCTGTTTGTCTCCTGCTCAGGCATGCAGGTGTGCACAGTCTGTGTCTCTGTGGCAGATCACTATTTATTCTGTTGTGACACAGTGCTGGCTTATGCATGTCCAAGTGGAAACTGGTGCTTTTTGTTTGGGACGTAGTATGACATTGTTAATTTTTTGGTAAACTCCATGAACAATTATACCAGAGATTCATGGAGCACTAGATGTTTATGCACCTTTTGAGCAGAAGACAAAGGATGCCACAGCATGTAGACCTCTCATGGTGCTATGCATAGGCAGACCTGCCAGCTCAAATGATGGCCCAAAATGTCGACTCTCTTCTCACAGTCACATGGTGAACAGCCAATATCACACGGTGAGAGGGAAAACAAGCTGGAAACCACTGTAACAGTGGATGTTCAACTGGGAGGCTTTGAACTGCTGATGTGCATGAAGGGGTATTAAAATGCCCCAGGATATTGGCACCAGACTCAACAAAGCTTTTTTCTTCTATCTGGAGGAGGGTGCTGAGGGTGTGTGGAGGAAACCGTGCCTCTTAGGTACTTCTCAGTCTTCAGGACCCCGCCCCTTTTCGACTGGTGATATCTCTGTTTTAGTTAGCAGGTATGCACATGGTTTAAAGTGGGCAGACCACTTACAGGACTCTGAATGTTTCTGCTAAAAATGAAACTGTTGCTAGTGCTTTTTCAGTAAAAGCTGCACTTTATCTGTGGAAAGCATTCTTAGCTCTGGCAAAATCCCCTTTGCAGTGCATCCATCTTGTTGAATGTACCCGAGATGATTACACGATAATTCCAAAGTACATGACCCATAAATGGACATGTTTTAGGACACTAAGGGGCTTATTACAATGGCAGTCGGAAACCCTTCGACCTTCTGTCAGAAGCTTTCCAACCACCATCGTCGGTTTTCATTTCCGACCAGCTGATTATTAATCAGCCGTCAGAATTCAAACCGGTTGATCCCTTCGGCTGGCTTCTGACGGGCTCAAGGAGCCCATCAGCCAGTTGGAGGAAGGCCCTAAATCCCAAAGGGCGGTCTTTCCACCCTTGGGATTATGATGCACGGTTTCTGTTAGGGTTGCCATGCCAGCCTTTCCGACATGGAAACCCTGTCAGAAAGCATGCTTGGGGGCCCCTAGCAGGGCCCCCCCTTGTGTGCCCAGCCTCCAGTTGGGAGCCCCCTGTTAATCCCTGCACTCCGTGACAGGCACCTAAAGGTGCCTGCCACAGGGTGCAGGGATTAGCACCACCGCCCTTTTTCCTATGGGGCAAACAGAACATGATGGCTGGATAGGGAAAATACAAATCATTAATAACAGCAACGCAGTCAATATGTACTACGTAACCACAGTCTTATGTACCAAAACAAGTTTATTTTCTTTTTATCTGGTTTTCAAAGTTTCAAAAAACACACGGGCAAACCAAAGACTGTCACGACAGTGAATTCATGGGTACAATATCTACACATATACAAAAATACAAATATACAGTATTTACAAAATGAATAAAGCACAACAAATAAGGACAAATTAAACTGACACACCGAAAGCAAATGAAGTAATTCAGTATTCAAAAATTAATTGCATTTATATACAGTGAAAAATTTGTGCGAGAAGCAAGGGTACAACCAGTCCATGGGGATGTGAAACCAAGGGACAGGCAGGGACAGATGGAATGGGACGCCTGCCTGCCTGACAAGACTGTGGTTCAATGTTGACTGAGAGACTGTGTGTTTACCAGGTCGAGAGAGATTGAATCCTTCGAAACAAGTCCCGGCCCATTGAGACACCGCCCGCCGGCTCCGAATTGGCCTCTGTGTTCAGACGCCCTATTCCGTTTAATCTACTTATTAAGCCTTCAAAAACAATACGGTTACAATGTGAGCCGCTTTCCCTGTCGAGTTTGCACCGCGCGGCGGGCAACATATCAACAAGAATAACGCTCGGATAACCACAGAAACTCGTTTCCATTGTGAATTACCGACACCACGGCATACTCCTTGCCACGTGCAGACTCACTGTTCCCAGTCCCCGTCCTGAAGAGAACCTCCAATAGCCCGGTTCGAAACGCGTTGACACTTCCACCCTGTGGTTACTCAAAAGGGTGCAACTAGGAAAAGACATTATCCACCACTTGGGATCCTAGTTGTGCAACCCAATATAAACATTGAACCACAGTCTTGTCAGGCAGGCAGGCGTCCCATTCCATCTGTCCCCGCCTGTCCCTTGGTTTCACATCCCCATGGACTGGTTGTACCCTTGCTTCTCGCACAAATTTTTCACTGTATATAAATGCAATTAATTTTTGAATACTGAATTACTTCATTTGCTTTCGGTGTGTCAGTTTAATTTGTCCTTATTTGTTGTGCTTTATTCATTTTGTAAATCCTTTATATTTGTATTTTTGTATATGTGTAGATATTGTACCCATGAATTCACTGTCGTGACAGTCTTTGGTTTGCCCGTGTGTTTTTTGAAACTTTGAAAACCAGATAAAAAGAAAATAAATTTGTTTTGGTACATAAGACTGTGGTTACGTAGTGCATATTGACTGCGTTGCTGTTATTAATGATTTGTATTTTCCATATCCAGCCATCATGTTCTGTTTACTCTGTTGTTGAGATCCGGGCTGGGTAGATGTAGGATCCAAAACCGTCTTTGTTTCACACTTTTTCCTATGGGAGCATGTACTATGGCCGCTTTACAGCTGTAACACATGCTCCCATACAGAAATGTCGCATCCAAATTAGGTGGTCGGGACCACCGACCCGAGGTCAGTCGGTCTAGTTCACAAGATGGTGTCAGGAAGAAGGAATTCTGCCCGACATTGTAATCAACCCCGTACTGTTTTTTGATTGGTGCAGCTGCCTAACCACATTTGTGACCAAACAGCGTTTTCTTAATATGCAGCACACTCTATTGCTATGGAAAGAGTGGCAAAATCAGCTTCTGAAGCAGTGCTCTCTCAACCAACATTGGAAACTAAAGCTCTCAGTTTACTAGTTAAATAAGCTAACTGGTTTCGGTGTTACCCTGGAAATAGCAGAATTACGTTCTTTCCTGCTCACTTGGAATTGAAGTTTTCAACATTCGTGCAAGACACTCTAACTTGTTCCAATGTATCCAAGAAAAAATCAAAGCAAAGTTCCTCACTGGGAACAAAAGGCTTTTATCAGTTATCTTTCAATGCACAAGCAAAAATGTGTCTTTTTAGGTCTGGTCTTCAGACAGTTCTAGCTACGGTCACCTGCATTTAGGATTCACATATATTAATAAATGAAAATATGCATATATGTATGTGTATAGAGTTGATGTGTATTAGCCATCAGCATCCTTTGGTCTATATGAGCTTTATTAACATTTGCATCTGTCCACGACAGGATGTAGTGAATGTTAATGGGCCAACAAACTTCAACGATTGGCTATGTTGCGCTTTGAGTAATGGCATTCTGCCTGAAGAAGTGCCTACTGGCCTAAAAGAATAGTGTGTTTCAAACCCATGATTGTTTCATTGTCCGCGTTGCCTGTGATGAAGTGGAAACCGCATTTCAATTGTAGGGGTGCATTATAATCACATATGTAGAGCGCATCCGCATATAATCCTTTGTTGTATTAACATAAAATGTTAGGATCATGAAATGTAATAAAATGAATCGTGATGTGTATTAGGCTGTTGAATGGTATTTTGAAGAAATTAACATAGAAAGTGAGTATAACTAGCAAAAATCATCAATGTGAAGTACTTGTATTGTGCAACTGACAATTATTCATGTATGAAAATGTTTATTAACGTGTCATTTTGTACGTAGGTAAGAATATTAGCCGCTTCGCTCCGGCCGGAATTTCTCTGTGGTGCTGAGGAATTCCATGTGTGCATGGTTTGGATGGCCCCCGGCCGTCCTCTGCACACGCCCACTTGACGTCAGATGACCAGGGGTCATCCGACTCGCGGTTAACTGAATGTGCCTTCTATTCTACGCAATTCCGCGAAGCTCATACACCATTTTCCTATGTTATCTAGCTCTTGTAGGCCTCAAATGCAATTTCCCTGGAAGCTCTCGCTTTAGAAATAGCACTTTAAATTTCATGTGTGCTGTGGATGTTGTTCTTTCGCACATTTTGTGCTGCAGATGAAAGAAGCACCTTGTTAGCTAGAATAATGCCTTTGATTTATTAGTTAGGCAAGGAGAGAAGGAGATACATAATGGGCTAAAATCAATTAGAGAAATTGCTGTGTTTCACACCGGAGAAGGCCTGGGAATCAAGGCCAGCATGGTAAAGTTCCGAAACATCACTATACCATGGAAAGCTATCTATGAGATTGCACTCGAGGTGGATGGCATGACCCACAAGGACTCTTGGGAAGATACCTGTAATATTGGAATTTTGTAAGTAGGCAAAGGCCCCACTTCTTATTCCCTGCCTCCGAGTGACGTTGCCAACCACGCCACTCTCGACCTTGACGGTCACAAAGGATCTGTATCCTGAAGAAGGCCTTTGACCCGTTGGGGCGGTTCTTAGAGGCTGAAACATGTTGATACTGGCAGCAGAGGTAATGGAGATATAATCTCTCCAATATACCCATTCTTCTTTTAATCCTGTCAATGGTGGGGTGCTTGGCTTTGCCTGGCTGCAAAATTGCTGTACTCTAAGTTGGCTCTGCCGGCTGGGTGACAAAATCTGCCATTTTCCGACGTGCTGAGGGACTGTACCCGTGCTGCTTAAACGAGAACGTCCCCCTGCTGTACCACCAAAACACCAACCTCCAATGGCGGTCTTTTTCTAGCCCGGAACCCGCAAAACAACGGCAGGCAACCTCTGAGAACTTTGGCCTGCCACGCTGCCCTGCACGCCAGATTAGCCAGGAGGTCTGTGAACGGTGGTACAGCCAGGCGAGAGCTGGAGCCGCCATGCTGACTGCAGAGCATGGTCGGAGGCTGAGCGTGGGGGCCTGGCTGCACGCTGACAGACACAAGCTGCTCCACCTGTGAATGCTGATGAGAGCCCCTGGCCTACGTACACAGCGAACTGCGGGCTGGCCTGGAAGAGAGAGGTGAAGTGCGGGCCTGGCAGCCGAGCTCAGCGTTGGACGAATTCCGGAATGGTGGGACGCCAAGACTGCCAGTAACAATGTGTGGCCTGCTGCGACAAAGTAGCACCCTCCACCTGCTGATGCGATCTGCCTGGGATGACCGGAGGAGAGCGAGGCCACACTGACCATCAGGAGGGTGTGTGGGGGCTGGTTGTGTAGGTGGGTACGTCCCCTGACCTCCCTGTGGGCCCAAAATCGGCAAGCCAACCAATGTGGTTTCCCCCCTCCGCCTGCGCCCCCGCCTGCTCTACTGCTGGTTTTGTCTCCGTGACTCCCCAGCCAGCCTGAGACACTCCTGGAGGCCACGAGATGGCGAACCATATTAGATTGGCCCCATACTTGTGCCGGTGGGCAGGGAGAGCTGGATTTGCTGTGGCTCGTGAGGGGGATAGGGTGCCTTACACCATATGCACCCCGCCTCGTGCAAGAGCACTATCATTGGGCACTGCGGCTGGACAGCGGGTTACTGCATAATAGCATCACTATCCAGCCTTCTCCCTTGGCCAGCTCCCCCTGCACAGCTAGTTAGCCGACTGCACTCAACATGAGGCTCCTGCCCTGCACCCCCCGAGGTACGACGCATGATCGTGATCCCTGCCCACCGCCAGGTTTTCAGTAGACCGGGATGTATGACCAGTCCAATAATAAATGTTTTTAAGCTTTTTTCCTCACCCTTTTGTGATTCTAATTTCACTTCTGGAGCACCCTTCACCTACTCTCTCTACACGTTCCCTTTGGAGCAACCTATCCTTCCCGAATTTGCACCGAACAAGATACAGCAAATATTTAACCGTTTACCCTGTGATATATATATAATAAATACCGGGTGTGAGACCAAAGCAATGTGGTTGTTGCACTTTCTTTTCCTTTAAAACTATATTTTGCAAAGTATTGATCACTGTGAGCTTAAGTATTGAAGCTCTTGAAATTTATTTTTGTACTCGTTACTGTGAATTTGATATATATCAGTATTTCAAAAATACAAGTTTAGGACCATTGTATTCTGTATCACATTGAACCCAGGTCCCGGACCATGATTGGGCAACTCCATTTTTGTAATGGCACTGTCATCTGCTGGTGACACTACCACTTTGTTTTCGCCCATTTGGTGGACTGCTGACGCCGGGACCTCCTATAAGTGGGATCTGGTCGACTATTGTTCACGCTAAAGCCAGACCGGAGTCACAGTGTGGGGGTGGACCATGACGACCACTCATGGGCAAATCAGAAGCCAAACAGTCCACACTGTCTTTCTTTGGGTGGCGCCATATGCGTCTGGGAGAATCCTCGCAGGATGGTGAGGGGCAGGAGGAACCTGCTGCAAATTCAACACTACCAGGTGAGGACATTCTCTCTTTACTTATAGATATGAAATCTAGCATGAAAACTATCGACAACAAGCTAGACCTTCTCACTGCCAGACTAGATCAGGTAAAGGAACTTGTGGATGCCTATGATGAGTGAGTTATGCCAACAGAGCTCAAAGATCCCAAAAATAGAGAGCCCAAAAGATCGAGAGCGGAGAGCGACGGGACCTGGTGGAGACAGACGATGGTGCGGCGGAAATAACGGTTCATGGTGGAGTGGGTATGAATAGATATTTGTGTGTTAGACTGTGGTGATGATTTTATTGTGTGATGTCTTGCGGAGTTGGGATGAGAGTCGAGTGAATGTGGGTTTGGGTCGAACGCGTGCCGGCCATGAAATACAATTTGGTTTTGATGTCAGGCTTGACGAGTAGCCTAGGATCCCTGGATAGATTTGAGGTGTAGAAGATACAGAGTGATGTAATTGTCTGACCTGTGATTGTGGGAGTCGTGAAGCACTATTGCGTAGGATGCTATTGAACAAGGGCGGACCACAGCGATTCGAGTGGCCAATGCAGGTCTCGCTGTGTGAATGGTTTAAGAGATTGGATCCTATCGATTTTATATATATGACTGTCTGGTTGTTTCATTGACAGTCTGACATGTAGCTGCCAGGTCGTTTTGCGAACAGGCAGTAAATAGAGGAGAATCAGACAATTACTCAAGACCGTCCGGTCATTTGATGGACAGACACCGAAGTGCATGAATGTGTAAAGTGAGGTTGCGAAGGAGGGTTAACAGTTGTGTGAGGAGAAAGAGTGACATCGGAGAGTGCCGCGCTGAGATAGGTCAGTTGGTGTAAAGCGGCACTGGGATTGGTAGATTTTAATCAGGAAGTAGAAATGAAAACCTCTTGTGGGTAAAAGAATTTGATTCAATCATGCAATGCTTCAGAGTGTTATGAGATCTTTATAGGGGAAATAGAGGACTAGTGACTCGAGTGGGTGTGGAAGCACCACCCGAGGATACCCCAGCACATTATATGGGCACAAATGTAGGACTCCATACCATAGTTTGGCTTCAAAATTAACATAAGATTACCAAAGAAGAGGGAGATCTGGTTTTTCCATGGTATTGTTCATTTAGGTTAGAAGTGCTGTACCAGTTGAAGGGAGTGATGGCCTCATTGCTACCTCCATCTAGACCAATGCAGTTTAAGGCATTGGATGCATGGATGAGAGCAGCATCGGGCAAAGAGTAGAGAGCAAAGTTAGGGAAGGATGAAAATGACAATGAAGGCATATCAAGATGTGCGATGGGACACACAGTTGAAGAAATAGAGGGTAGACACCATCGAGGGAGAGATGCTATTTCCACTATTAGTGACAACAGGAGACGCTCTAAAGAGGAAGGACGAGGATGATAGAGACACTGATGACAGCTTGTTAGATAGGTTGCTAGCAGAATGACCTCCACCATACAATCCTGATTCAGATGAGGGAAGGTGAGCACTTATGGAGAAAATGGGAGATCCAGAGAGGAGCCCTAGTGCAAGAGTAGTAGGGAAGATTTTCACCGGAATTAAAGGAACAGGGTTACCAGCATTGAGGGGTACTGAGATGAACGGAGTTAATGCTGTTACCCAGTTGCCGGAAGCCCCTTCGCTACATGTCACTATTGGACCCATAGTGTCAGAGTATGACCCAAAGGAGGGGGAAAGCAGTAGGCAGTCCGAATCAGGAGTAGGCGAGAGGTTTAATTCTGAAGGAAATGGTACTTTAAGCGGGAATCGCCCATTTTTGGTGCCTATAGAAGGTAGTACTCTGTTGCCGGCTACTGCCGATTCTTCTGTGGGGGCCTGTTGGGTCTAGTGCAGTAAGATCAGTGTCATTGGCAGATTCATGTTCTTATTTGGGGATGTGGGAAGCTCCAGTTAGATGACCCATGGGGAAGACAACAGGAGGAGGAGTTGATCAGGGAATTTCTGGGAGTCAGTATGTTCCACGGACCGTAGCAGAAGGAAACCCCATAGGACTCAGAACAGTGAAAGCGAAGAACTGAGTAGTGCATCAAGTCAGGGAACAATTAAGGCTGTAGTAAAGGCCAAGGTGCTAGACATGGTAAGATTAGAGGTGGAAGTGCATGAGTTAATAAGTGGAAATTTGCCCATGGAAAGGATAGAACTTTATGAACAAGATGAGCTGTTGTTTATGGCAAAGAATGTTACTCGTAAAGTAAGGAGGGCACATGAGAAGGAAGTAGAACAAAAGTATGATATGGATTTGTCAAAAACCAAAATGTTACAGGGAGATCATGTGTTAAATAACAGTGATCAGTAATTCAAAGAGAAAAGAGTCATAGGATTAAAGGCCCACATTTGAGAATTGATTGTAGGGATACGCACATGGAGCATGCTTTACAAGTGGGAGGAAATGTCCAAGAAAAAGAACGTAAAGAAAGGGATAGTAGAAACGCGGCCTCCGGGAAGGGGGATAGCAGGAGTAGATGCTTACCCTTTGTGAGAGGTACCAAGCAGAGGGTATGTGCATGTGCCTTGGAGCAGGAGTGATTTTATGAATGATTTTCCTCAGCTGAGGGAAAAGCCTATTGAATGGTACAAGCAGGTTGATCGCTTTGTCAAGATTTCAAAGGTATTGAGGATTGATTTGAATACTTTGTTTGACATTGTAGTACAGAGCGAGTTGAGGTCTGCTTGTAAAGTTGCAGTTGAATGGCCATTCACTGAAGCTGGATGAGACCCCTTAATGTATGGTCCTTCACCTTTGGTTAGGAAAAGGTTTGAGCAGGCAATCATATGGTTACAGTCCAAGATTTCACCACACGATATTGATTGGGTAAAAATAGATTGGACTACCCAAGAGCCTAAGGAATCAGTACATGCCTACTAGGAGCAGCTTTTGCAAGCCTTTAAGCAGTACAGTGGGATGGACATGTTAGATTCAAAGCACATGGGACAGTTAATTTCCAAATGTATCTTACAGTTGTGACCATAAATTAGCTTCATGATCCAGCAGCATTTGATGTGTTGGCAAAGCATATCCTTGGATGAGATTCTACAGAATGCCAGATATTGTAGTGATGAGGTAGATTCAAAGCAGAGGAACTTAAAGGAAGAGCTAATGCTAGTCCAGATGAGGAATGCCGATAGGATAGACCAAGTATAGCTGAGTGGAGGAACATTGGGACGGAAGCAGGGAAACAATCATGGAGGGACCAACAATTCGTAGGCTCATGCGGAACAGGAAAGAGGGAATCCCCTAGATTCTAAGGTGGGAATACACTTTGGTACCCTAAAGTGAACCACTGCATGTCATTATGTTACAAAATCGGGCATTGGATGCACAAGTGTCAATTAAATCCAGCAAATCAGATCCTGGATGAGGTGATAGTACAGGTACCTGGGGTCGAAAATACTGTAACAAGACCTAGGTCCGTTCACAGAAGGGGTTTGAGTCCACAAGTTCAAGTTCTCCAACCTCCGAGAATCCCAAAGGGGAATCAAGTGTACCAACAGATGCCTTTTATCGAAATTTTAGATGAGTTCTAGATCTAGATCCATTACAATGATGGTGCCTGAGGGGGGAGGAAGACTGTACCCTTGGAGCAGTCTTATAGGTAGACCAGAGTGGTTTGTATGTAGAGGCAGATTTAGATGGTAATCCCATCACATTCTTGATTGATACTAGTGCTACCAGTTCTACTAAGAAGTCTGCAGTAGCCCCAAACCTACCCCTAGTGAGAAAATCGATCCAAGTTGTAGGAGTTGCTAATGAGAGAATGACCAATACTTTGACAGATGAGATACCTGTGAGAATAGGAACCTTTAAGTATCAACACCAATTTGTGGTGTGCGATTCAAGCCCAGTCTGTTTGTTGGGTCGTGACCTTTTGTTCAAATTGAATTGAACTATCTATGGCACACCAAAGGGAGTGGAGTTGCAGACTAACAATGATGACATTTCATTCAAATTGGCAAATCAGAATCTCTGCATAGAGATGTTTCCCGTGTTGACAACTGAAGATCTGCCCTATGACTTGAGGGACTCAGTCTCTCCGGTGGTTTGGGATTTTACAGGAGAAGAGATAGGACTGATTCTAGGGGTTGAGCCAGTTAGGATACAGATCAAGCCGACTGCTGAATTCCCAAGAACGCCCCAGTACATCCAGATGCTGGAAACTGTGGCAGGAATCAAGCCAGTGATTGAGTCCATGATCGAACTGGGCATTTTGAGGGAAATCATGGGGAGCCCATGTAAATCCCCTATAATGGGATTGCAGAAGCCAAGTGAAAAGTTCAGAATCGTGCAAGACCTTCGAAGGGTCAACCCGATTGTAATTCCATGTTGCCATGTGGTACCGAATCCATCAGTGATCCTTTTTCAAATTTCTTGTGAGGCCGAAGGGTTTACAATGATTGATCTATGTCAGGCGTTCTTTTCAATACCCTTACTCGAGGAAAGCCAATTTTTGTTTGCTTTTCATTTAGAAAATTATTTGTTAACATGTTGCTGCATCCCCCAAGGGTATACTGAGAGTACATCAATTATTAATCAGATTTTGAAAAAGAATCTTGAGAGTCTGGTACTACCGCAGAGTTCAGTTCTTGTGCAGTACATTGATGACCTCCTGATCACATCAGAAACGGAGGAGGCATGTAGGATTTATACTGTTGTACTGTTGAATCACCTGGCAGAGAATGGACATAAGGTGTCCCCAAGCAAACTCCAGTACTGTTTGCCTGAAGTTCAGTATTTTGGGTCAGAATTTGGGTCATCGCATTGAGAAGGGCAAGAGGAAGGTGTCACCAGACCGCATTGAGGCGATCATGAAAATGAATGCACCTACCACACAAAAGTAAGTAAGGATTTTTCTGGGAGTGGTTGGGCACTGCTGTCAGTGGATTCCCAACTTCTCATTGGAAATGAATCCTCTGCAGAGTTTGGCACACAAGGATGTGAGTGATCCAGTACTGTTTGGTTGAATTTCTGGAGCTGAGAGAAAGCCTGTGTTGTCCTCTGGCTCTAGGAATGCCTGATTACAACAAATCATTCTCATTATTTTGTTGTGAGCGTGAGGTTTTGACACTGTCTATTCACACAGACTCATGGAGGTGTCTGTAGACCAGTTGCCTCCTTTTCAGCTACATTAGACCACATAGCTTTAGCATTTCCCGGATGTCCATAATTAGTTGCTGCAACAGGTGTCAGCATTGAAAGGTGTGAGAGTATTGTGATGAGTCAACCTCTTAATGTATGTGTTCCACATTCAGTTGAGCTTCTGATGAAAAGAACCAAGACACAGCATTTGATGAATAACAGATTCACACAATATGAGCAAGTCATACTTGCCTCAGAGAATGTGACTCTAAAAAGTTGTTCTGTACTGAATCCTGCTACTTTGATGCCTATTCCAAACATTGAAGATGAAGATTGTGAAGACCATGACTGTATTGATGTATCTGAAATTTGCACCAAACTGAGACCCACCATTGTTGATGAATCTCTGCCTGAATCAGATGAAATCCTTTTTGTGGATGGTTCATGCTTAAGGGACAATGCAGGTCATTTGAGAGCAGCGTTTGCTGTCTGTACTATTTCTGGAGTTGTGGAAGCTGTTCGTTTACAGGGAGTATACGCCGCATAGGTAGCTAAAATCTTTGCCTTGACATGTGCATGCCTGGTCTCTGATCAGATCCAAGTCACCATCTCCACCGTTAGCCAATATGGGTTTGGTGTGGTTCATGACTTTGGACAGCTATGGTCACAGAGGGGGTTCTTAACGTCATCGGGCTCTCCCATCAGAAATGGGGAATATGTGAGATAATTGTTGGAAGCCTTACAATGACCAAAGGAGATAGCTGTGGTGAAGTGCATTGCTCATGGGAAGGGGGAGGACTTTGTGACACTGGGCAATAGATATGATGATGAAGTTGCACATTTCTGTGCTGATAAGGATGTATTTTCAATGGGGAATATACTGGAGTGAGCACAAATAGAACAAGCTTAGCATGATATTGGCCATAGCGGACACTTGCGATGAGGTCAAGGGTCCGCTGGGAGAAGTGTCAGAACAGGAAGAAGCTAGGTGGATTAAAGCAGGTTGTAAGAAGAGAGATGATGGCCTTTGGGTTTCAACTGATGGCCGACCAGTGTTGCCAGATGATTCACTGTGCCCTACGGCAGGACAGTTCCATGGAGCAGTTCAAATTGGGAGAGATGCCATGGTGCAAGTATTCAGATAGACGTGGGTCAATCCACGGTTTCGTGCATTTGCTGAAGCAGTGTGTCACAGATGTGTTTCATGTCAACAGATCAATGCTGGAAAGTAGACTGTGGGTGCATTGAGTCACATTGGGAAATCTGTGGTCCCTTCAATGGGATCCAGCTTGATTTCATTGAGATGCATAGGTGCAATGAATTAAGGTACATCTTGGTGGTGGCGTGTGTTTTCTCACGGTGTATGGAAGCATACCCAACGAGAAGGTGTGATATCCTCACTGTGGTAAAGCTGTTACTTAGAGAGTTGACACCTTGTTTCGGATTTCCAACTTCATTGGAGTCGGATAGAGGAACGCATTTTCAAAGTGAGATTATGAAGCTGCTTTGTACTGCCTTACAAGTTGATCAGAGATTACATTGTAGCTACAGACCTGAGGCATCAGGTATTGTGGAACAAATCAATGGAACTCTCAAGATGTGAATAGCAAAGGTCTGTTCATCCATGTCCCTGAAATGTCCTGATATATTGCCTTTGGTGTTGACGAGTGCACGTAGCATCCACATTAGGAAGACAGGATTCTCGCCACTTGATATCCTGATGGGGAGGGCGGTGTGTTTGCATGTAGTTCCATCTACAGCACTGAAAAAGATCACTAATTTTTTGATCCTTGATTATTGCAAAGGACTGGCTGAGGTGGTCCATTCTGTGTCCCACCAGATTGAAGCTGCGACTGCCCCGACCTCAGAGGACCTCTGCCACGACCTGTGTCCTAACGACTGGATACTTGTTCGGAAGCACATGAGGAAGAACTGTCTTGATGCTTGCTGGAAAGGTCAATCGATTTGGTGACAAATACAGATGTGAAGTATGAAGGACTGTCAAATTGGATCCATGCCTCACACACCTGCAGAGTTTCCGGGCCTTCGGGAGAAACAGCATGGGCGAATTTTGCAAATTGTCAATTAGCTAATTTGCGGATTTGCGAATTGGCAATCCGCAAAATTCGCGAATTTGCGGATTTCTTTATTTTTTCGTGTTCGCGGGTGTACGCGAGGCGCTTTGCGTGTTCGCGGGTGTTCGCGAGGTGCTTTGCAATTTTGCAGTTTTTTTTTTGCCTCCTTAATCACTACCACCCTCTTGTTTTTTATGCCCATCTGCCCTCTGTACCCTTTGTTTCTGTGCCCTTCTGCCCTCTGCCCCACTCATTTTTTGTCCCCTTCTGCCCTCTGTCCCACTTTTGTGCCCTTCTGCCCTCAGCCCCACTTAGAATGGCGCCGGCAAGCTGCCAGCGCCATTCTAAAATAGCTAGAAATAGCTTCAACAGGAAGCACTAATAGATAAAGTAAAGCAGGTGCTCCAGTTCAAGGTCAAATTAAGACACACAATCATTAATCACCCCAAGTTTGGGGTGATTAATGATTGTGTAACTGAATTTGAGCAGCACCTGCTTTACTTTAGCTATTAGAGCTTCCTGTTGAAGCTGACTTTTGTAACTATTTTAGAATGGCTCTGGCAGCTTGCTGGCGCCATTCTAAAAGAGTTTCAAAAGTCAGCTTGAACGTTTGACCCAATCTGTTCCATTCGCGGATTTTTGTTCACGGATTTTGCGGGAAATTCGCGAATCTCGCGAATTGCGAATTTACCGAAAATCCGCAAACTCGTGAGCGGAACGGATTTTCCACTCATGCTTAGTTTTCATGACCTTCAATGGTGCACAGGAAAGGCTGGGTACAGGGAATACACCTGACCTTATGTCATCAGGTATGTGTAGAGCCCCCATATGGACATAACCTAATTCACATGACCGGCAAAATAGGGGGCAGAGCACACTAAGCCTACGGACAAGCATACAACCAAAAGGTGGTGGGGGGAATGTTTGCAATAGGTCTAACGACTAACAATCACTTGGGCAGCATTCAAAATCATCTTTTATTGTCCACCATACCAACTCAGTTTGGACCCACCCATATGGAAATCAGTTTTAACCCAGCTCCAATAGGAGCAGTCCAGTCTAAAGTGTCAGGCCAGGTCCTCTCTGAACCAGAACACAATCAACCCAAGTCCAGTTTTGCCCCCATTAGGGGTCGTCATTCAGGTGTAGGTTGGTTCCAATGGCACAGAGAGAAGGGGACCCATGTCTAGGCAAATGCTTGGCCACTTAGAGCATTACATCAAACACACAAAATGAGTTAGGAGGAATCATGCAGTAAGTCTAACCAATGAATATCACTAAGTTTAGAATTCTAGCTCATCATTCCTTTACTCGTTGCTTTTCTGTGTTTCATTGATATGCCCTAAGTCGAACGGGTATGGCCAAAAGTGGGTCCCATGCACACTGTGCCACTGGAACAAGCTAGATTCAACAGAGGATCCCTTATATTGGCAAAACCATCTTGAGTTACTTTTCTTTTGGTTCACGGTGGACCTGGGCTGGCAGTTTGGACTCGACTGTTCCTATTGGAGCAGGGTGAAAACTGCTTTGCGTATGGTTGTGTCTAAAGTGAGATGGCAAGGTGTGCAAAATATTTATGGCCCAGTCGGGATCTTGCTCCTTGCCACTCACTGCCATGCCCCACCTCCCTTGGGTTATAAAGACAAGCATTTGCAATGAATAGGTCTCACATTTACGCAAGTTTACGCTATTGGCATTGTAAATGACAATGCTTATTATTTTTGTTTATTAAAACATAAATAAAAGGCATTGTCATTTACAATGTCAATAGCTTAAACTTGCGGAAATGCAAGACCTATTGCCTTGCAAATGCTTGCTTAAGTTTAACACTGAGCATGATGCTGCTTTAGGGACACCGCACTCGTTTTTTTTTAAACTTTAACACTGCACGCGGTGTCTTTGAAGCGGGCACCACGCTCAGTGTTAAAGTAAAAAAATTAAAGAAAGAAATAGAGCGCAGTGTCCTTGAAGCAGCGTCGCGCTCAGTTTTAAAGAGCCAAACTGAGAGCGGTGTCCTTGAAGCAGGACCCTTGCTCATTGGGAAAGTTAAAAAATAAATAAACTGAAAGCAGTGTGCCTAAATTTGGCGCCGTCTTCAGGATACAAATACAATAAAATAGCATCCGCCATTGTCCTCATAAGTGCCCATAAACAAACTAGTGCTGATCCCCTAGATAAATCTGACTGTGTACGGAGCCAAGTAAAAGGTCCAGTCATCATGGGAATTAAAAAATGGCGACAAGGCGGTAACAAGGAGGGACTAACAAGCCTCTTAATGAATTGGAAGCCAGCATTTACTAAGGACAAAGACACCAGCCAGTTTAAAAGTATAGGCGGAGAGGGGGCAAGGTTTACACAGCATACTCGACTACTGAATGCCTCGACCTAAAAAAGGGCTGTAGCCCATGTACACAGTTGAGTGAGGGCTGAATTAAGTGTCAGATAAAAAATGGTACCCCAAAGAATACGATGACATTCTGTGCTATAACTTTATGAACAATGTTAGTGGAAAATTTATTAGATCACATCTCGTACAATGTTACCTTACATACATTTCTATAAACTTTGAATCAAAGTGCCTCAAATGCAACTGGCTTTTTAGACTAATATTTTAAAGATTCAGAGCTCTACAAAATCATTTGAAGAACTATTTCATAGAACACACATACCAAAAGAAGGTTGTTCTTCAGATGTATTCACCGATTGAACATTAGTGACTAATAAGTACCAATGCATAAATCAAATCGTAGTTGTAACCCATCATCAATTCGTGTTAATACTGGTATTATGAAAAGAAGTTATCTACCATTTTTTCAGCCAAATGTTTGTATCACAGTTGTTTTTACTGGCTGTGATATTTTGGCTATTGGCATACACGCTTTGAATGAATAAATTAAAGTAGTGTGCTCCTGAGATCTTTGCTGTTTAGCCGCACTGGTGAGCGCTCAAGAACGTTCCCTGTGATTATTTTATAAACAATGAATTACAAGCTGCGCCATTTTCTCAATCTAACGTCTACATGTTTCGACCCCCCAATAGACTGTGTTCTTCATCATAACCAAGGCTGTCAGTGTTGCCATAGGTTGTGTTCTGGTTACCATGGGCAAAGTTGGCGAGTGTATGAGGAAGTTATCAGGTATTTTCTTGCCACGATTTAGCGTCTAAACTTTGTCTCTTTTACAAACATGTTCCACACATTATTTAAACAGTTAACAATGGAAATCCAGGGGCGTGGCTTAGGCGTCGCCTAAGATGGCGGTGTAGCGGTGAAGCTCCTGCGCCAACCTCCGCTTCTCGCTGATTTGCATAAACTTCACTGGCAGTTTTCGACCAGGAAACGCTGCTGCCTGACATCCAAGATGAGATATCCCCTCAATTATCCTATCCCGATGTTGTCCCATTGGTCCTTTATAGTGTTTTTTCTACTGTTCTGTAAGCAGAGGTTTGGTTGCCGCTCTCGCTGTTGTCGCCGTCGTATTTTGACGCCGTCACCCCTGTTCCACGTTTGTAGCCGTAAGTATGTTTTTCAGTCGTCTGTTTTGGACATGTACTGTCTTTATCTCTTTCTATTCTTTTTCTTAATCATCGTTGATCTTTCCTTCTTTTCTTTCTCTCTCCTTTTTCTTCTTTTATATCGCTCTTAATTCCTTTCTCCTCTTCTGTTACTTATTCTTTCATATCTCTTTCTTTATGGACTCAGTAAGCATGTTATCGCTTTATATTTCCTCTCAGCTTTTAATTCTGTGTTACTACTTGGAAGGTTAAAGGATCAAATAACCCGATTAAGACGCAACGGGTATTGTCACATCTTGCTAGACTTAAGACTGATGTTGCCCTTTTTCAGGAATCTCATCTCTCAGAAGCTGAAGCTTTAAAAGTTAAACGCTGTTGGGTGGGCGATGTTTTTTTTTCTCCCACTGATGATAAGAAAAATGGAGTTTTAATTTTGTTTCACAAAAAGTTAAATGTTTCTGTAATTTCTCAAGTCTGTGATGCTCATGGTCATTGGATAATTGTCAAATTGCTTATTGATAAAATATCCATTGTGATTTTCAATGTTTACGCTCCTACTGGTGTTGAGAAGCTTTTCAGGACTTCTATCTCTGATAAATTAGCTACCCTTTCAGATGTATATATCATTTTTGGTGGTGATTGCAATCAAATTTATGACCCTATCCTTGACCGCCACTCCAAAGTTAAATTCTTACCCTCTAGGATACACTCCCAATTCACCAAAACTATTCAAAACAATGCATTAGTAGATGTTGGGAGATTATGTAATCCCGACCTTAGAGAGTATAGTTTTATTCTCCCTCACATAACTCCCAATCACGCATCGATTATATTTTTCTTAGCAAATCCTTGTCTCAAAATGCTATTCACTCTGACATTGGTTACATTTTGATCTCAGACCACCCTCCCTTACTCATTGATATTGACCTCATTCCCTTCTCTCCCCATTCTGGCAGGTGGAGGTTCAATAATTCTTTACTCCTCGACCCCATTTTCTGTACAGAATTTACTAAGTTTACATCTGAATTCTTTTTACTTAATCACACTCCCGATTCCTCTTATGTCATGGTATAGGACTCCTTTAAGGCAGCTTCTAGAGGTTTTATCATTAACTTTGTCTCGCACAAGAAAAAACTTAATGAGGCTAAATCTGCTCAACTACTCACTAAAATCAAGCAATTAGCACTTGCCTATCATTCTTCGAACACCGAATCTTCTCTCAAGGATCTCATTGAAGCCAAAATTTCTTTTAATAAATTTACCACTGACGCTGCCTCAAATTTGCTATTGAAATGTAATTCACGATCTTATGGTGGTCAAAATAAAATGGGGAAACTGCTTGCTATTTATTTAAAAATTTGAAAATAACGAACAAAACCTAAATTGATTAAAACTTCGGCTGGTGATTCTTTGTTTAAAGATAAAGATATACTTAATGAATTTGTAACTTTCTATAAAAATCTCTACACTCCAGAACTTGTTCCTACTTCAGCTGATCTCATTTCCTGCTTCCAATCTATTCCCCCTCCACCTTCAACCCATGTAGATTTTGGATCTTTTACTGTTGATATCTCACTTTTGGAAATTTCCCTCGCCGTCTCAAAATTGCGTCATGGTAAAGCCCCTGGACCTGATGGGTTTACTATTGAATTTTACAGTCACTTTGCTTCTCTCCTTTTACCAAAACCTTTACTTTTCTTTCAATCCTTTCTTGATTCTGGTCTGTCGAGCGGCTCTTTTCAACAAGCCTTAATTTGTTTAATCCCCAAGGATGACAAAGATCACTCTTTATGTAAGAACTATCGACCCATCTCTTTAGTTAATACCGATTACAAAATCTTGGCTAAGATTCTGGCCCTTCGAATGGATCCTTTATTACCCGATTTAATTGGTCCTGAACAATCTGGTTTTGTCAAAGGCCGTTTATCCTCTGATAACTCCTGAGTCTTCTTCGACATTCTCAGTAAAAGCTTCTTCTCTAGATCTTCCCCTAGCTGCTATTTCTCTGGACGCTGAGAAAGCTTTTGACAGAATTAGTTGGGACTTTATGTTTCAGGCTCTCTCTTGGGCAGGTTTCCTGCCCAAATTTATTTCTCTTATCTCCTTACTTTATTCTGGTCCTCAAGTGCCGATTTTTGTTAATGGTGTAGTTTCGGATTATTTCGCCCTTCAAAGAGGTGTTCAACAAGGCTGTCCTCTATCTCTTTTATTATTTGTTTTAGTTTTGGAACCTTTTCTTACCAAAATCCGCCAGGATGATTCTATTTCTGGTTTCCACTATGCCTCTCAACAAGTTAAACTTTCGGTTTATACCAATGACATTCTTTTTTATTGCTCAGATCCAATCTCTTCTCTTCCTTCTTTTCTTCAACAAGTCTCCTCTTTCTCCGCAGTATCTGGTTATCGTCTTAATGTAGATAAGTGTGAAATTCTCCCTTTAAATTCTTTATGCCAAAAACATCTTTTCGATCTTTCTGGTTTCTCGTCGCAGTTAACTAAAATTAAATACTTAGGAGTTTGGTTTGCTCCTCTCCTATCTGACACTCTGAAAATAAATTTTGATTATATCTCCTAGAAATTGGATACTGCCATCACTCGTTGGAATCCACTTTTTCTGTCCTGGTGGGGACGTTTAATTTCTATCAAAATGATGCTGTCACTTCTTTTATTATATACTATTCCTATGATCCCAATACATATCCCCGAATAATATTTTAAAAGGATTGACTCTATTTTGCTAAAGTTCCTGTGGAACGGTAAATGGTCTTGCATCGCTCTTGCCTCCTTAAGGAAGGAAAAATCTCAATCTGGAATTCCTTTCCTTGATTTCAAGGCATATCATCGTACTTTCTCTCTCAAACAAACGTCCCGTTGGCTTTCCACTGATCTTCCCTTCTATCCTCCTCTTTGGTTAAAAATAGAGTCTACTTTTGTCTCTCCTTTTGACTTCCGTGAAATCTTATCTCTCACGTCTCCCCTGACCCGCTTTCACAATCCTATCATTTCTCACTCTCACAAACTCCTTCTTCCTTATTTATCTTCTTCCTATCCCTCTATCTCTTCGACACATGAACAACCCATTTGGCATATTAAACAGCTTAAGATCCATAACCGTACTTACTTTTAGAAAACTTGTCACTCCTATGGTCTACGTTGGATCTCTCAACTTCTCTCTCATAACCTTCCCCTTTCTTTCTCAAATCTTCAATATCAATTCTCCTTACCCCCTAGCTCCCGATCACTATACAACACTTTACTTCCCATTCTCATGTCTTATCTTAAACCCTTAACGATCTCTAATTCCAATCCCATCGCTTGTTTTCAATATCTTCATCATTTCTTTATATTTCTGCTCACTTATCTGCTGACAGATCCAAAACTAAACTTGAATTAGCCTGGGAACGTGACCTCTCACTAGAATGGTCAACTGTCTTATGGGACAAAATTTGGTCTAAAATACATAAAACCTCTAGAGCTGCCAATACTACCCAAACTTTATATTTTATTTATAACCAAATTCTCTTTACTCCTTTTGTTTTATTGACCTTCTCCTCAGACACCCCAGCTACTTTCTGGTCATGCCCCTGTCTTTCTGCAGATTTTAAACATATGCTATTTGAATGTCCTCCTGTTCTCCAATTTTGGAAATTAGTTTGGCTTCAACTCCAAACATTTTTTCAATTTCAGATTCCTTTTTCCTTCACTCACATCTTTTTAGGCTCTTTATCCCCTGCACTCCTCCAGTCTCACCAACATTACCTACTCATTGATCTTTTGATAGCTATTGCCTTCCATCTCATTACCTCTAATTGGAAACAAGCCACTAATGTTTCTTTCAGTTCATGGTGAAACGTGGTATGTTTCCATCACTGGCTAGATACTAATTATGTCTCCCCCATTTCCCTAGCAATTAAAAGAGACCTCCTTTGGCTCCCTTTAGTAACTTATCTCTCCTCATCCGCCCCATCAGTCAATACCCATGATGTTAATTCTGTTGAGGTACGCAAACCACCTTAATTCTCCCATTGCCTTTTTCTAAACATTAATTGCTAATGTTTCTTTATTGTTATTTCTTACATATTGTTTTAATATATTCTGTTTTTGTAATTTATTATGCTTGCTTTGTCGTTCCATATGTATGATTTTAGATACATTCATTATTTATTTCTTTATATTTAATGTATACAATTCCTTCATCTTTCCCATTATTGTATAGTTTGATGATTTATCATATTGATTGTTTTTTCATTCCTGTTTCTGTTCATGATTTTCTTTAATATTCAATAAACTAAAAAAAAAAACAACAATGGAAATCCGAAAATATTTCCTCCATGGATCCTGCAAATCTGTTCTCAATGTTTGCACCGCCTGGCCTGAATTTCAGAACCGTTTATAGTATGAAGATAGATATTGTAACTACTCTGAGAACTTTTTCTCACAAGCAGTAAAGGATGATGCAAAGTAATTTGTACTTTACTCCTTTTGCCCACATACCATAGTTATGGTTTATGAGAACCAGGTGAGGTGAGCCGAACTTATTAAGTTCAGGCAGCATCTGGTTGCTTTGCAAGCAGTTTTCGGTGTTCCATGATCGCTTTCTTAGGTACACCATCCATTGGCATAACAATAGCCAGAAAATCCCTTGCGCTGCAGGGGATGGGGGGTGGAGAGGGGATTGATGGGGGCTTCTAGGGCGCCCCTCCCTCACTGTGCACGGGTGGCAGGCCCATGGCCTGAGAGCTCCTGACTGGGTCTGGAGCGTCTGGAGGGCCCCTTCATTTTACGCCACTGATAACCATCATTAGGAAAGTTACAGTAATCAGGCAAGATCGCACCAGGACCATGGGAAGTTTATCACAGTCAGTTAACTGAAGCAGTGGCAGAATCCCTTGTAGCAGAATAGGGCAGTCAGTGTTAATAACCACTGTTGAGATTTGGTGAACAAATATTAGACAAAGTTGGACTAAACTTTATTTTATTTACTTCTTGATCTGGTGGCATGCTTCCTGTACGAGCAATCTCTGAAGTTATAAAATATGCACAAATATTCATCATTTGAGACTTTCATCCGTGATTTCCATGGAATATCATAATACCAATCATAGTTTCCTCTCAGTGCCCTGAATCAAATCCCAATCAGGGATCAATATGTTTTTAGGTGATGAAATTGTCCCAACATTTACCAGAATTCTACATATCAGTGCAGTGCAATAATACATAGTCTTACAGCTACATACAGAAGATACATGTAATGTTCAAATGCATTTCTACTGCATATTTCTCCTCAACAAATGCAAGAACAACGCAGAAGTAATAACACATGCAAGGGGTAGGGAGCAAGAGAAACAAGGTGTGGTTTGCCTTCAAACTTATTGTAAAAATGCCCACAATCTTATGGGCATTTACAAACGTATGTCTGATATATTTCCATCATGGATGCATTTGGAATAACTGTATTTCTTCGAAAGAGAGTGGATCACCCACAAACTTGATGTAAGGTAAGAGGTATCTTTCTACAAAGGGGATACATTTTCCCTGTTGAGGGTTGTGGGCAATGTGTATTTGCACATCAGGGTGCTTTTCAAAAGTGCACAATCCTAAGATCTATCAACTCACTCAATGCCACCAGGTGACCCCCAATCTTTACTCCCTTTACAGTGTCACTCTGTGAGGAGCCGATATCACACAGTGGCATGGAAAACAAGCTAAAAACCAACTTGTGGTCGGAGGCTTTGAACTGCCAATGTCCATTAATAGGTGTGAAACCACCCCAGGCCATCAGCAGCAACCTAACCAAGCTTTTGAGTTGTTGTTGTTGTTGTTGTAAGGTTGAGCATTCAAGACTTTTTGTATATACTTTTGTATATTCTTATATGTGTATGTGCTTTGTGTGCTCTGGAGATCAGCCCTAGGACTTGTCTACTTCAGCTTCGAGATTTTTTTTCTGTTCAACTGCCTCTAATTAACTGTCTTGATAGAAAACCATCAGTAGAGGTCAGACCTCGGTGAAAGTCTGTGAGAAGATCGCTTTTAGACGGTTAGACAACATTATTGAATCATCTCAGGCTTTGCGCCCGGCTCAATCAGGGTTCCGGGCTGCTTATAGCACTGAAACAATGCTGGTTGAGATGTCTGAGGCGATTCGGGAGTGCCTTGATGGAGGTGGCAGAGCGGTTCTGATTTTACTAGACCTATCTGCACACTTCGATACAGTGCCCCATGCCCTACTTCTTACCAGACTAGCTGCCGTTGGCATCTCCGGATTAGCACTTGACTGGCTGATGTCATTTCTGGATAATAGGACGCAACAGGTCTGGATGCCACCACATGCCTCCTTACCTAAGAAATTCACTACAGGAGTTCCACAGGGGTCTACTTTGAGCCCCCTGCTTTTCAATGTTTATCTGACTCCTTTGATTTATTTGGCAGAACAGTTGGGGCTAAAATAATGGCCTACGCCGATGATACCCAAATTTTGTTCACCTGGTCAAAGGATAATTTGGATACGTTGGCAATCCGACTTTGCCAATCATCTGTCTTTTGCTGGTTAGCACTTGCCCAACTCAAGTGTAATGAAGATAAGTTCGAGGTTCTTTTCTATGGTTCCTTTCCCGATAATTTCAGAGACCACCTATGGCCACGAGACTTGCCCTGCCCCAATTCCATTTGTGGCCCAGCTAAGAACCTGGGGGTCTGGTTTGGGAATGATCTTAAGTTTGAGGACCATATTAATAAACTTCCGGGAGTGTGTTTTGCCACTCTCAAAGCCTTACGCAGGTTTTTCCCACTCCTTCCGAAAGAGGCCAAAGAGACGGTGTCACGTGCTCTAATACTTACTAGGCTTGATTATGCGAATGGCCTGTTTAACGGCTTACCTGCCTATCTGACCCAACGGCTTCAGGTTATCCAAACTGCGGTTGCACGACTTTTGTTCAAGTTGCCCAGGAGATCTAGCGTCCACCCTCACCTACGCAGTCTCCATTGGCTTCCGGTTGCTCATCGGATTATGTTTAAAACACTAGTTCTCTCTTTCCGTGCGACCCATCAGCTCGGACCTGTGTACTTGAGTGATGCGGGCAGGGGTCGGTTGGTGATCCGGAGTGGATGGAGTTCATCATGCGGATGGTATCTTCGGTGTTGATCGAGGTCCAGGCTCGGAGGGTGGTGGTGGTGGGCGTTGGTGCGGTCGTGGGGTGCATCGGCTGTGTGCTGAAACTGTTGTGTATATCTGCGATCTTGTTGTGGAAGAACGCGGCGAGCGAGTTGCAGAGGTCTTGTGATGGGGTGGTGTCGTTGTTTCTGGCGATAGGGTTCGAGAGCTCTTTGACGATGTTGAAGAGTTCCTTGGTGTTGTGGGCGTTGTTGTCTAGTCATTCCTTAAATGCGGTTTTCTTGGTGGTGTGGATCAGCTGGTGGTGTTTTCGGGTGGCGTGCTTGAGGGTGGTCATGTTGTCTGTTGTCGGGTCTCTGCGCCAGGCTTTCTCGAAGGCATGGCCGTTCTTCTTGGAGCTCTTGAGTTCGTCGGTGAACCAGGATGCTTTCTTGTTGCCGGGTCTCACGGGGGGGTCTTCAGTGGAGCAAGGCCGTTTGCACAGTTGGTGATCCATCTTGTGAGGTTGTTGGCGGCTTGGTTGGGGTTCGCTGAGCTGTCGGGAGCGTTCTGGCTCAGGGATGTGGCTAGCTCGTCGGTGGTGATCTCATTCCAGCTGCTGCGGGGAACTTGTTGCGGGTGGTGGTGGAGCGTGGTCCTTCTGAAGCTGAAGTGGATGCAGCTGTGGTCTGTCCAGTGAAGTCCGGTGGCATGGCTGAAGGAGATGTCAGAGGAGAAGACCGGGTCAAGCATGTGGCCGGCATTATGGGTGGGGGTGGTCACCAGTTGCTTGAGTCCGAGGTTGGCGAGGTTGTCCAGCAGGGTGGTGGTGTTGCTGTCGTTGTTGTTCTCTAGGTGGAAGTTGAGGTCCCCTAGGAGGATGTAGTCAGCTGAGGGGAGGGCGTGCGGGCTGATGAAGTCGGCGATGTCTTCGCTGAATTGTGTGCGCGGTCCCAGGGGTCTGTAGATGAGGGTGCCTCTGAGGGTGGTCTTGGGGTCGGTGTGTATCTGGAAGTGCAGGTGTTCGCCGGCTGTGAGGGTGTCGTCGGAGTTGGTCGTGATGCGGATGGTGTTCTTGTGGACGATGGTGATGCCTCCTCCTGTCTGGTTGACGCGGTCCTTCCGGGTGATCTTGTATCCGTCCGGAATGGCGATGGCGATGGCGATGTCGGGCGCTGAGGAGGCGTTCATCCATGTTTCTGTGAGGAAGGCGACGTCTTGAGATGTGGAGTTGAGGAGGTTCCAGAGCTCCACGGCGTGTCTGTGGACGGAGCGGGTGTTGAGCAGCATGCACTTCAGGTGGTTGCTGCTGGGGGTCGGCTTGGCGGGTGCGGTACAGGTCCGGATACAAGAGAACTTGCAGGATTGGCAGGTGAAGGGTCCGTGGGTGCGTCCTGGGGTGGCTCGGTGGCAGCCGGGGATTCGGCCGGTGTTGAGTGCATTGAGGGTGGCGGTGTCTTAAGTCCGGTGGGCGGGCTGGCCTCTTCGGGGGCCAGGGGTTCTGGCGCTGGGCGCGGTCCAGGCACGGACGGGCGCAAATGGGCTTACCTTTGGCGCGCCTTTGGCGCACAATCGGCTGCGCGTACGCATGCACTCTGCCATAAATGGAGAGTTGGGGGAGAGCGGGGCGAGGGAGGAGCAGCTGGGAGGTGAGAGATGGGTGGAGAGTGGGGGGGGGAATGATGCGGTGATGCTAGAGGAAGCGGGGGTGGGACCGCGGGGGAGCAGCGGCAGGGAGCGGGGTGGGGCAGCGGCACCGAGGTGCAGGGGAGAACTGGAGCGACAAGGGGCAACAAAAACCAACACGAGGAGGGATGAGAAAAACAGCAATGAAACAATACAGAATACAATGTGAAAAATGAAGCAGGCACAGAGGAAAAGTCAGGGGCAGGGGGACGGACCTAACAGGGGCACAAAACTACTCTTGGCAGAGGCAGCGGCAGTGGGAGGAGAACTGTCACACTCGGAATGGGCCACGCGGCAGGAGGAGCGACCGGACTGACCAGGTCACCAACAATAGGTCACCAATATATCTAGTCCATAGGCTCACATTCTTACTGAACTCTTCATTATGGTCCATCCAGACCATCTTCTCCTCTCTTCACTATCATGAGATCTGTGGAGCTGGAGGCAAAGCAGATGCCCATTGTAGTCCTGGTGTGTTGTTAGTAATGCACACCATCTAAAAGAAAGATATTTTACTTTAAACAGTTATCGAATCCTATACAACATCCTATTAAGCTCATAGAAAGAAACAGACTTAGGGGTCACATGTATGAAGCATTTTTGCCATTCGAAACTGCTACAATGCTTTTAGATATGTACAAAACACAATTTGAGATTTGGTAACATGTTACTGAATCGCAATTTGTGTTTGCGATTCGATATTTGGCAGGGGTGTGTTTAGGGACTCTCTTCCATATACTGAATCTGAATGGGATGTATGGTTGTAAAACATTTATATTTTATTGACTCCTTCAAGGCGGTGGTAACCCATTCAAAAATGGGAAGGGGTCCCCAGAGGACACCTTCCCCTTTGAGAATGGAAAACAATTACTTTTGAAGAGCAGGCAGTGATCCCATTGACCACTGCCTACTAAAAATAAAACTGCAAAGTTAAACTTTTTCTTTTTAAACACATCTGGTTTTCCTTTAAGGAAAATAGGCTCCACTGAAAAAAATAAGATTGCTTTATTAAAAAGCAATCACAGACATGGTGGTCTGTTGACCTCAGCAGGCCACTATTCCTGTGATGGCTGTGATACCTAATGGGTCTCAAATTGCAACCTAATTCATTAAAATATTATTAGGTCTATTTGAGACCCACTAGGAATTGCTAATGAAACTCCAAAGAGCTTTAATACATCAGCAATACCGATTTCCTAATTGTGATTTGGGGAGAATCAATACAGATTTCCTAATTGTGATTCTCGCCAAATCACATTTAGGAAATTGATATTCCTAATGTTAGTACATCTGGTCCCAAGTTTAAAAAAAATGTTTGCAGGCCTATACTTCAAACTAGTGATCAAAATAGGTAGAGTAGAAGGTGGCATCAATCTTGATCCTCTCAACTGGCATCTGGCATTTTAGTAAAAAGAATATCTTTACTGTCTTTACAGTAGGATGGCAGCATTTAATCTGATGGAAAATAATGCCTACGCCTGCCTTCATATGGGGTGGTGGGAAGAATTGATCCTCCATCGTAATTTCAATAACACACTGAATGACCATGTGAAATGTTGGTGGAGATATATCGATGATTTGTTTATTATATGGCAAGGCACAAAAACAGAGGCTGCAACATTCATTGATAAACTTAACCAACTTGAACTTTACTGCAGATATTAGCGCCACCAAAGTAACATTCCTAGATGTTGAGGTCTATATAGGTCTATATAGAACATGGCAATTTGTAGACAAAAATACACAGAAAGCCAACAGCTGTAAACTCCATTTTACACGCAACCAGCCATCACCCTAAACATCTAGTAGAAAGCATTCCATATGGGGAAATGTTACGGATCAAACGTATATGTAGCACACAGCAAGAACTGTCTAAAGCACAAGAGTCAAGTAAAAACAGATTCTTAGAAAGAGGGTATTCAAGAACATGCATTGAAAATGCAATAACAAAAAGTAACGAGGTAGACAGAAGTTCACTCCTAGAAACAGCACTAGCAAAGACAAACACGAAAGTATCAAAAACAGCGATACCAAAAGATGACGAATTCAGAATGATTGTAAGCTACAATAAACAAAATAAAGAAATCAGTCGTATCATTCGAAAAAACTGGCCATTGGTAAAAAATGACCCAATACTAGGTCCACATTTACCGAAGAAGCCAACGGTCACTCATAGGAGAGCCCCAAATATGAGAGACCAATTAGTAGTGAACAATCCAGTAGAAATCCCCAAAAAGAACTGGTTTAACAAGAGACAAGGATTCTACAAATGTCAAACGTGTAAAGCTTGCTTAAATGGAGTGAACAAAAAGAGCTTTACCTTAGCATTTGGAAAAGGTGACCAACAAATCAAACATATGCTAACGTGTAAAATGGAATATGTGGTCTATATCCTCGAGTGTCCCTGTAATTTAAAATACGTGGGAAGCACGAAATTGCAGGGACATAAAAGAATATTGCAACATATACGTGCAATCAAGAACAAAGATCCTACCTACCCAGTTGCCCGTCATTTTAATGAAAAACACCAGGGAGATGTCAGATTACTCCAATATTACCTAATTGACACAATACCCCCAAGTAAGAGAGGAGGGGATCGGGATGAGAAATTAAGAAGATTAGAAACCAGCTACATATTGAAGCTGGATTCTAAACATCCGTATGGGCTCAACTTAACTGAAGATCTGTATACGAGCCTATAAGAATAGTCATGGAGTATGTAATAACAACAATCTTAAAATGGAGTATATCAGAGGAGATAGAATAAAAGGACACACATATATACAACAAACTCTGGTAAATCTGACTGAATCCAAGTGTAATCACGAAGAATAGAGCCTCAACATAAAACATGAAATAGAAAACAAAAGGTTTTAAATGTAACTGTTTTTTAAAAAAAACTATTCAAATATAAAAAATTATGAATTGTAAGGTGTAACACTTTTTAGGAAGTTTTCTGTTTCTTTTTCTGTCACCAGCATTTGCACAACAACACTTTTTCTTTTTCACTTACAAAATTATCCTCATCAGAGGCTTCTGAACAGGATTTTTAAACCACACTAGAATCTGTCCAAGAGTATACAATTGGCTCTATAAAAATCATAAAAAATCGCTAAGATACTACAAATATGTAACACAAAAACATGTATAAGCGTAAATTTGCACATGCGTTCTTGCACTTTATGTATATAGAGGAACAGAGCTTGAAAGAAAAAATGTTTTTTTTTTTAACAAATGTATATATATATTTATTTATTTATATATTTATAACACTCCTGTATGAAATGCTCTAAGGTATTTATACCGCGATCAAATGCACTTTATTGCGAAAATTGCACAGGAACAATTGTAAATATGGCTTGAATATGTACATATTTCTATACAATGTATCTTATGGTATTTAGACCGACATGAAATGTTGCATAACAATGCCCTATAAAGCCAACAAATGTTAAAACACCAAGAGTACAGATTTGTAAAAATAAGAGCACTGTCACTTTAAAACTGCATCACCAAAAAAGAAAAAAATTTAAATGTTGGTATATAAGAAACCAGGTGACCATTTACTGTGTCATGTGATCAAGGTACGTCAGTACCGAAACGCGTAATGGCCGTCTGAGTAATAGCTCAATAAACCAACAACTTTTTCACTTACTTGGGTCTGTGCTCCATGTTTCTTTTCGGGAGAAGAGAGCGCCTGCGTCCTGCTTGCGGAGTGGAGTGGCAGAGATATAGATATATATATATCTCTCTCTCTCTCTCTCTCTCTATATATATATATATATATATATATATATATATATATATATATATATATATATATATATATATATATATATATATATATATATATATATTTATAGAGAGAGAGAGAGATAGATATATCTCTCTCTGTATATATATATATATATATATATATATATATATATATATATATATATATATATATATATATATATATATATATATATATATATATATTTATAGAGAGAGAGAGAGATATATATATATATATATATATTCACTGAAAAAACCATAGGTTTGACACCAGTTATAGTTAGCTGGAAATTTTACTGACATAAAACCAATGAAATTCCACCTTAAAGTTAGTTGGACTCACTATAACTTGCGCGTGTAATGCACTGCTGATGACATTACATATTACATCACTCATGACATCACTGATGACACCATCTTTGTGACAGAGTGACAGACCTCCTTTCAGTGTAAGGTAACCCTTAAAACACATATTGGAAAATAGAAATTAACATTTTCAAAAAAATGGAGATACCCATACCAGTTACAACAACCAATTCAGTAATTCCACCATCTATATACACATTCTCTCATTTACCAACAGTTCTATATAGTCACTCATACATATACTCACTCATCATATGTAGTGATACACCTATACATCCTGTAACACACCGACAATCATCCAAAAGTTACTCACACATGCAAATAAACTATTGAACATCCATTTATTTGCATATAAAACTATACACACTCAACCACCCATAGAGTCCTGCACATATGGTGTCTTCTAAACACATACAAAAAGAGAGTTAGTCATTCATGCATCTATGTGATTAGTAATACCCCCATAAAACCATAGAAACACTCATACTGATACTAAAAAAACATCTAAGAACCCAAATACCTACACATGTAGGTACTCATCAATCCATGCAACCAGTTATTCACAAAGTGAAACACTGATACATATAATCAAATATTTAAACATTACTCGCTAATATATGTATTCACTAAGATACACTTAATAAGCCAGTTATCCAATCATTTCTTTTTGAAAAAAACATTCATTAAGACAATAATTTAAACATGTATTCTTCCCTCGACCTTTACATATACATATATAAAACATATTTATTTTTTAGAAAGACACACATTCACTGGATGGTGTCATAAGTGATGTCACTGACCATGTCATGAGTGATGTAATATGTAATGTCATCAGCAGTGCATTACACGCGCAAGTTATAGTGAGTCCAACTAACTATAACGTGGAATTTTATTGGTTTTATGTCAGTAAAATTTCCAGGCAACTATAACTGGTGTCAAACCTATGGTTTTTTCAGTGAATTTCATAGGTTTTTCAAATGCTACTTCCTAACTATAACGTGTGTAAAACCTATGGTTTTTTCAGTGAATTTCATAGTTTTTTTGAATGCTAGTTCCTAAGTATGTAATCACGTTCGTAACTAGATAGTATCACCGCCTACACGTCCTGAGAAGCGCATGTAAAGTCATGTGACTTGAAAACAAAACTTCCAATTGGTTATTAGTAGTTTCTGTTATGGAATATACACGCAGCACTCCACCCACTTTCCTCACAATCTTTTCTACTCTCAAGAGACAACAACGTCGAGCATCTTCCGGAAGACTTTGCTGAAATGGCTGCCCTACCAGATTCATCTTCCGAATCTGAAGGAAATGAGCGACCACCGTTAAGAAGAAAAAAGGAATCTTTCATTTGGCAATTTTTCACTTATCCTGAAGATCAAAAGAAAGTGAATGCGCCAAAAGTAACCTGCACGATATGCAATTCGGAGCTCTCAAGGGGAAATCCAAATAGAAAATATTCCTTTTCTATACACACCATGCTGCGGCATGTTAAACAAAGGCACCCTGAGCATTATGCAAAAGCATCGACAAGAGCCCTGGCCACGCTATTACCATCAGAGGTGCCCAGCACATCTTCTGGTGGACGACCTGTATCTCCATCGAGTGCTGAGATGGACTTGAGACCATATCTTGCGAAGGTGCACATGAAATGCAACGAGTGTGGAGAAATTCTTTTGTACGGAGAGCAGAGTCTCGTTCTTATTCAACTCAAAATTGAAAGTCATAAATGCCCCAAGAAAAGATAAATTTCTTTACTTCATTTTCATAGTATTACAGACTGAAAAATGTAGTAGCAACTTTAAGAAATCGAAAGCATTATAACACTTCTTCCCCCCCCCCAAAAAAAAAGTTCTTTTCAGAACTAACTCTTTCTACCAAAACGTGCTCCAAGAGCATATTATGAGATATTTTTTCGCCGCTTTATTTTAGTGCGCGACCGGGTGCGCGCACCCTCCTATCGCGTACAGGACCTGACACTCCCATGTGAAGTCATGTGACTTCCAAACAACACTTCTAATTGGTTCTTAGTAGTTTCTATACTGGAATTTACACGCAGCACTCCACCCACTTCCATCACTTTCTTTTCTACTCTCAAGAGACAACGTCGAACATCTTCCCGAAGACTTCGGTACAATGGCTACCGTTCCGCATTCATCTTCCGAATATGATGAAAATGAGCGACCACCTTTGACAAGAACAACGGAGGCCACGCTATTACCATCAGAAGTAATCAGCACATCTTCCGGTGGACGACCTGTATCTCCATCGAGTGCTAAAATGGACTTGAAACCATGTCTGGCGAAGGTGCACATAAAATGCAACAACTGTGGAGAACTTCTTGTATACGGAGAGCAAAGCTTTACTCTAATTAAACACAAAATTGAGAGTCATAAATGCTCCAAGAAAAGTTAAATTTCTTCACTTTATTTGGATAGTATGACATACTGAAAAATATCATAGCAACTTTAAGAAATAAAATGCATCAAAACACTTGTTACCAAAAAAAAAAAAAAAGTTCTTTTCAGAACTAACTCTTTCCACCAAAACATGCTCGAAGAGCATATTATAAGATGTTTTTTCGCCGCTTTATTTTAGTGCGAGACCGGGTGCGCGCACCCTCCTATCGCGTACAGGACCTGACACTCCCATGTGAAGTCATGTGACTTCTAAACAACACTTCTAATTGGTTCTTGGTAGTTTCTATTCTGCAATTTACACGCAGCACTCCACCCACTACCATCACTTTCTTTTCTACTCTCAAGAGACAACAACGTCGAACATCTTCCCGAAGACTTCGGTACAATGGCTACCGTTCCGCATTCATCTTCCGAATCTGATGAAAATGAGCGACCACCTTTGACAAGAAAAACGGTGGCCACGCTATTACCATCAGAAGTAATCAACACATCTTCCGGTGGACGACCTGTATCTCCATCGAGTGCTGAGATGGACTTGAGACCATATCTGGCGAACGTGCACATGAAATGCACGAACTGTGGAGAACTTCTTGTATACGGAGAGCAAAGCTTTACTCTAATTAAACAAATAATTGAGAGTCATAAATGCTCCAAGAAAAGTTAAATTTCTTCACTTTATTTGGATAGTATGACATACTGAAAAATGTCGTCGCAACTTTAAGAAATCAAAAGCATCATAACACTTGTTTCCAAAAAAAAAAAAAAAAAAGTTCTTTTCAGAACTAACTCTCGCCGCTTTCTTATAGTGCGCGACCGGGTGCGCGCACCCACCTATCGCGTCGAGACACGCATGTGCAGTCATGTGACTTTAAAACAACACTTCCAATTGGTTCTTACTAGTTTCTATTCTGCAATTTACACGGAACACTCCACCCACTTCCCTAGAAAACCAGTTTATCGTAAAACTTTTAAAGCCTCCTCTTATGAAATATTCGACATCAATCACATAGCAGAGTACTAAATAGCACTATATACACTCCGTCCCTTAATTATAAGAGACGTATTGCTATGTAAAAGCAACTTTTGTTTTCCAAGATAATGTAAAATGATGAGCCTATTACATAATTTTTTTTCACATATATGTTACTAGTCTCCTTCGAGTACTAACACCGTAGAAAATACCACCAATAGCGGTGATATTTTTTACACCGAGAACGGGCGATTTCTATCGCTTACAGCCCTTACAATTATAAAGTTTTATTTCCTAAGTCTCTGATCTCCAACTGTGCAACGTGGGTCCCCTGTGTGTCGCAATAAGGTCCATAAACAAAAACTACAGAGCCAGCATTATAAACATACACAGAACCACAAAACGACAAGAGCCACCATGCTAATATATATGCTTAATATAATAAACCTTGTCATATGGATACTTCATTACATATATTGCGTTAAGTTAGCATGAGTGTATTACATGTTTAAACAGCCGGTTTGCCTTCGGCTTCAGTTTTGCACACGACACATACTTGTTGTTGTAGCTTTCACCCTAGAAGCGGTGAGGTGGTTTATTTGAGAATAATATGTTATTTCTAGCTATCAGCTTTGCCTGGTACACTTGGTACAACTGTCTGCACACTGAGAGCTGCACACTCCAAGATTAACCTAACACAAGGTTGCTGAGAGGCCTGATCCTCGCACCACATTAGACATAACACAAATAATGTTGATGCCAACATTTTGGGCTCTACGCGGGTTTAAGATAGAGTTACACGGAATGAACGTGGACACTTGGTGCTGCGCATGGAGAGAGCTGGTAGCTGTTGATGTGAACTGCTCCTACTGACATTGAGAGGTATGGGGCCGCCCTGCTAAAGCCCGAATGAGACCTTCTTAGATATAAAATAATATACTAGATAGGGTGCGCGAAATATAGGTGATATCGATTACTATAGGTTTTGCATTATAACATGCTAGCACCTTTTGCTTACTATGGATTAGTGACTATGCTGCTGACTCTGATTTTTATAATCTGCATTTTGGTATTATACAAGATACTGCGTTTGAGAACTTTGCATTGAATAATAAATATTTCAAACTTGCACTTGTGTTCTTTGACTCCCAGTTTTGGTTTGAAATGATTATATAATGAAAGAGTGTTCATGTGTTCCACGATTCCTGAGGTATTCTAAAGATCATGTTCTGGTTTGTCTAAGACATGGTTCATTCCATAATGATCCATGAGACACTGTAGCTAGCTAGGTAAGGAGATTTCTGACACTGAGATGAGTTTTGGATCATCCTAACTCACTGAGGTTCTAGATCTCTATGCACAGTTCTGTGGGAGAACGGAAACCCTGCTACATGGCGCCCAACGGATTGGTTGGCCGTATTTCATGACACTCGAGTAGTATATCATTCAAACCTTAACACCTTCATTCCCGTTTCCGGTAAACGGTGGTGTCGGAAAAACCTACCTATTTTTGAAATAGGTCTTTTCAAGCTTGAATTCTACTTTAAACGGTTTCTTTGAATTACTACCCAGTTGTGCTACAAAGTGTTCTTTGTCCTTTTTTCACTTCCGGTGCTACCATGGCCGTGGACATAGCGCAGCATAGCCGCGTCGCGGTTCGCGACCACTTGCGGGCATATAATGTCCCGGCGGAAGGTTTGGCTGTGGTTCTAGTGGTGAGTGCGAAACACGCGTACCCGTAATAATTGTTTTATTCCTGGGTGACGTTTCCGGAAGTAAACGCTAATTCGGGCGTCTACCATTCATACACTGCCTCGGCTGTACCGGCGGCTTATGCTCCGTACAGGGCACTGGAAGTACCTATCGATGCTTGGCAGCACGGAGTTTGGTTTGGTGGCGTCCTACCCCACTCTTTAACGGCTCCGAGGTTAGGTCCGTTGTCCATTCCGGGCACAGCCTGGCCCGCCTTGGGCGGATTTACTCCTCATCCTAATCGCGCCACTTGTAATGTGGGTGATTTGCGGCGTCTGCATGATGTCGCGGTTGACGTGATTAGAGCGCTTGTTCATTACATTGGTCGTAATATACATGGCGCAGCCCCCGCAGGTGCGCAGCTTCGAGCGGAACAGGCTGGTTTGAAAATCAGTCCTGTCTTGGTGAATTCCGTAATGGGCAGAAAGCCAGACAATAAGGATGATTTTCCTTACTGGCTTGCCGAGAAATTCGACCAGCTGGAGGCTGTGTTTCCTAATACGACTCCGGGTGAAAAACACCGGATTCTTACGCTTAGTTTACCGAAGGATTTAGCCCCTGAACTTGCTGACTGTGAAACATGGGGTAAGACTTTTGCAGCGGTTTACTCGAGGTGCTTTGGCACACCGACAGTGTCGAACCTGTCTGCGATCCTCAAACGTGTTCAGGATGATCACGGACCTGAGTCGGCGGTTGAGTTGGGTATGCGCCTGAACGGTTCATTTGAGACAGTTTGCGGTATTATCCTTGCCAATGTAAAAGGGGATGCTGTGAACTTTCAAGTGGCCAATGGTCTGGCGTTAATTCCCGATGCCGAGAAACCCCGTCAGCTGGCAAGAATTATTGTGGCGGCTTATAAAACGGTTGGCCGCAATTCTAAGGGTGCAAAGGTTTTTCTTGAAAAAGAAAAGAAGCAGCCCCAGGGACAGTCTTCGGAAACAGGTGGACAGCCCAAGTCCAAAAAACAAAATTGGCCTAAAAAACAGAATCAGGGTAAGCAACAACAACAACAGACACAGGTTTCTAGTCCGGCGCCTTCACAACCTGCGCAGTCGGATCGAGTTTATGAATTGCGCGATCGCGCTACGATTAAATCGCCTGACAGATATCAGGCATCTGACCAACGCTCTCCTCGTTCCTTTCAGGACTCATCGGCTCCGTCAACCGGTGGTGGAGGGGGCGGCAGGGGCAGGGGTGGCCAGCAAGGACGTGGCCAGCCCCGCACGCGAAGTGAAGGGGATCAGCGAGACGACTCTACGCCAAAGAGACCGCAGTTTGCCAAGAAGAAAGTCGCAGCCTTAACGGCGCATCGATATGCCCCAGATAGTGAGAACGCGGCTTCGGAATCTGACGTGGGCTCTGACCTTGCTGGACAGCGCGGCGGAGATTACCATAGTGAGAGAGGCCCTCCGTCCACTGTTGAAGGTGACAGCGACTGAGACTTTTATTGTGATTGAAACAGCTGATACACATGTTGCTCCCCCTGAAAGACTTTTTGAAATTGTCCTGTTAATTGAAGGTGACATGCAGCGAACTGTAAAAGGGGTATTTTGGGAGAATCTTTCGGATACGTATGACATTTTGCTTTCGGAGGCTGACTGGCCCCCACCTTTTGTTCTCGCAGCTCCACGAGGGGAGGAGGTAATCCTCCCCAGTTTCGCGCACACTGTGCCGAGAGTGGAAGCGCTGCATTTTGCAGAAGAGTGGGCTCTGGCGCTTGCGCCGGCTGTGTACCGGAATCAGTGTGGCTGGGATAAATTGTCCCCTAGCCATGAGATTCCGTTACGGTCACAGCCGCAGCCACAACCCCAATATCCCATACGGCGTGAAACTAAAGCTTCGGTCGCGGCTATCCTTGAACAATTGGAATATCAAGGTGTAATTGAAACGTGTGTGTCACCGATGAATAATCCCCTTTTTACTGTTAACAAGCCGGACGGATCATATCGTCTGGTTTTGGATTACCGGCATTTGAACTCGCATTGCCGTAACTGTGCAGTACAGAATACTCACGGCTCTGCCCTAGTGAATAGTCTTGAGCGTAAACGGTTCAAAACCACGCTTGACATTTCCAATGGTTTTTATGCACATAGATTAGATGGTCTAAGTTCCCAATGGACCAGTTTTACGTGCGGCGGCGTACAAAAAAAGTTTAATCGACTCCCAATGGGATATAAAAATAGTCCTGGAGTGTTTTCCGCCCGCATAGTCTCTCTTTTAGAGAGTTTCGATCCAGTTGCATGTTCATATGTGGATGATATTTATCTCACAGACGACGAGCTTTGGGTGCATCTGTGTCGAGTAAACAGCATAATTTGTAACTTTGCAGACATGGGTTACAAGTTTAACTTTGCAAAATCGCACATTGCGGAGTACACAGTGTTGTTTCTAGGTTATGAACTTAACCATGAAGGAAAGGGATTGGCTCCTCACTTCCTGGAGAAGTGCGCGCAGTTGCGCTCTCCGACAACTCTGAAAAAATTACAGTCTTTACTGGGTTTTTTAAATTTCGGGAGGACATACATTCCGGAATATGCCCAGCGTATCAGGCCTTTATATGCCTTGGTACAACCATCTTTTTCCAAATCATGCTGGCTGCCTGAGCATTCAGCCATTCTGCAGTCCTTGCAGGCTGATTTGCTCACTTCTGACTACTTACAGACCCGTGATAACCAGACCAACCTGGTGATAAGAATTATCCCTGGGACGGTAGGTTTCACGTACCTGACTTTTAATGAAGGGGATACTGTACCTATTGCTTACAAGTCACACTTGTACACTTCGGCTGAACTGCGTTTTTCCACTGTGGAGAAAGTTTTAACGGCTGTGCAGATGGCAATTCTTAAGGAACGTGCCCTGTCGCAGGGAAAGCGCATGTTGGTTGTCACCCCGTGTCCAGCCTTGGAGGCGGTCACGAAAGCCAGTGTACCAAATTCTAAAGCTTTGCACCCTCGGTGGATTCAGTGGGCTACATCCTTGACATCTCAGGATGTCACGTTTATTTTTGACGCCGCTTTACGGTCGCAGGAGTATTTACAGTATGAATTTGTTCATCCTGCTCCTTTAGCAATGCGACCGTTGGAGGATTTCCACTGTATCATTTACACGGATGGTTCGGCGCAGGTTGCGCATGGCTCTAAACATGCCTACGTTTCCGCTTGCGCCATTGTGGTCGGTGCCATGGTGAACGATGAGTTCAAGTCCAGCGTCGTGCACACGCAGACGCTTGGGGACTGCACCGCACAATTAGCTGAGCTGCGTGCTCTAATGCTTGCATTGGAGTACGCTGATCCTTGTGTGACGACTTTAATCGTAAGTGATTCTTACTACTGTGTCCAGTCTTACAATGAGAACTTGTTCTTTTGGATTCAGAATGATTTTCGTGATTCCAAAGGTAGCACAATAAAACATAAAATGATCTGGGTCCGAGTGGCGGAACTTAAAGAGAAACTGCCGCTCGTGTTTGTGATTCATACTCTCGGCCACCAGCGCGTGGGAGTCCACGCTGTTGGCAACTCGCTTGCTGATGAAGCAGCGAAGTCAGCGGTATCAAAATACTTAGTTGCAGCGGTCACGAGGTCCAAAAGCAAAATAGATGATGACATCTTGGCGGCTGTTGCTGCCACGGCGAAGGGAGGTAAATATCCTGCGGGGTTCCCTTCGAAGTACACATACCACTTAAGTCCCGATAAGGTTCCTTATGTGAAAATTCCTGAAGTTGGAGAGCGTTTAGTTCCCAACTCGGATCGCAGAGCTTCTCTGATTACAGCGGCTCATGAAGGTGTGGCGTCTGCGCATGCGGGCGTCTCAGCCACTGTATCTCAGCTACAACAGAGGTTCTGGTGGCGGGGACTGTACAAACAGACGCGCGATTATGTCCTTATGTGTGACATTTGTCAGCAGATTAAGCCTTCTACTGCTGCGCGTCCGCCTCAGACACAGTTGTGCATCTCTAATAAACCGCTTGGTTGCGTTTATTTGGATCACTGCGGTCCTTTTTCTTCTGATACTGCTTTTAAATACATCTTAGTAGCAGTTGACTCATGCACACGCTTTGTATGGGTATGGCCGCATCGAAGCGCTGATTCGCGAACTGTCATTAAGGATTTGCGTGTCTTTGTGGGAATCTTTGCTTGTGGTACTTTCCATTCGGACCAGGGTCCGGCTTTCGCCTCTAAGGCGTATAAGGATGCTATGGTTTCGTTGGGAGTACAGGTGAAGTTTTCAAGCCCCTACAGGCCTGAGGGCAATTCTGTAGTAGAAAGAATGAACCGCGACTTAAAGCAATCTTTGACAGCCCGTGTTATAGGCACTGGTAGAAACTGGCTGACCCACCTCTATGGCGTGCAGCGTGCGCTTAATAATCTCCCTAGAAGGTCTCTGGGTGGGCGGACCCCATACGAAATGCTCTTTGGTATCAAGATGTACGTCCCTGACCTTGATGGTGCAGACTGCCAGGCCCAGGCCGCGGCCTTTGACGTAGATGAACATTGCAATGTTTTACAGGATCTACAAAAGACCAGAGACAGTCTTGCAAAGGAACACTTGCCCTCCACATCGGATGATGCGTTGCAGATCCCGGTAGTTGGCTGGCTACCCCAAGTTGGAGAACTGGTTCGAGAGAAGATCGATAACAAGAAAGAGTTTGGTCCCTCATATCGACGGCCGGTTCGAGTCCTTGGAGTGAAGGGCACAAGAACAGTCATTTTACCACCACTTCCAGGTCGTAAAGAAAACAGATTTATTTCTATTGACAATGTCAAGACACACAGGGTGGCCGATTCTTCATAGCATGACACCGGCTGCATCCTGTCCTTCCATGGTGAGGAACTCTGTGCTGGCTATTACATCTGGTACAGATCGGGAGGTGTCCCTCGGGATGCCTGCTTTATCCAGTCCTTTATTAAATACTATTCCTCTTGCTAACATTGATGAGCTGACCTATGCAGATCCTGCTGATTTATCCATGTCCGATTTACAAGCTCGTTTGGCTAACCAATCCAGATTCTCTTTTGACTCTGATTCGGAACTTTCAAAGAAACCATCGACTATTGCAAAATATGCCACGTTGTTTAAAAAACATTTTCTAATTCCACCTTGGACATATGTTTGGCTGATACTATTTTCATTTTATCTTTTTATGTCAATTGGTTTTGTGTTTTATTTTTTCCGCTTGATCGATGGCCATTATGTGATAGAAAGAACAGGAATTCGGTACCTTAATGGAACATTGGCCCCTCTGTCCTCCTCACATTCAGTACACAGACTAAAGAGAGACTTACATTCAGTACAGATTACTGCTTGGCCAGTCCTTGATGGGATTGTGTGGGATGCGGTTAGATTTCAGATACATGGCCCCACAGAAATTATTAATGTTCCTAATGTGCTTAGAGTAAACATGGGAGATGTGATTAAACAAAATGTTCGTTCTGATGACTGGTATCTTCAGGCTGTAGAAGCATTGTTCTCTGATTTGAAATATTATGCGGCCTTTGATGCTGAGGATTTGTACTTAGATTCTGTCAATTATGGTGATTTGTTTTGTTATCAACATTATGGGAATCATTTCTTACACAAGACAAGTTCCAGGAGGGTTCCTGTGAATTACACTCAGTGGGAACATTGCCCTACTCCCTTACAGGGGAGCTCAAGTACATTTCTGGGAAAATACTCTTATTTTACAGATTTTAATCAATCAAATCCTGAGTCGTTTTATTTTAAAGTGAACCAGAAATTCATGCCCAAAGTTAGGCTAACTGACACAAAATTGTTGTATTCAAAGTCCTTTCTAGAAAGGTTATCTGTGGATGGCTATGAGTTATGGAAGGATACTGTTGACCTTAAATCGGTTTGGGGTACCAAAGATTGGCAGGTACGAGGCACTGAGGCTTTGCATCGTGCATGTCTCATCCCGAATCACATGTTGTTTTTAAATTCAACTATTTCCCAAACAACATGTTTTGGATTGGCTACATCTAAAAAATTAAATACCCCTGCTATCCCTGACTTGGAGGAATATTCAGGTTGGAGTAATTACACTACATTATCCATCAGTGGGATGCAAACACTTTTACAGAATTCCTCTTTTAATATTTCCCATTTTGATCCAGAGGGGTGGCTTTTGTGGCAAAAAAGCTCTGATGCTTGCCAACGTCGTTTTTTGGGTTTGTCTGAAGTTTTTACACACATCAGGCCGGATCCCAGGTTTGAAACGGATCACACTGTTACTACTTATTCAGTAGGCAAATTGTGTCAGAACTGGTTACAACATTCCACTTTGGATGCAGTTAAACTGCATCTGTCCCAGTTGAATGAAAATATTGACCTAAATGATTTTATAAAAGGCCCAGCTAGGGGTAGATCTAAACGCTTTCTTTATGCTATATACAATGAGATTTGGAAATTTTCACAAGTTGAGGCAGCTAAACGACTGAGAGCTATTGATCAAGCAAATTTGGAAAAGGTGCTTGCAGTGGTCGATAACAGTATTAACATGCTTTCTTCCAGAATTTACACATTGGATAATATTGTTTCTTCTGTTGTTGATATTGTACATGATGAAGTGTCCACGTTATACCATGGTCAAAATCAATTGCGTTCTGTAATGCAGTTTGCCTGGACTCTACAGACAATTAAGGCTGGTCGAGTTCCCTGGACCTCATTGAACGTTTCATCCCTTTTCGCCCCTTTTAATCTTACTGAAAAACAGTGCATGCTTTCAATGCGTGATGCATCATTTTCTATGTTACATATTGAGAAGCTAGAATCCTTGCCTTTTTCTGTTGCTGAAACCACTACTGCCACGTGGCTTATTCATGGTTTAATTACATTACCATTTCCTTTATATAAATTTACTAACTGTATGCGGTATATTGCTATAGGACGATATGAACCACTAGGCAATGCATTCCTACATGAGGCATGGTCATTACCATACACATACAGATGTCTGAAGGATGGGAAAGAAGTGAATCTTAATGGTGAGGAATGCACACAGTCACCTGACCATTCATTAATATGCAGACACATTCAGTTACACGGTTCTTGTAATCAGGACCGCCCAAATTTAGCATGTGTTTTAAAAGGCACGACAGTTCCAGCAGTGGTTCCCACATTTACATTATTAGCTAATGGTAGTTATTTGCTTTTGAACAACGAATTATGTTGTGGTTTATTAATTGGTGTGGCATATGTGGTAACTGTATCAGAGCGTGTAGTGTGCTGCAAGAATGTTCTATACCCACCCACGCATGGTTCTTCAGATGTCTCCATCTGGCCACGGATTCCAACCTTGGAAGCAAAATTCAATGGTTTAAGCAGAATAAGGGCCCTTTTGTCTCAAAAACAAGTGACCCTGAGTTCGGCCCGGGAAACTTATGTCCTTCACATAGCCAACACCCGCACAGAGGTGCAGGCGCTTTTAAATACTGATTTGCCGTTTCATTTCTGCGAGCTGGTACACCAGATATTTAATGCTTCTTCAACGACTGGGCTGGCACATTTTTTCAAGTTAGTCAGCAGTGGCCTCGTGACTACGTTTGAAAAGGTTTTTGGTATCATTCCCACGTTTTTCCACACTATTTTTTCGAGTTTGTTTGGTGGATTACCTGTGTTACTGGCTGTAGCCGCAGGCATTCTGTTGGTGTTTTTCTTCATAAAACATGGATGCCCATCCTGCGCAAGACGCCGTTCAACGCCTCCTGACACTGTGCCGTAATCGGATGCTCAATTACTATGGAACATTGCCGCTTGCAGCATTAAGCACGGCCTATAGATTGTCATTTCGGTTCACCGACTTCACGTGTGTCCAACCTGTGTTTCACTGCCTGAGCTGCGAGTTCGATTGGGCCATTGATTTGTGCCTATGCTTGAGAACTGCTCCTGACGTCGATTTTGATCAGCTAATGCGTCCCGTGGTGGCTCACGAGCTGATCTGTTCTGGCGAGAGAGTTATGGCCTTGGCAGCGATAAATGGAGTTCTGGGCCAATGGGAGATTTCTGCAGCGGCGGATGCCTTTCTGACACACAGCGATCTGGTGAACCCACCGAGTTGTCCTCTGACGTTACAGGAGGATCCGATGCTGGAGGAGCACGTATGTTCTTTCCCATTGCTAAATTGGATTGCTGAACTATTTTCGGATGATGGCAGTGATTTCATGCTGGAGGCTGTGGCAACTTTCTTTGCATATACTTTCCAATCGTGAGATGCCTGGGAGGAATGCTTTGTTGTGAAATATGAGTTTCCCCTCGCTGGATTGGAGGGATGGACTATGTTCAGCTGATGGAGAGTACAATCATGTGATGTCGCTGGGGATAACGTCAATGTGGCACATGACTTTGGAAATTGGATACGTGCCTTGTTTTTTCTCTTCCAAACATTTGAATTGATGAAACCTGGTCCTACGTTTCATATTTTTGAGACCTGGTGGATGACTTTTGGTTCAAAAGTATTGTTATTATTTTTAGATTTGAGGCCACTGTAGGCATTCATACATATTCATTCATACATATTTTTAGCTTATTTTAGCTCAAGATTATTGAACTTTGCTTTCAATTGTTGTGTCTGATTTAGTATTGCCTTTTCCCTTATGTTTGACGGTACTCGGACCAATGGGGGGGTGTCATATGGATACTTCATTACATATATTGCGTTAAGTTAGCATGAGTGTATTACATGTTTAAACAGCCGGTTTGCCTTCGGCTTTAGTTTTGCACACGACACATACTTGTTGTTGTAGCTTTCACCCTAGAAGCGGTGAGGTGGTTTATTTGAGAATAATATGTTATTTCTATGCTATCAGCTTTGCCTGGTACACTTGGTACAACTGTCTGCACACTGAGAGCTGCACACTCCAAGATTAACCTAACACAAGGTTGCTGAGAGGCCTGATCCTCGCACCACATTAGACATAACACAAATAATGTTGATGCCAACATTTTGGGCTCTACGCGGGTTTAAGATAGAGTTACACGGAATGAACGTGGACACTTGGTGCTGCGCATGGAGAGAGCTGGTAGCTGTTGATGTGAACTGCTCCTACTGACATTGAGAGGTATGGGGCCGCCCTGCTAAAGCCCGAATGAGACCTTCTTAGATATAAAATAATATACTAGATAGGGTGCGCGAAATATAGGTGATATCGATTACTATAGGTTTTGCATTATAACATGCTAGCACCTTTTGCTTACTATGGATTAGTGACTATGCTGCTGACTCTGATTTTTATAATCTGCATTTTGGTATTATACAAGATACTGCGTTTGAGAACTTTGCATTGAATAATAAATATTTCAAACTTGCACTTGTGTTCTTTGACTCCCAGTTTTGGTTTGAAATGATTATATAATGAAAGAGTGTTCATGTGTTCCACGATTCCTGAGGTATTCTAAAGATCATGTTCTGGTTTGTCTAAGACATGGTTCATTCCATAATGATCCATGAGACACTGTAGCTAGCTAGGTAAGGAGATTTCTGACACTGAGATGAGTTTTGGATCATCCTAACTCACTGAGGTTCTAGATCTCTATGCACAGTTCTGTGGGAGAACGGAAACCCTGCTACAACCTCTGAGAATAAATACATATTTACGTGGCAGCCCATAACACAAATGTGGCGTCCTCTGACTCTGCTCCATTACCAAACACCGTAACTCCCCGCCCCCCTCACTTTTCACTAAACTCCACACTCCACCCCAGCCGAACCCCCTATTACAAACCCCCAACCTACCCTCCCTGCCCAAACCCACCATGAACCTCAAACCCCCCCTAGAAAACTTATAAGACACAGGATTACTAAAACTCAAAGAATACGCAACAGGCACATAATGTAAATAGTACATAAAGGCACATATTTTTTCCAAAATACTATTTAAAACATGTTCTATTTTTAATAAATCTATCATGCATCTGACCCTCTAGAACTGCTTTCAAAACGTGAACTATAAACCTCTACTTTTCATTTTCAAACCATACACTTTCTTCTGACCCTCTAGAACTGCTTTCAAAACATGAACTATAAACCTCTACTTTTCATTTTCAAACCATACACTTTCAATTACATTATTTTTTTTACACAATTCATGTAATGTTACAAACCTTTTCTAAAATACACCAGTCCGTATCATTTATAAGGATTTATTTTCAGCCTTCATCAGTGACACTTTCTTCACATATAATAGAAATCACTATAACTTTTTGTACGACAATGCTAACGCGGTAAAAATAACCCTTCATTTGCTTTCCTTTAAGAATGCACACTATGTACCCCAAGCATGCGTTTCTTAATCTTTGTATTTGGCAGCGAATACCGACCTTGAATCGGAAGACATGAACAAGACCGCCATTGTCACATTTAAAACTGAACGTTGCATCTGCTCACACACATATCTTTCACTAAGCTAACATTCACAGAAAACAGCATTGATGTAAAAAAAAATTGACCTTGCTTTACAACTCCCTCAAATCACTCCCTTATTTTTTAACGCATCCTCCAGTTAAAAAAAAGCTACTTTTTTAATAACCACTAAGCAATATATAAGTGACTAGACTCTTAGAAAATGTATCAAGTCATTCTGCTTCTCTCCACTGCATAGCCGGCGACCTAATTCTGTGGAGTTGATATACAACCAGCGGTGCTGCGCCGTTTCCTTTACCATCTTGGGAAATTCAAAATGGATGTCCCTCCTGCCTTCGCAAACGAGCCGGGCCACTTAGAACTATTTCGCCAGAGGATGCTTGACTACTACGGCATCTTACCACTCTCGACTTTGAATGCATCATATCGATTATCATTTCGATATTCGTATTTCACCTGTGTGCAGCCTGTATTTCTTTGCCTGAGCTGTGATTTCACGTGGGCCCTGGATTTATGTCTCTGCAATTTGGTACCTCCTGAACCGAATTACAATCACCTCATGAATCCGTTACTTGATCATGAACAGCTTTGTTACAACGGAGGGTTTATGGCCTTTGCAGCGATACAAGGAGTTCTGGGTCATTGGAATATATTCGCAGCGGCGCAAGATTTCCTAACAGAGAGCTACATCGAAAACCCACCGAGCTGCCCAATGATGGTAAAAGACGCTCCAATAATGACAGATCATGAATGCTCCTTTGATCTTCTCAATTGGATGGCTGACATGTTTTCAGATGATAACAGTGATTTCATGTTAGAGGCACTTGCTGCATACTTTGCCTACACAATGGACAATTAACTCTTTCCTAACAGCGAGCTACATCGAAAACCCACCGACCTGCACTCTGATGGTAAAAGAGGCTCCGATTATAAGAGATTATCAGTACTGCTTTACTCTTTTCCATTGGATAGCTGACATAATTTCAAATGATAAAACTGATTTCCTGTTACAAGCAGAAACTACCTATTTTGCCTAAACAATGCTTCAATAACTCTCAAACAACCCATTGACGTCCTCATTTCCTTTTGGTTTTCTATATTCTTCACGTTATTTTCCATATTTTCTTTTGAAGAACAGACCTATTTGCTTTACTAACAATGGACATTATGATTTCGTGTTGTTTGACAGCTGATTCATAAAGTAATGATGTATAACCACTTGCATTTTCATATATCGTTCCTAAACTGAAAGGCCACAAACCTTCTTCCATTTATTAAAATATAATATACTTCCTTATAAGACTGTACAATGTTTTTTTCCAACTATATTCATTTTTCTTCAACTATAGCGCTTGTATTCCATGTACTACTGACAATACCAATTACTGTGTTTTTTGCAATTTCTGTACTCAGATTACATAATGATTTGCCTTTAAAATAGTACATTTCTAAATAAACATTTCAAATATTCACGGTTTCTCTTTTAATCCATAATCTCAACTGAAATGATTTCATATTGAAAACTATTCATGGGTTCCACATAACCTTAACTGTAGACACTGAGGACCTTATTTATGAAGACCTTCCGCCGCCGGGGCCTCATTTTTTAAAATGGGAAAAAGTAACGCACCGGTGGCGCAAGGCCTTCATAAATAAAGTCCTGAATGTTTTCTTTTCTTGAACTCACTTACTGATACTAGAACCTCCAAGCCAATTACGGCCCGTGAACTCTTTCTTAGTAGGTCGCGCACCGTAAACACAGTTATACCACTGTTAACATTTTTTTTTTTACTGTTACTAAGCACCGACACAGTTCCGCTTTACTCAGAGTTAATCACTGCTCCCACGCTTCTACAGGCCAGACGCTATGTCGTATTTCTCTCATTATCACCCTTTCATCTCCACAATAACAAACAGTTGTCCTCCAGCCACCAGAGAACAGACTCAGATGCAGAGGCACCAAAGAGTGAACCCATCACCAACTGCCATCTCCGGCTGTTTCCATGGTAACACCTCATTCTGCACCTTGCTGAAGGCAGAGGTCAAAAGTTCATGTCTCAACATTCTACAGCTAACTAATAACACTATTTTCCCTCCAGAAACACCTCCCAATCCACAACTCTGTTACATGTCTTGTTTTTTCACACCCAATAGTACTTTTCGTTTAACATAAACATTAACATGCAACGTACTGTTCAATCTCCACTTCTTACAATCAACCAATCATTTTTATTTTTTAAACCACACCCAGCCTCTTCCTTTTTCTTTATTTAGAATTTCAACTTCTAACTACCATTCCACTTCCAGAACCGATCGGAGGACGACTACAAATCCCTTGAAAATGAAGGTCTGGCTAATAGGACACAGTTATATTCACTGGAGTGAAAAATATGCAGTAAGCAGACGAATTTGCAACCTCAGCTTACCAAATGTACACATAACATGGATTTCCAAAAGAGGATTGAAATGTCACCAATTGATTCCATTGGTGAAAACTTTTATGCATCTCCCAGAACCAGACCTTATAATTGTGCACTGTGGTGGGAACGATCTAGGCACAATCACTGGGGTAGGTCTGGAAATGCTTCTAAAAGACACCCTTCGACAATTGATGACACTTTTTCCTCGATCTGCCTTGGTATATTCCAATATATGCCAAAGACAGAAATGGAATTGGTCCAATCACCATTGTGCACAATTTGAGAAAGCAAGGAGACATGTAAATAAATCTGTTTCTGCGTTCCTCAGAGATTATAGCATGGGTTCTATTTACCACAACAACTTGCGCTACCACATGCAAGACGTCTATAGGAGAGACGGTGTTCATTTCACGAATGAGGGAAACAGAATCTTCCTCTGCAACATCAGGCTCTGCATCGGTACTTACTTATAAATGCAGAAAACACTCAATTAACACAAGGGCTCTTTTCAGAGCCACCTTATATCTAAGCACTCAAACTTCTGATTTACCTCCATTTTCACACTCTTGTAAATAGGTATGCGCGACCGAGTGCGCGCACCCCGTATTTTTTTTTCGGAGAAAAATTATATCTTTTCGCGTTTAAGGGCCTTACTGCACACCCTGAGAAAACCTACGCAGGAAGACAATCTCTACCTTCTCCCTTTCCATGTTTCAACGCTTTGAAATGAACAATATATTTACTCGCAGTGACAAAATGGCGGACAAAACTTCCTGATTTCCTTCGAATCGAACGTTAACAGACGTCACGCAGCCAAAAAAAATACCGCTCACGCGCAGCCGCTTGGGTGCGCGCACGTGTGCGCGCCTATAGATATATAATTGACTTTAACTTTAATTTTCTCAACAACTACTGAACGGATTTACACCATTCCAAAAAAAGCGTAATCTGCGAGCCGGACTGTACAGTTTTGCCAAATTTCTTATAAATCCATTCACCCGTTCGACCTGTAGCCGAGTCTAAAGGTCCTATGGAAAATAACATGGAGAAAACACGTTTTGGGACCCCCCTTTTATCTCAGCCCCCACTTGACCAATCCCCCCCAAACTTTTAGGGAAGGAGCGCAGCGGACTGAGCCATCTTCTTTGAGAAATTCGCTAAGATTCTTCAACCAGGGCCAAAGTTATTCCAAATAGAATGTTGAGGATTTCCTATGGAAACTAGGTCCTAACTATAACTACCTACTGGCGACCGCCAGTAGGTATATATATATATATATATATAGATATATATATATATATATATATATATATATATATATATTAGTTGCACTAACTATATATCGCGGACCCGCAATCCACTGCTAATGATGTCACATATTACATCATTCATGACATGGTCAGTGACATCACTGATGACATCACTGATGACAACACCCAGTGACTGTATGTTTCTGTAAAGTTAAAATATGTCTTACATATTGAAGAATGAGTAGATGTATAAGTGTCTGGATGAAGGATTTAGTAGGTGCATGACTGACTGTATGAGAGAATGATTAAATGTGTCTCACTGAGTGTATGGGTTAGTGATTAAAGTGTCTTAATTTGGCAATCATTATTTATGTTGTTCTGTAAACTGCTGCATGTTTAAATCTGTAGCTATATCAGTAACTATATGGGTTATTGAATGGTTGCCCAAGTATTTGTATGGGAGACTGAGTATGTGTGTGGGTGACTGGGAGGTGTATAACTCTGTGCATAGATGTGTGAGCAGTTGATTCCCTAGGTGTATGGGTTCAAAAGTGCATGTAGAAACAGCTGTATGGACAGTTGACTGTGTGCATGAGTATATTGGTGAGTGAATGGATATCTCAGTGCTACATGTCAAAGTAAGTACATATGTAAAACACACTCCATGTGAGAGTTGACATATATAAATAACTGAACATAAGAGCCAGTGAATGTGTGAGTGGCTGTATGAATCATTGTGAACTTGTATCAAGGATTGTATAAGAGAGTAAATATGTGTTACTATATGTTTGAATAAGTAAGGTGTGTATAACTGTATAGTTGAGGAAATGGAGCTGTGATTGATTCTTTGCATGACTGACTAGGTGTGTGAGTAACTCCATGGATGTGTGACAGTCTGTGAGTGCCTGTTTACACTGAGTGTATCTAAGGTTATATTAGAGTCTGAAGATGTATTATCACATAAATGATATCATCAGTGATGTAATCAGTAATGTCAAATGAGATGTCAGTGATGTCATCAGTGATGTCATCAGTGATGTCATTTGAGATGTCATCAGTGATGTCATCAGTGATGTCATTTGAGATGTCATCAGTGATGTCATCAGTGATGTCACTGACCATGTCATGAATGATGTAATATGTGACATCATTAGCAGTGGATTGCGGGTCCGCGATATATAGTTAGTGCAACTAACTATATATGGAATTTCAATGGTTTTGTGCAAATAAAATAAGGTTTTTTAAATGCTAATCCCTAACTATATATGGTCTATAACCTATGGTTTTTTCAGTGAATTTTCAAGGTTTTGTAAATGCAAATTCCTAACTATATATGGTCTATAACCTATGATTTTTTCTGTGAATTTCATTGGTTTTTTAAAAGCTAATATCTATAGCTGTAAAATATATTCTTTATTAAGTGACGTATCACGTAGCCCGTGAGACGCCTCATGATGCATCGCATAACCGCGACGTATCGTCTCTGCAGCGCAAACCAAACCCAAAACGTAAGCGCGCCAGAACACGCTTAAAGATATATATATTTTTTTTAACCTTAATTAGACAAAATCCACACGTGCACATATCACAAACGTTCAAAAAACACAATATGTCGGACTCCCGTTACGCTGCCGGTTAGCTGCCCGGTTAACGTACCAGGAAGCACCTTTACCGCGAAAAATCGCAATTTTTTTTTTCTTTTGCCCCGCAGGGAACTTTAATAGCCCCCTCATCAATCCTAGGGGTTCAGGAGGGGTCTGCCTTACCCCTTTCATTCATTTACACCTTTTTTTTTTCCACCTCTTGTCTCTCGATCCCACAGAGAGACAAGATGGCGGCCGCTCCAGACTGTTTACAATGATAACAGCCAATCAGCTTCTCCTCAGACTCCTGTTACACTGCCGGTTAGCTTCCCGGTTAGCTGCCCGGTTAGCTGCCCGGTTCGCGCACCAAGACGCGTCTCCACGGCGAAAAAATCGGATTATTTTTTTTGGTTTTTTTGGCCCCGCGTGGCTTTATAATATCCCCCTCATCAATCCTATGGGGTCAGAAGGGGTCTACCTTGCCCTCTTTCCTTCATTTCCCCCTTTGTTTTGGTCTCCTCTTGTCTCTCGATCCTACCGAGAGACAAGATGGCGGCCGCTCCGGACTGTTTACAATGCTGACAGCCAATCAGCTACTCCTCAGACTCCCGTTACACTGCCGGTTAGCTTCCCGGTTAGCTGCCCGGTTAGCTGCCCGGTTCGCGTACCAAGACGCGTCTCTACGGCGAAAAAATCGATTTTTTTTTTTTTTTTGGGGCCCCGCGTGGCTCTATAATATCCCCTCATCAATCCTAGGGGGTCAGAAGGGGTCTACCTTGCCCCCTTTCCTTCATTTCCCCCTTTGTTTTGGCCTCCTCTTGTCTCTCGATCCTACCGAGAGACAAGATGGCGGCCGCTCCGGACTGTTTAGAATGTTGACAGACACCGGAGAGCCAATCAGCTTCGCTTCGCAAAGTTCCGATACGCGAAAAGTTCGCGAACCGGAGCGCTACCCGGAGCGCTGTTACAGATATATATCTTGTTTTAAACGTTAATTTCTCAAAATCCACTGAAGCACATATATTGAGACCTAGCAAAGGCACATCGGGCTAACAGTCCCTACAATTTTGCCAAGTTTCGTGGAAATCCATTCAGCCGTTCGGGCTAAAAGTGAGGCCAACCGCCCTATGGAAATTAACATGGGAAAAACGTGTTTTGGGACCCCCCTTTTTTCTCGGCCCCCCCTTGACGAACCCCCACCAAATTTTCAGGGGCTGCTCAGAAACAAAATGTGCCATTTTCTTGAAAATTTCAGCCAATTCCGTCTACAAACGCCAAAGTTATTAGGCATAGAATTTTCAAAAGTTCCATAGAGAAAAAATCCTAACTATATATACCTACTGGCTATCGCCAGTAGGTAATATATATAGATATATATATATATATATATATATATATATATATATATATATCTATATATATTACCTACTGGCGTGTCGCCAGTAGGTATATATAGTTAGGATTTTTTCCCTATGGGATTTTTGAAAATTCTATGTCTAATAACTTTGGCGTTTGTGGACGGAGTCGGCTGAAATTTTCAGGAAAATGGCACATTTTGTTTCTGAGCAGCCCCTAAAAATTTGGGGGGGTTTCCTCAAGGGGGGGCCGAGAAAAAAGGGGGGTCCCAAAACGCGTTTTCCCCATGTTAATTTCCATAGGGCGGTTGGCCTCACTTTTAGCTCGAACGGCTGAATGGATTTGCACGAAACTTGGCAAAATTGTAGGGACTGTTAGCCTGATGTGCCTTTGCTAGGTCTCAATATATGTGCTCCAGTGGATTTTGATAAATTAACGTTCAAAACAAGATATATATCTGTAACAGCGCTCCGGGCTGCGCTCCGGTCCGCTTACTTTTCGCGAAACGGAACTTTGCGATGCGAAGCTGATTGGCTCTCCGGTGTCTGTCAACATTCTAAACAGTCCGGAGCGGCCGCCATCTTATCTCTCGGTAGGATCGAGAGAGAAGAAGAGGTGAAAAACGAAGGGGGAATTTAATGAAAGGGGGCAAGGTATACCCCTCTTGACCCCCTAGGAATGTTGTTGGGGTTATTAAAGGGTCCCGTGGGGAAAATAAAAAAAAAATATTTTTCACGGTAGAAGCGCTTCCCGGGCCGCGAACTGGGCCGCAAAATGGTAGCGAAACGGGAATTCGCCATTTTGTGCTTCGTTTTAATTAAATTACTAGGTATAAGGGGGTGCGGGAGACGTATCCTAATCCCTTATGTTTTCTGAGGGTGGCTGAGGAGGCTCATATATGTTGATATATGTGTTCCAGCGGCTGTGCGTGCGCCATCTTGTCTCTCGGTAGGATCGAGAGAGAAGAAGAGGTGAAAAACGAAGGGGGAATTTAAGGAAAGGGGGCAAGGTATACCCCTCTTGACCCCCTAGGAATGTTGTTGGGGTTATTAAAGGGTCCCGTGGGGAAAATAAAAAAAAAATATTTTTCACGGTAGAAGCGCTTCCCGGGCCGCGAACTGGGCCGCAAACTGGTAGCGAAACGGGAATTTGCCATTTTGTGCTTCGTTTTAATTAAATTACTAGGTATAAGGGGGTGCGGGAGACGTATCCTAATCCCTTATGTTTTCTGAGGGTGGCTGAGGAGGCTCATATATGTTGATATATGTGTTCCAGCGGCTGTGCGTGCGCCATCTTGTCTCTCGGTAGGATCGAGAGAGAAGAAGAGGTGAAAAACGAAGGGGGAATTTAATGAAAGGGGGCAAGGTATTCCCCTCTTGACCCCCTAGGAATGATGTTGGGGTTATTAAAGGGTCCCGTGGGGAAAAAAAAATTGATTTTTCACGGTAGAAGCGCTTCCCGGGCCGCAAACTGGTAGCGAAACGGGAATTCGCCATTTTGTGTTTCGTTTTAATTAAATTACTAGGTATAAGGGGGTGCGGGAGACGTATCCTGATCCCTTATGTTTTCTGAGGGTGGCTGAGGAGGCTCATATATGTTGATACATGTCTTCCAGCGGCTGTGCGTGAGCTTTTTTTTTTTTTTGCTGCGTGACGTCTGTTAACGTTCGATTCAATGGAAATCAGGAAGTGTTGACCGCCAATTTGTCAGTGCGATAAAATATTTTGTTATAAATGAATCCTTATTGATAAACATTGTCTGCGCCATCTTGCCTTTTTTCCAATGCCACAATTTTGTCGTGCACGGCAGCCATTTTAGATGCCAGGCCGGTCCCAGGCTATCACCTAGCCCTGCGGATGTAGTTTATGGTCCCAGCTGTAGAGAATCCAGACATGCCAACCCTCCCGATTCAGGCGTGAGACTACTGATTTCAGTGCTAGTCTCCCGCCTCCCGATTTCTGCAAGCAAAAACCCGGGGGCATATTACCAACAACTAGCGATAATTTTTGTCTCTAACTTGTTTAGAGACAAAAATTATCGCCGCACATCGGCGATTTTTATCGCAGATAAACCTTGCTATTAGCAAAGTTTATCGCAAATGCGATAAAAAACGGCCGCAATGCATGAATATCGCTGAAAAGTCAGCGATATTCATGCATTATCGAGCAAATGCTCTTAGCCATGTTATCCACCTCCCATTGGATAACATGGCTAAGAACTGCTCAGGGCAGGTGTTAGCTTTTGGAGATATTCGCGCTTATCGCGAATATCTCCAAAAGTTGGTAATAGGAGATAGCGATGTTAGGGACTGTTTCCAGTCGCTAACATCTTGGCACGCCCACTTTGCATGTCATTAGTGATAAATATCACTGACATGCAAAGCGGGGCCCAAGATGGTCGCTATCTCCTTTTAGCTGTCACTAACTGGTGTTAGCGACAGCTTGGTAATAGGGAAATAATTTTATCTCCGCTTTCCTGGCTTTTAAAGCCAAAAAAGTGGAGATAAACCCCTTTGATAATATGCCCCACGATTCCTCGGGGGTTTCAGCTGACAGGGCTTGGTATTGTGTTACGTGCTAATTCTTCCAGGAAACGTCAGAGGGTCGATGCAGGGGCTCTAGAAGGGGTGATAAACCATTTAAGCCTCATGAACAAGCGCATGGTCTTTTAAAGATCTGTGAAGTACTCGGGGCGGCGGTGTGTGTGTGCCCTCTTTCAGGAGCAGGCGGGGGGGGGCACTGCCAGCAACTTGCCAGGCCAGGCAGTGTTCAACACTTGCATCACCCTTTCTCTGCCTGCTATTGCGCTCCATGCTTCCGAAAGGTAAGAAAAAGAACGTGCATTTGAGTTTGAAATGTCCGATCCTGTAGCAGTACACTTGCAAAGCCCACACATGACAATAACCCGATTCAAGGCCCCATTCACTCGATTTTTTAAAAATATATAGCACTCCAACAAAGTAGGATTATAAAACTTTATTAACTTTTAAATATAACGAACGCAACAAAAACTGTAAATACATTTAAACATTCTTTGACAAAAAAAAAGCAACAATGGTCAGAAGCTGCCTTTTGTGCGAATAGTCCCAAGGCAGCACAACGTGCTGAGTTCTGGACGGCACCCAGGTGATGTCACCTGGGTGCCGCACTGGTTTTTGGTTTCCTACAATGCAGCTCAGAAAAACAGCGTGGGGCGTCCCGGGTGGTGCGGGGGGAGGCCTCGTCAGTAGCGGTCTGTTGTGCGAATAGTCCCAAGGCAGCAGAACGCGCTGAGATGTGGATGGCACCCAGGTGATGTCCAGTAAACTGCCGCACTGGTTTTGGTATCCTACAATGCTGCTCCGAAAATTGGCGTGGGGCGGCCCGGGGGGGGCGTGGGGGAGGCGGCGTGAACGGGCCTCCCCAGGTGGCGGCCATCCAGCTGAGTTGCGCCCGCTCTTGTGGCTACAGCGTCTCGCTCACCATGTAGTTGACTTCCGCCCACTCTTGCAGTGCAGCGATAGGCGGCTGCCACAGGACTCTTAAAATGGCGGACGGCTCTTCGGTTTTGGGCCTGGTCCACTAAAATGGCCCTGGGACACCTTGGAACTCGGACGCTTGCCTGCTAGGGCTTGGGCTCCATTCTCGAAAGCGTCCCCTCAGCCGTGAAGATTCTACAAAAGTCTTGGGGCCCTCGACTCCTGCAGGCTTCCGGTGGGGAGCGGCTGCCATGATTGCTCGCGGAATGACCACGACGGAGCCACGAGATGGTGGTGCTCTCATGCTGACGCCAGCTTCAGTCTGAATCATCCAGAAACAAGGTGGGGCTTTCATCGTTTGGGAAAAAAATTTTTCTAAACCAATGAAAAGTGTTATTTTTAGGTCATATGACCAAGCCTTCCATCTTTAGGAAACCAAAAGTAAAATGAACCAATGAAAAGTTTTATAAACAAGTCACATGACCTGTTATGCGGCATAGGGCTACAAAAAGCGTAGAAAATCCGTTGGCACGTGAGGCGGCGTCAGTAGCGGACCGATGTGCGAATAGGCTGAAGGCAGCACAATGCGCCGAGATCCGGATGGCACCGAGTTAGTGTCCAGCAGGTTGCTGCACTGGTGTGGCTATCCTACAATGCTGCACCGAAAGTCGGCGTGGGGTGCCCCGTTGGCCTGTGAGGTCGCGTCAGTCAGTGGGGGCTGTGCGTCTCCCCCAAGATGGAGGCTCCTCGGCTGCAGTGGGGCGCCCCTTAGCGTTTCACTCGCCGTCCAACTGAGTTGCGTCTGCACTTGCGGCTACAGTAGGCCGAAGGCAGCACAACGCGCCGAGATCCGGATGGCACCGAGGTGGTGTCCAGCAAATTGCCGCACTGGTGTGGCCATCCTACAATGCTGCACCGAAAGACGGCGTGTCCAGCTGAGTTCCGGTCACTCTTGCGGTACAGTGACTCGAACGCGCCGAGATCCGGATGGCACCAAGGTGGTGTCCAGCAAGTTGCCGCACTGGTGTGGCCATCCTACAATGCTGCGCCGAAAGTCGGCGTGGGGCGCCCCGTTGGCTTATGAGGTGATGTCAGTAGTGGACCGATGTGTGAATAGGTCGGAACCAGCACAAGGCGCCAAGATCCGAATGGCAAGTCCTGGATGTTGAGTGCCATAGTTGAGAGTTCTGAGCAGTGCTTGTAAGACTGTCTGAAGCTTATTTGCACCTGCTGCAGCTTCACTATTGCCCTGGTGTGGCCAAAGATCGCACATGACATAGGCGGCCGGCTCCCGAGGTCCGGCGGAACTTTTTTCCTTTTCCTTTTTGCTTCTTGTCCCACAATCCGTTTCACCTGAAGACACAACCAGGTCCCTGAATGTGTGCAGGGGGACGTTATTGATTGAATCAAAATGGCGGCTTCACACAAAGCTGACTCAAGCGTTGCTGTTGATGCTATACAGACAAAAATTGGTTTTCAGTTTGTACATTCTTCAGGATTTTTTTTTCCATCCAAGGCTGATTGAGAGTTTGTAGAAAAATGGCTTCAGATTTTCCACATACTACTCTTCAACATTCTTCCTAAATGTAACAATGTGAGACTCACTAGGAGAACGGCTGTTTATCTTTCCTTTCAAAATGCTGCCAACAATATTTTCTGAATGGAAGACACCATCTTGTAGCATAAAGGGCCGAAATGGGTTCTGGTCTGGCCGATGGTTGGTGGAGACATTTTGACTATATCTTGCACCTGCCCGGCTTTGCACAAAATGGCGCCGGTATAAATGGGACTCGTAACTCCTTGTTGTGTACTGGTTGAACAACCTTGATATCACGAGATATGAATGCAGTTTTGATGCTCATGGCGGGCGGGGACGAGAATTGATTGAATATTTTGACATCCCTATTGATATTAAGTTCTGATGTGTTATTGATTACTGTAGTATTGAAAGTTCGAATTAACGTCACCCATGGTACTTGCCCGCAAATGTATATCTAGATGATTTTTTTGTAAGTGGCCCTGTCGTAATTTAATTACAAAATATACGTCCACCGATTCCGCAACTGTTAGACACCTTAGTTCTTGCAACCTAATGGCCCGCTCGTTACGTTCCTCTATAATGTAAATGTCTCCTCATCATATACGATTTCAGTTTGCTCCGTGGCCGGCCCACGTGGTTATAGGCCCGTATTTGTATACTGACATTTTCACAATAAAGGTTTTTAAAACAAAACATGGTAGTAGTATTTACATTGGTAAAGTTTTTACTTTTAGTCACTGTTTTCGAATCAGTAAAAGGCAAGTGAAATAAAGCAGTCCAATTACATGACGGATAAAAAGTATAATACGTAGGAACGCAGTAAAGATAAATGGTCAAGGGCAGTTGTGTTTTCCACTCCTGCAACATAAAGTGATCGATAAGAATCTGATAATCAGGCGTATCGGCGACTAAGACAGCAGGCCGAGTCTCTTTTACTCAACGGCCCTGTCATGGAACGAAGAAACGCCCTTTTTCTCGAAAAAGGAATATATTTTACTTGCAGGACAGTTGTAAATTTTCCGGGAAAGTACATTAGCCTGGAATATTATAACATATATGTTTAAAAAAATAAAAGTTCGAAATCAATAAAAAGCGTATTTTTTAGGTCATATGACCAAGCTTTTCATTATTAAAATAACAAAAGTAAAATGAACCAATAAAAAGTTTTATTAACAAGTCACATGACCTGTTATGCTTACGTTACGCGCTGCGCGCCGCGGATCACTTCCGGGTGCGCTAACGCGGCGTGTCATATAACGCATTACGCGACGACGTAGGTCAAGAATATAGTCAAAATGTCTCCACCAACCAGCGTTCGGAACACAACCCCTTTCAGCAGTCCAAAAAGTTCTGTTAAATGACAACAGAGGGGACAGGCAACAAGAACCATCAGTCAAAGAGGGGAGGGCAAGTTCTTCTCTACCGGGTCATGTTGGGGCGCTACCGGAACTGATCGAATTGGTAGTTTACAGTGTTTCTGGATGTTTCAGACTAAAGCTGGCGTCAGCATGAGAGCACTACCATCTCGTAGGTCCGTCGTGGCCATTCCACGAGCAAACATGGCAGCCGCTCCCCACCAGAAGCCTGCGGGAGTCGGGGGCCCCTAAGACTTTTGTAGAATCTTCACGGCTGAGGGGACGCTTTCGAGAATGGGACCCAAGCCCTATCAGGGAAGCGTCCGAGTTCCAAGGTGTCCCAGGGCCATTTTAGTGGACCACGCCCAAATCTGAAGAGCCGGCCGCCATTTTGAGAGTCCTGTGGCAGTCGCTTATCGTTGCATCGCAAGAGCGGGAGCAACTCAACTACATGGTGAGCGAGACGCTGTAGTCGCAAGAGCGGGCGGTAAACAGCTGAATGGCGGAAGAGGCACAGTGTAGCAAAAGCGGGCGGAATGGCAACTAAAACGGTAAAGGGGCGCCCCACTACAGCGTGTCTTCAGGTCAAACGGATTGTGGGACAAGGTCCAGAATAGAAGAGTCATCAAAAGGCAATAAGTTCCGCCGGACCCCGGGAGCCGGCCGCCTATGTCGGGGGCGATCTCAGGCTACACCAGTGCTATAAGACTTGGGGAGGGGGTCGGAGCCAAGCGTCTTCTCCGAGTCCATGCCATAAAATCGCCCCTCGGGGGCCTCCGTCAAGCGGTTTAGGGAGGTACCATATCACATTGTTTTCAAATGTAGTCAGGTCCACAAACGACCCTCACTTACTTTGAGAATAGTGAAGCTGCAGTAGGTGGAAATAAGCTTCAGACAGTGTTACAAGCACTGCTCAGAACTCTGAACTATGGCACCCAACATCCAGAACTTATGCCATTTGAGAATGGCAGTGACATCGAAGCAACTCAGGGACCAAAACCATTAACGTACTTTCACGTATGAAAATCTTACTTGGGGAGGAGGCAGGAGTGAACCGCCCCCTCCCGGTCCGCGCCACCACACCATATGTTGAAAATCTGAAGCCATCGTTCTACAAACTCAACCAACCTTGGATGGAAAAATCTAGAAAAATGTACAAACTGAAAACCAGTTTTGGTCTGCATAGCATCAGTAGCAACGCTTGCTATCAGAGTGCATGAGTTTCATGCTCGATCGATTGAGCTAGCCGGATCGGGCAATAAAAAGTATAAAATAGTTATGTAAATAGTTATTTAATAAAATGTTTTAACCTGTTTCTTTGCTGGTGTGTTGTATATATTTTTAATATTTGCATAGGGTTTGTCGTTATTTTGGGCGGGGTGGGTGACGGAGTCGAGCTGTCTTGCAGCCCTCATGGTGTGGAGCTCAGTTCATCTCACTATTTTCGTATTTCTCATGAAGGGTTGTTCCTAATATTTCTATTTTAGCGAGGTCAAAAAGAGATCCAATTAGTGACCTACTGATTTTGCTCGATTAATTTTATTTTTTTACACGATTTTTCAAGATTTTTCACTATCTGCAAAGACTAAACAGAGTATTGCGACTTTGTGCTTGTTTGTAAATAGATAATGAACCAAAGAGAATCAATTGTAAAACAGTAAATGCTTGGATAACAATCAATCAAATGGAGAGACAAGCAGGCACGGCGGATTACAACGGGGGTAAAGGCCTGCGTTAACTACTCTTCACTATCTGCAAAGAGAGAGTACTACTAAGAGAAAAGAGGGGAGGGGGGGGCAGCGTTCAAAGCACATCAGCGTGCATAAACACGAAAAAGTTTTTACCTATCACGTACTTGACATTTGACAGCTTTTGATATTTGCTATTAAAAAACCATTGAAATTCACAGAAAAAACCATAGGTTTTAGGCCATATATAGTTAGGAATTTGCATTTACAAAACCTTGAAAATTCACTGAAAAAACCATTGGTTATAGACCATATATAGTTAGGGATTAGCCTTTTAAAAACCTTATTTTACTCGCATAAAACCATTGAAATTCCATATATAGTTAGATGCGCTAACTATATATCGCGCACCCGCAATCCACTGCTGATGATGTCACATATTACATCATTCATGACATGGTTAGTGACATCACTGATGACATCACTGATGACATCTCAAATGACATCACTGATAAAATCAGTGATAACATCTCATTTGACATGACTGATCACATCACTGATGAGCTCATTCATGTGATAATACCATGAACCTCTTCAGACTCTAATATAACCTTAGATACAATCAGTGTAAACAGACAGTCACAGACTGTCACTCATCCATGGAGTTACTCACACACCTAGTCAGTTATGCAAAAAATCAATCACACCTCCATTTTCTCAACTATACAGTTATACACACCTTACTTATTCAAACATATACTAACACATATTTACTTTCTTATACAATCCCTGATACATGTTCACAATGATCCATACAGCCACTCCCACATTCACTGGCTCTTATGCACAGTTATTTATATATGTCAACTCTCACATGTACTGTGTTTTACATATGTACTTACTTTGACATGTAGCACTGAGATATCCATTCACTCACTAATACACTCATGCACAGTCAACCGCCCATACAGCTGTTTCCACATGCACTTTTGAACCCATACATATAGTGAATCAACTACTCACACATCTATGTACAGAGTCACACACCTCCCAGCCACCCATACACACACACTCAGTTTCCCATACAAATACTTGGACAACCAATGAATAACCCATACAGTTACTCATATAGCTACTGATCAACATATGCAGCAGTTTGTAGAACAACAGATATAATGATGCACAAATTAAGACAGTTTAGTCACTAACCCATGCACTCAGTGAGACACATTTAATCACTCACTCATACAGTCAGTCATGCACCTACTAAATCCTTCATCCAGACACTTATACATCCACTCATTCTTCAATATGTAAGACATATTTTAACTTTACAGAAACATACAGTCACTGGATGTTGTCATCAGTGATGTCATCAGTGATGTCATTTGAGATGTGATCAGTGATGTCATCAGTGATGTCACTAACCATGTCATGAATGATGTAATATGTGACATCATCAGCAGTGGATTGCGGGTGCGCGATATATAGTTAGCGCATCTAACTATATATGGAATTTCAATGGTTTTATGCGAGTAAAATAAGGTTTTTAAAAGGCTAATCCCTAACTATATATGGTCTATAACCAATGGTTTTTTCAGTGAATTTTCAAGGTTTTGTAAATGCAAATTCCTAACTATATATGGCCTAAAACCTATGGTTTTTTCTGTGAATATATATATATATATATATATATATATATATATATATATATATATATATATATATATATATATATATATATATATATATTTATAGATATATATAGATATATATAGATATATATATATATATATAGATATATATATATAGATATCTATATATATATAGATATCTATATATATATATATATATATATATATATATATATATATTACCTACTGGCGGTCGCCAGTAGGTAGTTATAGTTAGGATTTTTTTCAATGCAAAATCTCAAAATTCTATTTGGAATAACTTTAGCGCCGGTTGACGAATCTTCCTAAAAAACATCCTCAAATTTGCCTTGCGGAGCTCCGGTCCTTCCTTGAAAGTTTCGGTGGGATTCGTCAATCATGGGCCGAGATAAAAGGGGGGTTGCAAAACATGTTTTCCCCATTGTTAATTTCCATAGGGCGGTCAAACTCACTTTTAGCCCGAACGGCTGAATGGATTTGCACCAAACTTGGCAAAATTGTAGGGACTGGTAGCCCGATGTGCCTTTGCTATGTCTCAAGATATGTGCTCCAGTGAATTTTGAGTAATTTAGGTTAAAAAAATATATATATCTATGGCAGCGCCCTGGTACGCGCACCTGGGTGCGCCCTGGGCGCGACACGCGAGGTGCGCACAGAAATCTGATTGGCTCTCGGGTGTCTGTAAACATTCGAAACAGTCCGGACCGGCCGACACTGACCATGTCATGAGTGATGTAATATGTGACGTCATTAGCAGTGCATTACACGCGCAAGTTATAGTGAGTCCAACTAACTATAACGTGGAATTTCAATGGTTTTATGTCAGTAAAATTTGCAGCTAACTATAACTGGTGTGAAACCTATGGTTTTTTAAGTGAATATATATACATATATATTTGTCAAAGTCCAAGAAGCTCTGATCACGCCACTCAAAGAGGAGATCATTATACTTCATTTCTGATGTCCTGTATACTTCAGGTGAAATATTCTCATAATAATACATTTGGCTCAATTGTCATACGTCATGGTTTCTATAACAACCACTTTTCCTCCCACTTGTCCATGGGTTTGATCACTATGATGATATTCAGTTCCCTTTTAGATAGATTAATCATTATTAATACTTTGCGATCCTTCATTTTATTTTCCTAGGGCAACGCCCTTTCCTGCCATATGGTGATAGGGCTCGGTCCTCCCTTCTCATGCGTTTTCTTTGTTTGCCCCTTTTCCTTTTCTCTTTAAAGGAGGCTTGTCCTTTTTTAGCTTGTCTGCCTGACGAAGAAAGCAGTATTTGTTGAAAAACTAAATCCAGCCATAGAGGGACATGCAGGTCAGTACTTTTGTATTGTATTGTATTGTATTGTATTTATTATTTGTAATGCGCAACTGTCACCCTACGGGTATCCTGGCGCCCAAACAAGAAGTAATCAGATGGTAATCAGATGGTAAACAATACACTAGCTGTCATGACATATAAACCAGCCGCCAGAGCTAATAAATAGAGTCAGGGGGATTATACTTTGGCGAACAGCCAGGTTTTTAGGCTCTTTCTGAAACCCAGTAGGGTGTCTATTTGTCTGATGTTCTGGGGAAGCTCATTCCACAGCCTAGAGGCAGAGGTACAGAACGCTCTGCCTCCCATCCTCGATCTCCTGATCCTGGTAGTAGCTGCCAGACTCTGGCTAGCAGAGCGCAGGGACCTGGAAGGACTATACCAGGAGAGCCTTTCCTGTAGAGGGATAGGTCCTGTGTTGTGCAAGGCTCTGTACACGATACACAGGGACTTGAAGGCAACTCTACTCCCAATTGGCAACCAGTGTAGATCTCTTAGCGCCAACGTAGTGGAGGAACTGCGAGGTCTTTTAAGTGCCAGCTTGGCCGCTATAGACTGGACCCTCTGGAGCCCCTGTAGGATATATAGGGGGGCCCTTTTATCAGACCTGGATTCACTGGTCATCAAGTCATGTTGTTTTTGCACATCCTCCTGTCTCATTTCCTTTCATAAAAATCATATTTCCTCGAAAAGGTCGTGATTCTACCCTCAATGTAATCTCTTTTATCCCTGTGAAGGGTCTGATGTTTTTTAAACTTTGTTTTTTTTTGCCGCATTTAAGTAATTTATCCATCATTCTTGTCGTAAGTTCATAACCGCTTCCTGACCATTTTTTTCTCCAATTCCTTATTAAGATCACTAATCTTTTTTCAGATCCTGGCCCAATCCAATTCAGCATACTTAATTAAAATGTTAATCATACTCTGATTAGATTATTTGATTGTGAAGTCTGCCCTTTCCTCCAGTAGTCTAGGGTATCGGGAGTCATACGTGGCTACAGTACAAATTCTTAACCCTCAAGGTGCTTGATTCACTTACACATATTTCGACAGTGTAGTCATCTCCCCCACTTACTAATTTCTTTATGCGGCAGTTTGTCATGCACAGACAGGTTTGTTTGGGGGTCAAAGTACCTAGGTGTTATGAGGTAAAACTACACATGTAAAATTAATAGTAGTAAAACTGCACATGTAGTCTGGGAATACCAAATAGTAGCAAAGTTCGGTGAGTTTGCACTTTTGTGTAAGTTTACACTTACTGTAGCAACATTACTGTTTTTTTGGTATTCACAGACTTCGAGTGTAATTTCACCATTAGTAATTTTACTAGTAGTAAAGTAACACTTGTAAAATTACTAAAAGTAAAATTACACTTGTAGTTAGTAAATACTAAAACAGTAGTAAAGGTACTACAGTAAGTGTAAACTTGGCCCAAAGTATAAATGTACCTTTGTGAATCAGACCCTTACACGTGTAGCTGTGTGAATTGCATTTTGTAGTAAATAAATTATACTATGGCAGCACTATTTTATGTACTGAGAAATGAAGCTTGTGATTTGGTTCTTTTGTATAGAATAGGATTATTTAGGGCATTTACAATCCACAAACTAACTCAAGTCACATTCAGAACATGCAATATATATATAAATATATACTAAAAACATATACATATAAAGTCTTAAAGACATACATCAACATATCCTATAGCACAATGACTCCAACAAAAGTGATAGAGTAGAAGTTGGATTTTTTATAACTATTCAGAAAAAGTAACTTTAAAAAAGTTAAAGTTAGACTTTGTCTACCTTAGACTCCAGCTGGATAATTACTTTGCATTAGCCTGCATATAGATGGCCGCTGTCAGTGCTTCACCATAATGAGGTACTTTCAAAGCAGAAATAATTTCTTAGGCCTTTTGGCAGGAAAACTTGGATGTAAGGTATATGACTCCTCTCAGCTAAAGAAGGGCAGCTAGGGAGGGTTAGGACCTCCATTAACTTGAAAGGCATCTGGTGAGTCGTGCCCATTCATAGTTAAGTGTAATTACCTGGGCCAACAGTAGCCATCTTGTTACCAACACAGTGGGAGGGGAGGCTGGTCTCCGAACCGCTTAAGTCTGGTTGTGGAGCAGGAAACAGCTCATTTCCTAGACACACCCATGCCTGGGCTTCCAGTCACCTTCAAGGGATGAAGGGTGCTGCCATGTTGGATTTTACACAGAAAAGTGCACTATTAGATAGTGTGCAGTAAGGCAAACAGGATGCCCTTAGGAGCTTATTTCTCATTGGTTATAGAGTGTCAACGAGCTCCCCCACCCTCAGGCTGGTGAATCCTATAAATGTGGCACCTTACTCCAGCTCATCAGAACACATCTGGATTTGCGGAAGCAAAGAAGAGGACTGAATCTACTGTCTGTGACCTGCATGAACACCGGAGGGTCGAGGCTTGCTCCATCTTGTACCCAGGACTTAGAAGTAGAATCTGTGTGCCTATATGGACACCAAACACTGCAATAGGTCTTTCCCTAGAGTATCCAGCTGACATATAGCAACAGGACTGGGACTGGACCATGATGCTGGCCTCTGATGAAGTGAGTCCTTGCCCCAATTCGCTGCCCTTGAGGTCCTGGGAGATTCAGAATAGACCAACTGAAACTGCTCCAAAAAGTCTGAAAACACTGCACTTTTAACATATTTGGACATCCCAGAACTCAGCAGGCTCCCACGATAAAGGTGTTGACTTTGAGAGGACTTAACTGGATAAAACCTCCAGGCTTGACCTGCTGAAGGATTTTGAGTTCCAAAAAAGATAATAGGCACACACGTAGAAATCTTGACCAGTCAAAGACATGAAAAGTATTTGACTGACAAGAGGACTTCTGCAGGTGGAAATTTAGATTTTCTAATCAGAGATTTTCTCACAGAAATCATCCGACTTTATCCAACAGCGATCTAATTTTGAGAGCACCTCACTGGATACAACGTACAACCTTGCTCCTCTGGAAGAATTAAAATTCCATTTCAGAGACTAAGGTGCTGATTTAGAGTTTGGCAGAGCAGGTACTCCATCGCAACGGTGACAGAGCACTCACTCCACCAAACCCAAGATCTCCCCTTACAATTTTAAGGTGGACAGATCTTAAGTATGTGGATTACGGACCCTACTTCAGTTGCATCACCAACATACTCCTATGACAGCCCAACAGAGGACAGGCCTTTGGGGGTTAAAACATAAAACTGTCAACCCTATTTAAAGTGTGTGGAATTGTGGTTTTGTTGCTGTCACTAGGCATCTCCCCAAACCCATCAAATACCCCTACACAGCAAACACAGACTTTTATACTGTACACAGCTGCAGAGCAGGCAGTTACTTAGCATAGAGGTGGGTTTTTAATTTCGCTCGGAACCTCGCTTCCTCAGGTTCCAGGCGCAGGTCCACTGGGAGTTTATTCCAGGAGTTTGCCGCTAGGCACCTAAAGGACCTGCCTCCCATGCGGGCTTTCTTAACCCTGGGGATCCTCAGCAGACCCCCACCCGCGGATCTGAGCGCGCGAGCAGGTTCGTAAACTTCAATCAGTTTCCTCAATGGTCGAGGTGCCCTGCCATTCAAGATCCGGTGACAGGTGCAGAGGGCTTTGTATTCCACTCTGCACCTCACAGGAAGCCAGTGTAACTTCTGCAGGGCCGCCTTCGAAGGCGCCCTTTTGGGCAGCCTGAGGATCAAACGTGCTGCCGAATTTTGCAGCACTTGGAGGCGTGCCATGCTTTTTTCTGGTGCCCCCAGGTACAGCAGGTTCCCGTAATCCAACCTGGCGGTCACCAAAGCATGTACCAGGGTTTGACGGGCTTCAATCGGGAGTAGGTCCAGGACTTTCCTCAATCTCTTCAGTACCCCAAAGCACACTCCGACCACCCGATTGATCTGGGGCCCGAAAGTAAGACCCGCGTCAAACCATACCGCCAGGTTTCTAGCCTCCTGGCAGGGGGTGGGAGTTGGTCCTAAGCATGGTGGCCACCATGCCGATGACCAGGCAGACTGGGCTCTCCCTACCACCAACACCTCTGTCTTGCTGCCATTGAGTTTTAAACAGTTGATGGCCATCCACTCGGCAAGTTCTTTCATGCACGACCGGAAGCCATCTGCAGCAAGACAGGGCGCGTGTGACAGGGAGATAAACAGTTGCGTATCATCGGCATACAAAACCAGTTGGAGTCCATGGCTCTCCATAATGGAGGCTACAGGCTCGACATACATATTAAAAAGGGTCGGGCTCAGGGACGAGCCCTGAGGCACGCCTTGGCCCAGGTGTACCCCTTTAGAATAGCAGTCGCCTTGCCTCACTCGAAAACTTCTCCCCGTGAGGAAGGCCTGGATCCATCTCAGCGCGGTGTTAGCGATGCCACCTCTGTTCAGACACTGTAGCAAGGTGGTATGTGCTACAGTGTCGAACGCCGCGCTGAGGTCAAGCAAGATCAGGGCCATAGTTTGGCCTTCATCTACGCCCTGTCTCAGATGTTCTGTTGCCATAAGCAGGGCGGACTCAGTAGAGTGACGTGGTCTAAAGCCAAACTGCGTGGTGTGGAGCAATCCCGTCTCCTCCACATGCTTCATGATTTGGGTATTTACCACCTTCTCCGCCACTTTGGACAGGAAAGGCAGGAGTGAGATGGGCCTCAGATTTTCTAATACCTCAAAACCAATGTCGGGTTTCTTCCGGAGCGGGAGTACCACTGCCTGTTTCCACCCCTCCGGTTTCCTCCACCTTTCTTGCATAGATACATTTGTGGCATTTAGTGGAATGAGTACAGCCAAAAAGGGTTTAGTTATGGCCACAGTGGCAGTAATTGAAGCCCCAGAAAGAGCTAGGGCAATTAAAGGAATGCTCTGTAGCAGTGCATAGATGCCCTTTGCTACTGTGGAGATATGGCATGTAGGAACAGTGTTGATAGTCTAAGCGGTAGGCTTGCTGACTGTGATTTAGCCAGTCAGTATGAGGGTGCCAACTGAGTGCAAGTTGTTGCAGGGCTACACAAAACAATGGCGGTGCTTCTAGTTGTGGTAGTCATGACCACTATGCTGTGGACCCAGCTGGTAGCACTGACAAGGTGAGATGCCTTTGATAGAGCTGAAACATTTAGACTATATTAACAATACGCAAATGTTAAAATGTACCTTGACAATTGTGTAGAGAATGCTTGACGAAAACAAACCATAGGAATATGTGCATTTCTTAAATGTGTATAAACAAACGTGGAGCGCATTATTCAGCAGAAAGCCCCCGTTTTCATTGTGCCTACATGAATAGGCCCCATTTTTTTATTCCTCCTCCTTATTTCTCTTCCTTTTCCTTCCCTTCAATAAAAAATGGCTTTTAGAACTAATGATGTATTTTTGTATCTAACTATAGTACGCGTCAATGTCAAAAAACATGCTGTTTCATGAAAATGTATTTCTTTCTTTCCTCACACCATATGATTCCATTGTATTAAATCAAGTCACCTGCTATGTGCTATAATAAATAAAAATGTTAATAGAATTAAGGCTTGTTGAAGTAAAGGCTTCTCATGATCTAACCGGGACATTGCGAATAGAAAATGTTTCATTTATTACACTAGTCCATTGAACAGTGGGACATTGAACAACTAACAGAATAGACTTATTGAAGGTTCTTGTGAGAACCGTCTTCAAATGTATCTACTGTGTAAAGCTTTAAGCAGTCTCCAAATAGGTTTACGTCAACTCGTATGTTTCCATGGGAGGAGAGGCGACGGGCCATTAGAAGATCCTTCTTTATTGTCTCAAAATGACTTAATTACCTGTTTTTTCAATCATATGTTTTGTGCTTTCTATATAGTATGTGTTACTATGTAGAGAGTAAAGGCATTCTATGCACTGCTATACCCTTTAGCACCTTGTTCTGCTTGTCCGAATCACTGTAAGCTACAGCTAATGGTGATTTTTTTGTTTTCATTACCCTTCCTGAGGAGACTTTCTTTCTTTATGCTAGATCATAGCTACTGCTGTGATTAGTTTTCCTTTTAAGTTGAATTACAAGTTGCTACTGCAACTATCGAGGAACTCGGCTGAGTTTCCAGAACTGCTCTTAATGAGGAGTTTGCTTTCTTGCATCTATTAGCTTGGTGCTTGAAACCCTTGCTCTTTTGCAAAAGGAAGTCTTTATGGGATTCATGCTCGGTTAAGTTAGTTCCTTTTAGATTAAGAAATGGGTTATTATGGAACACACTATTTGCCATGCTTACTCTAACATAGGGGCAGATGTATCAAGATTCCGATTTGCGAATTCTAAATAGCGATTTTTTGCGAATCGCTATTTAGAATTCGCAAAATGGAATGTATGTACAAATTCGCTATTTTTTTAGCGATTCCTTAATATTCTTTATTTGCGAATTCGCAGATAAGGATTATTTCCAATGCATTCCTATGGGCCAGGAGGCCCATAGGAATGATAGTGCCATAATTCTCAAATTGCGAATTCGCAATTTGCTAATCGCAATTTGAGAATTATTTCAAGGGTGCAGGGGTGTTTCAAAGACACCCTGCTGCACCCCTGAAATTTACATGTGTGTGCATGTGGCGCACAAACATGCCCTATGGGCATGTATGTGCCTCACATGCCACCCTTACAAATGCCAAATAGGGCATTTTTAAAAGAAATCGCAAATTACTAACCCTGGGCGTAGTGGGCGTAGTAGGGCTTTGCGAAGCTACGTGAAGTGATCAAGAAACTACGCCCACCCACGCACTTCACGTAGCCCCAGTACGCGCCACCCGCCTCCCTCCCACCCTCCCTAAATGCTTCAATGACATTATAAATGAATTATAAAACCACTTACCGTGTCCGCCGTGTCCCCGGGGCTCCCTCTCATCATCGCGCCGCCGGCGCGCTCGTCTTGGATACTAATGCGCATGCGCGGGCAGGGCGGGCTGTGCTTTATGGCAGGCATGGAGGGAGGGTAGGTCTCAGCTGCAGCTCCAACCTCGTATAGTGCCCCTACTATTACTAGTGAGTGAGAGGCACTGGGGTGGTGCTGTTGGTATTGGTGATGTTGATACTGGTATTGATGGTGGTGCTGGTATTGGTGGTGGTGGTATTGGTTGTGGTGGTATTGGTATTGGTGGTGGTGGTATTGGTGGGGGTATTAGTATTGGAGGTGGTGGTACTGGTATTGATGGTGGTGGTATTGGTGGTGGTGGTGGTATTGGTGGTGGGGGCGGGCAGTCGCGCATGCGCATTAGTATCCAAGACGCGTGCGCCGGAGGCGCGATGACGAGAGGGAGCCCCGGGGGTGCGGCGGACACGGTAAGTGGTTTTATAATTCATTTATAATGTCATTTAAGCATTTAGGGAGGGCGGGAGGGAGGCGGGTGGCGGGCAACTTCGCTATGCCCACGAAGTGGGTGTAGTGTTGCCTGCTTCGTCTACTTTGCAAAGGGTGAAGTAGGAAACACTACGCCCACTTCGTGGGCGTAGCGAAGTTGCCCGCCCAGGCTTACAAATTACCACCAGCTACAAGTTGGTGGTAATTTGCGATTTCTTAACCCAAATTCGCAAATTGAAATTGCTACATACATAGCATTTAAGGAATCGCAAACATTGCGATTCCTTAAATGCTATGGCAAAATAAGGAATCGCAATTTTTTGCGATTCCTTAAATTGCGATTTTTTCTTACATTCCAAATCATGCTAAAAGGCCGTTTGCGAGTCGCAAAGGCCGAAATTCTGCTAATTTCGACCTTTGCGAGTCGCAAAAGCCTTGATACATCTGGCCCTAAATCATTCTTGAGATTTCTGTAACTGTATCTGTCTGACTAATGTGAATAAGACAAAAATGTTTTGCAAATCTCTCAATGAGAAATAAGCCTGTAAAACTTTACCAAACCTCTCATCATTGACTGAACTCTAAACTGTTGTTAGTTGATGAATTTTGATTTGTGCTCCATTCTATCATGGTAGCACAAATATGTCAGCCGAGAGACGGAGTTGGCGCAGAATTAGAGATCGCTGTCATAAGTTGAGGTTTAAAGTTTTTATTAATTTCTAAGCTATCAAATTACCATTTGTCTGTTTTGCAGATGATGATGGTACTGGTGCTCTACTGAGTTCTACTGTTCTGTGTCACCGACAAGGATAACGAGGATGTATTGTTCAATGACTTGACAAACTCATCTCAGGACATGAAACAGCAGTGCCATAATACAATTAATCAAGTTTGCCATTTTGTATACATATAAGTGTAGGAAATCTACCTTTTTTCTGTGGTCACCCCTGAATATTTAACTTTTGCAGGATGCTACATTTTTGTTGGCTTTGGAATTCTGTACACTTAACCCCTGTTAAAAGTAGTAAAGTGCCCATGCTCCCTTAAGATGGTCGAGTTGGCATACTCCTAATTGGCATATTTTATTTCCCTAGTAGTTACTAATATATGGTATAAACTGTACCTGGGTCTTGGACGTTAAATGCCACAAGTGAACTGCAGTACATAGTGTGCCATTAAGTACAATGACAGTGCAAACAGGGCTTCAGACCTACTACTGTAGCCTGACCATAGCAGTGTGAACACTATAATTAGATCTGACAAAATAAACAATTTTCACAGGTAAAGGCCTCCCTTTTGAATGAGAATAAGTCACCCTATGTAAGCCTTATGACCCAAAAGGCAGGATGCAAAGTATTTAAAAGTAAGACATGTAGAAATGTAATGTTAACCTACCCTTACAGTGAATCACTCCCAGAAGCTATTTTTCACTGTGACAGGCCTAGATGTCCTATGTAGAAAATCAAAGTATAGATTGAAATACTAATACTGTATCTCAGAAATGGAACCATCTAGAAAAAGAATTATACTATTTTTAATTGTTATTAAAAATCTAATTCAATTGTGAAATCAGATGTAAATATTAAGAAAAACATTTATCCTTTCCATTCCTAAAGCTCTTGGGAGCTAATTTTTATTGGTTCATTAGCTTTTAACAGCTAGTAAGTAGCCTTCTATAGAAATATCAAATACTCACAAAGGAGCAAACAATAGGCTCACCTGAATAGAAAAACAAGCATTTGCAATGCAATAGGTCTTTCATTCACTCGAGTTTGAGCTATTGGCATTGTAAATGACAATGCCTTCTATTTATGTTTTGGGTTTTAACACATAAATAAAAGGCATTTTCGTTTACAATACTAATAGCTTAAACTCTCGTAAATGTGAGACCTATTACATTGCAATAAATGCCCTTCTTGACTGCTTGTTAGATTGTAAATACCAGATAAAGAGACGTCCTGCAACGACTTCACAGTAGTGATAAATAGTGCAGTGAAGAAGAAGTGTAAGTGTAAGTGTTGTAAATTACACAGACACAAAGTGTGAAGTGAGAGTTACATATGATCTGAGCTATAAACACTAACAAAGCGCTCCAACACCTTTCGCTCTGTGATCACACTGTTGCAGCTCAGGAGGAAGAGTGGGAGGGAGTGCTATTTCCTGTCATCTCTTTGATTTGAGTGTGCAGTGTGGCATTGCGTAATGTCATTGCTATCTTTGGCATAGTAGCAAACCACTCCAGCTATAGTAGGGCCCTGGCTTCACCTCCAGGTGCAGGGCGGGCTGTGCTTTATGGCAGGCATTGAGGGAGGGTAGGTCTCAGCTGCAGCTCCGACCTCGTATAGTGCCCCTAATATTACTAGTGAGTGAGAGGCACTGGGGTGGTGCTGTTGGTATTGGTGATGTTGATACTGGTATTGATGGTGGTGCTAGTATTGGTGGTGGTGGTATTGGTTGTGGTGGTATTGGTATTGGTGGTGGTGGTATTGGTGGGGGTATTAGTATTGGTGGTGGTTGTACTGGTATTGAGGGTGGTGGTATTGGTGGTGGTGGTGGCATTGGTGGTGGTGGTGGTATTGGTGGTGGGGGCGGTGGTTTGGTGGTAGGGTGTTGGTGGTTGTGGTGGTATTGGGGGTGGTGCTATTGGTGATGGTGGTGGTATTGATGGTGGTGGTATTGGTCATGGTATTGGTGGTGGTGGTATTGGTGGTATTGGTCATGGTGGTGGTATTGGTGGTGGTATTGGTGTTGGTGGTGGTGGTGTTATTGGTGATGGGGTGGTATTGGTATTGGTATTGGTGGTATTGGTGGTAGGGGTGGGGGTGATATTGATGGTATTGATGGTGGTAGTATTTGGGGTATTGGTGGTGGTGATATTGGTGGTGGTAGTGGTGATGATAGTGGTATTGGTGGTGGTGGTATTGGTGATGGTGGTGGTATTAGTGGTGGTATTGGTGGTAATATTGGTGGTGATGGTGGTTTTGGTGGTGGTATTGGTGGTGGGTATATTGGTGCTGGTATTGGTGGTGGTGGTATTGGCATTGGTGGTGGTGGTATTGGTGGTATTAGTGTTGATGGTATTGGTATTGGTGGAGGTATTGGTGGTAGTGGTGGTATTGGAGGTGGTAGTGGTGGTGTTGGTATTGGTGGTGGTATTGGTGGTGGTATTGGCAGTGAAGGTATTAGTGGTGGTGGTATTGGTGGTGGTATGGGTGGAGGTATTGGTGGTGGCGGTATTGGTAGTGTGATTCCCCCTAGGTACTGAGGGCTTTATAAGTGTACTCTGTGGGAGATTCAGATTTAAAGGACTAAAGGCTTGATTTAGAATTTGTCCAACGGGTTACTCTGAACAGTAAAGGATATCTCGTCCACTGAAATATGAATCCCATTGAATATAATGGGATGTATATTTCTGCAGACAGAATATCTGTCGCTGTTGTGACAGATTAACTCATCCTCCAAAATCTAAATCAGGCCCTAATTGAGAAGGTAAAATCTTTGACCAAGACAAACCTGATTGATTTATCCAACCTGTGCTCGAAAACGGTCAGCCTCATATTGCACTTAGTTCTCAGTCAACCATGACCAATGACTTTTAGCACTGATGCAAACCCTTACCCAATGACAAGGCTTTCACTTCTGTAACTGTCAAGTAGTTTCTGCATGCAATGTTTCTTCGACTGTCTAGGGAGTGGAGAGACTACATTCACTTTCTGAGGTATTTGCTCCTTGGATTCAACTATAGTACTGGCTTCATTCTTCAGTACTAAATGGTCTATTAGTTGGAGCTTTTCTTTGACACCTTCTTTTCTCTGTGCTTGCAATTCAGGTTCAATCAATTTGTATTTTGTGAGTCACTCAAGGGCCTTGTTTGGAAGTTAGCTGTTGTGATGCTGTGGATGGAGTTTTTGTGGTGGATTGCAGTAGACTGTGAATATTATAAAATACTCAATAAATGCATCTAAAACATTAATGTTTGCTATAAAGATTTAAATGCAAAATGACAATATTAAATATTATATCAAAACAAATAAATTCACAGTTAAATATATACAACTGTTTATAATATTACTAAATATATGTGAAAAAAATGTAATAAATTATTAAAAATGTTAAACCTGTCAAACAATATTGTACAAAATGTTCCAAAAATTATAAAGTATGAATTAAATATTAGTATAAAATATATACTAGTATTTAATATATACAAATAATAAATATGTTTAAAAAAAGTATGTATATGCTTTTTGCAAGCGATGTCACTTCAACCGCCACCTTCTGTACTGAACAACACTCTTTAGAAATCTTTATCTTGGAGGGGTAAGTGTGCTAGAATGGCCAGGGAGCATGTGTATCTATGCTATGGGTGGACTGGCATACCACACCTATAGCGCTACTATCAGGCAGCTCAGCTGCGATTCCTGGTGGAATGGCAACACCCATACACAGAGAAGCATTGGTTTTTCCAGACCAGGCAGTGGTGGGTGTTCATGTATGGAAGAAGCTGTGGCTTCCGCGGATAAATCGTCCACTGGGAGTGTATACATCTCCGGTGGTAAGAGCTACTATTGGGGCATGGGATAAACTCTCTGTTCTTAAACAACTCTCAACCCCCATTTTACCACTTACTCCTCTCATATGAAATGCAGACTTCCCCCGGCACTGCAGAGTACAGCATATCCCCAGTGGCAGGAGGCAAACTGTAAATGCATTGGGGACCTTTTTGATGTAAAGAGCTTGCTAGAGTTCTCAAGGGTTCAACAGGATTTTGGGCAGCCACATAGTGCTGGCACTATGTTGCCATCCACCACTGGTGACTCATCCACCGATTAGTCCACATGCAAGCAGGCCGCTCACCCCATTTGAACAATAGCTTCTATTGCGGTAGGACGACCAACGCCTCCTGTTGGACATTTACGCCTTCTTGGACACTTCTGCTAAACCCCTGGCCTCACCAGCCAGAACAAGATGGGAGCTGGAGGGCCAGCGCCAATTTTCATATAAAGAATGGGCTGATATTCAATGGCGCACCCACACCTTGGCATGTAGCACTTCAGGGGAAGAGACTCTTAAGGTTGTCCACCATTGGTACTATACACCCTCCCTTTTGGTTAAGTGGAAAAGGGGAAGTGATGATAGATGTTGGTGCCACTACAATCACTACAGCACGTTATCCCACTTATTATGGCACTGTCCTGAATTACATCACTATTGGTCGGACGTTCTTGCAGGCATTGATCATATCTTTAACATTGAATTGCCCCGCTTCCCCAGTAACATTCTTTTGTGACTTCCCAATGCATTAACATACCTCTTACAATCCTCTAAGGGGAGAGCCATAACCCTGGTCCTATGTGCTGTGAAACACGTTTTCCTGTCAAGATGAGGAACAGACATCATACCCACGCATGCATATTGGACACAAAATCTGGGACTTACTCAGAATGGAGAAACTGACAGCGAATGTAGACCATACATTACCTAGGTAGTGAAAAAGTGGGGCCCTTGTTTGAAATACAATTTTTTGTGAGCTCTCTTGTCCAATATATTTGAGAGTCCTTCGCCTAACAGCAGGCACACTGACTGCTAGCTGATCTACTGAGGGTCACTCAATTAACAACGGCCGTCCTAAAAACCTACTCAAGAAGCAGGGAAAGATCACCTCAAGATAACAGTATCTCGAATGGATCAGATCCATTCGAAACGCAGATGGCCTTGCCTACTCACACAAAGCTATCCCATGTCAACCATACCTGACAGGAGGATAGGGCAGGCAAGCCCTACAGAATGTATTGTGGACCAGGCTGTTAACATTACCAATACAGGAGAACAGGGCACACTGGAAAAAAACACGATCAGGAAGCAGTGGATGTCGTTTGTGTCAATATTATACAGAATCTGCAGAGCACTGCATCTGCTGCTGTCCAGTCTTGTTAAGCCCAAGGCACCTATATCTAAGAACTATGCTCATCAAAAATGGAGTAAGATCATGCAAGGAGGCTCTAAGGTTTATCTACACCACCACAGTGCCGATGGAGCTTGCTCGAATTGGGAAGTTCTATGCGGTAGCTGGAATGACTCTACGCTAAACGAAAGAATAGAAGATAACAGCAAAATAATACACAAGCCTTTGACCCTGTCACCAGGTAGGTCACCCCCTCAGCCGCCACATGGTCCCCCTGTGCTGCCGCTGTCCCGCTGCCCTCTGTGCTGCCTGTAATCAGGTGAAGTCCACTTTGCCTTGGACTGTCTGTTTCCTTTTTCCTTCTGTGCCTTTGTACTGCCTTCCTACTTTCTCTTTACTGCTCACCTCATTGCTGCCTTCGTCGCCCATTGTGCCCGTGACCTCCCCCCTGCCACCTACCCGCTCCCCTCCCTCAAAATTCCCGCCACTACCTCCCTGTGGCCCCACCCCCCTGGTGCCTCATTCGCCGACCCGCTCCCACCTCCCAGCTGCTCTTCCATCCCATAGTCCTTCTTATTGCGGCCACGCTCAGCGGGGGTGCCGAAGGTGCACCAAAGGCAAGCCCGTCTGTGCCCGTCCGTGCCTGGACCGTGCCCAGCGCCAGACCCTCTGGCCCCCGCAGAAACCAAGAAACCCAACTGAGATATGACACCACCACCCTCCACGCACTCAACCCCGCTGACCATCTGCCTGCTACCAAGCCACTCCAAAGCGCACCCTTGGACCCTTCTCCTGCCAAACCTACAAATTCACCTGCCTCTGAACTTAGATTCCACCACCCAGACCAGGCAACAACAACAACCAACTCAAGTGCATCCAGCTCAACACCCGCTCCATCTACAAGCACGCCGCAAACTCTGGGACCTCTTCGCTACAACAACACCAGACGTTGCCTTCCTCACAGAAACCTGGATGAACGCCTCCTCAGCCCACGACATCGACATAGCCAACGGCTACAAGATCACCCGAAAAAAGACTGTGTCAACCAAACCGGAGGAGGAATCGCCATCATCTACAGGAACACCATTGACGTCACGACAAACTCCGAAGATGCCCTCACCACGCCGAACACCTACACTTCCAGATCTACACCAACCCCAAGACCACCCTCAGAGGAACCCTCATCTACAGACCGCCGGGCCCACATACACAATTCAGTTAAGCCATGGCCGACTTCATCAGCCCACATGCCTGCGCCTCGTCAGACTACATCCTCCTAGGGGACCTGAACTTCCACCTAGAGAACAACAATTACAACAACACCGCCAACCTCGCCAACTTCAGACTCAAGCAACTGGTGAACACACCATCCACCATGCCGGCCACACGCTCGACCCCATCTTCTCTGCCAGCAGCCAGGTTGCCTTCAGCCACTCCACCGGACTACACTGGACCGACCACAGCTGCATCTACTTTCACCTTTAAGAAGACCACACCCCACCACCGCCCGCAACAGATCCCCCTTAGATGCTGGAGCAAAGTCACCGCAGACCAGCTAACCACATCACTGAACCAGAACCCACCTATCACCACCACTGACACCAACGACGCAGCCTGCAACCTCACACAGTGGATCATCAACTGCGCCGACACCCTCGCATCACTGAAGAACCCTCCAGGCAAGCCTGGCAACAGGAAAACAACATAGTTCACCGAAGACCTCACAGAGTCGAAGACATCCTGCTGAACCCTCGAGAAAACCTGGCGCCGCGAACAGAGGACAGAAAACATGACAGCCCTCAAGAATGCCACCTGCAAACACCACCAGCTGATCCGCACCACCAAAAAGACTTTGTGCAAAGAACAGCTGGACAACAACACACACAACAGCAAGGAACTCTTCAGCATCGTAAAAGAGCTCCCCAATCCCAATGCCAACAGCAACGATATTGCACCGTGGCAAGACCTCTGCAACTCCCTCGCCACGTTCTTTCACCGCAAGATCGCCGATATCCACAACATCTTCGACGCCCAGACTCCACCCCCAGCCACCAATCCAATGCCCCCTACAACCGCCCTCAGCGCTTGGAGTCCCATCAGCACCGAAGACACCGCCCACACTATGAACACCATCCACTACGGCTCTCCTTCCGACCCATGCCCTCACCACATCTTCAACAAAGCCGACACCATCATCACTCCCCACCTACGGAATGTCATAAATAACTCCCTCGCATCCGCCACCTTCCCAGAGAGCTGGAAGCACGCAGAGAGCAACGCCCTACTGTAGAATCCCACAGCGGACCCTAAAGTCCTCAAAAACCTCCAACCCATCTCTCTTCTTACCTTCCCGGCGAAAGTGATTGAGAATATCGTCAGTACACATCTGACCACAATCCTCGAGGCCAATCGATCCCTCGACCCAGCCCAGTCCGGATTTCGAGCTAACCACAGCACCAAGACCGACCTCATCGGAGCCACCGACGACATCAGGACCCTAACCGGCAACAGGGAAACCACCGCCCTCATCCTCCTAGACCTCTCTGTGCCGCCTTTGATACAGTCTGCCATTGCACCCTAATAACCTGCCTCCACAATGCCGGGATACAAGGTAAAGCCATGGACTGGATCACCTCGTTCCTCTCCGATAGAACCCAGAGAGTCCGCCTCCCTCCCTTCCGCTCCACGGCCACCGAGATGATCTGCAGCATACCCCAAGGCTCATCGCTCAGCCAAACCCTTTTCAATATCTACATGATCCCCCTCGCCACCATCGCACGCAAACACAACATCATCTCATACGCCGACGACACCCAGCTGATACTCTCCCTGACCAAAGACCCAGCTACAGCCAAACTCAACCTCCAGGAAGGAATGAAAAACATCGCTGAATGGATGAAACTCAGCTGTCTGAAACTGAACTCAGACAAGACAGAGGTCCTCATCCTCGGACCATCCCCATCCGCCTGGGAAGACTCCTGGTGGCCCACAGAACTGGGCATCCCACTGACACCCACTGACCACGCACGCAACCTGGGATTCATCCCGGACTCCTCTCTCACGATGACCAAACAAGTCAACACCATCCTATCTTCATGCTTGAACAGCCTGCGCATGCTCCGTAAGATCTTCCAATGGATCCCTACCAGAACTGGAAAGACGGTCACCCAGGCCCTCGTCACCAGCCGACTGTACTACGGGAACGCCATATATGCAGGAACCACAGTCAAACTTCAGAAAAGACTCCAACGCATACAGTTCGCATCCGCACAACTCATCCTCGACATCCCCCGCCACAGCCACAGCCACATATCAGCCCACCTGAGAGACCTGTACTGGCTCCCCATCAACAAAACGATCACGTTCAGGCTCCTCACCCACACACATAAAGCACGACATAGGCCCTGAATACCTTAACAACCGCCTCACGTTCTACACTCCAACACGCAAACTCCGCTCCACCAGCCTTGCCCTCGCCACCATCCCACAGATCCACAGAACCACCGCCGGAGGAAGATCATTCTCCTACCTGGTGGCCAAAACTAGAAACTCCCTCCCAGGCCACCTACAACTGACCCAGGACCACCTCACGTTCAGGAAACAACTCAAGACCTGGCTCTTCGAGCAGTAGCAGCACTCCCCCCACCCCCCAGCGCCTTGAGACCCCCACGGGTGAGTAGCGCACTCTACAAGCGTATTGATTGATTGATTGATTGACATCACCAACTGTTGTGGCAGCCTTGGTATTACGACTCTGTACCTACGCTTTTGAACTTTTACTCAACTATCATCATTGGACAGTACGCCCAACTTTCACTCCGCATCTTGTCTTACTTTTTAGATGTATTCATACAAAAATTTTTTTTCATGATGTAAATGTCATCGTATTGCACTTTTGCACGCCTTCGCTCCAATGCCTTTGAGTCTTGCTCCTTTTTTATGCTGTATCTTGCCTTCTCTTTCAGATGTTTTTTATTTTTTTTAGACTTTTTAACTAACCAAATGCTTTTATTTATGACTTAACATGTGTTTTATTTGTAAATGATTTTAGGTAATCATACAATAAAGAAGAATTGAATTGAATTGACTGCTACTTTTACGGAAACACCCTTTACGCCGGAACCACAGCCAAACTACAGAAAAAACTCCAGCGCATCCAAAACGCCTCAGCTAGACTCATACTGGACATTCCCCGTCAAGCTCACATTTCCGGTCACCTGAAAGACCTCCACTGGCTTCCCGTCAACAAGAGAATAACGTTCCGTCTCCTCACCCACGCACACAAAGCCCTCTACGACTTAGGACCCGAATGCCTCAACACGCGACTGTCCTTCTACACCCCCACCCGCCAACTATGATCATCCAATCAAGCCCTCGCCGCAATTCCCCGCATCCATAGATCCACCATGGGAGGTAGAACCTTCTCCTACTTAGCGGCCAAAACCTGGAATTCTCTCCCCACCCACCTCCGCCTTGTACAGAACCACCTCTCCTTCAGAAAACAACTTAAAACTTGGATATTCGATAAGTAAAATACCCCCCTCCCCCAAGCGCCTTGAGACCCTCTGGGTGAGTAGTGCGCTATACAAATTTCTGAACTTGAACTTGAACTTGAACTACTTAATACTTTTGCATGGTGGAATGGGGACAGGAAATATTTTGTGTAACATTATCTGTGAGCATGATACACTGTCTTATTTTCTCCAACTGTATATTGCGGTTGCACCTTGAATCTCCTATCTTCTGTCTTCTCTATTCTCCTCACCGCCCATTGGATGTAGGCGATGACTACGCTGTATTTCTATTCTACAAAATAAAAATTAATACAATCCTAAAAAAAGTACATAAAAAAGTTAAATAAATATTATTTAATGTAAAATAACATGGGAAAATGTATATTATACAAACATGTATAAAATCTATTTTCTGTTTTTTACAATTAAATAACATTTATTTCATTTTTAAATTGCTATTATTTTGGTGTACAAATATGTTTCACAAAATATAAATTATGCAATAAATTAAAATTATGAAAATGTTAAAAAAAGTATGTTACATCTATTTAGTATACTAAATTCGGGCAAAATATGAAAAACTAAAGGGGTGAAATTTTCTATTCCGACTCCAATCTATTCCAACTCAGGGAAGGTGTTGGATACTGAAGGGGTGACATTTATGATTCCCTCTCTAATCTAAACCAACTCGGAGAATGTATAAGGCACTAAAGGGGTAACACTAACTATTCCCACTCATATCTAAACCAACTGGAGGAAGTTGTTGGGAATTAACGAAGTAACACTAACTATTCCCAATCTAACCTATACCAATTTGGGGAAGGTGTTGGACACTAAAGCACGATATTTACTATTCCCACTCCAATCTAAACGGTTTGAAGACAAACCATTGAGTTGGAAATGTCAAACTAAAGAAATATTGAGTCCTAAATATCGTGAATCCGTAATATCGACATCAAGAATATTGTGGTTAAATATATACATTTTAAGGCAAGAAATGTTATTTTTAATATCGTTCTCAAAAATATAGTTGTTTAAAATTTGGATTTTTAAATTAGTCGTATGTCTTTTAGTATATATTTTAAACATATGTGATGTATTATATTTGTATAAGAATTGTTTATGCTTTTTAATCTATGTATTCCAGTTTTAGTAGTTATCAATTTTATTTTAATCATATTTTGCATTTTTTAGTTCCCTAGCGTGTTGTGGGTTTATGGGGGAATAAGGTGGAAAGTAATTTAATTATAATAAATGAATGATTATTTTTTTATTTATTAATATTTATTCAATTGAGATGTTATAGTGTTAATTGTGGGATGTAATGTATTAATAATTAATTATTCATTGGTTGTTTATTAATAATAATTAATTGATTGGTAATTAATTTTGGGAATTGAGTAATTTTTTTCGGTGTGGGTTGTGGGGTTTATAGGGGTAAAGGGTGGGAAGTAGTTTATTTTTAATTCATTAAGATTAAGGGGGTGATTAGGATGGCCAGCGGTGGCGATCGCCCGCCATCTCCACCTGATTTACCCTGCCATATCATTATGGTGGGTTATCGAAGCGGACAGAAAGTCCATCTGCTGCTTTTCCGCCGGTCGGCAATTGCTACGATTGCTGGCCGGGCGGAACAGGGATATAATATGGTAGGCACCACCACCCATATTATGATGCTTGTACTAAAAGGTCTGGCCGGAATGTGCTTTGAGGGCCCGTTTCAGGCCCCCAGGGTGTGTGGGGGGTGCACTTGGGGGTACCCATGGTATCCCCCTGCATTCCCATGCACAAGTTGGGAGGCACTGCTTGGTGCTTGCCATGTAGTAAATGGAAATGCACAACATGCCTTTTCACCATTGCGGCAGGTGCTGCTGTAGGCAACCGCTGTAATGTTGGAAATGTGGAATGCGACCGCCAGGGTGGCGGTCGCATCCTAATCAGTGGTGTGGTACTGCTGCACGTCTGGCGGCCGGTCCCAGCAGCGCTAGGGTGGCAGGCGGACGTCATCCTAATCAGCCCCTAAGTTGTTAATTAATATTAATTAATTAATTGAAAATTAAATATGTTAATTATGTAAATAATTTTAGATGCAGGTTGTTGGGTTTTTAGTGGTACTATAGGGACATTTACTATTCCTACTCCAACTGAAACCAGTTTGGAGAAGGGGTTGGACAGTAAAAGGGTTCACAATTAGTATTCCTACTCCAATCTAAATACCTGCAATATTATATTTAAAATATTCAACACTTTATCATACTTAAGATAGTTGTGCATTTTTCTAAAATGTTATATTATAACACACTAATTTCATCTATTAGTATTTAATATAAAAAAATAAAAATTACTTTGAATTTACTAATAAAGTTTCCAAAATGTAAATTATTATGCTCCACCGTACATTTTTAAAAGGTGCAAATACATTTTTTCCAGATAAGCCAAAGTAATAAATAATGTCATCAAGTTTTTAAAAATATTCAACATTGTAACAACTTTTTAAAAACAATTTAATTCTAATTTATCTTCAAAATTTTTAAACATATATTACAATGTCATAAAAAGTCTAATAATTTTAATTTAAATTCGTACATAAATACAAATATGATATTTTAGAAACATTTTCCAATTTAAAAAATAATAATTTTAATTATTTAATATTTTATTTTCTAAAAAACATTAAAATGTCTTATTTCACATCAATTTTCTGAAACAAAATATAAAATAATATAATATATTTTAAAGTTAATAAAACAATTGGCATATACAAAAATTAAATAAAAAAATTACGATACAGCTTTTAAAAAACCTCCCCACCATTATCCCCTATAAACCAAATATCCCGCTACAAAAAAAATTCCAGGGGCTAGAAACCATCTTTGAGGATGAAGATTGGGGCTAGGAACAATCTTTGATGATGAAGAGCTGGCTAGAGGTATTCCCCTTTTAGCTACAAATTCCCTGGTGCTGTGTCCTATAGCAGCCATGCAATTAGTCCATTTCACAATAGAAAGAGGATTGAGGGCATGCAATGGTTGATTCCCTTCAGACAGCCAATGTTCCAATACCTCTAGTAGGGGCACATCAAAATCTAGACTAGATTATATGATGGTAAGCGTGGCACATTGGGGACACATACATGATTTTAAGGTAGACAATAGAAGAGATAGTGACCATTTCCCATTATGTTTACGTTTGTCAGGGAGATTGATTGCTACTCATACAACATACCGCAGTATTAAAGGAACTAGGTCACCGCCACTGTCAGTGAGCAACAACCGAAGATCAGTTAAATGGTCCTCCATCCTTGACCAAGTTGTGCCCCTTACAAGCATCTATAAAGTTTTCTTTCCATTATAGTGACGCAAGCTTAGCGTCTATACCCATAATGCATATACATCACCATCTGGCTGAGAGGATAAAAGCTGTCCTAACAAAATCACAAAAGACAGGCTGGAAATCAAGGCCAAAGAGCTAATGTATAACTCCCTGGTACAATAAAGAATGCTCCTCAGCCAAACAAAGATTATTAGTGGCCCTCAAAGACAAAAATGTGTTGCAAATCAGACAACTGAGGGACGATACAAAAGGATGCAGAAGATAGCATTAAGGAGTTGGGAAGATGCCAACTGGAAAGATCTTATTATTCAAGCCAGACTCAATGACTAGTCATCCATCTGGAAATTGTTGCACATTGCAACAGAAGGGGTGGGACTGGCACAGAACAATTTCTGGACCCTGGGACTTTATTCAGGCATTTCTTTGAGTTATATGCAAAGCCTACTGACCCTGGTATGAATCTTACTGTCTCCACTGATGTCCTCTCTCACAGTTCATCAAAACCAACACTTCATTTTAGTATGGAAGAAACTAGACTAGCTACAGACAATTAAACTAGGGAAAGCTCCCGCACCTGACAAGATACCAGGAAATTTATTCAAGCAGGCCCCAGAAATATTGGCACCATATGTAAATCTACTAAGTAATGCAGTGGCCGGCGGTACGTCTATTACAGAATCCTGGAAGGGTGTAGAGTAAGCATGGGCGAATTTTGCGAATTCGCGATCCGCAAATTTGCGGATTTGCGAATTCGCGAATTTGTGCGAATTTGCGGATTTTTGTTTTTTTGCGTGTTCAAGGGTTTTTTGCGTGTTCGCTGGGCTTTTTGCGTGTTTGTGGGGATTTTTGCGTCTGCCGCTTGCATAGCGAAGTTACCCATGCAGTTGTTTATGGGAGAGGAAGAGAGAGCTAGATAGATAGATAGATAGATAGATAGATAGATAGATAGATAGATAGATAGATAGATAGATAGATAGATAGATAGATAGAGAGGGAAAGAGAGAGGGAGAGAGAGAACGAGAGAAAGAAAGAGAGGCCGGATCTCTGAAGGGCCAGATTCCTGAGTTGCCCCTACAGAACATACAGCTTTTTATTTTTAGCAAAATGCATATGAAAATTGTGCTGTAAAGGTCTCTTTTAGTTTAACCCCTCCTGACAACTCAAAATGGGTGTATTTGCCATCCTCTCCCTTCTTCCTGTTTTTTATATCTGTAAGTGCTTCCTGAGGAGGTTTAATTCCTTGGACAGGTGCCTTGTTGCCTACTTGTAACTATTCTCTGACCCTGCTTCAAGGGTCACAGCAGGGTCAGAGAATAGTTGCAAGTAGGCAACAAGGCGCCAGGAAGCAATTAGCAGCAGGTGTCCAAGTTGAAGTTAATTTGTTTGTAACACTTTTGTAAAAGGTTACAAAGAAATTAGGGTCAACTTTTGCACCTGCTGCTGTAACCCTTGCTTGGCTGAAAATTCGTCCCCTCTGATTCGCGGATTTTACCGTGATTTCGCGAGATTCACGGATTGCGAAATTGCGGAAAATCCGCAAATTCGCCCGCGAAACGGATTTTACGCCCACCCTTAGTGTAGAGATAGTTCCCATTCATATGAAGGGCCATAACGATGATCTGGCCAATTATAGGCCAATTAGCCTGATAGATACCCTCCAAAAATAAATTCTTTGCTAAGCAAGTCCTGAGCAAATTAGGTGATTGGATACTAGAGAATGATATTGTCTCACCGTGCCAGGCAGGCTTTAGGCCAAACAGAAGTACAATTGATCAAGCCTTCAGAATCTCATGTATAGCCTTCAAGTATTCCAAGCTGAAATCAGGACACTTATACATTACATTTATTGACTTGAAAGCAGCTTTTGATTCAATATCATGGGCCCTTTTATTGGAAACCCTTAGATACCAGGTAGTTCCAGAGGAAATCCTATTACAAATAGTGAGGCTTCATCAAGAGAATTTGGCCAATGTGCCATGGGGCCTGGGTGTGTGGGGGTTACTGAGATTATCCTCATTCGGAGGGGGGTGAGGCAGGGGTGATTTCAGGCCCGAGTCTATGACCTAGTCCAGCATTTGCAGAGGTGTACCCATGACTCCCAAAGCTAGGAGAGTTTCACATGTGTGCTCTAATGGTCACATAGGATACAATGTTATTGTCTCAGACCTCCAGGGAGTTACACAGATTACTGGACAGTTTTAAACAATACTGCAGGTTAAAGGGCCCAGATATAAATCCCACCAAGGCCAAATATATGGACCACACAAAACAACTAATAGCAAACTAGTTCTAGACCATATACCACTGGTGTGTGTTGGCAATTTTGTTTATCTTGGAGTGATGCTTGATTTGAAACTGTTTTGGAAACCACATATAAAAAGGGTAAAGACAATTTAGTTGCAAAATTCCATTCCAATAGTCAAAAAACAGCAAGCTACTGAGCCAAAGGCAATTACATGGCGTTTCGGGTAGTAGGGCATTGGCACAGAGCCCAAACAGCTGCCCTTTATGGATCCGAGCTATGGTGTGGCAAAAATTTAATTCTGCGAATATTAGGGGAAAACAAATGTATGCAGATGCTTACATCACTGCCCCTAAATACCTCATTGATTTTTCTGTCCTATGAAATTGGTATCAAAAGATTGGAGCATTTAGCTACAATGAGACATCTATTTTATTGGGTCAGAATTTGGACCACTGAATAAATAAGTATATATAGCCAGGGTTTGAAAGAGCTACTGGAACTCGACGATCAATTTACATTCCCCTGGTTTACCCACATGCAAAACTGTTTCTTTAAGTTGGGTTTGAACAGGTTCTGGGTAGACCCTAGTTCACTGATTACAGATTCAAAGAAAGAGATTAAACACACTTATTGGAATTTTATTTTGAATAATGTTACACTTGATTGTACATCAGTGAGACTCACCACACAATTTTTATCTTTCAAATTGATTCTTAGTTTTGAGCCATTCTTGGATGAAAATAAACCTCAGCTAGCAAAAACCCTCTACTTGAAATTCCGATATGAGACACTCCAGATTAGCTCATTCACAGCCAAATTTTGGCTCCAACAAGCAGAGGGAAAGGAATCCAAAATTACTTTATGACACTTGGACATAGAGGTAGATATTGCACACATCCTATTTTTTTGTCCAGTATGTGTCAATCTAAGAGGGAAATGGAAAAGCTACTGTGCCTGAGTTTGATGACTGGGAAATATCTGTAGGCTCTAAGAATATTAAAAACAGATAGCTCACGATGTATTGTATTTGGTGTTAGTAGATTTTTACTAGCAGTGAGCTTTAAACAGAAAAAGAGAGGGTTAAAATTTTAAAGCTGTACATCTAATTTTATTTTGTGCTATTTAATGGATTTTAATGTTGACTATGAATTATTTCAACCAATGATATGTGACATTATATTTTATAATAATTCAATCAAATAATTCTCTAGATGCATTATTTTTTCACACATCTTACATTTCACTTAGTTCAAATGAAAGATGTTTTAGTGACAAATGTCACTTATTTACTTTGGAAATCTTTTATCCTGGAGATGTATTTAGTATTTTTACCCTTCATACATACTATACTTTCAGAAGTCATGTAATATATGTGTTCAAATCAGAATGTTATTGTCATGCTCTTTTATGATTCTTCAAATCAAAATAAAGATTGATTTGATTGATTGATTGGTAAAAATCCCAATAATTAAAAGACAACTAAAAATTACAAAAATCAAAACTATTTTAAATGATTTTAAATTGTTAATACTTTATTTTAAAACAACATTAAATAATATTTTATTTCACATTAAGGGCATTCGGAAGAGCATCCAATTGCCATCACAGTGGGAATAGGACCGCCCGACAAGTAGTCACCGGTCCCATCCTCCATAATACGATACGACTGTCATGTGGGTGGTCAGAAGCATGCCTTTTTTTTTATTGTGGCTTCTGCTGCAGCCCAGAAATGGGCCACATTACAAGCTGCAGTAGAAAAAGAGATGTTGGTATCACATGTGCCTCTCTGGCCATATAGCGATGGCCCTTGGGGGACGGGGGCCTTGCTAGGGGCTCCCAAAGTCCCTTTCTAAACAGACAGCCTTTGTATGGAGGTGGGACCATTATGAAAAGGCGGAGTGAAAAGGACATTGTTATCCCTATGGCGGGGCCTGCACTGGCACCGCCTTCATTCAAGCCTGTTGCAGGTGGGTATTTTTCCCCTCGCCCCCTGCTTTCCAACCGCCGGTATTGTAATTCGGCAGTCGGACCACTGACCTAGATGTTGGGCAGACCACTGCTGATGGCCTGTCAGTAGCGGTCCACCCAACATCCTAATGAGGGCCTAAATGTTTTTTAAATATATATCATTAAAAAAAAAGAAATTAATAAAGCAATATGAATATAAATAAAATCTTAACTTAAAATATAGTACACAATTTTTAAGTCTCCCCACCCTTATCCCTTATTTTCCCAACATCCCACTACCCAAAAATACTCTATATAAAAAAAATTGAAACTATTAACTAATCCAAATAAAACATTTTAATAAATGAAAAAATCTCAAATTAAAACATTAAAAAATATAAACACAAATTTAAAATCAAAATAATGCACTACATACTATTTTACACCCAAAAAAACAATATTTATATCCAATTATGTTTATTACATTGATATTGTTTACATCGATATTTGAAAGAACACTTGAAATTATACTTTTTACATCGATATTCCAATATTCCTGTCCATGATATTTATGAAATCCGATATTCTTGACACAATATTTCTGTAGCACAATATTTTTTATCATTTATTTTGTCCAAATACTCCTGAATATCAATACCCATATGCACATTATGCACAAATTATAAAGTGAAACATTGTTTAGTTGGTGTGTGAAAGTCATTCTTTTTGCCTTGATCAACCCAATTTTTGTTTTACTAATGCTGTTGGTATGGTAACGGACTCTGACTGGGCCCTGGGCTCTGCTAACAGGCCCACGGACAGTGATCTGATTATAAGGTATATGGTAATTAGGTGTAATTATAATTGGTACTGATTGCCTACCTGCAAGTCCCTAGTATATGGTACGGCATGTGGGTTTAGAGGCCCAGCAGATTTAATGCACTTCAGGGTGCACTGCTGTGTTGCCTGCTGTCATTTTAAAAGCCAGCACAGCTTTGCAAGCTGCTTTTAAATTGAAACTATATGTACATTTGACTTTGGATTTAAAAGTACTTCAAAACTATTAAACTACCTTAGTTTTACATCTAAATTTGGGTAATTTAGATGTAAAACTAAGGTAGTTTAATAGATTTGAAGTCTATACTAGGTGCCACCAGGGTAGGGTGCCATTTAAAAATAAGCAGGGACATTATTTTTTTTTTATTCCTCATATACCAATAGTGGGTATTCTAGATAGGGAACCTCCTCCTCTCCTTCCAACGTCGTGCTGTTCCAGCATCAAAAACTTGGTACCAAAGGAGAGAGGAGAAGGGAAACCCCTCTAGTCTTATCTGTTCGCTTTATCCACTCCATACCTTTTAAACTAGAGCGCCCTGGTTTAGGATGGAGACTAAACGCCAACAGTACCCAGGTGTAATCATCGGAATACTCTCATCTGTTCCGCCTGGCCACAAGGGCCGCCCAGATCTTATCTTGGCTAGAGCTATCACGAGCTATATCAGACTTACAAGAGTATATAATATATTTCAGGCAATCAGAGAAAGTAGGGGCATTTTCAGACTTCCAGGCCCTGCATATTTCCCACCTAGCTAAGATCATTAGGTAGAAGATGAATTTGATCCTCATATACTTGAGATGATACTCTACATCTAAGCCAAAGAGGATCATCCTCAGTGTAATCACAAAAGGTATGCCCAAAACTTCAACTATAAATTTTTCAATTTTAGACCAAAAAAGTGTAAGTCTTGGGCACTCCACAAACATATGCAAAACATCGGCGGCGGGAAAATTGCACCGTGGAAAGCAATATTCAAGGCACGTGATCTTTACTAGTTTTTTAGGAGATATATATGCTCTATACAGAGTGAATAGGTAGTTTCGTTTTAGGGGAGCGGACTTCACTACTGTATTTAGCATACTAAAGGAATCCCCCCACAGGACCATTATGTTATTGCAATCTAGGCCTTCTGCTGCCCCCCACAGCTTATTGAGTTCTAATTCTTTGACTTAATCTCTCTCAATCAAGGCATCATACCAAAAGGAAATCTCTTTTTTCCATCTCCCCTTTCTATTTACCAAGTCAAACTTAGGGCTAGATGTGAAATCCCATGATGTAGTAGCCCACCGGCCAGATAGCTGGTAGTATTTAAACCCAGTAAGAGTTCCTCCTGTCAGCCTAGAAAGGGAGTCCCACCCCAAGAGCTGTGAGTTATCTTGTAAGTCCTTCCACTGCATAATGCCAGCTACTTTGAGGGGAATCGATAGTTGGTCCTTGAGGCATTCTGGTGTCCCCGGGGAGTCCCATATCGGGGCCTGAGGTGCGTAATACGGGATTCCGAGCTTTTTTCTTACAAATAACCAATTTTTCAGGGCTGCGCCTAACACTTTTAATCTTACCTTCTTGTAAAATTTTGGGTCCCCGAATTTAAATAAGAAGAATTCATGTCCTTGGGGGATGCCAAGTAATAATGCCTGAAATAAACGGCCCAAAGAAGACGTATCAGCTTTACATGCCATTAGTCTGAAATTTTTAAAATGAAAAGAGTGGCAAGGATGAAGTATGTCTGGCATTGCAAGTCCTCCTGTTTTCAATTTTCTCCTCAATTTTCTCAAGGAGATTCTAGGCGATTTTGAGTTCCTAATGAAAAATCAGATTTTTCCCTGTATTTTAGCTTTTGGACTAAAAGTTAGGGGTATTGAGTTAAACAAAAAAGTAACTTTAGGTAAAATAACCATCTTTATTAAGTTCACTCTTCCGAAGATATTTAATGACAGCCCGGTCCAACGATGCAGAGCTCGCACATATCCTTATAAACTCTATCCAGATTTACTTCAGATGTCTTGGTGATGTCCTGGACCAGATGTATTCTGAGGTATTTCATCTGAGGCTTCGCTTCAAAGAATACCACCTCCTGATTCAACTGCATGATCTCTGTTTTTCCTTTATTATTTTATACCCCCAAATCTCCCCGAAGGCTTCTGCTTGGTCAAAAAGTCTGGGGATTGCTACTTCTGGATTGGAGGTGAACATTAAAAGATCATCCGCATATAGAGCAAATTTTAAATCTAATTCATTTATAGAAAAGGGTTTGATCAAAACATCAGATCTTAACTGAATAGCTAAAGGTTCGATATATAAATTGAACAATAATGGAGAGAGGGGGCACCCCTGCCTAGTATTGCGGAATATTTGGACCTAATCTGTGAGCAAGCCATTAACGAGAATCTTGGCCTTAGGATTAAGATAAAGTGCTTTTATAGATGCTAAAAAATGTGTTGGGATACCAAATCCAGATAGTGCTTCCCACAAGTATAACCAATTGACTTGATCGAAGGTCTTGGCGGCATCAATCGCTATGATGGTTAAAGGGAGTTTCATATCTGTAGCAAAATCAATAGCAGCAACAGCCTAAAAAGTCAGCTCGTTCAACTGCCTACCCGGCATAAACCCTCTCTGATCCTCGTGTACTACAGATTTAATTACTTTAGCCAATCTCGCTGCTAGAACCCCTGCGAAGATTTTATAATCAGTATTCAGCAGCGAGATTGGCCTATTGGACTCGACGACCCGGGGATCCTTATTGGGCTTCAAAACCAATGTAACTGTGGCCTCCAGCCAAGTTTGTGGAATGAGCTCACCTGCCAGGTGGATTTTATTAAATAGGGACGTAAGAACAGGGACAACTATATCAGAGCCTATTTGGAATACTTCTACAGGGAGCCCATCTGGGCCGGCTGCCTTTCCTTTGGCCATTCTTTTCAGCTGATTGTGGACCTCCCCCTCTTTAATGGCAGAGCTCATAAAAGCACTATATGCCTCCGTTATCTGTGGAAGATAGAGCCCCTCTAGCCAATTAACTGCACCTCGGGTTAATTCATCGTTATTCCCGGTATAGAGATTCTCCATGTATAATTTGGCTTCTTCAGAGATCTGGTCATTGTCATAAGATATAACTCCAGTACTCTGCACCTTTAATCCATCTTTTATTATTTATTTTGTCCAAATACCCCTGAATATCAATACCCATATGCATATTATGCACAAATTATAACGTGAAACATTGTTTAGTTGGTGTGTGAAAGTCATTCTTTTTGCCTTGATCAACCCAATTTTTTTTTGACTGATGCTGTTGGTATGGTAACTGACTCTGACTGGGCCCTGGGCTCTGCTAACCAGGCCAAGGGACAGTGCCCTGATTAAAAGGTATATGGTAATTAGGTGTAATTATAATTGGTACTGATTACCTACCTGCAAGTCCCTAGTATATGGTACGGCATGTGGGTTTAGAGGCCCAGCAGACTTAATGCACTTCAGGGTGCACTTCTGTGTTGCCTGCGGTCATTTTAAAAGCCAGCCCAGCTTTGCAAGCTGCTTTTAAATTGAAATTATATGTACATTTGACTTTGGATTTAAAGGTACTTCAAAACTATTAAACTACCTTAGTTTTACATCTAAATTTGGGTAATTTAGATGTAAAATTAAGGTAGTTTAATCGTTTTGAAGTCTATCCTAGGTGCCACCAGGGTAGGGTGCCATTTAAAAATAAGCAGGGACATTTTAAAAGATTTTTTATATGTCTTGGTGAGAGAAAACAACCATTTTCGTTGTTTCCCTATTGTATAATTTTATCTCCTTAGGTTAACATGGGAATACTGTAATAAAGTATAACTATTGTCATGAGTGAGCTAAAATAATATTTAAAGTTGCCACTGATGAATTTGTCATAACTACTACAGAAGAGAAGTTATAGAACTTTCTTTTCTATGAGCCAAAATCCATCCTTCTAGTAACCTCTTCTAATTGGCCATTCTTGAAAGGCTGAGCCAGACTGTGATTATAGACCTGCATAGAGTTAAAGGTCATCTGGTGGGGGAATATCTGCAGCTGCAGAGAACCTGCCAAGAAGGAGGCTGTGTAAAAAATGGTCTTCAAAGAGAGCAGCACAGGAAGGATACAAGCCAAGCTTACCCCCTCTTCCTGTACCTCCCAATCAGATGAGAGTCCCATGAATGGGATTTGCAGAAGGTCTGGAGGGGAGTTTTAAGGAAAACGAAACTCGTCAGTAAGTTGGCTTGGCCATATCCTAACATCAAGGAGAAAGTTTTTCCATTTTAAATTTGAAAGTGCAGTTCTTTGTGGGACACAAATATGCCACACTTTGGAGGAAACTGTCATACATTTGGGTGGCACACTGTACCTGCTTGGTCAGGGGGGATCCCTGCTTGTGGCCCAAGAAAACTGAATAAATATGTGAGAGCTGCATAACCACCCATATCCCCTGCCTGAAACTACGAGGAGAAGAAGGATTGCCCTGCTGAAACCCTGGCTGGCACCAAGAGGACTGCACTCTGAATGAAAGTGCCTGCTGCACTACAGCCATAAGGACTTTGCCTTGATTTAAAAAGGGAAGGAGTGGGTTCCCTGAAAGCAACAGGTTAAAAGAGCTCCACCTGCATCATCTCCAGCAAGAAGAATCCAGCTGACCACCTCCAACTGGACTTAGATTCGGCCAGGTATATTGTGGGAACTGGAGTTCCAACACCCGAGGAGCAACTCAGAGACTCTGGAACCTAGGATGTTGTTTGTGGACACATTATACCCCAAAAGGAACTTTAAAAAGCACCTCCTGAAGTTTGGAGAACTTTTGCTGAAGTCAAACTGTGACTTGGCCTGGATTTCGTATTCATCACACTGAAAGCTCTGGAGCTCAAGAGTTCCAGGATTTCACCGAGGCCTCATGCACATCCAAGCCACTGTTGTCGACTCAAATCCCAGCCAGAAGTGAAGCCTCACTCAACGACAAGAGAAAATTCTCCAGAAAAGTTTTGAAGTGTGATGGTAAAATCTTGACTGAGGCCTCCCGCTTAGTGTATCTGACCATATATACCAATTTGGTGCTATTGGTTTTAAGCACTACAAAGTGTTCAATATTTAAAAATCCATATCTCCGGTTCCCTACCATGGATTTTATTCATTTTGGTGTCATTTTAAAAATATTTACTATCTTTATAAAGTGGGTTGACTTTTTTATTGTGTGTTGTGTGCTACTTATTTACTATATTGGTGCTTTTGAATACTTTATTCACCTGTCTCCTAAGTTAAACCTGCCTGCTCTCAGCCAGCTAGTGCTTGAGCAAGTGACTATTTTATTGAGAACTTGACTGGGCCTTATATTGTGTTTGTGGCCTTATTGCTAGTCGTAGGTGCATGCGTATCCCTACTAATAATCAACATTCCAACAGCTGGCATAAAAATGGAATGAAATACCCAGGATTACAATACCTAAAACCCTTACAGAGACACAAACAGTAACATCATGCTTCACATGTATGCTAAAAGCAGAGCTGCACAATTGGTGAATACATCAAATATCTTTGCTGAGGTTGTTAATAGTCTGATTCCCCTAATAAGACACTCTACTTGTTCAGAGCACTCCTGCTGACAATCTCAAATAAAGACATACTCACATATCAAAGACTATGCACACATTATATATTGCAAGTCAAGAATTTTAGGGAAACAGAGAATGATTATAACCAGAAAGGGATACCTATAAGACCTCTTTCAGTATTATTAGGCGTCTTACATTCGCTGTTTACTGGAGAGGCCTCGCATAGAACATAAAAGAAATGGGGCAATGTAGATCATGCACTGGCAGGCAGATCCCTTTGTGAAGTAGCATGGATACCGAAAATGCAAAGAGACCACATATACACAATAACGAAATTGACATTAAACATGTGAAATGAAGAGAGACTATAGTAGTTTGCAAACGTAGATGGCTTCTACACTATGAGCTCCGTCATTTGCCTGCACATGCAACAATGTTCCAGTGACATGGGGAATGAACTGGCTTTCCCCCATGCACCATAATGCTACTGTTCTTCTAAGAATCATTTTGCAGGGTCTTTTATTGATGTTGGTGCCTGCTGTATTGGTGAGCGGATGTGCGTGTGAGCCTCCAACAAACACGCTCCTCATACAGAGCTCCAGATTGCCGCCCTCCTCTTCAGCAGGAGGTGGTTTATAGATACTCCGACTGCACTTCAGGGGGACTTCCTGCCTCATTGCATTTTTCTCATTGGCTATTCTAAGCACTGCATATTTAGTGACATTCTAAATTAAAGGGATTGTTTTTGGTTCTAATGCTGGTTATGTTAGAACACAATCTATAGCAGTCCCTTTACTCTATCCAAATGTGAGACCAAAATTTGCGATACCAACCAGTTACAGTTTTGACACAATTGGTAATCAGATATCTGCAATGCAAAAACCTTCAGTGGACTTATAGAACAGAAACTGTCAATAGAATTTGCACAGTTTTCGAGTTCCAGTAAATATTGAAGGCCAAACCTGTTGACTGTACTTGGAGTCTATGTTGTCTAAACTTCTCAAGATCAAATTCCTTTAAAAGTTTGAAATTGATAACATTCACTGTATCCCTTCACAACACAATTCTCACAGATCAAAGTCCAGACTGATCTTCTTCAAATTTCAGCAACATTATCATCTTCTACTTATCAGGAAGACGGCAAGAGGATTTCCGACACTACTAATAGAAGGCTTCAAAGTGTACATTCATTCAGATTTTGCGATATAAATTGTGAAGCTATTAGGATATATGACCTCGATTGAAAGCTGTAGGATACATATATGACCTTTTTGACCTTTTCCCAATGCATATTTGGAAAAAATAAATTTCTACATGTTTTTCCTCCCTTTCAGACGATAATATATATAGATCAACGTAATCCCATTGAAATGGTTTCAAAAGCTTCAGGTCTATTGGAATATTTGGTTCCTCACAATACATTATATGCATCTATTCATATAGCAGGTCTAAGCAGTGTGTTCTATTTTGCTTTGTACCTCTGTTTCCATAGCTTTACATAGTATGAGGTCTTGAGATATGACCACTGAATGTTTTGTGTGTCGTGTTTGCCTAGTTTATATGGTCTACTTTGCTTACTATAGTTCTCTGTCTTGCTTTTTTTTTAAACTGCTTTCTATGATAATATGTACACTCAACATAAATTAGGTATTGTTTCTCACAATATTAAAGATTTACGGCATCCAGTCAAGAGGCGTAAAATATTCACATTTTTAAATACGTTTTAAGACTGACAATTGTCTCATTTAAGAATCCTGTATTAATGCTAAATTGTTAAATCCAAAGATATATGGGACCCAATAATAAAATGGCATTCTGTTCTCATGAAACTTTCAAATCCAATTGTTACTGCATCATAATTATTCAGATGGTACATTTGTACATGCACAAATCAAAATTGGTGAACATACCACTAATCTCTTTAATATATATAGGTTTCCACCATGGATGACACTGTTTCTTGAAAAACTGTTACTACTGAAATCATAAAATTAGGTAATGTCCCTCTTATCATGAGGGTGATTTTAATCTTACCTGTGATCCCCTTTTAGATGGATTGTCTACTTTCAAATTTAAGCCCACTAAATCCGTTAATTCATTCAAAACTTTCTTCTTCCACAAAATTGGTTGATTTTTGGCAACTACCCAATTCTACAGCCAAGAAATGTATCCCTTTTTTCTACCCTGACTTGTACCTTTTTTAGACTTGATTACCTGCTTGCCTCAATACATTTATGTACTACAATTACCAATCCTAAAATTGAACAAATCAATGTTTAAGGCCATGCTTTAATCTTATTTTCTCTTATCTTACATTACTGTAACGACCGGATTCTCTGACCAGATAGAATCAGCTCATCAGAGCACAACCAACCCAGCCGGAACGTAATCACCTCCCTCCTTAGGACCTATTTGCAACAGGTATCTATGTCTCCTACCCAAAGATGGGAAATTAGCAATGTACATGCCTAAGTTTTCTACAATATCACACTCATACCAGCTAGTCTCGTGGCAACTCAGGCCCAGACCGTTCTACCCTGGGGCAGTTCTGATTATATACCATTACACACTGGCCACAACCAGTGCTCACTCAAGCCACAATCTTGTGGGTATACATAACAGTATCCTCCCTGGTACTCTCTTTTATCTACGTACAAGCCACAATCTTGTGGGTATAGACACCAGTATCCCCCCTGGTGCTCACTTACTTACATTACAAGCCACAATCCTGTGGGTATATACACACCAGTATCCCCCCTGGTGCTCTCTTTAATGCCGTCTCCCAACGACGATCACTTTCCTATGAATACCGTTAGCTCTCCATATTGGGGAATCTCTCGCTATTTACTAAAGGTATAATACTATGATATTATGGGTCACACAATGATAGCCGAATTATATGATGTACAACCTATCCTCTACTTCAAGAGCTCCTCTCTCCCTAATTATTCAGTTACTACTTACCTGATCAGGGGTAGCATCTGTTCAGACAGTAGTACCTGACTAGAAGACAAGGTTACCTTTTCATATAAGAATAAGAGGCACATGCCGGTTCACTAAGAACTGGGGTACTTTATTTATCAGAACAACAATATCAATGTAACACTATACTATAACATATAGCCTGCAAAGGAAAATGAAAGGTTAGAATGTGCACGCTAATAAGAAAGGGTCGACGTCACCTTATTAATATGAAGCCTGGACTGAGCAGTCATCTGGGTTCCTTTCTCGTCTGTGCCTTGGCTCGTCTTTAAGGTCACACCTCTGCAGTCACGGATACACGTCAGCACCGCTATGCTCTGTCTCCTTCGCCTCCCTCCAAGTCACTGGAACCTTCCTCTCATCAGCTGCTTTCTCTCTGGCTGTTCTGCACTACTCCTCTCTCCTCTCAATTGCTGACCATCTTCACTTCTCGGCTTCGATCTTATAACTTAGTTTCAGCCACTCTGGTATTCGTTCCCTTAACTAACTGCTTCACTCTGTATGCTCTGACCTAAAGTTCGAAGCTCGCCAGCTGCTCCAGCTAAAATAACTTCAATCTTTCTAAGAGAGTAACAGCTTCTCGATCTGTCTCGGACTTTAAAATGGCGACTGTCTGCCCTGAAATAATTATTGGCATTGATGCTAACGGCTAGCTGACGGCTACAGACTGACTAAATCACTGCCTCATGCTTTCACTAATATGGAAGCTTGTTCCTTCATGGAAAGTTACGGCCAGTAACCTGCCACCCACCAAATTCTTGTACCTCCCTGTACCAAGGACACGTTCCCAGCCGGCCGGCCTGATGTTGTGTCCTCGGAATGGAGAAAAATACAGTCTTTCGATAAGGGCCAGCCTGAGCCGGTTCTCTCCAAGCGAACAACACCTCGTAACTAAAACATTACATTTGACCTAGAAGCATCTCAAGCTGCCGGGGCAGAAAGAAAGATGGAGTCTCTCCCGTTTGAGGCCTACAAGGCCCGAAATAAGCATAACTCCATAGAAGGTATACTAATACTCTTATAAAAGGACGGATTATCACTAATACTAATGAATCTATCCCCTAACATTAGTTTATAAGCCCTGATCTAAGGAAAAGGGTATGGAATTATATCAACACGCCTTGTGAATAGGCTCTATTTACGGTTCTAATCCCTCCACTAGAATGATAGTAGACTGAAGTCACTTCCAATCACCTTCCCTCAAGGAAGGGCCGAAAAAGTCGGTCAGAACAATTACACATGTTAGTACCTCCCTGTACGCCTGGACAACAGCAGACAGCGCGCTGCAGGGCGGAGTTGCTGCATACGCGATAGCGTTTTTAAAATTCCCGTTTTCTTATTTGCTTTAATTTTAATTTGCACTTACCCTATCCTAGATACTCGGTGCAGTCCCTCTACCTGCACTATAATTGGAACAACACTGCGCTTTCGGCGGGTCCCTTGAGTCATCTAAGCTTTTGGCAGGCCATCTTGGGGGGAGACTTGGACGCCTGATGGCGCCATTTGGGTTAGCAGACCAGCTGTCACAAGGACACGCTGACCTGCATATAAGGCGGGCATTCTAGGTGGGCTCTCCTGTTAGTACCTCCCTGTACGCCTGGACAAGACAGCAGACAGCGCGCTGCAGGGCGGAGTTGCTGCATACGCGATAGCGTTTTTAAAATTCCCATTTTCTTATTTGCTTTAATTTTAATTTGCACTTACCCTATCTTAGATGCTCGGCGCAGTCCCTCTACCTGCACTATAATTGGAACAACACCGCGCTTTCGACGGGTCCCTTGAGTCATCTACGCTTTTGGCGGCCATCTTGAGGGGAGACTTGGACGCCTGACTGCGCCATTTGGGTTAGCAGACCAGCTGTCACAAGGACACGTTGACCTGCATATAAGGCGGGCGTTCTAGGCGGGCTCTCCTGTTAGTACCTCCCTGTACGCCTGGACAAGACAGCAGACAGCGCGCTGCAGGGCGGAGTTGCTGCATACGCGATAGCGTTTTTAAAATTCCCGTTTTCTTATTTGCTTTAATTTTAATTTGCACTTACCCTATCTTAGATGCTCGGCGCAGTCCCTCTACCTGCACTATAATTGGAACAACACCGCGCTTTCGGTGGGTCCCTTGAGTCATCTACGCTTTTGGTGTCCATCTTGGGGGGAGACTTGGACGTCTGACGGCACCATTTGGGTTAGCAGACCAGCTGTCACAAGGACACGCTGACCTGCAAATAAAGGTACCCTCTCTACGCGCAGCATTTCCGTGCAGCATTTCCGCCGTAGTGACGCCGGAGTCACGCCAGAGTCCAGCCCGTCTGCGCCCATCCACGCTAAGGACGGGCTAAAGGGCGGGAGACTCCGGTCCCTGGGTGTACTCGGTATGTCTCTCGTGACATGTCCTTTATATTCTTATCAGGATTTCGCCCGTTTGAGACCAGCATGGCTTCCATGCCACTTCTCCTGCTTGCCGGACACTCTCCGAGATGCCTTTTACTGTACCTGTTTTAGCACTTGTGGTAAGTCATCGGCAACTTGCCCTTATAGGCCCCCCTCCTCTTCTGTCACATCCCCTATGTTGCCTCCTCTGAAGGAATCGGGCTTTCTGATTAGCACTAGATCCCTAGTGAAAAACAATATCGCTTTACAGCAAGAAAGCCCACATGGGTGTTCCTTACCGAAACCTGGGCCACTGAGTCCTCGGGACCTGATTTGGTCGAGGCAGTGCCGAATGGGTACTCCTTAGCTAGACTGGATAGAGTGGGGCGTAGAGGAGGCGGACTTGGAATCCTCTACAAGACCTCCCACACCTGTCACACTACTCAACTCTCCAGGCCCTCCAATCTCTTTCAAGCCCTACACTTTCTTATAAAATCTCCCGATGCCGCTCCTTTTGTGGGTATCCTGGTGTATACACCCCTTGGGTCCAGGACAGACTTTAGTCAGTCTCTTCTTAATATTCTAGAGCCCTACTTCGGAGCTGCCAATCTGACAGTTCTTGGTGACTTAAACTTTCATTTAGATAACCCTGACTCTAAAGCATGTGATCTCGTACAATTGGTCAAACACCCCACTCATCAGGCAGGTCATATACTGGATGTGGTCTTCTCTAATGACGAGAGACTCAAAATAGATGATCCCATTCCATTGTCTTGGTCTGACCACTTTGCTGTTCCTTTGGAGCTTTTGGTCGCCGTGACGCCTGCAAAGACTGGTGTCCCTAGTCAAACCAAATTCAGGAGGAATCTTAAGAAAATTACGAGTTCCTCCTTGGCCCCACTGATGCAAAATTATAAAACTGCCCTCTTTGAGGATATCAATCTAGCCACTTCGGAACTGTCCAAAGCCATTAGTGTAGCAGTCGATGTGCTGGCTCCTCTTTCCTCTTGCTATTCTGCGAAAAAGAAACCCTCTGCACCCTGGTTTTCGGAGACCCTCAGGCTCATGAGACAAGGGTGCAGGAAGCAAGAAAGGCTCTGGCGGATGAGTTGGAACCTTGAGGAGAGGGAAAAACACAAGAAACTCCTCATGGAGTACAAGTTGGAGATCATCAGAGTTAAGCAAGAGTACTTTGCTAATCTGACAATGGCTGTCTCCTCTCCCAGGGATCTTTTTAAAATAGTGGACTCGCTCTGTACGCTACAGACGCCGGACCCTGTAGTAAGCACCCAGGAATTCTGTGACAAAATCGCAGGATTCTTCCACTCGAAGATTGCGGACATCTATCTGAATCTTGAATTACAAAGATCTGTCACCCCTCCCCCGCCCGTCCCCTCTTCTCCGCTCTCGAAGGAGCTCTCTCCCACCACCTCCAAGAGTCTGTCAGAGTTTCCGCCTCTATCATATCAGGAGCTTGCCCTGCTCTTAAACAAGACTAGGTCTGGGTCTCCATTGGACCCCTGTCCCCTTAAAGTCCTGAAGGAGTGCAGAGACCCCTTACCCCCTCTTTTGCTTGACATCACGAATAGGGCTATGAGAGAGGGCACTTTACCATCTCAATGGAAGAATGCGGTGGTCAAGCCCCTTCTAAAGAAGCCTTCACTAGATCCCGAGGTGCTTAAGAATTATCGCCCCATTTCTTTGCTCCCAGCGCCGGCAAAGATGCTGGAGACGCATCTCAATCAACATCTGGCGGCATTTCTTGACTCCTCGGATCTCTTAGATCAATCCCAACACGGCTTCAGGGGACACCATAGTACCGAGTCAACCCTTACGGTTGTACTGAACAACATCCGTATGGAGGTAGACCAGGGACATACCACCGTCCTGGTCCTTTTGGATCTCACAGCCGCCTTCGATACCCTATCCCACTTGGTTTTAACTTCTCATCTAAGGGAGATAGGGGTGGAAGGGGCAGCTCTGAGTCTGTTGGCCTCCATTCTGGACCAGAGGGTACAGAGGGTTAAGCTGGGAGAGTTCCTATCTCCATCCCTACCTGTGCAATGTGGGGTCCCACAAGGGTCCAAAAAGTTGTGCTTCCCACTGACAAAGTGGAAGCATCCCCTGACGCACAGCCGTTAAATCCTACTGGGAGTCACCCAGAGTTCCTCAAAAGTTCAAAACAAATTTCTGAATGTTTGCATGTTTCTTTATTTTTCAAGAAATATCTTATTTGATTAAATTCATCAATTTTTTACTTTTGAATGCATTTTAGTAGTACTCAAGTCCAATGCATTTCGGTCATTTAGACCTTCATCTGGGACCACATGAGCTGAAACAAGGTATAACAAAAGTCGTGTCACAAAACGTAAGAAAAATAACAATGCATAAGAGAAATAACATGGTACATATTCATTAACACTGCCATATTGCTAATAGTGACTTATTGTGAGATACACCCCAGTGCACAAACCAGCTTCTGTGTCATGGTGACAATTTATCACAAAAAACGCCCGTATGGGCACTCACATTTGTAGTATTTGCCAGCGTCTCATGTATTATGCTTGTGGTCGCATGGATGAAACTGTCAAGGAGAATGTGTGGATAACTTCAATATAGAACCTTCGTTCGTAATTCTAAATACTCGAAAACCGAATTTAAACTCGGTGTATAATTAGCATGTTATTCACTTACTTTCTCGACGCATAAATCAGCGTCTCCTCTCTCCTAGTCTCAGTTAGATAGCACGGTCAGTCTTCCGGCATCCACTAACGCCGGTCCAATCATTTCCCATATAGCTCTCACTGCGCTAATCGTAATTCACACAGTCACTGTGATTGGACGATCCCCGGTCATGTGATCGGGGTAGCGTCCAATCCTGGTCTGTTTCTAGTCTAAAAGCAAAACATCTCAAAACGTAAATACAAACCTGGCATTGTGTAAATTCATCAAACAGTGAATGTTTTGATAATGCGTGAACAATGTCAAATAAACAGTAGGAATAAAGATAAAAGGTAAAACATTAGAAATATTCAACAAAAATATAACTAGAAATGGATGGCTACTGCATCCTCCAGTACGGGTAAGGCAGAGCACAGAATGTGCTTAATTCTACATATTACCAAGTTCATAAATAGCACATGAATTCTATCCGGTCATTGAGTCCATAGGGCTTGTGGGTATTCAACAGATACATCCAGCTATTCTCCCTCTGAAGGAGAAATCTGTTGTTATCACGACCTTCTCTTTTTTCAATTACTTCCAGGATCGTAAATTGGAGTTGGGAAACATTATGTTTAGCTTCGTTGAAATGCAACGCTATTGTGGACTTCACATTAGCCGTTCTTATATTTGATTTGTGTTCGTTTAATCGTGTTTTGATTTTTCTGATTGTTTTTCTCACATATGCCTTTCCGCATGGGCATTTAAGCATATAGATGGCGTTGCTCAAAAACCTCGTTTTTCTTTCAGTTCTGAAGCTTTTCTTGCCACGTAGGAGAGCAGCACGCAAAACCACAAACTAATAAAAACTGCCAAAATGCAGTATGAAGAGATTACAAAGAGTACTGAAGCAAGGGCAGACACGTTTGGATTTCAAGAGGGGGAAGCCTCTAGAATCTATTCTCTAATTCAGGAAGAGATGACTCAAACATCTTCCAGTAGGACAAAGGCACAAAATTTGAAACAACTGATCTACATCTCCAAGAGCCACATTAACCAAAAATTACATGCAAGTACGCTCATCCGCTACCATAAGGCTCAACGCATACCCAGAGGCCTAAGAATTGCCCTCAAGCCATCCCTTTGCAAAAACTCCAAGCCCTTCCAAGAGAAATGGTACGCCATTTTGAATCGTTGTTCATTGGATCTCATTCTACTAATTATAGAGGAACTTTCGCTTATCCTGATAGACTTGACCAAAGAAATGGAGGAACTCACAGAAGACTTGTCAAAAATGATGACCACGGAAGAACTAGATGCAGCCTTAAAGGACGCTAAAGAACAAATAGATCGTCATACTCAAGAAGTGAATGAGAGAAAATTAAGAAAATTTAAACGGGACACGCTTGACTACAAGCTTGGGGAGGTGTACACATGGGCAGATGTGTACGCCCAAAGAAGAAGAAATCGCCCGTATACCCCATACACCGATACCTCATCATCAGGAAGCGACAGCAGCAACAAACCACCTCCAAATAGAAACTATCCACCTAAGAAAACAACACAGAATGCACAATCCAATGAAGAAAGGACCACCAAGAAGGGAACCACTGGAACAGACAAGCCCACTGAAGAACCTACAACCTCAGCAACAAGTGGTACCACAGAGGATCATTTTTTAGTCGAAGGCCCAGACCCACAAGGAGATCCGGGAGGAGAAAACGAACCTCCAAATACAAGAAGCATGACAACGAAAATAAAGGAGAAAGAGAAAAAGAAGACAACACCAACACCCACCTAGTGATCAATATATCGAACTACAAATTGACAGACCAAGAACTTACAGTCTTGGAAAAGGGTACTTCTTTTGTTCCCACCACCTTGACGAATCCACTGGAACTGGAAATTAGTTTTTTCAAGCTAATGCGGAAACTAAGGTTGAGATATTTTTTTGACCACGTAGTGGATAAACCCTTGGCAACTGAACAGGATCAACTAAAAGGATTACGAGCCAGAAGTACTTTTATGGCACCATCAAGTCATAAAACCCTTGACTTATTTGAAACCATGGTGAAGCAAGACTTGAACAAGATAAAAGTTTGAAAAAAGACCCCGTAGAAACCTGACCAATAAAGATTTGGATACCTTGAAAAAACTTGCTGAGAACAAAGAGATAATATGCACCAAGGCTGATAAAGGCGGAGCCCTTGTTATAATGCAAGCTACTATGTACCAACAGAAAGTCGAAGAACATTTAGCTGATTCTAACACTTATTCAAAATTGAACTTAAATCCCACTAAAGAATTTACCAAAAAATTGACTGAAATAATCAACAAAGCAAGGGAGAATGGTACTATAAATGATAAAACAAAAAAAATTCTGTTGAAAGAAAATCCTAACAGCCCGACGTTCTACATGATGCCCAAGGTGCACAAGAACTTATGGGACCCTCCACTGCGTCCCATTGTATCTACTAAAAACAGCATACATGAAGCCACAGGGAAATTCATAGACAAATACATGCAACCTTCAGTTCAGAACATGACGACATACATCAGAGATTCCACCGACTTTTTGACTAAGTTAAACCAGTTGGAGCTTAAAGACGATGAGGAACTGATTCTTTGTACAGCGGATGTGAAGTCCTTATATACTTCGATACCCCACGGAAGTGGCATCGAAGCAATGGAACAAGCCATCCTGGCAACTGATCATGATAAATCTATGCAAATTTTTCTTCTAGAGCTGATAATTTTTACGCTATACCACAGTTACTTTAAGGTCGACGATGAATGGTACCAACAACTAGTCGGAACATCGATGGGCAATTGTGCGGCCCCTGTATATGCGAATCTATACATGAAGGCATATGAAGAAGAGCACATACTAAACAACCCTGCATGGACAAACAATTTGAAAATAATTGTCCGATACATAGACGACATATTCTTAATATGGAAGAACACAGAAGACACACTACAGCATGCCTTAATGGAATTAAATCAGAAAAACGACAGAATTCAACTGACATGGGAAACTTCTAAATCTACGATAACATTTCTGGATGTGCGAGTTAGTCTAAAAGAAAGAAAAATCGAAACGGAAATGCATAGAAAATCAACTGATAGAAACAACACTGTTCATTTTCAAAGCTTTCATCAAGAATCACTAAAAAAGAATCTATCGATATCTCAGATGATGAGAGCAAAAAGAATTACCTCGGAGGAGAGTAAAGTTGACCATACCTTGAAAGCGATGGGTGACAGATTTCTAAAAAGAGGATATCCCAATATTCTTATTGAACAATCCATTGAGAAAGTGAAGAAGATACCGAGGACAGAACTATTGAAAACACAAACTAAGAACAAACAGGAAAGAATGACAGTGGTATCGAAATACTCAACCATGAGTCATAGATTCAAAAAAATCATACGGACACATTGGAGTATTCTTAGAGCGGAAATTGACTTTAAACCCAGTTTCGAACAACAGCCAATCTTTGCCTTTACTCGCAGCAAAAATCTAGGAGAACTGTTGAAACAAAAGAGTTCTAAAGACGAGATGTACCGAGGAACAAGACCATGTTTGCAGTGTGGTCACTGTAATAACATTATAAGAGGAAACACGATCACACATCCTATGAAGGGACACAATATAAAGTTACACGTCAATGCTACCTGTGACACGAGCAACGCCATCTATATGCTTAAATGCCCATGCGGAAAGGCATATGTGGGAAAAACAATCAGAAAAATCAAAACACGATTAAACGAACACAAATCAAATATAAGAACGGCTAATGTGAAGTCCACAATAGCGTTGCATTTCAACGAAGCTAAACATAATGTTTCCCAACTCCAATTTACGATCCTGGAAGTAATTGAAAAAAGAGAAGGTCGTGATAACAACAGATTTCTCCTTCAGAGGGAGAATAGCTGGATGTATCTGTTGAATACCCACAAGCCCTATCGACTCAATGACCGGATAGAATTCATGTGCTATTTATGAACTTGGTAATATGTAGAATTAAGCACATTCTGTGCTCTGCCTTACCCGTACTGGAGGATGCAGTAGCCATCCATTTCTAGTTATATTTTTGTTGAATATTTCTAATGTTTTACCTTTTATCTTTATTCCTACTGTTTATTTGACATTGTTCACGCATTATCAAAACATTCACTGTTTGATGAATTTACACAATGCCAGGTTTGTATTTACGTTTTGAGATGTTTTGCTTTTAGACTAGAAACAGACCAGGATTGGACGCTACCCCGATCACATGACCGGGGATCGTCCAATCACAGTGACTGTGTGAATTACGATTAGCGCAGTGAGAGCTATATGGGAAATGATTGGACCGGCGTCTAGTGGATGCCGGAAGACTGACCGTGCTATCTAACTGAGACTAGGAGAGAGGAGACGCTGATTTATGCGTCGAGAAAGTAAGTGAATAACATGCTAATTATACACAGAGTTTAAATTCGGTTTTCGAGTATTTAGAATTACGAACAAAGGTTCTATATTGAAGTTATCCACACATTCTCCTTGACAGTTTCATCCATGCGACCACAAGCATAATACATGAGACGCTGGCAAATACTACAAATGTGAGTGCCCATACGGGCGTTTTTTGTGATAAATTGTCACCATGACACAGAAGCTGGTTTGTGCACTGGGGTGTATCTCACAATAAGTCACTATTAGCAATATGGCAGTGTTAATGAATATGTACCATGTTATTTCTCTTATGCATTGTTATTTTTCTTACGTTTTGTGACACGACTTTTGTTATACCTTGTTTCAGCTCATGTGGTCCCAGATGAAGGTCTAAATGACCGAAATGCATTGGACTTGAATACTACTAAAATGCATTCAAAAGTAAAAAATTGATGAATTTAATCAAATAAGATATTTCTTGAAAAATAAAGAAACATGCAAACATTCAGAAATTTGTTTTGAACTTTTGAGGAACTCTGGGTGACTCCCAGTAGGATTTAACGGCTGTGCGTCAGGGGATGCTTCCACTTTGTCAGTGGGAAGCACAACTTTTTGGATTATTCAGTGGGTGTCCGAAGGCAAGAGGCGCCGCCTTGACTGCACGCAAAAATTGATAAAAGTCACAAACCATAAGTTAGAACACAACACACCGATAAAGGAGCAGTGCGCTCAAAAACCTCGTTTTTCTTTCAGTCCCACAAGGGTCGGCATTAAGTCTGACCCTGTTTAACATCTATGTGACCCCGCTTGCCAGGTTAATTAGATCTTTTGGGATGGAGGTAGTCTCTTATGTGGATGACACACAGATCTTGGTGTCCCTCTCCCACTCGGGTGGCTCATCCCCGCTCAACTTTAGGAACTGCATGGAAGCAGTGTCCCAGTGGATGATCTACAATTCATTAAAGTTGAACGGGGAGAAGACTGAGATCTTGGTGTTTGGCCCTAACAATAACATCTGGTCACCTGAATGGTGGCCGCCCTCGCTGGGGACCTGTCCCATTCCCACGGGGTCAGCACGGAACCTGGGAGTACTGATTGAACCTGCCCTCTCCATGACCTTGCAGGTTAACAGAACTGTTGCTACCTGCTGGGGCATCATTAAAATACTCCGAAAAATAAAACATTACCTGTCCCCTCAGGCGCGGAAGCAAGTGGCGGTAGCACTTGTCGCTTCGCGACTAGATTATTGTAACGCTTTATACATCGGCATGAATAAGAGCTTGATTCAGCGTTTTCAGACTGCTCAAAATGCGGCAGCCAAATTTGTTCTGGATGCTCCCAGATTAGCATCATCAACGGCAGCCAGGATGGCCTTACATTGGCTTCCTATTAAAGCGAGGCTTATCTTCAAAACGCTCTGCCTGACCCACAGCGCACTCTCTGGGAAGGGTGCAGGGGGGGGTCAAGAAACTGCTGCTACCCTACGTTTCGAGCAGACTCTTACGCTCCTCCTCAAAGAACCTACTGGTGGTACCTCGTTTCCGTAAGAGTAAATGGGGCGGTAGGGCTTTTTCCTCAATCGCCCCTAAGCTATGGAATTCCCTTCCATGTGAAATCAAATCTCAGTCCTCCGTTCCGCTTTTTCGTAAAGCACTGAAAACATGGCTGTTTGTAAGGGTGTACCCGTAGTTACTCTTCATTTGTTCATAAGGCTTTTTCTGTTAGGTGCCTTGATGCCTTCGGGGTTAGTTGCACGATATAAGATTCCCTTCATTCATTCATTCATTCATTCATTCCCCTTAGACTAGATGGAGAATGAACACTGCTATAGTTTTGTATCAAGATGACTCTAATAAAATATCTACTGCCGTAAGTGATTATTTTATGCCTAACTAGCTGTACCTGGCCACGCGTTGCTGTGGCTCAGTCTGGTTAAATGGATGAGAAAGAAAAGAGTAAGCGCAATCCAACGTTGTGTATATATAAATACGCGTTAATGTTGCAAAGTGAAGCAACTCCTCCCCCCTCATTCTACCCACTTCCTGGTCTGCCATCCTGACACCAACTGTTGATCCTAATATATGCAAACTATTGTCTCTATGTGTCCCTTCTTAATCTTGCACTATTGTCTCTATACGTCCCTTCTTAATGTTGCAAAGTGAACCAACTCATCCCCCCTCCCTTCATCCACATCCCGGTCTGCCATCCTGACACCAACTCTCCATCCTAATATATGTAGACTATTCTCTCTATGTGTCCCTTGTCGTTTTTGTGCAGCAACCAAATAGGTAGGGTCTGTTCGGCCTTTCGATTAAAAACACACATGAATTGGACACACGCGTATTCTAATCCAATGTTGTGTATATAGAAACATGCGCTTAATCGAATCCAACGCTGTGTCAAAATTTCAAAGCAATCGGTGAAGAACTTTCGGAGATTTAAGATTTTGAACAAACAAACATTTACATTTTTATTTATACAGAAAAATATTTTATGAAAAATAACCCAGATGGGACTTCTAAAATCATTCCTTGGGAGACCTTAAAGCATAGGTCCGAGGTGTACCTCTATCCCTTGTGGCACATAAAAATAAAAACTTATATCAATTCTCTTTACTAGAGAAGCAATTAGCTTAATTAGAGATTTTTTTATCACTTCCTGTAATAATAAATTTAAATCAACTCCAAAAGCTACGATACCAATACAACAACTCACTAAGTAAAAGGGCAGGATTGATCATTGCTAAGAAAAAAGCCAATTACTACTTTAATTGTAATAAATTTGGAAACCTTTTGGCTAATTATTTATGAATTAAAAAGGATACAAATCTAATTTGTTCTGTCAGAAAATCAGATGGTGCTTTACTTCCTAAAGCAGAAGATATTGGGAAGGAGTTTTATCCTTTTACTCTTCCCATTATGACAAACCTGCAGTCCTACAAGACCATGTCAATGATCATTTTTTACAAATTGGCAACTGCCACAAGTTTTTATAAAAGATCAACTCAAATTAAAAAATCCGATTGATATCCAAGAAATCTAACTGGCTTACAAACCACTTAACTCAAATAAATCACCAGGCCCTGACAGTAACCAGCAGAACTTAATACATTTTTTCATACACAACTTTCCACAACCTTACTCTCATTTCATGAGTTTTAACTAACCTACTGTTGATGGCTCTTTCAAAGATTCCATCATTATTGTTTTACCAATACAAGACAACCCTACTTTAATTACTAATGATTGACCAATATCCCTCATTAACCAACACTGAAATGTATGCAAAAATAGACTTTAGAGAGAGAAGGTGTTAATTAAGTTGGCATCAAACTCAGCGCCCCTCTCACAGGTAAACAACAGCTGAGTGTCATCAGTCCATGACACTATTTTGGCACCAAAACTCTCAGCAAGAGGGGCGAGGGGGCCATGTACAAATTAAAAAATGTCGGGCTCAGAATAGAGCCCGGAGGCACCCCCACATTCAGAGGGGGAACTGCCGCTGAGAAGGGAGGAGCCCAGATGGTTTGAGAACCGTTAGCCCAAAAAGATGCAAACCAACTCAACAACGCGCCACCAATACAGCTGTCACTGAGTCTTTTGCAGCAGTCTGGTGTGAGGCACTGTATCAAAAGCTGCAGAGAGGTCCAGCAGCACCAAAACGGCACTGCCTCCTCTGTCCAATTCAGCTTTAATAGTTTCTGCAACTTCCAATAAAGCCGTCTCGGTACTAAAGTTAGCTCGAAAACCCGACTGGCTACAGTGCAGCAAGTCATTAGTCTCCACATAGTTCGTTAAGACTTTATAGTCACATTTTTCTAGAACCTTTGAAAAGAAAGGCAAAAGCGAGATAGGTCTATAATTACATGCTACCTCAGAATCTGCTGAAGGTTTTTTTTAAAAATGGATGGAAGTTTGCATGTTTACACCTGTGTGGCATCAGCCCCTCATGTAGAGCTGTATTCAGAATAGTATTCACGCAGGGATTAATCACATCTGCTAGTGAAGGTAAAACCTTTGCTGGGCAAGGATCCTTAGGTGAGCCAGTCACTTGTAGAAGCAAACGGTTGGCTTATAGAGGCAGGCTAGGTGAAGCTTTTACAATGTTAAAAAGGGTTTTACTCTGATTAGCTGCCATATCTATTTTTGTGGAAAGAAAAAGCTTCTTAGCCTCGCATAAACTCTTATAATAATTGTTCAATGCCTGTTTGTAAATCCGTTTGTCTGAGGGATTATGATTCCTCCGCCACTCCCTTTCACGATATTCACAGGTTCTTTTACTGTCCCTAAGAGCCTCAGAAAACCAAGGGGCTGAGACTCGAGTAGATTTGGCAGGTCTCACACAAGAGGGGGCCAATTCAGTGGCTTGTTGCTGAAGCCAGTCCTCTAAAACCTTTACATACTGTTCCAGGATGCCGCTTAAGAGAATCAGCAGCTATTGCAAAGCCAACTGAATGGCCTCGGGTGTTATCAAGTGAAATGATCTAGAACAATGATTTGCCTTGGCTATATCTAAAGGTTGAGGCCTTATGGCAACTCTGCAGATTTTAACATTGATCAAATAATGATCGGACCAGGTTAGGGCTAAGGCGGCATCCACCTGAATCTGATTAGAGGAAAAAACCTGGTCCAGTATGTGGCTTTTGTCTTGCCTAACACCACATACAAACGGGGTCAAGTTAAAGATATCCAAAGATGCATATAGTCTAATAGGATCAGGCTCCAGAGATTTATCCATGAGGATATTAAAATCCCCCAAAACAGTGCAATGGCTATATTTAGCTGCAATGGGAGAAATAGAATGACTAATCGAGTCCAGGAAATTCTTTGCCAGACCAGGAGGGCGATAAATTACTACTCCTACTATGGATTGCTGAGCTGAGAGAGTTAAGAGAAAGCCCAGACTTTCCGTCCCCTCTATCTCCACATCAGCTAAAGGAATACAGGTAAAAGAGCTCCTACATATGATAGCAGGCCCATCTTTTTTAGCTATGGTTGACGCAAAATTTGGTAAAGTTTCACCTATTTTTAAAGTGCCACAATAATTGCTCTACTATCTTTTGATGAAAAAAGGTTTCATTTGGTATGATCCCAGTTCAAAACGTAATAAACTTTTTTTTAATGAACTTATTGATTCATGCAGGTATTTTTTACATTGATGATATTTCACAAGGAGACGTGTTGTATACCTTCATTGAATTACATTTGAAATTTCACTTTCCCCAAACAGACTTTTATAAATAAGAATTACTAAATAATGCTATCCTTAATACTTATTTTAACTCTATTCCATAAACTAAGTTGCCTGTTATGGAACTTGCATAAACCTCTTTAGTCATTCAGAAGAATTAGCTTATAAAGTATACAAAACACTGACTAGGAATGACTCCTCTTTTACTGTACTAAATAAATGGAATTTAGACTATCACCAGACCAACAGAAATCTGTTTGGCTGAGAAATATTGCTATCTTTCCACCAGCATCTATTTTACAAGCTAATGTGTTTCTTTTATATAATTGTCACTGATCACTAGTTAAAATGTTCAAAGCAAATTTACTTGACACACCAAATTGTTGGCATTTTAAACTTCCACTATGATCTGTAAAACATGTGCTGTATGATTGTTTTGTCATTTTTAATTTTTGGACGGAAGTTTGCAGAAATATTGAAAAGTTTTTTTAAAGTTCAACTCTCCTTGTCATTCAATGTCATGATCTGTAAATCTCATGCTTTGCCTTACCCACTTTCCCAATTATGATTGTAGGTTATTTGACTTGCTTATTTCTACGGCTGTTAAATCTATTACCCTGAATTAGAAAGATGCTGGTCTATTATCTCTGCATGCTTGGTAGGATTGGATAACATTTCGTTGACAAGGGAAATTCCTCTTCATTATCCCCAAATGAGACATCTTCAATGCTTGTTTACACTACATGGTATACTTTTGACTCTTACATATTTGCCTCTAATACATTGTAATGTTCACAATATATCACTTTCGCCTTTCTTGGAGTAGCCCTAATAATTTAATTTATTTTTATTTCTTTTAGGGTTATTACTTACTTGTGTTTTTCTGATATGCTTAGGTACGTTACTAGTGATATTGGTATGTTACGATTTCATAGCTTTTGCTCCTAACAGCCACAGCACTATTTATGTATGTTCTTACTTAACTGCTTGGCTAATAATCAATAAACTATTTTGAACTCAAAAAAGTGCAGAATTAACTATGATCAAGGGAGTTTATTATGTCCTACTCTGCCCCTTTCACACCCCTAATAACTAAGGCACATTTTTCCCAAGGAATGAACATTAATGCTTTTGTGAATTGGAGGGAGAGACGCTGTGATACAGGTAGAGATCTACTTTACAAAGGTCAAACACTTTTTAGTAAATTGAAAGAGAATTTGGCCAGCATAAGGATAGTTTTAGATACCCATAGGTGTGGTATTTGGTGATGCAGACACAAATTAAATGTAAATGTAAACGTATTTGTAAAGCGCTCTGTTACCCCGGAAACCAGTGTATCCTGGCGCTGTACTCATACCGCTAGGGAACCCGTCCTGGCTTTTCCCTGTGAAATGTCCACTCCTGGGCATCCCCGGGGTGCAGCCAGGCATCCCTAGTGCTGTTGGGGGCCGTTGTGGAGACTAAGCAAGCTATTGCCCAGAGTTGCAGCGTGGGACTCATGTTCAGAGTAGGTACCGAGGTGAGAAATTAGGTCCGAGGAATTATGAGCCCAAGAACCACCGAGATCACCCGAGGCAGCCGATGCGGGATTTGAACCCTGGTCCCGGGCCAGACCTCTGCACCAGGGACTGCCGCTCTAACCAGTGAGCCACACTTCTCCACAGGGAGCAATACTGGATCTCACACCATTTAAGAAGACAATCAAGATACAAATTGCCCAAACACAGGCCATATGTCTAAAATGTAAGATAATGAGGAACCCGAAAGATGATATCAGTTTCCCTGACCAACAACAGAGGGCGAAGGGGCTATAGATTTCCCTAGATAAAGATCAATTTGACAAAATAATATGTAAGCACAGCAACTTTATGAGGTACACATAATGTAAACAAACTATAAACTTTTATACAAGTGGCACCTCACCCAACAGAACTAACATCAAATTAACGCAAAACTTTCTAGCTTATGCTTTTGGGGTTGTGGAGAGCAGGGCACAGTGACCCACATTATGTAGAAGCTGTTTGTATCTCGAATTGTATTTGGAATGAGGTTCTCAAAAGCATTCTTAAAATCACAGGATCTGCCCTTTCAAGATGCCCATTGGTAGTGCTGCTGGGTTGCTCTTTAGAAGAGGGCCACTATTAGAGATACAACGATCTCCTTTGTCCATCCATGGAATCAGAACAACTCACACTATAGAAAAAGGCTGAAGTTCCCCACTTTATTATATGGGTACATAATTTGTGATTTGTGGGTTTTAACAGGGAAGGCTGCCTATGAAATGGAAAATAGGGGTAAACATTTCCAGAAAAATTGGGGCCTAATAATTACATGTGTGTCACAGGATTACATCCATGTGACTTGCCCTAACCATTTAATTGTGCTTAGACTGATTGATGATGAGAGTACCGATTTACTCAAGGAAAATACAAAATTGCAGATTGCATGAAGGGACACAGTTGGTTCGTGTTGGGGAGGTGGAGATGGGGAACTCACGAGAGAACTGTAAGGTCGGTGTTCCCACCCAATGTTGTACTTTGAAAAACTTTAAATAAACATGATTAAACCTAAATGCTAGTCTTGAATCAATAATTTTGTGCATTTGAACTACTTTATACCTGAAATAGATTTAACACTGTGGTACATCTTTTAGCACCAACTGCAAAACCATGTCTGATATTGTATATGCAATATTTATGTTGCCCTTTTAAAGAAGTCTCTGATATTGACAATATGCGTGACCCAACGGAATAATTATAGAGCCACGAAAATCTATTAAAATATATTAAGCCAGCAGAACATTTCTAGGATAAAAGTCCTCATATGAGGATCACTCAAGGAGTCTGAAATACTGATTAAAAAAAAGGAAAATCAGATATTTGCACTTGCTTATTATCTGTCTTACATTGGAGGAGATTTAGAGTGCTCCTGGAAACCTGCAATAGTCACAGGGTTGAAGCAGCAGCCCTGTAATTAAGTGGCAGCTGGTATCAGAACAGAGTGGCCGGCGGGTGGGGGACAAAACATGAATAAAAATTAAATCACTTACCTGCCTCTCACCGCTCTCCACATTGCCAACTCAGTGCTCTTCTGTTGCTGCACTGCAGAGGCTCACAGGCTCCCCTGTGGCCAATACTGATGCTGCTCTCATGTTTCGAAGCAGAGTCAGGATTGGCCAGAGTGCTGTCAGTTTGCGCTCCCAGTGAGATGGGGAGCCTGTCTCCAATCCCGGCAACACAGCTGGGTTGGAGACAGTTTCAGTAGCAAGTTGGTTTGGCCACCCTTAGACAGCCAGCCAAACTGGCATGCGTATCAACAGCAGTGCTACCCACCACTCCCCCTCCAACCTGTCATTTATTTATGGCTTTCATTTTTGCATGACCACAGATATATATATGTTGATATTTGTTAAAGAAAATCATTGTTTTTTTTCCATAAAGGAACATATTTCTCTCGGAAGAAACCATCCTGCTTTGTGCCCCCACTGATTGGGGTGTTTGCTAAAGATCATTTTATTCCGTACATGAATTCCACAAGTGTTCATAGGCATACCACAGGACAACACAGTCATGTATGTATGTATATGTATGTATAAACCATTTTATAGCGCGCTCTATTACTTGGGAGTATCCTGGCGCGATGGACAAAAGGCAGAGAAAGACAGAGCGGGGACCAGCTTTAGCCACACCGGTAAATAAAGGAGTTTTCAGACTGTTCTTAAACTGCCCTACGCACTGAATGGAGCGCAGGTGAAGGAGAAGGGCATTCCAAGCCCGGGCAGCTACCACGGCTATAGACTGACCCCTTAGTCTAGTCTGCTTGAAGCGAGGAAGAGTCATCTTAAACAGAGAGGAAGATCTAAGAGCACGTGGAGGGGCATAGAAGGTGAACTGTTTCTTCAAATAGGCTGGCCCTTGATCATGAGTTGCTCTAAACGATAGCACTAGGGATTTAAATAGAATGCGCTGTGCCACTGGCAGCCAATGAAGGCTGCGCATGTGGGGGCAAACGCTCTTCCATCTTGGAACATTAAACAGGAGGAGGACAGCGGCGTTCTGGATGACCTGTAGGCGTTTAACCAGATAAGCAGGGATAGCGCTGAACAGAGCGTTCGCATAATCCAGTCTTGATAAAATGAGAGCTCGGGCAACAGTCTCTTTTGCTTCTCTGGGAAGCAGTGGGAAGAATCTTCGCAGCGTTCTCAGGGTAGCAAAGCATGTCCCTGATAGTTTCCTTATGTGATCATCGAATCTTAAATCTTTCCCAAACAATACACCAAGATTTTTAGCGGGGTCACCCATCACCTTAGGACTGGAAATGTTCGGGGGCCATAGCTAATTTTTAAAGCTGGAAGGAAAAGAACCATGGAAGAGGACCTCGGATTTGTCCTTATTGCATTTCAGCTGAGCCATAGTCAGCCAGCGAAAGACTGAGGACAAACAGAGCTGGACTGCTGTGGTATCCAGATGATCGTCCGGCCAGGTGAACAACAATTGTGTATCATCGGCATAACCAATAATCTTAGCCCCATACTGTTCCGCCAGGTACACCAGGAGAGTGATGTAAACATTGAACAGTAGGGGACTAAGAGTGGAGCCCTGGGGGACCCCAGTGAGAAGTGGTTTAGGCTCTGAGGCATGGGGCGGCATCCAGACCTGGTGTGTCCTATCTGATAGGAACGATGTTAGCCAGGCCAGGGCACAGCCACCAATGCCGATCGCAGACAGCCTGGCGAGGAGGAGCTCCTAGGGAACGGTGTCAAACACGGCAGAGAGGTGCAGAAGAATCAGGACCGCTCTGCCGCCACCGTCCAAACACTCCCGGATTGCCTCCGCCATTTCAACCAGAGCTGTCTCAGTGCTGTAGGCTGCCCTGAATCCCGATTGAGCTGGATGCAGGGCATTAGAGGTCTCAACAAAGTTCTCGAGTTGGCGAAAAGCCACTTTCTCACAGATTTTTGCCAATGCTGGCAGAAGGGATGTAGAACGATAATTCCCTGGAACAGCAGCATCCAGCCCTGGTTTTTTTAAGAGCGGCAAAAGCTTTGCCTGCTTCCAGCCTGTAGGAACCGTTGCTGAGGATAAAGAAAGATTCACTATCTGGGTGACCTCACTGCATACAGTACTGGCTACTTCTGAAAGCACCCGGGCAGGGCAGGGGTCCGAGGGTGAGCCCGATTTGAGGGACTGAAGAAGTGTCAATATATCACATTCAGCAGCTACAAAAAAATCCGTGAACTGCTGGGTACCGCAGTGACATAGCATAGGGGGGGAACCAGCCACTGTGCTGACTTCTGGCAGCACAGAAAGCAGGTCCTTCTGAATCTTTGCTATTTTATTAATGAAAAAGTCAGACAATTCCTCACACCATTGAATGGAGGAAGGGAATGTGGCTGTGTCAGCAACAGGGGATAGAAAGCTTTTAACAATAGAGAAAATCTCTCTACTGTTATTTTCCGCTCTAGCGATTCTCCCTGCATAGTAGCTGCCTTTAGCTGTCTTAATAGCGGTATTTTAGTCCTTTTGGGCTGTACGCAGGGCGGCCTTTGTCTCCGAGCTATACTCGTGTCTCCACGCTCGCTCCAACTTTTACACCTCAGTTTCAACACCCTCAAATCGGGGGAGAACCAGGGTTGGAAGGGGGTGCGGCGGAGCCTTGACATGGTAGTATGTTTCCTAGAAGCATCAGCCGCCTACAGCACCCACCCATTAAAGCCACTAACCGCCTCGCCTATCTCAGGGGTAAGCGTCGGACGGGCTCTAGATAGGGCTTGGCCGAACGAAACCAAATTGATCTTCTGGGGGTGGCTTATGGGCAGTGCATAAGCCGTTCTGCCTACATCCTCCACCTCCCATGAAAACCTGATAAGATCATGATCAGACCACGTCACTTTTTCTGAACTTAGTGCCTTGATGGGAAAGTTAGAGCAGACTAGGTCCAAGAGGTGACCACCAACATGGATCGGAGAATCCACCCACTGTTTAAGTTGAGCGAAATCGAAAATTTCCCCCAAGCGGCGGGCCTCAGTAGAGTCAGGGACATCTACATGAATATTGAGGTCGCCTACCAGAAGAAATTTCAGAAAGCTCAGGGCCCATGGCACTATACACTCCTCCAAAACATCAATAAAGTGGCTAGCATAGCCTGGAGGCCTATAAATCAGTGATCCTCCTAGGGTAAAATGAGAATTGATAATAAGAGAGAAATGGAGTACTTCTCCGTCAGCCACTTCATCGGACTGCTCAGTGGAGAAGTGCCACCCCTCCCTATAAATTACTGCTAGCCTGCCCCCTCTGCCTGTGATCCTGTCAACTCTAGCAATCTTAAAACCTTTAGGGACAGCGAGTTCCATGATCGGAGTGCATGTGTTGGTAAGCCACGTCTCCGCTCTAGCTGTCCGTCGGCGAGTGTTTCAAAAATATCAGCTGCGTGTTCTACCATGGATCTAGCATTAATTAACCCTGCCTTAATCGCAGTAGGGCCTGATCCACTGCCTAATCATGTGGGTAGAATAGGCTGGGGCAAAAAAACACAATTTGTTCACTTCCCAGTAGTGCAATCCGCCCGGCCCGCTTGCAGAGACCCCCTCCAGCTGCCGAATTAAGCTTCAGAAGGTCACTACGAGAATAACTGACCCTACTGGTCACACTCCTGCGTGGGGGATACCCGGCAGAATGGCTGGCCCCGTGTCATCCGAGGCACGGACGGGCACAGACGGCCCTCCTTTGTCGCTCTTTCGGCCCGCAGACGGCGCGCCCGCTGCGCGAGACCGCTGCACGTTCTAAGGTGCATCGCTATTTAAGGCCCATGCCCCTCCCCCAGCTGGACGGCTAACTCGAGTCCAGCAGGGGTCCGGGACTCACCAAAGATGGCACCCGACCTGGCCCTCCACAGCAATCGGCACCAACAAGCCGCGGTGGAACGTGGCACAGGGAGGCCGGGAAGCAGCGCACAAAGATTTTAAAATAGTACAATTAGTTAATCAGCACACAGCACAATTATTAAATCAATTGTTTGTAAAACTTTTTTAAAATAAGCTGTTGCAGTGATACTGCGGAGAGCGAGTGAGCAGAAGAGAGTCTCTTGCAGTCTGCTCGCCTTTCCAAAACGATGTAGCAAGGTGCTGCCACCACCCTAATCAGTCGCCGTCATGTGCAGGAGTTGTGTAAAAAAGCTAAAAATTTAATTTGTGTAGATTTTTAGTCTGCTGCTTTGTTGTCATTTGCATTAGAGTAATATAGTGAAAGGAATGCAAACTCTAAAATCTGTAATCCCTCCGATAATCTTTCGATGGCAATCAGAGTGTTCAAAGTAAATGAATTGGGGTGTGCATTCGACTATATTAAGCATGCCACTAACGTCATTGTAGTGTTGGGCCCTAGGCCCACATGGTGGAAGGAATAATGACACACGGACACCAGTTAGGGATAGCAGATCTGGCCACGAGCACGTGCGCTCTGGCTCTTTTATTAACAGCGTCACCTGACCCAGTGACGTCTGTGGTGGGTGGGTGTTTAGTGTAGGGTTACATATACACAACTAGACTGTGTCCTAGCAGGACACTACATTCCTCCCAAACTTTAATGAAAGGAAAAAGCGAAAGTCCAACCTGCAAGAAAACAGAACAATGACATTTGATAGCCCCAACAGATCTTCTTCAGGCGATCAGCTGGGAGAATGTTGAAAGTTCCAAAACTATAAAATCAGTCAGATGAGCTTCACCTCGGCGGTGTACTTCAGATCATCCGTGTCTTGCTGTGTTGACGCTTATATGCAGTGTTCATCACTTGGAGCAGGGAGCAGGATGGGTGTGACCCTAGAGGGGTCTCGCAGGTGTTCCTAGTCCAGTGGATGACAACGCTTGTTGGTTGTAGGAGACGACTATGTCACGAGGGGTCTTTCTTTGGATTTGCTGATCTTGATGCCTTCACATCTCCGTCCGGCCAAGTAACTTCCGACTTGCCTTCCTTGCCAGACTCCTCTCTCACTGGAGCCTCGAAGACTGGCCTCTCCTGCTTGGACTCTTCTCTCACTAGAGACGCTGGGAGGACCCTCTTGCCGGACACGATGGGACCGGGTGGACCGTGCGGGCTTCACATGATCCGCGCAAAGGAGTCGCTGCCGAACTGCCAACGGACTCACCGCCAAGTCTCTCATGATGTCCTCGGGGGTGTTGATGTCATCCGCCAGGATGGTCTTGCCGTCGGCTCGTCCTTGAAGGCTGGTGCGGTGGGCCTCCCGGTCGCTGCAGGCTGTGGGGCTCAGACGTGCCCACCGGCTTTCCAGCGCTTTGCGCCCTGCTACAGGGGGTGCCCTGCAGGCGGGCAGCTCTCTCCCCCTTTTTCCGGGATGTTTGGCAGAGGCACACGTGGGCCTCACTACCGACCTCGTCGCCAATGTAGTGTTGGGCCCTAGGCCCACATGGTGGAAGGAATAATGACACACGGACACCAGTTAGGGATAGCAGATCTGGCCACGAGCACGTGCGCTCTGGCTCTTTTATTAACAGCGTCACCTGACCCAGTGACGTCTGTGGTGGGTGGGTGTTTAGTGTAGGGTTACATATACACAACTAGACTGTGTCCTAGCAGGACACTACAGTCATGATGGTGAAACGTAAGATCAGCAAGTCTGCTAGGAATCACGTACACATTTGTGTCTGCTATAACTGGGGTACACATATGTGTCTGCTATAACTGGGTGGGCTTCATTAACGTTTTTCATACTGCTGCTGAATTCTAGTTCATGAAATACCTGGTGTTTCTATCATAACCGTTGTGCGTTGCTAGTCCGTACTATTGATCTTTAGAGGCCATATTCCCCCATCACAATAGATAGCTGTCCCTGTAGCTTTCTTTCATCTCTGACACTCTTTTGTAATTATCCCCTGCGCTGTGCAATAGTTGTGGTACTATTATCTTTTACTGTGTGCATCTCTGTTGGTTATGAAAATCAATAACATTTCTCGAGACAAAGATTGCTTTTCATTAACATGCTTCATCTCGTTGCTGTCTTGAATTGTAATGATTCCCAGCTGCGATTGTTTCATGATTATGACATCTGTATGCATTTGTGTGCTTTATTACTTTTATTAAAATATTTAGACAAAGAGAACATTGTGGTGGGGCACCTCTTACATTAATAATAAAGTTTAAATATAAATTCAATTTTTTTTTTACTTGATTTTGTATAAAAAAGCAACTAAACAAAACGAAATCAGGATTTTGTTTTGCTACTAAAATGCTGTATTATACTTATATTATAAATATTTGGCACCAAAAGAACGATAATCAATGATCAGCCATGAAAGCCTCTATTCAGAACTGATTCATTTCTTCTATGTTTTCCATTCTGTTTACTAATACATTATTCTGTTTTCTCCCAATTAACATTACTGTACACCAACATTCACTGAACCCAGAGCATCCTAATCGCCTAATCGTATTCTAGTCAGATGTGCCTATGTTTCTAGAAAAAATACTGTTTTAAAAACCGCGAAAAGCAAGCGTCGTGGCTATCCTGAGGCAGACTTATGATGACAATGGTGTTTCGTATTTATATGCTGCAAAGTGCAGCAGATGGCAGACCTTTTGTCCCAGATGTACACACTGACAAATCACATTAACTTGCTTAGATGATGAGCTTGTGAAATTTCACAAATGATTGTCGGGGACTAAGGTGTTAGAGTGGGTAAATAATACGCCTTAGTGTCTAATATTTGATAGTGAGGCCTGTGCGACACCACAATCAAAAACGCGCGAAGTTTAAAATAAACAAGTTGTGATTAAGCACATTACTTCAAAAATTATAGATGTCATTAAACGTTATAACAATAATTTCAAGACTGAATAAAAAGTGACACTGGGGGGAGGGAAAAATATAGCAAAAAGCAAATCAGTATTTTATCCTAAATATCCACCAGATGACAGCACTGTCTTTCAATTGTTATTGAAGGAAAGACGACTAGTAACTGGGTCGATTTAGAAGGGACACATGGGCTGTGGTTGAGTCAGTTACATAACATTTCCATTAAAGCACCTGGGATGGGATAAATTCAGAACAGCGTCAGATGTGTAAATATGTAGCATGTATCAAGCTGCTCAAAGTGACTTTCAATGTGCAAACTTGTCTTGGTAAAAGGTTGAGCGGCATCCTGCAGCCACGTACGTCTGCTTTGCTTTCCCAGAACCCCAGAGGTCAGGGGGGAAATATTTCAATATTTCATGTTAGCACGACTCCCCTTCTCTGGATGACAAACTTGAGATCCAACCTAACAAGCCTTCAGGGCTACATTTTCCGCAGGCAGTCCACATTTTCAAGGATTATCTGTGGTCATCACACTAAACCGTAGGTACCCCTTAATTTGAAATTATGAGGTCTGGGAGAAAAGGGGAAAACAGAAATATACATATACAAATACCTTCCACTCCACCAACCTTAATTATTTTCTGGCCACAAAGAGCTCTGATCGGCTATCCCTTGGTTATAAAGTATCAGAGAATAACTTACAAAAATACATACATTGCTTTTTTTTATTTATAATTTTCTCCTATCTGTTATTAAATCTTATTTTTTCTATTGCTTTTTTTGAGTGGTGACACCACCATAATTTTTACTGTGTCCATGTATGCAAAAACAAGTCATAGGTGATTAAACATTATTATACTTCAATTGGATATACAAATGTATACGTATTTATTGCAATACACATATACAAAATAAATATATCCCAAAATCACATTTGCACTCACCTCACATACAGTCATTGCATACCAAACATACTCATACACACATCACATCACATTCATTGTTTTTCTGCTAGAAATGGCTTGCTACTACAAACTCATGGTGAAAATTCTTCATTAATGTCCATGGTTATGCCGCCAGCTGGAAAAAAAGTTCAGGCGACGCATGTTTCAGTGGATACATATGATTCAATCCACCTTCTTCAGGACCGCTTGCTCTATTTCATAAAATGGAGGGGAGGTTGGGTGGGGGATCATAAAGTCTGTATCTGGCTGGACCCATCCATATCTCTAGTTGATAAGCATATGACCGATAAATTGGGTTAGAGTTATAAACTGTGTGCTGTTGTTATTAACTGTGTTTTATGTATGTATGCAGAACTTAACAGTAGGCCTGGGCAGGAAATTTCACTCTGATCCCCGAATCAGTGGAATTTAGTCACTCTGTATTACTCTTGTAACACACATTCCACCAATTGCCGCATGGTGGAATTTTTTCCCACATGGCTCCAAAAATGTGAGCTGGCCAGCGAGATTTGGCATCCTCTAACATGATTTCTGGTCTCTAACAAGACGTCTGGCTGGATTTTCTAACAAGGGTGGCCACGTGCGTCCACAGTCAGAGGGCTGGCTACTCTTTCTAACTGAGCGGCAGCAATATCAACTCGAATGGTTGCATGCTCTTACACAACACTTGGTGCTGTTTGCAATGATTTTTCATCGCAGAACACGCCCCTAGAGCTAAATTGTACCGCGACATGCACATTTCGAACCATTGGCTGAACTCCGCAGAATATCACTGAGTTTTTATGTAATTTTGCAGAGTGCAATTCCAAAAGTTCCTTCCACACCTACCTAACATGCTGTTTAATTTGTACTGTCTTGGTAGCAGGTCACATATAGCTTTAGTTTCCATCTTTTTGCTTTCACAATGTGTAAAGTAGGCTAATATGGGCTTGAATTTAATAACAATGTTTATGGTTTTATCTAGTAAGTTGTTATGTTTATGATTTAATTTGTAAGTGCTTGTGTCCAAGACGAGTATTTGGGCTTCAATATTTATCTAAACGAGCCAAGGGATAGTTTTATTCACACTATGGTTTTATCTAACCTGCACAATAAATTGTCATTCCACCTACCTAATTTTCAGGGCAATCAAAATGCCACGACAGCTCCTCCGTAATGGGTTGGAGCATTGTCCCCCTGCGAAAAGCCAGAAGACGAAAAATGGATGTTAATAAAACAATCTTATTATCATTTTATCTTTCACTGAGCCGAAATGAGCTCAGACAATGCAGGGAGGGCCAAGCAATCCTCTATTGACAGAGTAGGGACTGGGAGAAGGAGTAGTGGGCACTTGTAAGAGCACATGCCAGTTTAGCAGGCCATCTTGGGCTAGCCAAACAGACATGCGCACTTATATTTTTCCAACCCAGCTCTGTTGCACAGACAGGTAGGGAAAAGGCACAGGCTCCCTGTGCTTGAGCGAGCATCATACCATCCCCCTAAGGCTAATCCTGGCTCTTCTCTCATGATTGGTATAGCATGAGAGTGGCATCTGGATTGGGTGGAGACTCTGAGAGCCTGTGCAGGGAACAGAAACCTTGCCACACGTCTGCAGTGACTGTTGCTTCGCAGCCACTGACTGAATAGAAGCAACACCGAATGGAAGTCCTGGGCAGCAAAATATAAATTATTAAAATCATTACTTTGCAGACCAGACAAAAACAGAGTGGAACGCATGGAGCTTAAGTCAGCCTTTACTCTGGCTGTGGTTTCTCCTGCGTGTTTTCGTCGGTACGTGCTCTTGGAGCAGATAGTGTCAACTCAACTTTGCAGGTTTTGTTGCAGGCACTGGCTCTCCTGGCAGAGGAGGCTGTGAGTATTGCTTAATTTGTGCCAGCGCAAAAAGGTGGTGGGCACCGGTTCTCTTTTTGAGACAGAGACTTATTTTTCACCATTCGACTTTGACCCAGAACAAATGAGAGAAATGCAACATATAGATACTGGCGGGCAGTTGTGAACCTGAACTATAAGCAATAGACAGTTGCCTAGGACAGGCAGACATTCCCTAGAACCAGTCAACCTGTCCACATGAACGACAATTGAGCAGACAAACTGTACATTTACTGTAGTATCTTCACTATTAGAGTCGTGGCTCCAATACATGGTTTAATTTCGAGTTTAGGAATTGCAGTACCGATCTGAGTTATCAGTGGGGTTAGCAGGAAAGTAAATCCAGACTTGCTATTTTATAGGAGAAACAAAATATCAATGTATAATTTAGCCAAAAAAAAGGACTGAACCCAATCATCCATGCAAGGGGTGTTACAGGCCAAATACAATACAACACCAGATCTACTAAAAGAGTGTGACCTTTCTCTATGTGAAATCCTAGCACCGAATGAAGGTAGGTGCAAGTAGGAGACAAGTGGAATATCGATTTATATTCCTCCGAGTAACACGTGTAATTTCTGCAAAATTGCATGCTCTGTGTGGCTTCCCCTTGGGCGGCTGTTTTCGCGCTGAAACTTGTACCGTAGGTGCATCTTGTATATATCTCATGCAATGCACTGCTGCCCTTTGCTTCGAGCGAAAATGGCTTTTTAACACTAGCATGATCAATGAGAGTGTGAGAAACAGCTGGTGCATATTTTGCGCCAGGCCCGATTTCAGATGCTTAAGTAGGCATGGCTAAATTTTGGTTAAGTATTTACAAAAAGGGGTGGTGAGGGACAGAGTCTCTGAATAAAGCAGAAAGCTCTCACCCAGTCAAAAGATCAGGGCTAGATCCAACACCGTTTTTTAGCTCACTGCACCATCCCAGTTTCAGAACCTGGCTGTATGCAAATTAGTCTGTTCCTGTCCCAGTGCATGATGGGAACAGGACATACCAAACTACAGAAGCCAATTCTTACACTGGGAAGGAAACAAGCTCCCGGGGACCGGTTTCTGGCATTACAGCCGTCTTCGGCCCGGTTTGCTTGAATCCTGATGGTGCAATGAGCAAGGGTCTCACATCTGAGAATACCCTTCCACGCTTAGGGTGGACAAAAATATTTACAAAAAGGGGTGGTGAGGGACAGAGTCTCTGAATAAAGCAGAAAGCTCTCACCCAGTCAAAAGATCAGGGCTAGATCCAACACCGTTTTTTAGCTCACTGCACCATCCCAGTTTCAGAACCTGGCTGTATGCAAATTAGTCTGTTCCTGTCCCAGTGCATGATGGGAACAGGACATACCAAACTACAGAAGCCAATTCTTACACTGGGAAGGAAACAAGCTCCCGGGGACCGGTTTCTGGCATTACAGCCGTCTTCGGCCCGGTTTGCTTGAATCCTGATGGTGCAATGAGCAAGGGTCTCACATCTGAGAATACCCTTCCACGCTTGGGGTGGACAAAAATATTTACAAAAAGGGGTGGTGAGGGACAGAGTCTCTGAATAAAGCAGAAAGCTCTCACCCAGTCAAAAGATCAGGGCTAGATCCAACACCGTTTTTTAGCTCACTGCACCATCCCAGTTTCAGAACCTGGCTGTATGCAAATTAGTCTGTTCCTGTCCCAGTGCATGATGGGAACAGGACATACCAAACTACAGAAGCCAATTCTTACACTGGGAAGGAAACAAGCTCCCGGGGACCGGTTTCTGGCATTACAGCCGTCTTCGGCCCGGTTTGCTTGAATCCTGATGGTGCAATGAGCAAGGGTCTCACATCTGAGAATACCCTTCCACGCTTAGGGTGGACAAAAATATTTACAAAAAGGGGTGGTGAGGGACAGAGTCTCTGAATAAAGCAGAAAGCTCTCACCCAGTCAAAAGATCAGGGCTAGATCCAACACCGTTTTTTAGCTCACTGCACCATCCCAGTTTCAGAACCTGGCTGTATGCAAATTAGTCTGTTCCTGTCCCAGTGCATGATGGGAACAGGACATACCAAACTACAGAAGCCAATTCTTACACTGGGAAGGAAACAAGCTCCCGGGGACCGGTTTCTGGCATTACAGCCGTCTTCGGCCCGGTTTGCTTGAATCCTGATGGTGCAATGAGCAAGGGTCTCACATCTGAGAATACCCTTCCACGCTTAGGGTGGACAAAAATATTTACAAAAAGGGGTGGTGAGGGACAGAGTCTCTGAATAAAGCAGAAAGCTCTCACCCAGTCAAAAGATCAGGGCTAGATCCAACACCGTTTTTTAGCTCACTGCACCATCCCAGTTTCAGAACCTGGCTGTATGCAAATTAGTCTGTTCCTGTCCCAGTGCATGATGGGAACAGGACATACCAAACTACAGAAGCCAATTCTTACACTGGGAAGGAAACAAGCTCCCGGGGACCGGTTTCTGGCATTACAGCCGTCTTCGGCCCGGTTTGCTTGAATCCTGATGGTGCAATGAGCAAGGGTCTCACATCTGAGAATACCCTTCCACGCTTAGGGTGGACAAAAATATTTACAAAAAGGGGTGGTGAGGGACAGAGTCTCTGAATAAAGCAGAAAGCTCTCACCCAGTCAAAAGATCAGGGCTAGATCCAACACCGTTTTTTAGCTCACTGCACCATCCCAGTTTCAGAACCTGGCTGTATGCAAATTAGTCTGTTCCTGTCCCAGTGCATGATGGGAACAGGACATACCAAACTACAGAAGCCAATTCTTACACTGGGAAGGAAACAAGCTCCCGGGGACCGGTTTCTGGCATTACAGCCGTCTTCGGCCCGGTTTGCTTGAATCCTGATGGTGCAATGAGCAAGGGTCTCACATCTGAGAATACCCTTCCACGCTTAGGGTGGACAAAAATATTTACAAAAAGGGGTGGTGAGGGACAGAGTCCCTTTCTCACTGCTCCATCAGGATTCAAGCAAGCCGGGCCGAAGAAGGCTGAAATGCCAGAAACCGGTCCCCGGTAGCTTGTCTCCTTTCTGGTGAAGAATTGGCTTGGTAGTTTAGTCTGCCCTGTTCCCATGATGCACTGATTGCATATAGCCAGGTTCTGAGCTGGGATGGGGCAGTGAGATAAATAACGGTGATGGATCAAGCCCTGATCTTTGGACTGGGTAAGAGTGGTCTGTTTAACTCAGACACTCTGTTCATCACCACCCCCTTTTCTAAATCGTTTTTGGCCACTATAGGTGTGGCAGGGTATACTCAGACATGAGTCCCTTTCTCACTGCTCCATCAGGATTCAAGCAAGCCGGGCCGAAGAAGGCTGAAATGCCAGAAACCGGTCCCCGGTAGCTTGTCTTCTTTATGGTGAAGAATTGGCTTGGTAGTTTAGTCTGCCCTGTTCCCATGATGCACTGGGCCAGGGACAGACTGATTTGCATATAGCCAGGTTCTGAGCTGGGATGGGGCAGTGAGATAAATAACGGTGATGGATCAAGCCCTGATCTTTGGACTGGGTAAGAGTGGTCTGTTTAACTCAGACACTCTGTTCATCACCACCCCCTTTTCTAAATTTTGGTTAAGAACATCAATTACTGGATCCCTTTTTGCCTAGTAGTTATGGACCGTTTAAATAAAAAAAAAATCTTCAAATGTATTAATAAAGGCAGCAAGTTCTGCAATTGAAGGCGTTTGTAGAGCTGCATCTACTACCCTGGTGGAATAGCAGTCAGTTTTTAGACTCTAGAGATACGTAATCTGCAACGCTAGATGTTCAGAACTGGGACTTCGATATTGATTCGGTAAAGTCTGCCATGCTTATTGTAATTATATTTATATAGCGCTTGCTACCTCTGACGAAGCTTGTCGGTGAGTAGCACGCTACTCCAGAAACCTAAGTGGATTAGTGACAGATTAATATAGGGAAGTATACATTGTTAATTGGAGCGGTGGACATGTGAGTCTTGGATTGAATAAGATAAAGGCAGGATAGAGGAAGGAAGAGTCTAAAAAGGGATTTTTGGGAAGTCATAGTAGTAAAATGAGGCTCGTAATGAGTCAGAGGGTGTATTGAAAGAGGTATAGGATGAGACAGAGTACGGAACTGGAGAGAGTTGATCATTTTGTATCTACAGTTGGAGTAAAGTCATAAATGTATAGAATGATAACTACATTAAAAAGGTATACATGTAGATGAAAAATAATAAAGGGATATGAAATTGTATTGTATATAGTCCCATGTGCACATGCATGGATAAATATAAAAAAACTCAGGCTTTCAGGCTGTGCTGCACATAAAACAAATGAATTTATTTTCATTAATATTTTAGGTCGTTTTATGTTCTTATTCATATTTTTTATATTTTCCCCAGCATTAAATAGTAAAAATACAATTGTTATGATCATATTTACACATTAAGATCAAATTAAACAGAGACTCATGAGCATATGTAGTATATACATTTGTACAATAAAAAGCACATATCCAAATGCATACATATAATGTAATTATACATGTTTACATACACGAGCATTTGCTGTACATTTGTGTTTTGAGTATGGTGGTCATATAGGAAAGAGCCAACGCTTGAGTAACCTTCTGAATGTAAGATGGTTGTCCATGACTCTTATGTCTGAGGTAATGAATTCCATAGTTTGACTGCTTTTCTTGAACAGAGAAAAATGTTCCACCCATGGATTGTTTCTTTTATGCTGGGGTTTTGAGGAACACTTTTCATAATAATGAAGCTGGATCTTACCAACTTATCCACTTGGGCCTTTATTGATAGCTTGGACTCAATTGTTATACCAAGGTTTCTTACTCCCTTAGATATTTTAGGAAGTAGCCCCAAATCGACAGACCAGGAATAAAGTGGGTCAAAATTTTTCCATACACCACAGATGACTTTTTCAATGTTGGAGACATTGAGTTTGTAGATGGCTCCAAGTCATCATTGGTTTACGACTTGGAGACAACTGAAGATTTTTAAGCCTTCACACAAGTTATTTTGATAGAAATCATATTTGACACGGTTTCCCATGACATCCTTCTAAAACGTCTGGAGCTGACCGGGGTGACTGGTCTCGCCCTTGCATGGTTCCAATCCTTTCTTAAGGATAGATCCTTCAAAGTGTCGGCTCCTCCATTTCTGTCGAAATCCCACCCTATCGCTCAAGGTGTCCCCCAGGGATCAGCGCTGAGCCCCTCCCTCTTTAATCTATACGTCCAGCCACTTACAGACGTGGCTAGAGAGTGGGGGCTCACGCTGGTCTCATACGCCGACGACACCCAGCTGGTTGTCACCCTCTCGGAAAGCCCGTCCCTCGTGGCATCCAAGTTTAAAGAGGGTATGACTGCTGTGGCCCGCTGGATGACGGACAACTACCTCCAACTCAACGCCGGTAAAACCGAGGTGCTCCTCCTAGGCCGTAACACCAGCCTCTGGAACGAGCACTGGTGGCCGTCATCCCTAGGCGCCACCCCACTCCCCAAAAACTGCGTCAAAAATCTGTGAGTCTGGATGGACGCCAATCTTAGCTTCCAGTCCCACACCAAAAAGGTGGCAGCCACCTGCATAGGCCTTCTAAGGAACCTCAGGCCCATACTCGGGCTCTTCGATTCTAAGGCTCGCCAGCTTATCGTCCAGGCCACCATTCTATCGTGCCTGGACTACGCTAACGTCCTCCTTTTGGGAGCCAACAAAACGGAAATTGCTAGGTTCCAACGCATCCAAAATGCGGCAGCCAGAACGCTGGTCGGCCTCCCACGCAGATGCTCAGCCAGAGCTACCATCCGTAAGCTCCACTGGCTGCCCGTGGACCGTCGAATTCAATTCAAGGCCTTAGTCACACTCTTCAAGATCGTTAAATTAGGAAATCCCCCTCTGCTTCGCAACCTCGCCCAACCTTACGTTCCTGGCCGTGCTTTGCGCTCTGCCAGCCAACTCCTCCTGACTATCCCTAGGACCCGGCTCTGCCGAACTGGAGGCCGTTCCTTTAGCGTCCTTGGCCCCAAACTGTGGAACGATCTCCCCCCTCGGCATTCGTTCCATCGACTCCCTTCCAGTATTCCGCAAAGCAATTAAAACTCATCTCTTCCCCGCCCCCTAGTTTCCCCTTCTCCCCATCTCCCCTCAGTCTGTGCACCTGTTCTTAGCGCCGGGACACCCCTTTGCCGGGGTAGCTGTTGCGCTTCACCAAATCCTGAAATAGAAAATAGAAATAAAATAATACATCGATCTTTAGAAAAATTAATGATAAATAAAAATGTCTTCAAGAGATTCAATCATGGATGTCAAACCATTTTTTGACTCTAAATACGTTTTAAAAAGTTACTCTCAGCATACTCTCCCCAAATAAATGCTTCTTTTTGTGAGGGACTTATATAGCATCAGAATAGAATCTAATTACAGAAGGAGAAAAGCCCACATCCCTCAGAAGCCAATTACGAGTTTGACAGTGCGGTGGCGGGATGGCCCGGTTGCCGTACTGCCAAACCTGCGTATATTGACTTTTTTGGTGATTAGTGGGTGATTCCTGTGGCATTCCCCCAGTGACGCCCATGAAATAGGCACTGCAATGGGAACATCAAAAACAGTTCCAGCATGGCATGGACATGTTGTGCTCCCATGTCTGCATCCACAGGGTGTGAGGCAAAAGGGGGCCCTGTAGGGCCTCCTGTGTTTCCTCTCCACCAGGGTTTTCATGGAGCAAGAACCCCCATGAAAACCCTGGTGTAGAGGAAGCTCAGAATATGCTTAGTGGGAAAACTGTGGTTCTGTCAAGCCAATGGATGCTTCTGGACTGCAGCGCCACAGCAAGGCAGTTCCCCAGCATAGTTGGCAGTCTCAATAAGGTACACTCACTAGGGTCATAATTTGGCAGTTATAAGACTGCCACCACAGCCCCCAGCACAAGTCTGGTGGTCCGAGGACCGTCAGATTCGGAATTTGGCCCAGTGTCATCTTTGTCTCTCTTTTACAGAAGGAGCATCAAAGTAATGCAATAATTTCAGTTATCAATGTTACTTTAAAATTTTTGGGGAATTGTTTGGGAATAGTATTTATTAGAGAATAGTTATCTTGAAATGTCTATGGGGCTAGTGTCACAGAAACATACAAGTCATGCAGAATACCTCTGCAAGGATAGTAACTAACACGCTATGTCATGCTCTCTTTTTTCTCATTCTGACATGCTTGGAATGACTGCTGGCAAATGCAAATACTGTGGTCCATAAGGGGTTGGATGGACAAGCCCAAGTCATCTAAAAAGCAAGGTAGCCTTCTAGATGACCACAAGAACGCTCTGATGTAGCAATTAATGTCTATTGCTTCTCCAAAAGTGGAAAAAGTCATAACGAGAGTGAAAGCTTTCATGATGCTAACCTTAAATTCTTCGAAGAAAATTCCAGAGGAGCTCAGAAAACAATGGGCCTGTAACACACAGATTGTGGCCTACTCTTGTAGCACTTTTGATTTCCATAAATAAAACATAAGTAAGACAGGACTGCCCTTGACGTACTCTTAAAATTTACGAGTAAGACAGGGGTACAACAAGAACAAGTCACACTTACTCACACCAGTCTTCAGGAAGCAAAGCCAATACAAACTTTTGCATTTTGACATATTCTGAAATCCCATCTCTTCTGGTACTCTCATCCAGTGGTGGCTGACGCATTTAAACAGTGCGCTGGCAGGTGGAGGTTGCGCGAAGGGAACGGGGGTGGAATGATAAAAAAATTAAATAAAACATACCTGATGCTGCTTCTACCACCACGCGTGTAGTGTCTTGCATGAAATGAAGAAAGACACTTACTTTATATTTAGGGAGCTTTATTATCATACTCCTCACTCGTCCCTGTCCCTACTCTAATTGCCCCTTTCCTGTCCTCGCTCCTCCTCTTCCTCCAACCCCCTAGCTCCACCCACACCCAGCTACTAGACTGCTCACATCATTACATCTCCCCCTTTCTTAACAAAATAAATAACTGACTTGATTAGAGTTCTTCAATTAGCCTTTTGGGCTTTTGAATGTTCCTTCTAGGATGGAGATTCATGCCAAGATCTCCAGCCGCAACTTCAGTCTGACTTTCAGGTCTCTGTACTGCAACCACTTGACCAGGTTCCTCTAATTCTCGTTGGTCTGGTGTTCTGTCAAGAGCCTCTCTCATGGCAGGTGTACACTTTTAGAAATGCGAGACATTTCGTGTAATCCGTCTTTTCTATGACTCCGCCGTAATCATCGTACCTTTCTGCTGAGTGATTACCAAGGGTTCATCTTTGAATTTGCAGTCCGTTTTCTTTAGTTGATCTTGTTTAACCACCACACAGTCTCCTTCATGAAGAGATGGAGATTTGGCCCTCCTCCGAGTGTCTACATAAACTATCATTTTACTCTTACCAGCGTAATCAGCCAGTACCAGCTCTTGATGGGCACGTGCAGGAGACACGGGTCACAGCGCTCCTTCCCATGTCGGGATCTGCGTTCGAATGCGTCGCCCCAACATGAGCGTGGCAGGACACTTTCCTGTGTTGGCATGTGGGGTAGTCGGATACGCTCTCAAAACCTCATTGAGAGCCACCTGTAAGTCCCTTTTGTCCATGGTAGCTTGTTGAGAGGTATTTTTCAAAGTCGCCATGAATCTTTCAAGGGTACCATTGGCCTGTGGCCACAAGGGCGTGATCTTGCGATGCCTGAAGTTGAGGTGCTTCGCGAATTCACTGAAGTCATGTCCGCTGAAAGGAGGACCATTGTCCGTCTGGAGTTCCTTGGGGACGCCCCAGGTAGCGAATACTTCATCTAGCACAGCAATCGTGCTGGAGGCATTAGTGGAAGATACAAACTGTGCTATTGGAAACCTCGAGTATTCGTCCATTATTGCCAGGACATATTTGCCTGACAGGAGGGGTCCATAAAAGTCCATGGCAATCTCTTGCCATACCCCACTGGGCAGCTTAGTCATTTGGAGAGGAGCAGGCGGATCTCCGTGGCTGACCAATTGACACTGAGGACAGTCTTTTAAGGTGAGCTCCACCATTTGATCCAGCAGTGGAAACCACACCCTTTCTCGGAGAGCTCTTTTCGTTGCGACCACTCCATGGTGGCCCTCGTGGGCTAAGTTGATAACGCCTTGTCGTACCTGCCTCGGGATGACAATCCAATGATCTCTCAGTCGGAGCCCCTCTGAGGTGGCAGATGACTCTTCGCTGATGTGCCTGAACGCTTGCATTTCTTGATGAACCTGAGGGTCATTCCTTTCTTCTTCTCTGTCATGTCTCCAGCGGTGTGTTCGCAGTTGACGCACCACCTTCTGAAGAATGTTGTCCTGTGCAGTGGCTTCCTGTATCGCTTCCAGAGGAACAGCCAGTGGCCGGGCTATGCCCACTACAAAGTGTATATACTCTTCCGCGATTGAGGGAGGTGAGACCTGGGATGCTGAGGATGTCGGGACATGTAATCCACAGGATTCGCTGACTTCCCCGGTTTGTGCATTATTGTGTAGGTGTATTCCTGTAGGCGCAAACCCCACCGTTCGATTTGAGGTGGCATCTTGGCTCTGGGGTTTCCAAAGATGGTGACCAGCGCCTGATGATCAGTCACCATAGTAAAATGTTTGCCATAGATAAATACATGAAAATGTTCGCAGGCCCAGACAACCGCAAGGCTTTCTTTTTTAGGTTGGGAATAAGCCTTCTCAGTGTCTGATAGGCTGCGGCTGGCATAGGCCACAATCGTTGATCAGTGTCATTATCATACTGAGCCAGTATTGCACCCAGTCCCACTGGACTGGCATCCACCGTTATCTCCGTCTTCCTCTTGGGGCTAAAGTAAGCCAAATTGTGCGCTGATTCTACAGCTTGTTTAATCTTTTGAAATGCTCGCTTACAGTGTGGGGTCCAAACAAACAGTTGTCCTTGCTTGGTGATGGCTCGTAGTGGGTGGCTGATGGTAGCGTAATCTTTTATGTATCTGGCACAATAGCTGGCCATGCCCAGAAAAGATCAGATGTCACTCACATCCTGGGGGCTCTTGGTGTCGTTGAGCTCTGTCACTTTCTCTGGGTCAGGCTTCATTCCGACTCCAGAGAACACAAGTCCGAAAAACTTGAGAGTGGATTGATGAAACTCACACTTGTCCGTATTGAGGGTAAGGTTGGCTTCCAGGAGAGCATGGCATACCCGATCTAATGCTTTCTCATGTTCCTGGGTGTTTGACCCATACACCAAGATGTCATCACTGTAGTTCAGCATATTGGGTATGTGTCTGATGGTCTGACGAATGATTTCTTGAAATATTTCCGCCGTGGAGGAGACACCAAAACTCAAGCCATTTGTACCGAAACAAACCCAGATGGGTGGTGAACGTTGTTATGTATCGCGACTTTTCATGTAATTCTAGCTGGTGGTACCCCTTGTTTAAGTCAAGTTTGGACTCTTGCTCCATTCAGAGCAGATATCATGTCACTCAAATGGGGTCTTTGGTGATGCTCTCTTTCTATGGCGGTGTTGGGGAGCCTCATGTCCACACATAAACGCACCTTCTCAGGGGTGCCCTTCTTTGGCAATATGACGACAGGTCATACCTAGGGTGTGGGGCTGTCAGTTCTTTCAATGATGTCGGCTTTCAACAACTCCTGAATTTCATCCTCCACCGCTTGCTGAAGATGAAAAGGCACTCACCAAGGGTGTTGTGCCACAGGATGCACTTGCTCATTGATGGGTAGTCAAATCAAACATTTGTTCATTTACCCAAGCCCTGTGAACAACTTGGGGAACTTGTGGATAATGTCCGGATCATCACTGACTCGGTATAAGATCTCCACTAACCATAGGCGCTCTACAGTAGGCAGACTGAGGAGGCAATCAGCTTCCGGACCTTCAATGACGTGAATGTAGCACAGAGGTGGATTTGTGTTGGAGTGTCGTTGCAAACTTGCCCAGACATGAAAGAGTTTTTTTAGACATCCAGGTGAACACTCTGACATGTGCCGGACTCAAGAGGGGTGACGGCTTCATTTTATTATACTAAGTTACGGGGATGTAATTCAGTGACGCCCCGCTGTCCAACACAAATTTAGTTGCATGCGTTCCCACACTTATGTCCAATGGGGGATACTTCTTCAGTTGATACGGGTCCGCTACCATGCAGATGTACTCATATGTGTATTCTGATTCCAGAGATGCTGATCTTGATTCTCTCGATGACAATCTTCTCAGCGACCTTCTCATCCATTGGGACCTGTGAGACTCCCTGCTGGAGTGAGACGAACGAGAGGATGACTTGGCTCGATCCTGTACTGCTTGCGCATAATGTCGCCTTGTGTCCGGACAAGACGATCTTGTAGTTTCCCTCATTCTTTCTTTGCTGTATACTCCACCCATCACCTCAAAGTGATTCTTCCGTCCACACTTTCGGCATTGCTGACCCATCGCTGGGCATGCATCTATATGCGGGAAGTCATACCCACATCAATAGCATTTCCTTGAGCGATCTGGTTTATTGTCTCTCCGGCCAGACTCGTACCGTCTGCGTCTTGTGTATAGATGGCGGGATACTGGCCGGGACTTTCTCTGTCGTTCTTTTGATCTTCTGCGAGTGCTGTGAGCTTGCACCCAATATGCTTGATCTCTTCTTTCACTACGCCCTGTTTCCATCCTTTTGGCATGCTCTTCCGCTTGGTCATGCACCCTGGTTGTCTCCTCAATCTCATCGAGATTGTGGCTTTTCCGTAGCAACCGCCTTCGAAGTGTTTCTGAGTGACACCCATCAATGACTCGCAATCGGATAGCATCCTCCGTTGAAAATGCGTCAAAGCTGCAATACCGAGACAGTCGGCGTAGCCTAGATATGAAGGTGCTCATCATCTCTTCCTTTTCTTGACGGGCCTGGTGGAAGATGTATCACTCATAATCCACGTTTCTTTTGTGACAGCATGTGGGGCGACGCTCTTCCTCAATTTAGGAGCTGACCCTACATGTGTTAAATTTTTACTATTACGGTTTTATGCAGATCAGACACATTTCTTATAATTAGACATCAAAACATCTTGGGTAACTTGGTGACCCTTTATGTGTCCTCTTTGCGGACTATTTGGAGGTTTTAGCTTCCTCGGTTTTGTCTTAACTGTATGGTTTTTTGTTATAATGAGATGCATCAAAATGAAAGTAACTTATCTTATGCATTTTGTACTGTGATTTGTATTTTTAAATGTTTATCTTATTTACTTTTATGGTACGTTGAATCGAATAAAGATGATTGGCTGACTGACTGCAAGCAGTTTCAGTAAAAGAAACATTGCAAAGCCATGAAAGATCGATTTGAGTAGATTGATTAAAAACTAAATTATTTGTCTTAAACCTGATAAGCCAATGAGACTTGGCAAGGCTGACATAGACTTTGAATGTTCTTGTTTTTGGTAAATAGAATAAAGGAAAGGAGTGGAATGAATGGGGGAGTTGTCTGAAAAAATATAACAAAGTTACCAGAACTACTTTCAGTGGCGTAACACAGGCCCCGGCAGCCCCTGCGGTGCGGGTGGGCGCCCCAAGCTCCAGGGATCCACCTCAGCACAGTAGTCTGGGTGAGTGCTCCCTATTGATTCCGGAGAGGGTCCCTCCATTTTGCTTGCAGGGGGGCCTGCTCAAGTTTCGTTATGCCTGTGAGAACTAGTAACCCCACAGGAAGGTTTGGAGCAGTATCACCCTGTAGGCGGGGTCGGTATCAACAGTGTCTGCCAGATGGTATGGCTACTTGGTACTGAGAGTGGACCAACCACCATAAGTGGGTTGGGGGTTGGGTAATGGGACATTGACAGTGGTCGGTGGTGGTAAAGACAGGGGACTGATCACTTGTGTGTCGGGGCTGTCGTAGGGATAATAAGGGAAGAGGAATAAAGATGGAAGCCACCCATGGCTTAGGGGAGACCCAAAAACATTTGTACCCCAGGGCCTACTAACTCTTGGGACGGCACTGGAATTCTGGTTTTCTATCTGTTCAAGCAAAAATATTTGAAAGACGGCAAGGACAATGTTTGCTACCAAACCACCAACTTGATATATGCAATAATCACATTAAAAAGTGGCTTCATGCAAAAACGTGGGCTATTAGTCACGTTCAAGCGTTCCTGAAGATATAAACTAATTCTTGGTCTAGTCAGTAGGTTACACTGAAAATAAAATGCAAATTTTTTTTAATTTGCACGCTTTCTCTGATTGTATTAAAAATAGCTTTTCGTGAAGAAAAGAGATCGAACTGGAGAATATTTGAGTTGAACCAATAGAAGCGGAGAAAAGAATAAACACATCAGCACCAGCCATGAATTTCTCAGAGTCTCTCATCAAAAATTCAATGAATTATAACCACTTTGAAAGTGGATTTACATTAAAGAAGGAAGTTTAAATTACAGAGAATGAGGATGTTTGAGTTGCCACATAGATGTTACTCAAAAAGCAAGGAGTCAGTAAAGTGCCCTGGCTAGGAGAAAATGTTGCATCAACTCATATCTTGCCATGTCACTTTGTTTGTGGCTTATCTCTTTTATCAGCTTCCTCGCCCTTCCATTCGGGTTTATATATATGTTCTTTCCTCACACCATCAAAATATCTTGTTTGTCTCTCTCTCCTTTCCTTCTTTTCCATCAAAATGTATATCACATTATTACCCCCCAGCCCTCTTTTGCGCTTTTACACAATTTGTATTGTGCCTCGATTTGCTCTTCTTCAGGCTCAGCCAGTCTATTTTAAAAATAGATGTTTCAACTAAAGACATTCTACTTACAATGAAAGCTGTCGGTAAGGGGGCGGGTGGGTGGAGGGAGAACAGGGCTGCTGAGATTTTGGATGAAGCAGGGGAGTTCACAGCAATGTTAAGCATTTCGGAAATACTGTGTATAACCTTCTTCATTCACTGAAACACAGGAGCAAACCTGGAAAGCAAGTGCTTCTTTCCTAGCTCTTTGATTCATTCCTTCTTTCTTAAAATCTCTGCTACCCTTCTTGAATATTCAGTTGTTTTGCAGAATAGCTTCAATCCAGCTACATCATAGGATGGTACAGGTTGTCTTTGGAATTGGGCTTCTTCCATATTCACTGAATGAAAACACTACCTCACTTGAGCAAGTCTATAATAGATAGGTCTACCTGGCAAAAATTGCAAGAAAGGCTTGGCAAGGGCCAAGGCCCTGAGAAAGGACCGAGGAGCGTATTCTCGTAAACTCTTGAATCCCAACTCTAGAACAGCTACTCTCGGGGTTACGGGTGGTGGACTCTTGAAGACCAGCCAGAATAAAAGAGCCCAGGTAATCTATGGAAGAAGAACCAGTAAGATCATTTGGAACTGGACTTTTAGCTGTGGTCCTTAAGAAAGTGAACAAAAAAGAATTTTTACCGCTTGAAACCGTGGCCCAGTGGCCCAATGTACTAGAAGCAACCCCTGAATATTTAGAGATATTTGTAGCACCAGTATTAAGATGTAGACATTTTGCACTAAGTTATAGGAGTTGGGACTTAAAATCTTATTGTTGTCTCTGGAAGGGTAGGCCCAGGTGCAAAGGCTCGCTCACAAAATGTAACCTCAGTGGGCATGATTTAATGGTTTGGCCTGCTCAGAGATTCTTGGCAAGACAAGAATCAGACTTCTCTGGGAGCTCACCAAACTCACCATCACGGGATCCAAAATTGTAAAGCCTTGCCTCCCCCTTTGCCCAACTGACAAATTCTTGCAGATGGACTTCAATTTTCAAAACCATTTCTAAGTGTGATGATGAATAAGGAATGCGGCTAAACTGATGCAACATTTTGCGAAAGTGATGCTGCATGATGCTACAATTTCATGTGGTGAACGGCCCATAATCTTGGAGCTTCACTTGGACCAAATATCCATGCATCCAAGCTTTTGGAGCCCATCTTAACCACAGCTCCCTGCCTTGCCTCCCTGTCACTTACAGAGAAATGGCTGAATCCAAAGTAAAATTGTAAGCCAGGGTGAACTGCTGGGCCTTGGGCGATCTTCCTTAACCACTACTTGCCCATGGTGACTGTTTATGAATCAGTAAACATCATGGGAAGAGGTGTGGCGCAGCGGCTAGGGCGACTGACTCCGGAATCTGCTAGGGCGACTGAATCTGGGGATCACGGTTCTATCCCTGGCACGGGCGACAGATTAGCCCAGCACCATGTGACTCTGGGCTTGCTTAATCTTCCCGACGGCCCCCAGCGCCTAGAGACCCTAACAGGTGACTGTGCGCTTTACAAATGTGGATTATTATTATTAATATTATTATTATTATTATTATTATTATTATTATTATTATTGTCATAGGTTCGTGTATCGTCCGTTGGCAAGTCCTTGATCACTTTGCATACTTCCTTTCCCACTAGATTGCGCAGTGCAATTAACTTGTCTCTAACTCCCGTGACTTTTGATCCTTCAATATAGTCCTCAAAATCTTCAAACCACTCTTGCCATCTGGGCCCCATGCTTCCTCCAGCAACCAGAGTCTACGGTTCTGGGGGACGCAGATGCGAAGCTCCAGTCGCAGTTGGTGCAGCTGCTGCACCGTCTCCATTCTGTTGTGGTGGATTAAACATTGTCGTGTTCTATCTAGGACCCCGATCAATATTGTGACCTTATGCCCCTATACGGCTATAATCCATTCATACCCCTATAATGGCATAAACGATCAGAGCCATATTTCAGCCATATTTCAGAAACTCGCCTCTGCAGCTCATTACAGTACATGACACAGCAGAAGCCACTATCTTAGATTCGTAGATTACACTCCGAGTTCTTCAACAAGATAAAACCCCCAGCAACCTGGGAAAGCCCCGCTTGCTATGTTTTGATTAGTAATAGAACTCTAATGAGCACTGTAAGAAAAACCGGTTCTTGTGACATCTTTATTGACGTCTTATGTCCAAAAACTTACGTCAAACAAGGCACCTTTCATGTATAAATATTACCAACGTTGCCTTAAGCAAGAGCGATGGTGTGGTGAATACAGGAGCCAAACAGCTGTCCCTTGCAGAGCCCAGCAGATGCTAGAAGCCCACGGATGCTGCCCCTCCTCCTCCTTGACGCGCTGAGAGACGCTGTCTTTTCTCCTGCCGAGAAAATCCAGCTCCGGCGTTTCCAGCCTACCCTTGCGGGTAAACTGGGATATCGAGTCCTGGAAGGAGATACAAGACTTCCAACATTTTATTCCAGAGGTATGGTGTTGACTAAACCCTTAGAGAGAATTCTTGAAGCAAATCCTTGGCAAAACCAACTTAACTTAAACTGCTACTTACTCCCTCCCAAGTATTAGGCTTAGGTCAGGTACACTGGGGTAGGCGTAGTTGGAAGCACCAGTTGAGTATGTTAGTCTAATGTATATATGAATGTAATTATTTTATCCATTTTCACTATTGTATGGCTAAGAAACCATATAAATGCTTTTACAGTATTATTTCGCAATCCTCCTTTTACTGTACGCACTTTTTATAGTAACAAGTCTTGCAATTGTGGCAATTCATTTCTCTTGCATGAGAAGAAAGACTGTTCAATAAATAATATCTTTTATTGAAAACGCCCGTCTCTCTATTCTCTGCACAATGGTGAAAGTAATCTGCACAACTGACTGAGTAAAATAACTGTCTATTGTTTCACACAACTCTAGAGATTGACTCTTATTCTAAGGAGCAAAGTTGTCATGTTTATGCGGTTGTTGGAAAACTGAATCCCTTCTAGTCTGTGCCAGGGAAGCTGATCACTTCCTATTCAGTCAAGAAAGTTACCAGTGACCTCTGAGCTAGTTTGTACAAACCCAATTAAGTTTAGCATAGTCAGTAGAGACCTGAAAGACCGCACTTCTACGTCTACCCTGCTGTTTATGTTATTCCAATGTCAGGGCCTATAGGGAAAATAGGAACTACACTACAACATTTCTGGACGACTATGTCGCCGACACCTTTTTACTGACTGGTGCTTGTTTGCTTAATTCTTGCTTTTGTCAATGCTTGTTTGGCATTTACCAATGCTTGTTTGCCTGCTTCTTGTCTTCGTCAATGCTTACTTTGCATTTACCAATGCTTGTTTTTCATGTATAAATGCTTGTTTGCTCGTATATGCTAAGGCTTGTTCTGCACTTATCACTGTTTGTTTGCTTGCCTCTTGTCTTTGTTTGATCTTTGATAAAGGATAGGAATCCGCTGCACTCCGAAGGTAAGATGTAGTATTCAATGGGGTGTACCAGGAAAGTTAAGTCATTTAGGGTGATCAGGATGCTGTCCCTACTGTCCAGGAAGGGCAGGAAGTGAAAATTACGTGCAAAACCTTGTGGGCACAAGGTGGTTAACCTGAGCACTCCTGTGTGCTGAATAAGCGAAAGGTGCTCAATAGGTATGATGATCCAAAGTTTTATTCACTTTATCACATTCAATTAGTTTGATGTGTAATCACAAATTGTAATCCAGATAGTCTTCATGTAGAAGAAAACGAAGCAAAAGTTTTTATCACATGATAGTGTCCAAAAATTCCATAAGTGGCATCATGTACGTAGTACAAATCCCCAATGCATAGCTCTTCGTCAGGGGGTTGATGCTGTAAACAAGTAAACAGGAAGTACATCAGTCAGGGGCCGAGTGTAATGGAAAGAAAAAACTAATAAAGTCAGGGGTAAAAAACGATACTGAATGAGAGAGTGTGTCAACATGCGGGTGGGAGCCCAAAAAGTTGATAAGGTCGATAGTATTGGGAAAGTCATAGCAAGTCAATCACCCGTGTTAGAAAATAACCCGTGTTAGAAAATGAAGCGTCTTGAGAAAAAACTAGAAATCGCGGTTTGAAAATCATGCATAGGAAAACGTATGTATAAGATACAAAAGCGTGCACCCGAAAACGAAAGAGTGACAAGGCGTCATAAAACGTGTGTGAAAGATACCAAAGCGTTCTCCCTAAGGCGAGAAAAGAGTGACATGGCGTCATACGATGGAGTCTCAAGGTCCCCATGCAAGCGTACACACAAGTGAAGTCCACACGAGAACAATGTGGATATTCAACTACATAAAAGTAGTATGGTGAACAAAAAGTGCTTACCAAAGATGTCAGGATTAGTTGGTAAAGTTACGGCTGAAAGACGCCATCAGGGAAACGCGGTATTGGTTAGTTACTCGGCGCATGCGCCTTAATGTGTGGAGTGAGTGATGATAGAAAACGAACTCATTCCCGAACAGTGCGGTAGAAGAAATAGAAAGAGGGGCAACTGCGGGTGAAGCCGTGAGCAATGTAACGCAGTAATGAAATAAAGTTAAGTTAAAGAACGATGGAAGAAAGGAAATTGGTATAGAAGAGTATGAAGACAAAAGTCGGAGTGCTGAAAGAAAAACCATATAAAGGTTAATAAACGATAGTAAAAATGATGGTAAAAAAATAATAATGGTGGAAAAAAATGTATATAGGTGGAAAAAAAATAAGAGATATATAAGGTGTGGAAAGAAGTGCAGTGTGAGAAAATATGAAGGGGTTTACCAAACAGGTAAGAAGGAAAACAAGTATATACAAGGATCTACACCAGTATTCAATATATGAATGAAATGCATTAAATTATGCATGCACAAAATGTTGAACAACCAACAGACAATATGTCAATCAGGTGTGTAATGTTTTTCAAAGAAAGCTGCTAAATTCCAGACGTTTGTTGAGTCCTTTTGGTACGGTGGTACCAAGTTTAAAGATCCAGAATAGTTCTCGTTGTAGTAAATATTTTTTGGGGTCAATGCCCTCAAGTTTATCAACTACTTCAAGAACAAGAAAGCGAATTTGGCTGTTATTGTGGTTTAACTGGCTGAAGTGAGCGGACATGCAAGATTTAAGATTTTTGTTTCTAATGTTACTCCTGTGTTCATTCAAACAAGTCTTTATCTTACGCTCCGTTTTCCCTACGTAGGGTAGTCCGCAGGGACACTTTAAGAGATACACCAAGTTTGTGGTGTCACAAGTGGCGTTGGCTTTGAGTGAAATCTGTTTGCCAGAACTGGGATGGTTAATGTTGGTCCCTGGAATGATGTTGTGACAATTTGGACAATTGTGACAGGGAATGGTTCCTTTGTATATTGCAGGTTCAATGGTGCGTGGTTTTATTAGTGACCATAAATTCTTGGAGCGTTGGTAAGCAAAAATGGGCATGTCATTAAATAGATTGTTGAAATCAGGTTCTAGTTGTATAATTTGCCAGTGAGTTTTGATACTTTTTTTGATTAGGTAGCTTTTGGTAGAAAATTTGGAGACGAACACATTGGGTTGTGTATCAGACCTTGTTTTCAATTTTGGTTTCAGTAACGAAGAACGGTCAATGGAGGTCACTCGTTGGTAAGCTGCTGCAATGATTCGTTGTGGATAACCCCTTTTGGAAAATGTATTCATGATGTTAGTGCTGTCCTGTGTAAATGAATCTTCAGTAGAAGCTATTCTTTTTGCTCTTAGTAGTTGTGAGTAAGGTAGATGTGTTTTGAGACTGGGTTGGTGAAAGCTGGAGTAATGTAGGTAATTATTCGGGTCTGTGGGTTTGATGTATATGGATGTTTCAAGTTTGTGAACCTTCAAGGTAATATTTACATCCAGGAAAGCTATGTTGGTGTGGTTGAGATGATGCGTGAATTGAATTCTTTCATTAACGCTGTTAAGATGACTGATTGCAAAAATCAATTGTTCTTCCGTGCCAGTCCATATTAGGAAGATATCGTCAATGTAACGATACTAGATTTGGAGATGGTTTTTCCAATGTGGTACAGACAAAATGTGTTCGGTTTCAAAATCCTGCATAAAGAGATTGGCATATGATGGGGCAGCGCAATTGCCCATGGCTACTCCAGAAAGTTGACTGTAAAATTTGTTACGGTATCTGAAATAGCTGTGCATGAGAGTAAATTCAATGAGTTCCATGAGGAAAACTTGCAGGTCATGAGGTTTGTTGGTTTTGAGTAGCGCCGCCTCCGCGGCCTGAATACCTAGATTGTGGGGGATGGAAGTAAACAGTGAGTTCACGTCTATGGTGCACAGCAAAACAGGTGTTTGTGGGTCAATGGTAATGGAACTGAGTTTAGATAGGAAATCTGTGGTATCTTGAAGGTAGCTGGCCATTTGTTTAACAGAAGGTTGTAGATGACGATCAATGTAGGTGCCGATTGGTTCGTGAATGGAGTTACATGTACTGACAATAGGTCTGAAAGGAGCTTTAATCGGGTGTTTGTGGATTTTGGGAATCATGTACAGATATGGAATGCTGGGATGAGATTTGATAAGGTAACTGAGATCTTTGGTGGTGAAGGTTCCTGTAGATACAGCTTTATCAACGAGAATCTGGAGAATGGCAGCATATTCTTTAGTGGGGTCGGAATTTATTTCCATGTAGGTGTTCATCTCTGTCAAATGTTTGTTCACACTATCGAGGTAGAATTGGGTGTCCATGATGACCAAAGAGCCGCCCTTATCTGCAGGGCAGATCATGATGTCTCTATTGGTAGCTAGTTGATTCAAAGCAATTTTTTCATGTCTAGTTAGGTTTTGTTTGTGTCGTACTGTAGTTTGACAGATGTTATCCAGATCTTTATGTACTAAGGCTTCAAATATGTCCAAAGTTTTATGGCTCACTGGGGCCATAAATGTGCTTTTAGGACGTAAATCCAAAATAGTATTTTCTTCAATGGTTACAGAGGTTGGACAAACGTTAGAAAAAAAGTGCCGTAGACGTAGGTTTCGCATGAACTTGTATAAGCTTGTTTGAATTTCAAGATCATTAGTGTTGTAAGTAGGGACAAACAAGGTCCCTTTTTGCAAAACCTTGTTTTGAGTGGTACAATTGTTTGTGCTAGAAATATTTATGATTAGGTTCTGTGGCTCCTCGTCGATTGAGCGATGGGATGCTGTTTCTCTGTTGAACTGCGTTCTCCGGGATCTCCGGTTGCATCTGTGCCTACCCCTAAAAAAGGCACCGGTCCAGTACTTTGAGTTGTGGGTTGGCTGGTCGATGCCTCACTTTGAGGCGGTTGACTGAAGGGAACGCCTCCTTGTTGCGGTGGGGTTGGACGTGCAGGTTGTCTTGTGTCTTGTCTTGGTTGTCGAGTGCGTGTGGAGCCATCTGAGGAAGATGTATCGCCTTCAGTTGATTTATTATACTGTGATCTCTGTTGTCGTCTGGCCGCATATATTTCAGCCCAGTTGTATACCTCCCCAAGTTTGTAGTCTACGGTATCCCGTTTGAATTTGCGCAGTTTGCGCTCATTGATCTCTTTTGTATATTTTTCCAATTGAACGTTTACATTTTCTAAAGTTTGACGCAATTCGTCTCCGATGAGTTTAGAACTGAGTTCAGCTTTGAGCTGAGCTATGTCTGTGGTAAGGTCTTCAAGCATTTTAGATAGTTCTTCAACAATGAGTAAGATGAGGTCAAGTGAACACTTGTTGAGTATTCCGTACCACCTTTTAGTAAATTTAATATTGTTCTTGCATAGAGTAGATTTCAATGGTATACATAATCCTCTCGGAATTCTCGACACTTTATGATAGCGAATGAATGTTCTCGCGTGTAGGCGTTGGTTGATCTCTCTTTTGGCTGCATATAAAAGTTGTCGTATGTTAGACTGTACTGATCCTGTACTGGAAGTAACACACTCGGGTTCCTGAATGAGGGTGTAGATGCATTCGGTGTCCTCAGTGGAACATTCAAAGGTGTCTGCTTTGTTAGACGTTAAGTTGGCTATGTCTGTATAAGACATAATTTTAGATGAGTGGGTGCAGAGGCGGATGGACAGAAGGTAATGACTGATAAAGGATAGGAATCCGCTGCACTCCGAAGGTAAGATGAGGTATTCAATGGGGTGTACCAGGAAAGTTAAGTCATTTAGGATGATTAGGGTGCTGCCCCTACTGTCCAGGAAGGGCAGGAAGTGAAAAGTACGTGCAAAACCTTGTGGGCACAAGGTGGTTAACCTGAGCACTCCTGTGTGCTGAATAAGCGAAAGGTAATCGATAGGTATGATGATCCAAAGCTACACCTGCTGCTGTGATGGAAAGGAAAACTGGGTATGTGGGACAGTATTGATTTTGGAGCGATGCCCTGTTACCAGAATGACCGAATGAATTTCTACCTTTATCAACATAATCCTTTGTGGTGACGAGTAACGTCTTCTGGCTGAGTAATGCCCTGAAGTCCATCTACCAGATAGCTTCATAGGCAATATTTACCTCAAGTGGCAGGTGCCACTTTTAACACAGAGCTGTGATGAAACAGAGAATGGCAGTGATGAACCAGAGGGTGGCAGTGGTGAACCAGAGGGTGCTGTGTTGAACCAGAGGATGGCAGTGTCAAAGTCAAATATAGCTTTATCCGATTACAAAAATGGAATCATAAAAGCACAGTAGAATACATAAATAATTTTAAAACCATTTTTACAGTAGCAGATACGATTCAGTTAAAAAAGTCATCGCATGGGGGATCTACATCTAACAATACTCTTTAAAAACATGGATACCAAGTACATTGTCATTTCATCTTGTAGCATTTGAATTTTAAAGAGAGCAGGTCTGCACTGTCTCAGACCCCAGTTCTTTAATAATGGAAACAGATATCTTTTTCTGCAATGTGAGTAAAACTTGCAAAATAAAATGCAATGTTTTAGAGACTGCTCAGAAGTGTCATCACAGGGACACGGAATAAGATTTCTCGACCAACTATTTGTTTCTGGAAAAGTCAGCAGCCTATAAAAGCTACCTGCCCTTAACCTTGATAACAACATTCTGCTGTAACAACTCCTGACAGAGGTTAGATAGCCTTGCATGCCAGGATCTTGTAGGATTAGTTGGTTCTGGATGACAGAGACCTTCTTCCCCTCCATCCGCCAATGTGTGTCCTCCAGAAACGTGAGGCAAAGCTCATTCAATGCCTTTCTGTTAATGGAGGTCAGTGTGGACGGAGTATCATAAAACTCAGGATATCCTATGTCTGTTAGAAATCCCTTTAGATAGGAGAACCAGGCAATTTTTTGTGCCCCCTGTAGTTTTAGACAATCCTGGATTATTTCCCTGTTAAACTGAGTTTCTATAGAAGTCCACACCTTGTGCCATATCAAAAGAGGGCTTAGCTTTATTAAATCAGAGATATAAACAAAGTCAAGCTCCTTATAGCAAACATAGGTGGATGTGGATTCAGGGACTGCTAGAATGTAACGCAGGAAAGCATTTTCCCTTAGTTGGATTGCTTGACAGTCAGTGACCCCCCAAATACCTGCTCCATTTATAACAGTTGACTTGCATTTTGCTTTATAAATATCTAGCAAAATCCGAACCGGCCTTCCCCCCAGCTTATTGGCAAAATGTTTTACCGCCCCAATTGCACGGGAAAATGCTAACTTTCTTTGGTGGTACAAAAGGCGGTGGTGATGGCTGTTGTCCAAGTACCCTTTTTATTAAAAACGATCCCTAAATAAGAAAAAGTACTGGTTAGTTCTATCTTTGACTGTTCTAAAAAGGTATTACATTAGATGTTGGATTTTGGCGAGCAGCACATGGTATAGGTTTTCCCAATGTTAATCTTTAGACCCCGAGATCCCATATAATCTGAAAAAATGATTAATGCTTTCTGGAGGCCCACTTGGGTCCTTGCCATTATAACCGCATTGTCTGTGTACAATAGAATAGGTACCGGGGCTCCTTCAATTTGGGGAAAATCCAGATTCTGGCTCATTAATTGTTTCGCCACACTGTTGATGTACAAATTAAATAAAAAGGGTGCAAGAATGCAACCCTGGCGGACACCTTTCATTATAGGGAATTTAGATGTACATTCTCCCTTCTTCCCAAAGCGCACCTTTGCCTCTGCCCCTCTGTACAGTTCTTTAATAAAATTAAGAATGTTATGTTCAATGCCAAGAAGTAATAAGGTGTCCCACAGAATATCGTGGCTTAGACAGTCGAATGCCGAACTAAGGTCGACGAAAGTCATAAATAAATTACCTCTTTTTGCCGTGGTATATTTACCCGTGATTAGGGCCAAATTTAAACCTTGCTCTACCGTACCCAGACCTGCTTTAAAACCATACTGGAACTTGGAAGGAACTCCTGTTTCATCTGCCCATAGTTGTAGTCTATTTAATATTATTCTAACAGCAATTTTCATCAAAGAGTCTAGTAGTGAAATGGGCCTATAGCACTTCGGGTCATTTCGATCTCCTTTTTTGAATCTTGGTACTACTATTGCTTCCTGCCCGGTCAATGGGAAACCCCTTTTGTTACAGCTATTAAGTACATTGGTCAGGAGGCGTGTTCATCAGTTTGTGGTAGACTCATAAATATCTATAGGGACACCATCTGGTCCAGCCGCTTTACCAATAGAATTTTCTGAAATTGCTAGCTTTACTTCCGATAGAGTAAAATCGAAGTCTAGGGGAAACAGGCCCGAGATGTCAGCCTGTAAGTCACCCCGTTGTTCACAGTGCCCCGGACACTCTAAATCAACTTTCTTGTACAGCTCAGTGAAGTGGGTTACCCATGTATCTTCCTCTATGGCGATCTCTATCAAATCTGTACTCCTTTCAACGAAGAAAGGGGCATTTACAGCTCTCCTGAAGGCAGTGTTATCTCTCAGGGCGCAAGCCTCATGAAGTGCTTCCCATGCTGCCTCCTTCAATGCTCTTTTCCTATTCTTTAAAACAGAATAATAGTGTGCTGTAGTGCCTCTTATGTCCTGGGTATTTTTTGGTTCTTTTTTAAGTGTTTTCTTTAAGAGCGAGTGCGCTGTACTGTACTCAGCATCGAACCAACCCTCCACCTTGCGACCTGGACCATCCCGGGCCGTGCCTGTTAATTTTTTGGAGATCTGCTCGGAGATCTTTTGGAAAGCTGATAAGACCGATTGAAAATCAGCACTTTCCGTTAGAAATATCATAAAGTCGGTAAACTGACATTTTATCAGACTAGCTAGGAAGTCTTTGGGCTCAACTCTGTTCCACTTAATGGAATAGCCGTTCACACTAGCCAAAGCTATCCCGTGACGATATAAGTTTTCAGCTACGTTATTACTGTGGCTGCCACTCCAGCCCAGGTTCAAAGTTGTACTGATCGGGAAGTGATCACTCATTGCAATGTCCTCAGTATTAAAACTGAGAACACTGCTGTGATAGCTATTAGAGATCAGTGTAAAGTCAATCACTGACCGGTGTCCCCGACCGTTAAAAGTGGGTAATAAGGCGGCCCGTGGGCTGCAAAGCTCATTTACAAACCCCAGGTCCCACTGGAATAGTAAGTTATCGAATGAGCTCCCGCTCATCGTATGCTCGAAGTGGGTGCACGGATCTCTCTTTAGGTTAACCAACCCGCATATATCAGAATCACTGTAAGGACAGAGATGACAGTTTAGATCACCAGTAAGTATGACACAATTATCAACCTGTCCAGTTTCGGGTGTACAGTTTGGGGTATTTACTAATTCCTCCAGAACTTTATTAAATTCGGACCTGGGAATGTTGTTATAAAGGTTAATCAAAGAGACTTGTTGATTGCCTTCCAATTTAAGTAAAAATATCTGGTAATAGTTACACCCCCTGATAAGTGGCGTAACTGTTATGTTAAGAGTGTTAGATATAAAAGTGCAGAGGCCTCCTGAGTTTCTACCCCTGCTTGACTGCTTTGCTGGCATAAAGAAAGTGTGAAAGCCATTAATATGCACTTCAAACTGCTCCCAGCATTCCTGAAGGCAAATGATATTAAAATTGTCTATTAAAGACCAGAGGGTGGCAGTGATGAACCACAGGGTGGCAGTGGTGAACCAGAGGGTGACAGTGATTAACCAGAGGGTGGCAGCGATAAACCAGAGGGTGGCAGTGATGAACCAGAGGGTGGCAGCTGTGAACCAGAGGGTGGCAGTGATGAACCAGAGGGTGACAGTGATGATCCAGATGGTGGCAGTGGTGAACCAGAGGGTGGCAGTGATGAACTAGAGGGTGGCAGTGATGAACCAGAGGGTGGCAGTGGTGAACCAGAGGGTGCTGTGATGAACCAGAGGGTGACAGTGATGAACCAGAGAGTGACAGTGGTGAACCAGAGGGTGCTGTGATGAACCAGAGGGTGGCAGTGATGAACCTGAGGGTGACAGTGATGAACCAGAGGGTGGCCGTGGTGAACCAGAGGGTGCTGTGATGAACCAGAGGGTAGCAGTGATGAACCAGAGGGTGACAGTGGTGAACCAGAGGTAGGCAGTGGTGAACCAGAGGGTGCTGTGATGAACCAGAGGGTAGCAGTGGTGAACCAGAGGGTGACAGTGAATAACCAGAAGGGTGGCAGTGATAAACCAGAGGGTGGCAGGGGTGAACCAGAGGGTGCTGTGATGAACCAGAGGGTGGCAGTGATGAACCAGAGGGTGGCAGTGGTGAACCAGAGGGTGACAGTGAATAACCAGAAGGGTGGCAGTGATAAACCAGAGGGTGGCAGGGGTGAACCAGAGGGTGCTGTGATGAACCAGAGGGTGGCAGTGATGAACCAGAGGGTGGCAGATATGAACCAGAGGGTGACAGTGATGAACCAGAGGGTGGCAGTGGTGAACCAGAGGGTGCTGTGGTGAACCAGAGGGTGCTGTGATGAACCAGAGGGTGACAGTGGTGAACCAGAGAGTGGCAGTCGTGAACCAGAGGGTGGCAGTGATGAACCAGAGGGTGGCAGTGGTGTACCAGAGGGTGACGCTTCTAAACTGCCCCGGAGCCCTGTGGGTGTGAGCCCTAAGCATGGGTGAATTTTGCCAATCTGGCGTTCGTGAATTTGCGTATTTGCGAGCTCGCAATCCGTAAAATACGCGAATTCAAGCGAATTTGCGGATTTTTTTGTTTTTATAGTGTTGGCAAGGGTTTCTGCCAGTTCGCGAGGATTTTGTACCAGTTCGCAATTGTGAACTTACTTGTCGGCATGCAACGGTCGCGGCTATGTTGTTTCTACGTCTGGTTCATCATCACAGGTTCACAGCACCCTCTGTTTCAACACTGCCACCCTCTGTTTCACCCATGCCACCCTCTGGTACATCAATGCCACCCTCTGGCTCATCATCATCACTGTAGATTATGGGGGGAAAAGCAAGCACACCTGCCCTGCTTCAACTGACATGAATTAATTTGGGGTTGATTTATTAAAGTGTCACTGTTTTAAAATTCCAGTCTGGCACCTGCTTCCTTATCTGTAATTTGCTTTCTGTTGCAGTGCAATTTTTTTTTCCAGGACCTTTGTGGCCTACTTGTAGCTATTCTATGATCCGGCTGTGAGGGTCAGAGCAGGGTCATACAATTGTTGCAACTAGCAACTGAACTCTGGAGGGGCCCCAGTCAGGAAGCACTACAGGGAATGGTTACTAATGATGAATTTGAACTTTTGCACCTGCTGAGTGCTTTCCTTTTAGCAAAACTCGTTTTTCTGCAGAACAGCGAATGTAATGCCCCAAACAAACTTACTTGTGAAAGTTGATTTCTAATCCAAAAGTGATCCAAAGAAAGTCAAAAGGCCTCAAATCACCGGAACACTGCGCGCACTTCTCCAGGAAGTGAGGAGCCAATCCCTTTCCTTCATGGTTAAGTTCATAACCTAGAAACAACACTGTGTACTCCGCAATGTGTGATTTTGCAAAGTTAAACTTGTAACCCATGTCTGCAAAGTTACAAATTATGCTGTTTACTCGACACAGATGCACCCAAAGTTCGTCGTCTGTGAGATAAATGTCATCCACATACGAACATGCAACTGGATCGAAACTCTCCAAAAGAGAGACTATGCGGGCGGAAAACACTCCAGGACTATTTTTATATCCCATTGGGAGTCGTTTAAACATTTTTTGTACGCCGCCGCACGTAAAACTGGTCCATTGGGAACTTAGACCATCTAATCTATGTGCATAAAAACCATTGGAAATGTCAAGCGTGGTTTTGAACCGTTTACGCTCAAGACTATTTACTAGGGCAGAGCCGTGAGTATTCTGTACTGCACAGTTACGGCAATGCGAGTTCAAATGCCGGTAATCCAAAACTAGACGATATGAGCCGTCCGGCTTGTTAACAGTAAAAAGGGGATTATTCATTGGTGACACACACGTTTCAATTACACCTTGATATTCCAATTGTTCAAGGATAGCCGCGACCGAAGCTTTAGCTTCACGCCGTATGGGATACTGGGGTTGTGGCTGTGGCTGTGATCGTAAGTCAAGTCAAGTCAAGTCATGAAATTTGTATAGCGCGCTACATACCCAGAGGGTTTCAAGGCGCTTAGAAGGGGAGGAAGATTATTTGTCAAATATCCATGTTTTAAGATGCTTTCTGAACGCTAGGTGGTTCTGGGTGAGGTGAAGGTAAGCGGGGAGTGAGTTCCATGTTTTAGCAGCCAGGTAAGAAAAGGATCTGCCTCCCATGGTGGTCTTGTTGATGCGAGGTACAGTGGCGAGGGCTTGGCTGGAAGAACGTAGTTGGCGGGAGGGTGTGTAGAAGGATAGTCGAGAGTTGAGGCAATCTGGTCCGATGTCGTAGAGTGATTTGTGTGCGTGGGTAAGCCGTTCCGGTGAAGTTTTCAAGTCCTTACAGGCCTGAGGGCAATTCTGTAGTAGAAAGAATGAACCGCGACTTAAAGCAATCTTTGACAGCCCGTGTTATAGGCACTGGTAGAAACTGGCTGACCCACCTCTATGGCGTGCAGCGTGCGCTTAATAATCTCCCTAGAAGGTCTCTGGGTGGGCGGACCCCATACGAAATGCTCTTTGGTATCAAGATGTACGTCCCTGACCTTGATGGTGCAGACTGCCAGGCCCAGGCCGCGGCCTTTGACGTAGATGAACATTGCAATGTTTTACAGGATCTACAAAAGACCAGAGACAGTCTTGCAAAGGAACACTTGCCCTCCACGTCGGATGATGCGTTGCAGATCCCGGTAGTTGGCTGGCTACCCCAAGTTGGAGAACTGGTTCGAGAGAAGATCGATAACAAGAAAGAGTTTGGTCCCTCATATCGAGCGCCGGTTCGAGTCCTTGGAGTGAAGGGCACAAGAACAGTCATTTTACCACCACTTCCAGGTCGTAAAGAAAACAGATTTATTTCTATTGACAATGTCAAGACACACAGGGTGGCCGATTCTTCATAGCATGACACCGGCTGTATCCTGTCCTTCCATGGTGAGCCACTCTGTGCTGGCTATAACATCTGGTGCAGATCAGGAGGTGTCCCTCGAGATGCCTGCCATATCCAGTCCTTTATTAAATACTATTCCTGTTACTAACATTGATGAAGTGACATATGCAGATCCTGCTGATTTATCTATGTCCGATTTACATGCTCGTTTGGCTAACCAGTCCAGATTCTCTTTTGACTCTGATTCGGAACTTTCAAAGAAACCATCGACTATTGCAAAATATGCCACGTTGTTTAAAAAACATTTTTTAGTTCCACCTTGGACATACATTTGGCTGATACTATTTTCATTTTATCTTTTTATGTCAATTGGTTTTGTGTTTTATTTTTTCCGCCTGATCGATGGCCATTATGTGAAAGAAAGAACAGGAATTCGGTACCTTAATGGAACATTGGCCCCTCTTTCCTCCTCACATTCAGCACACAGACTAAAGAGAGACTCACATTCAGTAGAGATTACTGCTTGGCCTGTCCTTGATGGGATTGTGTGGGATGCGGTTAGGTTTCAGATACATGGCCCCACAGAGGTTATTAATGTTCCTAATGTGCTTAGAGTAAACATGGGAGATGTGATTAAGCAAAATATTCGTTCTGATGATTGGGATCTTCAGGCCGTAGAAGCATTGTTCTCTGATTTGAAATATTATGCGGCCTTTGATGATGAGGATTTGTATTTAGATTCTGTCAATTATGGTGATTTGTTTTGTTACCAACATTATGGAAATCATTTCTTGCACAAGACAAGTTCCAGGCGGGTTCCTGTGAATTACACTCAGTGGGAACATTGCCCTACTCCTTTACAGGGGAGCTCAAGTACGTTTCTGGGAAAATACTCTTACTTTACAGATTTTAATCAATCAAATCCTGAGTCGTTTTATTTTAAAGTGAACCAGAAATTCATGCACAAAGTTAGACTAACTGACACAAAATTGCTGTATTCAAAGTCCTTTCTAGAAAGGTTATCTGTGGATGGCTATGAGTTATGGAAGGAGGCTATTGACCTTAAATCGGTTTGGGGTACCAAAGATTGGCAGGTACAAGGCACTGAGGCTTTGCATCGTGCATGTCTCATCCCGAATCACATGTTATTTTTAAATTCGACTATTTCCCAAACAACATGTTTTGGATTGGCTACATCTAAAAAATTAAATGCCCCTACTATCCCTGATTTGGAAGAATATTCAGGTTGGAGTAATTTCACTACATTATCCATCAGTGGGATTCAAGCACTTTTGCAGAATTCCTCCATTAATATTTCCAGTTTTGATCCAGATGGGTGGCTTTTGTGGCAAAGAAGCTCTGATTCTTGCTAACGTCGTTTTATGGGTTTGTCTGAAGGTTTTACTCAAATCAGGCCAGATCCCAGGTTTGACACAGATCACACTGTTACAACTTATTCAGTAGGCAAATTGTGTCAGAACTGGTTACAACATTCCACTTTAGCTGCAGTTAAACTGCATCTGTCCAAGTTGAATGAGAATATAGAGCTAAATGATTTTATAAAAGGCCCGACTATGGGTAGGTCTAAACGCTTTATTTATGCTGTTTATAATGAAATTTGGAAATTTTCACAAGTCGAAGCAGCTAAACGCCTGAGGGCTATTGATCAAGCCAATTTGGAAAAAGTGCTTGCAGTGGTCGATAACAGTATTAACATGCTTTCTTCCAGGATTTACACATTGGATAATATTGTTTCTTCTGTTGTTGATATTGTACATGATGAAGTGTCCACGTTATACCATGGTCAAAATCATTGCGTTCTGTAATGCAGTTTGCCTGGACTCTACAGACAATTAAGGCTGGTCGAGTTCCCTGGACCTCATTGAACGTTTCATCCCTTTTCGCTCCTTTTAATCTTACTGAAAAACAGCGCATGCTTTCAATGCGTGATGCATCATTTTCTATGTTACATATTGAGAAGCTAGAATCCTTGCCTTTTTCTGTTGCTGAAACCACTACTGCCATGTGGCTTATTCATGGGTTAATTACATTACCATTTCCTTTATATAAATTTACTAACTGTATGCGGTATATTGCTATAGGACGATATGAACCACTAGGCAATGCATTCCTACATGAGGCATGGTCATTACCATACACATACAGATGTCTGAAGGATGGGAAAGAAGTGAATCTTAATGGTGAGGAATGCACACAGTCACCTGACCATTCATTAATATGCAGACACATTCAGTTACACGGTTCTTGTAATCAGGACCGTCCAAATTTAGCATGTGTTTTAAAAGGCACGCCAGTTCCAGCAGTGGTTCCCACATTCACATCATTAGCTAATGGTAGTTATTTGCTTTTAAACAACGAATTATGTTGTGGTTTATTAATTGGTGTGGCTTATGTGGTAACTGTATCAGAGCGTGTGGTGTGCTGCAAGAATGTTCTATACCCACCCACGCATGGATCTTTAGATGTCTCCATCTGGCCACGGATTCCAACCTTGGAAGCAAAATTCAATGGTTTAAGCAGAATAAGGGCCCTTTTGTCTCAAAAACAAGTGACCCTGAGTTCGGCCCGGGAAACTTATGTCCTTCACATAGCCAACACCCGCACAGAGGTGCAGGCGCTTTTAAATACTGATTTGCCGTTTCATTTCTGCGAGCTGGTACACCAGAATTTTAATGCTTCTTCAACGACTGGGCTTGCACATTTTTTCAAGTTAGTGAGCAGTGGCCTCGTGACTACGTTTGAAAAAGTTTTTGGTATCATTCCCACGTTTTTCCACACTATTTTTTCGAGCTTGTTTGGTGGACTACCTGTGTTGCTGGCTGTAGCCGCAGGCATTCTGTTGGTGTTTTTCTTCATAAAACATGGATGCCCATCCTGCGCAAGACGCCGTTCAACGCCTCCTGACACTGTGCCGTAATCGGATGCTCAATTACTATGGAACATTGCCGCTTGCAGCATTAAGCACGGCCTATAGATTGTCATTTCGGTTCACCGACTTCACGTGTGTCCAACCTGTGTTTCACTGCCTGAGCTGCGAGTTCGATTGGGCCATTGATTTGTGCCTATGCTTGAGGACTGCTCCTGGCGTCGATTTTGATCAACTAATGCGTCCCATGGTGGCTCATGAGCTGATCTGTTCTGGCGAAAGAGTTATGGCCTTGGCAGCGATAAATGGAGTTTTGGGCCAATGGGAGATCTCTGCAGCGGCGGATGCCTTTCTGACACACAGCGATCTGGTGAACCCACCGAGTTGTCCTCTGGCGTTACAGGAGGATCCGATGCTGGAGGAGCACGTATGTTCTTTCCCATTGCTGAATTGGATTGCTGAACTGTTTTCGGATGATGGCAGTGATTTCATGCTGGAGGCTGTTGCAACTTTCTTTGCATATACTTTCCATTCATGACATACCTGGGAGGAGTGCTTTGTTGTGAAATATGACTTTCCCCTCGCTGAATTGGAGAGATGGAGTGTGTTCAGCTGATGGAGAATTCAATCACGTGATGTCGCTGAGGATAACGTCATTGTGGCACATGACTTTGGATATCGGATAAGTGCCTTGTTTTTTCTCTTACAGACATTTGGATTGATGCGACCTGGTCCTACTTTCATATTTTTGAGACCTGGCGAATAACTTTTGGTTCGAAAGTTTTGTTTTTATTTTTAGAATTGAGGCCACTGTAGGCATTCATACATATTCATTCATACATATTTTTAGCTTATTTTAGCTCAAGATTATTGAACTTTGCTTTCAATTTTTGTATCTGATTTAGTAATGCCTTTTCCCTTATGTTTGACGGTGCTCGGACCAATGGGGGGGTGTCATATGGATACTTCGTTACATATATTGCGTTAAGTTAGCATGAGTGCATTACATGTTTAAACAGCCTTTTTTCCTTCGGCTTCAGTTTTGCACACAACACATACTTGTTGTTGTCGCCTTCACCCTAGAAGCGGTGAGGTAGTTTATTTGAGAATAATATGTTATTTCTATGCTATCAGCTTTGCCTGGTACACTTGGTACAACTGTCTGCACACTGAGAGCTGCACACTCTAAAATTAACCTAACACAAGGTTGCTGGGAGGCTTGATCCTCGCACCACATTAGACATAACACAAATAATGTTGATGCCAACATTTTGGGCTCTACGCGGGTTTAAGATAGAGATACACGGAATGAACGCAGACACTTGGTGCTGCGCATGAAGAGAGCTGGTAGCTGTTGATGTGAACTGCTCCTACTGACATTGAGAGGTATGGGGCCGCCCTGCTAAAGCCCGAATGAGACCTTCTTAGATATAAAATAATATGCTAGATAGGGTGCGCAAAATATTGGTGTTATAGATTTCTATAGATTTTGCATTATAACATGCTAGCACCTTTTGCTTACTATGGATTAGTGACTATGCTGCTGACTCTGATTTTTATAATCTGCATTTTGGTATTATACAAGATACTGCGTTTGAGAACTTTGCATTGAATAATAAATATTTCAAACTTGCACTTGTGTTCTTTGACTCTCAGTTTTGGTTTGAAATGATTATATAACGAAAGAGTGTTCATGTGTTCCACGATTCCTGAGGTATTCTAAAGATCATGTTCTGGTTTGTCTAAGACATGGATCATTCCATAATGATCCATGAGACACTGTAGCTAGCCAGGTAAGGAGATTTCTGACACTGAGATGAGTTTTTGGATCATCCTAACTCACTGAGGTTCTAGATCTCTATGCACAGTTCTGTGGGAGAACGGAAACCCTGCTACAAGGGTATGGACGCCGGTAGATCTCAGGCGCTGGTCCTTCTCGACTTGTCCGCCGCCTTTGACACGGTGGATCATTCCATCTTGCTTTCCCGTGTCAAGGCGGCGGGCATAGGAGGATCAGCCCTCATTTGGCTCTCGTCCTTTCTGAGGGACCGGACCCAGGCGGTTCATCTTGGGGAGTTTTCAGCTACCCCCTGCCAGGTCCAGTGCGGTGTTCCTCAGGGTTCTTCTCTCTCTCCTTTACTCTTTAATCTTTACATCGCTCCGCTCATCTTTTCTCTACAGCACCTGGAGGTCTCGGTATTTAACTATGCCGATGACCTCCAGCTCATCTTTAATCTTTCTTCTACTCCTGACTCTATCTCTAATTTCCAATCTACTTTATCTTTCATCAGGGACTGGATGAACCTCAACCACCTGAAACTCAATCCCGATAAAACGGAACTTGTGGTGACGGGTGGTTGTTCCAGTCCCTGGAATTCTCTTTTCTGGCCCCCCTCTTTTGGTTCTCCTCCTACTCCGGTCTCCTCTGTTAAGACTCTTGGTCTCACTATGCACTCCCAGATTGGCTCTGTGGTTTCTTCTTGCTTTCTTACTCTTCGCACTATTCGCTCTATCTCCCGTTTCTTTTCCTTCCCTGCACTCAAGCTAATTATGTCCGCACTGGTCCTGTCCCGCCTGGACTACGGGAACATTCTGTATAATGGCATCCCTCAGTATAGCCTCCGTAAATTGCAATTAGTGCAAAACCAGGCTGCTCGTCTTGCCTTTGGTCTCCCTAAATTCCACCACTCCTCCCCCCTCCTGAAAACTCTTCATTGGCTCCCGGTGCGGGAGCGTGCCCTGTTTAAACTAGGCTGCATGGTGTTCCAGGCCAGGACTGGCCTGGCCCCCCTATTTATATCATCGGCCATCAAGGCTTATGTCCCTGGCAGAAACCTCCGTTCCTCGGCCCAACTCCTCCTAGATGTGCCCCGTTACCGGAAAAAAAAACAGGGTGGCTCAAAATTTTCCATTCTTGCCCCCATGTTTTGGAATTCTCTCCCTTTTTATCTTAGGTCCCTCACTGATTATTCCGCCTTCCGCAAAGCTTTGAAGACCTTTTTATTCCCTCAGGCTCTTCCCTAGTCTATCCTTTATTTTTCAGCCCTGTCTCAGTGACTGTCCCCGCTCAGTGGGCTGTCCTCTACTTTAGCGCCAAGAAACCGTTCAGGTGTATGTTGCGCTCAATAAATATTTTAAACTTAAACTTGCTAGTGGATTTCTTGTGCAGAATTGCAAATTTTGTAATTTCGCGAGTGCGAGATTGTTGCTGCCCGCCGCACCTACATGTTCGCAATTGCGAACTTACGCCGCACGCCGCAAAATTGTATCACCAAGAAAAAAAAATCCGCTGCGTGCGAATTTGCGGATTTTCAGTAAATTCGCGAGCATTCGCGGATCGCGAATTTACCGAAAATCCGCAAAATCCACGAGCGGAACGGATTTTCTGCCCATGCTTAGTGAGCCCCCGTGCTGCTGAACTGCCCCGGAGCCCTCTCAGTGTGAAAATCATTTGTGCTAAATTGCCTGGGAGCCCTCTGGGTGTGAGCACACATTGTGCTAAGTGCCCACTTGCCCTCAGTAGATATATACCCGTACTGCACAGCACCAATATTCTCTTGCACCATGAAGTCTGGTGCCTGGATGCTCCTGATCCGTGTAGGTGGTACCACCGTCTGGTGCAGTCAAAATATAAAGTCATAACTTGCTACACAGCACCAATAAACACGTGTCCCCCCTGGCACCGGTATGCGCATGTACCAGGCGTGGAACACCCGCATGCCACTGCACCCTGCTGCCCAGTGCCAGCATATGCCTGTACGGGACAGTTTAGTACGAGATGGGACATTGTCCAGCAGCAGCAGCTGCATGCGCCTGAACCTACTGAGCAGGATCAGAATGGCTTTGTACCAACATGCGCAGCAGAGCTATCTTAGACATCTGAAGGACTCTGGGGTCCTGTGCCAAACATATTTTTGCATCCATGAGTTTCCCGAGCGCCATCCCTGTGTAGCTCCTGTGACCAGGAGGCTGCTTTCTCCTCATCTGCTGCTCTGCTCTGTCTCTGACCTTTATAAACAAGATGCATGTGAATTTGCATAGAAGCCCCGCCCATTTGGCCCAGTCCACCACACACTAGCGATATGAAATGTCTTCCCGTCCGTCCCCAATATAATGGCCAGGTCACTCAAGGGACCTCTGCACCTTTTGGCGCGCTGGAAAAGTTACAGGCACACGTGGTCACATATTTGTGCAAATGGCGCAAAAATCCCTGAGTTTGCGGGAAAATTCGCACACTCGTGGATTTTTTTTTGCCATTTCGCATGAATTCGCAAATTTCGCCCATACTTACTGTTTATCATACCTAACTCTAACGTTACTTTAAACTTTGGTTTTGTCTAGTGCATTCTCCACACTACAGCTGTGTAAAGGACAACGAGGAAATGTCTTCCCTTGACCTTTTGTATGTGTAATTTTGGCAATGTGATTGTTCCTCAAACGTCTTTATACAGAAGTCAGTGACACAATGAATACTCGTGAAGACAAGACTACAAGACTATCAACAAAAAGTTGAATCTCCACCAAAGAAGGGTACATCCTCTTAATTATATGGAGTCAGTACTTCTTTGTTTGGTGGAGATGTCCTCATTTTCCGCTGCTTCAAGAAAGCTTCATAAAAATCAGCAGGAAACAGGTTCTGATTACCCTGGTGAGCTGTCCATCAGCCTGGAAAATGTTGGGAACACCATTGTATACTACTAAGATGGAAGGGGTGGAGCCAAACAAGCAGAACTACTAACATGGAAAGGGTAGGACTAAATGGTTATCCCTTCTAAGGGATTTGGTGCCTATGCATACTCAGCAGGAATTAAAATGGTAAAAGGGAGAACCATGGACTCTGCACTCAGAACAAAGGACAACTAGAAAGAACCCACTTGTCTTGGATAGTCACTACAAAAGAGATTGCACTCCAATAAATCAATGATGCATTCACCTTCACCAAGGATTTCAGATTGTTTGTCAACGTGCAATTGTAGAGAAAGCACACTGTCCATCATCCTGGGAAATTGTGGGAATGGCATTGCATACTACAAAGGTAGAAAGGGTGGGGCCAAATAGACTGGGCTTGTAGGCAATTGACTGCCTTTGCATACTTGCAGCAATTAAAAGGTAAAACCATGGACTCAGCACTTAAGCCATCTAATTTTAAGACTATCATGGCCGTAGCGACCCCCTCCCTCATGGCATACCTTTAAAGTAGGTGAGTTGAAGCCTCAGGGCCCATGTGGCCCCATTGGCTCCCCTTATGGTGCGGAAGCCTGCACTACAAATCTCAAGTCTACCGCCAGCTGGTGGCAGCAATTTCAAAGTTCCCGCCCGCTGGGAGCAAACTTTGTGTTTGCTCCCAGCGGACGAGAGTTTTAAAAATGCTCCTGCCAGGGGGGTGCAAACAAGTTTCCCTGACTACACGATGGGGCAGGAAAACTGCTGTCTACTGGGGTGGTGGGCTCGCCGAGACACATCAAGTGACCTGGGCCCCGGGATGTAGCCCCAGGGTCAATAAAGCTGTCCCTTCCCTTTTTCAAAAAGTGACATCCTGGGGAACAGGGAAAGGTTTAGGGAAGGGTGCTACATGGCCCCCTTCTGCTAAAAAAATATTGTTGATCCCGGGGATAGGGTCTCTGAGCAGTAGTGGCTGGTGTCTCTTGAAAATGGTGAGGCATTCATAGTATATATATTTATGTTGTCACAAGGCCATTAGAAGTTTTATGCAGCTACTACAAATGTTTATCATTTTTCTCCAATATTTACATAGCGAGAAGTCAATCTAACAGTATAGAATCGCTTTACATGAGCACTAGTTACATTTACATTTACATTACAGTAATCATCTTACCTTATCTTATTTTCACACTGCAGGTTGACTCTTTAAAATCCACCATGCTGTACACTGCACTGAAAAGAGCTGTGCATATGACACATGGGGAAACTAACACCACGCACCTCAACCAATAAAAATAGCGCTCTTATGCTATTCATATTAGTAAATAGCTTAAGAGCACTGCAAGGACAGACAAACACATTGCTCCATCCAAGAACAACGGCCACAAGCCAAATACCGGCTAGCCTGGCATATGCAGTTGAGATGAACAGCCCCAGCTGGTCATCGCATTAAACCATGCCTTAAAGCAGTACACCTGCTGTCTGAGGACATAATGTGTGAGGAATAATTGCTGCCTGGCAGGCGGTCAGCCTCCCTTGCCCCTATGGAGTAATCACACTGTCCCTGGGGTCAAATACAGATCTGGGAGGGGGACAGTGTGCTGCCATACTAATAATGTATATACAACAGGAGTAAGAACCCTTCAACAATGTTGGGATTGGGGTAGAAAGTAGCAAAATATATGTAGTATCCCAACTGGTATAAGTAATAGAACAATTAGACATGATATGCAAAAAGCATTATCTGCAAGGAAAAAAGGAAACTCAATACATCCGTAGAAAGTGCCAGGGGCATCATATTTATATATATATAAGAAACGGGGTTTAGTACAGTTGTAGCAGCACTGTAGATAAACAAATGATACAACCCAAATTGTACTTGGTGCCTGTAAAGTGCATACGATGAGCAAGGTGGCGACGCAAGTGACAAAGTGATCAGGTTATAAGGCTCAGTGAAACTTGGTGTCAATAATATACCATAGTTTATATACAACAATATGGCTTTAATTGGTTTCAAGATAAGTTGTTCAAGATGTAGCTTAGTTGATGATAACATCTGCCATATTGTGGGTTGCGCCTATTATTAGGCTGAGTAGTCGACGGCGTTTCAATCCGCGTGAGTAGGGATCATCCTCAGGACTGGGCTGAACGAGGAAGAACAGTGCTTGTACGGACGAGACACCTCATCTGTAAGTGCTGTCAGTCAATTAGAAGCATTGAATGGTCCTGGAAGTCAAGCGTTGGGCAAACCTTGGGGACAGAGTGTCTCTTCCAGCTTGTAGAGGCGTCGATGTGACCTCTAGCCCGTCGGAACTGGGCACGTCAAGAAGTGGCCAAGGCCTGATCCCTTTGGTGATCAGCGTCAGCGGGAATGAATCTCCTGAGTAGCAGCAGCGGCCCCACTGAATCCAGACAAGTCGGGCGTAGTCCGGATTCAGTGGGGCCGCTGTTAACATCAACTAAGCTACATCTTGAACAACTTACCTTGAAACCAATTAAAGCCATATGGTTGTATATAAACCACTGTATATTATTGACACCAAGTTTCACTGCGCCTTATAAGCTGATCACTTTGTCACTTGCCTCACCACCTTGCTCACCGTATGCACTTTGCACGCACCAAGTACAATTTGGGTTGTATCATTTGTTTATCTACAGTGCTGCTACAACTGTACTAAACCCCGTTTCTTTTATATTTGATAAACATGATGCCCCTGGCACTTTCTACGGATGTATTGAGTTTCCTTTTTTCCAGATAATGCTTTTTGCATATCATGTCTAATTGTTCTATTACTTATACCTGTTGGGATACTACATATATTTTGCCCCATACTAATAAATAGGGCCACAGGGGATTCGGTACCCAGACCGAATATGGACAGGAGTTAGGCCTCCTCCCCTTAATTTAACAATGTGGCCTTAGGACTCTGAGCACTTTACCACCGCTGCCCAGTGCTAAAGTGCATATGGTTCTGCCATAAACATGGTAATATTGGTGTATACACAATTGATATTAGTTTAATTGTAAGTCTCTTGTAAAGTGGTATACCATATATCTAGGGCCTGTAAACTAAATCCTGCGAGCATTGATTGCGCCACCCACCCAAGTAGACTTTCAAACCTTTCTCAGGCCTGCCACTGCAGGGCCTATGTGCACAATTTACTGTTACTTTGACTTAACATTTCAAGAGATCAGGGCTAGATCCAACACCGTTTTTTAGCTCACTGCACAATCCCAGTTCAGAACCTGGCTATATGCAAATTTGTCTGTTCCTGTCCCAGTGCATGATGGGAACAGGGCAAACGAAACTACCAAGCCAATTCTTACACTGGGAAGGAAACAAGCTTCCGGGGACCGGTTTCTGGCATTTCAGCCGTCGTCTGCCCGGCTTGCTTGAATACTGATGGTGCAATGAGCAAGGGACTCACATCTGAGTATACCCTTCCACGCTTAGGGTGGACAAAATATTCAACAACCAGAAGCTTGTCTCCTTTCTGGTGAAGAATTGGCTTGGTAGTTTAGTCTGCCCTGTTCCCATGATGCACTGGGCCAGGGGCAGACTGATTTGCATATAGCCAGGTTCTGAGCTGGGATGGTGCAGTGAGCTAAATACCGGTGATGGATCAAGCCCTGATCTTTGGACTGGGTAAGAGTGGTCTGCTTAATTCAGACACTCTGTTCATCACCACCCCCTTTTCTGAATCACTTTTAGGAAATGGGCATTACTGTTCTGTGTGCCTTGCATCCTGTCTCCAATACATGTCTGGGGTGGGTGACAGTTACACTTTGTGGATTCCCTCTAGACAGCCACAAACACAGGAAGGGTTAAATCATTGCATTCTGATAGTTCTTCCTGGGAAGGAAGAGATGGGGGAGCAGACAGTTACACCTGAATCAGCAGTGCCCTGTTTCCCACATAAAGAGCTGATTACTCCCTACTGACTGTCAGGAGCCAGAGATGGGGAGAAAGGAACTATGTACATTTCAAAGACCCTTCTTTGAAGTCACCCCCACTTGAATTGGGAAAACTGCAAATAAATACTGGGCCTCCCATCCTACCAAGACTACCAAGACAGTACACTTCTGAGCCTGGGAAGATCTCTGCTAAGAAGAAGAACTGCTGTGCTGCTGCAAGAAGCTGCCACTCTGTGGGACTGCTGCTCTGGAAGAACTGCTTTTCTGCTCTGATGTCCTGCCTATTTACTGCTACTTATTACCCTCTGCCCTGCTGAGGAGAAGGACTGGACCCATATCACTTGAATCCAGAGTGACTCAAAGAGCTTACTGGCTTGCCCCCTGTTCTGAGGTATGAGGGACACCAAAGACTTCCTACAACTTCACAACAGTACCTGGACTTTACCATCAGTATGTCCTTCCGTTCTGAGTGGTGCCAATCCACTCCTGGGCCCTTCAAAGTGATCTTCTGCTGTGCTTATCCAACAAAACGGGTGCATTGCCCAAAGTGATGCATTGCCCTTCCACCCCAAAACTGTTGCTGATCCGCAACATCGCTTTGATAGACTGCGCGGCTCAGTGACGACAGACGGTGCAGCTAAATGATGATGCATTGCCTGCATCGAAAAGGAGTTTGCCGACAAAGTTTTCATTGAATATGTGGATTGGAACCAACGCATTGCCACCATTATAGAGATTGATGACGATGCGTCACCTCCTCTGCTTCTTGTATTGAGTCTTCAACATCCATGCTTCCTCCATCAAAGGTGCTTTTTCAGCTGGACCTGCATGAGTACTGTACCCAGTCTGCCCTGCATCATGGTTGGCCTGACCCTTAGATTGTGTGTGACCAGATATCCTAAGTTGGCATTTTAAGACTCTAGCTCCTACATTTTTATTCAATCTTTACTAATTCATAACTCCAGTTCCATTTGTTGGATTTTTGTTGTTTTCGTCTAGTTTTACTCATACATATATTATCTATGTTTCTAACCAGGTGTGATGTACTTTTGTGGTGTTTTCATTGTGTTACTGTGTGTGTTTTTTGCACAAATACTTCACACATTGCCTCCTTAGATAAGCCTGACTGTTCTGTACCAAGTTACCAGAGATTTTGAGCACAGGTTATCTTTAAGTGTGTATCTAGCTTACCCTGACTAGAGTGATGATTCCTGCTTGCACAGGGTGCATACCTCTGGCAACCAGAAAATACATTTCTAACAGGTTCAAAGTCCCTGAGTCCTGTAATGGCTGCAAGAAACAATTTTCTCATGTTGCTAGCAGCCAATCAGAGCTCTCACTCCTTTTGGAGTCTGAATCCTAAAGGAGCAAGATGGGCCAAAGGAAAAAAGCTCTTTGGGACAATCAGAATTGTCTAGGTTTTTAACTGAGTCCAAGGGAATTTTGCGAGAATCCCTCAAGCTTAACTGTCTAGATATACAATAATTTCTTAACCTTAATTTCTCAAAAACTACTGAACAGGTGTACACCATTTCACAAAAAGAACAATCTGTGCACCAAGATCTAGCTTCCTGACCAATTTGGTATAATTCTGTGCATAAGTCTATGGCAAATGCATGGGGATTTTGCATTTTGAGAACCCTCTCTTTATTGGGTCCTGCTTGACGGATCACCCCGAAAGGTTCCATGCACAAGCTTGGTAAAACAGAGCACGTTTTTTAGATAATCTTTGTGGAGATAAATCAAACGGTGCCAAAGATAGCAACACAAAACAATTATTTCCTATGGAAACGCTGACCTAACTACTGCGGCTGGGTAATATAAGTGTTAAAAACACTTTGTTATATTGACATTGTTTTGGGACTCTGGTTTATTCTTATAACTACATACATGAAAACATATGCAGACTTTTGTATCTGCCCAGTGGTGGTGAGAGGCTTTTGCCAATATCTGTGGAGGAATTGGGAGGTTGTGCCTGCCAATGAGTTTCATCTCTGTTGGTATTGTGTTATCCTCATAAACTCCTATTCCTCTTGATGGTTTGAAAGTCAAATCTCCAAGTGGGTTACAATTCCTCTACTGCTAGGCACAACCCTTAAGGTATTTCCTCATATAAAAAACTGTACTTTCAAGTGGATAGGGTTCACAAGAGTCAACTCTTATTCAAGGTTGAAAACTGCGCCTTCCAGTAGGTTACTCCTCTGCTACTCTTGGGTAGATTACATTAAAGTCACAGCATCTCATGTATAACATACAACACTTCCCACTTAGACCAAGGCACAACCTACCAGTAACTGCTTATCCAATAAACTGAACTCTGCAGAAGAGAAGTGTTAAAATGATGATAACAAATATAGATCTTAAAAGAGACTTTATTCTCGGCTCCACACAACCTCCAGCTGACTCAAACGGCCTGGAAAATGACCGTAACATTCCATAGTGGCAAACACTAGGGGGGAAGAGAAGGACCAAAGGAAACAGGATGACAAGAGGAAAAACACCTCTATACATTTCTTAGTAACTTTAGGAAAACTAAACAAGAGTACAGCAGAACAATTCTTTACAACATCAGAATGTCTCCACGAGAAATACATAATCTCAACACATCTCCTTCCTATGAGGGATAACTTGAAAGCATAATGTTTGTGCCACACTGGAACAAGACGTTTGCTTAACCTGGTGATGGGTTCCTTTTGAGTATCAGATCTGGAAAAAGGAGTCACATCACGTGATGACCCACCAATACAGTAGTCCTTACATTTGGAAATCCCATCCATGCTCCACACTCTACCATCCTCAAGTGTCACCACAATGACTCTGAGAGGTTTTAAAAATGTACTATTTCCTCCTCTTCTTCTGTCAAGAGGTCTCAACACGACCCATTCACCCACCATAAGCTTGCTTTCCTTAACCCTGTGTTTGGTATCATCCCTGTTTTTGTAGTCAGATTTGTTCATCTGGATGCATTCATTCACACTGTCAAAATCTACCCTCCGAGGTTCGCCACCCCCATCCAACTACGAAACATTTTAGTTCTCAGAAATCTATCTTTTAGCATTTGGAATGGTGGAACACCAGTAACTGATTTAAGGACAGTGTGAAATGACCACAGGAAGCTGTGCACAAATCTTCCTCTATCTCTTTTTCATATATCTGCTTCACTCCATACCTTAAGAGCAGCAACAAGTTCACCACAGCATGTTTGTAGTCTCCCTCTACACCTTATTCGCCACACCCAAACTCTTTCATCACAACAACTCAACAAAACAAAACAGTTCCAGCCATTCACAACTAACAGAATTGGCTATTACTTGCCCAAACAGAAGTGTTTCTGAATCTTGGTGGAGTATGAAGGACAATACACATGCTGCAATATATTACCAAAAAGGTATTATAATCATGATTTACAATTATCAAAGAAAATGGCATACATGCTTCCCTTTTGCAAACGTGTTTGCTATCAAGCACTTCTAAACTAGCTTGGATTAGGAAAAAACATTTATGCCTGATGCAAAATGATATATGATAACTGCTTGAGAGAACAATAGTAGAGTTTGATGCGCCCTTTCTCTGGAGTTTTTACTTTAAGTAATTGATTCTCAGCTGGGGTAAGCCCGGTCACAGGCATATTTAAACCTGTAATGGCATCCTACTGGAGGATTCTGGAACACGTAGGGCAGTGGCGTAACATAAGCCCTGTAGTCCACTATGCAGGGGTGAGAGCCCCTAGCCTGAGAGCTCTTGATTGGGTCCAGAGTGCAGGGCCCTAAGCTCTGGGGGGTATCCTCTGGCACTGTGTACGGGTGGGGAGCCCCTAGCCTGAGAACTCCTAAAGGGGTCCGGAGGGAGGGGGCCCTCTGCATGTATTTCCAGGGGGTTGGGGGGGGGGCTCAAGGTTCATTATGCCTGTGACGTAGGGTTGTTGATTAAAGAAACCCTGGATCAAGTGAACTGGTCTCATTAAAACCAGACATGAAGGAGGTCATTGGCATTCGGTTTTGGTAAAAGTGCATTACCCTTCCAATTTTTGGATGAGCATCATGGCAGCCACGAAGCAATTGGAAATGCCCATTGCCATGGCAGCATTGATATGTAGACCCAGTAAGACCACTGACAACGGTCTGAGTCTTGAGTCAAAGGTTCAGCATCTTAAAGCTGAGGATCAAGACTAATGCTGGTGAGATCTGCATCCAGGTTACAATGCATATCGCCTCATGATTCTATGGAGAGAAGCTTCAGCTGCTTCAAAATACCCTGATAGATGTTTCGACTTATTCAGATCAGAGGCATGACATGTTCAACCCAGAGCTGAAACCACTTGTAAGTCAGAGTCAAGCAAACTGCACCTATATTCAACAGCTCTCAACACGCATCATCTAGGGCTTGTTCGACCCACAGAACTGTGGTTCAGATGGAAATTCACTGAAAGTCTCATTGTACAACACTGTACTCCACTCCTCGATTCAGATTTATTGGCAACGGCTGTGTTGTTTCTGGGGCTGAAGGGGTTTCTGACTTTCTCATTTGGTAAGCTTTGGTAGTTTAAATCCTAATTTTCTTTATGGACGTATTTTAAAAGTTTTCCCATTACCATTTTTTGTATCTTTTACTTTATTTTGATGTGTGCCTTTCAGTTCCTATTGTTTTAGTTGCATTGTTGTCCTGTTCCATTGAGCAGCTGCCCAACAGCCATCCCGCTGTGAAATGAGCCACTAAGCACTCCATGATAGGCTGGAGGCTCAAATGAGACATTGGCCATTTTTGTAATTTATTTTTTAGAATGATTTAGCCTTTGGATAGAGGAAATTAATTGAGAGGGCACCCGAGAGAAAGGAAGTAACACAGACTGGATAAAGTCAGAGAAAACATAAAATGCAGGTGAGTGACATAAAGACGAAAGCTTGTTGGGGCAGAGGTTAAGATCGAAGCTTCATTACATTACTACCAGTTCATGGGGCAATGCACGTTATATATCGAACTGTAAGGTTGCAAAGCGCGGCAATACTGTTTTAATGAGAATTTAGCCCACGTGGGCAATAGATGTGTACTTATATCCTCAATGAACTTTGCACATTAATTACACACTTCCCGTGGCTCCATTGATATATCCGCGGAACAAAACTCCTTTCGATTCCTTATGACGAGTGTTCGAGGCTTCGACTGGGATTCAAAAATGACAATTTTATTTTCCCTTATATTTTGATTTGCAATGATTATAAATTGCATAAACAGTGACCCAATGCTCATTAGACATGTATAATGTTTAGTACATGGCCAGTTGGTGTTTTATTTTGACGGCCTAGCACCAGTGGCGGCTGGTGGAATTTGAAACTGGCGAGGCGTATGCAGCGCTGTCCCAATCGGTTTTTGAAGACTGGCCGTCCATATTGGGAGGAAGGGGGCTGGGGGGGGGGGGGGGGGGGGGAAGGTAGTTACACAACAGGGTAACTGTCTAGCTGAGTGTTACATTTGTGGTTAATCCAGCTGGATATTCTCGCAACTCTACCCTTTCCTATTGGCTCCTTTGTGTACCTGTTAGCAGGATAGAGATGATTTTTCAATTAAGCCTCCTACTGCATTACATTCAATAATTTATTGGGGCTTTGTACTCTCGCCCCAAAAAAGAATGCCTCAAAGGTCCACTGACATTACGATATGCTTCCATCATGTCACGACACCACTCCCCTTGACCTTGACTCATTTGCAAGTTATTTTTTTTTATTTATCAATCTTTATTTCGGCCATATGGCCATCAAAGATATACAATAAAAACAACATATACAACCATTATAAAATCATCCACAAGCAGTACAAGGTTATACACTGTAAAATTTTTCATTTCTGTGTTTTAAAAACTACTAAAGTTACATTTAAAATTGTAGACTTATCTTTGAGTAGAAACCTGCGACTTCAGAATGCGGGTGCTGGTGTGCCAGACATTGGTAAGAAATTTTGCTAATGCAAACACGATTGGACTTGAGACATCGGTTTTTAGAATTCTGTACATCGGGAGGTACTCCCTACAACCAAGATTTCTAATAAGTGGAAGGAGCCAATACTTCCTGGCTGCCTTGTAAGTTGGGCAAAACAGGACCACGTGTAGGTCGCTTTCCTCCGCACAAGAGCATGCCGGGCACTGCTTGGAGGAGGGCGGGGTTGACCAGGAGCTGGTAAAGGATCGGAAAGGCAATGTGCCATATCTCCATTGGAGAAACAGCTACCGTACCAGACGTAAAGACCGTACCAGCCACACAGGAGGAGTATTCGCTATCGTCCATAAGAAATCTATCCGCATCTCAACCAGCTCTGACGCCAACCTCGCCAACTCCGAACACCTTCACTTCCAGATCCACATCGACCCCAAAACAACACTCAGAGGCACTCTCCTCTACAGACCACCAGGACCCCGCGCAAAATTCAGTGAAGACATCACGGACTTCATCTCTCCACACGCGCTCCCCTCCAAAGACTATATTCTTCTGGGAGACCTCAACTTTCACCTTGAAAAGATAAACGACCACAACACCGCCACCCTCGTGGACAACCTCGCCAACCTCGGACTTAAACAACTAGTCACTTCCCCCACCCACATCGCAGGTCACACACTCGACCCCATCTTCACTTCCAGCAATCATGTCTCCTTCAGCCACACTACGGATCTCCTATGGACCGACCACAGCTGCGTTCACTTCACCTACAACAAGCCGAAACCCATCAACCACTCCCAACCTACCCTGCAAAGAAACTGGAACAAAATCACCACGGACCAAATCTCCGCATCGCTCCTTCGAAACTCCCCAGCCCTCTCTTCTAACGCCAACGAAGCCGCCGCCAACCTCACCCTTTGGTTATCCAACACCGCCGACACCTTAGCACCACTGAAAAAACGTCAAAGCAGACCTGGCAGCAAGAAAGCCTCATGGTTCAACGATGATCTCAAGAAGTCCAAGAAACTCTGCCGCTCCCTTGAAAAGGCCTGGAATAAAGACCCAACCACCAGCACCAAGGACACCTTCAAAAGCGCCACCCGCACTCACCACCAACTGATCCGAAAAGCCAAGAAAACAGCATTCAAGGATCGACTTGACAACAACGCCCACAACAGCAAGGAACTTTTCAACATCGTCAAGGAATTTTCCAATCCCTCGGCCAACTCCAACGACATCACCCCCTCTCAAACCCTCTGCGACTCCCTAGCCTCTTTTTTCCACAACAAGATTGCAGACATCCACAACAGCTTTGACAACCAACCCGGAAACCAACCCACCCTACCATCTGCTGACCATCTTCCCCCCGTGAACACCCTTAACGCCTGGAACCCAATCTCCACTGAGGACACCATCCGCCTGATGAATTCCATCCACTCAGGATCCCCCACAGACCCATGCCCTCACCACATCTTCCAGAAAGCAGACTCCGTCATAGCACCGCACCTCCGAGACGTCATCAACTGCTCCTTCAACTCCGCTACCTTCCCAGAAGACTGGAAACACGCTGAACTCACCGCCCTTCTGAAAAAACCAACAGCGGACCCCACCGAACTCAAAAATTACCGCCCCATCTCGCTTCTTCCACTCCCGGCCAAAGTCATCGAGAAAGCCGTCAACAACCAGCTCGCCGCCTTCCTCGAAGCCAACAAATCCCTCGACCCCTCACAATCTGGCTTCCGAGCAAAACACAGCACTGAGACCGCCCTCATCGCAGCAACAGACGACATTCGAACTCTACTGGACAATGGAGACACAGTCGCCCTCGTCCTCCTCGACCTCTCTGCAGCATTCGATACAGTCTGCCACAGCACCCTTCTACAGCGCCTCAGAAACATCGGAATACAAGGAAAAGCACTTGAATGGATCACCTCCTTCCTCTCCGGAAGAACACAGAGAGTCCGCCTCCCACCATTCAAGTCCGAGGCCACTGAAGTCATCTGTGGCGTACCACAAGGATCCTCACTCAGTCCCACCCTCTTCAACGTATACATGAGCCCCCTCGCGGCCATCGCACGCCAACACAACCTCAACATCATCTCCTACGCGGATGACACCCAACTGATCCTATCACTCACCAAAGACCCCAACACCGCCAAAACTAACCTACACGAAGGAATGAAAGAAGTTGCCGAATGGATGAAACAAAGCCGTCTGAAACTGAACTCAGACAAAACAGAAGTCCTCATCTTAGGTACATCCCCCTCTGCTTGGGACGACTCCTGGTGGCCGGAAGCCCTCGGAAAAGCACCCATCCCGACAAACCACGCACGGAACCTTGGCGTCATCCTGGATTCTTCACTCTCAATGAACAGACAAGTTAACGCCGTATCCTCTTCCTGCTTCAACATTCTTCGCATGCTCAGAAAAACATTTCGCTGGATCCCCTCCGAAACAAGGAAAACAGTCACCCACGCTCTGGTCACGAGCCGACTGGACTACGGAAACACCCTCTACGCAGGTACCACCGCTAAACTCCAGAAGAAACTCCAACGAATCCAAAACGCCTCAGCCAGGCTCATACTAGACATCCCACGCAACGAACACATCTCTGGTCACCTTAAAGACCTCCACTGGCTACCCGTCAATAAGAGGATCACTTTCCGACTGCTTACCCACGCACACAAATCACTCTACGACATCGGACCAGATTGCCTCAACTCTCGACTGTCCTTCTACACCCCCTCCCGCCAACTACGTTCTTCCAGCCAAGCCCTCGCCACTGTACCTCGCATCAACAAGACCACCATGGGAGGCAGATCCTTTTCATACCTGGCTGCTAAAACATGGAACTCACTCCCCGCTTACCTTCGCCTCACCCACAACCACCTAGCGTTCAGAAAGCAGCTTAAAACGTGGATATTTGACAAATAATCCTCCTCCCCTTCCTGAGCGCCTTGAAACCCTCTGGGTATGTAGTGCGCTATACAAATTTTTGACTTTTGACTTTTTTTGACTTCCTGGCCAACACGGGGGACATGGCGTCCAGAACCCTCTCCAGCCTATATGAGTCCTTGCTTAACGCAAATACAGATGTTAATGACCCCTCCCCCTGACAGTCCAAGTCAGTGACTAGTTTCTGTTCATGGTAGACATTGACCAAAGCTCTCCGTGAGATGTTTAGTGAGGCGCTAGCAGGATCGGACCAAAGGTCGGGGAGCCCCAGTCTCGTACAGGATTTTTGGATATAATTTATCCAGGGGATCTGTAACGCTTTGGGATGGGTTAGAAGCTCCCTCAATTCAGCCCTATAAGCGGAGAGTTCTTCGCTGCTCCAAAGCCTTCGCCAGAAGACTATGGGTCTGAGACCTAGTTCGTCAGCTATTGGTCTCAGTCCCAGATCCAGCCTCAGGGGAAGGAGCGGGGTGCTGGGCGGGAGAGCAACTATCTGTCTAATAAAGTTGTTTTCAGTTAAAGACAGACTGCGGGAGGATGTATGGCCCCATAGTTCCGCCCCATACATAGTAGCGCCCCTGGCCTGCGTCTTATAGATCTGAATGAGCGGCCCCAATGGACGGTATGTGGAGCTTTTCATCATCCGGGCGATACCCCCAGTGGTCTGTACTAGTTTGAGGTTGGCCCTAGTCTGATGTGGTCCCCAGGACATGCTTTCGTTCAGGGTTACACCTAGATATTCAAAGGTGGAGACTCTCTCTAGCTGTGACGCTCCCAGTTGTGGGTTCGGGTGCAATTTTTGGCTTGGATTCAGGACCCTGAACTTGGTTTTTGCAGCATTAATTTCTAAGCCCCTGTCTGTGCAAAAGGCCACAAATGAGTCGAGGATCCTCTGAATCCCCATAGGGGTTTTAGACAGCAGCAGGGTGTCATCTGCTAACATGATTGCAGGCACCCTGCTACCGTTCAATTTTGGGGCGTCAGTATATTCAGTGCCATTCAGATGGGCGATTACCCCGTTGACAAATAGGCAGAACAGGGTCGGTGCCAACACGCAGCCATGTCTAACCCCCCTGTCAACGGGGAATCTATCCGTCAATTCCCCGGACTTCCCGCACCTCACTCGAGCATAGTTGTTATAATGCAATCTCTGTAAGATTATCAGGATTTCCGGGGGTACGCCCATCTTGGCCAGGACACTCCAAAGTTTCCCTCTGGGCACCAGGTCGAAGGCGGCCCTCAGATCCACAAATATTGTGTATAAGCTGCCGCCTTCGAATATCGCTGCCCTCCAATAGATGATGTTCAATCGGAAGACCTGGTCCACTGTGGAAACTCCCTTTCTAAAGCCCGCCTGATAGGGACTAAGGACACCCGTTTCTTCTGCCCAATCCTGAAGCCGGTTCAACAGTACCCTACCAAACAGCTTCTGTGATACGTCAATTAAACTGATTGGTCTGTAATTGGCTGGGAGCAGAGGCGAGCCCTTTTTGAATATAGGAACCACCTCTGCCCCCAGCCAAGTACTCGGGATTTCCATGCTGCTCAGAACTCCGTTAAACAGAACGGCAAGGTAGGGGGCCCAAACATCGGGCTCCTGCTTGAACAAGTCCCCGGGCAAGCCGTCCAGTCCTGGCGCCTTACCCGAAGTGAGTCCTGCTAATGCTGCCTTAACCTCTCCCACTGTTATTGGATCCCCCTCATAATCGGCCCGGCCAATGCCAGTGTCGTTCCTGGTTACTCCCAACTCAGAGCTATAAAGGGTTTGGAAGTGTGCCAGCCACACCCCTGCTGCGATGTTAGGCTCAATGGCTGAGTGGAGGCTCCCCGACCCCCCGTTCACTACTCTCAGAACATTCGGTGGTCTCTTTTTGCAAGGGAATTAGTAAGCTCCTCCCATCGGTTCTCTTCCTATTCAGATTTAGCATGGGCAATTAGTTTTTTATATGCCCGTCTGCTTTCTCTTAGCTTCTCGCCCCCTAAGCCATCCTTGATATTGTCAAGCAGTTCTCCCTTTGCCTTTCTGCAGGCTGTATTATACCAAGAGGATTTGTGTAGCTGTCCCCTCCTCTGATTCTGTACTTTACTGAAGAGGATGGGGGCGGCGCCCTTTATGAGGTCCTCGTGAGCCTGGTATAATTTGCAAAGTGATTCTTTGTTGCCCGCTTGATTGGCTAGATCTCCCACACTCTCTAGAATAGGGATTAACCCTGCATATAGCCTCGGGAGTTTCTCCTGGCTCGAGGCTAGTTTTTCCCACCTGATTCTTCTCCAATTATTGGCCAGTAAAAGTTCAGTTTTATTCTCCTCCCCGGAAGTTGTAGAAATTTGAAGGCCGGGGTGAATGAGATCAAGTTCAAGTGCATTGTGATCGCTATCAAGCCTTTCGGTAACCCTAAAATCCTTGATAGATGGCCAGTTCACTATCTGTACCAAGACATAGTCCAGGCGGGATTCTCTTCCCGCTCTATTGTAGGTGGTTCTGCTAGGTACATCCGAACTAGTACGCCCATTACATGCTCTGATTCCAAATTTTAGGGTGAGAGCTGTGATCTGCAATGCTACAGGAGTCCATGCCTTCCGAGGAGGGCCTTCTACCGAAGGTACTGACCACCTGGCCTCTTCTTCCATCGGGAAACCCTCTAGGAGGCCAGGCAGCGGCTCAAAGTGGGAGTTTAGATCCCCTCCCACTACATAGGGTAGATCTCTTGGTATTTCGGCTAAATAAACCGAGAGTTCGTCAATGGTGGGCGACTCCCTGGCAACTCCCACTGGCCTGGAATAGATGTTAATCAGGGCTAGTTTCGCTTGATTCGGCCAGGACAGTAAAACCACAAGGATATCATCAGATGGCACCGGTAAACGTGAAGCATCGCAGCCTAGGTGTGATGCCACCCACGTTGTTAGTCCACCTGAAGGGCGGCCTTTGCCCTCCCACCTGGCCGGGATGGAGAATGACTGGTAGCCCTGGTGCATGTATTCCTCCCTTGCCCAGGTCTCCTGGAACATGCAGACGTCCCCAGTCTCAATATAAGTTACCCAGTCTGGAGTTGTCAGCTTGCTAGCTAGTCCGGCCACATTCCACCAGATTAGTCTCAGGTGCTCAGTAGGAGGGGTTGCAGGAATGGAAGTATGGGGGGAGCCAATGCCAGATACTACACCAATTCCTACCTCGGGAACGTTGTCGGCAGTAAATCCAGCTGGCTCAGAGAGATCGCAGGGACCATTTTCCGGGATCACAGGGTTGGGGTCTGAATTTGAGGACAGTCAATCAACCCCGTCCAACCCACTCAAACAGTTGAAACGGTTGTAGTGGAAAAAGGGTGTATCAGGTGGTTGGTAAACTGGGCGTGCAGCACATTCCTTGTATCTGGGTCTCCGTTCTATCCTTGTCCAGTGTCCTTGTGGAGGGTCATGGTACATGCGAGTGGGGGGAAAGAAAAAGGAGACTGGCAGAGTCTGTATGGTGGAATCCAATGATCTGTTTGACCCTGCGCAGATATGTAAGACAGTGCCAGGGTCTCGAAAAGACACCATAATGCAGTCCCCTATTATTGTTTTCCTCGTCTTTCCCAGCCATGGTACCCTTCTGACCATAATGATCTCGTTGTTGAAATGGGGCGGTAGAGGTCTGTTCCAATTCAGCCATTTGATGACTTTCCTCTTGAGTGATTGGAAATTTTATTTTCGCCCCTTTCAAGAGGAGGGGCACCCGCCAGCATCACCATAAGGCTGTTAACTTCTGGTGGCATGTCCGGTCTCCGTGGTCTGGGAGCGGGCTTGGCAGACGGAGGAGGGGAGTTACTGACATTTGGTGGGGCCCTGGGATTTATGCCTGGAGTGAAGCTGTGTGGGGCTGGAACTGCTATCTGGGGGAGCGTGGCGTTAAGAATGTTGGGTGGAATTGAAACTGGGATAGCCATGAGTGGCTGCAAAGGGGGAGCAACAGCAGCGCCCTGAGTGTGTCCTACATTAGAGGGAGGGTTTTGTAAGTGGGGGAGGGTTCCTGAAGGTGGATTGGGCCCAGTGGTTTTGGTCTGCTTGCTAACCGTGGTGCTCAGGCTAGTTAAGGTTGCCTCTAGGATGGTAAGCCTGATCTCTACTTTTTTTAGACTCTCGCTAATAGGCAACAGGAGTGATCTAAGTAGGAATTCCTTTATTCCCCAAAGATGTAGCAGGGGGTGCTGTGTTGAGCGGGTTAGCCCCTAGGTCGCTGTTAGCAACAGCGATAAGAGTGCTGGTACCCTTAGGGGGAGCAACAATGTGCACCCTCTCTCTAGACCTATCTGGGGTGTGAGCCGGCTTGTGATTTTTTCCAAAGTCTGAATGGGGTATTTTAGTTTTCCTCTGCCCACCCCTCGTCTTCCTTCTGCGCTTGTTGGGTGGAGGGCCATGCACCTCCACCACAACAGTTTGCTTGGACTTGTTTTTCTTGTTTTTGGCTGCAGGGGGTGTTTGGGTAACTAAATCAATAGCCATACTAGTAGGAGTTGAGAGTGGGATAGCCTCCGAGGTCTGTTCGGGGAATGTACCGGGACTAGGGACATTGTTCCGTAATAGTAGGGGGACACCTTCTTGGGTCGATGGATCCTGACTACCATGAAGAGGGCTATCTTGGGAGATTGGATATGGAATTTTCTCACTGAGAGGTCTGTTTTTCATGCTTTCAATGGAGCGACGACGCTCGGCCCTGCGCTTCTCTAGGGAGCTTTCCTTTCCCCCTTCACCCTTAGCCGACTTGAAGTAGTTGTCCAGAGTCCCAGTGTTGGCTCCCCCCGCCCTTAATGGGGTCTCACCTGGGGCCGGCGAGGGCATGTTCGTAGCCTATACCACAGTCCAGGTAGGATCAAGAAGGTGCAGGCGAAAGAGGGTGGGCCCAGCCCAGCCTCCCTCGGTCCCTGACGGCCTCAGACGGCCCGCTCTTTGCCCGGTCTTCGCCCCGGTCGCTCCCGCTCGCTACCGCGCAGCGGTAACTTCTATCTTTAAAATAGAGCTGGGGTAGGGCAGGGGGCGTGGACGGCAGGGAGAGCGGCCACAGGTGTGACACGCAGGGACTCCTGGGCAATGGAGTCCCTGCTGGGCTGCTCGCAGCCCTGCCGGAATGCAAATGGTCCAGAAAGTTTTCTACTCCCCACACGAGCCCCTCAGTGGGTGCAGGCGCAGCGGGACCCGCGCAGCGGATCCTGCAAGGAGTAGAGTTTTCCCTCGCAGAAATCCCACGACGAGAGTCAGGAAGGGTAAGAGCCTCCACACAGTGCTCCGGTCATCCGCAAGGCAAAGTTTCCCACAGGCTAGTAGATCTTGTGCAAGTTATAATGAAACGTGTTTTTTGTACAGAAAGACTTCGATGTGCAAGAACTTGCTATAAGTGAGCAAAGCTTGGCCACTAATATACCCATGCGTTACAACAAGCCAGCCCAGCGGCCTTAAGCGAGTGAGAAGGCAACCGATCAGTTCAAACCAAAAGCTAAAAATCAAACCGTGTTCGAAAATACCTTCAACTGAGAAAGCATTTTAAAGATTGTGTTCTAGTAACTTCTTTCAGTATCCCATATTCTATTTCCTGTTCTAATTCAGATGTGGGCATAAACAAAAGTCTCTGCCTAAATTGGAATTACAAAATGTGCGTTAAATCACAACTGTGATTTTTCTGGTGAAATGTAAATGTAGAAGCCCGACCAGCATGGCGGGAATCCCTGCTGCAATTGGTGCGGAAGCTGAATTTCATGAAGTTATTTCCGAGCACATAATAGTGAATACAATAAAAAAAAATAAACTTACCAGGCATCTCCATTCTCCTCCGGTCCCGTGTGTCTCCTCTGCAACGTGGAGCTAACTTCTCCCCGCTCTTTTCTTTTTCGTACTCAACTGCCAACTTGGGAGACTGTATGCGACGGGAGGTAGCTGACTCTTGTTTACCTACTTTGTATCCTGGCATTTCATAGGGCATGGGGCGACATTGCCAAAAAATGCGTCACCGCCCAAGCAGTATCCTATTCATAAGCCTGCATGCTACACTAGGCATGCGCAGCATACCTAATGGTTTGTGAATGTGAGTGAGAAGTAACGCCCCTCACTCGCATGCGCAGTCTGACCACCATCTTCCGAACTCCTGCTCCGAGTGCTCCCCCAAGTCTCCCCCGCCTCCCCTGCATGCACTGTGCATTGACGTTCGCACTTTCACCCGCCCGGCCGGCAATGTGAACAGCCAAATTGAAAACTGTCAATCTGTCTGCTTACATTTCGTTGCCCGAACTGCAGACAGTGAGCAGTTTCTTTTGTGGGGCGCCGCCCTGGCGCCCCTATGGACCTGCTGCCACTGCCTAGCACCGGTTTGAAAATGGAATAATGATATAGGTCATGCTTAAAGATTTATTAATTAAATGTGTTCACAATGTTTGAACCTAAGAATGTAACAATGTGTATCACGATACAAACGTTACAAACGTTTTTATTGTCACGAAGTCTTTCTTCACAATTTGGTGAGAATTATCACATGATGTAACAAAACATATAACTTTATTGAGTATGTCAGTACCCGTACCCGTGAACAAGCAGCAGCTGCTGCGAAACGCATCGGGTGATTGTGCCTGAATACATTTCACAAAGGAACCAAATGGGCTTCAGCGTGTTTACAAGATATCGAAGAACAACTGTTGTTTGTATAGAATTGGGCTTGGAGAAACCCCGCTGTGGCCCGCCGTGATACTGTCGGTGCTGGTGTGTCTTTTCGCCAAAACAAAATGGTTTCAGCCACGGTATAGTTAGGAATTAGCATTTAAAAAACTTGGCAAATTCACTGAAAAAACATAGGTTTCACACACGTTATAGTTAGGAATTAGTAATTAAAAAACCTTAGAAATTCACTGAAAAAAATCATAGGTTTCACACGTGATAGTTAGATGGACATTTCACTCATACAAAACCATTGAAATTCCCCCGTTATAGTTAGTTCAGCTAACTATAACTTGTGCGCCCGCAATCCACTACTGATGACGTCACATATTATATCACTCATGACATGGTCAGTGACTTCACTCATGACACTGATGACATCTCAAATGACATCACTGATGACATAATCCAGTGAATGTGTGTCTTGCTGAAAATTAACTATTTTTTATATATGTATATCTAAAGGTCGATGGAGGAATAAATGGGTAAATAAGTGTCTAAAATGGATTTTTTTTTGTAAAATTGATTGTATAACTGACTTATTAAGTGTATCTTAGTGAATACTTGTATTAGTGAGTAATGTTTAAATATTTAAATATCTGTATCAGTGTCTCACTTTGTGTATAAGTGGCTGCATGGGTTGGTGAGTAGCTACATGAGTGTGTATGTGGGTTATTCATTGTTTTTTTGAGTGTCAGTATGAGTGTTTGTATGGTTCGGTGGGGGATATTACTTCAAGCATAGATGCATGAATGAGTGACTCACTGTTTGTATGTGTTTTGAAGACAGCATGTGAGCAGGACTGTATGGGTGGATGAGTGTGGGTATGGGTGTATTAGTGCGTGAATGATTGTCTCAATAGTGTCTTTATGAGTAAGTACACATGTTTTAATCTAGTATATGTGAGGTTTGATGTATATAAGTGAGTATATATGAGAGTGAGAGATTGGAAGAGTTCCTGTATAAATAGGTATGTGTTTCTATAAGTGATTTTTTAAGAGAGTAAGTATGTGTACGTTTCTGTAGAAGTAAGTGTAGTTGTGTGTGTATAGCTGTATATGCAAGTAAATGGATGTTTGATAGTTTATTTGCATGTGTGAGTATGTGTGTGAGTAACTTTATGTATGAGTGTAGGTTTTCAACAGGATGTGTAGGTGTATGAGTACATATGATGAGTGAGTACATATACGAGTGACTATATGGAGGGGGGGCGTGGCCAAGAGCCGATCATGGTGGACGTGTAGCTCCGGAGCTCCGTCCTTAGCCCGCAATACTAGCCAATTATCCTGCAATCCTGACAGGCAACCCACCTGCACACGGTGTGTAGAAGCCCCGGGAGCGAACGGCGTACAGCGGAGGGGTGCTGCTCCCCCCCGGCCCTCGATGGTGAAGCGCCGTGACTGTGGAGCCTGTTGCGGCCTGAAGACCAGAGTGAGGCCGAGGCCTCGATTTATGACCTGCCTGTCCTGCCCCGCGTTGCCGACTCGCTCCAGGCGGACCCCCGGACCAGAGGTGCGGCGGAATTTTCACTGCGATATCAGGACACACGGAGGGGTCCCCCCACCCCGCCTGTAGCTCCACAGCCTCTTCCACCAGGCTGCTGAACACCCGCTGGCCTCCTCCCGCAGTGGGACCCGCTGGACGGCCCGGGACTCCGGGCCTGCCGCCACCTGACTAAGCCCGGCTGAAGCGCCGGCGCCCTCGACCCCACCGGTGAGGAGGACGGGTCTGGAAGGGTGCGGGACCCGCCGTCGGCACATCGGACCCAAGTCCGCTTCCTGCACAACGCGCTGAGGGGCGCTGGGCAGCCGGCATCTGGGTGATCCTGCCGGCGCCATTTTGTTTGCACCCCGGAGCCGAGTCCGGGCCCCCGGGACTCTGAGCTTGGCAGCCTGCTCACCCCAGAATCCAGCGACGGAGGATATCACGCAGCGGGAGACCCAAGGCAGCACACACCCACGGTCAGTACACGCCAATATTGCAGTGGGGCCGGCGACCTTACATACCAGCGCTGGGGCAACCGGGCACACGCGGGAGGAAGAAGACGCGCGCTGCAGAGCGCTGATGCCACACTGAGAGCCCGGCGCTAACCACGATCCCGGCCACTACAGAGATCCCTCCTCGTCGTAATCAACGGCGCATGGACTCCCCCATACACATTACACGGCCGGGCCACTGGTGACTACCAGGACCACGAGTGGACCACCACCCCGCCCTATGACAATGCTGCGACCAGTCGGCAAACGCCATCCTTGCATGCACTGACCAACATACTTCCAGGCTCAACCTGAGGACTACGCCGCGATAGCCTGCAACCAGCAAAACCAGAACACGCTGACATCGCAGCCCGGCACCTTTGCGTGGACACGTGTGGAGGGTGAGATCGACGGCTGCAGCTGCCCCGGCGTCGCCCTGCATACCAGGTCAATGGGTAGGCACAGGGGCAGGAACCAGGACCAGGGCGCTCCAGCAGACATGCAGTCCACTGGCTCCGAAGACCCACTGGCCTCCTCGAACGCGGACATCATCCCGCCAACTGGGAAGGGATCCTTAACGAAATACGTGCCACACGCGAGGCGTTGGAATCACGCATAGACAGCATGGCGACTAGCCTTTCCCTACTGCGGGCTGACCATAACAAGTTGGCGGAGCGGGTCTCGGAACAGAAGATAGCGCTGAGTGACCTCATACCCCAGCAGACGGAGCACTCCACGAAACTGGAGACCGTGGAGAGATAGCTCAAACAGCTGTGGGGCAGAGTGGACGACGCGGAAGGACGTGCCCACCGCAACAACGTCCGCATCCTGGGTATTCCGGAGAGAAGCGAGGGGAGGGATCCCACCCAATTTGTGGAGGACTGGCTCCGGAACCTGGTGGGCCAGGAAGACCTTACGGCCCTGTACAGTGTGGAACGAGCGCACAGGATGCCATTGCGTCCCCCGCAACCGGGGGCGCCCCCTCGACCACTGATTGCGCGCCTGCTCCACTACAAAGATCGAGACACTGTTCTAAGAGCGGCAAGGGAGAAGGCACCTATACGCTTCGAAGATAAAAACATATCGGTGTACCCCGATTTCACGCCCACAGTGCAAAGAGCCAGATCCACTTTCATGGGGGTGAACCGCAAACTTAGAGACAGAGATATGAAATATGCGCTCTTATTCCCTGCAAGGCTCAAGATACTGCACGGTAACAAATCCCACTTCTTCGACTCGCCGGAAGAGGCGGAGGAATGGATGGAAGTCACACTCACCCCTCCGGCCTCCCAAGACCCACTCGTGGATGAACACAGTGGGGGTCACAGGTCCTCGCAGGGCCAACGAGACAATCCTTCCACCTCCAAACAACACCCCGCACAAAGCGCACCTGCGAATACCCAACGGCCGGGGGATCAGGCAGCAGGTCAGTCTCAAGCACCACGGATGCGACTAACAGAGGAAGCGCTGGCCGCACACGACGCGGGAGCAACCGGGGACAGGATCACCGTCACCACCGACACACACACTGAGGTTTCCGGGTCGGTGGACAGTCTGCAACTGTTCCCAAAGATCACAGCCCAGATGGCAGCGGAGTTCTGATTGGCGACACGATTGGTTCTCTCCGGGTGGTAACGTATGACCAACCCCCCTTCCTCATAACTGGTGGGTTGCAGAAGGGCACACCCTGTCAAGGGCTACCATGCCAGAGCGGGCTATCAAGTGACAGTCAACGGAGGCCTACTCGCCCCGTTCTGAATATGGAACACATTGACTTGTGCCCACGATGGGCACCCTTGTTTGGCTCCCGAGCCCGTTGGCCTGGGGACCTTTTAGTTAAGGGGATATACGTTCACGAGGCACTCTCACCTACTACCACGACGAACCTGACATGGTCACTCATGAGCTCCGCTTTACCACCACGCACAGAAGGTTATGGGACCTCTTAATGCCTATCATTTGTGCACCTGGAATGTGAGGGGACTGGGCTCGGTACACAAACGCCACAGAATTTTAGCACAACTTAACCGTAGGGGGACACAGATAGCTTGTCTGCAAGAGACACATTTGAACAGTGCTGAAAATGTAAAGATGCGCAAAAAATGGCGAGGACAGCTCTTTGCTACCTCCTATTCTGCGTTCTCCAGGGGGCGGCGATCTGGCTTCGCAACTCTGTCCCCTTCAAGGCGTTAGAACAAAAGATTGATAAGGAGGGGCAATATGTATTTGTGCGGGGTTTATTAGATGGGGATGCCATTGTACTAGGTTGTGTGTACTCACCGAACACAGGCCAGTCGGAATTTTTGCTAACTTTAAATGGGATACTTGCTGCTTGGGCTGACCATCTGTGGATCATTGGCGGGGATTTCAATGCTGTACTCGATCTTACATTAGATAGGTCCCACCCCCCCCTATTGGCCACTGAGAGCAGGAAACAGGCGGGCGCTCTGACACGCTGGGCTGAGGGCTGGGATTTGGCAGACGCATGGCGCAGCACACACCCACAGGAGAGGGAATATACCTTTTTCTCCCTGCCCCACCAGCTCCACACCAGAATTGACCATATCTTCTGCTCCCGCTCCCTGACGACCTCCATTGTCCAAACCCAACACATGGGGAAAACCCTGTCCGACCACAACCTGTTGAGCTCACTTGGCAGTGGGGCAAGCTGCTGCCCCCTATCCCGGCTTGGAGACTACCCCCCGACCTGCTTGAAGACACAGCCTTCTGATCATCCCTATCCGACACTATAGACACCTACTTCACCACAAATGCGAACACAGCCAGCACCCGGCAGATCGAATGGGACGCATTTAAAGTCTGCCTAAGGGGGGAAGCGATGGCAGCCCGAGTGGGTAGAAAGAAAGAGGTCATCAGGCAATTAAGCGAGGTGGAGGGTTCCCTAGCATCCCTGGAGAGTGAGGCGGCGGGCACCAATGCACACTTCACACCATTACAGGAGGCTCACATTAGTCATGCAGAGCTACTAGAAGACTTGAGGCGCATAGACTACAGAGAACACACAAATAGGCAGCATACACAGGCAGACCGAGCTGGCACCCTCCTGGCCTGACTCCTGCAAGACTCCCCACCTTGCCACCCAATCTTAGAAATACTGGACCAAACAGGTAACCCGGCCACCACCCAAATAGGGATTAATACGGCGTTCAAAGACTATTACACCACGCTGTATAGCCCCCCACCGCCACAGTCGGAGTTCACTTATGAGACCTTTATGGGGGAACTGGTCCTGCCCCAACTCACCGACATGCAAAGAAAGGATCTACAGCGCAGCATCTCACTAGCGGAAATTAGGCAGGCGATACGAGCACTCCCTAGGAACAAGGTCCCTGGAACTGATGGCCTCCCGGCCGAATTCTATACAACATTCATAGATCTCCTGGCCCCGCGTTTGCATGCTCTCTATTTGGAAGCCTTACGGTCGGCCTCCCTACCACAATAATCTATGCAAGCGTTGATCACATCCCTCTTAAAACCAGGCAAAAGCGGGCTACAGCTGGCCGACTACAGACCCCTGTCACTCCTGAATACTGATTCGAAGATCTTGAGCAAAGTACTGGCGACGAGACTAATACAATATATACCTCAGTTGATCCACCCCGACCAATGTGGTTTTGTGCCAGGGCGGAGCACGGCCATGAATCTCAGACGCTTAGACCAACTGATGTTAGAAAACGGGGTGGACGCGGACCCGTAGGGCTGCATATCACTAGATTTGAGACAGGCATTTGACTCCCTTAGATGGGACTACATGTTTGCCACACTCTTAAAATTCGGGATACCGCCCGAATTCGTTGCCTGGGTCAGGCTTTTGTACACTCTCCCTACAGCGAGAGTGCGCACCTCCAGGCACATTTCGGGACCTATAGCTATAGCCAGGGGCACCCAGCAGGGTTGCCCGCTCTCCCCTCTCCTGTTTATCCTCGCCCTCGAACCATTGCTTTGCAGACTCAGGGCAATGGCCCCCCGCTATGGTATCCTGAGACATGGGACGGCACATATTGTGTCCGCCTATGCCGACGACATCTTATTGTACCTTCGGGACCTGCGGGCGACATGGGCCCCATACCCCAAATATTTGAGGACTTTCGGGAGATCTCAGGCCTTACCATAAGCGAGCCCAAGTCTTATGGATTCACCTTCAGGAATACAGACTCTTCCGCTCCCCTACCCTTCGCCCAACACGAGTTTCAAATAGCAGGAACCACCTTCCGGTATCTAGGGATGCACATCTACAGGGAAGCTGACATGATGATTGACGGCAACCTTGGCAGGACCTTGAGAGCACTGAAGTCACAAATCCAATTCTGGCTGACACTACCCCTCTCTGTTGCTGGCAGAGTGGCCATTTCCAAAATGGTAATGCTCCCTCGCCTTGTTTACCACTTCACCAACCTGCCATTCCTGATCCCTGCTGCGACATTTAAACACCTCGACACACTACTTACGGAACTTGTATGGGGACACGGGCGCAGACGTATTGGCCTAGCTAAACTGCAGCTCCCCTCAGGCTCCGGTGGTATGGGCCTTCCAGACTTTAGGGCATACAACTATGCGTGCCAGTTACAATGGCTAGCCTACTGGGTGGCGGGCCGCAACCTTCAGGAGATCAACATAACAGGGAGGGAACATGAAAGAGGGGACATGCACAAGTTGCTCCTACCCCATTCGAACATACCGAGAGATGCCCCGCCACTCCTCCGGCTGGCGGTGACATATTGGCGGAAGGCAGTGAAATACACTTCCCCCGTGACATCGTATGCTCCCACGATACCGCTTCTGGGCATCCCGCTGGGCTCGAGCATGCTCACGACAAACAGGCTAATGCCATAGCAGGACGCAGGTGTGACGCATGTGGGAGACCTGTTTGCGGAGGGGCACCTACTGTCCTTTATGGATTTCAGGACTGTGAATAGCGTTCCTAGAGGCTCATTCCTTCTGCACGCAGGCCTTCGTCAGTATATAACGCACACCTGGGCGCCTGAAGGACAAGAGCCAACTACTAACCCCCTGATAACGATGCACTACCTTATGGGCACGGGCGGCCACTTAACCAAATGGCTCACGGCTAGCATAAAAACTGTAAGGGCGGTCCCGCTAACACTACTCAGAGCAGCATGGGAAGGAGACATTGGTAGGCCACTGCGTGAAAAGAATGGGAACGCATCCTCCAGTTTCCCAAGAAGGTAGCCAGAAACCCCAAATACAAGTTTATCCAGCTGATTTTACTACATAGGGCCTGCCTGACCCCACATCGCCTGCACATGATGTTCCCCGACGCGAGTAGCAACTGCCCCCGGTGCGACGCTGACGACGCATCACTGCTACATATGCTTTGGCAATGCCCCAAGTTAGGCCATTACTGGGCCACCATCGCTGACACGCTTGAGAGTGCTGGCACCCTGTCCCAATCGCTCACCATAGAACATACACTATTAGGCCTGGGACCGTCGACACGCACTAGGACTGTGGCGACACGTTTCACAGACTTAGCCCTATTACTAGCGAAGCGAGCAATCACGATGAGGTGGAAATCCCCCAGACCCCCTGACCCGGATTTATGGAAAGAAGAGGTAATAAGGTGGGGCAAGGCAGAAGGCGAGGCGCTGCAGCGAGAGGAACACAGAGGTCTCAGGAAAACACTGATCTCCCTAGACTGGTTCAAGGTACTGGGGACCTTTGAGGCTGGGGAGGAGGAGGGCGAAGGAGATACGGATAACTCAATACACGCGGGCTGATTGGGCCCAACCCCTCAGGACATTCACGATATAAGGTGCACTGTGCTGAGGTACGGCGAACCCCGTACCATTGGCGATTCTATCCCAGCCTGCCCAAGTGTGTGGGTAAAACGAACACCACTAAACTGTACTATACGGAGCAACTAGTGACCAGGATGTAAATATCGCAATCATACGCATGTTTGTAGAGTGCCGGGAGGGATCTCTGCGGGTGGGGGAGGGGGTGGGTAGGTTAAGGGAATGTTCAGTTGCAATGGTTCTGCACGAAACTGAAAAATCAATGATACTAAGCACCTGTAAATACTGAGCAGACATATGATTGTGACATTCTGATTATTGCTATTCCCAAATATGTATGTAACTGCTCCAATCACTATGCTAATAAACAGATCTTCAAAAAAAAAACGAGTGACTATATAGACCTCTTGGTGAATGAGTGGATGTGTATGTAGATTTTGGAATTACTGAATAGGTTGTTCTAACTGGTATTGGTATCTCCATTGTTTTGAACATTTTAAATTCTTATTTTCAATGTGTGTATTAAAGGTTATATTAGGGTGAGAGGAGGTCTTCCATTCTTTCACAAGGATGATGTAATCAGTGATGTCATCAGTGATGTCATTTGAGATGTCATCAGTGCTATCATGAGTGATGTCACTGACCATGTCATGAGTGATGTAATATTAGACATTGGAGTTCTGGACTTTTTGGTTCCGTCCAGAGGTGTCAGGGAACAACACCCGAAGACCCCGGAGTTCCACCTGTCTTGGTGCACAAATAAACAGAAACACGGGCTTCTCGATGGTGGCGTCAAAGACCAAAGGTTTATTACTGCAGGGACACAGAAGTCACAGAAACTACGCATGGGCAGTGTCTAGGAGCCTGTTCGATTTGTACAAAGAGGGTTGCTCCTTATATACTAAAATTTGAGCTTGAGGCAAATTCTTTACATGTAATACATTCCCAGAACCTTTGTGTCCTAAACAATAAATATTTGGCGTTACACAGGAACCGTCGATAATATCTGATGCCAAACATTACGAAGAGGGGTTCCCACTAGTTCATCACAATCCCTTGTCAATATTGCATTCAAGAGCCGGACCGCCTCATCGTAAATTTCGTTACCTCCCCCTAATAAAGATTTGGAAAGAAAGGAACGGAGCCAGGTGTGGAAGATAGGAAAGTAGGATAAGGGATGTTTGTGGGTTGTAAATGGGCAAGGCTACCGGCTTCGGCCGCCTAATCGTGATCAGGCCAACGGACATGAGGACCAGTTCAGCAGGACTGGCCTCGGGCAGAGGAGGCAGCCTTTGTCGAGTCATGCAGCTACAGCGTGTTCTGGTCTAAGGTGCACGTGTCACTAGAGAGGTGAATCTCCGGCTAAGGCTACGTGTCCTTAATTGAAATGAAGTGATCAGAGGTTATTGCGTATGTGAGGGCAAGAAACACAAAATGGCTGCCATGATCTAAGATGGATGCCATGGGTAGATCACAAATGTGTCTGTTACAGGAGTACTCTTGCTCGTAGCGTAGCGAAAACACCAGGATATGCTAAATGGATCATTTGCGGTTCGCTGATACCAATATTATGTATTTCCGACAATATTGAAAACACGGGTTCAAATCGTCACGGAACCTCAGACCCTCCTTTTGCCCTTACATAGGCAATTACTCAGTCTATGTCAGAGTCTAATTCTATGCTCATCAGGTCAGTGACATGTTGTTGTATCATCATCCTTTCTCGCGCCTTTTCTCCAAACGCAGGTGGTTTCCTAAAACAGGTTGCATCACAAAGACTACACAGAGCAGGACCACACTGGATAATCAGGCAGCATGAGAATAGGAATACTAAGATGACACCAATGACCATAAGAACCTTCCATCTCCACGCTGATATCAGAGTCCAAAACCACTCCATGAAGGACCAGTTTCCCTTGTCTACGTGTATAGAGTCGGAAATCTGGTGTAGCTTAGGGATCGCCTCATAGACTGTTGGAGCATTATTGGGAATAAAGACACAGCAGCTCGATTGGATCATTCTGCATACACCACCTCGATCTGCAAGTATTACGTCTAGAACCATACGGTTCTGCAACGTCATGAGCCTATCCGCCTGAAGCTCAGCTGTCAAATTGCTAAGGGCACCAGCAGTTTCGGTAATAGTAGATTCAACTACCCGTGTTAGCTGACGTATGTTTCTACTATTGGCCATAGGCCCCCAGAACGGAAGGAAACCTTTGAAGAAGTCTCCAGCTTCCTGACCAGCGGTATCTTCCTTGCTGAAGACACCTCTTGCTACTCTGGTCTTGTGATAATCAGATGAAGCAGTGTATGTTGGAGGCAATAATCGGGCAATATAACATGAACCTGAAAAGTCAGCAGGCAACCATGTATATGCTCTGTCTTGACAGATGAAGTAGGTACCCCTAGCAGTAAGAAAAGCAGGGGAAGAGTTAGACGGAAACACGTAAGTCTCTACGCACTCACTCCTCCCTAGCTGAGCTCTCGGATTTCTCCCATTACCTTGCAAACAGACCTGACCTCGGTGAGGTACGACCCAGATTGGAGTGGAGCTTTTCCGTTTGCTTTCTCCCAAACTAAGGTGATACTCTGAAGAATTCCAACTCAAATATACTCGCAATTCGTCTCTAGGGTAAGATGGAGTATTATTGACGTCCTTGATCATGTCAATAATTCCCTGGACTAAAGCTTTGTTGGCAGAGTTATATTTAGTGGAACGTGGTGGACGCGGAGGATAGGTTTCAAGGGCATAAGCAAAGATGGTTTGAAGGGCCTGAAATGATCCATTATAGCTGAAAGGCAAAACCAGATAGGGAATACCTTTATCCATAGTGTGGGGTATCAAGCCACACACCCAGCAGTCTGTAGTGTTAACTACCAGTTGGTGTTGGTGCAAGAGCTGTACAAAAGTGTTATTAATGAATTCTGAGCGTCGAGCTTGCTCATGTTCAGGAAACGAGTGAAAAGAGTGTATAGAAGAAACAGTAGAAGTAGCAGGATCAAGGGGAGGTACTGTAGTGACTGGCACAAAGATTAAACTCATACCAAAGACGATTCCACCCACCAACGTTATCAAAACAATCAAGAATGTAATGGCACATTGTATCAGAAAGCATTTGCTGTGAAGAATTCTGTAAAGTCTGTTTCTGCGAACATAAATCACATTTTCTCGTTGCAGCGCAGGAAGCTCCATCTTCTACAATCCGCTCGCGACCACTGATGATGTGTACGTAGATGAAAATGCCTCTATCAGCCCTGGGAGTTCCCAGAACCAACAGAAAGATCGACCTTGTGTCAGACCCCCGCAGATTCAACTAGGCACACAGCCACGACCCTACGGCTACCCAGACGGCAAGGCAATTTTTAAAAACAATAAAACAATAGCAAACTTCCTGGCTGAAGGCAAAAGTTCAAATTTCAAATATCACAATAGGCAGTTTCCTGCTTTATTTGTCCATATTACGAGATCGTAAGTTGTATCTTAGTTTTGCAGGAACTGTTTGATCGGAAAATAACGTATCATTAGTAGCTGTTGCAGTGTTCAGGTTCGCAGATGACAGAGTTTTTTCTGATGCAGAGGGCAAATGTTCAGAGTTCAAAGGAGTCTTTTCAGGAGGAGAGTCAGAGTTCGGAGTGTCAGTTATCAATTCGGCATCGCTGAAAGGGATAAACTTGGGTGTTTGCTCGCATTCAGAGGCACCAATTCCCTTCTTCACCCAGTCGTCGTAAGGAAGTGGCAAAGGTACACGTTTGACATGAGTTGCGTGTATCCAGTGCTTACGTCCAGCCACACGAACGGCAGTTCTCGTTGCAAGCAGCACCTTGGGCTGAAGGTTCTTTGTCCTCGTAAAATTTCGGACCACAATGTGGTCGCCGGGTTTCAGCTGATGACCTGGACTCTCCGGAGGCTTTGGCAATGCATCGAAAACCTGTTGGTGAATAAGACTCAATTTAGCAGTCAAGTCGTAAAGGTAATCAATCAACATTGGATATTCTAGAGAACAAAATTCTTTCGGCCTAGGCACTCCCCAAACATTCGCAGGACGGCCAAAAACAATTTCGTATGGACTAAGCCCTACTCTAGAATGCACAGTTGCTCTCGTCGATAACAAAGCCAAGGGTAGTGCGTCTGGCCAGGATAAACCCGTGGATGCCTGTATTTTAGCAAGTTTTAGTTTGAGGGTGCCATTGTAACCCTCAACCAAACCAGCAGACTGGGGATGGTTTGCACTGTGAAACTTCTGTTTAATGCCCAAACCGGCACACACACTCTGCATAACTTTCCCTATAAACTCACTTCCGTTATCTGACCATACAATCCGTGGCATTCCATACCTAGGGAAATATTCTTTGAGAAGAATTTTGGCAGTTGATAGGGCAGTATTGTCCTTTAGTGGATATGCTTCGATCCATCTGGAAAAAGCACAAACTACCACCAGGACGTATTTTAGATTATTACAACGATCCATGTGTATGAAATCTAGCTGAATTACCTCAAAGGGGCAGGAAGGAGGAGCGAAGTGACCAGCAGGAGTTGGGGTTTCCTTGCCAGGATTATGCATCAGGCATGCCATACAATTTTTCACCACTCTCTCTGCACATTTACTAATCCCATCATTCTTCCAGACCGGAGCCAACATTTTACAGATTCCTTTAGAACTTATGTGCGCTACTCCATGCGCCATTGTCACCACTGCAAGCACATACGCATCAGGCAACATCCAACGCTGTTGTTTCGACAAATCAATCCAACATCCACTCGAGTCCAATTTACCCGTACTCTCTTTCCATGCACGTTTTTCCTCCTCAGTTGCCTCTTTCTGAATTTCTTTCACACTTTCCACTGTATCCTCACACATTCCAGACTCAGAAATCCATCTTGCAGACGTAGCAACATACATTCTACTCATCATATCTCTAGCTGTCTGTTTAGCGGTCTCATCAGCAAAAGCATTCCCACGACCAACATCATCCGTGATTGCTTTATGAGCACTGCATTTCACAATTGCAACTTCAGTCGGCAAGGTTAGAGATTCCAACAAGTCGTTAACTAACTGACCATGTTGAATCTTAGTCCCATGGGACGTAATGAAACCTCTTTCTTTCCACAAACGGCCAAAATTATGGGCCACGCCAAACGCGTACTGACTATCTGTGAACACATTCACTCTCTTTCCCTTAGCTAAAACACACGCTCTTGTTAGAGCTATTAATTCTGCAGCTTGGGCAGAATTCTGACTCACTCTTGCAGTCTCCACAATCGTACTCAAAGTCGTTACTGCATAAGCAGCAGTCACATCACCATTCTCCAATTTAAAACATGACCCGTCAACATACAACGTGCCATCTGGATCTGACAATGGGGTGTCTTTTAAATCAATTCGTCCTTTTGTCTCTTCCTCGGTTCTGAAACAGCAATCATGGGGTTCGGAATCACTCGACTCTTGATTAGCCGGCAACAGTGTTGCTGGATTCAATACATTGCATCTTTTGATCTGAATATGACTCGCTAGCAATGTCAGCTCGTAGCCAGATAATCTCGCACTGGTAAGGTGTTGTGTCTTGGTTCTGTTCATGAGTGTATCCACAGCATGAGGAACCATGGCCACTAGCATGTTATTCATCACCAAACCAGCAGATTGTCGAATGGAAGCCGCAGCTGCCGCTGTAGCTCTCAAACAACTAGGCAACGCTCTAGCTACCGGATCTAATGTTGAGGAAAAATACGCACAAGGGCGTTGTTTATCACCAAATTTCTGTGTCGGAACACTCAACGCGCAACCTTCTCTCTCGTGAACATAGAGCGTGAATGGCTTGCTGTAATCGGGTGTACCCAATACAGGGGCTGAACAAAGTGCATTTCGTAACTCAGAAAAACTCTCCTGACATTCAGCAGACCATGGCACCGGACTCGGAACATTTTTCCCAGTCAAAGCTACCAATGGTTTTGCTAAAAGAGAAAAATTTGGGATCCACTGCCTACAGTAAGAGGTAATACCTAGAAAGGCACGCACTTCTCTCTGTGTGCGAGGAACACTCATCTGCGTAATTGCTTTTATTCTCTCTGGGGTCAACTTCCTTCCCTCCTTTGACAAGAGATGACCTAGGTAGGTCACTTCTTGGCAGCAATATTGCATTTTCGAAGGTGATACCTTGTGATTCAAACTGGACAAATGATGCAATAACGAAATTGTAGCTGCTTTGCAAGTTTCCTCGTCATCGGCAGCCACTAGAAGATCGTCTACATATTGTACTAGAGCAGAACCTTGAGGAAGTACAAAAGAATCTAACTGACTTTTTAATGCCTGACTGTAAATTGATGGGCTCTCACAATAGCTTTGTGGAGCGCGTTTAAATCTGAAGCTTCGACCTCCTAGACAGAAGCCGAAAATATCTCTGCTTTCTTCGGCTATTGGAATGCTGAAAAAGGCATTTTTCAAGTCGATGACTGAAAACCATGTGGCTGTAGCAGGAATCAATGTTAACAAGGCAGTAATGTCTGGAACTACAGGAAACTGCGGGACCACAATCTTATTAACTTCTCTGAGATCAATGACAAACCTATATACTGGAGGCTTTGTCGGGTCAGTTCGTTTCAAAATCGGTAATACAGGACTGTTACAGACATTTCCTCTAGTTTCTTCAACCACACCTTTCTTAATCAAATCTTGTACAATCAATAAAAGTGCACGTTCACCTTCATTAGAGATCTTATATTGAGGAATTCGTGGAAATTTTACATTTGCTTTCAAAGTGACTACATATGGTGGTATTTCTAAAAGGCCTACATCGTTAGGACCAGTCGCCCAAAGAGTATCAGGGAGTGAACGCAGCTCTGGCGGGAGTGCATCCATAGACAAGTACATCGGAGAGGTGATTCTTTTACCCAACGTAAGCTGTACTCCTTCCGGAGAACAGTAAAATGTCGCATATAGGCGTTTTAACAAGTCTAAACCAAGAAGATTTTCATTACAACCTGTCGTCAAAATCAGGGGTGCTTTCAATTGGCACGGTCCAACAGAAATAGGCAAAGGACCAGATACCGGGTTGTAAACAGGGGCGCCTGAAAAACCTACAGAAACATTTGTTAAGCCGGACAAAGGTGCGCCAGGGAGTTTCGCATGAATGATAGAACTTTTTGCGGCACCAGTATCCAACAGAAACGGTTCGACTACACCTGATGTTGCTACTGCGACAAAAGGCCCACTCTGATCCACTGGTACTGATACTACTCCCTCTCTCTGTCCATGGCTGTCCTAGTACCCATTTTGTTGAAATCCCTCATCCACTTCACAATAGTCTTCAACATGATATTGTTGAGATCTATTTTGTTGGGCAGACTGTCCATTTCGTTGATCAAAGTGATTGGAAGGGCGGTCATTTGTCTGCGGAGGCATAGCACCTCGTCCTCGACCTCTAGAATTCTGCACAAAACCACCACGACCTCTCTGAGCTGCTGCTGCGTTATTTTGCGCTAGGACTGGACACTCATTTTTATAATGACCTTCTTTCTTACAATACGCACACTGGTTCCACTGGTATTGTGGCCTAGGTGAACTATAATCTGTCCTTTGATACGATCCTTGCTGTGTATTAGTCTGATTCATGCGAGGCGGATACGCTTGTTGCAAAATAACTTTAGTCTTTAAATCTTTCATTTTCTTATCTGATTTCTCTTTCTCCTCTTTATCCCTATTTTCATAATACTGTGCAGTTGCAAGTATTTGCGCAGTTGTAGAAACAGCCCACGCACTCTCGGAATCTTTTAATTTATTGCATAGCTCAGGTAACAAATTATGTACGAATTTATCGACAAACAGTCTCTGTCCTCCTTCTGTGCTCATATCCTGACCACTATGATCTACAAAAGTCTCTTCGAACCTCGTGAAAAAGTCGGAGACACTTTCGTCTTTCTTTTGCCTGCATGCGGACAACTTGTCCCAATTAACACGCAATGCGGGCATCAGAGTCTTCATTAAGTCTATTATCCTACCTGGAAGATTAGCAATTAGAGGTTCGGGTTTGGAACCACCTATTTGCTGACCGTCTGCTGCAATGATAGCTGCCCAATCACCACCTAGGGCAACTGGATGATTCTCTTTACGTATCTTAGCCCAAATTGGTTGTGGTACTACATTCCCAAATAACATGTCGATGTCCGCTAGATTCATTACACAAGCCTCTACTGTCTGCGCTAATTCCTTATAATATCCAGCAGGATTCTTACGCGGGTCTGGCAAGGCCTGCTTCACTGCTAACACTTCGGCTCGCTTCCACAGAATGTGTATCCACACTCTTTGGAATTGCGCCGGAGCGGCTGCAATACCATTAATGGCATCAGCTTGCACAGCTTCGCGCCAAATTGGAGGAACCTCCCTCATTGGATATTGGCGATTCTGCTTCGTACTACCTTTCTCTAAGTCTCTCGGTGAACGAAGTGATGGATCATTCCTATAACTTAAAATCAGTTCCATCGCTTCTTTTATATTTTGACCTACTATCATTCCTGCAGCAAACTCTTTCTGAACCTTGATTAAGTCTTCTAAATTCGATTCAGAGTCATCTTCTTCTAGTTCCTCACGTAAAAGAGAGCACATCTCGTCAAAAACATATCGTTGCGTTGGTTCATTCCACTGCATAAATGTATCTAGTACATCTCTCGTGCTATATCTCCTACTTTTCAAAATCCATCTGAGAGCCGTGGAATCTAATATTCCCCGTTCCTCAGTACTTGGGAGCTGACTACGTCTTTGTACAGAGTCAGAAGTAGGAGTCTTAATTAAAGTTTTATAGAAAGGAGATAGAATGCTAGAGACAGAATCAGTGATTCTTCGACGAACAGAAAGCGGAGTCAACATACTGGCAGATGCAGAGAACACAGTAGCAGTTGGAACAGATAGCGGAACAGTAGGAGTATTGAGGAAGATAGCTTGCGGAACAGTAGGTGTAAGCGATACAGGTATAGGTAGAGAAGTCGGCAACCCAGGAAGAGGAGGTGCCGTAGGAACATTCACATTGACCACAGGAGGTACAGGAGCTTGATTCTGAGGGGCAGGAGCAGGAATACCAGGTTGTCCAGCAACCGGCAATTGAACATTTGGTACAGGTGGAGCCGTAGCACCTTGTGCATACGGTGGAGGTGACCGTAACAAGTAAGACAACAGAGGATCGTTTTCGTGATCCTCCAGTATCTTAGTTGTTTTCGATGGCAAGGCAGGATAGCACTTGTCGATCGCTAAATTATGCTCTCTAATGGCCACCTCTATGGCCTTCTCAGACTCGTTGACTTGCAGCTGCTTAGCCGCTTGTTCTAAAGTCAACTCTTGCTCTTTCTGTTCTTTCTTCAACCTTTTAATCTCTCTCTGTTTAGATTCTTTTCGCCAGTAACGGAAAGAATCAAACATTGCCGGCCGGGCTTTCTTCTTAAACAGTTTCACTTCTAAATTGTCAAGGATTTCGGGTTCAAAACTACCATGCAGTGGCCAACTAAGGACACCATCCTTTTCAGTGTATCGGACCCACACCTCATTATAAGATATAGGACCCACACCATGCTTACAGTAAAGATCATATAAGGGAGTCCCAATCGGAGGAACCAGACATGAGTCCTCCAATCGTGAATCACTGTTGCAACCAAAACAAGACAACATACAATTTCTCCGACTTACCATTTTGCAATCCGGAACACAGAACGAACAAAACAAGAAACAAATATGTGCACCTGAACCAAGAACTTAGGCCTACCAAAAGCGAACTGATGTATCGATACCCAAACTAAACCAAATAGATTATCGTAACCAGAACAACAACCAGTGATAATCTTACGAAACCAAACCAAACCAAGAACCAAAAAGGATTTCAACAACCCTCATGAAATAACCAGCTAGCAACCACTAAATACTTAACTGAGGCACTGAAGACGTCACCAAGGAGAAACCCGTCACGTTTCGCCGTACTAAGGACTGCACCTCGGGTCCAAGACAGGGCGACGGTCAAGGCAACGGCCCACTGCAGCCGTCCTGAACGGGAACCCTCGTGGAAGAGAACTTCGGGCCACTTTTGCGATATGCCGGGATCGATGAAGTGGGGCGCCTCCCTCAGGAATCTTCACACGAAACTTCTCGAACTCTTCAGGCTTTTGGACCGGTACCGAATGACGTCGGGCTTCTCGATGGTGGCGTCAAAGACCAAAGGTTTATTACTGCAGGGACACAGAAGTCACAGAAACTACGCATGGGCAGTGTCTAGGAGCCTGTTCGATTTGTACAAAGAGGGTTGCTCCTTATATACTAAAATTTGAGCTTGAGGCAAATTCTTTACATGTAATACATTCCCAGAACCTTTGTGTCCTAAACAATAAATATTTGGCGTTACACAGGAACCGTCGATAATATCTGATGCCAAACATTACGAAGAGGGGTTCCCACTAGTTCATCACAATCCCTTGTCAATATTGCATTCAAGAGCCGGACCGCCTCATCGTAAATTTCATTACCTCCCCCTAATAAAGATTTGGAAAGAAAGGAACGGAGCCAGGTGTGGAAGATAGGAAAGTAGGATAAGGGATGTTTGTGGGTTGTAAATGGGCAAGGCTACCGGCTTCGGCCGCCTAATCGTGATCAGGCCAACGGACACGAGGACCAGTTCAGCAGGACTGGCCTCGGGCAGAGGAGGCAGCCTTTGTCGAGTCATGCAGCTACAGCGTGTTCTGGTCTAAGGTGCACGTGTCACTAGAGAGGTGAATCTCCGGCTAAGGCTACGTGTCCTTAATTGAAATGAAGTGATCAGAGGTTATTGCGTATGTGAGGGCAAGAAACACCAAATGGCTGCCATGATCTAAGATGGATGCCATGGGTAGATCACAAATGTGTCTGTTACAGGAGTACTCTTGCTCGTAGCATAGCGAAAACACCAGGATATGCTAAATGGATCATTTGCGGTTCGCTGATACCAATATTATGTATTTCCGACAATATTGAAAACACGGGTTCAAATCGTCACGGAACCTCAACATCCTCAGCAGTGGATTGCGGCCCCCGAGTTATAGTTAGCTGAACTAACTACAACCGGGTAATTTCAATGGTTTTGTATGAGTGAAATGTCCATCTAACAATACATGTGTGAAACCTATGATTTTTTTAGTGAATTTCTAAGGTTTTTTAAATGCTAATTCCTAACTATAATGTGGCTGAAACCTATGTTTTTTTCAGTGAATTTCAAAGGTTTTGTAAATGATAATTTTTAAATGTATTAATTATTATATTTCATTTTTTTATACTAATTTCCTACATTTTTTATAATAATTATTTGTAGTTATTTTATTTTTTAAGTTACATTATATATTTTTAGTGTAAAATAATAAAAAACATTTAAAAAATAATTTTTGTATTACTTTTATTTTTTTTTCAATATATTAAAATTAAATTCTATATATTTTCTTTTTCCAATGTATTTTTTTTGGTAATTGTACGGTAGGCGTACTGTGATCGCAACATCCTTTGTACGGGTAATTGTACTATGCACGTACACGCGCATACATTATGAATACGTTTTGACGTTACGCGTCGCATCAGCGCTTCCGCGAGACGTAATGTACATTTGTACTGCGCCCCGTACGCGTACTGCGCGAAAGTTTCTAATTGTTTAAAAAGATATATTTATGTATTTAATGTAAAAATTAAGTGAAGACATTATCTGGGATAATCATGAAAATAGTTTTTTCAACTTTTAATAAGCGTATATTACTTTTAATAGCAATTACGCAAATCACGGCAATACAATGTCGGTACGCACACCGTAAGCGCACCCCGTGCGTACGCAAAGCCATGTGTCTTTAAAAGAAGAGATTTGATTGGTTCATAACACTTCCTATTCCAACTGTTAAAAGACCCAACCCATTTTAATCATTCTTCTTTGACTTTCTCAGGAGAACCATCACTTCTGTGGAGCTCTAGTAATTTTAGAAACCAACTTCAATATGGCTGCACTTGTGGAATCCTCTTCAGAACACTCATCAGAGGAGGAATTTGTTGCAGAGCAGCCTTAGGAAAAAAGGAGCGATTCAAAAGGGGATGATGGACGGAGTGTTTGAGCAAATCAAACACTCACTCCCAGTCAACTGATCTGGGTTTAATCCATCACCATTCTTTAGCTCACTCAGCCACCCCAGTTCAGACTTGGCTATATGCAAATCAGTCTGACCCTGTGCCTCATGGAAACAGTCCAGCCAGAACTGCCAAGCCATGTCTTCCCTGGACCAGAAACAAGCATCCTGGGACCGGTTTCGGATTCATAATCCTCATCAGCCAGGCTATCTTGAATCCAGTGGCCAAGTAAGCAAGGGACTCACGTCTGAGCATACCCTGCCAACTTAGGGCGAACAAAGCGATACAAAAGGGGATGATGGACGGAGCATTTGAGCAAATCAAACAGTCACACCCAGTCAACTGATCTGGCTTTAATCCATCACCATTCTTTAGCTCACTCAGCCACCCCAGTTCAGACATGGCCATGTGCAAATCAGTCTGACCCTGTGCCTCATGGGAACAGTCCAGCCAGAACTGCCAAGCCATGTCTTCCCTGGACCGGAAACAAGCATCCTGGGACCGGTTTTGAATTCATAATCCTCATCAGCCAGGCTATCTTGAATCCAGTGGCCAAGTGAGCAAGGGAGTCATGTCTGAGCATACCCTGCCAACTTAGGGTGAACAAAGCGATACAAAAGGGGAAGATGGGCGGAGCGTTTGAGCAAATCAAACACTCACCCCCAGTCAACTAATCTGGGTTTAATCCATCACCATTCTTTAGCTCACTCAGCCATCCCAGTTCAGACATGGCCATATGCAAATCAGTCTGACCCTGTGCCTTATGGGAACAGTCCAGCCCGAACTGCCAAGCAATGTCTTCCCTGGACAGGAAACAAGCATCCTGGGACAGGTTTCGGATTCATAATCCTCATCAGCCAGGCTATTTTGAATCCAGTGGCCAAGTGAGCAAGGGACTCATGTCTGAGCATACCCTGCCAACTTAGGGAGAACAAAGCAATACACAAGGGTATGATGGATGGAGCGTTTGAGCAAATCAAACACTCACCCCCAGTCAACTGATCTGGGTTTAATCCATCACCATTCTTTAGCTCACTCAGCCACCCCAGTTCAGATATGGCCATATGCAAATCAGACTGACCCTGTGCCTCATGGGAACAGTCCAGCCCGAACTGCCAAGCCATGTCTACCCTGGACCGGAAACAAGCATCCTGGGACCGGTTTCGGATTCATAATCCTCATCAGCCGGGCTATCTTGAATCCAGTGGCCAAGTGAGCAAGGGACTCACATCCAAGCATACCCTGCCAACTTAGGGCGAACAAAGCAATACACAAGGGTATGATGGATGGAGCGTTTGAGCAAATCAAACACTCACCCCCAGTCAACTGATCTGAGTTTAATCCATCACCATTCTTTAGCTCACTCAGCCACCCCAGTTCAGATATGGCCATATGCAAATCAGTCTGACCCTGTGCCTCATGGGAACAGTCCAGCCCGAACTGCCAAGCCATGTCTTCCCTGGACCGGAAACAAGCATCCTGGGACCCTATTCGGAATCATGATCCTCATGAGCCAGGCTATCTTGAATCCAGTGGCCAAGTGAGCAAGGGACTCACATCTGAGCATACCATGTCAACTTAGGGCGAACAAAGCGATACAAAAGGGGATGATTGACGGAGCGTTTGAGCAAATCAAACACTCACCCCCAGTCAACTGATCTGGGTTTAATCCATCACCATTCTTTAGCTCACTCAGCCACCCCAGTTCAGACATGGCCATATGCAAATCAGTCTGACCCTGTGCCTCAAGGGAACAGTCCAGCCCGAACTGCCAAGCCATGTCTTCCCTGGACCAGAAACAAGTATCTTGGGACCGTTTTCTGATTCATAATCCTCATCAGCTAGGCTATCTTGAATCCAGTGGCCAAGTGAGCAAGGGACTCACGTCTGAGCATACCCTGCCAACTTAGGGCGAACAAAGCGATACAAAAGGGGATGATGGACGGAGCGCTTGAGCTAATCAAACACTCACCCCAAGTCAACTGATCTCGGTTTAATCCATCACCATTCTTTAGCTCACTCAGCAAACCCCAGTTCAGGCATGGCCATATGCAATTCAGTCTGACCCTGTGCCTCATGGGAACAGTCCAGCCCGAACTGCCAAGCCATGTCTTCCCTGGACCGGAAACAAGCATCCTGGGACCATTTTCAGATTCATAATCCTCATCAGCCAGGCTATCTTGATTCCAGTGGCCAAGTGAGCAAGGGACTCGCGTCTGAGCATACCCCACCAACTTAGTGCGAACAAAGCAATACAGTTCGGGCTGGACTGTTCCCAGGAGGCACAGGGTCAGACTGATTTGCATATGGCCATGTCTGAACTAGGGTGGCAGAGTCGGCTAAAGAACGGTGATAGATTAAACCCAGATCTGTTGACTGGGTGTGAGTGTTTGATTGGTTCAGATGCTCCGTCCATCACCACCCCCTTTTGTATCAGAAAAATGGGAAACAGGCTGTCATTTGGACATTTTTCACCTTTCCTGATGGACAAAAAAAGGTGAATGCCCCAAAAGTCACGTGTAAAATTTGTGACACTACACTCTCCAGAGGCGACCCCCGCAAACAGTATTCATTTGGAACAGCAAGCATGGTGCGCCATGCAAAAAATCTCCACCCTCGTATTTATGCGAGAGCTTGCTCTGAAAGGCTGCGGGACAACCCTCCACCTGCTGTTCCCAGCACTTCTACTGCACCACCACCACAAGCAAGCAGTCTACACCCGGATATCCAACCAGATTTTGTGGATCTAATAATCCATTGCAAATTTTGCAATGAGATTCTCTGTTATTGGCAGCAGTCAGTTGACTTAATTATCCGGCCGAAATGGGAGCACCGTTGCTCACGTCTTTATTGTTTTTGTTGATTTGTTCTTTTTGGACACTTTTTGGGTTGCAGTTTCTTTTTTTACGTAAAAAAAATATAACTTAAAAAAATTAAAAAAAATTACAAAACCAAAAAGACAAATAAACTGTTCTTTCAGAACTGTCTTCACTGGTCAAAAAAAGAGCTATATTTCTATGATAGTGTGTAAAACCTTGTTTGATTGAATGTGTAGTGCATAAATGAATTAATGAATACATTAGTAGTGTATGGTGAATGTGCAGAACTATAAGGAAGTGCTACAGCAAAAATCTATAAGGTTTTTACTTAGAGTATACTGTAGTACTTCCAAAGCACTTGAATGTAACATATATGCATAAATATGTTACACGTCTATGCTTTGTTTTGCACTGCTCGTGAAACTGCCTGGGTGAATTTGTAAGTGTTAGGGGCAGATTAACAACCCCCTTGTGCCTCTTTTACACCGCTGTTGCATCACTTTTGTGATGCAGCGCTTGTGCAAAAGATGCGCCATGTTGTGCGGTATTTACAATGTGACGCATCTGAGAGGTGCATCACATTCTTTATCGATGTACCAGAAGGAGACATTCCTGCGCTGAGGGTGTGGGGGGAGGTTGCAGTGCAGGAACACCTCCTAAAAGTGGCTGAGTAAAATCTACAAGATTTCAGTTAGTCACTTTTCGGCCCATGCTGCGTCCTAACCCTGCACCTGCTTGAAGCAGGCGTAAGGATTGACACAGTATTGTGAGCATAGGTCTCAAAGAGCATTGCTGGCGCTGTGTTGCTTTTCTGAATGGCTCACTTCAATACTGAAACAGCAGTGGCAGAATGTTTGGAGGAAGTGTAAGGTTACAGACTGGGCAATTGAAGGTTTAAAAGACAAGTTTGCAGGTGCATTGAAGAGAGCATGCATAGTCTATAGGGGTTTGAAGCAGTCCATGCCCTAGGACCAACTTTGGTGCATGACTACTTGGGTACTGGCTGAATTATTACAGTTCTGCAAGGGGAGTGTCTGGCTGAATGTATAACTGCTTCACTTTTAGCACAGTGTATAGATGAGCACATACTGCTGAATGGCTCACTGAAATACTGAAACAGCAGTGGCAGAGTGATTGGAGGCAGTGTAAGGATACAGACTGGGTAATTAAAGGTTTAAAAGACAAGTTTTGAGGTGCATAGAAAAGTACATGCATAGTAATTAGGTGTTTGAAGCAGTACATGTCCTAAGGCCTACTTTACTGCATGAGTACTTGGGTACTGACTGAATAATTACAGTTCTGCAAGGAGAGTGTCTAGCTGAATGTATAACTGCTTCACTTTTAGCACAGTGCATAGATAAGCACATACTGCTGAATGCCTCACTACAATACCGAAACAGCAGTGTCAGAGTGTTTAGTGGAACTGTAAGGATACAGACTGAGCAATTGAAGGTTTAAAAGACAAGTTTGCAGGTGCATAGAAGAGTGCATGCATATTCTATAGGGGTTTGAAGTAGTCCATGCCCAAAGGCCTACTTTGCTGCATGAGTACTTAGGTACGGACTGAATGATTACAGTTCTGTAAGGAGAGTGTCTGGCTGAATGTATAACTGCTTCACTTTTAGCACAGTGTATAGCTAAGCACATAGTGCTGTATGGCTCACTACAATACTGAAACAGCAGTGGCAGAATGTTTGGAGGAAGTGTAAGGATACAGACTGGGCAATTGAAGGTTTAAAAGACAAGTTTGCAGGTGCATAGAAGAGTGCATGCATAGTCTATAGGGGTTTGAAGCAGTCCTTGGCCTAAGGTCTACTTTGCTCCATGACTACTTGGGTACTGACTGAATGATTACAGTTCTGCAAGGAGAGTGTCTGGCTGAATGTATACGTGCTTCACTTTTAGCACAGTGCATAGATAAGCACATACTGCTGAATGCCTCACTACAATACTGAAACAGCAGTGCCAGAATGTTTAGTGGACCTGTAAGGATACAGGCTGGGCAATTAAAGGTTTAAAAGACAAGTTTTCAGGTGCATAGAAGAGTACATGCATAGTAAATAGGGTTTTGAAGCAGTCCATGTCCTAAGGCCTACTTTACTGCATGAGTACTTGGGTACTGACTGAATAATTACACTTCTGCAAGGAGAGTGTCTAGCTGAATGTATAACTGCTTCACTTTTAGCACAGTGCATAAATAAGCACATACTGCTGAATGCCTCACTACAATACTGAGACAGCAGTGTCAGAGTGTTTAGTGGAGCTGTAAGGCTTCAATTGCTAGGCAATTGAAGGTGTAAAAGACAAGTTTACAGATGCAAAGAGTGCATGCATAGTCTAAAAGGGTTTGAAGCAGTCCATGCCCTAAGGCCTACTTTACTGCATGAGTACTTGGTTACTGACTGAATAATTACACTTCTGCAAGGAGAGTGTCTGGCTGAATGTATAACTGCTTCACTTTTAGCAGTGTATAGATAAACACATACTGCTGAATGCCTCACTACAATACTGAAACAGCAGTGGCAGAGTGTTTAATGTAAGTGTAAGGATACAGACTACAGAATTGAAGGTATAAAAGACAAGTATGCAGGTAGATACAAGACTTCATGCATAGTGCATAGGGATTTCAAGCAATCCATTCCCTGAGACCCACTTTGCATATTTTGAATCTATAGAATATTGTAAAGAGTGTGTAAGTGAATCTATAAGTGTTTCACTTTTAGTACAGTGAATGCTTTAGTAGATAGTGCTCAAACCTTTATTACTATTTAACAATACATTTATTCTTCTAACATCTCATCATTTAACATAGCTTCTAATAGGAGTTCATCAGCTATTTCATTGACATCATTTTGCTGGTTAGCAATTTCAGAATTTATATCTTCGAAAAATTCGATATTATCCAATGCTTCCACAAAATCAGCATCAAAGCTTTCATCTTGGAAATCTTAGCTCATATCTGCAGCTCTAATTTCTTGTTCTTCACTCTCGCTGCCTGTGGGAGGTACGTTTAGTTTTTCTATGAGACTGTTGGTAATTTCCAAAGTGTCCTCGGTATTGTTCTGTTCTCTCTACATAATGAATCTGTTGTAGGCCCTTGTACAAAAACATAAGCATTTCATTTTATCAGTTTTCGTAATACATAATACAAAACTAGCATTATCAACTATTTTGGCCTTAAAAAATCTTATATAAATACCATTGTATAATAACATTCCAACATTAGAGTTTTAGTACTTTATAAGGTTATATAAATATAATTACTTATAAGGACATCCTGTTCTTAAGTTTTCTTACATTTTGAAACCAGTCACTCCTTATGACTATAGGAAAAGACTCAGGCTGGTATAGTAAAATGCAGTATAAAAATTTAGAATATGTCTATTCACCTTACCTGTTCCAAACTAGTAAATGGGTTTTAGTAAAATGCAAGGAATACTGTTGGTTGTCCAGAATAACACTGTGTATCTGTGTATTTAGGTACCATTATCACACTAGTTTTTGAATACTTCATGTGTTTTCACACACATCAATTCTTAAAGACCAATCCAGTACTCACCTTTTAACATAATTAGAAAATAGTGATTCCTTATATAAGTCGAAAATACTCACAGCTACATCTTGTGTATGATGAGGACATATTTACATAGAGAAGAAACACTACACACAGTAACTTATCCTGTCCTTCTAAACATAAAAGAGTATTTGAAAATACTCTATGTGACATATTTTATGTAGGACAATTAGATCTCTTTTAATCCTAAAACTCTCTGGTCTCTACTAGTCAAAGATGTCTTTCTATTCAATACCATACTGGTTCACACACATCAATTCTTAAATACCTATCCAGTACTCACCTTTTAACATAATTAGCAAGTAGTGATTCATTATATAAGTCAAAAATACTCACAGCAACAGGTATAGAACACCACTTCAACACAAAGTATTATGTATGATGAGGACATATTTACATAGAGAAGAAAAACTACACACAGTAACTTATCCTGTCCTTCTAAACATAAAAGAGTATTAGAAATCACTTTATGTGACATATTTTATGTAGAACAATTTGATCTCTTTTAATCCCAAAACTTTCTGTTCTCTACTAGTCAAATGTATTTCTATTCAATACCATACTGGTACTTTGCAGAAAGATGTTCTGAAGCCCTGTTCCATTTTAAAGATCTCTATAATGAAAGTCTCTGGCATTCTTTAAATATATGTTTAAAGATAGTAGGTCCTCAGGTACACTCAGTATATATGTTAACTTTCTCAAATGTCTTTAAAAGATACAAACCATATTTGCACAGATATGTTCTCCATCCATCTCTTCTTCCTTCAGCTCTGTAGACGAAACATCCCATTGACCATCTTTTATATTTGCTTATACTTACCTTAAAAATAATAAATAATAAAAAAGTATATATTATAAATTTAGCATCTGTGGAAGACAGTTACAATATATATTTTATAATACAAAAAAATTTGTAAAGCATTTCATTTGCCTTTTTTGCTGTTCTCAGAATATATTAAATTTCACTAGAAACAATGAGTTCAATTGTACTCATCACATAACAGCGGGCAAAAAAAAGACAATCAATGAGATTATCTTAAAAAAAACATTTAACATTCGCAATAACAATGTAAAAAATCGAAATAAAACATATGTTAATGTTTTTTTCTAAGAGCAATTTCTTACGTAAATATGAGACATCTCAAACAATCATAAAATAACAAAACATTATGATAAATTTTCATGCACTGTAAATAATGTTACTTACAAATATATGCTGACAAAATATACAACAAAAAGTCCTTAATGGTTTTAGATACTTTTCCTCATGGCCAAATAGTATGTGTAAAATCCTTAGTTTGGAAGTTGGTCAATAGTAATCCTCAGTGTCCGCCTCCCAGTCTTCTGATCCAAAACCACTGAAATCATTTGCGGCGTCCCCCAGGGTTCATCCCTCAGCCCGACGCTATTTAACATCTACATGGCCACCCTCACACAAGTGGCTGGCCATCACAACCTCAACATCATCTCCAACGCCGGTGACACCCAGCTCATCCTCTCCCTCACGAAGGAGCCACATACCACCAAAAGAAACATCCATGAGGGGTTGCTAACTGCATAAGGATCAGCTCTCTAAACCTGAACTCGGACAAGACAGAGGTCCTCATTCTCAGACCCAACCCCTCAGCCTGGGACGACTCCAGGTGGCTGACTACACTAAGAACTGTACAAACACCTACCGACCATGTACACAACCTAGGATTCATCCTCAACTCTTCCCCCTCCATGTGTAAGTAAGACTACACAGTCTCCTTGTACTGCTACAACACCCTCTGCATGCTATGCAACTTTTATAAGTGGATCCTAACCGAAAGAAGAAGAACAGTGACACAGGCCCTCATCAGCAGAAGACTAAACTTTGGCAACACACTCTACACAGGAATTCCAGCCAAACACCTAAAACGACTACAACAAATCCAAAACACCTCCGCCAGACTGATCATCAATGTAGGCAACAAAAGAGATGACTGGGCTGTTCCTATGGAAAGAAAGAAGGAAAAGGTCACTAGGGTATAAGGGCTAGTGCTCAATGGAGGACCATCCCTGGGTATCCAATTTGTTGGATATAATGGCCTCACCCACGCGAGTGTCATGCTTCATAATCGGCAATGCTCCTAGTTGGGCAGGCGGTGCAATGCCCAACTGGCTCACCTCAAAGAGGGGCTCTTTATCGGAGATCTTTTATCCAAGTGCCTATGGGTGAAGTGGGGGTGAGGGGCCAGGACAGAGTAGATAGTGTGGGTGAGGATAAAATGTGGCACAAGGTACCGGAAAACAATTTTATTCTGGTGGTCCTCTGCCACAAGTAAAATCAAAAATAGCCGGTGCTCATGGGAACTGTGGTTTCCCAGAGTGAACCTGGGCTAAAGTGCAAATGGTGTGGTCAACATGTTTCTCGCTTCTAGTACATTGACTGCGATACTTCAGGACCTAGTAAAAAACTACGATCTACAAAACATGACCTAATGATTAGTATCAGTTCCAATACAGCACATAAGTTGTACTACCTGTATGACACTGCTCTTGCCTAGAAAGGGGAGATAAAGGAGAACATGACCACAGGTAAGTAACAACATGTGACCCTGTTGTGACCGTGAACACACTGTGAAAAAGTGATATACTAGTGAAGATAGTGACTAGTATGTGGTTAAAAACAAGTTAAAAACTGGTAGCAGCAGTATCCATTTGAATATAATCACTGACCCATGGGATCGGTAGTACTGTTACTCACCTAAAAGTTAGAGTTGTGGGTGTCAACAGTACCCGATGGGTCTGACATCAAGGGAGAAGCAATAGAGGTTAGGGCTGAGGAGGGAAGGAAGAGGTGGGATGGTATTAAGGTTAAGCGGCGTTAAGAAAATTAAACCTGTGTCAGGGGGCACTACAGTGCAGCAGAGAGTTTAATCATAACGGATTCGTGAAGTTAGTCGCTGTACCGGTGGTACACTTACTTTCTACTGCTTGTGTCAGGGCCAGTTATGCCTACCCTTCTCACCGGGTCAGGATAGTGGAGAGCTGGTCGTCTACCTCCTCATTAAGTAGCAAACCGGGTGCGGTCCAAACTTCCAAACAGGAAGTAGAACTCCCTGGTAGGTTATGTGGTTTCACTAGTTGGTCGGGCGGCCATGATGGAGTGGAGGGTAGTATATGGAAAGGATGTGGACATAGCCTGAGTTTTATCGCTATATGTATAATGACCATAGTAACAGATATTAGGCCAAACCAATGGATGTAGGCTGAACTTAGCATAGGTCGCTAGGCAGATTAGGGATGCATTTGCAGAGATACCCTGCTGCAACCACATCACCCACCACCTGATACACCTACACTGCCTCCACGTCTTCAAGCTCCTCACCCTCACTCCCAAAAAACCAGCCTACCTTAACTGCAGTAATCCGTAAAGGCCAAATTTTGTTCCTAAAATGTTGCCTTTAAAAATATTAGGTAAGAATTTGGTAACTCTTTAGGCAAACGTCGTTTAGAAAGCAATTGACTATCATTACAATATATCCAACCTTTTGGACATTTTAAATAAACAGTATAATGTACAGATGTTATAGAAGGATCATCATTAAAAATAATTGCTATAGCTACAAAAGTTCTTCCTGATGTTGATGCTTGAGTAGCTACAACAGTTTTAATTAAAGTTTCCAATTTTCTTCCATCAGCTCTACAGCGTTGTAGCATTAAAATTACATACGGTCAATATCTTTGTATAACTAATCTTGATGACATTTGTGATTCACATTGGCTACACTCCTTGTTTTGACTTGCTCCTCTAACTAGATTGTTAAAAGACACTGATTCACAGTCTGGCAAAGTCAAATATATAAATCTTTCACTGTCTATGTTAGTGCTACATGTAAACAAGCAATTATCACAGTCAGGTTGCCATTTATAAGAAAGGCCAAAAAGGCTTTCAATATCTATACCTTCATCTTCCAATACAACAAGCGTATACATTAGAAATTCCTTATAATCTTGCTGAAAATTCTGTGTATATTGAGTAGAACCCAAACACATGTCCAAAACATTTCGAATATCAGAAACACTTTGCATTTTACTTTTATCACTACTACATTTCTCATAAACAGAATGCAACAATTAACAAAATCTTTTTCCCGATTTTCAACAATTTGCTGTTGCAAATTTTCAAGAAAAAAAACAACATTAACAACTACATTAGCATAGCAGTTGACACCAGAAATATTTTCAAACTGATAACCAACAATCTCTTCAACAGTGTCCTTTTTCTTTTTGCTTGCAATCAAAACTACATCTTGTTTTTTTCTTTCTCTACAGCTTCAGTATAGATATTTTCATATCTTCTTTTTCTACCAACCACACACTTTTCAAATACTGGATATTAACCTAAATTGGGTGCATATTCTCTTCTTACAAAATCAATCAAGTACAATACAGATAAAGTTATCACTCGAAACAAAGTGACATATGCCATAACCTCTTTAAACACAGTACTTCCAATATTCACTAAAGCACTATCTACACTTAAACTTCGAGATTTATGAATGATCACTGCATACGCCAAAGAAACAGGAATCTGTTTTCTGAGAACATACAAATCTTTTAAAAGCAAAAACCGAGCTGAACAATGACTAAATTGTTGTACTTTTTCAATTTGATCAAATTTAATTTTCCAAAATTCAATACCATCTCTATTTACGTAATTATTGAAATCCACAACTCTACCCATAGCTCCATTTACTAAACCTTTTTCCAGTTTCAAATTACGTTGTAAAGTTACCCTACAATTTACACATGCATATAAATTCTTTTCTAAACCAGCAGTTTTACTTATCGATTTCTCTAAAGAATCCAATTTCCTCTTCAACTTTTCAGTCAAAATAATAGTGATTCCTTCATGCTCTATTTGATCAATAGCTTCCAATTTTATAATTTTTTAATATTCCAACTTTAAAATGTATTCATTGAATATAGAACATTCACACAGTGTTGGCATTAAGCAGATTACAGATTTGTTTTCTGCAATTGTCATATATATTTTCTCAGTAACAATATTTCATTTTGGAAACAAATTGGAAAGTAATCGTCTATGTAAAGCTACTTTGCCATGTTCAGTCACTTTTCCAATTCTTATATCTTGAAGAATAGTTCCATAATCAGCATCATTTGCCTATCTCATATTTGTACTAAGTTCCTTATACTCAGAATATGACCAAATGTTAACATTTCCAATGCTTCCCAAAGACTTTCTGGTATCTTCATGCGCCTGTGTTTTTAACACTAGTAGTCCTTTTTACAGGAGTAAGTTGTAGTAGATCTCCAAAAACTATGACGTGTTTTCCTCCAAGTAATACGTCATACTCTCTTTTAAGAATTTGCTGCATTCTTAAATGAACAAAGGCAAGCATTAAGTTTGATACAATGCTTACCTCATCAAAAATGAGAAGTTTCATTTTCTTCAAGACTCTTGAAACTTCACAACAAACTTCTCCGGATAGCTTGTGGTATTCCAATTTGTTTTCATGCTCTACTGGTAGCATTAATAAACAATGTAAAGTAATTTCTTTAATATACAACACAAGACAAATGCGACTCAGGTGTTTTCTGTTGATAAGTTGAAATTACTTAAATTAAAAAATGTTTTCCTGTTCCAGCTTGTCCACTCACGTGCATTCGGATAGGTTGAAATGATGAGCAAGAGCACTCTTTCTTTTCATGAAGTAATCCATGGTCAATCTGTTCTCCCACTTGGTCATATATTTGTTTCTGCTCAATATTTAGTTGTTCTTCCAAGTTTCCTAAGTTTGTTACATCTTCTTGAGCTTGATACATTGCTATTTCCACCTCATCCATGGCAGTTGCTGCTTCATTTTGAACATTTGGTTCTCCTAGTGGATCCTGACTCAACGGAGCAGAGGTTTGACTGTCTTGAGAACTGTCTCTAGCAATCTCAGCTGCAATTGCAGCTTCTTACTCAATTTCGTTGTTCAACATTTTCACATAATTAGCAAAAACAGGGCATTGTATAGTATCTGTAGTTGCTTTGAACAAATCTTCACAGCTCTCAAAATCTCAGAATAATTTCAATTCTGAACGCCACGGCTTGAAGAGTTGCAAAAGAGCTAAATAGTCAAATTCCCTTTTGTCAGGAGTTTCACAACTCAGTTTATGGCGATTAATCAACTGTCCTTTTCTTTGTTTCACCAAACATCCTTCAGAACCAATCACAGCGTATATACAATTATTGATGTGTTCTGTAATATTCCGTTTAAAAATATAGTTTTGCAGCACTTCATAGAATGCTCTCAAGATGATGACTTCTATTTGGATAATAGGTATCCAACATATCTGTACTTTCTGCCTCTTTTTCAGCTAAATATTCAATTTCTTGTACAGATTTAAGTACTCGATTTCGTGTTGCAGCAAGACCTAGACTCACCCAAATGAGCTTTCTAGATTTAGAGAATAGACTTGCAGATGCTAAGCAATCCGAGCATTCATACGCTCCAATTTCTCGATGCGATAACATCTTCAAACTGTAACTATATAATTTCTTACTTAGACTCTTCTCGTGAGAAATCATTTCCCACATTTCTTTCAATTCCTTCTTTTCTGATTTTGTTATGCATTCCACATGGACAAAATTACTGGGTTGTACTCATTTATGTAATTTGACTCATCATTTCTTCTTAAGTTGTAGGTATTTTTTGGAGACTTTCTTTTGATAGTATGTCGCAAAGATGGCATAAAACTGTTCACCCTTACTTTAGATGTTACAAGATGTGGTAATCCAAAACAACATTTGGTGTAGAATTTGTCCTTAGATTTGTACTTTTGACGACAGTATTTCACACAACAATGGTTTTGGAATCGTAAAACTTGTTGTCTTAAGTCCTTTTGTTCTGTGCTTTTGGGTATAGCGCATATAGCATATTGTTCAATAAAGACAACACAGTATCATCCGAATCTGTTCCAAATTTGGGGGCATCTTTGATCCATATTAGCATTTGAATGTAAGGAACAGCTCTCGCTTGATACTCCTTTCTCCAAAAGAAATCCAGAACCTCTCCAAGAGGAGGATTTTTTTATTGGTGATGAAAGACATCATAGTTTCAAATCTATGATTGAAATACCTGCCTACATTAACTGTATCCAAAGAGCACAATTCTCCAGGTGTCTTGTATTCAATATTTACTATATTTAGATTTGCCTCTCAATGAAATTGAAGTAAATCATCCCAAGCATATTCAGCACAGCTTAGAGTACGGAACCATGTAGGAGTTCCTAAGTTCCTTAGCATACATTAAGTTCTCCATGACGAAGGTACCAATACTCATTAGTAACACACTGACATGCCATGAGATGAATCAGCTGAGATTCTAAAACATTATCTTTCTGCTGTACTTTATCCATAAATTCCTTTGGCGAAACATTGTGCAGATGTTCACCTGTTTTCAATATATGGTTGACTGCATAAGAAAGTCCAGACAAATGACTCTCAAACAAAAGAGGAAACAAATACGGAATACATTGTCGAAATCTTGGATCTTTTGCATACAATCTTGATGTCGGTATTCAGATCCAGGAATCTCCACAGGTCGGTTATCATATCGTCCTCCTTTTCCCGGTTGGAAACAACTGAGGGAAACAACGAGCTTCCAAGCTTTCTTCCCATACACTAATGGGACTTCTCTTTGTTTTTTTCATTTAGAATTACTCTATAGTATTCCCCATCACTTCTTTGGAATGAAGTGGATGAACACTGTAATGTTTGTAGGTTTCTTCAGTTCTGGACACATCCACTTTTTCAATTTTTCCAGATGACGAGTCACTATCTTCTTTTACAGTTATTTCTTCTTCTCCCACATATACATTTTTATAGTATTGAATATTTTCAACCAGATACAACGTTGCCTTTTTCACTTTCCTAACATCCACTAATTCTTGCCAGATTTTCTTACGCTTTGTAGGAATGCCATTAACAAGAATGACTAAAGGTTTATCTTCTACATTTTCCACACCAATTGTTTCAATATTTTTCTTTAATTCTCGAGGCAAATATACAACTCTTCCCTTTAACTCTGTATGTAAATCTGAAGGAGGCAATTTCCCTATCTTAGGCTCCATATGAACAATAGCCTGAAATGGATGCACACATTGAACAAGAATAGACTCATAGGTATTTAAATCCTTCAGTTCAGAAGGAATATTTACCAACTCAAGATTACTATGCACAGCTAAATCAGGCATTTTGTTCTCGTCTAATTTGTTATAACAATATTTACAAATACGCTGATCAGAACCCAAATCAAAACAATTCTCTACCAACAAATAAGTTGCAAATTCCTTCCACTCATTAATATTTTCCTTTTCACTTGTTAAATACAGAACAACAGTACTGGTCTGATTTTTATAATGAGTTCGTCGACAACAAATACAATAATAATTTAGCCTTTCGCCTGAAATCACGTAGTGTCTTGCTCAACATTTTCTGAACTACAATGTTGTACATTCTCTTCCACATTTCCTTCTATTAATGTATCAGTTTCTGCACTATCTCCCTCAGGACCAAAGTACCTAACCTCAATTTCTTCACAAACGTTCATTACATCTGATACAGATCCATGCAAAAGAGCACTGTTCAACTTTTTTAACAGTAGTGCTGGACTTTTTGCATAATAAAATGTTCTGACTAATTTCCTCATTTGAGTATGATGTATTGTTAACATCCTACAATGGTGAAAAACACTTCAACATACTTTTTTAGAAAGACAAGCAAGAGAATGACCTTGCAAACCAGTATTTTCTCTCACTCTCCAAGGGCCTAGTACTTGCAACATCTTAATCTTTTGTTTAACACTTTTCTTAGTATAGTTATGTAAGAAATTGCGTAAAAAAGCAATAGATTCCTGCCTTACACTACAAATACAACTGCAATTCCAAGTGTACACTGGAGCTTTAGGACGTCTCCCTAAAACTTCATCAGCTAACACCTCTTCTGCATTTCTAGGAATAATTTTCTCTTTCTCAATAGGACAACCATTTCTAACCTCATAAGCACGACCACTAATGTCAACTGCATTCAACAAATCATTACTCTGAAAATAACTCTCTTCATTAAAAAAAGGCTCAGAACTTGAACTATGTTTCCAGTCACCCAAAAAAACATCAGAAAAATTACTTCTGTTAATTACTCTTCTCCACTTACTTTTGTCCTTCATTAAATGGATTGGCTTATCTAGGGATCGAATTCTATTGATTACTAAAATAAACAACTTCTTTTTCAATTCAAAAGGCTTCTCAACTATATTTTCTATACATTTCTTCATTTCCTTCATCAAATTTAAAACATCTCTATTATAAAACATTCTTTTTCTAATGTCCTGAAATTGATTCTTCCTCCTTTTACTATACAGTGTTTGTTTAGAAGATGATTTGCCATCGTTTTTATTTTTTCTCTTGTTTTTCTTTTTTGTTGCAGATACACTGTTTATATTTTTCACACTGTCCACACTACTCCTAGTGTTTGATAACTTCTTCAAAAAAACCTTTGTTGTCTTACCAGGAGTTGTTTTCTTTTTGTTCACACATTGTTGTTCAGGTAAATCTTGTGGATGACTTCACTTTAACCACATTGCTGCTTGAGAGTTTCCCCTGCTGTGCTGGACAGCAATGAAAACGGGTGTGGTCATGACGAGCTCAGCTCGTCATGAGCACAGGAGCACTGTGCTGCATGACGAGCTGAGCTTGTAATGAGCATGGAAGGGGTTAAATAATAAGCTTTTTAATGTTGTTTCCTCTTTTCACTTTTTGAAGGCATGATGAATTTATTTTAGTGTTGATGAATAGAATCTGTTATAAAAATATATATAACATTATAAAAATGAATATATGAAATATACTATTCTATTACTAAATAAATACAATGTAAAATGACTAAGTATAAAAAACACTTGTGTAACGGATAAGAGAAGTGCATACATACTGCATAAAACTTTCAAGAACTACATCTGGAAGAATAGTACCTTAATGAATTTATCAGTAGTTAAACATTTCAGCAGTGAATGGATTAGTACATGCTACTAAATGCATCACTAGAACAGTACAAGGGGAAACACATACTATAACAGCGGAACTGAAGGTATAAAAGACAAGTTTGCAGGTGCATAGTAGTCTGCATGCATAGTGTATAGGGGTTTGAAGCAGTCCAAAGCCTAAGGCCTACTTCAATGCATCAGTACTTGGATACTGACTAAATAATTACAGTTCTGTAAGGAGATTGCCTGACTGAATGTATAAGTGCTTCAGTGTTAGTGCAGTAAATGGATTATCACAGACTGCAGGAACAGTCACAGAGTGTTTGGTGGAAGTATAAGCATACAGAGTGGAGAATCGAATATATAAAGCACAAGTGTACAGGTTGATAGAAGAATACATATATACTGGATAGGGGTTTGAAACAGTCCATGGCCTAAGGCCTACTGCACTGCATCAGTACTTGGGTACTGACTAAATGATTACAAATCTGTAAAAAGAGTGCCTGACTGAATTTATCAATCAATCAAACACTGAATTTGTATAGCGCGCTACTCACCCCGAAGGGTCTCAAAGCGCTGGGGGGAGGGGTCCGTTACTGCTCGAAAAGCCAGGTCTTGAGTTTCTTCCTGAAGGAGAGGTGGTCCTGGGTCCTTGAGTGCTTCAGTATTAGTGCAGTAAATGGATTATCACAGACTGCAGGAACAGTCACACAGTGTTTGGTGGAAGTATAACAATACAGAATGGAGAATTAAATATGTGAAACACAAGTGTGCAGGTGGATAGAAGAATGCATATGTACTGGATAGGGTTTAGAGCAGTTCATCTCCTAAGACCTGAGTATTACTACAGTGAATGGATTATCACAGACTGCTAAATGGGTCACTACAGTACTGCAAGAACAGTCACAGAGTGTTTGGTGGAAGGATAAAAATACAGAATGGAGAATTGAAGATGTGAAACACAGGTGTGCAGGTGGATAGAAGAATACATTTATACTGGATAGGGCTTTGAAGCAGTTCATGTCCTAAAGCCTACTTCACTGCATCAGTACTGACTAAATGATTACAGTTCTGACTGAATTAATAAGTGCTTGAGTGTTAGTGCACTGAAAAGGTTATCACAGACTGCTAAATGGGTCACTACAATAGTGCAAGAACAGTCACAGAGTGTTTGATGGAAGTATAAGGATACAGAATGGAGAATTGAAGATGTGAAACACAAGAGTGCACATGGATAGAAGAATGCATATATTCTGGATAAGGGATTGAAGCAGGTCATCTGCTAAGGCCTACTTCACTGCATCAATACTTAAGTACTGACTAAATGATTACACTTCTGTAAGAAGAGTGCCTGATTGAATTTATAAGTGCTTCAGTGTATGAGGGCAGACGAGGAGTATGCGGAAAGAGGGGAGAATATGAAGAGAGGGGGAGGAGAATGAGTAAAGAGAGGGAAGTATAAGGAGACACAGTTTTGTATAAGGAGAGAGGGATGTGTATGACGAAAGAGGGTGGAGTATGAGGAGGGAGGGGGAGTATGAGGAGAGGACAGAGTATGAGGAGAGGGGGATGAATGAGGAGAGAGGGTGGAGTAAGAGGAGAGAGGGGGAAGTATGAGGACAGGGGTGAGTATGTGGAGAGAGAGGGGAGAATGAGGAGACATGCGGAATATCAGGAGAGAAGGGGAGTATAAGGAGAGAGAAGAAGAGTGTGAGGAGAGAGAGAGGAGTTGAGGAAAGAGGGGTGAGCATGAAGAAAAAGGGGGAGTATAAGGAAAAAGGAGCGTGTATGAGGAGAGATAAGGGAGAATGAGGAAAGGGTGGGAGAATGAGGAGAAAAGAGAAATATAAGGAGAGAGGCGGTGTATGAGGAGAGAGGGGTAGTATGAGGAGAGGAGGAAATATAAGGAGAGGGGGGAGCAGGAGGAGAAAGGGGGAGTACGAGAGAGGAGGGATAATGAGGAGAGAGGAAAGAATGAGGAGAGGGGGTAGTATGTGGGGAGAAGGGGAGTATAAGGAAAGAGGGGGGTAAGAGGAGAGGGGGAGTATGAGGGGAGAGGGGGAGTATGAGGAGAGGAGGGAGTATGAGGAGAGAGGGGGGATTATGAGGACAGAGGGAGGAGTATGAAGAGAAGGGGTAGTATGAGGAGTGAGGGGGGTATATGTGGAGAGAGGGGCAAGTATGAGGAGAGAGGAGGAGTATAAGGAGAGAGAGGGAGAATGTGGAGAGCGGGGGAGTATAAGGAGAGTAGGGGTGTATGAGGAGAGAGGGGATTGTATGAGGAGAGAGGAGGAAGTATGAGGGGAGTGGCAGGACTATGAGGAGATGAGGAGAGTATGAGGAGAGATGGGGATATGAGGAGAGAGGGGGGAGTATGAGGAGAGGGCGGAGTATGAGGAGAGGAAGACGTATGAGAAGAGAGGTAGGACTAAGAGGAAAGAAGAGGGAGTATGAGGACAGGGAGAGTATGAGGAGAGAGGGGGAGAATGAGGAGAGAGGAGGAATATGAGGAAAAAGGGGAGTATAATGACAGAGAGGGGGAGTATGAGGAGAGGGGAGATATGAGGAGAAGGGAGAGTATGAGGAGAGAGGGAAGAGTAAGATGAGAGAGGGGGAAGTATGTAAAGAGGAGGGAGTATGAGGAGAGATAGGGGAGTATCAGAAGAGAGGAAAGAGTATAAGAAGAGAAAGGGGGAGTGTGAGGAGACAGGGGGTAGTATGAGGAGAGAGAGGAGGCGTATGAAGAGAGAGGGGGGAGTATGTGGAAAGAGGCGGTGAGTATGAGGAGAAACAAGGAGTTTAAGGAGAGAGGGGTGTGTATAAGGAGAGAGGGGAGAGTATGAGAAGAGAGGGGGGAGAATGTGGAGAAAAGGGGAGTATAAGGAGAGAGAGGGTGTATGAGGAGTGAGGGGGTACTATGAGGAGAGAGGGAGGAGTATGAGTAGATGGGGGAGTATGAGGAGTGAAGGGGGTATCAGAAGAGAGGGCAAAATATGAGGAAAGGGGGAAATATGAGGAGAGGGGGGAGTATGAGGAGACCGGGAGTATGAGGGGAGAGGGTGAGTATGAGGAGAGGGGAGAGTATAAGAAGAAAGGGGGAATATGAGGAGAAAGGAAGGAATATCAGGAGAGAAGGGCGTATGAGGAGAGAGGGGGAGTATGAGGAGAATGGGAAATATGAGGAGAGGGGGGAGCATAAGGAGACAGTGGAGTATGAGGGGAGAGGGGGAGTATGAGGAGAGTGGGGAGTATGAGGAGAGTGGGAGGAGTATGAGGAGAGAGGTGGGAGTTGTTATTGTTATTGGGGTTTTATAAATCGCATGACTCACCCGAGGCCATCTCCGCGCTGCCTAGAGAGATTACTGAAAACGTCAAAGAACCAGAATAAAAAGCGTCAGAGTAAGAAGGCTTTCAGGTGTTTCCTGAAAGTCAGATATGATGGTGACTTACGCAGGGCTTCTGTAAGGGAGTTCCAGTATTTGGGGCCAACATAAGAGAAGGCTTTACCTCCCAGGTGGGTCCGTTGAATAAGTGGAATCGATAAAAGAGCCTTTCCATTAGATCTTAAATTACAGCAAGATGTCAATTTGAGGAGTTTATTTTGTAGATATTTAGGGCCTGTTTCCCTTATTGCCTTATATATTATGCAGCAAGTCTTGAAAAAGGATCTCTTTTTAACTGGAAGCCAGTGTAATTCCCTCAATAGCGGAAGAGATGGTGTTTCAGGGGGACGATTTAAGAACATCCGGGCCGCTGTATTTTGGATAACTTGAAGCTTTGCTAGCTGCGCCTATCCCACTTCCACCAGCAATGCATTTCCATAGTCTATCCGGCTGATTACCAAGGCCTGGACCACCGTTCAGGTGTTTCCGTAACAGCCAGAGGCTATCATAGCAGGAGCTCATTATGTTGCTGACGTTGTTCTTCATAGACAAATTCTGATCCAATTGTATTCCTAAGCTTTTTACTGAGTCCGAAGGGACGGGGCAGTGCCCAACTCGGCCGGCCACCAGTCCTCCTGTTTCAGATCCTGACTTTTTCCCAGGAACATTAGCTCTGAGTATGAGGAGAAAAGGGAGAGTATAAGGAGAGAGAGGAGGGGTGTGAGTAGAGAGGGTGAGTATAAGGAGAGAGGAGGGAGTATAAGAATAGAGATGGGGAGTGTGTATAAGGAAAGAGGGGTGTGTATAAGGAGAGAGGGGAGAGTATGAGAAGAAAGGAGGGAGAATGTGGAGAAAAGGGGAGAATAAGGAGAGAGGGGTTGTATGAGGACAGAGTGTGGAGTATGAGGAGAGAGGGAGGAGTATGAGCAGATGGGGCGTATGAGGAAAGAAGGGGGTATGAGGAGAGAGGGGGGAGTATGGGGAGAGGAGGAAATGTAAGGAGAGGGGGTTTGAAGAGACGGGGAGTATGAGGGGAGAGGGTGAGTCTGAGGAGAGGAGAGAGTATAAGGAGAGAGGGGGAAGTATGAGGAGAGAGGTGGGAGTATAAGGAAAGAAGAGAGAGTATGAGGAGAGAGAGGGGGAGTATGAGGAGAGAGGGGAAGTATAAAGAGAGAGGGGTGTGTATGAGGAGAGGGGGAATATGAGGAAAGAAGGGGGAGAATATGGAAAAAGGGGCGAGTATAATTCCTAAATGTACACAGACGCACAGTGTGATTCTAGACAAGAAATATAAGACCAAGCATTTTACCAAAACACATTGACTACTCTAAAACGGTTAAGTGACTGCACACATTCCATGTATATAACTACTACATTTCAGTGGACAACCCTGACTCATTTTGGAAATACATATGCAATTTGCTGCATTCTTTTTGCCAACATTACATCAAAAAAGTGACACAATAGAACAACAAAGAGGTGCAAGGGGCTTGCAAATCTGCCCCAGGGTGCATGCAGCAGTGTATGAATTGTTAAGGGAGAGATATGAGGAGAGAGGAAGGAATAAGAGGAGAGAGGAGGAAAGTTGAAGAAAAGGGGGAGTATGAGGAGAGGGGGAGAATAAGGAGAGAGGAGGAATATGAGGAGAGAAGGGGGAGTATGAAGACAGGGGGGAATGAGGAGAAGGGGGAGTATGAGGAGAGAGGGAGCAGTAAGAGGAGAGAGGGGAGAGAATGACGACAGGGAAGAGTATATGGACAGAGAGGGGAGAATGAAGACAGAGGATGAATATAACGAGAGAGGAGGGAGTATGAGGAAAGAGAGGGGGAGTATGAGGACAGTGGGAATATGGAAGAAGGGGGAGTATGAGGAGAGAGGAAGGAGTAAGAGGAGAGAGGGGGAGTATGAGGACAGTGGGGAGTATGAGGACAGGGAGAGTATGAGGAGAGAGAGGTGAAAATGAGGAAAGAGGGGGAATATCTGGAGAGAGGGTGAGTATAAGGAGAGAGGGAGAGTGTGAGGAGAGAGGGGGAGTATGAGGAGAGAGAGTAGTATGAGGAGAGAAGGGGGAGTATGTCGAAAGAGGGGCGAGTATGAGGAGAAAGGGGGAGTATAAGGATAGAGGAGTGTGTATGAGGAGAGAGGAGGGAATATGGAGAGAGAGCGGGGAGAATGTGGAGAAAATAGGAATATAAGGAGAGAAGGGGTGTAAAAAGGAGAGAGGGGGTAGTATGCAGAGACAGTAAGAAGTATGAGGAGAGGGAGGAATATGAGGAGAAGGGTGAGTATGAGGAGAGGAGGGAATATGAGGAGAGAGGCGGAGTGTGAGGAGAGAGGGGAAATATAAGGAGAGAGGGGAGTGTATGAGGAGAGAGGGGGAGTATGAGGAGAGAGGGGGCGAATCTGGAAAAAGCGGCAGGTATAATACCTAAATGTAGTGTGATTCTAGACAAAAAATATGAGACCATGCATTTTACCAAAACATTTTTACTACTCTAAAACAGTTAAGTGAGTGCACACATTCCATGTATATAACTACTACATTTCAGTGGACAACCCTGACTCATTTTGCAAATACATATGCAATTTGCTGCATTATTTGTGCCAACATTACATAAAAAATTAGACACAATAGAACAACAAAGAGGCGCAAAGGGCTTGTAAATTTGCACCAGAATGTATGCAGCAGTGTATGTATACTAACTGGGAAATTGTTACGGGGGCAGTATGATGAGGATGGGAGGAGTGAGAGGACAGAGGAGGCAGTATGAGAAGAAGGGGGAGTATGAAGAAAAAGGGGGAGTATGATGACAGATAGAGGGAGTATGAGGAGATGGGGATTTGAGGAGAAGGGAGAGTATGAGAAGAGAGGGAAGAGTAAGGTGAGATGGGGAAGTATGAAAAGAGGAGGGAATATTAGGGGAGATAGGGGAGTATCAGTAGAGAGGAAGGAGTATAAGAAGAGAAAGGGGGAGTGTGAGGAGAGAGGGGGTAGTATGAGGAGAGGGAGGAGGAGTATGAAGAGAGAGGGGGAGTATGTGGAAAGAGGGGCGAGTATGAGGAAAAACGAGGAGTATAAGGAGAGAGGGGTGTGTATAAGGAGAGAGGGGAGAGTATGAGAAGAGAGGGGGGAGAATGTAGAGAAAAGGGGAGTATAAGGAGAGAGGGGGTGTATGAGGAGAGAGGGCTTACTATGAGGAGAGAGGGAGGAGTATGAGGAGATGGAGGAGTATGAAGAGTGAAGGGGGTATAAGGAGAGGAGGAAAATTTGAGGAAAGGGATAAATATGAGGAGAGGGGGGAGTATGAGGAGACGGGAAGTATGAGGGGAGAGGGTAAGTATGAGGAGAGGGGAGAGTATAGGAAGAGAGGGGAAATATGAGGAGAAAGGTAGGAGTATGAGGAGAGAAGGGCATATGAAGAGAGAGGGGGAGTATGAGGAGAAGGGGAAATATGAGGAGAGGGGGGAGTATAAGGAGACAATGGTGTATGAGGGGAGAGGGGGGATTATGAGGAGAGAGGTGGGAGTATGAGGAGAAAAGGGAGAGCATAAGGAGAGAGAGGAGGAGTTCGAGGAGAGAGGGGGAGTATAAGGAGAGAGGAGGGAGTATAAGAAGAGAGATGGGGAGTGTGAGGAGAAGAGGAGGAGTATGAAGAGAGAGTGGGAAATTTGTGGAAAGAAGGGCGAGTATGAGGAGAAAAGAAGTGTATAAGGAAAGAGGGGTGTGTATAAGGATAGAGGGGAGAGTATTAGAAGAGAGGATGGAGAATGTGGAGAAAAGGGGAGCATAAGGAGAGAGGGGTTGTATGCGGACAGAGGGTAGAGTATGAGGAGAGAGGGAGGAGTATGAGCAGATGAGGGAGAATGAGGAAAGAAGGGGATATGAGGAGAGAGGGGGGAGTATGAGGAGAGGAGGAAATATAAGGAGAGGGGGGTATAAAGAGACGGGGAGTACAAGGGGAGGGGTGAGTATGAGGAGAGGGGAGAGTGTAAGAAGAGAGGGGGAAGTATGAGGAGAGAGGGAGAGTATGAGGAGAGAGAGGAAGTATAAGGAGAGAGGGGTGTATATGAGGAGAGAGGGGGAGTATGAGAAAAGAGGGGGAGAATATGGAAAAAGGGGCGAGTATAATTCCTAAATGTACACAGACGCACAGTGTGATTCTAGACAAGAAATATAAGACCATGCATTTTACCAAAACACATTTACTATTCTAAATCGGTTAAGTGACTGCACACATTCCATGTATATAACTACTACATTTCAGTGGACAACCCTGACTAATTTGGCAAATACATATGCAATTTGCTGCATTACTTTTGCCAACATTAAATCAAAAAAGTGACCCTATAGTACAACAAAGAGGCGCAAGGGGCTTGCAAATCTGCCCCAGGGTGTATGCAGCAGTGTATGAATTGTTAAGGGGGAGATATAGGGAGAGAAGATGGAATAAGCGGAGAGAGGAAGGAGTTTGAAGAGAAGGGGAGTATGAGGAGAGAGGGGAAGAATAAGGAGAGAGTAGGAATATGAGGAGAGAAGGGGAGTATGAAGACAGGGAGGAAATTAGGAGAAGGGGGAGTATGAGGAGAGAGGGAGCAGTAAGAGGAGAGAAGGGAGTATGAGGACAGGGGGAGTATGAGGACAGGGGGGAAATATCAGGAGAGAGGGTGAGTATAAGGCGAGAGAGGGAGAGTGTGAGGAGAGACGGGGGAGTATGAGGAGAGAGGGGAGTATGAGGAGAGAAGGGGAGTATGTGAAAAGAGGGGCAAGAATATCAGGAGAGAGGGTGAGTATAAGGCGAGAGAGGGAGAGTGTGAGGAGAAAGGGGGAGTATAAGGAGAGAGGAGTGTGTATGAGGAGAGAGGAGGGAATATGGAGAAAGCGGGGGAAGAATGTGGAGAAAAGAGGAATATAAGGAGAGAAGGGGTGTATAAGGAGAGAGGGGGTAGTATGAAGAGACAGTAAGAATTATGAGGAGAGGGGTGAATATGAGGAGAAGGAGAAGTATGAGGAGAGGGGGGAATATGAGGAGAAGGGGGAGTATGAGGAGTGAGGGAGGAGTAAGAGGAGAGAGGGGGAGCATCAGGACGGGGGGCATCAGGACAAGGGGGAGCAGAGGAGAGAGAGGTGGGAATGAGGAAAGAAGGGGAATATTAGTAGAGAGGGGGAGTATAAGGAGAGAGAGGGAGAGTGTCATGAGAGAGTGGGAGTATGTGGAAAGAGGGGTGATTATGAGGAGAAATGGGGAGTATAAGGAGAGAGGAGTGTGTATGAGGAGAGAGGAGGGAGTATGAGGAGAGAGGGTGAAGAATGTGGAGAAAAGAGGAATATAAGGAGAGAGTGGGTGTATAAGGAGAGAGAGGGTAGTATGAGGAGACGGTAAGAAATATAAGGAGAGAGGGTAATATGAAGATGGGTGGGAGTATGAGGAAAAGAGGGAATATGAAGAGAGGGGGGAGTATGAGGGGAGATGGGGAGTATGAGGAGAGGAGGGAATATGAGGAGAGGGGGCGTGTAAGGAGAGGGGGCAGTATGAGGGAAGAGGAGGAGTATGAGGAGAGGAGTGAGTATTAGGAGAGAGAGGGGATTATGAGGAGAGAGGGAGGAGTATGAAGAGAAGGGGGAAGTATGAGAAGTAAGGGGGATATGAGGAGAGAGGGAGGAGTAAGAGGAAAGAGGAGGGAGTATGAGGACAGGGGGTAGCATGAGGAGAGAGGGGGGAATATCAGGAGAGAGGGGGGAGTATAAGAACAGAGAGGGGGAGTATGAGGAGAGAGGGAATATGAGGAGAAAGGGAGTATGAAGAAAGAGGGAAGAGTAAGAGGAGAGAGGGGGAAATATAAGGAGAGGGGGAGTATGAGGAAAGAGAGGGGAATATCAGGTGAGAGGAGGGAGTATAAGGAGAAAGAGGGGGAATGTGAGGAGAGAGGGGAAGTATGAGGAGAGAGAGGAGTAGTATGAGGAGAGAGGAGGGAATATGGAAAAGGAGGGGCACGTATGAGGAGAAAAGAGGAGTATAAGGAGAGAGGGGTGTGTATGAGGAGAGAAGGGAGAGTATGAGAAGAGATGGGGAGAATGTGCAGAAAAAGGGAGTATAAGAAGAGAGGGGGAATATTAGGAGAGAGGGGGTACTATGAGGAGAGAGTAAGGAGTATGAGGAGATGGAGGAGTATGAGGAGTGAAGGGGGTATGAGGAGAGAGGAGGGATTGTGAGGAGAGAAGGGAGAGTATGAGGTGAGAGAGGGGGAGTGTGAAGAGAGAAGGGGCTGTATGTGAAAAGAGGGGCGAGTATGAGGAGAAAGGGGGAGTATAAGGAGAGAGGAGTGTATATGAGGAGAGAGGAGGGAATATGGAGAGAGAGGGGGAAGAATGTGGAGAAAAGGAATATAAGGAGAGAAGGGGTGTATAAGGAGAGAGGGGGTATATGAAGAGACAGTAAGAAGTATGAGGAGAGGGGGAAATATGAGGAGAAGGGGAAGTATGAGGAGAGGGGGGAATATGAGGAGACGGGGGAGTATGAGGAGTGAGGGGGAAGTATAAGAACAGAGAGGGGAGTATGAGGAGAGAGGAATATGAGGAGAAAGGGAGTATGAGGAAAGAGGGAAGAGTAAGAGGAGAGAGGGGGAAATATAAGGAGAGGGGGGAGTATGAGGAGAGAGAGGGGAATATCAGGTGAGAGGAGGGAGTATAAGGAGAGAGAGGGGGAATGTGAGGAGAGAGGGGGAGTATGAGGAGAGAGAGGAGGAGTATGAGGAGAGAGGAGGGAATATGGAAAAGGAGGGGTCATCTATGAGGAAAAAAGAGGAGTATAAGGAGAGAGGGGTGTGTATGAGGAGAGAAGGGAGAGTATGAGAAGAGAGGGGGAGAATGTGCAAAAAAAGGGACTATAAGAAGAGAGGGGGAATATTAGGAGAGAGGGGGTACTATGAGGAGAGAGGGAGGAGTATGAGGAGATGGAGGAGTATGAGGAGTGAAGGGGTTCTGAGGAGAGAGGTGGGAGTATGAGGAGGTAAGGGAGAGTATGAGGAGAGAGAGGGGAAGTGTGAGGAGAGAGGGGAAATATAAGGAGAGAGGGGTGTGTATGAGGACAGAGGGGGAGAATGAGGAGAGAGGGGGGAGAATATGGAAAAGGGGTGGGTATAAATCCTAAATGTACACAGACGCACAGTGCGAGTCTAGACCAAAAGTATGAGACCATGCATTTTACCAAAACATATTTACTACTCTAAAACGGTTAAGTGACTGCACACATTCCATGTATATAACTAATACATTTCAGTGGACAACCCTGACTCATTTTGCATCTACATATTCAATTTGCTGCATTATTTTTGCCAACATTACATCAAAAAAAGTGACACAATAGAACGACAAAGAGGCGCAAAGGGCCTGAAAATTTGCACCATAATGTATGCAGCAGTATATGTATACTAACTGGGAAATTGTTAAGGGGGCAGTATGAGGAGAAAGGGAGGAGGAAGAGGACAGAGGAGGCAGTAAGAGAAGAAGGGGGAGTATGAGGAGAGAGGGGGAGTATGAGGAGAGAGGGGGGAGAATGAGGAGAGAGGAGGAATATGAGGAGAGACAGGGGAGTATGAACACAGAGAGGGGGAGTATGAAGACAGAGGAATATGAGGAGAAGGGGGACTATAAGGAGAGAGGTAGGAGTAAGAGGAGAGAGGGGAGAGTATGACGACAGGGGGAGTATAAGGAGAGAGAGGGGAGAATGAGGAGAGAGGAGGAAAATGAGAAGAGAGGAGGGAGTATGAGGACAGAGAGGGGAGTATAAGTACAGGTGGGTATATGAGGAGAAAGGGGAGTATGAGGAGAGAGAGAGGAGTAAGAGGAGAGAGGGGGAGTATGAGGACACAGGAGAGTATCAGGACAGGGTGAGTATGAAGAGAGAGAGGTGAGAATGAGGAAAGAGGGAGAATATCAGGAGAGAGGGGGAGTATAACGAGAGAGAGGAAGAGTGTGAGGAGAGAGGGAGAGTATGAGGAGAGAGGGGCAAGTATGAGGAGAAAGTGGGAGTATAAGGAGAGAGGGGTGTGTTTGAGGAGAGAGGAGGGAGTATGAGGAGAGAGGGGTAAGAATGTTGAGGAAAGAGGAATATAAGGAGAGAGGGTTGTATAAGACAAGAGGGGTAGTATGAGGAGGAAGTAAGAAGAATAAGGAGAGGAGGGAATAGGAGGAGAGGGGAAAGTATTAAGAAAAGAGGCAATATGAAGAGAGGATGGAGTATGAAGGGAGAGGGGGAGTCTGAGGAGAGAAAGGAATATGAGGAAACAGGGGAATATGAGGAGAGGGAGGAGTATCAATCAATCAATCAATCAATCAGAATACTTGTAGAGAGCGCTCCTTACCCGTGAGGGTCTCAAGGCGCTGAGGGGAGGGGTGCTGCTACTGCTTGAAGAGCGAGCTCTTCTGGAGTCTTCTGAAGGCGAGCAGGTCTTGAGTAAGACGTAGGTGGGTAGGGAGGTTGTTCCAGGTCTTGGCGGCGAGGTAAGAGAAGGATCTGCCGCCGGAGGTTGTTAGTTGGATGCAGGGGACATCGGCGAGGGCGAGACTGGTGGAGCGGTGCTGACGGGTTGGGGTATAGAATTTGAGTCAGCTGTTCATGTAGGCTTGTCCGGCATTGTGGAGTGCTTTTTTGAGAGTGGTTGAGAAGCTTTAAGGTGATCCTCTTGTCGACGGGGAGCCAGTGTAGGTCTCTCCGGTGGGGGTGATGTGGCTGCGGCGGGGGATATTGACGATCAGTCGGGCGAGAAGTTTTAGGATGCGTTGTAGTCGTTGTAGGTGTTTGGCTGGGTTCCTGCATAGAGTGCGTTGCCGAAGTCCAGTCTGCTGCTGACGAGGGCCTGTATGAAGGGATAGGGAGAGTATGAGGAGAGGGGTGAGTAAGAGGATAGAGGGGGATTATGAGGAAAGAGGGAGCAGTACGAAGAGATGGGGAAGTATGAGAAGTATGATGATTGAGGGGGGTATGAGGAGAGAGGGAGGAGTAAGAGGAGAGAGGAGGGAGTATGAGGACAGGAGGTAGTATGAGAAGAGAGGGGGGAACATGAGTAGAGAGGGGGGAGTATGAGAACAGAGCAGGGAGAATGAGAAGAGGGGGAATATGAGGAGGAAAAGAGTATGAGGAGAGAGGGAATCGTAAGAGGAGAGAGGGTAAATATGAGGAGAGGGAGGAGTATGAGGAGAGAGAGGAGAATATCAGGTGAGAGGAGGGAGTATAAGGAGAGAGAGGGGGAATATGAGGAGAGAGGGGGAGTATGGAAAAAGAGGGGCAAGTATAAGGAGAAAAGATGAGTATAAGGAGAGAGGGGTGTGTATGAGGAGAGAAGGGATAATATGAGAAGAGAGGGGGAGAATGTGGAGAAAAGGGGAGCATAAGATGAGAGGGGTGTAGTAGAAGAGAGGGGGTACTATGAGGAGAGATGGAGAAGTTTGAGGAGATTGGGGAGTATGAGGAGTGAAGGTAGTATGAGGAGAGAGGTGGGAGTATGGGGAGAGATGGGAGAGTATGAGGAGAGAGAGGGGGAGTGTGAGGAGAGAGGAGAAGTATAAGGAGAGAGGGGTGTGTATGAGGAGAGAGGGGGGAGTATGAGGAGAGAGTGGGAGAATATGGAAAAAGGGGCGAGTATAATTCCAAAATGTACACAGACGCACAGTGTGATTCTAGACAAAAAATACGAGACCATGCATTTTACCAAAACACATTTACTACTCTAAAACGGTTAAGTGACTGCACACATTCCATGTATATACCTACTAAACTTCATTGGACAACCCTGACTCCTTTTGCAAATACATATGCAATTTGTTGCATTATTTTTGCCAACATGACCTAAAAAAGTTACACAATAGAAGAACAAAGAGGCGCAAAGGGCTTGTAAATTTGCCCCAGAGTGTATGCAGCAGTGTAAGTATACTAACTGGGGAATTGGTAAGGGGGAAGTATGGGGAGAAAGGGAGGAGTAAGAGGACAGCGGAGGCAGTATGAGAAGAAGGGGGAGTATGAGGAGAGAGGGGGAGAATTAGGAGAGAAGAGGAATATGAGGAGAGACTGGGGGGTATGAACACAGAGGGGAGAGTATGAGAACAGGGAGGAATATGAAGAGAAGGGGAAGTATGAGGAGAGAGGGAGGAGTAAGAGGAGAGACTGGGGGGTATGAACACAGAGGGGAGAGTATGAGAACAGGGAGGAATATGAAGAGACGGGGGAGTATGAGGAGAGAGGGAGGAGTACGAGGAGAGCGGGGAGAGAGGGGAGAGTATGACGACAAGGGGGAGTATAAGGAGAGAGAGGGAAAAATTAGGAGAGAGGTGGAATATGAGGAGAGAGGGGGGAGTATGAGGACAGAGAGGGGCAGTATAATGACAGGGGGAAAATGAGTAGGGGGGGAGTATGAAGAGAGAGGAAGGAGTAAGAGGAGAGAGGGGGATTATGAGGACAGGGGGGAGTATCAGGACAGGGGAGTATGAGGAGAGAGAGGTGAGAATGAGGAAAGAGGGGGGAGTATAAGGAGAGAGAGGGAGAGTGTGAGGAGAGAGGGGGACTGTGAGGAGAGAGAGAGAAGTATGAGGAGAGAGGGAGAAGTATGTGGAAAGAAGGGCAAGTATGAGGAGAAAGGGGGAGTATAAGGAGAGAGGAGTGTGTATGAGGAGAGAGGAGGGAGTATGAGGAGAGAAGGATAATATTGTGGAGAAAAGAGGAATATAAGGAGAGAGGGGGTGTATAAGAAGAGAGGGGGTAGTATGAGGAGACAGTAAAAAGTATAACGAGAGGGGGGAATAGGAGGAGAGGGCTGTATGAGGAAAAGAAGGAATATGAAGAGAGGGTGGAGTATGAAGGATGAGGGGGAGTCTGAGGAGAGAAAGGAATATGAGGAGAGGGGGGAATATGAGGAGAGGGAGGAGTATGAAGGGAGAGGGGGAGTATGAGGAGAGGGGTGAGTATGAGGAGAGAGGGGGGATTATGAGTAAAGAGGGAGCAGTATGAAGAGATGGGGAAGTATGAGGAGTGAGAGGGCATGAGGAGAGAGGGAGAAGTAAGAGGAGAGAGGAGGGAGTATGAGGACGGGGGTAGAATGAGAAGAGAGGGGGGAATATGAGGAGAGAGGAAGGAGTATGAGAACAGAGACAGGGAGTATGAGAAGAGGGGGCATATATGGCGAAGGGGAGTATGAGGAGAGAGGGAAGAGTAAGAGGAGAGAGGGGGAAATATGAGGAGAGGTAGGAGTATGAGGAGAGAGAGGGGAATATCAGGTGAGAGGAGGGAGTATAAGGAGAGAGAGGGGGAATGTGCGGAGAGAGGGGGAGTATGAGGAGAGAGAGGAGGAGTATAAGGAGAGAGGGGGAGTATGGAAAAAGAGGGGCGAGTATGAGGAGAAAAGAGGAGTATCAGGAGAGAGGGGTGTGTATGAGGAGAGAAGAGAGAGTATGAGAAAAGATGGGGAGAATGTGGAGAAAAGGGGAGTATAAGAAGAGAGGGGGTGTCTTAGGGGAGAGGGGTACAATGAGGAGAGAGGGAAGAGAATAAGGAGATGGGGGAGTATGAGGAGTGAAGGGGGTATGAGGAGAGAGGTGGGGAGTATGAGGAGAGAAGGGAGAGTATTAGGAGAGAAAGGGGGAGTGTGAGGAGAGAGGGGGGAATATGGAAAAAGGGGTGAGTATAATTCCTAAATGTGCATAGATGCACAGTGTGATTCTAGACAAAAAATATGAGACCATGCATTTTACCAAAACACATTTACTACTCAAAAATGGTTAAGTGACTGCACACATTCCATGTATATAAGTACTACATTTCTGTGGACAACACTGACTCATTTTTCAAATACATATGCAATTTGCTGCATTATTTCTGCCAACATTACATCAAAAAAGTGCCACAATATAACAACAAAGAGGTGCAAAGGACTTGTAAATTTGCCCCAGAGTGTATTTAGTAGTATATGTATACTAACTGGGGAATTGGTAAGGGAGAGGTATGAGGAGGAAGGGAGGAGTAAGAGGACATAGGAGGCAGTATGAGAAGAAGGGGGAGTATGAGGACAGGGGGTAGTATGAGGAGAGAGGGGGAATATGTGGAGAGAGGGAGGAGTATGAGAACAGAGATGGGGAGTATGAGAAGAGGGGGGAATATGAGGAGAGAGGGAGTATGAGGAGAGAGGGAAGAGTAAGAGGAGAGAGGGGGAAATATGAGGAGAGGGAGGAGTATGAGGAGAGATAGGGGAATATCAGGTGAGAGTAGGGAGTATAAGGAGAGAGAGGGGGAATGTGAGTAGAGAGGGGGGAGTATGAGGAGAGAGGGGAGAATATGGAAAAAGAGGGGCAAGTATGAGGAGGAAAGAGGAGTATAAGGAGGGAGTGGTGTGTATGAGGGGAGTAGGGAGAGTATGAGAAGAGAGGGGAGAGAATGTGGAGAAAAGGGGGGTATGAGAAGAGAAGGGGTGCATTAGGATAGATGGGGTACTATGAGGAGTGAGGGAGGAGTATGAGGAGATGGAGGGGTATGAGGAGTGAAGGGGGTATGAGGAGAGAGGTGGGAGTATGAGGAAAGAACAGAGAGTATGAGGAGAGAGAGGGGGAGTGTGAGTAGAGAGGGGAAGTATAAGGAGAGAGGGGTGTGTATGAGGAGAGATGGGGGAGTATGAGGAGAAAGGGGGGAATATAGAAAAAGGGGTGAGTATAATTACTAAATCTACATAGACCCACAGTGTGATTCTAGTAAACAAATATGAGACCATGAAATGAAAATAAAATGAAAAAGGCACTTGTAAAGCGCATGGATACCATGAGGCCGCCCAGCGCTAAGGAACTGACTGTAAGAGTGTACCCTTTAACTGGATGGATATAAAAATGTTTTCAACTGTTTACGACACGCCAAATGGTTTTCTTCCAATCAAATGTGGTCGGGGAGAGTGTTCCATCTTCTGGAGGCCACGTATGAGAAGTGTTGGCCCCCACTTCTGGTCCTGTAGATTCTCGGGATAGTAGCCAGGCGTTTGTTTGTAGAGCGAAAAGCTCTGTTGGGAGGATATGGGGCAATGATTGACTGTAAGATTGTTGGGCTTTTCTTGGTCATGATCTTGTGAGTAATTCAGAGGGCATTAAATGAAATCCTCTCGGTGACAGGCAGCCAATGAAGAGAGGCTATGGCTGCTCTGGCTGACTCTCTGTGGGGGATATACAGAAGCAATCTAGCAGCACAATTCTGGACTATCTGTAGTCTCATTATTGTGGACCGTGGTGAACCAGCATAAAGAGCATTAGCTTAGTCCAAGCTGGAGAAAATTAATGCTTGGACCACTAGTTTCTTTGTTTCCCAGGTTAATAACGGAAAAACGTTATTCATCATCCTAGGCAAACCAAAGCAGCATCCTGCAACCTTCTGTGCTTGGAATTTCATGCTTAGCTTATTGTCCAGCCAGACGCCAAGACTCTTTATTTGATCTTTGGGGTTGGGTGATGTGCCCAAACAGTTAGGCCAAGTCTAAGTGGACCCCTCTGAAAGGAATTTAACCCAGGAGCATTACTTCAGTTTTTGCTCCATTCAGTTGCAGGAAGGAGTGTTCCATCCAGGCTGAGATATTTTTAAGACTTTTGGCTATATTGTCTGGGTCATGTCCCGGTTGGTTGAGGGATACTATCAACTGGGTGTCATCCGCGTATGTGACAATTCGGATGCCAAGGGGATCAACAATTTTTGCCAAAGGACTCATATAAATATTAAAAAGGGTGAGACTCAAAGATGAGCTCTGTGGCACCCCACAATGCAAGGGTAAGCTTTTAGAGGTAAAGTTTTCCTCAAAGACCTGAAATGAGCGGCCATCAAGGAAGGACTCCAGCCAACCAAGTGCAACCCCCGATACCCCCGCCTATCTAATCCTAGAGATAAGCAGGCGATGGTCAACGGTATTGAAGGCTGCACTTAGGTCCAGGAGGATAATAGCCGCCGAACCTCCTGTGTCCATATTTTTTTCTGGTTTCTTCAGTGACAGCGATCAAGGCTGTCTCTGTGCCCTGCTGGGGTCTAAAACCTGTTTGTGTGGAATGAAAACAGCTGTTCTCTTCCATACAGGAGGACAGTATCCCATTCACATGCTTCTCTGTGATTTTTGCAATTCCTGGCAAGGAAATGGGACGGTAGTTGGCAAACACATCTGGGTCGGCTCCTGTCTTTTTCAGCAGTGCTCTGACCATGGCTTGCTTCCATGAAGATGGAACCTTGCCTGTGCTTAGGGATAGGTTGATGAGTTCTAAAATGTTGGGGGCGACTATATGAGAGACTAGATTTAGGATGGCAGGAGGAGCCATGTCTTTGGGAGATCCTGACTTTAATTTTTTCAGAAGATTTATTAGAGAGTCCAGGCTCATAGGAGGGAAGGCACCTAACATGGTAGCTAATTGTCCCCCCTCATTATCCATCTGGGTGAGAATATGCGTGATGGTAGGCGAAGGAAAGGTTAGGTAGATGGATTGAATTTTTGTATGGAAAAATTCTGCTAAGTCGTTACAGACTTTGAGTGTATCAGCTACAGGGGGAGCTGGTGGTGTAGGGGTTGTGATTGTTTTAAAAATCATAAACATTTCTCTAGGGGCATTGGTGGCTGAGGAAATTAAAGTTTCATAGTATTCGGCTTTGGTTTTTTGAATTTCCAGTTTATACAATTTTACTGCTTTTCTGTAGATTCACTTTTTTTCCTCCGAAAAGTCTTTTCTCCACTGTCTCTCTGTTTGTTTACACTTAAGTTTAAGTTCTCTAGGGCCGGCTGTGTACCATGCTATCTTTTTTAAGCCCTTTTTATTGCTCCTGAGTTTCTTGGGGGCCACCAAGTCTAAAGAGACTTCAAGCCAAGCGTTAATCTCTAGGTTTGCTGATTCAGGGTCACCCATTAATGTTGGTCGTGTGTTGTTAAGAATATCTGCCCATGACTCTACAAGAATTTCGTCCAGGTTTTTTTGTGGAAGGCTCCGGCCACGTACTGGTCGGTATGGACCAGGTAAAGGGTATTAGATAGTGGTCACTCCAAGGTAAAGGGATTGGGCTATCGACTATTAAGTCCGCGTTGGTAAAAATGGGGTCCAACAAATGACCTTAGAGGTGGCTTGGGCCATCCACTTTCAGGTTGAGGGCTAGGACCCCTAGGTTATCAACCAATTCCCCTGTGCTGGAAGAGAAGGCATCATCAAAGTGAATGTTCAGATCTCCCAGAACCGTGAAGTTGGACAAGGAGCTTACTGCACTGGCTATATTTTCTGGAAGGTCAATAATAAAGATTCCCAGGGCTCCTGGGGGTCGGTAGATAAGGACCCCAGAGAAGGTGCTAGTTTGCGAGAAACCAATAGCGAAGGAGAGACTCTCACAATCACAGGTCGACCCCTCTTTTACACAGCAGCTGAGGCAGTCCCTATGTATAATAGCGAGCCCTCCTCCTCTGTTATTTGGACGATCTTGCCTCATTATGGCATAGCCTGGTGGAAGAGCTCGGACAACCACTGGATCTGAGCAGTTGTTGAGCCAAGTTTCTGTCAGAAAAAATACATCGGGGTTTTCTTCCTCCAGGATTAGTCTAATTTCAGTGGCATGTTTGGTCATGGACCGGCAATTAAGCAGGAGCATTTTAAACTTTTGTATGGGTGGAGGGGTCTTCTCATAGGGGTTCTCTGCGTGCAGGACTAGAGAGCAATGAGGGTATTTATTTTTTTAAAAAGGGGGTCCAAGTTTATGGTGACATGCCTGTATACCTCTGAGGCCAATTAGCTGCAAGGCCGTATAGCGGTGGGGTGCCCCCTCCCGAGAGCCAGGGGTTGTGTCCCTGGTCCCGGTCGGGCATGGATGGGTGCAGACGCGCTTGCCTTTGGCGTGCCAGTGGCACGCCCGCTGAGCGCGTCCGCTGCACGCCTGTTTCATGCTGGGTTACGTACTGACTCCCTGCGATCTCGCGTCCGACGTGCCAGGGGTGTGTGTCAGGCCGTGCTTGTACACCCTCTACTCAATCAGCGTCAGCTGTGGTGGACCGGGGTCGGAGCGCACGAGCCTGAGGACAGGTCAAAACAATGTGCCTGGTGCGAAATGGTAGCAGCAACACAGGTAAAAACACAGTGCAATACAGGATTGTAATTTTAAAAATGAACAGCGCTAGCAGCACTCACAGTCGTCCGCTGCACGCCTGCCTCCAGCCCGGTTAAATACTAACTCCCTGCCGTCTATACATTTTATCAAAACACATTTACTACTCTAAAACGGTTAAATGACTGCACACTTTCCATGTATATAACTACTACATTTCAGTGGACAACCCTGACTCATTTTGCAACTACATATTCAATTTGCTGCATTATTTTTGCCAACATTACATCAAAAAAGTGACACAATAGAACAACAAAGAGGCGCAAAGGGCTTGTAAATTTGCCCTAGAGTGTATGCAGCAGTGTATGTATACTAACTGGGGAATTGTTAAGGGGTAAGTATGATGAGAAAGGGAGGAGTAAGAGGACAGAGGAGGCAGTATGAGAAGAAAGGGGTATGAGGAGAGAGGGGGAGAATGAAGAGAGAGGAGGACTATGAGGAGAGAAAGGGGAGTATGAACACAGAGAGGGGGAGTATGAGGTCAGGGAGGAATATTAGGAGAAGGGGGGTATGAGGAGAGAGGGAGGAGTAAGAGGAGAGAGAGGAGAGTATGATGACAGGGGGAGTATAAGGAGTGAGAGGGTAGAATGAGGAGAGAGGAGGAATATGAGGAGAGGGGGAGTATGAGGACAGAGAGGGCGAGTATGAGGACAGGGGGGAATATGAGGAGAAGAGGGAGTATGAGGAGAGAGGTAGAAGTAAGAGGAGAGAGGGGGAGTATGAGGACAGGGGGAGTATCTTAACAGGGGGGAGTATGAGGAAAAGAGGGAATATCAAGAGAGGGGTAGTATTAAGGGAGAGGGGGAGTCTGAGGAGAGAAAGGAATATGAGGAGGGAGGGGAGTATGAGGAGAGGGCTGAGTATGAGGAGAGGGGGGATTAGGAGGAAAGAGGGAGCAGTATGAAGAGATGGGAGAAGTATGAGGAGTGAGGGGGGTATGAGAAGAGAGGGAGGAGTAAGAGGAGAGAGGAGGGAGTATGAGGACAGGGGGGAGTGTGAGGAAAAAGGGGGAGAATGAGGACAGAGAGGGGGAGTAGGAGGAGAGGGGGAATATGAGGAGAAAGGGAGTATAAGGAGAGAGGGAAGAGTAAGAGGAGAGGGGGGAGTATAAGGAGATGAGAGGAATATCAGGTAAGAGGAGGTAGTATAAGGAGAGAGAGGGGGAATGTTGAAAAAGGAGCAAATATAATTGCTAAATGCACACAAACGCACAGTGCGATTCTAGACAAAAAAAAATAAGAACATGCATTTCACCAAAACACATTTACTAGTCTAGAAACGGTTAAGTGACTGAACACATTCCATGTATATAACTACTATATTTCAGTGGACAACCCTGATTCATTTTGGAAATCCATAAGCAATTTGCTGCATTTTGTTTGCCAACGTTACATCAAAAAATTGACAAAATAGAACAACAAAAATGCGCAAGGGCCTTGTAAATCTGCCCAGAGTGTATGCAGCAGTGTATGCATACTGACTGAGAAATTGTAGATTTAGAACACAAGTCTGATTCTAGAGAAAAAACACAATAAATTACTCTTGAAGGGCTAATATGAGTGCACACTTAACAGACATATAATTACTGCATTTTACTGTACAACCATTTTGAAAATACATAAACAATTTGCTGCATTAGTTGTGCGAACATTGCATCAAATAAGTAACGCAATGGAAGCACAAAGACGCACAAGAGGCTTATAAATATATTCCAGAGAATTTACAGTAGTATATGTATACTGACTGGAAAATTGTAGATTTAGAACACAAGCCTAATTTTAAATAAGCAACACTATTAACTACTCTACAACTGAAAACCTGACTGCACACATTCTAAATTTTTTAGTACTGCACTTTATTGCACAAAGCTGACTCACTAAACACATTAACTTACCAAATGGTTTTATCACAATAGTTATCCAAATGCAGACAAACTCAGAATGTGATTCTATACACTTTAGAAGGATAAACACATTACTCTTACTAAAAACAAAATACACCACATACATTTCTTTACAAGTTATCAACTCACCTTTCAAATTGATTTGTAGATTTAGATGAATGCCACTCACACAGCAAATATTCTTATACAGAATCTCTCTACTTTCAGTGTTCGCAGCAAAACCAGAAAATGGCACATTTTCCCTCTCAATTTGCACATATATACATGTTAATAACAAATCAAATTGCTTCACACGTTAATTCAAAACCAAAGACACATTTCTATTGGTTGAACATTTCAACCCTTTCCAACTGATATAATTTTGAACCCTACCCCAACAGATCATGAAAAAGTCAACTGTCCAGAGTGGTCAAAAGTTCAGAACACTGTAAAACACTCCTCTTCAACAAGTTTAGACTCTGCAAAAGGTACTTACTTATGAGTACCAATAAAGAGAAAAGCTCTTTTTAGAACCAACCAACATCTAAACACATAAGCTTGAAAAAATATCTGTAACACATATTTATTTAATTCTTTTTTTCTTGCTAAGGTACGCATACGGGACGACTTAGGAACCTCACACGATACGTCGTCCGGCAGCGCTTGGTACTTGTACTGTAAATATACAGTAAAAAAATACCCCTATCACTAATTTTTATTATCCCTGGGGACCCCATCCCCCGGGGCACAAATAAAATGTTGGGGACTGTGGGGGGAGCCCCAACGCCCCCACAGTCCCAGCCGGCTCCCCACACCCTTTGGGAGCCAGCATTGCTTTTCATCAGAGAGAGCAGCTTACATGCTACTCCCCCTGATAAAAAGCAATATGTTTTCCTATTTGAAAGAGAGAGCAGGTTTCCTTCTCTCTCTTCCAAATAGGAAAGCATCTTGCTATGGTGGGGCGGGATTGCGAGGCTCCTGCCCTACCACACCCTAGGGACCCCCACCCCCCAGGGCCAGCTCCTGCAGTGGCCCTTGGGTGGGCACCCCGGGATGCTGCAGGAGCTGGCCCTGGGGGGTGGCGGTCCCTAGGGCCACCACAAGGCTCCAGGAGGGGGGCCACGCAGCCCTCATCCCAACATCGAATATCCCTGGGTGGTGGTCCCCAGAGCGTGTATGGGGCTTGAGCCCCCCCACACAGGTTTTAAAAATGTTTTTTTAAAAAGAAGCCCGGGAGGGGGTGGTGATCCCCCAGGGCTGCGGGGGGCTATGAGCCCCCCGCGTACATATCATTAAAACTCCGGGGGTGGCAGGCCCCGGGGTTGGGGGGCTGCTCTGGGTCCCTCAATATAAACAAGAACATTGCACCTGGAATTACCAATAATTAAATAATTAACAATAAAGCGGGTTTCGACTTTTTTTTCTTTTTCACAGCGTACACATACCCTATGTCTATCCCGTGATTTAAAAAAATAATAATAAAAGATTTGACCATTGTGAAATCCCCTGAGCAGCCCTAGGGGGTCAGGAAGTCCTATAGCAAATAGCAAACTTTTCCTGTCAATCGACCCACTCAATGTACACACATATACAAATAAATAACAACTCACATTTATTTCCACATTAAATCAAAACACACTTTTCTATCGCTTGAACTTTTGAACCCTTTCCAACTGACAAAACTTTCAACCCTACCCCCATTCCACATTCTGCCTATTACCATAGAAAAACTTCAGGGAACACTTAACTAAGCACACAGGTGAAAAGTTCATCAAGCAATGTTGCAAATCAAAACAACAATTGTGCTTGACTTGTCAATATACCAGCTTATCTTAAGTAACATTGTTTTCTATCACTTTTTGTTAACCAATAAATATTTTTTCTGTGTAAAATGTTTTCAAACAACCAGTCATTTCTTTGCTTTTTTCACAACTCCACTTCTCCACCATTTTAGAAAAATCTTTTTTTTCGAACTGCCATTTCATTTAAAGAGACCATCCAGACCTCTCTTCAAGATGCTTAGAGTGTGGATTGTGGGACACAGCTATATTTTCTGGAGTCAAAGGTACGCAGAACAGAAAGGAATTCACAAAGACTTGGGTTTACCACCTGTAGACATTAAATGGATTGGACTGAGAGGTTTAAAGTGGCACCAATTGATGCCATTGGTTAAATCCTTTTTTACATCTCTAACACCCTGACCTCATAATTGTGCACTGTGGTGGCAATGACCTATGCACTTTGACTGGGGTAGGTCTGGAAATGTTTATGAAGGACACCTTTACAGAACTGTGTTGGCAGCCATCTTGTTTGTCGCGAGAACCGAGTCACAAGAAAACAGTAAAACAAAGTGGAGAAATTAGGAAAGGGGACAGGGTAGAAACATTCTGACCCTATAGGCTTGCTCAGGGGGTGGTACATGGATCTTTAGGCTCAATTTATATATATTTTTTAAATAAAAAATCGCGGGGTACTCGTGCAGTACTCGTACGCAGTGAAAAAGGTGAAAAAAACCGAGATGTCCGCTTTAGTCATTAGGTCCCGGGAGGGCAAATTACGGGGGCATTTTCTTTCCATAATGGGGGGCTTGTAAGGTGCTCCAAGCACTGGGGAACGCCACTCGTCTGGTTTTATTTTGAAGTATGCGGGGGTTACGGTCCTACTCCCCGCAGTCTCGGGGAGCAGCACCCCTCGCGGCTTTTTAAAAAAATATGTTTTGAGCTCTCCCTCCCTCTCTCCCCATACACGTGGCAGGGAATGCCACCTTTCTGGGGCAGTATCCTTTAAAATAACCTTCCAGCTCCGGATACCTGCACGGTCTGGGTTTTCTTATTAATGTTGGGAGGGCGTCGCGCGGTCCCCTTACTGGAACCCTCGATGGTCTTGGGGAGCACCATTTCTCAGGGCCGGCTCATGCCGTGTGTCGTGGTGCATACTCCCAAGACACTGCTCTTGGTATGGTAGGGCGGTACCGTCGCCGCTCCCACTTTACCACAGCGAACCGTTTTTCTATTTGAAAGAGAGAGCAAGTTAATCTGCTCTCTCTTTCAAGTGGGAAAGGAGATTGGTAGGACGTGAGGAGCCGTCTGGGATCGTGGGGGCATTGGGGCTAAAAGAAAAAAAAAAGATGGCTATATTATCAAGCAAGGGCGATACATTATCGCCGCTTTTATCGGCAGGAAACTGCCACTAAAGTGGCGATAATGGGCTTGATAATATGGCCTTGTGAATTCCCATGAAAGCCCAGGTTAACACCATAACCTGGGCTTTTATGGGAATTCACAAGGGCATATTATCTCGCCCATTTATCGCATTTTCCTGCCGATAAAAGTGGCGATAATGTATCGCCTTTGCTTGATAATATGGCTCATGGTTCTTTTTGAGAAAATGTAAATTAATACATTAGATAGGAGTGCATTTTTGTATGTAGTCAGCTACAACCCTTTGACTCCTTCTGATGCGTACTCAAGTGTCACTGCTTACCTTTTGCGGAAACGACAGTTTCTTCATGATGTAGTCACGATCTCCAACAAAGAAGTCTCATATATGGTGTTGAGTCTTGATATCTGTATGGCTAACGACATGCTCGTTCTCCCATCATCATCATCGCAAGTTCTTCACCCGCTCAGTGCTTCGGGCACCACTAACTCAGTGACCAAAGGTGCCAAACATGTAGTAGTGGGCCCCTTGTTCGGTGCTTTGGGAACAACTCTAAAATGGCGTACAACACGTGCGCTCCGTCTTTTTTATAGACAGGGTCACGTGTGTAGTGACGAATGCGCTGGATGGGTGTGGTGTGGGTGTATACCAGCCATGACCGAGTGTGTGTAGATCTGACAACTAGATCTGCAACTAAGAAATCACTACAATGGAAGTTTGGAACTTGTACTTTTGTTGTGTTTTCCTAGTAGCGTAAGAGCGGCCTTCTTTTTTCTATGTGGCGTTATAGAGTCAGCATGTATGTAGTCTATTTTGTGATGCATTTTGCTGTACAATGCTTTTCAAAAACTAGTTATGGTAGGGTGCTTTTAAATTAAACTGTGTACTCTGCTTACGAGTTTGTTGAGTGTTGAAGTATATATTTTTTTTATATTTTGTATTCTATCATAATTGTGCTGACTTTTCTGCTTTAGCGTGCAGTACTATATTATTTTATAAAAAAGAAACTGTTGAAATCATGTTTGAAATTAGAATGTAAGCATGTAAGCTGCTCTCTGTGAGGAATAGCAATCATCTGAAAAATGTACACCATCTCTCCTATAGATGTCATACATATTGAAACGCAGATTGTTGTGGTAGATGGACCCCATTCAATATTCTTGGAGAAAGGCAGAAACAGATTTATTCACATGTTTACTAGCTTTTTCAATCTGTTGACAATAGTGGTGGGACCAGTTCCATTTCTGCCTTTGGCATGTATTAGAATAGACAAAGGCAGTTTGGGGGAAAAGTGCCATCAATTCTCTAAATGTGTCCTTCATAAGCATTTCCAGACCTACCCCAGTCAAAGTGCCTAGGTCATTGCCACCACAGTGCACAATTATCAGATCAGGGTGTTGGAGATGTAGAAAGGATTTCACCAATGGCATCAATTGCTGCCACTTTAACCCTCTCTGTCCAATCTATTTAATGTCTATATTTGGTAAACGTAGGTCTTTGTGAATTCTTTTCTGTTGTGCGTAGAAATGATAGGTTGTTTGACAACATTTTACAGAAAACTAGGGTGCATGTTTCTGTTTTTTAAAAGCCTTATTTTAATTGGTTAAGAAAAACTGATAGAACAGAACGTTACATAAGATAAGCTGGTATATTCTCAAGTCAAGCATACTTGCTGTTTTATTTTGCAACAGTGTATGATGAACTTTTCACCTGTGTGCTGAGTTAGGTGTTCCCTGAAGTGTTTCTATGGTATATGGGAGATTGTGGAATGGGGGAAGGGTTGAAAGTTTTGTCAGTTGGAATGGGTGCAAAAGTTCAAGCAATATAAAAGTGTGTTTCTTTTTTAATTTAATGTGGAAATAAATATGATTTTTTATTCATTTGTATATGTGTGTAGATTAAGTGTGTAGATTGATCGGAAAAGTTTGCTATTTGCTATAGGACTTCCTGATCCCGTAGGACTGCTTAGGGGGATTTACAATGATCCCCAAGGTCAAAATCTTTGATGGCCTTTGTTGTGCCTTTGATACAGGGTACGGAACGAAATTCATTTTATTAATTTAATTGTTTACTTACCTGCAATCATCCAGATTCCGTTGTTTATCAACCCCCACCCTGCCCTCCCCCGACCCGCCTGCCAGCCCTACCGCAACTCCCTCCATGGGTCGTGGCTGAAAGACGCAGTAGTGATCTAGTCATTTACCACAGACTTGTGGGGAATCCTTGGTGAGGAGCGCGCTCACTAACAAGTGCGCACTTCACCGAAGACGTTCCAGAGTTCAGACTCGTTTTCAATTGCTCCTTAGACATTCCTGAAGAGAAAGTGCAAATATTTCTGAGATAGTTAAAGAACTTTGTATGACAAGTTAGTAAGTAAGTAAACTTACCTGACTTTATAGACAATATTGAATGTATTCAGTCAAAGTATTTTCTATAACTTAAAACAAGAAATGATAACATTCGTGTTGAGCAAGGTCTTAAGGGAAAAGAACACATTGAGTAAGGAATACTAGACAGACTTTTGAATTAAGAAAGAACATTAGTGAAAAACACAAGATATTCAAGGATTGATAGAATAGATAACAAGCAACTGCATAAAGAAAGGTTAGTAGAAGAACACAAGGAAATTAATAGTATAAAAATTAGACAATAAACTGAGAGGGCTAGGTTAATGAATGTTAGGTTATTATAGGTTATAAGCAGTGAGAAAAATAAAGAACCGCAAGCTACAAGGTTGCAGATAAATACTAGAGGGGAGGCTAGTTCGAAAGTCGAAGGGGTAGGTAATTAGTAGGGTTAGACTAAATTATAGATGAGTAATAGAGATAGAGTAAACACATAAAGTATTCACAAAGTAGTGTGATAATGATGTCTAAATATACACAGATACACAGTGTTATTCTGGACATTGAATAGTATCTTTTTCATTTTAGTAAAACATATTTAGTATTTTAGAATGGGTAAGGTGAATAGACATATTCTACATTTTTTAGTCGTGTATTTTACTATAATAGCCTGTGTCTTTTCCTATAGTCATAAGGTGTGACTTGTTTCGAAATTTAAGAAAAGCTAAGAACAGGATATCCTTATAAGTAATTATATTTATATAACTTTGCAAAGAACTAAAACTCTACTAATGGAATGTTACTAGATAATAGTATTCATATAGTATTTTTTGGAGGCCAAAATAGGTGAAAATGGTGGTTTTGTATTATATATTGCGAAAAGTGATAAAATTGACTGTTTATATTTTTATACAAGTAGCAAGAACATAAAGGAAAAATTAAGTAAAGAGAACAGCCTCATACTCAGGAGATTTTGGATATTATCTTGAGTATAATTGAAGAAGTAATCGTATCTGTCACGGCAATGACAGTGAAAAGGGGGAAATTAGTGCTGCAGACGTGAGGTGTGATTTTGAAGATGAAAGCTTTTTTTTTTTTTTTTTAAAGTTCAAAAAAGTTTTATTAGAATTTAAGGCAGTAAATAAATAGTAAAACATAATAAAAATGAATACAGGTGATGAGTATCGATAAAGAGTAATATAACAATGGGGGCCAGGTTACAAACAATTCATTGGATAAATTGCATATAATTATTGTAGAAAACAAGGAATTAGTGACCAGAATAATAAAAAAGCATCAACAGTATCACTATGCAATAGAAAAAGTAGAAATAGCAAGAGAAAGGAGAAAAGTAGAAAGAGAAGATAAACGAAAAGAGGAAGAGAGCGGGGAAGGAAGAGAGAGGGAAGAAAAGATAGATAAACAAACTCCTGTGGGGCTCTACAAACAAACACACACTCAATCAGGTAACATAAAGGGATATTGAGCAACCAAACCTTTGGAGGCTAACTCCATATATGCTTCTAAAGCTCTCCAAACACCACTAGAAATCGAAGGAGAGAGATGGGCCTCATCAACCGAGGTGTGTGCACTTCTCAAAAAAGAAACTCATGCCCACCAGGTATGATATGAGACTGAGGAAAAAGACTTCCATTCCATAAGAATCACTTTGACAGCAACAGTTAATAGAAGATCCATTAGTTGTAGGTCTAAGGAATCTAGAGGCAACGGGATTGGAGAGGCCAAAGGACCCAACATAATCATGGGAACGGAGAGCTGGAACTAAACATCAAATATTAACATAAGATGCTTATGTACCATATTCCAAAAGGATTGCAGAAGAGAACATTCAAAAAACATATGTGGAAAATTACCAGCCGATTAACCACAGCTCCAACATAGGTCATCCTCCTTCAGAGACAGGGAATGCAAGCGAACTGGAGTCCAATGAAGGAGATTGATAGAAAAGAACTTAGACTGAATTAAAGAAGGGGCAATTTTATTACGCAGAGTTAACCTCCCAATTAACTGCCAGGAATCTGGTGAAATATGTTGTGTAAGATCATGAGCAAAATAACACAACCATTTTTGTTGGGTAACAGTATGCTGAACAGAAGTGTTGGAAGATAGAAATGTATACATTTTAGAAGCTACATGAGCAGTTTGAAGCCAAAATTGAAATAAGGTAACGGTAGGAGATGAAAGCGTTGATGGAGATTTTCTGGAAGCATTAAATTATGTTGAAAATTTGGAACAAATTAATTCAGAAACTGCTAACGAGGGATTTGATCTGAATGACATATCTGATGAACTTCTATTGGAATGTGTGTTAAATTATGAGATGTTAATAGAATACATTTATTGTTTAAAAATAATAATAATAATAATAACAATAATAGTTTGAGCTTTATCTACTAATGTATTTATTGTACTAAAAGGGAAGCACCTATAGATTCAGTTATATATTCTTTAAATGTTTGTATTGATTTAAAATATGCAAAGTGGGTCTGAGGGTATGGATTGCTTAAAATCCGTATGGAGTATACATGCAGTCTTGTATGTACCCGCAAACTTGTTTTTATGCCGTCAATTCCTAGTCTGTATCCTTAGACTTCCTCCAAACACTCTGAGACTGCTGTTTTAGTATTGTAGTGAGCCAGTCAGAAGTATGTTCTTTTCCATTGTACCGTGGTAAAACTGAAGCTGTAATAAATTTAGTGAGGAACTTTCTTTGCAGAAGTGTAATGATCCAGGTAGTATCTAGCTACTCATGGATTAAAAGAGGCTTTAGTCCATAGGTTGTTTCACACCTCTATAGACTGTGCATGCACTGCTCTATGCGCCAGGAAACTTATGTTTTATATGTTCAATTCCTCAATGTGTATCCTTATACTTGCAGCAAACATTCTCACACTACTGTTTGAATATTGTATTGAGCCATTCAGCAGTATGTGTTTATCTGTATACTGTGGTAAAACTGAGGCTGTTATAAATTCAATCAGGTTCATTCCTTGCAGAACTGTAATCGTCCACTCACTACCTAAGTACTCATGTATTACAATATGCCTTAGGGCATAGACTGCTTCAAAACCCTTATATACAATGTATGCAGTATTCTATGTACTTGCAACTTTGTCTTTTATATGTTCAATTTACCAGTTTGTATCCTTACACTTCCACCAAACACACTGACACTGTTGTTTTAGTTTTGTAGTGACTCATTCATTGGTATGTAGTAATCTATTCACTATATTAAACCACTAATGGGCACATATACAATCACTGTCATATCCCCAGGAATATGTCAGTTATTGTGCTCCGTGACATCACCACCATGGAAGTGCTGTATTTACAATGCGGTGTACCATGGGACAAAAATAGCACATATATGTGATGTATCTGTGCTGTAAAGGTGGTGCATTGTTTGAGTTATGTTGCAAGTGCAACACATCTGCAGCAATGCTCTGGGGGCCCTATGCTCAAACTGTTGTGTCAATCCTTACAGCTGCTTCAAGGTAGTGCATCGTTTTGACACAGCATGAGCCCAAAAGTGACAGAGTGAAATCTTGTAGATTTCAGTCAGTCACTTTTAGGAGGTGTTCCTGCGCCGGAACACCCCCCAACCTCCCACCACCCCCCATGTAGGAATGTCTTCTTCAGGTACAGGTATTTACAATGTGACGCACCTCCCAGATAAGTCACATTCTAAATACCACATACAATGGTGCATCTTTTGCACCACTGCTTCATCAGAAAAGTGATGCAACGGCGGTGTAAAAGAGGCACAAGGGTGTTGTAAATTCACCCAGACAGTTTCACTAGCAGTGCGTTCTTTTTGAATTTACTTTTGTTATTTTTTTACATTAAAAATATGAAATGTAACTTTAAAAATAAAATAAATATAAGTATTTACAATAAAAATGTATTAATCATTTTTGAAATTATTATTTTCAAAACCTTAGAAATTCACTGAAAAAACAATAGGTTTGAGGCACGGTATAGTTAGGAATTAGCATTTAAAAAAACTTAGAAATTCACTGAAAAGACCATAGGTTTCAGGCAAGTTATAGATAGGAATTAGCATTAAAAAAACTTAGAAATTCACTGAAAAAATCATAGGTTTCAGCCATGTTATAGTTAGGAATTAGCATTTTAAAAACCTTAGAAATTCACTGAAAAAACCATAGGTTTCACCCATGTTATAGTTAGCTGGACATTTCTCTCATACAAAACCATTGAAATTCCTCCGTTATAGTTAGTTCAGCTAACTATAACTCGCGGACCCGCAATGCACTACTGATGACGTCACATATTGCATCACTCATGACATGGTCAGTGACATCACTCATGACATCTCAAAAGACATCACTGATGACATCATCGTGGTGAAAGAGTGGCAGACCTCCTGTCAGCGTAATCTAACCCTTGATACAGACATTTAGGAATTGAAACTAAAAATTTCAAAAAATGGAGATACCAATACCAGTTACAACAACTGTTCAGTAATTCCGAAATCTACATACATATCCACTCATTCACCAACAGTTCTATATAGTCACTCGTACATGTAGTCACTCTTCATGTGTTCTCATGCACCTATACATCCTGTTACACACCGACACTCATCCATAGAGTTACACATACTCACACATGCAAATAAACTTTCAAATATCCATTTGCTTACAAATATATAGCTATACATACACCACTACACTTATTTGTACAGAAATATACACACACTAACTCTCTTAAAAAATCACTTATAGAAACACATAGTTAGTTATACAGGAACTGTTCTAATCTCTCAATCTCATATATACTCACTTATATACACCAATACTCACATATAGTAGTTGAAAACATATGTACTTAGTCATAAAGACAGTATTGAGACAGTCATTCACTCACTAACACACCTATACACAAACTCATCCATACATACAGTCATGCACACATGCTGTCTTCAAAACACATTTAAACAATGAGTTTCTTATTCATGGATCTATGCGGTAAGTAATATCCCCCACTGAAACATATAGACACTGAGTCACTTATACTGATAATCAAAAAAACAAATAATAACCTATGTAGACACTCATGTAGCTACACACCAACCTATGCAGCCACTTATTCAAAAATGTGTGAGACTGGTACAAATATTTACATATTTAAACATTACTCACTAACCCATGTATTCACTAAGATACAATTAATCAGTCAGTTATACAATCCGTTTTAGAAAAAAAACATCCATTTAGGCACTTATTTACCCATTTATTCTTCCATCAACTTTTAGGTATACATATATAAAAAAGATTTATTTACACACACTCACTGGATGATGTCATCAGTGATGTCATTTGAGATGTCATCAGTGATGTCATGAGTGATGACACTGACCATGTCATGAGTGATGTAATCAGTAGTGCATTGCGGGCGTGCGATTTATAGTTAGCTGAACTAACTATAACGGAGGAATTTTAATCGTTTTTGTATGAGTCAAATGGCCAACTCAGTATAACGTCCCTAAAACCTATGGTTTTTAGTGAATATATATATATATATATATATATATATATATATATATATATATATATATATATATATATATATATATATATTACGTTGTTTAATTTATCCACAACTCACCACGAGATTTAAGAAGTTACCTGAAAGCATTTTCCCCTTCAGCAGTGATGGAGCAGTTTGGGAACCTCAGTCTGCCGAGTAGGACTGCAATGAAGATTCAAGCAATGTAACTCAGCTGGGATTCCACAAATGGGAGCTTGATCGTTATTCAAACAACGGACTGATGCAAACCACTGATGTAAAGCATATGAATAAGGCAGTTCACCGAAACGTGTCATGCCGACAGTGTTTCAATAAACGCCTTCTTCCTGGAATCCCCGCTGTGTCCCTCTGGTTTCTGGTATGAAGAGAAATCTTTTTGTGGATATTGTGTGCATTAGCCCCTGACGCACTTGGGGGAGTCGCCTGTCAAGTGGCCAGAGTTTCATGGGCAAGGGCCTGGTAAGGCATGGTTAGGCAAGCAAATACCTACTTTCTAAAAGAGGTATTTGCAAACACAGAATATTAAAATAAACTTTACTAAAAGAAGTATTTTATTATTCTGAGTCCAGGCATACTAAACTCGAATTTCTACAATGTTCTCTGAGTCTGTCAGGATTATAAAATGTAATAATTCTAATAGCCCATTCTGGCCTGTGGAGAACAGGTAGCCTTGCAATAGTGAAAATGGCTGTAGTTCACTATTAGGACATGCCACACACATCAGGGCTTGTCCTACCTTACACTTACAAAGCACCTTGCCCTTGTGCCTACCATAGGGGTGACTAATATGAAGTGGGTGTACTTGCCCAGTCAGCATGACAATACCAGGCTGCATGCAGGCTCTGCAATGGCGGACCTTAGACATGTTTTACAAGGCCGCTACTGTGGGTGGCACAACCAGTGCTGCATGCCCTCCCACAGCTTTTGGATTTACACACCCTGGGCACACTCAGTGCACTGTACTAGGGTCTGACGAGTAAACCAAATAGCCAATCATTAAATCACTAATTAATACATACATTAATTTACAATAGGGAGAACATGTGCACTTTAGCACTGATCAGCAGTGGTAAAGTGCCCAGAGTCATAAAATAGCAAGCAACAGGTCAGAAAAAATATAGGAGGAAGGCAAAAAGCTCAGGGATGACCCTGTAAAAAGGGTCAAGTCCAACACACACCAACTGAGAGACTAATACAGACTTCCATAAAGTTTAGTCACTAACCCATGCATTCAGTAAGGCACGTTCAATCACTCACTTATACAGTCAGTCACGCACCTACTAAATAATCCATTCAGGTACTTGTGAATCCACTCATTCTTCAATACACCTTTGCATAGATATATATAAAAATATTTAAATTTTACAGAAACACACATTTACTGGATGATGTCATCAGTGATGTCATTTGAGATGTCATCAGTGATGTCATCAGTGATGTCACTGACCATGTCATGATTAATGTAATATGTGACATCATCAGCAGTGCATTGCGGGCACGCGAGTTATAGTTAGCTCAACTATCTATAATGAGAGAATTTCTCTGGTTTTGTGTGAGTCCGATGTCCAACTAACTATAACGTCCCTCAAACCTTTGGTGTTTTAATGAATTTCAAAGGTTTTTTAAATGCTAATTCCTAACTATAATGTCTGTAAAGCCTATGGTTTTTCAGTGAATTTGGAACATTTTTTAAATGTTAATTTCATATTTTTATAAAAACTATATTTTTTCTATTTTTTTATAATATTTTGGTACTCTATTATCCTTTTTTATAACTTTAAAAACTATGTAATGTTTTATATCTTAAAAAAATATGCATGTCATTTTTTTATTGTAGAAAAAACTAGAGTCCCGAACCAGTAGTGTACCAAGCTCCATCAGCATGCAAATCCTATCCGCCATATTGCTAATCTTGTAGATAATCCGCATTTCGTATCTGATGGGTTTGTGGCACTGCGTCCCGGGTAACATCATATATGTGAGAGGTCGCACCAGCTGCTACTTTGGAATGCGACGGTACACAGTACCAAGCCGCGTGTTACGTCATGTACATAGGGGGTCGTAAATGCTGCGCATTGCACAAGCAATGAGTGCACGCTGCCAGGCCCTGTGTTACATCATAGACATATGGTGTCGCACCGGGTATGCCATGCCCTCATTTTTTTTTTATGTCTCAAAACTATATCTAACTTCGAAGTGTATATGAGAGCAAGCGATAATGTAAAATATTTTAAACATTTATATATATCTAACTGTAATAAACTTTTATCATAGTAAATACATTTTCTCAAAATTGCTTTGGGTGCAGTCTCCTTGCACGCTGGGTGCATGATTTCCATGAGACCTTAAAAGGAAGCATTTGATTAGTTCATAACATTTCCCATTGGAACACTTAGAGAACGCCACCCATTTTAGTCATTCTCTATGCAGCATTTGATGAGACACTCCTCTTCTGCTTGGAGAGCTTTTTGAAAACTTTTTGGTATGTACACATATCTCACACTACACACCACAAGCAACCATCATCTTCATCAATATTCATGGTCTGTAAAGTAGCCTTCCACCTGTGAAAGCCATGCATCTGAAAGTTACATAACTGAAGTTTTCCCCACTGCCAGAGGTAACATGCTGGCATGCGCTGTCTACAGCATAATGTAATGAGGTACAGTCCATGGGCAGTATCATGCATAGATAATGAACACACAGACACAGATACATAGTGGAAGTGGGTAGGGGCACATGTGTTCGACTCCTTTCTATTACCACGGTCAAATATCCAGTGACGTCTGTGCTGGATGCGTGTGGGGTGAGTGTAAACCAGCCCTCAGGGAATGGTTGGTTCTGGCATCAACTGAGAAAAACCAAAGGAAATGATGGACGGAGCGTTGACAATGCAAGCACTCACCCCCAGTCAACTGATCTGGGTTTAATCTATCACCGTTCTTTAGCCCACTCTGCCACCCAAGTTAAGACATGGCCATATGCAAATCAGTCTGACCCTGTGCCTCATGGGAACAGTCCAGCCCGAACTGCCAAGCCATGCTTTCCCTGGACCGGAAACAAGGTACCGAGGACCGGTTTCTGGCATTTCAGCCATCTTCAGCCCGGTTTGCTTGAATCCAGTGGCAAAGTGAGCAAGGGACTCACGTCTGAGCATACCCTGCCAACATATGGCGAACAAAGAAAAACCAAAGAAAATGATGGACGGAGCATTGACAATGCAAGCACTCAGCCCCAGTCAACTGATCTGGGTTTAATCCATCACCGTTCTTTAGCCCACTCTGCCACCCCAGTTCAGACATGGCCATATGCAAATCATCTGACCCTGTGCCTCATGGGAACAGTCCAGCCCGAACTGCCAAGCCATGCCTTCCCTGGACCGGAAACAAGCTACCTAGGAACGGTTTCTGGCATTTCAGCCGTCTTCAGCCCGGCTTGCTTGAATCCAGTGGCAAAGTGAGCAAGGGACTCACATCTGAGCATACCCTGCCAACTTATGGCGAACAAAGAAAAACCAAAGGAAATGATGGACAGAGCGTTGACAATCCAAGCACTCACCCCCAGTCAACTGATCTGGGTTTAATCCATCACCGTTCTTTAGCCCACTCTGCCACCCCAGTTCAGAGATGGCCATATGCAAATCAGTCTGGCCCTGTGCCTCATGGGAACAGTCCAGCCCGAACTGCCAAGCCATGTCTTCCCTGGACCGGAAACAAGCACCTGGGACCGGTTTCGGATTCATAATCCTCATCAGCCAGGCTATCTTGAATCCAGTGGCCAAGTGAGCAAGGGACTCACGTCTGAGCATACCTTGCCTACTTAGGGCGAACAAAGCGATACAAAAGGGGATGAAGGACGGAGGGTTTGAGCAAATCAAACACTCACCCCAGTCAACTGATCTGGGTTTAATCCATCACTATTCTTTAGCTCACTCAGCCACCCCAGTTCAGACTTGGCCATATGCAAATCAGTCTGACCCTGTGCCTCATGGGAACAGTCCAGCCCAAACTGCCAAGCCATGTCTTCCCTGGACCGGAAACAAGCATCCTGGGACCGGTTTCGATTCATAATCCTCATCAGCAAGGCTATCTTGAATCCAGTGGCCAAGTGAGCAAGGAACTCACGTCTAAGCATACCCTGCCAACTTAGGGCGAACAAAGCGATACAAAAGGGGATGATGGACGGAGCGTTTGAGCAAATCAAACACTCACCCCCAGTCAACTGATGTAGGTTTAATCCATCACCATTCTTTAGCTCACTCAGCCACCCCAGTTCAGACATGGCCATATGCAAATCAGTCTGACCCTGTGCCTCATGGGAACAGTCCAGTCCAAACTGCCAAGCCATGTCTTCCCTGGACCGGAAATAAGCATCCTGGCACCGGTTTCGGATTCATAATTCTCATCAGCCAGGCTATCTTGCATCCAGTGGCCAAGTGAGCAAGGGACTCCCGTCTGAGCATACCCTGCCAACTTAGGGCGAACAAAGTGATACAAAAGGGGATGATGGACGGAGCATTTGAGGAAATCAAACACTCACCCTCAGTCAACTGATCTGGGTTTAATCCATCACCATTCTTTAGCTCACTCTGCCACCCCAGTTCAGACATGGCCATATGCAAATGTCAGGATCCGTCTAAGAGCCTGCATTGCATTGCTAGGACGGCGGTAATATTTGGAAGTTAGCTTTAGGCAGGAAAGACTACAATCCCCAGAAGCCTCGGCTGAGGCTATATGAGACTGTGTGACACGCTTCCTGTTGCGTGTTATTCTGGGTGTGGACTCGACGGTGAAGAAGGTCTCTTCCCTGCTGTTCTGTGGAGGACGCCTGGGGCGCTGTCGTTTGTTTTATTCGGCAATTTGGTAGGAGCGGTTCTCTGCCTTTCAGAGACCGACATTGAGCGGAGCGCTGTGGTTGCTGCCACGGGTTGCCGTTTTCGGGAAGCGAGCAGTGAAGGAACTGCCGCGCCTTCTCCTTTGGTTGGTGCATGGTAGAGCGGAGCGCGGTGGTATTTCCGCCACACGCTGCTGTTTTGTTATTAGTATCGGAAGATACTTCATTATTTTGAGTTCGTTGTAGAAGAGCGGAGCGGAGTGGTAGAGGGCACCACACGCCGCCGTGTCTTCTTGTACTTTGTGTGTTATCACGTTGGTTTTACATATCCATAACTACTTTGAGTAGGTGGTGCGCGGTGGCGGTTGCAGCTCCGTGTAACCAGAACAAGCGTCTTGTTACGTTGTGTGTGAACTTACTAAGCCTGCATGCCGAGCGCGGTGGCGGTCGCAGCTACGCATTGCCGTATGAATGAACTATTGATTCGTGGGATGTTGTGCTCTTATGGTATTGGTCTGGAATAGTACTATTCAACAAACATCCCGTTCTGTCATTTGGACATCTTCATTTATAGTATCTGTGTGTTATTTGCTGACCTCGCAGACTGCAGTGGATTAAGCAGAGCGGAGTGTTGTGGTTCTTGCCTCCCACGCATTACTGTGTTCTGTGTTTCTTCTTAAGTGCTCATATACTTTCTCACCTCAGTCCTTTTTCTATATCATTGGTGGAAATCCACCTCAGGAACCCATTATACAAAGAGAGTAACTACAGACCAAAGGTAGGATAGGGGGAATCTTACTAGATCCTCTTGCTTCAGTTGTAGATATGGTAATGGTCTTACAAGTTTATATTTCATATAGGACACAAGCATTACTGCCAAGAGGGGAATCTGAGAAGCCTATTTCAGTAGTCCAGCTTATACACACAGGTATATGGTCTATTAGGGAAGTACGTTTGGTGTTTGCATTGCTGACTGAACGGTGTTCTTATCTCTGTATGTTTTGTCGTTCCAGGTACTTCCCTTTTCCAGCTGACCCCTTCCTTTCCTTCCCTGTTTATTATTTTATATTTACCCCTCACCTAATGGCTCAAATACTCTGTTGATATAAATCGGAGTGTTTGTGACGTTTGGAGGTGGGCCTTATGATCATCATCCGGATCCTGTGGAGCGTATATGACAGAAAATCAGTCTGACCCTGTGCCTCATGGTATCTGTCCAGCTCCTTTTGTATCACTTTGTTCTCCCTAAGTTGGCAGGGTATGTTCAGACGTGAGTCCCTTGCTCACTTGGCCACTGGATTCAAGATAGCCTGGCTTATGAGGATTATTTCTTCGAAACCGGTCCCAGGATGCTTGTTTCCGGTCCAGGGAAGACATGGCTTGGCAGTTTGGGCTAGACTGTTCTCATGAGGCACAGGGTCAGACTGATTTGCATATGGCCATTGTCTGAACTGGGGTGGCTGAGTGAGCTAAAGAATGGTGATGGATTAAACCCAGATCAGTTGACTGGGGGTGAATGTTTGATTTGCTCAAACGCTCCGTCCATCATCCCCTTTTGTATCGCTTTGTTCGCCCTAAGTTGGCAGGGTATGCTCAGACATGAGTCCCTTGCTCACTTGGCCACTGGATTCAAGATAGCCTGGCTGATGAGGATTATGAATCCAAAACCAGTCCCAGGATGCTTGTTTTCAGTCCAAGGAAGACATGGCTTGGCAGTTCGGGCTGGACTGTTCCCATGAGGCACAGGGTCAGACTGGTTTGCATATGGCCATTGTCTGAACTGGGGTGGCTAAGTGAGCTAAAGAATGGTGATGGATTAAACCCAGATCAGTTGACTGGGGGTGAGTGTCTGATTTGCTCAAACGCTCCGTCCATCATCCCCTTTTGTATCGCTATCTTCTCAGCAGCGTCAGAGGCCCACCCCACAGCAGTCCTCCCTCTTGTACCCCTGCACCTGAATGTAGCTGCAGGAGCGCCCCCCAGTGAGCAAGTTCTGCACCTCCAGGTCGCCATTGTGCACTTCTAGATGATGACATCTGCCATCTGCGGTGTTACAATTGGGAGTGGCTCACTCTGCGCTTCAGAGTCACTGGACCCACCCTCCGAACCAGTGTCTGCCACATTTCTGCTGTCCTCTGGCTGGTCTTGACTCTGCACTCCGACGCTGATCTGAGCCACCATGTGCATCGAGTTCAGCCTTTCGAGTTGTGTCTCCACCAGTGAAGGCGCCAGGGTCTCCGCCCCAATTCTCTGATTCCTGGGTCGGTGTCCTAGTCTTCCCCCTTTCGCCAGGTTCCGTGGCCGCTCCACACCACCATGGTTGTCTAACCAGTCAGACACCTTTTGAGGGGTTCTGAAGAACTCCGTGCCCACAGCCATCACAACTCGCAGGGTAGCCGGGTATTGTGTCATGTACTTGTAATCCAGTTGCGGCAGCCTCTGTTTCACCTCCCGGTAGGAGCTTCGTGAAAAATCCGGAAAGATGCCCACCGTGGAATTGTGCACTTGCGTGTCTCTCTTGATGCGTGCCTGGGTCAAAATGTGGTCCTGGTCACTGTACTGTAGGAGTTTTGCTATCGCCACCCCTGGCGGGGCACCTGGCAAGTGGTTTAGACGCAGTGTGCGCTTTCCAGGGCGAAAAAGTTTGAAAGGCCGTTTGGTTTTAACTCTTCTATGATGTATTTTTCGTGATAATCCGTCATGCTACGGCCTTCAATTTTTTCCGGCAGACCCACGATCCTCAGATTGCTTCTGCGTGACCTGTTTTCGGAATCTTCAGCTCTGTCCTTTAACCTTCACACCTTTGCCTCTAACAGGGTCATTTGCTGCTGCAAGTCAGTGAGTACAGGCAGTGCCTCAGCAAGTTCCCCCTCAATTGATTTGACTCGGTCTGCCAATTTCTTTTGATCGTTTCTGAGCAAACCCATGTCTGTGCTCAAAGAGTCAATCTTGTTTTCCAGGCGCTCGCTAGACGTGGTGATAGCCTGCAAGATGTCCAGTAGTGTGGTGGCTGCAGGGTGTTCCTCTTGCTGCTGGGCCTTCACAGTTTCTTCTGCAGGTGCATTCATGGTGGGATCTTCTTTGTCCTTCTTCTTCTGGGGCTTCCCCCATGGTGTCTTTACACACTGGGACACCTCTGGTGCCTTCCGTACTCATGGGGCACCCGAAATTGGTCTCACCGGATTTGCGCTCGTCGCTTTCAGTAGTCCCCCGTAGTTATACCAGCCCGGTAGGGCACTGGCATCAACGGCTGCCATGCAGTGTGCCCAGAGTCGCCAATCCTAATGCAGGACCCGCTCCAGGCCTCCCCACTCACCGTCCATGGTGTCCGCTGTCACCAGTAGGTTCCTGGCCCCTGAGGAGCTCTCACCCGCTCCAGGTCCTGGACAGGAGCCCCCAGCACTTCTCCTCAGCAATGCGTGTTTAGGCCGCCCGGGTAAGGACATGGGCTCATAAGGTGCCTGATCCACTCGTCCTACGGTGCTCTCCAGTCCTGCACCCTGAAAGTCGCACAGGAGGAAGTGAGCCAAAGACTCATCACCTCCAACTTTGGCTCCCATGGGCAGCCAGTGCACGCCCGAGCTTCATCCCTTTCTGGGCTCATATTCTCATCATGCCACCTGCACTGCAGCGCGCACTTCAAGCACCATGCTTGGGGGAGTCCCACCAAAGTTGCAGCTCTCTGTCAGATGGTGGGGCCCTATGGGGCCTATCTCAAGTCCCTCTGCGACACTCAGCTCTTCCATCGCCGTCTGTACCACCATTTTAGCACCACTGGCATGGCATCTGGTATCCCAGGCGCTTGTATGTAGGGGGCATCTCTGGGGCCCACTGGTCCGTGGGGGTCGAACTTTGCTGAGGGCAAAAGAAGCATTGCTCCAGCTCTCAAGCCTCACATGATGCGGTAGGCAGCTAGCATTGTCCCGTCACCTTAATCCCTGCTGGGTGCCGCCATTTTAATCCTGCACTCTGCCGCGCTTGCCACGGTCAAATGTCAGTGGTTTGCGGCCACAAGGGAAGCTTGTTTCATCTCTTGGGTGCCTTCTTCTCGGTCCCAGTTATGGGGGTGTGCCATGGTGTGTTGTGCCCCTCTCAGGGGATCAGGATGTTCGGCGATGGCGGCTGGCCGACGGAAGCTCGCAGTGACTGCTGCTCACTCCATCGGCGCCAAGCTACGACCCCACTGGTAAGTAGCTAGTAAGACTTGAAATATAGTACGGGGTACTTGCCAGAATCTGAGACTCTGGCCCAGGTTCTCTGCACCAAAGTGTGAAAGTTACAGCAACAAACAATACAGCAAAGCCAGCAGATGTGTTGTGGTTGGTACACTCTCTAGACAGGTGACAGTTCACATCACGTTCTGCAGTCCCAGTTGGCACAGTCCAAGGTGAGGGTTGCAGGAGATTGATCGGTTATGTGTCAGAATATTGTAAATAAGAATATTGTCTGATGTAAATATTACATACTTAATCTCATTTGAAAAATATGGCCTACTTAGTGTAAATTTACAATTATTCACTTCAATTGGGCAATATTTTGTAGATGAAGTATAGGATGCAATATTTAAACATGATGATATTCTAAAAATGAGATTTTGTCAACATACCAATGGGTCATCCAGAGGATCTCGAAGAGCTCTGTGCACAAGTGGTCGCACAGCACGAGGAGTGTCCCGGGCAGGGAGCTGCAGAGCTCAGGGGCAATGGTGAGGAAACAGGTATGGAGGGGAACCACAGGTGGTGATGAGCTTGTGATGCTGGTACTGACCACCATGCCACTGTAGCTGCTGGCTGTACACTTCAGTCAGGCAGCAACCGCCTTTGGGTGGAACTACTCACATGGGTCATCTCAGGCTTTCATCAGAGGCAGACACCCATCGGAGAGTCACTGTGTCTACGCCCATGTCATTGGGTATCTAGTCTCCTGATGCCATGCAAGTGGAGCTCTTGTGGCTTCAATTCCTTCACCACCATGGCTGCCACTCTAATCTCAAAGAAGGCAAGATTTGTGTGAAGCATAATCGAAATCAGAACATTACTGCATGAAAGATATTTTATGCATCCAGCTACATTATGTTGTGCAGGGCACGAGTCGTGGTACACGCTGGTGGACGGTGTCCACCCACTATTTTCACAGGGTGGACGCTGTACACCCTGTCAAGAAGTTGGGCCCCACTGAAAAATATGCTGAATTTGTCCTGGTGTAATTTGCAAACACCGGGACACATTCTGCAGCGCCTGCACTTTGTTACCTGCTTTTGATCCGCAACAACATGCAGGCAGTGGGGGCGTGGCTTGGACACCATCCAAGATGGCGGCGTGAACCGGGAGCTCCGGCATCGACCTTCATCTAATTCTCAATTTGGGCAGCTTCCCCCATGACTCTGGACATTTTGCGCCCTGTCCCGTGAACCGGAACATGAGGAGAGCTTAGCGCCCTCATTGTTTCCCGGTTTCGTGGACTTTCACGACGGCTGTGTGAGGGTCTCGTCTTCGCGGGTTGCAGCCGCCATTTTGTGCGCCGGCCGCAGATTTCAGAGGTGGCCAGCTCGTAGGCACATATGCTTCTTCTCACACTCCCTTGTCCAGTTTAGGACCTCTACCGCACTGATCATCACTGGTGAGCCTCATTGACTGTGCAATTGGCCTTCTGAGGCGTTTTTTCTCCCTACGTTGCTTTTGGGTGCCATTTTGCGACTACTGCGCATCTCCTCACCTGTCACCTGTTTCTTTTCCCGCCTCTATGAACCACAGCTATGAAATGTAACTTTGCAGTGCTTCTCAGCCTCTGACTGCGCTTCTGTTGTACTATGCATTGAAGTATTTCGTCAGGAAGTTCTACTTCAAAGGTTACTTCCAGGGAGTCAATTCATGCTCAACGCGCACTTCCTCACAGCTCCTCTCATATTCAATCCTGCCTGAGAGACTGACTACGTACTTTTGTGAGTCCTTGGAGTGCTGTGTTTGGCGGGACTTAACCCTACTACTTTACTTCTCCTGCGCGTTTTAGTAACAACCATCACAATCTGTTTCATGGCGCATTTGATTTCCCTTCTCAATCGGAGATAATTTTCTCCCTGGTTTCATGCCTATTTTTCTGCTACATATTTCTCACTCTTCTGATCATGGCTTGGTGCTGAACCTTTATATCTTCCTCTACCAGGATACTTCTCATCGCTTTCCATGCACTTTCCTATGCTAAGGAGTTTTCCTACTTCCAATTGACTTCTTATCTTTGCATCTCTGCTCCGGTTGGCTTATATGGGGAAACTCCGCACTCTGAAGCTCACGAATTTACCGAAATTACCTGTTGGTTCTGAGTCCGATTCACCTACCCAGGAAATGGAGGAAGGCAAGCCCTCGAAGTCTGACTCTGCCCATGGGGCCATTCCTAAGGCTCAAAATGGAGGTAAGGTGCAGCCTTCCTTGACTTCATCCAAGTGTCTGAAGAAGGATTCACCGTCTCCTGGGAATAACTCTTCATCTTCCTCTATGGATCTCATTCTGGAGGAACTACGTGCCCTCAAGCCATTTATGGAGGCCACCACAAAAAACATGCAGGACATGCAAGCGAAATGGGCATCTCTGGACTCGCGTGTCACAAACATAGAGCAGTCATCAGATTCTCTGCATTCTACTTGTTCCCGAATCCCTTCAATAGAGGCTGAGATCCATCTCCTCAGGCGTCAAACTGAAGATTTGGAAAATAGAAATTGCAGGAGCAACCTACGCTTATATGGTCTTCCGGAACTCACAGAAGGGTCTAACCCTACCATCTTCTTCCAATCTTTCCTTGCGAAGATCCTGGACGCGCCGGCCTTGTCCTCCATTAACATTCAGCGAGCCCACCGACTGGGCCCTAAGGTTGCTTCCAAGCCTAGGGGTGTTATTATGGTGTTCTTGCAGTATACTGACCTCTTGCAGGTCCTTTCAGCCGCCAAGCTCACAAAGCAAATCATGTGGGAAGGCCACCGCCTTTAACTTTTGCAGGATGTCTCCAAGACCACCACAGATCGGAGGAAAAAGTTTTTAGATCTAAGGCCGCAGTTAAGAGCCCTTAATGCCAGATATGGTCTCTTACACCCCTGTCTCTTCAAGGTCACTTATAAAGACAGAACAACCACTTACGAAGATTCTGTGGCCTTGCAAGCTTTCCTTCGCCAGCAGAGTCCTGATGTCATGGATACCTCCAGACCTGGCTGAGAGGCTTTCTTATCCGTTGTCTTATTGTTTTTGCTATATTGTGGTTCAGCTTTTTCTTCTTTGGCGTTGTTTGGTCTGTTTCACATGCAGTTTCTTGATATTATGATTATTTCCTACTTTAATGTTTTATATAATATACATTACATTTTCACTCATGTTTTGTTGTAAGATCCTTGCATTTTCCCTAATGTTTCTCTCTTTTCTTCAGATATTCCCCTACTCATCTTCATCCTGGTGTGTCCTACTTTTTCTTATAGTGCCCATTAGATTTCTAGTACTAGAGGTTTGATGTCCGCTCTGGTTGTTGTCGTTGTCATCTCCCGCCACCGCCTCCCCCTTCCCTGTTCTGGGTTTTTTCAGTTTTCGTAAGTATGTCTTTCTGTCGTTCGTTTCGGACTTGTACTGTCTCTTTGCTCGTTTTTGTCTCTGTCCTTTTTCTTTCTCTCTTACTCTTGAACTCTCTTTCACTTTCTCCCTGTTCTCTCCTTCTCTTTTCTTCTCTTCTTTCTCAGACTCACTCCTAACTCTATAACAGTTTTTCTAATTTTTCCTCACATCTTTATTTTCCCTCTTCCTTTTCTCTCATCCTTCTTTCTTCGTCACTATTTTTCCATTTTTCTCAATTTTTTCCGATGTATTTCTTATGCATTAATAAGCATGTTGCATTTAGTTGTTTTTCCAAACTGTTCTGTTCTGTGTAACGACACGTTAAGGGATTAAAAAATCCCATTAAAAGACAGAGGGTTCTCTCACATTTGGCAAGACTTAAAACTGATGTTGCTCTCCTTCGGGAGACTCATCTTGCTGAGCCGGAGGCTCTGAAACTCAAGCGTTGTTAGGTGGGTCATGTTATTTGCTCTCCTACAACATCTAGAAAGAATGGTGTTGTAATTTTGTTGCATAAAAAGTTACACGTTTCCTCGATTACTCATGAATGCGATGATGATGGCCGTTGGCTTATTGTTACTTTACTCATAGATAACATTCCACTCAACCTTTTTAATGTGTATGCTCCTACTGGGATCGATAGATCCTTTTGGCCTTCTATCTCTACCAAGCTGTCTTCCCTCTCTGGGGATTACATACTTCTCAGTGGAGACTGTAATCAGATTGTTCACCCCTTCCTTGACCGCCACTCAAAAGTCCATTTTGTTTCCTCTAGAATGCACACTCAGTTTGTAAATTATTTTCAAAACAATGTCTTAGTAGATATTAGGAGACTGTGTAACCCAGATTTTAGAGAATATAGTTTTTTCTTCCCTCCTCACCAATCCCAATCCCGCATTGACCACATCTTTCTTAGTAAATCCCTGTCCCAACACGCTGTCCGTTCTGAAATTGGCTCCATCTTGCTTTCCGACCATGCCCCAGTTTTTGTAGATCTTGACCTACTCCCATTCTCTCCCCACTCTGGCAGATGACGATTCAATAATGCGCTGCTTTTGGAACCCACCTTTTCTACCGAATTCACTGCCTTTGCCAAGGAATTTTTTCTATTGAATCAAACTCCTGACTCCCCTTTTGTTATGGTTTGGGATTCTTTTAAAGCAGCCTCTAGAGGTTTTATTATTAATTTTGTGTCTCGGCGGAAGAAACTTCGAGAGGCCAAATTGGAGAAAATGTTGGCTGATATTAAAGCTTTAGAACTTGCCTATTATGCTTCTAAATCTGAATCTTCCCTTAAAGCACTTATTGAAGCGAAAATCTCTTTTAACAAATTCACAACCAACGCTGCTTCTAATATTCTGCTAAAATGTAACTACAAATATTTTGGAGGTAAGAATTAAATGGGGAAGCTTCTGGCCAATTATTTAAAGATTCGTGAGTAACGCACAAAAATTCAATCTATTAAGACTTCTTCCGGAGAATCCACATTTAAGGATAAAGATATCCTCACTGAATTTGTCAAATTTTACGATACCCTTTATACTCCAGAACAGGTTCCGATGCCTGATGATCTCCTCTCTTACTTTCATTCTCTCCCATCTCCCTCGGTTTCACATGTTGACTTTCACACCCTGGAACAGGACATTTCGCTTTCTGAAATCTTCCATGCTGTTTCTAAAATTCGTCATGGCAAATCTACAGGCCCTGACGGATTTACTATCGAATTCTATAGCCACTTTGCTTCTCTCCTTCTTCCTAAACTTTTACACTTATTTCAATCTTTCTCTGATGCCGGTTCTTCTAGCGGTTCTTTTCAACAAGCATCCATTTCCTTAATTCTCAAAGAGGATAAGGATCACTCCTTATGCAAAAATTACAGACCAATATCTTTGTTTAACACTGATTATAAAATTCTAGCGAAGATATTAGCATTACGCATGGATCCCCTTTTACCAGAACTAATTGGCCCAGAACAATCTGGTTTTGTCAAGGGGCGTCTCTCTTCCGATAACTCTCAGGTTTTTCTTATTATACTTAGTAAGGCTTCTTCTTTGACTCTTCCTTTCGCAGCTATCTCCCTAGATGCGGAGAAAGCTTTTGATAGGATTGGGTGGGATTTTATGTTTCAGGCTTTGCGTTGGATTGGCATCCCTCCCAAATTCATTTCTATTGTTTCTTTACTTTACTCCGATCCTCAAGCCTCTATTTCTGTGAATGGGATGCCCTTGGACTATTTCTCTTTACATAGAGGGGTTCAACAGGGTTGCCCCTTATACCCCTTACTTTTTGTTTTAGTCTTAGAACCCTTCCTTACTAAAATCCGCCTAGATAACAGTATCTCTGGTTTTCAATTTGGTTCCCAACAAGTCAAACTCTCGGTTTATGCCGATGATATTCTTTTTTACTGCTCGATCCTATTACTTCTAATCCTTCTTTTCTTCAGCAGGTCTCTTCCTTCTCTGCAGTTTCTGGTTACCGCTTGAACGCAGACAAGTGTGAAATCTTGCCTCTGAATCCTCTTTGCCAGAAAAATCTTTTTTCTTGTACAGGTTTCTCATGGCAACCATCTAAAATCAAATACCTAGGGGTCTGGTTTGCTCCTCTATTATCTGATACTCTCAAACTAAACTTTGATTATATTTACAAGAAAATGGACACGGCTATCACTCGTTGGCATCCGCTCTGTTTGTCCTGGTGGGGCCGGCTCAACTCTATAAAGATGATGTTATCCCCCTTGCTTCTCTATACTATTTCCATGTTCCCTCTACACATTCCACTTTCTTTCTTTAAAAAGATTGACTCTTTATTACTGAAATTTTTATGGAACGGTAAACGCCCTCGAATAGCTCTTGCCTCCCTGCGAAGGGACAAAGCTCATTCTGGAGTATGTTTTCCTGATTTTAAAGAATATCACCGAGCTTTCTCCTTGAAGCAATCAATTCGCTGGTTTTCATCTAATTTGCCTCATTATCCTCCTGTCTGGCTAATTATGGAATCCTCTTTTATTTCCCCTTTTACCTTCCGCAAATTCTTGTCCTTTACGTCTTCTTTAACTCGTCTTCGCACGCCTGTTATTTCGCATTCTCGTAATCTTCTTTCTCCCTACTTATCTTTATCTTATCCCTCCCTCCTTTCCACTCACGAACAACCGATCTGGAATAACTCACTTCTCAAAATCCGTAATCGCACCATTTATTGGAAGACTTGGCATCCCCGAGGAATTTGTTGGATTTCTCAACTACTTACTCAGGATGCACCTCTCTCCTTCCAGGAACTTCAATCCCTTTTCTCTTTACCTGCTTCTGCTCGATCACAATACACTGCCCTTTATCCAGTATTGATCTCCTATCTTCGCTCTCTTTCACCTTCCAACGATGTTCCTTTAGACCACAGATCCACTTCTCTTTTACTGGAGACTTCTCCTTCTGCATCTGCTCTGTATAATTCTTTCCGTTTTACCAATGATAGACTGAAGTCTCGCGTTAATCTTGCCGGGGAGTTGGACTTTTCTCAGAGTTGGCCTGTACTCTTTTGGGATAAAATGTGGACAAAACTTCATAAGACCTCTAGAGCTGCTAACACTACCCAAACTTTATACTTCATTTACCACAGAACTTTATTCACTCCACTTGCTTTATCCCGTTTTTCACCAGAAACTCCCTCTACCTTCTGGTCTTGTCCTTGCCCCTCTGCTGATCTCAAGCATATGCTGTTTGATTGCCTTACTACCTCCCAGTTCTGGCAACTAGTTTGGAAGCAAATACAAAAAAAATTCCAGTTCCAGGTTCCCTTATCACCCTCATGAGTTTTTCAAGGCTCCCTTTCATCGGAACTTCCTTCTTCTCCCAACCACTACCCTTTACTCGACCTCTTCATTGCTGTAGCTTTTCATATCATCACTTCAAACTGGAAACAGGCTGCAAATATTTCCTATCAGTCTTGGTGGAACGCGGTCTGTTTTAATCATCGTCTAGATACCAATTATATATATCTCCCATCTCCCTAGCTGTCAAACGTGACCTGATTTGGCTTCCTTTGGTAACATATCTCTCTTCCTCTGCTCCTGCACATCCCTCTTCAGATTCTGCAACAGTTGAAGTACGCAAACCCCTATGATTTTCTTATTACATGTTTTTATTATTATTTGATTGCTATAATTATTGAGTCTCAATATAATGTATTTTACTTTTTATTTATATTCATATGATATGTTCATAATTCTTCATGCTTGTTATGCTTACTTTTTATGAAATTGTTATTGTATTGCTTATTTCATCCATCTACTTATTGTAACTCTTATCCCCCTCCTTTCCCCTCCCGCTCCCCTTTTTCTTTTCCTCAATAAATCAAACTTAAAAAAAAACATGCAGGCAGTGAGGAGGCCTTCTCAGTTCAGACTCCTGCTGAGCTTATAACAAAGGGGGAATCTGAGAGGCCATCAGGTGTCCTTTTGTTGGAGTCTCCTGGCTGGGAGCAGTCAGGAGCCTCACACCTAGATGCAGATGCAGCAGAGGGGAAACAAAGGCTCACACCCTGTTAGCACTACACACTTACTTAAGAGAGGCAGCTTTTCACTTTGTTCAGTCCCTGTTCACAAGATATGCGTTCACTGTAGGAATGTCAAATGTGTTGGTCTTTCCCTACATTTACACAAAATAAATGTAATTTATATAGTGATACCACCCCTGAGGAGGTGTTGAAATAATTTAAGTACCACTATTTGTTCTTTTAAAGCACTATGGGTAGAGGGTGTTTACACAGAAAAAAGGCAGCATTATTTTACGAGTAGCTTACAAAAGTGTGAATCTTATGCCTAAATCTGGAGGGTTGCCCTGGATACTCAAAATATGCTCCAAAGTACTAATGATTGATATCTTAAACATATATGTGAGGCCTTAAGATCGGATGTCACTTCTTATGATGCCACTTCCTGTGATGTCACGTTCTGTGATGTTACGTGCCATGAAGTCACAACCGCTGTGGTGTCACGCACCGTGATGCCACTTGCATTCTGATTAACTTGGTTAGTCCCCCCACTTCTGTTTTTTAGGACTTGTGCCCTGCTGTTGTATATTGTTGCTGAGTATAAAAGACACCTCTTCATAGTTTTCCCTTAGTGTCGCTAAATCACACTGTGAAAAGACAAGCCATTATCTACAACGACTTGAATGAGTAGAATCCAATAAACGGTGGCTGAAGGAAAAACGAATGTACTTAGACATACATGGCTTGTTGTGTGGAGTTCCTTAAGTCATAGGTCTATAATTAAGCACGCTTACCAATGTATGAAACAACAAGTATTTGGAGAAATATCCCTTAAACAAAAGTCTCATGTAATTGCCAGAGCACACTCCAACAACAGTACGTTATTTCTGCCATGTGCAGCTAACACATGCATCTAGGGTGAATTTGACACTATCCATGTAAACCTATACACGTTTACTGAAAATAAATCAAGTTCTAAAAATAATAAACAAAATCAAAAAAGTGCCGCAAAATCAGCAAATATCAGCTACAACCCCAATAAACGTAAAAGTCACCAAAACGAGGACTCGCCATGTGCTTATTGCAATGAGAAAACCATTTCTTGATCAGCAATAGCACGTTTGTAACAGCAGAGCAACGTGCCGTCGTATCAGGTCAGCGCGGCTAGCAGGAGCATTCATATTTTATACAGCAGTATGTAATCGGTAGCTCCTGGGATTTTTTATTTTCACCAGACTTTCAGCCAGAAACGCAAAACCATCAGCAAAACAATATTCACCGACTCCCTAAGGTGAAGAGGCGCACAGATGCCGCTGTTATCAATCAGTGCATCCAATAATGTGGCTATTCTGAAATTGTCTAACAGACTGAAAATGTCAAAATAACCATAGTGTCTGATACACTAATGGAAGGTTACAAACGAAAAAGCTATCAGAGAAGATATGTGTTCTCCTCTTTTGGGCATTTTGGTGAGCTCAGATTTTGGTGCATCATCCTGTTTTTAATGTTTTTGTGTCTGCTGTTCATGCTATAAGATGTATTACGATTGTGAGATATGTTTATATCAGTTTAAGTTTCATTTGTTTCAAAATATGTGAATTGTGAATTTGAGTGATAATGCTTCCACTACTTTGTTGTCATTTCTGCCTGCCTCTGTGTATATCCTCTACTAACTATGAAAAGGTTATTTTTTGATATGTTTTTATAAATATTTTTTGCCTATAAAAACAAGTGGGCAATGGAAACAACAGACATTGGTAGTAGTGAGTGAAAATAAAACATTGGATTGGGCATCGTGTGACAATAATGACTTAAAAAGAGATAAAGCTTCAGTAAGTTTTCAAAATGCAAGCAATGGTCAAGCAATGGGTATACATGCACACACACACAGAGGCAACATGAACGAGTAATATGGTGCAATATTGCCCTCAAGGTGTTATGCCCCAAGATGCCAATTTGTATTTTTTAGATTAAATGTTCATTTTGCTGTAGTTAGATTGAGTAAAATAGCAATGGGCACAGATTATAATTATATTGTTTTGGCTTACCGTTCATGAAAAAAGTGTTGATAAAAGTAATAGAGAATGGTAAGCCACATAATATTTATGTGAATCTGTGGCTTCAGATTTTACCACATAGTAGTGGTTTTTCTTCATTTGTCACATAATTTGCCACGAGTTGGATAATTTGCAAATGCAACCAAACTGTTACCATAGTCCAAGCGTGACAAAATGAGGGCTGAGACTCCTGTCCTGAAACCATGGGCTGGAAGAAACAATTTGATTTTTCTCGGTATCCTAAGGATATGGAAGGAGGTCAAACCACTCCGCTTACCTGATCCCTGAAATTAAGTTTCTGGTCCATGATCATACCCACATTTTTTGCCTTACCAGTGGGGGTTAGTAGCTTTCCCATGGCTTCAGGCCACATATTAGGTGTGCAGATGTTAGGGTTGTTCCCAAATATAATGACCTCGGTCTTCCATGCATTCAATTTAAGGCAGTTGGAGGCCATCCAGCCAGCAATGTCTTTCAGACAGTCATGGCACCTCGCGGCCATATCCACTTGGGACCCTCGCTGTATGGAAATGGGGCAATCATTTCAAATTGGTGCCAAGAAATAGTTCCATTTTGCCAACTTTCGGGAGAATTGCCTTGTGCAGGCTACCAGGCATTCCAAATTGAAAAAATAGCGAGCAGGGAGAATTGGGTGAATGTTTTTTTTTCCTTATTTCAATAACACTTGTATTGCACAACTGGTCCTCTCGTCCTGTCTCTGAAAAGAAGTCTTGTAAGTTGATGATGGGGAATGCAAAGTCACACAGTTCAATACAAACTACTCTGATCTTTTCATAGATTTGTGTGAACATTCCCAATGTCTTCATCATTTTGACATAAATCTGAAGAAGCTGTTTATCTTTGTACTTTTTTCTCCATCCTATGGATGTCATAGATTTATTAGAATTTTCCGCGAACATAGAAACAGATGGCAATAAGCATTGAATGATAAATATATATTTCTTCTGTTTTAAATTCCAAAGCATTTACCATATATTGGCACAACATATGATATATCCTTTGGTTTCTCACATTAAGGCCCTGATTACAATTACTATGTATCTCACCTGATAAATAATGATACTACACTGTGTGTTATTTATCAGCTATGATAAACATCATCTATTACGAGTTTGTGGGAAATAAAAAGCGGATTTTGGTGTTTACCACACCAAAATCTGCATGATGCGGTAAATACTGTATGCTTGTCCCCTGTTACATTTGCACAGGGTTGGTTTGCTGAAATTAAATTGAGGTTGAGGTATTTATGCATTCAGAAATCATCAGATGTGTTGGATACAACCAAACACGTTGTTACAACTCCTGAACAAACAGGGGTTTATGCTGTGGTCAGAAAACAGCAACCCACTCTTATTCAGGCCCATACTCTCTTGTCATGTTACAATTGATAAATGTGTACATCCCCCATGAGCTCACTTGCCCAAGCTCGGCCCTCAACTATAATTCTAGATGTATGTTGCATCATGTGATCAATAGTGCTTCTCAATGAGAGAGAAGGGAAGACAATCCAAGTCCCTGTGGTAAACTACAATGAAGCAGCCTTCCAACATCAGAGCAGATCTACGTGAAGCAGATTAGGGTCAGGCAGATCTGTGCAGTGCTCTTTCTACATACATAACCTGCTGAAAAACAGAAAAGACAGAGGATAAGTGAACCAGCATTTTCTGACATATGATGAAAAGCTAGCGTACCTGCCCAGGGATTCTTGAAACTTTTTAATTAGATAGGTGAATAAAGCATTTAGGAAATCTGCAAATGCTGGCAAATCAATTGCAGCCCCAAAGGCACTTTGAGACTGGGGCTACTTAATCTCGTTCCTATGTACTTAGCTGCAGAAAAATCTTTGGTTGAGTAGTGGTGGTGGTACATAAGGTGATGATGCAAGGATTGTGGGCAATGTGTAGGTAGAAGAATTCTTGAACAAGATTCAAATTTAATGTCCTCATGATCCCTATACCATGCTGATCATTTTTTCAGGAGTAAGGCCATTGAGGATGTATATCAGCAGGTGCCACTCCAGCATTTGTATTACATTAAAATCCATCCCCACAATGCACATCTCGATTAATCCCCATGTTCTAGCTATTTTCACTTACGATAACTACCAAAGTGCTACTTAAGTGCAGCATGAACAGCACATTTGAGCAATGAGATTACATGTCATATCACAAGGCTCAATACCATGCCAATAAGACTCAAAACCTGGATAGAATGCATTCAAACAAGGATGGCAACGTTAGGTTATAACGATAACCATGCTTAGCGCTGCTTTTTTATCGCTATGGGTGTCCTGGGCCGGCTTGGTAATAAGAAGTGCAGTTAGCGACATTTTCTGTGTTATTTTGACACAAAACGCCCACTTTGCATCTCGTTAGAGATACAAAACGAGCCGTCTGTAACAATGCTGAAAACATGCGCTAATGCATGTTAGCACTGCCTTGTTAATAGGGCGAAAACATTATCTCCGCTTTTATGGCTATTAAAGCCAAAAAAACGGAGATAAGGTCCTTGATAATAAGCCCCCAAGTCCTCTCAGAAATAAAATGAGGCAACGCCTGCTTAAGGGCATCCCAAGGACCATTCTTACTCCCGTGAAAGGTATCCTTCATGCAGATGCTCGGCTCATCAAGAGGTGGGAGAACTCAGACCACATGCTCTAGATGAAGGATCTACAAAGCATCATCCTCAACCGCAGCCCCTGGAAGCCCGGATCATCTTCAAGAGCAGTTCCACCTAGCTAACAAATTTACAATATAAGGAGTTCCATGCCAGATGAGACACACCAGCATACCCAGATTAGAGACTAAACACTGGAGGAGCAAGAAAACAGTCCCAGAATGTAGAACAAAACATTATTCAAAATCAGAACTACTTATTTTGCTACAAGAAACTTAAATTCCACCCCTTCAAGAAACGACATTTTACAGGCTGACTTCTCACTACTTCACTCCTTCTAACTCCTCCCTTTGTCGCTTCCCTCCTTATATAGTCCCATTGAAGCTTATCCCGTGCACAGCGCTCCCTTGCTAGCCAGCTAGGTTTGTGCTTCAGAAATGCCAAAACACACACACACATGCAATGCCCCCTCATTTTAGGTCACACATTTGTACCACTACAGAGTGCACAAAAAAAAGCACTTCCTTCATCTGTAGATCAATGCAAATATGCTTTACATTTATCCATTGCTTACTTTTTATGTTGTATTGAAATAAAATGAAACTTCTACAACTACAGAGTAGATGAAAGGTGCCATGTGGGGGCACCTGAATACTCTCTACGCGCTGCACCCTTCAATCATCCCTCATGAATGTTGTATTCTTTTCCCCCTGGACTCAATGCTTCCGTACCTTACCCCCAATTCCTGTTAATTCTGCAACAAAGACTACATGGATTTTTTTTTCTCGATCTACTATATCTCAGACCAATATTGATATGTGTAGTTTTTGTTCTAGCAGGAAATATGTATTTAACTTTTTAAGACTTAATTGATCATTGTAATGAATAATCACAATTCCTACAATCAATAGTAGTAATGTACAAGAACCAAGTCAAAAGACCCAGTAAGGTAAAAAAAACATTAAAGCGCTGAGCAAAGGAATGTAAACATATATATAGCGCCATAAACTATTTTAGATCTTTGCATATACACATGAGCATCTGTTTTATTTGCGTTTCCTTGAGTAAGATTCGAGTTATTTAATGCAATTAATTTATGTCCACATATTGACATGTGTTTACGCTGATGATGTTTGGTATTTTCATTGTAATCGCCTCTACATCCACTCTTTTAGGCACACTACATTATTTTTTTCTCTTTTCGCTCTTTATTGTGCTTCTTGTGCTGTTTCCAATTTTCCTCAGTTTATCTGCTATACAACATGCCAACCCCTTCCTCATCCCCCGTAGATTGCTATCATTTCTCTCGGTATTCACCTTCTGCGATAATGTCTTTCAGTCTAACGACTCTAGTAGCTGGCCCCATGGTGGTGTCAAGCCGTTGTTGATGCTGTTTACCCCCGGGTGACCTTCGAGGACATTTGAGGCCCCCAGCAATGTACTATATAAGCAAAGTTCACGGATGTATTAGGAACAAGCATTTGCAATGCAATAGATCTCGCATGTGCGATAGCTTGAGCTATTGGCATTGTAAATGATAAGGCCTTTAATTTATGATTTTTGAAAACCTACAAGCGGTACGTAAGCATGCACTTTGTACTTATAGTTGTTGCTTACGAGCAGCCACGGCCCGTGTAGGGCGTTCCACCAGGCGGTGACGTGGGGCAGGGGAGGGGCAGGGTGGGGGGGTGTAAAATACGGGAAACGGTCGATTACAGGTAAGTAACGTAAAAAATAAATAAAACGAATTTCGTTGCGCGCACTGCTACGCCAAATGCGATGCAGTACTTGCAACAAAATTTGTATTATTTATTTTTTATGTTACTTACTTGTAATCGTCCATTTCCCGTATTTTACACCCCCCCACCCTGCCCCTCCCCCGACCCACGTCACCGCCCAGTGGAACGCCCTACATGGGCCGTCGCTGCTTACGAGAAGCAAGGCTGTCAGTAACTGCACCTCTTATACTGCCTGTCTTGCCTCTCTTAAGCAAGGACTATAAGTACAAAGCGTGTGTTTACTCACCACTTGTAGGTTTTCATAGCTCATAATTAAAAGGCAATGCCAATAGCTCAAACTGTTGCAAAGGCGAGACCTATTGCATTGCATATGCTTGTTCAGATTTATCAGAACAATTGCCAAACCTTTCTCTTTAGGAAAGATGTCAGCTTTAAGTTGAAGCTCCCTCTGTATGGCAACTGGAAAGCTACAGTTAGCACCTTACTCCCCTCTCCACTGCGGCATAGGCTATGTGCATCAGGTGCAGTGGTCACCGGCTGGCAGGGGTCCACTGAAACGTATATATACTTTCTTTTACTACATGCGGTGAGGGAGAATGAAAGCCAGAGGTAGGGAAAGCAGCACAGTTTGAAGTGTGAGCGGTGACGAAATAAAAGAGAAAGAAAGACACAGTGAGAGAGGAGACAGGATCAGAGAAGAAGGACACTGAGGCAAGAGAAAAAGCAAGCGTTGGCAACGCCAGCGTGTCTGGAGTTGGCAGGCTAGTGCAATTTTGTATTGCAAGTTTATACCATAAAAATAAAGGAAGAAAACAAAAGGAAACTCGGAGTATCAATATGCAGACAAGAAGATTAAAAAAAAAGAATGCAGCTAATCTGATTTTAATAGATCATTATGGGTGCGTCCTACCAGGCCAGTGTATATTTGGAAAAGGTATGGAAACCCTTTCTGTCCTTAATGCACAAGTATGATTGTTATTGGCGCAATGGAAAGGCACCATTGTCTTTGAAGTACTGTAAGCTGAAGATACAGTATGAATTGGAAAAAATAGCTAAACAATAAATAAAATAATAAATAGTGGAGAAAAATAGCACTAGCTGCATCAAGTATTATCTGACCAGTCATGACAATGGAGTGCGCGACTTGCTAGGCTGATGGTTACAGGTGATGAGGCTAAATGCTGTCACTGACAGAGCCAGTTGCTGAAAAAGAGAGACCCACTGTCCGAGGATGTGGGGGGCAGGAGCAATATGTGAAAGACAGGTGTACGTTTTAAATATGTATTTAATATTTTTTTTATTGCATGACGCCGGCGAAAAACTAAAGCTGCCTTGGAGCTAAACCTAAAACAGAAGGCGAGATGGGCCAGAGAGGTGATGGACAGATGCAGTGCGGCAGATTCCATGCCAGCCCCGGTGCTGACTGCCACTGACTCACCCTGGCACGGCTCCCCCACTGACGGGAAGGACATGATATGCCTTCTATTCCAAGGATTGTTCTTTTCTGCCCTCTTCCCAGAACCACCCCCTCCCCTCTCCCCCTCTTCCTAAGAGTCTCTAACTCTGTCTGGTGTTCCTCCGTGCCTAATATAAGAGCCAGCACCTCTCTCCTACACACCACTGTCAGGGGAGCCTCCCGCCCCCCTCCCAAGCTAGAACCTCACACATAAGACCCCAAAAGACTGGGGTTCGAGGTGGGAGTGGCATTAAAAAAAAAATAACAGCAGTCATTGTGTACAGCACTTAGAAGAAGGCACTAAGCGCTTATGCCATAATGCATAATGTGTTTGAGTTTAATACCCAATTATTTAAACAAAAACAAGGTGTAAGCATGGGTGCTTCATGTGCACCGATAGTGGCAAATATATATATGTCTCTGTTTGAAAATTCCTTTATCTACAGTGAAGTGGCACCGTTTTGTGAGTCTGTGACCAATTGGTCCAGATTCATAGATGATGTCTTCTTCATATGGGTAGACACATTAGAGAAACTGGATAAGATTCTGGACTGGATAAACCTCTGTGACAAAAAAGTCCACTTCACCCATAACATTAGTAACAGCTATTTCGAATATCTGGATGTGATCATTAACCCTTTCGATGCTGATGACGGAACGGTTCCGTCATGAGCATTAGTCGGGCTGTGCTGATGACGGAACCGTTCCGTCATGACCACGCCCGTTTTCATTAGGGCTCAGCACTGGCAGTAAATCTTGGCCGCACGGATGTGGTTAAACATGATACAGGACGTTTACTGGTGGAAATGAAAGAGACAAGCGGTGTGCTCTAGTTGGATTATTTTGAATATAAACAAATCAGAAACAACAGCAGAGATGCCAAGACCACTATTTGCATACCACAGAAACAAGAATATAAAAGACCATTTAGTGAGATCTAGGATGAGACAAGCAAATGCGTTCATCCAAAAAAGCTTAGATGGTCCAAATCCAGTATTGGAAAATTACAAATGTAATAATTGTAAATCAGCCACTTTGAAACCCCAGCGGTCTAGTGCTCTACATGCATTCCCAAGAAGATGGGTCTCCTGCAAAGTGAACACGTTTGGGGGAATACCTCTTCAAATATTGGAGGACTATACCCTGTTTAACCCCTTCCATGCTGATGACGAACCCCAGCCGTCATTTACTTCCATGCTCGTGTGCTGATGACGGCTGGGGTGCGCCACGGCCCGCCCCTGGAAGTGTTGTTTACAGCACACCAGGGGAATCGCAGCCGCATGGAAGGGGTTAATCTTATCTCCCAGACCATTTACATTCCATGATATTAAACGGATTTCCAGGATCTTTGTATTATTCGCCAAATTGGTGGTAACTTGTGGACCAACATCTTGGACATTATGCATCACTGTTATTTTGAGAGGTTGGGATGCAGATTTAAACTTCAGCAGTCAAGCTAGCATGAAAGGCCTGAAACCATGTTTTCCTTGTTACACCAATGTAAAGGACAAGCACTACATTCCACAGGTGACATTTAGCTTTCTATGCCACAGGTATATTTCCTGCACCATATACTATGATCGTATGAGAAAGTTAATTAAGCCACTTAGGAGTTGGAGTCAAAAGACCAGCGGCATCAGTCGAAAAAATGGGGATGGCCATGCAAAAAAGGGCTCTTTCTCACACTTTACATATAGTTTTTGAAAGGAAAGACCCAGAAGTACCCTTTAATCATACTTTCCAAATGTTATTGTCTCACATTTCATTTAGAAATCGTACCCATGTTAAATATTGTGCCATGAGAAGTAACACACATAATGGTTTCTTTGCCATTTCATAAACCAAATGAAAACTAATGTGTCTGAAAAATGAAATATATGAAACACACCCTCTTGCTGAGGTATCGGTAATATAAATCTGATGGGTGTGCAACTACTGTTGACTATATTGTCTGGGCATATGGCATGTCGAATCACACACAGTCTCTATTTCAAAAGCCTCAGCTAGGCGCAGCTTTGCTATACCGGTATAGTGTATCCCCTGTAATAAGACAGAAGTGCCAGTGACCCTCCTCCTCATTACCCACACGTACACATGGACATCCCAACCCAAAATTGCCACAAGTCCTGGAAGAATCTAATCAAGGTCACTGAGGTCCTCGCCTTCACCCTATAATCGAATGCTCCTCACCATTAGAACGGTCATGAAACAGCCCAGATCTTCTTTGCCATTGAGCTGTGAGGTGACTCCATTTAATGGGTAACATCTTCACATAGTTATGTGTTTGCACCAACATGACATTGTATTCTGGATCCTGCATTTTCAACATTGAAATGGCATAATTCAAAGTGTTGTTGTCTTACGTAACATGGGACCGCTCTAAATGGCATAGCCAAGTAACCCCATATCTTGAGCGACAACATCACGTATCTCTGACTTTGGAGCCAACCACATGGTTTTTTCTAACCCGTTCTCACTAAGTTAAAAGCAAAACTACAATTCTTAGCAGGCAATGCCTTGCTTAAACTATCACTTATGGACGGTTTGGCAACTATGCAGCCCTACTTGCAACCCTATTATAATGTTTATTTGGAGTTATGTGGTTTAGCATAAGTGGTTTGCTTTCTCACAAGTGCTACCATCTGAAACCCAGGCTAACGGGCACATGCATCAAAGTTATTTTATGCGATTCCTAATTTGCGAAAATTACCGAATCGCAAATTACGAATCGCATAATGGTATGCATCATTTTTTTCGCAATTTTTTTGCGATTCGGTAAAAATCGCATTTTTTACCGAATCGCAAGAAAATTGCAATTTTTTTCAGTGCGATTTCGCAAATTGCGAAATCGCAAATTGCGAATTCGCAATTTGATGCATACCAATGAGGACACACCGAGGAAACCAGTACACTGATTACACACAGCTGAAGTTCACTTTAAACTGCAGGAGTGGCTGTTGGCAGTTGGAGCTCTGCTTTCAGCTACAGGAGGAGTGTGTTTGGTGTGCCCTTGAAGGAGAAATGGCTGCAGAAAGTGCGGTGGAAGACCTGCATGCAAGAAAACGAAAATTAAAGTTTAGTGACCAGGAACTTGAAATATTAATTGAAGAGGTCACTCTGAGGCATGACCAGCTTTTTGGCAAGGATTCCTTGAAGGTCCCCGAAGGAGTGAAGAGAAGACTGTGGCAGGCCATTCAATCAAAAGTGAATGCTGTGGGGGTTGCCCACAGAGATAACACAAATTTACAAAAACGCTGGTATGACTTGCGCAGCCGTGCTAAAGACAAAATTGCAAGCAGGATTAAACATGCTAACAAGACAGGTGGAGGGCCCCCAAAGGATAAACCAAACACCCCACTGGAGGAGATGGTTGAGGGGACCCTGCTCACTGAAGCAGTGGTAGGAGTGACCAACATAGATACCTCTGAACAACCTGGTACTTCGCAAGGTAAGGTTGTAATTTTAAATGTCATTACTGAAAATATGTCACAGACACTTGCTTTTTGATTCTAACTCAAATGATATAATTAATCCCCAGCATGTACTCTGAAACACACACAAAAAGAGTCATAGTAATTAATGGGAGTCTGCATTGCAGCATTGCATTGTGGGAGATGTAGTTTCCTTGAACTTTTTTTTTTCAATTTCTTTAAATTGAATGATTCCAAATTACTTAAGAAGTCACAGCATATGAGAATACACGAATTTCAACATAAAGAAAATGTTTATTTTGAATTTAAAATGTAATTTATTAAAGTTAGAAGGGAAATCACATACAATTAATAATGTTAACTATACATATATTTTCAATTTGTAGATTTTCTGAAAGAGAGGGAAAGCATGGATTTGGACAACAATGTAAATACAGACATAGAGGAAATGCAAGTCCAAACTCAAAATATTTCATCACCAACAGTAGGAAAAAATAAAAAAAATAAAAGGGTTCAGCAACTGCAAGACTCTGATAGTGATGAACAGATAAATACACATGAACATTTGCAACAAGCAGTTGGAAGTAATGTAAAAAAAAACTGTAAATCAGCGCAGTAGACTGCAACAATTTTACAGGAGAAGATCACGTCCTGCAAGCCAGGCAATGTCCTCACAAGATGAGAGCCAGGCCAGTGTGGTGGAGAAGAAGCTCCTCAAAGTTCAAAGGCTGCAAGGCAAAGGCATCAGGGTCATGAAGGGCCAACTGAACCACATCAAAAGCAACATTAGCACCATGAGTGACAGCCTTGTCAGAATGACTTCTGTGATGGAAAATGCACATGTGGAGACTAGTACAAAACTTGAGCGCATGGCAACAGCCATGGAAAGAATGTGTGATGCAATAGAGGCACAGAACATTGCTAATGCCAATAGGCACCTGATAATCTTCTCTAGCATACACACTTACACCAGAGCTATCCATCGCTTATGCAATACCAATGGCAAAGTTATTACTACTACACTGTGTATGCAAAAGGACTTAAGGAAATGTTGCAAGGCCCTGTCTAAAAGAATGCTTTCCAACACTAATTCAAAGGAGGTCATGCAGGAAGACATGCGTGTGCTTCCATCAACACATGGGGGCAATGCAAATGATGGTGCAGAAGCAAGAACAGCATCAAAAACTCAAACAGTGGTTGGACGACGCAGTACAAGACATGTCACACTGCAGGGCAACACATCTACAGCTTTGAGGAATACTAAAAGCAAAGCTTTAGGTGTGAGAGGGGGAAAATAAATTTAAAGACTAATGAATGATTGACAACTTGCCAATACTGGCCTGAAACAGCTGAAAATTAAAAGCTACATGTTGTTTTCTTTTCAACTTCTTTTGCTTTCATGTTTCCTTGGTTTATCATTATTGCTCTTCTCATTTTGAATTAAAGTCAATCTGAATTCATGAACATAACCTGGCTTCTTACCTGTTTTTAAAAATAATGCTCTGTGATTTCTGCTCGTCTTCGCCTTCCTTCAGCGGCATCTGGACCGCGCATTCTTGCATGTGGTTGTTGTGGCTGGTTGTCATTATTTGGTAGAATGTCATCTACATCCAGTTCCAAGCCTCTCCGTGTGGCAATGTTGTGCAGGATGGCACATGTCGCTACTATTTTGCAGCATACATCAGGACGATATTGCAATGCTCCACCGGTTTTGTGCAGTATCCTGAACCTAGACTTCATGACCCCAAAGGTCCGCTCCACTACATTTCTAGTTGAAATATGGGCATGGTTGTAGTTCTGCTGCTTACGGGTTGATGGATTGAGGTATGGTGTCAGTATATATGATCTCACACCATATGCACTGTCTCCTATGAGAGTTAAAAAAATTGTAATGGCAGTTAAGTTATCATGTAACAGAATGTGAAAGAAATGTAATTTGAGCAATAGAGCATGACTTACCAAGCAAATATCCATCTCCAAATTCCCCAGACAACAGTCGCCCATGGATGGCACTATGTTTGAATATATAGGAGTCATGGGCACTCCCAGGGAAACTTGCAACTAGGTCTGTGATTATTGTTTTTGAATTGCAAATTACTTGGATGTTTAAAGAGTGGTAGTTTTTTCTGTTGCGAAAAATATACTCATTGGTAGATGGTGGACAAATGGGAATATGGGTTCCATCTATGCAACCTATGCCATGAGGGAAATTAGCCATGTTGTAGAAGTCCAACTTGGTTTCCAACAACTCTTGTTGATTTCTAGTGAAATGAATGTGATGCTGTATCCTTATCAGTATTGCATTAAGGAAATCTTGGAAAAATCTTGAAAGTGCACTCTGTGAAACCCCTCCAGCAATTGCTATTACTCCCTGGAAGGAACCTGAGGCTAAAAGGTGTAGACAACATAAGACCTTCACATGGGTGGGTATGGCTAGGGTCCTACGTGTTTCTCTGCGTAATATTGGGTCTAATTCAGCAATTAGATCTATTATGGAGTCAGCATTCAACCTATACTTGTCATATCTTTCTGCCTGTGTCTGACCAAACAAAGTAATGCGCAATCTAAATATCCTTTCACTAAGCATCCTCCTTCTCCTTCCTGCTGCTCTCAACCTCCAGCGACGTGCAAGAAAAATGACTGCTGCCAAGAGGTGTACTGCAAATGAACAACCCCTTAAGTACCCAAATAATTGATTTCACATGTTTCCCTTAAAATAAAAAAATTTACCACCTGCTCCCAGTACTTCTAAATTTAGAGATTCCTAAATGCGATTCCTTGAAAAATCGCAATTTGCGATTTTTGATGCATACACTTTTTTGAGATTTTTTTGCGATTCCTTAAAATTGCGAGTTTTTAAGGAATCGCAAAACCAATTGCAAATTCTCACATTGAGAAAAATACAATTTTGAATGATGCATCTCAAAAACAGGAAATGCATTCGCAAACGGCCGAATTTTGTGATTTGCACCGTTTGCGAATGCAATTCAGTTTGATGCATGTGGGCAAAAGACTATAATGTTTGCGTATTTTCAATGGGTCATCTTCTTACATTGGCCAGAGCTGGAGTAGCTGTTATTCGGTGGTGTTCCAGCATATAAAAACACTAGAGCTCTCTCTGTGTCTAAAGTCCTTTATGTGCAAACTATAAACATCAAATGTGAAATCGGATGATCGCTATGCACTGAACTCATTAATGTCTTCATCCTTACCTCACCATATCAAGCATCAGGAAAGGAAAACGGTTTATTTCACTACTTTATTTGTGCTGGTGATTGCAGGTGGGTTGTACCTGCATTTATTTTTGGCCACTAAAACATATTTTCCTTCTTCAGACTTCGATTCAGGGAAATAAAGGAGAAAATTAAGAAGGATAAAAGAAAGATAGGGAAAACACGACAAATGGTAAAAGCAGGATTGTAAAATTAACCTGCAAGTATAAGATAAAGAGACAGGAAGTGTAGGGTGGGCAAATAAAGAAGCATCAGATCAAAGTCAGCTGTTTTGGTATTCGGTACACCTGGCATTTGCCCATCCCGGTATTTGGCAGCAACAGCTCCTAAGATGAACCTTGGACATTGAACTTATTCACTTTTATCAATTAAGCACTGAGACTTTAGAGGTTGTTCTTTCATTATGAAATATCTAAAATCAGAGCAGAGACTGTTTAGACTTGGAACACTGGCTGTAAATGCTTGCAGCATACAAAAAGCAGGGCAGAACCAAGGGTCAGGGAAAGACTGATTTGCATATAGCCAGGTTCTGAGCTAGGATGGTGCAGTGAGATAAATAACGGTGATGGATCAAGCCCTGATCTTTGGACTGGGTAAGAGTGGTCTGTTTAATTCAGACACTCTGTTCATCACCACCCCCTTTTCTTAATCGTTTTTGGCCACTATAGGTGTGGCAGGGTATACTCAGACATGAGTCCCTTTCTCACTGCACCATCAGGGTTCAAGCAAGCCGGGCCGAAGACGGCTGAAATGCCAGAAATTGGTCCCCGGTAGCTTGTCTCCTTTCTGGTGAAGAATTGGCTTGGTAGTTTAGTCTGCCCTGTTCCCATGATGCACTGGGCCAGGGACAGACTGATTTGCATATAGCCAGGTTCTGAGCTGGGATGGTGTAGTGAGATAAATAACGGTGATGGATCAAGCCCTGATCTTTGGACTGGGAAAGAGTGGTCTGTTTAATTCAGACACTCTGTTCATCACCACCCCCTTTTCTTAATCGTTTTTGGCCACTATAGGTGTGGCAGGGTATACTCAGACATGAGTCCCTTTCTCACTGCACCATCAGGATTCAAGCAAGCCGGGCCGAAGACAGCTGAAATGCCAGAAACCGGTCCCCGGTAGCTTGTCTCCTTTCTGGTGAAGAATTGGCTTGGTAGTTTAGTCTGCCCTGTTCCCATGATGCACTGGGCCAGGGACAGACTGATTTGCATATAGCCAGGTTCTGAGCTAGGATGGTGCAGTGAGATAAATAACGGTGATGGATCAAGCCCTGATCTTTGGACTGGGTAAGAGTGGTCTGTTTAATTCAGACACCCTGTTCATCACCACCCCCTTTTCTTAATCGTTTTTGGCCACTATAGGTGTGGCAGGGTATACTCAGACATGAGTCCTTTTCTCACTGTACCATCAGGATTCAAGCAAGCCGGGCCGAAGACGGCTGAAATGCCAGAAACCGGTCCCCCGTAGTTTGTCTCCTTTCTGGTGAAGAATTGGCTTGGTAGTTTAGTCTGCCCTGTTCCCATGATGCACTGGGCCAGGGACAGACTGATTTGCATATAGCCAAGTTCTGAGCTGGGATGGTGCAGTGAGATAAATAACGGTGTTGGATCAAGCCCTGATCTTTGGACTGGGAAAGAGTGGTCTGTTTAATTCAGACACTCTGTTCATCACCACCCCCTTTTCTTAATCGTTTTTGGCCACTATAGGTGTGGCAGGGTATACTCAGACATGAGTCCCTTTCTCACTGCACCATCAGGATTCAAGCAAGCCGGGCCGAAGACGGCTGAAATGCCAGAAACCGTTCCCCGGTAGCTTGTCTCCTTTCTGGTGAAGAATTGGCTTGGTAGTTTAGTCTGCCCTGTTCCCATGATGCACTGGGCCAGGGACAGACTGATTTGCATATAGCCAGGTTCTGAGCTGGGATGGTGCAGTGAGATAAATAACGGTGATGGATCAAGCCCTGATCTTTGGACTGGGTAAGAGTGGTCTGTTTAATTCAGACACTCTGTTCATCACCACCCCCTTTTCTTAACCGTTTTTCCACTGTGTCACTTGCTCTGTGCCCCTTTTTTCCTCTGTGCCTCTTGGTCTGTGCCCCATTTTTCCCTCTGTGCCACTTGCTCTGTGCCCTTTTTTTCCTCTGTGCACCGTTTTTTCCTCTGTGCCTCTTGCTCTGTGCCCCTTTTTTTCTCTGTGCCACTTGCTCTGTGCCCTGTTTTTTCCACTGTGCCTCTTGCTCTGTGCCCCGTTTTTTCCTCTGTGCCCTGTTTTTTTCCTCTCTGCCTCTTGCTCTGTGCTCCGTTTTTGCCTCTGGGCCACTTGCTCTGTGCCCCGTTTTTTTCCTCTGTGCCTCTTGCTCTGTGCCCCATTTTTCTCCCCTGTGCCCCCGGAATTCTGTGCCCTTGCCCCTGCGATGTCCACCACTCCCTTTCCTGCCACTGCATCCCCCTGCGGCCCACCCCCCAGACTGCCATTCGCTGCCCCTACGTCCCGCTCAGAAGCTGCTCCTCCCTCCCTCCTCCCCAGGCACGCAGCGGCTGCGCTCAGCGGGTGCGCCACTGGTGTGCTGAAGGCAAGCCCGTTCGGCGCACGTGTTCGCCTGGACTGTACCAAGCGCCAGGTCCCCTGGCCCTCACAAATGCCACAACGCACGCCTCCGCTACAACGCCAGTGACCTCCGCGCACTCAACACCGGACGATCACGCAGCTGCTGCCTGGCCACCCCGAAGTGCACCCATGGAGCATTCTCCTGCCGGATCTGCATCTTCACCAGGATCTGGCCCGCCAACCCACCTACCAAAGAAGCCAACCACCTCAGATGCATCCTTCTCAACACCGCTCCGCACGCAAACATGCCGTGGAACTCTGGGACCTACTGGACTCCAAAACCCCAGATGTCGCCTTCGTGACGGGGACCTGGCTAAACCCCTCCTCAGCACCCAACATGGCCATAGCCATACCGGAAGGCTATAAGATCCCATGAAGGGACCGCACCAATGGAGTAGTAGGAGGAATCGCCATCGTCCACAGGAACACTCTCAAAGTCTCAACCAACACTGACGACACCCTCAGCACCGCAGAACACCTGCACTTCCAGATCCTCACCGATCCGAACACCACCCTCAGTGGAACCCTCATCTACAGACACCCGGACCACAGGGCACAGTTCAGTGACTCCATCACCGACCTTGTCAGCACACATGCCCTCACCTCAATGGACTACATCCTTCTCGGGGACCTGAACTTCCACCTCTAAAACAACAACAACACCAACTCCTCCACCCTGATCGACAAACTCGCCAACCTCGGACTCAGATAACTCATCACTACACCCACCCACTCCGCCGGCCACATGCTTGACTCCATCTTCTCTGCAAGCTCCCACGTCTCCTTCGACCACAACACCGAGCTCCACTGGACCGGTCACTGATGCATCCACTTCACCTTTCGGAAACCCACCATGCACCACTGCACCCAACAAATGCAGAACCGCTGCTGGAGCAAAGTCACAGAAGACCAGCTTTCCACCACCCTCGCCCGGAACCCAACCACAGATCCGACCGACCCCGACACTGCCGCCCACAACGTCAAACTGTGGATCAATGACTGCGCCAACACCCTCGCCCCCCTCAGGAAGCCCTCCAACCCCCACACTAGGAAGAAAGCCAGCTGGTTCACAAAAGACCTCCAGGCCTCCAAACCAACCTGCCAAAAACTTGAAAAAACCTGGACCGATGAATGAACACCCGAAAGCTACACTGCTCACAAGAACGCAAACCCACAGACACCACCACCTCATCAGATCTGCCAAAAGGACCTTCTTCAAAGATTGCCTAGACAACAACGCACACAACAGCAAAGAGTTCTTCAACATCGTGAAGGAAATCTCCAACCCCAGCTCCAACACCAATGACATCCCAACATTCACAAGACCTCTGCTACTCGCTTGCCACCTTCTTCCATCACCAGGTACAGACATCCACAACAGCTTCAATGCCACCACCACCCCGGCAACCACTGAGACCCCTGCTACCATGACCACAACCCGGACCAACAGCCTGATCTCCTGACCAACATCAACGACGACGACTCCATCAAGATCATGAACACCATCCACTCCGGATCCCCGGAAGACCCCTGCCACACCACATCTTCAAAAAAGCCAGCAGCACTATCGCAACTATTCTCCGGAAAACAATCAACATCTACTTCGAGACAGCGACCTTCCCGGAGAGAGATGGAAGAACGCATAGATCAATGCCTTACTCAAGAAACCCAAGGCGGACCCCAAGGACCTCAAGAACTTCCGACCCATCTCCCTGCTCTCGTTCCCGATGAAGATCATCGAAAAGGCAGTCAACAAACAACTGACCAGCTTCCTCGAGGAGAACAGCATCCTAGACCCGTCCCAGTCTGGGTTCTGCAGCAATCACAGCACTGAAACTGCCCTCATCGCTGCCAGCGATGACATCAGGTCCCTGCTAGACAACAGAGAAACCACGGCCCTCATCCTCCTGGAACTGTCAGCCACCTGTGACACGGTCTGCCACCACACACTATGAACACACCACTATGACGCCGGAATCCAAGAGAAGGCCCTGGACTACCTCCTTCCTCTCTGGCAGAACACAGAGCGTCCGCCTCCCCCCCTTCTGCTCCTAAGCCACCGAAATCATCTGCGGCATACCCCAAGGCTCATCTCTCAGCCCAACGTTGTTCAACGTTTACATGGCACCGCTCACCCACATCACATGACGGCACAACCTCAACATCATCTCCTACCCCGACGACACCCAGCTGATCCTCTCCCTCACCAAAGACCACCATATCGCCAAAACCAACCTCCACGAAGGAATGAAGGCCGTCGCCAACTGGATGAGGAACAGTCGACTGAAGCTGAACTCGGAAAAGACAGAGATCCTCATCCTCGGATCCACCCCTCGGCCTGGGACGATTCTGGTGGCCGACTGCACTAGGAACACCCCCAACACCTACCAACCATGCACGCAACCTCGGGGTCATCCTCAACTCTATCCTCTCCATGACGAAACAGGTCAATACCGTCTCCTCCTCCGGCTTCAACACTCTCCACATGCTGTCAGGATCTTCAGGTGGCTCCCCTACCGAAACAAAAAGGATGGTCACCCAGGCCCTCGTCAGCAGTAAATTGGACTACGGAAATGCACTCTACGCAGGAACCCCAGCCAAACTCCTGAAACGGTGTCAACGTATCCAGAACGCCTCCACACGCCAGATCCTCGACATCCCTCGCCTCAGACACATCACACCCCACCTGAGAGAACCTGCACTGACTCCCTATCAACAAGAGGATAACCTTCGAACTCCTAACCCACGCGCACAAGGTACTCCACAACACTGGACCAACATACCCCAACAGCCGTCTCAGACTCTACACCCCCACCCGCCAGCTCTGCTCCACAGACCGCGCCCTCACCACCATCCCCCTTCATCCGAAGAGTGACCACCGGCGGCAGATCATTCTCCCAGCTGGCCGCCAAGACATTGAAAACCTTCCCCATCTGCCTGCGGCAGACCAAAGACCTCTTGACCTTCGAAAAGTAGCAGCTTCCCTCCTCCCCCCAAGCACCTTGAGACCCTCGCGGGTCTGTAGTGCGCTTTACAAATGCCATGATTTATTGATTGATTGATTGATTGATTGATTGATTGATTGATTAATCTTGGGCCTCACCACGAAAACGGAAAATAGGTTATAGAGATGGTTGTTCTAGAAATATACTCGAAAAACATGAGTTTGACGTGTACAGTAATAAACCCCTAGTGTGTAAAATACTGTATTATGTGTGCATATATGTGTTTTTAATTTATGAAAAAGGCGTAATTGTCTCGGTTAACAACGTCATCGAGAAGTCCCTAATAACCACAAAAACTGAAAATAGGTATGAAACATTGATTTTAAAGAAACGTAGTGTAAAAATATGAGTTTAAATATACTGTGAAAGAACTATGTATATAGTAGTATGTGTAAGGCAATGTTCAGAATGGATTTTTTTACACATTATTTTTTGATATGTTGGTGGTCATTGAATGTCTGCTTTTGTTTTCCATTTTTGCGATGTGTCCGCAGGGATCTCAACGTCGTCGCGAAGATTGTTGGTTGTGTGTATATGGCTGCTACACTTAACAATGGATGCAGAGTTTCATGTTACTTAGAAAGACCCTGTTGCCTTCATGCAATGGTCTCTGAGGAATGCAGAAACAGTTTTATTAACATGTTTCCTGGCTTTGTCAATCTTTGTCAATCTGTGGACAGAATTGATTTGACCACTTCCATTTCTGTCTTTGGCAATTATTTGAGTACACCAAGACTGCATGAGGGAGAAACAACATCAGTTCTGCAAAGGTTTGTTTCATTAGGATTTCCAGCCCCCCAGTCAGTGTGCCTAAGTCATTGCCACCACAGTGCACAATCATGAGTTGAAGAGGTTGGGAATCCACAATGGATTTAAGCAAAGCCAGCAACTGATGAAACTTTCACCCTCTCTGGCCAATCCAAGTAAACTGCACATTTGTCAATCCCAAAGTTTGTTTGTGTAGCACTTTTTGCCCTAAGTAGGATGGGTTTTCCCAGACGTGGGTCCCTTGCTCACTGTGCTACTGGATTCAAGCTGGCCAGGCTGATGAAGGATAATACCCAGAAACCAGTCCCAGGATGCTTGTTTCCGTCCAGGGAGGACCTGGTTTGGCAGTTCGGTCTGGACTGTTCCCATGAGGCACAGGGTCAAGACTGATTTGCATATGGCTGGGTCTAAACTGGGGTGGCATAGTGAGCAAAAGAATGAAGGAAATAACCCACATCTCTTGACTGGTGGTGAATGTATGATTTATTCAGCACTCCGTCCATCATTTGTTTGCTTAGCACAAGTCCCTGTAAAGACCTCTCTTTTTTGCAGCCTCTTTAGCCCACTAGATATAGCTGTGGTTCACACTCCATACGAAAAGCATTTTGAAGTGAAAGAGCAATAGTAGTGAGGAGATGGCTGGAGCTGAATGAGGTTGTTTTCCAAAGCAGTTTAAATGGAGGGCTTTTTTATTATATATTTAATTGTATGAGGTCAGAATGAAAGTGAATAAAATTAGGTAGTGTGTTGAATGCCTTAGCAAGAAGTCTTATCAGTGGCTGTTGTTTGAGAAAAGAAATGAAATACAGACATGGATATATTTTGAATCTGTGGAGTAAAGCTCACCTGTTTTACCTTATTTGGAAGCAGCATGCTCCTTCTAGAATTTGTTGTGAACTTGTGACCTACTGATTCCAAAGGTACAGTGAGCGAAGACTCTATTAGGGAATGGGTGTTAAGGAGACAGAATAATTTTTAAAAATTTGAGAAGTGATGACACAATGTAAGTAATGACAAGTTTTAATTTCCAACTCAGGACTTTGAAATAAACTGTTCTGTAGTATTTACATTTTAGAAAAATGAAGCTAGATAAAGGTTTGAACTCACGTTTTATTCACGATTACTCTGTGATGATTATGAAAACGTACCTACAGGAACCTTGTTTTGAGAGAGAAGGAAATGGTTAACAGATGCTAACCATTCACAAGTGGAGATGCAGTAGTCTAAAAGAGGTTGCCATTTTAGAGTGGTTTTGTGTGAGAGTGGGGTACCATTCTTGGGCTAAGTTTTTACAAATCTTAATAATGTCAAAACTATCCAGAAAGAGCTAAAACAACAATACAATCTACAAACTCAATTCACTGGTATGTATATACCTTTGTAATTATTTTAAACATGTACATTAGAAATTAAGATGTATCTGGGAGTTTGATTAAAAGGAGTATCACGGTGATGTGAAACATATATGAGATAAACTATATCTATTAGAGGGTATTGTTTAAGAGGTTAGTGGTGAATGTTTTGGAAAGTAACAGAAACAAATTAATAAGTGCCTCTTTATTACATTGTGTATTTTATTGAAAAACAGCTGTATAGTGTTGTTGGAAGTTACAATGAGGAACTAAGAATGTTGTAAATGTTGTAAATGTCTAAGCATCATGTGCACAATAGATACATGTTATTTGCATTCTGGGAGTTGTAGTACTTATAGTAACATTGTTAAACAGGAATAGTGTAGTGAGAAATAAAAGCTGAGAACATTTTGCCCACCGGTTTAGAATTAGAAAGAAGTAATACGTGTTAGTTATGTATTAGGAAGTGTTTGTTAATGTGGGTTTTAACTTATATGACGGCTTTGCATGTGCTTAGATGATGAGATATGGTTTTGGTACTTGCACATAGCTATATATACAGTGGGACTTTGGAGTTTACTTAAAGATTCAGAGAGGTATATATTTTTGGCAAGATGGCTTCTATTAAGAAATTACATAGCTGTTTACCTGGTGTTCTATGTTCAGTAAGGGTGATGAAACGTTCATGTATAGGGCGAGGGTAGTGTTTTTCTTTAAACATTGTTTGTTTAAAATTGAAAAGGATTAATAGAGCAGAATGCCTTGGGAGTTTTTGTACTAGCTTAATTTCAAGTGTAACTTTTGTTTGAGATATGCTGAAGAAGCAGAAGAAGAGTTTGAGAAATGATGTCGGTATGCCATTTGCAAAAGGTTTTGAGCCTTGAAAAACTTCAAAATGTTGTTTTCCGTTTTAGAAATTTACTGATGCACGTGCATGCTCAGTAAAAAAGCAATGTATGTTTATAGAGAGCCATGTATGCAATTATATATCAAGTGTGATACCTAGATTTCACTCACACATAGCACAGAAAAAACAAATATACAGTAAAACAGGCAGTTTGATACTGACAGAAGATAACCAATGAGTCAGAAATATAGTGCCAACTGTTATGTGTCTGACAGCAATGAAGGTACTTTCACAGTCAGTCAGTCAGGCAGTATTCAGGCACTCATGAAATCACCCAGCCACTGCTCGGCAGTCATCTAATCAGTGATTCGCTATTCATGGCGATATTCTGTTACACAGACACTACACATATACTCTTACAATCAGGCATGCAGGACTTATGCAGGCACTACCCATACATTCATCTAATCACCTAAGTACTAACTATTGACTTATGCAATTAACAAGGCTGTAACTATTCAATCATTATAACAGTGCGCTTAACCTATGCAGCCATCTAAACATCCACTTACAACTCATGCACTCATCTAATTATGTAGAGGTCACCATCGTGATAAACCTATCACCCATTCAGTACCTGTGCAGTAATTTAATTACTGAGTCAATAGTCTTGCACTTATATGGTCACCCCAGCAGTACATTTAATTTCATCCAATCTCTCAAGCTTTAACAATGGAATTGTGCAGTCACTCAGACACTAGACATGCACTCATCTAATTAGCCAGGCACTACTGATGCACTTATGCAATTCACCAGGCACTATCCATGTAGTTTTTTAAGCATCAAGGCACTACCTGTTCACTCAGCCAAAAAGAAACGGGCAGCATCTAATCACTGAAACACTATTCATCCACTCATCCAATAGGCTAGGTGCCATGCATGGGATTAAACAATCATGTATGCACTATCCATGCACTGCATAAATCACCTATATTCTATGTACGCACTCTTGCAATAATACAGGCACTCGAATTGCACTCATTTATTCATTCTACCAGCCCGGTGATGGCAACGCAACAGACAGTCCATTCTTCCTTGCCTGCCCGGAAGTGAGGCACATGGGAGGAGTCACGTTGTAGCATCTGACCCAGATCAAGAAGGAGATGGAAGCACACACCGGGAGAGAGACGAAAGAGAAGACAGAGACTAAGGATGGGATGCAGGAGGAAGCGGTACAAGAGAATGTCCCCTGGGGAAGAACACGGGAAGGAGCAAAGCAGAGTGAGCCTGTGCTGTACATGAGACTACAGGAAGACCCAGCCGAGAAGGAGTCCCCTCCCTGCCAGTCGACCAAAGGTTCCCGTTGCATCCCAGGAGGGGCAAGGCTACGCAAGGTGCGTGCCCGTTTCTTTGAAAGAAACCATCACTAGGGCCAAACTACGAGAGGAGAGTGGAGGAGAAAAGGAAAAGAAAAAGAAGGGGAAAACACAGAGCAGGAAAGGAAGAAAAGGATATCTCCAAGATAAGAAGCTAACCAAATAATGAAAACAAAGGAAAAGAAAAGGGAGGGATAGAGAGAATAGAGTATAAGACAAAGAAAGAAGGATGAACAGATAGATGCCTTCCTCTGCAGGTTAAAAGAAGAGGGACAGAAGGCCCAAAGGCAGCTTAATAGGTGTCTGAGGCTTTCATATATATATTTTATGTTCAGTTAAAAAAGGTAGCTAAATGCATATTCCCCTCTTTATAGTAGGACGAGTAACACATACTTATAGAAAACAAGGGCAGACTCTTACCTGCTTCTTTGTTTCTGTCGAGGGTGCTGGCGGAAAGGAACTCCAAAGACCCTGAAAGAGAAGAAGACGTTGGAAAACCTGAACAGGGATTGTGCTCAATAGACCAAATAAAAATACTTGTATACGCCTAAATAAAGAAGTCATAAGCACTTTGAGACCATTCTGAGTAGTTTCTTAGCAACCACTTTAGGCTTCTGGTCACTCTATGCATGTATTGAATTATTGAAGCATTAGTCACACACTTGTTGAATCATTCAGGATCTACACTAAAACCACCTTACATGTATCCACCTTTTGACCGAGGAACAAACACAATTTGGAACACTTAGAAACACAACTAACATCCAGTACAGATCTGAAAACAATACATTTTATTAAAAAACTATATGAGTGGCTACATGAAGCTTTTGATATTCTGATGCCACTCAAGATCACACAGGAGAACAAAAGAAAACAAGCACCTTGGAGAAATACAGAGATAAAATACATAAAACTACAAATTAGAAAGCTACAATATGCCTGGGTCAAAACAAAAAACAAACAAGACAGACTTCACCTACAGAAAATTTACTGTCAGCTATCAAAAAAGCGAAGGAAAAGTACTATTCAGACAGAATTCTAAATGCTAAATGTGCAAATAAAGAATTCTCTAAAATACTCAATGAATTTTGTAAACCAAATTGCCTAGAAAGAACCCATCCCATTACTCAAGATTTCACTGACAAACTGGCAAATCATTACACGGACAATGCAGACACGTTGGTCTTGTACTTAAAACAGAGACAAAGCACAAGAACAAACCCTTGTACAAAATACAAATCCAAGAATACTCTAACTCAGCCTCAAACTGTTTCCCATGAAGGGTTCCCTATGGATTCCTCCATCAGTCCATTGGGTAATGGTACATCCTTCCTGAACCCTTATATCATTTGTCTACTTTATCGCCCCCCCCCAGGAACCGTGTCCCATTTCACAAAATGGTGGGTGCAACTTTTCTCTCAGGTTGTGGCCAGCCAATCACAGAATTGCTGTTTGCACGTGAATCCACTGTGGATCCATGTCTCTACATAAACATATATCTTTTTTCTTTAATAACGCCAAACCTACTGGACAGATTTAAACCAAACTAGAAAAAAGTACTCCTTCCGGACCAAGATCTAGGTTTTTCCAAAATTTGGTGCAACTCTGTTCAGTGTTTCAGGCTATAGTTCTTTCTAAAATCCCTACAGAATATTGCATTGGGAAAACGTGTTTTGTGACCTCCCATTTTTCTTAGCCAATGCTGACGAATTACCCTAAAACAGTTCACACAGCAACTGAAGTGAATGACACACTAGTTTTGAACATTTCATGAGAATATGTCAAACGGTGCCAAAGTTATTAGCAAAGCTAAAAATGCTCTTCCTATGGAAACTATGTCCTAACTGTAACTACCTGCCAGTAATGCCAGTAGAATATGTACATAAATATTTATTTAACCGCTCACCGTTCAATTTGTCAACTGCACCTATCGGCATCTGCATCATGGCCGCTCTCCTTGTGCATGCCTTGCGCCTCTGCCGTTGTTTTAAGTTTGTACTTCTGGATTCCTGGGCGGCCTTGGGCGTAGTGTTTGGCATCTTTCATAGCATAAAAAATTTAATTTCTCCCCTGGTGAGGGTTTGGGCTTTTGTCCCATCGATGCTGCTTTACGCATATCTGAATCAGATTCACTTCCTCCTGAACTGATTTCAGATTGTGAGGTGTTAATTGTGCGATCAAACTCCTTTGCAGCTGTTGAGGGCTATTTTGTGAGTCCGTCATCAACATAAAACTTGGATTTCCTTATTGCGTCATAAAGTTTTGCAAAAGTGAATATCTGACCTATCAATCAATCAATCAATCAATCAATCAATCAATCAATCAATTTGTAAAGTGTGCTACTCACCCGTGAGGGTCTCAAGAGGCTGAAGGGAGGGGGAGGGGTGCCGCTACTGCTCGAATAGCCAGGTCTTGAGGTGTTTCCTGAAGGTGAGATGGTCCTTGGTCAGTCTTAGGTGTGCGGGGAGGAAGTTCCATGTCTTGGCTGCCAGGTAGGAGAACGATCTTCCTCCGGTGGTGGTTCTGAGAATCCGAGGGACGGTGGCGAGGGCGAGGCTAGTAGAGCGGAGCTGGTGGGTAGGAGTGTAGAACGACAGGCGGTTGTTGAGGTATTCGGGCCCGAGTCATGGAGCGCTTTTTGTGCGTGGGTGAGCAGCCTGAACGTGATCCTCTTGCTGACGGTGAGCCAGTGCAGGTTTCTCAGGTGGGCAGATATGTGGCTGTGGCGAGGGATGTCAAGGATGAGTCGTGCAGGGGCGTTCTGTATACGTTGTAGGCGTTTCTGAAGTTTGGCTGTGGTTCCTACGTAGAGGGCGTTTCCGTAGTCCAGCCGGCTGGTGACGAGGGCCTGGGTGACCGTCTTTCTGGTTTCGGTGAGGATCCACCGGAAGATCTTTCGGAGCATGTGCAGGGTGTTGAAACATGAGGACGAGACTGCTTTGACTTGCTTTGTCATCGTGAGGGAGGAGTCCAGGATGAATCCCAGGTTGCGTGCGTGGTCCGTGGTTATCGGTGCGGTGCCCAGCATCATGGGCCACCAGGAGTCGTCCCAGGCGGATGGGGATTGTCCGAGGATGAGGACTTCCGTCTTGTCCGAGTTAAGCTTCAGACGGCTGAGATTCATCCATTCTGCGACATCTTTCATTCCGTCCTGGAAGTTGGCTTTGGCGGTGAGGGGGTCTTTGGTGAGGGAGAGTATCAGTTGGGTGTCGTCGGCGTAAGAGATGATGTTCATGTTGTGCTTGCGTGCGATGGCGGTAAGGGGGCTCATGTAGATGTTGAAGAGGGTTGAGTGAGGAGCTCTGGGGTACTCCGCAGATGATCTTGGAGGCCTCGGATGCGGAAGGGTGGGAGGCAGACTCTCTGGGTTCTGTCGGAGAGAAACGATGTGATCCAGTCTAGGGCCTTTCCTTGGATCCTAGTGTTGTAGAGGAGGGTTATTAGGGTGCGTTGGCAGACGGTGTCAAAGGCTGCCGAGAGGTCGAGGAGGATGAGGGTGGCTGTCTCTCCGTTGTCCATCAGGGTCCTGATGTCATGGGTGGCTGTGATGAGGGCGGTATCGGTGCTGTGGTTGGCTCGGTTTCCGGACTGGGATGGGTCGAACAAGTTATTTTCTTCGAGGAATGCTTTCAGCTGTTTGTTGACGGTCTTCTCAATGACTTTAGCCGGGAAGAGATGGGGCAGAAGTTCTTGAGGTCTTTGGGGTCCGCTGTTGGTTTCTTCAGTAGGGCGTTGATTTCTGCGTGTTTCCAGCTTTCAGGGAATGTGGCTGACGAGAGGAAGTTGTTAATGACGTTCCGAAGGTGGGGTGCGATGATGGTGTCGGCTTTGTTGAAGATATGATGAGGACAGGGTCAGAGGGGGAGCCGGAGTGGATGCTGTTCATGACGCGGTTGGTGTCTTCAATGCTGATGGGGGTCCATGCGTTGAGGCTGGAGGTGGGGGTCGTTGGTTTGGTGGTTGGGGGCGGGGTCTGGGGTCCAAAGCTGTCGTATATGTCTGTGATCTTGCGGTGAAAGAATGTGGTGAGGGAGTTGCAGAGGTCTTGTGACGGTGAGATGTTGTTGCTGGCGCTGGGATTGGAGAGCTCTTTGACAATGCTTTTTAAAGTAACTAACGTTATATCGATTTTTAAAATATAGAAATTCAAAATATCGAAGTATATAATATAGGTTATAAAAAATATCGAATTTTTAATAATATTGAATTTTTTAAAGTGTTTTGTATGTTAGTATATGTGAGAAAAGTGTATATTTTTTGTAATTTATTTGAAGTAATTAATTTTAGGTTATTTAATTTTTGCGTAGTTTAATTCTGTAGCAGGTTGTGGGTTTATAGGGGAATAGGGTGGGAAGTAATTTAATTATAATTAATTAAATATGTTAATGAATTTATTGGTATTTATTTGAATAAATTGTTAATTAATTTTTAATTGGTAATTAATTAATTCTTGATTGATAATTCATTTTTATTAATTGATAATTATGTGAATAATATTAATTTATTTTCTGTAGTGGGTTGTGGGGTTATAGGGGAATAGGGTGGGAAATAATTTAATTATAATTAATAAATATGTTTATTTATTGTTATTTATTTTGAATAAGTTGTTAATTAATATTTAATTGGTAATTAATTAATTCTTAATTGGTAATTAAATGTTATTAATTGATTAATTGATAATTATGTGAATGATTTTAATTTATTTTCAGTAGAGTGGGAGTCAATTTCCTCTATTTCCTTCAATAAATTGGCTGAGTGTTAATCTGCGTGACGATTCTAGATTATATTCAGCCGACTCCTTCATTAGCTCAGTGTTGGGCTCGTCATAACGTGGTACAGTTAAAATACGCAGACCTCTGGGTATCCTTTCAACATCAGTATATCGCTGCAATGACCTTGATTCCCATCACTTGTTTTGTTCTGATCTCATTTTCTTATCAAGTTTTTTAAATAGATCTTTGAACTGCGATATTAATGTGTGGGTTTTCTTTATTTGGTTCCATGGCTTTACTTGTTGTTGGGAGGGTGTTGGAGAACATCTCCATTGCCGCCATCTCCTGCACTCTTACCACATCGGCCAACATGAGGAGATTATATAAAAGACTTTCGTTGCTCACAGTGTTAAACAGTTATTGAATACTGAGCAATGTATTGCACACCTCCTCACCCCGTAATTTCGCGTCTTACTCCTACCTGCTGGGTTTCTGTTTTCCCCCAGTCCTTGGACTCGGCATCCATACATAAGTATATATATATATATAACCTACTGGCGGTCGCCAGTAGGTAGTTATAGTTAGGATTATTTTCAATAGAAATCTCAACATTCTATTGTGAATAACTTTGGCGCCGGTTGAGGAATCTGCCTGAAAATTTCCTAAAATTTGCCTCGCGGCGTTTCGATCCTTCCCTGAAAGTTTGGGGGGGATTTGTCAAGCGGGGGCCGAGATAAAAGGGGGTCCCAAAACGTGTTTTCCCCATGTTAATTTCCATAGGGCGGTCGACCTCACTTTTAGCCCGAACGGCTGCATGGATTTCCACCGAACTTGGCAAAATTGTAGGGACTGGTAGCCCGATGTACCTTTGCTATGTCTCAAGATATATGCTCCAGTGGATTTTGAGTAATTTAGGTTCAAAAAAATATATATATCTATAAACGCGCCCCGGTACGCGCACCGGGGCGCGAACCAGCGCGCTACGCGAGTTCGCGTGCGGAAAGCTGATTGGCTCTCGGGTGTCTGTAAACATTCCAAACAGTCCGGAGCGGCTGCCATCTTGTGTCTCGGTAGGATCGAGACACAAGAGGTGGCAAAAACAAAGCGGGAAATGACCATAAGGGGGCAGAGTAGACCCCCCTGACCCCCTAGGTTTGATGTGGGGTCTATAAAAGGGCCTCGTGGGACAAACATTTTTTTTTTTTCGATTTGCGCGGGGGGAGCGCCCGGTACGCGCACCGGGGAGCGGACCGGGGACCGTAGCATGGGGAATACACAGTTTATTTACTGCGTCACCTCTATGACCCTTTCTTGCGTCAATATGACACTTTTGCATACATTACACCTGACCTAGGTATAATGTGGCAAAGGGGTTTACAAAGTGACTCATCTACCTAGATGCGTCACTTTGTAAATATAACTCAATAAGGTGCATGTTTTACGCTGCTGATGCATCACAAAAAGTGACGTACCGGTGGCGTAAAAGTACAAAGTGACGCATCTACCTAGATGCGTCACTTTGTAAATATGACTCAATAAGGTGCATTTTTAACAGCACTGGTGCGTCACAAAAAGTGAGGTACCAGTGGCGTAAAAGTGACGCATGGCCTCATAAATGAGGCCTTCAGTCTTCTACTCATGACGTATTTTGTCGCAAGTACTTACAGATACGTCAGTATTTCAGACGTATCTGTAAGCGCAAAAGTGATGCATTGCTGGAGTGTGTCACAAAAAAGGATGCAACTCCAGCAATGCATCCTTTCACATGGGGCCAGGCCCATGTGAAACGGCCTGCATCAGTCTTACGCCTGCTGTGAAACAGGCGCAAGATTTGGACGCAACAGCGTCATAAAAGTGACGCAGTGATATCTCATAGATTTCACTGCGTCACCTCTACGACCCTTTCTTGCATCAATACGTCCCTTTTACATACATTACACCTGACGGAGGTATAATGTGGCGCAGGGGTTTACAAAGTGACGCATCTACCTAGATGCGTCACTTTGTAAATATGACTCAATAAGGTGCATTTTTTACAGCACTGGTGCGTCACAAAAAGTGACGTAGCGGTGGCGTAAAAGTGACACATGGCCTCATAAATGAGGCCTTCAGTCTTCTACTCATGCGTCATATTAAATATATGACGCATTATGTCGCAAGTACTTACAGATACGTCAGTATTTCAGACGTATCTGTAAGCGCAAAAGTGATGCATTGCTGGAGAGTGTCACAAAAATGATGCAACTCCAGCAATGCATCCTTTCACATGGGACCAGGCCCATGTGAAAGGGCCTGCATCAGTCTTACGCCTGCTGTGAAACAGGCGCAAGATTTGGACGCAACAGCATCATAAAAGTGACGCAGTGATATCTCATAGATTTCACTGCGTCACCTCTACGACCCTTTCTTGCATCAATTCGTCCCTTTTGCATACATTACACCTGATGTAGGTATAATGTGGCGCAGGGGTTTACAAAGTGACGCATCTACCTAGATGCGTCACTTTGTAAATATGACTGAATAAGGTGCATTTTTTACAGCACTGGTGCGTCACAAAAGTGACGCACCGGGGGCGTAAAAGTGACGCATGGCCTCATAAATGAGGCCTTCAGTCTTCTAGTCATGCGTCATATTAAATATATGACGTATTATGTCGCAAGTACTTACAGATACGTCAGTATTTCAGATGTATCTGTAAGCGCAAAAGTGATGCATTGCTGGAGTGTGTCACAAAAATGATGCAACTCCAGCAGTGCATCTTTTCCTACCCTTCCACACCCCTGTTCCTTTTCAACATTTTCTTTGAATATCTACATTCCCCATGTTCACTCTTCTTCTCCTTACTTTCCTTCCCAACACTCACCTTCTTTCAGTCCCCCTACTTCACTTCCTTTCTCCTCTCATACCTTTCTGTTCTTTCTTACTCATTTTCCTTTCCTTTATCAATGCACTCCACTTCACTTACTCTTTTTCATTTTTTTAAGAATATAGCTCTTTGATGGGAATTGGAGGTAGTTCTGAAAATAACCTTTTTTTTCTTTTTTCTTTTTTCAGAACAAAAACAAAAACAGGGAATGGAAACTGCTCAACAGGAGCAAAAAAAAAATATTTAGGGCTGGAAACGGCAGCGATGGTTCTCCAATGCTCGAATCATGAGCAGAACACTTTGCTCCCCATAGCAAAGTAGCTGATCACCGTATCTGCATTTAAGGACGCCTTTGTTAAATGCAGGCTGAATGTTCAGAACCAGCTCTTGTGATCTCCCCCTCACCGATGTTGTTGGTCCTCCGGTTGATGTAGAGGCCCCATCACTGGGAACCTCTTGTGCCAGAGCCCTGACACTTTCCCGGGCAAAATTCTGGGGGTGCCTCCTCTCCACATAGCGAATCATTGTGGAGTTCCCAAAAGAATATTTTTTAGTGGGGTCACCCCGTGAAAGGACTGTGTGACAGATCCTGCACTCCACTTTTGGAGCATTTACCTTCTTCTGGTCATCAGGTATGGAAAAAAATTCCAGATGAAATGTTCTTTGACATTCGGCTGAGGAGGCTCTTCATCAATTAAATCATTGGAGTCATCTTCACTGCTGGATGCTCTGGCAGCCACGATAATCCAAGATATCCAACAAAGAACCGAGAGCAAAAAGGCAGGTCTTTCAGTCACAAAAGTGAAAGAAGAAGTGAAGGAAATGGGTGGGGATTTCATTCTTTGTAAAAAAAACTGTTAGCAACCAATGAAAAGTGTTATTTTAAGGTCACATGACTTGACGCGCTTACGCTGCGCGCACCAAAGTGCTTCCGGGGGAGCTAACGCGGCGCAAACGTAGTCGCTTCCGGGGGCGCATACGCGGCGCGATTGAAGGCGCTTCCGGGGACGCTTACGCGGCACGCCTAAGTGACGTTTTGATAGTTTCACGGAAATGCAAAATCCTTTTCATTTCCTTATTCAAAAAAACTGCTTTTATATGTATGGTACTAAATGTCTTGCCTTATTATTTACTTTTCATTCATATTTTTTTTCACGAACGCAAGTAGCGCTCTGGGTGCGCTTTCCGGAGAGCTTACCGGTGCGCGCACCCAGAGCGCCCCAGGAAAAAATGATAAAAATGTTTTTTTTTAAATATTATCATAAAAAATAAAAAATAAATAATTGATACTTACACAAAACAGCAAATTTATAAAAAAAATCGTAGGTTAGAAACTCGATATAGAAAGGAATTAGTTTTTAAAAAACCTTTGAAATTCACTGAAAAAAACAGAGGTTTCACACCAGTTATAGTTAGGAATTAGCATTTAAAAAACCTATTAAATTCACTGAAAAAACCATAGGTTTTTATATATATATATATATATATATATATATATATATATATATATATATATATATATATATGTATATATATATATATATATATGTATGTATATGTTTGTGGAGGAGTACTGGAGTGCTAATGGGTGAGCCCACAGTTGTATTTGAATCTGGAACCACCTCGAGTCCGTGCCTTCTTCCATAGAGCTTCTGTGGGAGGTGGTTGTTTGTTTCATGTATGTATATATATATATATGTATATATATATATATATATATATATATATATATATATATATATATATATATATATATATATATATTCACTGAAAAAACCATAGGTTTCACACCAGTTATAGTTAGCTGGAAATTTTACTGACATAAAACTATTGAAATTCCACGTTATAGTTAGTTGGACTCACTAACTCACTATAACTTGCGCGCCTGCAATGCACTGTGGATGACGTCACATATTACATCACTCATGACATGGTCAGTGACATCACTCATGACATAATAGGTTTTTTAAATGCTAATTCCTAACTATATATAGTGCCTCAAACCTATGTTTTTTTCAGTGAATTTCAAAGGTTTTTTAATAGGAAATTTCTATTGCTATCAAATATAATATTTTTTATAATGAATCCTATATTGTATATTTATGTAATACTATTTTTTATGTATATTCTTCATTTTTTTCCTTTTTTTTTGCCCTGTAGCGCTCCCGATGCGTGTACCGGTGTGCGCACCGGAAAGCGCAGTCTTGCGGCGCGCCCCGGTGCACGTACCGGTGAGCGTCCCGTTTGCGCTGTTGCCGCGAACAAAAACATCATCGTGACGTATCGCGTAGCCGCGTCTGCGTGATACGCACGGCGTAAGCGCACCCGGAAGCACCCGAGATCATACGATATAAGCGCAAAATATAGTTAGTACAACTAACTATATAGGAGCAATTCCAATGGTTTTGTATGAGTGAAATGTCCAGCTAACTATAACACCTCTAAAACGTATAGTTTTTTTAGTGAATTTTAAAGGTTTTTAAAATGCTAATTCCTAACTATATAAGGCCTGAAACCTATAGTTTTTTCAGTGAATTTGCAAGGTTTTTTAAATGTTAATTCTTAACTATATAAGGCCTGAAACCTATGTTTTTTCAGTGAAATTCAAAGGTTTTTTTAATGCTAATTCCTAACTATATAAGACCTGAAAGCCCACTAGGAATCTCCAGTATGCGCCAGGGGACTGCATTGCAGAGAGGTGTAATGAAGCCACGCCCCTTTTTACACCTCTCTGCAACGCATCCCCCGTGCATGTTTGAAGAGGGAGAACTAATTCTCCTTGCATACTGGGGGCCCCTGGGGGCCAACTAGCCCACCTGAAACCTCCAGTATGTGCCAGGGGGGCTGCATTGCAGAGGTGTAATGAGGCTAAGCCCCTTGTTACACCTGTCTCATCGCTGCTGTGAGCGGTCGCTCCCCTGGCTCCCTGCTTGTATTGGTATCGTCGTGCTGCGCTTGGGATCTGCATTTTAACTTGTAACGTAATAATTGCACTGTGACTCTCTCGGTGGGCTGCGCTTGGGATCTGGCATTTTAACCTGTTGCGCGATAATTGCACTGTGACTGCTGGGACGATAAGTATTGAAGTCTGCCTCATTCCTTTAGCTTACAAATAACTGCTGCGCATTCACTTTCATTGTGCCTTCGTTCACTCATCTCTGGCCCTTTGCTGATAGTGCTTGACCATCCGCCGCCATTTCGTTGTTGTTGTTTTCACTGCAAGGCCGTCCTTTAGAGCACGCCCCGCCTCCCAGCTGAGCCTCCCTCCCACTGACTACATACAGCGCTCCCGTCCCCGGAAGCGCTGTGACTGTCTCATCGCTGCTGTGAGCGGTCGCTCCCCTGGCTCCCTGCTTGTATTGGTATCGTTGTGCTGCGCTTGGGATCTGCATTTTAACTTGTAACGTAATAATTGCACTGTGACTCTCTCGGTGGGCTGCGCTTGGGATCTGGCATTTTAACCTGTTGCGCGATAATTGCACTGTGACTACTGGGACGATAAGTATTGAAGTCTGCCTCATTCCTTCAGCTTACAAATAACTGCTGCGCATTCACTTTCATTGTGCCTTCGTTCACTCATCTCTGGCGCTTTGCTGATAGTGCTTGACCATCCGCCGCCATTTCGTTGTTGTTGTTTTCACTGCAAGGCCGTCCTTTAGAGCACGCCCCGCCTCCCAGCTGAGCCTCCCTCGCCCCTCCCCCTCCACCCATTTATGTCAGATGCTCTTGCGCGCAGCGTTCACGCGCAGCGGTCGCGCCCCATGCGCGCCGAAGGTGCGCCAAAGGTAAGCCCGTCTACGCCCGTCCGCGCCTGGACCGCGCCCAGCGCCAGACCCCCTGGCCCTCGTACCACCCACCCCTCCCGCATTACATACGACGCCACCACCCTCTTAGCCCTAAACCCCGGCCGTCCCCCCAACTGCGTCCAAGCCGCTCCTGGACACACCCATGGACCCTTCTCTTGCAACACCTGTAAGTTCGAGGGCACCAAGAACAACTCCTCATCCACGAACACACAACAGATATCTGACACCAACCACCTACAATGCGTCCTGCTCAACACCCGCTCGGTCCACAGGCACGCCATCGACCTCTGGAATCTACTAGACACCATCTCCCCGGACGTCCCCTTCCTAACAGAAACATGGATGAACGCCTCATCAGCCCCAGACATCACCATTGCCATCCCGGAAGGCTACAAGATCATCCGTAAGGACCGCACCGACCAAACAGGAGGAGGCATTGCTATTGTCCATAAGAATTCCATCCGCATCTCAACCAGCTCAGATGTCAACCTTGCCAGCGCCGAACACCTTCACTTCCAGATCCACACCGACCCCAAGACCACACTCAGAGGCACCCTCCTCTACCGGCCTCCAGGACCCCGTGCACAATTCAGTGACGACATCATTGACTTTATCACCCCACACGCCCTCCCCTCCGAGGAATACATTCTATTGGGAGACCTCAACTTTCACCTGGAAAAGAGCAATGACAGCAACGCCACCACCCTTCTGGACAATCTCGCCAACCTCAGACTCAAACAACTTGTCAATACCCCCACCCACATTGCAGGTCACACACTCGACCCTATCTTCACCTCCAGTAAACATGTCTCATTCAGTCACACCACAGCTCTCCATTGGACGGACCACAGCTGCGTTCACTTTATCTACAAAAAGACCACAACCCACAACCATCCTCAACCTACTCTGCCAAGAAACTGGAACAAAATCACCATCGACCAGATCTCCTCATCGCTTCTTCAAAACCCCCCTGCCCACTCCTCAAACCCCGACCAAGCAGCCATTAACCTCACCCAATGGCTATCCAACAGCGCCGACATCCTAGCACAGTTGAAAAAACGTCAAATCAAACTCGGCAGCAAAAACGCCTCCTGGTTCAACGATGATCTTAAGAAATCAAAGAAACTCTGTCGCTCCCTCGAGAAGGCCTGGAAAAAAGACCCAAACACCAGCACCAGGGACGCCTTCAAAAACGCCACCCGCATACACCACCAACTAATCCGGTCTGCCCAGAAAGCCGCATTCAAAGACCGACTAGATAACAACGCCCACAACAGCAAGGAATTATTCAACATCGTCAAAGAATTTGCCAACCCATCAGCCAACTCCAACGACATCACCCCCTCTCAAGCCCTCTGCGACTCCCTAGCTTCATTCTTCCACAACAAAATCGCAGACATCCACAAGAGCTTCGACAACCGACCCGGAGACCAACCCACCCAACCTTCTGCAGGACCTTCACCCCCCTTGAACATCCTTAATGACTGGAACCCAATCTCCACTGAGGACACCATCTGCCTGATGAACTCCATCCACTCAGGATCCCCAACAGACCCATGCCCTCACCCCATCTTCAACAAAGCAGACTCCATCATAGCACCACACCTCCGAGACGTCATCAACTGCTCCCTCAACTCCGCCACCTTCCCGGAAAGCTGGAAACACGCAGAACTCAGCGCCCTTCTGAAAAAACCCACAGCTGACCCCACCGAACTCAAAAACTACCGCCCCATCTCGCTCCTTCCATTCCCGGCCAAAGTCATCGAGAAAGCTGTCAACAACCAGCTCGCCGCCTTCCTCGAAACCAACAAATCCCTCGACTCCTCACAGTCCGGCTTCCGAGCCAAACACAGCACTGAGACCGCCCTCATCGCAGCAACAGACGACATTCGAACTCTACTGGACAATGGAGACACAGTCGCCCTCATCCTCCTCGACCTCTCTGCAGCCTTCGACACAGTCTGTCACAGCACCCTTTTACAGCGCCTCAGAAACATCGGAATCCAAGGAAAAGCACTGGAATGGATCACCTCGTTCCTCACCGGAAGAACCCAGAGAGTCTGCCTCCCACCATTCAAGTCAGAGGCCACTGAAGTCATCTGCGGCGTACCACAAGGATCTTCACTCAGCCCCACCCTCTTCAACGTATACATGAGCCCCCTCGCGGTCATCGCACGCCAACACAACCTCAACATCATCTCCTACGCTGATGACACTCAACTGATCCTATCACTCACCAGAGACCCTAACACTGCCAAAACCAACCTACATGAAGGAATGAAAGAAGTAGCCGAGTGGATGAAGCACAGCCGTCTGAAACTGAACTCAGACAAAACAGAAGTCCTTATCTTAGGTACCTCCCCCTCCGCCTGGGATGACTCTTGGTGGCCAGAGGCCCTTGAAAAAGCACCCATCCCGACGGACCACGCACGGAACCTGGGTGTCATCCTGGACTCCTCACTCTCTATGAACAGACAAGTCAACGCTGTTTCATCATCTTGCTTCAACATTCTTCGCATGCTCAAAAAAACATTTCGCTGGATCCCCACCGAAACTAGAAAAACAGTCACCCACGCACTGTTCACGAGCCGCCTGGACTACGGAAACACCCTATACGCCGGTACCACCGCAAAACTCCAGAAAAAACTCCAACGCATCCAGAACGCTTCAGCCAGATTCATACTAGACATCCCGCGTAAAGACCACATCTCTGGTCACCTGAAAAACCTCCACTGGCTCCCCGTCAATAAGAGGATTACTTTCCGCCTCCTAACCCACGCACACAAAGCACTTTACGAACTTGGACCCGAATGCCTCAACACACGACTTTCCTTCTACACCCCCTTCCGCCAGCTACGATCCTCCAACCAAGCCCTTGCTACTGTACCTCGCATCAACAAAACCACCATGGGAGGTAGGTCCTTCTCCTACCTGGCAGCTAAAACCTGGAACTCACTTCCCACTCACCTTCGCCTCACTCAGAACCACCTAGCATTCAGAAAGCAACTTATAACTTGGATATTCGACAAGTAATTCCCCACCCTTCTTCAAGCGCCTTGAGACCCTCTGGGTATGTAGCGCGCTATATAAATCTTTTGACTTGACTTGACTTGACTCTCTGAAACGCAGCCCCCTGCCACGTTTGCAGAGGGGGAACTAATTCCCCTTGCATACTGGGGGTTCCTGGGGGCCAACTAACCCACCAGGAGCCTCCATAATGCACCAGGGGGCTGCATTTCAGAGAGGTGTAATGAGGCCACACCCTTTTTTACATCTCTCTGCAACGCGGCCCCCGTGCATGTTTGAAGAAGGGGAACTAATTCCCCTTGCATACTAGGGGTCCCTGGGGGCCAACTAGCCCACCTGGAACCTCCAGTATTCGCCAGGGGGCTGCATTGCACAGAGGTGTAATGAGGCTATGCCCCTTTTTACACCTCTCTGCAACGGAGGCCACTGGCGCCTTTGCAGAGGGGGGACTAATTCCCCTTGCATACTGGCTCATAGCTGCCCAAACACCGATATTCCGAATGATTGAAAATGACTTTTCTTGAGAAACATTTGGATTTGGATTATCATGTCCTATACTTTGGAATTTTTGAAAGACTGATTTTGAGGATGCTATAAATTACTCAAGTCTGCCCGCATTGTCTGGGTAAAATTGATACCTAGTCACTTTGAATAAGAATGTACTTACGTCTCGTCTAACATTTGGAAGAAATATCTAGTTATATGACAATAGGATACCAACATAACTTGAAGGAAATAGAACGCCCTGAAGAAGTTCTGTTGTACAGAACGAAATGTTTCGGCTGGCTTTGGTACATAAACTTAAGGAAAATAAAAGCATTTGAATATACACCAAGATTCAGCGCTTCAATAAGGACTCTAAGTGATATGATTTGATTGGACTTATTGTGCAAGTGGTGCTGTGCCAAACTTTGGAATATTCTCCACTACTCTCTACTACTTATTCTCTCCTACTCCCCTACTCTCTAATACTAATTCTCTACTACTCTACTACTCTCTACTACTCTCTCTCTACTACTCACTCTCTACTACTCACTATCTACTACTCTCTACTACTCACTCTCTACTACTCTCTCTCTACTACTCACTCTTTACTACTCACTCTCTACTACTCTCTACTACTCACTCTCTACTTCTCACACTCTACTACTCTCTACTACTCACTCTCTACTACTCTCTCTCTACTACTCACTCTCTACTACTCAAACTATTACTCACTCTCTACTACTCTCTACTACTCACTCTCTGCTACTCTCTCTCTACTAGTCTCTACTACTCACTCTACTACTCACTCTCTACTACTCTCTACTATTCTCTCTCTCTGCTACTCACTCTCTACTACTCTCTACTACTCACTCTCTACTACTCACTTTCTACTACTCTCTACTACTCACTCTCTACTGCTCTCTACTACTTGCTCTACTACTTACTCTCTACTACTCACTCTCTACTACTCACTCTCTACTACTCACTCTCTACTACTCTCTACTACTCACTCTACTATTCACTCTACTACTCTCTACTACTCACTCTCTGCTACTCTCTCTACTGCTCTCTACTACTCTCTACTACTCACTCTCTACTCTCTATTACTCACTCTCTACTCTCTACCTCTCTACCTCTCTCTACTTCTCTCTTCTAGTCCATACCTCTCTACCTCTACCTCTCTACCTCTAAACCTCTACCTCTCTACCTCTCTCTACACGCACACATATACACATATATATATGCATATATATGCATATGCATTTATATATATGTATGTGTATGTGTATATATATATATATATATATATACATATATAAACATATATAATCTGTATATCTATATAAATACAAATATAAATGCATGCATACATATACATATATGTACATACTTTATTCGATAGATATATATCATAAAAGTAAAAACATTTAAGAAATACATAAAACAACCCATCCAATAGTACTACTATTCCATCCAGAACAGCAAGGGTAAAACAAAGTTAAAAACAATACATTCTTTCTAAAAAGAAAGTTATACATTGCCCAACAACCTTGAGCGAATTAACCAAGCACCCTCTAGATATTTGGCAGCCCCGCAGATAATAAACATGGAGACAGTATTAGTTGAAATAATACCCAGGGCTGATCTATGATTCCTCACTCCCAATTCCCTGCATACTGGTTTCAACCATTTGGCTCTAACATGCTTGTAAGCTGTACATGCATACAGAAAGTGGCCAATGGTTTCCTCTGGACATGGGCAACCAGGGCAATTTAAGTCATGCCCTCCCTTGATCTTCCACCCCTCCATACATTTTTTAAGGGGCAGGATACCATATCGTAGTTTCAAAAACAAAGTTCTTTCTCTGGGTAATTGGATGAAATCCAAAAAAGGCTCTAGCTTAATTGAGGGTTTATGATCCAAAAAGTTGGACGTCAGGGTTCCCTGATTTGAGTTAGAGTTAACCTTAGCCTCAACCCAATCCCAATAAAGTTTTTTAACAACTTGTTTGGCAGGGGGGCATTGTGAGACCCAGGACTCTCCCGTCAGTTCCAAACGTGGACTGACCCGTGAAAACTCTCTGCCAAAATGATGGAAGCAATCAGCCTTCTGAATCACGCATCCGAGTAAGTGTCTTGAAATCCTAAATCAACATGGGAAAACCACGCCATGAGCAGACACATGAAAGAAATGGAAACAGAACTTGAAACAAATCGGATGGGGAAACAAAAGGACTGTAACAAACACACAGTGCAAACACGCGCTGGAAAAATCAACAGCACAATGCTCTACCCACTGGAGGGTCGTAATTAAAAACTGTTTCTTTTTGGATCACAGGTTCGAACAGATGTCTCAAGATCTAAAGGCAACATGGATAAAGAACGGCAGAGAGACACCCAATAAAGGAAAAGCAACGCAAAAAAATCGAACTGTGAAACAAAATAAACGGAAAAAAGCACAACCACAAGTCCCACAAGCCATTTCAAAAACGGAAGTGATTCCACGAAAGAATGCCATTGGGGCAAACAAAATGATTTTAAAACATCGGGCGTTGGTTGTGCTCAGAGCAAGGCTTACCTCCGAAGAAGTTCCATGTTGGAACGAAACATGTCAGGACTATGCTACAAGCCGCTGTTTTTTCATCAATAAAGGAGCAGAAACCGAGTTTTCAGGTGTGACCATCGTTTTTTTCCCTCTGGGGATTTAAACATTGTTGTAATATATATATATATATATATATATATATATATATATATATATATATATATATATATATATATATATATATATATACACACATACATATATAAACATATATAATCTGTATATCTATATAAATACAAATATAAATGCATGCATACATATACATATATGTACATACTTTATTCGATAGATATATATCATAAAAGTACAAACATTTAAGAAATACATAAAACAACCCATCCAATAGTACTACTATTCCATCCAGAACAGCAAGGGTAAAACAAAGTTAAAAACAATACATTCTTTCTAAAAAGAAAGTTATACATTGCCCAACAACCTTGAGCGAATTAACCAAGCACCCGCTAGATATTTGGCAACCCCGCAGATAATAAACATGGAGACAGTATTAGTTGAAATAATACGCAGGGCTGATCTATGATCCCTCACTCCCAATTCCCTGCATACTGGTTTCAACCATTTGGCTCTAACATGCTTGTAAGCTGTACATGCATACAGAAAGTGGCTAATGGTTTCCTCTGGACATGGGCAACCAGGGCAATTTAAGTCATGCCCTCCCTTGATCTTCCACCCCTCCATACATTTTTTAAGGGGCAGGATACCATATCGTAGTTTCAAAAACAAAGTTCTTTCTCTGGGTAATTGGATGAAATCCAAAAAAGGCTCTAGCTTCATTGAGGGTTTATGATCCAAAAAGTTGGACGTCAGGGTTCCCTGATTTGAGTTAGAGTTAACCTTAGCCTCAACCCAATCCCAATAAAGTTTTTTAACAACTTGTTTGGCAGGGGGGCATTGTGAGACCCAGGACTCTCCCAAACCTATAGATATTACCAGCGTTTTGAGCTTGTTTAGCCACTTTATTTTATTTGCGACATTTAGGGAAATTAACTCATCCAACACTAGAGCATATTGTGCAAGTTCTTGTGTCCTTCTAAGGCGTACCCAGTATAACAGCGGCCTTAGTTGGACTTTATCTGTAATTGATTTTTTACCCATATCAAAAAATAGTGGTAACAAAGGGGTTGAAACTGGGAGTGAGACTAAGTCCCTAATGAACTTATTCTCCGCAGTGGCCAGGGTCTTGGTGTTCTCGGCACCCCAAAACATATACATATATGCATACAGATGCATGTTATTTACATGAAAGTTTATAAAACACTAATGAAAGCAAAGCTAAAAAGCCACCTCATTACAACCAGAATGGCTTTAACTTAAACAAGGGCGAGATCTATTGCATTTTCAATGCTTGTTTACTTTGGTTCCATCAAGAAGGCATTCAGATGTGTCAGACATTTGCCATAAATTCTGAATGTTAGCACTCTAGTTGCTCATTAGATCACTGTAGTAAAGCTACTGCTCACCAGGGAAGTCTGCTGCTGGTATTCAAAGTGCATGTTTCAGTCTGCATGTCAGAATTTTTTTAATGAAATAGAAGAGGATTTGAGAAGTCACTCAAAATGATCCCTAATTTTTCTTTCTGAAGGACTAATCATACTTTCTATGGCAAAATGAACCCCCTAATTTTGTTCTTTTTAAATTAAATGTTTTCAGACTTACCACTTCATTCCAATCAAGATGGCTTCTGGTGTGCCATACTTTTGTCATAAGTAAGACTGTTAGCGCTCTAGTTGTTCTTCAGAACACTCTGGGACATTCTGTCATTGGGCTATACTTGGGCTACATCTGGGTGATATTTGGGCTACATTTAGGCTCTTTTGTCTCTGGTGGCCATCTTGGGAGACTGCATGTCAGAATTTTTTTATGAAATTGAAGAGGATTTGAGAAGTCACTCAAAATGTGCCCTAATTTTTCTTTCTGCAGCACTAATCATACTTTCAATGGCAAAATATACCCCCTCATTTTGTTCCTTTTTAAATTAAATGTTTTAAGAGTTACCACTTTATTCCAATCAAGATGGCTTCAGGTGTGCCATACCTTTGTAATAAGTAGGACTGTTAGCGCTCTAGTTGTTCTTTAGAACACTCTGGGACATTCCGTCATTGGGCTATACTTGGGCTACATCTGGGTGATATTTGGGCTACATTTGGGCTCTTTTGTCTCTGGTGGCCATCTTGGGAGACTGCATGTCAGTATTTTTTAACGAAATAGAAGAGGATTTGAGAAGTCACTTAAAATGTGCCCTAATTTTTCTTTCTGCAGCACTAATAATACTTTCTGTGGCATAATATACCACTCATTTTGTTCCTTTTTAAATTAAATATTTTAAGAGTTACCACTTTATTCCCATCACGATGGCTTCAGGTGTGCTATACCATTGTAATAAGTAGGACTGTTAGCGCTCTAGTTGTTCTTTAGAACACTCTGGGAGGCTGCAGTAGAACACAAAGGAATCAACTGACAGTCTCTGTCCTTGTTGGATGTACATGTTTTACTGAGAATGTCAGACTTCATTCTCACATGACTGAGAAAGATAATGTGAATTTACAGAAAATATGCTTTCAGTTTAGCTTATAGATCCCCTTCCAAACCACTGTGGGAAAATCATGAGATATTAGTTTTCTTTCAAACATGATTCATGATATCACAGCAGAAGGCTTTTTCACATGGTAAAATTACCTTAGAGCACACCACAATTCCTAAAATGAGTATGGTACCATCAACAAATGATTTATAATGTAACTAAAGTCCTAAAACCCTCTATTAACTACAATGCTTTTTAATGAGGTGCTATCATGTATATTGGTCCCAAGATGGCTGCCAACACTTCTTGGATGAAGTGCTGACAGCCAATCAGATCAGATGTGTGGTTAGGCTCGGCCCAGATATATATATTTTTTTGAACCTAAATTACTCAAAATCCACTGGAGCACATATCTTGAGACATAGCAAAGGCACATCGGGCTACCAGTCCCTACAATTTTGCCAAGTTTTGTGGAAATCCATTCAGCCGTTCGGGCTAAAAGTGAGTCCAACCTCCCTATGGAAATTAACATGGGGAAAACACATTTTGGGACCCCCCTTTTATCTTGGCCCCCGCTTTACGAATCCCCCCAAACTTTCAGGGAAGGAGCGGATTGCAGCGAGGCAAATTTAAGGAAAATTACAGGCAGATTCCTCAACCGGCACCAAAGTTATTCCCAATAGAATGTTGCGGATTTCCTATAGAAAACAATCCTAACTATAACTACCTACTAGCAACCGCCAGTAGGTGATATTTATATATATATTCACAGAAAAAAACATAGGTTTTAGGCCATATATAGTTAGGAATTTGAATTTACAAAACCTTGAAAATTCACTGAAAAAACCATTGGTTATAGACCATATATAGTTAGGGATTAGCCTTTTCAAGACCTTACTTTACTCACACAAAACCATTGAAATTTTATATATAGTTAGTTGCACTAACTATATATCGCGCACCCGCAATCCACTGCTGATGATGTCACATATTACATCATTCATGACATGGTTAGTGACATCACTGATGACATCACTGATGACATCTCAAATGACATCACTGATGACATCACTGATGACAACATCCAGTGACTGTATGTTTCTGTAAAGTTAAAATATGTCTTACATATTGAAGAATGAGTGGATGTATAAGTGTCTGGATGAAGGATTTGGTAGGTGCATGACTGACTGTATGAGTGAGTGATTAAATGTGTCTCACTGAGTGCATGGGTTAGTGACTAAACTGTTTTAATTTGTGCATCATTATATCTGTTGTTCTACAAACTGCTGCATATGTTGATCAGTAGCTATATGAGTAACTGTATGGGTTATTCATTGGTTGTCCAAGTATTTGTATGGGAAACTGAGTGTGTGTGTATGGGTGGCTGGGAGGTGTGTGACTCTGTACATAGATGTGTGAGTAGTTGATTCACTATATGTATGGGTTCAAAAGTGCATGTGGAAACAACTGTATGTGCGGTTGACTGTGCATGAGTGTATTAGTGAGTGAATGGATATCTCAGTGCTACATGTCAAAGTAAGTACATATGTAAAACACAGTACATGTGAGAGTTGACATATATAAATAACTGAGCATAAGAGCCAGTGAATGTGTGAGTGGCTGTATGGATCATTGTGAACATGTATCAGGGATTGTATAAGAGAGTAAATATGTGTTAGTATATGTTTGAATAAGTAAGGTGTGTATAACTGTATAATTGAGAAAATGGAGGTGTGATTGATTTTTTGCATAACTGACTAGGTGTGTGAGTAACTCCATGGATGAGTGACAGTCTGTGACTGTCTGTTTACACTGATTGTATCTAAGGTTATATTAGAGTCTGAAGAGGTTCATGGTATTATCACATGAATGATATCATCAGTGATGTGATCAGTCATGTCAAATGAGATGTTATCAGTGATTTTATCAGTGATGTCATTTGAGATGTCATCAGTGATGTCATTTGAGATGTCATCAGTGATGTCATTTGAGATGTCATCAGTGATGTCATCAGTGATGTCACTAACCATGTCATGAATGATGTAATATGTGACATCATCAGCAGTGGATTGCGGGTGCGCGATATATAGTTAGTGCAACTAACTATATATGAAATTTCAATGGTTTTGTGTGAGTAAAATAAGGTTTTGAAAAGGCTAATCCCTAACTATATATGGTCTATAACCAATGGTTTTTTCAGTGAATTTTCAAGGTTTTGTAAATGCAAATTCCTAACTATATATGGCATAAAACCTATGGTTTTTTCTGTGAATTTCAATGGTTTTTTAATAGCAAATATCAAAAGCTGTCAAATGTCAAGTACGTGATAGGTAAAAACTTTTTTGTGTTTATGCACGCTGATGTGCTTTGAACGCTGCCCCCCCCCCTTTTCTCTTAGTAGTACTCTCTCTTTGCAGATAGTGAAGAGTAGTTAACGCAGGCCTTTACCCCCGTTGTAATCCGTCGTGCCTGCTTGTCTCTCCATTTGATTGATTGTTATCCAAGCATTTACTGTTTTACAATTGATTCTCTTTGGTTCATTCTCTATTTACAAACAAGCACAAAGTCGCAATACTCTGTTTAGTCTTTGCAGATAGTGAAAAATCGTGAAAAATCGTGTAAAAAAATAAAATTAATCGAGCAAAATCAGTAGGCCACTAATTGGATCTCTTTTTGACCTCGCTAAAATAGAAATATTAGGAACAACCCTTCATGAGAAATACGAAAATAGTGAGATGAACTGAGCTCCACACCATGAGGGCTGCAAGACAGCTCAACTCCGTCACCCACCCCGCCCAAAATAACGACAAACCCTATGCAAATATTAAAAATATATACAACACACCAGCAAAGAAACAGGGTAAAACATTTTATTAAATAACTATTTACATAACTATTTTATACTTTTTATTGCCCGATCCGGCTAGCTCAATCGATCGAGCATGAAACTCATGCACTCTGATAGCAAGCGTTGCTACTGATGCTATGCAGACCAAAACTGGTTTTCAGTTTGTACATTTTTCTTGATTTTTCCATCCAAGGTTGGTTGAGTTTGTAGAACGATGGCTTCAGATTTTCAACATACGGTGTGGTGGCGCGGACTGGGAGGGGGCGGTTCGCTCCTGCCCCCTCCCCAAGTAAGATTTTCATACGTGAAAGTACGTTAATGGTTTTGGTCCCTGAGTTGCTTCGATGTCACTGCCATTCTCAAATGGCATAAGTTCTGGATGTTGGGTGCCATAGTTCAGAGTTCTGAGCAGCGCTTGTAACACTGTCTGAAGCTTATTTCCACCTACTGCAGCTTCACTATTCTCAAAGTAAGTGAGGGTCGTTTGTGGACCTGACTGCATTTGAAAACAATGTGATATGGTACCTCCCTAAACCGCTTGACGGAGGCCCCCGAGGGGCGGTGTGATGGCACGGACTCGGAGAAGACGCTTGGCTCCGACCCCCTCCCCAAGTCTTATAGCACCGGTTTAGCCTGAGATCGCCCCCGACATAGGCGGCCGGCTCCCAGGGTCCGGCGGAACTTTTTGCCTTTTGATGACTCTTCTATTCTGGACCTTGTCCCACAATCCGTTTGACCTGAAGACACGCTGTAGTGGGGCGCCCCTTTACCGTTTTAGTTGCCATTCCGCCTGCTTTTGCTACACTGTGCCTCTTCCGCCATTCAGCTGTTTACCGCCCGCTCTTGCGACTACAGCGTCTCGCTCACCATGTAGTTGAGTTGCTCCCGCTCTTGCGATGCAACGATAAGCGACTGCCACAGGACTCTCAAAATGGCGGCCGGCTCTTCAGATTTGGGCGTGGTCCACTAAAATGGCCCTGGGACACCTTGGAACTCGGACGCTTCCCTGATAGGGCTTGGGTCCCATTCTCGAAAGCGTCCCCTCAGCCGTGAAGATTCTACAAAAGTCTTGGGGGCCCCCGACTCCCGCAGGCTTCTGGTGGGGAGCGGCTGCCATGTTTGCTCGTGGAATGGCCACGACGGACCTACGAGATGGTAGTGCTCTCATGCTGACGCCAGCTTTAGTCTGAAACATCCAGAAACACTGTAGACTACCAATTCGATCAGTTCCGGTATAGCCCCAACATGACCCGGTAGAGAAGAACTTGCCCTCCCCTCTTTGACTGATGGTTCTTGTTGCCTGTCCCCTCTGTTGTCATTTAACAGAACTTTTTGGACTGCTGAAAGGGGTTGTGTTCCGAACGCTGGTTGGTGGAGACATTTTGACTATATTCTTGACCTACGTTGTCGCGTAATGCGTTATATGACACGCCGCGTTAGCGCACCCGGAAGTGGTCCGGGGCGCGGCGCGCAGCGCGTAACGTAAGCATAACAGGTCATGTGACTTGTTAATAAAACTTTTTATTGGTTCATTTTACTTTTGTTATTTTAATAATGAAAAGCTTGGTCATATGACCTAAAAAATACGCTTTTTATTGATTTCGAACTTTTTTTTTTGAAACATATATATTATAATATTCCAGGCTAATGTACTTTCCCGGAAAATTTAGAACTGTCCTGCAAGTAAAATATATTCCTTTTTCGAGAAAAAGGGCGTTTCTTCATTCCATGACGGAGCCGTTGAGTAAAAGAGACTCGGCCTGCTGTCTTAGTCGCCGATACGCCTGATTATCAGATTCTTATCGATCACTTTATGTTGCAGGAGTGGAAAACACAACTGCCCTTGACCATTTATCTTTACTGCGTTCCTACGTATTATACCTTTTATCCGTCATGTAATTGGACTGCTTTATTTCACTTGCCTTTTACTGATTCGAAAACAGTGACTAAAAGTAAAAACTTTACCAATGTAAATACTACTACCATGTTTTGTTTTAAAAACCTTTATTGTGAAAATGTCAGTATACAAATACGGGCCTATAACCACGTGGGCCGGCCACGGAGCAAACTGAAATCGTATATGATGAGGAGACATTTACATTATAGAGGAACGTAACGAGCGGGCCATTAGGTTGCAAGAACTAAGGTGTCTAACAGTTGCGGAATCGGTGGACGTACATTTTGTAATTAAATTACGACAGGGCCACTTACAAAAAAATCATCTAGATATACATTTGCGGGCAAGTACCATGGGTGACGTTAATTCGAACTTTCAATACTACAGTAATCAATAACACATCAGAACTTAATATCAATAGGGATGTCAAAATATTCAATCAATTCTCGTCCCCGCCCGCCATGAGCATCAAAACTGCATTCATATCTCGTGATATCAAAGTTGTTCAACCAGTACACAACAAGGAGTTACGAGTCCCATTTATACCGGCGCCATTTTGGGCGAGGCCGGGCAGGTCCAAGATATAGTCAAAATGTCTCCACCAACCATCGGCCAGACAAGAACCCATTTCGGCCCTTTATGCTACAAGATGGTGTCTTCCATTCAGAAAATATTGTTGGCAGCATTTTGAAAGGAAAGATAAACAGCCGTTCTCCTAGTGAGTCTCACATTGTTACATTTAGGAAGAATGTTGAAGAGTAGTATGTGGAAAATGTGAAGCCATTTATCTACAAACTCTCAATCAGCCTTGGATGGAAAAAAAAATCCTGAAGAATGTACAAACTGAAAACCAATTTTTGTCTGTAAAGCATCAACAGCAACGCTTGAGTCAGCTTTGTGTGAAGCCGCCATTTTGATTCAATCAATAACGTCCCCCTGCACACATTCAGGGACCTGGTCGTGTCTTCAGTTGAAACGGATTGTGGGACAAGAAGCAAAAAGGAAAAGGAAAAAAGTTCCGCCGGACCTCAGGAGCCGGCCGCCTATGTCATGTGCGATCTTTGGCCACACCAGGGCAATAGTGAAGCTGCAGCAGGTGCAAATAAGCTTCAGACAGTCTTACAAGCACTGCTCAGAACTCTCAACTATGGCACTCAACATCCAGGACTTGCCATTCGGATCTTGGCGCCTTGTGCTGGTTCCGACCTATTCACACATCGGTCCACTACTGACATCACCTCATAAGCCAACGGGGCACCCCACGCCGACTTTCGGCGCAGCATTGTAGGATGGCCAAACCAGTGCGGCAACTTGCTGGACACCACCTCGGTGCCATCCGGATCTCGGCGCGTTGGAGTCACTGTACCGCAAGAGCGGGAGAAACTCAGCTGGACACGCCGTCTTTCGGCGCAGCATTGTAGGATGGCCACACCAGTGCGGCAATTTGCTGGACACCACCTCGGTGCCATCCGGATCTCTGCGCGTTCGAGTCACTGTACCGCAAGAGTGACCGCAACTCAGCTGGACACGCCGTCTTTCGGCGCAGCATTGTAGGATGGCCACACCAGTGCGGCAACTTGCTGGACACCACCTCGGTGCCATCCGGATCTCGGCGCGTTGTGCTGCCTTCGGCCTACTGTAGCCGCAAGTGCGGACGCAACTCAGTTGGACGGCGAGTGAAAAGATAAAGGGCGCCCCACTGCAGCCGAGGAGCCTCCATCTTGGGGGAGACGCACAGCCCCCACTGACTGACGCGACCTCACAGGCCAATGGGGCGCCCCACGCTGACTTTCGGCGCAGCATTGTAGGATAGCCACACCAGTGCAGCAACTTGCTGGACACTAACTCGGTGCCATCCGGATCTCGGCGCGTTGTGCTGCCTTCGGCCTATTCGCACATCGGTCCGCTACTGACGCCGCCTCACGTGCCAACGGATTTTCTACGCTTTTTGTAGCCCTATGCCGCATAACAGGTCATGTGACTTGTTTATAAAACTTTTCATTGGTTCATTTTACTTTTTGGTTTCCTAAAGATGGAAGGCTTGGTCATATGACCTAAAAATAACACTTTTCATTGGTTTAGAAAATAATTTTTCCCAAACGATGAAAGCCCCACCTTGTTTCTGGATGTTTCAGACTGAAGCTGGCGTCAGCATGAGAGCACCACCATCTCGTGGCTCCGTCGTGGTCATTCCGCGAGCAATCATGGCAGCCGCTCCCCACTGGAAGCCTGCAGGAGTCGAGGGCCCCCAAGACTTTTGTAGAATCTTCACGGCTGAGGGGACGCTTTCGAGAATGGAGCCCAAGCCCCAGCAGGCAAGCGTCCGAGTTCCAAGGTGTCCCAGGGCCATTTTAGTGGACCAGGCCCAAAACCGAAGAGCCGTCCGCCATTTTAAGAGTCCTGTGGCAGCCGCCTATCGCTGCACTGCAAGAGTGGGCGGAAGTCAACTACATGGTGAGCGAGACGCTGTAGCCGCAAGAGCGGGCGCAACTCAGCTGGATGGCCGCCACCTGGGGAGGCCCGTTCACGCCGCCTCCCCCACGCCCCTCCCCGGGCCGCCCCACGCCAATTTTCGGAGCAGCATTGTAGGATACCAAAACCAGTGCGGCAGTTTACTGGACATCACCTGGGTGCCATCCACATCTCAGCGCGTTCTGCTGCCTTGGGACTATTCGCACAACAGACCGCTACTGACGAGGCCTCCCCCGGGACGCCCCACGCTGTTTTTCTGAGCTGCATTGTAGGAAACCAAAAACCAGTGCGGCACCCAGGTGACATCACCTGGGTGCCGTCCAGAACTCGTTGTGCTGCCTTGGGACTATTCGCACAAAAGACAGCTTCTGACCATTGTTGCTTTTTTTTGTCAAAAAATGTTTAAATGTATTTACAGTTTTTGTTGCGTTCGTTATATTTAAAAGTTAATAAAGTTTTATAATCCTACTTTGTTGGAGTGCTATATATTTTTAACAAATCGGGTGAATGGGGCCTTGAATCGGGTTATTGTCATGTGTGGGCTTTGCAATTGTACTGCTACAGGATCGGACATTTCAAACTCAAATGCACGTTCTTTTTCTTACCTTTCCGAAGCATGGAGCGCAATAGCAGGCAGAGAAAGGGTGATGCAAGTGTTGAACACTGCCTGGCCTGGCAAGTTGCTGGCAGTGCCCCCCCCCCCTGCCCGCTCCTGAAAGAGGACACACACACACCGCCGCCCCGAGTGCTTCACAGATCTTTAAAAGACCATGCGCTTGTTCATGAGGCTTAAATGGTTTATCACCCCTTCTAGAACCCCTGCATCGACCCTCTGACGTTTCCTGGAAGAATTACCACGTAACACAATACCAAGCCCTGTCACCTGAAACCCCCGAGGAATCGTGAGGCATATTATCAAGGGGGTTTATCTCCGCTTTTTTGGCTTTAAAAGCCAAGAAAGCGGAGATAAAATTATCTCCCTATTACCAAGCTGTCGCTAACACCAGTTAGTGACAGCTAAAAGGAGATAGCGACCATCTTGGGCCCCGCTTTGCATGTCAGTGATATTTATCACTAATGACATGCAAAGTGGGCGTGCCAAGATGTTAGCGACTGGAAACAGTCCCTAACATCGCTATCTCCTATTACCAACTTTTGGAGATATTCGCGCTAAGCGCGAATATCTCCAAAAGCTAACACCTGCCCTGAGCAGTTCTTAGCCATGTTATCCAATGGGAGGTGGATAACATGGCTAAGAGCATTTGCTCAATAATGCATGAATATCGCTGACTTTTCAGCGATATTCATGCATTGCGGCCGTTTTTTATCGCATTGCGATAAACCTTGCTAATAGCAAAGTTTATCTGCGATAAAAATCGCCGATGTGCGGCGATAATTTTTGTCTCTAAACAAGTTAGAGACAAAAATTATCGCTAGTTGTTGGTAATATGCCCCCGGGTTTTTGCTTGCAGAAATCGGGAGGCGGGAGACTAGCACTGAAATCAGTAGTCTCACGCCTGAATCGGGAGGGTTGGCATGTCTGGATTCTCTACAGCTGGGGCCATAAACTACATCCGCAGGGCTAGGTGATAGCCTGGGACCGGCCTGGCATCTAAAATGGCTGCCGTGCACGACAAAATTGTGGCATTGGAAAAAAGGCAAGATGGCGCAGACAATGTTTATCAATAAGGATTCATTTATAACAAAATATTTTATCGAACTGACAAATTGGCGGTCAACACTTCCTGATTTCCATCGAATCGAACGTTAACAGACGTCACGCAGCAAAAAAAAAAAAAGCTCACGCACAGCCGCTGGAAGACATGTATCAACATATATGAGCCTCCTCAGCCACCCTCAGAAAACATAAGGGATCAGGATACGTCTCCCGCACCCCCTTATACCTAGTAATTTAATTAAAACAAAACACAAAATGGCGAATTCCCGTTTCGCTACCAGTTTGCGGCCCGGGAAGCGCTTCTACCGTGAAAAATCAATTTTTTTTTCCCCACGGGACCCTTTAATAACCCCAACATCATTCCTAGGGGGTCAAGAGGGGAATACCTTGCCCCCTTTCATTAAATTCCCACTTCGTTTTTCACCTCTTCTTCTCTCTCGATCCTACCGAGAGACAAGATGGCGCACGCACAGCCGCAGGAAGACATACATCAACATATATGAGCCTCCTCAGCCACCCTCAGAAAACATAAGGGATTAGGATACGTCTCCCGCACCCCCTTATACCTAGTAATTTAATTAAAACGAAGCACAAAATGGCGAATTCCCGTTTCGCTACCAGTTTGCGGCCCAGTTCGCGGCCCGGGAAGCGCTTCTACCGTGAAAAATAATTTTTTTTTTATTTTCCCCACGGGACCCTTTAATAACCCCAACAACATTCCTAGGGGGTCAAGAGGGGTATACCTTGCCCCCTTTCATTAAATTCCCCCTTCGTTTTTCACCTCTTCTTCTCTCTCGATCCTACCGAGAGATAAGATGGCGGCCGCTCCGGACTGTTTAGAATGTTGACAGACACCGGGGAGCCAATCAGCTTCGCATCGCAAAGTTCCGTTTCGCGAAAAGTAAGCGGACCGGAGCGCAGCCCGGAGCGCTGTTACAGATATATATCTTGTTTTGAACGTTAATTTCTCAAAATCCACTGGAGCACATATATTGAGACCTAGCAAAGGCACATCGGGCTAACAGTCCCTACAATTTTGCCAACTTTCGTGCAAATCCATTCAGCCGTTCGAGCTAAAAGTGAGGCCAACCGCCCTATGGAAATTAACATGGGGAAAACGCGTTTTGGGACCCCCCTTTTTTCTCGGCCCCCCCTTGAGGAAACCCCCCCAAATTTTCAGGGGCTGCTCAGAAACAAAATGTGCCATTTTCCTGAAAATGTCAGCCGATTCTGTCCACAAACGCCAAAGTTATTAGACATAGAATTTTCAAAAATCCCATAGGGAAAAAATGCTAACTATATATACCTACTGGCGACACGCCAGTAGGTAATATATATCTATATATATATATATATATATATATATATATATATATATATATATATATATATATATATATACATATATATATATATATATATATATATATATATATATATAGCCACAACACAATTCCTCACTCACTCAACAGAAAGAGAAACCAAAGGGACACAACGGGGATCCAAGGAGGAAATCTTTATTGCAGCATTGCTGGCATGACGCGTTTCGTCTTAATTGACTTTTTCAAATGCCAAATACCAGAAACTGACGCCTGCCGGCATTCAAACGATCCATCTTACTCCCATTGGTGGGGGCCCAGCAGAGTCAACCAATAGCGTGAAAACCTCATTGTAGTCCCACTTGACAGACTCCAACTCCCAGCATGCACCATCTCGGCTTGCAGGTAGGTGTTTTGGCTGTTGACTCCTTGTAACTCATGGTGAGTGCTGGCGATCAGAGACATGACGAGTGTAGGTGCAGATTAAAATTACAAGTGTCCTCTTAGCACAAAGACCCCTCCCGGGCCCCCTTAGACGTCTCACCGCATAAGTGAAGGCCCATGCAAATCCTGAGACTCAGCAGCAATGTGTAGGTCTCTCCATGTAATCACAAACGATGCCAACAATGTGAGCACTGTTCCTTCATGCGGGGGCCAGAGCTTTCCAATACGTTGGAGTCCAGGAAAGCTGTGAAGCGGATGCCCATGTAGCTCCGGTCACAAACAAGTGATGTCATGAGTGATGTCACTGACCATGTCATGAGTGATGTAATATGTGACATCATCAGCAGTGCATTGCGGGCGCGAGAGTTATAGTTAGCTGAAATAACCATAAAGGGGGAATTTCTATGGTTTTGTCTGAGTGAAATGTCCAGCTAACCATAACATCTGTGAAACCTATGGTTTTTTAACGTGAATTTCTAAGGTTTTTTAAAAGCTAATTCTTAACTATAACGTGGCTGAAACCTATGGTTTTTTCAGTGAATTTCAAAGGTTTTTTAAATGCTAATTCCTAACTATAACAGGTGTGAAACCTAGGGTTTTTTCAGTGAATTTCAAAGGTTTTGTAAATGTTAATCATTAATTGTATTAATAATTATATTTATTTCTTTTTATACCAATTTCTTATATTTGTAATATAAATATTTATATTTATTTCATTTTTTACATAATATTTCATATTCTTAATATAAAATATTAACAAAACTAAATCGAGAACTATTTTTTTAAATTAATAATTTTTTTCCCAATATATTACAATTGAATTCTTTATAATTCCTTTAACATCGTACCATACGCATACACTAATGTAATTACACCAAATTTGGCATAGAGGTAGAGTTCGGTTTGTAGATTGTGCTTTTTGTTAAATGGAGTAAATCCGTTAAGTAGTTCATGAGAAAACCCTAATAGACTATGCATGTAGTCTTCCATGCACCGACAAACTTGTCTTTTATACCTTCAATTCCCCAATCTGTATCCTTACACTTCCAATAAACACTATTACACTTCTGTTTTAGTATTGTACAGACCATACAGCACTATGTTCATATCTGTACACTACTTTAATAGAATCCATTCACTAAATTAAAACACTAATCAGCAGATGTACAATAAGTTGTACATTCCCAGAGATATGACAGTTATTGTGTACTATGATATCACCTCCTTCTGGCGCAGGGCTTTATAATGTGATGCACCTTCCACACACCATGGCACATCTTTTACACCACCAGGGCATCACAAAAGTGACATAACGGCTGTGTTAAAAGAGGCATAAGGGGGTTGTATATCTACCCCTAACACATACAAATTCAGCCAGGCAGTTTCACCAGCAGTGCAACCTGAAGCATGGACTTGTAACATATTTATATGGATATGTTACATTCAAGTGCTTCAGAGGTACTACAGTATACTATAGGTAAACACCTTATAGATGTATGCTGTAGCACTTCCTTATAGTTCTGCACTTTCACATTCACCATACACTAGTAATGTTTTCATTCATTCATTTATGAACTACACATTCATTCCGACAAACTTTTATACACTAACATAGAAATATAGGGAGTCATTAGGATGGCAGACGGAAGGACGTCCGCCGGCATGAAGTAGGCGGAAAATTCCTTTTTTGAGTCCGTCCGCCACATTAGGATGGGAATCACTGTCAAATTTACGTACGCCGCGGAAGAACAAGCACCGCCGCGGAAATACACCCGACCCCGGGGTGGACGTAACCAACCAGAGACACCGCCGTACGGAATGACGTCTCCAACTGATCATGTAATTACGATAGCGGATAAGACACAGCAAATTGCAGTGGAAAAACCACCAGCCTGAACACGGCGGATTCACCACAGCGGAGAGGCAAAACATTGCAGAGAGATACCCACCACAGGCAGATCTCCGTCATGGACCCAGCTCTGAATGCATTTCCGATCCTCTTCGTGCTCCACCACCACCAAGTCATGGACCGTCGCCGCCAACGACGCAGGTACGCAAACACAACAATCGCTGCCGGAAGGGGAGTACCTGCCGGGGCTGTGACGGGAGGGGGGAGGTGCATGTTGGGAAAACAGCATTTACGATACCACCAATATATCAACAATGCAAGTAGACAACCAGGAATGACACACAGAAACCACTACACATGAATAAATTGTTTTATTGCACATATTAGTAAATAACTCCTAGAGTAGGCAGGAGCATGGGTACTGGATACAACAGAAAAGGTACATCTGAGCTAGCACATGAGAGGGCACAGTGCAGTATCATAGCAGCAACAGGGCAGTGTTCAGAACAGAGCAGGTACATCTGATGCAGCACATGAGAGGGGCACAGAGCATCAATAGTCCATGGCAAAGAACAGGTACATCAGAGGCAGCACATGAGAGGGCACAATACAGCATCCTAACAGCAACAGGCCAGTGTTTTTTGTAACAGAGCAGGTACATCAGTGGCAGCCCATGAGAGGGGCCAAGTGCCTCAACAGTCCATGGCACACAGCAGGGTCATCTGAGGCAGCACATGAGAGGGGCCAAGTGCATTAACAGTCCATGAAAAAGAACAGGTACATCTGAGGCAGCACATGAGACGGGTGAAGTGCATCAACAGTCCATGGCACTGAGCAGGTACAACTGAGGCAGGACATGAGAGGGGCCAAGTGCATCAACAGTCCATGGCACTGAGCAGGTACATCTGAGGCAGCACATGAGAGGGGCACAGAGCATCAACAGTCCATGGCAAAGAACAGGTACATCAGAGGCAGCACATGAGAGGGGCACAGAGCATCAACAGTCCATGGCAAGCACAGGTACATCAGAGGCAGCACATGAGAGGGGCCAACATGCAGCATCCTAACAGCAACAGGGCAGTGTTCATAACAGAGCAGGTACATCAGAGGCAGCACATGAGAGGGGCACAGAGCATCAACAGTCCTTGGCACACAGCAGGGACACAAGTGGCAGCACATGAGAGGGGCCAAGTGCATCAACAGTCCATGGCAAGGCACAGAGCAGGTACATCAGATGCAGCACATGAGAGGGGTGAAGTGCATCAACAGTCCATGGCACTGAGCAGGTACAACTCAGGCAGCACATGAGAGGGGCCAAGTGCATCAACAGTCCATGGCACACAGCGGGGACATCTGAGGCAGCACATGAGAGGGACACAGAGCATCAACAGTCCATGGCAAAGAACAGGTACTTCAGAGGCAGCACATGAGAGGGCACAATGCAGCATCCTAACAGCAACAGGCCAGTGTTCGTAACAGAGCGGGTACATCAGTGGCAGCACATGAGAGGGGCCAAGTGCCTCAACAGTCCATGGCACACAGCAAGGACATCTGAGGCAGCACATGAGAGGGGCCAAGTGCATCAACAGTTCATGGCAAAGAACAGGCACATCTGAGGCAGCACATGAGAGGGGTGAAGTGCATCACAAGTCTATGGCACTGAGCAGGTACAACTGAGGCAGCACATGAGAGGGGCCAAGTGCATCAACAGACCATGGCACTGAGCAGGTACATCTGAGGCAGCACATGAGAGGGGCACAGAGTATCAACCGTCCATGGCAAAGAACAGGTACATCAGAGGCAGCACATGAGAGGGGCACTGAGCCTCAACAGTCCATGGCAAGGCACAGGTACATCAGAGGCAGCACATGAGAGGGGCCAAGTGCATCAACAGTCCATAGCACACAGAAGGGACATCTGAGGCAGCACATGAGAGGGGCACAGAGCACCAACAGTCCATGGCAAAGAACAGTTACATCAGAGGCAGCACATGAGAGGGCACAATGCAGCATCCTAACAGCAACAGGGCAGTGTTCGTAACAGAGCAGCTACATCAGAGGCAGCACAAGGACGTGTGTGAAGCAGCCCGTCCCATGGACATAAATAATGCAAGGGTGGTTACAATGGACTATCTACACACCAAGTAAAATGACATGTGAGTGATGGGAACTACACCTCACAGCACTGAATCTGGTGGACTGCTCGACCTAGTATCCTCGGACACAGTGGCAGGATCTGATACCGGATTGGGAGACACAGCCATAGCTCTAATGACTGACACATGAGCCATAGACCCAGACACACTGCCAACACCAGAAACAGGAGTGTGGGACACAGCCACAGCTCCAGTGACTGACACATGAGCCATAGACCCAGACACACTGCCAGCACCAGAAACCGTAGTGTGGGACACAGCCACAAATGTAGTAACTTACACATGAGCCATAGACCCAGACACACTGCCAGCACCAGATACAGGAGTGTGAGACACAGCCACAGCTCTAGTGACTGACACATGAGCCATAGACCCAGACACACTGCCAGGACATGACCGTGCACAGTGACTAACAAATACCTTGCCAGCATCTGAGACATGAGAGTGGCGGACACACTCAGTGGTAGTACCTGAAACAGGAGAGGGCACAACTGACACAGTGCTACTACATGAGGTATGACAGCGAACAACAGACACAGTGCCACTATTTGACACATGAGAGTGAACTGCAGCTGATCCACTAGGACCACTAAAATGATGAGCCACAGGGCTGTATGGGCCAGGAGGCAGGGTGCCCTTGGGAGCTGGGGACAGCTGCACTGGAGCGACAGTGGAGTGGGCAGGTGTCATAGGTGTGTGTCTCCGTTTCTTTGAGATATGGAAGGGCACCCTGGACATGACTGGACTGGTGAGTGGTGTGGCCTCATCATGAACATCACCCATCAAAGGTGGATCATGTGCTGGTGTGGGTCTGCTCTCTGGGGACCTGCTGGACCCTGCTTGATGTTTCCGTGGCCCTGCCTTCTGCCCTCTGCATCATGTGTAATGGGTGATGCAACAACAGTGTACTCCTTCCTCTGCTTCTGCGGGTTGTGGATGGGAGTAGAGGTATGGGGGGACTCCACCGCTGACACATGTGTTTTACGTTCCTTCTCCAACATCAGCCTCAGGGCATGCAGGGGTGATGTATGCCTGTCCTTGAAGGAGCTCGTGTCCATGGGAGAACCCTTGGCCCTGGGAGGTGCCTTGCCTGTAGGATGTGTCCTGTCTCTGGAATGTGCCTGATCCGTGGGCGGTGCCCTGTCCCTGGGAGTTGGCTTGTCCTTTGTAGTATCCCGGTACATTGTAGTGTCCCTTTCCTTCGCAGTGTCCTTGTCCTTGGGATTGTCCCTGGCCTTGGGAGGTGCCCTTTCCTTTGCTATGTCCTTGGGAGTGTCCCTGGCCTTGGGAGGTCCGCTTTCCTTTGCAGTGTCCTTGTCCTTTGCACTGTCCCTGTCCTTGGGAGCTGCCCTTTCCTTTGCAGTGTCCTTGTCCTTTGGAGTGTCCCTGGCCTTGGGAGGTGCCATTTCCTTTGCTGTGTCCTTGTCCTTGGGAGTGTCCCTGGCCTTGGGAGGTGCCCTTTCCTTTGCTGTGTCCTTGTCCTTGGGAGTGTCCCTGGCCTTGGGAGGTGCCCTTTACTTTGCTGTGTCCTTGTCCTTTGCAGTGTCTCTGGCCTTGGGAGGGGCCCTTTCCTTTGCAGTGTCCTTGTCCTTTGCAGTGTCCCTGGCCTTGGGAGGTGCCTTTTCCTTTGCAGTGTCCTTGTCCTTTGCAGTGTCCTTGGCCTTGGGTGGTGACCTTGCCTTCGGAGTACCTTTGGAGGGGGGTGCCTATGTTACATGTGAATCCCTGTCACCCAACACCCCTTGATTATCCTGTGTGTCAACTCCAGGGTAGATGATGTTGTGGTCTGTGAAAGAGTTCCCTGTCCTAGGGGATGGTGTCTGTGCCCTCCATGCCCTGCCTTGCTGCCTGTGGCTGCTTCTAGTGCAATATCACGAAAATGAGCCCTGCTCAGAAATGTCACTCTCCGCTGAGACATCAAGTGGTGTGGATGGGGGAACTGAAGTAGAACCTTGTGTCTGCGACTTTTGAATGGCTGCAGACACTGCGTTGGATAACGACTGAACTGTTCTGTGTAGACCAGCAACATTGCCATGCATCCCCTCCATGAATGCTACCACCTGCCCGACTTCCTATCGTGGTCTAGGAATGCATTGATCATGTTGGTCTGCCCTACACACAGCTGTCGCAGCAGATCAACCGCCTCAGCACAAAGGGCACTTTGTGTCACAGGGGCAGGGGCAGAGGTGCCTGCACCGAAGGCCACTCTGCTCCCCTTACTCTGGCAAGCACGAGCAGTACTTGGGGCAGTTGCTGGCAGTGTTGGCCCTGTGTGCTGTGTACCGACTGAAGGTGTAGATTGCCCACTCCCTGTGTCTACCAACAGTGCTGACTCACCAGCACTGTCTGAAGATGAGGACGATGGTGTCTCCACATGTGAGCCTACAGGGACAGTCCTGTCCCCCTCTCCGGGGCTGCTCTCTTTAGTCTCAGTGTACGTGTGTGTGATTTCGGATTCTGATGCTTTGCCACCACGTAGCTCTGTCGTTTGTGGGTCAGTGCCTTCGGCCAAAGCTGAAAGAGAGAAAAGAGGTATACGTAAGTGCCACACTCACGTACTGTAAATTGCAAAAACAAAACACCTTGACTGCTGACCAACATGTAGCCCCCATCCTGCACAAGAACCACCCCAACCAGACATCTCCATGTCAAAGAACCGGGGGTGCCTGTGAAACATGTACTTCTAACAAACAGGGCAAGTGCAGGCAGACTACCACACATGTGTTGCTATTAGAAGGGGCGATCAGAGGAGAGGACAGAATCTGTGCCTGACCACCCCGTGACCCACCTCTCCTAGGAATACAGCCAAGCACTGGCGGGAGACCCTTCTGTGGGAGAGTCTCGTATCTAGGATCGTACTCGCTGAGCTAGCACCACCCGACAAAGAGACACCACACCATAGGTTCTGAAGAACGTAATCTTTATCTAGCAAGATCTCAGGATCTTTATTATCCGCAAGGTTCGTATTTACAAGTAGAGCAAGGGCTCATAAAGTCTCGGTAAGGGTAGGGGTAGCGGGACAGTCTTAAGGATCAGGGTCAATGCAGGTGCATATACGGCGCACAGCTCTCAATCCTCGAGCCGGGGATACGATACGATCTTGGGTCCAGCCGGACCACAACAGTCTCTGAGCGTTGACCAAGTCAGCAGGGCTCGAGCAAGGATATCGGAGGTCTTACGATCTTTTGGGGAGCCGCAACCACGTCAGCAGGGCTCAGATGGTTCAGACAGAAGTCCGTCTCCGCCAGATGGTAGCTGCGACGATGTCAGCAGGGCTCACCAAGGTGCCAAGGTCCGAGTCGTTTCTTCTTCAATGTTTCATTGAGCCGCGACCACGTCAGCAGGGCTCTCTTAGTTCCAGGATTCAATCAGCCGATAGTCCCAGAGCGCCCCTTGTTATAGATCTGCTCTTCTTTGATGTCCGTAGTCCTCGCAGGCAGGGGTCTTAGCATCTGGGGGTCGCTTGTTGGGGTTTCTTGTCATTATGCGGCCCTTTGATCCTTTCAAGTTGGGTCTGGAGGGATCCCAGACACACAGCAGGCCTGGAGCCAGACCTCAGGTAGGCCGGAGGGGCGATCGAAACCCATCTCTCAAGGGGGAGGCCGGAGGTGTGATGAAACTGCTCCTTCCTCTCTCACTCACTGGGAGCTCTCTACCCCCCAGCCAGGCATGTCGCGTCTAGGGCCGAGGTCACGCTGGGGCTGGGGCAGCCATCTTAGGTGCTGGGGACTGGTCACCGGATGCCTTCGCGCCGATAGGGTTTGGGTGCGTCCGGGACCGGGACGATGGGGGGTGAGGAGAGGGAAGTCCAGTGTGGTCTGCGGGGCTATGGAGGGAGTGGGCCGGGTAGGCCGTGATAATCAGGGGCCTGGTGTGGTGCACGGGTCAGGATTGGGTCGCTACGGGTCAGGGAGCCGCAAATGGGTCGAATATATCCAATACTGGGCTCGATTTATAGACGACTGCCTGAAGATCTGGACTGGGACCCTTGATCAATTGAATGGTTTCTTTGAATATTTAAACGACAATAATGTAAACCTACGATTTACTACACAATTTGATTAGATGAAGATTACTTTTTTAGATGTAGAGCTTAACATTCAGGATATGAGACTTTGTTCGAGAATGTATCGAAAAGAAACAAGTTGCAACTCAATTTTACATGCAACAAGCTGTCACCCTAATTGCCAGATTAAATCGATACCTTATGGGGAGATGGTTAGAGCCAGGAGGAACTGTTCTGAAGATAAGGATTTCCACAAGAATATTCATGACATGGCAAGGAGATTTGAAGCTAGAGGTTATGAGATGGGTGTGATAGACAAGGCCAGGAGGCGGGCATGTGCACTCAAACGGCCACAGACTCTTATACCGAAAAAGAATGTTGATAAAAGAGAGCGAAAGGTCCACTTGGTGACTCATTATAATACTGAATCTAACAAGTTATATTCTATTATTAATAGACATTGGCATCTGCTTAAAGCGGATAAAGATTTGTTGCCACATATTAGCAAGAGACCTTCAATTACCTTTAAGAAGGGCAAAACTCTGGCTAATGACTTGAGCCCGAGTTACCCGGTTAAAACTCAGAGTATTTGGCTACTGAGTAAGACAAAAGGATTCCACAAATGTGGACGCTGTAACTCATGCAGATGGGCCAAGAAAAAAGTACAGAATTTCAGGTATAATGGATCAGAGACATACCAGATTGACACCTTTAAAAATTGTGAAACCACTTTTGTGGTATATGTAATAGCATGAACATGCGGAAAAATCTATGTAGGCAGCACAATTAGAAGGTTGAGAGAAAGAATGATGGAGCACTTCCAAGCCTTGAAGAATGGAGACACGAGGTACCCCATAGCTGCACACTACATACAAAATAGTGAGATGAAACATGAACACCAATTTAGTTACCATGGAATTAAACAAGTGACTCAAGACCCCGGGGGGGGAAATAGACGACTGAAACTTAGGCGTAAAGAAGTGATTTGGATTATGAAGCTTAAAGCGGTAGAAAGGGGCCTTAACATTGATAATGAATATCAATTTTTTCTGGGACAAGAATGAGAGACATATGTACGAACTAGTATGAGTACACAACTAAAGGTATTGGATGTGCCTTGGGATATGTAGAAGATATATGTATACTATGTAAGAAGCTGGAAACTGATGTGGTGAGAGTATAAATCAGAGATGTAATGGATTTTGCCATATGGGTAGAGCACATATGCACGAAACCAAAACCCTGTCTTTTGGCATTGGATACTGAGTATATTACATTATGTCTTGTATCATTATTGAAAAATAGGTATCAGGGTAATAGATTCCTATTGGTAATAGGCATATGAATATGAATAACCATGTCATGTATACATGAATGTGTCCTTGAAAGTTTGGAAATGAACTAATAGAGAATTGTACTATGATTGTGACTCATGGGAAACCGGCATGCACAGGCACCCTTCATTTTCTCACTCTCCTTTTACCTAACGACTAATAAGAATAACTACACTCCTATACTTAGATCATTAGATTATGAGTAATTTGGATATGGGTGTATGCACATTGTTCACCTTCTTATGCATGGTACATGTAACCTAATTATGGAAAATCTAGTAAGGGGCAGTAATGTAGGATGGAGACTTTGTAATATAGGCTAATGGTGGCCGTGATAGATAGTACTTGATCAGAAGCGCTATTGGCTGTTGGCATATACTAAAAATTATGTGTACTAAAAGACAAAGTATAGCGTTTCTGGCTGGTTAGAATATGGGGTGTGACAACAATTTATGAAATTGAAGGCGTATGAGAATAGATTGGTTTTCAGTAGGAATATTAGCTTATCTAATATAAATACCGAAGAGGGACTTAAGTACTCTTAGATGTTACTTTCACGGAGACGTATTGACAAACTACAATATGGCGCCCGTTATAGTCAGGGATAAATATACATTACAAGATGGCACGGACGTAGAACGCCAAACGGAGCAGTAAGGATAGTTGCTGCCCTGAGTCAGGTACGTGTAACAGAACGTATCCTCGGCTCTTTATCAGATGCAATAACTTGATTAGTATTAGACATGCCCATCTTCATTATTGCCTTCTGATATTTAACTTTAGGGAATCGTTGATATAGCGGTTGTGGTCTGGAAAAACGTCCAAAGACAGATTTGGTGAGCATACGATATAGAGGCCTTTTGATATTGTTGGCAAAATAAATGTAGATTTCATAGATTTCTTTACTCTATGTCATTACAGGGAGAATATTAGCAAAGTATGGGAGAATAGACCTCCACACCAAAGTTGACTTTTGCCGATGGTGAGTGCTAGCAGCATCTATACAGTAATGAGTTAGTAAAGAGAGGACAAGGGCTTATACTATCTTACTGTTATTTTAGATAAGAGGAACATAATATAACAACTGGTTGGGGTCCAAATAACCTTGAAAAAAGTAATAAGGTGAGCAGTGGGACTAAGGGAATGATATGTTCAAGTATGAGAATAATTAATTTAGAATTGTGCACTATGTTTTAGGAGCACTGTTGCCGTAGATATACATGAGAGACTGAGGACCCCTTAACGTAAGGAGCTATATGCCGATCGTGAGTGCTATCAACTTACACGTATGACATCTGAATTGGAAAGAATATGTAATTGTTGACAATAATAGAAGTTACTTATCATTGCAGTGGTAGTGATTACTAGTGTACACATGAAGACAGGAGGAAATCTATTTTGATAAAAGGTTTACACTTATATGGTGAGTGTAATTTCAATATATTACCGACAATGAGTATAACATAACCAGTAATGCGACTATATTTGTTTAGCGAAACTGCTAGAGGAGAATAGTAAAAAAATAAGAAGTGTTGATGTAAATATAATCAACAAAAGACATTACGAGCTAATTATAAGGTAACTTGTAGATGTCAATATCGAATTAGGTAGGGACATGAACTGGGGGTGGTGAGAACACCTGTGAGGGACCCTGCTTATAGAACTTAACTAGTGGATTACCTACGGGTATATAGGACATGAAAGAGGAGTAGCGATAAGAGCACAGATTTATTTTGGTTTTCTCTCTTAGATTGGATATATGGATCGAGTTTGTGGATTTTATTGACTTTGAGAAACCTTTGGATATTTAGGTGAATATCATACTTAACTGAATAGAATTAGGTGCTCTTTACTCCCCTCCTCTGGAATGGGACTGCACTAACTTTACTCACATACTATGGGTGAAAATTAAACTTGGAGTGGTAAAGCTACCTTCCATCTTTTTTCTATTTATTTATGCAGAGCTGACACAATGCCGTGGGTGATTGGTATTCTTTTCACCTCTAATTGTATGCCATACGTCGATCGTGTAGCAATTTTGGGTACTGTTTATCTGGTTGCTGCCCTGAGGAAGTCAATGTGTTGTATTGATGCACGACGAAGCACGTGTTGGCTGATGTGCCATCAAAATTGAATATCAGAAGATTTAATAAATATGGAAGAATTGTGAAACCTTGATTGGAGAAGATTTGGACTATTTTTTCTGAGGACAAATTTAAGTGACACTTGCCAGAGAATTAAACATAGTGGAAATTGATATTAGAGTGCTCAGAGGGTATTGTTTAGCTTGTTTCTGCATTTGCGGGAGTTGTGGATGCTGGATACACATCCATGCTCTTGAAGCACCAATCAGATATACCAGAGAAACTATACCCTGAAAGTTAAGTGTAGAGCGCCCAGTAGTCTGTTGGTATTCGACTATTAATTTACATTGGGGATGATTTGGTCCTCTTAAATGACCGAGGACACCGGTGATGCTCGGCCCGGTGTCATGATGGGCCTCCACTCGGTGGCCATTAACCGTCACTAGCTGCCGGTATTTCTTGTGTTTGCAGGTAGGGGGGCTCCGGGAACCATTTCTCAATCTCCTAGGGAGACTAGGGCCATGGCAGTGGGTTCCCACTCTTGGGGGTCCTCAAACTCTTCCACCAGGGCTACGGTGGAGATCTGTCGGGCTGGGGGCACTGTTGTGGTGGATCGCTGGGCCATAGGACACTGGGGGACACTGGCGTCATGCCCGAGCTGTTGACAGCGGAAGCAGGTGATATTCACTCGGGGTCCTGGCCTACCTGGAGGACTGGTATTGGCTGGAGGAGGGGCTGGGAAGCCTGGGGGTTGGTTTCTCAGGGGGCTACCCTGGGGACCTGACAGGAATTCCCTCTGTCTTCCGTGGTTTCCCCCTCTCTCTGGCGAGGCAGTCCCTGACTGTTTCGGGGGTATTCTCCTACTGGGCCCCGGGGGACCCGGGTGTTCACCCAGCGATCTGCTTCGATGGCCAGCTTCCTTGGATCTGCCGCTTGCTTTTGAGCAGATGCTGGTGTAGTTCCACAAAGCAGTTTGTGGACAAGTGTGCCCAAGCAATGAGATCAAATAGTTCTTTGAAGGTGGTGACCTTGCTGCCCTTGATCCACCCTTCTAAGGCTCGACTGTAAAAGTTCACATACTCCTCCCACGTGGTGCCAGGGATCTTCTTGCAGTCTTGGAACCGCTGGCGATACATCTCGGGGGTGAGCCCGTATCGAGTTAAGAGGGCCTCTTTCATGTGGCTGTAGGAGGTCTGCATGGTGGACGGCAGGTCGAGCAAGGTGTTTCTCCCCTTGCTCAGGAATCGACCCCACAACCCGGCCCCCCAATCCTTTTGTGGGACTCGGTGGGAGGTCATGGCTACCTCGTAGGCCTTCAACCTTCGCCGGATGTCATCGTTCTTGTAGTACTCTTTGACCACATCCTTTGGGATGTGGACTTTCGACTCTACCGGGGGAACGGTCTCTCGGTTCCCCGGGGGCCGGGATTCTTTGCTCCTTGCTTTGAGCTCGATCTCCTTTAAGCTGCACTCATGCTCCAGCTGAAGTCTTTTCCCTTCGTGCTCTCGTTGGAGTTTCTTCTCCTCTAACTCCCCTTGTACTCGCAATTGTTCTACTGCTAGCTTTTTCTATGCCAATTTTATTTTGCCCTAGATTTTTAGTTTGGCCATTTCAAGTTTGTGATTGCGGCTTCTCTCTCTGTCCGCTAGCTCTTCCGGGGATAGGCCCCCATCTGGTGCACTGCTTCGTACCTGGGTGCTGCTGCTGCTTCCCCTTTGGAAGAGTTCGGTTTCGTCCGGCTGCTCTGCCTCTCCGCCATTTCCTTCTGTTTGGGGAAGGGGGGCTCCGGACTCCACCCAGGCTTTCAGTGTTTTCTGCATATCTTCTTTGGTGTTTAGACCAGTGGTAGCGATTTTTCGTTCTTTACAAAATTGCTTCAGTTCTTTGTGTGTATACTCTTCTAATTGCTCCGCACAGAATTTAGGACTCGCATCGGTTTCAGTGGAACTCATGGTGAATTCTTCTGCCGTCTTTGTTCAGTAGTGCTCTCAATCCTCGAGCCGGGGGATACGATACGATCTTGGGTCCAGCCGGACCAGAACAGTCTCTGAGCCGCAACCAAGTCAGCAGGGCTCGAGCAAGGTTATAGGAGGTCTTACGATCTTTTGGGGAGCCGCGATCCAATCAGCAGGGCTCAGGTGTTCTCAAGGTTGCAAGGGATCCGCGACCACGTCAGCAGGGCTCAGATGGTTCAGGCAGAAGTCCGTCTCCACCAGATGGTAGCCGCGACGATGTCAGCAGGGCTCATCAAGGTTCCAAGGTCCGAGTCATTTCTTCTTCGATTTCATTGAGCCGCGACCACTTCAGTAGGGCTTCTTAGTTCCAGGATTCAATCTGCCGATAGTCCCAGAGCACCCCTTGTTATAGGTCTGCTCCTCTTTGATGTCCGGAGTCCTCGCAGGCAGGGGTCTTAGCACCTGGGGGTCGCTTGTCAGGGTTTCTTGCCATGCGGCCCTTTGATCCTTTCAAGTTGGGTCTGGAGGGATCCCAGACACACAGCAGGCCTGGAGCCAGACCTCAGGGAGGCCGGAGGGGCGATTGAAACCCATCTCTCAGGGGGAGGCCGGAGGTGTGATAGAAACTGCTTCTCTCTCTATCGCTCACTGGGAGCTCTCTACCCCCCAGCCGGGCGGCCATCTTAGGTGCAGGGGACTGGTCACCGGAGGCCTTCGGGCCGATAGGGTTTGGGTGCGTCTGGGACCTGGACGATTGGGGGTGAGGACGGGTGCAGTCCAGTGCGGTCTGTGGGGTTATGGAAGGAGTGGGCCGGGTAGGCTGTGATAATCAGAGGCCTGGTGTGGTGCACGGGTCAGGTTTGGGTCGCTACGGGTCAGGGAGGACAACGCCACGAGGCCGGTCTAACAGTTGCCATGAGAACACAGACCTCAAGGGCATGTCCTGGGACCCTGCACTACAATGCAACTGGTATGTCCACCTGGCTGACATGGATGCCAACGCACACTCCGATAATGGCACCAACATGCTATTGCAGCACAACATACACACCACGGATGTCACTACTGCGTCTGGCATCAATACATGCATGCATTCACAAGTCACAAACACATTCAGTGTGCTTACCGTTAGTTTGCTGCTGATCCCCTCTCAACCGGGCAAACAGGTCAGGATGCATCACTGCAATGATACAGAGCATCAGAGGGTTCATGGTGCATCGTGTAAGCCAGGATGAAGGTGGAATCTGCCCCATTGTCATCTACGCCACATTCTTGCTGAGCCTGGAGATGTTGTCCCAGCGCTTGTGGCACTGTGTGTGTCACCTTTTGCACACCACCAATGCCCGTACATCATGTGCTATGGTCCTCCACACGGCCTTGCGAAGGTGCAGCTTGACCTACCATGATGGGAGACAAAAGGGGAAAGTCAGTGGACATTTGGACATTCACACAGATAGGAGCAACACGTATCCTTCAGCAGCCATGCACAGTACAGCACATGTGAAGGTCCCACAGCACACCACCAAGATTGCAGAAGCCAGGAGTCAGTGACCACCTCATGCACACCAACATGTCCCCCACTGCACTTACCACTTGTCCAGGGGCACCGTAGAGCCGGTCATAGTGGCAGAGCACACCGTCCACAAGTACATCCAGCTCCACTGAGGTGAAGAGACGAGACCGTATCTCTCGCACTCTCGACATGGCAGGGTCCCGGACTGTGGCACAACAGCAGCAGTTGGAGGATTGGTCAGCAGCAGCTGGTAGAGGAGATGGGTGCAGGCAGCATTTGGTGGATTGGTCAGCAGCAGCAGGTAGAGGTGAAGGGTGCAGGCAGCAGTTGGTGGATTGGTCAGCAGCAGCAGGTAGAGGTGATGGGTGCAGGCAGCAGTTGGTGGATTGCTCAGCAGCAGCAGGTACAGGTGATAGGTGCAGGCAGCAGTGGCTGGAAGCAGTGGATGTGTGCTGCAGAGATTCACACATATATATGGTCCTGATCTGATATCAGTGGCACACGTCTGCAGCAATTGGTTTTACCGGGCTGCCTCATTCAAAAAGAGCCAATGACTGGCCCTGCTGTGGCGGTGCACGGCCTCCGCTATTTTTTGAAATAGCTTACGCGCCCCACGTTACCTGTTTCCATTGGCTACATGTGTAAGGACCGTCACGGTCACACACCGGCAACCGCATGTGTGCGCTACCGCGATGGTGCATCATTTGAAATTCACTCACTGGCGTCGCAATGGCGGAGCACGCATTCCACAGGGGCAGGGCAGGCTAACACATACATTTGAATGTGCAAGTGGGAATGGCAGTTGGTACCCCCTTATAGTCACATTCCAGCACCTACTGCAGACTGCAGGTCCTGGCCGGTCACCCACCGCCGGGTGCAGGCGGTGGGTGACCGCCGGGTGCAGGCGGGGGCTGACCGCCCTGTGTGGTGATATGAGCCTGGCATGGTTGCCCCTGGCTGCTCACCCACCACCGGGTGCAGGCGGTGGCTGACCGCCAGGTGCAGGCGGTGGCTGACCGCCCTGTGTAGTGATATCAGCCTGGCATGCTTGCCCCTGGCCGCTCACACACCGCCCGCACCCCGCGGTCACCCACTGCTTGCATCCCACGGTAAGCCATTGCCTGCACCCGGTGGTGGGTGAGCAGCCAGGGGCATCCATGCCAATCTGATATCACTACACAGGGCGGTCAGCCACCGCCCGCACCCGTGGTCACCCACCAGCCGCTCCCCGTGGTCACCCACTGGCCGCATCCAGCAGTTACCCACTGCCTGCACCCGGTGGTCACCCACTGGCTGCACCCGGCGGTCACCCACCGCATGCACCCGGCGGTGGGTGAGCGGCCAGGGGAAACTATGCCTGGCTGATATCACTACACAGGGCGGTCAGACACCGCCTGCACCCAGCGGTCAACCCACCGCCTGCACCCGGCAGTGGGTGAGCGGCCAGGGGGAACCATGCCAGGCTGATATTACTACAGAGGGCAGTCAGCCACCGCCTGCATCCGGCGGTCACCCACCGCCTGCACCCGGTGGTGGGTGAGCGGCCAGGGGCAACCATGCCAGGCTGATATCACTACACAGGGCGGTCAGACACCGCCTGCACCCGGCGGTCAACCCACTGCCTGCACCCGGCAGTGGGTGAGCGGCCACGGGCAACCATGCCATGCTAATATCACTGCACAGGGCGGTCAGCCGCCGCCTGGACCCGGCGGTCACCCACCGCCTGCACCCGTAAGCAGCCAGGGGCAACCATGCCTGGCTGATATTTTCTTATGATAGCATCTCTGAGTCTACATTTGATCCTTTAAAGGACTGCTTACGCAAAGTCGCATGTTGGATGGATCAAAACTGTCTCCGACTTAATGCTGGAAAGACAGAGGTCCTTTTTTCCTACCAATCATCCCCCCTGGACTCTAATCTGTGGTGGCCACATGACTTAAGCACACCCCCCACCCCAAAAGAATCTGTAAAAAATCTTGGAGTCAGGTGGAATTCCTCTCTCTCCTTTCCCAACCAAGTTCAAACGGTTTCTGCCGCCTGTTTCTCTAAAATAAGGATGGTCAAGAAACGTATTAATTTCCTACCCAGTAATACAAGGAAAACTATTGTCCAAGCCTTGATCACATTGCATTTGGACTACGCCAACGGTCTATATACCGGACTTGCTGCAGGCCTTTGCCATCGGCTTCAAACAGTGCAGAATGCAGCAGTCCAATTGGTGTGTGGGATTTCCAACAGAGAACACATCTCCCCACATCGCCTCTCTCTTCACTGGCTTCCGATACAGAAAAGGGTGGAATTCAAAGCCCTTACATTGGCTCATAGGGCAATCAAGGGGAAGGGTTCTGCTTATCTTTCCTCCTGTTTACGCCCCTATAAAAACATCAGATCCATGCGATCCAGTTCTAAAAACCTCCTGACTACTCCGAGATTAAAAAAGATGCGGGAAACTTTTCAAACATGTGCTGCATCCCACTGGAAAAAACGTCCGCAGGCCATCCGCTCAATCCCAGAAGAACGTCCCTTTCGTAAGGCATTAAAAACATACCTGTTCTGCTAATCACTCAGGAAGAAAGAGCCATTACATCCTCTGGAGCACCGGGACACCCCGTTGGGGTAGCTGCACGCTATATAAGAGACTCAAATAAATAAAAATTTAAATATCACTACACAGGGCGGTCAGCCACCGACTGCACCGGGCGGTCACCCACCGCCTGCACCCGGCGGTCTGTGGTGGGTGCTGCTATGTGACTGTAAGGGGGGATACCAACTGGCATTTCGACTTGACCATTCAAATGTATGTGTTAGCCTGCCCCGCCCACGCAGAATGCGTGTCCGCCATTGCGATGCCAGTGAGTGATGATTTTCAAATGATGCACCGTCTTGGTAGTGCGCACATGCGGTTTGCGGGGTGTGACCGTGATGGTCCTTGTCAACTCAGAAAATGTAATGCACTATTGCAGTGTCAAGGATCATCTTATGTGTTGGGGGAAAGCTTACCGGATGTCTTGTGTACACACAATGCATGTCTCCACACACATGTAATGTTCATAGTTGTACATGTGTGTCAGGACATGTCCGGAATGCGTCAGTAATCATTATGTCATGTCAATGGCCCGTGTACACGTGTATAAGTTATGTCCATTGTTGACATGTGTGGCCATACTATTGACCTTGCCAGTGTTGAACATAGGCTAGTGAGGTAAGCCCAAGTTGCGTCAGATGTGCATGGCTATGTGTTTACGTCTTGGTTTTGAGGTCACACGTTTCTATTGGTACACATCTACACAGTACATCACGGCTGTGTACCCACATCCAGAAGCTGTCGTGAGTGTGTGGTTTGTGTGTGCAAGTCGCATTGATGGTGGTATACATGCATACTGGGTATGCGTTAGTGTGTGGCTCGTTGTATGCCCAAGCCTGTCATGTGAGGATGCAGAGCATTGTAGGTGGGGTCATGGGTGCATGATGTCAATGAAGGTGTGGTCCATGTTCTTGTTGTGTGTGCATGTCAAGGTGAGTCTCTGGGGACGCTTCTCCACACTTGAGCAATCAGTCATGTTATGTTGGCAGTCCTTTCAACATGTCTGCAATCAATCAATCAATCAATCAATCAAAGCATTTGTATAGCGCACTACTCACCCGGAGGGTCTCAAGGCGCTAGGGGAGGGGGGTCCGCTACTGCTCGAACAGCCAGGTCTTGAGCTGCTTCCTGAAGGCGAGGTGGTCCTGGGTCAGGCGGAGGTGGGTCGGGAGGGAGTTCCAGGTCTTGGCAGCGAGGTAGGAGAAGGACCTACCCCATGTGGTGGCTCTTCGGATGTGGGGAACGGCGGTGAGGGCGTGGCCGGTCGATCGAAGCTGGCGTTTGGGAGCGTAGAAGTTGAGGCGGCTGTTGAGGTATACTGGGCCTTGGTTGTGCAGGGCTTTGTGTGCATGGGTGAGGAGACGGAAGGTGATTCTCTTGTTGACCGGGAGCCAGTGCAGGTCTCTTAGGTGTCCGGAGATGTGGTTGCGACGGGGTTGTCCAGGATGAGTCGTGCTGAGGCATTCTGCATCCGCTGGAGTCTTTTCTGGAGTTTGGCGGTGGTTCCGGCGTAGAGGGAGTTGCCGTAGTCCAGTCGGCTGGTGACGAGGGCCTGGGTGACCATCTTTCTGGCCTCGGTGGGGATACACCAGAAGATCTTGCGTAGCATGCGTAGGATGTTGAAGCATGACGAGGAGAAGGCGTTGACTTGTCTGGTCATGGAGAGGGAGGAGTCCAGGATGAAGCCCAGGTTGCGTGCGTGGTCTGTTGGTTTGGGTGCGCTGCCTAGGGCGGGGGGCCACCAGGAGTCGTCACAGGCGGAGGGTGAGGATCCCAGGATGAGGACTTCCGTCTTGTCCGAGTTCAGTTTCAGGCGGCTGTTCTACATCCAATCGGCTACCTCTTTCATCCCTTCGTGTAGGTTGGCTCTGGTGGTGGTGGGGTCGTTGGTGAGGGAGAGGATCAGCTGGGTGTCGTCGGCATAGGAGATGATGTTGAGGTTGTGCTGGCGTGCGATGGCTGCGAGGGGACTCATGTAGACGTTGAAGAGGGTTGGGCTGAGCGAGGAGCCTTGAGGGACGCCGCAGATGACTTCGGTGGCTTCTGATCTGAACGGGGGGAGGCGGACTCTCTGTGTCCTTCCGGCGAGGAAGGAGATGATCCACTCCCGTGCCTTCTCCTGGATTCCGACGTTGCTGAGACGCTGTACTAGGGTACGGTGGCAGACAGTGTCGAAGGCCGCGGAGAGGTCTAGGAGGATGAGGGCCGCTGTTTCTCCGTTGTCGAGCAGTGCTCGGATGTCATCGGTTGCTGCGATCAGGGCGGTCTCGGTGCTGTGGTTGGCACGGAAGCCAGACTGTGAGAGGTCGAGGGATCCGTTCGTCTCGAGGAAGGCAGCCAGCTGCTTGTTTACGGTCTTCTCAATGACTTTTGCAGGAAACGGGAGCAGCGAGATGGGCCGGTAGTTCTTGAGGTTGGTGGGGTCGGCTGATGGCTTCTTTAGTAGAGCGCTGAGTTCGGCGTGCTTCCAGCTCTCCGGGAAGGTAGCGGTGTTGAAGGAGATGTTGATGATGTCTCGCAGGTGGGGTGCGATGACAGCGTCGGCCTTGTTGAAGATGTGGTGAGGGCAAGGGTCGGTCGGAGATCCGGAGTGGATGGAGTCTTCGTGCGGACGGTGTCTTCGGTGCTGATCGGGGTCCAGGCGCGGAGGGTGGTGGTGGGGGGCGGTGGTTCGGTCGTGGCGTGCGTCGGTTGAGTGAGGAAGCTGTTGTGTATGTCCGTGATCTTATTGTGGAAGTGGGAGCCGAGGGAGTTGCAGAGGTCTTGCGAAGGGCTGATGTTGTTTCCGGCGTTGGGGTTGGTGAGCTCTTTAACGATGTTGAAGAGTTCCTTGCTGTTGTGTGCGTTGTTGTCCAGTCGTTCCTTGAATGCAGTTTTCTTGGTGATGTGGATCAGTTGGTGGTGTTTTTGGGTGGCGAGCTTGAGGGCAGTCATGTTGTCCGGTGTTGAGTCTCTGCGCCAGGCTTTCTCAAGGGCTCTGCAGTTCTTCTTGGAGCTCTTAAGTTCGTCGGTGAACCATGGGGCTTTCTTGCTGCCCAGTCTGCTAGGCGGGGTCCTCAGAGGGGCGAGGTCGTCTGCGCAGTTGCTGATCCACTTCGTGAGGTTGGTGGCCGCTTGGCTGGGGTTCGTTGCGCTGGTGGGTGGGTTCATGCTCAGGGAAGTCACGAGCTGGTCGGCTGTGATCTTCTTCCAGCTTCTGCGTGCGATCTGTTGCTGTTGGTGGTGGATTGTGGTCCTTCTGAAGCTGAAGTGGACGCAGCTGTGGTCCGTCCAGTGGAGTCCGGTGGCGTGGCTGAAGGCGATGTCCTTGCTGGATGAGCAGACGGGGTCGACTGTGTGTCCGGTGTAGTGGGTGGGGGTGGTCACCAGTTGCTTGAGTCCGAGGTTAGCGAGGTTGTCCAGCAGGGTGGTGGTATTGCGGTCATTGTTGTTCTCCCGGTGGAAGATGAGGTCCCCGAGGAGGATGTAGTCAGCAGAGGGGAGGGCATGCGGAATGACGTAGTCGGCGATGTCCTCGCTGAATTGTGTGCGTGGTCCCGGGGGTCTGTAGAGGAGGGTGCCTCTGAGGGTGGTCTTGGGGTTGATGTGGATCTGGAAGTGCAGGTGCTCGGCAGGTGCGAGGGCGTCATTGGTGTTGGTCGTGATGCGGATGGAGTTCCTGTGGATGATGGCGATGCCTCCTCCTGTCTGGTTGATGCGGTCCCTCCGGATGATCTTGTAGCCGTCCGGGATGGCGATGGCGATGTCCGGCGCTGAGGAGGCGTTCATCCAGGTTTCCGTGAGGAAGGCGACGTCTGGGGCTGTGGTGTCGAGCAGGTTCCAGAGCTCGATGGCGTGTCTGTGGACGGAGCGGGTGTTGAGCAGGATGCGCTTCAGGTGGCTGCTGCTGTTGTTCGTCGTTGTCTTGGGCACTGCTGGAGTGGTGCAGGTCCGGATGCAGATGAACTTGCAGGAGTTGCAGCAGAAGGGTCCATGGGTGCGTCTCGGGGTGGCTCGGTAGCAACCCGGGAAACGGCCGGCATTGAGTGCGTGGAGTTCGGCGGCGTCGTAGGTCCGGCGGGTGGGCTGGTGTCGGCGGGAGCCAGGGGTCCTGGCACTGGGCCCGGTCCAGGTGCGGATGGGCGCAGACAGGCTTACCTTTGGCACGCCTTCGGCGCACAATCGGCGCGCTCGCTGCGTGTCAACGCTGCGCGTTTGCCACTTTGCCATAAGTGGAGAGTGAGGTGGGCGGAGCGAGGGAGGAGCAGCTGGGAGGTGGGAGCAGGGTGGCGATGGGAAGTGCGTCCGAGGGAAGGGGGTGGGGCCGCAGGGGGGCAGCGGCGGGGAGCGGGGAGGGGCGGGAAAACGCGGCTGGGGCTAAGCACAACAGGGGCAACAGGGGACAAGGCGATGAACAAGTAAGACTATATGCCACAGGGAGGGGATACAATCACAGAGAGACAAAAAAATAAAGTACAGGCACAATCAGCGCACAAGTCGAAAACTGGAGGATTGCAGAGCAAGGTAGCTCAGGCAGCAAGGTAGCACAAGCAGCAGCGGTCAGCAGCACAGCTGCAGGCAGCGGCGGTCCTCGGCGGGAACCAGGGGCACAGCTGCGGGCAGCGGCGGCACTCGGGGGCAGCCTGGCCTCACACAGGAGGAGCGAGCGCGGTGCGTGGGGTGACCGGCCCAGAGGGTCAGAGGCACGTAACATTCAACATTTTTGCACACTGGATGTTGTTTGTGGATGTACATTGTGTGTGTAGTCAGCTTTAGTGCCTTATATTTTGGTCACGTCACACATACAATCAGTGTCTGCAACATGTATAATTTGTATTGTATTGTTCTAAATGTGATGGTGTGGCCCAGATGTGCGTTGTTGGTCAATTGACATCTGCTCCCATGTACTCCCACACAGGTTGGCTCCAAATGTGCATAGACCATACACTGTGTTGGAGGACATGGTTGAAGAGGAGGTAATTTGCAAATTCTGGCTGGACAGACGGAGATTGCAGGACCTTGTAGGCCAATTGTCACCTCATCTGCAGCCACGCAGGCCATATCCAGGAGCATTTACACCCACAGCAAAGGTGATGGCGGCACTTCACTTCTTTGCAACTTGCACTTTCCAGTACACAGTTGGACATGCCGGGGAGGATGTCCCAATCCATGTTCAGCATGGTACTGCGGGATGTGCTGGTTGCCATGATGTCTTACAAGGATGATTACATCCATTTCCCAAGTCCGGCAGAGCTGGCTGCAATGAAGGGTGACTTCTATGCCCTGGCCCAGATCCCACACGTAGTGGGTGCCATTGATGGGACACATATTGGTCTGATTCCACCCCAGGCACGTGAAGCCGTCTATCGTAATAGGAAGCACTACCACTCTATAAATATGCGAGTGGTGTGCCTGGCTGACAACATCATCTCCCATGTATGTGCAAGGTTTCCAGGGTCCGCACATGACTCCCACATCCTGCGGAGCAGCATTGTCCCCCAACTGATGGCTAATTTGCGTCAAGAACGTGCATGGCTAGTAGGTGAGTGTGCTGTGATGACTAATGTGTTGTATGTGTGCCATGCTGTTCCCACCAATCCTGGTAATGATGTATGTGTCTGTCATCCCCCCACCTAGGCGACTCTGCATACCCAAACCGACCGTGGCTGCTGAGCCCCCTACGGAATCCAACTACCCCAGGAGAAATGCGCTACAATGAGACCCATGAGAGGACACGTTGGGTGGTGGAACGTACATTTGGACTGCTGAAGTCTAGGTTTCACTGCCTAGATAAAACCGGAGGGGCCCTGCCAAACTCACCCGGCAAAGTATACAAAATCGTGGTTGCCTGCTGCATGCTCCACAACCTGGCCTTATGCAATAACATTACACTGATCATGGACCCTGCAGACCAACAGGTTGCTCCCCCTCCTATACCACCCATGTCTAGTGATGAGGATAGTGAGGAGGAAGAAGGTGTGGACCAGGGGCGTCAGCTCATTGCTCACTACTTCACTTGAATGTGAGTATCTACCTCTTGTGCTGGTGTTCAAAGCGTGATGTATGTTCGCTGGTGATGTGTGGATGTGGTGTGTGGATGGTGCCTGTTATGGTATGTTCTGTTTGCAAATGGGTGTGGGAGATGGTGTACGTCCAATGCTCCCTGATGTGTGTCCTGTGATCCGCTTAATTTGTGATGAGTGTGGTTTGTGGGATGTTGCTTTATGGTGTGGTGTGATGGTTGTGATTCAGTTTCCTGACCTGTGCTTGTTGTTCTCTCATTATCCCTAGGTCACTCCCACAGAGACATGATTGTCAAGTACATTGATACCTGCACCTGGTAATGACAAATACTAAGACAAACCTTTGATTGAAGCATGGAGGTCACACAACATTGAGTGTTTACGTGGTGTTTATTTACAGGGTGTGCATTACTGTTTGTGCATATTTACAAATAGCTGCTGGTGGGGAAGTGAGAGTTGAAGGTCATATCAGAAGAAAACACTGTGAGGACAACACATTGTGTGATGTACACCTAGTCCAACAGACGTGTGCCAATTCTTGGCCTTGTGGTGCAAGATAGTTCGCAGAGTGAATGCCAGGCTCAAGAAAGGGTGAAGTCAGTGGCGGCCCCTCTTTGATGGTGCATTGCCACTGCTGTGAGCTGGATCCAGCCTCGGACAGCCCCTCGGTCTTGGAGCCGGAGCGGTGCCAGCTGTGGGGGCAGGTTGTTCTGGGACAACCTCCCTGTCAGTGGCCTTAGGTGATGGTGGCGGTGGTATTGGTGCCCTGTCCCGCTGGCCACTTGGGGGAGGGGGGGTGGTGTTGGTGGCCTGTCCTGCTGGCCACTTGAGGGAGGGGGAGGTGGTGTTGGTGCCCACCCTGTCCCACTGGCCACTTGGGGGAGGGGGAGGTGGTGTTGGTGGCTTGTCCCGCTGGCAACTTGGGCGAGGGGGTGGTGGTGTAGTGCGGGATAACCACTCCCTCCAAAGAGCTGTTTGCTCCCCCATGATGTCAACAATTTGTTCCAATCGGGTGTCCATGGACCGCAACAGCTGGCAGGAGTCTATGGAGTCTTGGTGTGCACGATCAGCCTGTGCCTGCGACCGCTCGTAGGAGGCTTCCACTCTGGCGATGGCATCTAGTGTCTCTGTCCCAGGATGGGCTGGGTGTTGTTCACGGCCTCATCTTGCAGCTGCACTCCTGTTTGTGACCTCGGCTGTCACCTGTGTCCTCACCCGTCCACTCTCCCTACTAGCCAGTGATGTTGATGGTCCATCATCGTCCGATGGGTCAGGCAGGATGGCAGTGGCAGGAGTGGTGGTGGTGGTGGTGGTGGTGGTAGCTGCACAGGTCACAGTGGCAGTAGTTGCTGTTGGTCCAGTGTTGATGGTGGTGGAGGCAGGGATGTCCTGTGAGCCTGATGGCCCTGAGAGTGTAGTTGGGCCAGCTTCATCCTCCGCACCCGATGTGTCCACCGGATCATCACATGAGAGTCCAGGCTGTGAGGGATGTGACTGGTGCTGGCGGCTGCTGGTTTCTCCTGTCAAGTCTCGGTCACCTGAAGGACAAAAGTATATAAATCAATGCTGTGGACATGACAGGTTTGTTGTTTTTACATTTCTATTTTGTAGGGAATGAGGATATGGTTGTTGGTGGCACCAAATTTATGTGTTAGACAGTACTGGGCACTATGGTGGTGTGGGGTGGGGTGGGGAGACAATACTTGGATATGTGTGGGCCTGTCCTGCTATTGGATGGTGCCCCTGTGAAGATGGCTACCTACATATGAGTTTGAAGAGGGAGATGCAGTGGTCAGCACATGGTAGGCAGACTCCATCTTGCTCTGGGATGGGATATGGGGGCCTGTTGGGAATTGTAGTGCTGGACCCACACACTCCCCCACCCTCCCTGTGAACATGGGGGCCTGTTGGGAGTTGTAGTGCTGGACCAATCCCCCCCAACCCCATCCTCCCTGTAGACGTGGGGGCCTGCTGGGAGTTGTAGTGCTGGACCCACACCCTCCCTGTGAACATGGGGGCTTTTTGGGAGTTGTAGTGCTGGACCCAAACCCTCCCCCCCACCCCCACCTTCCCTGTGAACATGGGGGCCTGTTGGGAGTTGTAGTGCTGGACCCACACCCTCCCCACCCTCCCTGTGAACTTGGGTCCTGTTGGGAGTTGTAGTGCTGGACCCACACCCCACACCCTACGCCACCCTCCCTATGAACATGGGGGCCTGTTGGGAGTTGTAGTGCTGGACCAATCCTCCCCCAACCCCCACCCTCCCTCTAGACGTGGGAGCCTGTTGGGAGTTGTAGTGCTGAACTCACACCCTCCCCCACCCTCCCTGTGAACATGGGGGCCTGTTGGGAGTTGTAGTTCTGGACCCACACCCTCCCCCACCCTCCCTGTGAACATGGGGGCCTGTTGGGAGTTGTAGTGCTAGACCTACCACTCCACCCACCACTACCCTCCCTGTGAACATGGGGGCCTGTTGGGAGTTGTAATGCTGGACCAATCCCCCTCCCTACCCCCACCCTCCCTGTAGACATAAGGGCCTGTTGGGAGTTGTAGTGATGGACCCACACCCTCCCCAACCCTCCCAGTGAACATGGGGGGCCTGTTGGGAGTTGTAGTGCTGGACCCACACACCCCCTCACCCTCCCTGTGAACATGGGGGCCTGTTGGGAGTTGTAGTGCTGGACCTACCACCCCACCCACCACCACCCTCCCTGCGAACATGGGGGCCTGTTGGAAGTTGTAGTGCTGGACCAATCCCCCCCACCCCCACCCTCCCTGTAGACGTGCTGGCCTGTTGGGAGTTGTAGTGCTGGACCCACACCCTCCCCTACCCTCCCTGTGAACATGGGGGCCTGTTGGGAGTTGTAGTATTGGACCCACACCCTCCCCCCACCCCCACCCTCCATGTGAACATGGGGGCCTGTTGGGAGTTGTAGTGCTGGACCCACACCCTCCCCCCCACCCCTACCCTACCTGTGAACATGGGGCCTGTTGGGAGTTGTAGTGCTGGACCCACACCCTCCCCCACCCTCTCTGTGAACATGGGGGCCTGTTGGGAGTTGTAGTGCTGGACTCACACCCTACCCCACCCTCCCTGTGAACATGGTGGCCTGTTAGGAGTTGTAGTGCTGTGTGATAGTGGTCATTGGTTTGTACTTACCAGGTTCAAGTCCCTTTCTATTCCTTCCAGGCTCTCAGGGTGCAGTATGCCCAGCACCTTCTTCTCCCATTCTGAAATTGATATGGGCTCCGGGGGAGTGCCGCTGCCAGTGTGGTGTGCCCGCAGGTGGTCCTTGGCCCTGATGCCTTTCACCCTTGCCTTGAGGTCATGCCACCGCCTCTGGATCTCGTGGTTGGTGCGTGGCACGGTCCCTGAAGCATTCACTCTGGTCACTATCCTGTTCCACATGCTGGTTTTGGTTGCCAAGGTGGTCTGCTGGACTAAGTTGCTGAATAGATGTGGTTTGACATGGATGATTTTATCCACCATGACCTTCAACTCAGCGTCTGTGAATTTGGGGGTTTTCTTGGGTGCCATGGTGTGTGATGTGCAAGGTGTGGGTGGTGTGGGGCGGGGTGTGCAGGTGTGTGGTATGTAGGGATGGTGTTGTGGGGGTTTGTGTGGTGGGTGTGCTGGTGTGCAGGTCTATGTGTGTGTGTGTTTGTGTGTGTGTGTCTGCTGTTTGTGGTATTCTGCCTCTTTCTTCAAGCTGTGCTATGATGCAAAGGAACGTGGTAATGGGAGGGATTCCTTTTATACTCTGTGTGGTTCTTGTGTCGGAATGGTTGTTGGCAGTCAGGTGCTCTGTGGGTGTGGTGACTTGGGTGCACTTGTTTGTGTTGGGGGAAGGCCTTGGGGCGTTTAGTTGTTGGTGGTGGGTGTGTCAGGTGGGTGGGTGTCCTGTTTTGTGTGTTTTCCATTTACTTCCGTTACAGAATCGGTTTGACGGCAGGGGTGATGTTTGTTTGGTCCTTCCGCAGTCAGGCTCCATTTTCCGATCGTGCGGCCGGACCCTCTGCAGGTCGCGCAGCGGTTCGCCCTGTTTCCACGGTGTTTGCATCCACAGTGGAGGGAATTTAGGTTGTACCGTCCGCCTTTGGCGGTTTTTCATGTGATCCGCCTGCCGCGGTCGGTGTTTGATGTGATCCGTCCGCCGCGGTCGGTGTTTGCTGTCAGTTATATCATAATCGCTACCGCGGATTATCCGCGGAGCGGTCGGGAGTATTTTTCCGCGACCATGGCGGACGTAACACGTTTCCGTCCGCCATCCTAATCGACCCCATAGTTCTTTCTTTGATCAGTGAAGGTAGTTCTTAAAATAACTGGGTTTTCATGTGTTTTTAGTTTTCTTTTTTGTGAGTGTTTTGTCAAAACTTTTTTTTTAAACCAAAAAAATTTAACTGGAGCCCAAAAAATGTCCAACCGGAACAAAAGAATGAAAAAAAAAACTAATGTCGAGGACAGCGATGCTCCTGCATCCTGTGTTTTATAAGATCAATAGACTGTTCCCTATAACACAAAAGTTTATCACATTAAATGCATACAATTTTTACGTCCTTAAAATCAGGATCAATTTGTGGGTGTGGACTGCTTGCTGAAAATTCTGCTGCAGTAGTTGATGTGCTTGGTGCAAAAGCAGGTGGGTTCTCCTGCAACCTCCGTGTTGCAGCTCAAGCAAAGTTATTGCGGTGCAAGTTCTTCATGTGTCACACCATACTTGATTTTTTAGATGGATCACCCCTTGAAAGACTTGTCTGGCAAATTTTACAGGTTACTTTTGGAGATTTAACCTTTTTTGCCATTCTGGAAAAGTAAAAAATTGCCAAATTAGAGCTTCTTTCCTCTTCTTCGGAGGTTCTTCAGGAATGAAATATTCCTCTGAAGAATAGCTGGAAGATGAGTCCATTGCTGTTATTATGGTAATCTTCCTTCTATTTGACAGGATTCTCAGAACAGATGCTTATTCTTAGAAAGACAAAGTAGAATGATTAAAATGGGACGGAACTTTCAACAATTGTAATAGGAACTATTATTAACCAATCAAATCCCTTCTTTTAAAGTCACATGGCTTTGTGTACGCTTACGCTGAGCTTACGATGCAAGTACACATAATGTTCCACCGCGATTTGTGTAATTGCTTTTAAAAGTAATATATGATTGTTTAAAGTTTAAAAAAACTATTTGCATAACTATTCTACACAATGTATCCTGTTAGTATGTTCATTAAAAACATAAATATATGTTTTTAAGCAATTAAAAACATTTGCGCCTTTCGCATACGGGGCACCGTACATGACGCCACACGGGAGCTTTCATTCAACGCGTAACGTCGGATCGCATTCGTAGCGCATGCGTGAGTATGCGGTGAGAATGCTTAGCAAAACAAACTAATGTGCAATCACTCTTGCACTGTCAAATCAGAGGGCAGAGCACGCTACGAGAATAGTTACAAGTGGTCACTCATTGGAGATCGGATTCTAGGTCTGCCAATGTGCACATGAAAACCTTGCCCGCCCACACTTTTCCATATATCACCACGTACCTTTCTTGCTATTACTAAGCCTGGAACCCAATACATTAGCAATGGGAGGTCCCCCAGGTTCGTCATTCTTCTAGACCATGAAAACGCTACCAATGATGACCCTGGACTTAGTTTGGTCAACCCCCGCAGTTCCCATATAAAATGGATAGTGACCTAACCACGCTCTCTTTTGCCTTTGCTCCAGTGACAGACAGACTCTCATCGTCGTTAATTGTTGTACAAACTGTTTGCTCGAGCGGAGGAGGACTCGTGACACTCAACGTGGTGTCACTGCTGCTGTCTTCCAGCCAGGCCTTCATAGCCACAGTGCCGGCGTCGCCCACGCCCACCCACCCAGGCCCAGCCAAAGCCCCAGCCTTTGAAGACAAGACAAGAGACGACAAAAGCAAAGGTAGGAGAAGCAGCTATACATTGTACCTGCATGATAGTTTTTTTTTACTGTCACATGGCCCTCAAAGCTCTGGTTTGCTTTATTTTTGTGCGACACATACTTTGGACTTCATTGTATTTGCTCCCTCCTAATCCTCCCATGACTTTAAATATTTATTGCTACCTCACGTGGCCTTCCCAGGCCTCTATTCGTATTGATAGTGTATGGTTGATCGTAATATTACCTTCTGCGTCACAGGGCCCTAGTAAGCCTTTTCTAAATAAATTCTGCGTGCATGAATTTCTGTGTACTATTTTTGAACTGTGCCCCATGCTGTAGCCTTTATTTGTCCAATTTGTGCATTCATATTAGTAGTATCTTTTTTACTGAGTCACGTGCCCCTCCCATCAGTTTTGCTTTACTTTTCTGCAGCACATGCTCTGTGCTTCATCGTATTTGCTCCCTCCTAATACTCCCGTGACATTTAATTTTTATGGCTTCCTCACATGGCCTTCCCAGGCCTCTAATATTATTTATCATATATAATTGATCATAATATTTCCTTCTGGGTCAAGAAGCCCTCCTTGGCCTTTTCTAAATAAATTGTACGTGCATGAATTTCTGTGTCGTATTTTTGACGTGTCCCGTGCTTTAGCCTGTATTCTTTTAAATTGTGTGTTCATAATAGTATTATTTTTGGACTGCCTCATGTGGCCCTCCCAGCTCCGTTTTGCTTTATTTTTTTGCTCCATGTGCTTTGTATTTCATCGAATTTGTTCCCTCCAAATTGTCCTGTAACTTTTATTAATTATTGCTTCCTCACATGGCCTTCCCGGGCCTCTATTGTTATTGATCGTATATGGTTGATCGTAATATTACCTTCTGCATCACAGGGCCCTTGTAGGCCTATTCTAAATAAATTGTGCGTGCACAAATTTCTGTGTACTATTTTTGAACTGTGCCCCACGCTTTAGCCTGTATTGGTCCAATTTGTGCATTCATATTAATATTATTTTTTTGCTGCGTCACGTGCCCCTCCCAGCCGTTTTACTTGACTTTTCTGCGGCACATGCTCTGTGCTTCATCGTATTTGCTCCCTCCTAATCCTCCCGTGACTTTTAATGTTTATTGCTACCTCACGTGGCCTTTCCAGGCCTCTAATATTATTCATTATATATAATTAATCATAATATTTCCTTCTGCGTCAAGGAGCCCGCCTTGGCCTTTTCTAAATAACATGTACGCGCATGAATTTCTGTGTCGTATTTTTGAAGTGTCACATGCTTTAGCCTGTATTCTTATAAATTGTGCGTTCATAATAATATTATTTTTTGACTGCATCATGTGGCCCTCCCAGCTCTGTTTTGCTTTATTTTTTGCTCCATGTCCTTTGTACTTCATCGTATTTGTTCCCTCCTAATCGTCCTGTAACTTTTAATAATTATTGCTACCTCACGTGGCCCTCTATTCTTATTGATCATATATGGTTGATCATCATATAACCTTTTGTGTCACGGGACCCTACTAGGCCTTTTCTAACTAAATTGTGCATGCATGAATTTCTGTGTCTTGTTTTTGAACTGTGCCTTGTGCTTTAGCCTGTATAGGTCCAATTTGTGCATTCATATTAGTATTATTTTTTTACTGTGCCACGTGTCCCTCCCAGCTCTATTTTCCTTTTTTTTTCACCCATGAATTTTAATATTTATTACTGCCTCACATGGCCTTCCAAGGCCTGTTTTCATACATATTGTGCTTTCATAAATATATATGTTGCATTTTTGTGCTACGCCACCTGCTTTGTGTTTCAACATACATACTCTCTCGTAATCAAATTCTAATTCAAATAAGTCTTTATTTCGACTTTTAGTAATAAAAGACATACATAAACATATTAAAATCAACATTTCATCATTATTACATCTGTTTTAGATATTTACAGGGGAATACATCATTTAATCATCCAATTGATATTATCCACATATTGGGTGTTCCAACACGACTGATTAAAAAAAAAATAATGTGTTTGATAAAATCATTAAAATTAATACCATTTGTTTTCCTGCATAAATACCAGATTTTATTTATGGAGGCTGCAATACTTTCAGCTTGTCCCTTCGTATTAGCCACATCCACTTTAGAAATTTGGCAAGCGCAACCACCATACTTTCAGAGCAATCGGTTTTGAGAATTCTGAGTGCTACAGTCCCACTCTGAATACCCTTTTGTATACAGATCGGCCTGATCCATTTGTGGCGAGGAGCTTTATACACTGGGCACACAAAAAGCACATGGGCTATGCTTTCAGAGTGTACTAAACAAAAAGTAATCATCATATTTGCTCCCTTTCAATCCTCCACTGGCCTAGCATTTCTTGCTTCCTCAGGTGACCTATAGTTGTTTTTTTTCTGTGCTCTAGTTGGCCTACGAAAGTTTTGCCTCCTCAGACTACCATGGATTTAATTCATAATATTTGTTGGATTTATAACTTTGACACTACGGTGTTGTATGAACCCTTTATTTGTCTTTGGTTACCTAACCATTTTTCCCTATATCGTACATCTTTTTACAACATGCTTTCGCCAATATACATGTTTTCGACACTTCACCACTTCATGATCAGTCTTTAAGTGCAATTGCTGCCTTTTTTGAAAGTGTAATAGTAATTGTTTGTCCATGATTAAAATGTTACTCTTGATAGTTACGTATACCAAGACTGCTCATGTACATGCTACTACTGGGCCTACAACAGTAACTGTGCCACCCACACAAGAAACTCTAAATATAAAAATCAAGCCTATCACTGCAGGGCCTGAGCGCCCTTTGTTAAACTGTCATTTTTTCAAAGTGCATCCATTTGACAGCCCTTACCTCTGTATTTGTATAGACTGTACTCTATATCCCTCGCTTAAACTTTCTGCAAACAACATATTTTTCAAATTACATTAATGTAAGAAAGTTATTTTGGATTAACTGTGTTTAAGAAACTTTTCTGTTAGGTTGTTAAACGAATTTCTTCTTTAAGAAATGTTAATTTTTCAAAATTAAGTTGCAGGAAGCATAACCAGTGATAATTCACCATCACATGATCAATCTCCACAACGTGATCAATTTTCACAACGTGATCAATCTTCACAACCTGTACCAGGTACACCACATTCTGCTACATGTAAACTGTGTATACTATACCCAATTGCGTATGATGTACATATTGGTTCGTCTTTAGAAGTTTGTGTGCTTTCATATATTTTTACAACTAATCGATACCTTCCTCTCAAACATATGTCTCTCAACACCAAATGTATGTATATTTTCATTCCTTACACAGTTACTTATCTTTAAGTAATAATTTCCCATCAAAGTGTGTACTGAAATTCTCTACTCTAAAACCTATGATTGGTATGACATTCAGGTTCGACTTTTGCTCAACATATACATTTGTTATTATGTTTTAAGTTTGCAGAATGCTACCCAACTCAGCAGCCAGTATCCCAGATTTTTACTAATGTAATATTTCTGAAGAATTATGGACTGAAAATTGCAATGAACCTAATGGAGTCATCACGTTTGACTTTAAACAATAATATGACACAAGTTGTGAGTTTGCTGTATGGTCTCCACATCTTGGGACATTCAAGGTCTATATATCCAGTGTATAATCCTATTGGTTGGAGGTGCTCAAAAGATGGTGTTTACGTACCCACCCACCAGGGTAACGATAATATTCAATACCAAAGAACGCCCAGAACAAAAAATTATTACAGCTACACCAGAGCACACTCTATTATTATATCTGTAATCCTAAACCCAACCCAGGTCAGTCCATAGAACAGAGATCACTGTGGGGCACTCTCCCACCAGAAGTACACTGGTGGGAGACTGCCCCACAGTGATCTCTGTTCTCTGGACTGACCTGGGTTGTGCTTAGGATTACAGATATAATGATAGAGTGTGCTCTGGTGTAGCTGTAATACATACGTTTAACTTTAACATTTCAATGATAAATAAGATCTCACACTCTAGTGTTGTCCTCAACATTGGATTCTTCTTTATTTTGTTTTTCCATACAAGATCTTTCATAAATAAATACATATCATTACTTTTTAACATAGTATAGTAAGATATTGTCATAGTTGTGAATTTTCAATATTGTTAGTAATAAAGCCATTTGAATATGTTTGCAATAGTTGTAACTGTCTCTAATCCTGGATCTAAAAACAGCTAGACTCATGCATAATATATTGCAAACTAAGTTTTCAATTGTTAGCATTGCTGTTATGATGTCCTAATGTACATCTTTTTTTACATTTAGAGACTGTTGAAAGGTATTGTTCTCTGCAACCAAGATACTTCAACAACATATGTGCAAAGGTTAATGGTAAGTACCCTCAATGACTGAAAATGCGGAATTTAAAAATTAAGTGATATTAGTCCTTGGAGTCTTTAGAACGCATTAACTCTCAAGTTCACATTTGTATAATACAGAAGCTATGTTACTCTCCCTCAGATAACTGAGGCATTTGCAAGGGTCTTTTTACAGTTAAGTCCACCATGTTGGAAAGCTAGCTATGCACCCTTCAAATTAATGGAGTTGTCACCACGTTTCCACTAAGTGATGAGAGTTAATATGTTTACCATGTAAATACATTTAAAGTTTTCATTTCAAAAAGCTATTGACCTTTAAACAATGCAATCTTAATACCAAGTTACTTTACACTATCTTCCCAACAGGCCCAATGTCTGGAATGCAGCAGATGACTCCACCTTGACTTTATAAAACCAAATGTAAATCTTACTTACCTTTTACTGGTTAGATATTTAAAAAATGTATCTTTTTAAGTAACATATGATTGCATGCAACATGTCTAAGTAGACATTTGCACACTCCTGCAATCTAGTGCTGTGTCTGAATTATGTTAAAAACTAATGTTGAGACAAACTTCTTTTAGCTGTCACGATTTGCACAATCCTTTTAGAGTTGGACCAGGCTTCCTCTAACATTGCTACTTAATTTTTTTTTTGAAATTCAACAATTATTTTGTTTAGGTGTTGAAATATAAATTTAAATCTTCCTCCTCTTTGAAAGTCAAGAAGCAATACCGCTCCTCTACACATGATTGTTCATGGCAGTCTAAAAAGTAGTGGTAATTCCACAATCACTATGGTAGATATCTGACAATAGAATCTATGATATGGTTACACCACTATTCCATGGTCATAATCAAAAAGGTGTGTTTACACTCAACAAAAAGAACAATTGAACACTTTTTAAGCTGGACAGTATTGTTTCTAAACACCTTTTCACTGCTTTCTTCCATACCTTCAAAAAAGATGTCATGCATTGACATGCATATTCTTTCAGGTCTGTATATCTCTAATGTAAAACAAGCGTACTTTTTTTCTTTTCTCACTGACATATATAAACACATCAGTCACTCCTATTGCAAGCTTTTACAATCCTGAATACTGTGTACTACGTTTTGTGTGAGAGGGTGCCCATGCATAACCATGCTAAGTTTTCTTTAGCTGCATGGACACATGTAGTGTAACCTGTCAAACACTATAAAATGCTACCCTCCCACTAGTCCTAAAGGCGGATGTAGAATTCAACCGTTCATCATAAAATAGAATTGGATGTCACTAAGTACAAAGTATTTCTGTATTATGCAAGCCCTAATGTGTCCCTTCAAGATTCCAGCGAAGTCCAGACACATACTAACTGAAACACACCAACCATTAATAACCTGTAAAATTTGCCAAACAACTCTTTCAAGGTGTGATCAATCCAAAAAATAATCCTTTGGCACAGCAAATATAGTGCAACACGTAAACAACTTGCACCCCAACAACTTTCCTTGAGCTGCAACATAGATATTGCAGGACAACCCACTTGCTGCTGCACCAAGCACATCAACTGCTGCAACAGCATCTTCAGCAAACAGTCTATACTCACATATTGAGCTTGAATTTGGTAAACTTAAATTTCTATGCATTTATTGCGATCAACTTTTGTGTTACATGAAACAATATCTCAAAAACAAGAAACTGGACCATTGCTGTCCTCAACATTAGTCATTAGACATTTATCAAGCTTTTTTGTTGTAAGAACTAATCCGTCCAAAGGCAGTAAGAAATTTGCACACTTGCCACCTTTCTTGCGTCCTTTCTATCAAACAGTGCGTGTACTTTGTCCACTTGCATTGGTTGCTTAGATGTGCTACCCCTTTCTCAAGTTCCCACTGCAGAATCCGATGCACAGTCTGTATAATGGACTGGAAATCCAAACATCCACTTCCCTCACAAGGCAGTGGGTACTTTGCGCATCTGTAGCCTTTCTTATTTTTCACCTTTTTTTATCTTACTCTCAATCAACACATCATCTAGACGTACACACCCATATTCGCTGCCTTTCTTGGCTGGGGTTATCAATTATTATTGAATTTACTATTCTAATTCAAAGTCATGGCCCTATATCGAGCCTTTTTGTTGTAACACTTCCCCGCTAAAGGCAGTGGTTAATTTGTACATTTCTAGCCTTACCTATTTTTTACATTATTCATCTTCCACTCAATCAACACATCATCTACATATACATACACCTTCTTGGTAACTACTACCCATGAATGGCAGTTGTTAATTTGCACACTTGCGTCCTTTCCACCGCACAGTGTGTGTACTTTGTGCACTTGCTTAACTCCTTAGATGAGATACCCCTTTCTCAGGCTCCCACTGCAGAATTCGACTCACAGTCTATAATGCACTGGAAAACCAAACACCCATTTCCTTTACAAGGCAGTGACTTGTTTCCGCGTCTGCTACCTTTCTTCCTTTTCACCTTATTCTGCATCCACTACCTCAAACACACCTACCTGCTACCTTTCTTGCAGCCTTTGCCAGGTATTATTCTAATTCAAAGTAGAGTCCCTGAAATGGGCCCAGTGTTGTAATTTTTCAGCCTTACAGCCCACAGTTGTAACTTAATGCACTTACATTGCTTCCTTCGATGTGGTAACCATTTCTTAGGATCCCACTACAAAGTTAGACGCCCTATCCATGTAATGAGGTGGAAATCCAAAGATCAACTTCCCTGACAAGTCAATGGATAGTTTGCACGTCTGCAGCCTTTCTAATTCTTCACCTTTTTTATTTTCCACTCAACCAACACATCATCTACACATAACACACACCAACTTGCTACCGTTTTTGGCTGGGGTTATCAATTATTTTTGAATTTCATATTCTGATTCAAACACGTGGCCCTTTATTGAGCCTTTTTGAAGTAGCTACTACCCAGGCCGAAGGCAGTGGTAAATTTGGACACTTACTGCCTTTCTTGGCTGGGGTTATCAATTATTGTTCAATTTCATATTCTGATTAAAAGTCAAGGCCCTTTATCAAGCCTTATTGTTGTAGCTACTAACCCGGTCGAAGGCAGTGGGAAATTTGCACACTTGCAGCCTTTCTTGACTGGGGTTATCAATTATCCTTGTAATACAAATTCAAAGTGCAGGGCTTTTATTGAGCCTTCTTAGTAACTATTACTCGTGAATGGCAATGGGTAATTGGCGCACTTCCTGACGTTCATGTTTAAAAAAAAGCTTGACAAAACTCTCCTCTACCAATATTTTTTTTAAAAAAGCCAGTATACTCTATGGTTATCAAATCTTCTGTTTGTTATTCTAATTCAAAGTACAGGCTCTTTATTGAGCCTTCTTGATAACTACTACCCGTGAATGGCAGTGGATATTTTGCACACTTGCAGCCTTTTCTATTTTTTACATTATTCATCTACCACTCAATCAACATATCATCTACACGTACACATACCTACTTACTGCTTTTCTTGGCTATGGTTATCAACTATTCTTCAATTTCATATCTGTATTCAAAGTGCAGGCCCTGTATCGAGCCTTTTTGTTGTAGCTACTAACCTGTCCGAAGGCAGTAGGAAATGTACACACTTGCTGCCTTTCTTTGCAAGGATTATCAACTATTGTTCAATTTCATATTCTGATTCGAAGTCAAGGCTCTTTATCAAGCCTTTTTCATGTACATACTACCCCGGTAGAAGTCAGTGGGAAATGTGTACACTTGTTGCCTTTCTTTGCAAGAGTTATCAACTATTGTTCAATTTCATATTCCTATTAAAAGTGCAAGCCCTTTATCAACCTTTTTTGTTGTATCAACTAGCCCAACCGAAGGCAGTGGGAAATTTGCGCACTTTCAGCCTTTCTTCACAGAGGTTATGAACTATTGTTCAATTTCATGTTTCTATTAAAAGTGCAAGCCCTTTATCGAGCATTTTTGTTGTAGCTACTACCCCGGCCGAAGACAGTGGGCAATTTGCACACTTGCTACCTTTTTTGACTAGGGTTATTAATTATTGTTAAATTTGATATTCTGATTCAAAGTCATGACCCCTTATCAAGCCTTTTTGTTGTACCTACTACCCCTGCCGAAGATTAATACTGCAAAAGTAATCTCTAAAATTTGCCAAACAACTCTTTCAAAGGGTGATACATCCAAAAAATACTTCTTTCGCACACCAAATATAGTGCAACACGGGAAGAACTCGCACCTCAACAACTTTGCTGGAGCTGCAACATAAAGATGGAAGGGAAACCCACTTCCTGCAGCACCAAGCACATCAACTGCTGCAACAGCATCTTCAGCAAGCAGTCCATAATCACATATAAATCTTGATTTTGTTAAACCTAAATTTCTATGCATTTATTGCGATGAACTTTTCTGTTATGTGAAACAGTCTATCAACCTCATCAAAAACAAACAGGAGAATCGCTGTCTTCAACATTAGTCATTAGACATTTATCAAGGTTTTTTGTTCCAAGAACAACATCGTCCGAAGGCAGTGGGATATTTGCACACTTGCTGCCTTTCTTGGCAGCAGTTGTCAATTAGTGTTCAATTTGATATTCTTATTCAAAGTCAAGGCCTTTTCTTAAGCCTTTTTCATGTAGATACTACCCCAGCACAAGCAAATGGGGAAATGTGCACACTTGCAGCCTTTCTTGGCTGGAGTTATCAATTATTCTTGAATTGTATATTCTGATTCAAAGTCATGGCCCTTTATCAAGCCTTTTTGTTGCAACAACTACCCTGTCCAAAGGCAGTAACAAATTTACACACTTGCTGCCTTTCTTGGCTGGGGTTATCAATTAATCTTGAATTTCATATTTTGATTAAAAGTCAAGGCCCTTTATCAAGCCTTTTTGTTGTAGCTAATACCCCGGCCGAAGGCAGTAGGAAATTTTCACACTTGCTGCTTTTCTTGGCTGGGGTTATCCATTATTCTTCAAGTAATTCAAAGTTCAGACCCTTTATTGAACCTTCTTGGTAACTACTGCCCGTGAATAGCAATGGCTAATTTGCACACTTGCGTCCTTTCCACCGCACAGTGTGTGCACTTTGTGCACTTGCTTAACTCCTTAGATGAGATACCCCTTTCTCAGGCTCCCACTGCGGAATCCGACTCACAGTCTGTAATGCACTAGAAAACCAAACACCCATTTTCTTTATTAGGCAGTGGGTTCTTTCTGCATCTGCTACCTTTCTTCTTTTTCACCTTATTCTGCATCCACTACCTCAAACACATCTACCTGCTAACTTTCTTGAAGCCTTTCCCAAGTATTATTCTAATTCAAACTAGAGTCCCTGAAATGGGCACGGTGTTGTAATTTTTCAGCCCTACCACCCACAATTGTACCTTAATGCACTTACATTGCTTCCTTCATTGTGGTAGCCATTTCTTAGCATCCAACTGCAAAATTTGACGCCCTATCCGTATAATGAGGTGGAAATCCAAAGATCCACTTCCCAGACAAGTCAGTGGATTGTTTGCACGTCTGCAGCCTTTCTAATTTTTCACCTTTTTTGTCTTCCACTCAATCAACACATCATCTACACATAACACACACCAACTTGCTACCGTTTTTGGCTGGGGTTATCAAATATTCATGAATTTCATATTCTGATTCAAACTCGTGGCCCTTTATTGAGCCTTTTTGTTGTAGCTACTACCCCGGCCGAAGGCAGTGGGAAATTTGCACACTTGCTGACTTTCTTGGCTGGGGTTATCAATTATTTGTGAATTTCATATTCTGATACAAACTCGTGGCCCTTTTTTGAGCCTTTTTGTAGTACCTATGACCCCGGCTGAAGGCAGTGAAAAATGTGCACACTAACTGCCTTTCTTGGCTTGGGTTACCAATTATTGTTTAATTTAATTTTCTGATTCAAAGTCAAGGTCCTTTATCAAGCCTTTTTGTTGTAGCTAATACCCTGGCCGAATGCAGTAGAATATTGTCACACTTGCTGCTTTTCTTCACTGGGGTTGTCAATTATTTTAGAAGTAGCTACCAGCTTAGGAACAATATTTTCTTTTGGAAACAAATTTCAAAGTAATCGTCTGTGTAAAACTTCTTTGCCATGTTCACTCATTTCTCCAATTTTTATTTCTTGTAGAAAAGTTCCATATTCAACATCATTTGCTTGTTGCATGCGCATTGGGATCCAAGATGGCGGCGCACGATTAAAAGAGGGAGCCCCGGACCTGCGGACAAGGTAAGTGCGTTTTATTTACTTTATTAATGCTCTGGTGACACAAATAGAGTAGTAGGGGAAGGCGGGAGGGAGGCAGGTGGCGGCCAATTCCGCTACACCCACGGAGTGGGCGTAGTGCTGCCAGCTACGCCTACTTCGCAAAGGGCGGAGTAGGCAGCACTACGCCCATTCCGTGGGCGTAGCGAAGTCCTCCGCCCAGGGTTAATCATTACTACAGAAAACATTGAATCCAGCCTTTCTTTATTTAAGGTAGAGACTAATGGATTCTATATTTCCTTTTTTGTAAAAGAATGTGACAAATAGTATTCATCTATAACTGTGCTCACTAAACCCTTCAATCTACCATGCAGGCAGCAGATTTCACAACTTGAATTCACCTTTCCATCTACACTAAGGACAACATTGAATCCAGCCTTGCTTTATTTAAGAAAGACAACTGCACTGTGTCCTCAGATTCTGTTAACTGTGACAAATCAGCATTCATCATCTTTGTGTCAAGAACTGCCTTCAATCTACACTGCGGACAGCTGGGTTCACAACTTGAATTCAGCTTTAGAACTAAATTTGTCTTCAATATCTGTGCTGACAACTACCTTCAATATATTCTACGGCCAGTAAAAATCAAAACTTGATAGCAGGAGCTCCACTACTACAGAAAACATTCAATTCAGCCTTTCTTTATTTAAGGTAGAGACTAATGGATTTTATGTCTTCCGATTTTGTAAAAGAATCTCACAAATAGTATTCATCTATAACTGTGCTCACTAGAGCCTTCAATATACACTGCCGACAGTAGGGTTCACAACTTGAATTCACCTTTCCATCTACACTAAGGACAATATTGAATCTAGCCTTGCTTTATTTAAGACAGACAATTGTACTGTGTCCTCAGATTCTGTTAACTGTGACAAAACAGCATTCATTGATCTTTGTGTCAACAACTGCCTTCAATCTACACTGCGGACAGCTGGGTTCACAGCTTGAATTCAGCTTTGGAACTAAATTTGTCTTCAATATCTGTGCTGACAACTACCTTCAATATATTCTGCGGCCAGAACAAATCAATACTTGATAGCAGGAGCTCCACTACTACAGAAAACATTCAATTCAGCCTTGCTTTTTTAAGGTAGAGACTAATGGATTTTATGTCTTCCTATTTTGTAAAAAAAATGTCCAAAAAAGCATTCATCTATAACTGTGCTCACTAGAGCCTTCAATCTACACTACGGACAGCAGGGTTCACAACTTAAATTCACCTTTCCATCTACACTAAGGACAACATTGAATTCAGCCTTGCTTTATTTAAGACAGACATTTGCACTGTGTCCTCATATTCTGTTAACTGTGACAAAACAGCATTCATCAATCTTTGTGTCAACAACGGCCTTCAATCTACACTGCGGACAGCTGGGTTCACAACTTGAATTTAGCTTTCCTTCTACATTGAGTTTGAGTTTGAGTTTAAAACATTTATAGAGCGCGCGTTCACCTGGAGGTTTCATGGCGCTGTAGTATGCAGAACCCAGAGAACAAAGAGATCAGGGGAGAAGCAGAACAAACCAATTACAGTGGAAAGGCTTGTGCAAAGAGAAAAGTTTTAACTCCTTTCGGAAATGTAAATATTGAGTGGAAGATCTGAGCTGGGCAGGGAGAGAGTTCCAGAAGGCGGGGGCAAGTGTAGAAAATGTTGTGCCCCCCCACTTTTTACGCCTAAAGCGGGGAACTGGCAACATATATTGGGAGGAAGAGCGCAGCTCCCTGACAGGGGCAGAGACTTTGATTTCCGAAGAAATGAAAGCAGGGGCTGCGCCAACCCGTGCCTGAAAAGTAATGCAGCCCATCTTGAACTCAGCTCGTTCTCGGATAGGGAGCCAGTGCAAGGACTTAAGGAGAGGGGTGACATGGTGGGACTTAGCCAGATTATAAACCAGGTGAGTGGCCTGGTTTTGAACGAGCTGTAATCGCCGCAAACTGTAAGCGGGCATGCCACAATATAGTGCATTGCCATAATCGAGGCGAGAAATTACCATCGCCAGGACTATGAGTTTTAAAGCAGAAAATGAAAAAAAACGGGAAACTTTACGGATAGTGCGGAGTGAAAGAAAGGAGGAGGACACCACTAGACTAACCTGGGAGTGCAAAGTGAGTTGGTCGTTCAACTTAATCCCAAGGGTTTTCACAGAAGAGAATGGAGAAGGGAAGGGACCCAGGGAGGGGGGCCAAAAAAAGGAGGTCCAAGGACTGGAGCAACCACCTGTCAAAACAAGCTCAGTTTTGTCTGAGTTTAGGTGGTTGTAATTCATCTAGTCCCGGATAAAAATCATAACAGACTGAAACTTAAGCATGGAGTCAGGGGATGGGGACAAATTAAAAATAAGCTGAAGGTCATCTGCATAATTGTAGATGGAGACCTCCATTTGCTGAAGGGCAAAAATAAGAGGGTCGATATACAAGTTAAATAAAAGGGACAAAGGGAGGAGCCCTGAGGAACCCCGCATTGTACCTTCCGGAAGTCCGCCAAAAAGTCACCCAGGCGCACTGCCTGGGTGCGGTTCCTCAGGAAGGAAGACAGCCAGACCAGGGCCGAACCTCCAACCCCCGCTGCCCTGACACGTGAGAGTAAGATGGAATAGTCAACCGTGCCAAAGGCGGCAGAGAGGTCAAGGAGGACCAGGGCCTGGGGATGGTTAGTGTCCATACCCTCCCCGAAGTTGTCGAGGACCGATAACACCACGGACTCCGTAGAGTCTGCGGGGCGAAAGCCAGCGTGACGGGAGGCTAAAACGCCGTTCTCATCCACAAAAGTACTGAGCGCTCTGGTCACATGGCGCTCCAGTACCTTCCCCAGAAAAGGCAACAAAGAAATGGGGCGGTAGTTGACAAGAGCGGAGGGGTCCGCGCCAGGCTTTTTAAGGATGGGGACAATGATGGCCGCTTTAAGTGGTTGAATAACAATGCCCTGAGACAGTGAGCTGTTAAGAAAATTGAGAGGGGGCTGAACACAAATCGAGTAAATGTGCTTGAGGATGTGGGCAGGGCAGATGTCTAAAGGGGAACCTAATTTGACCATGGGGAGGAGGGAGAGAAAAGACTCTTCCGTCAAGAGGGGGAACGAATCCAGGCGTGCCCCGACTGACGGACACTGTGGGTCAACAAAGGAAAGAAGGGGGAGGGATATTGGCTTTAATTTTGGAAATTTTGTCCAAAAAATAAGTATTGAGGCAGTCACATAGGTCCTGGGAAGGGGAGGGTTTTAGGGTGACTCTGTCGGAAAAGGCAAGATTGTGTACAATAGAAAAAATTTCCCTAGGCTGATTTTCGGCTGCCAGGATTTTTGAGGAGAAGTAAGCAGTCTTAGCAGCCAAAATAGATTTTTTGTACTGAGAATGGAGGATGACATACTGGGTTTTGAGGTTAGGGCAACAATATCGCCTCCAAGCCCGCTCAGTGTGGCGCACAGTTAATTTTATGGCCTTCAGTTCCTCATTGAACCAACGGTTTGCGTCGTTCGCACGCCTGGAGGACACCCGCCTGAGGGGAGCGACCAAATCGCAGGCTGTCAGGAGCCAGTAGATAATGGAATCAGCTTGTGCGGAGGACGACAGACTACAGCATTGTATTCAGCCTTAATTTCCTTAAGGCAGAGACAATTATACTGTGTCCTCACATTCTGTTAACTGTACAAAATAGCATTCATTGATGTTTGTGTCAATTAGTACCTTCAATGTACATTACGGACAGCAGGGTCCACCACTTCAATTGAGTTTTGCATGTAAATCTCTCTTCATTATGGGTGCTTATAAGTGCCTTCAATCAATTCTGCACTCAGAAGAGTTCACAACTAGATACCATGAGTGCCAGCACTACTGAAAACATTCAATACAATCTTGATTTACTTAAAACAGAGACAATTGCACAATGTCCTTGGATTTTCTTAAAGTTTGAACACTAGGAAATTCAGCCTTCAATTATTTAATGCAGACACAATTCTACTATATGTGTTCACATTTTGTTTAAATAAGTGACAAAAACCATTTGTCTATGTCTGTTAACAACTGCCTTCAATCTACGCTGCACAAGGAACGTACAAGCTCAACGCCAAAGATACTACTTACTCAGTGCACCATAAATCATCACAAAGAAGAGTGAACAGTTTTATGAAACATACTGTCTTTTTAAATGGAATTGATACAGAGTCTGGGCACGGAGAGGAACTTACAGAATTCAATCAACAAAAGTCATTACTTCAATCACTGTACCTCCCCCCAACCACACATCATCACAAGGTACATTCAAGCTCAGCGCCAAAGGTATTACTAACTCAGTGCACCACAACTCATCACCACGTGACCGTATTGAATGAGATGACTTTTTTAGAAAACAATATATCATACTTTTTAAAGATGTACTTTAACTTCTGTGAATAGACAACCAATATTTATTATTTATTAGAAAACTTGATTTTAAAGACTTTGCTACTAATGTGCTGTGCTTGGACCATGCATCAATACAATCCACAGAACGTTGTTGCTTTACATACACACTTGCTGCCTTTCTTGGCTGGGATTATCAATTATTCCTTAATTTATTATTCTGATTGAACATCAAGGCCTTTTATCAAACCTTTTTGTAATAGCTACTACCCCAGCCGAAGGTTAATACTCCAAAGTAATCTGTAAAATTTGCCAAAGAACTCTTTCAAAGTGTGATCCATACAAAAAAGACTTCTTTAGCACAGCAAATATAGTGCGACACATGAAGAACTTGCACCCCAACAACTTTGCTTGAGCTGAAACACAAAGATTGAAGGGCAACCCACCTGCTGCTCCACCAAGCACATCAACTGCTGTAACAGCATCTTCGGCAACCAGTCCATATTGACATTATAATCTTGATTGTGGTAAACTTTAAATTTCTATGCATTTATTGCGATCAACTTTTGTGTTACATGAAACAGTCTATCAACCTCATCAAAAACAAGAAACAGGAGCATTGCTGTCTTCAACATCAGTCACTGCACATTCATCAAGCTTTTTTGTTTTAAGAACTACCCCGTCCAAAGGCAGTGGGAAATGTGCACACTTTCTGCCTTTCTTAGCTGGAGTTATCAATTATTGTTATCAAGCCTTTTTCATATATACTACCCCGGCAGAAGGCAGTGCGAAATTTGCACATTTACTGCCTTTCTTCGCAGAGGTTATGAACTATTGTTCAATTTGATATTCTGATTCAAAGTCAAGGCCCTTTATCTAGCCGTTTTGTTGTAACTACTTCCCCAGCTGAATATACTGATTTATTTGCACACTTCCAGCCTTTCTTATTTTTGACATAATTCATCTTCCACTCAATCAACACATCATCTACACGTACACACACCTACTTGCTACCTTTCTTGGCTACGGTTATCAACTATTCTTCTATTTCATACCTGTATTCAAAGTACACACCCTTTATCAAGCCTTTTTTATTGTAACAACTACCCCAGCCGAACGCAGTAAGAAATTTGTACACTTACTGCCTCTCTTGGCTAGGGTTATAAATTATTCTTGTATTTTATAATACAGTTGTGATGAATTTAATTAAGAAAGTGAAGATTTTTTTTAAACGCATTTTCTAAAAAAAAGAAAACTAGAAAATCTACTTGACATGGTTTTCAAATTGAATATTTTTTTATTTGTTATAGTAATCAATACAATTTGATCACTAGATAAACCAATCCCTTCAATGAAGGGCAAAAGTAAGTGGAAAATAGTAAGTAACAGAAGTAATTTTTCAGAGGCTTTTTTGTTTGAATGCAGCCATAGTTCAAGTTCTGAGCCTTTTTTTAATGATGACAGCTATCTTCAGAGTAATGATTTCTTACATGCAGTTGACACTAGTGGTGGTGCCTATGAGCTTAGAAATGGTTGTGCTATTGTGAAAGACAACATTTTTCCTAAAAATGCAAAAGTGGTGTTAGCTGAGGAAGTTTTAGGGAAACATCCTAAAGCTCAGGGAACACTTGCAATTGCAGTAGTATTTATACTGTAACTCAAGAATCTATTGATTTGTTATGCAATTTCTTAAATAACTATATTAAGAAAAGTGTTAAACAAAAGATTAAGATGTTGCAAGGACTATGGTCTTGTAGAGTGAGAGAAAATACTGATTTGCAAGGTCATTCTCTAGCTTGTCTTTCTAAAAAAGTATGGTGAAGTGTTTTTCACCAATTCAGAATGTTACCAGTTCATCAGACTCAAATGAGGAAATTAGTCAGAACATTGTATTATGCAAAAATTCCAGCCGTAATGTTAAAAATAGTTGAACAGTACTCTTTTCGGTGCATCTGTATCAGATGTAACGAATGACTCTCATGAAATTCAGCTTACCTACTTTGGTCTTCAGGAAGACAGTGCAGAAACTGAGATATTAATAGAAGAAAATGTGAAAGAGAATGTACAATGTTCTACTGTAGAATATTTTGAGCAAGATATTACAAAGTTTAAGGTGATTTCACTTCAAACGCCAAATTATTCCTCTATTTGTTTTCAACGAACTCATTATAAAAATCAAACCAGGACTGTTCATCTGTATTTAAAAAGGAAAATACTAATGAATGAAAGCATTTCGCAACCTATTTTTTGGTAAAGAAATCTTTTGATTTGGGTTCTGATCAGCGTATTTGTAAATATTGTTATAACAGATTAGATGAGAGCAAAATGCCTGCTAGAGCTGTGCATAATAACCTTGAGTTCGTAATTATTCCTTTGGAACTGATGGATCTAAATACCTATGAGTCTATTCTTATTAAATGTGTGCACCATTTCAGGCTTTTGTTCATATGGAGCCTAAGACAGGAAAATCGCCTCCTTCAGATTTACAAACAGGTTTAAAGGGAAGAGTTGTATATTTACCTGTAGATTTTTTTTATAAAAAATGTAAACAATTGGTGTAAAAAATGAAGAAAATCAACCTTTAGTTATTCTTGTTAATGGCGTTCCTACTAGGAGTATGAAAATCTGGCAAGAATTAGTGGATGTTAGGAAAGTGTAAAAGGCAACGTATCTACAAAAAAACTAATCAATATTATAAAAATGTGTATGTGAGCTGTGCTGAGTACGCTTGGGAAGATTTACTTCAATTTCTTCGAGACTCAAATCCAAAGATACTAAATATTGAATACAAGACACCTGGAGAATTGTGCTCTTTGGATCTAGTTAATGTGTACAGGTATTTCAATCATAGATTCAAAGCTATAATATCTTTTATCACCAATAAAAAAAAATTCTCCTCTTGGAAAGGTTTTCGATTTCTCTTGGAGAAAAGAGTATCAACCAAAACATGCTCCTCACACACATATGCTAATATGAATCAAATATGCTCCCAAATTTACAACTGAATCAGATGATACTGTACTGTCTTTGATTGGAAAATATGCCACATGTAATATACCGAAAAGTACACAAGATAAGGACTGAAAACAACAAGTATTACGATTACAAAGCCATCGTTGTGGGAAATACTGTCATCGAAACTACAAATTTAAGAACAAGTTCTACACCAAATGTCGTTTTGGATTTCCACATCCTGTAATATTGTAAGGAAGAGTGACCAGTTTTATGTCATCTTTGCTACAAACTATCACAAAAAAGTCTCCAAAAAATACATACAACTTAAAAAGAAATGAAAAGTCAAAATATATAAATGACTACAACCCAGTCATTTTGTCCATGTGGAATGCTAACATAGACATTCAATATATTGCAAACAATTCTGTTGCTCGATATCTAACACCCTACATAACAACATGAGAAAAGACAGAATTGAAGGAGATGTGAAAAGAGATTTCCTACAAGAAAAGTCTAACTAAAAAATTATATAGTTACAGTTTAAAAATTTTATATCATCGAGAAATTGGAGCCTATGTGTGTTGAGATCGCTTATCATCTGCAAGTCTTTACTCCAAATCTAGAAGAATCATTTGGGTGAGTTTAAGTCTTCATGCAACACAAAATTGAGTACTTAAATCTGTACAAGAAATTGAATATTTAACTGAAAAAAGCCAGAAAGTATATGTATTATAGTGTATTCGTTCATAACACTTCCTATTCCAACTGTTCAAAGATACCTTCCTTTTTATTCATTCTACTTTGAATTCCTAAGAAGGACCATCTCTTCTGAGAATCCTGTCAAATAGAAAGAAGATCACCATAATAAAAGCAATGCACTCCTCTTCCAGCTTTTCTTCAAAAAGAAATTTCATTCCTGAAGACCCTCCAAAGAAGAAAAAAAAGCTCTAATTTGGAACTTATTTACTATACCTGAAGAGCACAAAAAGGGTAATGGTCCATTAGTAAACTGCAAAATTTGCCAAACAACTCTTTAAAGGAGTGATGCATCCAAAAAATACTCCTTTGACACACCAAGTATGATACGATATATCAAGAACTTGCCCCCAAATAACTTTGCAGAGCTAATAAAATACAGGGAGCAGGAGCATCGCTATGCTCAACATTACTTTTTTGACATTGTCATGTAATTGGTACCAAGTACCCCAGCCAAAAGCAGTGCTTAATTTGCACACTTTCTGCCTTTCTTGACTGGAATTAACAATCATTCTTCAATTTCATATTCTGATTGAACGTCAAAGCCCTTTATCAAATCTTTTTGTCATAGCTAATACTCCAGCCGAAGGTTAATGCTCCAAAAGTAATCTGTCAAATTTACCAAACAACTCTTTCAAAGGGTAATCCATCCAAAAAAGACTTCTTTGACACAGCAAATATAGTGTGACACGTGAAGAACTTGCACCACAACAACTTTGCTTTAGCTGCAACACAAAAATTGCAGGGCAACCCACCTGCTGCTGCACCATCTTCAGCAAGCAGTCCATACTCACATATTAATCTTCATTTTAGTAAACTTACATTTCTATACATTTATTGCGTGAAGTTTTCTGTTATGTGAAACAGTCTATCAACTTCATAAAAAACAGGAACATATCTGTCCTCAACATTACTCATTAGACATGTATCAACCTTTTCTGTTGTAACTACTCCCACCAAATGCAGTTGGAAATATGCACACTTGCTGCCTTTCTTGACTGGGGTTATAAATGATTCTTCTTCTAATACAAATTTAAAGTGCACACCCTTTATTCAGCCTTCTTTTTAACCTCTTCCCGTAATTTGTAGTGCGTAATTTCCACACTTGCATCCTTTCTTCTGATGCACAGTCTGTAATGAGCTCAGTATCCAAATATCTACTTCCATGATAAGACAATGCTTACTTTGGGCATCTTCAACATTTCTAACTTTTTACCTTATTCATCTTCCAATCAATGAACACAGCATCCACATGTACACACACCTACTTGCTGCCTTTCTTGGCTGGGGTTATCAATTATTCTTGAATTTCATATTCTGATTCAAACTGTACGCCCTTTATCGAGCCTTTTTAATGGAGATACTACCCCGGACGAAGGCAGTGAGAAATTGGCGCACTTGCCGCCTTTCTTGGCTGGGGTTATCAATTATTCTTGAATTTCATATTGTGATTAAAAGTCATAGCCCTTTATCATGCCTTTTGGTTATAGCTACTACCCCGGCCAAAGGCAGTGAAAAATGTGCACACTTGCTGCCTTTCTTGGCTGGGGTTATCAATTATTCTTCTTTTAATAAAATTCAAAGTACAGGCCCTTTATTGAGCCTTCTTGGTAACTATTACTCGTGAAAGGCAGTGGGTAATTCGCACACTTCCTGCCGTTCATGTATAATTAAAAGCTCAATAAAAGTCTACCAATATTAAAAAAGAACCAGTATGGTCTATGGTTATCAAATCTTCTCTTTGTTATTCTAATTCAAAGTACAGGCCTTTTATTGAGCCTTCTTGGTAACAACTACCCGTGAATGGCAGTGGGTAATTTGCACACTTGCTGCCTTTTATTATTTTTTACATTATTCATCTTCCACTCAATCAACATACCATCTACACGTACACACACCTACTTGCTGCCTTTCTTGGCAATGGTTATCAACTATTCTATATCATATTTTTATTTAAAGTGCAGGCCCTTTATCGAGCCTTTTTGTTGTAACAACTACCCCAGTCGAAGGCAGTAAGAAATTTGCACACTTGCTGCCTTTTTAGAAGTGTATTAGTGTTTCCTGGAAGTGTAAGGAAACAGACTGGGCAATTAAAGGTATAAAAGACAAATTTGTCGGTGCATGAAAAAGTGCATACATAGTTTATATGGGTTTGGAGCAGTCCATGCCCTAAGGCCCACTTTGTAACATGAGTACTTCAGTACTAGCTGAATGATTACAATTCTGCAAGATGAATGTCTCAAACCATTTTAATAAATGTATTCTTAAAACATATAACTTAATAGAGCTTCTAAAATAATATCATCATGTATTTCATATTCCTGATTATCAATTTCAAAAGTCATATGATCATACTCGATGTCATCTAATGCTTCCAGAAAATCAACATCTAAGGTTTAGTCTAGGAAATCACAGCTAATATCTGCAGCTTTTATATCTTCCTCTTCATTCTCGCTACTTGTAAAAAGTATGTTCAGCTCTTCTATGACACTGTTACTAATTTCGAAACTGTCTTCCAAATTGTTTTGTTGATTTTCCATACTGAATTTCTTATGTTGTAGGTCCTTGTACAAAAACGTAAACATTTCATTTTATCTCTACTGTAATAACAGTATATGTGGTGATTCATATGAATTATATTAAATATTTATCTCACAAATAAAGCAACAATATTTTGTACATGAGTGTAACTGTCTTCCAAATTGTTTTGTTGATTTTCCATACTAAGGGCCTCATTATTATGGAGGATTTTCCGCCTCCTCCGGGCCGGGGGAAGCCACCTCCGGCCCGGAGGAGGCGGAATATCCTCTGCGGACTCACCAAAGATCCACCGCCGCATTACGATGGCTGGTGGGTCTTGGTTACTGTCCGCTGCTTTTCCGCCGCTGTCAGATTACAACTACGGCGGAAAAGCTCTCGTTTGGCTGGCAGTGTCTATCAGACACCGCCAGCCAAATTAGGAAGCATTTGTAAACATGCTTTTCCGCTGCGGTTTTTCCGCCGTGGAAAAGCATGTGTACTTTTGATTTTGGGGGCCCGTTGCGGGCCCCCAGGGTGTTGGCGGGTGGGGGTGCACATGGGGGGTACCTATGGTACCCCCCAGCATTTACTTGCACAAAGCGGCAGGCACCGCGCGGTGCCTGCCGCTTTGTGCATGTAAATGTTAAATATCCAGGTTGTGACCGCCAGGGTGGCGGTCACATCCTAATCGCACATGAGGGAACGCCGCAGCCCATGCGGACGTTCCCTCATCCTCTGGGGTCGCGGACGGACGCAAGTCCATCCGCGATCCTAATGAGGCCCTAAATTTCTTATGTTGTAGGTCCTTGTACAAAAGCATAAACACTTCATTTTGTCTTTACTGTAATATCAGCATATGTGGTGATTCATATGAATTATATTAGATATTTATCTTGAAAATAAAGCAACAATATTTTGCACATGAGTGTATTTTATTTTGAAAACATTTGAAAATGAAATACAATAAATAGTTTCACTCTGCATTGTGTCAAGTGCTTTATTTATTTATCCTACCTACTGTGTTGCAAACTTAAAACAATGACGACACCAGTGCCATGCTTTGACTCACCCCATTACGTTGTCAATTAGGGTGGAGGGAGGCAAAGAAAAGGAGTAAAGTACATGTCTACAGATGTACTGCTATACTCATTCATTCATTAATAACTTTATCTCGGTCACCACAGACCATAAAAGTGCAGATAAAAAACATACATGCAAGCATAAAATAGATAAAACAATAAATAACAATAAAATGTAGATGTAAAATGCATTAAACCTTAGTAGTTATCAATATACACAGAATAGAGTATAAAAATAAACATGATTATTTTAGGAAACGTGTCCGTCTATGCCACACACCAAATAAGAACCGTGAGACAGCAAAAACAATAGGGGGATAAATTACATCCAAAAAATCCTCTTTTTTAGATTCAGTCTTTACTTGGAGGAACTCTACCGTCAGTCTTCCCACAGTTGTACTCCTATGCAAAGCTAATAAATCATAGTGCCTTAGATGACGTAACAGGTCTGCCTTAGTTATCCCTGGGCAACTTTCTTTGGGATTGTCCCACAACTCAGGTAGTCCAATCCGATTGCTAAGTGCCCTGATATGTAAAAGCCACAGGATATTCTTTGTTTTTAGGAGGGCCCATACCTCTGTAAATTCTTTTTTGTAAAAAAACAATTCAGGCACTGACCATAGTCTCTTCCAGTATCGCATTGACCTTGCTGCTACTGCCTCCTCTATAGGATCTAGCCCCAGGTCCATACACAATGGGATAAGTGGTGTGCTGTCAGGGACACCCAGTAAATTCCGCATGAAGGTATGTTCCACCTTTATGAGGCTGGGTATTCGTTGATGTCCCCATAATTCTGCCCCGTACATAGAAGCCATTCTGGCCTGGAGACGATAAATTTCAATGACCGGAACCGCTGGCTTAGAATTGGAAGTTTTCTGCACTTTACCGATTCCACCCACCACTTGGGATAACCTAAGAGCCGCCTTTACTGTCTGAGAACCCCAATCGTAATTTTCCGTTAGAGTAATACCTAGGTACTCAAAGATCTTGACTCTTTCCAGAGGAGTACCATTCAAGACCGGGTTTGGGCGGGTCTGTTTAGGGGGATTTAAAATCATAAACTTAGTCTTATCCAAGTTTATCTCTAACCCACGCAATGTGCAAAATGCTATATTCAGAGCACTGGATGAAGCACTGAATAAAAAAAACTCAGATTAAAAAACAACATACACAAAATAAGGCTGCACAAAAGATACACAAAGGAAAGCTACACAAAGAGGACACTGAATCTTAAACACAAACTGGTAAGTAAGCAAAAAAAACAAAAAACTAAAAACACTGCAACGGACGCTACGCTGTCGAACTCATTCTTAAGAGAGGTAGAAACATGCTGTAAATAAAACGCAATTCAAATAAAGAAAAAGTAAAAAACATACATGGATGACAAAGTCACTAGAGGAATACTCTGTTCCACAACACAAAAAAGAATTTCGCAGAAATTAAATGTACGAATGTTTAAGGAGCTGCAAAGGAACTCATTCCCCGGGAATCAAAAAATATCATTAGGGACCGTGTAGGAAACACCAATACCCCCACGGTCCCAGCCGGCTCCCCGCATCCTTCGAGAGCCGGCATTGCTTTGTCAGTGAGAGCAGTTTATATTCTGCTCTCTCTAACGATAAGCAGTCTGCTTTCCTACTTGAAAGACACAGCAGCTTAACTTGCTCTCTCTTGCAAATAGGAAACCGGTTTCCTGTGCTAAAGTGGGAGCCACGACGGTCCCGCCTTACCATACCAAATGGCAGTGTCCCGGGGTAGACACCCCGGGACACTGCAGGAGTCGGAACTGAGAAATGGTGGTCCCCAGAGCCATCAAGAGCTCCAGGACGGAGACCGGGCGACCCCCTCGCAACATTAAAAAGCCCCGAAAAGTGGTAATCACTGGGGCTTGGAGGTCCGTGCCGTCACGGACCCCCCTTTTTTAAATATTACTGCCCCAGGAAGGTGGCGGTCCCGGGGCATGTAGGAGGGCCATGAGCCCCCCCACATACTTCATTAAAAGATGACTGCCAACACTCCCTAGTTTGGAGCATTGACAGCCAATCAGCATGCAGCTCGTGCTCGTAACTGTATGGATTTCCGTACGCGTACGCCGCGATTTTTCTTTTTTTTAAAAAAAATTCGAATATATAGCCTAAAAATCCATGAACGACCCCCTGAGCAACCCTAGTGATTCAGGATGTTTCTACCCTGCCCCTTTCCTTATTTCAAAACTTTGTTTAACTATTTTCTTGTGACTCGGTTCTTGCAACCAACAAGATGGCAGCCAACACTTCCTAGTTTGCAGTGTTGACAGACAGTTGACAGCCAATCAGCATGCAGCTCGTGCTTGTAATTGTACGGATTTCCGTATGCGTACCCAACGATTTTTCTATTTAAAAAAAAATATATATATATATCCTAAAAATTCATGAACGGCCTCCTGAGCAAGCCTAGAGCGTTAGGATGTTTCTACCCTGCCCCCTTTCCTTATTTCTCAACTTTGTTTTACTATTTTCTTGTGACTCGGTTCTAGCGACAAACAAGATGGCTGCCAACACTTCCTGGTTTGGATTGTTGAGAGACAGTTGACAACCAATTAGCATGCAGCTCGTGCTCGTAATTGTACGGATTTCCGTACGCGTGCCGTACTCCGTCTCTAGATATCGTTATGATTTTACTTGTAATTTTCTCAGAAACTACTGAACGGATTTACACCATTTAACAAAAAGCACAATCTGCGAACCTCTCTGCTGAGTTTGGTGTAATTCCGTTCAGCCATTCGGGCTGTAGCCCTGACTAAAGGTCCCTATGGAAAATTGCATGGGCAAAACACGTTTTGGGACCCCCTTTTTTCTTGCCCCCACTTGACGAATCACCCCCAAACTTTCAGGGAAGAAGCGGAACCGAGCAGGCCATTTTCTTGGAGAAATTTGCCTATGGTTTTTTAAGTGAATTTGCAAGGTTTTTTAAATGCTAATTCCTAACTATATAAGGCCTGAAACCTATGGTTTTTTCAGTGAATTTCAAAGGTTTTTTATATGCTAATTCCTAACTATATAAGGCCTGAAACCTATGGTTTTTCAGTGAATTTGCAAGGTTTTTTTAATGCTAATTCCTAACTATATAAGGCCTGAAACCTATGAATTTTTCAGTGAATTCACAAGGTTTTTTAAATGCTAATTCTATTAGCGGATAACGTTTAAATATGTTAATATCCTTGTGGGACCACCTGAGCAGACCTAGGGGGTCACGTTCTTTCTACCCTGCCCCCATTTTGCATTCTACACGTTTGCTTTTCAGCTTCTTTTGTGCCTCGGTCTACCTAGCACAAGATGAATGCCAACACTTCCTGGTTAGAAGTGTTGACAGCCAATGAGCATGCTGCTTTCCTGCGAAAGGCATGCTGATTGGTGCTTATGTAGTAACTGGTATTGGTGTGTCGATAATTTCAGGAATGGTAGTTTGTATTTAACACTGGGTATATCAAAGGTTAGATTAGAGTGTGAGGAGGTGCATCGTATTATCACATGGATGATGTCATCAGTGATGTCATCAGTGATGTCATTTGAGATGTCATCAGTGATGTCATCAGTGATGTTACTGACCATGTCATAATTGTAATATGTGACATCATCAGCAGTGGATTGCGGGCGCGCGAGTTATGGTGAGTCCAACTAACTATAACGTGGGAATTTCAATGGTTTGTATGAGTAAAATGTTCAGCTAACTATAACTTGTGTGAAACCTATGGTGTTTTCAGTGAATTTCAAAGGTTTTTTAAATGCTAATTCCTCATTATAACGAGTGTGAAACCTATGGTTTTTTTAGTGAATATATATGTATATATATATATATTACCTACTGGCGATAGCCAGTAGGTATATATAGTTAGGATTTTTTCTCTATGGAACTTTTGAAAATTCTATGTCTAATAACTTTGGCGTTTGTGGACGGAATCGGCTGAAATTTTCAGGAAAATGGCACACTTTGTTTCTGAGCAGCCCCTGAAAATTGGGGGGGGGTTCCGTCAAGGGGGGGCCGAGAAAAAAGGGGGGTCCCAAAACGCGTTTTTCCCATTCATTTTTCCATAGGGCGTTTGGCCTCACTTTTAGCTCGAACGGCTGAATGGATTTGCACGAAACTTGGAAAATTGTAGAGACTGTTAGCCCGATGTGCCTTTGCTGGGTCTCAATATATGTGCTCCAGTGGATTTTGAGAAATTAACGTTTAAAAAACAGATATATCTGTGACAGCGTACCGGATAACGCACCAGTTCGCGTACTTTTCGCGTAACGGAGCTTTGCGAAGCGAAGCTGATTGGCTCTCCGGTGTTTGTCAACATTCTAAACAGTCCGGAGCGGCCGCCATCTTGTCTCTCGGTAGGATCGAGAGACAAGAGGAGGCCAAAACGACGGGGGAAATGAAGGAAAGGGGGCAAGGTAGACCCCTCCTGACCCCCTAGGATTGATGAGGGGGATATTAAAGTGCCCCGCGGGGCCCAAAAAAAAAAATTGCGATTTTTCTCGTAGAGGCGCAAATCGGTACGTGAACCGGGCAGCTAACCGGGCAGCTAACCGGCAGCGTAACGGTAGTCTGAGGAGAAGCTGATTGGCTGTCAACATTGTAAACAGTCTGGAGTGGCCGCCATCTTGTCTCTCGGTAGAATCGAGAGACAAGAGGTGGTGAAAAACGAAGGGGGAAATGAAGGAAAGGGGGCAAGGTAGACCCCTCCTGACCCCCTAGGATTGATGAGGGGGATATTAAAGTGCCCCGCGGGGCAAAAGAAAAAAAAATTGCGATTTTTCGCGGTAGAGGCGCTAACCGGCAGCGTAACGGGAGTCCGACATCTTGTGTTTTTGGAGTGTTTGCGTACCGGGTAGCGTTCCGGTAAGCGTAACAAGGGGAAAACCAAGAGAAACAGTAAAATAAAATTAAAAGGAATAGATTTCCACCAAACTTGGCAAAATTGTAGGGACTGTTTGTTTGATGTGCCTTTGCAAGGCCTCAAGATATGTGCACGTGTGGATTTTGTCTAATTAAGGTTAAAAAAAATATATATATATCTGTAAGCGTGCTCTGGCGCGCTTACATTACGGGTTTTGTTTGCGCTGCAGAGACGATACGTCACGTTTATGCGACGTGTCATGAGGCGTCTCACATGGCTACGTGATACGTCACATAATAAAGAATATATTTTACAGCTACAGATATTAGCTTTTAAAAAACCAATGAAATTCACTGAAAAAAACATAGGTTATAGACCATATATAGTTAGGAATTTGCATTTACAAAACCATGAAAATTCACTGAAAAAACCATTGGTTATAGACCATATATAGTTAGGGATTAGCATTTACAAAACCTTAATTTACTCGCACAAAACCATAGAAATTCGCATATATAGTTAGTTGCAATAACTATATATCGCGCACCCGCAATCCACTGCTGATGATGTCACATATTACATCATTCATGACATGGTCAGTGACATCACTGATGACATCACTGATGACATCTCAAATGACATCACTGATGACATCTCAAATGACATCACTGATGACATCACTGATGACATCTCAAATGACTTCACTGATGACATCACTGATGACATCTCATTTGACATTACTGATCACATCACTGATGATATCATTCATATGATAATACGATGAACCTCTTCCGACTATAATATTACCTTAGATACAATCAGTGTAAACAGACACTCACAGACTGTCACTCATCCATGGAGTTACTCACACACCTAGTCAGTCATGCAAAGAATCAATCACACCTCCATTTTCTCAACTATACAGTTATACACACCTTACTTAATCAAACATATACTAACACATATTTACTCTCTTATACAATCACTGATACAAGTTCACAATGATCCATACAGCCACTCACACATTCACTGGCTCTTATGCACAGTTATTTATATATGTCAACTCTTACATGTACTGTGTTTTACATATGTACTTACTTTGACATGTAGCACTGAGAAATCCAATCACTCACCAATACACTCATGCAGACAATCAACTGCCCATACAGCTGTTTCCACATGCACTTTTGAACCCATACATCTAGTGAATCAACTGCTCACACATCTATGCACAGAGTCACATACCTCCCAGCCACCCCCACACACACCCTCACTCTCCCATACAAATATTTGGGCAACCAATCAATAACCCATATAGTTACTCATATAGCTACTGATCAACACATGCAGCAGTTTACAGAACTACAGAAATAATGATGCACAAATTAAGACTGTTTAGTCACTAACCCATGCACTCAGTGAGACACATTTAATCATTCTCTCATACAGTCAGTCATGCACCTACTAAATCCTTCATCCAAACACTTATACATGCTTCCATTGTTCAATATGAAGACATATTTTAACTTTACAGAAACATACAGTCACTGGATGTTGTCATCAGTGATGTCATCAGTGATGTCATTTGAGATGTCATCAGTGATGTCATTTGAGATGTCATCAGTGATGTCATCAGTGATAACACTGACCATGTCATGAATGATGTAATATGTGACATCATCAGCAGTGGATTGCGGGTGCGCGATATATAGTTATTGCAACTAACTATATATGCGAATTTCTATGGTTTTGTGCGAGTAAATTAAGGTTTTGTAAATGCTAATCCCTAACTATATATGGTCTATAACCAATGGTTTTTTCAGTGAAAATATATATATATATATATATATATATATATATATATATATATATATATATATCTCTATCTATATATATATATATATATATATATATATATATATATATATATATAGATAGATAGAGATATATATATATATATATATATATATATATATATATATATATATATATATATATATATATATATATCCAGTTCACCAAATTGTAATAATGCGATCACGCAGAGATAAGGCATGCACCAGTGATGATATTTATTCCAGGTTACGCCTTTCGCTCGCCAGGCGAGCTTGGTCACACAATGTGACCGGGGAAAATGAAAGCATTACATAGGCATGTAAGAAACAAATGTAGGACCAATAAAAAGGTACACTTTCACATAGTCAAATGGCATCCATTTTGTAATGTGTAACATATAGAGAGCTAAGGCAGTGTATTATATCTGCCTTATATCTATCTTGGTTGCAGCCAGTGAGGTCAGAACGCTTATAACACTTTGCAATCTGAATATGGGAACAGCTCCTCCGACAACCAATATGGACATTCCTGACACGCAGTGCGAGCTGCGAGCGATCGACATTCAACAAAAGGGGGCCGGTGATAGCCCCTTAAAACCAAAAGCAAATTCGTCCCCGTTATGCCAAAGGATGCAGTGGACATTTTCCACGAGTGCATCATCGAGGATTTGAAAAAACTCAATAGACAAATCCAAAGTACAAACAATATGTCCAGTTTTCAAACCAAACAATACCACAATTTGATGGCAAAACTGTCAAAAAACCAAGAAGTAATTGTGAATTCTTCTGATAAAGGAGGAAACATTGTTTTGTGGCAAAAGGAACAATACATCAAGGAAGCATTGAGACAACTTGAAGACGTTAATTGCTATGTGAAAAGCAATGGTGTCCAATACAAGCATGCTAAGGACAAAGTCAAAAAACATGTTGTTATCCTACAAAAGAAGCAACTTGATTTCAGCAACTGAATGTGCTTTCCTCTTGGTGGAACATCCAGTTATGCCACATTTGTATCTTATTCCCAAGGTGCATAAAATGAAAGATCCAACACCGGGGAGACCCATCATTTCAGCGATTAAAAGTATGGGTGAGAACATTTCACGTTACATTGATTTTTATTTACAGGAGCACGTCCAAATGTTGCCCAGCTATATTAAGGACACAGGGGACTTTTTGACCAAGCTGGAGTCCATACAGTGGCAAGACAATTGGTGCATTATCACGTTAGATATTGAGTCACTGTATACGTGTATCCAACACACTCAGGGCATTGAGGCAATTAGACATTTCTTGGGACGAAAATCCTGTGCATACTACAGTCATAACAAAATATTATGTGACTTGGTGCAGTGGTGCCTTAACCATAATTATTTTTTGTTTGGTAAGGACATTTGGAGACAGGTACACGGTGTTGCTATGGGATCCTGCTTCTCTCCCAGCTACACGTGCTTGCACGTGGGGCTGTGGGAGGAGCGGGATCTATAAGCTTCCCTGGTATTGAACATATTAAGCACTGGATGCAATTTATCGACGATGTTTTCTGTGTATGGGAGGGCGATACAAATAGTGCAAACATTTTTGTTGATGCTCTCAAAATCAACCATTTCAATTTATTTTTTACATCAAACGTCAGCACTTCATCTGCTGAATTTCTAGATGTCTGCATTAGCATTAATGTTGCAGTGATTGGTACATCATTGCACCGGAAACCCACTTCTGGCAATAGCATTCTACACGCCAGCAGTGGTCATCCTAGACACGTCATAAGCAGTATCCCTCTGGGTGAGTTGTTGCGTTTAAAAAGAATTTGCAACACTCAGGAGAAATTTGAGGAGGGAGCAGTTGCCATGATGGCAAGACTCCAAGCAAGGGGTTACAGCAAAAGTTGCTTATCCAACGCATTAGAAAAGAGCAGAGAATGGTCAAGAGTCTCTCTGCTGGCACCCAAACCCCATGACGTTAACGCCAGTGCAGACACTGTTAGACTAATAACAACTTACAGCAGGCAACATCGCCAAATCCAATCCATTGTCAACAAACACTGGGCAATACTCAAGACAGATGGTGTTCTTTGTGATAGGACCCCTGATAGACCAGTGGTGACATTCAGACGTGCAGTTAGTATGCACAATAAGCTGGTTAAATCCAGCCCTGAACTTCCCAGGGCCAATGAGTTGTTTGGAGGCAAAGGCTTCCATAAATGTTTCTCCTGTCGAGCTTGTAAATATGGCAAAAACATCACCCATTACAGCACTCCATTCTCCAACACGGAAATACCCATTCATGGCAATTACAATTGCCGCACGGAGTTCGCTGTATATGTCCTGACATGCACCTGCGGTCTGCGCTATGTGGGCAGTACCGGCGCCCAGGTGCATATCAGGATATTGCAGCACCTAGGTGCCATTGTCAATCACGATGGGGCATATCCAGTGGCGCGTCATTTTAACATCAGACATAACAGGGATCTGTCTTGTCTTACATATTATGTAATTGACGCTGTTGCCCCTCTTAGACGCGGTGGCGACCGCGATAAATTAATACGCAGATTGGAGACGCGGTACATAATCAAGCTTGACAGCAAACAACCCGATGGGTTGATTGCGACTGAGGATTTGCCCAATTTTTTGTAGAATTACTGTTCAATCGCATCCACACTACAGTCAGGCCGCCATACCTCCATGTTGGAGGTTTCAGCAATTTTCACTGTGTACATTACAACGGAGTACATATGAGTAATCCACAAGATATACATTATGACATAAACAATATTGTACTCTAGTATGGTGACTTACAGTCCTTCTACCGTTTTTAGATTGGTTGTTTATGTTTTCAAACAATGCGGTCTTTTAAATAGTATTTGGTTACTTTTTGGTGGTTATTTTACACTGTGAATATATAGGAGCACTTTTTTATTATTGTAAATAATTTTTTGTGATTAGGTCTTAATATTTATGAAGTATGAAATTTATAAATGTATAAATTTTAATAAATATATAGGACTGTAGCTTATAGTCACGGTTGTACACTAAGGTGCATTTAGGGGCAATTCCTTTTCTGCACATAATCCAGCTGAGCTCTGTTTTAAGTTTCAACAGCACTGCGTCAGGCCTAGCATTTAAATTTGCTTCTAATGTCATTATATGTCTATACATTTGATTGGTCCATTATATATTTAGCTTATTGAGTTATGAATTATGCATGTAGGCATATCATTTTAAATCAGTTAGTGGATCATTTTCTGCATTTAGGCAGCAAAGATAAAAAAGTTATTAATGTATTCATACAGTAATATATATTTGTATCTACCCAACAGTGTTCACTGTGGTGGAATTGACATTAGCGGCATTATGTTTATCGCTATTGATTTTAAATGTACTATTGCGACATAGTCCAACATCTGTGATTTTCATTATATACATAGTGGTGCACTGTTGCTTTAAATTACTTAATCTGGGCCGCAGGTTGGATCATGTGATGCACGTATGGGAGGTGTGGCCCATAGGTGGGGTCAGAACCAACAACATAAAAGAAAATCAAAAATACAAATGTGGTGTGTGAACAAGAGTACGCCAGTACTCGAAAGGTTGCATTTTGAAGGCTTGTGAATAAAATTAACTTGCCTGGATATCGTGGGGTCCGCCTCTTCTTTCGGCGCGCAAGTGGAGGTCTGAAGATTTCTTGTGATATATATATATATGTATATATATATATTACCTACTGGCGGTCACCAGTAGGTAGTTATAGTTAGGATTTTTTTCAATGTTAAATCTCAAAATTCTATTTGGAATAACTTTAACGCCGGTTGACGAATCTGCCTGAAAATTTCCTCAAAATGGCCTCTTTGAGCTCCGGTCCTTCCCTGAAAGTTTGGGGGGATTCGTCAAGTGGGCCCGAGATAAAAGGGGGTTCCCAAAACGCATTTTCCCCATGTTAATTTCCATAGGGCGGTTGACCTCACTTTTAGCCGGAACGGCTGAATGGATTTCCACCAAACTTGGCAAAATTGTAGGGACTGGTTGCCCGATGTGCCTTTGCTATGTCTCAAGATATGTGCTCCAGTGGATTTTGAGTAATTTAGGTTAAAATAAATATATATATCTGTAAGCGCGCCCCGGCACGCGCACCGGGGAGCGCACCGGGCGCGCCACGCGACTTGCGCATGGAAAGCTGATTGGGCACGGGTGTCTGTAAACATTCTAAACAGTCCGGAGCAGCCGCCATCCTGTGTCTCGGTAGGATCGAGACATGAGAGGTGGCCAAAACAAAGGGGGAAATGACCATAAGGGGGCAGAGTAGACCCTCCCTGACCCCCTAGGTTTGATGTGGGGCCTTTAAAAGGGCCCTGTGGGGCCAAACAAAAAATAATGTTTTTTTCGATTTTTGCAGGGGAAGCGCCCGGTACGCGCACCGGGGAGCAGACCGGGGAGTGTACTATGGGGAAAAAAGAATGACACTTTTAAAAATTGTATGTTTATTAATTGTTCTTTTTGTCGTTTTTTTATTTTTTTATTTAAGTACCAACATGTAGGTACCAATGCAGAGTCTATAATTTAATATACACCGTCTCCTTTTTAGATATCTTTCATGTTGTTACAGAAGTTATTGTGGTATATGGAATTCATAGCGTAGTCTGTCAGGAAAGCAGAAACAACATGGAGGCAGGAGATGATAAAGAGATGTTAATTACACATTGGAGATAATATAGTGGGAGAAAGGAAGTAACTATGAGCAAACTTACTATGTAATACAAAAAAGTTGCACAGTATACTATAAGTCTCACTTTATATTTTAAACATTTTGGAACTACTTGATGAATTACATATAAAAATGAATAATGGCTCGAACAATTTTTGATTATTAGATATACATTTATTCTTCTGATTCTTTTTCATAATTTAATAAAACTTCTAACAATATATTGTCTGGAATGTCCTCATTTTCATTCTGTGCTTCCATTGATTCCACACAGTGAACTAATTCATGGTCCAGAGACTCCATAAAATCAAAGTCATCATTTTCAGCAATTCTTTCTTCTGTGTTGTTGTCCAAAACAATTTCAAAAGAAATATCCTGTTCTCCTTCCATTTTGTTGCTGTAAATTGCATAAAAAATAAATATATCAGTAGAGATAGGGCACTGTTGGGTTTAAGTTCAGACAGGCAGTTTGGATTTTTTAACAGTGAAGCTATCTTTGGGTAGTTTATGGTATCAGGCTGGAATTTGAAATATAAAAAAGTGTATGTGATAAAGCCTAAGTAAATTTATAATAATACAAGGGAAGCCTAACTCAATCTATAACTATAACAGAGAAGCCTTTCTCAATCTATATCTATTACAGTGGGATAGTATATAACTAACAGAATATTTTTTCTCAAATTAACTTAAAGTGCACAACATACTTCACTTTCCAAAATAACAACTTACCTTTGAGAAAGCAGTTGAATTTGTCAGTGTAATTTCTTTTCAAATGTACTTCAGGAAGTAGTAGTCAAAATGGCTGTGTTTCCTTCTCTTTTTTTTATATATATTCATGTACATAACCAATCAAATGTCAGGAAATATTCGTAGAAAATGAAAGTAACTTTTTAATTGGTTGTAAATTCTAACACTTCATATGTGTTTGGGTCATGTAATTTATCTCAGGATATTTAGACAGGCCTGTAGCCTAAATGTCTCAATGGAATTCCACCAAATTTGGGTAAATGGTAGGGACTGCTATGTAGTAGGGCCTATTCTCTATTTGATGAAAGTGTCTCCAGTGGTTTTTCTGTAAATTACGTTCCCACCTTTTTTTAGGGAGCGCTTACAATTGTGCGCCCCGGTACGCGCACCGGCAGCGTTACGGGAGTCCTCCATTTTGTGTTTCGGTTCAATCGAGACACAAGATGGAGCACAAACAACGTTGGGAATGGGTAGAAGGGGCACTGTAGTCACTTCCTGACCCTCTAGGTTTTCTGAGGGGGGCTTAGGACGTTCATATAGACAAAAAATAAAAAATAAATTGAAAAATTTTGCGGGAGAAGCGCTCGGTACGCGCACCGGCAAGCGTACCGGGGAGCGTACTTTGGTGAAAAATAGTGAAAAAAGTTAGAAAAAGATAAACGTTTTGAATGATCCGAGGTAGGGTAGCTCTGAAAAGAGCTTTTGGGTTCTGTGGCTGATTTAGGTACCTACAAGTAGGTTCCAATGCACAGTCTTAAATTCAGGAGGAATATTCTATTCCCCTCATCTGAGAAGTGCACACCATCTTCTCTGTAGATGTCTTGCATGTTGTAACAAAAGTTATTATTGTATATTGAACCCATTCCACGGTCTCTCATGTAAGCAGAAACAGATTTATTCATATGTTTCCGTGCTTTCTCAAATTGTGGACAAAATTGGTTGGACCAGTTCCATTTCTGTCTTTGGCATATATTGGAATATACCAAGGCAGAAAAAGTGTCATCAATTGATCTAAGGTGTCCTTTAAAAGCATTTCCAGACCAACCCCAGTCATAGTGCCCAAATCATTTCCACCACAGTGCACTATTAAGAGGTCAGGGTTTGGCAGATGCAAAAAGGTTTTCACCAATGGTATCAATTGATGACATCTCAATCCTCTCTGGCCAATCCACTTGATTTCCACATTTGATAAATCAAGGTTGTGATAATTTCTGCTTGCTGCATACCTTTGAGCCCAGTGGATGTAGCTATGTCCAATAATCCATACAGAATACATGATGTGAGAAGGTTCTGGTGCAGTCAGATGAAGTGTGGGAATGAAATGGCAGTTGGAACAGTAGGAGTTTACAGAAAAATAATTGTGGAGTTTCCCTGCTGTTGAATCACAAGCAATGATTGGTGGATTCAGTTAGTTGAAAACAGAAAGTTAGGGTGCATGGTTGTGTTGTGTGTAAGAAGCAATTTGAATTCTTAAGAAAAAGTCACTAAAAGCAATAATGCCCTGGAAAGCTGGTGTATTGAGAGGTCAAACATCCTTGCTGACTTAATTTGCAACATTGTAGAATAAACTTTTGAACCTGAGAGTTCAGTTAGGAGGGAGTTGCTATGGTAACAGATAGAAAGGTCTGAGAGGGGAAGGGTGTTGGTTTGAAAATAGTGAGGGAAGACTTTTGATTGGTTGAAATAAGGCATATGTGTATAAAGTTAGAGATTTTCTATGCTAGTCTTGGTTTCAGTGTATTGAGTGCACACCTTTTGCTCTGCTAAAGAAAAATTGGTGTGTGTGTCTGACACTGTTTTCAATCTCCCAAAGCATTTGTAAAGGTAAGTAATGATTTATTTAATTTAGATAGAGACTTGTTTGCTCTATGGAGAATATTTTAAAGCAGATAGTTAAGTTTCAGTAGTGTAAGTGAATACTTGTACATAGGTCCTGTGTTGTGTTTCTAAAATGTTAGAAATGTTAGTCCCTCTGTGTTTCTCCCTCTAGCTCTCTTTCTCTGTACACCACTCTCTATGTCCCCATTCCTCATGCTCACTCCTTCATTATAATTTTTTTCTCTTTTTTTTAAAAGTGCGCTGACGGGGCGCCCCGGTACGCGCACCGGGAGCGCACCAAAGTGAAATATAAAAAAAAATGAATACACTTTTAAAAAAATATATTGTATTAATATACAATATAGGGTTCATTTTTAGAAAAACATACCTTTCTCCGCTATAGACATTTGCGAAAAAAAAACCTTAGAAATTCACAAAAAAATAAATAGGTATGAAGCCCTATAAAAAGTTAGAAATTAGCAGTTAAAAAACCTAAGAAATTCACAGAAAAAACCAAAGGTTTCACACCAGTTATAGTTAGGAATTAGCAGTTAAAAAACCCATGAAATTCACTGAAAAAACCATAGGTTTCACACCAGTTATAGTTAGGAATTAGCATTTAAAAACCTATTAAATTCACTGAACAAACCATAGGTTTCACACCAGTTGTAGTTAGCTGGAAATTTTACTGACATAAAACCATTGAAATTCCACGTTATAGTTAGTTGGACTCACTATAACTTGCGCGTGTAATGCACTGCTGATGACGTCACATATTACATCACTCATGACATGGTCAGTGACATCACTCATGACATCACTGATGACACCATCCTTATGACAGAGTGACAGACCTCCTTTCACTGTAAAGTAACCCTTGAAACATATATTCAAAAATAAAAACTAACATTTTCCAAAAAAGTGGTGATACCCATACCAGTTACAACAACCAATTCAGTAATACCACCATCTATATACACATCCACTCATTCACCAACAGTTCTACATAGTCACTCATACATATATTCACTCATCATATGTAGTGAAACACCTATACATCCTATTACACACCGACAGTCTTCCAAAAGTTACTCACACACATAATCACACATGCAAATAAACTATTGAGCATCCATTAATTTGCATATACAGCTATACACACACTACCACCTTACTTCTAAGGAAACTTACACATACTCACTCTCTTAAACAATTACTTATAGAAACACATACTTATTTAAACAGGAACTCTTACAATCTCACATATACTCACTTATAAACATCAATACTCACATATACTAGATTAAAACATATGTCGTTACTGATAAAGACACTAGTGAGACAGTCATTCACTCACTAACACACACATATACACACTCATCCACCCATACAGTCCTGCACATATGCTGTCTTCAAAACACATACAGTGAGTCAGTCATTGATGCATCTATATGCTAAGTAATACCCCCACCAAACCATACAGACACTCATATTGATACTAAAAAAACATCTAATAACCCATATACACACACATGTAGCTACTCACCAACCCATGCAGCCAATTATACACAAAGTGAAACACTGATACATGTATTTAAATATTTAAACATTACTCGCTAATAAATGTATTTACTAAGATACACTTAATAAGCCAGTTAAACAATCAATTTTTTTTAAAAAAACATTCATTGAAATACTTATTTAAACATTTATTCTTCCATCGACCTTTACATATACATATATAAAACATATTTATTTTTCAGAAAGGCACTCATTCACTGGATGGTGCCATCAGTGATGTCATGAGTGATGTCACTGACCATGTAATGAGTGATGTAATATGTGACGTCATCAGCAGTGCATTACACACGCAAGTTATAGTGAGTCCAAATAACTATAACGTGGAATTTCAATGGTTTTATGTCAGTCAAATTTCCAGCTAACTATAAGTGGTGTGAAGCCTATGGTTTTTTCAGTGAATATATATATATATATTACCTACTGGCGGTCGCCAGTAGGTATATATAGTTAGGATTTTTTCTCTATGGAACTTTTGAAAATTCTATGTCTAATAACTTTGGCGTTTGTGGACGGAATCGGCTGAAATTTTCAGAAAAATGGCACATTTTGTTTCTGAGCAGCCCCTGAGAAATTTGGGGGGGTTCCGTCAAGGGGGGGCCGAGAAAAAAGAGGGGTCCCAAAACGCGTTTTTCCCATTCATTTTTCCATAGGGCGTTTGGCCTCACTTTTAGCTCGAACGGCTGAATGGATTTACACGAAACTTGGCAAAATTGTAGGGACTGTTAGCCCGATGTGCCTTTGCTGGGTCTCAATATATGTGCTCCAGTGGATTTTGAGAAATTAACGTTTAAAAAAACAGATATATCTGTGACTACGTCCCGGATAGCGCTCCAGATCGCGTACTTTTCGCGTAACGGAGCTTTGCGAAGCAAAGCTGATTGGCTCTCCGGTGTCTGTCAACATTCTAAACAGTCTGGTGCGGCCGCCATCTTGTCTCTCGGTAGGATCGAGAGACAAGAGGAGGAGAAAAACGAAGGGGGAATTTAATGAAAGGGGGCAAGGTAGACTCCTCTTGACCCCCTAGGAATGATGTTGGGGTTATTAAAGGGTCCCGTGGGGCAAATAAAAAAAATTGGATTTTTCGCGGTAGAAGCGCTTCTCGGTTCGCGAACCGGGTCGCAAACTGGTAGCGAAACGGAAATTATGCCATTTTGTGTTTCGATTTAATTAAATTACAAGATGGAGGAAAATCAAAGTGAGTATTGGGTATAAGTGGGTATGGGAGACGTATCCTGACCCCCTATGTTTTCTGAGGGGGGTTGAGGAGGCTCATATATGTTGATACTTGTCTTCCAGCGGCTGCGCGTGAGCGTTTTTTTTTTTTTTGTTTGCCGCTTGACTTCTGTTAACGTTCGATTAGAAGGAAATCAGGAAGTGTTGACCGCCATTTTGACACTGCGAGTAAATGTATTGTTAAAAATAATTGTTATAAATTAATTCGTATTGATAAACATTGTCTGCGCCATCTTGCTTTTTTTCCAATGCCACATTTTTGTCGTGCACGGCAGCCATTTTAGATGCCTTGACCAGACCCACTCTCTGCACGCCGCCAATCCTCAGCATGGCTCCCCACCCTCGCAAGCATCTCCCCCACGCACTGGTCACCCCTGCTCTCTCTCTCATGCATGGGCCATAAACCTCCCCCCATCTGCGCTGCTCTTCCCTGAGTATCACACCCTGTGCCCGCCCGAAACCTCCCTTTCACCCTATTCACTACCGCACCCTCTGACACTCCTCTTCCTCTGTGTCTGATTGTCCAGGCCGGTCCCAGGCTATCACCTAGCTCTGCGGATGTAGTTTATGGCCCCAACTGTAAAGAATCACCCCTGTTCAAAGGAGTTACAGTAGATCAAGGCCCCCACCTCATGAGATCCGTCACACCACACGCGTTCCTACTATCTGATAACGATCCTGTATTGTGATTGGGGAGGGGATTCTCACTGTAAGGGTGTGTGGGACCGAGCCTGAAGCGGAAGATTCCAGGGATGCCTTTTTGTACTTCAAAGTCTTCACAATTATGTGTCACATTAAAAATATATAGCACTCCAACAAAGTAGTAGGATTATAACACTTTAATAACTTATAAATATATACAACGCTCCAACAAAGTAAACACGTTAAAAAAAAACTTTTTAAACAACTATTTACATGACATTGCTTTAACCAGGATAGACAAAGAAATGACACAGTGATATAAAAGTTTCTGAAAGAAATGCCAAGAACGTCCCATGTGAAAGTGAATTTTATCTGGCAATTTTTTTCTTTTCCTTCCCATGAAAAGAAAGTTAAAGCCAGGTTCGTTACCTGCCTCATCTGCAAAAAAAAAACTCTCGAGAGGGACCGAAAAAAAATATAGCTATGGTAATCATACCATGCATCGGCACATGGAGAGGTGGCACCCTCTTAATTATTCTAAAGCACAACTTCGAGATTTGGTGGATAACCCCCGACCGGCAAAAACATCCACCAATGACTTAGCAATAAGTGAGTCAGAGGCAAGGGAAACGGTCCCAAATCAGCAAAAGAACTTTGGGCAGATGAGATTGACTTGTGTAGCATGTGGAAAATTAATTTCATGCGGAGAGATGAGTATTACTTTAATAAATAGATCATATGAAAATCATCAATGTCCAAAACGTTATAGAAAGTAATTTTTGTCATTTTTGAGGAAGAGAGATAACCTACAGTGGTACAGGGTCGTTTTCGTTTGTACTAGGGGGGCCAGGTGACATTCCTTCGGGGTGGCTTAGGGGCATTTAAAACAACTTTCCTGATACAGGTAGCATATAAAGTAGAGGCTAAATACCAGGATCTTTATCGATTGCTTTATGCTGTACAAAAATGAAAAACACATACAACAAATCTGGACCATTCATATTTTCAATTTTTCTGCGTACTATACTTTTTAACCCTTAACTAATTGAGCTGCTTCATTTCACCTGCTTTTAAAAAAAAAAAAAAAAAATCGGAAACAGTGGCCATTTATTCGAAACTTACCAATCTACGCGTTACAACTACGTTTGCTTTTTCAAAAACCTTTAATAAAAATGTTGGTGCCCAAATACGGGCCTAGAACCCCGTGGGCCGGCCACGGAGCAGGCTGGAACTGTAAATGGGGGGGGGGGTATTTATTTGTGGAAAACATAACAGAGAGTCAGTGGTCGTTGATTTCATAGTAAAAAGTGCGACAAGTGCAACAAAATCATATCGATAATTCATTGTGAGCAAGTACCAAAAGTGTCGACAATTCGAACCTTCAATAATAAATATAGTAATCAATGATGCATTAGAACTTAATATCAATTCATTGTTCGAACGTGTAATCAGTACCCATCCCATGTCAATTCATTGTTCGAACGTATAATCAATACCCATCCTGGATCAATTCATTGTCCGAACATATAATCAGTCTTATCCCATATCAATTCATGTGCTAAAAACTGCATACATATCTCATCTCATGATATTAAGGCTGAGCAATCGGGGCACAACAAGGAGTTGAGAGTTTCATTTGTACCGGCGCCATTTTGGGTGAGGTCAGGAAGGTCCAAGTATAGTCAAAATGTCCCCACCAACTCGTGGTTGGACCGGGACCTCTTTCGGCAGTCCAAAAGTTTTCGTTGAGGGGTAGCAGAGGGGACTGCCGACATGAACCATCAGTCAAAGTGGGGTGGGAGGCAACAATCTCTCCTACCGGGTCATACTGGTGTCCCAAAGGAACTGATCAAGTTGGTAGTCTTGCAGGATTTTGGTCATTTCAAGACTGAGGCCGGCGCCGGCATGAGCGCGCCGACGTCCCGCGGCTACGTCGTGGTCGTTCCGTGGGTGATCATGGCAGTCATTCCCCATCGGGGGTGTCTGCGGGGGTCGGAGGCCCCCGTGGCTCTTATAGAATCTTCAAAGTTGAGGAGAACGTTTCTGGACGCAGGACTCATTTTCTAGTTGAACTCAGAAGCGCCGTTGCACCGCAACAGTGGACGAGACCCCCGCTGGGTGAGCGGAGCATCATTGTCTCGCAATAGTGGACGAGACCTTTTGTCGGGTGAGTGCAGCGCCGCTGCATCGCAAGAGTGGAGGAACCCTTGTCGGGTGAGTGGAGCGTTGGGGGTACAGATGAGGGGCCCCCACCTGGGGGGGTGGGAGAGGCTCGTTCGCGCCGCCTCTCCCTCCCAGCGCACCCCACGCCGACACCTGGCGTTGATATCCGTGATGTCCGGACCAGGCGATAAGAGGGGGGGAGGGGGTCGGAGGCAGAGGCAAGACATCCCCCCACCGTGGCCTGCAGGGCGCCGCTTCAGGACCGAACGGGGAGCTCATACCAAGCCGGGCCAGACCAGGAAATACGAGGGGAGGGGGGGTGTCGGTGGCATGTGCAAGACATCTCCCCCCAGTGTTGTCGCAGCCATTAAGGAAAGAAGAGGGATCCCGTCGGCGTCGGCTCCTCTCCTGGCCCAGGGGGGGGGTCGGTGGCATGTGCAAGACATCCCCCCAGTGTTGTCCCAGCCATTATTGAAAAAAGAAGAAGATACCGTCGGCCTCGGCTCCTCTCCTGGTCCACCTTATGCGACGACCCTTTTGTTGGGTGAGTGGAGCGTTGGGGGTGCAGCTGAGGGGCCCCCACCTGTGGGGGTGGGAGAGGCTCGTTCGCGCCGCCTCTCCCTCCCAGCGCACCCCACGCCGACATCTGGCGTTGATATCCGTGATGTCCGGACCAGGCAATAAGAGGGGGGTGGTCGGAGGCAGAGGCAAGACATCCCCCCGTGGCCTGCAAGGCGGCAGAAGAAGGGAATCGGGAGACCAGTACATTTTGGGCCATCCACCCCACGGCTGATGGCGGTTAGCTGGGCCCCGCCCTGCACGTGTCGAGGCCTCATCTTCCGGATGGGCGTAACCGTGGCCGTGTTGCACTTCGGGAATTTCCGGAATGGGGGTAGGTATCTGCTGATTTGTATCTATTTCATGTTACCGTTAATGGGCGTGGCGGGCGGTGGGACAGATATGCTTGGAGCAGTGGGGGGGTGGCTGAGCCTAGCTACCTCGTGGCTGCCGTAACATCAAGCTTGGCTTCTTTCACCACTTCCATGTTTCTTATTTCTAGCGAAGTCAAAAACTCATCAGTGGCCTACTGATTTTGTTCGATTTCTTTCCCTTCCTTTTCAAGTGTGTTTCATGCTAAAGTTTCTGTTTAACAGGATACAGTGATTACTTTGTATTTTACATATGTCTTCTTTATTAGGGGTACTCTCCGGTTGAGCCAGATGATGTACCTCTAATAAATGGTCCGGGTGGAACTAGTTTCTCAATCAGTGGGGAGTAGATGGGCATGACAGATTACAACGGGGGACAAAGGTCCGCATTACCCACCCATCACTACTTGCAAAGACTAGACAGAATATTTCTATTCCACGTTATTTGTAAACAGAGAATACCTCGAAAGAACTATTCCTTGAACAATAAATGTCCAGCCAATCAATCAATCAGTGGGGAGAAAAACAGGCATGACGGATTTCAACGGGGGACAAAAGTCCGCATTACCTATCCTTCACTATCTGCAAAGGGAGACAGAATATTCCTATTCTTCTCTGTTTGTAGACAGGGAATATCTCAAAGAGCAATAATCGATAAAAAATTAGTAGGATTATAACACTTTAATAACTTATAAATATATACATCGCAACAAAAACAGTAAACACCTTAAAACATTTTTTATTAAAACAGAAGCAACAATGACAACTAACAGTAGTGATATCCTGGGCGGGTGATGGAACTGGGATTGTTAATGGAAAAAGATCTACAGAGAAAGCTATTGGTGAATTATACTTCTCCGGAAATTTAAAACTCACAAATGTTTTATTTGTGTAATAGTTTCAGGTCAAACGGATTGTTGAAAAATGTTCAGAATGGAAGAGTCACCAAAAGGCAAAAAGTACACTCATGTATGAAAATCTTACTATTAATGCTTGACTGAGGCCAAGGAGATCAGAGTGCATGAGTTTCATGCTCGATCGATTGAGCTAGCCGGATCGGGCAACAAAAAGTATAAAATAGTTATGTAAATAGTTATTTAATAAAATCTTTTACCCTGTTACTTTGCTGGTGTGTTGTATATATTTATAATATTTGCATAGGGTTTGTCGTTATTTTGGGTGGGGTGGGTGGTGGAGCCGAGCTGTCTTGCAGCCATCATGGTGTGGAGCTCAGTTCATCTCACTAGTTTCGTATTTCTCGTGAGGGGTTGTTCTTAATGTTTCTATTTTAGCGAGGTCAAAAAGAGATCCCATTAGTGGCCTACTGATTTTGCTCGATTCCTTTTGTTTTTTAAAACGATTTTTCACTATCTGCAAAGACTAAACAGAGTATTGCAACTGTGCTTGTTTGTAAATAGAGAATGAACCAAAGAGAACCAATTCTAAAACAGTAAATGCTTGGATAACAATCAATCAAATAGAGAGAGAAGCAGGCACGACGGATTACAACGGGGGCAAAGGCCTGCGTTAACTACCCTTCACTATCTGCAAAGAGAGTGTACTCCTAAGAGAAAAGAGGGGGGGGGGAGGGGGGCAGCGTTCAAAGCACATCAGCGTGCATAAACACGAAAATGTTTTTACCTATCACGTACTTGACATTTGACAGCTTTTGATATTTGCTATTAAAAAACCATTGAAATTCACTGAAAAAACCATAGGTTATGGACCATATATAGTTAGGAATTAGCATTTACAAAACCTTGAAAATTCACTGAAAAAACCATAGGTTATAGACCATATATAGTTAGGGATTAGCATTTTCAAAACCTTATTTTACTCGCACAAAACCATTGAAATTCGCATATATAGTTAGATGCACTATCTATATATCGCGCACCCGCAATCCACTGCTAATGATGTCACATATTACATCATTCATGACATGCTCAGTGACATCACTGATGACATCACTGATGACATCTCAAATGACATCACTGATGACATCACTGATGACATCTCAGATGACATCACTGATGACATCACTGATGACATCACTGATGACATCACTGAAGACATCTCAAATGACATCACTGATGACATCTCATTTGACATCTCATTTGACATTACTGAGCACATCACTGATGACATCATTCATGTGATAATACGATGAACCTCTTCAGACTCTAATATAACCTTAGATACACTCAGTGTAAACAGACACTCACAGACTGTCACTCATCCATGGAGTTACTCACACACCTAGTCAGTCATGCAAAGAATCAATCACACCTCCATTTCCTCAACTATACAGTTATACACACCTTACTTATTCAAACATATACTAACACATATTTACTCTCTTATACAATCCCTGATACAAGTTCACAATGATCCATACAGCCACTCACACATTCACTGGCTCTTATGCACAGTTATTTATATATTGTTTTAGAGGGACAAGGGAAACCCAAAAGGATTAGCACTAGGGTCCTTGGGCAGTAAGCTATTGTACAGAACAGAGGACCCTAGTAATTAAGGATCGTGTGAGAAATAGACATACACTAAATAGTATGTATGACCTCTGTCCAGCAGGACAGGATTTAATTTATTAGCTTTTTTATATTAATTCATATATACAACATTTATACAAAAGTGGGCACAACCTGTGACCCACAGGAGACAAGACAAAACAAGTGACAACATTTTTTCGAAAAAAGCGCACAAAGCGGTCTGTACTATTATTCAGTTTTGCAGACTAGAATACTTTTGTAGCAATCCATTGTTCTAGACATTTCTTGAATTCAAATAAACATATGGTGCATTAAGGTCGACGACGTTTCGATGCAGCTTGAGAATACATGCATCATCATCAGGACAAAAACAATGTATCATGTTTGTCTTGGAAAGTATTTCAACATTATCAAAGCAACTTGGTGTATAGTTTAGAGTCCCAGACTGGTGTTCGGCGGTATTAGGATAATACGGACTGCATGGATATGTAAACACAACTTTGCCGGCAGGAAGAAATTACAGTGAGTTAAATAAGTGGCTCCATGCGTGCCATTACGGCAGTCCGAAGATCCCGAGTCTGGGATATCTAGGAAGGGATAGCTCCGGCTGTCCGGCTGGACAGAGGTCATACATACTATTTAGTGTATGTCTATTTCTCACACGATCCTTAATTACTAGGGTCCTCTGTTCTGTACAACAGTTATTTATATATGTCAAGTCTCACACGTACTGTGTTTTACATATGTACTTACTTTGACATGTAGCACTGAGATATCCATTCACTCACCAATACACTCATGCACACAGTCAACCGCCCATACAGCTGTTTCCACATGCACTTTTGAACCCATACATCTAGTGAATCAACTGCTCACACATCTATGCACAGAGTCATACACCTCCCAGCCACCCACACACACTCAGTCTCCCATACAAATACTTGGGCAACCAATCAATAACCCATATAGTTACTCATATAGCTACTGATCAACACATGCAGCAGTTTACAGAACAAAAGACATAATGATGCACAAATTAAGACAGTTTAGTCACTAACCCATTCACTCAGTGAGACACATTTAATCCCTCACTCATACAGTCAGTCATGCACCTACTAAATCCTTCATCCAGACACTTATACATCCACTCATTCTTCAATATGTAAGACATATTTTAACTTTACAGAAACATACAGTCACTGGATGTTGTCATCAGTGATGTCATCAGTGATGTCACTGAGCATGTCATGAATGATGTAATATGTGACATCATCAGCAGTGGATTGTGGGTGCGCGATATATAGTTAGTGCATCTAACTATATATGCAAATTTCAATGGTTTTGTGCGAGTAAAATAAGGTTTTGAAAATGCTAATCCCTAACTATATATGGTCTATAACCTATGGTTTTTTCAGTGAACTGTCAAGGTTTTGTAAATGCTAATTCCTAACTATATATGGTCTATAACCTATGGGTTTTTCAGTGAATATATATATATATATATATATATATATATATATATATATATATATATATATATATATATATATATATATATATATATATATAAATTCACAGAAAAAACCATAGGTTATAGTGGATATATAGTTAGGAATTTGCATTTACAAAACCTTGAAAATTCAATGAAAAAACCATTGGTTTTAGGCCATATATAGTTAGAAATTAGCATTTACAAAACCTTATTTTACTCGCATAAAACCATTGAAATTCCATATATAGTTAGAAGCGCTAACTATATATCGCGCACCCGCAATCCACTGCTGATGATGTCACATATTACATCATTCATGACATGGTCAGTGACATCACTGATGACATCACTGATGACATCTCAAATGACATCACTGATGACATCACTGATGACAACTCAAATGACATCACTGATGACATCTCAAATGACATCACTGATGACATCACTGATCACAACATCCAGTGATTGTATGTGTCTGTAAAGTTTAAATATGTTTTACATATTGAAGAATGAGTGGATGTATAAGTGTCTGGATGAAGAATTTAGTAGGTGCATGACTGACTGTATGAAAGACTGATTAAATGTGTCTCACTGAGTGCATGGGTTAGTGACTAAACTGTCTTAATTTGTGCATCAGTATGTTTGTTGTTGTGTAAGCTGCTGCATGTGTTGATCAGTAGCTATAAGAGTGGCCATATGGGTTATTGATTGGTTGCCCAAGTATTTGAATGGGAGGCTGAGTGTGTGTGTGGGTGGCTGGGAGGTGCGTGACTCTGTGCATAGACGTGTAAGCAGTTGATTCACTAGGAGTATGAGTTCAAGAGTGCATGTGGAAACAGCTATATGGGCGGTTGACTGTGCATGGGTGTGTTGGTGAGTGAATGGATTTCTCATTGCTACATGTGCAAGTAAGTACGTATGTAAAACACAATACATGTGAGAGTTGACATATATAAATAACTGAACATAAGAGCCAGTGAATGTGTGAGTGGCTGTATCGATCACTGTGAGCTTGTATCAGGGATTATATAAGAGAGTAAATATGTGTTATTATATGTTTGAATAAGTAAGATGTGTATAACTGTAAAGTTGAGGAAATGGAGGTGTGATTGATTCTTTGCATGACTGACTAGGTGTGTGAGTAACTCCATGGATGAGTGACAGTCTGTGGGTGTCTGTTTATACTGAGTGTATGTAAGGTTATATTAGAGTATGAAGAGGTTCATTGTATTATCACATGAGTGATGTGATCAGTGATGACAAATGAGATGTCATCAGTGATGTCATTTGAGTTGTCATCAGTGATGTCATCAGTGATGTCATTTGAGATGTCATCAGTGATGTCATTTGAGTTGTCATCAGTGATGTTATCAGTGATGTCATTTGAGATGTCATCAGTGATGTCATCAGTGATGTCACTGACCATGTCATGAATGATGTAATATGTGACATCATCAGCAGTGGATTGCGGGTGCGCGATATATAGTTAGCGCTTCTAACTATATATGGAATTTCAATGGTTTTATGCGAGTAAAATAAGGTTTTGTAAATGCTAATTTCTAACTATATATGGCCTAAAACCAATGTTTTTTTCATTGAATTTTCAAGGTTTTGTAAATGCAAATTCCTAACTATATATCCACTATAACCTATGGTTTTTTCTGTGAATTTCATTGGTTTTTTAATAGCAAATATGAAAAGCATTAAAATGTAAAGTACGTGATAGATAAAAACATTTTCGTATTTATGCACGCTGATGTGCTTTGAACGCTGCCCCCCTCCCCTCTTTTCTCTTAGTAGTACTCTCTCTTTGCAGATAGTGAAGAGTAGTTAACGCAGGCCTTTACCCCCGTTGTAATCCGTCCTGCCTGCTTGTCTCTCCATTTGATTGATTATTATCCAAGCATTTACTGTTTTTCAATTGATTCTCTTTGGTTCATTCTCTATTTACAAACAAGCACAAAGTCGCAATACTCTGTTTAGTCTTTGCAGATCGTGAAAAATCGTGTAAAAAAATAAAAGTAATCGAGCAAAATCAGTAGGCCACTAATTGGATCTCTTTTTGACCTCGCTAAAATAGAAATATTATAAACAACCCTTCATGAGAAATACGAAAATAGTGAGATGAACTGAGCTCCACACCATGAGGGCTGCAAGACAGCTCGGCTCCGTCACCCACCCCGCCCAAAATAACGACAAACCCTATGCAAATATTAAAAATATAGACAACACACCAGCAAAGAAACAGGGTAAAACATTTTATTAAATAACTATTTACATAACGTTGGTTTATAAGATGATGTCAGTAGTGGACCGATGTGTGAATAGGTCGGAAGCAGCACAAGGCGCCAAGATCCGGATGGAAAGTCCTGGATATTGGGTGCCATAGTTCAGAGTTCTGAGTTTGAGCCTTTTTCAATGCCTGTGCTTCGTTGTTTCCCCTCCATCAAAAACAAAAAAAAATATATAAAACTGTGCAAAAATACAAAAAAAAAAAATGTTTACAAAAGCAGTGCTTGTAAGACTGTCTGAAGCTTATTTCCACCTACTGCAGCTTCACTATTCCAAAGTAACTGAGGGTCGTTTGTGGACCTGACTGCATTTGAAAACAATGTTATATGGTACCTCCCTAAACCGCTTGACGGAGGCCCCCGAGGGGCGGTGTGATGGCCATGGACTCGGAGAAGACGCTTGGCTCCGACACCCTCCCCAAGTCTTATAGCACTGGTGTAGCCTGAGATCGCCCCCGACATAGGCGGCCGGCTCCCGGGGTCCGGCGGAACTTTTTGCCTTTTGATGACTCTTCAATTCTGGACCTTGTCCCACAATCCGTTTGACCTGAAGACAAGCTGTAGTGGGGCGCCCCTTTATCGTTTTAGTTGCCATTCCGCCCGCTTTTGCTACACTGTGCCTCTTCCGCCATTCAGCTGTTTACCGCCCGCTCTTGCGACTACAGCGTCTCGCTCACCATGTAGTTGAGATGCGCCCGCTCTTGCGGTGCAGCGATAGACGGCTGCCACAGGACTCTCAAAATGGCGGCCGGCTCTTCGGTTTTGGGCCTGGTCCACTAAAATGGCCCTGGGACACCTTGGAACTCGGACGCTTGTCTGCTAGGGCTTGGGTCCCATTCTCGAAAAGCGTCCCCTCAGCCGTGAAGATTCTACAAAAGTCTTGGGGGCCTCCGACTCCCGCAGGCTTCTGGTGGGGAGCGGCTGCCATGATTGCTCGTGGAATGGCCACGACGGAGCTACGAGATGGTAGTGGTCTCATGCTGACGCCAGCTTTAGTCTGAAACATCCAGAAACACTATAGACTACCAATTCGATCAGTTCCGGTACCGCCCCAACATGAACCGGAAGAGAAGAACTTGCCCTCCCCTCTTTGACTGATGGTTCTTGTTGCCTGTCCCCTCTGTTGTCATTTAACAGAACTTTTTGGACTGCTGAAAGGGGTTGTGTTCTGAACGCTGGTTGGTGGAGACATTTAGACTATATTCTTGACCTACGTTGTCGCGTAATGCGTTTTATGACACGCCGCGTTAGCGCACCCGGAAGTGATCCGAGGCGCGGCGCGCAGCGCGTAACGTAAGCATAACAGGTCATGTGACTTGTTAATAAAAATTTTCATTGGTTCATTTTACTTTTGTTAATTTAATGATGAAAAGCTTGGTCATATGACCTAAAAATTACGCTTTTTATTTTTTTCGAACATAATTTTTTTTTCAAACATATATGTTATAATATTCCAGGCTAATGTACTTTCCCGGAAAATTTACAACTGTCCTGCAAGTAAAATATATTCCTTTTTCGACAAAAAGGGCGTTTCTTCGTTCCATGACGGAGCCGTTGAGTAAGAGAGACTCGGCCTGCTGTCTTAGTCGCCGATACGCCTGATTATCAGATTCTTATCGATCACTTTATGTTGCAGAAATGAAAAACACAACTGCCCTTGACCATTTATCTTCACTGCGTTCCTACATATTATACCTTTTATCCGTCATGTAATTGGACTGCTTTATTTCACTTGCCTTTTACTGATTCGAAAACAGTGACTAAAAGTAAAAACTTTACCAATGTAAATACTACTACCGTGTTTTGTTTTAAACACCTTTATTGTGAAAATATCAGTATACAAATACGGGCCTATAACCACGTGGGCCGGCCACGGAGCAAACTGAAATCGTATATGATGAGGAGACATTTACACTGTAGAGGAACGTAACGAGCGGGCCATTAGGTTGCAAGAACTAAGGTGTCTAACAGTTGCGGAATCGGTGGACGTACATTTTGTAATTAAAATAAGACAGGGCCACTTACAATAACATTTTCTAGATATACATTTGCGGGCAAGGAGTTACGAGTCCCATTTATACCGGCGCCATTTTGGGCGAGGCCGGGCAGGTCCAAGATATAGTCAAAATGTCTTCACCAACAATCGGCCAGACCAGAACCCCTTTCGGCCCTTTATGCTACAAGATGGTGTCTTCCATTCAGAAAATATTGTTGGCAGCATTTTGAAAGGAAAGATAAACAGCCGTTCTCCTAGTGAGTCTCACATTGTTACATTTAGGAAGAATGTTGAAGAGTAATATGTGGAAAATCTGAAGCCATTTTTCTACAAACTCTCAATCAGCCTAAGTCATGGGCGATCTTTGTCCACACCAGGGCAATAGTGAAGCTGCAGCAGGTGCAAAGGAGCTTCAGACAGTCTTACAAGCACTGCTTTTCTAAACATTTTTTTGTATTTTTGCACAGTTTTATATATTTTTTTTTGTTTTTGATGGAGGGGAAACAACAAAAAACAGGCATTGAAAAAAGCTCAACAGTGCAGGGCGCCTTGTGCTGCTTCCGACCTATTCACACATCGGTCCACTACTGACATCACCTCATAGGCCAACGGGGCACCCCACACTGACTTTCGGCGCAGCATTGTAGGATGGCCACACCAGTGCGGCAACTTGCTGGACACCACCTCGGTGCCATCCGGATCTCGGAGCGTTCGAGTCACTGTACCGCAAGAGTGACCGGAACTCAGCTGGTCACACCGTCTTTCGGCGCAGCATTGTAGGATGGCCACACCAGTGCGGCAACTTGCTGGACACAACCTCGGTGCCATCCGGATCTCGGCGCGTTCGACTCACTGTACCGCAAGAGTGACCGGAACTCAGCTGGACACGCCGTCTTTCGGCACAGCATTGTAGGATGGCCACACCACTGCAGCAATTTGCTGGACACCACCTTGGGCAACAGTGAAACTGCAGCAGGTGCAAATAAGCTTCAGATAGTCTTACAAGCACAGCTCAGAACTCTCAACTATGGCACTCAATATCCAGGACTTGCCATTCGGATCTTGGCGCCTTGTGCTGGTTCCGACCTATTCACACATCGGTCCACTACTGACATCACCTCATAAGCCAACGGGGCACCCCACGCCGACTTTCGGCACAGCATTGTAGGATGGCCACACCAGTGCAGCAACTTGCTGGACACAACCTCGGTGCCATCCGGATCTCGGCGCGTTCGACTCACTGTACCGCAAGAGTGACCGGAACTCAGCTGGACACGCCGTCTTTCGGCGCAGCATTGTAGGATGGCCACACCAGTACGGCAATTTGCTTGACACCACCTCGGTGCCATCCGGATCTCAGCGCGTTGTGCTGCCTTCGGCCTATTCGCACATCGGTCCGCTACTGACGCCGCCTCACGTGCCAACGGATTTTCTACGGTTTTTGTAGCCCTATGCCGCATAACAGGTCATGTGACTTCTTTATAAAACTTTTCATTGGTTCATTTTACTTTTGGTTTCCTAAAGATGGAAGGCTTGGTCATATGACCTAAAAATAACACTTTTCATTGGTTTAGAACATTTTTTTTTCCCAAACGATGAAAGCCCCACCTTGTTTCTGGATCATTCAGACTGAAGCTGGCGTCGGCATGAGAGCACCACCATCTTGTGGCTCCGTCGTGGTCATTCCGCGAGCAATCATGGCAGCCGCTCCCCACCGGAAGCCTGCGGGAGTCGGGGGCCCCCAAGACTTTTGTACAATCTTCACGGCTGAGGGGACGCTTTTCGAGAATGGAGCCCAAGCCCTAGCAGGCAACCGTCCGAGTTCCAAAGTGTCCCAGGGCCATTTCAGTGGACCAGGCCCAAAACCGAGGAGCCGTCCGCCATTTTAAGAGCCATGTGGCAGCCGCCTATCGCTGCACTGCAAGAGTGGAAGCAACTCAACAACATGGTGAGCGAGACGCTGTAGCCGCAAGAGCGGGCGCAACTCAGCTAGATGGCCGCCACCTGGGGAGGCCCGTTCACGCCGCCTCCCCCACGCCCCCCCCGGGCCGCCGCACGCCAATTTTCGGAGCAGCATTGTAGGATACCAAAACCAGTGCGGCAGTTTACTGGACATCACCTGGGTGCCTGTCGTACATGTTGTGTCAGCCATGTGACACTGGACACAGACCGCTACTGACGAGGCCTCCCCCCGCACCACCCGGGACGCCCCACGCTGTTTTTCTGTGCTGCATTGTAGGATCCCTAAACCAGTGCGGCACCCAGGCGACATCACCTGGGTGCCGTCCAGAACTCTGCACGTTGTGCTGCCTTGGGACTATTCGCACAACAGACCGCTACTGACGAGGCCTCCCCCCGCCCCACCCGGGACGCCCCACGCTGTTTTTCTGTGCTGCATTGTAGGATCCCTAAACCAGTGCGGCACCCAGGCGACATCACCTGGGTGCCGTCCAGAACTCTGCACGTTGTGCTGCCTTGGGACTATTCGCACAAAAGACAGCTTCTAACCATTGTTGCTTTTTGTGTTGAGAAATGTTTAAATGTTTTTAGTTTTTGTTCCGTTCGTTAAAGTTAATAGTTAATAAAGTTTTATAACCTTACTTTGTTGGAGTGTTATCTATTTTTTTAAAAACGGGTGAATGGGGCCTTGAATCGGGTTATTGTCATGTGTGGGCTTTGGAAGTGTGCTGCTGCAGGATCGGACATTTCAAACTCAAATGCACGTTCTTTTTCTTACCTTTCCGAAGCATGGAGCGCAATAGCAAGCAGAGAAATGGTGATGCACGTGTTGAACACTGCCTGGCCTGGCAAGTTGCTGGCAGTCCCCCCCGCCCGCTCCTGAAAGAGGGCACACACACACCGCCGCCCCGAGTACTTCACAAATCTTTAAAAGACCATGCGCTTGTTCATGAGGCTTAAATGGTTTATCACCTCTTCTAGAACTCCTGCATCGACCCTCTGACGTTTCATGGAAAAATTACCATGTAACACAATACCAAGCCCTGTCAACTGAAACCCCAAGGAATCGTGGGGCATTTTATCAAGGGGGTTTATGTAATAAATGAAGATGCGGGCCTCAGGTGACCAACTGCCACAACCAGGCAATAGAGAGGTACAACCAGCTAGAGAGATACTCTGGCATTCTATGATGTCATAGGTATTGTAGTATTGTCTAGCCAGAGAGGAACAGTGAAGATAGTGTTTACCACAGTTTATCTCCGCTTTTTTGGCTTTAAAAGCCATGAAAGCGGAGATAAAATTATTTCCCTATTACCAAGCTGTCGCTAACACCAGTTAGTGACAGCTAAAAGGAGATAGCGACCATCTTGGGCCCCGCTTTGCATGTCAGTGATACTTATCACTAATGACATGCAAAGTGGCGTGCCAAGATGTTAGCGACTGGAAACAGTCCCTAACATCGCTACCTTCTATTACCAACTTTTGGAGATATTCGCGCTAAGCGCGAATATCTCCAAAATCTAACACCTGCCCTGAGCAGTTCTTAGCCATGTTATCCAATGGGAGGTGGATAACATGGCTAAGAGCATTTGCTCGATAATACATGAATATCGCTGACTTTTCTGCGATAATAGCAAGGTTTATCTGCGATAAAAATCGCCGATGTACGGCGATAATTTTTGTCTCTAAACAAGTTAGAGACAAAAATTAACGCTAGTTGTTCGTAATATGCCCCCGGGTTTTTGCTTGCAGAAATCGGGAGGCGGGAGACTAGCACTGAAATCAGTAGTCACACGCCTGAATCGGGAGGATTGGCATGTCTGAATTCTCTACAGCTGGGGCCATAAACTACATCCGCAGGGTTAGGTGATAGCCTGGGACCAGCCTGGCATCTAAAATGGCTGCCGTGCACGACAAAATTGTGGCATTGGAAAAAAGGCAAGATGGCGCAGCCGCTGGAAGAGATGTATCAACATATATCAGCCTCCTCAGCCACCCTCAGGAAACATAGGGGATTAGGATACGTCTCCCGCACCCCCTTATACCTAGTACTTTAATTAACGAAGCACAAAATGGCGAATTCCCGTTTCGCTACCAGTTTGCGGCCCAGTTCGCGGCCCGTGAAGCGCTTCTACCGTGAAAAATCATTTTTTTTTATTTTCCCCACGGGACCCTTTAATAACCCCAACAACATTCCTAGGGGGTCAAGAGGGGGATACCTTGCCCCCTTTCATTAAATTCCCCCTTAGTTTTTCACCTTTTCTTCTCTCTCGATCCTACCGAGAGACAAGATGGCGGCCGCTCCGGACTGTCACGCAGCAAAAAAAAAAAAAAGCTCACGCACAGCCGCTGGAAGAGATGTATCAACATATATCAGCCTCCTCAGCCACCCTCAGGAAACATAGGGGATTAGGATACGTCTCCCGCACCCACTTATACCTAGTAATTTAATTAACGAAGCCCAAAATGGCGAATTCCCGTTTCGCTACCAGTTTGCGGCCCACCAGTTAGTGACAGCTAAAAGGAGATAGCGACCATCTTGGGCCCCGCTTTGCATGTCAGTGATACTTATCACTAATGACATGCAAAGTGGCGTGCCAAGATGTTAGCGACTGGAAACAGTCCCTAACATCGCTACCTTCTATTACCAACTTTTGGAGATATTCGCGCTAAGCGCGAATATCTCCAAAATCTAACACCTGCCCTGAGCAGTTCTTAGCCATGTTATCCAATGGGAGGTGGATAACATGGCTAAGAGCATTTGCTGGATAATGCATGAATATCGCTGACTTTTCAGCGATATTCATGCATTGTGGCCGATGTGCGGCGATAATTTTTGTCTCTAAACAATTAAAACGAAGCACAAAATGGCGAATTCCCGTTTCGCTACCAGTTTGCGGCCCAGTTCGCGGCCCGTGAAGCGCTTCTACCGTGAAAAATCATTTTTTTTTTTATTTTCCCCACGGGACCCTTTAATAACCCCAACAACATTCCTAGGGGGTCAAGAGGGGGATACCTTGCCCCCTTTCATTAAATTCCCCCTTAGTTTTTTACCTTTTCTTCTCTCTCGATCCTACCGAGAGACAAGATGGCGGCCGCTACCAGTTTGCGGCCCAGTTCGCGGCCCGTGAAACGCTTCTACCGTGAAAAATCATTTTTTTTTTATTTTCCCCACGGGACCCTTTAATAACCCCAACAACATTCCTAGGGGGTCAAGAGGGGGATACCTTGCCCCCTTTCATTAAATTCCCCTTTCGTTTTTCACCTCTTCTTCTCTCTCGATCCTACCGAGAGACAAGATGGCGGCCGCTCCGGACTGTTTAGAATGTTGACAGACACCGGAGAGCCAATCAGCTTTCTGCGCGCAAAGTTCCGATAAGCGAAAAGTAAGCGGACCGGATCGCTGCCCAGAGCGCTGTTACAGATATATATCTTGATTTAAACGTTAATTTCTCAAAATCCACTGAAGCACATATATTGAGACCTAGCAAAGGCACATCGGGCTAACAGTCCCTACAATTTTGCCAAGTTTCGTGCAAATCCATTCAGCCGTTCGAGCTAAAAGTGAGTCCAACCGCCCTATGGAAAAATGAATGGAAAAAACGCGTTTTGGGACCCCCCTTTTTTCTCAGCCCCCCCTCGACGAAACCCCCCCAAATTTTCAAGGGCTGCTCAGAATCAAAATGTGCCATTTTCCTGAAAATTTCAGCCGATTCCGTCCACAAACGCCAAAGTTATTAGACATAGAATTTTCAGAAGTCCCATAGAGAAAAAATCCTAACTATATATACCTACTGGCGACCGCCAGTAGGTAATATATATATATATATATATATATATATATATATATATATATATATATATATATATATATATATATATATATATATATATATATATATCCTTTATGGGACTCTAGCGCGGAATTTCAGCATTTATGCAGACATATAAAAGTGAAGCCAGTCAATTTTATTATTATTAATATATCTTATTGCGTTGAGTTATGCTAATTGATTATGTAAATATAGGGTTTTACATATTATTTAACAATATTTATTACTATTTATTTCTGATATTTGCACTATTGTCAATTGCGAGATTTGCACAACTAAATTATGCATTTATGCTGCTATACAAGGTTGACTGCCAGTTACATGTTATTAATTTGCAATATTCCTGCACTTTGCATATTATTATTTATGCTGCTATATGAGGTTTGGATAATAAGTTAAATACTGCTAAAAACTGATGTAATGTTGTATTATGAACTTTGTGGATTTGCGTGTTTTACACAACAAGTATTTTTACACTATCTATGGTCACATGGTTAATAGAGGAAAGAGAGAAAAAAACGAAAATGAAAAAAATGTATATAAAAACCTGCTTTGCACTGCTGACTCATCATGTGATCAAGGGTACTGGTTACCCGAAACGCATCATGCTGAGCTTAGAAAAGGGATAATAAATCTTTCTGCTCACATTCCACACTGTCTGGTGGTTCGTTGTTTCTGGGTTGCCTTCGGGAGAGAACTGACATTTTCTGCATATATATATAGATATATATATATTCCAAATGCACTTGCTCCCAAAGTGAGGACATTGCACACAACGTTCGTTTGTTCCTTTTTATTTGTTAGGCAACTGCAGGTTAAGAGCACGTTCTTTCAGCGAAGTTCAGCACCGTGATCGCCATACATGTTTCAGAATTCCTTCCTTCATCTGCGGCCTGGCGTGATGTGGGAAGTTGTGGCACAAAGTAGTAATTGAGCAAACTTTCATTTATAGTCCCGCCCACACGGCGTGTGCCCGCTAAGCACTCTGGTAAGTGTAGTTTCCAGCGAAATAACTCCGTAGTGGATGCCGCTTTTCTCCCTACAATTTCATCCTGTCCCATCAGGTTGCATTCAGAGCATGCCTTGCCTGCAGTTATACTTGCGCCATCCCAAACAGGCAAGTTGTTCCGTTGTCGCGCCACAGTATGCACCACATGGACCTGCTACCGCAGTGGGGTCAACCTCGTGGCCAGAGCAGGCCACCAAATATTCCAAATGCACTTGCTCCCAAGCGAGGGCACCACACACAACGTTCGTTTGTTTCTTTTTGTTTGTTAGGAAACTGCAGGTTAAAAGCACTTTCTTTCAGTGAAGTTCAGCGCCGTGATCGGCCATACATGTTTCGGAATTCCTTCCTTCTTCGGCGGCCTGGCGTGATGTGAGAAGTTGTGGCACAAAGTAGTAATTGGGCAAACTTTCATTTATAGTGCCGCCCACCTGGGCGTGTGACCGCTAAGCACTCTGGTAAGTGTAGTTTCCAGCGAAATAACTCCGTAGTGGATGCCGCTTTTCTCCCTACAATTTCATCCTGTCCCATCAGGTTGCATTCAGGGAATGCCTTGCCTGCAGTTATACTTGCACCATCCCAAACAGGCACGTTGTTCCGTTGTTGCGCTGGAGTATGCGGCTCAATGAACTGCTACCGCAGTGGGGTCATCTTCGTGGGCAGAGCGGGCCACCAAATATTCCAAATGCACTTGCTCCCAAGTGAGGACAACGCACACAACGTTCGTTTGTTTCTTTTTGTTTGTTAGGAAACTGCAGGTTAAAAGCACTTTCTTTCAGCGAAGTTCAGTGTCGTGATCGGCCATACATGTTTCAGAATTCCTTCCTTCTTCGGTGGCCTGGCTTGATGTTGGAAGTTGTGGCACAAAGTAGTAATTGGGCAAACTTTCATTTATAGTCCCGCCCACCTGGGCGTGTGCCCGCTAAGCACTCTGGTAAGTGTAGTTTCCAGCAAAATAAATCCGTAGTGGATGCTGCATTTCTCCCTACAATTTCATCCTGTCCCATCAGGTCGCATTCAGGGCATGCCTTGCCTACAGTTATACTTTCGCCATCCCAAACAGGCACGTTGTTCCATTGTCGCGCCAGTATGCGGCACACGGACCTGCTACCACAGTGGGGTCGTCCTCGTGGCCAGAGCGGGCCACCAAATATTCCAAATGCACTTCCTCCCAAGTGAGGACACCGCACACAATGGTCGTTTGTTCCTTTTTATTTGTTATGCAACTGCAGGTTATAAGCACGTTCTTTCAGCGAAGTTCAGCGCTGTGATCGGCAATACATGTATCGGAATTCCTTCCTTCTTCGGCGGCCTGGTGTGATGTGGGAAGTTGTGGCACAAAGTAGTAGTTGGGCAAACTTTCATTTATAGTCCCGCCCACCTGGGCGTGTGCCCGCTAAGCACTCTGGTAAGTGTAGGTTCCAGCAAAAAAACTCCATAGTGGATGCCTCTTTTCTCCCTACAATTTCATCCTGTCCCATCAGGTCGTATTCAGGGCATGCCTTGCCTGCAGGCACGTTGTTCCATTGTTGCACCGCAGTATGCGGCACATGGACCTGCTACCGCAGTGGGGTCGTCCTCGTGGCCAGAGCAGGCCTCCCAATTTTCCAAATTTACTTGCTCCCAAGTGAGGACACCGCACAAAACGTTCAAGAAGGGAGAAATGTCTCCAGAAATGTGTCGCAGAAGGCTGAAAGTAATCATGCATGTGCCTGTGCGCTAGACTTATTACTGCCAGTTGATGCGAATAATGGTGCGAATAATGGTGCAAGTTGAAAATGTCGAGTGGGCGCTTCACTGTGAGAGCAGTTTGTTTGTGGATGTATAGTGGCCTGCTCCGGTCACGAACCAGCCCCCCTGCTGAAGAGGCAGGTCCTGGTGTCCTGTTTCTGGGATACCGCCAAAGGAACGATGATACCTGTCAATTTGGTGCAAGTAAAGCAATGCGTGTGGTGCAATGAGGTGCAAGCAACCTGATGGGTTTCATATTTTGGGAGGTTAACGGATTGTTGCCCATACCACTGTGGATTTTACTTATCTTCACAACAAGAACCACAATGCTACTTTAGAGCACGCCCCAGGGGGTGGGACTACGCACTGAGTCATAAGGATGAGAACGTAAGGCAGCTGGATTTTGCCCCCACAGCCAGCTATGAAGAAGGGATAAATGTTTCCAGAAACGCGTTGCAGAAGGCTGAAAGTAATCTTGCATGTGCCTGTGCGCTGGAATCGTTGCTGCCAGTTGATGCTAATAAAGGTGCAAGTTGAAAACGTCGTGTGGGCGCTTCACTGTGAGCAGGTAGTTCTAGTTAGTTAGTAGGACCTTGTTCCCATAAGAAAACCGCAACATTTTATTTAAAATAACTGGCGCCGGTCCAAGAAGATGGGGCGCTCTGCTCCACTCCTATCCTGAAAGTTTTGAGGTGATTCGTCAAGTGGGGGCCGAGAAAAGAGGGGGGTATCAAAACCTGTTTTATCCATGTAATTTTCCTTAGGGACTTTTAGACACGGCTACAGCCCGAACTGCTGAACGGAATTACACCAAATTTGGCAAAAAGGTAGAGTTTGGTTCACTCTTCATGCTTTTTGTTAAATTGTGTAAATCTGTGCAGTAGTTCCTGAGAAAAAAAAGTAAAGTAATAGATATATCTATGGATGAAGAAGGGTACGCGTATCCTCCGAGGAGCATGCGTGTAGCTTTACGAGCACAAGCTGCATGCTAATTGGCTGTCAACTGTCTGTCAACACTACAAACCAGGAAGTGTTTGCAGCCATGCAGCTGAAAAACAAGTGTGCAAAAGACGCTAAGGGGGCTCGGTAGAAACACCCTGACCCCCTAGGCCTGCTCAGAGGGTCCCACAAGGACTTTTGTGATATGCACGTAGGATACGCGTATTCAGTGAAAAAACACCCCAGAAGCCCGCTTTATTTGTAATTGGCCCCTAGGGGTGCCAAATCCCCGGGGGCAATGTAGGTAATAGTAACCGGGATACAGGAGGGGCCCCCCAGCCCCAAGGACCACCACCCCAGGGGCTTTAATGTTACATATGCAGGGGGCTCACAGCTCCCCCAGAGTCCAGGGGACCACCACCCCCCGGGGCTTCTTTTTTTTATAATAATGGGGCGCCCAGAGGGGGGCCCCCAGCCCCGGGGCTTTAACATTATGTATGCGGGGAGGCTCACGGTCCCCCTCAGCCCCGGGGACCGCCACCCCCGGTGCTTCTTTAAAAAAAAAAACCTGTGTGGGGGTGCTCAAGCCCCTCCACATGCCCCGGGGATCACCACCTCCACGGGGCATAACATTTTTAAATTGGGGGGTCCGTGATGGACCCCCAACCCCGGGGACCACCTCCCCCGGGGCTTTTAAATGTTAAGTGTTGCTCCTCCTGGAGCCTTGCAGTGTCCCAGGGTGCCCACCCCCGGGACACTGTAGTTTGCTATGGTAGGGCGGAAGCCTCAGGTTCCCGCCCTACCACAACAAACCACTTTGGAAACCTGCTCTCTCTTCCAAAAAACAAAGACTATTGCTTTTCAACATGGGGAGCAGCACGTTAGCTGCTCCCCAAGTAGAAAAGCAATGCCGGCTCCTGCAGGACACGGGGAGCCGGCAGGAACCGGGTGGGGATTGGGGACCACCCCACGGTCCCCAACGAGAGGCTAGGCCCCAGAGGATGGGGTCCACGGGGCCAGAAGTGGCCCTGGAGTGGGCCACATGGCCCACCTATCCCATTAAGAAAAAAATAATAACTACATAAATAAATCAATGGCCGGCCCCGGGGAATGGGGCCCCCGGGGCCAGAGGTGGCCCAGGAGGGGGGCCACGTGGAACCCTCCACAACAAATGTTTTTTAAGAAAAAAGGAGGCAGAGCCCTGGGGGATTGGGTCCCCAGGGCTAAAAGAATCCTCAGAAGGGGGGCAACACAGCCCCCCTCCCCATCTTTTTCATAAAAAGCACCCCTTCTAAAAAAAGAAAAAAGAAGAAAAACACTGGCATCGCACCAGAGGCCACGCCCCCTTCATGCAGCACTCTCCAAACGCTCCCCCTGGCACATTTGCAGAGGGGGGAGTGAATTACCCTGGAATACTGGGGGTCCCTGGGGGCCAACTAGCCCACAAGGAACCTCCAGTATGCACCAATGGGCTGCGTTGCAGAGTGGGGTTCTGAGGCCATGCCCCTTTTTACACCTCTCTGCAACACACCTCTGTGGCGCTTACTAGAGGTACCTGGTACTCACCTGTTATCAGGAGTGATCTCAGTGCTGCTTCTTTTAGCCCAGCACTGCCCCTGAAAAGTAATTCTAACCATACTTACCAGTAACTTGTATTTCCTTCCATAGGAATCCATTGTCTGGTTTCCACCAGAAAAGTTTCTAAGTGTTTATTTTTACAAACGAAAAATATTCCTTAAAAATCGCCTGTATGACTTAAACGCATTCTTTCAACTGTTTACAAGAGATGCACCAGCTCTGGATCCAGGATCCACCACTGAGAAAGAAAAAGTAACAATAACACTACTTACCTGCTAAGTGAATTTTTGAAAACAAAATGTTTATTTTAGTATTCAATAGAATTCGATCCCCAGATAAGCCAATCCATTTAATGAAGGCCAAAAGTAAGTGGAAAAGAATAATTACCAGAAGTAGTTTTTCTGAGGTTTTTTTGGGTGAATGGAAACATAGTTCAAGTTCTGAGCCTTTTTTAATGAAGAGAGTTATTTTCAGAGTAATGATTTGTTGCATGCAGTGGTCGTGCTTATGAGGTTAGAAATGGTTGTCCTATTGAGAAAGAGAAAATTGTTCCTCGAAATGCAGAAGAGGTGTTAGCTGATGAAGTTTTAGGGAGACGTCCTAAGGCTCCAGTGTATACTTGGAATTGCAGTAGTATTTGTAGTGTACGACAGGAATCTATTGATTTAATGCACAATTTCTTACGTAACTATACTAAGAAAAGTGTTAAATAAAAGATTACGATGTTGCAAGGACAAGACCCCTGCAGAGTGAGAGAAAATACTGGTTTTCAAGATCATTTTCTGGCTTGTCTTTCTAACAAAGAATGTCGAAGTGTTTTTCACCATTTCAGGATGTTAGCAGTAAATCATACTCAAATGAGGAATTTAGTCAGAACATTGTATTATGCAAAAAGTACAGCACTAATGTTAAAAAAGTTGAACAATGCTTTTTTGCGTGGATCTGTATCAGATGTAATGAATGTTTGTGATGAAATTCAGGTTAGTTACTTTGGTCCTGAGGAAGACAGTGCAGAAATTGATATATTAATAGAAGGAAATGTGGAAGAGAATGTACAACATCATAGTACAGAAAATGTTGAGCAAGAAATTACAAAGTTTAAGGTGATTTCAGGTGAAAGGCCAAATTATTCTTGAATTTGTTGTTGACAAACTCATTATTAAAATTAGACCACAACTGTTGATCTGTATTTAAAAAGTGAAAAGGAAAATAATAATGAGTGGATGGAATTTGCAACTTATTTGTTGGTAGAGAATTGTTTTGATTTGAGGTCTGATCAGTGTATTTGTAAATATTTTATAACAAATTAGACAAGAACAAAATGTCTGCTAGTGCTGTGCATAATATTCTTGAGTTGGTAACTATTCCTTTTGAACTGATGGATTTAAATATCTATGAGTCTACTCTTATTCAATGTGTGCATTCATTTCAGGCTATTGTTTGTATGGAGCATAAGACAGGAAAATTGCCTCCTTCAGATTTACAGAGAGGATTTAAGGGAAGAGTTGTATATTTGCCTCTAGATTTAAAGAAAAATATTGAAACAATTTGTGTTGAAAATGTACAAGATGAACCTTTAGTTATTCTTGGTAATGGCGTTCCTACTGAGAGTAAGAAAATCTGGCAAGAATTAGTGGATGTTAGGAAAGTGAAAAAGGCAACATTGTATCTGGTAAAAAATAATCAATACTATAACAATGTGTATGTGGGAGAAGATAAAATAACTGTAGAAGAAGATAGTGACTCGCCATTTGGACAAATTGAAAAAGTGGATGTGTCCAGAACTGAAGAAATCTATGAACATTACAGTGTTCATCCACTTCATTCCAAAGAAGTGATGGGGAATACCATAGAGTTATTTCAAATGAAAGAAGCAAAGGAAAGTCACATCAGTGTATGGAAAAAAAGCTTGGAAGCTCGTTTTTTCCCTCAGTTGTTTCCAACAGGAAAAGGAGGACGATATGATGACCGACCTGTGCAGATTCCTGTATCTGAATATCGGACATCAAGATTATATGCAGAAGATCCAAGATTTTGACAATGTATTCCGTATTTTTTTTATCTTTTGTTTGAGTGTCTAGACTTTCTTATGCAGTGAACCATATATTGAAAACAGGTGTACATCATCAAAATGTTTCAGCAAAGGAATTTATGGATAAAGTACAGCAGAAAGATAATGTTTTGGAATGTCAGCTAATTAATCTCATGGCATGTCAGCGTGGTACTATTCAGTACTGGTACCGTCGCCATGGACAACTTAAATGTATGCTAAGGAACTTAGGAACTCCCACATGGTTCCTTACTCTAAGCTGTGCTGAATATGCTTGGGATGATTTACTTCAATTTCTTTGAGAGGCAAATCCAAGTATACTAAATATTAAATACAAGACAACTGGAGAATTGTGCTCTTTGGATCCAGTTAATGTATGCAGATATTTCAATCATAGATTTGAAGCTATGATGTCTTTTATCACCAATAAAAAGAAATCCTCCTCTTGGAGAGGTTCTGGATTTCTTTTGGAGAAAGGAGTATCAAGCGAGAGGTGCTCCTCACATACATATGCTAATATGGATCAAAGATGCTTTGGATTAGACTCAGATGAGACTGTGTTGTCTTTTATTGAAGAATATGCTCCATGTGACATACCCAAAATACAGAAGATAAGGACTTAAGACATCAAGTGTTACGATTCCAAAGCCATCGTTGTGGGAAATACTGTCGTCGAAAGTACAAATCTAAGGAAAAATTCTACACCAAATGTCATTTTGGATTTCCACGTCCTGTAATATCGAAAGGAAGAGTGAACAGTTTTATGTCAACTTTGCAACATACTATCACAAGAAAGTCTCCAAAAAATACCTACACCTTGAGAAGAAATGAAGAGTGCAAATACATAAATTACTACAATCCATGTCCATATGGAATGCTAACATGGATATTCAATATGTTGTGGACAATTCTAATGATGTTGCTCAATATGTAATATCCTACATAACAAAATCAGAAATGTGGGAAGAGATTTCCCACGAGAAGAGTCTAGTAAGAAATTAAATTATATACTTACAGTTTGAAGATGTTATCTCATCAAGAAATTGGAGCATATGAATGCTCGGATCGCTTATCATCTGCAAATCTATACTCCAAATGTAGAAGAATCATTTGGGTGAGTGTAGGTCTTGCTGCAACACGAAATCGAGTACTTAAATCTGAATAAGAAATTGAATATTTAGCTGAAAAAGAGCCAAAAAGTACAGATCTTGTGAAAACTAATATGTTGGATACATATTATCCAAATAGAAGTCATCATCTTGAGAACAGTTGTCTCTATGAAGTGCTGCAAAACTATATTTTTAAACGGAATATTACAGAAAACATCAATAATGGTATATATGCCGTGATTGGTTCTGACGGTTGTTTGGTAAAACAAAGAAAAGGACATTTGATTAATCACCGTAAACTGAGTTGTGAAACTCCAGACAAAAGGGAATTTTACTATTTAGCTCTTTTGCAACAATTCAAACCGTGGCGTCAGAATTGGAATTACTTGAAGATTTTGAGAGCTATGAAGATTCCTTCAACGCAAATAAAGATACTATAGAATGTCCTATTTTTGTAATTATGTGAAAATGTTGAAAAGACGAAATTGAGCAAGAAGCTACAATTGCAGCTGAGATTGATAGACAAAGTTCTCAAGACAGTCAAACTTCTGCTCCGTTGAGTCAGGATCCACTAGGAGAGCCAATTGTTCAAAATGAAAAGGGGGGCCCTCGGCCCCCCTGCACGCATGGCGGTGCTACGATCCCCTCTCCCCTTGCCACCCGGTGGTGTGGGGGTGTAATCTCCCGGCGTCCAATGATTACACGGGAGATGTGCGCCACACCACAAGTCGGCTGGCGCCCAATCCATGATCCGTGAGGCCTGGTGCAGTCTTCCGGGTCAAAGGGGTGGGCGCGGACGGGTGAGGGGAGGGGGCGGCCGCCCTCCCCCGTGTCCTCAGGAATAAAGAAGGGGTGAGCTCTCAGTTGGCCCTTCTTGTCGCCTGACGCTCCCCCACACTGGTCGTGCCCCGCGCTCAGGGCCTCCTAATTTTCTGTTTTATCTTTCAGGTCAAGGATTGCTGTTAGGAGTGTGTGGTAGCGCGACAGTAGAAGCAGACAGACGGAGCGTGGATCGTACAGACTGAAGCGTTCATGTGGTATACTGGTGTACAGTGGATCTGTAGAGTACTGGACGTAGGACACGCAGGATGTAGACAGTAAGAGGAGAGCGGAGGGCTTGCATTTCATTGCTTCGTGTGGCCGCCTGGTGGGTCTACGTTAGAGTTTGGCCACCCCTAACAATCAGAATAGCCGGTGTTGCGGTTGCAGTTGCGTGGTGCTCATAGCCCCCTGCGCATCCTCCGTCTCGTGAAGGTACTGGGTGCACGGGTTCCCAATCCGAGCAGTAAGCGAGTCGATCAATAGATAAAATGATGGGAGCCAAGGGTGCTAAGGGGACAAAAATGGAGTTGATGTTACAGGCCATGATGTGTAAAATGAATGCCATGGATAAGAGATTGGATAAGGTAGACAGCCTAGAGGCTCGCGTGATGGAAAGGATTGATGATATCACAGGCCCATGCGGTAGACCCAAGCGGCAGATTGCTGCGCCTTTGCCAGAGGGAGATTCCGACTCCTCGCCGAAAAGGAGCAAGTCCAAGAGATCGAGGTGCAGTGCACCTGCTCCTGCACCTGTGGCTGTGCCCACTACTCCGTAGCCGGTAGTCCCGGCTCCCATGGCACCGGTTCCTGCCTTGCCATCAGGGGCCCCTCCGGTGGGGCCGGCACCGCTCGCCCCTGTTTGTCCACTTCCGTTGCCTCCCGTGCCGGCACCCATGGGGCCCCCCCCGCCGGTGGTGCCGGCAGCAGTGCCGAATTGCGAAGCTCTGATCCCACCCGAGCTAACGGCGCAGATAGCGGCTTTACTTCCTTGGCTGCAGAAGGGGGGTATGATGCCCTCAACACTCGACCATGCCGCCGAGGTGGCCAAGATGGTGGAAAAGATTAGGGCGGGAACAGTTGCGAGTGCAGCTGTGGCCTCTGTTTCTCCTTCTTCTGCAGGATCGGATGCCACTCAACTGAAGCGACGCAGGACCGGTCCCAGTGTCCGGTAATGGTAAGGAAGTGGCCCTGCCTCTCTTAGGTGACGGTACGATCCCGTCTAGGAGCGAAGATTTAGCGCAACATGTTTCTCGGGCAGTGAAAGAAATGATTTGGGCGGGAAAGTACATATATATTTTCTCTTTGCTATTAGACAATAGGGAAATGGAAAATGCCAAAATGCTTAAATAATGGATGAACCCTAGTGAATGGAGAGTACAGTGTGTGAAGTTTAGGGTGGAGGAAACTCTGCGCAATTGGATCAGGGCCTTCTCCATCCTTACGGCTATCACTGTTGAACGTCCTCCAAATGTACATGCGGCAATGGCTTGCTATCAGAGCAGGATTGTATGGTGGAGCGAGCAGTACCCTGGGGAAGCATGGAAGGAATATGATATTAATTTCAGGAAAGCGAAGGAATTTGACTTGTCATTGGCATGGGACAAGGTTGACTCGCTGTCGTGGGAAAAGCAGTTCTCAGGGAACACGGCTCCTGCCCAGCCCACTAGCGTAGCCAGTGTGTTTCCCGCAAAAATCCAGCAGCCCTTGCGTTCGGCGCCGGGGAATGAGTTCCCAGGGAAGAATAGGGGAGGCGGCGGGGAAAGGAAGGGTGTGTGTTGGGACTTTAATAAGTGCTCCTATACGAGGCCGGCCGGCACATGTAGATTCAGACATGCCTGCACAATCTGCGGTCACACCTCCCATCCCAAGACAACATGCAGATCCAAAAGTGGGAATCAGAATCAGAGAGGGGGAAAGAAAACAGAATAGCGTAGAATGCACAGTTGGCCCCTCCCCCATTAATGTCCTGGCAATGATCCCATGGTTGAACAGATACACAGACCACGCTGCGGCTGCCCTAATACATGAAGGTTTCTCTCAAGGTTTCCGGATCCCAGCAAGGGGATACACAGGCAGTGCGCACAGTAGGAATCAGTTATCAGTACAACATAATCCTGCAGTAGTTATGGCTAAGATCCAAGAAGAATTGTCCTTGGGCAGGATAGCTGGGCCATTCCTGGAAGTCCCAGTGCCCGACTTTGTGTGTTCACCATTGGGTGTAGTCCCCAAGAAAGAAAAGGGCGAGTTTAGTCTGATCCACAACTTATCGGCACCAAGAGGGGCGTCCTTGAATGATGCGATAGACGAGGGAATTCCGTTTGCTGCCGGTGCATCCTTTGGACCACCACTTACTCGGTTTAGCTTTTGATGGGAAATTTTACATTGACAAATGCATGCCTATGGGTTGTTCGATTTCTTATGCATATTTTGAGACTTTTAGCTCTTTTTTAGAGTGGGTCATGAGACAATCCACGGGCCACAAACAGGTCATGCATTATTTGGACGACTTCCTTTTTCTGGGAGCGGTAAGGACTCGGGAGTGTGCCTGGGCATTGCAGGAATTTTGCGTGCTCATGCGGGCTTTTGTTGTTCCGCTAGCGCCTGGGAAGACAGTTGGCCCATCCACCTGTTTGGAATTTTTGGGCATCGAGATTGATTCATTGGAAGGGTGCTTCAGGTTACCCAAGGACAAAGTGTTTAAGTTCAGGGCTGCCATGCGCCAGTGCCTACTCAAGGAGAGGGTTACCTTACCGCAGCTACAGGAGACTGTGGGTCCATTGAACTTTGCATTGCGAGTCATCCCAATGGCACGCCCCTTCTCTTGGTCGATTGCCCAAGCTATGAGAGGTTTGAGAGAGAAACATCACCGCACTAGGTTGTCAGCCAAGGTTCGCCAGGATATGCGGATATGGACGGCATTCCTGGAGCATTTCAATGGCAGGATAGTGTGGCCGGGCCCCCCCAGGACATCAGCATACTTGGGTTTATGGACGGACGCTGCTGGTAGCGTGGGCTTTGGCGCCATCCTGGGGACCAAGTGGGTCACCCAGAAATGGCCTCAAGAATGGGGGTCGTGGGGATTGACCACCAACATCGGATTGCTGGAACTATTCCCAATATGGGTAGCACTGATGGTCTGGCCGGAGCACCTTAGCAATCAATCGGTGGTGTTCTGGTCGGATAACATGAGCGTGGTAGAATGCATTAACCAGCAAGCGGCACGGTGTCCATTCATACTGTGCTTGGTAAAAGAAATTGTGCTACAATGTTTGAAATGGAATGTGTGGATGTCAGGGCCAAACATGTGCCAGGCGTTCTCAACAATGCAGCTGATGCCCTTTCTCGCTTTAACATGCTGGTATTCAGGGAGCAGCTTCCAGCGGCAGACCCATCGCCAGCACCTTTTCCGGTTGCTCTCTGGCGGATTGGTGCCCCAGACTACCGTACCTCGTGGCATCTAGCTTAGCCCCCCGGACCAAGACAGCATACGAAGGGGCGTTCTTGTCTTACTGTACTTTCTTAGGGCGCAATTGGGAGGCTAGCTGGGCGCAGGACAGTTTTGTTGCATACCTAGAGTTTATGCACAAGGAAGGGCGCTCGGTGGCCACCGCAAAAAGGCACAGAGCGGCAGTTTCCTTCTTCGCACAAGCCAGGGGCCTAAGGGACCCTATGAACACGTTTGTAGTACATAAGGCTTTGAGGGTCTGGCGTCGCATGCAGGGATACTCGACAGATTCGAGAAAGCCAATTGGGCTGCTAAGGCTCACAGCCCTATGGTTAGCACTCCAGGGCATCTGTAGCTTGACATGGGAGGTGCTGCTTTTCAAAGCAGCGTTCTATGGGGATCTAAGAATAGGCGAGCTAGTAGCTGCATCAAAGGGTGACAAAATAGGTGGCCTTCAAGTGGGCTGTGTAGTGATCCAGGATGATACAATGTGGGTAACAATTCAAAGATCGAAAACCGACCAGGAGGGAAGGGGAGATACCATAGTGCTTCACCGGGGTCGGACCAACCCTTGTTGCCCAGTCTCTCATGTCTAGGCTTTCAGAAGGCAGCGGGAGGGTATACTGGGGGGGCACTATTGTGTCACACGGATGGTACACCTTTGACTAGGTATCAGTTTAGGAGAGTCCTGGATCTGGCGGTCACAAAAGCAGGTCTGGATCCCACAGAATTTGGCTCCCATTCTTTCAGAATCGGGGTAGCAACTGAGGCAGTTGTAAGGGGCCTCCCAGTCAAAAAGGTTAAAAGGATTGGGAGGTGGTCTTCTGAGTGTTACAAACGTTATGTACGTATTGACATTTCGTGACATAGCCAGATGACTTACGCTTGGTATCTCTTGGTTTTGCAGTTTCTCGAACCTGTCACGCGGGAGAGGAACTCACCGAATGTCAGCAAGAAACAGCAGCTTCACATCACAAGCAACAAGAAGATCGACGGACAGTGGTGACTTGGATCGTGGGCCACTCCTACGTTCGGCGTGCAAAAAATGTATTTCTTTCAGGTGACAGGATGAGAAGGGCTGAGGAAAAGGGGTTCTCCATTTCCTTCTTCGGTAGGGGAGGCTTGGGCATTAGGCAGTTCAAGGACTACTTGAACTGCCTAATGCCCAAGTGGATGGGGGCCAGACCACCCTCCTGGTCCTGCTAGATCTAACTGCCGCCTTTGATACCCTCTCCCCCTCAGTACTTACATCTCGCCTGAGGGATGTGGGGGTGAAGGACGCAGCTCTAGATCTATTGACTTCCTTCCTTGATGGGCGGGAACAAAGAGTCAAGCTGAGGGAGTTCCTATCTCCATCCCGACCAGTGCTGTGTGGGGTCCCTCAAGGGTCGGCTCTTAGCCCGACCCTATTCAACATCTACGTGACCCCACTAGCCAGACTAATAAGAACTTTCGGGATGGAGGTAGTTTCTTATGCAGACGACACCCAAATACTCGTCTCTCTTTCCCATTCAGATGTACAAACTGCCTCCAAGTTTAGATCCTGTATGGAGGCGGTCGGTCACTGGATGATCCAGAATTCACTTAAACTGAATGGGGAGAAGACTGAGGTGATGGTGTTTGGAGGGAAAGAGAACATCTGGTCAGCCAGTTGGTGGCCTGACTCGCTAGGACAGTGCCCTTCCCCCACAACATCTGCTAAGAATCTTGGGGTGATGATAGACCCTGCCCTGGATATGAGGAGGCAGGTGAGTAGAACCATCTCCACCTGCTGGGGCTTAATTCACACCCTGCGAAGGATCAGGAAATACCTCTCTTTGCAGTCCAGAAATCAAATAGCTGTCGCACTCATTGGCTCACGTCTGGACTACTGTAATGCGCTGTATGCGGGGCTAAATAGGAGCCTCCTGCAGCGCTTACAGGTAGTTCAGAATGCCACAGCCAGATTTGTTCTGGATATTCCCAGACGCTCCTCGGCCACGCTGGCCAGGAAATTGCTGCACTGGCTACCGGTAGAACACCGAGTACGGTTCAAAGTCCTATGCATGACCTATAGAGCCATTGCACAAAACAGCGACAGGGGAGTCTGCTCCATTATCTCCCATTGCATTCCCGGAAGGAACTTGCGTTCCTCCGAGAAATCGCTCCTGACAGTTCCCCGCACACGGAGAGCCAAGTGGGGTGGCAGAGCCTTCTCCACCCTAGCTCCTAAATGGTGGAATGATCTTCCTTTGGATCTTAGATCTCTGCCTTCCCTACAGAAATTCCGATGTGCCCTTAAAACTCACCTCTTTCTTCAAGCCTATGCGTAAGGATGTATGTTTCAATTTTCTGATGGTATTGTTAGGCGCCTTGATACCTGCGGGTTATTGTTCTGCGCGTTATAAATTTTTATCAATCAATCAATCAATCTACTTTGCGGAAATATTATCGCAGCAACCCGCTCCCCCGTCAGTGGTGATACTTCACCTGGGGGAGAACGATTTGATCAAACTAGGGAGGCGCATCCTGATAGACGAAATCATATCCACTGGTGGGTGTCTAGATCATGCGCGGGTTGCACGGTAGTCTGGTCGCAACTTATTCCTCGTTGGCAGTGGCGAGGGGGGACTCGGTCAAGGCGTTGAATCACTCGGTAAAGAGGATCAACACACAGCTGGACAAATTGTTTCGAGCCCCCAGGTTGCAGACGATTCCTCAAGGGTGTATTTGGGGGGAGCATTTCTACCTGCGGGACGGGGTGCACTTGACTGAGGCTGGGAATGTTCTGTGGTTGAACAACATATTAGCATGGCTAGAGGGATTTGCGATGTGAACATGACCTTTCTGAGGACTAGGAAGGGGGGAGGCCAGATCGTCGGGTAACAATGCTGGCCTGTGGCGGTAAGGTCATGACCGGTGAGCAGCTATTTTAAGGTCTGAGGGGGCGGCATCATCCTTTGGAGGTGTCCGCCCAGGGGGAGGAGGGGTCACTGGCCCCTCCTAGAACTTCAGGGGCAGCTGGTAACGCAAGTTAGGGCCCTCCTTCACTGGTTAAATGGAGTTCACGTGGTGGACCGAGTAATTAACGGGCTCGGCTGCATGGGTGGACCGAGTAATTAACGGGCTTGGCTGCATGGGTGGACCGAGTAATTAACAGGCTCGGCTGCAGGGGTGGCTCGGGTAATTAACGGGCCCGGCTGCGCATGCGCACCTGCGTAAGGCGCAGCTTGTAAGACCTGACACCGGTTAGCGACCTTGCCATATGGCCATAAATGTTAGTATGCAAAAATTTTCAGATGAGGATGTTAGATTTGGTTAGGAAACAAGCTGTATTAGAATCTTGTTAAGGCTAGCCGATCACAATTGTTGATATGAATGTATCTAAATGTTCCTGAATATTTTTGCATAAAAATTGTATATTTTGTTTAACAATTTTATTATTTTGTATCTTAATAAATACGGCCGGGGGGTCTTGCGACCCCCGCCTTCCAAAGACAAATCCTGTTCCGTGTCATTGTGTTCTGGGTTGATGTGGGTATACAGGGAGAGGGGCGGTAGCCGTCACTGACCATGTGAAAAGGGGGGCCCTTGGCCCCCCCGCTGCATGGCGGTGCTGCAATCCCCTCTCCCCTTGCCTCCCGGTGGTGTGGGGGCGTGATCTCCCAGTGTCCAATGATTACACGGGAGGTGTGCGCCACACCACCGGTCGGCCGGCGCCCAATCCATGATCCGTGAGGCGTGGTGCAGTCTTCCGGGTCAAAGGGGCAGGCACCGAGGGGTGAGGGGAGGGGGCGGCCCGCCCTCTACCCACGTCCCTGGGAATATAGGAGGGGGGAGCGCTCAGTTGGCCCTTCTTCTTGTCGCATGACGCTCCCCCACCGAGTCGTGCCCCGCGCTCGGGGACTCCTAATTTTCCCCACCCACCATCCCTGGAACAAAGCTGTGTTGCACATTATGTATACCTGTTTTGTATTATTCAAGTGTTTCCCTTTTAGGATGTATAATTGAAGCATAAATGTCGCTTAGAATGTTTAATGTAGACTGTATTTGTGTATATCTCTTGTGTACTGAGTTTGGGGGAGAAGTGTTATAATGTAATATTAATGTTTGCTTTTTGTTTAGGCCTTTTTTCCCATAGTAGCTTGATGATGGTATGTCATGAGATGTTGTTGTAGATAGCGTACCTGTCCTTTAGTTCCTTTTTTCCATAGGTCGTCGTATTTATTAGGGTATTGGACATGCGGTAAGGTCATGACCGGTGAGCAGCTATTTTAAGGTCTGACGGGGCAGCATCATCCTTTGGAGGTGTCCGCCCAGGGGGAGGAGGGGTCACTGGCCCCTCCTAGAACTTCAGGGGCAGCTGGTAACGCAAGTTAGGGCCCTCCTTCACTGGTTATATGGAGTTCATGTGGTGGACCGAGTAATTAACGGGCTCGGCTGCATGGGTGGACCGAGTAATTAACGGGCTCGGCTGCATGGCTGGACCGAGTAATTAACGGGCTCGGCTGCAGGGGTGAACCGGGAAATTAACGGGCCCGGCTGCGCATGCGCACCGGCGTAAGGGCGCAGCTTGGAAGACCTGACACCGGTTAGTGACCTTGCCATATGGCCATAAATGTTAGTATGTAAAAATTTTCAGATGAGGATGTTAGATTCGGTTAGAAAACAAGCTGTATTAGAATCTTGTTAAGGCTAGCCGATCACAATTGTCGATATGAATGTATCTAAATGTTCCTGAATATTTTTGCATAACATTTTTATATTTTGTTTAACAATTTTAATATTTTGTATCTTAATAAATACGGCCGGGGGGTCTTGCAACCCCCCGCCTTCCAAAGACAAATCCTGTTCGTGTCGTTGTGTTCTGGGTTGATGTGGGTATACAGGGAGAGGGGCAACTGCTATGGAAGAGGTGGAAACAGCAATGTATCAAGCTCAAGAAGATGTAACAAACTTAGGAAACTTGGAAGAACAACTAAATATTGAGCAGAAACTAATATATGAGCAAGTGAGAGAACAGATTGACCACTGATTACTTCATGAAAAGAAAGATTGCTCTTGCTCATCATTTCAACGTATCCAAATGTACATCAGTGGACAAGTTAATACTTGCCTTTGTGCATTTAAGAATGCAGCAAATTCTTAAAACAAAGTATGACGTATTATTTGGAGGTAAGCACGTCATAGTTTTTGGAGATATACTACAACTTACTCCTGTAAAAGGACAACCAGTGTTCAAAACACTGGCGCATGAAGATACCAGAAAGTCTTTGGGTAGCATTGGAAACGTTAACATTTGGTCTTTTTTTTAATAGAAGGAACTTATTACAAATATGCGACAGGCAAATTATGCTGATTATGGAAGTATTTTTCAAGATATAAGAAAAGTGACTGAACATGGCAAATAAGCTTTACAGAGACGGTTACTTTCCAATTTGTTTCCAAATGAAAATATTGTTCCAGAGAAAATATATATGAGAATTGCAGAAAAAAAATCTGTAATCTGCCTAATGCCAACACTGCGTAAATGTTCTACATTCAATGAAGAAATTTTAAAGTTGGAAAATGAAGAAATTATCAAATTGGAAGCTATTGATAAAAAAGAACATAAAGGAATCACTATTATTTTGACTGAAAAGTTAAAAAGGAAGTTGGATTTTTTAGAGAAATCGATAAGTATAACTTCTGGCTTAGAAAATAATTTATATGCATGTGTAAACTGTAAGGTAATTTTACGACATAATTTGAATGTGGAAAAAGGTTTAGTAAATGGAGCAATGGGTAAATTAGTTGATTTTGTTAATTATGTAAATAGAGATGGTATTGAATTTTTGAAAATCAAATTTGATGAAATTGGAGAAGTACAACAGTTTAGTCGTTGTTCAGCTCGGTTTTTGCTTGTAAAAGATTTGTATGTTCACAGAAAACAGTTTCCTATTTCTTTGGCGTATCCGGTGACAATTCATAAATCTCAAGGTTTAAGTGTAGATAGTGCTTTAGTGAATATTGGAAGTACCATGTTTAAAGAGGGTATGGAATATGTTGCTTTGTCTCGAATGAGAACTTTATCTGGATTGTACTTGATTGATTTTGATGAGACAAAAATTGGTGCAGATGCGAATTGTGTGAAAGAGTATAATAGGTGAAGAAGAGAATATGCACCCAATTTAGGTCAATATCCAGTATTTGAAAAGCATGTGGTAGGTAGAATAAGAAGATTTGAGAATATCTGTAGTGAAGTTGTAGAGAAAGAAAAAAACAAGATGAAGTTGTGATTGCAAGCAAAAAAGAAAAAGGACAGTGTTGAAGAGAATGTTGGTTATCAGTTTGAAAATAGTTCTGGTGTTAACTGCTATGCTAATGTAGTTGTTAATGGTTTTTTTTCTTGAAAGTTTGCAACAGGAAATTGCTGAAAATCAGGAAGAAAGATTCTGTTCATTGCTGTATTCTGTTTATGAGAAACGTAGTAGTGATAAAAGTAAAATCCAAAGTGTTTCTGATACTCAAAATGTTTTGGACAAATTTTCTGGTTGTACTCAATTTATTCGGCAAGATTGTTGTTTTAGAAGATGAAGGTATAGATATTGAAAACCTTTTTGGCCTTTCTTATAAATGGCAACATGACTGTGAAAATTGTTTGTTTACATGTAGCACTAACATAGACACTGAAAGATTTATATATTTGACTTTACCAGACTGTGAAGCAGTGTCTTTTAACAATCAAGTTAGAGGAGCAAGTCAAAACATGGAGTGTAGCCAAGGTAAATAAGAAATGTCATCAACATTATTTATACAAAGATGTGTACATTATGTCATTTTAATGCTGCAACGTTGTAGAGCTGATGAAAGGAAATTGGAAACTTTAATCAAAAATATTCTAGCTACTCAACTATCAATATCAGGAAGAACTTTTGTAACTGTAGCAATTATTTTTCATGATGGACCTTCTACAACATCTGGAAATGACAGTTTTTATTTAAAATGTCTGAAAGGTTAGATGCATTGTAATGATAATCAATTGGTTTTTAAACAACGTTTGCCTAAAGAGTTACCATATTCTTACCTAATATTTTTAAAGCCAAAATTTTAGGAACAAAATGTTGGCCTTTTAGGATAACTGCTGTTAAAGTAGGTTGGTCTGGTGTTGTAGAGTACTTTGTAAGTGAGGGTGAGGAGCTTGAAGGTGATCCTCTTGTCAACGTGAAGCCAGTGTAGATCTCTCAGGTGATGGGTGATGTGGCTGCAGCAGGGGACATTGATGATCATTCGGGCGGAAGTGTTTCGTACTCGTTGCACTCGTTGTAGGTGTTTGTCTGAGTTGAGATTTAGAGAGTTGATCCTTATGCAGTTGGTGACATCTTTCGGTGGAATGTGGCTCTTTGGTGAGGGAGAAGATGAGTTGGGTGTCGTTGTCTTAGCAGATAATGTACAGGTTATGATGGCGGGCCACTTGTGTGAGGGTGCCATGTAGATGTTGAATGGCGTCAAGTTGAGGGATAAGCCCTGGGGGACATTACAAATGATGTCAGTGGTTTTGGATCAGACAGGTGGAAAACGGATGCTGAGCATTACTACTGAGGAACTTCTGAACTAAGAATTTGAGATATACTATTTTGCCATGAGGAAAAGTATGTAAAACCATTAAGGACTATTTGTTGTATATTTTGTCAGCATATATTTGTAAGTTCATTTACTTTCAGTATATGAAAATTAATGATAGTATTTTGTTTTTTTAAGATTGTTTGAGATATCTTATAGTTACTTAAGAAATTGTTGTTAGAAAAAACATTTAACATATGTTTTATTTCTATTTATAGATTGTTATTGAGAATGTTGAATGGTTTTTTTAAGATAATCTTATTGATTGTCTTTTTTTGCCCGCTATAATGTGATGAGTACTATTGAACTCACTGTTTCTAGTGAAATTCAATATATTCTGAGAACAGCAAAAAGGCAAATTAAATGCTTTACCAATTATTTTGTGTTGTGAAAGATATATTGTAACTGGTTTTTTTTGTCTTCCACAGATGCTAATTTTATAATATATCATTTTTTTATTACTTATTATGTTTAAGGTAAGTATAAGTAACTGTTAAAAATGGTCAATGGGATGTGCTTCTACAGAGTTGAAGTAACAAAACATGGATGGAGTACATCAGTGTGCAAAGATGGTTTGTATCTTTTAAAGGCATTTGAAAAACTTACAATAAATATACTGAGTGTACCAGTATTCTTTGTATTTTACTACAACACATCTACTATTAGAGACAGGTAAGATGAATAGACATATTGTACTTTTTTTAGTACTGCATTTTATTATAACAGCCTGAGATTTTTCCTATAGTGATAAGGAGTGACTGGTTTGAAAATGTTGGAAATTTTAAAAACTGAACATTCATATAAATAATTATATTTATATAATCTTATAAAGTAGTTGAGAATGTTATTTGTATAATATTTTTTAAAAGGCAAACTAGTTGATAAACCTAGTTTTGTGTTATGTATTAGGAAAAAATAATAACATGAAGTGTTTATGTTTTTGTACAAGGACCTACAACATAAGAAATTTATTATGGAAAAACAACAGAACAATATGGAAGACAGTTTCGAAATTAGCAACAGTCTCATAGAAGAGCTAAACATACGTTTCACAGGCAGCGAGAAAGAACATGAAGAAGTTAGTGCTGCAGATATCAGCTGTGATTTCCTAGATGAAAGCTTGGATGCTGATTTTGTGGAAGCATTAGATGATATTGTGTTTGATCATATAACCTCCGAAATTGATAACCAGGAAAATGAAATACTTGATGAAATAATTTTAGAAGCTCTATTAAGAGATATTACAAGAATAAATGTATTATTACATAATAATAATGGTTTGAGTACTATGCATTAAAATATTCACTGTAATAAAAGTATAGCACTTATAGATTCTCTTATACTTTTTTTAATTCTTTGCCAGTCTGTATCCACTACACCTCCTTCAAACACGCTGTTACTGTTGTTTTAGTATTATAGTGAGCCATTCAGCAGAATGTCCTTATCTATGCACTGTGCTAAAAATGAAGCTCTTTAAAATTCAGTCAGACACTCTCCTTGCAGAACTGTAATTATCGAGTCAGTAACCAAGTAATTATGGAACAAAGTAGGCCTTAGGCCATGGACTGCTTTAAACCCCTATAGACTATGCTTGCAGTCTTTTATGCACCTGCAAACTTGTCTTTTATACCTTCAATTCCCCAGTCTGCATCCTTACACTTGCAGGAAATACTCTGTCATTGCTGATTTAGTATTGTACAGAACCATTCAGTAGAATGTTCTTATCTGTGCACTGTTCTAAAAATGAAGCATTTTTAAATTCAGTTAGGCACTCTCCTTGCAGAAGTGTAATCATCCAGTCAGTACCCAAGTAATTATGGAGCAAAGTAGGCTTTGGACAATGGAATGCTTTAAACCTCTATATACTATGCTTGCAGTCTTCTATGTACCTGCAAACTTGTTTTTATACTTTCAATTCCCCAGTCTATATCCTTACACTTTCACCGAACACGCTCACACTACTGTTTCAATATTGTAGTGAGACATTCAGCAGTATTTGCTTATCAATGCACTGTGGTAAAACTGAAGCTGTAATAAATTCAGTTACACACTTTCCTTGTAGAACTGTAATCATCCACTCACTACCTAAGAACTCCTGCATTAAAACAGGCCTTAGGCCATAGACTGCTTCAAACCTCTATAGACTATGCAATGCAGTCTTTTATGCACCTGCAAACTTGCCTTTTATACCTTCAATTCCCCAGTCTGTAAGTTACACTTTCACCAAACACTCTCACACTACTGTTTCAGTATTGTAGTGAACCATACAGCAGAATGTGGTTATGAATATACTGTTCTAAAAGTGAAGCAGTTATACATTCAGCTTGATACTGCTTGCAGAACTGTTATCATCCAGTCAGTACCCAAATATTAATGCAGTAAAGTAGGCCTTAGAATATGGACTGCTTCAAACTCCTACTTACTATGCATGTACTCTTCTATGCACTTGAAAACCTGTCTTTAAACCTTCAATTATCCAGTCTCTATCCTTAAACTCCCTACAAACACTTTGCCACTACTGTTTCAACATTGTAGTGAGCCATACAGCAATATGTGCTTATCTATACACTGTAAAATAAGTGAAGCAGTTATACATTCTGCTCTACACTCTCCTTGGAGAACTGTGATCATTCAGCCACTACCCAAGAAGTCATGCAGCAGAATCTGCCTAAGGGCATGGACTGCTTCAAAAACCTATAGATAATAAATGCACTTTTCTAAATATCTGCAAACTTGGCGTTTAAACTTTCCATTGCCCAGTCTGTATCCTTATACTTCCTCCAAACATTCTGCTACTGCTATTTTACGCAATGTTCAACTATTCTTAGCCATGTTCTTTTGATCAACACCATATATCCTCATATATATATCACTGTTTGTATCTCTTGAATCTATTTATGAAATGTATATCTTTATATAAAAATGTATTGTGATGTATGATAAATGTACAGTGCTTATTATGAGAATCTAAGTTTGATAAACAATGAATGTTAAAAAGTCAGATCCTTAATAATCACATTATTAAATAAAATACCGCCTTTTTTACAATATGTTCCAATGTGTATTGTAACTTTTTGTTGTCAGTGTATGTCCATTTGAAATCTATGTTCCTAAATATTTGTTCTTTCTTAATGATCCCGATTTAGGAACTCTAGTCGGGGATACCTCCTTTTTTTACACACGCTGCTATACATTCAACCAGACACTCTCCTTACAGAACTGTAATTATTCAGACAGTACCCAAGTACTCATGGTGAAAAGTGGGCCTTAGGGCATTGACTGCTACAAAAACCTATAGACTATGCATGCACTCTTCTATGGACCAGCAAACTTGTCTTATATACCTTAAATTCCCCAGTCTGTATCCCTACACTTCAATCAAACTCTCTGTGATTGCTGATTTAGTATTGTACTGAGCTATTCAGCAGAAATGTCCTTATCTATGCACTGTGCTAAAAATGAAGCTCTTATAAATTCAGTCATGCACTCTCCTTACAGAACTGTAATCATGCAGTCAGTACCCAAGTAATATGGGGCAAAGTAGGCCTTTGGCCATGGACTGCTTTAAACTCCTATAGAATATGCTTGCAATCTTCTATGCACCTGCAAACTTGCCTTTTATATGTTCAAATCTCAGTCTCTATCCTTTCACTTCCACCAAACACTTTGTCACTCCTGTTATAGTTTTGTAGTGACTCATTGATCAGCGTGTAATAATTCATTCACTACATTAAAACACTAATCGGCAGATGTACAATAAGTGGTACATCCTTAGGGATATGCCAGTTATTATGCACTGTGATATTACCATCATGGATGCTTCATATTTACAATGTGGTGCATTATGGGGTAAAAACGGCACAGATTTGTGATGTATCTGTGCTGTGAATGCAGCGCAGTGCTTGGCTTTCATTGCAAGCACAACGCAGCTCCAGCAATGCACTTGGGGCCCTATGCTCACAATGCTGTGTCAATCCTTACACCTACTTCAAGCAGGTGCAGGGTTTTGACACAGTATATGCCCAAAAGTGACTAAATGGAATCTTAAAGATTTCACTTTTAGGAGGCGTTTCTGTGCCAGAACACCCCCCCCCCCCACCCTACGGAGGAAAGCCTCCTTCTGGTGCAGGGTTTTACAATGTGATGCACCTTCCAGATGTGTTACATTATAAATACCACATGCACATCTTTTGCACCACCGCTGCATCATAAAGTGATGCAACAGCTGTGTAAAAGAGGCACAAGGGGGTTGTAAATCCATCCACCCCTAACACAGGCAAATTCACCCAGGCAGTTTCACCAGCAGTGCCAATTGAAGCACAGACTTGTAACATATTTATGTGCATATGTTACATTCAAGTGCTTCGGAAGTAATACAGTATACTATAGGTAAACACCTTAAAGATTTATGCAGTAGCATTTCCTTATAGTTGTGAACTTTCACATTCACCATACACTACGAATGTATTCATTCATTCATTTATGCACTACACATTCATTCAGACAAAATTTTACACATTATCATAAAAGTATAGCTCTTTCTTTGACATGTGGAGGTAGTTCTGAGAATAACTGTTTTTTTTGTCTTTTTAGTTTTGTATTGTATTGTATTTTTTTAACCAAGTTTTTTTTTTAAACAAAAAAATTAAACTGCAACCCAAAAAGTGTCCAACGAGAACAAAGCAATGAAATAAAAAATTAATGTTGTGGACAACAATGTTCTTGTTTCCTTCCTTTGATGTGGTCAATTGACTGTTCCCCATAACACAATAATTCATTGCTATAAATGCAAAGAATTTTTAGTTCTCCAAAATCAGGATCAATGTTAGGATGTGGACTGCTTGCCGAAGGTGGTGGTGGTGCAGTTGATGTACTTGGTACAGCAGGCGGTGGGTTCTCCTGCATCCTTCATGTTGCAGCTCTTGCAAAGTTGTTGGGGTGCAGAGTTTTTACGTGTTGCACCATACTCGCTGTCCCAAACGAGTACTTTTTGGTTGGATCGCCCCTCAAAAGAGTAGTCTTGCATATTTTGTAAGTTACTTTGGGTGCATTAACCTTTTTTTCCCCTTCAGGGAAAGTAAAAAATGTCCAAATTAAAGCTTCTTTTTTTTCCCTGGAGGCTCTTCAGGAATAAATTCTTCCTCGGAAGAATGATTAGAAGAAGACTCCACTGGTGTAGTCATGGTGATCTTCTCTCTCTTTTGACAAGTTTCACAGAAGAGATGCTTCTCCTTAGAAAGTCAAAGTAGAATGATTAAAGTGAGAGGGGTCTTTTAACAGTTGGAATAGGAAGTGTGATAAACCAATCAAATCTCTTCTTTTAAAGTCACATGGCTTTGCGTACGCTTACGGTGCGCTTACGTTGCTCTTACGATGCGAGTATCTACGACGCACCACCGCGATTTGCGTAAATGCTTCTAAAAGTAATATACGCTTATTAAAAGTTAAAAAAAACTATTTTCATGATTATCCTAGATAATATCTTCCCTTAATGTGTACGTTAAATACATAAATATATGTTTTTGAACAATTAAAAACTTTTGCGCCATACGCGTACCGGGCGCCGTACATGACGTCACACGGAAGCATTAATGTGAAGGGTAATGTCAAAGTGTATTCGTAATGTGTGCGCTGGTATGCGCAGAGTACAATTACCTGTACAAAGTATGGTGCGATCACCGTACGCGTACGGTACGATTATCACAACCACAAAAATGAAAAAGGAATTATATAGAATTTAATTTTAATATATTGAAAAAAATTATTTAATTAATAAATAAAAAAATTGAATTTAGTTTTGTTATTATTTTACATTAATAATATGAAGCAAAACAAGTTTGACCCGAGGTGACGCCAGCGCTCACATTTTAGAGCAGTGCGTTTTCATCGACAGGGTCAGACGATAAATATGCAGCGAAATCCAATTTTTCAATCGTAATGAAACGCACTCACTCGTGTGTTATTTTAAAGAATTTCCACTTGCTTTATTTACCAAAGTTTTTAGCCAAAGCCCAACGCGTTTCACCTTATCCAAAGGCTTAATCACGCCTTTGGATGAGGTGAAACGCTTTGGGCTTTGGCTACAAACTTTAGTAAATAAAGCCGCTGGAAATTCTTTAAAATAACACACAAGTGAGTACGTTTCATAACCGATTGAAAACTTGGATTTTTCTGCATTAATAATATGAAATATAACTTAACAAATGAAATAAATATACATATTTATAATAAAAATGTAGGAAATTAGTATAAAAAGAAAGAAATATAATAATTAATACATTTTAAAATTATCATTGATAAAACCTTTGAAATTCACTGGAAAAAACATAGGTTTCAGTCACGTTATAGTTAGGAATTAGCATTTAAAAAACCTTAGAAATTCACTGAAAAAACCATAGATTTCACACATGTTATAGTTAGCTGGACATTTTACTCATACAACCATTGAAATTCCCCTGTTATAGTTAGTTACGCTTACTATAACTTGCGCGCCCGCAATGCACTGCTGATGATGTCACATATTACATCATTTATGACATGGTCAGTGACATCACTCATGACATCACTGATGACATCTCAAATGACATCATTAATGTCATCGCTGATAACATCATCCAGTGAATGTGTGTCTTTCTGAAAAATGAATATTTTTTATATATGTATATCTAAAGTTCGATGGAATAATTACCTGGTAAATAAGTGTCTAAATGAATGTTTTTTTGTAAAATTGATTGTATAACTGACTTATTAAGTGTATCTTAGTGAAAACATGTATTTGCGAGTATTGTTTAAATATGTAAATATCTGTATCAGTGTCTCACTTTGTGCATAAGTGGCTGCATGGGTTGGTGAGTAGCTACATGAGAGTGTATATGGGTTATTAGTTTTTTTTGACTATCAGTATGAGTGTCTGTATGGTTCGGTGGGGGATAATACTTAGTGCATAGATGCATGAATGACTGATTGACTGTGCGTATGTTGAAGACAGCATGTGTGCAGGATTGCATGGGTGGATGAGTGTGTGTATGGGTGTGTTAGTGAGTGAATGACTGTCTCAATAGTATCTTTATGAGTAACTACATATGTTTTAAACTAGTATATGTGAGTATTGAAGTATATAAGTGAGTATATGTGAGAGTAAGAGATTGGAAGAGTTCCTGCATAAATAAATATGTGTTTCTATAAGCGATTGTTTAAGAGTGTAAGTATGTGTATGTTTCTGTAGAAGTAAGTGTAGTGGTGTGTGTATAGCTGCATATGCAAGTAAATGGGCGTTTGATAGTTTATTTGCATGTGTGAGTATGTGCGTGAGTAACTCTATGGATGAGTGTCATTGTGTAACAGGATGTGTAGGTGTATCAGTACATATGATGAGTGAGTACATGTCTGAGTGACTATAAAGAACTGTAGGTGAATGAGTGGAAGTGTTTGTAGAGATTGGAATTACTGAATAGGTTGTTGTAACTGGTATTGGTATCTCCATTGTTTTGAACATTTTAGTTTAGATTTTAGAATGTATGTCTCAAAGGTTATATTACGGTGAGAGGAGGTCTGCCACTTTTTCACAAGGATGATGTCATGAGTGATGTCATCAGTGATGTCATTTGAGATGTCATCAGTGATGTTATGAGTGATGTCACTAACCATATCATGAGTGATGTAAAATGTGACGTCATCAGCAGTGCATTGCGGGCGTTCGAGTCATAGTTAGCTGAACTAACTATAACAGGGGAATTTCAATGGTTTTGTATGAGTGAAATATCCAGCTAACTATAACATGTGTGAAACCTATGGTTTTTTCAGATAATTTCTAAGGTTTTTTAAATGCTAATTCCTAACTATAACGTACCTGAAACCTATGGTTTTTTCAGTGAATTTGAAAGGTTTTGTAAATAATTTTAAAATGTACTAATTATTATATTTCTTTCTTTTTGTACTAATTTCCTACATTTTTATTATAAATAAATATATTTATTTTATTTTTTAAGTTACATTTCATATTTTTTATGTAAAATAATAATAAAAGTCAATTCGAAAAGAATGCACTGCCAGTGAAACTGCCTGGGTGAATTTGTAAGTGTTTGTTAGGGGCAGATTTACAAACCCCTTGTGCCCCTTTTACACCGCCGTTGCATCACTTTTCTGACGCAGCGGTGGTGCAAAAGATGCACCATGGTGCATGACTGCAACATCGCCGCTCTGCTGGACAACCTCGCCAACCTCGGACTCAAGCAACAGGTGAACACCCCCACCCACTACGCTGGCCACACGCTCGACCCCATCTTCTCCTCCAGAAAGCACATCTCCTTCAGCCACTCCACCGGACTACACTTGACAGATCACAGCTGCGTCCATATCAACTTCAATAGAACCACAACCCACCACCACCAACCGCAACAGTCTCCCCGCAGAAGCTGGAGCAAGATCACCGCAGACCAGCTCACCACCTCTCTCATCCAGAACCCTCGAACCAACACGACAGACCCCATCAAAGCAGCCCGCAACCTCACACAGTGGCTCACCAACTGCGCCAATGACCTTGCACCTGTCATGATCGCGCTGCGTGAATGGACTACAGTTCCCGGCAGGCGCGGCAAGAGAACTACCACTCCCATGATCCTTTGCTTTCACGCGAGAGGTTGATCGCGGAAGCATAAGGAAGACGGGGCGCAGCGCTCAGCATCAGGAATTCTCCGGTCCGAGCTGTTCGTCCTTTGGCAGTTCGTGTTTGGTGCGGTAAGGGTGCTTGCACCTAGACAGCTTGTGTTCTTGGCGTTTTTACAACTTTCTAGAGTCCTGAAGGAGGCTTTTCAGGGCTATTGCTGACTTGTGGTTTACGAGGGTTAAGTCCTTCCTTGGTTCTCTGGGATTGTCCCGGTCGGTATTGTCGGCCGACGGTGTTGTGGATGGTGTATAATCCACGGAGGTTTCGAAATACTTTTGTGCTCAATCTTCATTTGCTTTGTGGAGAAAAAACTTTGCTCCACCTTTGAAGTTCAGTCCAGGGGATTGAAACTGAATGGCCGGCGTTTCTGTATGATTCCAACACTTAGACGACTTCTTTTGTTGTTTGCATTGTGATGAAGAGGTGTTCTAATAGGATGGTGTTGTAATCCCTATATCTCTTTACTCCTTTAATTAACAGGGATTGATCTGGAGTGGTATTCAACTCTCGATCCCTGTGATGCGCACAAGGAGTGAGCTAGGGGTATGTCATGTCCTGAATAGTATCTGGGTGACTGTTATTATAAATGTCAGTATACAGGAGGTTACAAGTCACTGTCCTTTTTTGTGTTATTGCAGCTGCACCTATATCCCTACATCCGACATCATTTATCTCTCCCCTGAAGAATTATTTTTCTTTACAGGTATTTAGTCAGTATAAGGTACAGTTGTTATTATTGTATTAAGGAGCGAAAAAAGACAGTTACCCATGAGTTGTTGTTCTCTTTCTGTCTTTTCCAGATCTCCCTCCCTGCTGTCCCCTTCCTTTCCTTCCTGGCTCCTAAACTCCCCTTCCAAACGTCCCTCGATTAATCCGTTCAACGTGCTGTGCCTTAATGGCAATTCCAGTCGTTGGATAGATTGAGAGGTGGAACATAATCTTCAAACCGATCCCGAGGACGCCTACCATAACAGAATTCCCGATCCACGAATATTGTCCTCCCGGTCGGGTTGAACCTTATGGCTACCATGGAGGAAGTGATAGCTGCTTTGGCTAGTTTACAGATAGAAGTAGCAGCATCCAGACAAGAGACAGCTGACCTTCGGGCCAGGTTTGATGGTCTACCAAGAAACCCGTTTGATGCGGGCGTACCTGCTCCTTCCACTGCTGTGGTAGTGGAAATGCCAGTTTCTATCCCTTTGGCCTCCCCCGAGCGCTTTCAGGGGGATTCAGAGAAGGTGCAGGTGTTTCTCACGCAGGTAGCACTTCATTTCTCATGTAAGCCTAAATCCTTCCCAACCAACCAGGCTAAAGTGGCCTTTGCAATCTCTTATTTGGTGGGGAATGCAGTGCAGTGGGCTGTACCACTTGCCAATCGTAACGACCCCCTGTTACATGATTGGGAATCCTTCAGACAGGAGTTTATAAGAGTTTTTGATAGAAGGGCGGACTCCTACACGGCAGATCGTGAGTTATTGGAGTTGAAACAGGGTAGCTAAAATTTGGTGGGTTATATTAACGCTTTCCGAAGGTTAGTAGCAGAGACCAGTTGGCCCGAGAACAAACAAGCCTCCTTGTTCCATCAGGGAGTAAGCGAGGAGTTAAAAGATGTCATAGCACAGATTGATCCGCAACCTGCTACTGTTGAGGATCTGATCAATCTGATGTTGAGGCTAGATCACAGGTTGAGCGAACGGAGAGGGGATACTCGCAGAAAACCTCCTGTTGAGCGGAGCAAACCAACTGAAACTCCTTCGGCTTCTGCCCCTGAACCGATGGATATAGGAGCTGTCAGACAGGCCCTCACCCCAGCTGAAAGAGAGTCCCGTCGCAAGCAGGGTCTCTGTCTCTATTGTGGGAAACGTGGGCATTTTGTACGGGAGTGTCCCGTCAAGCCCAAAGGTAACCGTTTTCGCTCCCCCAGAGCAGCCTCAACCACAGCACAGGGGCGGGAAACTGACGGACTCTAGGTCACAAGAAGGGGTGTCTTGGAGTCCTTTATCTGTCCCTTCGTTACATGACGTTAAGGTGGGATCAAAAGGACATTTTTTTCTTCCCATTAGGATGGTAGTGGAAGGTGTACAAGTGGTCATGTCTGCCATGGTTGACTCGGGAGCTACGGGTAAGTTTATGGACATTCAGGAAGCCCAGAGCAAGGGTATCGAATTGATACAGAACGAGTCCCCTGAGGTGGTTTATGCGGTGGATGGGAGGAGGTTGAGTACGGGTCCAGTGGAGTATAGAACTGAAGCATTGGAGGTGTGGTATGGGGAAGCACATGTGGAAATGATTACCTTTAGCGTGATCAGGGCCCCTCAGTATGGAGTGATTTTTGGTATACCCTGGTTGGAGAAACACAATCCGAGCATAGACTGGGGCAGCAGAACTTTGATCATGGATTCTGACCACTGTTTGGAGCACTGTCATGCGGCATCTCTGATTCCTGCTAGAGCGTTGTCTAGAGGCTCCAGTATTGCTACTGCTGCAGAAAAATGTGTGTTACTCCCGGCAGCATACTCTAAGTTCACAAAGGTATTCAGTGAAACCCATGCCGAAGAACTTCCCCCTCACAGGCAGTACGATTGCCAAATAGATCTAATACCTGGGGCAGTGGTACCTACAGGGCGTATTTATGCATTGACCGAACCCGAGACACAGCATTTGAGGTCCTATCTTGACAAGTTGCTAGGATTGGGATTCATCCGTCCGTCCAAATCACCAGCAGCATCGCCCCTTTTCTTTATTCCTAAGACCAATGGAGAATTGAGGGCCTGTGTGGATTTTCGCGCATTAAATGCCATCACTATTAAAAACAGATACCCTCTCCCTCTCATCAGTGTTCTACTGGAACAAGTCAATGGAGCTACTGTGTTCACCAAGTTGGATCTAAAAGGGGCTTACCACTTGGTCCGCATGAGGCAGGGGGACGAGTGGAAGACTGCCTTTAAAACCAGGTATGGTCTTTTTGAGTACCTGGTTATGCCGTTTGGGCTTTGCAATGCCCCTGCGGCATTTCAATTCTTCCTTAACGACGTCCTTCGTGAGATTTTGGATCGATATGTCATCGTGAATATAGATGACATATTGGTGTACTCTGAGTCTGAGGAACTTCATCTCCATCATGTAGAGACAGTATTGAGTATACTTCAAGTGCACCACTTATATTGTAAATTGAGTAAGTGTGATTTTCATGTACGTTCTGTGGAGTTCCTGGGGGTGATCCTAAGTCCGGAGGGTCAGGAGATGGCAGAACGTAAGGTTTCGGCAATAACGAATTGGCCTGTTCCCTGCAATGTCCGTGATGTTCAGTGCTTCATTGGATTTGCTAATTTTTATAGGCGCTTCATCGGTCACTTCTCAAAGTTGGTGGCCCCTATAACACATCTCCTAAAGAAAAGCACTGCATTCAAATGGACCGAGGAGGCACAGACTGCTTTCTCTGCTCTCAAACATGCATTTGTGTCTGCTCCGATCTTGGCCCATCCTGATCCGGACAAGGCCTATGTAGTGGAGGCTGATGCGTCGGAAGTGGCAATCGGAGCGGTTTTGTCCCAAAGAAACGCTGATACAGGGCAACTTCATCCGGTGGCTTTTATGTCTCGGAAGTTGAACGCCGCGGAAAAGAACTATCATATATCAGAGAAAGAACTATTGGCGGTCCGTGACTCCTTCCTGGAGTGGCGACACTTTTTAATGGGTGCCAAACATATAGTCACTGTGTATACAGACCACCGCAATCTACAATTTATGACGGCAGCCCGTCATCTTTCCCCCAGACAACTAAGATGGATGATGTTCTTTTCAGGTTTCCACTTCGTCATCACCTACAGGCCTGGAGTAGAGAACCGCAAGGCAGATGCTCTTACCCGTCAGTCGTCCGTGGTTCTTCCTGAGGGGGCACCGGTGGCCAGCATCATCGACCCTGGTAAAGTACTGTGTGCTTTGCAGCCGGACACCTTTCTGAAGGGTGTGGAGAGAGGCATTTCCTCGTTTTCATGGAAGATGTGGCTACAGAAACATCCTGAATGGACAATGCATGGGGGCCTTCCATTGCATAACAAAAGGTTACTAATACCAACTGTGCAGCTGCGGAGGCAGGTGTTTGTATGGTGCCATGACTCCCCGTGTGCTGGTCCTTTTGGAGAAGCCAAGACTGTTGAACATGTTCTCCGTCATTTCTGGTGGCCCTCTGTGAGACTTGATATCAGGAAGTGGGTTTCTGAGTGCGAACAATGTGCTAGGATGAAGTCCGATCACGGACGTCCACAAGGTTTGTTACAACCTCTTCCTACTCCCTCTGTTCCTTGGGATAGGATATCATTGGATTTTGTAGTTGGCCTGCCCAAAGACCAAGGATGTACAGCGATTCTGGTTGTGGTCGATTACTTGACCGAGATGGGGCAGTTCATCGCTTGTGCACAAGTGCCCACTGCGGGGCAGTTGGCGGATATGCTTATGTCACAAGTGGTTCGTCTTCATGGATTGCCCAGCGTGATCATGTCCGATAGAGGTGCGCAGTTTACGGCCCAATTCTGGAGGACATGGTGTTCGATGCTCCACATTCAGACCGCCCTTTCTACTAGCTTCCACCCACAAACAGACGGGCAAGCAGAGCGCCTGAATCAGACACTCAAACAGTATCTCAGGTGTTATGTGGATCAAAGTACAGAGGCGTGGGTGGATCACTTGTGGCTGGCGGAGGTGGCGTATAACAACGCCATCCATGGTTCCACCAAGGAGACGCCTTTTTACTGTAACTATGGCAGGCATCCGAGGTTCCTTCCATTTGTCCATCCGCGAGCTGATCCTGCGTTGCCTGAGGTTGCACGTAGGGTGGTACACATTCGTGACACTTTGTCCAAGGTTCAGTCTCATCTTGCAAAGGCCAAGGCGCAATACAAGACTGCTGCCGATAGACACCGAAGACAGGGACCATTGTATGGCAGAGGGGACATGGTGTGGTTGTCTACTCGTAATCTACGGTTCAAGAAATTAAGCATGTTCAACCCTAACTACATTGGGCCCTATGCCATTGAAAAAAGGGTGAATCCGGTGGCTGTGAAACTGAAACTTCCTTCTCATCTGCGGATCCACCCTGTCTTTCATGTGTCCCTGTTGAAACCCGCACAAGGAAAGGGTCACTCGCGGCCTCCTCCGGTGGTGGTGGATGGAGTGCTTGAGTACGAGGTCCAGCGTCTGTTGGATTCCAAGTATCGCGGTCGTAAACTGTGGTATTTGGTTTCCTGGAAGGGTTACGGTCCTGTGGAGAATTCGTGGGAGCCGGCGGCTGGGCTCCATTCCCCTGCAAAGGTGGTGGCCTTTCATAGGAAGCATCCTGCTAAACCAGGGCCTTGACTTCGCCTTCTCTGTAAGGGGGATGTACTGTCATGATCGCACTGCGCGAATGGACTACAGTTCCTGGCAGGCGCGGCAAGAGAACTACCACTCCCATGATCCTTTGCTTTCTCGCGAGAGGTTGATCGCGGAAGCATAAGGAAGACGGGGCGCAGCGCTCAGCATCGGGAATTCTCCGGTCCGAGCTGTTCGTCCTTTGGCAGTTCGTGTTTGGTGCGGTAAGGGTGCTTGCACCTAGACAGCTTGTGTTCTTGGTGTTTTTACAACTTTCTAGAGTCCTGAAGGAGGCTTTCCAGGGCTATTGCTGACTTGTGGTTTACGAGGGTTAAGTCCTTCCTTGGTTCTCTGGGATTGTCCCGGGCGGTATTGTCGGCCGACGGTGTTGTGGATGGTGTATAATCCACGGAGGTTTCTAAATACTTTTGTGCTCAATCTTCATTTGCTTTGTGGGGAAAAAACTTTGCTCCACCTTTGAAGTTCAGTCCAGGGGATTGAAACTGAACGGCCAGCGTTTCTGTGTGATTCCAACACTTAGACGACTTCTTTTGTTGTTTGCATTGTGATGAAGAGGTGTTCTAATAGGATGGTGTTGTAATCCCTATATCTCTTTACTCCTTTAATTAACAGGGATTGATCTGGAGTGGTATTCAACTCTCGAGCCCTGTGAAGCGCACAAGGAGTGAGCTAGGGGTATGTCATGTCCTGAATAGTATCTGGGTGACTGTTATTATAAATGTCAGTATACAGGAGGTTACAAGTCACTGTCCTTTTTTGTGTTATTGCAGCTGCACCTATATCCCTACATCCAACATCATTTATCTCTCCCCTGAAGAATTCTTTTTCTTTACAGGTATTTAGTCAGTATAAGGTACAATTGTTATTATTGTATTAAGGAGCGAAAAAAAACAGTTACTCATGAGTTGTTGTTCTCTTTCTGTCTTTTCCAGATCTCCCTCCCTGCTGTCCCCTTCCTTTCCTTCCTGGCTCCTAAACTCCCCTTCCAAACGTCCCTCGCTTAATCCGTTCAACGTGCTGTGCCTTAATGGCAATTCCAGTCGTTGGATAGATTGAGAGGTGGAACATAATCTTCAAACCGATCCCGAGGACGCCTACCATAACAGCACCACTGAAAAACCCTCCCACCAGACCTGGCAGCAAGAAAACTTTGTGGTTCACCAACGACCTCAAAAACTCTAAGAAAACTTGCTGCACCTTCGAAAAAGCCTGGCGCCGCATCCAGACAACAGAAAACATGACAGTCCTCAAGAACGCCACCCGCAAACACCACCACCTGATCTGCACCACCAAGAGGACAACATTCAAAGAACGACTGGACAACAACTCCCACAACAGCAAGGAACTCTTCAGCATCGTTAAAGAGCTCTCCAACCCCAGCGCCTGCAACAATGACATCACCCCCTCGCAAGACCTCTGCGACTCAATCGCCTCGTTCTTTCATCGCAAGATCGCCGACATACACAACAGCTTCGGCGTGCAGACAACGCACCCAACCAGTGAACCAGCGCCCCCCAGCACCACCCTCTGCACCTGGACCTCAGTCAGCACCGATGACACCACCCGCATGATGAACACCATCTACTCCGGTTCCCCAACCGACCCCTGTCCACACCACATCTTCAACAAAACTGACTCCATCATCGCACCCCAACTCCGGGACATCATTAACAGCTCCTTCGCATCTGCCACCTTCCCGGAGAGCTGGAAACATGCCGAGCTCAGCGCCCTCCTAAAGAAACCCACTGCGGACCCCACGGACCTTAAGAACCTCCGCCCCATCTCGCTCCTCCCTTTTCCTGCCATGGTCATCAAAGACTGTCAACAAACAACTCTCCGCCTTCCTCGAGAATAACGGATCCCTCGACCCCTCGCAGTCCAGCTTCCAAGCAAACCACAGCACCAAAACCGCCCTCATCGCAGCCACCAACAACATTAGGTCCCTGCTTGACAACAGGGAAACAGCTGCCCTCATCCTCCTGGACCTCTCAGCAGCCTTCAACACCGTATGCCACCACACCCTGATACAGCGCCTCAGCAACACCGGAATCCAAGGAACGGCCCTGGAGTGGATCATCTCGTTCCTCGCCGGAAGAACCCAGAGAGTCCGCCTCCCCCCCTTCCGATCCACAGCCTCCAAAGTATTCTGTGGCGTTCCTCAAGGACCCTCACTCAGCCCACCCTCTTCAACGTCTACATGAGCCCTCTCGCAGCCATCCCATGCCAACACAACCTAAGCATCATCCCCTACGCTGACAACACCCAGATGATCCTCTCCCTCACCAACGACCTGCCACCGCCAAACCCAGCCTCCGTCGCGGAATGGATGAAGCTCAGCCGCCAGAAACTGAACTCAGACAAACCGGAAGTCTTTGTCCTGGGACCAACCCCCTCTGCTTGGAACGACTCCTGGTGGCCCTCTGCACTGGGCACCGCACCCAAGCCCACGGACCATGCACGCAACCTGGGCATCATCCTGGACTCATCCCTCACGATGACCAAGCAAGTCAACGCCATCTCATCATCCTGTTTCAACACCCTACGCATGCTCCAAAAGATCTTCCGATGGATGCCCACCGAAACCAGGAAGACGGTCACCCAGGCCCTCGTCACCAGCCGACTGGACTACGGGAACACCCTCTACGCTGGAGCCACGGCCAAACTACTGAAGGAACTCCAGCGCTTACAAAATGCTTCTGCACGACATCCCTCGTCACAGCCACATCTCTGCCCATCTGAAAGAACTGCACTGGCTCCCGTCAGCAAGAGGATCACATTCAGACTCCTCACCCACACACACAAGGCTCCCAACGACATGGGCCCCAAATGCCTCAACAGCCACCTCACATTCTACACTCTCAGCCGCCAGCTCTGTTCCACCAGCCTCGCCCTCACCACTATCCCACGAATTCGCAAAGCCACCACCGGAGAAAGATCCTTCTCCTACCTGGTGGCCAAGACATGGAACTCCCTCCCCACCCACCTACGGCTGACCAACGACCATCTCTCCTTCAGGAAACAACTCAAGACCTGGCTGTTCGAGCAGTAGCGACTCCCCCCCACCCCTCCTCCCTACGCGTTGAGACCCTAGCGGGTGAGTAGCGCGCTTTATAAAAAAAAAATGATTTTATTTGATTTGATTTGCTGGTGCGTGGTATTTAGAATGTGACGTATCTGGGAGGTGCGTCTATTGTAAATCCCGGTACCAGAAGGAGACATTCCTACATGGGGGCGTTTTGGCGCAGGAACACCTCCTAAAAGTGGTTCACTTTGTCACTTTTGGGCTCATGCTGTGTCAAAACCCTGCACTAGCTTGAAGCAGGTGTAAGGATTGACAAAGCATTCTGAGCATAGGGGCCCCAGGGCATTGCTGGAGATGCGTTGCACTTGCAACATAACTCAAACAATGCACCACCTTTACACCACCGGCGTCTCGTGGTTCGTGCGGTCGTCTGGTGGCGTCTTACACCAGACGACCGCACGAACCACGAGATGCCGGTATCCTATGTACGGCACTTACTTTTCCTTATTCTTATTGAAAATATTGGACCTTTGGCACATCTCGAACATATGATCTCCCCCTTTTTTACTGAAAACTATTTTTGAAAACACAAATTTGAAGACCAATCTCAAGCTGTGCAATACAGATATATTTAAATTAAGCCCTGAAGAAGTCCGGTCATGGACGAAATGCGTTGGCTATTAGTTTTTATCTTCATTTGTGAATAAAAGGATTGCTTAAAGAAGAAACCTGACTTTGGATATTCTTGGGAGAACAATTGGATCTTCTGTGAACATATGCATATTAAGCATTTATATTGTATTAACTAATTGTTGGGGTGTGCAGGGTCATCTTGTGCATTTTGATGTGTAAAACAAAAAGGATTTTTTGTTTTCTAACTTTGGGATCTAGGGGATTGTATCCCAGACCATCTGCACCCACACATACATTAGGAACTTGGTCACCGGTACGGGCATAATAGCCTTAATCCCCTCTGCTGGCTTGAACCATAAAACACAAGTTTGCCGGTGCATAGAACACTGCATGCATAGTCTATAAGAGTTTAAAACAGTCCATGGTCTACTTTCCTTCATGACTACTTAGATACTGACTGGATGATTACAGTTGTCCAAGGAGGGTGTCGAGCTGAATGTATAACTGCTTCACTTTTAAAACAGTGTATAGATAAACACATACTGCTGTAAGGCTCACCACAATACTAAAATAGCAGTAGCAGACTGTTTGGAGGAAGTGTAAAGATACAGACTGGGCAATTGAAAGTTTAAAAGCCAAGTTTGCAGGTGCATACAAAAAATCATTTATTATTTATGAATCTTCCCAATGCCCGAAGCGCCAGCACACCTTTCCGAGGGCAGGTTTACGATTTACAAATGCTAACATTTTTTAAATTAAAAAGGATAATAATAACAATTATTAATCTTTTTTTCTTCTAATGATAATGATATTTTTTTTATATCTTCTGTTTACATGTTTTTAATGATGAAAATGCAAAGAACACTTTTTATCGAGTAACAATTTTTAAACTCTCCAACGTATGTAGATAATATTACCTTATACGTGTTACGATAGAAATCGAAGCCTTTACAGCTTCAGAGTTTGTAATTTTTCCGAACATGTGCAGAACAAAAACAGTTAAAACACGGGCACGTGTAAACTGCAAAACATGCCATCTGAATAGGCGTACCCACATCTTCCTTCTGTAGACTACTTAACAACCAGAAACTATATAAACCACACCTACTGTGCAATTAGTTTTGTTTTCGCGAGGTATTTCTGAGTCGCCAATCTATGTTGCAGGTTCCGTTTTCTAAAATCGTATTCTTTTTTTCCGTCAACAAACATAATCTGGAGTTGTAAGTTGTTTCAATATGACATGGGCATAGTACTTAGTTATAATTTGTGGCTATTTATCAATATTTGAACATTTATATGTAGAAAAAAATGTTATTGCATGTTTTTTGCTTTTACTCTGTAACGTCAGCAGCTTCTTTTTAGAAACAGATTGATTATAACAAACATTGCTCCTTTTCTGGCTTCTTTTCACTTATACATAGTGAGTTTTTATATTATAATATTGACACTGTACTTAGCTTGAGAGGTGTTGGTGACCCGTCGACGCAAACCCTAAACATTTACAATCAACGTCACCATCTTTGACTTATTATTGTGTTTTCCCCTAGAGATCACATACTGTTAATATGTATATTTTAACATTAACAGTCTTGGTGATCTTAGTGGACTTCACGATCCGTTGTCAAAAATCGTTAAATTGTAATAGATTGTCCTATTGCTCCAGAAGAGGAATGGGAGATTTGTCAGCGCCATCTGTAATATAACTTTAAAATATTAAAAGATATTTTTTCAAGAACGATATTTTACAAAACAGCAGAACAAAAAATATAGCTATCATGTATACTTTGTTACTTTAAATATTTAATAAACCCAACATTGTTTAATGTTATTTTCTAATTTCTATTCTTATTTGCGGTTCCTATTTACCTTCTCCCTAAAGAATATATAGGACCTGTAATTTATATTATAAGAGTACCATCCTATATCTTCTTTACTGAGTTTGTGATTTATTAGTGGAACAGTCTGCAACCTATAAGCACTACGACAGCACGTTCCTGAATTGTACAGAATACAAATTTCAAATAATAATGCATGAATTTCTATGTAATATGTAATCATTTGTATTTAAGTGTTTTTTACTTGTTCTCTTGGTCTGAGATAATGTAGTGCGGGAGTGTTTGTTGTAGCACTTCTATTCTACTTTATCTAAAAGTAACTGATGCCCTCTTACATTATCAAGAATATGGGGCAACACTTTTACAAATTATAGCAGAAAAAAGAGGGTATGGCTACGCTTAACTGATATTTTATGAAATTTCATTTAACTGTCACCCCTTTCATATATACAGCAACAGTTTCTGAAGAAAGTTTATTTGTATTTGCTTAATAAAAACTGTTTCAAACCTAGACTGATTTAATTGCTGCGCAACCACACCTCCCCATCAGGAAAGTAAACACCACATTATAAATACATAGTACTCCTAAGAAGTATATCACCTACAAACTTGATTAAAAAAAACAGCGCAAGACACTATCATTTTTCCGCCGTGATTTATACACCACACGGAAATTATATAAATGGCCCTTGAAATATATAAAAAAATTGTTTCCCTCATAATTCCTCTCCACCACCTTATGGCCACTGTACAGAGTTAATAGTGTTCCTAACCTGCCCTCTACTACTTTCTTTCCCCATACTCCTTTGGAAACTGCATCACAATATCACTGACAACAGTGAACCGTTCCCACCCAATAAAGAGCAAGCTTGTGCTCGGAACACTTTAGCCAATAAAATGTCCATGTTGCTCCTCACAGGAGGAAGGAATGACTGCCAAAACTTATACTTTTAATACTTCACAGTCAATGAACATAAAGCTATGTAAAGTCCTGCTTGGAGCATGATACCCTGGAGCATGTTACCCTAATACTCCCCGAACAGGAAGGAATCGCTTACAAAACTTTTCCAAAGACTTCTTCTACGACTAACGGTTCCTATGAAAAAAATAAATATAAGTCTCCAGCACAGTTACTATTTCAATTAGCAACATATTGTGGTGAACTTCTAACCTCTGTACTCACAAGTGATCCATGAACTGTTACTATGGTAACAAGCAGAAAGGTACTGGCTGTACAAAAAAAACGTTATATTTACACTGGATCCTCTACAAGACAGAAAGGAAAGCAAAATACCACATTTACAACCCCCTTGCACATTTTTTTTAAAAATAAGGCCTGGGGGAAGGGCCTCGGGGGGAGGCGGTCCCCGGAACTCTAGGGGGCCATGAGCCTCCCCACATACATATAGTTAAAGACACAGGGGTAGCGATCCCCGCCCAGGGGAGACCCTCTGGGCCCCCCATTATGAAAAAAATATTGCGCCCGGTATTTGGCCCCCCGGAGGCTAATTAACAATAAGGAGGGCTTCACGTTTTTTTCTTTTTCACCCAAAACGCGGACCTCGTGCAAGAGCTGACCCTGGGAGGTGGGTGGTCCCCAGGGCCATCAAGGGCTTCAGAAGGGGGGCTGTGTGACCCCTCCCAACATTAAAAATTCCCGGAGGGTGCAGGTCCCCGGGGCTGGAAGGTACTTTTACATATTACTGCCCCAGGAAGGTGGCGGTACCCAGGACATTTACGGGGGGAGACGGAGGGGGAGCTGAAAACATTCTTTTAAAAAAAATATTTATAAATAAGCCCCGAGGGGGTGCCGATCCCCGGGGCTGCGAGGAGGGGGGCCGTTAGACCCCCGCATACTTCAAAATAAAACCCCGGTGGCTTTGTACGGGTCTCCGGAGGCCTTACAAGTCCCCCATTACGGAAATAAAATGCCCCCGCTATTTGGCCCCCCTGGGGGCTAATTAGGAATAAAATGGACTTCTAGTTTTTTTTCCTTTTCCACCGCGTACGCGTACAATAAACATACCCCGCGATTTCTTATTTAAAAAAATAATAATAATTTGGGGCCTATAGATCCATGTGGGTCCCCCTGAGTAGGCCTAGAGGGTCAGGATGTCTCTACCCTGCCCCCTTTCCTTATTTTTCAACTTTGTTTTACAGTTTTCTTGTGACTCGGTTCCACACAAATTTAACATATATATATATATTAAATACCTTTCTTGTAGTACCAACAATATATTTTTTACCTAAATTGCACAAGGACTTGAGAAATCCCCCGGGCCGGCCCATTAACTCGGCAAGAAAAGGGTGCCTTTAACATACGTCCCAATATGTGGATTTCTTTTTGCAAAATCATGTGAAAGCTCTTCCATCATACGTGAGTGATACCAGTGACTTCCTGCGTAAAATAAAGGACATCAATTGGGAAGCAAATTTCTTACTGATAGCTTTAGATGTCAGTTCACTATATACCAGTATTTTACTTTCAGATGGTCTTAGAGCACTTGATTTTTATTTGGAAAAGTCCTTGGGAAGCATGCCAAAACACAAGAATGTGTTATTGGAAATGGTGGGTTTTTGTCTGAACAACAATGTTTTTATGTTCAACAATCTTCTGTATAGACAACTACAGAGTGTTGCCATTGGGACCAACTTCTCCCCCAGCTACGCATGTCTTCACATGGGTTGGTGGGAGGAGCTGGTCCTCATGAAGGAACACGCAGAGACAATGACTACCAAGATCAATACTTGGCTACGTTTCATAGATGATTTATTTGTGATATGAGACGGGAGCTTGGAGTCAGCCTCAATTTGCATTTTACTGCCAATATAAGCTCCTCAGCAGTAACTTTTTAGATACAGAGGTTTTCGTTGAACAAAACAAAATTGAGACAAAGCTCCACCGAAAGTCAACTGCAGGAAATTCCACACTCCATTCCAATAGTTCATATGTAAACAATTTGGTTAGCAGTATTCCTTACGGAGAATGCTGAGGTTAAAACGCATTCGCAGTAAGGAATGCGACCTAATATTAGCCCAAGAAGAAAGTAAAAAGAGGTTTAAGGAAAGAGGCTATTCAGATTAAATATTCAACGCTGCTATTTCCAAATCAATGCAAAAAGACAGGTCAGAACTATTAGGCATAGGAGATAATACCAACAACACAGTTATGGAAATAAACAATACAGAGACTAACAAGGAATTTAGGATTATTGTCCAGTATAGTAAGCAACACAGGAAAATTGAGTCTATTATGAAAAAGAACCGGCCCTTAGTCCTAAGTGATCCCATTATAGGTGCAGAATTATCAAAAAGACCATCGATAACCTACAGCAGAGGGCAGTCATTGAAAGATGAGCTAGTAAAAATCAGCCCGGAAGTTATTGAGTCATCAAGCTGGTTACAAACACACACAGGCTTTTTTAACTGCAAATCATGTAAAGCCTACCCTCAAGGTGAAAAAAGAACCACTTATTTTTCATCCTTTGATTTGAAGGAACACAAAATTGGCAGACTACTTGCATGTAAAACTGAATATGCATTTTACGTTCTGTCTTGCCCGTGTAATTTGCTCTATGTAGGGAGCACTAAGCTCCCTGTCCATAAAAGAATTCTGCAACACCTTAGAGCAATGAATAACCGGGACAATACATAGCCGGTTGCGAGACATTTTAAAGCCAAGCATGACTCAAAAAGCCGCGAGCTGAAATATTTTGTCATTGACTATGTCCCTGCAAGTAGGAGAGGCAAAAATAATAAAGAAAAATTACACCGCCTTGAAACTAGATACATTTTAGAATTAAATACAAAACATATGTCAGGTCTCAACATGACAGAAGATTTGTTTACTTGTCTTTAAACACACTAGCATGTAAACAATAATCAGGTGTCTTCTTGTAACCTATAGGGATCCTGAAAAGTTGAGTACTAAACAATAACAAGACATTTTAGGAATGTTTTTATAAATTGGGGTTTTAAATATAGATTATATTTATATTTATATTCATGGAATTTTAAGTGAAGAGATCTTTTATGCACCACTTTTATGTGAATAGATTGCAATAATAATAATTTTAGCTATTATCAAACCATTTTAAGGTTTTACATTTTATGGCTTATTTATTATCTCTTGTGTAATCATCATATTCAGTGGATGGTGCATATGACGATCTCTTTAGACATACCCATGACAGATAGGGGACCCTTTCATGTCATCTATCACAAACCAAATATACATCATGAATAAACACTGTGATTCCCCTCTTTATTTAATTGCGGTATTTATACCGGCATAATGATCAAAAGTCCTAATTTACTTAAAGCACCTGCACTTTACATATGAAACTAAAAATCTGGTTCCTTTAAATCTAGATAACATGGGGGCCCGATGTTATTGTGGTTTCACTCTCTGGTCCAAAATAACTGTGTAAATACACTAAAACAGTTAAGAATCAGTGAAGGAACACACATATTACAATCTATTGCTGCTATCCTTTATGATTTGAATAATTTTAAACTTGCACTATTTTGCACCATTTTGCACATATTTATTAGAGTTATTGGTTTTTTATACAGATATCAAATTATATTGTGATTTTATAATTTTGGAGTGAACTGTGTTTTTAGCTTGTGTTTATTTATTACAAATGTTGCACAACACGCTAAATCGAATACAATGTATATTACGATAATTTGTAGTTTCAACACAGATAGTATCTTTTCTATATCAATGTAACTTGTAGGCTGTATCACGTGATTTGTTGACAGTATACTTAAACCAATGCTCTAGTGATTCACTGTGTCATGTGATCAAGCGCTCTTGGTAGCGCGAAACGTGTCATCGCGACTGACTGCACCGAATAAAATTCACCTGCACCGATTTTGTGGTCCTTATCCGCTTCTTTGCCTGGAAATTCGCTTGTTCAGGAGATCGGAGTTCTTGGGATATATACGCAGCTTATATCCCGAGACATTGCACTCATCCCTAAAAACAAGGATGTTGATACAACCCCGGCTGGGGAAGTAATCAGACCTCGCATGATTGTAGCGTACAGCCGGCAACACTCAGCCATCAGAAAAATATTTAATCAGAATTGGAACCTCATATTGGGGGATCCAATTATTGGCAATAAAGTGTTGAACAAACCACTCCTCACATTCAGGAAATCAATATCTATGGCCAAATCATTGCTCAAAAATACCTCGGAACCACAAATTTCGACCACTTGGAAGGCTCTAGGCAGCGGCTTTAGGAAATGCACACAGTGTAAGGCGTGTAAACACGGGGTCAACAAGACTAAGTATGTTGTCCCATTCTCACAAACACCTAGAGAAATGACCAAATGCCTAAATTGTAAAACAGACTATGCGGTCTTTGTGCTGGAGTGCACTTGTGGACTCAGTTATGTGGGTAGTACTCGCCTGCCGGTCCACAAACGTGTGCTCCAGCACATTAGAGCTATAAACAACAAAGATCAGGCCTACCCTGTGGCTAGGCACTTTGAACACAAGCATAGTTCTAATCCCATGCATCTGTCTTATTATGTGATTGATTCAATTTGGCCAATGAAGAGAGGTGGAAATCGAGATGCGAGGCTTCGCCTTCTCAAAACGAGATACATCTTGGAGTTAGACAGTAAGCAACCTTATGGGCTGAATGCAACGGTGGATCTATATACTTGTTTGTAAATTGTTTTCGATTTGCTACTTTATAGACCTCATCTGCATTGAATTCTAGTAGGGTGTTCCTGTAGTGTTTACAACAAAGTGATGATATACAACCTTGGTAAAACGTAGCCAGGAATATCCCATAGGTTTGATTCACAACAGCACATAATATTCAAGAGTTGTTTCTGGACTCAGGGAATTGGGTATCTCTATTGTTAGTTTGCACTTTCAGTATGGTATTAGTTTGTATTTGATGAATTTTTTCATAATATTTAGGTGCCGATTTTACCTCACATGTTGATTTAATGAGCTTTGCAGTAAAGAGGGCAACCCCGGAGCGGTATCTGGGGGATCTATTATTAGCTCTATATTTGAAGAATAGTTTTTGTTAATTTTAATCAGCACTTGCACCAGCACTTTTGAATAATAAAATTTTGCACTTCTTTATTTGCCGATAGTAAGAAAATAACTGAAAAATGAGAGCAATTTTCTTAGGGTCTTAGACCACTTGGGCTCAATTGTTTACAATGTTCACTGTACATTCGTGGATGTGAGATTATCAGTGAGACCAAAAGATCGTATGAACTAGGTGGATGTCAGATTTTATCATCCTTACTCATTGTTTTACCTGTATTTATACAGAGATAGATATCAGAGTTTTAAAATATTTAAATACGTATTTATATATTTTATATTTTGGTCGTATGTGCATCTAACATTGTATTGCGAATATGCATTTTGATGTAACACATGTGAATTAAGTATTTTTTCCATGTTGTTGTTACCCATTTTGAAATTTGCGCGCGCATTTGCATTTTAAGTATCGGCATTGGCTCTCAGCAACTCGCCATGTGATCAAGCTTTGTAAGAAGCGAAACACGTAATGGCGGCGGCAGGCTTGCTGGAGAAAATAAAACACCTCGATTAATCACTCAACATTGGGTCTGTTCTTTCGTCATTCAATTCCAGGGCTGAGGCGGCTGCTTCAGTTTATGTGGCGAATTTACTTGCATATATACATATATATATATATATATTTTCACTGACAAAACCATAGGTTTAACACTCGTTATAGTTAGGAATTAGCATTTAAAAAACCTTTGAAATTCACTGAAAAAACATAGGTTTCACACCAGTTATAGTTAGCTGAACAATTTACTCATACAAAACCATTGAAATTCCCACGTTATAGTTAGTTGGACTCACTATAACTTGCGCGCCCACAATCCACTGCTGATGATGTCACATATTACAACATTCATGACATGGTCAGTGACATCACTGATGACATCACTGATGACATCTCAAATGACATCACTGATGACATCACTGATGACATCTCAAATGTCATCACTGATGACATCATCCAGTGTCTGTGTGTTTCTGTAAAGTTTAAATATGTTTTAAGAATGAGTGGATGTATAAGTGTCTGGATGAAGGATTTAGTAGGTGCGTGACTTACTATATGAGTGAGTGATTAAATGTGTCTTACTGAATGCATGGGTTAGTGACTAAACTATCTGAATGTGTGCATCATTAAGTCTGTTGTTGTGTAAGCTGTTGCATGTGTTGATCAGTAGCTATATGAGTGGCTATATGGGTTATTGATTGGTTGCCCAAGTATTTGTATGTGAGGCTGAGTGTGTGTGTGGGTGGCTGGTAGGTGTGTGACTCTGTGCATAGATGTGTGAGCAGATGATTCACTTGGTGTATGGGTTCAAGGGTGCATGTAGAAACAGCTGTATGGGTGGTTGACTGTGTGCATGGGTGTGTTGGTGAGTTAATGGATATCTCAGTGCTACATGTTCAATAAGTACATATGTAAAACACAGTACATGTGTGAGTTGGCATATATAAATGACTATACATGAGAGCCGGTGATTGTGCAAGTGGCTGTATGGATCAATGTGTACTTGTATCAGTGATTGTAAAAGAGAGTAAGTATGTGTTAGTATATGTTTGAATAAGTAAGGTTTTGTGTATATAACTATATAGATGAGAAAATGGGAGTGTGATTGATTGCATATGATAGTGTTGTATTGATGAGTGACTGTATGTATTTAACACTGGGTGAATCAAAGATTAGATTAGAGTGTGAGGAGGTGCATCATATTATCACATGAATGATGTCATCAGTGTTGTGATCAGTGCTGTCAGTTGATGATGTCATCAGTGATGTCATCAGTGATGTCTCTATCCAGCCCCTTTTGGGTAGGGTAAAGATTATGTGAGTTTGAAAGTGTTGATCTGTATAACCAATAAAAATTTTAGTTAGGTTTAGTATTTGTGTGTGAAGAAATTTGATTGGTTAGGGACGGATACAAGTGTGAAGAATGAGAGAGAATGACGGCCATTTTGTGATTGCAGTGTCTGAGGAATATTTGTGAGGAGTTTTTGGTTTTCAGTTTCTGGTGTGAGAATTTTCAACAGCATTCTAAAAGGTTAGTTGTTAATTTGTAAGGGGTACTATGTTGCACAGGTTAAGTTAATAGGAATAATGCTTTTTGATATAAAAATGTCTTACTCTCACTGTCTTTCTCTCTCTCTCTTTTTATACTACCCTAAGAGTAATGATGGGTCTTAATGAGGAGTCAGTTGACATTGTTTTTGAAATTTCTGCGTCTATTATAGACAAATTGAATGATCCAGTTGATGTGAATACACATAATGAAGACCTTATTAAAGAAGGAGATGGCATGGGGGATTTTTACGATGAATCTTTGGAATCAGAATTAATTGAATATTTGGAGTTCATGGAGTCCCAGGATTCTTTTTTGGACACTACCAATGACGAAATATCTGATGAATTAATGTTAGAAGTTCTTTCAAATCACAGAAATTCAGAACAATAAATTTATATTTAGTAATTAAAAATTGTTAAAATTTTTATTTTTTTACAAATACTACTTGTAGGTACTTAATTCACCCATATAACACAACAGCTCTTTTCAGAGCTACCCTACCTCTAAACACCCTAAATTCATTATTTAAACTACATTTTTCTCCTCTGTTTTTCCTTGTGGTACGCGTACCTGTACGAGCACCAGGAGCGCACTCCGTGAATTTTTTAAAAAAAAAAAGTTTTTTTGCCCTTCTTGGTCATTTAAGGCCCCCCTCAGAAAATCTAGGGGGTCAGTGGGTGTCTACCCTGCCCCCCTTTAATCATTTCCCCCTTTTTTTACCTCTTGTGTCTTGATTCTACCGAGACACAAGATGGCGGACTCTCCGGACTGTTTGGAATGTTGACAGACACCCGAGAGCCAATCAGCTTTCCGCTCGCGCACTTCCGTGGCACGCCGGGTGTGCTCCCCGGTATGCGTACCGGTTAGCGCTCAAAGCGGGCATATAGATATATATGTGTTTTTGAATTTGCTTTTCATAAAAACCACTGGAGCAATTTTCACCAAATATAGAAAAGGCACTTCTGCCTACCAGTCCCTACAATTTTACCAAGTTTGCTGTAATTCCGTTCAGCGGTTCGGGCTGTAGCCGTGCCTAAACGTCCTATGGAAAATAACATGGGGAAAACATGTTTTAGGACCCCCCTTTTTTCTCTCGCCCCCACATGACGAATCCCACCGAAATCTTTGAGGGAAGGAGCAGAGCGGAGCTGGCCTAAATTTGGGAAAATTTCACATTCATTCCTCAACAGGCGCCAAAGTTATTCCCAATAGAATGTTGCGGATTTCCTATGGTAGCTATGTCCTAACTATAAGTACCTAAATATATATATATATATTCACTGAAAAAACCATTGGGTATAGACCATATATAGTTAGGGATTAGCATTTACAAAACCTTAATTTACTCGCACAAAACCATTGAAATTCGCATATATAGTTAGTTGCAATAACTATATATCACGCACCCGCAATCCACTGCTGATGATGTCACATATTACATCATTCATGACATGGTCAGTGACATCACTGATGACATCACTGATGACATCTCAAATGACATCACTGATGACATCTCAAATGACATCACTGATGACATCACTGATGACATCTCAAATGACATCACTAATGAAATCACTGATAACATCTCATTTGACATTACTGATCACATTATCATTCATGTGATAATAGGATGAACCTCTTCAGACTCTAATATAACCTTAGATACAATCAGTGTAAACAGACACTCACAGACTGTCACTCATCCATGGAGTTACTCACACACCTAGTCAGTCATGCAAAGAATCAATCACACCTCCATTTCCTCAACTATACAGTTATACACACCTTACTTAATCAAGCATATACTAACACATATTTACTCTCTTATACAATCACTGATACAAGTTCACAATGATCCATACAGCCACTCACACATTCACTGGCTCTTATGCACAGTTATTTATATATGTCAACTCTTACATGGACTGTGTTTTACAAATGTACTTACTTTGACATGTAGCACTGAGAAATCCAATCACTCACCAATACACTCATGCAGACAGTCAACCGCCCATACAGCTGTTTCCACATGCACTTTTGAACCCATACATCTAGTGAATCAACTGCTCACACATCTATGCACAGAGTCACATACCTCCCAGCCACCCCCACACACACACTCACTCTCCCATACAAATATTTGGGCAACCAATCAATAACCCATATAGTTACTCATATAGCTACTGATCAACACATGCAGCAGTTTACAGAACTACAGAAATAATGATGCACAAATTAAGACAGTTTAGTTACTAACCCATGCACTCAGTGAGACACATTTAATCATTCTCTCATACAGTCAGTCATGCACCTACTAAATCCTTCATCCAAACACTTATACATCCACTCATTATTCAATATGTAAGACATATTTTAACTTTACAGAAACATACAGTCACTGGATGTTGTCATCAGTGATGTCATCAGTGATGTTATTTGAGATGTCATCAGTGATGTCATTTGAGATGTCATCAGGGATGTCATCAGTGATGTCACTGACCATGTCATGAATGATGTAATATGTGACATCATCAGCAGTGTATTGCGGGTGCGCGATATATAGGTATTGCAACTAACTATATATGCGAATTTCTATGGTTTTGTGCGAGTAAATTAAGGCTTTGTAAATGCTAATCCCTAACTATATATGGTCTATAACCAATGGTTCTTTCAGTGAATTTTCATGGTTTTGTAAATGCAAATTCCTAACTATATATGGTCTATAACCAATGGTTTTTTCAGTGAATTTCATTGGTTTTTTAAAAGCTAATATCTATAGCTGTAAAATATATTCTTTATTACGTGACGTATCACGTAGCCACGTGAGACGCCTCATGATGCGTCGCATAAACGTGACGTATCGTCTCTGCAGCGCAAACAAAACCCGTAACGTAAGCGCGCCAGAGCACGCTTACAGATATATATATATTTTTTTAACCTTAATTAGACAAAATCCACACGTGCACATATCTTGAGGCCTTGCAAAGGCACATCAAACAAACAGTCCCTACAATTTTGCCAAGTTTGGTGGCAATCTATTCCTTTAAATTTTATTTTACTGTTTCTCTTGGTTTTCCCCTTGTTATGCTTACCGGAACGCTACCCGGTACGCAAACCGGACGCTCCAAAAACACAAGATGTCGGACTCCCGTTACGCTGCCGGTTAGCTGCCCGGTTGGCGTACCGGGAAGCGCCTCTACCGCGAAAAATCGCATTTTTCTTTTTTTTTCTTTTGCCCCGCGGGGCACTTTAATATCCCCCTCATCAATCCTAGGGGGTCAAAAGAGGTCTACCTTGCCCCCTTTCCTTCATTTCCCCCTTCGTTTTGGCCTCCTCTTGTCTCTCGATCCTACCAAGAGACAAGATGGCGGCCGCTCCGGACTGTTTAGAATGTTGACAGACACCGGACAGCCAATCAGCATCGCTTTGCAAAGCTCCGTTATGCGAATAGTACGCGAACTAGTCCGCTATCTAGGACGCTGTCACAGATTTATCTGTTTTTTAAAACGTTAATTTCTCAAAATCCACTGGAGCACATATATTGAGACCCAGCAAAGGCACATCGGGCTAACAGTCCCTACAATTTTGCCAACTTTCGTGTAAATCCATTCAGCCGTTCGAGCTAAAAGTGAGGCCAAACGCCCTATGGAAAAATGAATGGGAAAAACGCGTTTTGGGACCCCCCTTTTTTCTCGGCCCCCCCTTGACGAAACCCCACCAAATTTTCAGGGGCTGATCAGAAACAAAATGTGCCATTTTCCTGAAACTTTCAGCCGATTCCGTCCACAAACGCCAAAGTTATTAGACATAGAATTTTCAAAAGTTCCATAGAGAAAAAATCCTAACTATATATGCCACAATTTTGTCGTGCACAGCAGCCATTTTAGATGCCTTGACCAGGGCCACTCTCTGCACGCCGCCGATCCTCAGCATGGCTCCCCACCCTCGCAAGCATCTCCCCCACGCACTGGTCACCCCCGCTCTTTCTCTCATGCATGGGCCATATACTTCCCCCCATCTGCGCTGCTCTTCTCTGAGAATCACACCCTGTGCCCGCCCGACACCTCCCTTTCACCCTATTCACTACCGCACCCTCTGACACTCCTCTTCCTCTGTGTCCGATTGTCCAGGCCGGACCTAGGCTATCACCTAGCCCTGCTGATGTAGTTTATGGCCCCAGCTGTAAAGTATCCAGACATGCCAACCCTCCCGATTCAGGCGTGAGACTACTGATTTCAGTGCTAGTCTCCCGCCTCCCGATTCCTGCAAGCAAAAACCCGGGGGCATATTATCAACAACTAGCGATAATTTTTGTCTCTAACTTGTTTAGAGACAAAAATTATCGCCGCACATCGGCGAATTTTATCGCACATAAACCTTGCTATTAGCAAGGTTTATCGCAAATAAGATAAAAAACAGCCGGAATTCATGAATATCGTTGAAAAGTCAGCGATATTCATGCATTATCCAGCAAATGCTCTTAGCCATGTTATCCACTTCCCATTGGATAACATGGCTAAAACTGCTCAGGGCAGGTGTTAGGTTTTGGAGATATTTGCGCTTAGCGCGAATATCTCCAAAAGTTGGTAATAGGAGATAGCGATGGTTAGGGACTGTTTCCAGTCGCTAAAATCTTGGCACGCCCACTTTGCATGTCATTAGTGATAAATATCACTGATATGCAAAGCGGGGCCCAAGATGGTCGCTATCTCCTTTTAGATGTCACTAACTGGTGTTAGCGACAGCTTGGTAATAGGGAGATAATTTTATCTCTTTTTTTTTTGGCTTTTAAAGCCCAAAAAGCGGAAATAAACCCCCTTGATAATATGCCCCATGATTTCTCGGGGGTTTCAGCTGACAGGGCTTGGTATTGTGTTACGTGCTAATTCTTCCAGGAAACGTCAGCGGGTCGATGCAGGGGTTCTAGAAGGGGTGATAAACCATTTAAGCCTCATGAACAAGCGCATGGTCTTTTAAAGATTTGTGAAGTACTCGGGGCGGCGGTGTGTGTGTGCCCTCTTTCAGGAGCGGGCGGGGGGGGCACTGCCAGCAACTTGCCAGGCCAGGCAGTGTTCAACACGTGCATCACCCTTTCTCTGCCTGCTATTGCGCTCCATGCTTCGGAAAGGTAAGAAAAAGAACGTGCATTTGAGTTTGAAATGTCCGATCTTGTAGCAGTACACTTGCAAAGCCCACACATGACAATAACCCGATTCAAGGGCCCATTCACCCGATTTTTTAAACATATATAGCACTCCAACAAAGTTAGATTTTAAAACTTTATTAACTTTTAACTATAATGAACGGAACAAAAACTGTAAAAACATTTAAACATTTTTCACCCAAAAAAGCAACAATTGTCAGAAGCTGTCTTTTGTGCGAATAGTCCCAAGGCAGCACAACGTGCTGAGTTCTGGACGGCACCCAGGTGATGTCGCCTGGGTGCCGCACTGGTTTTGGTATCCTACAATGCTGCTCCGAAAATTGGCGTGGGGCGTCCCGGGTGGGGCGGGGGGAGGCCTCGTCAGTAGCGGTCTGTTGTGCGAATAGTCCCAAGGCAGCAGAACGCGCTGAGATGTTGATGGCACCCAGGTGATGTCCAGTAAACTGCCGCACTGGTTTTGGTATCCTACAATGCTGCTCCGAAAATTGGCGTGGGGCGGCCCGGAGGGGGGGGGGCGTGGGGGAGGCGGCGTGAACGGGCCTCCCCAGGTGGCAGCCATCCAGCTGAGTTGCGCCCGCTCTTGCGGCTACAGCGTCTCGCTCACCATGTTGTTGAGTTGCTCCCACTCTTGCAGTGCAGCGATAGGCGGCTGCCACATGACTCTTAAAATGGCGGACGGCTCTTCGGTTTTGGGCCTGGTCCACTGAAATGGCCCTGGGACACCTTGGAACTCGGACGCTTGCCTGCTAGGGCTTGGGCTCCATTCTCGAAAAGCGTCCCCTCAGCCGTGAAGATTCTACAAAAGTCTTGGGGGCCCCCGACTCCCGCAGGCTTCCGGTGGGGAGCGGCTGCCATGATTGCTCGCGGAATGACCACGACGGAGCTACGAGATGGTGGTGCTCTCATGCTGACGCCAGCTTTAGTCTGAAACATCCAGAAACAAGGTGGGGCTTTCATCGTTTGGGAAAAAAAATGTTCTAAACCAATGAAAAGTGTTATTTTTAGGTCATATGACCAAGCCTTCCATCTTTAGGAAACCAAAAGTAAAATGAACCAATGAAAAGTTTTATAAACAAGTCACATGACCTGTTATGCGGCATAGGGCTACAAAAAGCGTAGAAAATCCGTTGGCACGTGAGGCGGCATCAGTAGCGGACCGATGTGCGAATAGGCCGAAGGCAGCACAACGCGCTGAGATCCGGATGGCACCGAGGTGGTGTCCAGCAAATTGCCGCACAGGTGTGGCCATCCTACAATGCTGCGCCGAAAGACGGCGTGTCCAGCTGAGTTCCGGTCACTCTTGCGGTACAGTGAGTCGAACGCGCCGAGATCCGGATGGCACCGAGGTTGTGTCCAGCAAGTTGCCGCACTGGTGTGGCCATCCTACAATGCTGTGCCGAAAGTCGGCGTGGGGTGCCCCGTTGGCTTATGAGGTGATGTCAGTAGTGGACCGATGTGTGAATAGGTCGGAACCAGCACAAGGCGCCAAGATCCGAATGGCAAGTCCTGGATGTTGAGTGCCATAGTTGAGAGTTCTGAGCAGTGCTTGTAAGACTATCTGAAGCTTATTTGCACCTGCTGCAGCTTCACTGTTGCCCAAGGTGGTGTCCAGCAAATTGCTGCAGTGGTGTGGCCATCCTACAATGCTGCGCCGAAAGACGGCGTGTCCAGCTGAGTTCCGGTCACTCTTGCGGTACAGTGAGTCGAACGCGCCGAGATCCGGATGGCACCGAGGTTGTGTCCAGCAAGTTGCCGCACTGGTGTGGCCATCCTACAATGCAGCGCCGAAAGTCGGCGTGGGGTGCCCCGTTGGCTTATGAGGTGATGTCAGTAGTGGACCGATGTGTGAATAGGTCGGAACCAGCACAAGGCGCCAAGATCCGAATGGCAAGTCCTGGACGTTGAGTGCCTCAGTTGAGAGTTCTGAGCAGTGCTTGTAAGACTGTCTGAAGCTTATTTGCACCTGCTGCAGCTTCACTATTGCCCTGGTGTGGCCAAAGGTCGCACATGACATAGGTGGCCGGCTCCCGAGGTCCGGCGGAACTTTTTTCCTTTTCCTTTCTGCTTCTTTTCCTACAATCCGTTTCATCTGAAGACACGACCAGGTCCCTGAATGTGTGCAGGGGGACGCTATTGATTGAATGAAAATGGCGGTTTGACACAAAGCTGACTCAAGCGTTGCTGTTGATGCTATACAGACAAAAATTGGTTTTCAGTTTGTACATTCTTCAGGATTTTTTTTTCCATCCAATTCTGATTGAGAGTTTGTAGAAAAATGGCTTCAGATTTTCCACATACTACTCTTCAACATTCTTCCTAAATGTAACAATGTGAAACTCACTAGGAGAACGGCTGTTTCTGTTTCCTTTCAAAATGCTGCCAACAATATTTTCTGAATGGAAGACACCATCTTGTAGCATAAAGGGCCGAAAGGGGTTCTGGTCTGGCCGATGTTTGGTGGAGACATTTTGACTATATCTTGGACCTGCCCGGCCTCGCCCAAAATGGCGCCGGTATAAATGGGACTCGTAACTCCTTGCCCGCAAATGTATATCTAGAAAATGTTATTGTAAGTGGCCCTGTCGTATTTTAATTACAAAATGTACGTCCACCGATTCCGCAACTGTTAGACACCTTTGTTCTTGCAACCTAATGGCCCGCTCGTTACGTTCCTCTACAGTGTAAATGTCTCCTCATCATATACGATTTCAGTTTGCTCCGTGGCCGGCCCACGTGGTTATAGGCCCGTTTTTGTATACTGACATTTTCACAATAAAGGTTTTTAAAACAAAACACGGTAGTAGTATTTACATTGGTAAAGTTTTTACTTTTAGTCACTGTTTTCGAATCAGTAAAAGGCAAGTGAAATAAAGCAGTCCAATTACATGACGGATAAAAGGTATAATATGTAGGAACGCAGTAAAGATAAATGGTCAAGGGCAGTTGTGTTTTTCATTTCTGCAACATAAAGTGATCGATAAGAATCTGATAATCAGGCGTATCGGCGACTAAGACAGCAGGCCGAATCTCTTTTACTCAACGGCTCCGTCATGGAAGGAAGAAACGCCCTTTTTCTCGAAAAAGGAATATATTTTACTTGCAGGACAGTTGTAAATTTTCCGGGAAAGTACATTAGCCTGGAATATTATAACATATGTTTAAAAAAAAATAATGTTCGAAAACAATAAAAAGCGTAATTTTTAGGTCATATGACCAAGCTTTTCATCATTAAAATAACAAAAGTAAAATGAACCAATGAAAAGTTTTATTAACAAGTCACATGACCTGTTATGCTTACGTTACGCGCTGCGCGCCGCGCCTCGGATCACTTCCGGGTGCGCTAACGCGGCGTGTCATATAACGCATTACGCGACAACGTAGGTCAAGAATATAGTCAAAATGTCTCCACCAACCAGCGTTCGGAACACAACCCCTTTCAGCAGTCCAAAAAGTTCTGTTAAATGACAACAGAGGGGACAGGCAACAAGAACCATCAGTCAAAGAGGGGAGGGCAAGTTCTTCTCTTCCGGGTCATGTTGGGGCGCTACCGGAACTGATCGAATTGGTAGTCTACAGTGTTTCTGGATGTTTCAGACTAAAGCTGGCGTCAGCATGAGAGCACTACCATCTCGTAGCTCCGTCGTGGCCATTCCACGAGCAATCATGGCAGCCGCTCCCCACCAGAAGCCTGCGGGAGTCGGAGGCCCCCAAGACTTTTGTAGAATCTTCACGGCTGAGGGGACGCTTTTTGAGAATGGAGTCCAAGCCCTATCAGGCAAGCGTCCGAGTTCAAAGGTGTCCCAGGGCCATTTTAGTGGACCAGGCCCAAAACCGAAGAGCCGGCCGCCATTTTGAGAGTCCTGTGGCAGCCGCCTATCGCTGCACCGCAAGAGCGGGAGCAACTCAACTACATGATGAGCGAGACGCTGTAGTCGCAAGAGCGGGCGGTAAACAGCTGAATGGCGGAAGAGGCACAGTGTAGCAAAAGCGGGCGGAATGGCAACTGAAACGGTAAAGGGGCGCCCCACTACAGCGTGTCTTCAGGTCAAACGGATTGTGGGACAAGGTCCAGAATTGAAGAGTCATCAAAAGGCAAAAAGTTCCGCCGGACCCCGGGAGCCGGCCGCCTATGTCGGGGGCGATCTCAGGCTACAGCAGTGCTATAAGACTTGGGGAGGGTGTCGGAGCCAAGCGTCTTCTCCGAGTCCATGGCCATCACACCGCCCCTCAGGGGCCTCCGTCAAGCTGTTTAGGAAGGTAACATATCACATTGTTTTCTAATGCAGTCAGGTCCACAAACAACACTCACTTAGTTTGAGAATAGTGAAGCTGCAGTAGGTGGAAATAAGCTTCAGACAGTGTTACAAGCACTGCTCAGAACTCCTAACTATGGCACCCAACATCCAGAACTTATGCCATTTGAGAATGGCAGTGACATTGAAGCAACTCAGGGACCAAAACCATTAACGTACTTTCACGTATGAAAATCTTACTTGGGGAGGGGGCAGGAGCGAAGCGCCCCCTCCCAGTCCGCGCCACCACACCGTATGTTGAAAATCTGAAGCCATCGTTCTACAAAGTCAACCAACCTTGGATTGAAAAATCTAGAAAAATGTACAAACTGAAAACCAGTTTTGGTCTGCATAGCATCAGTAGCAACGCTTGCTATCAGAGTGCATGAGTTTCATGCTCGATCGATTGAGCTAGCCGGATCGGGCAATAAAAAGTATAAAATAGTTATGTAAATAGTTATTTAATAAAATGTTTTACCCTGTTTCTTTGCTGGTGTGTTGTCTATATTTTTAATATTTGCATAGGGTTTGTCGTTATTTTGGGCGGGGTGGGTGACGGAGTCGAGCTGTCTTGCAGCCCTCATGGTGTGGAGCTCAGTTCATCTCAATATTTTCGTATTTCTCATGAAGGGTTGTTCCTAATATTTCTATTTTAGCGAGGTCAAAAACAGATCCAATTAGTGGCCTACTGATTTTGCTCGATTACTTTTATTTTTTTACACGATTTTTCACTATCTGCAAAGACTAAACAGAGTATTGCGACTTTGTGCTTGTTTGTAAATAGAGAATGATCCAAAGAGAACCAATTCTAAAACAGTAAATGCTTGGATAACAATCAATCAAATGGAGAGACAAGCAGGCACGACGGATTACAACGGGGGCAAAGGCCTGCGTTAACTACCGTTCACTATCTGCAAAGAGAGAGTACTACTAAGAGAAAAGAGGGGAGGGGGGGGGGCAGCGTTCAAAGCACATCAGCGTGCATAAATACGAAAATGTTTTTATCTATCACGTACTTGACATTTTAAAGCTTTTCATATTTGCTATTAAAAAACCAATGAAATTCACAGAAAAAACCATAGGTTATAGTGGATATATAGTTAGGAATTTGCATTTACAAAACCTTGAAAATTCAATGAAAAAACCATTGGTTTTAGGCCATATATGGTTAGGGATTTGCATTTACAAAACCTTATTTTACTCGCATAAAACCATTGAAATTCCATATATAGTTAGATGCGCTAACTATATATCGCGCACCCGCAATCCACTGCTGATGATGTCACATATTACATCATTCATGACATGGTCAGTGACATTCAGAAGAAGTTTCTCCAATTTCTTTGGTTCAAACAAAACCTGTGGTGAGGCTCATTACCACGTTTAGTAGTCAAGAAAGAGAAGTAAGAAAGATTGTTAATAAACATTGGCCTATTTTAAAAACGGATCTAGTATTAGCACCGGAACTTGCAACACAACCTACAATTACTTTTAGGAGAGCACCCTCTATGAGGGATGCTTTGGTTAGAACAAGCCCTGAGTCAGTTGGTTCTGTTAACTGGCTCACTAATAAGAAAGGTTTTTTTAAATGCAGTTCATGCCGGGCATGCAAGTTTGGGACAAACAAACAGACTTTTACTGATCCTTTTTCTAATATGCCTAACCAAATTGCAGGCTATTTTACGTGTAAAACTGATTTTGCGGTTTATATTTTAGAATGTAGTTGTCAACTATGCTATGTCGGCAGCACAAAACTTCCTGTTTTTAATCGTATTTTGCAGCACTTACGGGCAATCGTTAATTCAGACCCCTCTTATCCGGTTGCCCGTCATTTTAAACTTGTGCATCAAAATAAACTTCAGGATTTGAAATATTATGTTATTGACTCAGTTCCGAAGTCTATAAGAGGAGGAAATCGTGAAAAGAAACTTCGTCAATTAGAAAGTCAATATATTGTGCGCCTCAATACTAAAATGCCGAATGGGCTCAACACTGGGGAAGATTTAGTCAACTTTCTCTAAACTACGCATTATAGTCTGTTATGTTTACAATCAATTTTGAGATGTTTCTATCTATTTTTTATCTATATGATGAAATATTATCTTTGTGATTCTGCTGCTTATTGAATGGATTTTTAATATTAATCAAATTTGGAGTTTTATTCATAATTGAACACTGTTGTGTGTGTATATATATCAGTGTTGAGTTTTAGATATTTAAATGTAATATTTATTGTATTTATTGGCTATATGTATTTTACTCTAGTTTTATGAGTTTTTTTGGTTTAACTGGGTTCTAGTTTTACTAATGATTCTCTGGCAGGGGTATAGTGAATTGGCCAAATACACAAATGTTTATTGTGATCTATATTCTCTATACATATGATAGTTATATTACAGATACTGAATGACTAGATATAACTCCAAAATTTATATCACTGTAATTTCCCAAAAATATTTTTTCGATTGGCCTATGACATCAAGTGTTGCTGTATTTTGATATGTTTTTTCGCATCTGCTCATCTGATTTTAATTGGATTTTTTTGGGGCTAACAGTGTGATAATTTTTACATTTAGTCCCTTCACTTTGGGTGTACCTTATTGTTGGCTCTTTGTTTTCTTCCCTGGTATATTAATTTTATTGTGAAATAGTCATTTGCGGATATTCATAGTTGATTAGGGCACTTGCCCTGGATTTTCCATTTTCATTGCTTTTTTATGACATTGTGTGTTATTTATTTAGCACTTTAAAATTATAGTCTGCTTTCTATTTCTATACCAAATTGGGGGAGTGTGTGCATTGTAGCCACTAGGTATTTAAGGGTGTGGGCTTTTCAAGCATGTCATGTGATCAAGACTGGGGTGACCTAGTCGAAACGCGTCATGTTGATGGAAAATAAAACAGCACTTTAAAAGAACTACCTTTCGTTGTGGTCCGTTCCTGTTAAGAAGCGCTGGGGGAGACTTTTGCCTGGTATGCTGTTTCTTAGGACTTGCTTGTCATATATATATATATATATATATATATATATATATATTCACTGAAAAAACCATAGGTTATAGACCATATATAGTTAGGGATTAGCATTTACAAAACCTTATTTTATTCGCACAAAACCATTGAAATTCCATATATAGTTAGTTGCACTAACTATATATCGCGCACCCGCAATCCACTGCTGATGATGTCACATATTACATCATTCATGACATGGTCAGTGACATCACTGATGACATCACTGATGACATCTCAAATGACATCACTGATGACATCACTGATGACATCTCAAATGACATCACTGATGACATCACTGACATCTCATTCGACATTATTGATGACATCACTGATGATATCATTTATGTGATAATACAATGAACATCTTCAGACTGTAATATAACCTTAGATACACTCAGTGTAAACAGACACTCACAGACTGTCACACATCCATGGAGTTACTCACACACCTAGTCAGTCATGCAAAGAATCAATCACACCTCCATTTCCTCAACTATACAGTTATACACACCTTACTTATTCAAACATATACTAACACATATTTACTCTCTTATACAATCCCTGATACAAGTTCACAATGATCCATACAGCCACTCTCACATTCACTGGCTCTTATGTTCAGTTATTTATATATGTCAACTCTCACATGGACTGTGTTTTACATATGTACTTACTTTGAAATGTAGCACTGAGATATCCATTCACTCACCAATACACTCATGCACACAGTCAACTGTCCATACAGCTGTTTCTACATGCACTTTTGAACCCATACACCTAGGGAATCAACTGCTCACACATCTATGCACAGAGTCACACACCTCCCAGCCACCCACACACACATTCAGTCTCCCATACAAATACTTGGGCAACCATTCAATAACCCATATAGTTACTGATATAGCTACTGATTTGAACATGCAGCAGTTTACAGAACAACATATATAATGATTGCCAAATTAAGACACTTTAGTCACTAACCCATGCACTAAGTGAGACACATTTAATCATTCTCTCATACAGTCAGTCATGCACCTACTAAATCCTTCATCCAGACACTTATACATCTACTCATTCTTCAATATGTAAGACATATTTTAACTTTACAGAAACATATAGTCACTGGGTGTTGTCATCAGTGATGTCATCAGTGATGTCATTTGAGATGTCATCAGTGATGTCATCAGTGATGTCACTGACCATGTCATGAATGATGTAATATGTGACATCATCAGCAGTGGATTGCGGGTGCGCGATATATAGTTAGTGCAACTAACTATATATGGAATTTCAATGGTTTTGTGCGAATAAAATAAGGTTTTGTAAATGCTAATCCCTAACTATATATGGTCTATAACCTATGGTTTTTTCAGTGAATTTTCAAGGTTTTGTAAATGCAAATTCCTAACTATATATGGTCTATAACCTATGTTTTTTTCAGTGAATTTTCAAGGTTTTGTAAATGCTAATTCCTAACTATATATGGTCTATAACCTATGGTTTTTTCAGTGAATTTTCAAGGTTTTGTAAATGCAAATTCCTAACTATATATGGTCTTTAACCTATGGTTTTTTCATTGAATTTCAATGGTTTTTTAAAAGCTAATATCTGTAGCTGTAAAATGTATTCTTCTTTAAATCTTAAAATATATTTTACATGTTTTTTAGACAATTTTTTTTTTTTTAATTTTTTTATGTTTCGCTCCCAGTCCGCGAACCGGTCAGCTTTCCGTTAGCTCAATTTAAAGCCGCGGCTCGGTCCGCGAACCGGTAAACGTTCCTTTAGCGTAACTGTTACGTTAGCATGACGTTTTGCGTTGTCGCGTAATACGTCATTGGACGCGCCAAGTTAGCGGACCCGGAAGCGGACCGGAAAGCGGCGCAAAGCGCGAAACGTAAACACAGCAGGTCATGTGACTCGGTAATAACACTTTTCATTGGTTCATTTCACTTTTGGTTTCCTAATGATGTAATACTAGGTCATGTGATCTAAAATTAACACTTTTCATTGGTTTAGAACTTTTGCTTTTCCCAAATGATGAAAACCCCTCCTTCTTTCCTCACTCTGATTTTCATCTTGGTGAGAGAAAGACCCTTTTTCATTGTTGAGCAATGGCTTCAATAGTTGCTTCAGCTAGTGTTCCCCCACCACCACCTCCACCTCCTCATGGGAAGAGTGGACCACCTGCTCAAGCAATCTTTGAAGAAGAGGAAGATCAAGAAGAGGAGGAAGAACAGGAAGAGCCTGAGTTTTTGCCAGAGGAGCCCAGGAGGTACAATAGAAAAGAAAACTTCATCTGGCAATTTTTTAAATTTCCAGAAGGGCAAAAAAAAGTCAATGCCAGATATGTGTTTTGCCGTATTTGCGACGATCGACTTTCAAGGGGGACTGACAAGAAATACAGTTTCGGAAATTACATGATGCACAGGCATATGAGTAGGTGGCACCCAAACAATTATAGTGCTGCCCAGCTTCGTGATGAACAGCAAAATCCCCCGGCAATGGCGAGAAGATCTGTCATCCAAGAAGTATCGGGACCAGAGGCGAGGGAGGTGGTCCCGAACATTCAAATGGACATGGGGGAAGTAAAGCAAGTGTGCGTGCGGTGCAACCAATTAATATGCTACCGAGAAAGTAGCATTACTCTTATAGTGAAAGCTATCAATAATCATGTTTGCCCGAAACGCCCCAAAAAATAAATTCTTCTTTTTTTCGTTGCTCCTGTTGAGCCCTTTTCAATAAATCATTTTTGTTTCCCCCCTCCCCCCAAAAAACAAAAAAATTACAAAATGTTCAGAAAAAACAAAAAAAATATAAAAAATGTTCAGAAAAATAATAAAAAAAATTTAAAACAACAAAAACCAAAAAAAAAGTTCTTTTCAGAACTACCTCCCCATTATAAAAAAAATTGGTAGAATTTTTGAAACTCTGCCAACCTCTATTTCTTTTAGTTCGCTCCCAGTTCGCACTCCAATACGCGAACCAGGAGCGAACCAAAAATTTTTTTTTTTTAAAAGAACAGTAAGTATAAGGGAAGGAAACAGACAGTTATGTTACAAGAAAGACAGCTATAGGGAGTAAAGAAAAGATACTGTTACCCGCAATCCACTTCTGATCATGTCACATATTACATCATTCTTGACATGGTCAGTTACATCATCAGCAGTGGATTGCGAGTAACAGTATCTTTTGTTTACTTCCTATAGCTGTCTTTCTTGTAACATAACTGTCTGTTTCCTACCCTTATACTTACTGTTCTTGTTTTAAAAAAATTTTTGAGATCATTCAGAAACAGTAACATTAATAGAGACAGAATGAGTGAATAAGAATGAAGAAGTATGAGAAGAGAGGGACTGAGAAAAATACTGGAAGAGAGCAGCCAAGGAAAAATTGATGATTTTATTGTATTGTATTGTATTGTAGCATACTTGTATAGCGCAACCTGTCACCACCAAGGGCATCCTGGCGCTTTTGACCCATGATCCAGCGAAAACAGTAGCTCAACCTATCCTGGGAAAAAGGTGAGTTTTCAAAGCCTTTCTAAAGGCTAAAAGATCTTCAAGGCTTCTCAAGGATATTGGCAGAGAGTTCCAGAGTTTGGCCGCCGCTACTCTGAACGAGCGGCCGCCCATCCTCACTCTCTGGAAGCGCGGAACTACCAGTAGCCTGGACGACGAGTAGCGTAAAGCTCGAGATGGACAATACCAGGCAAACATTTGCCCCAAAGGAATTGGGCCCAGGCCATGAATAGCCCTAAACACAATACACGCTGCTTTGTAGCGCACCCGCAGATGGACCGGCAGCCAATGAAGTTCTCGCAGCGCTGCCGTAGAAGAGCTATGGTAGGGGCGAGAGAGGGCGAGTTTGGCAGCAATGTTCTGCACCCTTTGCAGCTTGCCCAGAAGTGTTACCGGGGCCTCCAGAAGCAGTGCGTTACAATAGTCAAGTCGACTTCGGATGGTACAACGCACTACTTCTGGTCTGGCTTGCTCAGGGAGGAGGGGTAGAACCTTACGCAGCATACGAATCAGCATCATACATGTGGAGGTGGTCTTATTTACATGTAGATCCAGCTGCAGGTTAGGCCCAAAAATCACGCCCAGATTGCGCACAGATTGTGCGGCTGACACCGTCTCTGAAAAGGACGGAGGCCAAAAGTCAGCTGGGAGATCTCGAGGAACTCGATCGGTGGAGCAGTGCAAGACCTCTGTCTTGGTTCCGTTGAACTGTAACGAGTTCAAACGGAGCCATTCCGCTGTCGCCTGCATGCACCGGTGAAAAGTCTCCAGTGTGACTGCATCCTGTCCCTCCAGAGAAAAGACCAGCTGGGTATCATCCGCATAGTTAAATGCGGAGATACCAAAAGATTTAATGAGCTGGACTAGAGGGCGGAGGTAGATATTAAAGAGTATGGGGCTGATGGCTGAGCCCTGGGGTACACCTTGTCCCACTCTCCGCTCCTCTGAACTGAAGGGGGGTAGCGAAACCCGTTGCTGACGGCAGTCCAAGTAGGAGATTAACCAATCCCTAGCCCTGTCTTTGACCCCGCATTCTTCCAGCCTAGAGATCAAGGTGGGATGACTGACCGTGTCGAACGCGGCCGACATGTCGAGCAGCACCAAAAATGCTGCCCGACCACTGTCAACTCGCACCCGCAGATTGTCTAGCACGGTCACCAGCGCAGATTCCGTCCCATGCGCTGGGCGAAAACCAAATTGCATCTCATCCAACCAGGTGTTCCCTTCTAAAAAGCCGGACAGAGTGCGGGTGACCAATCTTTCCATGATTTTAACCGGAAAAGGGAGCAGGGAGATTGGCCGGTAGTTAGATAAGCACGCAGGGTCGAGCGTAGGTTTTTTTAAAAGCGGAGATACCACTGCCTTCTTCCAGCAACTCGGTACAATACCTGTCTCAAATGACTGGCAGCAGATGGCATGCAAGGGCTGGAAGAGATCCTCTTGAAACACCTTCCATAGTTTTGGAGGAAGAGGATCCAGAGGCGAACCAGATGAAATCGTAAGGGCTAAGTCTCCAAACTCCTTCAGAGAGGGAAGGGCAAAGCTACTCAGCTGGGGTCGACTGGCTTCACTCGCCGGAGCTCCCAAGCTGAGAGCCGGATCCAAGGAAGAAGGAGAGGGACTACTCTGCTGGGGTCGACTGGCCACAGACGCCGGAGCTCCCAAGCAGAAAGCCTGATCCAGAAAGGAAGGGGAAGAGCTACTCAGCTGGGGTCGACTAGCCACCGTCGCCGGAGCTCCCAAGCAGAGAGCCAGAACCAGAGAAGAAGGAGAGAGACTGCTAGACTGGGGTCGACTGGCCACAATCGCCGGAGCTCCCAGACAGAGAGCCGGATCCAAAGAGGGAAGGGAAGAGCTACTCAACTGGGGTCGACTGGCCACAGTCGCCGGAGCTCCCAAGCAGAGAGCCGGATCCAGGACTGGAGAGGAAAAGCTACTCGGCTGGGGTCGACTGGCCACAATCGCCGGAGCTCCCAAGCCGAGGGCCTGATCCAAGAGAGGGGAAGGAGAGCTACTCAGCTGGGGTCGACTGGCTTCCGTCGCCGGAGCTCCCAAGTTGGGGGGCTGCTCGTCTGGTCGGAGTCGACTAGAGGACGTGGCCGGAGCTTCCTGACAGAGGTGAGTGACCCTCTGCAGGGGTCGACTGGCCACCTCCTCCGTAGCTCCCTCCTCAGTAGTGGAATTCCGTGGATCCTGCAGACCTGTTAAGATTTTACGGATTTTTTCCTCAAAGGCGTCCGCAAGTGAATCACAAAGAGCTTGCGATGAAGGGACTGCACTAGCCACACACGTGGGGTGGGCAAGGTCCTTAACGATTTTAAAGAGGGCCTGTGTCTTGTTTGGGGCCTGATTCAAAGTAAATTCAAGAAAGGTCGCTTTCGCCGTCTTGATTTGAGCTTTGTATTTTTGCATGGCAGACCTAAATGCAATTTTCTCAGAGTCTAGGTACTGTTTCCTCCAGACCCTTTCTGCGCGTTTACAGTCAAGTTTAAGCTGGCGTAGTTCACTCGTGTACCAAGGGCTGGCTCGGTTCACCCTCCCTCGAGACTTCCGAAGGGGTGCCAACTTATCCAGCGAGCTCGATATGGACTGGCAGAAGAGAGTATAACTTTCTTTGGCTGTGTTGCCAAGCTTGAAGTCCTCACCTAAAATGTTCGGCAATGGAGAGGTTTTGAGGATTCGGGACCAAGGTCTCTCTAGCTTAGCTAAGGGTAGTCCAGCCTTTCGCGAAGTAGGGTCCTCCGGACAGAGGGAAAACCTAATCAAAGAGTGATCCGTCCAAAACTGGCACTTGATGTCAACTAATGATACCCACTGAGGGTCCGCAAACACCAAGTCCAGAGTATGGCCTTTCCGATGCGTGGAAGCGTTCACCAGCTGTTCTAAGTTGATATCTATACAAGCTTGGCTGAGGGAGAAAAATGCATTATCCAGGGAACTGCCTGCCCACAGATTAAAATCTCCAAGAATCAGTAGCTTGGAGTGGGAGCTAGCAAGTTCGTAAATCAAATCAATGATTTTATGGATCAAAGTAGAGACCAGGAACTACTACAATGTGTTGAAGCAGTGGATAACCTGCTTAAAAATGAGGACATGTTACACCCTCATAGAATACAAAATATATTCAATTTTGAAATTTCTGACAATGAAATGTTAGAAAGTTTAATGAATTATGAAACACAATCAAAATAAAAAAAAATACTTTAAAAATAAAGAAAACAAAAAAAAATCAACAAAAACAACAAACAATTAACATACAGTATTAGAAAAGTCTATCATTCTTTTATCCTTATAGTACGCTGCCCAGAACGCTTTCCGGTTCGCGTACTAGGCGCTCACCACGCAAAAAAAAAAAAAATCATTTTTTTTTTGCCCTGCTGGGACCTTTTAAAACCTCCACATAAAACCTAGGGGGTCAACGAGGATCTACTATGCCCCCTTATGGTAATTTCCCCCTTTGTTTTGGCCTCCTCTTGTCTCTCGATCCTACCGGGAGACAATATGGAGGCCGCTCCGGACTGTTTAGAATGTTGACAGACACCGGAAAGCCAATCAGCTTCGCATCGCAAAGTTCCGTTACGCGAAAAGTACGCGAACCGGATCGCTACCCGGAGCGCTGTTACAGATATATATCTTACTTTGAACGTTAATTTTTCAAAATCCAATGGAGCACATATATTGAGACCTAGCAAAGGCACATCGGGCTAACAGTCCCTACAATTTTGCCAAGTTTCATGCAAATCCATTCAGCCGTTCGGGCTAAAAGTGAGGCCAACCGCCCTATGGAAATTAACAAGGGAAAAACGCGTTTTGGGACCCCCCTTTTTTCTCGGCCCCCCCTTGCTGAACACCCCCCAAATTTTCAGGGGCTGCTCAGAAACAAAATGTGCCATTTTCCTGAAAATTTCAGCCAATTCCGTCCACAAACGCCAAAGTTATTAGACATAGAATTTTCAGAAATCCCATAGGGAAAAAATCCTAACTATATATACCTACTGGCGACCGCCAGTAGGTAATATATATATATATATATATATATATATATATATATATATATATATATATTCACTGAAAAAACCATGGGTTATAGACCATATATAGTTAGGAATTAGCATTTACAAAACCTTATTTTACTCACTCAAAACCATTGAAGTTTCATATATGGTTAGTTGCACTAACTATATATCGCGCACCCGCAATCCACTGCTGATCATGTAACATATTACATCATTCATGACATGATCAATGACATCACTGATGACATCACTGATGACATCACTATCTCAAATGACATCACTGATGACATCACTGATGACAACATCCAGTGACTGTATGTTTCTGAAATTTCAAAATATGTCTTACATATTGAAGAATGAGTGGATGTATAAGTGTCTGGATGAAGGATTTAGTAGGTGCATGACTGACTGTATGAGTGAGTGATTAAATGTGTCTCACTGAGTGTATGGGTTAGTGACTAAACTGTCTTAATTTGTGCATCATTATGTCTGTTGTTCTGTAAACTGCTGCATGTGTTGATCAGTAGCTTTATGATTAAGTATATGGGTTATTGATTGGTTGCCCAAGTATTTGTATGGGAGACTGAGTGTGTGTGTGGGTGGCTGGGAGGTGTATGACTCTCTGCATAGATGTGTGAGCAGTTAATTCACTAGATGTATGTGTTCAAAAGTGCATGTGGAAACAGCTGTATGGGCGGTTGACTGTGTGCATGAGTGTATTGGTGAGTGAATGGATATCTCAGTGCTACATGTCAAAGTAAGTACATATGTAAAACACAGTACATGTGAGAGTTGACATATATATATATATATATATATATATATATATATATATATATATATATATATATATATATATATATATATTCACTGAAAAAAACCATAGGTTATAGACCATATATAGTTAGGAATTAGCATTTACAAAACCTTGAAAATTCACTGAAAAAACCATAGGTTTTAGACCATATATAGTTAGGGATTAGCATTTACAAAACCTTATTTTACTCGCACAAAACCATTGAAATTCGCATATATAGTTAGTTGCACTAACTATATATCGCGCACCCGCAATCCACTGCTGAGTCACAACCACCGCAGCACCAAATCGAAGAGTGCGTCGTCGTCAAGGACTGACTCGACCAAATCCTTATGTATAAAGCAATCCTCTACCCACAGGCACAGGAAGACGACGCCATGTTCTGCTTTTGATCTTCTTCCATGTTAAGACCTCCCGGGTACTTGTACGTAAGTGGGCTTTAAGTAATGCAAACTTTACTCGCACTGTGGTGAACAAGCCTGGTGAACAGGCGAAACGCGTCCCAGCAGCCGACTTGTAAAGTAAAACTTTTTTGACAAAAGCAGAACATGGCGTCGTCTTCCTGTGCCTGTGGGTAGAGGATTGCTTTATATATATATATATATATATATATATATATATATATATATATATATATATATATATATATAAAGAAGAAGAAATAATTAAAAAACGGAAAACCTTCAAATTTGAGAGGGACAGGCTGGAATACCTACACGGCCAAATCTTCACCTTTGCGCGCCGCTTTGATAACATAAAAGCACAAGTGGGCAAAAACAACCACAAGGCAAGACAGGAGGCAACAGCATCGGCCTCATCTACGTACCTGAGTTCAGCGGCGGAAAGCGATTCTGATAACGAGCAAAGGAGAAGAAAAAACTTACAAGAGGGGTTTACAAAATTATCGCCGGCACAAGAGGTAAATTGCCTCTGCGAGAGCCGCCGAGATACTCTCAGATCGAAATCGAAAGTAAACTCCCCAACAAAACGTCAGAGGGCAAATTTCAAACGCTCCCAACGCCGGAAATGTAACGAGAGGAAATTCTGCGGGAGTAAAGAGGGGCAATCGGGGAAAAGGAGGAAGTTGGAACAGGTTTCAAACTCAACCCTCAACATCGGCACCTCAATCATAAACCTGACAGACATTATCTTAAGCGATACAGAAAAACAAATTTTATGCTTAGGTTTGTCTTACTGCCCCCCCAGCAACATGAATTATGCAAATACCAGAATGGACACTTACCGTTTTGTTAGAAAGCTCAAATTGAGCAAGTACCACCGTACACATCCATACAAACAACGGGATAATGTGGCGGCAGCCAGCCCTACACTTCTCTCAATGGAAGCGGACACAACGTTTAATGAGATCTGGAATTTGCAGCAGGAGGGGCTAACAAATACACAGCTTCAACAAGCTGAAAGGGAAAATATGGAAACTCAAACATCCACACCCTTCAGGAAAAAATCAACTTTCTTTCCCATCATGACCCAGGATAATATTGACCTCTACCAGGATCTTATCATCAAAGACTTAAAACATCTATATACGGCCACAAACAAAAAACATGTCATTCTGAGTCGACAGAACCAACGTTACAATAGCCTGGTTAGAAAATTGAGGGCAGATAAAGACATTATTGTAAAACAGGCGGACAAAGGGGGAAATATCGTCTTTTGGCATCGGGACGACTATATCAAGGAAGCAGAATTACAGCTCAGTAATCTGGACTGCTACAGAAAAGGTAACCTCATTGTCATTAAAGCAGCCTGGTCTGACCTGAATGCCAAACTTGTAGCCTGGAAAAGTGCAGGATTAATTTCGAATGACGAATTTAAATTCCTCAAAAAAGACTGTCCGGTTATACCCACCTTATATTTGTTGCCGAAAGTACATAAGAACCTAAATTCACCACCGGGTAGACCCATACTTTCGGCAATCAACAGCGCAACTGAGAACATCTCCAAATATATAGATTTTTTTCTAAAGGAATGGGTCCTAAGATTACCATCATATGTCAAGGACACTACTGATTTCATCTGTAAATTGAACAACCTCATCTGGGAAGGTGATTACATTTTAATGACTCTGGACGTCACTGCCCTTTACACTTCCATTAGACATCGTGATGGAATCAAAGCAGCTGAGTATTACCTGTCTAAACGATCAGAGAACTGCTCCAATCATAATCGCATGCTCCTTGACATGTTAAAACTTTGCTTGGAACAAAACTATTTTCTCTTTAATGGGCAGGCATACCAACAGATGAGAGGGGTCGCAATGGGGGCTTGCTTCTCCCCAAGTTTTGCATGCCTCCATATGGGGCTTTGGGAGGAGCGGGTCCTGATGGGCACTTTTGGCAACATTATGACATCACATGTGCCACTATACCTGCGCTACATTGACGACCTCTTTATGGTCTGGAAGGGCGTAAAATCGGATGCCGAACATTTTGTAGAACAACTTAATGCTAACTCGTATAACCTGAATTTTACTTCCCATGTTGATGAAATAACTGTAAATTTTCTTGATGTCCAGGTATATGTTGACAACCACAAAATACAAACTAGATTGCACAGGAAGGACACTGCAGGCAATACAGTGCTACATGCCACCAGTCAGCATCCCCGCCATTTAATTAATAGCATCCCCTATGGGGAAATGCTAAGAATGAAAAGAATCTGCAGTACAGAATCAGACTTTCAAATAGCACAGCAGGAGTGCAGGAAACGCCTCCTTGAAAGGGGCTACAGTGACAGGGTTCTTGAGACGGCCATAAGAAAAACGATTTCCGTCTACAGAGAGCAGGCTCTAACACCCAGGAGCAAAGACCCCACTGATAGTGTAGCTGACACCCACGTGAATTCTAGGGTAATAGTTCCATACTGCCAACAGCATTCTGCTATTATAAAGATATTTTCAAAAAATTGGAACTTGATAAGGGGGGACCCTGTAATTGGGAGTGATGTTTCACTCAGACCGGAGATCACCTTCCGTAAATCCCCCTCAATGGCGAGTGCACTCACTAGCAGCCTTCTTGAACCCGCCATCTCAGGAACATGGGAAGCACTAAGCACGGGTTTCAAGAAATGTGCCTTCTGTAAAGCGTGCAAAATAGGAATAAACAAGACCCATTACATGAGTCCCTTTAGAGACAATCCAATCCCCATTTCGAAAAGGCTCACATGTAAGATGGAGTTTGTCGTTTATGTGCTACAATGCCCATGTGGCCTGAGTTATGTGGGCAGTACCCGTCCAGCAGCACATAAACGGATACTCCAACATATTAGGGCCATAGGCAGCAAGGACCAGGCATACCCGGTGGCACGCCACTTTGAGGCTGTGCACAACAGTGATCCGAGTGTTCTACAATACTACCTGGTAGACACGGTGATGCCGCTAAAACGGGGGGGTGACAGAGAGGGCAGATTGCGCTTACTTGAGACAAGATACATTCTTGAAATGAACACCAAGAGCCCGAATGGATTAAATGATCGTGAAGATCTTTACACTTGTCTCAAGGTCGTTTAACTGCCTTCCCATCATCTTGAAAAACCGAGATTTAGATGAATGTCACTTTCTAAATCAGATGTACCTTTTGACCTGACCCTATACTTTATGATTGAAGGTGGCCTCCTTCGTCATTTCCAGCTGTAGTAGGCTCTTTTACACTGTTCAGAATTCATTGTTTATTATAACTATTACACTTTTAACAATTTTTCCTTGGGGTTCCCTGCAATCCTCTTCCCTATTTTTCTGTGAAATACCTATCCATTTCTGATATATATTGTTTTTCTCATTTTTTTCATGCACACACGGGCACTTTATTTATAATTTTTTCATATTTTGGAGTTCACAGCTACTTGCAAGGGTTATACACATTACTTAGAAGGAAGGTGCCTCAAACAGTCATGATTTGATTTTGTCCAGTCGTAACGGTATAAATCTTTTATAGAATAAGCAATCTCTATCCAGCATTAAATTACAAACAATTTTCATTGAAATTATACTTCAACGAGTAATACATGAATGCACATGCTTTTATAGATTCTTTATGTAATGGGAAATCTGTCCAATGTGTAAATATGTAAATACCAATTGATGTGTATATATATGAACTTATAATACAGTGATATACTTTGTGGTAGTTCTCAAGGAACACTTCTTATAAATAGATTGTATATAGTATGAAATAGTCACTTGTATATAGAGATATATTTTTGATAAGAGGGGACAATCCATTTCCTTTTTCTATGAATTGTGCTTGGAGTATACATGCTTTTCTTCAATGTATGAATTGAATACTGATAGATATACGTTATACCGTTACTTTGATTTGATTGGAATATGAAAATGTTGGGCACTTGCCCTCAATTTTGCAAAAATGAAAGTATCATGCCAAATATGCACTTGTCACTTTAAGCGCAAAGCCGCTCCCATGTCTTGGTGTATTTAAAACCCTTGTTTGTTTCGATTAACGTCATGTGATCAAGCCTCTTTTGGAGGTGAAACGCGTTATGGCGGATGGCTGGTGGAATATTTAAATAAATCACCGAAAAATCAGCACTAAATCTGGGCTCACTCTCGTTATTCTACTCGACTTTGGATGAGAATGGCGTTTTCTTCATATATATATATATATATATATATGAAAAAAGCAGTCCCTGTTCCGTCAATGGTCGGTGGAGCACAACAGGTTTAGACCTCCAATGGCCCCACAGAGTGCAGCGAAAATCAGGCCAAGAAACCCATCAAGCCTCAAGTGAGTTGCAGAATGGCGATTTATTCAATAAGAGATGACGCGTTTCACTCCACTCTGGAGCTTGTTCACATAGCGCGCTCAGAGCCATTTTAGACACATATATAGTGGAAACACAAAAAAGTGTACACACCCTCTCTGCATTTTATAATAGAAATAGTAAATAGACTGACTACCCTGCAAGTGCAAGAGAATAAAAAAAGAGAGACTGCTAATTACAAGAACAATATACAATTCATGTGTAATGAGTGTGATCAAAAAATAACCAGGATTAAATATAAACAATGGATGTACAATTCATTAATCAATGTTCTAAACAAATAAATGTTGAATATTTAATTTGATAGATAAAACAAACCCAGAAATTTCGTATCAACATAATACCGGCATAGTGCCTTTTAGAATAGAAAATATCAAAGGTGTTTACCATGTTTCATTGAATAACAGCACAGCTTATGTTGCGACATAGTGACTTATTCTATAATTTAAGCAATGATCACATTATAAAATTCAAACTGAGATAACTTGTCTGTCTAATAAAGATGATCTAAGACAGAGATGTGGTGAAAAATAACATGTTGAAAAAGCATAATAGACAAACAGTATTGTAATGTACTAAACCACAAAATTGAGAAAATCTTAATCTAAAGAAAGCACACAGCGAAAAAATATGGTAAATGAAAGACAATCTTAATACCAACTAATATAAGCTACTATAGCAATAGTGTAATAGAACACTCTATTCCCGAATCATATTTCAATGTATTTCTATTTACAAAAATGTACAAGTGGGATAGTCACCAGCTGGTGACTGATCCAAGGCAGTCACACCCTAGAGGCCAACAATAATGTGGAAACAAGATGGTAACAATGAGAAAAAGGGGGCGCCCTAAGGAAAGGCAAAGACAATAGATAAGGCAGCACGGAAGCCAGTTTATAGGAAGTTACGCAGATCTTCCGTCAGATTAAGGCCATTTGGGGCCTTGGTATCCAAGGACAGTATAAGATGTGACTCTTTCTGTCTAAGTAGCTTCATCCGGTCACCACCCCGACTGGGCTGAGGTACCGAACATAAAACAGTATACTCAAAGTCTTTGAGTTTTTTGTCATGTATCGCACGAAAATGCCTGGCTACAGGATAATTGCTGTCGCTGTTGATGATTGCACAAATGTGCTGAAGAATACGTTGATGTACTGGGAGCTTAGTGCTCCCGATGTATTCAAGATTGCAAGTGCATCTTAGTTTATACACAACAAATTCAGACCTGCAGGTAAGGTATTCACGAATGGGTATAGGTGTTGTACTGAAAGCAGTAACATAGTGTGTACTGTTTTTGGCGAATGTGCAGGCGCGGCAGGAGGTGCACTTAAAGAATCCCGTTTTATACACGAGACTCTTTTTGAGTGGACCCTCTGTCATTGGCCTGTCTATTGCATCATGCATAGAGGGTGCCCTTCTGAATGTTATGGTCGGTGTTTTTGAAAGTAATGGTCCAAGAATGACATCATTCTGTACAGATGATACGTCTTTTCTTGCGTTCCTGTGTGCTGAAATTGGTTATAAGTCTCACAGTACATTCGGAGGCTGGAATGTTAGTGGCCTTTGGTGCAAGGAATGTATCTCGTCCAATTGAACATGCTTTCTGAAGGGCTTGTTCTAGAATTTTAGCAGAATAGCCTCTCTTAAGAAAACGTTGTTTGGACTCTCTGAGACAGTCATCAAGTGACTCTTTGTCACTACAAATCCTGCAGATGCGGATAAACTCCCCATAGGGGATGCTGCTGATAGTGTGAGCAGGATGAGCGCTCTGAGCATACAAAATTGCATTGCCTGCTGTAGACTTGCGGTGAAGACAGGTTTCAATTTTGTTATTTTTGATGAACACTCGAACATCTAGAAACTCTGCTGTATCAGTTGTGATGGTAGATGTAAATTTGAGATTCAATTCATTTGTATTTATATCCATCACTAATGCATTAGCTTCCACCACTGTACCTCTCCAAATTATACAAACATCGTCAATAAAACGCCAGTAGTTGACAATGTTGGGTAACCATCGTTGGTGCGTGGTTTTGAGCTTGTGTTCCTCCCACCAGCCCACATGTAAACATGAGTAGCTGGGGGAGAAACACGAGCCCATCGCCACACCTCGCAACTGCTGGTATATCTGGCCCTGAAAACGGAAAAAGTTAGTGGTGAGACAGATTTTAATCATTTCGAGCATCATTCTGTTATGCTCTCGAAAACAAATGTCTCTTCTGCTCAGATATTGTTCACAGGCATTGATTCCTTGCTGATGGTGGATTGAGGTATAGAGCGACTCGATATTCATACCCAGGAAAAGATAATTATCACACCATTCAACATTCATAAGTTTATTTAAAAAGTCCGTAGTGTCCTTCAGATATGATGGGAGATTTGTCATGTGGGGTTGCAGAAAATAATCCACGTACTTTTAGAGGTTTTCGTTCATGCTGCCAATGGCGGCAATGATGGGGCGACCTGGAGTGGGTGTCAATTGTTTGTGTACTTTCGGGAGGAAGTAAAGAACTGGCGTGACTGGATGTTCGTTGTTGAGATAGTTACATTCATCTTTTGTTAATAGTCCCAGTCTTTTCCATGCATTAATTTTTTTACGAGTTGTAGCATGGCTCTGTGTCATGGCAAATTGGGTTGAAATGAGGTAACATGAAGAGTCGAGTAAATGTCTCTCAGCTTCGATAATGTAATCCTTAGTTTGCCACAACCCCTTATCGGCATTTTTAATTATGACATCCTTATGTAGTTTACTCACAAGCTTGTGGTATTGGTTGTCATTATAGTTTTCTTGTCTCCTTTGATTAGAGGTTAGTCCATTCAGTGTTTTTAGTTCTATAATCACCCTATCGATGAATACATCAACTGCATCGCGTGGCATGATCGGTAAAAAAGTAGATCTAGGGCGGAAAGGTGTAGCAACTGAACAATGAACATCAGTGCTTTGGCTCACACTGGGATTTGTTTGAGAATCATTTTCATAGGCTAAGTCTAACAGATTCTGTAAGTCCGCAGTGTCATGTACCTGAAGTGATGATCTTGATACTTCAGAGGTATCCGCAAGTGGAGTTTTATTCCTTTTTGATTCTAATTTGAAATATTTGATTAACTTAATTTTGCGGATAAACTTGTAGACATCTATGCGTGTCTGATTGTAAGAAAATCTGTTAGGTGGACAATAAGACAGCCCAAGAGAGAGTAACTGTTGTTCGGATTTTGTCAAAGTGAGATTAGTTAGGTTGATGACAGTATTATCCATCAGGCTTGTCATTTTTACCAGTTCTTTTTTGTTCTCTCTCGCGAGGTACTTGCGTTTGAAGATCCTCCTCCTGGTGTGCCTGCGCTGGCTGATTGATTGCCTTGTTTTGTTTGAGGTTGCCGGGAGCGCAGGGAATAGCGCAGGTCCTCACTGACAAAATTCAGCTCCTCGATTGCAGATAGTCTCACTCGAGCGGGGGGCACAGCAGAGAGCCAATTCCAACGAATCCAATCCAATAGGCACCGAAGGCGCCAGTAGCTGCGCCGACGCCGTGCTCAGCATACAGGAGGATCCAAAAGCCAGAAGCAGATGTATGAAAAAAGCAGTCCCTGTTCCGTCAATGGTCGGCGGAACACAACAGGTTTAGACCTCCAATGGCCCCACAGAGTGCAGCGAAAATCAGGCCAAGAAACCAATCAAGCCTCAAGTGAGTTGCAGAATGGCGATTTATTCAATAAGAGATGACGCGTTTAACTCTACTCGGGAGCTTGTTCACATAGCGCGCTCAGAGCCATTTTAGACACATATATAGTGGAAATAAAGGTGGGACAATACAGAAAAGTGTACACACCCTCTCTTCATTTTATAATAGAAATAGTAAATAGACTGACTACCCTGCAAGTGCAAGAGAATGAAAAAGACAGACTGCTAATTACAAGAACAATATACAATTCATGTGTGATGAGTGTGATCAAAAAATAACCAAGGATTAAATATAAACAATGGATGTACAATTCATTAATCAATGATATAAACAAATAAATGTTGAATATTTCATTTGAGAGGTACAACAAACCCAGAAATTTATTTTCAACATAATACCGGCATAGTGCCTTTTAGAATAGAAAAGATCAAAGGTGTTTACCATGTTTCATTGAAAAAAAAAAAAAAAATATATATATATATATATATATATATATATATATATATATATATATTACCTACTGGCGGTCGCCAGTAGGTAGTTATAGTTAGGATCTACTTTCCATAGGAAATCCGCAACATTCTATTGGGAATAACTTTGGCGCCGGTGGACGAATCTTCGTGAATTTCTCCAAGAAAATGGCCTGCTCCTTCCCTGAAAGTTTGGGGGGGATTCGTCAAGTGGGGGCCGAGATAAAAGGGGGTCTCAAAACGTGTTTTCCCCATGTTAATTTCCATAGGGCGGTCGGTTTCACTTTTAGCCCGAACGGCTGAATGGATTTCCACCAAACTTGGCAAAATTGTAGGGACTGGTAGCCTGATGTGCCTTTGCTATGTCTTAAGATATGTGCTCCAGTGGATTTTGAGTAATTTAAGTTCAAAAAAATACATATATATCTATGGCAGCGCCTCGGTACGCGCACCGGGGCGCATACCAGGTGCGCCACGCGACTTGCGCACGGAAAGCTGATTGGCTCTCGGGTGTCTGTAAACATTCTAAATAGTCCGGAGCGGCCGCCATCTTGTATCTCTGTAAAATCGAGACACAAGAGGTGGCAAAAACAAAGAGGGGAATTGACCATAAGGTGGCAGGGTTGACCCCCCCTATCCCCCTAAGTTTGATATGGGGGCCATAAAAGGGCCCCCCAGGGTCAAAATTATAAAAAATAATTCGATTTTGGCGGGGGGAGGCCCCGGTACGCGCACCGGGGAGCGCACCCAGGAGCGTACCATGAGGAAAAAAGAATGACAGACTTTTCAAAAACTGTATGTTTATTAATTGTTCATTTTGTTGTTTTTTTTTTATTATTCAGTACCAACATGTAGGTACCAATGCAGAGTCTAAAATTTATTATACACTGTCTCCGCTGTAGATATCTTGCATGTTGTTACAGAAGTTGTTGTGGTATATGGAATTCATACCATAGTCTGTCAGGAAAGCAGAAACAACATGGAGGCAGGAGATGATAAAGAGATGTTAAATACACATTGGAGATAATATAGTGGGAGAATGGAAGTAACTATGAGCAAAATTACTATGTAACATAAAAAAGTTGCACAGTATATTTTAAGTCTCACTTTATATTATATCTATTTTGGTACTATTTCATAATTTACATATTAAAAAGAATAATGTCTTTAAATTTTTAAATAACAATTTATTGCTGTCATTTTTCAAAATCTAAAAGAATTTCCAACAATAATTCATCAGGTATGTCCTCATTTGGATTCCATGATTCAATTTCTTCTGCACAATAAATTAAGTCTTGGTCCAGAGAGTGATCCAAAAAGTCTATTTCATCTTTGTCTTCCTTGGGATTGTTTTCCATATTAATTTCAAATGAAATATTAATTTTCTTTTGTTCTTCCATTTTCTTGCTGTAAATTGCATAAAAAATAAATATATCAGTAGAGATAGGGCACTGTTGGGTTTAAGATCAGACAGGTACTTGTGAGTTTTTAAAAGTGAAGTTATCTTTGGGCAGTGTATGGTTTCAGGCAGGAAGTAGAACTATTAAAAAGTACCTGTGATGAAGCCTAAGTAAATTCATAATTATATCAGAGAATCCCAACTCAATCCATAATTATAACAGTGAAGCCTATCTCAATCTCTTACTCTTACAGAGGGACAGTATATAACTATCTGAAAACGTTTTGTCAAATTAACTTAGAGTGCACAACATAGTTCCCCTTCAAAAATATTAACTTACCTTTTTAAAAGTAGTTGAAGTTTTCTGTGAAAATTCTTTTGAAATGTCCCTCAGGTACTATTAGTCAAAATGGCTGTGTTTCCCTCTCATTTTTCATATATATTCATGTACATAACCAATCAAATGTCAGCACATAAAAGTAAAAAATTTAAGTCACATTTTAATTGGTTGTAAATTCTAACACTTTCATATGTGTTTTTGTCATGTAATTTACCTCAGGATATTTAGACAGAGCTACAGCCTAAATGTGTCAATAGAATTTAACCAAATTTGGGAAAATGGTAGGGACTGGTATGTAGTAGGGCATATTCTATATTTGGTGAAAGTGTGTTCAGTGGTTTTTATGTAATTACATTTCCCACATTTTTTTAGGAGCGCTTCCAGATGCACGCCCCGGTACGCGCACCGGTTAGCGCTACAGGAGTCCGCCTTTTTGTGTTTCGGTCGAATTGAGACACAAGATGGAGGAAAAACAATGTTGGGAATGGGTAAAAGGAAGGCACGGTAGACACTTCCTGACCATCTAGGTTTTCTGAGGGGAGTTTAGGAGGGGTATATATGCCAAAATAAAAATAAAAAAATTCAATTTCGCGGGGGGAGCGCCCGGTACGCGCACCGGGGAGCGTACAGGGGAGCGTACCCTGGTGAAAAATAGTGAAAAAAGTTAGAAAAAGATAATCATTTGAGTGATCAAAGGTAGGGTAGCTCAGAAAAGAGCTTTTGGGTTCTGTGACTGATTTAGGTACCTACAAGTAGGTTCCAATGCACAGTCTTAAATTCAGGAGGAATATTCTATTCCCCTCATCTGAGAAGTGCACACCATCTCCTCTGTAGATGTCTTGCATGTTGTAACGCAAGTTATTGTTGTATATTGAGCCCATTCCATAGTCTCTCATGTAAGCAGAAACAGATTTATTCACATGTTTCCGTGCTTTCTCAAATTGTGGACAAAATTGGTTGGACCAGTTCCATTTCTGTCTTTGGCATATATTGGAATATAATTAAACAATGAAAGAGAGGTACGGTCAGTCTCAGTACTGCCACGAATTGGAGCGAGATGGATAAGGATCACACACTCACTTCGGGTGGATAAGAAAGTCCTCACACACCGACATAGTCAGTGTCATGCTTCATCACTGGGCCCCACCACAGAGGCCGAGTGCCTCTATGGTGTGCTGCAACGCCAGAAAGACTACGGAGCTAGTTGTGTGAAGAGGGATGTGTTGTGAGGGTAAATAAAATTAAAAGTGTCTAAAAGGGTATCAAAAAAAGGAAATTTAATATGTGATCCCTAAGACACGAATGTGGAGTATTATGTGTCTGAATTTAGATGCCAAGGTTTAGGATTGGTTAAATTCAGAGAATACAATCAGTCAACATGTTTCTGCCATAAGGGTGGTTTCAATTTACCAAGGCATTCGTCAGGACTATACCCCGGCGGTATGGACACTCTAATAGTCCACCCTAACCTGGGGGCGTGAAAGTGAAAAGGGGAGTGAAAAAGTGCTTTAGGAAAAAAGGAAGAGCGGGTTGCTCATTCCAAAAATACTCCAAAATCAGGAGTATACCAGCACTTTAAAAATGGGCGCTACTTGCACCATGGGTCTCGGGAGGGGGGTTGGAGCGTACCTGGCACATCGCCCTCAACGCTCGCAGCCCGCTGAAAACCTGTGTTCAGCCTCTGAACCGGACCCCAACGATATCCCATATCAGCTTAGGGCGGGTGGCAGGGCCTTTTCATCACCCCCCGGTGGCAGAGTTCATCTGTTCCCCATTGGGGGTTGTCCCGAAGAAAGACCCTGGGGAGTTTAGACTTATTCACAACCTGTCTGCTCCAAGGGGTTCCTCAGTGAACGAAGCCATTGACTCAGAAGTTTGTTCAGTACGGTACGCATCGTTCGATGATGCCGTGGCCATGTTAAATCGCCTGGGCCCCGGGGCGCTGATGGCGAAATCAGATATCGAATCGGCGTTCCGGTTGCTCCTGGTACACCCACAGGATCAGCGCTTGCTAGGTTTTGCATTTCAAGGGAGTTATTACATGGATAAATGCATGCCTATGGGTTGCTCCATTTCTTGTGCCTATTTTGAAATGTTCAGCTGTTTTTTAGAGTGGGCATTCACCGAGGCCACAGGGCATAGGCATGTTATGCACTATCTGGATGACTTCCTGTTTTTGGGAGCAGCCGGTGATACGGAATGTGCGCAGGCGCTGCAGGACTTCTGCATCCTCATGTGGGAGTTCGGAGTCCCATTGGCACCAGGTAAGACGGTTGGACCATCTACTTCACTGGAGTTTCTGGTAATTGAGCTCGATTCTGTGGAGGGATGTTTCCGTTTACCGATAGAAAAGGTGGCCAAGTTTAGGGCTTCCTTGACGCAATGCCTGGGCAAGGAGAAAGTGACCCTGCACCAGTTACAGCAAACAGTGGGTCAGCTTAACTTTGCTTTGAGGGTGATACCAATGGCCCGCCCCTTCTCGCGCTCTATTGCACAAGCTATGGTTGGTCTCAAGGAGGGACACCACCGTACGAGACTGTCGGCAGAGGTTCGCCAGGATATGCGCATTTGGTTGGCATTTCTGGCGGACTTCAACGGTCGAGTTGTGTGGAACAAGCCACCAGCGTCTTCAGATGAACTAGGTCTGTGGACTGACTCAGCTGGGAGCGTGGGATTTGGCGCCATCTTTGGTAACCGATGGTCGGCGCCAACATGGCCGACGTGGTGGCACTCCAGCGGCCTCACAGGTAACATTGGGTTCTTGGAGTTATTCCCCATTTGGGTTGCTCTGATGGCATGGCCAGACGACTTCAGAGACCGCTCGGTGGTGTTTTGGTCTGATAATATGACTGTTGTCGAGTGCATTAACCAACAGGCAGCACGCTGCAAATGGATCTTGAGATTGTTGAAAGAAGTTGTACTGCTTTGCATGAGATTGAATGTACAGTTCAGGGCGAAACATGTGCCAGGCGTACTGAATCATGCAGCTGATGCACTCTCTCGTTCACATATGCAGGCGTTCAGGGGTTATCTACCTACAGCGGACCTAGTGGCGGCACCATTCCCCGAAGCGCTATGGGTAATCGGTGCCCCGGATTACAAGACCTCGTGGCAGCAAGCTTAGCCCCCAGGACAAGGAAGGCATACGAAGGAGCGTTTCATTCCTACTGCACATTTTTGGGTCCAACAGGGAGTCAGAGCTGGGGTCAGGAGGAATCCTTCCTGGGGTTCCTGGTAGCGCTGCACAGAGAAGGCCGATCAGCGGCAACGGCCAGTAGGCATAGGGCGGCCATTTAATTCATGGCGCAGGTGCATGGCATAAAAGACCCGATGGGGTCCTTTTTGGTTAAGAAAGCCCTTCGCGGCTGGCAGCGCCTCGAGGGTCGCAAGCAAGATGCGAGGCGCCCGATTGGCTTAGATAGGTTGTCTCTACTCGTAGCAAAACTGGATGAGACGTGCTCCTCCCATTTCGAAGCAGTTCTGTTCCGCGCAGCTTTTGCATTGGCGTCCCATGGGGCTATGCGGGTAAGCGAACTGGTCGCAAGGAATAAGAAAGATGTTGAGGGAGGCTTGTGCAGGGCTCACGTCCAAATTAGGGGTGATTCAATGGTGGTCTCGATAGCCAGGTCCAAAACTGACCAGGGGGCTATGGGAAATAGTGTTGTTGTGCAGCGCGCGTGAGGGACCCCCACGTGCCCGATAAAGTGTATAGAGGAATACTTGGCACTAAGGGCGGCTACATGGGGGGGGGTTTCTGAGGCACAAGGATGGCACCCCACTGACGAGGTTTCAGTTCCAGAGGGTGCTAGCACTGACAATCGCTGCTGCGGGCATGGACCCGTGCGATTTTGGGACCCACTCCTTTAGGATAGGGGCTGCTACTGAGGCTACAGCCAGGGGTCAGAGTGCGGAGGAAGTAAAACAGTTGGGACGTTGGTCCTCGAATTGCTTCGAAAGGTATGTGCAATTGCACATGTTGTAGAGATCAATTGACATGCACTCACGCTTCTTGTCTTTTGTTTGAATTACAGTTTCGCGAGCCTGTCACGCGGGGCGGAATTTGCAGTCGACCCAGCACCAGGAGACCAGCGGTCAAGGATCACCGTCTGGAGAGAGAGTGGTATGGGTCGTGGGCCACTCATATGTGAGGCGCACCGGGGACGTATTCAAAGCAGGTGACGCGACTCACGCAGCTGGGGAATACGGGTACACAGTGGCCTTCCATGGGAAAGGCGGGCTCTGTTTTGACCAATTCAAATCATTTTTTGAGGGTCTCTTAGGGCAGCAAAGGTCACCGCCATCTGTAGTCATAGTACACCTGGGGGGCAATGACTTGGTGACACTGGGTAGACCTGTGTTATTAGAACAAATTTTGTCGGCTGTTAGCTGGTTGGCTAAAAGAATCCCGGGGTGCACGATTGCCTGGTCCCACATGATTCCCAGGAAGGTGTGGCGGGGGGACCTTTCGGTGTCAGCACTGAACCATTCAGTGAAAAGGGTTAACAATAAAATTGGTAAATTGTTTCGCTCTTCGCAGTTGCATAGCATTCCTCACGGGTGTATTCGGGGTGATCACATGTATCTGAATGATGGGGTGCACCTGTCCAGGGAGGGGAATGACTTACTCATAGGAGACTTCATAGCATGGCTAAGGGGTTTAAGGAAGCATGACCTTTAGGAGGAGTAGGGGGGGCCGGATAGTCGGTCAACTATCCGGCCTGTGGCGGTAAGGTCATGATCGGTGAGCAGTAATTTCAAGGTCCCTAGAGGGGGGCGCCACCCAGAATGGATGGGAGCGCCCGGGGGAGGCGGCCATTGGCCCCTTCCACGGGGAGGCGGCACCCACTAAGGATGGGTCGCCTAGGGGGAGACGGCCATAGGTTCCTCCCAGGGGGGAGGTGGCTATATGCCCCTCTTACTAATTTCCCGGGGGCCGGATATCCGCGACGGCGGATAGAAAGTTTGGGGATGGGGGGGAGTCCACGCTCTCCTTCCTACAGATACCTCACACGGGAACTCGGACGACAAGGGAAGTTACAGTTGGCAATGAGGGTAGAGTCCTCTGCGCATGCGCCACTCACACCGTGAGGGCGAGAGTTTTGGTAGTAGGGATCTGACACCGGTTAAGACCTTGCCGTTGGCCCTTAATGCTAGGATGTACAATTTTAATTTAGAATGTATGCATTTTCAGGATGTTAGACTCGGCTAGGAAACCTTTGTATTAGAGATCTGTTAAGGTTAGCCAAAGAACATGTCTTCATCGAAATGTAATAAATGTAAAATTGTACATAATGATGAAACTTTTATTTAATATTTTAAATTTTGTTTCATATTTTAATAAATACGGCCAGGAGGGTGACTCCCTCCCGCCTTCCAAAAGTTCAAACCTGTGTCCGACTTCTCCCATCCTTGGGGATTGTGTTGGGAGGGGGTGGCGGGCATCCCGGCCATATGGAAAGGGGCAACCACTCGGTTCCCCCGAACGTGCCCCAATCCCCCCGGGAAACCATTTTGGGCGGGGGCGTGGCTCGGCTGGTATGCCCGAAGCGCCTTTTCCCGCCCAAGAGGGGTTGTCCTAGACACCTACACTGAAGACCACGCCCAGTAGGCGTACCGGAGGAGGGTACACGCCCTCCCGCAGAAGAATAAATAGAGCGGGTATCCGAAGAAGTGTCCTCTTGTTCCTGTGCTCTGAAGGCTGCACCCACTCGTTGCTCGTGAGCCCTCGACGGAACAAGCGGCAATTTTGACCCACCCACCAGCCCCTTATGGCAATGTTTGGTTTAAATAAAGTTTTGCTGAGATAGGCCTTTTTTCCTTTGTAGAAAAATTAAAGGAATGTTTAAGATATGGATGTGACTTCTGCCTGTAGGATAATGTTTTTTCTTTGTAGGAGAGAGCAGTTGATGACACATCAAAGCTATGTCAGAATTTTTTCCTTCCTTAGTAGGTAAACAACTGTCGTATTTTTTTTTTTGTCGGGCGGTAAGGTCATGATCAATGAGCAGTAATTTCAAGGTCCCTAGAGGGGGGCGCCACCCAGAATGGATGGGAGCGCCCGGGGGTAGGCGGCCATTGGCCCCTTCCACGGGGAGGCGGCACCCACTAAGGATGGGTCGCCTAGGGGTAGATGGCCATAGGCCCCTCCCAGGGGGGAGGTGGCTAGATGCCCCTCCTACTAATTTCCCGGGGGCCGGATATCCACGACGGCGGATAGAAAGTGTGAGGATGGGGGAAGTCCACGCTGTCCTTCCTACAGATACCTCACACGGGAACTCGGACGACCTTTAAGATGGCGTTGAGTGGAAAGGGGGCCCCCACCACGACAAGGGAAGTTACAGTTGGCAATGAGGGTAGAGTCCTCTGCGCATGCGCCACTCACACCGTGAGGGCGAGAGTTTTGGTAGTAGGGATCTGACACCGGTTAAGACCTTGCCGTTGGCCCTTAGGGGATTGTGTTGGGAGGGGGTGGCGGGCATCCCGGCCATAGTCCTTTCTTCGGAATATTTATAGATAAAAGAAAAATGTAAATATACATGTGAGTTTACTGAAGGAGACAGTAAATTTGAAGAGAAAGGAGAGGTCTCCCCAAAATCTTACTACTGCAGCAGGAGACAATATTATTTATAGGAATAGAAGACAAAATGAATTTAGGGATATACATAAACGAATGTTTCGCAATAGGGTAGTTTTAAATTTATTAAAAAACATTCGGAAAGGTACACAGAGAGCTGCTTTTTATAAGAAAAAGAAAAATGTAGAGAAGATTGTTGATCAAGCTTTCGAAGTTAAGAACAAATTATTTATTTTAGTAATCAATAGAATTAGGACACTTAACAAGACAATTGATGTTTTCAAATCAAACAGTAGATTCAAAAGAGTAATTAATCGAACACATTTTTGTAAAGTTTTTTCTGGAGAATGGATGCATAGTTCAAGTTGTGAGCCATTTTTTAATGAGGAGAGTTACTTCCAGGAGAATGATTTAGTGCATGCAGTTGACACCAGTGGTCGAGCATATGAGGTGAAAGATGGTTGTCCGATTGAAAAAGAGAAACTTGTGTCTAGAGATGAAGAAGAGGTATTAAGTGATGAAGTTTTAGGAAGATGTACTAAGGGTCCAGTGTACAATTGGAAATGTAGTAGTATTTGTAGTGTGCGACAGGATTCTATTGATGTGCTTCGTAATTTCTTACGTACATATAGTAAGAATAGTCTAAAACAAAAAATGAAGATATTGCAAGACTTAGATCCTTGCAGAGTGAGAGAAAACACAGGTTTTCATGGACATTCATTGGCTTGTCTTTCTAGAAAAGTATGTCAGAGTGTTTTTCATCATTTTAGGATGTTAGCAGTGCATCATAACAAAATGAGGAAATTAGTGAGAAGGTTGTATTTTGCAAAAAGTCCAGCACTTAAGCTTAAACAGTTAAACAGTGCTCTTTTGCATGGAACTGAATTACATGTGAAGAAGATTTGTGAAGAAATTGAGATTTGTTATTTTTGTGAAAAAGAGGACAGTGTAGAAATTGACACAGTAATACAAGGTAATGTGGAAGACAATGCACAGATTTCAAGTACAGAAAAGTTTGACCAGGAAATTAGCAAGTTTCAGTTGAAATCATGTGAAAGGCCTAATTTTACTTGTGTGTGTTGTCGACAGACTCATTATAAGATTCAGACTAGGTTAGTTGATTTATATGCAAAAAGTGAAATGGAAAATAATAGTGAATGGAGGAATTTTGCTACTTATTTGTTGGTAGAGAATTGTTTTGATTTGAGTTTTGATCAGCGTATTTGTAAATATTGTTATAATAAATTAAATGAAAACAGAATGCCTGCTAGAGCTGTTTATAATAATCTGGAGTTGGTAGACATTCCTTCTGAATTGATGGATTTAAATACATATGAATCTATTTTGATTCATTGTGTCCATCCTTTTCAGGCAATTGTTCGCATGGAGCCTAAGACAGGGAAATTGCCTCCTTCAGATTTACAGAGAGGATTAAAGGGAAGAGTTGTTTATTTCCCTCTAGATTTCAAGAAAAATATTGATATTATTGGTGTAGAAAAAGTGGAAGAGGAACCTTTAGTTATTCTAGTTAATGGGGTTCCAACAAAGAGTAAGAATATCTGGCAAGATTTAGTGGATGTTAGGAAAGTCAAAAAGGCAACGTTGTATTTGGTCAAAAACAATGAGTACTACAAACATGTATGTGTTGAAGCAGAGGAAATAGCTGCAGAAGAAGACAGTGATTGTTCACTCGGCCAAATTTAAAAAGTTGATGTGTCTAGAGGTGAAGAAATATATGAACATTATACTGTTCATCCTTTGCATTCCAAAGAAGTAATAGGGAATGCAATTGGCTTGTTTCAAATGAAAGCAGCAAAAGGAAGGCCCATTAGTGTATGGGAAGAAAGTTTGGAAGCTCGTTGTTTTCCACAGCTATTTCCTACAGGTCGAGGTGGACGATATGACAATCGACCAGTTCAAATTCCTGCTTCTGAATACCGGACTTTAAGATTATATGCTGAAGATTCAAGGTTTCGTCAATGCATTCCATATTTGTTTCATCTACTGTATGAAAGTGACTTGTCTGGACTTTCATATGCAGTAAATCATATACTTTAAAGTGGAGCACATCTGCAAAATGTTTCGGCAAGGGACTTTATGGAAAATGTCAATCTACAAGATAATATTTTGGAATCTCATCTAATCAATCTCATGGCATGTCAGCGTGGTACAAACGAGTATTGGTACCGTCGCCATGGGGAATTGAAATGTATGCTAAGAAACTTAGGAACTCCTACATGGTTCCTCACTCTTAGCTGTGCTGAGTATGCATGAGATGACTTACTTGAATTTCTACGCGAGGCAAATGCTAATATACAAAATATAGAATTGAAAACACCAGGAGAACTGTGTTCTTTGGATCCAGTGAATGTATGCAGATATTTCAATCATAGATTTGAAGCTATGATGTCTGTTATTACCAATAAAAAAAATCCTCCTCTTGGAGAGGTTTTGGATTTCTTTTGGAGAAAGGAGTATCAAGCGAGAGGTGCTCCTCATATACATATGTTGTTGTGGATTAAAGATGCACTCAAATTTGGATCAGATTCGGATGAAACAGTGATGAGTTTCATTGAAGAGTATGCAACATGTGCTGTTCCTAAAAGTACTGAAGAAAATAATTTAAGGCGACAAGTTTTACGCTTCCAATCCCATCGGTGTGGGAAGTACTGTCGTCGAAAATTCAAAAACAAGGAAAAGTTCTACATAAAATGTCGTTTTGCTTTTCCACGACCAGTGATTTCTAAGGGAAGAGTAAATAATTTGATGTCATCTCTACGACATACTGTGACGAGGAAATCACTCAAAAATACATACAATTTAAAAAGAAACGAAGAGTCCAAGTACATCAACGACTACAACCTAGTGATTTTGTTCATGTGGAATGCTAACATGGATATTCAGTTCGTTGCTGACAACTCTATTGCTGTGGCTCGATATGTGACATCTTACATCACACAAAAAGAAAAGACAGAACTAAAGGAAATGTGGGAGGACATTTCACATGAAAAGAGTCTAAGCAAGAAATTATACAGTTACAGTCTGAAGATGTTGTCGCATCGAGAAATTGGAGAATATGAATGTTCTGATCGGTTATCATCAGCAAGTCTCTATGCCAAATCGAGAACAATCATTTGGGTGAGTCTAGGTCTTGCTGCAACACGAAACCGAGTTTTGAAATCTGTACAAGAAATTGAGTATTTGGCGGAGAAAGAACCAATTAGTACAGATATTTTGAAGACAAAAATGTTGGATACATACTATCCAAATAGAAGTAGTCACCTTGAGAACGCTTGTTTGTATGAATGAAGTTCTGCAAAACTATAGTTATAAAAGGAACATCACAGAAGATATCAATAATGAAAAATATGCTGTCATTGGAAATGAAGGATGTCTAGTGAAGGCCATTTGATTAATCATCGAAAATTGAGTTGTGAATCTCCTGACAGAAGAGAATTTTACTATTTAGCTCTTTTGCAACTCTTTAAGCCATGGCGTATAGAAGAGGAACTCCTTGGAGATTTTCTCTTTTACGAAGATTCTTTTAATGCAACAAAGGATACCATAGAATGTCCTGTTTTTCCAAATTATCTGCAAATGTTGACAGAAGAAATAGAGCAAGAAGCCACAATTGCTGAAGAGATTGCCAGAAACAGTTCTCAAGATAGTCAGAGTTCTACTTCATTGAGTCAGGATCCACTAGGAGGACCAATTATCCAAAATGAAGCTGCCACTGCCATGAATGAGGTGGAAAGAGCTATGGAACAAGCTCAAGAGGATGTAGTTAACTTAGAAGATTTGGTAAAGCAACTAAACGTTGAGCAGAAAAAGATATATGATGAAGTCACAGAACAGATTGAACATGGATTCAGACATGAGAAAAAAGAGTGCTCATGTACATCATTTGAGCCTATCCGACTGTACGTAAGTGGAGAAGCGGGGAAAAAGTTTTCTAATTAAAGCAATTTCAACTTATCTGCAGAAAAGGACTGATTCCCCGCTGTCTTGTGTTGTAACTGCTCCAACTGGACTGGCAGCACATAACATTAAAGGGATTACTCTACATCGTTTACTGATGCTGCCAGTTGAGCATGATAATACATTCCATTACAACAAGTTATCTGGAGATGCGTGTTCTGAAGTTTCAAGAGTCCTGAAGAAAATGAAACTTCTTATCATTGATGAAGTAAGCATGGTCTCAAATCTAATGCTTGCTTTTGTTCATTTGAGAATGCAAAAAATTCTTAGAACAGAGTATGATGTGTTATTTGTAGGAAAACACATTATTGTTTTTGGAGATCTATTGCAGTTGACTCCAGTAAAAGGACAACCAGCGTTTAAAATGCTCACGCATGAAGATACCAGGAAATCCCTTGGAAGCATTGGTAACGTTAATATATGGCTAAATTTCAAATATGCAGAACTGTTTCAAAATATGCGACAGGCAAAGGATGAAGATTATAAAAAAATTCTACAAGATGTAAGAATCGGAAAAGTAAGCGAGCATGCGAAAGAAGCTTTACATGCACGATTAATTTCAAATTTGTATCCAAATGAAAACATTCATCCAGAGAATATTTTTAAGAAAATTACTGAGAACAAATCTGGAATATGTTTGATGCCAACTCTGCAAGAATGTTCCATCTTCAACAACAAAATGTTAGAGTTAAAAAATAAAGAGATTGTAAAACTAGAAGCAATAGATAAAATTGAGCATAGGGAGCAACAATTATTTTGTCAGAAAATTTGAAACCAAAATTGGATTCATTAGAGAAGAGTATATCTAAAACAGCTGGTTTTGAAAAGACTCTGAATGTGTGTTTTAATTGTCGTATCATTTTGAGAAGGAATTTAAATGTTGAAAGAGGTCTGGTAAATGGAGCAATGGGTCATGTTGTTGATTTTATGAATTATAGAAATAGAGATGGAATTGAATTTTTAAAAATTAAATTTGATGGCATTGAGCAAGTTCAACAAATCAGTCATTGTTCTGCTAGGTTTTTGCTTGTAAAAGACGTATATGTTCACCGAAAACAGTTTCCTGTTTCTTTGGCATATGCGGCGACAATTCATAAATCTCAAGGTTAAAGTGTAGATAGTGCTTTGGTGAACATTGGAAGTGTTTAAAGAGGGTATGGCATATGTGGCATTATCACGAGTCAGAACTTTATCAGGATTGTACTTGATTAAGTGTCATGACACAGATTTGTGCAGATCTAGATTGTGTTAAAGAATACAATAGATTAAGAAGAGAGTATGCTCCACATTTGCCACAATATCCTCTGATTGAAAAACGTGTGGTAGGCCGAAAAAGAAGAAATGAGAGTAATTGTAGTGAGGTAGTAGCAAAAAGACAAAAAGTAGATGAAAATGTAATTGTAAGCAGAAAGAAAAAAGGGTTCTTTTCAAGATGTGGTTGGATTTCAATTTGAAAACAGTTCTGGTGTCAACTGCTATGCTAATGTAGTGGTTAATGTTGTTTTTTTTCTTAAAACTTTACAAGAACAGATTGTTGAAAATCGGGATCAAAGATTGTGTGGTTAATTGAATTCTGTGTTTGAGAAATGTAGCAGTGATAGAGCAATAATAGAAAGTTTAACAGAAATTCGAAATATTTTAGATATGTGTTCTGGTCAAGAAAAATTTTCACAGAACATTCAGCAGGATTGTCAGGAATTTTTAATATATATGTTTGGTGTTTTGGAAGATGAAGGTGTAGATGTAGAAAATCTTTTTAGCCTTTATTATCAAAGGCAGCATGACTGCGAGAATTGTAGTTTATCAAGTACTACGAGAATAGACACTGAAAGATTTATATGTTTAACTTTACCAGACTGCAAATCAGTGCCATTTAATAATCTAGGTAAAGCAGCTGATCATAATATGGTGTGCATCCAATGTAAGTGTCCAATGCTGTCCACATTATTTATACAAAGTTATGGTCAGTATGTGATTTTAGTTTTTAAACGATGTAGACCTGATGGAACTAAATTGACAACTTGTATCAAAAATGTTGTGGCTTCTCAGTTATCAATTGCAGGAAGAACTTTTACAACTGTAGCTATTATTTATCATGATGGTCCTTCAACAACATCAGGACATTATACATGCTACTTAAAATGTCAAAAAGGTTGGAGTTACTGCAATTATTCTCATTTGACTTATAAACAACGTTTGCCTTTTGACTTAAAAAATTCTTACCTAGTGTTTTTAAAGCCAAAATTTTAGCAAAGGTAATTGGTCTATGAAGACGGGTGCAGTTAATAAAAGTTAGTTACTCAGTTAGTCTAATGTTTAAAATTATTTATGTCAAATAGGTACTGTAAGTGGATCTCATAGTAAGTGATATCAGTATTATAGGAAATGTTCAACATGAGTGATCAAAAAAGGGAATATGAATTTAAAAAGATTGTGAAAATGTTATATGTGCTTTTTTTTAAAACTTCGGGTAAACGGTAATTTCAGAGTTTAATTAGAGAAATTTCAAAATATACTCATATATCTGACACTATTTGGCCGTAAGGATAGTTGAAGGTATGAGCAATAAGTTTTTAGTTAACACAAGGAGGAAAATGAAAACATTGACAATTATTACAGATGTTCTTAGAGCTTTTTTTATAGAAAGTCGATGAAATGGAAGTTTAAGAGAACAGCAGAAAAATGTTCCTACGAAAAGGACCTTCATTATCTACTATTTGGCCTCATGGAAAAGTAAGTGAATCAAAGATTAGTGTACATATATAATTTGTAAGTTTATATGGGTTTTTTAAAATACAATCTTTTAGATTGTGGGTTTTTTTCCCCGCTGTTATATGATGAAGAAATTGAACTCACTGTTTTTAGTGAAATTCAATATATTCTGAGAACAGCAAAAATAAACTATCTAACATGTTCTATACATAATTCTGTAGTTTGCATTGTGTAATTTTTATTGTATTCCCATTGTCTCACACTCATTTTCCATTTTTCCACCCACTTTTAGCTCTCTTTACTCACTTACACTGCCTTTTTTTCATTTTGTTTCATCGCTGTTTCTTTACTCCACTTCGTTCACAACCCCTCAATCCAATTTCAACTGTCTGCATTTCCTCTGTCCCTTGCACCACTTTTCAGCTTTCTCACATTCTCTCAGTACCACTGCTTTAGTTCTCTTCCCCTCTCTATCCTTGTTTTGCTCCTTTACTCTTTTTCCTTTCTTCACTCATTGTACTGCACTTCATTCAGTCCTTCCCTTAGTCTTTATTTGTACTTACTTTCTCACTCCTTTTTCCACTATCATTCTATATTAACCTCATTCCCTTCATCCCTTCACTCTGTGACTCCCCTTTAGTCACTCTCAGTCATCTTCCATTCCTCTTTCTTGTAAATAGGTCCTCATTTAGACTCCTTTCCCTTTCACTCATTCTCCTTTTACTTACTTCTCTTTCCTGATTTAGTTTTGGTATCTTACTTACCTTCAGTAATTTGCTCTCCTTCTATTTCTTTTTCCCTTTTTTTGTCCTTGTACATTACTTTATTTTCGTTTCTGTATCCTTCACTCTTGCTATATTTCTTAGTATATTTTTTTAGATTTTTAACCTCTTGACCCTTTACTTCTTTTTTAAAATATATATTTTACTAATTATAATTGTTTTTCTTTTGTCTTTCACAGATTTAAAGTGTAGTTTAAACATAAAAGTAAGTTTACATTAATTAAATGGTAAGTGTGACTATTTCTCATCACCTTTTGTTTTAACCTCACTACTTTTCTCTCACCCTACCTCACCCTTGTTTCCTTAGTCTGTTTCCCTCAGTTACTCTTTTCCTAACTTTCCTACCACATTCAACTTCTTTTAGTGCCAGTGCTCACCCACACTCCCTCACTTACCTTTTTTTTCTAGTTCACTTAGTGCCTTTCTGTCACTCCTTCCTTTACTCTCTCTGTTCTTTTTCTCTGTGACTCCCCATGTCTTGCACTTTTTTCCACCCTCTTTCACCCCTCTTTACTTTCACTCACTGCTCTTATCTTTCCCTCACTCACCGCTGTTCCTTTTCTCTAGTTCGGTCACTACCTGTCATTCTCCATCCTTTACTTTCCTTCCTTTTACTTTCATCACCCATTCACATTCTCCCAGAACCTCTGCTTTAGTCTTCTTCCTCTTTCTTCTCTTCTTTTGCTCCCTTATTCATTTTCCTTTTCTCAGTTACTTCCTCTTAAACCTTTTCTCTGTCTTACTACCTATTACACAGTCCCTGTGTGTTCCTACCTCTAGCTTTCTTTCTCTTTACACCACTCTCTCTGTCCCTTTCCTTATGCTCACTCCTTCATTATTTTTTTTTCTCTTTTTGGGGGTGCGCAAACGGGACGCGACCCGGTACGCGCAACGGGGCGCGCCCAAAAATATGCACTTACCGGTGCGCACACCGGTACGCGTACCGGGAGCGCTCAAAGGTAAAAAATGTTTTTAAAAAAAACCATGAACAATATATATAAAAAATAGTATTACATAAATATACAATATAGGATTCATTTTAGAAAATATTACATTTCATAGCTATAAAAATTTGCTATTAAAGAACCTATGAAATTCACTGAAAAAACTATAGGTTTCACACCAGTTATAGTTAGGAATTAGCATTTAAAAAACCTATTAAATTCACAAAAAAAAACATAGGTTTCACACCAGTTATAGTTAGGAATTAGCATTTAAAAAACCTATTAAATTCACTGAAAAAAACATAGGTTTCACACCAGTTATAGTTAGCTGGAAATTTTACTGACATAAAATTAATGAAATTCCACGTTATAGTTAGTTGGACTCACTATAACTTGCACGTGTAATGCACTGCTGATGACGTCACATATTACATCACTCATGACATGGTCAGTGACATCACTCATGACATCACTGATGACACCATCCTTGTGACAGAGTGACAGACCTCCTTTCACTGTAAAGTAACCCTTGAAACACATATTCAAAAATAGAAACTAACATTTTCAAAAAAGTGGAGATACCCTTACCAGTTACAACAACCAATTCAGTAATTCCACCATTTATATACACATCCACTAATTCACCAACAGTTCTATATAGTCACTCATACATATACTCACTCATCATATGTAGTGATACACCTATTCATCCTGTAACACATTGACAGTCTTCCAAAAGTTGCTCACACACATACTCACACATGCAAATAAACTATTGAACATCCATTTATTTGCATATACAGCTATACACACACTACCACCTTACTTCTAAGGAAACTTACAGATACTTACTCTCTTAAACAATCACGTATAGAAACACATACTTATTTAAACAGGAACTCTTACAATCTCTCACTCTCACATATACTCACTTATATACATCAATACTCACATATACTAGATTAAAACATATGTAGTTACTGATAAAGACACTAGTGAGACAGTCATTCACTCACTAACACACACATATACACACTCATCCATCCATACAGTCCGGCACATATGCCGTCTTCCAAATACATACAAACAATGAGTCGGTCATTGATGCATCTATGTGCTAAATAATACCCCCACTAAACCATACGGACACTCATACTGATACTAAAAAAACATCTAATATAGCCTTATAGCCCGCCGTAGAGGGCTATACCGGCTATTAAAGGCCCTCTCCAGCGTTAAAGGCCCCGAGCCGAATGCGAGGGCCTTTAACAAGGGAGAGGGACTTTAATAGAGGTATTGCCCATCTACGAAGGGCTATAAGGCTGATAGAACATTGTCACTAAAGGACAGAATGTATATATATATTCACTGAAAAAAACCATAGGTTTCACACCAGTTATAGTTAGGAATTAGCATTTAAAAAACCTATTAAATTCACTGAAAAAAACATAGGTTTCACACCAGTTATAGTTAGCTGGAAATTTTACTGATATAAAACCATTGAAATTCCCACGTTATAGTTAGTCGGACTCACTATAACTTGCGCGTGCAATGCACTGCTGATGACATCACATATTACATCACTCATGACATGGTCAGTGACATCACTCATGACACCATCCTTGTGACATAGTGACAGACCTCCTTTCACTATAATGTAACCCTTGAGACTCATATTCAAAAATAGAAACTGAAATTTTTAAAAAAATGGAGATACCTATATCAGTTACAACAAGCAATTCAGTAATTCCACTATCTATATACACATCCACTCATTCACCAACAGTTCTATATAGTCACTCATACATATACTCACTCATCATATGAAGTGATACACCTATACATCCTGTTACACACCGACATTCATCCAAAAGTTACTCACACACATATTCACACGTGCAAATAAACTATTGGACATCCATTTATTTGAATATAGAGTTATACACACACTTCCACCTTACTTCTATTTAAAATTACACATATTTATTCTCTTAAACAATCACTTATAGAAACACATACTTATTTAAACAGGAACTCTTACAATCTCTTACTCTCACATATACTCACTTATATACATCAATATTCATATATACTAGATTAAAACATATGTAGTTACTGATAAAGACACTAGTGAGACAGTCATTCACTCACTAACAAACACATATAGACACTCATCCACCCATACAGTCCTGTACATATGTTGTCTTCAAAACACATACAAACAAAGAGTCAGTCACTCATGCATCTATGTGCTAAGTAATACCCCCACCAAACCATATAGACACTCATACTGATACTAATAAAAATATCTAATAACCCATATACATACACATGAGTGGATGTGTATTAGATGGTGGTATTACTGAATTGGTTGTTGTAACTGGTATGGGTATATCCACTTTTTTGAAAATATTAGTTTCTATTTTTGAATATGTGTTTCATGGGTTACATTACACTGAAAGGAGGTCTGTCACTGTGTCACAAGGATGGTGTCATCAGTGATGTCATGAGTGATGTCACTGACCATGTCATGAGTGATGTAATATGTGATGTCATCAGCAGTGCATTGCACGCGCAAGTTATAGTGAGTCCGACTAACTATAACGTGGGAATTTCAATGGTTTTATATCAGTAAAATTTCCAGCTAACTATAACTGGTGTGAAACCTATGTTTTTTTCAGTGAATTTAATAGGTTTTTTAAATGCTAATTCCTAACTATAACTGGTGTGAAACCTATGGTTTTTTTCAGTGAATTTCATAGGTTTTTTAAATGCTAATTCCTTACTATAAGTTTCACTTTATAAATAAGACTGTTAGCACTCTAGTTGTTCTTTTTAACACTCTGGTACATTCTGTCATTGGGCTACAGTTGTGCTACATCTAGTTGAATTTTGGGCTACATTTACAATTTTTGATCTCTGGTGGCCATCTTTGGGCTTCATTGGGCTACTTTGGGCTACATTTGGGCTACATTTTGGCTCTAACATATATTAAGCCCAATGTAGCACAATACATATTTTTATAAAGTTAATTTTTTTACAAACCACTTCAAAATAGGGCTACCTGTCTCTACAATTAACCCATTTTTTTTTTTTAATTTTTGGGGGGAGCGCTCCCAGAGCGCGCCCCGGAGTGCGCCCCGAAAAGCGTATTTCTGAAAAGCGCCCCCGGGCGCGCTCCGGGGAGCGTCTCGTGAGCGCCAATATCGCAAACGAAAACATGATCGTGACGTATCGCGTAGCCGCGACCGCGTGATACGCACGGCGTAAGCGCACCCGGAAGTACTCGAACGAATACGATCGCAAAACGTAAACTTCCGACGCGCTTACGCTGCGCGCCCCCGTGCGCGTAGCGTAAGCGCGTCGGGTCATGTGAGCAGAAAATAACACTTTTCATTGGTTCATAACAGTTTTAGTTTCATAATGATGAAGCCCCTGGTCTTGTGACCTGAAAATAACACTTCTCATTGGTTCAGGACAGTTTTGTTTTCCAAATGATGAAAGCCCCCACCTTTTTTCCTTATTCTGACTTTGTCCTTTGACTGAGGAAGATCTGTTTGGAACTCTCTGTACCTTTTTGTACTTTAAAATGGCTTCAGTAGCAGCAGCAGCAGGTGCATCTCAGCCACCACCACCACCACCACCACCAAGAGGACCAGCTCCAAATTATATTGGTGGTCAAGAACAGGAGGAGGAGGAAGAGGAAGAGGAGGAGGGGAGAAGAAGATGGCTGCCTGAAGAAAACACACCTTATAAACCCAAACCACACTTCATTTGGCAGTTTTTTTCAATCCCAGAGGGGCAAAAAAAGGTGAATGCGCCCAAAGTCACTTGCCTCATCTGCAATGATGAACTTTCACGGGGCAACCCAAATAAGAAATATTCTTTTGGTAACTATACCATGATTCGGCACATGACAAGAAAGCATCCAAACAACTACTCTCGCGCAGAGTTCCGGGAACTGGCCAGTAACCTCCCCCAGTCATCAAGGACCCCCTCCCAAAGAAAACAACCCTCTTCCTCGCAACCAGAAACATCTGAGGTGATGCCTTCCATTCAGCCAAGATTTGCTGATTTTAAAATTACTTGTAAGGCTTGTGGCAAGCTTATCTCCTATGGGGAACAAAGTGTTAAGCTCATCGTCCTTGCAGGTGATAATCACAAGTGCCCCAAAAAGAAATAATTTTTTGGGTTTTTTGTTTTTTTGCTCCAGTTGAGCCAGTTTCAATTCCCTTTTTTTGTTTCTCCCCCTAAAAAATACAAAAAAAATATAAAACTGTTTTGAAAAGCCAAAAAAAGTTTAAAAAGTTCCAAAAACACAAAAAAAATATAAAACAACAAAAAGAAGAAAAAAAAAAGTTCTTTTAAGAACTACCTCCAATTTCTAAATGAAAACTTCATTTTTTTAAAACTCTGTCATCTTTTTCCCTCATTTTACGCTCCCCGGTGCGCTACCTGGTGCGCGCACCGAGCGCTTCCCCCGCGCAAAAAGAAAAAAAAAAAAATATTTTAAATGCCCCGCGGGGCCCTTTTATAGCCCCCACATCAAACCTAGGGGGTCAAAGGGGTCTATCCCTGACGCCTTATGGTCAGTTCCCACTTTGTTTTAGCCACCTCTTATGTCTCGATTTTACCGAGACACAAGATGGCGACCGCTCTGGACTGTTTGGAATGTTTACAGACACCCGAGAGCCAATCAGCTTTCCATGCGCACCTCGCGTGTCGCGCCTGGAGCGCACTCCGGTGCGCGCACCTGTGCGCTGCTATAGATATATATATTTTTTTGGACCTAAATTACTCAAAATCCACTGGAGCACATATCTTGAGACATAGCAAAGGCACATCGGGCTACCAGTCCCTACAATTTTGCCAAGTTTGGTGGAAATCCATTCAGCCGTTCGAGCTAAAAGTGAAATCGACCGCCCTATGGAAATTAACATGGGGAAAACGCGTTTTGGGACCCCCCTTTTATCTCGGCCCCCGCTTGACGAATCCCCCCCAAACTTTCAGGGAAGGACCGGACCGCCATGAGACCATTTTCCTGAAAATTTCAGGCAGATTCGTCAACCGGCGCCAAAGTTATTCAAAATAGAATGTTGAGATTTAACATTGAAAATTATCCTAACTATAACTACCTACTGGCGACCGCCAGTAGGTAATATATATATATATATATATATATATATATATATATATATATATATATATATATATATATATATATATATATATATATATATATATACATATATATATATATGTATTAGCAAATTTAGCAAGTTCCACAAGTTGCCCATTGCGGGGTGCACTCGACATTTAACAATCCATAGGGTCAGAGAAGAACCAGGCACACTCAACGTCAGCAGAATCCAGACGCGTTTCGGGATAAACTCCCTTCCTCAAAGGCTGTCTGCTGCACAATGAAAGCCACCGTACGGATTTCCCAGCATTTTCCCCTCGTATTTATTTAAATGCATTTCAACATTCAATACAGGTGAGTAAGTGTAACAATGCTTTTTGGGTCTGGGAGTCCATAAGTAAAACCCTTGTGGGCTGCTGGCAGTCTGTTTGTACAAACTAATTGCTAATCACGGGTGTGTCATCACAATCTTCCCCCAATGCTGCCTAATGTCAAAACGTCCCGCCCGCCGAACAACAGTCCAGCACAGGAACCGCTAAGTTCTGCAGCGGTGCTCCCCTCGACCGAGCCGGCCGAAATTCATCAAGTTCCACAAGTTGCCCATTTGCGGGGTGCACTCCACATTCAACAATCCATAGGGTCAGAGAAGAACCAGGCACACTCGACGTCAGCAGAGTCCTGGCGCGTTTCGGGATAAACTCCCTTCCTCAAAGGCAGTCTGCTGCAAAATGAAAGCCACCATATGGATTTCCCAGCGTTTTTCCCTCGTATTTATTTAAATGCATTTCAACATTCAATACAGGTGAGTAAGTGTACCAATGCTTTCTGGGACTGGGAGTCCATAAGTAAAATTCTTGTGGGCTGTAGGTAATATATATATATATATATTCAATGAAAAAACCATAGGTTATAGGCCATATATAGTTAGGAATTAGCATTTACAAAACCTTATTTTACTCGCATAAAACCATTGAAATTCCATATATAGTTAGCTAACTATAAGCGCTAACTATATATCGCGCACCCGCAATCCACTGCTGATGATGTCACATATTACATCATTCATGACATGGTCAGTGACATCACTGATGACATCACTGATGACATCTCAAATGACATCACTGATGACATCACTGATCACAACATCCAGTGATTGTATGTGTCTGTAAAGTTTAAATATGTTTCACATATTGAAGAATGAGTGGATGTATAAGTGTCTGGATGAAGAATTTAGTAGGTGCATGACTGACTGTATGAGTGAGTGATTAAATGTGTCTCACTGAGTACATGGGTTAGTGACTAAACTGTCTTAATTCGTGCATCAGTATGTTTGTTGTTGTGTAAGCTGCTGCATGTGTTGATCAGTAGCTATAAGAGTGGCCATATGGGTTATTGATTGGTTGCCCAAGTATTTGAATGGGAGGCTGAGTGTGTGTGTGGGTGGCTGGGAGGTGCGTGACTCTGTGCATAGATGTGTAAGCAGTTGATTCACTAGGAGTATGAGTTCAAGAGTGCATGTGGAAACAGCTATATGGGCGGTTGACTGTGCATGGGTGTGTTGGTGAGTGAATGGATTTCTCATTGCTACATGTGCAAGTAAGTACGTATGTAAAACACAATACATGTGAGAGTTGAGATATATAAATAACTGAACATAAGAGCCAGTGAATGTGTGAGTGGCTGTATCGATCACTGTGAGCTTGTATCAGGGATTATATAAGAGAGTAAATATGTGTTATTATATGTTTGAATAAGTAAGATGTGTATAACTGTATAGTTGAGGAAATGGAGGTGTGATTGATTCTTTGCATGACTGACTAGGTGTGTGAGTAACTCCATGGATGAGTGACAGTCTGTGAGTGTCTGTTTATACTGAGTGTATGTAAGGTTATATTAGAGTCTGAAGAGGTTCATTGTATTATCACATGAGTGATGTGATCAGTGATGACAAATGAGATGTCATCAGTGATGTCATTTGAGTTGTCATCAGTGATGTCATCAGTGATGTCATTTGAGATGTCATCATTGATATCATTTGAGTTGTCATCAGTGATGTCATTTGAGATGTCATCAGTGATGTCATCAGTGATGTCACTGACCATGTCATGAATGATGTAATATGTGACATCATCAGCAGTGGATTGCGGGTGCGCGATATATAGTTAGCGCTTATAGTTAGCTAACTATATATGGAATTTCAATGGTTTTATGCGAGTAAAATAAGGTTTTGTAAATGCTAATTCCTAACTATATATGGCCTATAACCTATGGTTTTTTCATTGAATTTTCAAGGTTTTGTAAATGCAAATTCCTAACTATATATCCACTATAACCTATGGTTTTTTCTGTGAATTTCATTGGTTTTTTAATAGCAAATATGAAAAGCTTTAAAATGTCAAGTACGTGATAGATAAAAACATTTTCGTATTTATGCACGCTGATGTGCTTTGAACGCTGCCCCCCCCCCCTCCCCTCTTTTGCCTTAGTAGTACTCTCTCTTTGCAGATACTGAAGGGTAGTTAACGCAGGCCTTTACCCCCGTTGTAATCCGTCGTGCCTCCTTGTCTCTCCATTTGATTGATTGTTGTCCAAGCATTTACTGTTTTAGAATTGGTTCTCTTTGGATCATTCTCTATTTACAAACAAGCACAAAGTCGCAATACTCTGTTTAGTCTTTGCAGATAGTGAAAAATCGTGTAAAAAAATAAAAGTAATCGAACAAAATCAGTAGGCCACTAATTGGATCTCTTTTTGACCTCGCTAAAATAGAAATATTAGGAACAACCCTTCTTGAGAAATACGAAAATAGTGAGATGAACTGAGCTCCACACCATGAGGGCTGCAAGACAGCTCGGCTCCATCACCCATCCCGCACAAAATAACGACAAACCCTATGCAAATATTAAAAATATAGACAACACACCAGCAAAGAAACAGGGTAAAACATTTTATTAAAAAACTATTTACATAACGTTGGTCTATAAGATGATGTCAGTAGTGGACCGATGTGTGAATAGATCGAAAACAGCACAAGGCTCCAAGATCCGGATAGCAAGCTCCTGGATGTTGGGTGCCATAGTTTAGAGTTCTGAATTTCAGCCTTTTTCAATGCCTGTGCTTTGTTGAATCAAAATGGCGGCTTGACACAAAGCTGACTCAAACGTTGTTACTGATGCTATGCAGACCAAAACTGGTTTTCAGTTTGTACATTTTTCTAGATTTTTCAATCCAAGTTTGGTTGACTTTGTAGAACGATGGCTTCAGATTTTCAACATACGGTGTGGTGGCGCTGACTGGGAGGGGGCGCTTCGCTCCAGCCCCCTCCCCAAGTAAGATTTTCATACGTGAAAGTACGTTAATGGTTTTGATCCCTGAGATGCTTCGATGTCACTACCATTCTCAAATAGCATAAGTTCTGGATGTTGGGTGCCATAGTTAAGAGTTCTGAGCAGTGCTTGTAACACTGTCTGAAGCTTATTTCCACCTACTGCAGCTTCACTATTCTCAAAGTAAGTGAGTGTCGTTTGTGGACCTGACTGCATTAGAAAACAATGTGATATGTTACCTTCCTAAACAGCTTGACGGAGGCCCCTGAGGGGCGGTGTGATGGCCATGGACTCGGAGAAGACGCTTGGCTCCGACACCCTCCCCAAGTCTTATAGCACTGGTGTAGCCTGAGATCGCCCCCGACATAGGCGGCCGGCTCCCGGGGTCCGGCGGAACTTTTTGCCTTTTGATGACTCTTCAATTCTGGACCTTGTCCCACAATCCGTTTGACCTGAAGACAAGCTGTAGTGGGGCGCCCCTTTATCGTTTTAGTTGCCATTCCGCCCGCTTTTGCTACACTGTGCCTCTTCCGCCATTCAGCTGTTTTCCGCCCGCTCTTGCGACTACAGCGTCTCGCTCACCATGTAGTTGAGATGCGCCCGCTCTTGCGGTGCAGCGATAGGCGGCTGCCACAGGACTCTCAAAATGGCGGCCGGCTCTTCGGTTTTGGGCCTGGTCCACTAAAATGGCCCTGGGACACCTTGGAACTCGGACGCTTGTCTGCTAGGGCTTGGGTCCCATTCTCGAAAAGCGTCCCCTCAGCCGTGAAGATTCTACAAAAGTCTTGGGGGCCTCCGACTCCCGCAGGCTTCTGGTGGGGAGCGGCTGCCATGATTGCTCGTGGAATGGCCACGACGGAGCTACGAGATGGTAGTGGTCTCATGCTGACGCCAGCTTTAGTCTGAAACATCCAGAAACACTGTAGACTACCAATTCGATCAGTTCCGGTAGCGCCCCAACTTGACCCGGAAGAGAAGAACTTGCCCTCCCCTCTTTGACTGATGGTTCTTGTTGCCTGTCCCCTCTGTTGTCATTTAACAGAACTTTTTGGACTGCTGAAAGGGGTTGTGTTCTGAACGCTGGTTGGTGGAGACATTTAGACTATATTCTTGACCTACGTTGTCGCGTAATGCGTTTTATGACACGCCGCGTTAGCGCACCCGGAAGTGATCCGAGGCGCGGCGCGCAGCGCGTAACGTAAGCATAACAGGTCATGTGACTTGTTTATAAAACTTTTCATTGGTTCATTTTACTTTTGGTTTCCTAAAGATGGAAGGCTTGGTCATATGACCTAAAAATAACACTTTTCATTGGTTTAGAACATTTTTTTTTCCCAAACGATGAAAGCCCCACCTTGTTTCTGGATCATTCAGACTGAAGCTGGCGTCAGCATGAGAGCACCACCATCTCGTGGCTCCGTCGTGGTCATTCCGCGAGCAATCATGGCAGCCGCTCCCCACCGGAAGCCTGCGGGAGTCGGGGGCCCCCAAGACTTTTATACAATCTTCACGGCTGAGGGGACGCTTTTCGAGAATGGAACCCAAGCCCTAGCAGGCAAGCGTCCGAGTTCCAAAGTGTCCCAGGACCATTTCAGTGGACCAGGCCTAAAACCGAGGAGCTGTCCGCCATTTTAAGAGCCATGTGGCAGCCGCCTATCGCTGCACTGCAAGAGTGGGAGCAACTCAACAACATGGTGAGCGAGACGCTGTGGCCGCAAGAGCGAGCGCAACTCAGCTAGATGGCCGCCACCTGGGGAGGCCCGTTCACGCCGGCTCCCCCACGCCCCCCCCCCTGGGCCGCCGCACGCCAATTTTCGGAGCAGCATTGTAGGATACCAAAACCAGTGCGGCAGTTTACTGGACATCACCTGGGTGCCTGTCGTACATGTTGTGTCAGCCATGTGACACTGGACACAGACCGCTACTGACGAGGCCTCCCCCCGCACCACCCGGGACGCCCCACGCTGTTTTTCTGTGCTGCATTGTAGGATCCCTAAACCAGTGCGGCACCCAGGCGACATCACCTGGGTGCCGTCCAGAACTCTGCACGTTGTGCTGCCTTGGGACTATTCGCACAACAGACCGCTACTGACGAGGCCTCCCCCCGCCCCACCCGGGACGCCCCACGCCAATTTTCGGAGCAGCATTGTAGGATCCCTAAACCAGTGCGGCACCCAGGCGACATCACCTGGGTGCCGTCCAGAACTCTGCACGTTGTGCTGCCTTGGGACTATTCGCACAAAAGACAGCTTCTAACCATTGTTGCTTTTTGTGTTGAGAAATGTTTAAATGTTTTTAGTTTTTGTTCCGTTTGTTAAAGTTAGTAGTTAATAAAGTTTTATAACCTTACATTGTTGGAGTGTTATCTATTTTTTTAAAAATGGGTGAATGGGGCCTTGAATCGGGTTATTGTCATGTGTGGGCTTTGGAAGTGTGCTGCTGCAGGATCGGACATTTCAAACTCAAATGCACGTTCTTTTTCTTACCTTTCCGAAGCATGGAGCGCAATAGCAGGCAGAGAAAGGGTGATGCACGTGTTGAACACTACCTGACCTGGCAAGTTGCTGGCAGTGCCCCCCCGCCCGCTCCTGAAAGAGGGCACACACACACCGCCGCCCCGAGTACTTCACAAATCTTTAAAAGACCATGCGCTTGTTCATGAGGCTTAAATGGTTTATCACCTCTTCTAGAACCCCTGCATCGACCCTCTGACGTTTCCTGGAAAAATTACCATGTAACACAATACCAAGCCCTGTCAGCTGAAACCCCCAAGGAATCGTGGGGCATATTATCAAGGGGGTTTATCTCCGCTTTTTTGGCTTTAAAAACCATGAAAGCGGAGATAAAATTATTTCCCTATTATCAAGCTGTCGCTAACACCAGTTAGTGACAGCTAAAAGGAGATAGCGACCATCTTGGGCCCCGCTTTGCATGTCAGTGATACTTATCACTAATGACATGCAAAGTGGCGTGCCAAGATGTTAGCGACTGGAAACAGTCCCTAACATCGCTACCTTCTATTACCAACTTTTGGAGATATTCGCGCTAAGCGCGAATATCTCCAAAATCTAACACCTGCCCTGAGCAGTTCTTAGCCATGTTATCCAATGGGAGGTGGATAACATGGCTAAGAGCATTAGGTCGATAATACATGAATATCGCTGACTTTTCTGCGATAATAGCAAGGTTTATCTGCGATAAAAATCGCCGATGTGCGGCGATAATTTTTGTCTCTAAACAAGTTAGAGACAAAAATTATCGCTAGTTGTTCGTAATATGCCCCCGGGTTTTTGCTTGCAGAAATCGGGAGGCGGGAGACTAGCACTGAAATCAGTACTCACACGCCTGAATCAGGAGGATTGGCATGTCTGAATTCTCTACAGCTGGGGCCATAAACTACATCCGCAGGGTTAGGTGATAGCCTGGAACCAGCCTGGCATCTAAAATGGCTGCCGTGCACGACAAAATTGTGGCATTCGAAAAAAGGCAAGATGGCGCAGCCGCTGGAAGAGATGTACCAACATATATCAGCCTCCTCAGCCACCCTCAGGAAACATAGGGGATTAGGATATGTCTCCCGCACCCCCTTATACCTAGTACTTTAATTAACGAAGCACAAAATGGCGAATTCCCGTTTCGCTACCAGTTTGCGGCCCAGTTCGCGGCCCGTGAAGCGCTTCTACCGTGAAAAATCATTTTTTTTTTATTTTCCCCACGGGACCCTTTAATAACCCCAACAACATTCCTAGGGGGTCAAGAGGGGGATACCTTGCCCCCTTTCATTAAATTCCCCCTTAGTTTTTCACCTTTTCTTCTCTCTCGATCCTACCGAGAGACAAGATGGCGGCCGCTCCGGACTGTCACGCAGCAAAAAAAAAAAAAAAGCTCACGCACAGCCGCTGGAAGAGATGTATCAACATATATCAGCCTCCTCACCCACCCTCAGGAAACATAGGGGATTAGGATACGTCTCCCGCACCCACTTATAACTAGTAATTTAATTTACGAAGCACAAAATGGCGAATTCCCATTTCGCTACCAGTTCGCGGCCGCGCTTCTACCGTGAAAAATCATTTTTTTTTTATTTTCCCCACGGGACCCTTTAATAACCCCAACAACATTCCTAGGGGGTCAAGAGGGGGATACCTTGCCCCCTTTCATTAAATTCCCCCTTCGTTTTCCACCTCTTCTTCTCTCTCGATCCTACCGAGAGACAAGATGGCGTCCGCTCCGGACTGTTTAGAATGTTGACAGACACCGGAGAGCCAATCAGCTTTCTGCGCGCAAAGTTCCGATAAGCGAAAAGTAAGCGGACCGGATCGCTGCCCAGAGCGCTGTTACAGATATATATCTTGGTTTGAACGTTAATTTCTCAAAAACTACTGGAGCACATATATTGAGACCTAGCAAAGGCACATCGGGCTAACAGTCCCTACAATTTTGCCAAGTTTCGTGCAAATCCATTCAGCCGTTCGAGCTAAAAGTGAGTCCAACCGCCCTATGGAGAACTCAATGCAAAAAACGCGTTTTGGGACCCCCCTTTTTTCTCAGCCCCCCCTTGACGAAACCCCACCACATTTTCAGGGGCTGCTCAGAAACAAAATGTGCCATTTTCCTGAAAATTTCAGCCGATTCCGTCCACAAACGCCAAAGTTATTAGACATAGAATTTTCAAAAGTCCCATAGGGAAAAAATTCTAACTATATATACCTACTGGCGATAGCCAGTAGGTAATATATATATATATATATATATATATATATATATATATATTCACTGAAAAAACCATAGGTTATACACTATATATAGTTAGGAATTAGCCTTTAAAAAACCAATGAAATTCACTAAAAAAAACATAGGTTTTAGGCCATATATAGTTAGGAATTAACATATAAAAAAACCATTGAAATTCCTCCTATATAGTTAGCTGGACATCTTATTGACATAAAACCCAATGAAATTCCATATATAGTTAGTTGCAATAACTATATATCGCGCACCCGCAATCGACTGCTGATGATGTCACATATTACATCATTCATGACATGGTCAGTGACATCACTGATGACATCACTGATGACATCATCCAGTGACTGTGTGTTTCTGTAAAGTTTAAATATGTTTTACATATTGAAGAATGAGTGGATGTATAAGTGTCTGGATGAAGGATTTAGTAGGTGCGTGACTGACTGAGCGAGTGAATGAATGTGTCTTACTGAATGCATGGGTTAATGACTAAACTGTCTGAAAGTGTGCATCAATATGTCTGTTGTTGTGCAAGCTGCTGCATGTGTTGATCAGTAGCTATATGAGTGGCTATATAGCTTATTGATTGGTTGCCCAAGTATTTGTATGGAAGACTGAGTGTGTGTGTAACTGGCTGGGAGGCGAGTGACTCTGTGCAGATCAATGTGTACTTGTATCAGTAATTGTATAAAAGAGTAAGTATGTGTTAGTATATGTTTGAAAAAGTAAGGTGTTCTGTGTTTAACTGTATAGATGAGGAAATCGAAGTGTGATTGATTCTTTACAGGACTGACTAGGTGTGTGAGTAACTCCATGGATGAGTGGCAGTGTGTGAGTGTCTGCATAGGTGTATGAGTGCATATGACAGTGTTGTAATAATGAGTGACTGTATGTACGAGTGATTGTATGGGTGAATGAGTGAATGTGTGCGTAGACGTAGGAATCAGTGAGTGCGTATGTAGTAACTGGTATTGGTGTGTCATGATGTCATCAGTGATGTCATTTGAGATGTCATCAGTGATGTCATCAGTGATGTCACTGACCATGCCATGAATGATGTAATATGTGACATCATCAGCAGTGGATTGCGGGTGCGCGATATATAGTTATTGCAACTAACTATATATGGAATTTCATTGGGTTTTATGTCAATAAAATGTCCAGCTAACTATATAGGAGGAATTTCAATGGTTTTTTTATATGTTAATTCCTAACTATATAAGGCCTAAAACCTATGGTTTTTTTAGTGAATTTCATTGGTTTTTTAAAGGCTAATTCCTAACTATATATAGTGTATAACCTATGTTTTTTTCAGTGAATTTCATTGGTTTTTTAAATGCTAATATCTATAGCTGTAAAATATATTCTTTATTATATGACGCGTCGCATAACAAAATTTTCCAAGATAAAATGTGCGCAAATTGTTTTTACTAGGATGCTTTGTTTTACACATGACATATTGATAATAACACCACCAACATTAATGTTACGGTGTGCCTCTTTTTCGCCACATTGTATTGTACTTTGTATGCTTTTGTTACTTGCACACGTCACTTTTTCCTCTTGTAATGTACTGTTTGCTACCTATTGCATTTTGTTTGCTTTTGATACTTCCACATTGCCTTGTCTGGCAGTGGTGCAACCCGCCAGTTGCTGACATGCCCGCCGGCCCCCAGTGACACAATGGCCAGGCGCCATGTACACATAGTGAGAGGAAAGGCCAGGACCCAGGAGGATGTGTGGCCCGCGACGATGATGGTCCTGCTGCTCTAGTTTCTTCTGTAACATGCCTGCCCCTGCCTGCAGGGCTAAGAGAGCAGCTTACTAATACCGTCTTGTCTGTGCCATTTCAAATAGGAAATACAAAGTGAAGAAGTACAATTCTTTCTAAACCTACTTGAGTAGGAGAGTTTCACGCTACATTCTTAGAGAAGCCAATGCCACAGGGCCCGTCCAACACAATGGGTGCATACCATGTGGGCTACAGATTTGTGATACATACGTAGATTTATGTTGTGGAAAGAAAAGTATATGTTCAGCTACTTTGAAGAATTTTGTAGGGGAAAAAGTGAAAACTGTGCAAAGGAAAACCTGGGGGCTTTGGTGCCTTATGTTGATGTACTTTGTGCATTCCCCACACACTTTATCTGTGAAGCCACTCCAGACCTGCAGCGAAATACTGAAAGACTATAGCACCCCACAAGTGGGACCATTGGCCATGGTGTATGTGGGGTATATGCTGAACCAATTCTAGCCTGCATTTCTTGGGTGTAATGCCTGTGTTATGTGCTCAGAGTGCCCATGGAGTAAACATTATTTGTAAGACAATTATTATTTCACAAAACATTGCTATATTTGAGGCAAAAGAAATTGCATTGAGACAGCAGTCTTCATTATTCAAACGGCAAATACCACTTGGGAATAGTGCAGTGGTGGTCAATGACCAAGACTTTTTAGCTAGATGATAATTTGACTCCTCGTTGTCTCCTAACAGTCTGTGTGATCTTGCAGAAGTGACTCACTTTCCTGTCCTGGAATGGGTTCTGCTGGCGTGGCTGCAGAAAGACGACTTCATGGGTCTGACAAGTAGTTTAAGTCTCGCAGCATCATAATGTTCACGAATGAGAAAGAGGTAATACAAAGATCTGCCCTCTGGAATGTGGCTAAAATTATTTATTGGTCAGAGTCCCAACATTTCAGCTGCCTGGCTTCAGTGATGTGCAGTCCGGCCCTCAGTGCTCTGAGGAGGTGACACAAGATGGCCTACCTGTCTTGTCTAGAGAGCCCTTCAACTACTTACTGCTTTATGTGCCAACACTTTGAAATAATGAAAGCAGCGATCAATAAAACACCAGCACTGTACATAGGTGGAAGCACAGGCAAAACTCGATAGCCAATTATAAATCAGCCCCAGTATTGCTGAACAATTACACATGAAATAAAATATAATTGTATGTGTTAAGTAAGAGCAGCAGCCAGGACGAGTTTGTGCTCTGCTCACAAGAAGCGCCCGGTTCTCTGTGAAGGCAGCAAGTGTGATCATAAGTGCACTTGGTAAATAAAAAGGTTAGTGCAAGGAGGGGGGCAGGGCGGGCCTGCAAAGGGAAGCTCTTGTACCCTCGTGCTTTATTGATAGATTCCTTCTCCAGGATCTTGCATTGGGGATTGTGGGTGTGAGATGAGGCCGAAATGCGCATCAATTACCTTTATATATAACTAAGAAGCATCTGTGGAGCGCTAATGCGAGCCAGCATTGTTTATGCCCCTGCAACTGGCAATATATCACCCAGGCAGCGGCATACATAAACACAGGCAAAGCAGCCAGCCTGCGCCATAACCGAGCGATTACACCTCGGAATGCGACCTTCCAAACGTGGCGGATTTACATAAACGCGACTCATTATTACACTCAACATATCGCCTCGGTTGCAAATGAACAAATAAATACGGGCGAACATCAGTACAACCCCCCTCTCCTCCCCCCTGCCTACGAGAAGCCCTCTTACCCACAGCACTTCTCAGCGAGGAGAGGCGATGAGGGGCACACAGTCCTTCCCGGCGATGAGGGGCACATGCAGATTCCAGCAGTCCTTCCCAGCAAGACTACGGGAAAACGTTCAAATAAAAGCAGGAAGAAAAGGCAGCAAAAGTAGAATGCAGGGGCTTTGTGGCTGCACATTTCGCGGCACTTCCTGCAATCTCAGCTCCTTCCAGTCTCATTGGTGGAACGTGTTCCTGCGTGCTGATTGGAGAAAGGGGAAGCAGCAGGCCAATCAGAAATTCCTTTTTGAAATCTGACTACTTGCGACGTGGGACACAGGAAAAATACAAAAATCAGGACAACAAAGGTAAGCTTTTCGGGTGGAGTGCGCGCCGTCAGAGCTCCTTGACCAATCGGAGCGCGGCTCCTTCGCCGGCCCCGCCCACAACCAGGCGGCGGCCATCTTAAGGCAGCTCGGGCGGCGGCGGTGATCTCGGGGGCCAAAACGAGGGTTGGGCACCCTCGAAATTAAAATAAAAACGTTAAAATGAAAGAGAGAAACCCCCCAAGCCCCCCCCCAAAAAAAAAAATCGCGAAAAATCGCGGGGTGCGCGCACGCGTTCGCGCTTATAGATATATAATTGATTTCTCTTCTAATTTTCTCAGGAACCACTGGAGGGATTTACACAATTTTACCAAAAGCGTGATCTGCATACCAGACACTACCATTTTGACAAGTTTGGTGTAATTCCCTTCAGCGGTTTAAGCTGTAGCTGAGTCTAAAGGTCCTATGGAAATGAACATGGGGAAAACACGTTTTGGGACCCCCCTTTTTTCTCAGCCCCCACTTAACGAATCCCCCCCAAACTTTCAGGGAAGGAGCGGAGCGGAGCGAGCCATCTTCTTTGAGAAATTTGTGAAGATTCATCAACCAGGGCCAAAGTTATTCCCAATAGAATGTTGGGGATTTCCTATGGGAAACCGTCCTAACTATATATACCTACTGGCTATCGCCAGTAGGTAATATACATATATATATATATATAATATATATATATATAATATATATATATATTACCTACTGGGGATAGCCAGTAGGTATATATAGTTAGGACGGTTTCCCATAGGAAATCCCCAACATTCTATTGGGAATAACTTTGGCCCTGGTTGATGAATCTTCACAAATTTCTCAAAGAAGATGGCTCGCTCCGCTCCGCTCCTTCCCTGAAAGTTTGGGGGGGATTCGTCAAGTGGGGGCTGAGAAAAAAGGGGGGTCCCAAAACGTGTTTTCCCCATGTTAATTTCCATAGGACCTTTAGACTCGGCTACAGCCCGAACGGCTGAACGGAATTATTTGAAATTTGGTAAAATGGAAGAGACTGGTTCACAGATTACGCTTTTCTTTAAATGGTGTAAATCCGTCCAGTATTTGCTGAGAAAATTGCATTTGAATTCAATTATATATCTATAAGCGCGCACACGTGCGCGCACTGTCCCCGCCTGCCTGCCTGCCTGAAATTGGGCCGCCGCGCTGCCCGCGGCGACCCGGAAGTGCTGCGCGGCCGGCTGTAAATGTCCGCCCCCGCCGCGAGGGGGAAGAAGGATGATGGCGGCTGACTCCGTGATGGGAGGGAGCCCTCCCATTCGCAAGAGAAGCGGCTAAGTGCCCACCTCGTTTTTGTCTCCGCCTGCCTGCCTAAAATCGGGCCGCCGCGCTGCCCGCGGTGACCCGGAAGTGCTAGGGCCGGCCGGCCAATCCCAGCGCGGCCGGCCGGGAATGCCCGCCCCCGCCGCGAGGGGAGAGGAAGGAAGACGGCGGATGACTCTGCAGTGCTCCCGAGGCCGGAGCTGCTGAGCTGTCCGTTGCAGCTAGAGCCTTCGGGAGCCGCTTCTATCTTTGCAAATATCCCTGACGAGGAGGTGCGTGCTCCTGGGCTGCCTGGAGATGGAAGAGCATATACTGTGACAGAAGTAAGCATCCCACCCTGTGTAGGTGCATATAATGTGATGGGAGTGAGTGCCCAACCCTTTGCGTACTATTCTAGTAAGAAACATACCTTTAGGGCTGGTCTCTGGACAGCGAGGACGAGGACTTCCTCTCTCGGACACAGACCAGAGCATGGTCACATTAGTCCACTCCTTCCTCCCACACTTCCTCCACCCACGCGTGTCTCCTTTCGGTGCTGTTTCTCCACACAGGATCCAGCGTGGCCCTGCCCTGAACCTGCCAGCCCCGAAGCGCCTTCCGCTGGCTTTCTGGCGCTTTGTGCCAAGCCGTGTTTCGGAAGCCTTTGTGTATGGGTAACAGTACCTACAGCCTGAGAGCCTCAGCAAGTTGCACCCTCAGCGTGTAACCAGAGCAGGGCCTGCTGCCTCGGCCTGCTTCACCCTTGTTTTAGAAGTATGAGGCGGGAACGACTTATCGGTCAACAGAGCTGCACTCCCTGCCTCCGTCTCCCTAGCGCCGGGTGCCCGGGTCTGAAAGCACCTCAGAGAGGGTACGGCAGCCTCTGCCTGCAGCTGACTGCAGGAAGATGCTCATCCGGCCTCTCTTCCCTGCTCGCTGCTCTGCCCGGTCACGTGGTCCGATACCACTAATCCAAGTTCATCCTCTTCTCAAGGGACCACCTGGACAGCAGCAGAAGGGAGCTCAGGCGCGTGCCCTAATCTGGGCGATATACACCTCAGGCGCGTGCCCTAATCTGGGCGATATACACCTCGCTCCGCTCCTTCCCTGAAAGTTTGGGGGGGATTCGTCAAGTGGGGGCTGAGAAAAAAGGGGGGTCCCAAAACGTGTTTTCCCCATGTTAATTTCCATAGGACCTTTAGACTCGGCTACAGCCCGAACGGCTGAACGGAATTATTTGACATTTGGTAAAATGGAAGAGACTGGTTCGCAGATTACGCTTTTCTTTAAATGGTGTAAATCCGTCCAGTATTTGCTGAGAAAATTGCATTTGAATTCAATTATATATCTATAAGCGCGCACACGTGCGCGCACTGTCCCCGCCTGCCTGCCTGCCTGAAATTGGGCCGCTGCGCTGCCCGCGGCGACCCGGAAGTGCTGCGCGGCCGGCTGTAAATGTCCGCCCCCGCCGCGAGGGGGAAGAAGGATGATGGCGGCTGACTCCGTGATGGGAGGGAGCCCTCCCATTCGCAAGAGAAGCGGCTAAGTGCCCACCTCGTTTTTGTCTCCGCCTGCCTGCCTAAAATCGGGCCGCCGCGCTGCCCGCGGCGACCCGGAAGTGCTGGGGCCGGCCGGCCAATCCCAGCGCGGCCGGCCGGGAATGCCCGCCCCCGCCGCGAGGGGAGAGGAAGGAAGACGGCGGATGACTCTGCAGTGCTCCCGAGGCCGGAGCTGCTGAGCTGTCCGTTGCAGCTAGAGCCTTCGGGAGCCGCTTCTATCTTTGCAAATATCCCTGACGAGGAGGTGCGTGCTCCTGGGCTGCCTGGAGATGGAAGAGCATATACTGTGACAGAAGTAAGCATCCCACCCTGTGTAGGTGCATATAATGTGATGGGAGTGAGTGCCCAAACCTTTGCGTACTATCCTAGTAAAAAAACATACCTTTAGGGCTGGTCTCTGGACAGCGAGGACGAGGACTTCCTCTCTCGGACACAGACCAGAGCATGGTCACATTAGTCCACTCCTTCCTCCCGCACTTCCTCCACCCACGCGTGTCTCCTTTCGGTGCTGTTTCTCCACACGGGATCCAGCGTGGCCCTGCCCTGAACCTGCCAGCCCCGAAGCACCTTCCGCTGGCTTTCTGGCGCTTTGTGCCAAGGCGTGTTTCGGAAGCCTTTGTGTATGGGTAACAGTACCTACAACCTGAGAGCCTCAGCAAGTTGCACCCTCAGCGTGTAACCAGAGCAGGGCCTGCTGCCTCGGCCTGCTTCACCCTCGTTTTCCAAGTATGAGGCGGGAACGACTTATCGGTCAACAGAGCTGCACTCCCTGCCTCCGTCTCCCTAGCGCCGGGTGCCCGGGTCTGAAAGCACCTCAGAGAGGGTACGGCAGCCTCTGCCTGCAGCTGACTGCAGGAAGATGCTCATCCGGCCTCTCTTCCCTGCTCGCTGCTCTGCCCGGTCACGTGGTCCGATACCACTAATCCAAGTTCATCCTCTTCTCAAGGGACCACCTGGACAGCAGCAGAAGGGAGCTCAGGCGCGTGCCCTAATCTGGGCGATATACACCTCAGGCGCGTGCCCTAATCTGGGCGATATACACCTCGCTTCAACAAAGTGCCATGCCATTGCTGAATTCTTCAAGTCACACAAAGATCCTGAAAACTTGAATCAGTTCATGAGAAAGACGGAGCCAAATTCAAAGAGAGTTGTTTGAAGTGCCAAGAAAGAAAGGCCGGCAATCTAAGAGACAGGAAAGTGAGAAAATGGAAGGATACATAGGAAACAGACTAGTGAACTATGAAGGGGAAAAAAGGGAGCACCAATGATTTGAGGAGGAAGAAGAGGAGACGGAAGAAAGGAAAAGGGAAGGACACGTTCACAATGAAAAAAGAAGCAGCAGCAGAGGAAGGAGACACAGAGAATAGAGTAATCTAGAGAGAGAACGGATATAGGTCGCGAGTGACAGAGAGAACCCTGATAGAAGAATCAGAGAGAAAACAGATAAGCTACAGAGGGGGGCAGAGGAAAGGGGGCCGAGGAAACAGAGAAAACGAGATAAGAGATGCATAGAAAACAGTGTTAGGAAACAGGAGAGAATTGACAAAAAGAAAGAGCCCGACAGAATAGAGATTAGAATGAGTGAAATACAATGGATATTGGATCATACAGAGAACAGAGAGCCACAGAGAAGGACATTTAGATTCAGTCAGAGAGAAATATTGGTATAATGAGTCCATAAGAACATGGAATTCAAGCTAAGAAAACACCAATTCTACAATTGGGCACTTTTGATGGCTGCACTAAGAGTACAGTAAACCGTGGGTTTGCATTCTAGCTACAGAAATCTGTTGCTACCAGCAGGCCATGGGTTCGAATTCAAGCTATGCCATCTCATTCTCCCATGGACCACAAAATGTTTCCTACTAAGTTCAAAAGGTCCATTATCAGTCTTTAAATACAAGAAGGAAGACCTTCTTCAGTATGAACATCTGGAAGCGTGTCTTCTTGACTGCTACCTTCACCTGGGAGTCAAAGGTCAGGTGTGAGAAAAATAAAACTACTATGGACTCACAAACCTGCTCACTACGAAAACCAAAATGCCATGTGCAGGGCAATCCCATAGGGTGGAACTATAACTGAGCGCTGCAAGTGCGGCGCAATAAATATATAAATAAATATTTATTTATATAAAATAGGCATTGCATAATATATAAGTCAAAATGCAAACAAGAATTAAAACCACAATTCTGGATAAAATGCATATTAAAAAGTTCATCTATAGTTAGGATTTTTGCTTGGTGGATTTTGTCTAATTAAGGTTAAAAAAATATATATATCTGTAAGCGTGCACCGGCGCGCTTACGTTACGGGTTTTGTTTGTGCTCCAGAGCTGATACGTCACGGTTATGCGACGCGTCGTATAATAAAGAATATATTTTAAAGCTATAGATATTAGCATTTAAAAAACCAATGAAATTCACTGAAAAAACCATAGGTTATACACTATATATAGTTAGGAATTAGCCTTTAAAAAAACAATGAAATTCACTAAAAAAAACATAGGTTTTAGGCCTTATATAGTTAGGAATTAACATATAAAAAAACCATTGAAATTCCTCCTATATAGTTAGCTGGACATTTTATTGACATAAAACCCAATGAAATTCCATATATAGTTAGTTGCAATAACTATATATCGCGCACCCGCAATCCACTGCTAATGATGTCACATATTACATCATTCATGACATGGTCAGTGACATCACTGATGACATCACTGATGACACCTCAAATGACATCACTGATGACATAACTGATGACATCTCAAATGACATCACTGATGACATCATGACACACCAATACCAGTTACTACATACGCACTCACTGATTCCTACGTCTACGCACACATTCACTCATTCACCCATACAATCACTCGTACATACAGTCACTCATTATTACAACACTGTCATATGCACTCATACACCTATGCAGACACTCACACACTGCCACTCATCCATGGAGTTACTCACACACCTAGTCAGTCCTGTAAAGAATCAATCACACTTCGATTTCCTCATCTATACAGTTAAACACAGAACACCTTACTTTTTCAAACATATACTAACACATACTTACTCTCTTATACAATTACTGATACAAGTACACATTGATCTGCACAGAGCCACTCGCCTCCCAGCCAGTTACACACACACTCAGTCTTCCATACAAATACTTGGGCAACCAATCAATAAGCTATATAGCCACTCATATAGCTACTGATCAACACATGCAGCAGCTTGCACAACAACAGACATATTGATGCACACTTTCAGACAGTTTAGTCATTAACCCATGCATTCAGTAAGACACATTCATTCACTCGCTCAGTCAGTCACGCACCTACTAAATCCTTCATCCAGACACTTATACATCCACTCATTCTTCAATATGTAAAACATTTTTAAACTTTACAGAAACACACAGTCACTGGATGATGTCATCAGTGATGTCATCAGTGATGTCACTGACCATGTCATGAATGATGTAATATGTGACATCATTAGCAGTGGATTGCGGGTGCGCGATATATAGTTATTGCAACTAACTATATATGGAATTTCATTGGGTTTTATGTCAATAAAATGTCCAGCTAACTATATAGGAGGAATTTCAATGGTTTTTTTATATGTTAATTCCTAACTATATAAGGCCTAAAACCTATAGTTTTTTTAGTGAATTTCATTGGTTTTTTAAAGGCTAATTCCTAACTATATATAGTGTATAACCTATGGTTTTTTCAGTGAATATATATATATATATATATATATATATATATATATATATATATATATATATATATATATATATATATATATATATTACCTACTGGCGGTCGCCAGTAGGTATATATAGTTAGGATTTTTTCCCTATGGCATTTTTGAAAATTCTATGTCTAATAACTTTGGCGTTTGTGGACGGAATCGGCTGAAATTTTCAGGAAAATGGCACATTTTGTTACTGAGCAGCCCTTGAAAATTTGGGGGGGTTTTGTCAAGGGGGGGCCGAGAAAAAAGGGGGGTCCCAAAACGCGTTTTTCCCATGTTAATTTCCATAGGGCGGTTGGACTCACTTTTAGCTCGAACAGCTGAATGGATTTGCACGAAACTTGGCAAAATTGTAGGGACTGTTAGCCCGATGTGCCTTTGCTAGGTCTCAATATATGTGCTCCAGTAGTTTTTGAGAAATTAACGTTCAAAACAAGATATATATCTGTAACAGCGCTCCGGGCAGCGATCCGGTCCGCTTACTTTTCGCGAAACGGAACTTTGCGCGCAGAAAGCTGATTGGCTCTCCGGTGTCTGTCAACATTCTAAACAGTCTGGAGCGGCCGCCATCTTATCTCTCGGTAGGATCGAGAGAGAAGAAGAGGTGAAAAACGAAGGGGGAATTTATTGAAAGGGGGCAAGGTATACCCCTCTTGACCCCCTAGGAATGTTGTTGGGGTTATTAAAGGGTCCCGTGGGGAAAATAAAAAAAAAATGATTTTTCACGGTAGAAGCGCTTCACGGGCCGCGAACTGGGCCGCAAACTGGTAGCGAAACGGGAATTCGCCATTTTGTGCTTCGTTTTAATTGTTTAGAGACAAAAATTATCGCCGCACATCGGCCACAATGCATGAATATCGCTGAAAAGTCAGCGATATTCATGCATTATCCAGCAAATGCTCTTAGCCATGTTATCCACCTTCCATTGGATAACATGGCTAAAAACTGCTCTGTGCGTGAGCTTTTTTTTTTTTTTTTGCTGCGTGACGTTTGTTAACGTTCGATTCGATGGAAATCAGGAAGTGTTGACCACCATTTTGTCACTGCGAGTAAATATTTTGTTATAAATGAATCCTTATTGATAAACATTGTCTGCGCCATCTTGCGTTTTTGTCCAATGCCACAATTTTGTCGTGCACGGCAGCCATTTTAGATGCCTTGACCAGGGCCACTCTCTGCACGCCGCCGATCCTCAGCATGGCTCCCCACCCTCGCAAGCATCTCCCCCACGCACTGGTCACCCCGCTCTTTCTCTCATGCATGGGCCATATACTTCCCCCCATCTGCGCTGCTCTTCTCTGAGAATCACACCCTGTGCCCGCCCGACACCTCCCTTTCACCCTATTCACTACCGCACCCTCTGACACTCCTCTTCCTCTGTGTCCGATTGTCCAGTTCGGACCCAGGCTATCACCTAGCCCTGCGGATGTAGTTTATGGCCCCAGCTGTAGAGTATCCAGACATGCCAACCCTCCCGATTCAGGCGTGAGACTACTGATTTCAGTGCTAGTCTCCCGCCTCCCGATTCCTGCAAGCAAAAACCCGGGGGCATATTACCAACAACTAGCGATAATTTTTGTCTCTAACTTGTTTAGAGACAAAAATTATCGCCGCACATCGGCGAATTTTATCGCACATAAACCTTGCTATTAGCAAGGTTTATCGCAAATGCGATAAAAAACGGCCGCAATGCATGAATATCGTTGAAAAGTCAGTGATATTCATGCATTATCCAGCAAATGCTCTTAGCCATGTTATCCACTTCCCATTGGATAACATGGCTAAAACTGCTCAGGGCAGGTGTTAGGTTTTGGAGATATTCGCGCTTAGCGCGAATATCTCCAAAAGTTGGTAATAGGAGATAGCGATGGTTAGGGACTGTTTCCAGTCGCTAAAATCTTGGCACGCCCACTTTGCATGTCATTAGTGATAAATATCACTGATATGCAAAGCGGGGCCCAAGATGGTCGCTATCTCCTTTTAGATGTCACTAACTGGTGTTAGCGACAGCTTGGTAATAGGGAGATAATTTTATCTCTTTTTTTTTGGCTTTTAAAGCCCAAAAAGCGGAAATAAACCCCCTTGATAATATGCCCCATGATTTCTCGGGGGTTTCAGCTGACAGGGCTTGGTATTGTGTTACGTGCTAATTCTTCCAGGAAACGTCAGAGGGTCGATGCAGGGGTTCTAGAAGGGGTGATAAACCATTTAAGCCTCATGAACAAGCGCATGGTCTTTTAAAGATTTGTGAAGTACTCGGGGCGGCGGTGTGTGTGTGCCCTCTTTCAGGAGCGGGCGGGGGTGGCACTGCCAGCAACTTGCCAGGCCAGGCAGTGTTCAACACGTGCATCACCCTTTCTCTGCCTGCTATTGCGCTCCATGCTTCGGAAAGGTAAGAAAAAGAACGTGCATTTGAGTTTGAAATGTCCGATCTTGTAGCAGTACACTTGCAAAGCCCACACATGACAATAACCCGATTCAAGGCCCCATTCACCCGATTTTTTAAACATATATAGCACTCCAACAAAGTTAGATTTTAAAACTTTATTAACTTTTAACTATAATGAACGGAACAAAAACTGTAAAAACATTTAAACATTTTTCACCCAAAAAAGCAACAATTGTCAGAAGCTGTCTTTTGTGCGAATAGTCCCAAGGCAGCACAACGTGCTGAAATCTGGACGGCACCCAGGTGATGTCGCCTGGGTGCCGCACTGGTTTTGGTATCCTACAATGCTGCTCCGAAAATTGGCGTGGGGCGTCCCGGGTGGGGCGGGGGGAGGCCTCGTCAGTAGCGGTCTGTTGTGCGAATAGTCCCAAGGCAGCAGAACGCGCTGAGATGTTGATGGCACCCAGGTGATGTCCAGTAAACTGCCGCACTGGTTTTGGTATCCTACAATGCTGCTCCGAAAATTGGCGTGGGGCGGCCCGGGCGTGGGGGAGGCGGCGTGAACGGGCCTCCCCAGGTGGCGGCCATCCAGCTGAGTTGCGCCCGCTCTTGCGGCTACAGCGTCTCGCTCACCATGTTGTTGAGTTGCTCCCACTCTTGCAGTGCAGCGATAGGCGGCTGCCACATGACTCTTAAAATGGCGGACGGCTCTTCGGTTTTGGGCCTGGTCCACTGAAATGGCCCTGGGACACCTTGGAACTCGGACGCTTGCCTGCTAGGGCTTGGCCTCCATTCTCGAAAAGCGTCCCCTCAGCCGTGAAGATTCTACAAAAGTCTTGGGGGCCCCCGACTCCCGCAGGCTTCCGGTGGGGAGCGGCTGCCATGATTGCTCGCGGAATGACCACGACGGAGCTACGAGATGGTGGTGCTCTCATGCTGACGCCAGCTTTAGTCTGAAACATCCAGAAACAAGGTGGGGCTTTCATCGTTTGGGAAAAAAAAATGTTCTAAACCAATGAAAAGTGTTATTTTTAGGTCATATGACCAAGCCTTCCATCTTTAGGAAACCAAAAGTAAAATGAACCAATGAAAAGTTTTATAAACAAGTCACATGACCTGTTATGCGGCATAGGGCTACAAAAAGCGTAGAAAATCCGTTGGCACGTGAGGCGGCGTCAGTAGCGGACCGATGTGCGAATAGGCCGAAGGCAGCACAACGCGCTGAGATCCGGATGGCACCGAGGTGGTGTCCAGCAAATTGCCGCACTGGTGTGGCCATCCTACAATGCTGCGCCGAAAGACGGCGTGTCCAGCTGAGTTCCGGTCACTCTTGCGGTATAGTGAGTCGAACGCGCCGAGATCCGGATGGCACCGAGGTTGTGTCTAGCAAGTTGCCGCACTGGTGTGGCCATCCTACAATGCTGTGCCGAAAGTCGGCGTGTTCAGCTGAGTTCCGGTCACTCTTCCGGCACAGTGACTCGAACGCGCCGAGATCCGGATGGCACCGAGGTTGTGTCCAGCAAGTTGCCGCACTGGTGTGGCCATCCTACAATGCTGCGCCGAAAGTCGGCGTGGGGTGCCCCGTTGGCTTATGAGGTGATGTCAGTAGTGGACCGATGTGTGAATAGGTCGGAACCAGCACAAGGCGCCAAGATCCGAATGGCAAGTCCTGGACGTTGAGTGCCTCAGTTGAGAGTTCTGAGCAGTGCTTGTAAGACTGTCTGAAGCTTATTTGCACCTGCTGCAGCTTCACTATTGCCCTGGTGTGGCCAAAGGTCGCACATGACATAGGCGGCCGGCTCCCGAGGTCCGGCGGAACTTTTTTCCTTTTCCTTTCTGCTTCTTTTCCTACAATCCGTTTCATCTGAAGACACGACCAGGTCCCTGAATGTGTGCAGGGGGACGCTATTGATTGAATGAAAATGGCGGCTTGACACAAAGCTGACTCAAGCGTTGCTGTTGATGCTATACAGACAAAAATTGGTTTTCAGTTTGTACATTCTTCAGGATTTTTTTTTCCATCCAAGTCTGATTGAGAGTTTGTAGAAAAATGGCTTCAGATTTTCCACATACTACTCTTCAACATTCTTCCTAAATGTAACAATGTGAAACTCACTAGGAGAATGGCTGTTTCTGTTTCCTTTCAAAATGCTGCCAACAATATTTTCTGAATGGAAGACACCATCTTGTAGCATAAAGGGCCGAAAGGGGTTCTGGTCTGGCCGATGGTTGGTGGAGACATTTTTACTATATCTTGGACCTGCCCGGCCTCGCCCAAAATGGCGCCGGTATAAATGGGACTCGTAACTCCTTGCCCGCAAATGTATATCTAGAAAATGTTATTGTAAGTGGCCCTGTCGTATTTTAATTACAAAATATACGTCCACCGATTCCGCAACTGTTAGACACCTTTGTTCTTGCAACCTAATGGCCCGCTCGTTACGTTCCTCTACAGTGTAAATATCTCCTCATCATATACGATTTCAGTTTGCTCCATGGCCGGCCCACGTGGTTATAGGCCCGTATTTGTATACTGACATTTTCACAATAAAGGTTTTTAAAACAAAACACGGTAGTAGTATTTACATTGGTAAAGTTTTTACTTTTAGTCACTGTTTTCGAATCAGTAAAAGGCAAGTGAAATAAAGCAGTCCAATTACATGACGGATAAAAGGTATAATATGTAGGAACGCAGTAAAGATAAATGGTCAAGGGCAGTTGTGTTTTTCATTTCTGCAACATAAAGTGATCGATAAGAATCTGATAATCAGGCGTATCGGCGACTAAGACAGCAGGCCGAATCTCTTTTACTCAACGGCTCCGTCATGGAAGGAAGAAACGCCCTTTTTCTCGAAAAAGGAATATATTTTACTTGCAGGACAGTTGTAAATTTTCCGGGAAAGTACATTAGCCTGGAATATTATAACATATGTTTAAAAAAAAATAATGTTCGAAAACAATAAAAAGCGTAATTTTTAGGTCATATGACCAAGCTTTTCATCATTAAAATAACAAAAGTAAAATGAACCAATGAAAAGTTTTATTAACAAGTTACATGACCTGTTATGCTTACGTTACGCGCTGCGCGCCGCGCCTCGGATCACTTCCGGGTGCGCTAACGCGGCGTGTCATATAACGCATTACGCGACAACGTAGGTCAAGAATATAGTCAAAATGTCTCCACCAACCAGCGTTCGGAACACAACCCCTTTCAGCAGTCCAAAAAGTTCTGTTAAATGACAACAGAGGGGACAGGCAACAAGAACCATCAGTCAAAGAGGGGAGGGCAAGTTCTTCTCTTCCGGGTCATGTTTGGGCGCTACCGGAACTGATCGAATTGGTAGTCTACAGTGTTTCTGGATGTTTCAGATTAAAGCTGGCGTCAGCATGAGAGCACTACCATCTCGTAGCTCCGTCGTGGCCATTCCACGAGCAATCATGGCAGCCGCTCCCCACCAGAAGCCTGCGGGAGTCGGAGGCCCCCAAGACTTTTGTAGAATCTTCACGGCTGAGGGGACGCTTTCGAGAATGGGACCCAAGCCCTATCAGGGAAGCGTCCGAGTTCCAAGGTGTCCCAGGGCCATTTTACTGGACCAGGCCCAAAACCGAAGAGCCGGCCGCCATTTTGAGAGTCCTGTGGCAGCCGCCTATCGCTGCACCGCAAGAGCGGGAGCAACTTAACTACATGGTGAGCGAGACGCTGTAGTCGCAAGAGCGGGCGGTAAACAGCTGAATGGCGGAAGAGGCACAGTGTAGCAAAAGCGGGCGGAATGGCAACTAAAACGGTAAAGGGGCGCCCCACTACAGCGTGTCTTCAGGTCAAACGGATTGTGGGACAAGGTCCAGAATTGAAGAGTCATCAAAAGGCAAAAAGTTCCGCCGGACCCCGGGAGCCGGCCGCGTATGTCGGGGGCGATCTCAGGCTACACCAGTGCTATAAGACTTGGGGAGGGTGTCGGAGCCAAGCGTCTTCTCCGAGTCCATGGCCATCACACCGCCCCTCAGGGGCCTCCGTCAAGCGGTTTAGGAAGGTACCATATAACATTGTTTTCAAATGCAGTCAGGTCCACAAACGACACTCATTTACTTTGAGAATAGTGAAGCTGCAGTAGGTGGAAATAAGCTTCAGACAGTGTTACAAGCACTGCTCAGAACTCTTAACTATGGCACCCAACATCCAGAACTTATGCCATTTGAGAATGGCAGTGACATTGAAGCAACTCAGGGACCAAAACCATTAACGTACTTTCACGTATGAAAATCTTACTTGGGGAGGGGGCAGGAGCGAAGCGCCCCCTCCCAGTCCGCGCCACCACACCGTATGTTGAAAATCTGAAGCCATCGTTCTACAAAGTCAACCAACCTTGGATTGAAAAATCTAGAAAAATGTACAAACTGAAAACCAGTTTTGGTCTGCATAGCATCAGTAGCAACGCTTGCTATCAGAGTGCATGAGTTTCATGCTCGATCGATTGAGCTAGCCGGATCGGGCAATAAAAAGTATAAAATAGTTATGTAAATAGTTATTTAATAAAATGTTTTACCCTGTTTCTTTGCTGGTGTGTTGTCTATATTTTTAATATTTGCATAGGGTTTGTCGTTATTTTGGGCGGGGTGGGTGACGGAGTCGAGCTGTCTTGCAGCCCTCATGGTGTGGAGCTCAGTTCATCTCAATATTTTCGTATTTCTCATGAAGGGTTGTTCCTAATATTTCTATTTTAGCGAGGTCAAAAACAGATCCAATTAGTGGCCTACTGATTTTGCTCGATTACTTTTATTTTTTTACACGATTTTTCACTATCTGCAAAGACTAAACAGAGTATTGCGACTTTGTGCTTGTTTGTAAATAGAGAATGATCCAAAGAGAACCAATTCTAAAACAGTAAATGCTTGGATAACAATCAATCAAATGGAGAGACAAGCAGGCACGACGGATTACAACGGGGGCAAAGGCCTGCGTTAACTACCGTTCACTATCTGCAAAGAGAGAGTACTACTAAGAGAAAAGAGGGGAGGGGGGGGGGGGGGCAGCGTTCAAAGCACATCAGCGTGCATAAATACGAAAATGTTTTTATCTATCACGTACTTGACATTTTAAAGCTTTTCATATTTGCTATTAAAAAACCAATGAAATTCACAGAAAAAACCATAGGTTATAGTGGATATATAGTTAGGAATTTGCATTTACAAAACCTTGAAAATTCAATGACAAAACCATTGGTTTTAGGCCATATATAGTTAGGGATTTGCATTTACAAAACCTTATTTTACTCGCATAAAACCATTGAAATTCCATATATAGTTAGATGCGCTAACTATATATCGCGCACCCGCAATCCACTGCTGATGATGTGACATATTACATCATTCATGACATGGTCAGTGACATCACTGATGACATCACTGATGACAACTCAAATGACATCACTGATGACATCTCAAATGACATCACTGATGACATCACTGATGACAACTCAAATGACATCACTGACAACATCACAGATGACATCATTCATGTGTTAATACGATGAACCTCTACAGACTCTGATATATCCTTAGATACACTCAGTGAAAACAGACACTCACAGATTGTCACTCATCCATGGAGTTACTCATACACCTAGACAGTCATGCAAAGAATCAATCACACCTCCAATTCCTCAACTATACAGTTATACAAACCTTACTTATTGAAACATTCTAACACATATTTACTCTCTTATATAATCCCTAATAAAAGTTCACAATGATCCATACAGCCACTCACACATTCACTGGCTCTAATGCACAGTTATTTATATATGTCAACTCTCACATGGAGTGTGTTTTACATATGTACTTACTTTGACATGTAGCACTGAGATATCCATTCACTCACCAATACACTCATGCACACAGTCAACCGCCCATACAGCTGTTTCCACATGCACTTTTGAAACCATACATCTAGTGAATCAACTGCTCACACATCTATGCACAGAGTCACACACCTCCCAGCCACCCCCACACACACACTTACTCTCCCATAGAAATACTTAGGCAACCAATCAATAACCCATATAGTTACTCATATAGCTACTGATTAACACATGCAGCACTTCATAGAACAACAGATATAATGATGCACAAATTAATACAGTTTAATCACTAACCCATGCACTCAGTGAGACACATTTAATCACTCCCTCATACAATCAGTCATGCACCTACTAAATCCTTCATCCAGACATTTATACATCCACTCATTCTTCAATATGTAAGACATATTTTAACTTTACAGAAACATACAGTCACTGGATGTTGTGATCAGTGATGTCATCAGTGATGTCACTGACCATGTCATGAATGATGTAATATGTGACATCATCAGCAGTGGATTGCGGGTGCGCGATATATAGTTAGCGCATCTAACTATATATGGAATTTCAATGGTTTTATGCGAGTAAAATAAGGTTTTGTAAATGCAAATCCCTAACTATATATGGCCTAAAACCAATGGTTTTTTCATTGAATTTTCAAGGTTTTGTAAATGCAAATTCCTAACTATATATCCACTATAACCTATGGTTTTTTCTGTGAATATATATATATATATATATATATATATATATATAAATATATATATATATATATATATATATATATATATATAGTATATATATATATATTACCTACTGGCGATAGCCAGTAGGTATATATAGTTAGGATTTTTTCTCTATGGAACTTTTGAAAATTCTATGTCTAATAACTTTGGCGTTTGTGGACGGAATCGGCTGAAATTTTCAGGAAAATGGCACATTTTGTTTCTGAGCAGCCCCTGAAAATTTGGGGGGGGTCGTCAAGGGGGGGCCGAGAAAAAAGGGGGGTCCCAAAACGCGTTTTTCCCATGTTAATTTCCATAGGGCGGTTGGCCTCACTTTTAGCCCGAACGGCTGAATGGATTTCCACCAAACTTGGCAAAATTGTAGGGACTGTTAGCCCGATGTGCCTTTGCTGGGTCTCAATATATGTGCTCCAGTGGTTTTTGAGAAATTAACGTTTAAAACAAGATATATATCTGTAACAGCGCTCCGGGCAGCGCTCCGGTTCGCGTACTTTTCGCGTACTTTTCGCGTACTTTTCGCGTAACGGAACTTTGCGATGCGAAGCTGATTGGCTCTCCGGTGTCTGTCAACATTCTAAACAGTCCGGAGCGGCCGCCATCTTGTCTCTCGGTAGGATCGAGAGACAAGAGGAGGCCAAAACAAAGGGGGAAATGAAGGAAAGGGGGCAAGGTAGACCCCTTCTGACCCCCTAGGATTGATGAGGGGGATATTATAGAGCCACGCGGGGCCCAAAAAAAAAAAAAAAAATCCGATTTTTTCGCCGTAGAGGCGCGCCCCGGTACGCGAACCGGGCAGCTAACCGGGCAGCTAACCGGGCAGCTAACCGGGAAGCTAACCGGCAGTGTAACGGGAGTCTGAGGAGTAGCTGATTGGCTGTCAACATTGTAAACAGTCCGGAGCGGCCGCCATCTTGTCTCTATATAGTTAGGATTTTTTCTCTATGGAACTTTTGAAAATTCTATGTCTAATAACTTTGGCGTTTGTGGACGGAATTGGCTGAAATTTTCAGGAAAATGGCACATTTTGTTTCTGAGCAGCCCCTGAAAATTTGGGGGGGGTCGTCAAGGGGGGGCCGAGAAAAAAGGGGGGTCCCAAAACGCGTTTTTAACATTGAGTTTTCCATAGGGCGGTTGGCCTCACTTTTAGCTCGAACGGCTGAATGGATTTGCACGAAACTTGGCAAAATTGTAGGGACTGTTAGCCCGATGTGCCTTTGCTAGGTCTCAATATATGTGCTTCAGTGGATTTTGAGAAATTAACGTTTAAAATAAGATATATATCTGTAACAGCGCTCCGGGCAGCGCTCCGGTTCGCGTACTTTTCGCGTAACGGAACTTTGCGATACGAAGCTGATTGGCTCTCCGATGTCTGTAAACATTCTAAACAGTCCGGAGCGGCCGCCATCTTGCCTCTCGGTAGGATCGAGAGACAAGAGGATGCCAAAACAAAGGGGGAAATGAAGGAAAGGGGGCAAGGTAGACCCCTTCTGACCCCCTAGGATTGATGAGGGGGATATTATAGAGCCACGCGGGGCCCCAAAAAAAAAAAAAAATCCGATTTTTTCGCCGTAGAGGCGCGCCCCGGTACGCAAACCGGGCAGCTAACCGGGCAGCTAACCGGGAAGCTAACCGGCAGTGTAACGGGAGTCTGAGGAGTAGCTGATTGGCTGTCAACATTGTAAACATTCCGGAGCGGCCGCCATCTTGTCTCTCGGTAGGATCGAGAGACAAGAGGAGGCCAAAACAAAGGGGGAAATGAAGGAAAGAGGGCAAGGTAGACCCCTTCTGACCGCCTAGGATTGATGAGGGGGATATTATAAAGCCACGCGGGGCCAAAAAAAAAAAAAAATCGGATTTTTTCGCCGTAGAGACGCGTCTTGGTACGCGAACCGGGCAGCTAACCGGGCAGCTAATCGGGAAGCTAACCGGCAGTGTAACGGGAGTCTGAGGAGAAGCTGATTGGCTGTTATCATTGTAAACAGTCTGGAGCGGCCGCCATCTTGTCTCTCTGTGGGATCGAGAGACAAGAGGTGGAAAAAAAAAAGGTGTAAATGAATGAAAGGGGTAAGGCAGACCCCTCCTGAACCCCTAGGATTGATGAGGGGGCTATTAAAGTTCCCTGCGGGGCAAAAGAAAAAAAAATTGCGATTTTTCGTGGTAAAGGTGCTTCCTGGTACGTTAACTGGGCAGCTAACCGGCAGCGTAACGGGAGTCCGACATATTGTGTTTTTTGAACGTTTGTGATATGTGCACGTGTGGATTTTGTCTAATTAAGGTTAAAAAAATATATATATATCTTTAAGCGTGTTCTGGCGCGCTTACGTTTTGGGTTTGGTTTGCGCTGCAGAGACGATACGTCACTGTTATGCGATGCATCATGAGGCGTCTCACGGGCTACGTGATACGTCACTTAATGAAGAATATATTTTACAACTATAGATATTAGCTTTTAAAAAACCAATGAAATTCACAGAAAAAACCATAGGTTATAGACCATATATAGTTAGGAATTTGCATTTACAAAACCTTGAAAATTCACTGAAAAAACCATAGGTTATAGACCATATATAGTTAGGGATTAGCATTTAAAAAACCTTAATTTATTTGCACAAAACCATTGAAATTCCATATATAGTTAGTTGCACTAACTATATATCGCGGACCCGCAATCCACTGCTAATGATGTCACATATTACATCATTCATGACATGGTCAGTGACATCACTGATAACATCACTGATGACATCTCAAATGACATCACTGATGACATCACTGATGACATCTCAAATGACATCACTGATGACATCACTGACATCTCATTTGACATTACTGATTACATCACTGATGATATCATTTATGTGATAATACATCTTCAGACTCTAATATAACCTTAGATACACTCAGTGTAAACAGGCACTCACAGACTGTCACACATCCATGGAGTTACTCACACACCTAGTCAGTCATGCAAAGAATCAATCACATCTCCATTTCCTCAACTATACAGTTATACACACCTTACTTATTCAAATATATACTAACACATATTTACTCTCTTATACAATCCTTGATACAAGTTCACAATGATTCATACAGCCACTCTCACATTCACTGGCTCTTATGTTCAGTTATTTATATATGTCAACTCTCACATGGAGTGTGTTTTACATATGTACTTACTTTGACATGTAGCACTGAGATATCCATTCACTCACCAATATACTCATGCACACAGTCAACTGTCCATACAGCTGTTTCTACATGCACTTTTGAACCCATACACCTAGGGAATCAACTGCTCACACATCTATGCACAGATTTATACACCTCCCAGCCACCCACACACATACTCAGTCTCCCATACAAATACTTGGGCAACCATTCAATAACCCATATAGTTTCTGATATAGCTACTGATTTAAACATGCAGCAGTTTACAGAACAACATAAATAAGAATTGCCAAATTAAGACACTTTAATCACTAACCCATGCACTCAGTGAGACACATTTAATCATTCTCTCATACAGTCAGTCATGCACCTACTAAATCCTTCATCCAGACACTTATACATCCACTCATTCTTCAATATGTAAGACATATTTTAACTTTACAGAAACATACAGTCACTGGGTGTTGTCATCAGTGATGTCATCAGTGATGTCATTTGAGATGTCATCAGTGATGTTATCAGTAATGTCACTGACCATGTCATGAATGATGTAATATGTGACATCATTAGCAGTGGATTGCGGGTCCGCGATATATAGTTAGTGCAACTAACTATATATGGAATTTCAATGGTTTTGTGCAAATAAAATAAGGTTTTTTAAATGCTAATCCCTAACTATATATGGTCTATAACCTATGGTTTTTTCAGTGAATTTTCAAGGTTTTGTAAATGCAAATTCCTAACTATATATGGTCTATAACCTATGGTTTTTTCTGTGAATATATATATATATATATATTACCTACAGCCCACAAGGGTTTTACTTATGGACTCCCAGTCCCAGAAAGCGTTGGTACACTTACTCACCTGTATTGAATGTTGAGATGCATTTAAATAAATACGAGGGAAAAACGCTGGGAAAACCATATGGTGGCTTTCATTGTGCAGCAGACTGCCTTTGAGGAAGGGAGTTTATCCCGAAACGCGTCAGGACTCTGCTGACGTCGAGTGTGCCTGGTTCTTCTCTGATTTACAAAAAGGGGGTGGTGATGAACAGAGTGTCTGAGTTAAACAGACCACTCTTACCCAGTCCAAAGATCAGGGCTTGATCCATCACCGTTATTTATCTCACTGCCCCATCCCAGCTCAGAACCTGGCTATATGCAAATCAGTCTGTCCCTGGCCCAGTGCATCATGGGAACAGGGCAGACTAAACTACCAAGCCAATTCTTCACCAGAAAGGAGACAAGCTACCGGGGACCGGTTTCTGGCATTTCAGCCTTCTTCGGCCCGGCTTACTTGAATCCTGATGGAGCAGTGAGAAAGGGACTCATGTCTGAGTATACCCTGCCACACCTATAGTGGCCAAAAACGATTTACAAAAAGGGGGTGGTGATGAACAGAGTGTCTGAGTTAAACAGACCACTCTTACCCAGTCCAAAGATCAGGGCTTGATCCATCACCGTTATTTATCTCACTGCCCCATCCCAGCTCAGAACCTGGCTATATGCAAATCAGTCTGTCCCTGGCCCAGTGCATCATGGGAACAGGGCAGACTAAACTACCAAGCCAATTCTTCACCAGAAAGGAGACAAGCTACCGGGGACCGGTTTCTGGCATTTCAGCCTTCTTCGGCCCGGCTTGCTTGAATCCTGATGGAGCAGTGAGAAAGGGACTCATGTCTGAGTATACCCTGCCACACCTATAGTGGCCAAAAACGATTTACAAAAAGGGGGTGGTGATGAACAGAGTGTCTGAGTTAAACAGACCACTCTTACCCAGTCCAAAGATCAGGGCTTGATCCATCACCGTTATTTATCTCACTGCCCCATCCCAGCTCAGAACCTGGCTATATGCAAATCAGTCTGTCCCTGGCCCAGTGCATCATGGGAACAGGGTAGACTAAACTACCAAGCCAATTCTTCACCAGAAAGGAGACAAGCTACCGGGGACCGGTTTCTGGCATTTCAGCCTTCTTCGGCCCGGCTTGCTTGAATCCTGATGGAGCAGTGAGAAAGGGACTCATGTCTGAGTATACCCTGCCACACCTATAGTGGCCAAAAACGATTTACAAAAAGGGGGTGGTGATGAACAGAGTGTCTGAGTTAAACAGACCACTCTTACCCAGTCCAAAGATCAGGGCTTGATCCATCACCGTTATTTATCTCACTGCCCCATCCCAGCTCAGAACCTGGCTATATGCAAATCAGTCTGACCCTGGCCCAGTGCATCATGGGAACAGGGCAGACTAAACTACCAAGCCAATTCTTTACCAGAAAGGAGACAAGCTACCGGGGACCGGTTTCTGGCATTTCAGCCTTCTTCGGCCCGGCTTGCTTGAATCCTGATGGAGCAGTGAGAAAGGGACTCATGTCTGAGTATACCCTGCCACACCTATAGTGGCCAAAAACGATTTACAAAAAGGGGGTGGTGATGAACAGAGTGTCTGAGTTAAACAGACCACTCTTACCCAGTCCAAAGATCAGGGCTTGATCCATCACTGTTATTTATCTCACTGCCCCATCCCAGCTCAGAACCTGGCTATATGCAAATCAGTCTGTCCCTGGCCCAGTGCATCATGGGAACAGGGCAGACTAAACTACCAAGCCAATTCTTCACCAGAAAGGAGACAAGCTACCGGGGACCGGTTTCTGGCATTTCAGCCTTCTTCGGCCCGGCTTGCTTGAATCCTGATGGAGCAGTGAGAAAGGGACTCATGTCTGAGTATACCCTGCCACACCTATAGTGGCCAAAAACGATTTACAAAAAGGGGGTGGTGATGAACAGAGTGTCTGAGTTAAACAGACCACTCTTACCCAGTCCAAAGATCAGGGCTTGATCCATCACCGTTATTTATCTCACTGCCCCATCCCAGCTCAGAACCTGGCTATATGCAAATCAGTCTGTCCCTGGCCCAGTGCATCATGGGAACAGGGCAGACTAAACTACCAAGCCAATTCTTCACCAGAAAGGAGACAAGCTACCGGGGACCGGTTTCTGGCATTTCAGCCTTCTTCGGCCCGGCTTGCTTGAATCCTGATGGAGCAGTGAGAAAGGGACTCATGTCTGAGTATACCCTGCCACACCTATAGTGGCCAAAAACGATTTACAAAAAGGGGGTGGTGATGAACAGAGTGTCTGAGTTAAACAGACCACTCTTACCCAGTCCAAAGATCAGGGCTTGATCCATCACCGTTATTTATCTCACTGCCCCATCCCAGCTCAGAACCTGGCTATATGCAAATCAGTCTGTCCCTGGCCCAGTGCATCATGGGAACAGGGCAGACTAAACTACCAAGCCAATTCTTCACCAGAAAGGAGACAAGCTACCGGGGACCGGTTTCTGGCATTTCAGCCTTCTTCGGCCCGGCTTGCTTGAATCCTGATGGAGCAGTGAGAAAGGGACTCATGTCTGAGTATACCCTGCCACACCTATAGTGGCCAAAAACGATTTACAAAAAGGGGGTGGTGATGAACAGAGTGTCTGAGTTAAACAGACCACTCTTACCCAGTCCAAAGATCAGGGCTTGATCCATCACCGTTATTTATCTCACTGCCCCATCCCAGCTCAGAACCTGGCTATATGCAAATCAGTCTGTCCCTGGCCCAGTGCATCATGGGAACAGGGCAGACTAAACTACCAAGCCAATTCTTCACCAGAAAGGAGACAAGCTACCGGGGACCGGTTTCTGGCATTTGGTTTGCCCTGTTCCCATCATGCACTGGGACAGGAACAGACTAATTTGCATACAGCCAGGTTCTGAAACTGGGATGGTGCAGTGAGCTAAAAAACGGTGTTGGATCTAGCCCTGATCTCTTGACTGGGTGAGAGTATTCTGTTTAATTCAGAGACTCTGTCCCTCACCACCCCTTGTTGTAAATATGGTTCTTCTCTGACCCTATGGATTGTTGAATGTGGAGTGCACCCCGCAAATGGGCAACTTGTGGAACTTGATTAATTTCGGCTGGCTCGGCCGAGGGAGCACCGCTGCAGAACTTAGCGGTTCCTGTGCTGGACTGTTGTTCAGCGGGCGGGACGTTTTGACATTAGGCAGCATTGGGGGAAGATTGTGATGACACACCCGTGATTAGCAATTAGTTTGTACAAACAGACTGCCAGCAGCCCACAAGGGTTTTACTTATGGACTCCCAGACCCAAAAAGCATTGTTACACTTACTCACCTGTATTGAATGTTGAAATGCATTTAAATAAATACGAGGGGAAAATGCTGGGAAATCCGTACGGTGGCTTTCATTGTGCAGCAAACAGCCTTTGAGGAAGGGAGTTTATCTCGAAACGCGTCTGGATTCTGCTGACGTTGAGTGTGCCTGGTTCTTCTCTGACCCTATGGATTGTTAAATGTCGAGTGCACCCCGCAATGGGCAACTTGTGGAACTTGCTAAATTTCGGCCGGCTCGGTCGAGGGGAGCACCGCTACAGAACTTAGAGGTTCCTTTGCTGGACTGTTCTTCGGCGGGCGGGACCTTTTGACATTAGGCAGCTTTGGGGGAAGATTGTGATGACACACCCGTGATTAGCAATTATTTTGTACAAACAGATTGCCAGCAGCCCACAAGGGTTTTACTTATGGACTCCCAGTCCCAAAAAGCATTGGTGCACTTACTCACCTGTATTGAATGTTGAAATGCATTTAAATAAATACGAGGGAAAAACGCTGGGAAATCCGTATGGTGGCTTTCATTGTGCAGCAGACAGCCTTTGAGGAAGGGAGTTTATCCCGAAACTCGTCAGGATTCTGCTGACGTCGAGTGTGCCTGGTTCTTCTCTGACCCTATGGATTGTTGAATGTGGAGTGCACCCCGCAATGGGAAACTTGTGGAACTTGATAAATTTCGGCCGGCTCGGTCGAGGGGAGCACCGCTGCAGAACTTAGCGGTTCCTGTGCTGGACTGTTGTTCGGCGGGCGGGACGTTTTGACATTAGGCAGCATTGGGGGAAGATTGTGATGACACACCCGTGATTAGCAATTAGTTTGTACAAACAGACTGCCAGCAGCCCACAAGGGTTTTACTTATGGACTCCCAGACCCAAAAAGCATTGGCACACTTACTCACCTGTATTGAATGTTGAAATGCATTTAAATAAATACGAGGGGAAAAAGCTGGGAAATCCGTATGGTGGCTTTCATTGTGCAACTGACAGCCTTTGAGGAAGGGAGTTTATCCCGAAACGTGTCCGGATTCTGCTGACGTCGAGTGTGCCTGGTTCTTCTCTGACCCTATGGATTGTTAAATGTGGAGTGCACCCCGCAATGGGCAACTTGTGGAACTTGATAAATTTCGGCCGGCTCGGTCGAGGGGAGCACCACTGCAGAACTGAGCGGTTCCTGTACTGGACTGTTGTTCGGCGGGCGGGACCTTTTGACATTAGGCAGCATTGGGGGAAGATTGTGATGACACACCAGTGATTAGCAATTATTTTGTACAAACAGACTGCCAGCAGCCCAAAAGGGTTTTACTTATGGACTCCCAGTCCCAGAAAGCATTGGTGCACTTACACACCTGTATTGAATGTTGAAATGCATTTAAATAAATACGAGGGAAAAACGCTGGGAAATCCGTATGGTGGCTTTCATTGTGCAACAGACAGCCTTTGAGAAAGGGAGTTTATCCCAAAACTCGTCAGGATTCTGCTGATGTCGAGTGTGCCTGGTTCTTCTCTGACCCTATAGATTGTTGAATGTGGAGTGCACCCCGCAATGGGCAACTTGTGGAACTTGATAAATTTCGGCCGGCTTGGTCGAGGGGAGCACCACTGCAGAACTGAGCGGTTCCTGTGCTGGACTGTTGTTCGGCGGGCGGGACCTTTTGACATTAGGCAGCATTGGGGGAAGATTGTGATGACACACCAGTGATTAGCAATTATTTTGTACAAACAGACTGCCAGCAGCCCACAAGGGTTTTAATTATGGACTCCAAGTCCCAGAAAGCATTGGTGCACTTACTCCCCTGTATTGAATGTTGAAATGCATTTAGATAAATACGAGGGGAAAACGCTGGGAAATCCATATGGTGGCTTTCATTGTGCAGCAGACAGCCTTTGAGGAAGGGAGTTTATCCCGAAACGCGTCAGGATTCTGCTGACGTCGAGTGTGCCTGGTTCTTCTCTGACCCTATGGATTGTTATTATGTTTCTTATATAGCGCCCGAATTGACCCCCGAAGGGGTATCTCCGCGCTTGCCTTGGGAACCCGTCCTGGTTTTTCCCTGTGAGATAGCCCCTAAAGGGCATCCCCAAGGTGAAAGCCAGGCATCCCGCCGCGGGGGGCCATTGTGGAGATTAAGGAAGCTTAATGCCCAGAGTTGCAGAGTGTGAACCCATGATTAGGTCAGGCACCGAAGCGAGAATTATCGAGTCCGTGGACATTTGAGCTCAACACCCTGCTGTGTCGGGAATTTAACCCTGGTCCCGGGTCTGACCTCTGCTTCAGGGTATGCCTGCTCTAACCAGTGAGCCACACTTCTCCTTCTTCTTGAAAGGGGACTGCACCCCGCAATGGTCAACTTGTGGAACTTGATAAATTTCGACCGGCTCGGTCGAGGGGAGCACCGCTGCAGAACTTAGCGGTTCCTGTGCTGGACTGTTGTTCGGCGGGCGGGACCTTTTGACATTAGGCAGCATTGGGGGACGATTGTGATGACACCCCCAAGATTAGCAATTATTTTGTATAAACAGACTGCCAGCAGCCCACAAGGGTTTTACTTATGGATTCCCAGTCTCAGAAAGCATTGGTGCACTTACTCACCTGTATTGAATGTTGAAATGCATTTAAAGAAATATGAGGGAAAACGCTGGGAAATCCGTATGGTGGCTTTCATTGTGCAGCAGACAGCCTTTGAGGAAGGGAGTTTATCCCGAAACGCGTCAGGATTCTGCTGACGTCGAGTGTGCCTGGTTCTTCTCTGACCCTATGGATTGTTGAATGTGGAGTGCAACCCGCAATGGGAAACTTGTGGAACTTGATAAATTTCGGCCGGCTCGGTCGAGGGGAGCACCACTGCAGAACTTAGCGGTTCCTGTGCTGGACTGTTGTTCGACCGCCCGGACGTTTTGACATTAGGCAGCATTGGGGGAAGATTGTGATGACAAACCCGTGATTAGCAATTAGTTTGTACAAACAGACTGCCAGCAGCCCACAAGGGTTTTACTTATGGACTCCCAGACCCAAAAAGCATTGGCACACTTACTCACCTGTATTGAATGTTGAAATGCATTTAAATAAATACGAGGGGAAAATGCTGGGAAATCCATATGTTGGCTTTCATTGTGCAGCAGACAGCCTTTGAGGAAGGGAGTTTATCCCGAAACGCGTCCGGATTCTGCTGACGTCGAGCGTGCCTGGTTCTTCTCTGACCCTATGAATTGTTAAATGTGGAGTGCACCCCACAATGGGCAACTTGTGGAACTTTGTAAATTTCGGCCGGCTCAGCCGAGGGGAGCACCGCTGCAGAACTTAGAGGTTCCTTTGCTGGACTGTTCTTCGGCGGGCGGGACCTTTTGACATTAGGCAGCTTTGGGGGAAGATTGTGATGACACACCCGTGATTAGCAATTATTTTGTACAAACAAACTGCCAGCAGCCCACACGTGTTTTACTTATGGACTCCCAGTCCCAGAAAGCATTGGTGCACTTACACACCTGTATTGAATGTTGAAATGCATTTAAATAAATACGAGGGAAAAACGCTTGGAAATCCGTATGGTGGCTTTCATTGTGCAACAGACAGCCTTTGAGGAAGGGAGTTTATCCCAAAACGCGTCAGGATTCTGCTGATGTCGAGTGTGCCTGGTTCTTCTCTGACCCTATGGATTGTTGAATGTGGAGTGCACCCCGTAATGGGCAACTTGTGGAACTTGATAAATTTCAGTCGGCTCGGTCGAGGGTAGCACCGCTGCAGAACTTAGCGGTTCCTGTGCTGGACTGTTGTTCGGCGGGCAGGACGTTTTGACATTATTCAGCATTGGGGGAAGATGACACACCCGTGATTAGCAATTAGTTTGTACAAACAGACTGCCAGCAGCCCTCAAGGGTTTTACTTATGGACTCCCAGACCCAGAAAGCATTGGTACACTTACTCACCTGTATTGAATGTTGAAATGCATTTAAATAAATACGAGGGGAAAATGCTGGGAAATCCGTATGGTGGCTTTCATTGTGCAGCAGACAGCCTTTGAGGAAGGGAGTTTATCCCGAAACGCGTCCGGATTCTGCTGACGTCAAGTGTGCCTGGTTCTTCTCTGACCCTATGGATTGTTAAATGTGGAGTGCACCCCGCAATGGGCAACTTGTGGAAATTGATAAATTTTGGCTGGCTCGGTCGAGGGGAGCACTGCTGCAGAACTTAGAGGTTCCTGTGCTGGACTCTTGTTCGGTGGGCGGGACCTTTTGAGATTAGGCAGCATTGGGGGAAGATTGTGATGACACACCCGTGATTAGCAATTATTATGAACAAACAGACTGCCAGCAGCCCACAAGTGTTTCACTTATGGACTCCCAGTCCCAGAAAGCATTGGTGCACTTACTCACCTGTATTAAATGTTGAAATGCATTTAAATAAATACGAGGGAAAAACGCTGGGAAATCCGTATGGTGGCTTTCATTGTGAAGCAGACAGCCTTTGAGGAAGGGAGTTTATCCCGAAACGCGTCAGGATTCTGCTGACGTCGAGTGTGCCTGGTTCTTCTCTGACCCTATGGATTTTTGAATGTGGAGTGCACCCCGCAATGGGCAACTTGTGGAAGTTGATCAATTTCGGCCGGCTCGGTCGAGGGAAAGACCGCTGCAGAACTTAGCGGTTCCTGTGCTGGACTCTTGTTCGGCGGGCGGGACCTTTTGACATTAGGCAGCATTGGGGGAAGATTGTGATGACACACCCGTGATTAGCAATTATTATGTACAAACAGACTGCCAGCAGCCCACAAGTGTTTTATTTATGGACTCCCAGTCCCAGAAAGCATTGGTGCACTTACTCACCTGTATTGAATGTTCAAATGCATTTAAATAAATACGAGGGAAAAACGCTGGGAAATCCGTATGGTGGCTTTCATTGTGCAGCAGACAGCCTTTGAGGAAGGGAGTTTATCCCGAAACGCGTCAGGATTCTGCTGACGTCGAGTGTGCCTGGTTCTTCTCTGACCCTATGGATTGTTGAATGTGGAGTGCACCCCGCAATGGACAACTTGTGGAACTTGATAAATTTCAGCCGGCTCGGTCGAGGGGAGCACCGCTGCAGAACTTAGCGGTTCCTGTGCTGGACTGTTGTTCGGCGGGCGGGACCTTTTGACATTAGGCAGCATTGGGGGAAGATTGTGATGACACCCCCATGATTAGCAATTAGTTTGTACAAACAGACTGCCAGCAGCCCACAAGGGTTTTACTTATGGGTTCCCAGTCCCAGAAAGCATTGGTGCACTTACTCACCTGTATTGAATGTTGAAATGCATTTAGATAAATACGAGGGAAAAACGCTGGGAAATCCGTATGGTGGCTTTCATTGTGCAGCAGACAGCCTTTGAGGAAGGGAGTTTATCCCAAAAAGCGTCAGGATTCTGCTGACGTCGAGTGTGCCTGGTTCTTCTCTGACCCTATGGATTGTTGAATGTGGAGTGCACCCCGCAATGGGCAACTTGTGGAACTTGATACATTTCAGCAGGCTCGGTTGAGGGGAGCACCTCTGCTGAACTTAGCGGTTCCCGTGCTGGACTGTTGTTCGGCGGGCGGGACCTTTTGACATTAGGCAGCATTGGGGGAAGATTGTGATGACACACCGTGATTAGCAATTATTTTGTACAAACAGACTGCCAGCAGCCCACAAGGGTTTTACTTATGGACTCCCAGTCCCAGAAAGCACTGGTGCACTTACTCACCTGTATTGAATGTTGAAATGCATTTAAATAAATACGAGGGAAAAAGGCTGGGAAATCCGTATGTTGGCTTTCATTGTGCAGCAGACAGCCTTTGAGGAAGGGAGTTTATCCCGAAACGCGTCAGGATTCTGCTGATGTCGAGTGTGCCTGGTTTCATCTCTGACCCTATGGATTGTTGAATGTGGAGTGTACCCCGCAATGGGCAACTTGTGGAACTTGCTAAATTTCGGCCGGCTCAGTCGAGGGGAGCACAGCTGCAGAACCTAGCGGTTCCTGTGCTGGACTGCTGTTTGGCCGGCGGGACCTTTTGACATTAGGCAGCATTGGGGGAAGATTGTGATGACACACCCGTGATTAGCAATTATTTTGTACAAACAGACTGCCAGCAGCCCACAAGGGTTTTACTTATGGACTCCCAGTCACAGAAAGCATTGGTGCACTTACTCACCTGTATTGAATGTTGAAATGCATTTAGATAAATACGAGGGAAAAATGCTGGGAAATCCGTATGGTGGCTTTCATTGTGCAGCAGACAGCCTTTGAGGAAGGGAGTTTATCCCGAAACGCGTCAGGATTCTGCTTACGTCGAGTGTGTCTGGTTCTTCTCTGACCCCATGGATTGTTGAATGTGGAGTGCACCCCGCAATGGGCAACTTGTGGCACTTGATTAATTTCGGCCGGCTCGGTCGAGGGGAGCACTGCTGCAGAACTTAGCGGTTCCTGTGCTGGACTGTTGTTCGGCGGGCGGGACCTTTTGACATTAGGCAGCATTGCGGGAAGATTGTGATGACACACCAGTGATTAGCAATTATTTTGTACAAACAGACTGCCAGCAGCCCACAAGGGTTTTACTTATGGACTCCCAGTCCCAGAAAGCATTGGTGCACTTACTCACCTGTATTGAATGTTGAAATGCATTTAAATAAATACGAGGGAAAAAGGCTGGGAAATCCGTATGTTGGCTTTCATTGTGCAGCAGACAGCCTTTGAGGAAGGGAGTTTATCCCGAAACGCGTCAGGATTCTGCTGATGTCGAGTGTGCCTGGTTCATCTCTGACCCTATGGATTGTTGAATGTGGAGTGCACCCCGCAATGGGCAACTTGTGGAACTTGCTAAATTTCGGCCGGCTCAGTCGAGGGGAGCACAGCTGCAGAACCTAGCGGTTCCTGTGCTGGACTGCTGTTTGGCCGGCGGGACCTTTTGACATTAGGCAGCATTGGGGGAAGATTGTGATGACACACCCGTGATTAGCAATTATTTTGTACAAACAGACTGCCAGCAGCCCACAAGGGTTTTACTTATGGACTCCCAGTCCCAGAAAGCATTGGTGCACTTACTCACCTGTATTGAATGTTGAAATGCATTTAAATAAATACGAAGGGAAAAACGCTGGGAAATCCATATGGTGGCTTTCATTGTGCAGCAGACAGCCTTTGAGGAAGGGAGTTTATCCCAAAACGCGTCAGGATTCTGCTGATGTCGAGTGTGCCTGGTTCTTCTCTGACCCTATGGATTGTTGAATGTGGAGTGCACCCCGCAAAGGGCAACTTGTGGAACTTGCTAAATTTCGGCCGGCTCGGTCGAGGGGAGCACCGCTGTAGAACTTAGCGGTTCCTGTGCTGGACTGTTGTTCAGCGGGCGGGACCTTTTGACATTAGGCAGCATTGGGGGAAGATTGTGATGACTCACCCGTGATTAGCAATTATTTTGTGCAAACAGACTGTCAGCAGCCCACAAGGGTTTTACTCATGGACTCCCAGTCCCAGAAAGCATTGGTGCACTTACTCACCTGTATTGAATGTTGAAATGCATTTAAATAAATACGAAGGGAAAAACGCTGGGAAATCCATATGGTGGCTTTCATTGTGCAGCAGACAGCCTTTGAGGAAGGGAGTTTATCCCAAAACGCGTCAGGATTCTGCTGATGTCGAGTGTGCCTGGTTCTTCTCTGACCCTATGGATTGTTGAATGTGGAGTGCACCCCGCAAAGGGCAACTTGTGGAACTTGCTAAATTTCGGCCGGCTCGGTCGAGGGGAGCACCGCTGTAGAACTTAGCGGTTCCTGTGCTGGACTGTTGTTCGGCGGGCGGGACCTTTTGACATTAGGCAGCATTGGGGGAAGATTGTGATGACTCACCCGTGATTAGCAATTATTTTGTGCAAACAGACTGTCAGCAGCCCACAAGGGTTTTACTTATGGACTCCCAGTCCCAGAAAGCATTGGTGCACTTACTCACCTGTATTGAATGTTGAAATGCATTTAAATAAATACGAGGGGAAAACGCTGGGAAATCCGTATGGTGGCTTTCATTGTGCAGCAGACAACCTTCGAGGAAGGGAGTTTATCCTGAAACGCGTCAGGATTCTGCTGACGTCGAGTGTGCCTGGTTCTTCTCTGACCCTATGGATTGTTGAATGTGGAGTGCACCCCGCAATGGGCAACTTGTGGAACTTGATAAATTTTGTCCGGCTCGGTCGAGGGGTGCACCGCTGCAGAACTTAGCGGTTCCTGTGCTGGACTGTTGTTCGGCGGGCGGGACCTTTTGACATTAGGCAGCAATGGGGGAAGATTGTGATGACACACCTGTGATTAGCAATTATTTTGTACAAACAGACTGCCAGCAGCACACAAGGGTTTTACTTATGGACTCCCAGTCCCAGAAAGCATTGGTGCACTTACTCACCTGTATTGAATGTTGAAATGCATTTAAATAAATACGAGGGAAAAACACTGGGAAATCCGTATGGTGGCTTTCATTGTGCAGCAGACAGCCTTTTAGGAAGGGAGCTTATCCCCAAACGTGTCAGGATTCTGCTGACATTGAGTGTGTCTGGTTCTTCTCTGACCCCATGAATTGTTGAATGTGGAGTGCACCCCGCAATGGGCAACTTGTGGCACTTGATTAATTTCGGCCGGCTCGGTCGAGGGGAGCACTGCTGCAGAACTTAGCGGTTCCTGTGCTGAACGGTTGTTCGGCGGGCGGGACCTTTTGACATTAGGCAGCATTGCGGGAAGATTGTGATGACACACCCGTGATTAGCAATTATTTTGTACAAACAGACTGCCAGCAGCCCACAAGGGTTTTACTTATGGACTCCCAGTCCCAGTAAGCATTGGTGCACTTACTCACCTGTATTGAATGTTGAAATGCATTTAAATAAATACGAGGGAAAAAGGCTGGGAAATCCGTATGTTGGCTTTCATTGTGCAGCAGACAGCCTTTGAGGAAGGGAGTTTATCCCGAAACGCGTCAGGATTCTGCTGATGTCGAGTGTGCCTGGTTCATCTCTGACCCTATGGATTGTTGAATGTGGAGTGCACCCCGCAATGGGCAACTTGTGGAACTTGCTAAATTTCGGCCGGCTCAGTCGAGGGGAGCACAGCTGCAGAACCTAGCGGTTCCTGTGCTGGACTGCTGTTTGGCCGGCGGGACCTTTTGACATTAGGCAGCATTGGGGGAAGATTGTGATGACACACCCGTGATTAGCAATTATTTTGTACAAACAGACTGCCAGCAGCCCACAAGGGTTTTACTTATGGACTCCCAGTCCCAGAAAGCATTGGTGCACTTACTCACCTGTATTGAATGTTGAAATGCATTTAGATAAATACGAGGGAAAAATGCTGGGAAATCCGTATGGTGGCTTTCATTGTGCAACAGACAGCCTTTGAGGAAGGGAGTTTATCCCGAAACGCGTCAGGATTCTGCTGACGTCGAGTGTGCCTGGTTCTTCTCTGACCCTATGGATTGTTGAATGTGAAGTGCACCCCTCAATGGGCAACTTGTGGAACTTGATACATTTCGGCCGGCTCGGTCGAGGGGAGCACCGTTGCAGAACTTAGCGGTTCCTGTGCTGGACTGTTGTTCGGCGGGCGGGACCCTTTGACATTAGGCAGCATTGCGGGAAGATTGTGATGACACACCCGTGATTAGCAATTATTTTGTACAAACAGACTGCCAGCAGCCCACAAGGGTTTTACTTATGGACTCCCAGTCCCAGAAAGCATTGGTGCACTTACTCACCTGTATTGAATGTTGAAATGCATTTAGATAAATACGAGGAAAAAATTCTGGGAAATCCGTATGGTGGCTTTCATTGTGCAGCAGACAACCTTCGAGGAAGGGAATTTATCCCGAAACGCATCAGGATTCTGCTGACGTCGAGTGTGCCTGGTTCTTCTCTGACCCTATGGATTGTTGAATGTGGAGTGCACCCCGCAATGGGCAACTTGTGGAACTTGATAAATTTCTGCCGGCTCGGTCGAGGGGAGCACCGCTGCAGAACTTAGCGGTTCCTGTGCTGGACTGCTGTTCGGCGGGCGGGACCTTTTGACATTAGGCAGCAATGGGGGAAGATTGTGATGACACACCTGTGATTAGCAATTATTTTGTACAAACAGACTGCCAGCAGCACACAAGGGTTTTACTTATGGACTCCCAGTCCCAGAAAGCATTGGTGCACTTACTCACCTGTATTGAATGTTGAAATGCATTTAAATAAATACGAGGGAAAAACGCTGGGAAATCCGTATGGTGGCTTTCATTGTGCAGCAACAGCCTTTGAGGAAGGGAGTTTATCCCAAAACGCGTCAGGATTCTGCTGACGTCAAGTGTGCCTGGTTCTTCTCTGACCCTATGGTTTGTTGAATGTGGAGTGCACCCGGCAATGGGCAACTTGTGGAACTTGATAAATTTCAGCCGGCTCGGTCGAGGGGAGCACCACTGCAGAACTTAGCTGTTCCTGTGCTGGACTGTTGTTCGGCGGGCGGGACCTTTTGACATTAGGCAGCATTGGGGGAAGATTGTGATGACACACCCGTGATTAGCAATTATTTTGTACAAACAGACTGCCAGCAGCCCACAAGAGTTTTACTTATGGACTCCCAGTCCCAGAAAGCATTGGTGCACTTACTCACCTGTATTGAATGTTCAAATGCATTTAAATAAATACGAATGAAAAACGCTGGGAAATCCGTATGGTGGCTTTCATTGTGCAGCAGACAGCCTTTGAGGAAGGGAGTTTATCCCGAAACGCGTCAGGATTCTGCTGACGTCGAGTGTGCCTGGTTTTTCTCTGACCCTATAGATTGTTGAATGTAGAGTGCACCCCGCAATGGGCAACTTGTGGAACTTGCTCAATTTCGGCCGGCTTGGTCGAGGGGAGCACCGCTGCAGAACTTAGCGGTTCCTGTGCTGGACTGTTGTTCGGCGGGCTGGACCTTTTGACATTAGGCAGCATTGGGGGAAGATTGTGATGACACCCCCATGATTAGCAAATATTTTGTACAAACAGACTGCCAGCAGCCCACAAGGGTTTTACTTATGGGTTCCCAGTCCCAGAAAGCATTGGTGCACTTACTCACCTGTATTGAATGTTGAAATGCATTTAAATAAATACGAGGGAAAAACGCTGGGAAATCCGTATGGTGGCTTTCATTGTGCAGCAGACAGCCTTTGAGGAAGGGAGTTTACCCCGAAAAGCGTCAGGATTCTGCTGACGTCGAGTGTGCCTGGTTCTTCTCTGACCCTATGGATTGTTGAATGTGGAGTGCACCCCGCAATGGGCAACTTGTGGAACTTGATAAATTTCTGCCGGCTCGGTCGAGGGGAGCACCGCTGCAGAACTTAGCGGTTCCTGTGCTGGACTGTTGTTCGGCGGGCGGGACCTTTTGACATTAGGCAGCAATGGGGGAAGATTGTGATGACACACCTGTGATTAGCAATTATTTTGTACAAACAGACTGCCAGCAGCACACAAGGGTTTTACTTATGGACTCCCAGTCCCAGAAAGCATTGGTACACTTACTCACCTGTATTGAATGTTGAAATGCATTTAAATAAATACGAGGGAAAAACGCTGGGAAATCCGTATGGTGGCTTTCATTGTGCAGCAACAGCCTTTGAGGAAGGGAGTTTATCCCAAAACTCGTCAGGATTCTGCTGACGTCAAGTGTGCCTGGTTCTTCTCTGACCCTATGGTTTGTTGAATGTGGAGTGCACCCCGCAATGGGCAACTTGTGGAACTTGATAAATTTCAGCCGGCTCGGTCGAGGGGAGCACCACTGCAGAACTTAGCTGTTCCTGTGCTGGACTGTTGTTCGGCGGGCGGGACCTTTTGACATTAGGCAGCATTGGGGGAAGATTGTGATGACACACCCGTGATTAGCAATTATTTTGTACAAACAGACTGCCAGCAGCCCACAAGAGTTTTACTTATGGACTCCCAGTCCCAGAAAGCATTGGTGCACTTACTCAACTGTATTGAATGTTCAAATGCATTTAAATAAATACGAATGAAAAACGCTGGGAAATCCGTATGGTGGCTTTCATTGTGCAGCAGACAGCCTTTGAGGAAGGGAGTTTATCCCGAAACGCGTCAGGATTCTGCTGACGTCGAGTGTGCCTGGTTTTTCTCTGACCCTATAGATTGTTGAATGTGGAGTGCACCCCGCAATGGGCAACTTGTGGAACTTGCTCAATTTCGGCCGGCTTGGTCGAGGGGAGCACCGCTGCAGAACTTAGCGGTTCCTGTGCTGGACTGTTGTTCGGCGGGCTGGACCTTTTGACATTAGGCAGCATTGGGGGAAGATTGTGATGACACCCCCATGATTAGCAATTATTTTGTACAAACAGACTGCCAGCAGCCCACAAGGGTTTTACTTATGGGTTCCCGGTCCCAGAAAGCATTGGTGCACTTACTCACCTGTATTGAATGTTCAAATGCATTTAAATAAATACGAATGAAAAACGCTGGGAAATCCGTATGGTGGCTTTCATTGTGCAGCAGACAGCCTTTGAGGAAGGGAGTTTATCCCGAAACGCGTCAGGATTCTGCTGACGTCGAGTGTGCCTGGTTTTTCTCTGACCCTATAGATTGTTGAATGTAGAGTGCACCCCGCAATGGGCAACTTGTGGAACTTGCTCAATTTCGGCCGGCTTGGTCGAGGGGAGCACCGCTGCAGAACTTAGCGGTTCCTGTGCTGGACTGTTGTTCGGCGGGCTGGACCTTTTGACATTAGGCAGCATTGGGGGAAGATTGTGATGACACCCCCATGATTAGCAATTATTTTGTACAAACAGACTGCCAGCAGCCCACAAGGGTTTTACTTATGGGTTCCCAGTCCCAGAAAGCATTGGTGCACTTACTCACCTGTATTGAATGTTGAAATGCATTTAAATAAATACGAGGGAAAAACGCTGGGAAATCCGTATGGTGGCTTTCATTGTGCAGCAGACAGCCTTTGAGGAAGGGAGTTTATCCCGAAAAGCGTCAGGATTCTGCTGACGTCGAGTGTGTCTGGTTCTTCTCTGACCCTATGGATTGTTGAATGTGGAGTGCACCCCGCAATGGGCAACTTGTGGAACTTGATAAATTTCTGCCGGCTCGGTCGAGGGGAGCACCGCTGCAGAACTTAGCGGTTCCTGTGCTGGACTGTTGTTCGGCGGGCGGGACCTTTTGACATTAGGCAGCAATGGGGGAAGATTGTGATGACACACCTGTGATTAGCAATTATTTTGTACAAACAGACTGCCAGCAGCACACAAGGGTTTTACTTATGGACTCCCAGTCCCAGAAAGCATTGGTGCACTTACTCACCTGTATTGAATGTTGAAATGCATTTAAATAAATACGAGGGAAAAACGCTGGGAAATCCGTATGGTGGCTTTCATTGTGCAGCAACAGCCTTTGAGGAAGGGAGTTTATCCCAAAACTCGTCAGGATTCTGCTGACGTCAAGTGTGCCTGGTTCTTCTCTGACCCTATGGTTTGTTGAATGTGGAGTGCACCCCGCAATGGGCAACTTGTGGAACTTGATAAATTTCAGCTGGCTCGGTCGAGGGGAGCACCACTGCAGAACTTAGCTGTTCCTGTGCTGGACTGTTGTTCGGCGGGCGGGACCTTTTGACATTAGGCAGCATTGGGGGAAGATTGTGATGACACACCCGTGATTAGCAATTATTTTGTACAAACAGACTGCCAGCAGCCCACAAGAGTTTTACTTATGGACTCCCAGTCCCAGAAAGCATTGGTGCACTTACTCACCTGTATTGAATGTTCAAATGCATTTAAATAAATACGAATGAAAAACGCTGGGAAATCCGTATGGTGGCTTTCATTGTGCAGCAGACAGCCTTTGAGGAAGGGAGTTTATCCCGAAACGCGTCAGGATTCTGCTGACGTCGAGTGTGCCTGGTTTTTCTCTGACCCTATAGATTGTTGAATGTGGAGTGCACCCCGCAATGGGCAACTTGTGGAACTTGCTCAATTTCGGCCGGCTTGGTCGAGGGGAGCACCGCTGCAGAACTTAGCGGTTCCTGTGCTGGACTGTTGTTCGGCGGGCTGGACCTTTTGACATTAGGCAGCATTGGGGGAAGATTGTGATGACACCCCCATGATTAGCAATTATTTTGTACAAACAGACTGCCAGCAGCCCACAAGGGTTTTACTTATGGGTTCCCAGTCCCAGAAAGCATTGGTGCACTTACTCACCTGTATTGAATGTTGAAATGCATTTAAATAAATACGAGGGAAAAACGCTGGGAAATCCGTATGGTGGCTTTCATTGTGCAGCAGACAGCCTTTGAGGAAGGGAGTTTATCCCGAAAAGCGTCAGGATTCTGCTAACGTCGAGTGTGCCTGGTTCTTCACTGACCCTATGGATTGTTGAATGTGGAGTGCACCCCGCAATGGGCAACTTGTGGAACTTGATACATTTCAGCAGGCTCGGTCGAAGGGAGCACCTCTGCTGAACTTAGCGGTTCCCGTGCTGGACTGTTGTTCGGCGGGCGGGACCTTTTGACATTAGGCAGCATTGGGGGAAGATTGTGATGACACACCGTGATTAGCAATTATTTTGTACAAACAGACTGCCAGCAGCCCACAAGGGTTTTACATATGGACTCCCAGTCCCAGAAAGCACTGGTGCACTTACTCACCTGTATTGAATGTTGAAATGCATTTAAATAAACACGAGGGAAAAAGGCTGGGAAATCCGTATGTTGGCTTTCATTGTGCAGCAGACAGCCTTTGAGGAAGGGAGTTTATCCCGAAACGCGTCAGGATTCTGCTGATGTCGAGTGTGCCTGGTTCATCTCTGACCCTATGGATTGTTGAATGTGGAGTGCACTCGCAATGGGCAACTTGTGGAACTTGCTAAATTTCGGCCGGCTCAGTCGAGGGGAGCACAGCTGCAGAACCTAGCGGTTCCTGTGCTGGACTGCTGTTTGGCCGGCGGGACCTTTTGACATTAGGCAGCATTGGGGGAAGATTGTGATGACACACCCGTGATTAGCAATTATTTTGTACAAACAGACTGCCAGCAGCCCACAAGGGTTTTACTTATGGACTCCCAGTCCCAGAAAGCATTGGTGCACTTACTCACCTGTATTGAATGTTGAAATGCATTTAGATAAATACGAGGGAAAAATGCTGGGAAATCCGTACGGTGGCTTTCATTGTGCAGCAGACAGCCTTTGAGGAAGGGAGTTTATCCCAAAACGCGTCAGGATTCTGCTGATGTCGAGTGTGCCTGGTTCTTCTCTGACCCTATGGATTGTTGAATGTGGAGTGCACCCCGCAATGGGCAACTTGTGGAACTTACTAAATTTCGGCCGGCTCGGTCGAGGAGAGCACCGCTGCAGAACTTAGCGGTTCCTGTGCTGGACTGTTGTTCGGCGGGCGGGACCTTTTGACATTAGGCAGCATTGGGGGAAGATTGTGATGACTCACCCGTGATTAGCAATTATTTTGTGCAAACAGACTGTCAGCAGCCCACAAGGGTTTTACTTATGGACTCCCAGTCCCAGAAAGCATTGGTGCACTTACTCACCTGTATTGAATGTTGAAATGCATTTAAATAAATACGAGGGAAAAACGCTGGGAAATCCGTATGGTGGCTTTCATTGTGCAGCAGACAGCCTTTGAGGAAGGGAGTTTATCCCGAAAAGCGTCAGGATTCTGCTGACGTCGAGTGTGCCTGGTTCTTCTCTGACCCTATGGATTGTTGAATGTGGAGTGCACCCCGCAATGGGCAACTTGTGGAACTTGATACATTTCAGCAGGCTCGGTCGAAGTGAGCACCTCTGCTGAACTTAGCGGTTCCCGTGCTGGACTGTTGTTCGGCGGGCGGGACCTTTTGACATTAGGCAGCATTGGGGGAAGATTGTGATGACACACCGTGATTAGCAATTATTTTGTACAAACAGACTGCCAGCAGCCCACAAGGGTTTTACTTATGGACTCCCAGTCCCAGAAAGCACTGGTGCACTTACTCACCTGTATTGAATGTTGAAATGCATTTAAATAAATACGAGGGAAAAAGGCTGGGAAATCCGTATGTTGGCTTTCATTGTGCAGCAGACAGCCTTTGAGGAAGGGAGTTTATCCCGAAACGCGTCAGGATTCTGCTGATGTCGAGTGTGCCTGGTTCATCTCTGACCCTATGGATTGTTGAATGTGGAGTGCACTCGCAATGGGCAACTTGTGGAACTTGCTAAATTTCGGCCGGCTCAGTCGAGGGGAGCACAGCTGCAGAACCTAGCGGTTCCTGTGCTGGACTGCTGTTTGGCCGGCGGGACCTTTTGACATTAGGCAGCATTGGGGGAAGATTGTGATGACACACCCGTGATTAGCAATTATTTTGTACAAACAGACTGCCAGCAGCCCACAAGGGTTTTACTTATGGACTCCCAGTCCCAGAAAGCATTGGTGCACTTACTCACCTGTATTGAATGTTGAAATGCATTTAGACAAATACGAGGGAAAAATGCTGGGAAATCCGTACGGTGGCTTTCATTGTGCAGCAGACAGCCTTTGAGGAAGGGAGTTTATCCCGAAACGCGTCAGGATTCTGCTGACGTCGAGTGTGCCTGGTTCTTCTCTGACCCTATGGATTGTTGAATGTGGAGTGCACCCCTCAATGGGCAACTTGTGGAACTTGATACATTTCAGCCGGCTCGGTCGAGGGGAGCACCGTTGCAGAACTTAGCGGTTCCTGTGCTGGACTGTTGTTCGGCGGGCGGGACCTTTTGACATTAGGCAGCATTGGGGGAAGATTGTGATGACACACCCGTGATTAGCAATTATTTTGTACAAACAGACTGCCAGCAGCCCACAAGGGTTTTACTTATGGACTCCAAGTCCCAGAAAGCTTTGGTGCACTTACTCACCTGTATTGAATGTTGAAATGCATTTAAATAAATACGAGGGAAAAACGATGGGAAATCCGTATGGTGGCTTTCATTGTGCAGCAGACAGCCTTTTAGGAAGGGAGTTTATCCCCAAACGTGTCAGGATTCTGCTGACGTTGAGTGTGTCTGGTTCTTCTCTGACCCCATGGATTGTTGAATGTGGAGTGCACCCCGCAATGGGCAACTTTTGGCACTTGATTAATTTCGGCCGGCTCGGTCGAGGGGAGCACTGCTGCAGAACTTAGCAGTTCCTGTGCTGGACTGTTGTTCAGCGGGCGGGACCTTTTGACATTAGGCAGCATTGCGGGAAGATTGTGATGACACACCCGTGATTAGCAATTATTTTGTACAAACAGACTGCCAGCAGCCCACAAGGGTTTTACTTATGGACTCCCAGTCCCAGAAAGCATTGGTGCACTTACTCACCTGTATTGAATGTTGAAATGCATTTAAATAAATACGAGGAAAAAACGCTGGGAAATCCGTATGGTGGCTTTCATTGTGCAACAGACAGCCTTTGAGGAAGGCAGTTTATCCCGAAACGCGTCAGGATTCTGCTGACATCGAGTGTGCCTGGTTCTTTTCTGACCCTATAGATTGTTGAATGTGGAGTGCACCCCGCAATGGGCAACTTATGGAACTTGCTGAATTTCGGCTGGCTTGGTCGAAGGGAGCACCGCTGCAAAACTTAGCGGTTCCTGTGCTGGACTGTTGTTCAGCGGGCGGGACCTTTTGACATTAGGCAGCATTGGGGGAAGATTGTGATAAGACACCCGTGATAAGCAAATATTTTGTACAAACAGACTGCCAACAGCCCACAAGGGTTTTACTCATGGACTCCCAGTCCCAGAAAGCATTGGTGCACTTACTCACCTGTATTGAATGTTGAAATGCATTTAAATAAATACGAAGGGAAAAACGCTGGGAAATCCATATGGTGGCTTTCATTGTGCAGCAGACAGCCTTTAAGGAAGGGAGTGTATCCCAAAACGCGTCAGGATTCTGCTGATGTCGAGTGTGCCTGGTTCTTCTCTGACCCTATGGATTGTTGAATGTGGAGTGCACCCCGCAATGGGCAACTTTTGGAACTTGCTAAATTTAGGCCGGCTCGGTCGAGGGGAGCAACGCTGCAGAACTTAGCAGTTCCTGTGCTGGACTGTTGTTCGGCGGGCGGGACCTTTTGACATTAGGCAGCATTGGGGGAAGATTGTGATGACTCACCCGTGATTAGCAATTATTTTGTACAAACAGACTGCCAGCAGCCCACAAGAGTTTTACTTATGGACTCCCAGTCCCAGAAAGCATTGGTGCACTTACTCACCTGTATTGAATGTTCAAATGCATTTAAATAAATACGAGGGAAAAACGCTGGGAAATCCGTATGGTGGATTTCATTGTGCAGCAGACAGCCTTCGAGGAAGGGAGTTTATCCCGAAACGCGTCAGGATTCTGCTGACGTCGAGTGTGCCTGGTTCTTCTCTGACCCTATGGATTGTTGAATGTGGAGTGCACCCCGCAATGGGCAACTTGTGGAACTTGATAAATTTCAGCCGGCTCGGTCGAGGGGAGCACCGCTGCAGAACTTAGCGGTTCCTGTGCTGGACTGTTGTTCGGCGGGCGGGACCTTTTGACATTAGGCAGCATTGTGGGAAGATTGTGATGACAAACCCGTGATTAGCAATTATTTTGTACAAACAGACTGCCAGCAGCCCACAAGGGTTTTATTTATGGACTCCCAGTCCCAGAAAGCATTGGTGCACTTACTCACCTGTATTGAATGTTGAAATGCATTTAAATAAATACGAGAGGAAAAACGCTGAGAAATCCGTATGGTGGCTTTCATTGTGCAGCAGACAGCCTTTGAGGAAGGGAGTTTATCCCGAAACGTATCAGGATTCTGCTGACGTCGAGTGTGTCTGGTTCTTCTCTGACCCTATGGATTGTTGAATGTGGAGTGCACCCCGCAATGGGCAACTTGTGGAGCTTGATAAATTTCTGCCGGCTCGGTCGAGGGGAGCACCGCTGCAGAACTTAGCGGTTCCTGTGCTGGACTGTTGTTCGGCGGGCTGGACCTTTTGACATTAGGCAGCAATGGGGGAAGATTGTGATGACACACCTGTGATTAGCCATTATTTTGTACAAACAGACTGCCAGCAGCCCACAAGGGTTTTACTTATGGACTCCCAGTCCCAGAAAGCATTGGTGCACTTACTCACCTGTATTGAATGTTGAAATGCATTTAAATAAATACGAGGGAAAAACGCTGGGAAATCCGTATGGTGGCTTTCATTGTGCAGCAACAACCTTTGAGGAAGGGAGTGTATCCCAAAACGCGTCAGGATTCTGCTGATGTCGAGTGTGCCTGGTTCTTCTCTGACCCTATGGATTGTTGAATATGGAGTGCACCCCGCAATGGGCAACTTTTGGAACTTGCTAAATTTCGGCCGGCTCGGTCGAGGGGAGCACCGCTGCAGAACTTAGCAGTTCCTGTGCTGGACTGTTGTTCGGCGGGCGGGACCTTTTGACATTAGGCAGCATTGGGGGAAGATTGTGATGACTCACCCGTGATTAGCAATTATTTTGTATAAACAGACTGCCAGCAGCCTACAAGAGTTTTACTTATGGACTCCCAGTCCCAGAATGCATTGGTGCACTTACTCACCTGTATTGAATGTTCAAATGCATTTAAATAAATACGAGGGAAAAACGCTGGGAAATCCGTATGGTGGCTTTCATTGTGCAGCAGACAGCCTTCGAGGAAGGGAGTTTATCCCGAAACGCGTCAGGATTCTGCTGACGTCGAGTGTGCCTGGTTCTTCTCTGACCCTATGGATTGTTGAATGTGGAGTGCACCCCGCAATGGGCAACTTGTGGAACTTGATAAATTTCAGCCGGCTCGGTCGAGGGGAGCACCGCTGCAGAACTTAGCGGTTCCTGTGCTGGACTGTTTTTCGGCGGGCGGGACCTTTTGACATTAGGCAGCATTGGGGGAAGATTGTGATGACAAACCCGTGATTAGCAATTATATTGTACAAACAGACTGCCAGCAGCCCACAAGGGTTTTATTTATGGACTCCCAGTCCCAGAAAGCATTGGTGCACTTACTCACCTGTATTGAATGTTGAAATGCATTTAAATAAATACGAGAGGAAAAACGCTGAGAAATCCGTATGGTGGCTTTCATTGTGCAGCAGACAGCCTTTGAGGAAGGGAGTTTATCCCGAAACGCATCAGGATTCTGCTGACGTCGAGTGTGTCTGGTTCTTCTCTGACCCTATGGATTGTTGAATGTGGAGTGCACCCCGCAATGGGCAACTTGTGGAACTTGATAAATTTCTGCCGGCTCGGTCGAGGGGAGCACCGCTGCAGAACTTAGCGGTTCCTGTGCTGGACTGTTGTTCGGCGGGCGGGAACTTTTGACATTAGGCAGCAATGGGGGAAGATTGTGATGACACACCTGTGATTAGCAATTATTTTGTACAAACAGACTGCCAGCAGCCCACAAGGGTTTTACTTATGGACTCCCAGTCCCAGAAAGCATTGGTGCACTTACTCACCTGTATTGAATGTTGAAATGCATTTAAATAAATACGAGGGAAAAACGCTGGGAAATCCGTATGGTGGCTTTCATTGTGCAGCAACAGCCTTTGAGGAAGGGAGTTTATCCCAAAACGCGTCAGGATTCTGCTGACGTCAAGTGTGCCTGGTTCTTCTCTGACCCTATGGATTGTTGAATGTGGAGTGCACTCGCAATGGGCAACTTGTGGAACTTGCTAAATTTCGGCCGGCTCAGTCGAGGGGAGCACAGCTGCAGAACCTAGCGGTTCCTGTGCTGGACTGCTGTTTGGCCGGCGGGACCTTTTGACATTAGGCAGCATTGGGGGAAGATTGTGATGACACACCCGTGATTAGCAATTATTTTGTACAAACAGACTGCCAGCAGCCCACAAGGGTTTTACTTATGGACTCCCAGTCCCAGAAAGCATTGGTGCACTTACTCACCTGTATTGAATGTTGAAATGCATTTAGATAAATACGAGGGGAAAACGCTGGGAAATCCGTATGGTGGCTTTCATTGTGCAGCAGACAACCTTCGAGGAAGGGAGTTTATCCTGAAACGCGTCAGGATTCTGCTGACGTCGAGTGTGCCTGGTTCTTCTCTGACCCTATGGATTGTTGAATGTGGAGTGCACCCCGCAATGGGCAACTTGTGGAACTTGATAAATTTTGTCCGGCTCGGTCGAGGGGTGCACCGCTGCAGAACTTAGCGGTTCCTGTGCTGGACTGTTGTTCGGCGGGCGGGACCTTTTGACATTAGGCAGCAATGGGGGAAGATTGTGATGACACACCTGTGATTAGCAATTATTTTGTACAAACAGACTGCCAGCAGCACACAAGGGTTTTACTTATGGACTCCCAGTCCCAGAAAGCATTGGTGCACTTACTCACCTGTATTGAATGTTGAAATGCATTTAAATAAATACGAGGGAAAAACACTGGGAAATCCGTATGGTGGCTTTCATTGTGCAGCAGACAGCCTTTTAGGAAGGGAGCTTATCCCCAAACGTGTCAGGATTCTGCTGACGTTGAGTGTGTCTGGTTCTTTTCTGACCCCATGAATTGTTGAATGTGGAGTGCACCCCGCAATGGGCAACTTGTGGCACTTGATTAATTTCGGCCGGCTCGGTCGAGGGGAGCACTGCTGCAGAACTTAGCGGTTCCTGTGCTGGACTGTTGTTCGGCGGGCGGGACCTTTTGACATTAGGCAGCATTGGTGCACTTACTCACCTGTATTGAATGTTGAAATGCATTTAGATAAATACGAGGGGAAAAAGGCTGGGAAATCCGTATGTTGGCTTTCATTGTGCAGCAGACAGCCTTTGAGGAAGGGAGTTTATCCCGAAACGCGTCAGGATTCTGCTGATGTCGAGTGTGCCTGGTTCATCTCTGACCCTATGGATTGTTGAATGTGGAGTGCACCCCGCAATGGGCAACTTGTGGAACTTGCTAAATTTCGGCCGGCTCAGTCGAGGGGAGCACAGCTGCAGAACCTAGCGGTTCCTGTGCTGGACTGCTGTTTGGCCGGCGGGACCTTTTGACATTAGGCAGCATTGGGGGAAGATTGTGATGACACACCCGTGATTAGCAATTATTTTGTACAAACAGACTGCCAGCAGCCCACAAGGGTTTTACTTATGGACTCCCAGTCCCAGAAAGCATTGGTGCACTTACTCACCTGTATTGAATGTTGAAATGCATTTAGATAAATACGAGGGAAAAATGCTGGGAAATCCGTATGGTGGCTTTCATTGTGCAACAGACAGCCTTTGAGGAAGGGAGTTTATCCCGAAACGCGTCAGGATTCTGCTGACGTCGAGTGTGCCTGGTTCTTCTCTGACCCTATGGATTGTTGAATGTGAAGTGCACCCCTCAATGGGCAACTTGTGGAACTTGATACATTTCGGCCAGCTCGGTCGAGGGGAGCACCGTTGCAGAACTTAGCGGTTCCTGTGCTGGACTGTTGTTCGGCGGGCGGGACCCTTTGACATTAGGCAGCATTGCGGGAAGATTGTGATGACACACCCGTGATTAGCAATTATTTTGTACAAACAGACTGCCAGCAGCCCACAAGGGTTTTACTTATGGACTCCCAGTCCCAGAAAGCATTGGTGCACTTACTCACCTGTATTGAATGTTGAAATGCATTTAAATAAATACGAGGGAAAAACGCTGGGAAATCCGTATGGTGGCTTTCATTGTGCAGCAACAGCCTTTGAGGAAGGGAGTTTATCCCAAAACGCGTCAGGATTCTGCTGACGTCAAGTGTGCCTGGTTCTTCTCTGACCCTATGGTTTGTTGAATGTGGAGTGCACCCGGCAATGGGCAACTTGTGGAACTTGATAAATTTCAGCCGGCTCGGTCGAGGGGAGCACCACTGCAGAACTTAGCTGTTCCTGTGCTGGACTGTTGTTCGGCGGGCGGGACCTTTTGACATTAGGCAGCATTGGGGGAAGATTGTGATGACACACCCGTGATTAGCAATTATTTTGTACAAACAGACTGCCAGCAGCCCACAAGAGTTTTACTTATGGACTCCCAGTCCCAGAAAGCATTGGTGCACTTACTCACCTGTATTGAATGTTCAAATGCATTTAAATAAATACGAATGAAAAACGCTGGGAAATCCGTATGGTGGCTTTCATTGTGCAGCAGACAGCCTTTGAGGAAGGGAGTTTATCCCGAAACGCGTCAGGATTCTGCTGACGTCGAGTGTGCCTGGTTTTTCTCTGACCCTATAGATTGTTGAATGTAGAGTGCACCCCGCAATGGGCAACTTGTGGAACTTGCTCAATTTCGGCCGGCTTGGTCGAGGGGAGCACCGCTGCAGAACTTAGCGGTTCCTGTGCTGGACTGTTGTTCGGCGGGCTGGACCTTTTGACATTAGGCAGCATTGGGGGAAGATTGTGATGACACCCCCATGATTAGCAAATATTTTGTACAAACAGACTGCCAGCAGCCCACAAGGGTTTTACTTATGGGTTCCCAGTCCCAGAAAGCATTGGTGCACTTACTCACCTGTATTGAATGTTGAAATACATTTAAATAAATACGAGGGAAAAACGCTGGGAAATCCGTATGGTGGCTTTCATTGTGCAGCAGACAGCCTTTGAGGAAGGGAGTTTATCCCGAAAAGCGTCAGGATTCTGCTGACGTCGAGTGTGCCTGGTTCTTCTCTGACCCTATGGATTGTTGAATGTGGAGTGCACCCCGCAATGGGCAACTTGTGGAACTTGATAAATTTCTGCCGGCTCGGTCGAGGGGAGCACCGCTGCAGAACTTAGCGGTTCCTGTGCTGGACTGTTGTTCGGCGGGCGGGACCTTTTGACATTAGGCAGCAATGGGGGAAGATTGTGATGACACACCTGTGATTAGCAATTATTTTGTACAAACAGACTGCCAGCAGCACACAAGGGTTTTACTTATGGACTCCCAGTCCCAGAAAGCATTGGTGCACTTACTCACCTGTATTGAATGTTGAAATGCATTTAAATAAATACGAGGGAAAAACGCTGGGAAATCCGTATGGTGGCTTTCATTGTGCAGCAACAGCCTTTGAGGAAGGGAGTTTATCCCAAAACTCGTCAGGATTCTGCTGACGTCAAGTGTGCCTGGTTCTTCTCTGACCCTATGGTTTGTTGAATGTGGAGTGCACCCCGCAATGGGCAACTTGTGGAACTTGATAAATTTCAGCCGGCTCGGTCGAGGGGAGCACCACTGCAGAACTTAGCTGTTCCTGTGCTGGACTGTTGTTCGGCGGGCGGGACCTTTTGACATTAGGCAGCATTGGGGGAAGATTGTGATGACACACCCGTGATTAGCAATTATTTTGTACAAACAGACTGCCAGCAGCCCACAAGAGTTTTACTTATGGACTCCCAGTCCCAGAAAGCATTGGTGCACTTACTCACCTGTATTGAATGTTCAAATGCATTTAAATAAATACGAATGAAAAACGCTGGGAAATCCGTATGGTGGCTTTCATTGTGCAGCAGACAGCCTTTGAGGAAGGGAGTTTATCCCGAAACGCGTCAGGATTCTGCTGACGTCGAGTGTGCCTGGTTTTTCTCTGACCCTATAGATTGTTGAATGTGGAGTGCACCCCGCAATGGGCAACTTGTGGAACTTGCTCAATTTCGGCCGGCTTGGTCGAGGGGAGCACCGCTGCAGAACTTAGCGGTTCCTGTGCTGGACTGTTGTTCGGCGGGCTGGACCTTTTGACATTAGGCAGCATTGGGGGAAGATTGTGATGACACCCCCATGATTAGCAATTATTTTGTACAAACAGACTGCCAGCAGCCCACAGGGGTTTTACTTATGGGTTCCCGGTCCCAGAAAGCATTGGTGCACTTACTCACCTGTATTGAATGTTCAAATGCATTTAAATAAATACGAATGAAAAACGCTGGGAAATCCGTATGGTGGCTTTCATTGTGCAGCAGACAGCCTTTGAGGAAGGGAGTTTATCCCGAAACGCGTCAGGATTCTGCTGACGTCGAGTGTGCCTGGTTTTTCTCTGACCCTATAGATTGTTGAATGTAGAGTGCACCCCGCAATGGGCAACTTGTGGAACTTGTTCAATTTCGGCCGGCTTGGTCGAGGGGAGCACCGCTGCAGAACTTAGCGGTTCCTGTGCTGGACTGTTGTTCGGCGGGCTGGACCTTTTGACATTAGGCAGCATTGGGGGAAGATTGTGATGACACCCCCATGATTAGCAATCATTTTGTACAAACAGACTGCCAGCAGCCCACAAGGGTTTTACTTATGGGTTCCCAGTCCCAGAAAGCATTGGTGCACTTACTCACCTGTATTGAATGTTGAAATGCATTTAAATAAATACGAGGGAAAAACGCTGGGAAATCCGTATGGTGGCTTTCATTGTGCAGCAGACAGCCTTTGAGGAAGGGAGTTTATCCCGAAAAGCGTCAGGATTCTGCTGACGTCGAGTGTGCCTGGTTCTTCTCTGACCCTATGGATTGTTGAATGTGGAGTGCACCCCGCAATGGGCAACTTGTGGAACTTGATAAATTTCTGCCGGCTCGGTCGAGGGGAGCACCGCTGCAGAACTTAGCGGTTCCTGTGCTGGACTGTTGTTCGGCGGGCGGGACCTTTTGACATTAGGCAGCAATGGGGGAAGATTGTGATGACACACCTGTGATTAGCAATTATTTTGTACAAACAGACTGCCAGCAGCACACAAGGGTTTTACTTATGGACTCCCAGTCCCAGAAAGCATTGGTGCACTTACTCACCTGTATTGAATGTTGAAATGCATTTAAATAAATACGAGGGAAAAACGCTGGGAAATCCGTATGGTGGCTTTCATTGTGCAGCAACAGCCTTTGAGGAAGGGAGTTTATCCCAAAACTCGTCAGTATTCTGCTGACGTCAAGTGTGCCTGGTTCTTCTCTGACCCTATGGTTTGTTGAATGTGGAGTGCACCCCGCAATGGGCAACTTGTGGAACTTGATAAATTTCAGCCGGCTCGGTCGAGGGGAGCACCACTGCAGAACTTAGCTGTTCCTGTGCTGGACTGTTGTTCGGCGGGCGGGACCTTTTGACATTAGGCAGCATTGGGGGAAGATTGTGATGACACACCCGTGATTAGCAATTATTTTGTACAAACAGACTGCCAGCAGCCCACAAGAGTTTTACTTATGGACTCCCAGTCCCAGAAAGCATTGGTGCACTTACTCACCTGTATTGAATGTTGAAATGCATTTAAATAAATACGAGGGAAAAACACTGGGAAATCCGTATGGTGGCTTTCATTGTGCAGCAGACAGCCTTTTAGGAAGGGAGCTTATCCCCAAACGTGTCAGGATTCTGCTGACGTTGAGTGTGTCTGGTTCTTCTCTGACCCCATGAATTGTTGAATGTGGAGTGCACCCCGCAATGGGCAACTTGTGGCACTTGATTAATTTCGGCCGGCTCGGTCGAGGGGAGCACTGCTGCAGAACTTAGCGGTTCCTGTGCTGGACTGTTGTTCGGCGGGCGGGACCTTTTGACATTAGGCAGCATTGCGGGAAGATTGTGATGACACACCCGTGATTAGCAATTATTTTGTACAAACAGACTGCCAGCAGCCCACAAGGGTTTTACTTATGGACTCCCAGTCCCAGTAAGCATTGGTGCACTTACTCACCTGTATTGAATGTTGAAATGCATTTAAATAAATACGAGGGAAAAAGGCTGGGAAATCCGTATGTTGGCTTTCATTGTGCAGCAGACAGCCTTTGAGGAAGGGAGTTTATCCCGAAACGCGTCAGGATTCTGCTGATGTCGAGTGTGCCTGGTTCATCTCTGACCCTATGGATTGTTGAATGTGGAGTGCACCCCGCAATGGGCAACTTGTGGAACTTGCTAAATTTCGGCCGGCTCAGTCGAGGGGAGCACAGCTGCAGAACCTAGCGGTTCCTGTGCTGGACTGCTGTTTGGCCGGCGGGACCTTTTGACATTAGGCAGCATTGGGGGAAGATTGTGATGACACACCCGTGATTAGCAATTATTTTGTACAAACAGACTGCCAGCAGCCCACAAGGGTTTTACTTATGGACTTCCAGTCCCAGAAAGCATTGGTGCACTTACTCACCTTCATTGAATGTTGAAATGCATTTAGATAAATACGAGGGAAAAATGCTGGGAAATCCGTATGGTGGCTTTCATTGTGCAACAGACAGCCTTTGAGGAAGGGAGTTTATCCCGAAACGCGTCAGGATTCTGCTGACGTCGAGTGTGCCTGGTTCTTCTCTGACCCTATGGATTGTTGAATGTGAAGTGCACCCCTCAATGGGCAACTTGTGGAACTTGATACATTTCGGCCGGCTCGGTCGAGGGGAGCACCGTTGCAGAACTTAGCGGTTCCTGTGCTGGACTGTTGTTCGGCGGGCGGGACCCTTTGACATTAGGCAGCATTGCGGGAAGATTGTGATGACACACCCGTGATTAGCAATTATTTTGTACAAACAGACTGCCAGCAGCCCACAAGGGTTTTACTTATGGACTCCCAGTCCCAGAAAGCATTGGTGCACTTACTCACCTGTATTGAATGTTGAAATGCATTTAGATAAATACGAGGAAAAAATGCTGGGAAATCCGTATGGTGGCTTTCATTGTGCAGCAGACAACCTTCGAGGAAGGGAATTTATCCCGAAACGCATCAGGATTCTGCTGACGTCGAGTGTGCCTGGTTCTTCTCTGACCCTATGGATTGTTGAATGTGGAGTGCACCCCGCAATGGGCAACTTGTGGAACTTGATAAATTTCTGCCGGCTCGGTCGAGGGGAGCACCGCTGCAGAACTTAGCGGTTCCTGTGCTGGACTGTTGTTCGGCGGGCGGGACCTTTTGACATTAGGCAGCAATGGGGGAAGATTGTGATGACACACCTGTGATTAGCAATTATTTTGTACAAACAGACTGCCAGCAGCACACAAGGGTTTTACTTATGGACTCCCAGTCCCAGAAAGCATTGGTGCACTTACTCACCTGTATTGAATGTTGAAATGCATTTAAATAAATACGAGGGAAAAACGCTGGGAAATCCGTATGGTGGCTTTCATTGTGCAGCAACAGCCTTTGAGGAAGGGAGTTTATCCCAAAACGCGTCAGGATTCTGCTGACGTCAAGTGTGCCTGGTTCTTCTCTGACCCTATGGTTTGTTGAATGTGGAGTGCACCCGGCAATGGGCAACTTGTGGAACTTGATAAATTTCAGCCGGCTCGGTCGAGGGGAGCACCACTGCAGAACTTAGCTGTTCCTGTGCTGGACTGTTGTTCGGCGGGCGGGACCTTTTGACATTAGGCAGCATTGGGGGAAGATTGTGATGACACACCCGTGATTAGCAATTATTTTGTACAAACAGACTGCCAGCAGCCCACAAGAGTTTTACTTATGGACTCCCAGTCCCAGAAAGCATTGGTGCACTTACTCACCTGTATTGAATGTTCAAATGCATTTAAATAAATACGAATGAAAAACGCTGGGAAATCCGTATGGTGGCTTTCATTGTGCAGCAGACAGCCTTTGAGGAAGGGAGTTTATCCCGAAACGCGTCAGGATTCTGCTGACGTCGAGTGTGCCTGGTTTTTCTCTGACCCTATAGATTGTTGAATGTAGAGTGCACCCCGCAATGGGCAACTTGTGGAACTTGCTCAATTTCGGCCGGCTTGGTCGAGGGGAGCACCACTGCAGAACTTAGCGGTTCCTGTGCTGGACTGTTGTTCGGCGGGCTGGACCTTTTGACATTAGGCAGCATTGGGGGAAGATTGTGATGACACCCCCATGATTAGCAAATATTTTGTACAAACAGACTGCCAGCAGCCCACAAGGGTTTTACTTATGGGTTCCCAGTCCCAGAAAGCATTGGTGCACTTACTCACCTGTATTGAATGTTGAAATGCATTTAAATAAATACGAGGGAAAAACGCTGGGAAATCCGTATGGTGGCTTTCATTGTGCAGCAGACAGCCTTTGAGGAAGGGAGTTTATCCCGAAAAGCGTCAGGATTCTGCTGACGTCGAGTGTGCCTGGTTCTTCTCTGACCCTATGGATTGTTGAATGTGGAGTGCACCCCGCAATGGGCAACTTGTGGAACTTGATAAATTTCTGCCGGCTCGGTCGAGGGGAGCACCGCTGCAGAACTTAGCGGTTCCTGTGCTGGACTGTTGTTCGGCGGGCGGGACCTTTTGACATTAGGCAGCAATGGGGGAAGATTGTGATGACACACCTGTGATTAGCAATTATTTTGTACAAACAGACTGCCAGCAGCACACAAGGGTTTTACTTATGGACTCCCAGTCCCAGAAAGCATTGGTGCACTTACTCACCTGTATTGAATGTTGAAATGCATTTAAATAAATACGAGGGAAAAACGCTGGGAAATCCGTATGGTGGCTTTCATTGTGCAGCAACAGCCTTTGAGGAAGGGAGTTTATCCCAAAACTCGTCAGGATTCTGCTGACGTCAAGTGTGCCTGGTTCTTCTCTGACCCTATGGTTTGTTGAATGTGGAGTGCACCCCGCAATGGGCAACTTGTGGAACTTGATAAATTTCAGCTGGCTCGGTCGAGGGGAGCACCACTGCAGAACTTAGCTGTTCCTGTGCTGGACTGTTGTTCGGCGGGCGGGACCTTTTGACATTAGGCAGCATTGGGGGAAGATTGTGATGACACACCCGTGATTAGCAATTATTTTGTACAAACAGACTGCCAGCAGCCCACAAGAGTTTTACTTATGGACTCCCAGTCCCAGAAAGCATTGGTGCACTTACTCACCTGTATTGAATGTTCAAATGCATTTAAATAAATACGAATGAAAAACGCTGGGAAATCCGTATGGTGGCTTTCATTGTGCAGCAGACAGCCTTTGAGGAAGGGAGTTTATCCCGAAACGCGTCAGGATTCTGCTGACGTCGAGTGTGCCTGGTTTTTCTCTGACCCTATAGATTGTTGAATGTGGAGTGCACCCCGCAATGGGCAACTTGTGGAACTTGCTCAATTTCGGCCGGCTTGGTCGAGGGGAGCACCGCTGCAGAACTTAGCGGTTCCTGTGCTGGACTGTTGTTCGGCGGGCTGGACCTTTTGACATTAGGCAGCATTGGGGGAAGATTGTGATGACACCCCCATGATTAGCAATTATTTTGTACAAACAGACTGCCAGCAGCCCACAAGGGTTTTACTTATGGGTTCCCAGTCCCAGAAAGCATTGGTGCACTTACTCACCTGTATTGAATGTTGAAATGCATTTAAATAAATACGAGGGAAAAACGCTGGGAAATCCGTATGGTGGCTTTCATTGTGCAGCAGACAGCCTTTGAGGAAGGGAGTTTATCCCGAAAAGCGTCAGGATTCTGCTAACGTCGAGTGTGCCTGGTTCTTCACTGACCCTATGGATTGTTGAATGTGGAGTGCACCCCGCAATGGGCAACTTGTGGAACTTGATACATTTCAGCAGGCTCGGTCGAAGTGAGCACCTCTGCTGAACTTAGCGGTTCCCGTGCTGGAATGTTGTTCGGCGGGCGGGACCTTTTGACATTAGGCAGCATTGGGGGAAGATTGTGATGACACACCGTGATTAGCAATTATTTTGTACAAACAGACTGCCAGCAGCCCACAAGGGTTTTACATATGGACTCCCAGTCCCAGAAAGCACTGGTGCACTTACTCACCTGTATTGAATGTTGAAATGCATTTAAATAAACACGAGGGAAAAAGGCTGGGAAATCCGTATGTTGGCTTTCATTGTGCAGCAGACAGCCTTTGAGGAAGGGAGTTTATCCCGAAACGCGTCAGGATTCTGCTGATGTCGAGTGTGCCTGGTTCATCTCTGACCCTATGGATTGTTGAATGTGGAGTGCACTCGCAATGGGCAACTTGTGGAACTTGCTAAATTTCGGCCGGCTCAGTCGAGGGGAGCACAGCTGCAGAACCTAGCGGTTCCTGTGCTGGACTGCTGTTTGGCCGGCGGGACCTTTTGACATTAGGCAGCATTGGGGGAAGATTGTGATGACACACCCGTGATTAGCAATTATTTTGTACAAACAGACTGCCAGCAGCCTACAAGGGTTTTACTTATGGACTCCCAGTCCCAGAAAGCATTGGTGCACTTACTCACCTGTATTGAATGTTGAAATGCATTTAGATAAATACGAGGGAAAAATGCTGGGAAATCCGTACGGTGGCTTTCATTGTGCAGCAGACAGCCTTTGAGGAAGGGAGTTTATCCCAAAACGCGTCAGGATTCTGCTGATGTCGAGTGTGCCTGGTTCTTCTCTGACCCTATGGATTGTTGAATGTGGAGTGCACCCCGCAATGGGCAACTTGTGGAACTTACTAAATTTCGGCCGGCTCGGTCGAGGAGAGCACCGCTGCAGAACTTAGCGGTTCCTGTGCTGGACTGTTGTTCGGCGGGCGGGACCTTTTGACATTAGGCAGCATTGGGGGAAGATTGTGATGACTCACCCGTGATTAGCAATTATTTTGTGCAAACAGACTGTCAGCAGCCCACAAGGGTTTTACTTATGGACTCCCAGTCCCAGAAAGCATTGGTGCACTTACTCACCTGTATTGAATGTTGAAATGCATTTAAATAAATACGAGGGAAAAACGCTGGGAAATCCGTATGGTGGCTTTCATTGTGCAGCAGACAGCCTTTGAGGAAGGGAGTTTATCCCGAAAAGCGTCAGGATTCTGCTGACGTCGAGTGTGCCTGGTTCTTCTCTGACCCTATGGATTGTTGAATGTGGAGTGCACCCCGCAATGGGCAACTTGTGGAACTTGATACATTTCAGCAGGCTCGGTCGAAGTGAGCACCTCTGCTGAACTTAGCGGTTCCCGTGCTGGACTGTTGTTCGGCGGGCGGGACCTTTTGACATTAGGCAGCATTGGGGGAAGATTGTGATGACACACCGTGATTAGCAATTATTTTGTACAAACAGACTGCCAGCAGCCCACAAGGGTTTTACTTATGGACTCCCAGTCCCAGAAAGCACTGGTGCACTTACTCACCTGTATTGAATGTTGAAATGCATTTAAATAAATACGAGGGGAAAAGGCTGGGAAATCCGTATGTTGGCTTTCATTGTGCAGCAGACAGCCTTTGAGGAAGGGAGTTTATCCCAAAACGCGTCAGGATTCTGCTGATGTCGAGTGTGCCTGGTTCATCTCTGACCCTATGGATTGTTGAATGTGGAGTGCACTCGCAATGGGCAACTTGTGGAACTTGCTAAATTTCGGCCGGCTCAGTCGAGGGGAGCACAGCTGCAGAACCTAGCGGTTCCTGTGCTGGACTGCTGTTTGGCCGGCGGGACCTTTTGACATTAGGCAGCATTGGGGGAAGATTGTGATGACACACCCGTGATTAGCAATTATTTTGTACAAACAGACTGCCAGCAGCCCACAAGGGTTTTACTTATGGACTCCCAGTCCCAGAAAGCATTGGTGCACTTACTCACCTGTATTGAATGTTGAAATGCATTTAGACAAATACGAGGGAAAAATGCTGGGAAATCCGTACGGTGGCTTTCATTGTGCAGCAGACAGCCTTTGAGGAAGGGAGTTTATCCCGAAACGCGTCAGGATTCTGCTGACGTCGAGTGTGCCTGGTTCTTCTCTGACCCTATGGATTGTTGAATGTGGAGTGCACCCCTCAATGGGCAACTTGTGGAACTTGATACATTTCAGCCGGCTCGGTCGAGGGGAGCACCGTTGCAGAACTTAGCGGTTCCTGTGCTGGACTGTTGTTCGGCGGGCGGGACCTTTTGACATTAGGCAGCATTGGGGGAAGATTGTGATGACACACCCGTGATTAGCAATTATTTTGTACAAACAGACTGCCAGCAGCCCACAAGGGTTTTACTTATGGACTCCAAGTCCCAGAAAGCTTTGGTGCACTTACTCACCTGTATTGAATGTTGAAATGCATTTAAATAAATACGAGGGAAAAACGATGGGAAATCCGTATGGTGGCTTTCATTGTGCAGCAGACAGCCTTTTAGGAAGGGAGTTTATCCCCAAACGTGTCAGGATTCTGCTGACGTTGAGTGTGTCTGGTTCTTCTCTGACCCCATGGATTGTTGAATGTGGAGTGCACCCAGCAATGGGCAACTTTTGGCACTTGATTAATTTCGGCCGGCTCGGTCGAGGGGAGCACTGCTGCAGAACTTAGCAGTTCCTGTGCTGGACTGTTGTTCAGCGGGCGGGACCTTTTGACATTAGGCAGCATTGCGGGAAGATTGTGATGACACACCCGTGATTAGCAATTATTTTGTACAAACAGACTGCCAGCAGCCCACAAGGGTTTTACTTATGGACTCCCAGTCCAAGAAAGCATTGGTGCACTTACTCACCTGTATTGAATGTTGAAATGCATTTAAATAAATACGAGGAAAAAACGCTGGGAAATCCGTATGGTGGCTTTCATTGTGCAACAGACAGCCTTTGAGGAAGGCAGTTTATCCCGAAACGCGTCAGGATTCTGCTGACATCGAGTGTGCCTGGTTCTTTTCTGACCCTATAGATTGTTGAATGTGGAGTGCACCCCGCAATGGGCAACTTATGGAACTTGCTGAATTTCGGCTGGCTTGGTCGAAGGGAGCACCGCTGCAAAACTTAGCGGTTCCTGTGCTGGACTGTTGTTCAGCGGGCGGGACCTTTTGACATTAGGCAGCATTGGGGGAAGATTGTGATAAGACACCCGTGATAAGCAAATATTTTGTACAAACAGACTGCCAACAGCCCACAAGGGTTTTACTCATGGACTCCCAGTCCCAGAAAGCATTGGTGCACTTACTCACCTGTATTGAATGTTGAAATGCATTTAAATAAATACGAAGGGAAAAACGCTGGGAAATCCATATGGTGGCTTTCATTGTGCAGCAGACAGCCTTTGAGGAAGGGAGTGTATCCCAAAACGCGTCAGGATTCTGCTGATGTCGAGTGTGCCTGGTTCTTCTCTGACCCTATGGATTGTTGAATGTGGAGTGCACCCCGCAATGGGCAACTTTTGGAACTTGCTAAATTTCGGCCGGCTCGGTCGAGGGGAGCACCGCTGCAGAACTTAGCAGTTCCTGTGCTGGACTGTTGTTCGGCGGGCGGGACCTTTTGACATTAGGCAGCATTGGGGGAAGATTGTGATGACTCACCCATGATTAGCAATTATTTTGTACAAACAGACTGCCAGCAGCCCACAAGAGTTTTACTTATGGACTCCCAGTCCCAGAAAGCATTGGTGCACTTACTCACCTGTATTGAATGTTCAAATGCATTTAAATAAATACGAGGGAAAAACGCTGGGAAATCCGTATGGTGGATTTCATTGTGCAGCAGACAGCCTTCGAGGAAGGGAGTTTATCCCGAAACGCGTCAGGATTCTGCTGACGTCGAGTGTGCCTGGTTCTTCTCTGACCCTATGGATTGTTGAATGTGGAGTGCACCCCGCAATGGGCAACTTGTGGAACTTGATAAATTTCAGCCGGCTCGGTCGAGGGGAGCACCGCTGCAGAACTTAGCGGTTCCTGTGCTGGACTGTTGTTCGGCGGGCGGGACCTTTTGACATTAGGCAGCATTGTGGGAAGATTGTGATGACAAACCCGTGATTAGCAATTATTTTGTACAAACAGACTGCCAGCAGCCCACAAGGGTTTTATTTATGGACTCCCAGTCCCAGAAAGCATTGGTGCACTTACTCACCTGTATTGAATGTTGAAATGCATTTAAATAAATACGAGAGGAAAAACGCTGAGAAATCCGTATGGTGGCTTTCATTGTGCAGCAGACAGCCTTTGAGGAAGGGAGTTTATCCCGAAACGTATCAGGATTCTGCTGACGTCGAGTATGTCTGGTTCTTCTCTGACCCTATGGATTGTTGAATGTGGAGTGCACCCCGCAATGGGCAACTTGTGGAGCTTGATAAATGTCTGCCGGCTCGGTCGAGGGGAGCACCGCTGCAGAACTTAGCGGTTCCTGTGCTGGACTGTTGTTCGGCGGGCTGGACCTTTTGACATTAGGCAGCAATGGGGGAAGATTGTGATGACACACCTGTGATTAGCAATTATTTTGTACAAACAGACTGCCAGCAGCCCACAAGGGTTTTACTTATGGACTCCCAGTCCCAGAAAGCATTGGTGCACTTACTCACCTGTATTGAATGTTGAAATGCATTTAAATAAATACGAGGGAAAAACGCTGGGAAATCCGTATGGTGGCTTTCATTGTGCAGCAACAGCCTTTGAGGAAGGGAGTGTATCCCAAAACGCGTCAGGATTCTGCTGATGTCGAGTGTGCCTGGTTCTTCTCTGACCCTATGGATTGTTGAATGTGGAGTGCACCCCGCAATGGGCAACTTTTGGAACTTGCTAAATTTCGGCCGGCTCGGTCGAGGGGAGCACCGCTGCAGAACTTAGCAGTTCCTGTGCTGGACTGTTGTTCGGCGGGCGGGACCTTTTGACATTAGGCAGCATTGGGGGAAGATTGTGATCACTCACCCGTGATTAGCAATTATTTTGTATAAACAGACTGCCAGCAGCCCACAAGAGTTTTACTTATGGACTCCCAGTCCCAGAAAGCATTGGTGCACTTACTCACCTGTATTGAATGTTCAAATGCATTTAAATAAATACGAGGGAAAAACGCTGGGAAATCCGTATGGTGGCTTTCATTGTGCAGCAGACAGCCTTCGAGGAAGGGAGTTTATCCCGAAACGCGTCAGGATTCTGCTGACGTCGAGTGTGCCTGGTTCTTCTCTGACCCTATGGATTGTTGAATGTGGAGTGCACCCCGCAATGGGCAACTTGTGGAACTTGATAAATTTCAGCCGGCTCGGTCGAGGGGAGCACCGCTGCAGAACTTAGCGGTTCCTGTGCTGGACTGTTTTTCGGCGGGCGGGACCTTTTGACATTAGGCAGCATTGGGGGAAGATTGTGATGACAAACCCGTGATTAGCAATTATTTTGTACAAACAGACTGCCAGCAGCCCACAAGGGTTTTATTTATGGACTCCCAGTCCCAGAAAGCATTGGTGCACTTACTCACCTGTATTGAATGTTGAAATGCATTTAAATAAATACGAGAGGAAAAACGCTGAGAAATCCGTATGGTGGCTTTCATTGTGCAGCAGACAGCCTTTGAGGAAGGGAGTTTATCCCGAAACGCATCAGGATTCTGCTGACGTCGAGTGTGTCTGGTTCTTCTCTGACCCTATGGATTGTTGAATGTGGAGTGCACCCCGCAATGGGCAACTTGTGGAACTTGATAAATTTCTGCCGGCTCGGTCGAGGGGAGCACCGCTGCAGAACTTAGCGGTTCCTGTGCTGGACTGTTGTTCGGCGGGCGGGAACTTTTGACATTAGGCAGCAATGGGGGAAGATTGTGATGACACACCTGTGATTAGCAATTATTTTGTACAAACAGACTGCCAGCAGCCCACAAGGGTTTTACTTATGGACTCCCAGTCCCAGAAAGCATTGGTGCACTTACTCACCTGTATTGAATGTTGAAATGCATTTAAATAAATACGAGGGAAAAACGCTGGGAAATCCGTATGGTGGCTTTCATTGTGCAGCAACAGCCTTTGAGGAAGGGAGTTTATCCCAAAACGCGTCAGGATTCTGCTGACGTCAAGTGTGCCTGGTTCTTCTCTGACCCTATGGATTGTTGAATGTGGAGTGCACTCGCAATGGGCAACTTGTGGAACTTGCTAAATTTCGGCCGGCTCAGTCGAGGGGAGCACAGCTGCAGAACCTAGCGGTTCCTGTGCTGGACTGCTGTTTGGCCGGCGGGACCTTTTGACATTAGGCAGCATTGGGGGAAGATTGTGATGACACACCCGTGATTAGCAATTATTTTGTACAAACAGACTGCCAGCAGCCCACAAGGGTTTTACTTATGGACTCCCAGTCCCAGAAAGCATTGGTGCACTTACTCACCTGTATTGAATGTTGAAATGCATTTAGATAAATACGAGGGAAAAATGCTGGGAAATCCGTACGGTGGCTTTCATTGTGCAGCAGACAGCCTTTGAGGAAGGGAGTTTATCCCGAAACGCGTCAGGATTCTGCTGACGTCGAGTGTGCCTGGTTCTTCTCTGACCCTATGGATTGTTGAATGTGGAGTGCACCCCTCAATGGGCAACTTGTGGAACTTGATACATTTCGGCCGGCTCGGTCGAGGGGAGCACCGTTGCAGAACTTAGCGGTTCCTGTGCTGGACTGTTGTTCGGCGGGCGGGACCTTTTGACATTAGGCAGCATTGGGGGAGGATTGTGATGACACACCCGTGATTGGCAATTATTTTGTACAAACAGACTGCCAGCAGCCCACAAGGGTTTTACTTATGGACTCCAAGTCCCAGAAAGCTTTGGTGCACTTACTCACCTGTATTGAATGTTGAAATGCATTTAAATAAATACGAGGGAAAAACGCTGGGAAATCCGTATGGTGGCTTTCATTGTGCAGCAGACAGCCTTTTAGGAAGGAAGTTTATCCCCAAACGTGTCAGGATTCTGCTGACGTTGAGTGTGTCTGGTTCTTCTCTGACCCCATGGATTGTTGAATGTGGAGTGCACCCCTCAATGGGCAACTTTTGGCACTTGATTAATTTCGGCCGGCTCGGTCGAGGGGAGCACTGCTGCAGAACTTAGCAGTTCCTGTGCTGGACTGTTGTTCAGCGGGCGGGACCTTTTGACATTAGGCAGCATTGCGGGTAGATTGTGATGACACACCCGTGATTAGCAATTATTTTGTACAAACAGACTGCCAGCAGCCCACAAGGGTTTTACTTATGGGCTCCCAGTCCCAGAAAGCATTGGTGCACTTACTCACCTGTATTGAATGTTGAAATGCATTTAAATAAATACGAGGAAAAAACGCTGGGAAATCCGTATGGTGGCTTTTATTGTGCAACAGACAGCCTTTGAGGAAGGGAGTTTATCCCGAAACGCGTCAGGATTCTGCTGACATTGAGTGTGCCTGGTTCTTTTCTGACCCTATAGATTGTTGAATGTGGAGTGCACCCCGCAATGGGCAACTTATGGAACTTGCTGAATTTCGGCTGGCTTGGTCGAAGGGAGCACCGCTGCAAAACTTAGCGGTTCCTGTGCTGGACTGTTGTTCAGCGGGCGGGACCTTTTGACATTAGGCAGCATTGGGGGAAGATTGTGATAAGACACCCGTGATAAGCAAATATTTTGTACAAACAGACTGCCAGCAGCCCACAAGAGTTTTACTTATGGACTCCCAGTCCCAGAAAGCATTGGTGCACTTACTCACCTGTATTGAATGTTCAAATGCATTTAAATAAATACGAGGGAAAAACGCTGGGAAATCCGTATGGTGGCTTTCATTGTGCAGCAGACAGCCTTCGAGGAAGGGAGTTTATCCCGAAACGCGTCAGGATTCTGCTGACGTCGAGTGTGCCTGGTTCTTCTCTGACCCTATGGATTGTTGAATGTGGAGTGCACCCCGCAATGGGCAACTTGTGGAACTTGATAAATTTCAGCCGGCTCGGTCGAGGGGAGCACCGCTGCAGAACTTAGCGGTTCCTGTGCTGGACTGTTGTTCGGCGGGCGGGACCTTTTGACATTAGGCAGCATTGGGGGAAGATTGTGATGACAAACCCGTGATTAGCAATTATTTTGTACAAACAGACTGCCAGCAGCCCACAAGGGTTTTATTCATGGACTCCCAGTCCCAGAAAGCATTGGTGCACTTACTCACCTGTATTGAATGTTGAAATGCATTTAAATAAATACGAGAGGAAAAACGCTGAGAAATCCGTATGGTGGCTTTCATTGTGCAGCAGACAGCCTTTGAGGAAGGGAGTTTATCCCGAAACGCATCAGGATTCTGCTGACGTCGAGTGTGTCTGGTTCTTCTCTGACCCTATGGATTGTTGAATGTGGAGTGCACCCCGCAATGGGCAACTTGTGGAACTTGATAAATTTCTGCCGGCTCGGTCGAGGGGAGCACCGCTGCAGAACTTAGCAGTTCCTGTGCTGGACTGTTGTTCGGCGGGCGGGAACTTTTGACATTAGGCAGCAATGGGGGAAGATTGTGATGACACACCTGTGATTAGCAATTATTTTGTACAAACAGACTGCCAGCAGCCCACAAGGGTTTTACTTATGGACTCCCAGTCCCAGAAAGCATTGGTGCACTTACTCACCTGTATTGAATGTTGAAATGCATTTAAATAAATACGAGCGAAAAACGCTGGGAAATCCGTATGGTGGCTTTCATTGTGCAGCAACAGCCTTTGAGGAAGGGAGTTTATCCCAAAACGCGTCAGGATTCTGCTGACGTCAAGTGTGCCTGGTTCTTCTCTGACCCTATGGTTTGTTGAATGTGGAGTGCACCCCGCAATGGGCAACTTGTGGAACTTGATAAATTTCAGCCGGCTCGGTCGAGGGGAGCACCACTGCAGAACTTAGCGGTTCCTGTGCTGGACTGTTGTTCGGCGGGCGGGACCTTTTGACATTAGGCAGCATTGGGGGAAGATTGTGATGACACACCCGTGATTAGCAATTATTTTGTACAAACAGACTGCCAGCAGCCCACAAGAGTTTTACTTATGGACTCCCAGTCCCAGAAAGCATTGGTGCACTTACTCACCTGTATTGAATGTTGAAATGCATTTAAATAAATACGAGGGAAAAATGCTGTGAAATCCGTATGGTGGCTTTCATTGTGCAGCAGACAGCCTTTGAGGAAGGGAGTTTATCCCGAAACGCGTCAGGATTCTGCTGATGTCGAGTGTGCCTGGTTCTTCTCTGACCCTATGGATTGTTGATGGTGGAGTGCACCCCGCAATGGGCAACTTGTGGAACTTGCTCAATTTTGGCCGGCTTGGTCGAGGGGAGCACCGCTGCAGAACTTAGCGGTTCCTGTGCTGGACTGTTGTTCGGCGGGCTGGACCTTTTGACATTAGGTAGCATTGGGGGAAGATTGTGATGACACACCCGTGATTAGCTATTATTTTGTACAAAAAGACTGCCAGCAGCCAACAAGGGTTTTACTTATGGACTCCTAGTCCCAGAAAGCATTGGTGCACTTACTCACCTGTATTGAATGTTGAAATGCATTTAAATAAATACGAGGAAAAAACGCTTGGAAATCCGTATGGTGGCTTTCATTGTGCAGCAGACAGCCTTTGAGGAAGGGAGTTTATCCCGAAACGCGTCAGGATTCTGCTGATGTCGAGTGTGCCTGGTTCATCTCTGACCCTATGGATTGTTGAATGTGGAGTGCACCCCGCAATGGGCAACTTGTGGAACTTGCTAAATTTCGGCCGGCTCAGTCGAGGGGAGCACAGCTGCAGAACCTAGCGGTTCCTGTGCTGGACTGCTGTTTGGCCGGCGGGACCTTTTGACATTAGGCAGCATTGGGGGAAGATTGTGATGACACACCCGTGATTAGCAATTATTTTGTACAAACAGACTGCCAGCAGCCCACAAGGGTTTTACTTATGGACTCCCAGTCCCAGAAAGCATTGGTGCACTTACTCACCTGTATTGAATGTTGAAAAGCATTTAGATAAATACGAGGGAAAAATGCTGGGAAATCCGTATGGTGGCTTTCATTGTGCAGCAGACAGCCTTTGAGGAAGGGAGTTTATCCCGAAACGCGTCAGGATTCTGCTGACGTCGAGTGTGCCTGGTTCTTCTCTGACCCTATGGATTGTTGAATGTGGAGTGCACCCCTCAATGGGCAACTTGTGGAACTTGATACATTTCGGCCGGCTCGGTCGAGGGGAGCACCGTTGCAGAACTTAGCGGTTCCTGTGCTGGACTGTTGTTCGGCGGGCGGGACCTTTTGACATTAGGCAGCATTGGGGGAAGATTGTGATGACACACCCGTGATTAGCAATTATTTTGTACAAACAGACTGCCAGCAGCCCACAAGGGTTTTAATTATGGACTCCAAGTCCCAGAAAGCTTTGGTGCACTTACTCACCTGTATTGAATGTTGAAATGCATTTAAATAAATACGAGGGAAAAACGCTGGGAAATCCGTATGGTGGCTTTCATTGTGCAGCAGACAGCCTTTTAGGAAGGGAGTTTATCCCAAAACGTGTCAGGATTCTGCTGACGTTGAGTGTGTCTGGTTCTTCTCTGACCCCATGGATTGTTGAATGTGGAGTGCACCCCGCAATGGGCAACTTGTGGCACTTGATTAATTTCGGCCGGCTCGGTCGAGGGGAGCACTGCTGCAGAACTTAGCGGTTCCTGTGCTGGACTGTTGTTCGGCGGGCGGGACCTTTTGACATTAGGCAGCATTGCGGGAAGATTGTGATGACACACCCGTGATTAGCAATTATTTTGTACAAACAGACTGCCAGCAGCCCACAAGGGTTTTACTTATGGACTCCCAGTCCCAGAAAGCATTGGTGCACTTACTCACCTGTATTGAATGTTGAAATGCATTTAAATAAATACGAGGAAAAAACGCTGGGAAATCCATATGGTGGCTTTCATTGTGCAACAGACAGCCTTTGAGGAAGGTAGTTTATCCCGAAACGCGTCAGGATTCTGCTGACATCGAGTGTGCCTGGTTCTTTTCTGACCCTATGGATTGTTGAATGTGGAGTTCACCCCGCAATGGGCAACTTATGGAACTTGCTGAATTTCGGCTGGCTTGGTCGAAGGGAGCACCGCTGCAAAACTTAGCGGTTCCTGTGCTGGACTGTTGTTCGGCGGGCGGGACCTTTTGACATTAGGCAGCATTGGGGGAAGATTGTGATAAGACACCCGTGATAAGCAAATATTTTGTACAAACAGACTGCCAGCAGCCCACAAGGGTTTTACTCATGGACTCCCAGTCCCAGAGGGCATTGGTGCACTTACTCACCTGTATTGAATGTTGAAATGCATTTAAATAAATACGAAGGGAAAAACGCTGGGAAATCCATATGGTGGCTTTCATTGTGCAGCAGACAGCCTTTGAGGAAGGGAGTTTATCCCAAAACGCGTCAGGATTCTGCTGATGTCGAGTGTGCCTGGTTCTTCTCTGACCCTATGGATTGTTGAATGTGGAGTGCACCCCGCAATGGGCAACTTGTGGAACTTGCTAAATTTCGGCCGGCTCGGTCGAGGAGAGCACCGCTGCAGAACTTAGCGGTTCCTGTGCTGGACTGTTGTTCGGCGGGCTGGACCTTTTGACATTAGGCAGCATTGGGGGAAGATTGTGATGACTCACCCGTGATTAGCAATTATTTTGTGCAAACAGACTGTCAGCAGCCCACAAGGGTTTTACTTATGGACTCCCAGTCCCAGAAAGCATTGGTGCACTTACTCACCTGTATTGAATGTTGAAATGCATTTAAATAAATACGAGGGGAAAACGCTGGGAAATCCGTATGGTGGCTTTCATTGTGCAGCAGACAACCTTTGAGGAAGGGAGTTTATCCCGAAACGCGTCAGGATTCTGCTGACGTCGTGTGTGCCTGGTTCTTCTCTGACCCTATGGATTGTTGAATGTGGAGTGCACCCCGCAATGGGCAACTTGTGGAACTTGATAAATTTCTGCCGGCTCGGTCGAGGGGAGCACCGCTGCAGAACTTAGCGGTTCCTGTGCTGGACTGTTGTTCGGCGGGCGGGACCTTTTGACATTAGGCAACAATGGGGGAAGATTGTGATGACACACCTGTGATTAGCAATTATTTTGTACAAACAGACTGCCAGCAGCCCACAAGGGTTTTACTTATGGACTCCCAGTCCCAGAAAGCATTGGTGCACTTACTCACCTGTATTGAATGTTGAAATGCATTTAAATAAATACGAGGGAAAAACGCTGGGAAATCCGTATGGTGGCTTTCATTGTGCAGCAACAGCCTTTGAGGAAGGGAGTTTATCCCAAAACGCGTCAGGATTCTGCTGACGTCAAGTGTGCCTGGTTCTTCTCTGACCCTATGGTTTGTTGAATGTGGAGTGCACCCCGCAATGGGCAACTTGTGGAACTTGATAAATTTCAGCCGGCTCGGTCGAGGGGAGCACCACTGCAGAACTTAGCGGTTCCTGTGCTGGACTGTTGTTCGGCGGGCGGGACCTTTTGACATTAGGCAGCATTGGGGGAAGATTGTGATGACACACCCGTGATTAGCAAATATTTTGTACAAACAGACTGCCAGCAGCCCACAAGAGTTTTACTTATGGACTCCCAGTCCCAGAAAGCATTGGTGCACTTACTCACCTGTATTGAATGTTCAAATGCATTTAAATAAATACGAGGGAAAAACGCTGGGAAATCCGTATGGTGGCTTTCATTGTGCAGCAGACAGCCTTTGAGGAAGGGAGTTTATCCCGAAACGCGTCAGGATTCTGCTGACGTCGAGTGTGCCTGGTTCTTCTCTGACCCTATGGATTGTTGAATGTGGAGTGCACCCCGCAATGGGCAACTTGTGGAACTTGCTCAATTTCGGCCGGCTTGGTCGAGGGGAGCACCGCTGCAGAACTTAGCGGTTCCTGTGCTGGACTGTTGTTCGGCGGGCTGGACCTTTTGACATTAGGCAGCATTGGGGGAAGATTGTGATGACACCCCCATGATTAGCAATTATTTTGTACAAACAGACTGCCAGCAGCCCACAAGGGTTTTACTTATGGGTTCCCAGTCCCAGAAAGCATTGGTGCACTTACTCACCTGTATTGAATGTTGAAATGCATTTAAATAAATACGAGGGAAAAACGCTGGGAAATCCGTATGGTGGCTTTCATTGTGCAGCAGACAGCCTTTGAGGAAGGGAGTTTATCCTGAAAAGCGTCAGGATTCTGCTGACGTCGAGTGTGCCTGGTTCTTCTCTGACCCTATGGATTGTTGAATGTGGAGTGCACCCCGCAATGGGCAACTTGTGGAACTTGATACATTTCAGCAGGCTCGGTCGAAGTGAGCACCTCTGCTGAACTTAGCGGTTCCCGTGCTGGACTGTTGTTCGGCGGGCGGGACCTTTTGACATTAGGCAGCATTGGGGGAAGATTGTGATGACACACCGTGATTAGCAATTATTTTGTACAAACAGACTGCCAGCAGCCCACAAGGGTTTTACTTATGGACTCCCAGTCCCAGAAAGCACTGGTGCACTTACTCACCTGTATTGAATGTTGAAATGCATTTAAATAAATACGAGGGAAAAAGGCTGGGAAATCCGTATGTTGGCTTTCATTGTGCAGCAGACAGCCTTTGAGGAAGGGAGTTTATCCCGAAACGCGTCAGGATTCTGCTGATGTCGAGTGTGCCTGGTTCATCTCTGACCCTATGGATTGTTGAATGTGGAGTGCACCCCGCAATGGGCAACTTGTGGAACTTGCTAAATTTCGTCCGGCTCAGTCGAGGGGAGCACAGCTGCAGAACCTAGCGGTTCCTGTGCTGGACTGCTGTTTGGCCGGCGGGACCTTTTGACATTAGGCAGCATAGGGGGAAGATTGTGATGACACACCCGTGATTAGCAATTATTTTGTACAAACAGACTGCCAGCAGCCCACAAGGGTTTTACTTATGGACTCCCAGTCCCAGAAAGCATTGGTGCACTTACTCACCTGTATTGAATGTTGAAATGCATTTAGATAAATACGAGGGAAAAATGCTGGGAAATCCGTACGGTGGCTTTCATTGTGCAGCAGACAGCCTTTGAGGAAGGGAGTTTATCCCGAAACGTGTCAGGATTCTGCTGACGTCGAGTGTGCCTGGTTCTTCTCTGACCCTATGGATTGTTGAATGTGGAGTGCACCCCTCAATGGGCAACTTGTGGAACTTGATACATTTCGGCCGGCTCGGTCGAGGGGAGCACCGTTGCAGAACTTAGCGGTTCCTGTGCTGGACTGTTGTTCGGCGGGCGGGATCTTTTGACATTAGGCAGCATTGGGGGAAGATTGTGATGACACACCCGTGATTAGCAATTATTTTGTACAAACAGACTGCCAGCAGCCCCCAAAGGTTTTACTTATGGACTCCAAGTCCCAGAAAGCTTTGGTGCACTTACTCACCTGTATTGAATGTTGAAATGCATTTAAATAAATACGAGGGAAAAACGCTGGGAAATCCGTATGGTGGCTTTCATTGTGCAGCAGACAGCCTTTTAGGAAGGGAGTTTATCCCCAAACGTGTCAGGATTCTGCTGACGTTGAGTGTGTCTGGTTCTTCTCTGACCCCATGGATTGTTGAATGTGGAGTGCACCCCGCAATGGGCAACTTGTGGCACTTGATTAATTTCGGCCGGCTCGGTCGAGGGGAGCACTGCTGCAGAACTTAGCGGTTCCTGTGCTGGACTGTTGTTCCGCGGGCGGGACCTTTCGACATTAGGCAGCATTGCGGGAAGATTGTGATGACACACCCGTGATTAGCAAATATTTTGTACAAACAGACTGCCAGCAGCCCACAAGGGTTTTACTTATGGACTCCCAGTCCCAGAAAGCATTGGTGCACTTACTCACCTGTATTGAATGTTGAAATCCATTTAAATAAATATGAGGAAAAAACGCTGGGAAATCCGTATGGTGGCTTTCATTGTGCAACAGACAGCCTTTGAGGAAGGGAGTTTATCCCGAAACGCGTCAGGATTCTGCTGACATCGAGTGTGCCTGGTTCTTTTCTGACCCTATGGATTGTTGAATGTGGAGTGCACCCCGCAATGGGCAACTTATGGAACTTGCTGAATTTCGGCTGGCTTGGTCGAAGGGAGCACCGCTGCAAAACTTAGCGGTTCCTGTGCTGGACTGTTGTTCAGCGGGCGGGACCTTTTGACATTAGGCAGCATTGGGGGAAGATTGTGATAAGACACCCGTGATAAGCAAATATTTTGTACACACAGACTGCCAGCAGCCCACAAGGGTTTTACTCATGGACTCCCAGTCCCAGAAAGCATTGGTGCACTTACTCACCTGTATTGAATGTTGAAATGCATTTAAATAAATACGAAGGGAAAAACGCTGGGAAATCCATATGGTGGCTTTCATTGTGCAGCAGACAGCCTTTGAGGAAGGGAGTTTATCCCAAAACTCGTCAGGATTCTGCTGATGTCGAGTGTGCCTGGTTCTTCTCTGACCCTATGGATTGTTGAATGTGGAGTGCACCCCGCAATGGGCAACTTGTGGAACTTGCTAAATTTCGGCCGGCTCGGTCGAGGGGAGCACCGTTGCAGAACTTAGCGGTTCCTGTGCTGGACTGTTGTTCGGCGGGCGGGACCTTTTGACATTAGGCAGCATTGGGGGAAGATTGTGATGACACACCCGTGATTAGCAATTATTTTGTACAAACAGACTGCCAGCAGCCCCCAAAGGTTTTACTTATGGACTCCAAGTCCCAGAAAGCTTTGGTGCACTTACTCACCTGTATTGAATGTTGAAATGCATTTAAATAAATACGAGGGAAAAACGCTGGGAAATCCGTATGGTGGCTTTCATTGTGCAGCAGACAGCCTTTGAGGAAGGGAGTTTATCCCAAAACGCGTCAGGATTCTGCTGATGTCGAGTGTGCCTGGTTCTTCTCTGACCCTATGGATTGTTGAATGTGGAGTGCACCCCGCAATGGGCAACTTGTGGAACTTGCTAAATTTTGGCCGGCTCGGTCGAGGGGAGCACCGCTGCAGAACTTAGCGGTTCCTGTGCTGGACTGTTGTTCGGCGGGCGGGACCTTTTGACATTAGGCAGAATCGGGGGAAGATTGTGATGACTCACCCGTGATTAGCAATTATTTTGTACAAACAGACTGCCAGCAGCCCACAAGAGTTTTACTTATGGACTCCCAGTCCCAGAAAGCATTAGTGCACTTACTCACCTGTATTGAATGTTCAAATGCATTTAAATAAATACGAGGGAAAAACGCTGGGAAATCCATATGGTGGCTTTCATTGTGCAGCAGACAGCCTTCGAGGAAGGGAGTTTATCCTGAAACGCGTCAGGATTCTGCTGACGTCGAGTGTGCCTGGTTCTTCTCTGACCCTATGGATTGTTGAATGTGGAGTGCACCCCGCAATGGGCAACTTGTGGAACTTGATAAATTTCAGCCAGCTCGGTCGAGGGGAGCACCGCTGCAGAACTTAGCGGTTCCTGTGCTGGACTGTTGTTCGGCGGGCGGGACCTTTTGACATTAGGCAGCATTGGGGGAAGATTGTGATGACTCACCCGTGATTAGCAATTATTTTGTACAAACAGACTGCCAGCAGCCCACAAGAGTTTTACTTATGGACTCCCAGTCCCAGAAAGCATTGGTGCACTTACTCACCTGTATTGAATGTTCAAATGCATTTAAATAAATACGAGGGAAAAACGCTGGGAAATCCGTATGGTGGCTTTCATTGTGCAGCAGACAGCCTTCGAGGAAGGGAGTTTATCCCGAAACGCGTCAGGATTCTGCTGATGTCGAGTGTGCCTGTTTCTTCTCTGACCCTATGGATTGTTGAATGTGGAGTGCACCCCGCAATGGGCAACTTGTGGAACTTGCTCAATTTCGGCCGGCTTGGTCGAGGGGAGCACCGCTGCAGAACTTAGCGGTTCCTGTGCTGGACTGTTGTTCGGCGGGCTGGACCTTTTGACATTAGGCAGCATTGGGGGAAGATTGTGATGACACCCCCATGATTAGCAATTATTTTGTACAAACAGACTGCCAGCAGCCCACAAGGGTTTTACTTATGGGTTCCCAGTCCCAGAAAGCATTGGTGCACTTACTCACCTGTATTTAATGTTGAAATGCATTTAAAAAAATACGAGGGAAAAACGCTGGGAAATCCGTATGGTGGCTTTTATTGTGCAGCAGACAGCCTTTGAGGAAGGGAGTTTATCCCGAAAAGCGTCAGGATTCTGCTGACGTCGAGTGTGCCTGGTTCTTCTCTGACCCTATGGATTGTTGAATGTGGAGTGCACCCCGCAATGGGCAACTTGTGGAACTTGATACATTTCAGCAGGCTCGGTCGAAGTGAGCACCTCTGCTGAACTTAGCGGTTCCCGTGCTGGACTGTTGTTCGGCGGGCGGGACCTTTTGACATTAGGCAGCATTGGGGGAAGATTGTGATGACACACCGTGATTAGCAATTATTTTGTACAAACAGACTGCCAGCAGCCCACAAGGGTTTTACTTATGGACTCCCAGTCCCAGAAAGCACTGGTGCACTTACTCACCTGTATTGAATGTTGAAATGCATTTAAATAAATACGAGGGAAAAAGGCTGGGAAATCCGTATGTTGGCTTTCATTGTGCAGCAGACAGCCTTTGAGGAAGGGAGTTTATCCCGAAACGCGTCAGGATTCTGCTGATGTCGAGTGTGCCTGGTTCATCTCTGACCCTATGGATTGTTGAATGTGGAGTGCACCCCGCAATGGGCAACTTGTGGAACTTGCTAAATTTCGGCCGGCTCAGTCGAGGGGAGCACAGCTGCAGAACCTAGCGGTTCCTGTGCTGGACTGCTGTTTGGCCGGCGGGACCTTTTGACATTAGGCAGCATTGGGGGAAGATTGTGATGACACACCCGTGATTAGCAATTATTTTGTACAAACAGACTGCCAGCAGCCCACAAGGGTTTTACTTATGGACTCCCAGTCCCAGAAAGCATTGGTGCACTTACTCACCTGTATTGAATGTTGAAATGCATTTAGATAAATACGAGGGAAATATGCTGGGAAATCCGTACGGTGGCTTTCATTGTGCAGCAGACAGCCTTTGAGGAAGGGAGTTTATCCCGAAACGTGTCAGGATTCTGGTGATGTCGAGGGTGCCTGGTTCTTCTCTGACCCTATGGATTGTTGAATGTGGAGTGCACCCCTCAATGGGCAACTTGTGGAACTTGATACATTTCGGCCGGCTCGGTCGAAGGGAGCACCGTTGCAGAACTTAGCGGTTCCTGTGCTGGACTGTTGTTCGGCGGGCGGGACCTTTTGACATTAGGCAGCATTGGGGGAAGATTGTGATGACACACCCGTGATTAGCAATTATTTTGTACAAACAGACTGCCAGCAGCCCCCAAAGGTTTTACTTATGGACTCCAAGTCCCAGAAAGCTTTGGTGCACTTACTCACCTGTATTGAATGTTGAAATGCATTTAAATAAATACGAGGGAAAAACGCTGGGAAATCCGTATGGTGGCTTTCATTGTGCAACAGACAGCCTTTGAGGAAGGGAGTTTATCCCCAAACGTGTCAGGATTCTGCTGACGTTGAGTGTGTCTGGTTCTTCTCTGACCCCATGGATTGTTGAATGTGGAGTGCACCCCGCAATGGGCAACTTGTGGCACTTGATTAATTTCGGCCGGCTCGGTCGAGGTGAGCACTGCTGCAGAACTTAGCGGTTCCTGTGCTGGACTGTTGTTCCGCGGGCGGGACCTTTCGACATTAGGCAGCATTGCGGGAAGATTGTGATGACACACCCGTGATTAGCAAATATTTTGTACAAACAGACTGCCAGCAGCCCACAAGGGTTTTACTTATGGACTCCCAGTCCCAGAAAGCATTGGTGCACTTACTCACCTGTATTGAATGTTGAAATCCATTTAAATAAATACGAGGAAAAAACGCTGGGAAATCCGTATGGTGGCTTTCATTGTGCAACAGACAGCCTTTGAGGAAGGGAGTTTATCCCGAAACGCGTCAGGATTCTGCTGACATCGAGTGTGCCTGGTTCTTTTCTGACCCTATGGATTGTTGAATGTGGAGTGCACCCCGCAATGGGCAACTTATGGAACTTGCTGAATTTCGGCTGGCTTGGTCGAAGGGAGCACCGCTGCAAAACTTAGCGGTTCCTGTGCTGGACTGTTGTTCAGCGGGCGGGACCTTTTGACATTAGGCAGCATTGGGGGAAGATTGTGATAAGACACCCGTGATAAGCAAATATTTTGTACAAACAGACTGCCAGCAGCCCACAAGGGTTTTACTCATGGACTCCCAGTCCCAGAAAGCATTGGTGCACTTACTCACCTGTATTGAATGTTGAAATGCATTTGAATAAATACGAAGGGAAAAACGCTGGGAAATCCATATGGTGGCTTTCATTGTGCAGCAGACAGCCTTTGAGTAAGGGAGTTTATCCCAAAACGCGTCAGGATTCTGCTGATGTCGAGTGTGCCTGGTTCTTCTCTGACCCTATGGATTGTTGAATGTGGAGTGCACCCCGCAATGGGCAACTTGTGGAACTTGCTAAATTTCGGCCGGCTCGGTCGAGGGGAGCACCGCTGCAGAACTTAGCGGTTCCTGTGCTGGACTGTTGTTCGGCGGGCGGGACCTTTTGACATTAGGCAGCATTGGGGGAAGATTGTGATGACTCACCCGTGATTAGCAATTATTTTGTACAAACAGACTGCCAGCAGCCCACAAGAGTTTTACTTATGGACTCCCAGTCCCAGAAAGCATTGGTGCACTTACTCACCTGTATTGAATGTTCAAATGCATTTAAATAAATACGAGGGAAAAACGCTGGGAAATCCGTATGGTGGCTTTCATTGTGCAGCAGACAGCCTTCGAGGAAGGGAGTTTATCCCGAAACGCGTCAGGATTCTGCTGACGTCGAGTGTGCCTGGTTCTTCTCTGACCCTATGGATTGTTGAATGTGGAGTGCACCCCGCAATGGGCAACTTGTGGAACTTGATAAATTTCAGCCGGCTCGGTCGAGGGGAGCACCGCTGCAGAACTTAGCGGTTCCTGTGCTGGACTGTTGTTCGGTGGGCGGGACCTTTTGACATTAGGCAGCATTGGGGGAAGATTGTGATGACAAACCCGTGATTAGCAATTATTTTGTACAAACAGACTGCCAGCAGCCCACAAGGGTTTTATTTATGGACTCCCAGTCCCAGAAAGCATTGGTGCACTTACTCACCTGTATTGAATGTTCAAATGCATTTAAATAAATACGAGGGAAAAACGCTGGGAAATCCGTATGGTGGCTTTCATTGTGCAGCAGACAGCCTTTGAGGAAGGGGGTTTATCCCGAAACGCGTCAGGATTCTGCTGACGTCGAGTGTGCCTGGTTCTTCTCTGACCCTATGGATTGTTGAATGTGGAGTGCACCCCGCAATGGAAAACTTGTGGAACTTGCTCAATTTCGGCCGGCTTGGTAGAGGGGAGCACCACTGCAGAACTTAGCGGTTCCTGTGCTGGACTGTTGTTCGGCGGGCTGGACCTTTTGACATTAGGCAGCATTGGGGGAAGATTGTGATGACACCCCCATGATTAGCAATTATTTTGTACAAACAGACTGCCAGCAGCCCACAAGGGTTTTACTTATGGGTTCCCAGTCCCAGAAAGCATTGGTGCACTTACTCACCTGTATTGAATGTTGAAATGCATTTAAATAAATACGAGGGGAAAACGCTGGGAAATCCGTATGGTGGCTTTCATTGTGCAGCAGACAGCCTTTGAGGAAGGGAGTTTATCCCGAAAAGCGTCAGGATTCTGCTGACGTCGAGTGTGCCTGGTTCTTCTCTGACCCTATGGATTGTTGAATGTGGAGTGCACCCCGCAATGGGCAACTTGTGGAACTTGATACATTTCAGCAGGCTCGGTCGAAGTGAGCACCTCTGCTGAACTTAGCGGTTCCCGTGCTGGACTGTTGTTCGGCGGGCGGGACCTTTTGACATTAGGCAGCATTGGGGGAAGATTGTGATGACACACCGTGATTAGCAATTATTTTGTACAAACAGACTGCCAGCAGCCCACAAGGGTTTTACTTATGGACTCCCAGTCCCAGAAAGCACTGGTGCACTTACTCACCTGTATTGAATGTTGAAATGCATTTAAATAAATACGAGGGAAAAAGGCTGGGAAATCCATATGTTGGCTTTCATTGTGCAGCAGACAGCCTTTGAGGAAGGGAGTTTATCCCGAAACGCGTCAGGATTCTGCTGATGTCGAGTGTGCCTGGTTCATCTCTGACCCTATGGATTGTTGAATGTGGAGTGCACCCCGCAATGGGAAACTTGTGGAACTTGCTCAATTTCGGCCGGCTTGGTCGAGGGGAGCACCGCTGCAGAACTTAGCGGTTCCTGTGCTGGACTGTTGTTCGGCGGGCTGGACCTTTTGACATTAGGCAGCATTGGGGGAAGATTGTGATGACACCCCCATGATTAGCAATTATTTTGTACAAACAGACTGCCAGCAGCCCACAAGGGTTTTACTTATGGGTTCCCAGTCCCAGAAAGCATTGGTGCACTTACTCACCTGTATTGAATGTTGAAATGCATTTAAATAAATACGAGGGAAAAACGCTGGGAAATCCGTATGGTGGCTTTCATTGTGCAGCAGACAGCCTTTGAGGAAGGGAGTTTATCCCGAAAAGCGTCAGGATTCTGCTGACGTCGAGTGTGCCTGGTTCTTCTCTGACCCTATGGATTGTTGAATGTGGAGTGCACCCCGCAATGGGCAACTTGTGGAACTTGATACATTTCAGCAGGCTCGGTCGAAGTGAGCACCTCTGCTGAACTTAGCGGTTCCCGTGCTGGACTGTTGTTCGGCGGGCGGGACCTTTTGACATTAGGCAGCATTGGGGGAAGATTGTGATGACACACCGTGATTAGCAATTATTTTGTACAAACAGACTGCCAGCAGCCCACAAGGGTTTTACTTATGGACTCCCAGTCCCAGAAAGCACTGGTGCACTTACTCACCTGTATTGAATGTTGAAATGCATTTAAATAAATACGAGGGAAAAAGGCTGGGATATCCGTATGTTGGCTTTCATTGTGCAGCAGACAGCCTTTGAGGAAGGGAGTTTATCCCGAAACGCGTCAGGATTCTGCTGATGTCGAGTGTGCCTGGTTCATCTCTGACCCTATGGATTGTTGAATGTGGAGTGCACCCCGCAATGGGCAACTTGTGGAACTTGCTAAATTTCGGCCGGCTCAGTCGAGGGGAGCAAAGCTGCAGAACCTAGCGGTTCCTGTGCTGGACTGCTGTTTGGCCGGCGGGACCTTTTGACATTAGGCAGCATTGGGGGAAGATTGTGATGACACACCCGTGATTAGCAATTATTTTGTACAAACAGACTGCCAGCAGCCCACAAGGGTTTTACTTATGGACTCCCAGTCCCAGAAAGCATTGGTGCACTTACTCACCTGTATTGAATGTTGAAATGCATTTAGATAAATACGAGGGAAAAATGCTGGGAAATCCGTACGGTGGTTTTTATTGTGCAGCAGACAGCCTTTGAGGAAGGGAGTTTATCCCGAAACGCGTCAGGATTCTGCTGACGTCGAGTGTGCCTGGTTCTTCTCTGACCCTATGGATTGTTGAATGTGGAGTGCACCCCTCAATGGGCAACTTGTGGAACTTGATACATTTCGGCCGGCTCGGTCGAGGGGAGCACCGTTGCAGAACTTAGCGGTTCCTGTGCTGGACTGTTGTTCGGCGGGCGGGACCTTTTGACATTAGGCAGCATTGGGGGAAGATTGTGATGACACACCCGTGATTAGCAATTATTTTGTACAAACAGACTGCCAGCAGCCCCCAAAGGTTTTACTTATGGACTCCAAGTCCCAGAAAGCTTTGGTGCACTTACTCACCTGTATTGAATGTTGAAATGCATTTAAATAAATACGAGGGAAAAACGCTGGGAAATCCGTATGGTGGCTTTCATTGTGCAGCAGACAGCCTTTTAGGAAGGGAGTTTATCCCCAAACGTGTCAGGATTCTGCTGACGTTGAGTGTGTCTGGTTCTTCTCTGACCCCATGGATTGTTGAATGTGGAGTGCACCCCGCAATGGGCAACTTGTGGCACTTGATTAATTTCGGCCGGCTCGGTCGAGGGGAGCACTGCTGCAGAACTTAGCGGTTCCTGTGCTGGACTGTTGTTCGGCGGGCGGGACCTTTCGACATTAGGCAGCATTGCGGGAAGATTGTGATGACACACCCGTGATTAGCAATTATTTTGTACAAACAGACTGCCAGCAGCCCACAAGGGTTTTACTTATGGACTCCCAGTCCCAGAAAGCATTGGTGCACTTACTCACCTGTATTGAATGTTGAAATCCATTTAAATAAATACGAGGAAAAAACGCTGGGAAATCCGTATGGTGGCTTTCATTGTGCAACAGACAGCCTTTGAGGAAGGGAGTTTATCCCGAAACGCGTCAGGATTCTGCTGACATCGAGTGTGCCTGGTTCTTTTCTGACCCTATGGATTGTTGAATGTGGAGTGCACCCCGCAATGGGCAACTTATGGAACTTGCTGAATTTCGGCTGGCTTGGTCGAAGGGAGCACCGCTGCAAAACTTAGCGGTTCCTGTGCTGGACTGTTGTTCAGCGGGCGGGACCTTTTGACATTAGGCAGCATTGGGGGAAGATTGTGATAAGACACCCGTGATAAGCAAATATTTTGTACAAACAGACTGCCAGCAGCCCACAAGGGTTTTACTCATGGACTCCCAGTCCCAGAAAGCATTGGTGCACTTACTCACCTGTATTGAATGTTGAAATGCATTTAAATAAATACGAAGGGAAAAACGCAGGGAAATCCATATGGTGGCTTTCATTGTGCAGCAGACAGCCTTTGAGGAAGGGAGTTTATCCCAAAACGCGTCAGGATTCTGCTGATGTCGAGTGTGCCTGGTTCTTCTCTGACCCTATGGATTGTTGAATGTGGAGTGCACCCCGCAATGGGCAACTTGTGGAACTTGCTAAATTTTGGCCGGCTCGGTCGAGGGGAGCACCGCTGCAGAACTTAGCGGTTCCTGTGCTGGACTGTTGTTCGGCGGGCGGGACCTTTTGACATTAGGCAGAATCGGGGGAAGATTGTGATGACTCACCCGTGATTAGCAATTATTTTGTACAAACAGACTGCCAGCAGCCCACAAGAGTTTTACTTATGGACTCCCAGTCCCAGAAAGCATTGGTGCACTTACTCACCTGTATTGAATGTTCAAATGCATTTAAATAAATACGAGGGAAAAACGCTGGGAAATCCATATGGTGGCTTTCATTGTGCAGCAGACAGCCTTCGAGGAAGGGAGTTTATCCCGAAACGCGTCAGGATTCTGCTGACGTCGAGTGTGCCTGGTTCTTCTCTGACCCTATGGATTGTTGAATGTGGAGTGCACCCCGCAATGGGCAACTTGTGGAACTTGATAAATTTCAGCCAGCTCGGTCGAGGGGAGCACCGCTGCAGAACTTAGCGGTTCCTGTGCTGGACTGTTGTTCGGCGGGCGGGACCTTTTGACATTAGGCAGCATTGGGGGAAGATTGTGATGACTCACCCGTGATTAGCAATTATTTTGTACAAACAGACTGCCAGCAGCCCACAAGAGTTTTACTTATGGACTCCCAGTCCCAGAAAGCATTGGTGCACTTACTCACCTGTATTGAATGTTCAAATGCATTTAAATAAATACGAGGGAAAAACGCTGGGAAATCCGTATGGTGGCTTTCATTGTGCAGCAGACAGCCTTCGAGGAAGGGAGTTTATCCCGAAACGCGTCAGGATTCTGCTGATGTCGAGTGTGCCTGTTTCTTCTCTGACCCTATGGATTGTTGAATGTGGAGTGCACCCCGCAATGGGCAACTTGTGGAACTTGCTCAATTTCGGCCGGCTTGGTCGAGGGGAGCACCGCTGCAGAACTTAGCGGTTCCTGTGCTGGACTGTTGTTCGGCGGGCTGGACCTTTTGACATTAGGCAGCATTGGGGGAAGATTGTAATGACACCCCCATGATTAGCAATTATTTTGTACAAACAGACTGCCAGCAGCCCACAAGGGTTTTACTTATGGGTTCCCAGTCCCAGAAAGCATTGGTGCACTTACTCACCTGTATTTAATGTTGAAATGCATTTAAAAAAATACGAGGGAAAAACGCTGGGAAATCCGTATGGTGGCTTTCATTGTGCAGCAGACAGCCTTTGAGGAAGGGAGTTTATCCCGAAAAGCGTCAGGATTCTGCTGACGTCGAGTGTGCCTGGTTCTTCTCTGACCCTATGGATTGTTGAATGTGGAGTGCACCCCGCAATGGGCAACTTGTGGAACTTGATACATTTCAGCAGGCTCGGTCGAAGTGAGCACCTCTGCTGAACTTAGCGGTTCCCGTGCTGGACTGTTGTTCGGCGGGCGGGACCTTTTGACATTAGGCAGCATTGGGGGAAGATTGTGATGACACACCGTGATTAGCAATTATTTTGTACAAACAGACTGCCAGCAGCCCACAAGGGTTTTACTTATGGACTCCCAGTCCCAGAAAGCACTGGTGCACTTACTCACCTGTATTGAATGTTGAAATGCATTTAAATAAATACGAGGGAAAAAGGCTGGGAAATCCGTATGTTGGCTTTCATTGTGCAGCAGACAGCCTTTGAGGAAGGGAGTTTATCCCGAAACGCGTCAGGATTCTGCTGATGTCGAGTGTGCCTGGTTCATCTCTGACCCTATGGATTGTTGAATGTGGAGTGCACCCCGCAATGGGCAACTTGTGGAACTTGCTAAATTTCGGCCGGCTCAGTCGAGGGGAGCACAGCTGCAGAACCTAGCGGTTCCTGTGCTGGACTGCTGTTTGGCCGGCGGGACCTTTTGACATTAGGCAGCATTGGGGGAAGATTGTGATGACACACCCGTGATTAGCAATTATTTTGTACAAACAGACTGCCAGCAGCCCACAAGGGTTTTACTTATGGACTCCCAGTCCCAGAAAGCATTGATGCACTTACTCACCTGTATTGAATGTTGAAATGCATTTAGATAAATACGAGGGAAATATGCTGGGAAATCCGTACGGTGGCTTTCATTGTGCAGCAGACAGCCTTTGAGGAAGGGAGTTTATCCCGAAACGTGTCAGGATTCTGCTGACGTCGAGTGTGCCTGGTTCTTCTCTGACCCTATGGATTGTTGAATGTGGAGTGCACCCCTCAATGGGCAACTTGTGGAACTTGATACATTTCGGCCGGATCGGTCGAGGGGCGCACCGTTGCAGAACTCAGCGGTTCCTGTGCTGGACTGTTGTTCGGCGGGCGGGACCTTTTGACATTAGGCAGCATTGGGGGAAGATTGTGATGACACACCCGTGATTAGCAATTATTTTGTACAAACAGACTCCCATCAGCCCCCAAAGGTTTTACTTATGGACTCCAAGTCCCAGAAAGCTTTGGTGCACTTACTCACCTGTATTGAATGTTGAAATGCATTTAAATAAATACGAGGGAAAAACGCTGGGAAATCCGTATGGTGGCTTTCATTGTGCAACAGACAGCCTTTGAGGAAGGGAGTTTATCCCCAAACGTGTCAGGATTCTGCTGACGTTGAGTGTGTCTGGTTCTTCTCTGACCCCATGGATTGTTGAATGTGGAGTGCACCCCGCAATGGGCAACTTGTGGCACTTGATTAATTTCGGCCGGCTCGGTCGAGGGGAGCACTGCTGCAGAACTTAGCGGTTCCTGTGCTGGACTGTTGTTCCGCGGGCGGGACCTTTCGACATTAGGCAGCATTGCGGGAAGATTGTGATGACACACCCGTGATTAGCAAATATTTTGTACAAACAGACTGCCAGCAGCCCACAAGGGTTTTACTTATGGACTCCCAGTCCCAGAAAGCATTGGTGCACTTACTCACCTGTATTGAATGTTGAAATCCATTTAAATAAATACGAGGAAAAAACGCTGGGAAATCCGTATGGTGGCTTTCATTGTGCAACAGACAGCCTTTGAGGAAGGGAGTTTATCCCGAAACGCGTCAGGATTCTGCTGACATCGAGTGTGCCTGGTTCTTTTCTGACCCTATGGACTGTTGAATGTGGAGTGCACCCCGCAATGGGCAACTTATGGAACTTGCTGAATTTCGGCTGGCTTGGTCGAAGGGAGCACCGCTGCAAAACTTAGCGGTTCCTGTGCTGGACTGTTGTTCAGCGGGCGGGACCTTTTGACATTAGGCAGCATTGGGGGAAGATTGTGATAAGACACCCGTGATAAGCAAATATTTTGTACAAACAGACTGCCAGCAGCCCACAAGGGTTTTACTCATGGACTCCCAGTCCCAGAATGCATTGGTGCACTTACTCACCTGTATTGAATGTTGAAATGCATTTAAATAAATACGAAGGGAAAAACGCTGGGAAATCCATATGGTGGCTTTCATTGTGCAGCAGACAGCCTTTGAGGAAGGGAGTTTATCCCAAAACGCGTCAGGATTCTGCTGATGTCGAGTGTGCCTGGTTCTTCTCTGACCCTATGGATTGTTGAATGTGGAGTGCACCCCGCAATGGGCAACTTGTGGAACTTGCTAAATTTCGGCCGGCTCGGTCGAGGGGAGCACCGCTGCAGAACTTAGCGGTTCCTGTGCTGGACTGTTGTTCGGCGGGCGGGACCTTTTGACATTAGGCAGCATTGGGGGAAGATTGTGATGACTCACCCGTGATTAGCAATTATTTTGTACAAACAGACTGCCAGCAGCCCACAAGAGTTTTACTTATGGACTCCCAGTCCCAGAAAGCATTGGTGCACTTACTCACCTGTATTGAATGTTCAAATGCATTTAAATAAATACGAGGGAAAAACGCTGGGAAATCCATATGGTGGCTTTCATTGTGCTTCAGACAGCCTTCGAGGACGGGAGTTTATCCCGAAACGCGTCAGGATTCTGCTGACGTCGAGTGTGCCTGGTTCTTCTCTGACCCTATGGATTGTTGAATGTGGAGTGCACCCCGCAATGGGCAACTTGTGGAACTTGATAAATTTCAGCCGGCTCGGTCGAGGGGAGCACCGCTGCAGAACTTAGCGGTTCCTGTGCTGGACTGTTGTTCGGCGGGCGGGACCTTTTGACATTAGGCAGCATTGGGGGAAGATTGTGATGACTCACCCGTGATTAGCAATTATTTTGTACAAACAGACTGCCAGCAGCCCACAAGAGTTTTACTTATGGACTCCCAGTCCCAGAAAGCATTGGTGCACTTACTCACCTGTATTGAATGTTCAAATGCATTTAAATAAATACGAGGGAAAAACGCTGGGAAATCCGTATGGTGGCTTTCATTGTGCAGCAGACAGCCTTCGAGGAAGGGAGTTTATCCCGAAACGCGTCAGGATTCTGCTGACGTCGAGTGTGCCTGGTTCTTCTCTGACCCTATGGATTGTTGAATGTGGAGTGCACCCCGCAATGGGCAACTTGTGGAACTTGATAAATTTCAGCCGGCTCGGTCGAGGGGAGCACCGCTGCAGAACTTAGCGGTTCCTGTGCTGGACTGTTGTTCGGCGGGCGGGACCTTTTGACATTAGGCAGCATTGGGGGAAGATTGTGATGACTCACCCGTGATTAGCAATTATTTTGTACAAACAGACTGCCAGCAGCCCACAAGAGTTTTACTTATGGACTCCCAGTCCCAGAAAGCATTGGTGCACTTACTCACCTGTATTGAATGTTCAAATGCATTTAAATAAATACGAGGGAAAAACGCTGGGAAATCCATATGGTGGCTTTCATTGTGCTTCAGACAGCCTTCGAGGACGGGAGTTTATCCCGAAACGCGTCAGGATTCTGCTGACGTCGAGTGTGCCTGGTTCTTCTCTGACCCTATGGATTGTTGAATGTGGAGTGCACCCCGCAATGGGCAACTTGTGGAACTTGATAAATTTCAGCCGGCTCGGTCGAGGGGAGCACCGCTGCAGAACTTAGCGGTTCCTGTGCTGGACTGTTGTTCGGCGGGCGGGACCTTTTGACATTAGGCAGCATTGGGGGAAGATTGTGATGACTCACCCGTGATTAGCAATTATTTTGTACAAACAGACTGCCAGCAGCCCACAAGAGTTTTACTTATGGACTCCCAGTCCCAGAAAGCATTGGTGCACTTACTCACCTGTATTGAATGTTCAAATGCATTTAAATAAATACGAGGGAAAAACGCTGGGAAATCCGTATGGTGGCTTTCATTGTGCAGCAGACAGCCTTCGAGGAAGGGAGTTTATCCCGAAACGCGTCAGGATTCTGCTGACGTCGAGTGTGCCTGGTTCTTCTCTGACCCTATGGATTGTTGAATGTGGAGTGCACCCCGCAATGGGCAACTTGTGGAACTTGATAAATTTCAGCCGGCTCGGTCGAGGGGAGCACCGCTGCAGAACTTAGCGGTTCCTGTGCTGGACTGTTGTTCGGTGGGCGGGACCTTTTGACATTAGGCAGCATTGGGGGAAGATTGTGATGACAAACCCGTGATTAGCAATTATTTTGTACAAACAGACTGCCAGCAGCCCACAAGGGTTTTATTTATGGACTCCCAGTCCCAGAAAGCATTGGTGCACTTACTCACCTGTATTGAATGTTCAAATGCATTTAAATAAATACGAGGGAAAAACGCTGGGAAATCCGTATGGTGGCTTTCATTGTGCAGCAGACAGCCTTTGAGGAAGGGAGTTTATCCCGAAACGCGTCAGGATTCTGCTGACGTCGAGTGTGCCTGGTTCTTCTCTGACCCTATGGATTGTTGAATGTGGAGTGCACCCCGCAATGGGAAACTTGTGGAACTTGCTCAATTTCGGCCGGCTTGGTCGAGGGGAGCACCGCTGCAGAACTTAGCGGTTCCTGTGCTGGACTGTTGTTCGGCGGGATGGACCTTTTGACATTAGGCAGCATTGGGGGAAGATTGAGATGACACCCCCATGATTAGCAATTATTTTGTACAAACAGACTGCCAGCAGCCCACAAGGGTTTTACTTATGGGTTCCCAGTCCCAGAAAGCATTGGTGCACTTACTCACCTGTATTGAATGTTGAAATGCATTTAAATAAATACGAGGGAAAAACGCTGGGAAATCCGTATGGTGGCTTTCATTGTGCAGCAGACAGCCTTTGAGGAAGGGAGTTTATCCCGAAAAGCGTCAGGATTCTGCTGACGTCGAGTGTGCCTGGTTCTTCTCTGACCCTATGGATTGTTGAATGTGGAGTGCACCCCGCAATGGGCAACTTGTGGAACTTGATACATTTCAGCAGGCTCGGTCGAAGTGAGCACCTCTGCTGAACTTAGCGGTTCCCGTGCTGGACTGTTGTTCGGCGGGCGGGACCTTTTGACATTAGGCAGCATTGGGGGAAGATTGTGATGACACACCGTGATTAGCAATTATTTTGTACAAACAGACTGCCAGCAGCCCACAAGGGTTTTACTTATGGACTCCCAGTCCCAGAAAGCACTGGTGCACTTACTCACCTGTATTGAATGTTGAAATGCATTTAAATAAATACGAGGGAAAAAGGCTGGGAAATCCGTATGTTGGCTTTCATTGTGCAGCAGACAGCCTTTGAGGAAGGGAGTTTATCCCGAAACGCGTCAGGATTCTGCTGATGTCGAGTGTGCCTGGTTCATCTCTGACCCTATGGATTGTTGAATGTGGAGTGCACCCCGCAATGGGCAACTTGTGGAACTTGCTAAATTTCAGCCGGCTCAGTCGAGGGGAGCACAGCTGCAGAACCTAGCGGTTCCTGTGCTGGACTGCTGTTTGGCCGGCGGGACCTTTTGACATTAGGCAGCATTGGGGGAAGATTGTGATGACACACACGTGATTAGCAATTATTTTGTACAAACAGACTGCCAGCAGCCCACAAGGGTTTTACTTATGGACTCCCAGTCCCAGAAAGCATTGGTGCACTTACTCACCTGTATTGAATGTTGAAATGCATTTAGATAAATACGAGGGAAAAATGCTGGGAAATCCGTACAGTGGCTTTCATTGTGCAGCAGACAGCCTTTGAGGAAGGGAGTTTATCCCGAAACGCGTCAGGATTCTGCTGACGTCGAGTGTGCCTGGTTCTTCTCTGACCCTATGGATTGTTGAATGTGGAGTGCACCCCTCAATGGGCAACTTGTGGAACTTGATACATTTCGGCCGGCTCGGTCGAGGGGAGCACCGTTGCAGAACTTAGCGGTTCCTGTGCTGGACTGTTGTTCGGCGGGCGGGACCTTTTGACATTAGGCAGCATTAAGGGAAGATTGTGATGACACACCCGTGATTAGCAATTATTTTGTACAAACAGACTGCCAGCAGCCCCCAAAGGTTTTACTTATGGACTCCAAGTCCCAGAAAGCTTTGGTGCACTTACTCACCTGTATTGAATGTTGAAATGCATTTAAATAAATACGAGGGAAAAACGCTGGGAAATCCGTATGGTGGCTTTCATTGTGCAGCAAACAGCCTTTTAGGAAGGGAGTTTATCCCCAAACGTGTCAGGATTCTGCTGACGTTGAGTGTGTCTGGTTCTTCTCTGACCCCATGGATTGTTGAATGTGGAGTGCACCCCGCAATGGGCAACTTGTGGCACTTGATTAATTTCAGCCGGCTCGGTCGAGGGGAGCACTGCTGCAGAACTTAGCGGTTCCTGTGCTGGACTGTTGTTCGGCGGGCGGGACCTTTCGACATTAGGCAGCATTGCGGGAAGATTGTGATGACACACCCGTGATTAGCAATTATTTTGTACAAACAGACTGCCAGCAGCCCACAAGGGTTTTACTTATGGACTCCCAGTCCCAGAAAGCATTGGTGCACTTACTCACCTGTATTGAATGTTGAAATCCATTTAAATAAATACGAGGAAAAAACGCTGGGAAATCCGTATGGTGGCTTTCATTGTGCAACAGACAGCCTTTGAGGAAGGGAGTTTATCCCGAAACGCGTCAGGATTCTGCTGACATCGAGTGTGCCTGGTTCTTTTCTGACCCTATGGATTGTTGAATGTGGAGTGCACCCCGCAATGGGCAACTTATGGAACTTGCTGAATTTTGGCTGGCTTGATCGAAGGGAGCACCGCTGCAAAACTTAGCGGTTCCTGTGCTGGACTGTTGTTCAGCGGGCGGGACCTTTTGACATTAGGCAGCATTGGGGGAAGATTGTGATAAGACACCCGTGATAAGCAAATATTTTGGTTCAAACAGACTGTCAGCAGCCCACAAGGGTTTTACTCATGGACTCCCAGTCCCAGAAAGCATTGGTGCACTTACTCACCTGTATTGAATGTTGAAATGCATTTAAATAAATACGAAGGGAAAAACGCTGGGAAATCCATATGGTGGCTTTCATTGTGCAGCAGACAGCCTTTGAGGAAGGGAGTTTATCCCAAAACGCGTCAGGATTCTGCTGATGTCGAGTGTGCCTGGTTCTTCTCTGACCCTATGGATTGTTGAATGTGGAGTGCACCCCGCAATGGGCAACTTGTGGAACTTGCTAAATTTTGGCCGGCTCGGTCGAGGGGAGCACCGCTGCAGAACTTAGCGGTTCCTGTGCTGGACTGTTGTTCGGCGGGCGGGACCTTTTGACATTAGGCAGCATTGGGGGAAGATTGTGATGACTCACCCGTGATTAGCAATTATTTTGTACAAACAGACTGCCAGCAGCCCACAAGAGTTTTACTTATGGACTCCCAGTCCCAGAAAGCATTGGTGCACTTACTCACCTGTATTGAATGTTCAAATGCATTTAAATAAATACGAGGGAAAAACGCTGGGAAATCCATATGGTGGCTTTCATTGTGCAGCAGACAGCCTTCGAGGAAGGGAGTTTATCCCGAAACGCGTCAGGATTCTGCTGACATCGAGTGTGCCTGGTTCTTTTCTGACCCTATGGATTGTTGAATGTGGAGTGCACCCCGCAATGGGCAACTTATGGAACTTGCTGAATTTTGGCTGGCTTGATCGAAGGGAGCACCGCTGCAAAACTTAGCGGTTCCTGTGCTGGACTGTTGTTCAGCGGGCGGGACCTTTTGACATTAGGCAGCATTGGGGGAAGATTGTGATAAGACACCCGTGATAAGCAAATATTTTGGTTCAAACAGACTGTCAGCAGCCCACAAGGGTTTTACTCATGGACTCCCAGTCCCAGAAAGCATTGGTGCACTTACTCACCTGTATTGAATGTTGAAATGCATTTAAATAAATACGAAGGGAAAAACGCTGGGAAATCCATATGGTGGCTTTCATTGTGCAGCAGACAGCCTTTGAGGAAGGGAGTTTATCCCAAAACGCGTCAGGATTCTGCTGATGTCGAGTGTGCCTGGTTCTTCTCTGACCCTATGGATTGTTGAATGTGGAGTGCACCCCGCAATGGGCAACTTGTGGAACTTGCTAAATTTTGGCCGGCTCGGTCGAGGGGAGCACCGCTGCAGAACTTAGCGGTTCCTGTGCTGGACTGTTGTTCGGCGGGCGGGACCTTTTGACATTAGGCAGCATTGGGGGAAGATTGTGATGACTCACCCGTGATTAGCAATTATTTTGTACAAACAGACTGCCAGCAGCCCACAAGAGTTTTACTTATGGACTCCCAGTCCCAGAAAGCATTGGTGCACTTACTCACCTGTATTGAATGTTCAAATGCATTTAAATAAATACGAGGGAAAAACGCTGGGAAATCCATATGGTGGCTTTCATTGTGCAGCAGACAGCCTTCGAGGAAGGGAGTTTATCCCGAAACGCGTCAGGATTCTGCTGACGTCGAGTGTGCCTGGTTCTTCTCTGACCCTATGGATTGTTGAATGTGGAGTGCACCCCGCAATGGTTAACTTGTGGAACTTGATAAATTTCAGCCGGCTCGGTCGAGGGGAGCACCGCTGCAGAACTTAGCGGTTCCTGTGCTGGACTGTTGTTCGGCGGGCGGGACCTTTTGACATTAGGCAGCATTGGGGGAAGATTGTGATGACTCACCCGTGATTAGCAATTATTTTGTACAAACAGACTGCCAGCAGCCCACAAGAGTTTTACTTATGGACTCCCAGTCCCAGAAAGCATTGGTGCACTTACTCACCTGTATTGAATGTTGAAATGCATTTAAATAAATACGAGGAAAAAATGCTGTGAAATCCGTATGGTGGCTTTCATTGTGCAGCAGACAGCCTTTGAGGAAGGGAGTTTATCCCGAAACGCGTCAGGATTCTGCTGACGTCGAGTGTGCCTGGTTCTTCTCTGACCCTATGGATAGTTGATTGTGGAGTGCACCCCGCAATGGGCAACTTGTGGAACTTGCTCAATTTCGGCCGGCTTGGTCGAGGGGAGCACCGCTGCAGAACTTAGCGGTTCCTGTGCTGGACTGTTGTTCGGCGGGCTGGACCTTTTGACATTAGGTAGCATTGGGGGAAGATTGTGATGACACACCCGTGATTAGCTATTATTTTGTACAAACAGACTGCCAGCAGCCAACAAGGGTTTTACTTATGGACTCCTAGTCCCAGAAAGCATTGGTGCACTTACTCACCTGTATTGAATGTTGAAATGCATTTAAATAAATACGAGGGAAAAACGCTTGGAAATCCGTATGGTGGCTTTCATTGTGCAGCAGACAGCCTTTGAGGAAGGAAGTTTATCCCGAAACGCGTCAGGATTCTGCTGACGTCGATTGTGCCTGGTTCTTCTCTGACCCTATGGATTGTTGAATGTGGAGTGCCCCCCGCAATGGGCAACTTGTGGAACTTGATAAATTTTGGCCGGCTCGGTCGAGGGGAGCACCGCTGCAGAACTTAGCGGTTCCTGTGCTGGACTGTTGTTCGGCGGGCGGGACCTTTTGACATTAGGCAGCATTGGGGGAAGATTGTGATGAGAAACCCGTGATTAGCAAATATTTTGTACAAACAGACTGCCAGCAGCCCACATGGGTTTTACTTATGGACTCCCAATCCCAGAAAGCATTGGTGCACTTACTCACCTGTATTGAATGTTGAAATGCATTTAAATAAATACGAAGGGAAAACGCTGGGAAATCCGTATGGTGGCTTTTATTGTGCTGCAGACAGCCTTTGAGGAAGGGAGTTTATCCTGAAACACGTCAGGATTCTGCTGACGTCGAGTGTGCCTGGTTCTTCTCTGACCCTATGGATTGTTGAATGTGGAGTGCACCCCGCAATGGGAAACTTGTGGAACCTGATAAATTTCGGCCGGCTCTGTCGAGGGGAGCACTGCTGCAGAACTTAGCGGTTCCTGTGCTGGACTGTTGTTCGGCGGGCGGGACCTTTTGACATTAGGCAGCATTGGGGGAAGATTGTGATGACACCCCCATGATTAGCAATTATTTTGTACAAACAGACTGCCAGCAGCCAAAAAGGGGGATCCCAAAACGCGTTTTTCCCATTCATTTTTCCATAGGGCGTTTGGCCTCACTTTTAGCTCAAACAGCTGAATGGATTTACATGAAACTTGGCAAAATTGTAGGGACTGTTAGCCCGATGTGCCTTTGCTGGGTCTCAATATATGTGCTCCAGTGGATTTTGAGAAATTAACGTTTAAAAAAACAGATATATCTGTGACAGCGTCCTGGATAGCGCTCCAGATCGCGTACTTTTCGCGTAATGGAGCTTTGCGAAGCGAAGCTGATTGGCTCTCCGGTGTCTGTCAACATTCTAAACAGTCCGGTGCGGCCACCATCTTGTCTCTTGGTAGGATCGAGAGACAAGAGGAGGAGAAAAACGAAGGGGGAATTTAATGAAAGGGGGCAAGGTAGACTCCTCTTGACCCCCTAGGAATGATGTTGGGGTTATTAAAGGGTCCCGTGGGGCAAATAAAAAAAAATTGATTTTTCGCGGTAGAAGCGCTTCTCGGTTCGCGAACCGGGTCGCAAACTGGTAGCGAAACGGGAATTCGCCATTTTGTGTTTCGATTTAATTAAATTACAAGATGGAGGAAAAGCAATGTGAGTATTGGGTATAAGGGGGTATGGGAGACGTATCCTGACCCCCTATGTTTTCTGAGGGTGGTTGAGGAGGCTCATATATGTTGATACTTGTCTTCCAGCGGTTGCGCGTGAGCATTTTTTTTTTTTTTTGCTGCTTGACTTCTGTTAACATTCGATTCGAAGGAAATCAGGAAGTGTTGACCGCCATTTTGACACTGCGAGTAAATATACTGTTAAAAATAATTGTTATAAATTAATCCGTATTGATAAACATTGTCTGCGCCATCTTGCTTTTTTTCTAATGCCACACTTTTGTCGTGCACGGCAGCCATTTTAGATGCCTTGACCAGACCCACTCTCTGCACGCCGCCGATCCCCAGCATGGCTCCCCACCCTCGCAAGCATCTCCCCCATGCACTGGTCACCCACGCTCTCTCTCTCATGTATGGGCCATAAACCTCCTCCCATATGCGCTGCTCTTCCCTGAGAATCACACCCCGTGCTGTGGAAAATTCAGCCCAGATTACAACCGATGCCCAGGCTGCTGGCCCAAGATGCCACTTAGTTCCCATCTTGAACGGTTACCAAATAAAGAGACGGGCGCTGGGAGCAGGAACACAAGAACAGAGTTTTATTTCTCATGAGGAGAGCCTTTTATTTCACTCTACATATCATACAAGTACCACTCAGCCCCCCGGCCCCCTAATCCTGAGGCAGAATTGCCACGGCAACAAAGGACTTAAACTCCTGCAAAGAACACCATGTAACATTTAATATCATTTTCCACCAATGTTTTCATATATCAGTGTTGCTGAACTCACTCAGTGAAATGTCGCTCATTTCATTAAATCACTTTTAAAGCATGCCTTATAACAATGCACCCAATCCTATGTGGAAGTGCTTATATTAAACAGGACATTGCTTTAACCAGGATAGACAAAGAAATGACACAGTGATGTAAAAGTTTCTGAAAGAAATGCCAAGAACGTCCCATGTAAAAGTGAATTTTATCTGGCAATTTTTTTCTTTTCCTTCTCATGAAAAGAAAGTTAATGCCAGGTTCGTTACCTGCCTCATCTGCAAAAAAAAACTCTCGAGAGGGACCAAAAAAAAATATAGCTATGGTAATCATACCATGCATCGGCACATGGAAAGGTGGCACCCTTTTAATTATTCTAAAGCGCAACTTCGAGATTTGGTGGATAACCCCCGACCGGCAAAAACATCCACCAATGACTTAGCAATAAGTGAGTCAGAGGCAAGGGAAACAGTCCCAAATCTGCAAAAGAACTTTGGGCAGATGAGATTGACTTGTGTAGCATGTGGAAAATTAATTTCATGTGGAGAGATGAGTATTACTTTAATAAATAGATCCTATGAAAATCATCAATGTCCAAAACGTCCTAGAAAGTAATTTTTGTCATTTTTGAGGAAGAGAGATAACCTACAGTGGTACGGGGTCGTTTTCGTTCGTACTAGGGGGGCCAGGTGACATTCCTTCGGGGTGGCTTAGGGGCATTTAAAACAACTTCCCTGATACAGGTAGCATATAAAGTAGAGGCTAAATACCAGGATCTTTATCGATTGCTTTATGCTGTACAAAAATGAAAAACACATACAACAAACCTGGACCATTCATATTTTCAATGTTTCTGCGTACTATACTTTTTAACCCTTAACTAATTGACCTGCTTCATTTCACCTGCTTTTTAAAAAAAAAAAAAAAATCGGAAACGGTGGCCATTTATTCGAAACTTACCAGTCTACGCGTTACAACTACGTTTGCTTTTTCAAAAACCTTTAATAAAAATGTTGGTGCACAAATACGGGCCTACAACCCCGTTGGCCGGCCACGGAGCAGGCTGGAACTGTAAATGGGGGGGGGGGGATTTATTTGTGGAAAACATAACAGAGTCAGTGGTCGTTGATTTCATAGTAAAAAGTGCGACAAGTGCAACAAAATCATATCGATAATTCATTGTGAGCAAGTTCCAAAAGTGTCGACAATTCGAACCTTCAATAATAAATACAGTAATCAATGATGCATTAGAACTTAATATCAATTCATTGTCCGAACGTGTAATCAGTACCCGTCCCATGTCAATTCATTGTTCGAACGTATAATCAATACCCATCCCGGATCAATTCATTGTCCGAACATATAATCAGTCTTATCCCATATCAATTCATGTGCTAAAAACTGCATACATATCTCATGATATCAAGGCTGAGCAATCGGGGCACAACAAGGAGTTGAGAGTTTCATTTGTACCGGCGCCATTTTGGGTGAGGTCAGGAAGGTCCAAGTATAGTCAAAATGTCTCCACCAACTCGTGGTTGGACCGGGACCTCTTTCGGCAGTCCAAAAGTTTTCGTTGAAGGGTAGCAGAGGGGACTGCCGACATGAACCATCAGTCAAAGTGGGGTGGGAGGCAACAATCTCTCTTACCGGGTCATACTGGTGTCCCACCGGAACTGATCAAGTTGGTAGTCTTGCAGGATTTTGGTCATTTCAAGACTGAGGCCGGCGCCGGCATGAGCGCGCCGACGTCCCACGGCTAAGAATCAATCACACCTCCATTGCTCAACTATACAGTTATACACACCTTACTTATTCAAACATATTCTAACACATATTTACTGTCTTATACAATCACTGATACAAGTTTACAATGATCCATGCAGCCACTCACACATTCACTGGCTCTTATACACAGTAATTTATATATGTGAACTCTCACATGTACTGTGTTTTACATATGTACTTACTTTGACATGTAGCACTGAGATATCCATTCACTCACCAATACACTCGTACACAGTCAACCACCCATACAGCTGTTTCCACATGCAGTTTTGAACCCATAGATCTAGTGAATCAACTGTTCACACATGTATGCACAGAGTCACACACCTCTCAGCCACCCACACACACACTCAGTCTCCCATACAAATACTTGGGCAACCAATCAATAACCCATATAGTTACTCATATAGCTACTTATCAACACATGCAACAGTTTACAGAACAACAGACATAATGATGCACAAATTAAGACAGTTTAGTCACTAACCCATGCACTCAGTGAGACACATTTAATCACTCACTCATACAGTCAGTCATGCACCTACTAAATCCTTCATCCAGACACTTATACATCCACTCATTCTTCAATATGTAAGACATATTTTAACTTTACGGAAACATACAGTCACTGGATGTTGTCATCAGTGATGTCATTTGAGATGTCATCAGTGATGTCATCAGTGATGTCACTGACCATGTCATGAATGATGTAATATGTGACATCATCAGCAGTGGATTGCGGGTGCGCGATATATAGTTAGTGCAACTAACTATATATGGAATTTCAATGGTTTTGTGTGAGTAAAATAAGGTTTTGTAAATGCGAATTCCTAACTATATATGGTCTATAACCTATGGTTTTTTCAGTGAATTTTCAAGGTTTTGTAAATGCTTATTCCTAACTATATATGGTCTATAACCTATGGTTTTTTCAGTGAATTTTCAAGGTTTTGTAAATGCTAATTCCTAACTATATATGGTTTATAACCTATGGTTTTTTCAGTGAATATATATATATACATACATATATAAACATATATCATCTGTATATCTATATAAATACAAACATAAATGTATGCATACATATACTTATATGCATACAGATGCATGTTATTTACATGAAAGTTGAAAAAACACTAATAAAAGCAAAGCTAAAAAGCCACCTCATTACAAACAGAATGGCTTTAACTTAAACGAGGGCGAGATCTATTGCATTTTCAATGCTTGTTTACTTTGGTTCCATCAAGAAGGCATTCAGATGTGTCACACATTTGCCATAAATTCTGAATGTTAGCACTCTAGTTGCACATTAGATCACTGTAGTAAAGCTACTGCTCACCAGGGACGTCTGCTGCTGGTATTCAAAGTGCATGTTTCAGTCTGCATGTCAGAATGTTTTTAATGAAATAGAAGAGGATTTGAGAAGTCACTCAAAATGATCCCTAATTTTTCTTTCTGAAGCACTAATCATACTTTCTATGGCAAAATTAACCCCCTCATGTTGTTCCTTTTTAAATTGAGTGTTTTCAGACTTACCACTTCATTCCAATCAAGATGGCTTCTGGTGTGCCATACTTTTGTCATAAGTAAGACTGTTAGCGCTCTAGTTGTTCTTTAGAACACTCTGGGACATTCTGTCATTGGGCTATACTTGGGGTACATCTGGGTGATATTTGGGCTACATTTAGGCTCTTTTGTCTCTGGTGGCCATCTTGGGAGACTGTATGTCAGAATTTTTTAATGAAATTGAAGACGGTTTGAGAAGTCACTCAAAATGTGCCCTAATTTTTCTTTCTGCAGCACTAATCATAATTCATATGGCAAAATATACCCCCTCATTTTGTTCCTTTTTAAATTAAATGTTTTAAGAGTTACCACTTTATTCCAATCAAGATGGCTTCAGGTGTGCCATACCTTTGTAATAAGTAGGACTGTTAGCGCTCTAGTTGTTCTTTAGAACACTCTGGGACATTCTGTCATTGGGCTATACTTGGGCTACATCTGGGTGATATTTGGGCTACATTTGGGCTCTTTTGTCTCTGGTGGCCATTTTGGGAGACTGCATGTCAGAATTTTTTAATGAAATAGAAGAGGATTTGAAAAGTCACTCAAAATGTGCCCTAATTTTTCTTTCTGCAGCACTAATAATACCTTCTATTGCATAATATACCCCCTCATTTTGTTCCTTTTTAAATTAAATGTTTTAAGAGTTACCACTTTATTCCCATCACGATGGCTCCAGGTGTGCTATACCTTTGTAATACGTAGGACTGTTAGCGCTCTAGTTGTTCTTTAGAACACTTTAGGAGGCTGCAGTAGAGCACAAAGGAATCAACTGACAGTCTCTGTCCTTGTTGGATGTACATGTTTTACTGAGAATGTCAGACTTCATTCTCACATGACTGAGAAAGATAATGTGAATTTACAGAAAATATGCTTTCAGTTTAGCTTATAGATCCCCTTCCAAACCACTGTGGGAAAATCATGAGATATTAGTTTTCTTTCAAACAATATTCATGATATCACAGCAGAAGGCTTTTTCACATGGTAAAATCACCTTAGAACCCACCACAATTCCTAAAACGAGTATGGTACCATCAACAAATGATTTATAATGTAACTAAAGTCCTAAAACCCTCTATTAACTACAATGCTTTTTAATGAGGTGCTATCATGTATATTGGTCCCAAGATGGCTGCCAACACTTCTTGGATGAAGTGCTGACAGCCAATCAGATCAGATGTGTGGTTAGGCTCCGCCCAGATATATATATTTTTTTGAACCTAAATTACTCAAAATCCACTGGAGCACATATATTGAGACCTAGCAAAGGCACATCGGGCTAACAGTCCCTACAATTTTGCCAAGTTTCGTGCAAATCCATTCAGCCGTTCGAGCTAAAAGTGAGGCCAACCGCCCTATGGAAATTAACATGGGAAAAACGCGTTTTGGGACCCCCCTTTTTTCTCGGCCCCCCCTTGATGAAACCCCCCCCAAATTGTCAGGGGCTGCTCAGAAACAATATGTTCCATTTTCCTGAAAATTTCAGCCAATTCCGTCCACAAACGCCAAAGTTATTAGACATAGAATTTTCAAAAATCCCATAGAGAAAAAATCCTAACTATATATACCTACTGGCGACCGCCAGTAGGTAATATATATATATATATATATATCCTACTGGTGGTCGCCAGTAGGTAGTTATAGTTAGGACCTAGTTTCCATAGGAAATCCGGAAAATTCTATTGGGAATAACTTTGGCGCCTGTTGAGGAATGAATGTGAAATTTTCCAAAATTTAGCCCAGCTTCCCTCCGCTTCGTCCCTAGAAGTTTCGGTGGGATTCGTCATGTGGGGGATGAGAAAAAAGGGGGGTCCCAAAACATGTTTTATATATACATATATATATATTACCTACTGGTGGTCGCCAGTAGGTAGTTATAGTTAGGACCTAGTTTCCATAGGAAATCCACAACATTCTATTGGGAATAACTTTGGCGCCGGTGGATTAATCTTTGTGAATTTCGCAAAGAAGATGGCCCGCTCCTTCCCTGAAAGCCTTGGGAAGATTCGTCAAGCGGGGGCTGAGAAAAAAGGGGGGTCCCAAAACGTGTTTTCCCCATGTTATTTTCCATAGGACGATTAGACACGGCTACAGTCCGAACGGCTCAACATGATTACTATAAATTTGGAAAAATGTTAGAGTCTGATTTGCAAATCGCCCTTTTGTTTAAATGGTGTTAATCTCTCCAGTAGTTGCTGAGAAAAATAAATTTGAAAACACATATATATCTATAAGCACGCACCGTTCTGATTTGCTGTTAGACGTCTGTCAACATTCTAATCAGTGGAAACCAGGAAGTGTTTGCCGGCAGTTAGTTAGTTCTAGGCAGCAAAGAGGGCAAAATTAAGGTGTAGAACATGAAAAGGGGGCAGGGTAGAGAGTCCCTGACCCCCTAGGCTTTCTCAGGGGGTCCCTGTAGGACCCTGAAGGCCCTACATAATATATATATTTTTTTAAATCACGAGGTGCGCGCATGGTGCTCGCACTTGCATAGGCAAAATAGAGTGAAAATTAATAGTGGAAACCGTGAAAAGGGGGTAGGGTAGAGTCTCCCTGACCCTCTATGTCTTCTCAGAGGGTCCCTGAAGGACCATTAAGGGTAAAGAAAACATTTTTTTTTTAAAGTCGTGAGGTGCGCGCACGGTGGTCGCACCCTTTCAGCTGCCATTTTGTGTAGTTTCAGAAAAGAGTGAAAAACGAACGATAAAAATCGTGAAAAGGGGGCAAGGTAGAGTCTCCCTGACCCCTTAGGCCTCCTCAGGGGGTCCCTAAAGGACCCCAAATGTAAAAAAAATCGCGAGGTGCACGCACGGTGCTCGCACCCTCTAGCCTCATTTAGTGTAGTTTCAGAAAAGAGTGAGAAACGAAAGTGAAAAACGGGAAAAGGGGGCAAGGTAGAGTCTCTCTAACCCACTAAGCCTTCTCGGGGGGCCCTAAAGGACCCCAAAGGTAAAAAAAACATTTTTTTTCTTGAAAGAAATCGCGAGGTGCACGCACGGTGCCCGCACGGTGGGAAAAAAAACAACAAAAAGGAGCTAAATAATAAGTTTGAATGCAGAGTTTAACGTTTAAAAGGAAGATTCTGTTCCCCTCATCTGTGAAATGTACACCATCTCTCCTATTGATGCCTTGCATGTTGTAGCGCAAGTTGTTGTGGTATATAGAACCCATACCATTGTCTCTGAGGAAAGCAGAAACAGACTTATTCACATGTTTCCTTGCTTTCTCTATCTGTGGACAATATTGGTTGGACCAGTTCCATTTTTGCCTTTGGTATATATTAGAATATACAAAGGCAGTTTGTGGAAAAAGTGACATCAATTGCCAAAAGGTGTCCTTTAAAAGCATTTCCAGACCTACCCCAGTCAAAGTTCACAGGACATTGCCACCACAGTGCACAATTATGAGGTCAGGGTGTGGGAGATGTAAAAAGGATTTTACCAATGGCATCAATTGGTGACATCTCAATCCTCTCTGGCCAATCCACATAATATCCACATTTGGTAAATCAAGGTTGAGAAAGCATCTATTTGCTGCATACCTTTCACTCCAGAATAAAAAACTGTGTCCTACAATCTATACTTTAAGCATCTTGAAGGCAGATCTGATTGTACTTAGATGGGCTGTGGAAATGAAATGGCAGTTTGAAAACTTGGAGTTTAGAAAAAAATGTGGATGATATTCAGTGCACTTGAAAGAAAAGCAATGATTGGTGGTTTCTTATAATTTAACATTGAAAACTAGGGTGCATACTACTGGTTTTTAAAAGGAATAATTCTATTGGTTTATAAAAAGTAATTGAAAAGAACATTGCACAGGATAAGCTGGAATATTGAGAAGTCAAACACACTTGCTGCTTTGGTTTGCAACATTGAGAGATGCACTTTTCACCTTTTGACTTGAGTTAGGTGTTCTATGGAGATTTACCATGGTAACAGGCGGAGAGAGCAGTGGGGGAAGGTTGATAGTGTTGAAATGTACAATCAATTAAAATTTTAGTTTAGTTTTAAATTTGTGAGGGCAGAAATTTAATTGGTCAAGTATAGGCATATGTGTAAAAATTAGAGGGAATCAGGGCCATTTTGTGGTTGCAGTGGCTGAGGTACATTTCAGAGATTCTGCTTAAGAAAATCTGGTGTGTGATTGACACTGTTCTAAATCTTCAAAAGCATATGTAAGGGTGAGTTATTAATTTGTAAGGTGATATATGTTGTGCAGTGTAAGTTAATAATAAAAATGAGTTCTAATGTGGAAGTTACTCACTTTCTTTTTTTCACTCTGTCTCACTGTCTACCTTTCTCTCCACCACTGTTGTTTTTTCTTCCTCTTTTTTTCTATAAATTCGTCTGTTTCACTTACTCCCTAATATTTTTTTCTTAATATGTTTTTTTTTTCTCACTCCCCTTTCCTTACCCTCATATCTCTTTCATCACTGTCATTATCCCTTTCCTTTACTCCTGTTTTCTAACCCCCTCTCTCCATGTGATTTACTCCCTCTTTCTCTCTCCCTCATTCTTGCTGTCTTGCTGATTTACTGAGGTATATGTGTTTTGGTAATATGTATGGTTTTACATTTTTTGACTAGGATCACACTGAGTGTCTGTGTAAATTAAATAATTATATTTGCACCTTTTTCTATAATGTCACCTGTGTCTCCTCACAGTCTGAGTCTCTCTGCTTATAGGGTACTGTTTCTATTGATATTGTGTCTCATGTTTTGAATAAATGCTAGTATAGAAGTAGTGCTGTAAATTGGAAATGTATTTCTGTCTGCACCATTCCTCTCCCAGTGCCTGCACTCTCTGCCTGCACCCTCTCATGTGCATCTGCAGAGGCCTATTATGATATGGTTGCTGGTGTGTATTAGATAGCGCTACCATGTGAAATCTTTTCCTTGTCTGCCTGTAGTCTCGCACCCTCTGCGTGTACCATTTTATCTCTGTCTTCACTATCTGCCCCTCTGTGTGCTCAAATTTGCCTCTGCATATAGCATTTGTGTCTCTATTTCCAGCATTTCTTCTGTATTCTACCATTTTATCCTCTGAGTGTACCATATCTGTGTTTGCTTGCACTATCTGTGTCTCTGCTTGAAACATTTAACCTTCTCTCTGCACCATCTTTTTTCTGACTGCACCATCTGGTCCTCTGCCTGGAGCCCTGCACCGGTATACAGTCAAATGTCGAATCTTTAATTTCGACTTACACTTATATCGAGTTGCTAATATCGAAGGGACAGAATATCGATGTCCAGAATATCGATGGCCAGAATATCGACCCTAAGGTAAGTAATATCGAAATTACTTATATCGATAGCATATATATCGATGTAAGTAATTTCGATTTACTAATATGTGTTAGAAATTTTTGTTAAGTATTTAAATTAATTGTTATAATATGTGTTTAATATGTTTTTATAAATAAAAAATATATAAAAGTAAATAATATGTTTTACTACCAGAGCGGGTTGTGGGTTTTTAGGGGAATAGGGTGGGAAGTAATTTATTTGTAATTAAATAATTATTTTTTAATGATTAATTTACTACTGGAGCGTGTTGTGGGTTTATAGGGGAATAGGGTGGGAAGTAATTTATTTGTAATTAAATAATTATTTTTTAATGATTAATTTACTTTGCAATTAAATATTAATTGGCAATGAATTATTTTAATTGATTAATTGATTAATTAATTGATAATTTATGTATATTTTTAAGTAAATTATATGTTTTACTACTGGAGCGGGTTGTGGGTTTATAGGGGAATAGGGTGGGAAGTAATTTATTTGTAATTAAATAATTATTTTTTAATGATTAATTTATTTTGCAATTAAATATTAATTGGCAATGAATTATTTTAATTGATTAATTGATTAATTAATAATTTATGTATATTTTTAAGTAAATTATATGTTTTACTACTGGAGCGGGTTGTGGGTTTATAGGGGAATAGGGTGGGAAGTAATTTATTTGTAATTAAATAATTATTTTTTAATGATTAATTTATTTTGCAATTAAATATTAATTGGCAATGAATTATTTTAATTGATTAATTGATTAATTAATTGATAATTTATGTATATTTTTAAGTAAATTATATGTTTTACTACTGGAGCGGGTTGTGGGTTTATAGGGGAATAGGGTGGGAAGTAATTTATTTGTAATTAAATAATTATTTTTTAATGATTAATTTATTTTGCAATTAAATATTAATTGGCAATGAATTATTTTTATTGAATAATTGAATAATTAATTGATAATTTATGTATATTTTTAACTAAATTATATGTTTTACTACTGGAGCGGGTTGTGGGTTTATAGGGGAATAGGGTGGGAAGTAATTTAATCGTAATATTAATTAATTTTGGGTAAAGGAGTATTTTTAGGGTTCAGGGTCAGTTTGGGGTTTTTGGGTAAAGGGGTATTTTTAGGGTTCAGGGTCAGTTTTGGTTTTTTGGGTAAAGGGGTATTTTTAGGGTTCAGGGTCAGTTTTCAGTTTTTGGGTAAAGGGGTATTTTTAGGGTTCAGGGTCAGTTTTGGTTTTTTGGGTAAAGGGGTATTTTTAGGGTTCAGGGTCAGTTTTCAGTTTTTGGGTAAAGGGGTATTTTTAGGGTTCATGGTCAGTTTTCAGTTTTTGGGTGAAGGGGTATTTTTAGGGTTCAGGGTCAGTTTTCAGTTTTTGGGTAAAGGGGTATTTTTAGGGTTCAGGGTCAGTTTTCAGTTTTTGGGTAAAGGGGTATTTTTAGGGTTCAGGGTCAGTTTTCAGTTCTTGGGTAAAGGGGTATTTTTTGGGTTCAGGGTCAGTTTTCAGTTTTTGGGTAAAGGGGTATTTTTAGGGTTCAGGGTCAGTTTTCAGTTTTTGGGTAAAGGGGTATTTTTAGGGTTCAGGGTCAGTTTTCAGTTTTTGGGTAAAGGGGTATTTTTTGGGTTCAGGGTCAGTTTTCAGTTTTTGGGTAAAGGGGTATTTTTAGGGTTCAGGGTCAGTTTGGGGTTTTTGGGTAAAGGGGTATTTTTAGGGTTCAGGGTCAGTTTTCAGTTCTTGGGTAAAGGGATATTTTTTGGGTTCAGGGTCAGTTTTCCCTATTGTTGCACCCACTGGAGTGGGAATAGTAATTATTGTTAAGTAAGTATATATTATATATGATTTGTAAATATTATTTTTTTAATAAATATGTGTTATTATTTTTTTTACCATTATTAAATATATTTAAATATGTTTAAGTAATTTATAAGTATTATTTAAAGTATTTTTTATGTTATTTTAAACCCAAAAAAACCCGATATATTTGACAACGATATTTTGAACATCGATATTATTTTTTCGATATTTTGGTACTTACCATGTTGTACATAGGGCGTCGATATGTTTGCAATCTATATAATTATGCCGATATTTGTGTAGGTCGAAATTCTGTCTGTCGAAATTCTGTCATAGATCCCCCTGCACCATCTATCCTCTGCTTGTACCAGTTTAGTCTCTGCCTACATTATCTCATTTTGTGTGTGCACCAACCTTCTCCCTCTGCCTGCACCCTCTTTTCTCTGACTGCATATTTATTTATTTATTTATTTATTTATTTATAGTGTTTTGTATAGCGCGAACAAGACCCGTGGGTATCAGAGCGCTTAACATAAAAGATTACAGACTTGACACTTATCACATCAATTATAACAACAGACAGTTATGAGGTAGAAGCGGTGAGGTAAAAGGGTGACTAGATAAAAGGCATTGAGAGGTGCATTGGTCTCAGATTGTGTCATAGTCATATCTTCAAGCTCGTTGAGGTAGGGTTATATAACATTATCAATATCATTGGCTATCTAGTTAGCCACTAGGAATTGCATAGGTTTAGCTTGTCATAGTAGTCATAAACATAATAAAGTGAGGTAGAGGTTATATAGTTTGAGCTGTGAGATACAGTATATAGCTTGTCATAGTAGTCATAAACATAATAAAGTGAGGTAGAGGTTATATAGTTTGAGCTGTGAGATACAGTATATAGGCTCCCAAATATATGAGGTAGCAGTTCAGTGTGTAGCCGAGGCTCGGACGGTAGTCTTTCATTTGTTTGATATTGAACTTCCAATTATTCATGATGAGTACCTCCTCTTTGGCGTAGATGTTCATATCAATACTGTAGTTTCTCTACGTAGGGTATTTACTCATCAAGTGGCTTTTTAGTTCCCGTTTGAATATTTCCGTATTTTGAATTTTCCTGATGTTTGGAGGGAGTGAATTCCAAATTCTGGGTGCAGCTCCGGAGAAGGCCCGATCGTAGGTCCTTTTCTTGCGGAAGAAGGCCGGTCGCAATAGCAGCTCTTTGGCACTTCTGCTTGGTCTGTTGCCTCCCGAAAGTTTAATTTTCTTGGCTAGGTATCTAGGCATGTTGTAGTGAACCGCCTTGTGGGTTATACAGGCCATTCTCATTTGAATTCTGGCCTCGTACGGTAGCCAGTTTAGGGCTTTCAGGTGGGGCGATATATGATCGAATTTCTTCGTTCCCGTGATGAGTCTTGCCGCTGCGTTGAGGCAGGCTTTTAGTGGTGCTATGGATGTCTTGGGTAGGCCAGCTAATGTGGTACAACCATATTCAATCCTCGAGATAACTAGCGATTGGGTGGCCAGTTTTAGATCCGCCTCAGAGATAAAGGGTTTTAGTTTTCGTAAATAGTTCAAATGGAAGCGGGCGCTCTTAGCCGTTGAGTTAATGTGGTCTTTCATGTCGAGGTTCTCATCTAACGTGATTCCCAGTGATTTAGCTGAGTTAACTAGGGTCGGAGTGCAATTTAACGCAGTCACCAATTTCACCCATTCCTTTACTTCAGGTTGGCTCCTTGTTGGTGAGATTAGCAGGAATTCAGTTTTGTGGGCATTTAGTTTCAGATGATTAGTTGTTAACCATATATGTTTCTCTGCATACAGCCCTGTACCATCTATCTGCTGCCTGTACTAGTTTAGTCTCTGCCTGCATTATCTCATTTTCTGTCTGCACCATCCCTCTACCTCTGCCTGTAACCTCTGCCTGCACCCTCTCATGTGCTTTCTTCTTAATACTCTCTGTTTTATTAGACCTCCTCTTAGCCATGATCCAATTAATATAGATAGAGTACTGTATACACTCTTGGGCAGATTAACAAGCATATTGGGCCACTGTCTTCTTGCATTGTGTCTCATGTTTGGATGTAATGCTGGCAAAAAAACTAATGGTGCATATTGGAAATGTATTTTAGAAATGAGTCAGGTTCCTGCACTGTAATGTAGTGGTCATTTACATGGGCTGTGTTCTGTCTCTTTAACGATTTACTGTGGTATATGTGTTTTGGTAAAATGTATGGTTTTAACATTATAGACTAGGATCTCACTGAGTGTCTGTGTAAATTAAAGAATTATATTTGCACCTTTTTCTATAATGTCACCTGTGTTTCCTCACAGTATGGCCGGGATGCCCGTCACCCCCTCCCAACACAATCCCCAAGGATGGGAAGTCGGACGCAGTTCTGAACTTTTGGAAGGCGGGAGGGAGTCACCCTCCCGGCCGTATTTATTAAAATATGAAACAAAATTTAAAACATTAAATAAAAGTTTCATAATCATGTACAATTTTCATTTATTACATTTCGATGAAGACATGTTCTTTGGCTAACCTTAACAAATCTCTAATACAAAGGTTTCCTAGCCGAGTCTAACATCCTGCAAATGCATACATTCTAAATTAAAATTGTACATCCTAGCATTAAGGGCCAACGGCAAGGTCTTAACCGGTGTCAGATCCCTACTACCAAAAACTCTCGCCCTCACGGTGTGAGTGGCGGCCGCGCAGAGGACTGTACCCTCCTTGCCAACTCTAATTTCCCTTGTCTTGTTGGGGGCCCCCCTTTCCGCTCGACGCCATCTTAAAGGTCGTCCGAGCTCCCGTGTGAGGTATCTGTAGGAAGGACAGCGTGGACTCCCCCCCATCCCCACACTCTCTATCATATCCGCCGTCGCGGATAACCGGGCCCCGGGAAATTCGTAGGAGGGGCATATAGCCGCCTCCTCCCCTGGAAGGGGCCTATGGCCGTCTCCCCTTAGGCGACCCATCCTTAGTGGGTGCCGCCTCCCAGTGGGAGGGGCCAATGGCCGCCTCCCCCCCGGGCGCTCCCATCCATAGTGGGTGGCGCCCCCCTCTAGGGACCTTGAAATTACTGCTCACCGATCATGACCTTACCACCACAGGCCGGATTGTTGACCGGCTATCCACCACCCCCCAAACTCCTCCTAAAGGTCATGCTTCCTCAAACCCCTTAGCCATGCTATGAAGTCTCCTATGAGTAAAACATTCCCCTCCCGGGACAGGTGAACCCCATCATTCAGATACATGTGATCACCCCGAATACACCCATGAGGAATGCTATGCAACTGCTCAGAGCGAAACAATCTACCAATTTTGTTGTTAACCTTCTTCACCGAATGGTTCAGTGCTGACACTGAAAGGCCCCCCCGCCATACCTTCCTGGGAATCATGTGGGACCAGGCAATCGTGCACCCCGGGATTCTTTTTGCCAACCAGCTAACGGCAGACAAAACTTGCTCGAGTAATACTCGTCTACCCAGTGTCACCAAGTCATTGCCCCCCAGGTGTACTATGACTACAGATGGCGGTGACCTCTGCCGCCCTAGGAGACCCTCAACAAAAGATTCGAATTGGTCAATACAGAGTGCGCTCCTTCCGTGGAAGGCCACTCTGTACCCGTATTCCCCAGCTGCGCGAGTCGCGTCACCTGCTTTGAATACGTCCCCGGCCCGCCTCACGTATGAGTGGCCCACGACCCAAACCACTCTCTCCTCAGACGGTGATCCATGACCGCTGGTCCCCTGGTACTGGGTCGACTGCAAATTCCACCCCGCATGGCATGCTCGCGAAACTGTAAATCAAACAGAAGACAAGAAGCGTGAGTGCATGTCACTTGACTTCACAACATGTTCAATCGCACATACCTTTTGAAGCAATTCGAGGACCATCGTCCCAACTGTTTCACTTCCTCTGCACTCTGACCCCTGGCTGTAGCCTCAGTAGCAGCCCCTATCCTAAAGGAGTGGGTCCCAAAATCGCACGGGTCCATGCCCGCCGCAGCGATTGTCAGTGCTAGCACCCTCTGGAACTGAAACCTCGTCAGTGGGGTGCCATCGATGTGCCTCAGCAAACTCCCCCCCCATGTATCCGCCCTCAGTGCCAAGTATTCCTCTATACACATTATCGGGCACGTGGGGGACCCTCGCACGCGCTGGACAACAACACTGTTTCCCATAGCTCCCTGGTCAGTCTTGGACCTAGCTATCGTGACTACCATCGAATCACCCCTAATTAGGATGTGATCCCTGCACAAGCCTCCCTCCACATCTTTCCTATTCCTTGCGACCAGTTCGCTCACCCGCATAGCCCCATGGAACGTTAATGCGAAATCTGCCCGGAACAGAACTGCTTCGAATTGGGAGGAGCATGTCGTGACTAGTTTCGCCATGAGTAGGGACAACCTTTCTAAGCCAAACGGGTGCCTCTCGTCTTGCTTGCGAACCTCGAGGCGCTGCCAGCCGCGAAGGGCTTTTTTCGCCAAAAAGGAACCTGTTGGGTCTTTGATGCCATGCACCTGCGCCATGAATGAGATGGCCGCCCTGTGTCTATTGGCCGTTGCCGCTGATCGGCCTTCTCTGTGCAGTGCTACCAGGAACCCTAGGAAGTAATCCTCCTGACCCCAGTTCTGATTCCCTGTCGGACCCAAAAATGCACAATAGGAACGAAACGCTCCTTCGTATGCCTTCCTCGTCCTGGGGGCTAAGCTTGCTGCCACGAGGTCTTGTAATCCGGGGCACCGATTAGCCAGAGTGCTTCCGGGAATGGTGCCGCCGCTAGGTCCGCTGTAGGTAGATAACCCCTGAACGCCTGCATATGTGAACGAGAGAGTGCATCAGCCGCATGATTCAGTACAAGCGGGACATGTTTTGCCCTGAACTGTACATTCAGTCTCATGCAAAGCAGCACAACTTCCTTCAACAATCTCAAGATCCATTTGCAGCGTGCTGCCTGATTGTTAATGCATTCGACAACAGTCATATTATCAGACCAAAATACAACAGAGCGGTCTCTGAACTCGTCCGGCCATGCCATCAGAGCAACAAAAATAGGGAAAAGCTCAAGTAACCCTATGTTACCTGTGAGACCGCTGGTGTGCCACCACGTCGGCCATGTTTGCGCCGACCATCGATTACCAAAGATGGCGCCAAATCCCACGCTCCCCGCTGAGTCAGTCCACAAACGCAGCTCGTCCGAAGATGCTGGCGGCTTGTTCCACACTACTCGACCGTTGAAGTCCGCCAGAAATGCCAACCAAATGCGCATATCCTGGCGAACCTCTGCAGACAGTCTCGTGCGGTGGTGTCCTTCCTTGAGACCAACCATAGCTTGTGCAATAGAGCGTGAAAAGGGGCGGGATATTGGTATCACTCTCAAGGCAAAGTTAAGCTGACCCACTGTTTGCTGTAACTGGTGCAGGGTCACTTTCTCCTTACTAAGGCAAAGTTCCAAGGAAGCCCTAAATTTAGCTACCTTTCCCACTGGCAAACGGAAACATCCCTCCACAGAATCGAGCTCAATTCCCAGAAACTCCAGTGAAGTAGATGGTCCAACCGTCTTACCTGGTGCCAATGGCACTCCAAACTCCCTCATGAGCATGCAAAAGTCCTGTAGCGCCTGCGCACATTTCGTGTCGCCGGCTGCTCCCAAGAACAGAAAGTCATCTAGATAATGCATAACATGCCTATGCCCTGTGGCCTCGGTGAATGCCCACTCTAAAAAACAGCTGAATTTTTCAAAATAGGCACAAGAAATGGAGCAACCCATCGGCATGCATTTATCCATGTAATAACTCCCTTGGAACACAAAACCTAGCAAACGCTGATCCTGTGGGTGTACCGGGAGCAACCGGAACGCTGATTCGATATCTGATTTTGCCATCAGCGCCCCGGGGCCCAGGCGATTTAACATGGTGACGGCATCATCGAATGATGCGTACCGCACCGAACAAACTTCTGGGTCAATAGCATCGTTTACCGAGAAACCCCTTGGAGCAGACAGATTATGGATCAGCCTAAACTCCCCCGGGTCCTTCTTGGGGACCACCCCTAATGGGGAACAGATGAAACCCGCCACTGGCGGGCGCTGAAAAGGCCCAGCCACTCGGCCTAGGCTCACTTCTTTAGCAATTTTTCTCTCCACCACACCTGGATTATGCTGTGCCGAAAGCTGGTTTTTACAAAAAGGTTCCCCACGAAAATCCCCCGTTGGGATGTGGAAGCCAAATAAGAATCCCTCCCTCAACACCCCAGAGACATAATCAGGGTATTTGTTTAACCAAGGAGTCATAGCCATGAGATCAACGGGAGTAGGCAATTGTACACAACGATCCACCTCAGTCTTGCTTGGACCCTCCTTTACCTCCCGACCCGCTATTTTTCGATCTGCATGAACTCTCCGGGTGTGAGGAATTCCCACAACCTGCACACACATGCTTGAACCTACATGTACCTTGTGGTCTGTTACAGTTGCCTCTATTGAAGCCCCAACAGACCCCCCGCTTTCCACCATTCCCGCCGGTTTTCGGCTGGTGATCACCACCGGTGCCTGCTCGAAAGGGCACCGCGGGCTTTTGGCGGGAAACCCCCGACCCATTCCCACCTGGCGAGGATGTCCCTGCCGTCCCAGGCAGGAGCTGCTTATGCCAAGAAATTGAGTCGAGGCAATCCCATGTCAGAGAGGAATCATACTCTTTCGCTTTACGAAATTTCATGTCGTAACCTTTCCATTCGTCCCCCTCATACATTTCATAAAAATCCATTATACGTGCCTGATAACAAGACAGTTCGGTCAATACCTCGGGCTTACGTTCACCAATAATCGCAGTAAACATTGCAAAGGCCTTCGCCCAATTCGTTATCGTCTCCTCCACCCTGAACTCCGCCATCTTGGCGCGCCAGACGCTCGGGTGCCACAAATCTTTCTGTGTTTTAGCATATTCCATCTCGCGATGGTCAGTCAACAACGAAAACATATTGACATACTTGTCTGCCCATATCAATTCTTTCGTGGCCATCGGGATATGTTGAACCACCCTCTCCCGCCTTGAGGGTAATGAGCCCTCCCCCGCCACTGGCAAAGCGAGCTTACCCGGTTCGGTCGTTGTTCCCGCCGTTTTCTCGAGACCAGCTGCCGGTCCTTCCGGTGTCACCTGTGGGGAAACAAGAGGGAGATTCACCTTCGCGGCATCTCGCGACTGCCGCAACTGCTGGATTAGTAATTTGGCCTCTTCGGCCGTGTCTCCGGGCGCCGTAGCACCCCCTGCCTTCTTATTGAGCCAGGCGGCCAACTGGATGGCCAATTCAGGAGGCATATCCTCATCGTTAGCGGGCGTAATCACAACCGGAATCGGTTGACCCGCGTCTGGGGTTGGTACTGGGTCATCAGCTGGTATGGCAGGGATGACCGGGGGCACCTCAGGGACCGGAACCTCCCCTGCAACCGCCCTCCTCTTGACCCGTTTCCCTCTACCCTCGGGGACGACTCCCGGCAATGCCCGGTCTATTACCTTCTTCGGGTTACCAGGCTTGTTCATTGCGGCCAGTTGGTTCTTGACGCCCGCCAAATCACGACCAAGCGCTGGGACTTGTCCGATGTTTCGTTCCATTCTCGCCATTCTGTTCACCAACATGCGAAGCATCTTGTCTGTCTCGGAACCCTTTCCTGCCTTCTTGCCAGACATGGTTTCGATTATCCACTCCGAGTCGATCAACACGGTCCTGGATCCTTCGCTGTAAAGTCACTGAAAGAGAAACACAAGAATTACAAGTTCTCAAAATTGCTCATTGTTCCGTCGAGGGCTCACGAGCAACGAGTGGGTGCAGCCTTCCAAGCACAGGAACAAGAGGACGCTTCTTCGGATTCCCGCTCTATTTATTCTTCTTCGGGAGGGCGTGTACCCTCCTCCGGTACGCCTACTGGGCGTGGCCATCGGTGTAGGTGTCTAGGACAACCCCTCTTGGGCGGGAAAAGGCACGCCCCGGCTACACCGCTTCGGGCATACCAGCCGAGACACGCCCCCTGCCCAAAATGGTTTCCCGGGAGGATCGGGGCACCCAACCATACGCTCGGGGGGACCGAGTGGTCGCCCCTTTCCATTTTCATCTCTCTGCTTATGGGGTACTCTTTCTTTTGATACTGTGTCTCATGTTTTGATTAAATGCTGTTATAGAAGTAGTGCTGTAAATTGGAAATGTATTTTCTGTCTGCACCATCACTCTCTCTCTGCCTGCACTCTCTGCCTGCATCCTCTCATGTGCATCTGCCGAGGCCTATTATGGGCTGGCTGCTGGTGTGTATTAGACAGCGCTACCAAGTGAAATATTTTCCTTGTCTGCCTGTAGTCTAACACCCTCTGTGTGTACTATTTTATCTCTGTCTTCACTATCTGCCCCTCTGTGTGCTCCAATTTGCCTCTGCATGTAGCATTTGTGTTTCTATTTCCAGCATTTCTTCTGTGTTCTACCATTTTATCCTCTAAGTGTACCATGTCTGTGTCTGATTGCACTATCTGTGTCTCTGCTTGAAACATCTAACCCTCTCTCTGCACCATCTTTTTCTGACTGCACCATCTGGCCCTCTGCCTGCAGCCCTACACCATCTATCCTCTGCTTGTGCCAGTTTAGTCTCTGCCTGCATTATCTCATTTGGTGTGTGCACCAACCTTCTCCCTCTGCCTCCACCCTCTTTTCTCTGACTGCACTTTATGTTTGTCTGCATACAGCCCTGTACCATCTATCCTCTGCCTGTACCAGTTTAGTCTCTGCCTACATTATCTCATTTTCTGTCTGCATCATCCCTCTACCTCTGCCTGTAACCTCTGCCTACACCCTCTCAAGTGCTTTCTTCATACTACTCTCTGTTTTATTAGACCTCCTCCTAGCAATGATCCAATTAATATAGATAGAGTACTGTGTACACTCTTGGGCAGATTAACACGCATATCTGTCCTCTTTCTTCTTGCATTGTGTCTCATGTTTGTCTGCAGTGCTGGCAAAAAACTAATGGTGCATATTGGAAATGTATTTTAGAGATGAGTCAGGTTTCTGCACTGTAATGTAGTGGTCATTTACATGGGCTGTGTTCTGTCTCTTAAACGATTTACTGTGGTAAATGTGTTTTGGTAAAATGTATAGTTTTAACATTTTTGACTGGGATCTCACTGATTGTCTGTGTAAATGAAAGAATTATATTTGCATCTTTTTCTATAATTGGCACATGTGTTTCCTCACAGTCTGCATCTCTCTGCTTATAGGGTAGTCTTTCTTTTGATATTGTGTTTCATGTTTTGATTAAATGCTGGTATAGAAGTAGTGCTGTAAATTGGAAATGTATTTTCTGTCTGCACCATCCCTCTCCCTCTGCCTGCACTTTCTGCCTGCACCCTGTCATGTGCACTGCAGCGGCCTATTATGATATGGCTGCTGGTGTGTATTAGACAGCGCTACCATGTTAAATCATTTCCTTGTCTGCCTGTAGTCTCACACACCCTCTGCGTGCACCAATATATCTCTGTCTTCACTATCTCCCCCTCAGTGTGCTCCAATTTGCCTCTTCATGTAGCATTTGTGTCTCTATTTCCAGCATTTCTTCTGTGTTCTACCATTTTATCCTCTGAGTGTACCATATCTGTGTCTGCTTGCACTATCTGTGTCCCTGCTTGAAACATCTCACCCTCTCTCTGCACCATCTTAATTCTAACTGCACCATCTGGCCCTCTGCGCATCTATCCTCTGCTTGTACCAGTTTAGTCTCTGCCTGCATTATCTTATTTTGTGTGTGCACCAACCTTCTCCCTCTGCCTGCACCCTCTTTTCTCTGACTGCACTATATGTTTCTCTGCAAACAGCCCTGTACCATCTATCTGCTGCCTGTACTAGTTTAGTCTCTGCCTACATTATCTATTTTCTGTCTGCACCATCCATCTACCTCTGCCTGTAACCTCTGCCTGCACCCTCTCATGTGCTCTCTTCTTAATACTCTGTTTTATTAAACCTCCTCTTAGCAATGATCCAATTAATATAGATAGAGTACTGTATACACTCTTGGGCAGATTAACAAGCATATTGGGCCACTGTCTTCTTGCATTGTGTCTCATGTTTGGATGTAATGCTGGCAAAAAACTAATGGTGCATATTGGAAATGTATTTTAGAAATGAGTCAGGTTTCTGCATTGTAATGTAGTGGTCATTTACATGGGTTGTGTTCTGTCTCCTAAACGATTTACTGTGGTATATGTGTTTTGGTAAAATGTATGTTTTTACTAGGTTCTCACTGAGTGTCTGTGTAAATTAAAGAATCATATTTGCACCTTTTTCTATAATGTCACTCGTGTCTCCTCACAGTTTGCATCTCTCTGCTTATAAAGTAGTCTTTGTTTTGATATGGTGTCTTATGTTTTGAATAAATGCTGGTACACAGATAGTGCTGTAATTTGGAAATGTATTTTTTTTTCTGCAGCAACCCTCTTCTTTTGTCTGCACCCTCTGCTTGCACCCTCTCGTGTGCATCTGCAGAGGCCTATTATGATATGGCTGCTGGTGTGTATTAGACAGCGCTACCATGTTAAATCTTTTCCTTCTCTGCCTGAGGTCTTGTTCCTTCTGCGTGTATTGTTTTATCTCTGTTTTCACTTTTTCCCCCTCTGTGTGCTCCAATTTACCTCTGCATGTAGCATTTGTCTCACTATTTCTAGCACCTTCATTGGCTTCCGGTGGCCCAGCGGATCCAGTTTAAGGTCCTCTGCGTCGCCTATAAAATCTTGAAGGGGTCCCCGGCAACGATCCTTACGGCCCTCCTGGCCAATTACATCCCAGCGCGACCCTTAAGATCGGCAGACCTCGAACTGGCTGTTGTGCCGCGCTTCAAGCGAAGTAGGGCCGGTGGACGCTCATTTCGAGTGCGTGCAGCTGCTCTGTGGAACTCCTTACCCCCGGCAATTCGCGCTATGAGCGATTTGCTTTCCTTTCGTCGCGCGGTGAAAACGTTTTTATTCCCTTAGTTGTATACTTATGTTGTTTATTATTTAGTTGTGTTGTGCAGCTGCCTTGTCGGGCGCCAGGACGCTCCTTAGCTGGAGCATCTGTGCGCCAAATAAAAAACGCATAACATAACATAACATAACATTTCTTCTGTGTTCTACCATTTTATACTCTGAGTGTACCATGTAAATCGTTTAAGAGACAGAACACAACCCATGTAAATGACCACTACATTACAATGCAGAAACCTGACTCATTTCTAAAATACATTTCCAATATGCACCATTAGTTTTTTGCCAGCATTACATCCAAACATGAGACACAATGCAAGAAGACAGTGGCCCAATATGCTTGTTAATCTGCCCAAGAGTGTATACAGTACTCTATCTATATTAATTGGATCATTGCTAAGAGGAGGTTTAATAAAACAGAGTATTAAGAAGAGAGCACATGAGAGGGTGCAGGCAGAGGTTACAGGCAGAGGTAGATGGATGGTGCAGACAGAAAATAGATAATGTAGGCAGAGACTAAACTAGTACAGGCAGCAGATAGATGGTACAGGGCTGTTTGCAGAGAAACATATAGTGCAGTCAGAGAAAAGAGGGTGCAGGCAGAGGGAGAAGGTTGGTGCACACACAAAATAAGATAATGCAGGCAGAGACTAAACTGGTACAAGCAGAGGATAGATGCGCAGATGGCCAGATGGTGCAGTCAGAATTAAGATGGTGCAGAGAGAGGGTGAGATGTTTCAAGCAGGGACACAGATAGTGCAAGCAGACACAGATATGGTACACTCAGAGGATAAAATGGTAGAACACAGAAGAAATGCTGGAAATAGAGACACAAATGCTACATGAAGAGGCAAATTGGAGCACACTGAGGGGGAGATAGTGAAGACAGAGATATATTGGTGCACGCAGAGGGTGTGTGAGACTACAGGCAGACAAGGAAATGATTTAACATGGTAGCGCTGTCTAATACACACCAGCAGCCATATCATAATAGGCCGCTGCAGTGCACATGACAGGGTGCAGGCAGAAAGTGCAGGCAGAGGGAGAGGGATGGTGCAGACAGAAAATACATTTCCAATTTACAGCACTACTTCTATACCAGCATTTAATCAAAACATGAAACACAATATCAAAAGAAAGACTACCCTATAAGCAGAGAGATGCAGACTGTGAGGAAACACATGTGCCAATTATAGAAAAAGATGCAAATATAATTCTTTAATTTACACAGACAATCAGTGAGATCCCAGTCAAAAATGTTAAAACCATACATTTTACCAAAACACATTTACCACAGTAAATCGTTTAAGAGACAGAACACAGCCCATGTAAATGACCACTACATTACAGTGCAGAAACCTGACTCATCTCTAAAATACATTTCCAATATGCACCATTAGTTTTTTGCCAGCACTGCAGACAAACATGAGACACAATGCAAGAAGAAAGAGGACAGATATGCGTGTTAATCTGCCCAAGAGTGTACACAGTACTCTATCTATATTAATTGGATCATTGCTAGGAGGAGGTCTAATAAAACAGAGAGTAGTATGAAGAAAGCACTTGAGAGGGTGTAGGCAGAGGTTACAGGCAGAGGTAGAGGGATGATGCAGACAGAAAATGAGATAATGTAGGCAGAGACTAAACTGGTACAGGCAGAGGATAGATGGTACAGGGCTGTATGCAGACAAACATAAAGTGCAGTCAGAGAAAAGAGGGTGGAGGCAGAGGGAGAAGGTTGGTGCACACACCAAATGAGATAATGCAGGCAGAGACTAAACTGGCACAAGCAGAGGATAGATGGTGTAGGGCTGCAGGCAGAGGGCCAGATGGTGCAGTCAGAAAAAGATGGTGCAGAGAGAGGGTTAGATGTTTCAAGCAGAGACACAGATAGTGCAATCAGACACAGACATGGTACACTTAGAGGATAAAATGGTAGAACACAGAAGAAATGCTGGAAATAGAAACACAAATGCTACATGCAGAGGCAAATTGGAGCACACAGAGGGGCAGATAGTGAAGACAGAGATAAAATAGTACACACAGAGGGTGTGAGACTACAGGCAGACAAGGAAAATATTTCACTTGGTAGCGCTGTCTAATACAGACCAGCAGCCAGCCCATAATAGGCCTCGGCAGATGCACATGAGAGGATGCAGGCAGAGAGTGCAGGCAGAGAGAGAGTGATGGTGCAGACAGAAAATACATTTCCAATTTACAGCACTACTTCTATAACAGCATTTAATCAAAACATGAGACACAGTATCAAAAGAAAGAGTACCCCATAAGCAGAGAGATGAAAATGGAAAGGGGCGACCACTCGGTCCCCCCGAGCGTATGGTTGGGTGCCCCGATCCTCCCGGGAAACCATTTTGGGCAGGGGGCGTGTCTCGGCTGGTATGCCCGAAGCGGCGTAGCCGGGGCGCGCCTTTTCCCGCCCAAGAGGGGTTGTCCTAGACACCTACACCGATGGCCACGCCCAGTAGGCGTACCGGAGGAGGGTACACGCCCTCCCGAAGAAGAATAAATAGAGCGGGAATCCGAAGAAGCGTCCTCTTGTTCCTGTGCTTGGAAGGCTGCACCCACTCGTTGCTCGTGAGCCCTCGACGGAACAATGAGCAATTTTGAGAACTTGTAATTCTTGTGTTTCTCTTTCAGTGACTTTACAGCGAAGGATCCAGGACTGTGTTGATCGACTCGGAGTGGATAATCGAAACCATGTCTGGCAAGAAGGCAGGAAAGGGTTCCGAGACAGACAAGATGCTTCGCATGTTGGTGAACAGAATGGCGAGAATGGAACGAAACATCGGACAAGTCCCAGCGCTTGGTCATGATTTGGCGGGCGTCAAGAACCAACTGGCCGCAATGAACAAGCCTGGTAACCCGAAGAAGGTAATAGGCCCGGCATTGCCGGGAGTCGTCCCCGAGGGTAGAGGGAAACGGGTCAAGAGGAGGGCGGTTGCAGGGGAGGTTCCGGTCCCTGAGGTGCCCCCGGTCATCCCTGCCATACCAGCTGATGACCCAGTACCAACCCCAGACGCGGGTCAACCGATTCCGGTTGTGATTACGCCCGCTAACGATGAGGATATGCCTCCTGAATTGGCCATCCAGTTGGCCGCCTGGCTCAATAAGAAGGCAGGGGGTGCTACGGCGCCCGGAGACACGGCCGAAGAGGCCAAATTACTAATCCAGCAGTTGCGGCAGTCGCGAGATGCCACGAAGGTGAATCTCCCTCTTGTTTCCCCACAGGTGACACCGGAAGGACCGGCAGCTGGTCTCGAGAAAACGGCGGGAACAACGACCGAACCGGGTAAGCTCGCTTTGCCAGTGGCGGGGGAGGGCTCATTACCCTCAAGGTGGGAGAGGGTGGTTCAACATATCCCGATGGCCACGAAAGAATTGATATGGGCAGACAAGTATGTCAATATGTTTTCGTTGTTGACTGACCATCGCGAGATGGAATATGCTAAAACACAGAAAGATTTGTGGCACCCGAGCGTCTGGCGCGCCAAGATGGCGGAGTTCAGGGTGGAGGAGACGATAACGAATTGGGCGAAGGCCTTTGCAATGTTTACTGCGATTATTGGTGAACGTAAGCCCGAGGTATTGACCGAACTGTCTTGTTATCAGGCACGTATAATGGATTTTTATGAAATGTATGAGGGGGACGAATGGAAAGGTTACGACATGAAATTTCGTAAAGCGAAAGAGTATGATTCCTCTCTGACATGGGATTGCCTCGACTCAATTTCTTGGCATAAGCAGCTCCTGCCTGGGACGGCAGGGACATCCTCGCCAGGTGGGAATGGGTCGGGGGTTTCCCGCCAAAAGCCCGCGGTGCCCTTTCGAGCAGGCACCGGTGGTGATCACCAGCCGAAAACCGGCGGGAATGGTGGAAAGCGGGGGGTCTGTTGGGGCTTCAATAGAGGCAACTGTAACAGACCACAAGGTACATGTAGGTTCAAGCATGTGTGTGCGGGTTGTGGGAATTCCTCACACCCGGAGAGTTCATGCAGATCGAAAAATAGCGGGTCGGGAGGAAAAGGAGGGTCCAAGCAAGACTGAGGTGGATCGTTGTGTACAATTGCCTACTCCCGTTGATCTCATGGCTATGACTCCTTGGTTAAACAAATACCCTGATTATGTCTCTGGGGTGTTGAGGAAGGGATTCTTATATGGCTTCCACATCCCGACGGGGGATTTTCGTGGGGAACCTTTTTGTAAAAACCAGCTTTCGGCACAGCATAATCCAGGTGTGGTGGAGAGAAAAATTGCTAAAGAAGTGAGCCTAGGCCAAGTGGCTGGGCCTTTTCAGCGCCCACCAGTGGCGGGTTTCATCTGTTCCCCATTAGGGGTGGTCCTCAAGAAGGACCCGGGGGAGTTTAGGCTGATCCATAATCTGTCTGCTCCAAGGGGTTTCTCGGTAAACGATGCTATTGACCCAGAAGTTTGTTCGGTGCGGTACGCATCATTCGATGATGCCGTCACCATGTTAAATCGCCTGGGCCCCGGGGCGCTGATGGCGAAATCAGATATCGAATCAGCGTTCCGGTTGCTCCCGGTACACCCACAGGATCAGCGTTTGCTAGGTTTTGCGTTCCAAGGGAGTTATTACATGGATAAATGCATGCCGATGGGTTGCTCCATTTCTTGTGCCTATTTTGAAAAATTCAGCTCTTTTTTAGAGTGGGCATTCACCGAGGCCACAGGGCATAGGCATGTTATGCATTATCTAGATGACTTTCTGTTCTTGGGAGCAGCCGGCGACACGAAATGTGCGCAGGCGCTACAGGACTTTTGCATGCTCATGAGGGAGTTTGGAGTGCCATTGGCACCAGGTAAGACGGTTGGACCATCTACTTCACTGGAGTTTCTGGGAATTGAGCTCGATTCTGTGGAGGGATGTTTCCGTTTGCCAGTGGGAAAGGTAGCTAAATTTAGGGCTTCCTTGGAACTTTGCCTTAGTAAGGAGAAAGTGACCCTGCACCAGTTACAGCAAACAGTGGGTCAGCTTAACTTTGACTTGAGAGTGATACCAATATCCCGCCCCTTTTCACGCTCTATTGCACAAGCTATGGTTGGTCTCAAGGAAGGACACCACCGCACGAGACTGTCTGCAGAGGTTCGCCAGGATATGCGCATTTGGTTGGCATTTCTGGCGGACTTCAACGGTCGAGTAGTGTGGAACAAGCCGCCAGCATCTTCGGACGAGCTGCGTTTGTGGACTGACTCAGCGGGGAGCGTGGGATTTGGCGCCATCTTTGGTAATCGATGGTCGGCGCAAACATGGCCGACGTGGTGGCACACCAGCGGTCTCACAGGTAACATAGGGTTACTTGAGCTATTCCCTATTTTTGTTGCTCTGATGGCATGGCCGGACGAGTTCAGAGACCGCTCTGTTGTATTTTGGTCTGATAATATGACTGTTGTCGAATGCATTAACAATCAGGCAGCACGCTGCAAATGGATCTTGAGATTGTTGAAGGAAGTTGTGCTGCTTTGCATGAGACTGAATGTACAGTTCAGGGCGAAACATGTGCCGGGTGTACTGAATCATGCGGCTGATGCACTCTCTCGTTCACATATGCAGGCGTTCAGGGGTTATCTACCTACAGCGGACCTAGCGGCGGCACCATTCCCCGAAGCACTCTGGCTAATCGGTGCCCCGGATTACAAGACCTCGTGGCAGCAAGCTTAGCCCCCAGGACGAGGAAGGCATACGAAGGAGCGTTTTGTTCCTATTGTGCATTTTTGGGTCCGACAGGGAATCAGAACTGGGGTCAGGAGGATTACTTCCTAGGGTTCCTGGTAGCACTGCACAGAGAAGGCCGATCAGCGGCAACGGCCAATAGACACAGGGCGGCCATCTCATTCATGGCGCAGGTGCATGGCATCAAAGACCCAACAGGTTCCTTTTTGGCGAAAAAAGCCCTTCGCGGCTGGCAGCGCCTCGAGGTTCGCAAGCAAGACGAGAGGCACCCGATTGGCTTAGAAAGGTTGTCCCTACTCATGGCGAAACTAGTCACGACATGCTCCTCCCAATTCGAAGCAGTTCTGTTCCGGGCAGATTTCGCATTAACGTTCCATGGGGCTATGCGGGTGAGCAAACTGGTCGCAAGGAATAAGAAAGATGTGGAGGGAGGCTTGTGCAGGGATCACATCCTAATTAGGGGTGATTCGATGGTAGTCACGATAGCTAGGTCCAAGACTGACCAGGGAGCTATGGGAAACAGTGTTGTTGCCTGCTTGCACCCTCTCGTGTGCATCTGCAGAGGCGTATTATGATATGGCTGCTGGTGTGTATTAGACAGCGCTACCATGTTAAATCTTTTCCTTCTCTGCCTGAGGTCTTGTTCCTTCTGCGTGTATTGTTTTATCTCTGTTTTCACTTTTTCCCCCTCTGTGTGCTCCAATTTACCTCTGCATGTAGCATTTGTCTCACTATTTCTAGCATTTCTTCTGTGTTCTACCATTTTATACTCTGAGTGTACCATGTCTGTGTCTGCTTGCACTATCTGTGTCTCTGCTCGAAACATCTCACCCTCTCTCTGCACCGTCTTTTTTCTAGCTGCACCATCCGGCCCTCTGCCTGCAGCCCTGCACCATCTATCTTCTGCTGTACCAGTTTAGTCTCTGCCTGCATTATCTCATTTTGTGTGTGCACCAACCTTCTCCCTCTGCCTGAACCCTCTGCCTGCCCTCTTTCATGTGCATCTGCAGAGGCCTATTATGATATGGCTGTTGGTGTGTATTACGCAGCAGTATCATGTTAAATCTTTTCTTTCTCTGCCTGAAGTCTTGCAACCTCTGTGTGTACCATTTTATGTCTGTCTTCACTATCTCCCCCTCTAAATGCTCCAATGTTTCTCTGCATGTAGCATTTGTGTCACTGTTTCCAGCATTTATTCTGTGTTGTACTATTTTATCATCTGTGTGTACCTTGTCAGTGCCGGCACAGGCCTATTATGATATGATTAATTCTATTTTGGTGATATTAAAGTTACATGCAGAGGCTAAATGGCCTACACAGAGGGGGAGATAGTGAATAAGCATGGGCGGAAAATCCGTTCCACCCGCGGATTTTCGGTAAATTCGCAATCCACGAGATTCGCGAATTTCCCGCAAAATCCGCAAACGGAAATCCACGAACGGGGATTAGGTCAAAAATTCAAGCTGACTTTTGTAACTCTTTTAGAATGGCGCCAGCAAGCTGCCAGAGCCATTCTAAAATAATTTAAAAAAGTCAGCTTAAACAGGAAGCTCTAATAGATAAAGTAAAGCAGGTGCTGCTCAAATTCAGTTACACAATCATTATTCACCCCCAAACTTGGGGTGATTAATGATTGTGTAACTTAAGTTGACCTTTGTTGGACCTTTTGTTACTAGATCAGATAGGGTAGCCTGGCCTGGGGCAAGACAGTCAGTTCCAAGAAACACAAGTGTAAAGGTTGAGCAACACCATGTAACTTAGTGCACTTCCACACTAAAAATGACACGACGCCAATGTTTTGGAAACATATGGATTGATTTATAAAAATAGATTTGTTTCACTATATTTCTTTTACACCAGTATTTCTCCTTATATTCCTTTTCACTTTGATTATTAAATAACACTTTACAAATTCATATCATGCTTATGTTGTCAGTTTCATCAAAGTTCAACACTCCTTCACCCACCAGTTTTCTAACAGTGCTACACAGTCAATGGAAAATGGGAGTGGTTAAAAGAAATCAATCTACAAAGTTCCCTCAGTAAAGCATTGGCATTCTAAAGGTGATTTCAGGAACTTTCACAGTTGATTCCTTTGAATTTTAACTCTCACCCCGCTCAATGATAACTGGAGACAGACAAGCCAAATCTAACTTTTACCAAAGGCTAGCTCATGTTATGTCTGCCTCAGTTTCCAATAACACAGGAATTCTCCCACAGGGATCTTTCACAGCTCAGGTAAACAGAATAAGGAACATATCTTGTTTTGTAAACTTTGTGCAGGATAATTTTCACTCTGCCCTCAAGAAGGAACTGTTCTCTTTTCATAGCTCCTGGAAGGCCTGTTAATGAAGACGGTTTATTCACTGTCCCTGTTATCTCTAAGCTTTATGCTTTTGTCAGGTGAAACCCTTTTAACCAGTCGCCCTCAAAGGACTTCACCTCTAGCCATGTGGTAATACCTCCGCTACAACAGTGGGAGCCCACCAGTCTTATACAGCTGGGGCGGTTTAGTTCACTCAGCCGCTGACAGCCGGCCGGGTTAACAGGGAGCACTCCTCCTCTCACTCACTTCCGCCGATCCTAGCTGCAGTTCTCAGCCGGCAGGACTACGGAGGTCTCTGGAGACGGGGCCCGCTTCCCCCAGTCACTCATCAATCTTTCCCCCCTTTCTCCACCTTACTTGGGGCTACTTGGCGTAGAGCGAGGCACAGTCCTTTCGCTCTCGTTTCTCAGCTGCTCCTCATCCGGATAACGGGACCAGCACACTCACGCCAGCAGCGAAGGGAGACCAGACTGGGGCTGCCGGTGAACCAGTCACCCGCGCTGCTCTCGTTGATCCCTCGTCGTTGGTGCCTCTGCCCATGCGCGGAAGAATAGCGTCTCCGACCGGTGCCGCCTCAGCCGCGCAGGAATCTGCTTCGCTTCCTGGCCTGCGCAGCGCCCAGCACTACTCCAACTCCTCACAAATGTTAGCACCACGGAGCCTGCGTGAGGTTCAGCGCTCCCTCGCCCATGCGCCAAGCCTGGCACTGTCTCAGAAGACACACACCTCCACTTCAGAGGCTCCTCGGGCAGCGCAGGGCGCCTCGATTCTCTCCGGTCTTCTTTTGAATAATCGGTAAGGTGATCTGGCGAGGGGGGGCTTCCTCTAGTCAGCGACTCAGAAAGCAGGAGTCGGAGGGTCGAAAGGGGCCAATCGGTTATCAACCGATTCCTCCAGTCAGCGACTCCAGCAAGAGGGTTTGGTCAGGGGCGAGTGGGGGAACGTCTCCACGAAGAGGCTGCCTATCCCATTGACAAGCTAACTACTTCTTGCGCGTCCACCTCCCCACACCACTGCCTCTCTCCTCAAGCTCAATGAACTGCACAAAATGGCTTACTGACCTCTGCCCTTTTATAGCCTGTCCACCCAGGGTCCCGTAGGGTCCAGAAGGTTCTGGAAGGGCTCTATGTTATCCTATGGGGCTTTCTCAGAGGTTGGCAGTTATGGCAGTTAGTAGCCACCATTTTACGTATCCTCAGTTTTTATTCAGAAAAGGCGCCTAGGCCTCAAGGAAAAAAACCATGAGGGCAAAGAGCACCTAACCCCCAGGACAACACCGTAAAAATAATCCAGTGGACACAAACAAATTGAAAGGGTTTTGAGGGGCAAAAAGGGGACAAAATAAATAATAAATTGGAGGGACTACCCAAAGGCAGACAGGTCTAACAACCTTCAACTGGAGCACCTGCTTTACTTTATCTATTAGTGATTCCTGTTGAAGCTATTTCTAGATATTTTAGAATGGCGCTGGCAGCTTGCAGCGAACCATATACTAAAACGTGGAGTACATCTGCAAAATGTTTCGGCAAGGGACTTTATGGATAAAGTCCAACAGAAAGACACTGTTTTGGAATCTCAGCTAATTAATCTCATGGCATGTCAGCGTGGTACTAACGAGTATTGGTACCATCGTGATGAAGAACTGAAATGTATGATAAGAAACTTAGGAACTCCTACATGGTTCCTTACTATTAGCTGTGCCAAGTATGCTTGGGAAGACTTACTTCAATTTCTTCGAGAAATGCAAACATAAAAAATATAGAATTCAAAACACCTGTAGAACTGTACTCTTTGGGTCCAGTTAATGTATGCAGGTATTTTAATCATAGATTTGAAGCTAATGTGTCTTTTATCACAAACAAACAAAAATCATCCTCTTGGAGAGGTTCTGGATTTCTTTTGGAGAAAGGAGTATCAAGCAAGAGGTGCTCCTCACATACATATGCTGCTATGGATCAAAGATGCCCCCGAATTTGGAACAGATTCGAATGACACAGTGATGAGTTTTATTGAACAATATTCTACATGTGCTGTACCAAAAAGTACAGAACAAAACACTTTAAGACATCAAGTTTTACGGTTTCAAACCCATCGTTGTGGAAAATACTGTCGTCGAAAGTTCAAATCTAAGGATAAGTTCTACACAAAATGTCGTTTTGGATTTCCACGACCAGTAATATCAAAAGGAAGAGTGAACAATTTTTTGTCATCTTTGCGACATACTGTGACACGAAAATCACCTAAAAATACCTATATCCTAAGAAGAAATGAAGAGTCAAAATACATAAATGACTATAACCCAGTCATTTTGTCCATGTGGAATGCGAACATGGATATTCAATATGTTGCAGACAACTTCATTGCTGTGGCTTGATATGTAACTTCTTACATTACGAAATCTGAAAAGACGGAGCTAAAGGAAATGTGGGAAGAAATTTCTCATGAAAAGAGCCTAAGCAAGAAATTGTACAGCTACAGTTTGAAGATGTTGTCTCATCAAGAAATCGGAGCATATGAATGTTCAGATTGCTTATCATCTGCAAGTCTATACTCCAAATCTACAACAATCATTTGGGTGAGTTTAAGTCTTGCAAGAACACGAAACGGAGTTTTTAAATCTGTACAAGAAATTGAGTATTTAGCAGAGAGCGAACCAGACAGTACAGATATTTTGAAGACATATATGTTGGATACATACTATCCAAATAGAAGTATTCATCTTGAAATTGTTTGTCTCTATGAAGTACTGCAAAGCTATACTTTTAAGAGGAATATTACAGAAGATATCAATAAAGGAGTATATGCTGTGATTGGATCCGAAGGATGTCTGGTGAAAAAAGAAAAGGACATTTGATTAATCATCAAAAACTGAGTTGCGAAACTCTTGATAAAAGGGAATTTTACTATTTCGCTCTTTTGCAACTCTTTAAGCCGTGGTGTACAGAAGAGGAACTACTTTGAAATTTTGACAGTTATGAAGGTTCATTCAACGCAAGCAAAAATACTATAGAATGTCCTGTTTTTACTAATTATTGAAAATGTTGAACGAGGAAATAAAGCAAGAAGCTACAACTGCAGCAGAGATTGCTAGAGACAGTTCTCAAGATAGTCAAAGTTCTTCTTCGTTGAGTCAGGATCCACAAGGAGGACCAATTATTCAAAACGAAGCAGCCACTGCCATGGATGAGGTGGAAAGAGCAATGGAACAAGCTCAGGAGGATGTAATAAACTTAGAAGAATTGGAAAAACAGCTAAATGTTGAGCAAAAACAAATATACGATGAAGTGACAGAGCAGATTTGGTCATGGTTTATGTCATGAGAAAAAAAGAGTGCTCATGTACGTCATTTAAACCTGTCCGACTGTACGTGAGTGGAGAAGCAGGAACTGGAAAAAGTTTTCTTTTTAAAGCAATTGCAACTTATCTACAGAAAAGAAGTCAGCACTCTCTTGTGTTGTTACCGCTCCAACAGGATTGGCAGCGCATAACATTAAAGGGATTACTTTACATCGTTTATTGATGCTGCCAGTATAGCACAAAAATAAATTAGAATACCACAAGCTATCTAGAGAAGCTTGTTGTGAAGTATCTAGAGTCCTAAAAAAAATGAAACTTCTCATTATTGATGAGGTAAGCATGGTATCAAATTTAATGCTTGCCTTTGTGCATTTAAGAATGCAACAAATTCTTAAAACAGAGTATGATGTGTTATTTGGAGGCAAACACATCATCGTTTTTGGAGATTCACTACAGCTAACTCCTGTGAAAGGACAACGAGTGTTTAAAAACCTTACACATGAAGATACCAGAAGTTCCTGGGAAGCATAGGAAATGTTAATATTTGCTCATATTTTGAATATTCAGAACGCATTCAAAATGTGCGACAAGCAAAGAATGCTGATTATAAAAGTATTCTTCAAGATATAAGAATTGGAAAAGTTAGTGAACATGGCAAAGAAGCTTTACTGGCACGATTACTTTCTAATTTGTTTCCGAATTAAAATATTGTTCCAGAGAATATATTTCGAAAAATTGCTGAAAAGCAATCCGTAATATGTTTGATGCCAACTCTGAAAGAATGTTCAATATTCGAAGAAAAAATTGTAAAGTTAGAAAATCAAGAAATTATTAAACTGGAAGCTATTGACAGAATAGAGCATGAAGGAGCTACTATTGTTTTGTCAGAAAAGTTAAAGTTAAAATTGGATTCTTTAGACAAATCAAGATCTAAAACAGCTGGTTTAGAAAATAATCTATATGCATGTTTAAATTGTCGGATAATTTTACGACGTAATTTACATGTGGAAAGAGGTTTAGTAAATGTGGCAATGGGTTATGTTGTTGATTTTGTAAATTATCTAAATAGAGATGATATTGAATTTTTGAAAATCAAATTTGATGAAATTGAAGTACAACAATTGAGTCGTTCTTTGACTCGATTTTTACTTGTAAAAGATTTATATGTCCGCCGAAAACAGTTTCCTGTTTGTTTGGCATATGCAGTGACTATTCATAAATTTCAAGGTTTAAGTGTAGATAGTGCTTTGGTGAATATTGGAAGTACTGTGTTCAAGGAGGGTATGGCATATGTTGCTTTATCTCGAGTCAGAACTTTATCTAGATTATACTTGATTGATTTTGATGAGACAAAGAGTAGTGCAGATCTAAATTGTGTGAAAGAGTATAATAGGTTAAGAAGAGAATATGCTCCAAATTTACCTCAATATCCTTTATGTGAAAAGCGTGTGGTAGCTCGAAAAAAAAGGTATGAGAAAAATTGTAGCGAGGTTGTAGAGAAAAGAAAAAAAGTAGATGAACCAGTAATTGTAAGCAAAAAGATAAAGGATAGTATTGAAGAGGTTGTTGGATTTCAGTTTGAAAACAGTTCTGGTGTCAACTGCTATGCTAATGTAGTGGTTAATGTTGGTTTTTTTTCTTCAAACTTTACAACAACAGATTGTTGAAAATCGGGATCAAAAATTGTGTTGTTTGTTGAATTCTGTCTTTGAGAAATGTAGCTGTGATAAAACAAAAATAGAAAATGTTTCTGATATTCGAAATGTTGTAGACATATGTTCTGGTCTAAATCAATTTTCACAGAATATTCAGCTAGATTGTCAGGAATTTCTACTGTATATGCTTGTTGCATTGCAAGATGAAGGTATAGATATTGAAAATCTTTTTTCCCTTTCTTATAAACGGCATATGACTGTGACAATTGTTCGTTTTCAAGTAGTACTGTATTAGACAGTGAAAGATTTATGTATTTGACATTACCAGACTGCAAATCAGTGTATTTTAATAATCTAGTTAGAGAAGCAAATCAAAACATGGTCTGTACCCAATGTAACTCTCAAATGTTATCCACATTATTTATACAAAGATATGGACAGTATGTCATTTTAATGCTCCAACGATGCAGACCTGATGGAACAAAAATTGACAACTTTAATTAAAAAATGTGTGGCTTCTCAATTATCAATTTCAGGAAGAACTTTTGTAACTATAGCAATTATTTTCCATGATGGTCCTTCTCCAACATAAGGACATTGCACAGCTTATTTAAAATGTCCAAAAGGCTGGACTCATTGTAATGATACTAAATTGACTTTTGACAAAGTTTGCCTTCTGAATTACCAAATTCTTACCTACTGTTTTTACAACCCACATTTTAAAGAAAATAATTGGCTTTGGAAGATTAGTGCTGTTAAAAAAGGTTAGTCAGCTGTTGAGAATTACTTTGTGAGTGAAGGTCATCAAGATAAAAAAAACATGTACTTGTAATAAAGCTAGTGTAAGTGTTACATGATAGAAAAGACGTTGAAGCTTTTGATTCAGAAGGTTGGAAAAAGGAAATATAAGAGTACTATTAAGTAACTTCCAAATAAAGGGCTTTACACATACTATTTGTCCATGAGGAAAAGTATGTGAATCAAAAAAGGAGTATTTCAAGAAAATTTTGTTAATATATGTTGGTACATAACTTTATTTAGAGAGTATACTAAAGGAGTACTAATGTTTTATGGGTTTCTTAAACACAATCTTTTTTTTTTTTTTTTTTCTGCCCACTGTCATATGATGAGTAGTTTTAAACTCATTGTTTTTAGTGAAATTCAATATATTCTGAGAACAGCAAAATAAAACTTATAACATATTGTACAAATTATTTTGTATTTTGTATTGTGAAATATATATTATAACTCAATTGTTTCTTCTCTTCCACAGATATTATATTTATTAGGTAAGTACGACAAACAAAAAATACTTTTTCATCACTTTCTTAATTTTCTTTCTTTCTATCCTTTCTTCACTCTCTCTCTCTTACTCCTTTACCTTTCCTCATCTTACTCCTCTTCCCTCATTCTACTTACTACGCTTTATTCAAGTTTACACTACTTCTCTCACCATCAGTACTCTTCCCTCACCCTCACTCATCTTGTCCAACTCCCTCTTTCCCCTTTCTGTCCCTCACTTGTCTTTTCAATCTTCCTCCACCTTGTCTTGCTGTATCGATTAGTCTCTTCTCACTGCCCCCTTAATCTCTTTCCTTCACATAATTCCTCAGTGACCTTAACTCCCTTCACTTCTTTCACTTCATCACTCCCTTTTGGTCACTCCCCTTTCTTCCATCTGTCCCTAAGTCTGTTCCTCTGTGTCAGTCAGTATAACTGATTTACACCCTTACAGTCCGTCACTCTCCTTCTGTTTCTCTGTTTTACTATCTCCCTCTCTCTCCACGAGTCTTCCTTTTCTTTTCTCTCTCTTTCCATAAATCCTTTTCTCTCACTTACTTCTTTTTTCTTTCTCTTAACATACTTATTTTTCCTTCACTTCTCTTCCCTCACCCGTATATCCCTTCAATCACTGTCACTGCCCTTCATTCAATCTAAGTCCTCTTCCCCACTTCATGTCCTCCTCACTGTGCATCAGTCCTATTCCCTTTCTCTTGCTTCTATTCTCTCACTCACCCTTACTCTCTTTCACTTACTCCATCCGACAATATCCTTCCCCTATTCCCCTTTCACTCAGTCTAACCACTTCACTCCCTATTAATAATTCTTTCTCCCTCTCTTTCTCTCTTCCTCTCTTCCTCTCTCTCTCTCTCCTTCACCCTTCCCTTCTTTCCCTTTCTGTTTCCTTCACTCCTACTTTTTTTGTATAGTGAAATATATATTATACCTCAATTTTTTCTTGTCTTCCACAGATACTATATTTGTTTTTAAACGTTTTAAAATCTTTTCATTATTTATAAGGTAAGTATGACAAACAAAAAATACTCTATTATCTCTTTCTCTCATTCCCTTTCTTCACTCTCTCTTTTACTCACCTTCCTTTTCTTCATGTTACTCCTCTTCCCTCATTCTCCTTACTCTCCTTCATTCACCGTTACACTCCTTCTCTCACCATCAGTACTCTTCCTTCATCCTCACTCACTTTGTTCAACTCCCTCTTTCCCCTTTCTATCCCTCACTTCTCTTTCATATCTTCCTCCATCACTACCCTTGTCTTGCTGTATCGCGCAGTCTCTTCTCACTCTCCCCTTACTCTCTTTCTTTCACATCATCCCTCACTCTCTTTCACTCCCATTCCTATAGTTCCACACTCCCCTTCACTCCATTCCTCTCTCCCTCTCTCCCTCTGTGTCACTCAGTCTAACCACCTCACTCCCTGTTAGTCACTTGCTCTCCCTCTCTTCCTCTCTCACTCTCTCTGTCTTTCCCTCACCCTTTCTGTCTTTCCCTTTCTGTTTCTTTCACTTCAACTTTCTTTTGTATTGTGAATTATATATTATAACTACATGTTTTCTTGTCTTCCCCAGATGCTATGTTTATAATAAAAAGTAATAAAAAAAGTATGAAAAACTTGTCATTATTTATAAGGTAAGTATGAAACTCAATAAATACCTTTTCATCACTCTATTATTTCTCTTTCTCTCATTTTCTTTCTTCACTCTCTCTCTTACTCACCTTCCTTTTCTTCATGTTACTCCTCTTCCCTCATTCTCCTTACTCTCCTTCATTCACCTTTACACTCCTTCTCTCGGCATCAGTACTCTTCCTTCATCCTTCCTCACCTTGTCCAACTCCCTCTTTCCCCTCTCTGTCCCTCACTTCTCTTTCCTATCTTCCTCCATCACTACCCTTGTCTTGTTGTATCGTGTAGTTTCTTCTCACTCCCCCTCACTCTCTTTCCCCCACTTCATCAGCCAGTCCCCTTCCTTTACTTCCCTTTACGCATTCACTTTTGCTAACTCCCATTCCTTTAGTCTCGCACTCCCCTTCACTCCATTTCTCTCTCCCTCTCTCCCTCTGTCTAAGTCAGTCTAACCACCTCATTCCCTGTCAGTCACTTGCTCTCCCTCTCTTCCTCTCTCACTATTTCTTTTTGTCTCTCCCTTACTCTTCCTGTCTTTCTTTTTCCTTCACTCCTACTTTATCCCTCAGTCCCTTTTCCTCTCTATTAATCACCTTCCTTCTCTCTCATTACCCTTTTGTCACTCTTATACCCATTCTCTCACTGTTAGTACCTTTCAGTCACCCTCAGTACATTTCCCTGACTCCCCTTCCCTGACTCGCCTTCCTTCACTCCTCATTCCTCACTCCCTCACTCAATCTCATTTACTCCCCTTCATTTATTCCTTCCCTCAATTTTTTTTCTTCCATGTTTCTGTCCCTGTCTCCATTTCTCTCACTCATTCTAACTGCCTCACTGCTTCTCATTGTGTCTAACTGTAACTGCCCTTCATTCACCGTCACTCCCCTTTTCCCACTCCACTTCCTTCTGTCTGTAATTCTCACCCTTTCACTCCCCCTCGCTCTCCTTCTCCTTCTCTCATTCCCATTTTCTAACTCCCTCCATCCCCTCACTCCACTTCTCTCTCCCTCACTCCACATCTCTCACTTTCTCTTACCCCCCTTTTCTCAACCTCATACCCCTTCTCTCACCATCACTCCAGTTCTCTTACTTTCACTCCCTTTATCCTGATCTACTTCTCCCTTTCCATCTTTTACTTTCCTTCCCTGTCTCCTTCACCAGCTCCCCTTTTCTCACTTCTCCTCCCTTACTCTTTTTCTCCACTTACCTCGCTCCCCTACCCTTAGTCCCCTTGTTTCAGTCACTCTTTGACTCCCCTTTCCTCACTCACCATACTCCCCATTTCTCACTCATTCCCTCAGTCCCTTCCTCCCCTTCACCTAGTCATTTCAGTCATTCATTCATACATTACACATTCATTCAAAAAATTAATGACACAGTGTGTAAGAAATACAGCTCTTTTTGGAGAAGTGAGTAAGTTCTGAAAATAACTTTTTTTTTGTTTTGTTGTTTTACATATTTTTTTCTTTTTTGAAAGTTATATAAATTTTAATTTTTCAAACAGGAAACTGGAACGGCAAAACTGTTCAACAGGAACAAAGTAAGTGAAAAATAAAAAAATTCATCTCCTCTGGTAGCATTGGTGGACTTGAATTCTACGTTCAATCACATTGAGGCTCTGCTCCCCGTAGACGATTATTTCATTGCATATGTTGCATCTCATGTGCACGGAACTCAGGAATGGCCTCATATCCAATTGTGAGGTGGATGGCGAGGCATACGGTGGTACTGTCGATGTACTTGCCACAGCAGGTGGAATTTGCGATGCAAGGGCTCTTGTTGAAGCCTGTGCAAACAGATATAATGATGCACAAAATAAGACAGTTTAGTCACTAACCCATGCACTTAGTGACACACATTTAATCACTCTCTCATACAGTCAGTCATGCACCTACTAAATCCTTCATCCAGACACTTAAACATCCACTCATTCTTCAATATGTAAGACATATTTTTACTTTACTGCAACATACAGTCACTGGATGATGTCATCAGTGATGTCATCAGTGATGTCATTTGAGATGTCATCAGTGATGTCATCAGTGATGTCACTGACCATGTCATGAATGATGTAATATGTGACATCATCAGCAGTGGATTGCGGGTGCGTGATATATAGTTAGGGCAACTAACTATATATGAAATTTCAATGGTTTTGTGTGAGTAAAATATGGTTTTGTAAATGCTAATTCCTAACTATATATGGTCTATAACCTATGGTTTTTTCAGTGAATTTTCAAGGTTTTGCAAATGCTAATTCCTAACTATATATGGTCTATAACCTATGGTTTTTTCAGTGAATTTCAATGGTTTTTTAATAGCAAATATCAAAAGCTGTAAAATGTATTTTTATTCTAATTCAAAAATATATTTTAAAATTTTGTAATTTAATGTTTTTAATTATATATATTTTTTAATTATTTTTTTTGTTTCGCTGCTGGTTCGCGAACCGGGAAGCTTTCCGTTAGCTCAATTTGATGCCGCGACCCGGTCCGCTAACCGGTAAACGTTCCGTTTGCACAACTGCCGCATTAGAAATCAACATCGTGACGCGTCGCGGAAGCGCGACATATCACGTTGTCGCGTAATGCGTCTTATGACGCGCCGCGTTAGTGCTCCCGGAAGTGCTCCGGACCGCAAACCGGAAGCGATCCGGGGCGCGGCGCGCAGCGCGTAACGTGAGCGGAACAGGTCATGTGACTTGTTTATAACACTTTTCATTGGTTCATTTCACTTTTGGTTTCATAATGATGTAAGACTAGGTCATGTGACCTAAAAATAACACTTTTCATTGGTTTAGAACTATTTGTTTTTTCCAAATGATGAAAGCCCCCACCTTTTTTCTCACTCTGACTTTCAACTTTGAGAAAGGAAGACCTATTTTGCTCTGTGAAAAAAATGGCTTCAGTAGTAGCTTCAGCTGCTGGACCCCCACCACCACCACCACCACCTCCTTATAAGAAGAGTGGACCACCTCCACAGTTCCTTGGAAACCCAGAGGAGGAAGAGGATCCAGAAGAGGAAGAGGAAGAAGAGGCACCACGATTTTTGAAAGAGTTACCCCGGGTATCTCATTACAAAAATAGTTTTATCTGGCAGTTTTTTTCTATTCCAGCAGGAAAGAAAAAAGTTAATGCACGCTATGTTATGTGCCTTATATGCCAAGATGAATTATACAGGGGCACTGAAAAAAAGTACAGTTATGGGAACCACACTATGCACCGTCATATGCTGAGGTGGCATCCACTAAATTATAGCCGGGCAGAGATGCGTGACCTGCAAGAGAACCCTCCAACTTCTGTGGCCAGGACATCAGCTGATATTTCTCTGACGGTTGCAGAGGCACGAGAAACAGTGCCAAATATCCCAAAAAACTTTGTTCATATGAAGTTTACTTGTTTATATTGTGGCACTTTAATTTCATGTGCTAATATGAGTGTTAAATTAATAAATTTAGCATTTGAAAAACACCAATGCTCTAAACGCCCCAAGCAATAATTTTTTTTTGCTCCTGTTGAGCCCTGTTCAATGCCTGTTTTTTGTTCTTTCCCTTTAAAAAAAAACAAAAAAAACAAAAAATTGTTCAAAAAAGAAAAAAGAAAAAAATAATGTTCAAAAAAGAAAAAAAATATATAAAACTATAAAAACATTAAAAAAAAGTTCTTTTCAGAACTACCTCCCCTTTATACAAAAATTGCTAGAAAGTGTAACACTCTGGCAAGCTGTTTTTTTTTTAGTTCGCTTTCCGGTTCGCTCGCCGGTACGCGAACCGGGAGCTAACCCCAAACTTTAAAAAAAAAAAATAAAGGAGTTAGTACAAGGGAAGTAAACAGAGAGTAATGTTAAAAGAAAGACAGCTATAGGGACTAAACCAGAGATGCTGTTTAATAGATTTATTTACCGAAGAAAAGATGGAAGAGGATATAATTGTGGAAAACAAAATAGATAAGGAAGTGAAAGAATCAAGCATTGAAAATGCAATAGGTCTCACAATAGAAGAGTTTGTCCTTTTGGTTTTGCAAATGGATGAGTGGCGTTGCGTGGATGAGTGGCGTTGCGTGGATGATTGGCGTTGTGTGGATGATTGGCGTTGCGTGGATGAGTGGCATTGCGTGGATGTGTGGCGTTGCATGGATGAATTGCGTGTGTGAGTGGCGTAGTGTGTGTGAGTGACGTTGTGTGTGTGAGTGGCGTTGTGTGTGTGAGTGGCGTTGTGTGTGTGAGTGGCGTTGCGTGTGTGAGTGGCCTTGCGTGTGTGAGTGGCGTTACTGTGGGGGAGGGGGGGGGACGAGAAATGCACACGGCGGACAGGGGAGGGGACGGAGCGGGGACAGCAGAATGAGGGTGTAAAGCAGCCGGGGCCTTTGAAGTGAAGCTAATCTTTACTTCAAAGGTGTGGGAGGAGTGCGCCTGAGGGAACAGACGGCGATTTGGTAATGTGCACACGCATTTTAGGTCAATGCACTTGTGCATTGAACTAAAAGCCACGGGCACAGCTCCAAATTTCCACATTTAGTTAAACTTTGTTTAAAGCTCTATAGACTGAAGCTCTATAGTAGGTGAATGTGATAGAAATGTAACGAAAAGAGTAGAAAACATTTACCTTAAAATTCTTGATAACTTATTCAATTTTTTTCATACTTTTAATCTGTGTAAGAGAGAAGAAACATTTGAAAAATATTAAAACATGTATTTAAAAATTAGAAAAGACAAGGGAAAAGGTTGAAGGACATTTACAGAAGCATCTGCTTCTCTAGGCCCCCTACACAGTCCTAAAGATATATATTTTAAACTAACAGTATCTTGATGCTGATGAAGAGAGGCCTATTTTGGAACATGGTGCATCTTTTGCACTGCTGATGTCTCACAACAGTGATGCAATGGCAGCGCAAAAGAGATGTAAAGCCATCATAAAATTGTCCCTAACATTTTAAATGATTGTTTCAGGATGCAAATAAGATGTGTCCTTTCCAGAGGTTTGTTTGAGGTGAGGCCTATTCAGGTTTCAAAATAAAACAGTACCCAGAAGTGCAGCACTGTATGCATTAACTTTGACACTTACAGAAGCCTCAGTTTCTCCATGTCTACCTCACATTTCTAAATGTATATCATAAGTACAAAAAGTAGAGAATTAATTATACATGTTAAATGGTTTATTTTTGCTGTTCTCAGAATGTTTCAAATTTCACTAAAATCAGTGACTTGAAGGTATTCATCATGTAACAGCGGGGAAAAAAAACACAATCAAAATGATTGTGTTTAAAAAACCCATACAACATAAGAAATCAGAATTCAAAACTCCTTAAAATTAACTTACTTTCCATGATGTCGAAGGATGTCCTATGAACAGCTTACACTCTGTTGTGCTATTAATATTTTCAGCCCGCCACTTTCTGAAAGAAAACCTCTATCGTTTTGAAAAATATGTTACATACGATAAAAGACTTCTCACATTCTACCACATGTTTCCACATGGCCAAATCATGTTAGAGCGATTTACAACTCTTGGAATTCCGTCATTTTTAATTTTCGCAAGTTTCAGAAAGAAAACGTTTAAGATTACTTTCACAATCCTGGACTACTAATATCTTACCCTTCTTGCTCACTCATGTTCTACTTTTCCTATGACACTGATACTGCTTACTATGAAGCAGACTTACTTGCATCAGGTTTATATAGTTGGATTTTTAAAATGACATTATAATCAAAAGTTTTGACCAATAATCTAGACAGCATTGCAGACTTACATTCCCTCTACTCCATGAACCTCTTGAAATTCCTCAGAGCACATCCCGAGATTCTTTCCCTAAAATTTTGGCTTTAAAAACACCAGGTAAGAATTTTTAAGGTCATACGGCAATTTTTTTTTGAAAGTTATAACAGAATCGTTGCAGAATGACCAGCCGTTTCTAGACTTTAAATAAGCTGTGTAATGTCCTGATGTTGTTGAAGGACCGTCATGATATATAATTGCTGCAGTTACAAAAGTCCTTCCTGATATTGACAACTGCGAAGCAACAATTTTTTTTATTAAAGTTGTCAATTTTGTTCCATCAGGCCTACATCGTTGGAACATTAAAATGACATACTGGCCATATCTTCGTATAAATAATGTTGACGTCATTTCAGATTTACATTGGCTACACTCCATGTTGTGTTCAGCTGCTTTTACTAGCTTATTAAAGGACACTGATTTACTGTCTGGCAAAGTTAAATATATAAATCTTTCTGAGTCTACACTAATAGTACTTGATACCCTACAGTTCTCGCAGTCATGCTGCCAATGATAAGAAAGTCCAAACAGGTGATCTACATCTACACCCTCATCTTGCAATACATCAAGCATATACATTAAAAACTCCTGACAATCCTGCTGAATATTTTCAGAGAATTCTGTTTGACCTGAACATTCGTCTAACAGATAACGAACTTCAGACACACTTTCTACTTTTGTTCTATCAGTGCTACATTTCTCTAACACAGAATTCAACAAACAGCATAAACTTTGTTCCGAATTGATCACAATCTGTTCTTTTAAAGTCTCTAATGAAAAGACAACATTAACAACTACATTAGCATAGCAGTTGACACCAGAACTGTTTTCAAATTGAAAACCGACAACATCTTCAACAGAATCCATTTTCTTTCTGCTTACAATTTTCGGTTCATCGATTTTTGGGCTTTTTGCTACAACCTCCCTACTATTACTGATATTTCTTCGTTTCCGGCCTACCACACGTTTCTCAAACAAAGGATATTGAGGCAAATGTGGCGCATACTCTCTTCTTAACCTATTATATTCCTTTACACAATCTAGATCCGCACAAATGTTTGTGACATCACAGTCAATCAAGTACAATCCCGATAAACTTCTAACTCGTGACAATGCCACATATGCCATACCCTCCTTGAACACAGAACTGCCAATATTCACCAATGCACTGTCTACACTTAAACCTTGCGATTTATGGATTGTCACCGCATATGCCAAGCAAACAGGAAACTGCTTACGGCGAACATATGTCTTTAACAAGCAAAAACCTAGCAGAGCAACAACCAATTAGCTGTACTTCCTCAATGCCATCAAATTTAATTTTTAAAAATTCAATTCCATCTCTACTTCTGTATTTCTCAAAATCAACAACATTACCCATTGATCCATTTACCAGACCTCTTTCAACATGTAAATTCCTTCTCAAAATGATTCGGCAATTTAAGCACACATTCAAAGTCTTTTCAAAACCCGCAGTTTTAGATATAGTCTTCTCTAATGAATCCAATTTTGATTTCAAATGCTCTATTCTGTCAATAGCTTCCAGTTTCACAATCTCCTGCTTTTCTAAATGCAACATTTTGTTGTTGAAGATGGCACATTCTGCAAGAGTTGGCATCAAACATATTCCGGATTTCTTCTCAGTAATTTTCTGAAAAATATTCTCAGGCACAACGTCTTGTTCTGGATATAAATTTGATAGTAATCGTGCTTGTAAAGCTTCTTTCCCATGCTCGGTCACTTTTCCAATTCTAACATCTTGTAGAATATTCTTGTAATCTTCATCCTTCGCCTGACGCATATTTTCATGCAGTTCAGCATAATTGAAGTTTAACCATATATTGACGTTGCCAATTCTCCCTAGGCACTTCCTGGTATCTTCATGCGTGAGCATTTTGAACACAGGTTGTCCTTTCACTGGTGTCAGCTGCAGAAGATATCCGAAAACAATGATGTGTTTGCCACCAAATAACACATCATATTCAGTTTTAAGAACTTCTTGCATTCTCAAATGCACAAAGGCAAGCATGACATTGGAAACCATGCTTACTTCGTCAATGATAAGAAGTTTCATTTTCCTCAAGACTCTTGAAACTTCACAACAAGCATCTCCAGATAACTTGTGGTATTGTAATTTGTTGTCATGTTCCACTGGCAGCATCAGTAGACGATGCAAAGTAATACCTTTAATGTTATGTGCTGCCAGTCCAGTTGGAGCGGTGACAACACAAGACAGCGATGACTCAGTCCTTTCCTGCAAATAACAAGAAATTGCTTTAATGAGGAAACTTTTTCCAGGTCCCGCTTCTCCACTCACGTACAGTCAGACAGGCTTCAACGACGTACACGAGCACTCTTTCTTCTCATGACTTAATCCATGATCAATTTGCTTGGTAACTTCGTCATATATTTTCCTCTGCTCAACGTTGAGTTGTTTTTCCAAGTCTTCTAAGTTAACCGCATCCTCCTGAGCATGTGCCATGGCTCTTTCCACTTCATTCATAGCAGTGGCAGCTTCATTTTCGATAACAGGTCCTCCTAGTGGATCCTGACTCAATGAAACAGAACTCTGACTGTCCTGAGAACTGTCTCTAGCAATCTCGGCTGCAATCGTTGCTTCCTGCTCAATTTCCAAAGTCAACATTTCTTGATATTTGGGAAAAGCAGGACATTCTATGTTCTCCTTGGCGGCAGTGAAAGAGTCTTCGTAACAGAGGAAATCTCCAAGCAGTTCCTCTTCTGCACGCCAAGGCTTGAAAAGTTGCAAAAGTGCTAAATAGAAAAACTCCTTTTTTTCTGGAGATTCGCCACTCAATTTTCGATGGTTTACCAAGTGGCATTTTCTCTGCTTGACCAGACATCCCTCACTTCCAATTACAGCATACACTCCTTTCTCAATATCTTCTTTAATGTTCCTCTTGAATATGTAATTTTGTAGAACCTCATACAAACAAACATTCTCAAGGTGACTACTTCGATTTGGATAATATGTATCCAACATGTTATAGTGAGTCCAACTAACTATAACGTGGGAATTTCAATGGTTTTATGGCAGTAAAATTTCTAGCTAACTATAACTGGTGTGAAACCTATGGTTTTTTCAGTGAATTTAATAGGTTTTTTAAATGCTAATTCCTAAGTATAACTGGTGTGAAACCTGTAAACCTATGGTTTTTTCAGTGAATTTCTTAGGTGTTTTAAATGCTAATTCCTAACTATAACTGGTGTGAAACCTATTGTTTTTTCAGTGAATTTCATAGGTTTTTTAAATGCTAATTCCTAACTTTATATAGGGCCTCATACCTATGTGTCTTTATTAGCAAATGTCTATAGCTAAGAAAGGTATTTTTTTCTAATAATGAATCCGATATTGTATAATAATATAATACTTTTTTTTTAAAGTATATTCATTTTATTTTTTTATGTTTCACCCTGGAGCGCTCCCGTACCGGTGAGCGCACTGGTGAGCGCAGTAAATCGGCGCGCCCCGGTGCGCGTACCGGGGCGCGTCCCGGGAGCGCACCCAAAAAAAAAATAATGAAGGAGTGAGCATGAGCAAAGGGGACAGAGACAGTGGTGTAAAGAGAAAGAGATCTAGAGCGAAGAACACAGAGGGACTAGATAGTAAAACAGAGAAAAGGTATAAGTGGAAGTAACTGAGAAAAGGAAAATGAATAAGGGAGCAAAAGAAGAGAAGAAAGAGGAAGAAGACTAAAGCAGAGGTTCTGGGAGAATGTGAATGGGTGATGAAAGTAAAAGGAAGGAAAGTAAAGGATGGGGAATGACGGGTAGTGACGGAACCAGAGAAAAGGAACAGCCTTTGACGGAGGGAAAGAAAAGAGCAGTGAGAGTAAGTACAGAGGGGTGAAAGAGGGTGGATAAAAGTGAATAAGGGTAAGACATGGGGAGTGACAGAGAGAAAGAACAGAGAGAGTAAAGGAAGGAGTGTCAGAAAGGCACTAAGTGAACCAGAAAAAAAAGGTAAGTGAGGGAGTGTGGGTGAGCAGAGGCACTGAAAGAAGTTGAATGTGGTAGGAAAGTAAGGAAAAGAGCAGTAAACATGGAGTATAAGAATAATTGAGGGAAGCAGAGTAAGGAAACAGGAGTGAGGTAGGGTGAGAGAAAAGTAGTGAGGTTAAAACAAAGGGTGATGACAAACTAAATGTTTTACTCACACTTACCATATAATTAATGCAAACTTAATTGCATGTTTAAACTACTCTTTGTATCTGTGAAAGACAAAAGAAAAAAAAGTTATAATTAGTAAAATATATATATTTTAAAATAAAAGAAACAGGTCAAGAGGTTAAAAATAAAAAAAAATGCACTAAGAAATAAAGCAAGAGTGAAGGATACAGAAACGGAAATAAAGTAATGTACAAGGACAAAAAGAGGGAAAAAGAAATAGAAGGAGAGCAAATTACTGAAGGTAAGTAAGATACTAAAAGAATGTGAGATACCAAAATGAAATCAGGAAAGAGAAGTAAGTAAAAGGAGAATGAGTGAAAGGGAAAGGGAAAGGAGTCTAAATGAGGATCCATTTACAAGAAAGGGGAATGGAAAATGACTGAGAGTGACTGAAGGGGAGTCACAAAGTGAAGGGATGAAGGGAATGAGGTTAATATAGAACGATAGAGGAAAAAGGAGTGAGGAAGTAAGTACACAGAAAGACTAAGGGAAGGACTGAGTGAAGTGCAGTACAATGAGTGAAGAAAGGAAAAAGAGTAAAGGAGCAAAACAAGGAAAGAGAGGGGAAGAGAACTAAAACAGTGGTACTGAGAGAATGTGAGAAAGCTGAAAAGTGGCGCAAGGGAGAGAGGAAATGCAGACAGTTGAAATTGGATTGAGGGGTTGTGAAAGAAGTGGAGTAAAGGAACAGCGATGAAACAAAGTAAAAAAAAGGCAGTGTAAGTGAGTAAAGAGAGCTGAAAAAGGGTGGAAACATTAGTGTGAGACAATGGGAATACAATATAAATTACACAATGCAAACTATAGAATAACTTATACAACATGTTAGATAGTTTATTTTTGCTGTTCTCAGAATATATTGAATTTCACTAAAAACAGTGAGTTCAAACTCTTCATCATATAACAGTTGGAAAAAAACTTAATCTAAAAGATTGTGTTTTAAAAAACCCATATAAACTTACAAATCATATATGTACACTAATCGTTGATTCACTTACTTTTCCTTGAGGCCAAATAGTAGATAGTGAAGGTCCTTTTCGTTGGAAAATACTCTGCTGTTCTCTAAAACTTCCATTTCATCGACTTTCTATAAAAAAAGCTCTAAGAACATCTAAAATAATTTTCAATGTTTTCATTTTCCTCCTTGTGTTAAGTTATAACTTATTGCTCATACCTTCAACTTTGCTTACGGCCAAATAGTGTCAGATATATGAGTATATTTTGAAATTTCTCTAATTAAACTCTGAAATTACCGTTTACCCGAAGTTTTCAAAGAAAAGCTCATATAACATTTTCACAATGTTTAAAAATTCATATTCCCTTTTTTGATCACTCATGTTCAACATTTCCTATAATGCTGATATCACTTACTATGAGATCCACTTACAGTACCTATATGAGATAAATAATTTTAAACATTAGACTAACTAATTACCTAACTTTTATTAACTGCTCCCATCTTCATAGGCCAATTACCTTTAGTAAAATTTTGGTTCTAAAAACACTAGGTAAGAATTTTTTAAGTCAAAAGGCAAACGTTGTTTATAAGTCAAATGAGAATCATTGCAGTAACTCCAACCTTTTAGACATTTTAAGTAGCATGTATAATGTCCTGATGTTGTCGAAGGACCGTCATGATAAATAATAGCTACAGTTGTAAAGGTTCTTCCTGAAATTGATAACTGAGAAGCCACAACATTTTTTATACAAGTTGTCAATTTAGTTCCATCAGGTCTACATCGTTGGAAAACTAAAATGACATACTGACCATAAGTTTGTATCAATAATGTGGACTGCATTGGACACTTACATTGGGTACACACCATATTATGATCAGCTGCTTTAACTAGATTATTAAATGACACTGATTTGCAGTCTGGTAAAGTCAAATATATAAATCTTTCAGTGTCTATTCTAGTAGTACTTGATAAACTACAATTGTCGCAGTCATGCTGCCATTGATAAGAAAGGCTAAAAAGATTTTCCACATCTACACCTTCATCTTCCAAAACACCAAACGTATACATTAAAAATTCCTGACAATCCTGCTGAATGCTCTGTGAAAATTTTTCTTGACCAGAACACATGTCTAAAATATTTCGAATTTCTGTTACACTTTCAATTTTTGCTCTATCACTGCTACATTTCTCAAACACAGAATTCAATAAACCGCACAATCTTTGAACCTGATTTTAAACAATCTGTTCTTGTAAAGTTTGAAGAAAAAAAAACATTAACCACTACATTAGCATAGCAGTTGACACCAGAACTGTTTTCAAACTGAAATCCAACAACATTTTCATTAGAATTCTTTTTCTTTCTGTTTTCAATCCCATTTTCATCTACTTTTTGTCTTTTTGCTACTACCTCACTACAATTACTCTCATTTCTTCTTTTTCGGCCTACCACACGTTTTTCAAACAGAGGATATTGTGGCAAATGTTGAGAATACTCTCTTCTCAATCTATTGTATTCTTTAACACAATCCTGATCTGCACAAATCTTTGTGTCATCACACTTAATCAAATACAATCCTGATAAAGTTCTGAGTCATGATAATGCCACATATGCCATACCCTCTTTAAACACAGAACTTCCAATGTTCACCAAAGCACTATCTACACTTAAACCTTGAGATTTATGAATTGTCACCGCATATGCCAAACAAACAGGAAACTGTTTTCGGTGAACATATAAGTCTTTTACAAGCAAAATCTAGCAGAACAACAACTGATTTGTTGTACTCGCTCAATGCCATCAAATTTAATTTTTTAAAATTAAATTCCATCTCTATTTCTTTAATTCATAAAATCAACAGCATGACCCATTGCTCCATTTACCAGACCTCTTTCAACATTTAAATTCCTTCTCAAAATAATACGACAATTAAAACACACATTCAGAGTCTTTTCAAAACCAGCTGTTTTAGATATATTCTTCTCTAATGAATGCAATTTTGATTTCAAATTTTCCGACAAAATAATTGTTGCTCCCATATGCTCAATTTTATCTATTGCTTCTAGTTTCACAATCTCTTCATTTTCTAACTTTAACATTTTGTTGTTGAAGATGGAACATTCTTGCAGAGTAGGCATCAAACATATTCCAGATTTGTTCTCAGTAATTTTCTTAAAAATATTCTCTGGAAGTACCCTGACCTCTTAATAGTGCACTGTGGTGGAAATGACTTGGGCACTTTGACTGGGGTTGGTCTGGAAATGCTTTTAAAGGACACCTTTGATCAATTGATGACACTTTTTCCACAAACTGCCTTGGTATATTCCAATATATGCCAAAGACAGTAATGGACCTGGTCCAACCAATTTTGTCCACAATTTGAGAAAGCACGGAAACATGTGAATAAATCTGTTCCTGCTTACATGAGAGACTATGGAATGGGTTCAATATACAACAATAACTTGCGTTACAATATGCAAGACATCTACAGAGGAGATGGTGTGCACTTCTCAGATGAGGCGAATAGAATATTCCTCCTGAATTTAAGACTGTGCATTGGAACCTACTTGTAGGTACTTAAATCAGCCACAGAACCCAAAAGCTCTTTTCAGGGCTACCCTACGTCTGATCACTCATAATGATTTTCTTTTTCTAACTTTTTTCACTTTTTTTTCACCAAAGTAGGCTCCCGGGTACGCTCCCCGGTATGCTTCCCGGTGCGCGTACCGGGCGCTCCCCCTGTGAAAAATTTTAAAATGTTTTTTGGGGGGGACATAAATGGGCCTCCTAAACCCCCCTCAGAAAACCTAGAGTGTCAGAAAGTGTCTACCGTGCCCCCTTCTACCCATTCTCAATGTTGTTTGTCCTCCATCTTGTGTCTCAATTCGACCGAAACACAAAATGGCGGACTCCCGTAGTGCTCCTGGTACGCGTACCGGGGCGTGCACCGGTAAGCGCTCCCTAAAAAAATGTGAGAAAGTAATTTACATAAAAACCACTGGAGACACTTACTCCAAATATAGAATAGGCCCTACTACATAGCAGTCCCTACCATTTACCCAAATGTGGTGGTATTCCATTGAGCCATTTGGGCTGTAGCCCTGTCTAAATATCCTGAGGTAAATTACATGACAAAAACACATATGAAAGTGTTTGAATTAAAGTTTCAACCAATTAAAATGTTACTTACATTTTGTACTTTTTTTTGCTGACATTGGATTGGTTAAGTACAAGAATATATATGAAAAATGAGAGGGAAACACAGCCATTTTGACTAATACTACCTAAGGAGAAGTTAGCTCAGTTGGCTACTGTGCCTGCATCAGATCTCGGGTCCTGAGCTATCTGCACAAAATACATTCGTCCTCTTAGGCTCCCTCCCCTCCCTCTTTTGACGGTGGCGACACTAGCACTTTAATCAAATTTACAAAAGCCAACTGGTTGGCAGCAAATGGAAAACAAATACACTATGGACATTTCTAATAATGTTCAAGAAATCAGAACGCATCATTTACTGCTGCTAGCCTCTAAAGATCAGGTGCGCACCCCCAAGGCACCAGTAGGAGTGAGGGATGCTGGAAATGTGTATAAGGCCGACGACTGTCACAAGCCATGTTTATACTAACCAAATATCTATAGGTGCAACCCCTGACCCCTCATTACGTAATAACTCAAAAAGCCAGAGCTCTGTGGCAGATTATTGGCCAAAGGATAACACTTGCCTTCCTTCACACAACAGCTGCGCATTTTCTCAAGGATTTGCATCCTGTATTTATTATTGCAAGATTTTTTGTTATGTCAATCTATAGACTGTTTATGTAGGCATGAACGCTGTCTTTGTTGATCTTTATATGAAAGAGTATTGACGATCGGCAGTTGTCAAAGACCGTTCTATAGTAAGCAAACATCTATAGGGTGAGGATGAGGCCTAAGGGAAAGAGCGGTCGACCTCGAAGCTGGGTAACCTGGTTCGAATCTCGGCAGGGATGCTCAACATCCTGTGGTTCTGGGCAAATCAATTAATCTCCCTGTGCCTAACAAAATGAATGTGTCTGTCTGTACTGCAACTGGTGCTCATGTTATGTAAATCGCTCTGATACCTTTGGGTCGAGTTCGCAATATAGATAACAAGCATTGGCATAGCCAATAGGTCTCGCTTTTGGGACCTTATGTGTTTGTTTTGCTTTGTTGTAGAGTATTGTGGCTGATATGTTTTATGTAGAAAAGGTCTAATAATAGGGTTATATGTGGTACTTAGTGGTAATATGTGGAGTGTATGATTTAGTAGTGTTTAATTATGTGGTTTGATAATGTGGTTTTGAGGGGTGTTATGTGGAGTGTATTTATATTGTATTGCGTAAAGTGTAATTATGTGGTGTGTCATTATGTGACACTGATTGATATTATGTGGTTTGTATTTATGTTGTATTGAGTAGAGTGTAATTATGTGGCATGTAATTATGTGGTATTATGTGGGGTGTCTTTTTCATTTAATAGTGTGTAATTATGTGATGTAATTATGTGGTTTTGAGTGTTATGTGGAGTGTATTTATTTTGTATTGAGAAGAATACATCATAAATATAAACCCCATAATATCAATCAGTGTCACATAATAACACGCAACATAATTACACTCTACTCAATACGATATAAATAAATGTGTACATGTAAATGTACATGTATTTATATAGCGCAAATCGCCCACATCGCAGGCAGCTATGCGCTTGCTTAGGGAACCCGTCCTGGTATTCCCCTGTGAGATAGCCCCGGCAGGGTATCCACAAGGTGAAAGCCAGGCATCCCGCCGCGAGGGGCCGTTGTGGAGATTAAGCAAGCTATTGCCCAGAGTCGCAGAGTGTGAACCCGTGAGTCAAGTAGGCACCGGAGCGAGAATTATCAAGTCCCTGGAATTATTGAGCCCAACCCCCGTCCAGGCGGGGAATTGAACCCTGGTCCAGGGCCGATCTCAGCTTCCGGGTCTGCCGCCTCTAACCCCTGAGCCACACTTCTCCACTACACTCCACAATCGAAATCCCACATACGTAAACACTACTAAATGCAACATACACTCCACATAATACCACTAAGTACCACATATAACACTTTTTATCAGAACTTTTCTACATAAAACATATCAGCGACAATACTGTGCAACATAGCCAAAACTTCAAAATAAACACATAAGGTCCCAAAAGCAAGACCTATTGGCTATGCCAATGCTTGTTACAAAAATGCCTATACATCTTTCTGGTAAGCAGCTCTGTGGCGCTTACTGGATGTACTACGAAATCCGATTTACTCACCTGTTATCAGACCTCAGTGTAGCATCTTTGAGCCAGTACTGATCCAGAAAAGTAATTCTAACCATACTTACCAGTAAATTGAATTTCCTTACATAGGCTAACATTTTCTGATTTCACTTGTAAATTCTTCAAGTGTGGAGTTTTGCAACTTTTAAATATTCACCTAAAATCATCCGAACAACGAATTCCGATTTACTCACCTGTTATCAGGAGAGTACCCAGTGCTGCATCTTTTAGCCCAGCACTGACCCTGAAACGTAATTCTTACTATACTTACAAGTAACTTGTGTTTCCTTCCATAGGAATCCATTGTCTGGTTTTCACCAGAAAAGTTTCTAAGTGTCTATTTTCACAAACTACAAATATTCCTAAAAAATCGTCTGTATGACTTCAACGCATTCTTTCAACTGTTTACAGGAGATGCACCAGTGCTGGATCCAGGGACCACCACTTAGTAAGAAAAAGTAATGATAACACTACTTAAATGCTAAGTGAATTTCCTTCCATAGGATAACATTGGTGATTCTATGTGAAAAATGTTCTGTGTCAACTTTTAAAATACCATAATATTCCTTATAAATCACTACTGTAACCGAAACGCTTTTACTCAACTGCTTACAGGAGATGTCCCAGGAATGAATCTGGGATCCTGTCCTGTGGTTAGAAAAGTAATCCATAAAATAACTAATTGCATTTAACTAGGAGTTTCCATTCAGCTCAATGTTACATTGTGTTTAAATTTGTGTTGCACATTGCAACAACTGTAACTACTGTACTTAAATCTCTATTGCCTATTTGCAAAGTATTTAAACTAAAGTAATTCATTCTGAGAAAGTTTATTGTGTAATGTAATGTATGATGTAATTAAAAAAATTAATTATCTAAAAAAATTGTTAAAATAAAATGTAGTAAATCAGTATCAAAAAATAAATATAAGAATTAATACATTTGAAAATTGTCCTTTACAAAACCTTTGAAATTCACTGAAAAAACCATAGGTTTCAGAAATGTGATAGTTAGAAATTAGCATTTAAAAAACCTTCGAAATTCACAAAAAAAAAACATAGGTTTTAGACATGTTATAGTTTGGAAGTAGCATTTTAAAAACCTTAGAAATTCACTGAAAAAAACATAGGTTTTAGGGGTTGTTAGACCTGACATCATTGGCCTGAGTCGCTCCTCCATTTTTTCTGTTTGCCTCCTCTGTTTATGATGTTTTTGCTGGTATATCGCTTTGGGCACTGAGCCACTGCTGATCAGTGCCACAGTGCAAGTGCTCCCTATGTGAAATTACCGTATTGTTTAAATTCCATGTTTGGCCTATTTGGTTTACTATCAGTCCCTAGTCTAGTGCACGAGGAGTGCCAGGGCGTGTAAATAAAAATGCTGCTAGTGGGCCTGCAGCACGTGCTGGGCCACCCACAAGAGCAGCCTAGTAAAAGTATGTCTAAAGGTCTGCCATTGCTAGACCTACGACCTACGTACTGTCACGCGGACTGCGCAAGTACATCTACTTGCCAGTCCGCAAACCTTCCCTTAACTTCATGTTAGTCACCCCTATGGTAGGCCCGAGGGTAGGGTGCATTGTAAGTATAAGGTAGGACAAGCCTGACAAAGTTGGCATGTCCTAATAGTGAACTACCGCCATATTCGTACTTCACTATCGTAAGGTCGCCTGCTCTCCATTAGTTAGAATGGGCTGCCGGAATTATTAATTGTATAATCTTAGCTGGCTCGGGGAGCATGGCACAATGTCGAGTTTGGTATCCCTGAGCTCGGGGTTTGATAACGCATCCGTTTGGGTAGATCGTTTTTGGACTCTGGGTTTGAAAATAGCACTTTTAGAAAGTGGCTATTTCCTTGTCTAACTATTTCTGGTTTCTGCTGGTTTGGTGTGTGTGTGACAGGGGCTGGGTGGCTCCAGAGTTCTGAATGAGTCAGTATGGGGGGAGTGTACATCTGCATTGAGATTAGGGGAAGAGTAGCTCTTGATAGCCGGCCCTGCCCGATACAATGCTGGCTCCACCTCCTCCCGAGCGACGGATAGCTCTGCTCCTGCCAGTGACAATACTGGCTCCACCTCCTGCTGGGTGTCTGAGGACCCAGCCCTGCACAGTGAATAGGCCAGGTGCCTCTGCCTGGCTACACCCACAACAAACCTGGAATGAGGGGAGTTTCCGTGCATGGACAAAGGGATCAAAGCCAAAAAGGGGTATAAGAGAAGGACCCCTGAACCAAGACTTTAGATCAATTCTGACAAGGAACCCTGAACCGAGGACAAGATGCCTGCTGATCCAAGGACTTGCCTACCCCTTCTGCCAGAGTGCTGTTTGCTGGGGGGAATCCTGCAGTCACTTCTTTATTTCTGCCAAGGAACCAGGAGAGAGGAACTGAGTGTGTACTCTCGAACTTTGCCGAGGAAATCTCCAAAGGCTGGAAGAGTGCCAGCCTCCTGTTAAAGTCACAGGGCTAAAGGACTTCACCATTTACTAAAGGTGCTTGTTGCTGGAACCTGAAAGTCCAGCACCTCTGAAGACATCCAGCAATCCCGACGCCGACGGACGTCGCCGAAACCAGCTCGACATCGTGAGTGCAGCTCCCGTGTCCCACCTCTTCGACACCGGCCGCTGGACCCGATCGACGCTAGTAGCGAAGCCGCTGCCGACGCCTCGACCACGAGCCCTCTCGACGCCGTGAGCGCTGCTCACTCTTGCAACTTCATCATCGACATCGACGACGACGCCGTTTCCTGCTTCGCTTCGTGAGCGCTTCTCCTGCCTGACATCTGTCGACGCCGCTGCAGATTGCCCCGACTCCGAGGCCTGATCGACGCCGAAGACGCGATGCCGGACATCTCGACGCCGCTGATCATCGAGTGCTCCACCTTTCCAAGGTACTGTGTTGTGGGGGAGTCCGTGTGACTCCGGGCTCGACGTAGCGCTCCTCGCAGTCGACGCCGAACCTTTGGATTAACTTTGCCTTGACGTCGTTTGACTCCCGTGTGGGTTGCGTTGTTGCCAAGAACTGTGATCTAAAGAAGAAGAGTTGCTTTTGTTACTAAAGACTTTGTGCTACGAAGAAACTACGCTTGAACTATTATTTTTCCTTCCAAGAGTATTTATTAAAATTGTGGTATATTTTTGTCGTTATTTGGTCTTGTGCTAAACCTTATATAAAAGTCCCTATTTTTATAATACTACTGTGTCGTGTCCATTTGTAGTGTATTTACTTTATTACTGTATGTGGTCATAAATGCTTAACGCACTGCCTCTGAGATAAGCCTATCTGCTTTGCCAAGCTACCGAGGGGGTGAGCAGGGGTTATCTAAGTGTGTGATCCCCTTGCCCTGACTAAAGGAGGTGAGTCCCTATTTGTTAGAAGTGTATACCTCTGCCAACTAGAGACAGCTAAGTCTAACATTAGTGGGTCAGCGGTGAGGATTTGAACTTTGCATTTATGACCCATGTGCAGTGATTAGTGTGCGCTACATAGTGAAAACAGACCATAGTGCAGCCACAATCTATTTTTTTGGTAGGAATTTCTATTTTTGTTCTCCGCTTTTCTGAAGCTTGTTCAAACACTGCCAGTTTTGACCATGAGTGATGCCGGAAGCACTACCCCTGTTGTTGTGGAGAAATTTGATAGAAGTAAGATCCTGGATTACAACAGGAAGCATTTGGACCATTTTTGCAAGCAGCTGAAAGTTCCTACCAAAGGCTGCAAAAACAAAGGGGAAGTTCTAAAATCTTTGGAAGCTTGGTAAGCGGCCAGAGATCCCGCTGATGCGGTGGTGGAACCTCCAGTGGAAGGGGAGGAGGAGGTGCCAGTGAAAGGGCCCGTGTCTCCTCCCGGTAGCAGTGTTTCCTCCAAAGGTCTTTCTCCTGAAGAAAGAGAAGAAAGGGCGAAGGAACGGGTATACAACCTAGAGATGGCAAAACGTAAGATAGATGGGCAGTTGGAGATAGAGAATGCAAGAAGCAGGAGAGAAGCTGATATGGAGATCAAAAGATTAGAGTTTGAAAGAGAAAAGTTAGCTTTTGAACGTGAGAAAATGGCGAGGGAGATGGAGCTCAAAGCGAAGAGTTTAGAGTTGAATCCCTCTGGTAGCAGCATCCCATCTGTGCCTGCAGAAAGTAGGTTTTATTTTCCAAAATATGTGATCAAAGATTATCATAGGAATGAAGATATTGGCCAATGATTTAAAGCGTATGAGTTAGCATTGTTGGCCCACCGGGTCCCTGAGAAGGGTGGGGAGCGGGGTTGTGGGGACGCTTTGTGAATGAGGGGAGAGATACCCTGTTAGATATTCCTGTGGAGGATAGGATGTCGTATGCTCATATGAAAGATGCTTGAATGTTGAGGTATGGCCTAACCCCAGAAAAGTACAGACAATCCTTTAGAGAATGTAAGAAATTGCCTGGTACGACGTGGGTTGAATATGTGTCATTTTTTTGCAGAGCCATGGATGGTTGGGTGAAGGGCAGCAAAGTGGAAAGTTATGAAGCTTTTTATGATTTGTTTGCTTGGGAGCACTTGTCTAAAACCTGTTTTCCAGAGCTGCGCCAGCACCTTATTGATAGCAAGATATCTAACCCTAGAAAACTTGCTGAGGAGGCGGACCGCTGAGTCAGTACCAGGGTCCACAAGGGTCCAGTGGGAGACCCAGCCAAAGGTGGGCAGGATCCCCAGCAGAAGAGTGGGGGGGACAAGGGTAAACAGAAGGAGTCCCAGAAAGGGCCCTAAAGTAATCCCCAAGGGAAACAAGGGAAGGGTTCCCAGCCTCCCCCTGTGAAGAAGTCAGGAGCCCCGACAGGTAAACCTGTTCATAGGGGCCCAATGACCTGCTGCGTCTGTAAGCAGGTGGGTCATCATTTTTATGATCCCCAGTGTCCCATGAGGGACTCGAATGCACCACCACCTGCACCCCCCCATCAGTTGGCGAGTGTAGCCCTGGGAGGGGAGGAGATGGTTGCCCCTGGTGGGAAGGGTCCTGCGGAGATGTCCCTGGTCTCGCTAGGAGACATGGAAATGGTCCCTCCACCCCCTCTGCCTAGTAACACTAATAAATAAAGGCAGTGGGTGACCATTAATGGCCATAGAGTGGAAGCTCTCAGAGACACTGGAGCGAGTGTGACAGCTGTCAAATGTCACTTGGTGTCCAGAGAGCAGGTGGTTCCCCATGCATTCTACCCTGTGATAGCTGCCGACAACTCCCAGAAAGAGTGTGAGGTAGCTCAGGTTTCCTTTGAATGGGAGGGAGTTTCAGGTACTCTTCAAGTTGCTGTAAGGCCCGCCATGCCTGTTGATTGTCTCCTGGGCAATGATTTGGAAGACTCCCCTTGGGCTAAGGTGGAGCGAGCGACACATTTGAAAATGTTGGGTGTGCCAGAGTGGGTGTGTGCGACCACTCGATCGATGACAGCAAGTAAGGGTGTTGATGGGGTCCCGGAGCCTGAAAGTATGGCCCAGGACCCAGCTGTGAAGAGAAGAGGTAGGAGGCATGGGAAACCGGCCCCCACCGTTCCCGTGGTCCAGGAGGAGGCAGACCCTGAGGGGGACGCCCTGGAGCCCACAGGGGAACACGTTGCTGAACTGGGAGACCTGCCCGAGCTGACCCACTGGCAGCAGGATGGTGGTCCCTCCAGGGAAGATTTTTGTGCAGAACAGAAAGTCTGCCCTTCTCTTGTGGGTATGAGGCAGCAGGCCTCAGCCCAGACGGCAGGTGATCATTCAGGATCGCATTTTGTCTACTGGGAGAACGACCTCCTGTATAGCGAGCCTAAGGCTGCTGAACCTGGGTCAGCCCGTGTGCTGGTGGTACCCCAGCGCTTCAGAGCCTTCCTACTGGGTTTGGCTCATGACGTTCCGTTAGCTGGACATCTGGGGCAGGACAAGACCTATGACAGGCTTGTCACCCATTTTTATTGGCCTCAGATAAGAAGGGATATAGATATCCATTGTAAAACCTGTCAGACTTGCCAGGCAAGTGGGAAAAGCGGAAGGAAGCAGAAGGCTCCCCTCCAAGCTTTTCCGGTCGTCAGTTCCCCCTTTGACCGGGTGGGGATTGACATTGTTGGGCCCCTGGACCCCAAGACAGCCCTGGGCAACAGGTTCATCTTGGCCTTGGTGGGCCATGCCACACGGGACCCGGAAGCCATCCCTCTCTGAACAGTGACGGTCCCCGTGGTGGGACGGGCACTGATGGGTTTTTTTTCCCGAATGGGGTTCCGCAGAGAGGTGGTGTCAGACCGGGGCACCAACTTCATTTCCAATTATATGAAGTCTCTGTGGAAGGAGTGTGGGGTAACTTACAAGTTCACCACTCCTTACCACCCTCAAAGTAATGGGCTGGTTGAGAGATTCAACCGGACCCTTAAAGGCATGATCATGGGTCTTGAAGAACCAATGAGGCGTAAATGGGACGTCCTCTTGCCATGCCTGCTGTTTGCTTACCGTGAGGTGCCGCAGAAGTCTCTAGGGTTCAGCCCCTTTGAGCTTTTGTATGGACACCCGGTAAGAGGACCTTTGAGTCTGGTCAAAGAAGACTGGGAGCAATCTCCCAGGAAACCTCCCCAGGATGTATACAGTTACATTCTGGCCTTTAGGAACCAGACTCGGCGCTTCAGAGATCTTGCTCAGGCAATCTGGAGGCCAGCCAGGAGGAGATGAAGCGGTGGTACGACCGGAATGCCACTCTGGTTGAGCTTCTGCCTGGACAGAAAGTGTGGGTCATGTCCCCTGTGGAACCTTGTGCGCTCAAGGACAGGTGGACTGGACCATTTGAGGTTGTGGAGAAGAAGAGCGATGTCACCTACTTGGTGGACTTGAAATCTCCCAGGAACCCCTTGAGGGTCCTGAACATCAACCTGTTAAAGCCCCACTTAGAAAGGTCCGAAGTGGGCATGCTCCTAGCTGCAGATGCTGGAATGGAGGAGGAGAGCGAGCCTCTTCCTGACCTCCTGTATGCAAAAGAGCAGAGACGGGTCAGTGGATGGTGTTGTCCTCTCTGTCACACTGACCCTTGAGCAGCAGTAAGATTGTCGCCACCTGTTGGGACAATTCCCTGATCTGTTCTCCTTGATTCCTGGTGTCACTCATTGGTGTGTCCATGATGTGGACACCGGGGACAGCACTCCTGTGAAGCACAAGGCTTACAGGGTGACTGACAAGGTCAGAGCATACATTAAGGAGGAGGTCTCCAAAATGTTTGCCTTAGGGGTAATTGAGCCCTCTAGCAGTCCTTGGGCCAACCCAGTGGTCTTGGTCCCGAAGGCTGCGGCGCCTGGTGCTTCACCAGAACTTCGGTTCTGTGTGGATTACCGAGGACTAAATTTAGTCACCAAGACTGACGCGCACCCCATCCCCAGAGCTGATGAGCTCATAGATCGGTTAGGGGCTGCCCGGTACCTCAGTACGTTTGATCTAACGTCTGGGTATTGGCAGATCGCCTTAACTGATGGGGCAAAGGAGAGGTCCGCATTCTCCACACCAGGTGGGCTCTACCAGCTCCGGGTTATGCCATTTGGGATGAAGAATGCCCCTGCCACCTTCCAGAGGTTGGTCAACCAGGTCTTGGCTGGACTGAAGGATTTCAGTGCCACCTACCTGGACGACATCGCAGTGTTCAGCGCCAGCTGGGACGAACACTTGCGCCACCTCCAGGAAGTGTTGTTGGCCCTGCGCAGCGCAGGCCTCACAATCAAAGCCAGTAAGTGCCAGATTGGGCAGGGTTCAGTGGTGTACTTGGGGCACCAAGTAGGGAGCGGCAAGGTGGCCCCCCTGCAACCCAAGATAGATACCATCCTGGCTTGGTCACCGCCCAAAACCCAAACTCAGGTGAGAGCCTTCTTAGATCTCACAGGTTACTACAGGAGGTTTGTCAAGGATTATGGTAACATTGTGCACCCCTTGACTTCGCTGACTTCCAGGAAGCAGCCATGACATGTGATCTGGGCTGACGCCTGTCAAACGGCCTTTGACACCCTGAAAACTGCAATGTGTACAGCACCCATACTCCAGGCACCCGACTTTTCTAAAGAATTTGTTGTCCAGACGGACCCTTCAGAGCATGGCGTGGGAGCTGTTCTAGCTCAGGTGAATGAAGAGGGCCGAGACTTACCCGTAGCCTTCATCAGTAGGAGGTTACTTCCCAGGGAACAGAGGTGGAGTGCGATAGAACGAGAAGCATTTGCTGTGGTCTGGGCACTAAAGAAGCTAAGACCCTACCTGTTTGAGACTCAATTCCGGGTTCAGACAGACCACAGGCCCCTCAGATGGTTGATGCAGATGAGGGGTGAGAATCCAAAACTGCTGAGGTGGTCCATTTCCCTACAGGGGATGGACTTCACGGTGGAACACCGCCCTGGTACAGATCACGCCAATGCTGATGGTCTGTCCAGATTTTTCCGCTTTGAGTTTGAGTGAGTTTGAGTTTGAGTTTGAGTTTGAGTTTGAGTAGGGATTTGTAGAGCGCATAGCTACCCTCGGGCATCCCAGCGCTAACAAGACCTAGTATTCCAGAGGGGAGGAGGGGCGGAAAGGAAGATGGGATTTAAGGGAAGAGCCAGGTTTTTAATTGTTTCCTAAAGGAGAGGAGGTTATGTTCTCTCCTCATGGCAACTGGGAGGGTGTTCCATAGTTTTGGCGCATTGTAGGCAAACAAGAGACCGCCGGATCTTGACTTTTTTATTCTTGGGATGCTGGCAAGGGCAAGTGAGTCAGATCTTAGGTTTTTGGTGGACTGGTGGGGTTTCATCAGGGGTCTGAGGATTGGGGGGCCTTTGTTGTGAATGATCTTGTGGGAGATGCACAACGATTTAAAGGTGATTCGCTCCTTCACTGGAAGCCAATGCAGGCTTTTGAGGGCTGGTTTTGCCAAACATCTTGCTTTGGTTCCTGTTAGGGTTCTAGCTGCCGCATTCTGGGCCACCTGTAGTCTCTGAACGACTGATGCCGGGGCTCTCAGGTACAAGACGTTACCATAGTCTAACCTGGAGTTAACCAACCCCTGCATCAGTAGCTTCCTGGGCTGGAAGGGAATCAGGTGGAGGATCTTTCTGGACATGTGGATAAGGCCAAAGCAGGTCCCTGAGGTTTTTCTGGCCTGGGTTATAAAATTAAGGTCCTGGTCGAGCCATATGCCTAGGCTTTTAACCTCGGTTTTTGGGGTTGAATGAGTTCCCATGCAGGGTGGCCAGGTGAGGTTTGTTGGGAGTTTGTTTGGATTACCTAGGAGAAGAATCTCCGATTTGTCGCCATTTAGTTTGAGTCTAGAGTCACACATCCATTGGGAGACTCTTTCTAGACACCTGGAGAGATTTTCTAGGCTGGTGTTTGATTGGTTGATTGAAACCACCAGCTGTGTGTCGTCAGCGTACATTACTGTTTTGACGCCAAAGGGGGTGATAATGTCCTCCATGGGGGACATATAAACGTTAAAAAGTGTGGGGCTTAGGGTGGAGCCCTGGGGAAGCCCACACTGCATGGGCAGGGCCTTGGACGTGGACGTGCCGTCTGACACCTGGAAAGATCTTTCCTCCAGGAAGGATTTAATCCATGCAAGGGCGGAGTCGGTGACTCCCACTAGACTTAACCGGTGGACCAGGATAGCGTGGTCCACCGCGTCGAAGGCAGCACTCAAGTCGAGGAGGATCACTGCCACTGATCCTCCTGCGTCTATGATGTTTCTCGCCTCTTCGACAACTGCCAAAAGGGCAGTGTCGGTACCTTGCCCCGGTCTAAAACTAGTCTGAGAGTCACGTAGTAGGTGATTGGTCTCCAGGAAGTTGGACAGTTGCTGGTTGGCTATACGTTTGGCCACTTTGCTGATCCCGGGGAGGAGCGAGATGGGTCTGAAGTTGGAGGGGTCCGAGGGGTCTAGGTGGGATTTTTTTAGGAGAGCTTTGATGGTAGCTTTCTTCCAGTTGGCTGGAACGGAGCCCTCTTTAAAGGAGGCATTGATGAGGTTGGTGATGGGAGGGGCTACGGTGGGGGCTACCAGTTTTAACTTGCTGATGGGGGCTGGGTCAGAAGGAGAGCCACTTTTCACAGTTTGCAGGGTAGCTAAGAAAGTCTCCGTGGTGACCCAAGTAAAAGCTCGTAGGTGTGGAGCCTCTGGGTGGAGGGGTGGTGAAGTAGCAGAGTGAGGGGAAGAGGGGATAGGGAGTGAGGTCAGGATTTTCTCAATTTTCGCGGAGAAAAATTCTGCCATCTGGTTGCATCTAACGCCCTCTGGCTCCGGAGGGGGTGGGGGGTCTTGGATTTTAGTAAGGAGACGTACGATGTGATATGTCTCCTTCGCTGAGTTTGCTGCTGCTGCAATCTTTCCCTCAAAGAAGGTAGCCTGAGTTGTTTTTATAGAATTCTTGTAGAGCTTGATGGCAGCTCTGTACTCGTTTTTGGATTCCGTCGACCAGGTTTTTCTCCATATGCGCTCGAGTTTTTTGCATATCTTTTTTTGGTTTCGTAGTTCCTGGGTGAACCATGGTGATTTAGTCGTTTTCTTGATGCTGGGCAGGTGTTTGAGTGGCAGGGTTGTTCTAGGGATTGGTGGATCCACTCCCGTATTTGAACGTCTGCTATAGAAGGCTCTTGGTCGAGTACAGGTGTGGAAGAGGATAAGACTTGGGTCCAGGAGTTTATGTCTAATTTATTCCATGGGCGAGAGGCGGGTTGGGGCGGGTGTCTGTCAGGGGCCGTGGTCGATAGGTGTAATTTGAGAGGGACCAAGAAGTAGTCTGACCCGGGGAGGGGGATGGGGGGTTGAGTTGTTAGTCTCGGGAGGTTGGAAAATACGGGATCCAACAGATGTCCTTTAAAATGAGTGGGTAGGTTGTTTAGTAATTCGAGACTAAGGGAGCCCAGGTCTGCTTTGAAGTCCACAGATTGCTTGCTGGAGGAGTCATCGAAGTGGAGATTTAAATCTCCCAGGAGCGTAAAATTCAGGGATAGGCAAGCGAGGGAGGAGATAGACTCAATAAGAGACTCATGGAAGCGTTGTACCGGTCCCGGTGGGCGGTACACTAGCAACCCTGAGAGGGTGGTCGAAGGCGGCCGGTGGACGGAGAAGAGAACGTTTTCGCAGTCAAAGATAGGGCTTTCTTTGAATTGGCAGGAGAGGTAATCTCGATATAAGACCGCTATTCCTCCACCGATGCCTACGGGTCTGTTGTGGAATTTTATGAGGTATTCCGGTGGGAGAGATTAAATAATGTCTGGTTCTGAGCCGGCTGTGAGACAGGTTTCCGTCAGGAAGAGTACTTCTATATTCGAATCCTTTAGGAGAAGATTAACTTCGATTTGATGCTTCGGAAGGGATCTGCAGTTTAGCAGGGCCATGTTGAGGCAGATGGGTTCTAAAGGGGGCTGAGGACACAACCTGTAAGGGCAGTTTAGACAACGGGAGTGTCCTTCCTCTAGGGAAATCGAGCCATTGCATATGGGATCTGGGAGGCTTCTTAATTTATGCAAGGTGTCGCGAGAATAATTGATGGTGGTTTGAGTGGGGGGAGCAGGGGTTCTGGGCTCTGGGCGCGGTCTGGCGCGGAGGGGCGCAGACGGGCTTGCCTTAGGCGCGCCTTCGGCGCGCAAACGGCGCTCCCGCTTTGCTCGTCCGCTGTGCTTCCTCCAGTGGCACATTTTGTAGTGAAGTAAAGGCGGGGGGGCGTGGCCAGAGGGAAGGCGTGGAATATGCAAACACAACAGGTGATGGACCGAATGTGGATCAATGTCACACACTCACCCCAGTCCAAAGATATGGGCCCAAATCCATCGTTTTTTTGCACTCCACACCACCCTGGGTTAGACAATGGCGATATGCAAATCAGCTCTGACCCTGTGCCCCATGGGAACAGTCCAGTCAGAACCACAAAAGCCATGTCCTTCCCAGAACGGAATCAAGCATCCGAGGACTGGACCGGTTTCGAGGTAACACAGAGGGAAGGCGTGTCCTCGCTGCACGCCGTCAATGGCGGCGGCCAGAGGGCGTTTGTCGGAGTTAGGGAGGCGCTGCTTGCATTCAGCAGGCTCCCAAGACGTGTGCAAAAGGCTTAGTCAGGTAGGATAGTTATTATTAAAACACAGTTTCAATTGACACTCAAAAGATTAAAAGCTTTAAAAATCGGCAATCACAACATGCAGCTCCCGGCTTCCGCCTCAGGAGTAAGGAGTCTTTGAAAGCGCGCTCGCATTCAGCGCCTTTTAAGCTGGGCGGGGGGGGCGTAGCCAGAGGGGGGCGTGGCCTCGCTGCACGCCGTCAATGGCGGCGGCCAGAAGGCGTTTGTCGGAGTTAGGGAGGCTCTGCTCGCATTCAGCAGGCTCCCAAGACGTGTGCAAAAGGCTTAGTCAGGTAGGATAGTTATTATTAAAACAGAGTTTCAATTGACACTCAAAAGATTAAAAGCTTTCAAAATCGGCAATCACAACATGCAGCTCCCGGCTTCCGCCTCAGGAGTATGGAGTCTTTAAAAGCGCGCTCGCATTCAGCGCCTTTTAAGCTGGGCGGGGGGCGTGGCCAGAGGGGGGGCGTGGCCTCGCTGCACGCCGTCAATGGCGGCGGCCAGAGGGCGTTTGTCGGAGTTAGGGAGGCGCTGCTCGCATTCAGCAGGCTCCCAAGACGTGTGCAAAAGGCTTAGTCAGGTAGGATAGTTATTATTAAAACTTAGTGATGAGGACTCCCTAGGTCAAGGGTAGTTCTCCCCACATTTCAGCTGGAGGGGACACGTGTTAGACCTAACATCATTGGTCTGAGTCTCTCCTCCATTTTTTCTGTTTGCCTCCTCTGTTTACGATGCTTATGCTGGTATATCGCTTTGGGCACTCTGCCACTGCTGATCAGTGCCACAGTGCAAGTGATCCCTATGTTAAATTACCGTATTGTTTGAATTCCATGTTTAGCTTATTTGGTTTACTATCAGTACCTAGTCTAGTGCACGAGGAGTGGCAGGTGCTGCTAGTGGGCCTACAGCATGTGTTGTGCCACCCACAAGAGCGGCCTAGTAAAAGTATGTCTAAAGGTCTGCCATTGCTAGACCTACGTGCAGTCTGGTACTGTCACGTGGACTGCGCAAGTACATCTACTTGCCAGTCCCCAAACCTTCCCTTAACTTCATGTTAGTCACCCCTATGGTAGGCCCTCGGGCAGGGTGTTTGTAAGTATAAGGTAGGAGAAGCCTGACGAAGTTGGCATGTCCTAATAGTTAACTACCGCCATATTCGTACTTCACTATCGCAAGGTCGCCTGCTCTCCATTAGTTAGAATGGGCTGCCTGGTTTATTAATGGTATAATCCTAGCTGGCTCGGGGAGCATGGCACAATGTCGAGTTTGGTATCCCTGAACTCAGGGTTTGATAACTCATCCGTTTGGGTGGATGGTTTTTGGACTCTGGGTTTGAAAATAGCACTTTTAGAAAGTGGCTATTTTCTTGTCTAACTATTTCTGGTTTCTGCTGGTTTGGTGTGTGTGGGACAGGGGCTGGGTGGCTCCAGAGTTCTGAATGAGTCAGTATGGGGTGAGTAGTACATCTGCATTGAGAGTAGGGGAAGAGTAGCTCTTGATAGCCGGCCCTGCCCGATACAATGCTGGCTCCACCTCCTGCCGAGCGACGGATAGCTCTGCTCCTGCCAGTGACAATACTGGCTCCACCTCCTGCTGGGCGTCTGAGGACCCAGCCCTGCACAGTGAATAGGCCAGGTGCCTCTGCCTCGCTACACCCACAACAAACCCGGAATGAGGGGAGTTACCGTGCATGGACAAAGGGATCAAAGTCAAAAAGGGGTATAAGAGAAGGACCCCTGAACCAAGACTTTAGATCAATTCTGACAAGGAACCCTGAAACGAGGACAAGAAGCCTGCTGATCCAATGACTTGCCTACTCCTTCTGCCAGAGTGCTGTTTACTGGGGGGAATCCTGAAGTCACTTCTTTATGTTTGCCAAGGAACCAGGAGAGAGAAACTGAGTGTGTACTCTCGAACTTTGTCGAGGAAATCTCCAAGGGCTGGAAGAGTGCCAGCCTCCTGTTGAAGTCACAGGGCTAAAGGACTTCACCATTTGCTAAAAGTGCGTGTTGCTGGAACCTGAAAGTCCAGCACCTCTGAAGACATCCAGCAATCCCGACGCCGACGGACGTCGCCGAAACCAGCTCGACATCATGAGTGTAGTTCCCGTGTCCCGCCTCTTCGACGCCGGCCGCTGGGCCCAATCGATGCTAGTAGCAAAGCCGCTGCCGACGCCTTGACCCCGAGCCCTCTCAACGCCGTGAGCGCTGCTCACTCTTGCAACATCATCATCGACGATGACGCCGTATCCTGCTGCTCCTGCCTGACATCTGTCTGTCAGCTGCAGATCGCCCTGACTCCAAGGCCTGATCGACACCGAAGACGCGACGCTGGACATCTCGACGCCGCTGATCATCGAGTGCTTCACCTTTCCAAGGTACTGTGTTGTGGGGGGGTCTGTGAGACTCCGGGCTCGACGTAGCGCTCCTCACGGTCGACGCCGAACCTTTGGATTAACTTTGCCTCAACGTCGCGTGACCCCCGTGTGGGTTGCATTGTTGCCAAGATCTGTGATCTAAAGAAGAAGAGTTGCTTTTGTTACTAAAGACTTTGTGCTAAGAAGAAACTACGCTTGAACTATTATTTTTCCTTCCAAGAGTATTTATTAAGATTGTGGTATATTTTTGTCGTTATTTGGTCTCGTGCTAACCCTTATATAAAAATCCTTATTTTTATAATACTACTGTGTCATGTCCATTTGTAGTGAATTCACTTTATTACTGTATGTGGTCATAAATGCTTAACGCACTGCCTCTGAGATAAGCCTATCTGCTTTGCTAAGCTACCGAGGGGGTGAGCAGGGGTTATCTAAGTGTGTGATCCCCTTGCCCTGACTAGAGGAGGTGAGTCCCTATTTGTCAGAAGTGTATACCTCTGCCAACTAGAGACAGCCAAGTCTAACAGGGGTGTTATAGTTAGTTGGACATTTCACTCGTACAAAACCATTGAAATTCCTCTGTTATAGTTAGTTGTACTAACTGTAACTCGCGCGCCCGCAATTCACTGCTGATGATGTCACACATTACATCATTCATGTAGGTAGATCTTGGTCCAGAAAGGCCCTGTTTTTGATTTGGTGTAAATCCATGAAGTATTTGTGAGGTTATTAAAGAAAAAACACATTTGTATATCGAGGGACGCAAACCTTCCATGGATACCCTGCGATGGAGCCGTGAAGTCACGCACTACCAGCAATGCCGTGATTATCTAACAACAACCTGGCCGCGGAGGTTATCGCCACCATTTCCAGTATAAGGGAACAGTCCTCGGGCATTATAAATTATCTACAAAAATGTGAAATGGGCAGGGTAGAGGTATACTGATCCTATAGGTTTGTTACAGGAGTGTCAGAGGGATCTATGATGGGTGCAAAATTGAGTTAAAATCTTTTTACCACTTGGAAATCTGCAGATCTACACCAGGGCTCAGCGCGACCCCTCATGATATTCCGTGACAGATACACAAATCTTGGCACACTTTAAAATAAAAATAAAAACTTCCAGATCCATCAGACATCCACACAGGTCCTCTCAGACCAAATACAGGCAGTCACACACACACTCACAGGCCAACATAGGTATTCACACACACACTCACAGAGTCATGCAGGCTCTCACAGACACTCATAGGAATTCACACACCCTCACACACCCTCTTACAGACACTTAAACACCCAGTCACTGACCCACACAGGCACTCACACAGCCACATACACACCTATACAGCCACTTATGTACCCTCTCACAGGCCTACATTGCTATTTACACAGCCATTTACACACACATAAAGCAAAACTACTAACACAGCCACTCACACACCCATGCAGACACTCACACAACAACTTACACACCCAGTCCTACACCCACCCATCACACACTCACATGCCCACTTACACACCCACTTAACCACTCACACACCCACTAATATATCCATACAGCCACTCATACACCCACTCACTCACTCATGTTATACAGCCACTCATACACCCACTCACTTACCCATACAGCCACTGACACACCTACTCACATACCCATACAATCATTTATACACCTACCAGTCAAACTACCATACTTGTAGACATATTGTTACATGTAATCACACATTCACAAGCAAATATATAACTTACAGATTTTCTTTAAACCAGAAAACAGGGAGTGGGGGTTATTGTGACTTTAAAAGAAATGTTGTTAATTTGTTGTTGTTGTTTTCTTTAAGTTTTTAACAAAAACTAAAAAACATGAAGTTGTAAAAGAAAATGCACTAAACTTGTGCATCACTTGGTTAAACTAAAATAACCGTTTACATTCATGGCTTCTTTTTGCCTCAATCACTGCCACATTGAACTGCTTCTGAACAGTGAGACCAGTTTTGCAATTCATGCAAAATGTACCAATGTCCCTAAATTCAGGGATTGTAGAAGACAAATAATCTGCAGACGGGGATAGTACCTGGTCACCAGATGAAACATGTATGCATTCCTCCTTTGTATTTCCTGGTGATGCCATATTCCAGAAAAAGAACAGCAAAGCAATGGCAGGAAAAACAATTCAAAACCAACTGTCCCAGCTTAGTCTATGTGAATGTCTGATTTATAACACCACACCCAAAACATGAAAGAAGTGGGAGATATATTCTGTACAGAACCATGAAAAGTGTAGTAACAATGACATTCCTTTATTGCTGTGTCACATGGGATTTGCAGTGACTTTGCAGCGTCACCGCAAATATGGAGATTTTTTAATAAAACAAGATCCTAAAGTAGAATTACTTATTGTAATATAAGTTTCTGTGTCATTTTATTAACTCACATATCCCAAATATTATTTTTAAAGTCTATATATATATGTTTTTAGGTATTGGTAAAAATCATGCTGACTCCGTGGATTGTCTGCAGTACAGGAAACAGGCGGTCTATGACGGATTAACGAATCCTGAAAATATATATAGCCCACCCAGCCAAGTCCCACGCATCAGGGGTTAGAGTAACGCATATAGGTGCCTTAACCTACATTCCCATATTAGTGTAAACTGTCACGAAATGTCTTCTAATAATGTAAGTACTTGCTAAGTGAGGGTCTTTGTGAACCTTTGTCTTCATTCATTCTCCCATGTCACCAAAACCCAATCTCCATTTATTCAGTTTAGCAATTATTTTTTAATGGAGTATTGCATGCTTTAACTGCTGTATCAAATTCTTTTGAACTCTGATGTGAACAATATAAAGTAGTAACAAAATAAAGCAGGTTGCAAGAAGTATTTGAAAAAACCTTTTTTACATATGTGATTTTTGTGTCGTAAAATTGGAAATCAAATACACACAATTCCAGTCCTCTTTGCCAACTAGAAAATGTTCAAATATATTAATATCACTTTCAACTATATAGTATAGTAATTAAGTATTACTTTTAATTCAAGAAAACCATAGAAATTCACTGAAGAAACCAAAGGCTACAGGGACATTATAGTTAGGCTCAGATTTTACACATACAAAACCATACAAATTCTGCAGTGATAAATACCCCAGGTAACACTGCTCATGACCTCCCATATAACATCACTCATGACATGGTCAGTGATATCACTGATGACATCACTGATACATCTGAAATGTCAACACTGATTACATCATCCACAGAACCATTCGCACACCCACTCACACCCCATACTACCTCATACACCAAATCACACACCCACACAACCACTCACATACCTATTCACAGACCCATAAAAGCACCAAAACATCCACTCACTCATCCATGGAGTCAATCACATACCCACTCACTCACCCATACAGATATGCACATGGTCATTCATTCACCCATACAGCTACTCACACAATCACTCACTCACCCATACACCCATTTATTCAACCTCACTGCCATTTACAAACACATTCCCCCATCTATACAACAACGTGTATGCCTACTCATTCACCTATACAGCCACTCACCCAGACACTGACTGTGCAATACAGCCACAAACACATACACTCACTTTTGCATACACCCACTCAAACAGCCACTCACTCACCTATACAACAACTTACACATCCATAGGGCCACTCATACGGCCAATCACTCACCCATACAGCCAGTCACACACCCACTCACTCACCAATACAGCCACTCACTGTCACTTACTCACTCAAACAGCTACTTACACACCCAATTACTCACCTATAAAGCCACTCAGCCAGCCACTAACACACGGATATAGACAGTCACACAGCAACTCAGATTACATATGTTAGCTATAGTATCACTCATTAATAGTACAGAAAGAAAAATAATTTAACTTATGCAGTAGCTTATTATATATCTTTAAGTCTCACAAACATTTACGAAACACACTCACCGGATGGTGGCATTAGTGATGTCAATTGAGATGTTATCAGTGATGTCATCAGTAATGTCACTGACCAAGTCATGAGTAGGTATGGGCGAATTTTGCGAATCTCGCGTTCGCAAATTTTGCGGATTTGCGAACTCGCAATCCGCAAAATCCGCGAATTCCCGCGAATTTGCGGATTTTTTTTTTATGTTCGCACGGGTTTCTGCAAGTTCGCGAGGGTTTTGTACAATTTCGCAAATTGCGAAATTGTACAAAACGCGTGCGAACTTGCAGAAACTCGTGCGAACACAATGTGCCCAGTAGGGTATGTGCCTCTTGTGTGAATAAAAGGTCAGAGAAAGATCAGTTCAGCAGATGAAGAGAAAGAAGCTCGGGTATTGCGCTCGTGAAAGTCAAGGATGCAAAGCCTATCCAGCATCACAGCTGATTTTCCACGGTAGATTTGGGAAGAAGGCACACCTGTCCAGCCTCGACGACGCTTACGATTGTTTTTGGGCTAATGAATGAGTCACTGAATTTGAGCATCAACTAGTTCGAGCGACCATGTGTGCAGGGGCGTAGCTAGAGCTTGTGGCGCCCGGGGCTATCCCTCAGATTGCCGCCCCTTGAGGGGAGGAGGGCAAGGTGGGGGGGGTGCTGGGGAAAAAGGACAGTGAGCACACTGGATACCACGCCCTCCTAGCTGTCCTGCCTGCAGATGCTTAAGACTCAACAAGCAATGGGGGACAAAGATTGGCCTGTCTTGTGAATTGTAAAATTATGTGTACTCCTATTCTCATCACATGCAAGTAAAAAGGCCCTTTTTAGTATTTCGGGCTATTTGGTCACACGGTGTTAAATGTTCCTGTAGTACTAAAGCAGCAACGATTTAATGGAACTTGTACCCTGACTTAAAGAAACCTTATAAGTTTAAATTAAATATATCTAAAATGTCAGTAATAGTGTTTTAAACTTCATTCACACAACCCAATCTCCTGCAGTACGTCGTCTATCATCTTTCCTTTACATGTTATGCAGGCTAAATAATCAATAACAGCCATCAGGGCACCACCACATTCATCCCACCTAGAGGCCCAAGTTAAACTGTAAGGTGCGCCATAATACGCATGCAGTGTTGAATCCATCTGAAGTGAAATGAAATAAAACAGATGCACGCAATAAAACAGATGCACGACATTGCAGGTGATTGCTCTGTTTCTCCTACCTTCATCTGGTCGTCAGGCGCCACTTCACAGATTGGCTTTTTCCCTGCCTGACCTTGCTGGATTTTGCATAGTGGCGTCTAATCCCACCCTTCTCCACTCGTCACAGAGGGGGGTAGGGTTTAATCTCATTTAGAGGAACCGCCCCTGCAGAGAGCAGTGGTGTAACGAAACTTGAGGGGGCCCCCCTGCAGGTAACGTGGAGGAGCCCCCTCCGGACTCAATCTGGACCTCTCCAGCCAAAGTGCAGAACTGAGGGCGACCCCCGCACTGTGGGGACCTGTGTTACGCCCCTGATTGGTAGCAACCTAGCTCAAAGGAGATGGCGTATGCTTGAGCCAGGGCACTTTGTAACACAGTTATAGTTACAATACTGTTCAGCCCCCTTCCAGTCTAACCAGAATGGAAGGTGGCTGATTGAAGAAAGTGGTTCTTAAAAGAGCAAGTGCGCGGAGAAGTCATTTTACTGGCTGAGCACACTCCCTATCTCCAATTAATATTATTGTTTTATTCTTCATCTACCCTGCCCTTTGTGCTGCAGTCAAGCATGTAACTGACTACCCAAAACATATTACACAATTTAACTGTATTTCACACTCCTCCAAATGGGCACTGAATGCCGTTTGTGATCATATACAACCTGGAAAACTGAAGCACTTCTGAACATGACAAAGAGTGTATAGTTCGTAATGGCAGATGCCCTGGTTTATCACTGTATTAATGTTGCACTGCTGTTGTATTGCTTATACAAATTGAACCCCATGCCTACTTGAGATGTACACTTCTATAAATATATTAATATATTTATTAGGTACTGTCAGACAAGTATCAATTAAAATACCTCTGGACTCGTGTTCTGATATTAGTGATCATTACTGCAGCACTTATACACAAACATTCAAACAAAAGTTAACATGAAGGGATCTTCATCTGCTTCAAGTTACTGGACTTAATTTACAAAGGAAAACTAGCAGGTTACACCCCAAGGTAAAGCTACTACTTCCCAAAACTAATACAAATCACTGCCAGCAATAGGCCCTGTAAAGAGGAGTTGGACTGGGCTTCCACAACTATAGGATTGGGAGATACATGAATGGTCTGTTTATCGTAAACCACACTAAAGAGTATCCCGGAGGAGCATCATAGTTGGAGTTTGAAAGGTCCCCTTGGATCAGAGCCCCACAAACTCTTGTCAAAAGCCAAAAGACGGGTACTGCAGGGGTAAATGATGAAATGCCGCAATAATAAAGCTGCATCAGCGGTCAGGCACTTTTGTCCTTACATACTGCCCTTCTCAGGTTAGACTGCACCAGGAAACTACTTGCCACCAGGAGAGGCTTTTTTATCTAAACAACTGAACTTCCCTGGGTCCATCCACATTCCCACAGGATGTTCAGCATGCCACCTCAATTTCTGCCTAGATGACAAACTTCGGGTAGCGAATGCCACTATGTGTTTTTGACTCCTCCCATGGAGTTGGGAAATAACACAATAAAAGCGAAGATCAAAGGAATCAGGTTGGGCAATCAAAGGTTGCCAGAAGTCCGGTGCCTCACACAAAGCTTTTCAGGTGACCAAAAGCTCCTCCGGGGATGTCAGAGCTACAAGCAGAGAAACAATAGAACCATAGTTCTCCATGAAGTACCAGCAATACCTACTGATATCCAAGAATGAGGAAACAGGTCTGGGTGGTGGGCTCTCGCAATTTAAATTGGTCCGAATCTTGGAATTAGGAGTCTCCACCCTTCCAACACCCACATGGGGACCAAGGTTGCACAATATGGGCAAAGCTTCCGTCAGACACATGTTTGTTTTCATTGTGGAGTTAGCTCATTTCAGCGCCAACATCAGCTTGAGGTGAATCTGATAATTGGCCCAGTGGTCATTCAGCAAGTCTGTTCTAAATAGACAACACACATTTTATCCAGGTCATTCAAGACAGAATCTGCCAACCACTGGAAAAAAATATAATTTTTAATCCACAACGCAAGGGCCTTACTTAACCCAGGTTCTCTGAAGTGGAGGTTAAAGTCTTCTCCTTGGAACCAGAGTTCCAGGCAATCTGTCAAAAGACACTAATCAAAGCAAAGGCAGTAAAAAAAATGAGCAGCCCCCAACTTACTGATGAACTTAACACGTAATGGAAGAAGATTGTATGGCAACATTTAGCGCTCTCTAGTTCATTCAAAAGTGGAGGTGTGTTGAGCCCTACTTAGCACTAGTACAACAGAGTTCATCAACTAGTTTGAAGAGAGCTCAATGACTCCCAAGTTCAGCATTTTAGAGACTTCCACTTCGATGCAATCTGAAAAAGCCTGGCCCAGGGTCTCCTTTTTCTTCTTTAACCTCTCCATATGGTGTCACATTACTACCCGTACAGTAGGTCCCATCTATCCACCCAGCTTGTATGGTGGTAGGTCCCTTTTTTCTCCAAGGGCATCAAGAAAGAGGGGCATCAGGGTTGAAGGATGGTGGTAGCTCATTTCTCAATTCTTTCTCTTCTACACATATGATTATTTCCATTGACAACTGCAATGGCTATTAATGGCCAAAGACATGCTGCATGTTCACCCTGGGATTTTGGCCACCTACTGTGTAGCTGCCCACCTACCAGCACCATGCAAGCACATTTTCAAAGTGGTGTACTTTGTTATGACGTTTTAAGTGCTTCTATGGTGTTTAAGTGAATGCCACATATTGTGGAGTTCTTACTGTGGAAATGTGTTCTTGGCACTAAGGAACTTTCCCCAAACACAGTTCAAAAGCATGGAATAGGGAATTACACTGGCTAGGCCTGGAAATAATGTCAATCATGCTGGAGTAATCAGACTAATTTTGTTTCATTCCACAACACTTTTTAAGGAGAAATTATTAAAAAGAACTAGATTACCCGCTTACGTAATTAAGAGTAATTTAGGGGGGATCCTATGGCGATAGCACATTTAGAGAATGTGAGAAGCTGCTTGCACTGCAGTTTATGTTCAGTTGCATTTATCGTTATTTGCTTATCGCAAAATACCCCCTTGCATCCATTTTTAAAGTGATGGTGCATTTTGTCCTAAGAAACTCGTGCTAAATGCTTTGAATCCGTTGGGGGGAAAATCTTTCTCCACTTTCACATTTACCATGTGGGAGCGCGCATTGTTAATAATGTTCTATTGCAGTTAGGGCTATTTCTTAGATAAAAATGCCTCCTCGCGTGCATTTTGAAGGCGAGTGGGTATTTGTGCCCAAAGAAAAGGGTGCTAAATTACACTTGCGTGATTCTGCGTAATCTCACTGAATTTTTAGGTAATTGAGCAAGATTACATTACACAGAATTATGTGAGTTACATCCACCCCTAATTTCTACATGCTTTATCATAGTTATTAAATTCCTTGACAATTGTCCGTCTACAAGGTCCTTGTAATTTTGTGTCTGTGCAAGTATTTTCAAAGTTTGCTCTTCCTTGAACTCTGACACTGCGGGGTGAAGACTGTAGGGTTGGATGGTCAGTGGATAGATGGTAGAGTATTATGCAATTTTTCTCTGACAGCTGTAGCAATGTGAAAATGTGGGGCAATAACCAGTTCTGGACTGCAGGCTAGCCAACTTTATCCCATGTATATTACCTTTATAGTGGGCACAAATGCTGTGGACCATCAACAATATCTGGCTGGATCAATCAAGGGTGATTTTAAAATGAACATTTGGCTCTCTTGTTTCTTGGATTACCGTTGGGCATTCCTTTATACTTGTGGTGTCATTTAAGATCCTACATGACACTGGCCATGGGTAACAAAGAGTGACCTACATTCTGATGGAAACCCACTGACTCCACTTTTAGGTCAGCACTGTCTTCAAAACCAGCTGCATCATAACCAGCACCCTTGCATATCTCGATAACAAGCGCTCAGTCTCTGGTAACTCTCGGCGCATCCGCACCTAGGGCACCATCATACTGAAAGTAAAGGAGTGGAGGGGAAAAAAACAGCCTGTGTTGATCGATCCATGCACTTCGGATATAGAAATACATTCCATATCAATGAGGATCGCCTCAGCTCTACTTTCATTTAGTAAAGCTCTGTCTCTCCAACATACACATTTGTTTGGGTCTTTGTGAAGATTCCATCTTTTCATGATTCTACCCACACAAAAAATCAACATTACATTAAAATCCCTGCACCTTCAAAGTTACAATGTATGAAACGTAGGCATCTGAAACGTACACAAGACTGCATTTACATCTGAGGTAGTAATACAATCTGAAGAGGGAGGCCTGGCCATGGTTATTGACATGAAGTGAATGCTTCTATTGAAATTACCAAGGTGTTGACACTTTTCCTATAATAATAACTGGAATTACATTTTCACGGCACATAACTGGCACTAAACACCACTACTTAATAACCAGCCTGCCCGGGCAGACTCCTCCACAAAAACGCAAAGGCCTGGCTTCCGTTCCCAAGCATGGGCGTTTTAGGAACAGAGGTCGTATAGAATGTGGACTGTACAAGTGATGTACGAAATCCACCTGAACTGTCTGTTTGTTTAAACAATATTCTACAAAATAAATATGTTGCCTTTGAATTGTTTTACATAAATCTAACTTTTAATTTTCATTAAGGAGTTTTGCCTTTAACTTCGTGGGGGGCGAATCCCTGGCAAAGGAAAGTTTAAAACATGAGGCTTTTTAGTTACTTTCTTTTTCTTCATGCCCATGAAGAATAAAAATTGGACAGGAGTACATACGGAATACAGAAGGTGAAGCTAGACCAGACACTATCAGTAATGCTGGTGGAGAAGGGAATAAATACACAAATAGAGAACCCCAGAATCCTAAACCCAGATCTGGGGAGGGGGCAGATTTTCCTCATGCGTGGCAATCAACACGTCGGACACCGCCCACACTAAACACAGCGTCTGCAAATACATTGGAGTACTTCTAAACTTCCTGACAGAAAAGGTCAATGGGTGGACGGCTGTGAGATTTACTCCAGACAATCATGCCCTCCCAGTCCCACCGACCACTTGCAGCCCCTTCTGCCGGTGCCCTGACTTCGATGATCGCAGCACACAAAATGCCAAGGCCAACTTCCCCCTGTTGAAATAACCCCCAATCACCCTATTCTCACCATTCTAAAGATCAGCCAGGGGCATACTGCACAATGCCAGCCTGTGACCCCGCCTATCTACCGTCGCTCTCAGTCGAGACAGTCTCCCAGACAGACTGCCAAATAAAAGTGCAGTGGAACTCTCCGAGAAGCCCCTAACCAGCCCGGAGCGCTGGAGGCCCCCTGTCCTGAGCCATATGCCACATCAATAAAATAATCTGTCACAATAAAAACACTTTAATATATCCATGACAGTTATTGCTACTGGTCCGCCTTGGTCCCCGCTCAGGACTTTTATTCTCCCCGCCCGGGACTTTGACCTCAATTAAGTTATGATTTTCAATCCGATAGACTGCCCCACTTACCCTGCTGCTCTCCCTGGCTCGATTATTTAGCGTTGGCCAGAGCTCCCCTCCCCTAGTACCACGGCGTGATGTGCACGACACCAGCCCACCTTCAGGATGAAGAGCTGAGCTGGCACAGACATGGAGACAACTGCGCTCCACTCATAATTTAATTCAAAAAGAGGCCGCTGTGAGGTGCAACGACGGAGAGCGTAACCACGTAAGTTACGTAACCTGTCACATCTAAGCAAAACTGATGTATTTTGGTTTCTGGCTGCGGAGGGGGCCTCTGGACTGGAGGGCTGTGTTACGCCCCTGGCCGAGAGGAACAAACGCGGGATTTAGTTAAACCGCGCTGCCGCCTCAAAAATGGTGCCGCCTGGGGCGGACCGCCCCCCTCGCCCCCCCCTAGCTACGCGGGTGCATGTGTGTGTTACTATGCAATCGCCCCGAAGGGCGCAGGGGTCCCTTGAGTGAGCTGCAGACCTGACCTGTGCCCAGCCATGCAACTATTTTACAATGGCGCTAGCAAGCTGCCAGCGCCGTTGTAAAATAGTTACAAAGTTAGCTTGCACAGGAAGCACTGAGATAAAATAAAGCAGCACCTGCTTTGTTTTATCTAGTGGTTCCTGTGCAAGCTAACTTTGTAACTATTTTACAACGGCGCTGGCAGCTTGCTGGCGCCATATATAAAATAGTTGCATGAGTGGGGGTTCAACTTTTGAACCCGTTACGTTCGCGGATTTTTTTTTGCGGATTTTGCGGGAAATCCGCAAAATTCGCGGATTGCGGATTTCTCAAAAATCCGCAAAATCCACGAGCATAACGGATTTCCCGCTCATGCTTAGTCATGAGTAATGTATTATGTGAGGTCATAAGCAGTGCAATGAGCAGGTGTGACTTTCTCTTACTTGTAAGTTTTGTATGTCTTGTACCTAACTCTCGTCTTGATTACTCCTTAAAATTATGAGTAAGACAGGACTACTGCAAGTCTAAATGACAACAACACTGGCACATGTATCTGAAACTAAACAGTAACGTATTTGAATGGTGCCTTGCAAAACCAATAAACGCCATATTCAACCACCAACACTGACATCTGTGCCTTCTTGAGCTTCTGGTTATCTAAATATTTTAACCAGCTTATGTCGCAGTAGCGGCACAAAAATACACGTGCAGTGAGTGCTTTTAAACAACAATCAAATCACCAAACGAAATATAACTCAACAGTGCCACCTGTCGTTTAAATTCAACACATTTCCAAAACAGAAAACAAATAAACAATAAATGCGCCAGACACGTTCTTTAGCAGTAAACACGATGACATTTCTAGCTCGTCATGAGTATTAGTTGGAAGGAAAGTTAAATAAAAGCAACCATACTCATATGTTTGCATTACATCATACAAGCATGTTCAGTACAGACATGCAGATTATCAGATTTAGCTTCAGTTGCTATTGGAGCACGAATTATAGAAGGTCGGACGATTCTTCACTTCTGACTTGACAGCCACTTATTCTATTTTACTACATTTTACTCCTCCTCCTTCATATTGTATTAATAGGTAACCAAGTACTACTATCATTATTATATCGTTTTGATATTTTTTTTCATGTAAGGAAATAAAGTGTGTCCTAATTAAGAGGACGTTTGCAAGCTTTCTGATATGGAAGTACTTGCTGTCTTTTAACCATCTCCATTGACAGGCATGGCTAACTTGCAAGTTTCATTCCCTTCATTTCAAATGTTTCGTTTTGATTGTTTGCATTTTTTCTCTGCCGTTGTATTCTGAAAACGTTTTCCGTTCTAATTTGTGCATTTCTAACCCTTCGTTTAGGAAGGATTCCATGACGAAAACTACAGTATCATGTTGGTAGTGTACAACCTGTCGAACTTAATTCACTTTGGTTAAAAAACCGCAATCCCCCCCCCCCCCCCTTCTTTTTTTTTTCTTCTTTCTCTCCTTTTTTCTTTTTCTCTTAACTAAGAGAAGCCAAGAAAGAAAGCAAGCACAAATGTACTGTATACAAGAAATACAAATTGCCAATGTATATTCCACTTATATTTTTCAATAAAAAAATGTATAAAATAAAAATAAAAAAACGCAATTTACTTTCTGAAATCTGTCAGTATGTTTGCAAACTGGGACAGGAAAAGGGTTTATTTTGGTTTTACTTTGTCACTTAAGTGTCCACATATTGTAGACTAAATAAACCGAATCGTCATCAAAGCCAATAGGTCTCGCCACCAAAAGCTTACGCACGCATGCACACCCATGGATCATGACATGCTGGTGGCTAGATGGCCGACGGCTTGCAGGAATGGGAAAGTAAACATTTGCACATGCTTGTTGAAGAAAGTAAAAATAAAGCTAGAGGCTCGGCCGCAATTCACAAATACAAAGCCTTAAATAAAACAAGGGGAAAAAAACTCGTGGCACAGCAGTGGGTGAGGTTGAACTATAACGGGACAGGCAGTGAGCGGGTTAAGAGGTTTGTTCAGGCTACCATCGATTGTGGGCTGCGGGGGCTCTCATAATCTAAAAATAAAAACAGCATCAAAGGAAAGGTGATGCGGGCTACACTTTAAAGCAGTTCTCATACTCAACATGACATGAGCTCACACCAAAGCTTACGGACAACCCCTTTAGCCAACAGTTAAAGCCAAATGAACCTCAGTAGCCAGCGGCTAACAGGGGTTGTAGGAAAGCAACTTTCTGTCTGTGTATATGATTGCATGTGTGTGTGTGTGTATTGCATGTGTAGTGTGTTATGTGGTGACAAGAAATCTTGACAGACAGATACAACTTTGTAGGCGATACATACTAATATTGAAGAATCTTCATTGGTAGTGGGTTGTGACTGTATTCCTCGATTTGAGATAAATGACACAACTCACTGAAGAAAGCAAATATGTTGAGGCTGATTGTGTCTCTGGCTACAATTTCACTGCCCTGTCACAGATTGGGTTCTCCTGACTTAGAAAGAAATATAAACCAGTCCTAACTAGCATCCATCTACACTACAATTCAAAGAGAAGAGACACTGGGCAGAGTCGTTTTAAGGCATGGTGAAATTGGCAAATGTCCTGGGCCCCAACCTTCCAAGGGGACCCCTTGGAAAGTGAGTGTTCTCTTTATGTTACTAATGTCTATCCTCTTTCTGTATTTGAACCTCCCTCCCTCTCAGTGTATGTCTACCTCTGACCCTGCCTCTACTCTGTGTTATTTGAAGGATTTTTGCGGTCCCAAGCATGTTTTTTGTTGATCCTGCTGAAGTTAAACAGCTAAATTCATATTGTTTGAAATAATGCAGACTTGAGTTAGCAGGAAATTAAAATTAAAAATTAAAATTTGTTCTTTAGAGGGGATCCCAAATATGATTGTCTGGGCTCCCCAAAATCCTTAAGTTGTCACTGATACAGGGGAACAAAGCATGCACAATGACTACCAACACAGTGGAGCAGGGTAATTTTGATCCCATCCTAATATACTGTAGGAGTGCATCATAATCATGCATAGTCAGTACTCAAATATATTTTCTGTGATTAATGTTACTAAGAAAACATGGGGTATTGTATATTTAAAGTAATCCACGAAAAAACTAATGAGACATACATGTTTGCATATAAATTTGATTAATAAATGTCTTTGCAACATTTACTTATTAGTATTTTAGGAAACATTTACTTTTAGATGTGTCTCATTGTGAGTTTAATGAAATAAAGTGTATGTGTAGACTAATGTTTAGGCATTTATATGTATAACAAGAAATTATATTCATAGTGATGTATTTGAAATAGTATTTACATCATCTTTGCAATTTATTAATGCGTTAAGAAATTGCATTTGCTATGTGTGTAGAAATGCGCACGTGTTTGTAATCTTGTACACTATTAAGTTGACATGATTTTTGGGCTACGAGAACTATTTCAGTGCAAGCTCACGTTTAAAGTCAAACATGTAATTCGTGTTTAACCTTCAATATAGAATGTGTTTGTTTGCATTTTTGTTACTACTGCCGGTGTGGACAAAGCATTATTAGTTAGAAAAGAAAAGTTACGAGCAAGGAGGTGAGCTGCCATGGAGGAGACAAAGAATGGTCAAGGATGAATGAAGCTGCAACTTACCGATGTGGGAAAGGTGGTGACAGGAACCAATTTTTGCTGGAATTGTGGAGAGTTACTAGAGATGAGCCCATGACTTACCTTGAATGCAACAATTGTCTTATGATGTAACGCAGTGAGTGTCAGAGAGACATTTTAGGACTTCAACAGGTACAGACTGATGCTTCTGCTTTGGTAGGCTTAATGCTACTTGACCTGTGGTTGTAGTTTCTGCTACTGAAGGCTCTTACAGCTGACACATTTCTACTATTCCCTATTTCCTCTACGCTTCTCAGGTTAGGGTTGTCTCGTTTAAGGCAGTGTAGGGAGGGATAGCATCCTCATAGTTACCGTTGAGAAATATTTGATGCAATTTAACATTCAATTCTTTTTTGTGATTGCTTGCATCATCATAACAGAATTAATTGTATGATATTTATTATATAGGGTCAATTGTTTCAGGAGATTTGGATTCATGCTGTTTGTTCTGTACTTTTATACTGTGATGCTGAGGTTGAGTTATATCAATACATTTTTTAATTTATAATTAAACCTTACTATTTCCAGATTTAGTTATAGAGTGAATTATAGTGTGCCTAAATTGGTTGCAATGTATTACATTTTAAATTGTGATTGCTCCCTCTAACCTTTCAAGTAGCTAAAAACAATCTGGTTAAGTAGGGATGTTTATGTGGGGCCCAGCACTCTCACAGTATAAGGCAACCACAATAGATAGCAGGGCACACCCTCAAAACAATATGCAATGGTTTGGTTCAGGGCACCTTTTCATAATCCTTGATTGATAGTTAATACCGCTCTTAAATCTAGCATATTTATTAACACCAAGGTCATGGTCAGACATCAATGACTGGAAAAGATGATCTGTGAAATGCACAGGTATTTAAGGTTTTGTTAGCTTCAATGGATAAATTAGGCTGCTACTGCACTTGCATGATTTCACTGGAAGAGTCATAAATTGTAATAGAACATTTGAATGATGATAACTTCAATCAATATAGCAACAGTGGCCTATAAACACTGGTATGGGTCTGCTGCTGTCAAGATTTCAATGTCCTATTCTATAGCCTCTGGCTCTCCCTCCCCCTGCCTTTTCAGGATGTATGAGGAGTGCACAGGGAATGAGAGAAACAGAAGCTGGAGAGGGCACAAAGTGGGACTTTCCCTCCCCTTCCTCCCCACCTCCCATGATTCAGTGTCACAGTAGCTGCAGAAGGAGGTAAGTTAGAATTCTCAGCAGACCCTGTGTTTCTCTTGGCTCTGCCAAACCAAGAAAAACAGTTTGGCAGAGCTGAAGAGAATCAGGAATTGATTCAGGCCCCTTCCACATCTTCTGGGATACATGTATGACAGTTGCTGTGGTGAATGTGAATGGTCCAGCAACTCTTGGACATGCTCGAGAGGAGCTGTGAAGAGCTTACGAGTTAAAGAGTCCCATGGGGTTTGAAACTCACCGGGCTATTTTCAAAAAACAATTGGACCTTTCTGCACTGACAGGGCCTAATAGCCCGCCTTAGTAGGCCATACTGGCCATTAAAGTCCTGCTCCCTTTGTTGTTGGCTCTTGTCTTCATTGCAGTCCTATAATGCTGTAGCCAGCCTTTAATAGCAGGTATATCCCGCTATAACAAGTTATAAGGCCATAGTAGAAAAGCAGATGTTCTGATCAAGCAATCCAGAAATCTCAGCTAATAGATTCTTTAAATATTTGCAGATCCTCAGCAAATTGCATGTTCAATAAATGCCTAAAGCATGATTCCAGGAAAACCAAAGTAATAATGTTGGGAAACTATTCTTCCTTTTGGTCTATCACTTTGTGGCCACAAGAATTGGGTGCTCTGCCCACCCCAGTGTCCAAAATGAAGAACCTTAGTGTTAGACCAGGCATCATTGGTGTGGGTTTCCCTTTTTTTTTTACTTTGCCTCCTGTGTTTTTGCTATGTTTTGGACTTCGTTGTGCTGGTCTAGTGCAAGTGCTCCCTTTGTAAATTATTAATATGGATTGGTGATTCCATGATTGGCATATTTAATTTACTAGTCAGTCTAGTGGGCCTCAGCACTGATTGTGACAGCCACATAAGCAGCCTGTAAATGTAACTCAGGCCTGCCATTGCAGAGCCTGTGTGCAGTCTGGTTTTGAACTATTGCAGGGCTATCTGTTCCCATAGGATAGATGGGGAGTTTGCTTATAAACATAACTACCCCTGGGAACACAGTAGTAAAATAAAGTTTTGAATGCCTGAGCCCAGAATGTTAAAATGAATCTTTTAGAGAGGGTAATTTTTCCATTTTGTGTTTGAAAATACCAATTTTTAGAAAGTAGGCATTTTCTTGCTTAGCCATTCAGTGTGCCTCTGCTAGGATGTTCATTGACTGTCTGGATTTGGAGTGACTGGGCAGAGAGGAGCAGTGGCTCCAGATAGTCCGGATAAGTCATGGTTGGGCTGAATAGACCTGGGGTGCACTTAGAATAAGGGGAGGAGATTTTTACCTGAATGGGCCTGGTCTGCCGTCCATAAAGATGTCTCCACCTCCTGCGAGGAAGCTGCACCAGAGAGGACAGAACTGGTTTTGACTGAGCACAGGGCTTCTCTCCCACCAGAGAATAAATGAGTCTGCTCTATAAATAGAGGGGCCCAGAACACAAACTTTTATCTCACTTCTGGGAAATCAAGAGGTACCTTTGCCAAGAAGAAGAGCTGGGGAACCTGAGGAGGAGTACTGCCCATGTGATGTTATTTGTCTGGGGTTGGCCTGCAGTGGCTGCTCTCTTCCAAGGAAAGGGAAAATTACTTTGCTGTTTGTTCTGTCCCCTGCTTGAGGAAGATCTCTCAGGGCTTGAAGAAGAATTTGCCTCCTGTTATGAAGTCTCAGGGACACAAAAACTTAATCCACAGCTCCCCTGAATTTAATTGCTGGGAGTTCTAACCTTCCAAGAGGTGCCTGAGCTTTTCCAGGCCTCTGTAGGCTGTTCTGGCTGTTGGGAACTGGAAAAGCAACACAACAACGAGAAGCGTGACGCATCTGTGCCTGTTTTCTGATGCATCACCAAAGGAACCGATGCAGCGCTTGCCTGCGGCTCGAGAAATCGCTGCATGCCGCACCAAGTGCATCGGTCTCCGACCTCTGAGATCCCCGCACTGATTTCTATGCAAGCCCTGGTGTGTGGCTTGCAAGAAACCACGCATCATCCCGGATCATCGCATCGCAACAAGGCACCAGGTCTGTTGCATTGGTGGGGGATGTAGTAAGAAATCCACGTATCACCTCCCCACGCATAAAAAACCCAATGTATAATGCCCTCTCCGGTAAGGAACCGAAGCATTACCTTCCACAGAGCAAGGAACCAATGCATCACCTTTCCTGAGCATAAGGAACTGATGCATCACCTTCCCTGCAGCCCTTTTTGTGTACGCGCCGAGTCGCGTTTAAGGTGCTTCGTGTGAAAAGTGTTGCATCTACAATTTGCTTTAAACTGAACTATTTATACCATTTGAAAGTTATATTTGTATTACTTTATTGTGAATGTTTGTCGTTTATGGTCTTGTTTGGTTTAGATAAAGATTACTTATTTTTCAAAACTGATGTGGTGTCCATTTGTAGTGATTTCTTAGTGATTTCTCTGTATTACTGTATGTGTTCACAAATGCTTTACATACTGCCTCAAAGATAATCCTGTCTGCTCATGCCAAGCTACCAAGGGAGTGAGCAGGGGTTATTTTAGAAGTGTATCCCCCTTACCCTGAATAGAAGCAAGGGTTCCTATTTGGACAAAGGTACCTACCTCTGCCAACTAAAGACCACCATTTCTAACATTGCTGTATAACAATGTCAGAAATTCGGTTATTAATTGTAGGTGTGACTCTTACCGACATCATGAACATAATCTTGTTAGGTCTATTCACTTTGTCATATCTTTACAACATAGTATAGGATTTTCTGGCTATTTGCTATTATCTGAGTGTAAATTCACAGCAAAGTGGAAACTTAAATGTCTCCAATCCCTGAAACTAACATGCTCATCGGATAATGTCATCACTGATGTCATTTGAGATCGGTGATGCCTTCATTTAAATGATGTCTTAAACCATGTCATGAGCAATGTAATATGTGAGGTCATAAGTAGTGCATGACAGGTGCACAAGTTATAGTTAGCTCTGCTGCCTGTAACAGGTGAATTTCTGTGTTTATTTAAGCTCAACACACTAATATTGTCACTGACACATCCACCTGAGTATAATGTTACTTTAACCTTTGGGTTTGTCAGTGAATTTCTAGGGCTTTTTGAAAAGTAAAGTAATATGTTCTTACCATTTGTAAAGCCAACACCCAGCCTCTGGCCAAACCCTGCAGCAAAACCCCTACATGCAGCCACCCACACAAGGCGCACAGTATTTGGCTTTGCACAGCACCAGGTTGGAAACAGGGTCTTCCCTGTGGGCAACCCACCCGTAGTCAGCACCGCTGCTAATTACTAATGTGGAAGGGAGGTGCCAAATGGGCGGAATTTGTAGGCTGTGGGCTCTGGTGAGCGAATATACCGATTGCAACATTTGTGACATCCTCCATTGAACTTTGGTCATTGGTAATCCCTCACTGTGCCTCCATAGAGGGAGGTGGCTTGGGGCCCCACCCCCACTTCTGAATATCTGCCAAGTGGGTGTGACTGCACAGGGAGATAGCCTGTGGGCATACATGCAGCGTAGGAGGGATCAACTTCACCACAAGTGACTAGTGCTGACATTAAAAACTGAGGCTCATTTCTTCCATATCACGCTTAATTATTTCTAAAAAGCACCCCCAGGCTCAATTGCTCCCTGACATTTGTGAGCGCTGTGCCCAATGGATAATGCAGTTGTGGAGGACACGCCTATGGAGGGCTTGACTGATGAGTCCCTTGCTCACTTTGCCACTGGATTCAAGCAAGCCAGGCTGAAGACGACTGGAATGCCAGAAACCGGTCCTCGGAAGCTTGTTTCCAGTCCAGGGAAGACATGGCTTGGCAGTTCGGCTAGACTGTTCCCATGAGGCACAGGGTCAGACTGATTTACATATATCCATGTCTGAACTGGGGTGGCAGAGTGGACATGGATTGATTCATTTAGGTGAGCACTTTATTTCGGTATGACAGATAAATCTCTGTTGCTTGTAGCTCGCTTTTAGTAATAAAATAGAGTCCTTATTGTACGCCTGTTTTTTTACAGGTAACGCTGTACCTGCCCTATTAGAAACGGGAGCAGTGACCCCTTTTAAACTGGTAAGGTTACAATTCGGTGTTTAATTTTTGTTGCCCGATATGTGTAGTCACTCAAAGATACTATATATTTATTTATACAGGAGGTGGATACTTGATGAATCGAAAATTAACTGGTATCCCCCACAAACCATTGTGAGAGCTAATCAAAGACCTCAATGGGCGGATTGCCTTCTATGAGATGTTGACTTAAGGTATGTGGTCCGCATTTCAGAGGGCCTTGATGAGGAACTTGTCACGTCCGGGTGTTAAGGGCTATAATGGTGCTTAGTGAACTTTAGTTATTTTGTATTCATTTTTAGGACCTCAAATGTATATATCCTTGTCACTTTGGGTGTTAGATTTGGTTTAATTTGTGCTGTCATTAACTCGAGGGAATCAGATTACATTAAAAATGTGTTTTTAGAGCTTTAACTTGTTTTATGGAGTGATGTGTGTTTACAGGATTAAAGAACTGTAGACTTAGAAAACACTAATAGTCAATCTACTTCTTAACCTTTAGGAATGAATTGGTTGAATTGCCCTAAAGTCCTGAAGAGGCCTGAACTAAGATATAGGCTGAAACGCGTCGACTACATATAACAAGGCATCAACATAAGAAGAGTGTGATATAATATATGTAATTACATGCATAAGGTGCTTGAAATTTGTTAGAGGGAGAAAGGAATTGACCCTTTGAAGCCCTTATTTGCTTTTTTGTTGATGACCAGATAGAGGGAATGCTTTGACATAATTATAGTCAACGTCCTTTTTTTGAAATAGATGTGGGCTGTTTAGATCAGCAAATTGGTTCATGTTGTTTTTTGGATGTATTGTACAAATTGTATATATGTATATGTGTGTTTTGTATATATGGTTTTGTAAAAATATGTGTTACTAGAAAAAGAAAATAACAATAAATAGCTTCAATATTTCCACTTCGAGTGATTGGTGTAACCTCAAGTTACATAGGAAAACATAAGTGTGGCAGGGTAAGCTCAGACGTGAGTCCCTTGCTTACTTTGCCACTGGATTCAAGAAAGCCAGGCTGAAGGCGGCTGGAATGATAGAAACCGGTCCTCGGAAGCTTGTTTCCAGTCCAGGGAAAACATAGCTTGGCAGTTCGGGCTGGACTGTTCCCATGAGGGACAGGGTCAGACTGATTTGCATATAGCCATGTCTGAACTGGGGTGGCAGAGTGGACTAAAGAACAGTGATGGATTAAACCCAGATCTTTTGACTGGGTGTGAGTGTATGATTGATTCAGATGCTCCGTCCATCACCACCCCCTTTTGTACCGCTTTTGGCCGCCATAAGTGTGGCAGGGTATGCTCAGACGTGAGTCCCTTGCTCACTTTGCCACTGGATTCAAGCAAGCCGGGCTGAAGACAGCTGGAATGCCAGAAACCGGTCCTCGGAAGCTTGTTTCCGGTCCAGGGAAGACATGGCTTGGCAGTTCGGGCTGGACTGTTCTCATGAGGCACTGGGTCAGACTGATTTGCATGTAGACATGTCTGAACTGGGGTGGCAGAGTGGGCTAAAGAACGGTGATGGATTAAACCCAGATCTTTTGACTGGGTGTGAGTGTTTGATTGATTTAGATGCTCCGTCCATCACCACCCCCTTTTGTACCGCTTTTCGCCGCCATAAGTGTGGCAGGGTATGCTCAGACGTGAGTCCCTTGTCACTTTGCCTCTGGTTTCAAGCAAGCCGGGCTGAAGACGGCTGGAATGCCAGAAACCGGTCCTCGGAAGCTTGTTTCCGGTCCAGGGAAGGCATGGCTAGGCAGTTCGGTCTGGACTGTTCCCATGAGGCACAAGGTCAGACTGATTTGCATATAGCCATGTCTGAACTGGGGTGGCAGAGTGGGCTAAAAAACGGTGATGGATTAAACCCAGATCTTTTGACTTGGTGTGAGTGTTTGATTGATTCAGATGCTCCGTCCATCACCACCCCCTTTTGGACCTCCTATGCTGGACCCAGCAAGGGACTCCCTATCTATGGGGTCTCCACTCTCTACTGGCGTCCAGGTACTGTCATCTTCTCCCTCCTCTTCTGAATCTTCAGGGCTCCCCAGAGCCCCACCACCCTCCTGGTTTGAAGCCCGGGCTCTTTCCTCACTGCGCTCAAGATCTCTTTGATTCTTATACCAAAGGATCAGGCTGTCCTTAATTTCGGACTGAGTGTATGACTCATCCACCCTTATGTCTCTCTCTCTACAGAACCTTTCCAACTTCCATATACTGTATTTAGATAGATCACAGAAATCAAAAGCAGACTCCATTTTGGCAGACGTTCTAGAGAAAACATTACACAGGGAACCTAGGGGTCTGAGCTTAACAGGAACACACAATTCACAAGGTATTCAGCAAGCTCCCTATCCCAGAGAAATCACACTCACTTGTCTAGTGCCACGCACCATTCATCCACACACAACCCCCCTCAGACTGGTAAGGCAGTTTCTACCACCCCTGATTCCTCAACCTGACCACACGTGACACAGGTACCAACTGTGGGCGCAGGGCGGGGAACAAATGTACTGGACACAATTACACAATGATACCTTTAGGAGAAGAAAATATGGAACTTCAAAATTCACAATAATCCCCAAAATGTGGTCATCTAAAATGCAGAGTTTTGTGGTGCGACCAGTTGCCACTGCGGTACAACGCAAACACAAATCCGGATCCTCACCGCTTGCCACCAATGTTAGAAATGGGATCTCTGGCTGGCCAAGGCTTGCGCCAAAGTAAGTCAGAGACCACCACTCTAAGTCATGGCAAGGGAGTTACACGCCAAGATAACCCCCGCTCCAACCTTGCCCCACATTTTTATTGAGAGCCACGAGGCTCCTAGGCATACCGTTCTCGAGCCTGAAAGGCTCACGGGGGCACCGTTGTTTAGTCCTTAGAGCCTGCGAGGTTCCAACGCTGCTTTGGGGGCACTGATGATCCTGTAAGCCCCAGAGGAGAGCCAGGGTGCACGCTGTGCCCAGGCCCAGATTCCCAGCTGCCCAGCACTTAGTGGGCAGCTGCTCCGTTTAGGCCCCTGACATTTGGGACAGTCACTGGTTGCGGCCTAATGTGATTTCTGCACAATTGTGTACTGTGCTGCACCTCTGAATGTGTTTAGGCGTCATGTGCTTTCTCCTACACCGCTGAATGTATGTGATGCATCATGTGTAATGTTCCTATGCCTATACCCCTAAATTAATGGTGATACTTAGGTGGTTGTTTTTCTCCTAGTACAGGTGTTGCTAGTGGGGTCCTGGTTCCCTGTGTGACCTTTTCCTAAGGTGGTTAGGGTTGCGTAGGTGGTAGTTACTGGCTGTGTCTCTATTCTCTATTTTGTGCTACAGTACTTTTATATTCTATGTTCTATGTGCTAATTTCTACAAGTTTTCTGAAATCTAAAAGTGTATATTTCTGACAGTACTCCAGGTGGCCCTGTCTTGTACATATCCCTTGTAAACTCTGCCTGTGCCTGTTGGCACATTGTAAAGTGTGTGTTTTTATCTAATGTGTTTTGGTATAATACAAAGGCTATTTCTATATATAACCTTGTGTTGAGTTTCCTTTGTGATGGGCCTTGGGTGTTGTTGCTGTAACCTACATAGCCTTCAAGATTAGCCTTGCTGCTCGCGTCGCGTCACGTTACCAAGGGGGTGAGCAGAGGTTATCTTGGCATGTAACTCCCTTGCCCGACTTAGAGTGGTGGTCTCTGTCTGACTTTGGCGCAAACCTTGGCCAGCCAGAGATCCAATTTCTAACAGCTTGTCAACCCTGCTGTGCTTGTGTTTTTATATATGGCCTGGCACATCTGCGCATAGAAACTCAACCTAAGACGACCAACCCTGAAATTGTTCAGAACAGCAGCACACATTTTAGATATAATTGCCTAACGTGGAATGTTAGAGGATTTGGAAACATTTCCAGTTATATATTATGATAGAAGTTAACCATTCGGTCTTTCCGTCTCGGTTCTGACCGGCATTCGGAGACTCCGAGTCTGAGCTGTATTGTACAGCTCTATGGACCGCGTTTCCGACCAAAGTATTATGATGTCGGATTCGGACAGCCTTTCCAAATCGGTCTGTCGGACATGGAACAACTGTTTGAATCTGACTTTGGGGGCCCTAAGCAGGCACCTCTTCACCTGAAGGCATCCGGTTGGGGCCTGTGGGGGTACCCCTGGGACCCCTCTTTACAACCATGCACAGTGTGGCAAGCACCATGAGGTACCCACCACAGGGTTCAGGATTTTCCGCAACCACCCCTTTTCATAATGGGAGCATGTGTTATTGTTCGGAACACATGCTCCCATTGAAGTCAAAGGGAGTCCGACTGAATGGTGTTCGAAAACATCGTAATCGATCTGTCAGACTACCCGAACTTAAGTCAGTCGCAAACAATTCCGACAAGGAGTCAGTCAGAATGCTTTCTAACAGATATCGTAATGAGGCCCATAGTGTGGTAGGAAACTTGCATTTCTTCATGAGAGCTTGTGCAGCAGGTGGATACTGCCCTCAGCACAAGCTCTGATTGAGAAACGAAAGTTTGTACACATCACTGCACCATGTGGCAGGAACCATGAGGTGCCTGCCACATAGTTCAGGAATGTTGAGGGGCACCATAGGTGCCCCCAGGCACATATGCAGAGGGCCAGGGGTAAAGGGTGCCCTGCTAGGGTCCCTCAAAGTGAGTTTTTGACAGCTGATTCATGTCGGAAAGGACAACATGGAATGGCTGTCTGAAACCGACATTGCAATCTCGACGGCAGAACCAAGCCTGGCTCCACTGTCATCGAAGGGATTACTATTCCGCTCCTCTTCCAAAGGGCTCACAGAGCCTATCGGAAGAGGAGCGGAATGCGCTTGTGGTTTTCCCTCTGGCCACTGTAATCAAAATACAGCAGTCGGAGGGAAACCTTAGGATGTTGTGCGGAGAGCCTCCAACCGCTGGTTGGAAATTCTCCCCTTGACATCCAAATCGGGCACTTTGTCTACTATTGCATAAATTGTAGTGGGAATAGTATATAATTTAATTTTAAAATGTTGTGGTTTACTTTATATTGTTTACATTATATTAACCTTTGGTTATTTAAAATTATAATATTTATAATTATTAATGTTTTTAATATTTTATTTCTTTTTAGTAAATACAATTTTTTTGTTTCATTTTATATTTGTAAATAGAATGGTTTATTTAAAAAATGTTATGTTATCGGAACCATATATATATATATATATATATATATTTATTTTCTATATTATTACATTTAAAACAGTTTTACGTTACAATATAATTACAAATATTTATTTAATAATATTATTAAATTATATACACATATATATAGCTATATATAATTAGTTATATAAACTAATATGTTGGTTTTAATTTTTGAAAATAGTAATAATTGTTATATTATATTTATATCTTATTTTTATTATATGAGCATTATTATTTAATTTAATGAATATTTACTATGTACATTTATAGTATATATATTTGAAAATTGGTATATTAGACAACTATATTAGTGACACCGATTTTGTTTGCAATATTTTTGTAATTTTAATTATAAGTATAGGGAATCGATATTTTGACATCGATATTTTTGACTCAATATTTTTATATGTAGATATTTTGGTAGACGATATTTTGTCAGTAAACCAAAGTCAATAGTCTCTCTTTCTCAAGGCCTTTTGGGTAATTCCATACAATTCAAGGAAGGTTGTCTCACAATCTTGGTGTTATCCCTATTAGCACATGTATAACACACTTTACCCACACTTTCTATAGTCTCATTCATTCCAGACCACCAAAAAGATTGTATGACTCGTCTCTTGGTCATATTGCAACCCAGGTGCCTTTGTGTGCAATCTGAATTATTTTCTTCTTGAGTTTCTCAGGTGGAATGATTTGCAACAGTTTCCCATCGCACACACTCACATCATCACTTACGTGACTCAAACATTCACATTAGTGCTGCGAGTTCTATCATTATCTCATTACTGTTACACACCTTCCCAACTCTTGCAAGACAACATCCTCTCTCATCCTTCTTTATCGAGGGCTACTACTTCTCACCACGCCATCACTACCTCTACATCTGCTTCTGATAGATAGGCAGTCGGCAATTATGTTCTTTGGACCTTTCACATATTCTACCTCAAAAATGTATTCTACCACAGATAACATTCATCTGGATATTCTCTGAGTCACATTTCCATCAAGCTCCTTCAGGCATTCGTACAAGTGAGTTAAGAGCATGTGGTCAGTTTTAACTCTAAAAGGTAACCCCCACACAAAGTACCTAAAATGCTTTATTCCCCAACAACACACTAGGTCTCAATAACAGAGTATGAGGACACCTCCTTTTGAAGGTGTCTTGATGCAAATCCTAATATCTAGATGTGTCAATCCTTCTCCAATAGCTCCTATTCCCACACTGCTTGCATCAGTAGTTATACATGTTTTAGCAGTGGCATAAAAATGACACAAATTGGAGCTCGCAATAAACCTTCTTTTACATTCACAAAGGCTGTGTCACAATCATTGTCCCATTTAAAAATGACCACCATTTTCATTAGCAATCTCAGAGGTTCAACTAGTTCTGTGAAGTTAGCTAGGAACTTGGAGCAACATTCTGCTAACCCAAAGAAAGACTTCGATGGATCTTTATTAGTTGACTTGGATGCTTCCCGAACAGCCATGACAATTTTTTTTTTTGGTTTGATGTCATTCTTGGAGATCTCGTGCCTCCAGTATGTAACTTGACATTTACTCAATTGACACTCCGCTTTTTTTTATTGTCAGTCCACGCTTTTTCAATCCTTGTGTAGGTCATTTTGATGATATGTGGTGGACATGTCAATTACCCTGAAAATCTTTCCACCTCCCAGTGCTTTCAGCATCACTGAAATATTTGGCAGAGGTTTCCTGTCCACACATATGTTCTTGTTCAGGTCGTGGAAGTCAATACATAATCAAATCTTTCCTCCCTCTAATGTTGCCTCTACTACGGGTGCTAACCACTCGGAGGACTCATTGTGTTCTTTTATCCCCTGTTCCAGTAATTTATTCGGTTACTTCTGCTTTCCCTTTCTATTTCTTTGGCTTGAGAAATCACACTAACAGTTTGTTCATTTTCCACCAAGTCTTCTACAACCAGCACTAGTTCTGAAATATTCTCATAAGTATCATGTATTTCCATAAGCTTCACTATTCCGCTCTTTGTCCTGCAGACTTTGGCAAAGTGTACTTTCTTTCCACCGTTGTGACCTGTGGCTTTCCTTGCTATACACATGGTGAAAGATCCAGATACACCACATCAGTAAGACTTGATTTTTCTGGGATGGTGGTAGTGACAGTGGTGGCATTTTCTCATTAGATTTATCCTGAGACTGGGGTTTCTTAATAGGTTTCTCTTTCCTTAATTCATCGAGCCACATATACACTTCTAAAACTTTGGCTGGATGCCCTCTTACCAACTGACTCATGCCGTTGTCGTCCAATTTCCTTATCCACAATTGTGTGTGAGCTAATCCCTTGGCAATTTGTATTGCCTCATCAAAGGCAGGATCCTTGATTAACAGTTTCTCCTTTACTTCTATTTGTGTATCTTACTATTTGGTCCAGTACGAGGGAATCACGTCAGTTTTCAAATTGGCATGTTAAAGATAATCTCCTTAATGCTGCCACATAAGTTGCAATGTCTTCATTCAGACTCTGACTCTGGAAAAAACGTATGTTGCTCTAATACAATGTTTACCTTTGCTACAAAATGTGCATCTAACATTTCCAAGGACATTTCATAAACATTGCTAGGTTGTCCATCTACCAAGCCCGAAAAACCATCGGAAAATCCTCATACAATCTTTGTACAGCTCTATGGACCATGGTGGTGAAGTAAAATTGTCTGCCTCCATTCCAGACCATATTTGTTGGCGACAAACGACAATAAGTCAGGGACAAACAATTTTTCCCACTGTTTCCACCATGATATCGATGGCTCGCCCAGGGTAGCAAGGAATGTGGGCGGTGGAGCTAAACCCTGATCAGCCATATCTATGTGTAATCGCACAAATATGCAGAACTTTCTTATTGTTCCAGCGTGTCAAGGAAATGTACAGGGTTAGTAAACATGAAAAACTAATCTAACTAACCAAAATAACTAATTACAATTACAAATTAACTTAACAAGTTACCATAACAAACCAATCAGCATGATGGATTGGTATTTTGTTGCAGGCTTCCTTTCTCAGGTTGTGGTGCTGTTGCCAATGTACTTTCCTCAAATTCCTCAGAGGAACTCTACTAGGTCTATGTGCCAGAGCACTGAGTAGTGCTGTGGTAAATTTGACACATTTGTCACTGCATTGATCACAGAGGCTACATTGTCTGCTAATGGCCTTCAGAATGGTGGAATCTAATCCATGGGAAATGTTTGGGATAATAGTGAGTAGATTCTTAGCCTTGATCTACACAATGGTGCCTCCTAACAAAGACTGCTTGTAAATTCTATAATGGAAAATATCATGCACATGTGGCTGGTGCTCTTGTTACCAAATACATTCTGACATTTACAAGCTGGGCTGTGGTGACCTGCGGGTGAAGAATATGTTATCATTCAATTTTTTTATTAGACTTCTGCACACTGCTGGCAGTTCACTTGTAACGCACAGCAACACTCGAGGCACTGGGCTGGGGTGAGGCACGGCAGAAAAGTGCATTATCATTCCAGTTTTAGGTGGAGTATTTGAGACCTATTGAATATACTTTAGTATATATATATATATATTAGCATATACTTATATGTGTATATATTTTGTGGGCTCTGGAGATCAGCCCTAGGACTTGGCTGCTTCCGCTTAGGGACTTTTTTTTCCTGTTCAATGCCTCTATTTAACTTTCTTAATAAAAAAGGACCAGTAGTGTTCAGTAAAATACCAGAATTGCTTTCTGCTGAGGGACATTCTTGCCCCTCCTTAACTTTCTTGATAGAAAACAACCAGCAGAAGTCAGTGAAATACCCTAATCACTTTAGCATTCTCTATATTCGAGTCCATAGACATTTTCTTCCACGAGAACCCGAAGACAATAATATTTTTTTCAAATCATGTATTTTCATTGCTATGACCAGCGAAGGCCTTGATTTTGTATTAAAAACTGAGCTTTGGACTATACCATTTCCTTCTGAAAGGAAAAATTTCTCTCCATGTGTTTCTGTACCTGGAATGTCACACAGTTTGGTGCTTACTTTCCACCATGTTAAAGAACAGTAAATGTTTCTGCACCCAGGCTAATGTGCTGCATAGCTAAATGTAAAAGGCGAGACCGATTGCATTGCAAATGCTTGTTTAATTAGACTGCTACATGCTGCTGGCAGTTGACTTGTCATGTCCAACAGCCCTTTAGGGGATAGTTCCAGTTATCATAGCACTTCACTGCCAATACTCGTCTGTAAGGCCCTCGATGAGGCTCACAGTAATATAAAACAAAATACAAATTCGAAAGTATTGCAAATCATAAAACTCAGTAATATAAAAGAGAGGGACCCCTTAATGCTATCAAGGGAAATGAAGTAAAAGCAAGAAACAATTCCCTTGACCCAAATAATTCAAACGCAATAGTCAACAATCCAATAAAATATTGAATCTTATATTCACTGTATGATCATAATTTTTTTTTTTTATTGTTATCGTTCCAGTATTCAAAAACTAAAATCTCATGAAGTTATACACTCACAACACAATAAAAATCAATTCTCCCTTGCTTAAAAAAACATGCAATGCATTTAAATTAAAAAATCATGTTTAGACAATTTCCTATTATGGCCAGCATAATAGAGACAAACAGATGTATAACGCAACCCTTGTCAAATACCACCACACATTCAATTGGACTCAGGGACACCACAGTTGATATGTTGATCCAATCGATATTCATCCAGATTGTGTCAGTCATTAAATTATGTTCTCAACAGCGTTGACGCGTTTCAATGGTTTCCAAATTATAACACCATCTTTGTGAAGAACCAAATTTTCTATCTCTATTCTTGTTTTTCCACAGTTTTTTTCCTTTTCCCTACACAAAGCAAATATGAAAAAATCAATAACCACATTTCTATGTGCTCATTTTATGTTTGGTTTATCATACATAGCACAACTGTCTTGTATATATAGTCATTCTTGAACATCTTTTCCAATAACCCTTGTATACTGGAACAGTAACAATTTTCTTTTTAAATAACATGTAATGATCACACATTAAATATAAGATTTAATATTGAAATGGATTGTTGACTATTGTGTTTGAAATATTTGTGTCAAGGGAATTATTTCTTGCTTTTGGTAGTAGTACCTCATTTCCCTTGATAGCCTTAAGGGGTCCCTCTCTTTTATTTTACTGTTATTTGCACAACCTGTTGGATGAAGAGGCTTTCTGTCTCGGATCAACATACCCAGCGAGTCCAACATTGTATTGCACAAAGGGGACACTCTTAAATATTATCACGGATAAATTAAAAACATTTGGATTCTCGGAGGATCAATTTAATAGATTAATAAATCAGAATCCACATAGTGGGGGCTCTAAAGGATTGAACAACACGAGCCATGAAGAATTCGTGAAAATATTAAATCTGAAAAAGAAACAGATTCGGACAGAATTACACCCCAAATTCTTAATAGATTATTTGAAAGCAGGCATGATACCAATAGGCTTGCAAGTCAAAAATGAACCTGGGCTGTTCGTGGAGAATCCAAAGTTCATTGAGACTTAGACACATATAGCCAACCAGTGCAGTCGGGATGGGTTAGTTTTTATTATAGAATTAGCCCAGGAACTAAGAGAAATTGAGAAAAAAGAAATAGAGGGACTAGAGATACAGCTCAAACAAAATCCAACACTCGAGGAGGCAAAGAAAAAATAGAGGAGGTAGAGGCAGAAATAAAAAGCTATAGAGAATATTTAACAAACAAGAAAGTGAAGAAATTTAGAAAGGATGTAGAAAGATACAGCATAGAAGGAGTCTATCCGTATGTCGTTAAAGATTATTACAAAAACAAAAGATAATAGAGGTGGGAGAAACCGCAATTTCAAAGACCCCTTTACTCAAGAGGGGGCAATAAACGCATAACTTTTTTGGAGACGTCAGGCTCCAGTAGCGATGAGGAACTGGGAGGAGCTTCAGGAAATAGGGGAGCACCCACATTTGAGTGGGAACCTTTATAAGGGAGGCGCCAAAACCGAGGGCAGAGGGGGTGCAGGGGGTTCAATCGACAGGAACCCCAGAGGAACCATCAACCTCAGAAAGTAGGTCAGGAATATCTTGCCACAAGAAACAAACAGTATTGGAGGTAGATGAACTCCCCATAATAAATCTCTCAAATTTTTTTTAAATGATGATGAGAAAGAGTTGTTACAGAGAGGATTTAGTTTTGCCACCACAGATTCACACAATATGTTTGAGTTAGAGAGTGACTTAAGAAATTTCTTCAGAAAGATAAGAATAAATAGGTTTTTTGAGATTAAAAATATACACCTATGCCCAACGTTACAGGTTTTAAACCCAAGTCAACTTTATCTCCCTATTTAGCACAAGTGGAAAAAAATGTAGAAACATTTGAGAAAGTAGTGGAATAGAAATTAAGAACATGGTGAGGACACTGCATCAGAATTACAATAACAAACTGCCCAAAGATCAGAGAAAGACACTGAAAACCTAAGAGATGAGTGACAATCTAACCATAAAACCCGCAGATAATGGCGGAGGTGTGGTGATATTTGACACACCAACCTACAAGAACAAGATGAGGGAACTCTTGAATGTCAAGGAACATTAACAGTGTATTGAGCACATAAAAACAGAGGAATTGAAGAAAGAAGTAGCTATACTCCTGAACACAGGGAAAGAAGAAGGCTGGATTTGTGAGAATGAATATCAATTTTTATTAATCACACCCAATAAAAATTGGTTTTGATCTTGTGGGGCAGAGAGATGAGGCTGGTCCAAGGTCTCCAAGGTTCTATGATTACACCATGCCTCGTACAAAGAAGCAGGACTCGTTGGCCCTAGGCGAATGCAAGAACATCAGCCCTGGGCGCCCAGGTTGGATCAGGTTTTAATTGTTCATTTTCAGACCCCAATGGTGAAATGAGGACCTAAAAAAAAAGAGAAATGAAAGAAAAAACAAAAACAAAAAAATAGAAAAAACAAAACAAAAAAATAAAAATAAAAAATAAACTCACACCCAATAATCCCAGAAATTTATGGAATTCCAAAATTCATAAAAATGTGTCCAATCCACCAATGTGGCCCATAGTAAGCAGCATAGGATCCACATTGGAGCCACTGAGCAGATATGTGGACTTCTTCCTCCAACCTATAGTACAAAGACAAAAATCATATCTGAAGGACACTGCCCATGCAATTTTCATCTTCGAGAGACAGGGCTTCACTTGGGTAACCCAGCTTTTTGTCACCCTGGATACTGAAGCCCTGTACACAAATATCCCCCAGGATGATACAATAGAGGTAACCTCCAACATTCTTGAGGGGTAAGATTTGAATAGGGGTAATAAGGAATTTATCATGTCCTGTGTAAAAATGGTACATAAGAACAACGTATTCCTGTTAAAGGACGAGCTGTACCTGCAGACTAAGGGGAACAGAATGGGGGCCACCTGTACCCCCAGTCTGGCCTGCCTGTACGTAGGCAATTTTGAGGTACAACATATATTTAATGAGATTGCTCCACACTATGAGAATGTTTCCTGCTGGCACCGCTTCATAGATGGCATCATCTTCATATGGAGCGGAGCCAGCACAGACTTGAGGGAATTCTTGGAGTGGATCAATTTGGTGGACTCCAATTTGAAAATTACGGCCACTTTAGTGACACCAGTGTGGAGATTTTGATATACTAATTTAAAATGTGGACAATAAGTTACAAGTGGAGCTCTACATCAAGCCCACTGATATGAATACTCTCCTACAATATGCCAGTGATCATCCCCATTAACAAAAGAACAACATCCCCTTAGGGGAATTTTTAAGACTGCCTAGAAACTGCACGACGCTGACAGATTTCTGCCATCATGCGGAAGGTCTTAAAAAGAGATTAAAAGCAAGAGATTATCTAAACAAATTAATTAAAAATGTGTTGAAGAGAGCGAGATTGTACGATAGGGACAGCCTACTAAACCCTAAAAAAGAAAAAAGTAATGCAGCTGTAGGAATAGTGGCATTTGTGACCCAATATTCCCACATAAGTAACCAAATTAAAAACATTGTAAATAGAAATTGGAAAATCCTTAACTATGGTAAAGACACTCCACTGCAGAAACCTCTCTTTCCGTTTAGACAAGATAAAACTATTCGTAATGCATTAGTCAAAACATATAAAATGACAGGAGAAAAGCAAAGCACTTTGAGAGGTGATCCAGCTACAGGGAACAACAAATGTGGAACATGCTCCATATGTTCTCAATGTTTGGTAAGCAAGAGTATCACCTTTGCTGGGAAGAAGCTGATGCATCTACCTTAAATAATTGCTGAAGTAAGAACTTGGTCTACTTGTGAATTTGTCCGTGTCAACAAGGGTACGTGGGGAGACGAGTAGAGAGCTCCGTACCCGCTTGTTGAAGCATAAATCATCAATTAGAACCAACAAGGATAATGCACCCCTCATAGATCATTTTCGAGGTAAGTGCCATGACTGTGATGTTTTCAAATGGTTCATCCTCGAAAAAATTGTGAGAAACATAAGAGGGGGAGATGTAGACCAGAGAAGGAAAAAAAGACAGCAGTGGTTTATGTGTTATTTGAACACAGTAGAAGGTGGCCTAAGCTTGAGAGAAGATTGGTTACAAATTTTACAATCGTAGATTGAAGAAATCTAATGATGAGGACACTCATTGTTTGGAAGAAAGTATTGAATAATATTCTGCAGAAACAATAAGTAACAAAACTAGTAAGCTCTATGTAAGCTCTGGTAACACTGAATCTAGAAGAAAGGATACCAACTAGAGGTAGTTCGCCAGTATAGTATTATCTGGGGTTTATGTGAGCATCGCAATTGGAGTTTGATCAATAAAATAGTAACCAAACAATGTACATTATTCTAACCAGCTGCGAAGGCACAATGCCACAAATTGAAGCCAATTATGGTGCATTTTCAGAATCAGTTGACCGTGGCTATTCCCATTGGTACAGTAGAGCCCCAATTCATGTACTTCACTTCTTAGGTTCCTTTAACAGCTGTGCATACAGGCCTCATGTTCACAGTGCTGATAACTTACAATTGCCGTTTCTCCCTTTCGCAAGGCTTGTAAATGGTTTAAAGGCATGATTGTGAGTTTGGTGCAGTGGAGCCGGTGCAAAGCCGCCTCCGCTGCACCAAACCCGTGCAAAACTGCTCAAGGTCCAGGGACCGTATTACGTGTTGGAAATGCACAAATCATAATATGGTCAGTGGTTCTTTGCTATTCCCATGGCAGTGCCTGTAAAATAGGGACCACAATGGGAACAGCAAATAAGTTCCAGTACAGCATGGATGTGGACGTCCATGCAATGCTGGAATTTTGTGGGGGTACAAACAGGGGAGCACATGTTGTGCCCCCATGTATGTATCCCCATGGCAGAGGGGCCATTACCTGGCCTCTTTGCTCCTACACCACCAGCCATTTCATGGCCAGGCCCTACCATGAAAAGGCTGGTGGTCCACTAACTCATAATATACTGGGCGGTACTGGGCCAGTCCCCCTCAGCATATTGTGTTTTGGTGCTTCTGCACCACCTCCAGGGAACAACTGTTCCCTAGCACAGAGAATGGTCCACCATCTCTGCTGCACCACCATGAGTCTAGCAGTCAGAAGACCACCAGAATCGTAATCAGGTCCTAAGCGTTTTCCTCAATATCCACACCCATGCTTTGTAGGTCACTCATGTGATGCAGGATAGTTCAGTTAATAGTTGCTTACTATAATTTATCCGGGGGTGGAGGTACTTCAATGTCTGTCGCCTGCACAGACTTTAACACATGGCCAGTTGGGCAAATTACCACCACAGAATATATAGGTAAATCGAAAGATTTATTCTCCATTAAGACACCTCCAGCTTCTCTGTACAATTTCTACTTACACCTCCCCCTTTATTCATAAACCCACATTCCAATCCCCAGTTACAAGTTCTACCTTACATAGGTAACATTCCAGAAATTCAACACATACTTTATGAGACACTACGCCACTCTACTCCATTGCACCCTAGTACTACACTCTACTCCACTTGGAGTGTATGCTACTCTGTGTCAATCAACTCTACCACAGCCTATTTCACACCACTCTACCATATTATATTACAGTTGTTTCGATTTCATGACACCCCACCATACATTACTGTGATCCCCTCTGTGGAACGCCACTGTATTCCACTCTACAACATTTTCCAACACTCTACGAAACGTCGGTCCAATCCCTTAAATGACACACCACAGCACCTTACTCTACTGTTCTCTACGCCACCCCACTGAACTTCACTCCACTCTACGCCACTGCACAAAACTTTACCCCACTCTATGCCACTGCATGACACTCCGCTCTGCACTCCTCCACTCTACTGGACTCTACTCCACTCTACTCTACAAGACTCTGTACTCCATTCGATGCCCCTACACTATATTGTGCAACCCTATGCTCCACTCTATGCCCCTACAATCAACTGTACAACAATATACTATACTTTCCAAGACACCATTCTACTGTACAAGACGCCGCTCAAATTTATGACAGTTTACTTGACTTTGCGCTAAAACACTACACTCTACGAGACTACACTGTCGGAAACTCACCTACACTGTACTGTATGACACTACACTTAACAATACTCTACATAATTAAACAACAAATGGAAAACGTTATTTGTTCTTTCTATAGAAACCAAATTTAAACTACACAAACTTTATATATTCTAGATTTACAGCTATTCTTTAAATTTATTATTTATGCACCACCTTTAAATTAGTCTATCTTTATTCTTTCTTTACAAACCAAACTTAAACTATGTAAACATTAGACATTCTGAACTGATAACTATACCTAAATTATATAGAATATGCAATACCTTCAAATTATTATAACACATGCACCTCCATACACAGTGTGTTGAACTCAGTAATCACACTTCATTAACTCCACCCTGCGCCGTGTTCTCACAAATTATGTGATTTACAATGTTATAAATGTTGTAAATGCTATGGTTTCGGATGGTATAAGTAATGTAATATGAAAGTAATATGTAATATGAAAGGGTATATGCAGTGCATGTAGAAGACGCAATTTATCATAACTGGACACTCTTAATCTTACCTCCTTGGCTTGGTCAGGTGTTAGGTTTCCTATTGTGAACCATCAGGTCACACTTCCTTCTCTTCCTGATGCATCAGCATGCACCCTATCTCCAGTTATACTGGTGAAACTTGTCAGTGCATAAATCTTGTCTCCTTCTTCTGTGTGCAGCAGTGTGCACTTTCTTCAGGACCAGCCAGCAGGGCCGTTTCAGTGGTTAACTGTCTTTGTAGTCTGGGTGTTGGGCTCCTGCTTCGTAAGGATCATAATAGCTGCTAATTCAATTCTCGTCGCCTTTGTTGGTGCTGTGTTGCACTTGGCTTTGTTAGAGCTCCTATACCATGGTGCTCCTTCTTCTGTGCTCTTCTTCATAGGCAGTAGGGAGCTGTGGTTCTGCCTTCTTTCCCTGGATGAGGCAGAACTTGCACTTTGAGCCATCGCTGCCATCAGGCATGGTTAGTGGGGTATGGCACAACCTGCCTTGAAGGTGTGGGGCAATGTGCTCCTAGTGTCTGGACTATAGTCACACATTGTGTGCTTCTGTCCACCTTAAGGTCCAGCCCTGCTTTCCTTGGACCTTCTCCTGCCGGGTTTGTTTCCAGCCAGCAGGTATGGACAACCAGTGTGGTGTATTTGGGCTTCCACACCATTGTGTGGAATTCTCTTTTCATCTCTGAGGACACTGGGTCTTGGCCTTTCTGTGGCCATGACAGTGGTTTGTTCTTGGTCGGGTAGCGTTGCAGGCTTTGCCACTCTCAATCACCTGGCTGCCTTAGCTGAGGTTCATCAGCCTGTTACTGTTCTCCCTTGGTTAGGTCTGACATTTGCTCTGTGACATGCTTGCCTCATACTCTATGTTTCTTTGGCAAGTGATGAGATACAGGTGTAGTACCCCTTGGGGTGTGAGTGCAGGGAAACCTCTTCAGAGGAGCTCCCAGGATGGTCAGCAGGGATCAGTGTGCTCAACCTCACGCTGTGTCCTTCTACTTGATGAGTCAGTCTTGTTGGGCAGTGCCCACAGTGTGGCTCGGCTTGCATATGGTGCTCGCCCTTCCCACACATGCCAATAACTGAAGGATGTTGCAGCAGAAGGTAAATATATCCCTGTGGGAATGGCAGGCCACCACAATAGGCCATGTAGTGAGTAGCATGTCTGGGACAGTCTCTCACCTGTGCCTGAGATCACAGTATGATGCCACCAGAGGGCACATGGTATGCTCAGCAATCCCGTCATGGCCCCAATGCCTGGATGCTTCTTCCCCGGCTATGACGAGTGAGACAGGGCAAGGTCTGCTTCCCCTAGTGCATCTACTTGGGTTGTGTTGGCTGGGTAGAGTACATCTCTGTATTCCTCCTCTTACACCAGCTCTGTTGGAAGGCATTGAGGGCCTAGAATGCAGCATATGGCCTCCTCGGGCAGCTTCCACTGGTTATTCCATTGATTTTCTAGTTTTGTTTATAAGGTAAGAGCCATCTACAGGAGCCGCACTGCTCCTGCCATGTAACTATACCTGAGCTCAGTGGGTTTGGGGATTGTCCATCAGGTGGGGCAGCCAGCCTCCGCCTCCTGTGGCCTGACAGCATCCTGCACTGTGTGTCCTGCAGGCACACTTCACAGGCCCAAAACCTCAGCCTTGCCTCAGTCTGTGTTATCTCTACCGGCTCCTGCAGGCACTGGGCAGGCTCCTCAGTCACTGTGGTGGCTACCACCCAAAGTACAACTTGACAATCAAGGCTGCAGTTGCTTTTGGTGCTGCCCGATCTTGTGTGGGATGGTGGCCTCAGTAATGTTGAGCAGTTCCCCAACATCCTCCATCACCAGAAGGTCTGCAATACTGGCGGCAATATCTTCTCCTTCCATGGCAGGACGTTGTGTTTTGTCTACACCTTTCATAGTCAGAGGCTACTGTCCACATGTTTAGGACACTGTGGAGGCCGGGTCCAGTCCATCTCATCACCAATGTAGTTTCATTGAGTCCTGGTCTGTTAGTGATTAATGAATAACACAGACACTTGTCAAATAGCTAGAGAAATGGTCCAGGGTATGTGCGACTGGCTTCCCTTTTTTTTGCGGGGCCATCTGAGAGATAGACTCTCAAAGGAGAGTTCAGTCCATCCACACACTCTACTACGCACAACGGTCATCTGAGAGAGAGGTCTAAAAGGAATGGCCAGACCCTCCTCACTAACTATTATGCCCACCCGCTATCTGAGAGAAAAGTCTGAAAGGAGAGGTTAGTCCCACGACACATACTGCTATGTACACCCGTAGTGCAAGAGAGGGGTCTCAATGGTGAGACACGTCCTTGAACACGCCCTGCTATGCATGGTTGTAATTTGAGAGAGCGAGGTCTGAAAAGAGAGGGTGGTCACTCCTCATACTCGAGTATGCACACCAGTTACCCAACAGAGGATTTTTAGTGGAGAGGCTAGTGCTTCCCATATACTACTATTGCCCTACAATTGTGTTTTGTGATCCTGTGAGAGACTCATGAGAGTGGAATGCAAGTTCCAGGGAGTAAGGTTTGCTGCATGAAGTTTGTGTGATCCAGCTAGCCTCTTGTGAAACCCGCATGGAAGATTACTGGCCCTGCCACAAGGTGTTTTACGATCCTGCGCGAGATCATATGGGGAGAAGTAGGAAAAAAGAGTCAAGGTTAAACCAATAGTTAACATTCTTATTACATAGTTGAAGAAATATTGATAGGGTGCAGAAACAGAGATAGCTCAGAGTGTCTTTGGTGCTTTGGAGGACACACTTTGAGTTGTGCTCAGCAGATGTGACTTAATTTGGAACTGAAAGAGACTGGTGTCTTCAGCTGTATTTAGGAAAGGGCTTCAAGTTCAAGTATTTAATAGTAAACTTTATGAAGTTTCTTGGGAAGTGTCTGTAAGTGCACTGTTGTTGGTAAACTTATTCTACACCATGTTTACTGAGTGAAAAGCTGTTTGGGGAGGTGTAGATGTGTTACTATAGCTTTGGAGAGGTACACAATATAATTAGGGCTCCCGATTCTATGATATTTTATTTTAACATTTTCATATGTATTTATCCATATTTATTCATTGCCCATCTTATTGGTATTTGTCCTAATTTATTTAGTGTTTTGAGAATAAATAGAGTCATATCATGGCATATCTCCACCTTCATTTAAATCTAGGATGTACACTTGTAAGTGGTTGCCTGTCATGTTTTAGCATATTGAGCAGCCACATACAAGCAAACATTACACCCTCAGGTACATATTAGCATTATATTACAAATATATGCCTGTATTGAAGAGAATCAGATTCTGCTTTTCTAGCTCCCTATGTTGTCTATCTGCTTGGCTTTTGTCTGCAATTCATGAAAGACAGCATGTAGAATCTCTGACCTGAAGCACAATTTCCAGAATTTTCTGCTTTTAAAAATAAATACAGGCAGGAAACACATTGTTTTCTGTCTGTTTTTATCTGTAAAAAGCAGTAAAAACTGAAAACTGTGAGCTTTAATTATAATAAAGAGAGATGTGAGCAATGTTTGCACATTGTGTTGTAAAATGAAGTGTTCCAACTGTATGTACTTGGAAGTACACCCCAAGTAGGAGGCAGTGTTTCCCAAACTATAAAACAAAGAATGTGTAATGTGTTAATACAAAATCTAGTGTTTTTATGAACCGCACTGTACATATACTCTAGCCCTATGAGATGTCTGAGTGGTGATATTGCTATTTCTGAAATGAAACACCATGCTCAGCGTTAGCAAAGATGTCTCAAGAGGAATGTGTTACTTCATAAACGTTTTTGAAATCAGTTTTGCTGGCATGTTATAATTTATTTGCACTGTATGAGGGTCTGGAATTTTTCTCAAGAAAGGAATAACAAGTTAGTGATACACTAAATACGAATATGCAAATGAGGGCGAAAGATGTAGAAAACTTTACAGAACTTTGTGAGAAATTACTGTTATGATTTATTGACTAGTATATAACTTGTTTTGGTTATTTCTCTTTTTGTAGGCGGAAAATGGAAAACAGAAGTTGTGAACAAGAAAACTATCATGTATGAAAATATATGAAGGAGAAAAAGAAGTCTTGTTCACTTTTGAAAAATCAGGAAATATTTACTCCTTGGAAAGTGGGCGGAAACACTATTAAATGGAGAAGTGAATATGTGTGTATTGAATAGGGTGGCATTTGTGATCTTGCACAAGCTTTTGCTGTGTAGGTCTACTTGTCCCTGAGGAAATAATTAACTGCTTACACAATCAGTAAAAAATAGCTTTGGTAAGAAAAGTAGGATTATTGTCTTGTTCAGCAGTGAGGGCCTGAGCAGGCACAGTGTATACAGACTGAAAAGATGTGGAAGCACATGAAGACCTATGTAGTTCGTCAGCACAATCTAACTCTGCTCGAGCTAGCCATTACAAACTACTTTTAAAAAAACTGTACACAACTGTCCAATTTCATGCACCCAACTTGGAACCAGGGCAGAGGAAGCAGGAAACTTCAAGCACTTCAAAGGGACCTTTCTAGAAACTGATCCTACTTCAAAGAAGGCATCAAGTATAAGAATAGGACCCTCAAACTGACTCTTTAGTTAACCTTCCGTGCGTCCAGATGTACTCTCCTATGATTGCCTGCTGCTGTGGCCTGCTTTGTACTCCATAAGACTGCCTTGCTGAACCTGGAAGGACTGCTTTGTTGCCTGGAGACTGCCTTGAAACCGCAGAGGCCTATCTTCTAAGTCCGAAGGTAAGCACTGCCCAGGTCCAATCCCCTTCTTGTGTCCTAACTGCTCTCCATTGCAGTCAGCCATATTCTTTGAATTTGGACAGGACTCATGGAACACTATGTCTGTGGTTGGTGCTTTGATCTTTAAGGAGCTACTTTTTGCTCATAATCTGGATCCACTGATCATTTTGGTGTCAAATATTTTATAATAATGTACTCAATTGTCCTGTGAGGGATTTCTCATGTGTTGTGTTTTCACTTTATTACTGTTTATATGCTGTATAAATACTTTACACATTGCTTCTAAGTTAAGCCTGAGTGCTTTTCTGCCAAGCAACCAGAGGATTGAGAACAGGTTAATTTGGTGACTTTTATGGTCCACCCTGATAGGGACTGTGGCTGTTACTTGAACAGGGGTCACCTCATCCCATTGAAATTGACAACTCAATTTCTCACAGTGGCCAGTTGTTGACTTCATTACTTTGGCTATTGTTCTCTGGCAGGCAGAGTTGTTAATTCTAGCCAGGAATGTGTATTGGTCTCTGAAGAAGTGATGACAGGCAGAACTAATTTTAAACCAGTTCTGGATCATGCAGCCCAAAGTACATTTGTATAACATTAATTTTTCGACTAAAATTATCATAACTTTGATTTTACCATTAAACCAGATTTTGGAAATTACGTAGAAAATAAAATACATATTTTATTATTGTAGCATTTTCCCTTGAGGAGGTCAGTATTAAATATTCTTATCACCCCAAGGCCTGTCTATGTAAAAGCTAGCCTAAACCTCTAGAGTAAAAACCAATTGTAGGAATTCAGTCACTTTGAAGGCAACTATTACCAATTTATAGTTTTTTATTGGTGACATTAATATATTAAAAGATATATCTTAAATAGCAAAGTCTTACATCAATTACATGTGTCACTGCATCCCAGCTAGAGCGCAGCAGTTCTCCTAGCAATCATACATTCTGTCATCAAATCGTATAATACTTGTGTAGAGCGGCTTATCACTCATGAGGGTATCCAGGCGCTGGACTGTGGGATTCTGTTGAAAACCCAGGTTTTGAGTTTTTTCCTGCAGTCTGGCAGTGAGGGTGATGTTCGAAGTTGGGGGTCGTTCCAGGACTTGGCGGCGAGGTGGGAGAAGAAGCGTCGTCTGGTGTGATGGGTGTGGGGAGTCGGTGCAAGGGGGAGGTGGGTAGAGCGGAGGTTTCTGGATGGTTGGTGGAAGTTCAGGCAGTGGTTCATGTTTGCATGGCCCTGGTCGTGGAGGGTTTTGTAGGTGTGGGTTAGTAGCTTGAACTTGCCACCTTTTCTGGGTGGGGAGCCAGTGAAGGTCTACCAGGTGCTGGGTGTTGTGGGTCTTTTTGGGAAGGTTAGGGATAAGTCTGGCTGTTGCGTTCTGTATTGTCTAAAGTCTTCTCATGAGTTTGCTGGTGGTGGCTACATAGAGTGCATTGCTGTAGTCAAGACGGCTGGTGATGAGAGCCTACGTCACTGTTTTTCGGGTGCTGATGAGGAACCGTTTGATGATTCTGTGGATCATATGGAGAGTGTGGAAGCAGTTTGAGGAGATTGTCTTGACCTGTCGTTTCGTGGAGAGTTAGCTGTCCAGAATGATGCTGAGATTCTGGATGTGGTCTTTTGGTGTGGGCGTGGGTTCGAGTTCTGATGGCCCCCAAGTGCCGTTCCAGGGGGAAATGTGTTATATAAGTGGGTGGTATGAATGCACACTGCAACCCAGTGTTTAATTTGTAAAAGAATATGTGCACGGGCCCAAAGGTTTGCTCAGAAGCCTGCAACCAGTAGAAGTTCAGGGTACCGAATGCCGAGACTGGGTTATCTTGATTTTACCTCATGCCTCTTTAATCCACCACAAGACACTCCTTGTCTCTTTGTCCCCCTTGTGCAAATAGTTTTTGTATCCCTGCTTTCGCCTTTGCTACTGTTTTTCAGTTTTTCTCTTACTCCTTGCCACTTTTGTGGTTTTCAATTCTCCTGCTCTCAATCAAAGTCTGTAGAGGAAAAAATTGTGTCAGTTCCCAAAATAAGTGCCAGTGGGCCCCACCTGCAATTGATGGGTGAAATTTGATTACTTTAAACATTTTGTTACTGTCACTATGAGATGAATATAACATTTTATTATTGACAAAACGTCTTGGTTTTTCAACTTATAGGCGTTAACAATAATAAAATTGTATCAAAAGAAATTGCATTTTCGGTGCCCCTGAAAATTATATTTAGAGCACTAGAAATCAGTGGATGATAAAGAGGCAACTACCACCCTAGTAAGCACCATTGCACTGAACACTATAATGCTTTATTGCCCTTCTTTATATGTCAAACTCTTTTGAGTACATTGGTTGCAACCGATTGGACAGAGTCGATAAAGTGGAACGTGCCAACACACAAGGCAGGTCTTACAACACAAACCACCTACACATACAGGTATGTCCTTATGCTTACAATTTGACTAACACATTATAGAAACTTTCTATCACTTGTTTTGTTAAACCAGAACAGCATATTTTATAGAGTGTTTTGGAATGTCTTATAATGTTAGTCAAATGTAACATTGACATGTATACTATTACAGAATTTGGAGTTATAATTTTACTTAAATATTTGTAAGGTAATGTATCATTGTCCCACCCACCACCTGCCACTACAGAAAACTCTGCTCCTAGCAGTGCAACTATACAGCAGACTGATGGTACACACTGGTATGTAAATATGTTTTCTTTTATATTTGGATCTGTCCTCATCCTTTATTACTGAAGGATATGTGTATGCCTTTTGTCGAACATCACGCTGGCACATTAATACAATAAATTTTTATATTATGTAGTGTTATATAGGTTTTCTCTTAGACTTGTCAATGAAAGTGTAGTGTAGTTCCTATATTCCCAATAGGCTCTGGCATTGGAATAACATAAACAGCAGTGTAGACGTAGGACTGAGGTCCTCCAGGTCTCTACTGACTATGTTAGACTTAATTAGTTTTTGCCAGCTAGCTCAGAGGTCACTAGAAACTTTCTCAAATGTTCAGGAAAGGGTTAACCGTCCTGATTTAGACAAGAAGGGATTAGTTTCTGACAACCGCATAAACATGACAACTTTTCTCCCTAAGAATAAAGAGTATATCTCCAGAGTCATGTGAAAACAATAGACAACTATTTCACTCAGTCAATCGTGCATGCTTAATTTCACCAGAGTGCAGAGAAATAGAGAGACGGGCGTTTTCAATAAAAGATGTTATTTTATTGAGCAGTCTTCTTTCTCATGCAAGAGAAATGAATTGCCACAATTGCAATACTTATCATAAAGTAACATGCGTACAGTAAAAGTAGTATTATGAAATAATACTGTAAAAGCATTGATATGGTTTCTTAGCCATATGATGCTTTAAAATGGATAAATTATATACATACATAAAAACATTGACTAACGAACTCAACTGGTGCTTCTAAGATATGCCTACCCTGTTGTACCTGACCTAAGCCTAATACATGGGAAGGAGTAAGTAAGTTGCATTTTTAAGTTAAGTTAGGTTTTTGCCAAGAATCGGAATCAAGAATTCTCTCTAAGGTTTTAATCAGCTCCGTACCTTGGTTACAGAATGAAGGAGGTCTTGTATCTCGCTTCTCAGGACTTGATCTCCCAGCAACCCGCGAGGGTGACTTGGGAAAACCGGAGCTGGATTTTCTCGGCTGGAGAAAAAGACAGCGTCTCTCTCACTCCGTCAAAGGGAGGGGCGTTTTCCTTCGGCTCTAGCAACAGCTGGGCTCCCGGGCAAGTAGAGCGTTGCTCTGCTCCCACCACTGTGTGTTTGCTTAAGGCAACATTGGTATATTTATACCTGAAAGGTGCCGGGTTTGACGTAAGGTTGGACATAAGGCGCCACTAAGAACTAACAGTTCTTTCTGGACTCCAGGAGTTCTTGTGCAAATCAAAACAAAAGCAGGGGGAATTCCCTGGCTGCTGGAGGCTTGGTTTGTTTAAAGAATGCGTTGTGCTTTCTAGTAGTCTATGGGAGTAGCCTTGCCGTGTTTTGGACTGCATCGGCTATTACTAAATATGGATATGATTCTTATGCCTTTATAAGGATATTATTTGTTATAACCACATAAGGGCATGAATCGGGAATATTGAATTAGGGTCCTGGATAGAAATACAACACCCACCCACGTATTAATGTCCATCATTACTAAATAATAAGCAATATTAAACATATAACAATGCATGTGTGTTTTCCAACCCACCCCAAAATACATAAATTGCTTTTGAAATGGTGCATGGTTTATACACGAAAATGAGTATTGGTAATGTACGTTTATTCAAGCAGGGTTATCATTCAGTTAAATGCATATATATATATCAGCTGAATGAATTGCGAAAATTACACATGAAATGGCTCTGTGTACAGAAAAGAAGGTCGAGACCATTTCATCACATATTTATACGATACTGTACATGTGCTAGAGGCTGAGGTAAATATTGCCTCTAATATCTCTAAAAATAGAAGCTCTGTTCTCTAAGAATAGTTCTACTTTAAGCAGAGTACCATGTGCCAGAAAAAGGGTAAATATTTTTTAAGTGAAAGAAAAATAATTTCGCTTTCAGAAGAAGAAAAAAATATATAGTTCCAAATGTTTTCAGTAGCTTTGTTTAACAAAACTGAAGGCCGAATTCAGAGTTCAGGGAACGTTGTGTGCTTTTTGTTTTTAAAAGTTATTCTCGTTGTTCAGGGGAGAACATATCAGAGAGGCTTGCAAAAAGTTGGTCTATAACATCAGGTGAAAGTTCGGCCAAGTTTGAAAATGCTGTAACTGTGCAGTTTGGAGCGTGATTGCTATAATCGATGTTTGGATCAGCAGTGCTCACAGAAGGTTATACCTGTTTGGTGCTGCTTTCCTCTCGTACTTCACCGCCACCTACTCGTAATGGTGAAGTCTCAATGAATGCCGTCATCAGAATAGGTAGCCGCTGGCGACAACACGTTGCATGAGTCGTTACTGGACAAAGCAAAATATCGATATCCATTGGTACTGCTGATGGTAGTGTAAGACAGACGTCCAACACGCATTCTTCTCTGCATAGCAGACATCGAAGCACAGGTGAGATGCAATCCTGCCAGATTGGTTTGCTTGAAAGAAACCAAGTTGCACTCAGATCTCTTAGCCGGGCTAATCCGAGGACCTTTGTGATTTTTTCTCTGTAGCGTATTGCTAAGATAGTTCCTTCCATCATTGCTGGAGTTTTGTCTGTGGCTTGGCTTGCCATATCGGAGCAGAAGGAACAAAAATAAAATTCCTGCTACTAGTCCCAAAATTAAAGGTAGGCCGCCAAAGACAGAATGGACAAAATTCGGGAAGATGCCCAGAACTGTTTCAAATGGTGTTAACAGTCCAAAAAAATTGTCTTAAATACATGTGCGATGCCACTGGTATCAGAAATGTTAAAAATTTGACTTAACATTTCTATGAAATGCACGGGCAATTTGTCGATAAAAGGGTATGTATCTCTGCCGCTGTCCTTGCAACTTGCAGATCATACATTTCTTTGGACGAGGTCAGAGGAACAGTAGTCTGTAAAAGCATAGACTTCATTCTGCTTAAAGTATCAATTCGAATAGAAGAGATATTCACATAAGGCCATATTGCCGCCTCCATGTTTGGATTGCTGTTTGGATACAATACTTGCATACAGCAAATGACCCTGGAAGTAAGTTACTAGATAGCATTCTCCTGGCACCATTCCACAACAGCTGTGGTCATTTATTAGAACGTAGCTGCCGTTGGATAGCTGTTTGAAAAATGGCTCTATCTTTGTTGCAGGAGTGCCTTGCAGGTGACATGAAAGGTTATTTGAAGACCCTTCGCAGTCTCCATGCAAGTTAATACCTTGACACAGAAGTGTACCGCTTAGTGATTTCTTACAATTATTACCACTAAGGAATACCTCCTTTTTCCCTTCACTATAACATTTGTGTGTGTAAGGTAAATCCCAGGTTGATTTGATGTATCCTTTACCCAACCTTTCATACTGGCCTGCTGGTATATATTCTTGGCAATATTTAAAATGGAAAGTTGATATCGGAATTGGAATTGTGCCGTGTATTGTCCATTCAATGACAGGTCTCTCTGATATTGTCAATGGTAATCTCTCAAGTTTTTAAATGCTCAGAATCATATAGTCTGCTCCTTTTTGTGGCATACTGATTTGTTTATCAGTAAGGTAAAGATAGAAAATAATGACGTTATGTTGATTAGACGCCATGGCACGTAGCCTGAATGTAGGTTTTGCAACGTCCAGCCAAGCTGTACAATAGAACGCAATCAGGACTGACCATGTTGTAATATTAGCAAGTCTTGCTCTATTATATCAAAGGCAGATGATACAATGCTGTCCAGTGAATATATTCTGGAGAACAGAGTCGTTAACCCATTGTCCACTACAGAAAGTGATTTTTCCAAATGTATACAATCAATTTCTCATATTTTTTCTGCTGTTTCAATTTGCATTACTTTCCAAGCTTCAATGTATGCAGCGTATATACCGGCCGCTATGAAACGTTTTTGACGCTGTTTGCGAGGTCCCATTATGAAATCTCACAAGCCAGCACCTTTTTTAAGTAAAGTCAAGTGTTGCTTAATTTCAGCCAGTGTGGATTTCTGTAGCCACTCAAGGCATAATTTCACTACACTGTATGTTGTAACTATCCCTGAATGTTGTCTCTGGGAATATCTTGGGTCTGGCCTGGTCAGTTTGAACCCCTGTTTTTTGTTCAGGAATCTATCCTGACAGTTATTTGTGTCTGTGGGCCAGATCAACCATTTTTTCCAATCAGGATTTGTTCTGTTTTGGTGAAAAATATGGGATACGTCTATTTCCACATCCATAGTACTATTGCTATCAGGTATGGGCTTCAGAATAGACGGTTTATTTAAGTCTTTTATCTTAGCTAAACCAAGACAAGTAGTTTGTTGAATGGTATCATTCAGGAATATTATTTGTTCTGGGATCATGCAGTCTCTAAATAATTATTCTAGACCTTTTACCTGCCAGTCTTTTGTTCCCCAGATGGTTTTTGTTTCAATGTTGTTTCTCCAAAATTCAAAACCAAAGGTTGACATTTTGTCATAAAATTTTTCAGAATAAATCAATTTGGTATTTGTCAACATTGTTTTCATTCCTGTCTTATTTAACATTTTAAAATAAAACGTTTCTGGATCACTGTTGTTAAACCCTGAGAAGTATGGAAATTTCTCATAAAATGTCTTCGAACTTCCTTTTGGTGGAGTTGGACAATGTTCCCATTGATTATAAGAAAACATATTTCTAGGTTGAGCAGATTTATGCAAATAGTGAGGACCATAGTGATTGTAACAGTATAATTCTTCATAATTTGATGAACCCTGTAAATAATCGTGTTCTGTGAATTTAGCTGACATTACTAAATCTGACATCATATTATTAATATTTTCAAAGTCCCAATCATCAGAGAAAGTACTTGGTATCACAAAGTCACTTAAGGAAACCTTAAAGTGGTGTGGGTACTTCAAAAGCTCAATTGGGCCATAGATTTCATAATCAGTTCTGTCCTATGCTATACCACCAGGTAAAGGCTTTGCTGTGATGTTAACTGTTGACAGTTCTCTTTTCTCGATGTGAGAGGATCTGTGAGACTTTAGGACCAAGTTGATGTTCTGACTTGCTGTGTCCATTGTACTATATTTTCCATCAATGAATTTACCCAAGCATAAAACCATGGAGAGCCAAAGCAGGAGGAAAAGTACACCTAACACAGTCGAAAATTCAATCCATGGTCAAATCAGATATGTTTCTTTTAGTTGGTGAAAAAGCTCGGTCGTTTTTTCTTTCAAAGTTTTTGTTGCTGGCTTGTCTCCATGTTCACATGGATCATCGGAAAAGTCATCAAAGTTGATAAAGTAGCCAGATGCAGTTCTGTCAATTGATGGGATTGATTCCGGATTACCATTGATCTTTGCATTTTCTTTTGTTACATTTGTTTAGTCTGAGGCTACATTGTTGTAGATTGGTGTATCTTCATGAATTGTAGCACTTTGGGTTTCAAGAGGCACAAGCTCCATGGCTTTGTTGCATAGTCCTTTTTTATTTCCTGCAGGTTTATCAAATGTGATTAGTCTCTCAGTTTGAACCTCTTGGATTGTAGCAAAGTTTGGTCTTCTGCTATTTCTTGGTAGTCCACTGGGCCTGCTATTTATTATCGGCCACATGGTTGTGGTTTCACCGGGTCGATGGAAACAATTCTGTTTTCCTTTTTACCAGCAAGTGGCGGTAGTAGTAATTATCTTGTTCCGCTGACAGCTAAGACAGGTACTGCTTTTCTGTAAGAAGGCCCAAATTCCTTCTTCACCGCGATTTTTTCTCTGACCAGATCCCCCATCTTTGGAATCCAGACAGGTCTTGCTGGGATAGTTGGTTCTTCGGTGGTTGTTGGCTTAAACTTTATGTTACTTAGACTCTTTCTTGTTTCATTCAAGTCCTGTAAAACAGCCAAACGATCTTTGATATCAAAAGTTTTTTCTTCTACCACTGAAGTTTGACGATCCAAATCCTGGATAATCATTCTAGTACCAAATAAAAGTTCATACGGACTGATACCTCCTATAGAATTTCTTGGCATGTTATTAAGACTACGTTGGACACCTATTAGATGTTTAACCCACCCATCACCCGAACCTAATACCCTCGCCATTATAGATTGCTTTCTGTCACAGTTGTTTCTTTCCACTACTGCATTTCCCTCAGGATGGAAGGGAGAAGAGTACCGCAATGCAAGGCCCATGCTGGTCATTGCCTCTTTGTAAGCTTGAGAGCTAAACGCAGGACCCTGGCCAGAATGTAGCATGAAATTTGCGTATGTGCCGATAAAGACTCGCAAATCTTTTATAACAGTTCTGGCGTCAGCCAAGCGCTGGGGCCACATCCAAAGGAATCTAGTCTTAATAATTATGGGGACGCATTTCTCCAGCTGGATTTCTGCGTGTAGATCGCCTGATGCTTTCTAATAAAGGTGTCCTGGCAATAGTCTGGTCCGGTTCACAACTGCGATCTCTGTTGCAGTCTGGACAATCCATTGCAAATTTGTAAATTTGCAAGCTCATCCCTGGCCACCAGTATTCTGATTGTAATTCTATTAGAGATTTCAAGATCTCTTGGTACCTTAGACCCAATCCCATGTGTGCGTCTTCAATCATGAAAACTCTCTGGTTCGTGTTTGGAATTACTCTATCCCCACTCCAGGGATTGGAGCAAAAGGAATGGAGTTTGCATCAATTATGTATGTGTTACTGAGTGGATATTTGAGAGGTAATGCTGCATAATCACCTTTTAATGAGGCTTTTACCGCCAGCATGGTTTCTCCATCTATGTGATTTTTAGAACGCTTTTTTGTGGCAACGGAAGCCGGTTGATCCGCTACCGCTGTGGCTCTGTTAGCCAATGAATTCCCTGCAACGTGAACGCCATCACGTTGATGACTCAGTGTATGTATCACGTGAGTCTTTTGTAGTTCATTCTGCAAAAGAACTACTTGTTCCCAAAGCATTTTATGCTTTATTGCGGCACCTGTGTCATCTTTGTAACCGTTTTTGCTCCATGTCTGTATGTCACTATTGTATGACTTGATGCAGTAATGCAAATCGCACACTATCAGTGTGGGGAATTCGCGATCGGCATTTTCAAGCGCCATCTTTAAAGATCTTAATTCAGCTCGCTGAGCTGAATAGTTTCTGAGTGATTCAGTTTTGGTAATCATCGGTTTGAATTTACCAGAGCCCCAGCGACCTTTAACAATCGCACACGCTGCATTGTAGGATTTTTTCTCTACATCGTAATGGTGTGAAAGTCTGTCCATATAGATTACACAGGTATATTGTTCGAGGGGCAGAATTTCGATTGGCAGAGGATATTCTTGTTCGTATTCTAGATCATCTAGTTTTTTTAATTTTCGGGTCAAAATAGTATTTCACGTCTTCTGCAGCAAGAGAATTTTTCCATTGTATCCATTTTTGATCTAATGCCACTGCATTAAGATTGCCTGGACTTGTTAATGCCTCAAAGGCTGATTCTGCTGTATAAACAGTTATTCTCTTACCTTGGGCTAGGGTTCTTTCTCTTGCTACAGCAGTTTGAACCGCTGTCAGAATTTTTTCTGTAGAACTGAATTTCATTTCAGCTTGAGTGTACAAATGTGATTTGAAAGCTATAGGTACCGTTTCTCCCTCATTAGAGATCAGGTATGTGAATCCGCACCTTCCTGGGATGACTCGGATTACAAGGTTGCGTATGCTTTCACGAGTTTGCAATTTTGTTTTAGCTAACATGTCTGTTTGTAATGATCTTAAAATTTCTGTGTGTTTCTGAGTCCAATTTATTGGTTTGAAATCAGGTTTTATTAATTCATAGAGATGTTTAACCCTCTCTGCATAATTGAGAATGTATGTTCTACCAAAATTCAGGAAGCCTAGTATTGATTGTACATTTTTCAGTGTCTTTGGTGCTTGGAGTACTAAACACTTCTCTAGGAAGTTGTCTGCCAGGCTTTTGCCTTCACTTGATAATTCATATCCTAAAATAGGACTGTTAGATGGGCAATTCTTGACTTTTTAAAGTTAAATTTGTAACCCTTTGATGGGAACCCAAGTATTATGGTGTTCACTCTTTTTAAGTGAGTCTCCAGGTCATCGTCTGTAAGATAGATGTCATCGGCATAGGATAATGCCTCATCATCATATATTTGTAGTAACTCTGTTACCCTTGCTGAGAATAATCCTGGGCTATTCTTGAATCCCTGTGGGAGTCTGCAAAATTGTTTTTGCGACCCCATTATTGAGAAAGCGGTCAAATACCTGCTTTCAGGTGCAATGTTTTGACAGAAGAATCCATTAGAGATATCTAATGTCGTTATATTTTTTTCGCACAATGTTGTTCAATAGTGCTGCACTGTGTGAGTTTTGTACTGAAAATGTTTTGCAGCAGGAGCTCAAATGTCTTTAGTCCAAAAATAGGCGATATGAATCGTCTGGCTTGGAGACAGGAAACAAAGGATTGTTCATTTGTGAGGGGCATGTTTCAATTACCCCTTGATATTCAAGTTGATCTAAGATCTCCCTGACTTGCTTTTTAGCTTCTTGTTTAACTGGGTACTGCCTGTGTGCAGTGGGTTGATTTTTTAACTGGATTTTGTGGTGAGGAGAGTCCTCATCCCATCCTACATGATTTTTGTATAATGCAGGGGATTTGGGCCACTGCCCATTTTCTTGCGAATGTGTATTTTTTATGAATTGGAATATGATTTGAGATGGCAGGCATAATCATTTCTTCGCCATGAGGGCACTCCCTGACAAACTCTGGTGGCCAGTCTTTTTCAGCTAACAGGATGTTATAGCCTTTAGAAAGGTTCTCCCAAAAGAGACCTTTTATTTTCCTAGTTTTATCTCCCTCTATACGTAATGTTATTTCATATAGTTTATGGGGCACGCTAACTCGCGTGTCTGCAGTTTCCACCTGAATGTATTAATTTGTGTCCACTGTCTCCAGAAGATTCATCAGGATCTTGCGAGATATGGTCACTTCTGCTGCGTTGTCTAGCATTGTCTGGGCCCACTCTCCGTTTTTCAGCTGTGTCCTCAGAATCCTCGGCATGTTTAATTTTAATACTTGCTACCTTCTTTCTGTGAAATTGTGATTTTTTACTTTGATGAGCAGGTTCTTTGTCTTTGGACTTGACGTGCTCTTACTTGTGTTCTGACCGTCATCTTCTTTCCGATTTCTGTGAGGAAGTCTGAAAAGATTGAGAGGGACGTGTATCAATATCTTGATATCTATCAGGTTTTCTCAATTTATCCCTATCTATGAGGCTGTATCTTTTCTCAGAGGGTTCCCTTTGGGGAGACTTGCCTCCTCGGCCAGGAGATCTTTCTCTCCGTTGAGGAGACCTTCCTCTGGACTGGATTCGTTTTTCCTTGGAGTGGATTGTTTATTACCATCCCAACTCTTTTTTGGAGTATTTAGATTATTTTTAATGAATGTTTTTTCAGGATTTTCAGTTATTTGGGGTTTTATTGGTTTCCCACCCAAACTATCTCTTCCTAGCTCTTCATAGGATTTTTCTATGATTCTGGCAAGTTCAAACGGTTGGTCTGTTATATCTGTCTCCTTCAATTTCTGGCAGATTGCCACATATGCTGCTTCTCCTTTTATGTTGGCTAATAATATAGCCGAGACCTGCTTAAAATCTTTTAGTAGTTTCATACCCAGAGTTAAAGCAGGTTCTGGACCGTATTCGTTCTGAATTTGTCTTAGTACATCTGGTATGACCGCCATAGACGGAACACCATGTGTTTTTGTGTAGATGGAAGCAAAAACCGTGCCCCAAGTGTCACAGTCCTCCACATGCGGTGCGACCCCCATTGGGAGGCAGATAGTCAGAATTCTGTGTTTTTCATGAGGTGTAGTATTAGGAAATACTGCCTCTATTTGAGTTATATTTTGAGCTAACCAGAATGGGATTTGTTCCCGTTTTATGGGTGTTTTACCAAGACATGATTGTATGTTCTGTGGTGTCATTTTGTTTGTATTCCCCTGATGAGGGGTCAGTTGTGGGATGTTAATTGCTGGTTGGACTGTTGAAGTCTGCATGACATATTGGACCAATTGTCTATGTATTTTAATTAATAGTTTTAGCTGAGATAAAGGTTCCCGGTCCAACATTTTATCAATGTCTGAGTGTGGTGTGTAGCTGCCTAGAACCGGACACGTGGCTCCTGGTCTACCTAGTGGACCGTGCCTGGTGATGTGATTTTGATGTTTTAGGGTGCCATTAAACCAGAGAAAGTGCTCTTGGTAAGTTAGTGGGATTTCAACGTCCTCGAAAGGAGCGTATACATCCGGAGCTTCCTCTATTTTGTAATAGTGGAAATCTTTGTCACAGCGTGTGCTGCTGGAAAATGTATCCATGAATAGAACACCTCTGGCTGCCGATACTCATGTGCCTCTATCACGAATATGACTGTACCACCTCTTGGTGATAGTCCATTTTCTATAAGTTTAAGAGTTATAGTTTTCCCTATATTGACCGGAATGATTATAGCATTCGGGTCACCTTGCTGGAGACTTGTGTCTTCCTCTAAGAGTTGAGTTGCTAATGCTTCTCTATCTCTTTCTTCTTCACTTTCCGTCATTTTATTGACTAAAAATGTTTTTGTTGCAGAGCGAGTTTCAAGGAAACAAAGATTAGGTGCACAATGTTTTGGAACACTGTATCCTTCAACGTTGACTAAACCAAAAACTAATACATATGATTCTCATCCTACTAAGTTTCGGCGGATATTAACCTTTCACCCACTCCAGACGTCTATTGGAGTTTTTACGGGAGAAAGGGGTCTGTGTGAAAAGCACGACTGAGTTACTCTAGTGTCTTGCATTAGATTATCGCCTTACCAAACATTGGGCGCCATGTAGTGTAGTTCCTATATTCCCAATAGGCTCTGTGCATTGGAATAACATACACAGCAGTGTAGACATAGGACTGAGGTCATCTAGGTCTCTACTGACTATGTTAGACTTAATTCGTTTTAGCCAGCTAGCTCAGAGGTCACTAGAAACGTTCTCGAATGTTCAGAAAAGGGTTAACCGTCCTGATTTAGACAAGAAGGGTTTAGTTTCTGACAACCGCATAAACATGACAACTTTGCTCCCTCAGAATAAAGAGTATATCTCTAGAGTTGTGTGAAAACAATATACAACTATTTCACTCAGTCAATCGTGCATGCTTAATTTCACCAGAGTGCAGAGAAATAGAGAGACGGGCGTTTTCAATAAAAGGTGTTATTTTATTGAGCAGTCTTCTTTCTCTTGCAAGAGAAATGAATTGCCACAATTGCAATACTTATCATAAAGTAAAGTGCGTACAGTAAAAGTAGTATTATGAAATAATACTGTAAAAGCATTGATATGGTTTCTTAGCCATATGATACTTTAAAATGGATAAAATATATACATACATAAAAACATTGACTAACGAACTCAACTGGTGCTTCTAAGATACGCCTACCCCGGTGAACCTGACCTAAGCCTAATACATGGGAAGGAGTAAGTAAGTTGCAGTTTTAAGTTAAGTTAGGTTTTTGCCAAGAATCGGAATCAAGAATTCTCTCTAAGGTTTTAATCAGATCCATACCTTGGTTATAGAATGAAGGAGGTTTTGTATCTCGCTTCTCAGGACTCGATCTCTCAGCAACCCACGAGGGTGACTTGGGAACACCGGAGCTGGATTTTCTCGGCTGGACAAAAAGACAGCGTCTCTCTCAGTGCGTCAAAGGGAGGGGCGTTTTCCTTTGGCTCTAGCAACAGCCGGGCTGCCGGGCACGTAGAACGTCGCTCTGCTCCCACCACCGTGTGTTTGCTTAAGGCAACGTTGGTATTTTTATACCTGAAAGGTGCCGGGTTTGACGTAAGATTGGACATAAGACATCACTAAGAACTAACAGTTCTTTCTGGACTCCAGGAGTTCTTGTGCAAATCAAAACAAAAGCAGGGGGAATTCTCGGGCTGCTGGAGGCTTGGTTTGTTTAAAGAACGCGTTGTGCTTTCTAGGAGTCTATGGGAGTAGCCTTGCCGTGTTTTGGACTGCATGGGCTATTACTAAATATGGATATGATTCTTATACCTTTATAAGGATATTATTTGTTATAACCACATAAGGTCATGAATCGGGAATATCGATTTAGGGTCCTAGATAGAAATACAACAAAAGTGTAGCACTATGAAATATATGTTAGGAATTGCATAGACTTGCAGGAGAGCAATCTTTCTAAACTTTGTGATGATTGATTCCTATATCGATGTCTCTTTTCTCAGCATTTGTCGAACAACAGACCCTGGTGGCCACCTTGGGAACATTGGCACTGATGACATCAGGGAATATATTGGCAGGAGCTATTAGGCCATCTAATCTCCATTGATCAGGTTAGCTTGGCAAAACTTGATCTTAACTTCTGCATCTCATTGTTAGTCATTTCACTAACTCATTTAACTCAATGTTATGACTATATCAAATATTAAGTCTTTTTATTTGTGTTGTTGTTTTTCCATGTTTTAATCTATCATCAATGAGTCAGAACTACAATATTTTTGAGATCTGAAATCCTTGGCATGGTATTCCCCCAAATATTTTGCCTTCACTCTTTCTACATGCCAAATTCATTTTGTTGGTATTAGGACTCTGCAGTTTGTCACTAATAACCAGTGCTAAAGTGCACTTGCTCTCTCCTAAAACTTGATACAATTGGCTAACACCTGAATGGCATATTTAGTTTACTTATAATTCACTAGTAAATGGTACTGCTTGTACCCAGGGCCTAAAAATTAAATGATACGAGTGGACCTAGAGCAATCATTGTCCCGCTCACTTAAGTTGCACTTTAAGCAATGTTTACACCCTAACCCTGTAGTGCAGTTTTAAACTGTTATTTCTACCCAGCAAATTAGGCCTTTTTCCAGGTTTAAATCTGTCTTTTTAATACATATAAGTCACGCTAAAGGTAGTCCCTATCCAGCCAATAGGGCAAAGTGTATTGTATTAAAAAAATAGGGCATGTTTTTTCAAGTTTTATATGTCTTGGCAGTGACAAACAACTTCCTAAATGTGTTTTTCACTAATGTAAGGCCTATCTATACCATTGGCTAACACTGGAAACTGTTTTGAAAGTCAAGTTTGGACTCAATGATTTGTAATTTCAAATCATCTTTAATGGTAAAGCCAGCTTTTAAGTTGCAATTCTGAAAATGGCACTTTTAGAAAGTTGGCTTTTTCTTGTCCTAACATTTGGTGACTGCTGCTTGTGTCCTGAGTCACATGTCTGTGAATAGCTTGGCAGTTGGCCTTTGTGTATTCCTCACAGACAATGAGACAAAGGGGGCTAAATGTTGCGAGGATGGACCATCCTGCTAGAATGGGTGGGGTGGACTGTTTCTCTACCCCACCTACATTTCAAAAGGCTGCCTCCAGCATACACAAAGGAAGCTGACACCAATCTTTTGTCACCAAGAATTCCTGGAGCCTTAACAGGAGGAAGAAAGAGCTCCCCAGAACCAGATGTGAGGGTAGTATAGTGGCATCCCCTCCTTGAAAGGCTGGCACCAGGTACAAATATTGTACCACCTGAACTAGCTCTTGAGTACACTCCTGGATCTGTGAAAGATGTCAGAAGGACTGCCTAGTTCTCCAGAGGACTGCCCTGCTTCTCGAGGCCTCCTTTGTTCTTCAGAGGACTTCCCTTATCCTACCAGAGCACTACCCTCTTGCTTGCCCTACTGCTGGATACCTGCCTTGCTGCTTAAAGGAGAAAAGACCCTCTCATTGGACGCAGGACTAATAGAGTGACTCCAAGGTTTAATTGTTTGGCCTCCTGTGTGAGCTACAGATACATGACAAGCACTAGAGAACCTGAACCCTGCACCTGGCTTCGGCTAAAGTGAGTCCTTGATCCCCAAAATGTGCCTACTTTGGTCCTGGGCCCTTGGTTGGCATCAGAGTGCACTCCTCTATGATGATAGGTAAAGTCCTGAAGTTTTGGACACTTCGCGATGGCGGACGGGCCAGTTCGAGCTGAGACTCTGCCACTCGTGATGACGAACACAAAGTTCCAGTGAGTCCAACATCATCTGCCAGCATAGACCAGCAAAGAGAGATCAGACCTTCAAACTATAGTAACACCAGCCAGTAGTGACCGCCAATGCAAATATCCAGTAACTACCTTCTGTAACGCCCATCTGGATCTTCTCGCTATAATGCCAACAGTCCTTGACACTAGGCCCACTCTTGGCAATGTAGTGAGGACCATCTTTGATGCTCTCCCTGCTCTTTGTAGACTCCCCCACAGCAAATGGAAGTCTTCATGCTGGACTGTGAGAGGGCTACTTTTTCAGCAGGACTAACCTGGTCCCTGTATCTGCTCTATCATGATCGGTCTAGACTTGTGAGTTTCCCTCAGTCTAGCACAATCAGATGTCCATTAGTGGCACTTTGTGCTTTTATGCGCTATATATATGTAAATATTGAAATTTAATATCCCCAGTTCTACTGTTAGATTTTACTTGTTCTTGTGTCAGTTCATTATTTAAAATGTTCTCTATTTTTCTAATGTGGTGTGGCATTTTACTTGTGTTGTGTTTTCACTCTATTACTGTTTGCCTGCTGCATAAATACTTAATACTTTGCCGCTACGTTAAACCATACTGATTTTGTGCCAAGCTACCAGTGGTGTAAGCACAGGTTAATTTAGTGACCTTTGTGGTTCACCTTGACAAGGATTATGGTTGTTGCCTAAGCAGGGCTTCCACCTCCGTCAGCCAATAGACCAATTTCTTAGAGTACTCATGTCATTGATATAAGAGACACTATATTTGGGAAAAATTAGATCTACAGGCTGTCTGATAAATTGAGAACCAACAGCAAGGAAGAAGTATCCAAGGTGCTAGAACTAGAGGTGAGTGACTCCAACAGCTCTTGGTCTAACCTAGTAGTGCTGGTACCCAAGTCCATACCACCAGGTGCCACACCAAAACTCCAGTTCTGTGTGAATTATAGTGAACTCAACTCAATCACCAGCATTGATGCACAACCCATCTCCCGAGCTGAAAAAGCTCATAGATTGGTTGGGAGCTGCCAAGTTCCCGAGTATCTTAATTCTGACATCTGGGTACTGACAGATTGCCCTAACCAAGAGGGGAAATGAGAGGTCTGCATTGTCCATGAAAAAAGGGCCACCTCCAGTTTAGAATGATGACTTGTGGGTTACAGAATGCCCCTGCTATCTTCCAGAGGTTGGTCAACAGGGTCCTGGCTGGGATGGAGGCCTTATGTGCTGCCTACCTGGATGACATCACAGTCTTCATCTCCTGCTGGGGGACCCACCTGCTTCACCTCCAGAGAGTGCTTCAGGACCTGCAGAAGGCAGGCCTGACTACGAAGGTCAGTAAGTGCCAGATAGGGCAAGGTTTAGTGAAGTACTTAGGACACCAAGTTGGTGGGGCAATGGTGCAGCCTCTTTAGTCCAAAATTCCCACTATTCTAGCTTGGAAACCCCTAAAGACCCAGATTAAAGTGAGAGCCTACTTGACCCCATCAGATACTAGAGGAGATTTGTCAAGGGGTAATGGATCCATTGCTGCCACTTTGACTGAGCAGACTTCTAAAAAGCAGCCCAGCAAGGTGAACTGGACAGAAGCATGCCAGAATACATTTTTGCACCTTGAAGAAGGCCAAATGCACCACAACCGTGCTACAAGACCCTGACTTCTCCAAGGAATGTATTATCCAGACGGATGCCTCAGAGTATGGCATAGTGGTTGTGCTCTAATAGCCAAATGAAGAAAGCCTAAATCCACCTGTAGCCTTCATTAGCAGGAGGCTACTTCGCAGGAAACAGAGGTGGAGTGCAATTGAAAGGTAAATCTTCGTACAGGTCTGTGCACTGAAGAAGTTGTGACCCTACTTGTTTGGGACTCACATCTGGGTTCATGCAGACCATTGACCTCACAGATGTCTAATGCAAATGAGGAGTGAGAATCCTAAATTGTTGAGGTGGTCCAGTTCCCTACAGGGAAAGAATTCATGGTGGAACAACAACCTAGAACTGACCATGCCAATGATGATGGTCTTTCTAGATTTTTCTGCCTTTCCAATCAGAACTCCATTGAGATCGGCGAATCGTTCTTCTTGGACACACGTTAGACCTGACACCCTTGGTATGGTATTCTCCATACATTTTGTCTTCACTCCTCCCGCTTTGCTGAAATAGTTTTTGTTTTCATTAGGGTACTGTGCACTTTATGACTGCTAACCAGTGCTAAAGTGCTTGTGATCTCTCCTTAAAACATGGTAAAATTGGCCTACACCTAATTGGAATGGTTTATATACTAGTAAATGATTCTATATATTCCCAGGGCCTATACATTAAATTCTACTAGTGGGCCTGCAGCAATCAATGTGTCACCCACTAAGGTAGCCTATCAAAATATGTCTCAGTCCTGCCACTAAAGTCTGCAGTGTTGTTTCAAACTGCCATTTCAACTTGGTTAAATAAACCTTTTGTCAGGTCTAAACCTCCATTTTTAATAAATACTAATCATTCACCCTTAACTCGTTCGTTGCGGCGGCTATCACGCCGCAGCGCTAAAAGGGCAGGGCGGCCGCGCGGCAGCCGCATGCTCGTGACAGAACCGCTCCGTCACGAGCCGCGGTTGGGCTGTGCTCGTGACGGAGCGGTTCCGTCATGGCCCGCCCCGCTCAATAGAACGCACCGCGCAGGCACAAAATCAGCGCCACGCAGGCGCGGCGGCCGGGCCATGACGGAACCGCTCCGTCATCAGCACAGCCCAACCGCAGCTGATGCCGGAGCGGTTCCGTCATCAGCATCGAATGGGTTAAGGTAGGTATAAAAGGCTCATAGGGCAGGGTGCATTGTATTATAAAAGTAAGACATGTGTACTTAAGTTTTACATTTCCTGGCAGTGAAAAATTCCTAAAGTCGTTTTTCACTCTGGTAAGGCCTTTCTCTCGCTTTGACTAACACTGGGTTACCTTGTTACAGTTTAGTGATGTTTTGGGATTTGGAGAAGATAGAGATATACTGTTTACACACAAATTAATTGTTATTCAAAACCCCTGTTCAATGGTGAAGGGGGAATTTAAAGCACCATTCTGAAAATGATGATTTTAGAAAGTTGGGATTTTTTTGTCACAACCATTTGTGCCTTCTGCCAGGGTCCTGGGACACATGACTGTGAATAGATATGCTGTTGGGTTTGTAGCGTGGGTGTGAACAGGATTGGCTGTCCTTCCTGGCAAGTTGACTGGAGGGGGCTACACCAGTTCAACCTGCACATCAAAGGAATCTGCCTCATATACACACATAGTAAACTGACACCAGACCTGGCCTGTCTTTAGTCACCCCAGACTTCTTGGAGTCTGGACAGGGGAAGGGGAAAAACATTCCAGAAATCGAAGTGGAGGTAGTATAGGAAATCTCCCCACATCAGAAGCTGGCACAATGTGTAAATATTGAACCCTCAGAACAACTCTTCAGTGTGCTCCTGGATCTGTGGGCATTGCAGGAGAAGGATTGCCCTGCCACCAGATGCATGCAATGCTGCTGCCAGAGGACTGCCCTGCTTCTTGAGGACTACATTGCTCACTGAGAAGGGAGACTGGACCTGTTCCCTTCATGCGAGGCTATCGGGAGTGAATTCAAGGGTCAGTTAGCTGACCTGTTGAGCTACATGGCACAGCAGTCTCCAAAGGCCTAAAATCAACTACCAACAGACCGGCTCTACTGGAGCTGCCTGAACCTGCAACTGGACCAGCCTGAGCCCTGTTGATCTCTGCCGGAGTGACTTCCTTATCCCCCAAAGGTGCCTCACCAGGTCCTGGACCATTGACTGGCATCAGAGTGTACTCCTCCCTCCTTAACAGTGTGTTCCATCAAAACTAACACAGCAAAACAACTCAACGCAGGACTTTGTATTGCAGCTTCTTGTAGCTCCCAATCAGCTGCCTTATCAGAACCTGTTCAGCATGATGCAACTCAAACGTATCAGGGTGGAACCAGTCCTAAGTTGATTGTGTTCCGGTTCAGGGAGGACCTGTTTGGCAGTTCTTGCTGAACTGTTCCCATTGGAGAAGGGAACTGATATACAGATAGCTGGGTCCAAATTGCTGAACTGTTCCCATTGGAGAAGAGAACTGATTTACACATAGCTAGGTGGCCTTGTGTGCAAATAGCTATGTTGATACTAATTATACTAATTACTGGTAGTGTAAGCCTTATCTTGCACATGATTATCCATCAGCACTGCAAGAGTACTAGCTTTTCCACAGGGACTCTAAAGTTACTGGATAAGGCCCGCTTTTACTGATGCTAGCATAGTAGCTGAAGGATGGAAAACTACAGAGCTCTGCAAATTGAGATCTACTGGACTTAACTGGTGCACTGTTGGATCATTGGTAGCTGCAAATATATAATTTACTTTTTTGTGTTAAGCAGATATATCTATTTATTCGTTCGAATTCTTTCATGTGGCATTCGTACGGATTTTTAATGCAGTTCCTAAAGGTTTTTTTGTAAGTATTTAGCTTAAACTGAATAGTATTATTTGACTAAATAGAACATTTATTGTAAGTGTGCATATCAAATTCTTCAACATCGCTAAGGTGCCTGGCCTCCACCTTGGGGGTGCCCAGGAGTGGACGCCTCACAGGGAAAGCCAGGACGGGTTCCACAGCGGTATTCGTACAAGCGCCTTGAGACCCTTGCGGGTGAGTAGTGCGCTATACAAGTATCAATTTACAATTCACAAAGTGAAATGTACCGAAGTGGGCAACTATTTTATTGTGCTAGAGTGACCCTCACCCTGAATAATAGATGTTTTACGAAGAGGTTCCTCAAGTCATGCATCCATTCATACATTCTTAACACTGAACAGATCTTGTTGTCTCTGTGGGATCTTGGTAGTTAAAACCCGTTGCAGTCTACACAAAAGCATTCTTATTAGGCCAGCATTTTCAGTGCACGACAGAGAAATGGGTCGCCCTCCTGAGCACGGTGTTTTGGTCCCAGTAAAGGCTGAACCACAGCAAGCGATCAGTTTGTGATCATCACCCGTCTATCGAGTGTTAACAAAGAGCATGAGATGTTTGTAGTGAGCGGGGATATTCTGTTGATTAAGTAGAAAAGACAGTTTTCACTCGCAGTTCTGTTAGCCCAGGGCATAAACAGCTTCCAAGCGAATGTTATAAATGTTTCATTGGCCAACTGTTCTTCCTTTTGATAAAGGTCTTAGAAACAGGTCCAGGGGATTCCAGACTATGTGGACAATTACCATGACTGAATAATCCAAAATTCTGTTGCCACTGTACTTTGCTGTCTCCTTAGTACAGCAATCATTTTGGTGCAGCAGAAATCATTAAGAACAGACCGGAAATCAGAAGCACGTCATCAAACATATCAATTCAAACCTATACCAAGAAGCCCGGCTTGTCAAGAACTGTTTTCAAATGTATAAAAAAATGATTGGCGATTGTTGCAGCGCTGGACCCGATTTAGATGTGATTGTTGTCTGATTTTCAACGCGTTTGTGTTGCCTTATATCTAATTTAGTTGTTGTATAGCGCAGGATTTACGTATGTGTGTTTGCACATTTATTTATGCATGAATCGTAATCTCGTTCATGATGTACGGCTGTTCCTTTTTGTTTTTATGAATGTGCTCCTTGTTACCATGGCAGCATGGACATATTGGAGGCGTGGCCAATATATCATTTTATTGTAGCCTAACGAGCTTTGCAACCTATTTAGATGCAGCTAACACCATTTCCAAATGGCCAAACTACTCTTTAACGACATTTTTACGCCTAGGTTTCCAACACACTACACACAGTGCAAAAACTACAGATACACACGGCGTATCTTGAGTCTTCTCAAAAAAGGAAAAACAAGGCATCAATTGCAGTGCCTTTTATGTCTTACACATTGACACGCATCGACGATCTACTGTGGGAAACATACAGCATTTGCTGACTTTCATTTCATTTTCATGCCATTTCATCTTGGGAATTTCCTCCTGGACTACAATTCGATTGTAGACCACCTCATTAGTTGTCATGCTATTGCAATAAAATGAAAAATATCGAAGTAATTTAAGGTAAGGGTTTAAGTGTAAAGCAGAAATGGTATGGGTGAAGAGTAGGAGTAATGGTAAAGGGAAAGAGGTTAAGGGCCGGATGTACAACGGTTTTTGCATGCGCAAACGGGTTGACAAACCCGTTTGCGCATGCAAAAACCAATAGGGGTATGTACCATACCAAAATAGCGAGTCACAATTTATTTGAGAGTCACTATTAGGAAGGGGTGTTCACTTTCTAATAGCGAGTGCAACCCCATATACAAATGTTTTGCGACTGCAATGCTAGTCGCAAAACACTGGCAAATTACCACCCACTTCAAATGCAAAATGCAGGGGAAAATATTTTTTAAGGGCAGGCAGTCGTCTCAGGGACCACTGCCTGCCCTTAAAAAATGAAACGAAAACGTTTGATTTTTCTCTTTTAAATGCATCCCATTTTCCTTGAAGGAAAACGGGCTGCATTAAAAAAAAACTGCTTTATTTAAAAGCCGTCCCAGCACGCCACCATACCTGGGAGGGCCTGTCATTCCAAATGAGGTCATAAATTGTGCGAGGCTCATTAATATTCATAGGCCTCTCAATTTTCGACCCCATTGGGGATCGCTAACAGTGTGTTACACACTGCTGTACATCTAAAATAGCCAATCGCAAATTGCGAGTCGCAAAATACTCACAATTTGTCAAGCGTTATTTTGGGCTTCGTACATCTGGCCCTAAGTGAATAAGCGTATAGGATAACAGGTTAAGGTTGTAAAAGTAAGGGGTATGGGTTAAGAGTAAGGGTAATAGGTAAGCTTAAGGGTAAGGTTTAATGGTAAGTGGTTTAGTGTAAGGGATTAAGTGTAAGAGTTTACGGTTAAAGGTAGCAGGTTATTGGTTAAAGTGTAAAGGTGGTAAGAGGTTGAGAATGCAAAGGTAAGAGGGCAAGAGTAAGAGGTCAGTGAAAGCGTTATAGGTATGGTTAAGGTGTTATTGTGAAGGTAAGGGATTAAGGTTCAATGGGTATGGAAAAGAAGCTAATGGCAAGAGAGTAAAAGGATAGGGATGAAAGGATAAGGGCCAAGTGTAAGAGTTTATGGGTCCGTAGCGCCAGGACGCCGCTTTGCTGGGGCATCTGTGCGCTCTACAAATCTGGATAACATAACATAACAACAACAGTTAAATATATGCATATATGAATAAAATCGCCCCTCTTTTAAAGGAAGAATCTCTAGATTCCAACATTCTGGAGAATTATCACTATCTCCTTTCTCCATGTTCTACACGATTTTGGAAAGCTAACTTAGGGGCACATTACGATCGCGGACGGACTTGCGTCCGTCCGCGAGCCCTGAGTAGGAGGGAACATCTGCATGTGCTGCGGCATTCCCTCCTGTGCAATTAGGATGTGACCGCCACCCTGGCGGTCACATCCTCTATTTTTAACATTGCGGCGGGTGCAGCTTCAAGCTGCACCCGTCGCAATGTTAAAGACGCATGCATTGCATTTACATGCACAAAGCGGCAGGCACCGCTCGGTGTCTGCCGCTTTCTGCATGTAAATGCAGGGGGGTACCATAGGTATCCCCCATGTGAACCTCCACCCCCCCTTCACCCAGGGGGCCCGCAACGGGCCACCGAAGTGAAGAGCCGTATGCTTTTCCACGGCGGAGAACCCGCCACGGAAAAGCATGTCTGGGAAGCCATCCTAATATGTCTGGCGGTGTCTGAGAGACACCGCCACCTTATTAGGCCTTTTCCGCCGCGGTTGTAAGCCAACCACAGCGGAAAAGCGGTGGACTGAAACCAGGACCCACCAGCCATCCTAATGTGGTGGTAAGTCTTTGGTGGGTCCGCAGAGGATTTACCGCATCCTCCGGGCCGGGGGTGGCTTCCGCCGGCCCGGAGGATGCGGAAAATCCTCCATCATAATCAGCCCCATAATTCCTAGCTAACCCATTATATTGCAGGCAATAATGTCCTTAACAAACTTCAATCTGGTTTTAAGCCTGCAGTGTGGAGACCATGCTCAAAGCTGCTGCAAATGATATTTGAATGATATTGGATAATGGGAGCTCAGCAGCTCTTATTCTCCTAGATTTGTCAGCTGCATTTGAGGCAGTTTTGCATGACACTCTCTTAGACGCAGTTTGATTTCTATCCAGGGAAATTATCTCTAACAGTGTAAATCGTTCAGGAAGAATACGTTGAGAAATTGATGAAAGAGGTAAAATCAAGATCTCTGCTGGATCCATGTCCACATTTTATCTATTCATGGCTAGCAATGTCACTGTGTCCCTATTAAACGTAGATCTCTAATCAATCTTTAGTGGAAGCAACGTTTCCGGATGTCTGGAAACAAGCCGTGGTATCCCCAATGGCAAAGAAGCAGGCATAGATATCTCAATCCTTACAAATTAGAGACCAATTTCTCAGTTCCCATACATGTCCAAAGTTTTAGAGAAATTGATTAATAGACAACTGATTGTTTATATAGAGACCAATGATCTTTTAGACCCCTCACAGGCAGGTTTCAGGGTAAAGAACAGTACGGAGGCTACACTTTTAAAGGTGTTTGATAATATCATACTATTGATGGACCAGGGAAAAGCTGCTGCCCTGATCCCTTTAGACCTGTCGGCAGCATTGGATTCTGTATTACCCCTTCTATTGATGAAAAACAACACGAAAAAGGACTTTATTCTAAAACCCTTCAATGGTTTAGCTCCTTTTTAAGAAATAGAGCTTAAAAAGTGCAACCGGGTTCTTTGAAATCTAGCAAAAAAAAACAATTGTGGAGTCCTGCTAGGATCATTGCTGAGCCCATCCCTCTTTAATGTATATGTCTCTCCATTAGCCGTGATTGAGAAAACATGGGGATATAATATCTGTTCTTATGGGGATGATAAACAGTTGATGATAGCAATAGGAGAAAGGCATGAGGGAACAAGAGACAAACTGATTAATTGTCTATCAGAAACTGCAAACTGGATGACAGAGCATTGTCTGAAGTTAAATGCAGAAAAGTCTGAGATACTCTTTGCGGGAGCACATTTAATTTGGTATTCATCTTGGTAGCCTCTGTTGTTAGGCACCGCGCCAGAACCCAAACAGGTTGCAAAAAATCTATGCGTCCTGGTAGATAGTGCATTATCCATGCAAGATTGAGTAAAGGCAACGGGCAGCAAGTGCTTTACCATGCTAAATTTATTAAGGAGAGTTTTCAAGTGGAGCCGGGACCATTGGTGGAAAACCATAGTTCAAGCCTCGATAACAAGTAGACTGGACTACGGTAATGCTTTATATATTGGCATGAATGTGGGTGGTGTGCACACCACCCACATTCATTGTAAACTTTAACTGCCACTTGTTGGTGTTGCACCCATGGATGAAAAAAGATTAGAGAAAAGGAATTACTGTCGGTAAAGCGTCACATTATTGGAATAGTAGTTCTCGGCAGCGGGGAAGATGACACTCTAACAGGACATAGACATTTGCGCAATGAAAAACACATTTGAATAAATATGATGGTTTGATGTCGTGCGTACGCATAGACTTCTGTGAAGTTACAATGCATCATGGGAGCGCGAGTTTTCATAAGCACATTTTAAAGTTAACTTTTCACCTCGATGGTTTGTGTGCGAAGGGGAGGGGTCGAATTTGTTTATAAATTGGGCGGCAAGTAAGAGGGAGGAACTGGAAGGCCATGACGGACCGTTACTTGTGATTTAGAGAAGATAAAAGCAGGTATGCATTGTGCGCGTTTGATAGCTTGTTCAGAAACGAATCGTGTTATTTGAGCCTTAACATTGGAATTGATAAAGCCATAAGCATGCGTAAACTATAAATATAATAACAGAGACATTGGTTTTAATAGACAACAGAGACAATGGTTTAAATAAACAGCGTAAGAATCATGTAAAATGATGAACTGGGTGTCTATATAAACGTGCATGAAAAAAGTTGGAAAGCTCAAGTATAGATTCTTTTGACTTCGGGAACTGTGCGTGTGGTTCTTTCTTGTTTAAATATCGTGGGTGATCACATGAGAATGATTGTTTAACTGATGAAGCCACGGCATCGTTTTTTTAAATATTTTACAAGTTCTAGGTTGATTTTTATAGTTAAATGTGAGTTCATGCAGACTAAATTAATGCAAAACCTGTTGTGTGAAATTTCAGATACCCCTGACGAAGAGCAAGCAATTGCTCGAAATGCATTGGGTCACAAATAAAAGAATGCTGCTGACAACTACTTTTGGTGTATGGATCGTATTTACAAAGAAGCCTGGATGGGCACATGTGGATATATAAAGTTCCTAAAGCAATTGAGTGATAATGTGTTACAGACAGAATCATAGAAGATAACATGACAAAACCAGCGAAAAAAATGGATAAATAATTTCAAGAGACAAATGGACAAATGTATGGTGGATATAGCATCCAAAATAAACGCAGTGCACCAGGGTGTGGAGTGTGAATGTTGCTCTCCCCACTGTTGGATATTATATATTGGCATGGCAGATTACTTGCAGCAAAATGCAGCAGCTAAGCTGGTCTGCAACAAGAACAAGTTTGGCTTGGCATCAGAATGTATGGATGCATTAGACTGGTTGCCAATGCACCAAATAGCTAAGTTTAAGTCACTGTGCCATGAGCATAGAGCATTACACAAGACTGGCCTCAAAATTTCACCAGATAAAGTTGAATTCTCTTCGCCTTTGTGAGAACTGAGATCTCGTAATCTTGTACTTTCCAAAACTAGGCGAAGAAAGAAAGTTATAGCAGGAGGTTGCTCTTTTTCATACCAGGCAGCCAACAATGGAATGAACTACCATTAGACCTACACCTCACCAAAGACAATTCGGGGTTCAGAAAGAAGCTAAAAACATGGCTCTTTAGGATATAATGCTTTTGGAATCCTCTGTAACAAATGTCTTTATAAACGCAGGGAGCTATAACTAGCGTGTGATATCTCAGTGGATGAATGTTGTGTACTATGAATACTATAAATAAATAAATAAATTGTTCTTGAATGACAGACACAGGCAGTCCAATTGACATTTTTCTGATCCGGTGTTTGAGACCTAGTCTGTGGGGTCCATCAGGGGACTGCTCTTAGCCAAACATTTTTTAACCCCTTCGAGGCTGATGACGAGCTGGGCTCGTCATGGTGTAGCCTCCTCGCACACTGATGACGAGCCCAGCTCGTCATGTAAAGTGCGTTTTTTAAAAAGTCAGCATACGAGCAGAATAAGGGCAGCGCGCATGTGGTTAACATTTATGTTGCTCAACTGGCCAAATTGATTACCTCTTTTGGTTTGTAGTTCTATGGCTATATGAACGATGCCCAGATCATCATATGGATGGATGAGAATCTCAGCTCACTGCTGGACCATTTCAAAATCTGTCTAGTTGAGGTAGCCTGCTGAATAAACATTAGGGCCAGACTGGCTGTAGCGGGCATATGGCATTTCCCGGGGAGGCTTGAAGGGTGGGGGCCAGTTTTGCAGCAGTGGGGGCTGGTTTTGTTACTGGAGGCCGGTTTTGCAGCAGTGCTGCAATATATCCCCCCCAGTAACAAAAGCAGCAGTGCTTCACACTTGTGTTCCCTCCCCCTCCGGTGGTGGGCTGATCTGACAAAATTGCCAGGGCTGCTTTTAGTTCCCAGTCTGGTCCTGATGAACATCAACTCCGTCCATCTGAATTCTGGCAAAACAGAGGTTTTTGAGTTTGGCAGACATTCCTGTTGGTATTCCACTTTGTGGCCCCAGTCGCTATGGGCCTGTCCTAGCCTGGCAGCTACAGTTTGTAATTTGGGAGTCGTATTTGACACCAAAATGTCTATTGAACTTCATGTCAGGAAGCCTATGACCACCTGTTACCTGATCATGATGGTCCTAAAACTGATTCTACCATTTATTCTGCAAAGATCTATGCAGTTACTGATACAATCCTTGATTATTAGCAGAATGGACCACTGCAATGCTCTCTATGTCGGTCTATATGATACACAGATTGCATCTAATTCAGAACATCACAGTTAGATTTGTACGAGGCATTCATTTTTAAGCCCTCTACATCTGCAACAAGGCTTTCCTCCCAGCAGACCACACCAGCTACATTTCCTCCATGTAAAAAACAGACACTCCCCCATGCTTGCTGTGTTATGTCTCTTACCTAAATATCGCAGGGCAAGACTTTTCAAACAAGCTTTTTCAGTAGTAACAGCTCAGGCAAGGAGCAATCACCCCACTGAGATACGATCTGAACCCAACTTTCTAAAGTCCTGCACGTCTCTACCTATTTGAATAACTTTGCGGTGCTGAGATGCTTCATTCTTAGTGTCAGGACGCCTTTGGGTAATTGAGTGCTTTGTAAACCTCCTCAAACCTCCCAGCTTAAGGTACAAAACCAAGGGAGGAAAAGCACAAGCCACATTAGGAACTAAAGCCTGGAACTTTTTGCCAACGCACCTGAGGATTTTAAAAACAGAGATGCAGTTCAGGAAGGCACTGAAAACCCGGATCTTTGTGGCCCCAGACTAATTCCGCCTATCCATTATATAGGGTCCCCGCAGCTTCATCTCATCCTCTACTCCGCCTAGCGCCAGGATGCTCCTTCTGGAGGGACAGCTTGCACTCTATAAATGCAAAAATGTAGACAGACAGACAGACAGACAGACAGACAGACAGACAGACAGACAGGCAGGCAGGCAGGCAGGCAGGCAGGCAGGCAGGCAGGCAGGCAGGCAGGCAGGCAGACAGACAGACAGACAGACAGACAGATAGACAGACAGACAGACAGACAGACAGACAGACAGATATATAGATAGATAGATAGATAGATAGATAGATAGATAGATAGATAGATAGATAGATAGATAGATAGATAGATAGATAGATAGATAGATAGATAGATAGATAGATAGATAGATAGATAGATAGATAGATAGATAGATAGATAGATAGATAGATAGATAGATAGATAGATAGATAGATAGATAGATAGATAGATAGATAGATAGATAGACAGGGTGTGTGGATGGATGGATGGATGGATGGATGGACGGACGGACGGACGGACGGACGGACGGACGGACGGACGGACGGACGGACGGACGGACGGACGGACGGACGGACGGACGGATGGAAGGATGGATGGATGGATGGATGGATGATAAGGAGTAAGTTTGGGGCCTTTCTCTAAAAAACATCAAAACAGCTTATAAATGAGCAATTTGTATATATTGGTAAAGGCAACAGCATCGAAACCATAAAATAAAGGATTTTTTTTTAAAGGGTAAAGTAAAAGTCACATGATATATGTGAAAAACAATTAAATATGATAACAAATGTGAAGAAGGCTTACCCACAAAATGATGAAGAAATGGTAATCGACGAAAAAGCTGCAAAGAGATAGCAGACAAAAAAACGCAGGCAATGATTAGGTATTTATATCTTCTATTGCTTATTGTATAGTACCAATACTTAGCGGGAGCTTTGGGTCAGCCCACCGCATATCATTGATTGCCTTCATGTTAATCTCATTTGCCCGCATGCTTTTCAAGGTATTTCCTTACGTTGATCATACTCTGGATCATACTATCTTAATCATCATTTTAAATGCTACCATAATTTTGAATGGATGAATTGTATCATTCCTGGGAATCCTTTCAGAGCTTCTGTTTGGTATTGAATGGGAGCACATATTTCATTGCTCTTTCACTCTGGTCCAGTTGCTCGGGTCTGCTTGATCCCCATTTCATTCTTGTTCTTCTCTCCTACTTCTGCTCATTCATTCCTCTAGTCTTTCCGTCTTTCCCGCATAAATTTTGATGATGCTGGTTTAAAAAACGATTTTTCCCAAAGGCAGCCCTCACCCCTTTCCGCTTGTTCCCTCTGCTTTCTCAACTTCTCCTGCCCACCTCCGTTGAGTCTGTTTCTTCTACACTCTCCCTGCTTTATTTTGTGAAAAAAATATTTTTGTATCCAAGAGACAGTTTCATGCTGCTGATGAGTGACTCACTTCTTTTCTTTTTTGACCCCATGCAGTAATTTGTTTTTTTAATTTATCACTAAAAATTAGACCCCAGCCATCTTCAAACATTGAATTAAACATAAAAATAAAAAGTGTAGAAGGCAGGTTTAAAGAGATCAGTAAGGCCATATAATCCAGGATCAAGAGACAGAAAAGACCACCACCGACAGAGCATGTCTAGGGCAGGGTGTAGCGGCAGAAAGGACTACAGGGACCAACATGCATCAGGAAGATTGACTGGGATGTAATGTGGAGGTGGACGTGCAAGGTTTTCCTATTCCGGGATACAGCAGGCACGACACCACTGGAGCTTTCTGGCCACTATCCAATGGCTGGATAGTCGACTCCTAACTGTATCCCCCACAAAGGACCACCCCAAGTGTAGAAGGCAGAGTCCAAACAAGAAATAAAGTTCAGCGCCTGTTTGTTAAATTGCCTATTATGTTCGATACTACTTTTCCTGAAGAAGTTTGCGGCTAAATTGAACCTATTAATTTTATTGTTCTTAATTAAAATGGGTTGTTATCTGACTGTTTTTTAACCTGTCTGCTCCACTGGCATTACAACTGTTTTCCTACTCCCTGGTCCACCGCAGCTCTAAGGTGCTGATTGAGTGGAGGGAGGTAAGAGGGCCGTAACTTTTCTTTTACTCAACCTCCATTTCTTGAATTTAGGGAGTTTGGCGCGCTAGTTGTTGGGCTCTGACAGGCTCTTCCACCTCCTTTTCGATAAATACACAGTATGGCGCTGTCTACGCCCATCCATGCCTGGAACGCGCCCAGCGCCAGGACCCTGGACCACGCTTTTCAGGTATGCAGCAATGCGTAGCTTCTTATACCAGCAGGGAACTAAGTGCTTTTAATAATGGTGGTAAACGGTGCAAGCACGTCTGTGCCAGCCTAAATCCTGCGAAGCTCCCCAATAGGGTCATAGTTTTTTTGCTCCACCTGTGGGTTGAGACTGGAGGCCCAAGACTGGGTACAGCAGAACCTGGCTGAAACTGTGTCCAGTTACGCAGCCTAAAAAGCATAAGGAAAAGGACAAGGTGTATTTGGCCCTGATCAATGCACGTTGTCTCCCAAAGCACAAATGCGAAATAGTCTGGCTTTTAGATAACTATCATCTTGATCTCCTATTTAATACGGAAACGTGGGCCGATCCCTCAGCAGGCCCAGACTTCTGTATTGTTACCCCTGGCGGCTTCTCTGCATACAGATGTGACAGATTCAGGAAAAAAGGGGGAGGTTTGGCTCTCATACACTGAAACGATCTACCGGTAAAGATAGAGATGGTTCCCTCCATGGCATGTGAGGCATTTAATTTAAACATAATGCTCTCCAATCATCAATCATTTAAGGGGACGCTCCTATGCCGCCCACCGGGCCCTAAGGGAGACTTTTTATCATTGATAGGAAACTTACTGGAAGCCGCCGCTGGTGAATCTAGTTTTACCATTCTTGGGGATTTTAATTTTCATTTGGAAGCCACCAAAGATAAGGATTCTATATCCCTTACCTCAAAGCTAGAGATGTTAGGACTCTTTCAAAGAGTCAGTGGCCCTACTCATTCAGCTGAGCAAACACTTGATTGTCTTTCTATGAACAATGAACAGATCTCAGTGAATGAAATCCTCCCTCTGATGTGGTATGATCACCATGCAGTACTATTCAATATTAGTATTCTGTGCCCTACTCCCTTACACTCCAGCTCAACCCCCCCAACAGTTTAAGGCTTGGATTGGTATAGATCAGGTTCTTCTCAAAGAGCATCTAATTGATACCCAGCCAGATGTTTCAGACCCAGAAGTGGCCACTTCAAACTACACAGGCTGGCTCCAAAATGCTTTTGCTAAACTAGTACCATGTAAAACAGTTTCCAAAAACAGGAAGGCACCATCTGCCCCATGGTTCTCTGAGGCACTGAGGTTGGAGAAACAACTGTGTAGGAAACAAGAGAGGCACTGGTGGCTAGATTTGATAACCAGGAGAAATTTCTCTACAAGTTGGCATTGGCAAACTATAAACATCTTATACTAACAGAAAAAAGTAACTGCTACATTATGAAAATAGAAACCGCAGGAGACTCCTCCAAACAGCTGTTTCAGATGGTTTCTAAATTGGCATGGCCAGAAGACAGCTCTGTTAAGGTAGCATCCAAAGCACTTCACGATTCGTTAGCTCGCAGCTTTCAGGATAAGGTGGGGCAAATTTATTTGAACTTTAATGCCTCCGCTGTGGGCAGAAATCAGCTGGAAATAAATAGAAAGAGACGGGTCAGCTCCGTCTTCGTGGAATTCAGGCCAGTCTCAGTGGAACAGATAACTTATCTGGTTAACACAGTCAAATCAGGTTCACATTTGACCCTTGCCCCCCTCAGTTCAAAAATTGATCCCAGACCTAATAGGCCAACATTTGCTACTCTATGTTCAGCTCAGGCACCTTTCCTTCCCAATGGAAAAAGCCCTCTATTCTTCCATCGTTAAAAAGACCTAATTTGGATCCAGGGGAGATCAATAACTATCGACAAATTGCGCATCTCTCTTTGCCAGCCAAACTCATTGAAAATAATATAAACACTCAGCTGGCTCAATTTATTGAGGAGAATTAGCTGTTGTACGACACACAGTTTGGCTTTTGCAAAGACCATAGCACAGAAACCGCACTTATTAAAGCATCTGACAAAATTAGGTTTGTGTTAGACAAAGGAGGTGCAGGTGTGCCGGTGCTATAGGATCTATGGGCAGCATTCGACACGGTTGATACTGCTACACTGATCAATCGTGTCACTGCCCTAGGCATTGGGCACAAGGTCAAAGCCCTTATGTGCTCATCTCTATCTAATCACACCCTGTTAGTTAGCCTGGGCGATTTTATTTTCCCCAGTTTTTTCACTCCCATGCGGAGTTCCGCAAGGTTCCCCGCTAAGTCTGACTTTTTTGAACATTTACGTCACTGACTTAGCACGAGTAATCAAATCGTTTAGGCTGGGTCTCACGTCATATGCAGATGACACTCATTTGGTGCTCACTGTGCATAAAAACGGGGACCCCATTTTGGCTAGCTTTCACGATGGCATCAGTACCTGGATGTCAATGCACTGCCTTAAATTAAACTCAGCCAAGACAAATGTAATGGTCTTTGTAAATTTATGCCCGGGGTGGTCTTTGGGCTGGTGGCCAGATAAATTGGGAACACACCCAATCCCAGTCTAGAAAGCCAGAAACTTAGTAGTCATTTTTGACGATAAATTATCTTTTAAACATCATACTAACGCATGGTCTCCTCATCCTTTTATGTCTTAAGAATGATAAAAAAAATTGTTGCCTTTTATCTTGGCAGGTACCAGGAGAAAGTAAAATTCAGCTCTGGTCATGTCTAAAGTTGACTACTGTAACAGCATTTAAATTAATGCGCAATTGGTGCAGAACGCAGCCGCTAGGATACCGTTGGGTACTTCTAAGTTCAAGTTCATCTCTAATGTGGTGTGACAGCTCCACTGGCTGCCCATAAAAAGCAGAACAAAAGTTAAAGCTCTCCGTATCGCATACAAGGCCATTCACAATACAAGACAAGAATTCTTGAAGAAATCTTTTCTGGCATACACGCCCATCAGATCCTTTCACTCAGCAGGTGCCAATTTTCTTGTTGTCCCTGGAACTAAGAGAACCAACTGGGACAACAGAAGTAGTTGCCATGGCTAAGCCGTGGAACTCTCTTCCCTCGTAGATCAAGGCTAGTCCCACTCTGCTATTAGTCAGGAAACAAAAAAACTTGACTTTTTTCCAGCTATACGCCTTACCTTTTTCAGCACATAGTGCTGAGCCACCTAATGGTATTTGTGCGCTTTACAAGTTGGTTAAATAAAATAAATAAATAAATAAATAAAATCCTTAACCAAATCTGAATGATTCAGGCTGGTACTGCAACATTACTTTGGAACATGAACATGAAAGATGTTGATTAACAAGGACTCGATTCTTTCAGAATGTGAGAATTCAGTATTGTCCACAATCACTTGAGAACACTTTCCCTCTGAGTTTTTACTGCCACTGAAACAATACACTGAGGTTAGAGGGGCCAATGATTGAGACACAAATTGTATTAGGAATAAATTGCCAGAGTCGGAGAGCATGAACTTGCAGTGTAAAGTCTGTGCTTCAGAAAGGTTACAGCCATTGAAGCCAGTGGATTATTGATGTCTATATTGTCCTCTGGAAAGCTCACACAAGTCAGAGTGAAGAACTTCTCAGTGACCAGGTTGTTGTTGAGCATGGCAACATGTATAGAAACATGTATATCTTCTGAATACACAGTTTCCCATCAGATGGATTCTGTTAAGAAAGAACAAAGAGGGACTCCTTCTGAGCAAAGGGGTTGGGAACAAAAGGTGATGTTGAAGTATCATCTGTGTTGGAATTATTGCTCCCTACTAGAAAAAGAATGAGTAGTTTATTCAAACCCTTGAACTGACATTTATTCATATTTCAAAGTTCTTTGTACATCAGCCTTCAGGTGCAAGACAGATTTCATGACTGAAGAGTCTATTAGAGCAGCACTGTCAGAGGCTGGTAATTGGAATTTTTCATTGGCAGAAAATACTTCTGGTATCCTGCTTGTAGTTTTCAATGAACTCATGGATAACTTGTCCCTTGAGATCATGGATCTTATGATTGTTGACTGTTTAGATTGAAACGTCTTTGGTTGTTACGTCAAGATCATCTTTGCACTGATCCTCAGTTTCAAGCACCATGACACCAAGTACAGTACTGATTAGCATGTATTGAAGCCCAATGTTAGATTGTAGTTTTAATAGGATGTAGAGATTTCAGGCTCTGAATTCTTGAGGTCATTATGAGTCATAGAACTGTCTTGATCCCAAAGAGTTATAACCACAACTGGGGTTTTCACTTGGCTGACTATGGATGTATTTTCTGGCTCAAGAGTGAATTGAAGGTCTTTTGTTGTATCCGGACCCTTGAGAGGCACAGTAACAGAAATAAATAATTTTGACAGTGTGGTTTCATCTGCCTTGGGAAGCATAGATAAATCCTTGTACTCACACACTGTACTGTCCAAAAATCTTACACAATTGTTATCGGAATGCTGAGCTGGCACAGCAGTTATAGTCACAACCATGCCACCATGAAAAGCAGGGAGAGGTTCAAAATTGGTTTGGATACAGTCTTTTCTGGGAAATCTGCTGTGATCTTTAAGTTCAGGAGCAACAATGGCATTGAAACACGATTCCATTCCTATAGCTTCATATTGACATGGCTCGACAAAAGCCTTCCTTATCTCCTGAGAAAATAAGGAAGAGTGTTTCAATTGAAACTTGCGCAGTAGAGGGCTTTAAACTTGAGCAACGTATTAAGGTGCCTGCTCACAAAGCTGATCACACTCTCAACCTTATCCTAGCAAACCCTTCAATAGTTAGTGAAAAACAGTTTTGAAACATGTTTGGTGTGACCATGTTTTGATCCCTTTTAAATTCATAACCCCGACTCCTCGTGACCTGCAATGTTGCAGAAGAAGATATCTAGACTCTGGCATAAAATAAATGATTCTCTCCTCATGAATGCACTTCAGTCAGTTATCTGTGATAGAACTGGAGATTTAGAATAGGACACAGTGCAAGTTAACGGCTGGATCACAGAGACTTTTGACACCAATGCGCTTTTGAAATCTCACTTTTCTGAGAGACTTAAGCCCTCCGCACCCTGGGTCTTTGATGCTCTCAAGTCATAGAAAGTTTATGGAGGTCTAAATGTGATAAGGGTAATACATGGATCTATCGGACAGCTCTTAAAAAATATCACCCGGCTATCCAAATGACTCAAAATGCATTGATTGCTTCATCTATGTCAGAAGCTACTAACTTGCCCATTGCCCAATGAGTTGTTTAATGTGGTCGGCCCTTTTCTCTCCTATGGCTACTAAAAATACCCTCACTCCCTTGATGAACTTTGTGATGGCCTCTTACATTCCTTTTATAGTAAAGGGGAAAAGGTGGGAAAAGGGAACAGTAGAAGGTACATAGAAACAGGAAATGGGCTCAAGGAAAAGCTGAACTGGAATAACGGTCAGGGACAGAACTGAAATACACAGAACTGTGAATACTGTAAATCTGCACACTAAAGTAGGAGAGGACAGGAGTATACAGCCAGAAGATGAACCCAAAATACAAGACAAGGTATCTTCATACAGAAGAAAGGTCTAGATGTGTGCAGCCAGTGCAAGGAACAAGGGGAATACAAGAACAAAGAGGCATGAAGAACAAGAGGCAGGCAATAGACACAAATAACTACTCAGTACAGTGCAATGGAATCAAACAACAAGTGAAACAGAAGTCAGAAGGGCAAGTCTGGAATATACTAGCAGGATCAAACAGAGTTCAATAAGACTCTGCAGCAAGGCCAGATGTGAGCCACTGCACACCGACTTGGCTCAGGGGAGGAACACAGGTGCAGAAAGAGAGGCAGGTATAAGGAATGAACTAGGAGAACACAGGTACAGGGAGAGAGCCATGTGAATGTAATGAACCAGGTGCAAAGAATCAGGGAACCAGCAATGAAGGTAATGTTGAGCTGGAACTTAGAAAGGTTAAGACCAGGGAAACAAGCAGACATAAGATGACACAAGACATGACAAAGGAAAGCCAGGAAGAAAGTATGGGTCAGAGTCAAGAGAGTGAATATTCCAGAAGTCAGGTTCAAAGAGGTAAGAAAAGCCTTGGGATCCAGGATCAAGAGAGAGAATACACCACCAACACCAGAGCATTACCAGGGTAGTTATTGGGGACAGAAAGGAGTACAAGGACCATGATTCATCAGGAAGGTGGTGCGGAATCTTAGACTGGGATGTAAAGTGGAGCTGGAAATGCAAGGTGTAGAAATGTCTATTGTCCTATTCTGGGATAAAGGTAGAACACCACAGGGTCCTCTTGAGCACCATCTAATGAATGGAAGATGGAATCCTAACAGTAACTACACAAAGCGCCACCCAAGGTGTAGAAGGTAAACTCTAAACAACAAATAAAGTACAAATCTTTAGCAAACCTGGGTGATTCAAGCTGGCACTGTAACAGTACTTTAGAACATGAACATTGAAAATTTGGATTAACCAGGACTCTCTTCAGGAAGCAAGAATTCAGTAGTGTGAATTGGGCAGGATTTAGAGATGGAAAGGACTACAGGGACCGTGATCCATCAGGAATTAATGTGGAAACCTGGATAGGAACGATATTTGGATCAGGAAATGAACGGTGTAGAAGTGTATATTGTCCTAATTAGGGATAAAGGCAGAACACTACAGGGACCTCATGGGCGGCATCTAATAGCCAGATGGTAGAATCCTTATAAACATAATGGTGTACTATACGTTCTTTTTCCCATGTAGAAAATGGGATTTTCAGTTTAAAACCATGACTTTTAACTTTCATACTGTTCCCAGGGAATATAGTAAAGAACGGTTACAACCCAATGTACCCAAACACATGAATCACCATGAAACTGACTCTGGGTTACTAAAAAGTAGATTTAATCATCTTCATGTTTGCTGAGTTACCTGGTATACGTTTGTGGTAAACTTTCTCAAGTAATCATTTTGCGTTGGACGCAACAGCAAAGTTTAGCCTTCCGCTATCTCGCAAACAAGGGTGCTATGTGAGTGACAATGACGGTTAAGAACCACTTGAAATACTATTTGAAGAATGAGAAATAGAAGCCACCAATGAGAGAACACTGTTGTATGATTTATTTTTGTCTAACGTTTCTTTTGTTTCACACTCTGCTTTATATGTCCTTATATTGTGTCAGGGTTGAATTCGTTTTAACCTCTAGGTTGAAGTAACATTATTGTTTTTTTTATGTTCAATGTTTGTTGCTGAAAGAAATTGTAATTGAAATTATAAAGTAAGCTTTTTAAAAGATCTTTTTTAAGTTATTAATTTGTAACATGTGGTTTATGACAAGGAAGCCTCATTATTTTGTTGGATCATACAAAAGTTAATGTTGGATCTTTTTCAGGTCTTCACTTGGTGAGTCATCAGTTGTCGATGGTTAGCCAGGAGAAGACGGCCCGACTGGTTTAACCCCTTCCGTGCGGCCGTGATTTTCCCCGTGTGCGGCCGCCGGCAGAACACGGGCGGGCCATGACGAACCCCAGCCGTCATCAGCACACGAGCACCGTAGTGCATGGCGGCTGGGGTTCGTCACCAGCATGGAAGGGGTTAAAGGTTTTTAAAACAGAAATCTCCACAGCAAGACTGAAAATACTTGTCATCATGCTCTTAAGAAGACTCTTCATCTGACATACATTCCTTCGACATCTAAATATATATTGTTAATTGTTAAAACAAAATTTGTCAGATGTGATGTTCTGCAATAGAGTAGTGCTCACTTCAAACTCTGAGAAAGACACTTAAAGTCACAATTAAAAATTTGTAAGTTGGTGTGTAATCTGCCACACTATGAGGTCCTAGTAGATTGTTGCGGAAAAGTCACTAGTAGATAACTGTTCCCCCATATAAAGATATTACACCTGCATGTTTGGGCTCTCTAAATTCTTCAGAAGAACCACAGATGTGGCGGTTGCGCTGAAGGCAGAGAACTTTGTTGAGTTGTCGTCATGTACGTAGTACGTTCTCAGCAAAGTTTGGAATTTTTCAATAACAAATGGACAAATCAGGACAGCAATTAGAAAAGGAGCATCCACTATATTGTTTTGTATCCGGCCCAAATTCAGCCAATCTAATATTAACAAATATAACAATGATGAACAATAAGTGAGATTCCATTGTCAGGAGTCTCAAGAATGGGTCCAATTCCAACTTTTGTTGATTTTCAATACATGAAATTTTCCATTCAGACCACCCAATGCATTCCATACTCTATGGATTTCATCATAGTTGTGCTTTCCAAACTTGTGTGACTTTTAAGTAGCAAGAAGTAGGCCTCCTGTTTCAGTGTCTTCATGGATGATAAATCTCTTTTCAGTGGTGTAGTACCCCCTAAATATCTTCCTCCTTTGTGCTTCAGGGCTCTAATGTTACAGAAAAATGCATACTGAATACTGGACGCATTCTTAAGACTCCTGACAATGGAATCTCACTTCCTGTTCATCATTGTTATGTTTGCTAATATTGAATTGCCTGAATTTGAGCAAGATACAAAACAATATATTGGATGCTCTTTTTAAAATTGTTGTGGTGTAATTTGAATAGTTGTGGGATCACTGATGACATTTAGTACGATACACTTGTGCAAGTGTAGGGCCTACACAGCTATTGCTTATCATTTGTGGACAACACAGGAGATTAATACTGAAAAACAAAAGAAAATCAATGGCCCTCCCTGTACCTAGCTGCCACTGATTCGTCTCATTACCCAGAACCTCATGTTTCATTTCACATTGGGTTCAGGCAGGTACATTTAGTGACCATAGCCCACCTCACACAAAAGAGGGTGAGCTTTTTGATAACATGATAGATGGGCCACCAGGTGAAGGGTTACCAATGGTGGTGCCTATAAGGCTCGGATGATGAAACACCTGTGGTTACTACACCTTTAAATGGAGCAAAGGAACCACAAGGTTGGTGGGGCAAATGAACAGCCAATTTATGATAGTTCACAATTAGGGCTCCCGGTTTTCCGTTTTTACGGATTTATACAAATAAATACAGACGGAAATCTATATTTCCTTTGTCTGTATTTATATTTATAAACGGTAAAATACTAGCAAATTTTACCACGCTGCCGTCTGGTATTTTGCTACCGACTGGGCACTTGGAATGACTTGGGATGCATGCTGTAGTAAAGGCTTCCCAAACTGCAGTCTAGTAAGAAGGTAAAAAATAAACAACAAAGCCTCGTTAACATGTGAATGGTCTTTTTAAAGACCTGTGAAGTACTTCGGTGAGACTTGTCAGCTGTTATCCCGCACAGCAAGAAACTCCCGTCAGGGCGCCTCCTGGCCCTGACTGCGGCAGCAGATTCCTTCCAGAAAGAACAATGGGGTTTAGAGTATGCCCCCTCCTTTGCTGGCTCATGCTGCGGGACCCCCGCGAGAGTAAAAAGCTGCCTCTGGGAGCTGACTGCGGGTGCGGTTCACTGGTATTTAGTGTATGGCCTCCTTCTTTGCTGCGGGGGGGGGGCATACAATGAGATAGCGGTGACCATTTGCTGGAGCCGAGTGGAGATTGTCACCAGGCACAGAGAGAGGTGAGCCAGGCTGCCGTGTTGATGTTCTCGGTAGCACCGGCCATTGGTGCTAAAGTAAGTGTGCCTACAGTGTGGAGCATAACACCATTTACCGGCTCGCTGGTGGTGTAATGTTTTAAATTCCAAAGTGCTGGCTGCACCAAACACACAACCCGCACTCGCGGCCACAGACACTTGATTTGCACATTTAGTTTAACATGCACAGACTGCAGTGCTGCTCTAGGTACGAACCGTTTTACACAGACTATTAACACAGTCGCCCTCTCCAGGCAGTGCAGGACATGCATGATCTGTGACATGTATTCAGAGACTGCCGCACGAGGAAAGGAGCAGTGGTCAGAGTGAGCATGATATGAAACGCAATAAAAACCTTACCTTCTTTCAGTGTCCCTCCTGTGTCTGAAGCCAGCGCAAGCCACGTGTCTGCAAACTGAGTACGGCTTTTTATTAGACAAAATAATGAATGCACAGACTTTATGCCAAAAGTGTCAGTGAGACTGTGCCAGCCACGTGTTAACCTGCAAATTTACATTTTATTGCTAGTGCACGATCAGCTGCCTGCCGCTCAGTGTTTTATGACTCGGTATCACTGATATCGGAAACAACAATGAGGATGTTTAGTGTAAAATGTCCTAAATACTGTGTGACATCCGGCCTCCCATGCTGCGGCACTGGCAATCGCAGCCGTCCGGTAGGAGGCCTGAAACTACCCGATGGAAGCAAAGTTCATATGCCCAGCTTTTCAAATGTTGAAGGGGGGGAGGGCACTTCTGCGCCCCACCTGACTAAGAAAACATCTGCATACTTGCGAGGGGCCCGAGGCACACCTGTCTGGTTATGCCAGGGTCACCGAGCGCACAGTGACTGGACGCCGCTCTCCAGCAGCAAGAGTGACGCCAGTAAGCTGTGAACTGGACTGATGCATGATTTGCAGCGATTTACAATTGTCCTGAGCTCTAAAACAGTAAGACACATCCTCTGATAGTGTGCCTGTCTACCTTATCGTGGATGCCTAGACAGCATAGTCAACCCACTCGTAAGTAGTGTTGCCACCTTCTCCAAACAAATACCTGCCATTGGTTCACCTCATTTTAAAATTTAAGAGTCAAATATAATATACAATGTTATGAAAATTGTCTTTATAAAGTTTGTTCGTTTTTATAAATCACCTTTCTGTCTTTTTACTTTAATTAGCAGCCAGTGATCTTTAAGTTGACTGTTCCAGAACATTGCAAAGTGCATTCTTCTTCTTGTTTTCACTGTTTAATGTATGTACTAATGAGGGGAAAATACCCGCTTTAGGTGCTTTTCACAATTTTTGCAAAGGCAATAAAATACTCCTCATGCCAAGAAAATACCAAGCAGGTGTAACTCTACTGATAAGTGGCCAGGTCAGGAGGACATACCTGTGAACTGCTGCAGTTAATAAAGGCAATAATCCACAGAGGCCAATCCAGCCCTGGTCAGACACATGTGCTTATTACTGGAAGGAGCGTGAATGTGCAGACTGAGAGAATTTGACACAGCATTTGAGCCGGACCAGGACTGGCTGTCACTTCTTATTATTAAGGCCTTAAGCTATTTATGAGCGGACATTTGTGTCAGAAGGTGGTGTTGAGGGTCACATGGTACGGGCGGGGGGAGGGGGGATACACTTTTTGTGCTGGTTCGTTCTGGGCTTCTGAGCACAGTTTGATCAGTTCATGCAGAGGGAGGATGAGGCATGTGATTCTGGTCTTGAGGGCCTGAGGCTCATTAGCAGTCAGTATGGCCTCTCACATCCTAGTTGGTACAGTCGGGTTTCATAGTGCCCTTCCATTTCTGGTGCTCATCTGAATTGGGTCTATTGCATACATACCAACATTTGGGAAGAGAGCGTTTTAAAAAGAAATAGGGTGTATTTATATTCCCCATTGACTTGTATTGAGTTGGGGACCATTGCAGGAGGGCCATTTTTGGCATGAAAAATCTGAATTCTCCCTCCTGAATCAGGTCTGTCGGCACGTATGCTGTTGGCATGAATTAGCTGGTCCACATTAGTTGAGGCAAGTATGTGCTTAGTTTATTCATATTAAAATAACTGGGAGAACCGCATTAGCTCTAAATAACTGGGAGAACCGCCTTAGCTTTAAATAAAAAAGGCAAACATGAAGCAAATATGAGCCCAAAAAAAAGGCCCAGCACACAGAGTTTTTTTCATGTAAAAATTGGGAAAATAGCGCCCATTTGTGCAGGGAAATAGTCCAAACTTGGCAACACTGGTCTCCTATTAACCCGTGATGCTGACACAGGTCAGACACAAGAAGAGAAGAGAAAGACATTACATTACAAGCAAGCAAACGAGATTGACAAGAAAGCCAATCAATGATAAGCAACGGCCTGTTCCAAAACCCAACACTATAGGCGAGGACTAAAACCCAAACGAAGACCTCGCTCGTGGGGCATTCAAATTACATGTGAAGAGTCCCCATGCTGCGGGAGCCCCTGTGAGAGTAACTGTGCGCCTCCGGGCCCTGACTATGGCTGCAGCTTCCTGTCGTGAAGCACCCTGGGGCTTAGAGTCCGGCCCCCCTTCTTCACTGTCCCCAGCAGTGGGAGCAACGGGCAGTCCATGCAATAGGTACCCTGACCACTTTGTATTTGTTTTCATTTTATTTTTGTCTCGGATTTGGAGCCCCTTTTAAGTTGGCATCACAGCCTGCACTAACTAAATGGAGACACCACTGCTGCTGAGATCAGGGACCCCTTAGCCTGCTGGTACTCTAGGTCTGTGGGCATCACAGGCTGTAGCGGTTACAATTAGTAAGTTGTAGCGAGGCCTGGCACAGCATGATAGTCTGATGCCAGGCTGGCACAGTCCCATTTATTCATGTATCAGCCGCTTTCACGTGCACTTCTTTCCTATCTTAGCACCAACATAAAAGTGGCCCCATTATCGAACCATTAACCTTAACAAGGATTGGCATAGCCAATAGGTCTTGCCTTTGGGACTTTATAAGTGTTTATCCATGCAACAGTTGATGTTGTTGCACCAAGGATATTGTGCTGCATAACTAAATACTTATAAGGTCCCAAAGGCGAGACCTATTGGCTATGCCAATGCTTGTTGTTTGTTTTCTAGTACAATATAGACTATATTGTACTAGAAAACGAATAAAATTGTCAATTTAAATAAATGTGGAAAATACTAGCTGTAGCGTCATCTTTTGCTTGTGGCAAAAATAAATGTGGATAAATACAGAAAAAATGCCCAAAAAATAAATATGGATAAATACAGACGGAAATGGCAATAAATACCATAACACCGGGAGCCCTATTCACAATCCATATAAAAGTGTAAAGGATGCTGTTTATATTTAGTTTCTTTGCTCAAATTTGAATATAAATATTTTTTTCCATAGAGGCCTGTTGCAGGTGCAAATTTCCAAAGTTACTGAAGGAATAAAGCAGTAAGTCATAACATTTCCAAATGGCCCACTTGTTCATTAGATAAAATATTACAATCACAGAACAAATGTGCTTATTGTTCTTGGGGATTCTAATTGTCAATTTCAGGTATCTAGAGTTGGCCTGAATATTAAAGAAAGTTGGGTAATCCCCAAGTTCAAGGTGTCACACCCATGCACAAAACTCAATTTGCTGACTCAACTTGAATTTTTGGAGTCAATAGATCCTGCAAAAGGAGAACTCCTACTGATCATTTTCCTGTATACAAACAAATCTTGAGATTTTCAAAGTTCTGTTGATAAAAGTATGCATAACATATATTATTGACATGTTGTGATGTATATGACTATAAAATAGTGCCTAGATAGTGATCACAACCTTTTTTGTCTATCACTACAAAACAGTATTTTTTTCTGTGTGCACCTATCAAAGTTAACCAGGGGGTTTGTGAGGAAAGAGGTTTGCATGGTGTGGTTTTGCGACCTTACCATGTAATAAACTCACAAAACCATCTTGGGTCCAGTAAGGCTTGTTTTCAAAACCTTAGCTCAACTTTCTGTAGTTGTGTTTTCAAGCAGTCAGGCTTTGTCAAAGGAACAAGCGCAAAGAATTTTAAAGAATCAAAACAGTTGAATAAGAAAAACAGCACAAAGGAAATATTTAAAAAATTAGAAAAAAAGACCATTATTTCCATGAAATTTTAGACACCAACGTGAACAACATCCACCAGAGGGTTCCGGAGATATTAAATAAATAAGCATATAATAAACAAGCATTGGCAAAGCCAATGGGTTTCACCAATACAAGAGTCATTGGCTTTAGCAATTATATTTTACCATGTTGTACACCAGTGTGGCTGGTGTTCAGCATTACTACATGTTAGTGGCGTGTCCTAGTGTGGAATGGGGAAGTAGAGTATCATAGACTGGATTTGTTAGAGTAAGTGTCCTAGAGTGGAGTAGGGCAAGTAGCGTGTCGTAGAGTTCTGTAGAGGGGAGAAGAGTGCAGTGGGTCAGTAGCAGAGAGTGTAATTGAGTGCAGTGTCAAAGTGGAGAGGCATGGAGTGGAGTGGCATAGAGTCGGGTGAAATAGGGTGGGTTGTGGTGGGTTAGAGTGGATTGAGGAAGTGGGGTATATTGGAGACAAGTAGATTGAGGTGGATTAAATTAGGGTACTGTGGGTTGGATTGAGTGATGTGGGGTGGATTGGATTGGTGTGGGTGGACTGGATGGGGTGGACTGAATTGGAATGGTGGGGTGTATTGAAATGTGGTGAGATGGATTGGATTGGGATGGGTTAGGTTGGTTTGGGGTGGATTGAATTGGGGTGGGTGAATTTGGATTAGAGTAGGGTGGTTGGGAATGGGGTGAATCAGAGTGGAGAAGGTTTGATTGGACTGCACTGGAGGGGGTGGATTGGATTGGAGTGGGGTGGATTGGATTGAATTGGTGGGATTGGACTGGAGTGTGGTGTGGCGGATTGAATTGGAGTGTAGTGGGCCGGATGGATTGGATTAAGTAGGGTGAGTGAGCTGGGGTGGATTGGATGGATGTATGATGTTACAACGCATACTTATACAACGTATACCTTTACAATGCATTTCTTACAACACAACATCCGTTACAACGCATTTCATTACAACACATGCTGTTACAATGAATTTTTAAAAACTACCTTTACAACACATTCCATTACATTGCATACTACCTTTACAACGCATACCATTAGAACGCATACCATTACATTGCATGTATGGTAAGTATTGGATAGTGTAGGGGTAAAAATTACTATTCTAACTCCAGGGGGATGCAACAGTTGGGTAAGTGTTGGATAGTGTAGGGGTAAAATTACTATTCTAACTCTAGGGGGTGCAACAGTATGGTAAGTGTTGGATAGTGTAAGGGTACTATGCGGTGTGATGGTATGCTTTGTAATGGTATGTGTTGTAATGGCTGCGTTGTAATGACATGGGTTGTAGTGGTATGTGTTGCAGTGTCATGCGTTGTAATGGTTGAGTTGTAATGGCATGCGATGTAATGGATCTTGTGTTGTAAAAGTTTCGTTGTAATGGTAGTGCGTTGTAAAAGTTGCATTGTAAAGGTCGTTTCCCGGATTGGATTGGGGTAGAGTAGGGTGGATTGGATTGCAGTGGAGTGGGGTGGATTGGAGTATGGTGGACTGAATGGGGAGGATTAGATTGGAGTGGGGTTGAATGAAATGGGGAAGGAAGGGGTGAATTCGAATGGATTGATTTTGATTGGATTGTATTGGGGTGGAGTCTGGTGGGGTGAACTGGAGTGGGGTGGGGTGGATTGGAGTGGGGTTGATTGAAGTGGGGTAGACTGAATGTGAATGGGGTGGTCTGGAATGGAGTGGGGTGGGGTGGGGTGCATTGGAGTGGGTTGGATTGAATTGGTTTAGGGTGGGGTCGATTAAAATGGACTAGATTGGATTGCAATGGAGTGAAGTATATTGCATTGAGATGGATTGGATTGGGGTGGGGTGGGTAGATTGGAGTGGGGTGGATTGCATTTGGTTAGTGTGGGGTCAATTGGAATGGAGTATATTTGATAGCAATAGAGGGAAATATATTGCATAAAGGTGGATTGAATAGGGGTGGGGTTAACTGGATTGGGATTGGGTGGGTGGATTGGAGTGGGGTTTATTGGATTTTGCTGGATTGGGTTGGTGTGTGGTGGGGTGGGTTGGAATTGGGTGGATGCGATTGGTGTGGGGTGGGGTGAATTGGATTTGGATGAGGTGGGGTGGTGTGGGTTGGAATGGGGCAGTTGTATTTAGCTGAAGTGGATTGGTGTGGGGTGGGGTGGATTGGAGTGGGGTGGATTGGATTGGGTGGGGTGGATTGCATTGGGGTGAGGTGCATAGGAGTGAAGCAGATTGTAGTGGGGCAGATTGTAGTGGGGAAGATTGTTTTGGATTGGACTGTGGCAGATCAGAATGGGGAGAATGGTTTCTTATTGGAGTGGAGAAGATTATTTTGAGGTGGAGTGAGGCAGATTGTTTTGGGTTGGATTGGGGCTGATTGAGGAGCAGCTTGTTTTGGATTGGAGTGGGGCAGATTGAATTGGGGCAGATTGTTTTGAATTGGAGTGGAGCAGATTGTTTTGACTTAGAGTAGGTCAGATTGGAGTAGGGTGGATTGTTTTGGTTCGGAGTGGAGCAGATTGAAGTGAGCAGATTGTTTTGGATTCAAGTGGGGCAGATTAGAGTAAGGAAGGTTAGAGTGCAGCAGACTGTTAAAAACTTGGAGTGTGACAGATTGTTTTGAATTGGAGTGGGGCAGATTGCATTGAGGTGGATTGGATAGGGGCGGAGTTAACTGGATTGGGGTGGGGTCAGGTAAATTGGATTTGTGGTCAATTGAAGTGGGGTGGGGTGGGGTGGATTGGAGTGGGGTTTATTGGATTTGGCTGGATTAGAGCAGATTGAATCGGTGTCGGGTGGGGTGAGTTAGAGTAGGATGGATGGGATTGGTGTGGAGTGGATTGGGTTTGGATGAGGTGAGATGGGGTGGGTTGGAGTGGGGTAGATTGTATTTAGCTTATTGAATTGGTGTGGTGTGGGGTGGGTTGGATTGGAGTGGGGGTGTATTGGACTGGAGTGGGTGAATTGGAGTTGGGTTAGGTGCTTTGGAGTGAGGTGGATTGGATTGGGCTTATTGGATTTGGCTGGATTTAATTGGTTTGAGGTGGTGTGGATTGGAGTAGGGTTGGTTGGATTGGTGTGGGGTAGAATGGATTTGGATGAGGTGGGATGGGGTGGGGTGGGTTGGAATGGATTAGATTGTATTTAGCTGCATTGGATTATTGTGGGGTGGGGTGGATTGGAGTGTGGGTGGATTGGGCTGGAGTGGCGTGAATTGGATTGGGGTGAGGTGGATTGTATTGGAGTGAGGCGGATTGGAGTGGGGCAGATTGGAGTGTGGCAGGTTGGAGTGTGGCAGCTTATTTTGGGTTGGAGTGGGGCTGATTGAGTGGAGCAGATTGTTTGGATTAGAGTAGGGCAGATATGAGTGGGCAGATAGTTTTGAATTGGAGTGGGGCAGATTGTTTTGGATTGGAGTGGGGCAGAATGTTTTGGATTAGAGTGGGGTGAATTGTTTTAGATTGAAGCAGATTAGAGTGGGGCAAACTGTTTAGGATTGAAGTGGGGCAGATTGTTTTGAACAGGAGTCGGGCAAATTGGAGTTGGATGGATTGTTGTGAGCAGATTGTTTTGGACTGGAGGGGGGCAGATTTGAGTGGATTGGAGTGGGGCTGTTTGGAGTGGGGCAGACTGTTTTGGAATGGAATGGAGCAGATTATTTTGGATTCGAGTCGAGCAGATTGAAGTGCAGAAGATTGGAGCGGGAAAGAAAATGATAATAATGTGGTGTTAAAAATGTTACGTTATTATAAAAATAAATTTAACCAGCCTGGTTGGGGCAGGCTGAGCTTGCCTGGGAGAGCGAGGAGGAGTGGTTCCTGTGGCACTTAAGTGTGTAAGAGAGTTTGGCCGGCCCTCTCGGGGCAGCCAAACCATCTACCGCACTTTGCATGTTCTCGGCCAAGGCTGCATTACAGCCTGGGTGGAGAACATGCTTAGCCTCCCAGTTCACATCTGAGTGCTGAACCATGTCACTCAGATCAATCACAACGCTGTCCTAGCTGTTTTATATTTCATACAGGTGCCCAATATAGGTTTAGGTAGCAACCAGGCCTTTCACCTACATTTCTCCTGACATTACACTACATAACGGTTTTTTGTACTGACCTTTGACTTTGTTACGGAAATGCCTAAATTACATGGGGTTTTCTCTGAGAACTATTCTCATTCATTACGCATGAGGATTCTTGGAATCACAGCAGGACTACCATCTCCTGCATAATAACTATGTATAAGGTTTGATCCTTCCGTCATCCTTGTCAAACATGACACAGCAAGGTATATCCCCTGCAGGTACCACACTGGATATATAAACACCATATCTTTGCTGAGGCAAGAAAGAAAAAAGGACTTCCATGCTTATACACTGACGCAAGATGCTGCAGTTCCTGCACGCAGATACTCCAGCCCGCAGTGGTCTGACATCCCTCGTGGAGTGTCCATCTCGAGACCAGAACGGAATTCCACTGTCTCTCACTTCAGGCAATGGGGTTGACTTTATCCTAGAGGTATTCTTGGCTTTTACACCTACATACATGCTAGGTACACTTAGGTACATCTAGTTAGGGGCGCATCGAAGGAGTATGCATTTACTACTGCCATGTATTTATATACTTGCCTGTATTCATTGTTTTAGCACAATGGGAGGAATCTAGCATCCTTTTACTCTGTTAGTACTTCTAATCATTTATATCTGCTTCTGTCTAATGGTTGTTTCAGCACACTTATTGTACACTAGAATGACACTGGTTCAATAAATACTTATTGAAAAACTTCCCCACCGTTTATTCTGTATATCTCTCTGGGACAAAGTGAGCATGAATGACTGAACAAAAAGTATTGGACTGTTTCCACGATCCTGAGGGATCGTGGATTGTCATGTTCGATAGTTGCCAAGAACTAATTCTCTTCTAGGTAAGAGGGGCTTCTAGTGGCAATGTGAGCTCGCTGGTATACACACTAACATACCCGACAGGGGTGTCTAGATCAGTCTGGACACAAATCCTGCAGTGTATGTTGTCTAAATGTGCAGATCCTATATAGGTTTATAGGAACTACACGACAGCTGCAGTGTGATTAGTCAGGGGATTCTGAGAGGCTGTCTGCATTCTGTTCCTGGAGAGGTGGCAGCTGGTGATCAGTGAGGATGAGGTATTTTTTTCATTCTAATACCATCCTTCCCTCGCTTTCATCACCATTCCCAACCAGCCACCACTGAGTGGGTAGTGAAACAGCCAAGATTCAACAGAAGTTCCCAAAGTACCAGTACTCATTGAAGCAGTGAGGCTACAGGTAAATGGGTGATATAAATAATGAACACTGTAATCTATATGTAGCAAAGAAACATAATTGAATCTTTCCAATAACCAAACTGTGACTTCTAAGAAGGCTTGGGTTTATAATATCAAATATATGTGTAAGTAGGCATGCTTTTTAAGGCACCTTATCACTTTATTGTCCTTTTTCTTCATTCACAGTAAATGCCACAATCACAATATGGATAATCTGTTTGTTTGCGTAATGAGTGCCCTCATTACTAGTGGCCTATGAATTTCAAAGGGCCCAGTGACAAAAGTTCTAAGTTTTGTTTTTCACTCAGAGAATTCAGTTGCCTGTGTGAAAGGCTGATCTAAACCTAGAATCCCACCTTGTTGTTTACTAAAAACCCATAATTTGTGTTATATCTCTGCTCATGGAAGATCCTGTTAAGAGTAATTCTGGACTGGGACTGGTAAATGAGAAGAATTTTCCAGGACACTCATAATCGAAGCCCTACTGCTTTCCACGCGCAATCCCAATAGTTACCTATTTAAGCACATTTGAGGCAATCCATGGCTGGCAATTTATATAGCATACATTTTATCTGCAATTATTGGGAGGTCTGTTACATGGTCAAATCTCTCTGTACACTGATATATGTAACCATCTTATAATAATGGGATAACCCAAACGGTCATAGCCGGACCTGGGCACAATACGGGAATGGTGCTAAGTATAATGGAGGCAGTGGTTACTGACCTAAACCTGGTGCCAAGCCTGGCTACTCAGGTATCTCAGGTATATGAATCCAATACTGTTTTAGGGCTCAATGTCGCCAAGGAAATCAATGTTCAAGTGGTAGGGTAGGGCATCCGTTCCCTCCACTTATATTATATTTGGGCCATCTCCTTTAGGGTGTGAAAACAAGAGTCAGATGTGCCAATTGGCGAAGTAGACATAACACTGAATCGTGCAAAAGGGGGGGGCAGCCTGCAGCTTCCCTATAGTACACTTATCCCTAGTCAAAAACTATGTGATCACAGACACCATGGGCCACGTGAGGTAGGTCCCCCAATCTGGTTGGTGCGTGGAGGCAGTGAAAAACACACACCAGAGTCCCAACCCGATATATGTAGATTCTCAATAATATGTTATTATGAAATCAAACAGCAGTTTACAGGGACTTTGGGCGAGATGTACTAAGTTTGTTTGCAGTTGCAAAGAGTTTGATTCATAGAAATAGACCATTTGCATGTCCCAAAATGGCCATTTTGTATGTACCAAATCCAAATTGCAATGTTTTATCGTATTACAGAATTGCAATTTCGGTTTGTGATTATATATTGATCAGTCTTTAAAAATGGCGTGTTTCAGGCATCCCTTCCAAACAGGGATTCGGAATGGGATATTATTTAGCAGTTCAAATCCAATCGCAAAACATTGATATTATACAGACTACTGAAAGATAGTGGTAAAGGATTCACAAACAGGAAGGAGGACTCCCAAGGACCCCTTCCCTTTTGTGAATGTTGACAAAAACATTTTCAAAAGTAAGCCGTGGCCCCATGGATAACTACCTAGCCTTAAAATGTCTGTTAAACATTTTGTTTTAACACATCCCATTTTCCCTTAAAAAGAAATGATTACTTTATTAACAAACAATGACAGACTTAGTGGTCTCCTAATTCCAAAAGGCCACAATCCATGTGATTGCAGTGAATCATAATTGGTCACAATTTGTGATCTACCTCATTAATATTCATGAGATTGGTGTAATTGTGACCCACTAAGATGCAGTATTTTGCAAACCTATAGTCTTGCAAAACATTTGTCTTTGAATCTCCTCTTTCAGTATTCTCATGATGTGTTGCATGTCCATAAACGAATTTCTTTCGAAACACTCTGGTAGATCCTGTCCAGAAATGTGGGGCCATATTATCAAGCCTGGGCGATAAAATTATCGCTGCTTTATCAGCAGGAAACTACTGATAAAGTGGCGATAATGGGCTTGATAATATGCTCTATGGAATTCCAATCGAAGCTAATGTTAGATGTGAAGGACATCTAACATGAGCTTCAATTGGAATTCCATAGTGCATATTATCAAGCCCATTATTGCCACTTTATCCTGCCGATAAAGCAGCGATAATTTTGTCGCCCAGGCTTGATAATATGCCCCGTAGTCTCTTAATGCAAGGGTTTGTGAGATAACATCCCTTTTTTTCTTCTTTTTCCATTTCTTCTTCATTCATGTATTTTATTTTAGTCTTAGAATATGTAGCTTAATTAACAGTGCAATTTAAAAGAAATTCAAGGTGATCTCTTTTTGACTGAGAGCAATGTATGCTAATTTCTTGGCTCTTCACAGGCCAGATCAAGGCAAAAGTGCCACAGGCAGACCAGTCCTTTATCTTCGTTCTCTTTGGCAGCCCCTTCCTTGAATGACCACACAGTCGAATGCCACATCCTTCAGGACAAGGCAATGGTCCTGGGGCCTGTCTTCACATGCGTCAGTGCTCTTAATTTATCTCACAATCTCCTCAGATCCATCTGGCCCTGGTATCCCTCTTTCATTTGAGCCTGAGCGGTCCCAGGTGGGTACATTAATTCAAGATAGTCTCTTTTATTCACATGGTAGGATTAGAATTACCCAGTCTTCAAGCTAGTCTTCTGTGATGGTTTGTTTCGTACTCCTCTGGGGACTTGCAGCAGATGTAGCTGCACTTCTGCATTGTAAGGTAGAGCTCTCTCTTGAACAGTATAAAACTTTGAAATGTACATGCTTGATTTAAGTCGTCATATGAGTTTTTTTCAGAAAATATTTTACTTCATATGGATCAACAAGTTTTAACAGCAGTCGCTTTTAGATATAGATATTTTCTGTGGCTTCTTGGTATCGACAGTGTACAGTGAGCGCATACTTACTAACCGTGGGTCTAAATAAGAGGCAAATCAAATGATCAATTATTTATTTGAAGTCTAAAATATTGATGATAACCACTTGCAGAACGGGTCCTCTGGTGTATAATCGCACTCTTCCAATGCAGAAGTATGTTTTACAAATATCATGAAATCGTCTTGCATTTAGTAGTTTACCGCCAGTCCTATTACTTGCTTATATGTAACTCACTCATTTGCAAATCCACAACATTTACAGTCGGATCGCTGTATCCAAGTGGTACTAATGAGGTGAAACCCCTTTGCCGGCAGTATTAATGTAGGTTGAAATAACAAAATAGCGAATTAAAGGATGCAATGGAAAGTGCTGCAATATATTACTATATTTCCATTTTCTTGTATCATAATTTAATCGACTCGGCAGCAACATGTTGTTTCCATCTCCGCAAAATTGTAGCGGCCCTAGAAATAGCCAGGATATAAAGGGAGGCTGCTTAAAACGGTTCTAGGGTTGCCACTAAACTGGTATTTTACCAGCACGACTCATGATTCCATGTCTGAGGCCGATGTCAGTAACCATTGAATATCAGCTATACAATAGGGCCACATGGGAAAGGCCACATGGGAAATACCACATGGGAAATACCACATGGGGCGAATTATCTGGTTAGGCCAGTTAACCACATAGAATCCCAAATTCCAAACTATCTACTCCGACGAGCAGGTGGTAAATGTAGGCAGGAGTCAGTGCATGGGGTGGGGAGCTAGAAAGGGCGTGTTGGAAGCAGGAAAGGATAGAGTAAGTCTTTTCTTTAGGGTTGGGGGGCACGGAGAAGCATTTCATTATGCTTATCCTTGCTGGGAAAAAAAACAAGCGGCATGAAAGTCATGCGATTTCTCCAGACTGTTTTTCCAGGTAGAAAAATGGGGTCAGTTTCGTCCAGGTGTGGAAAAACCTAAACGGTCATAATCAGGCCGAGAAAAAGGAATGCATGTAAGCATATGTTAATGTCATTTTCCATGATTTATAGTCAAGCAACAGGTGATATTTTATGCCCCTTAAGTTTTTATGTGAGCAGTCTTCCACAGAACACTTGTAGGATACCTCCATCAGTCAACTTTACACACAATTGCATGCTTGCGGACTCTGCTTTCCAATTAGCACCTTCCATGGGTTAGTGGCACAATCCAGACTCATAGGGGGATATTCTCAAGAACGGTCGATAATTATTGCAAACCTAGGTTAACACTATTTTACATAACGCTGTCTATCACGAGAAACTAAAGCTGTATTAACGGCGTATGCTCAACACGCCGGCAACAGGCGATAGTTTCCCGATAACGGATCAATTGGCCGCATTAGAATTACTGTGACGCCGATGAAAAAGGAAATCCGAACGTGAAAAGAGTGGCGATTGGCCCAACAGCGATAAAAATATCAGCGATAAGCAGCGCCAGGCTTGCTATTCCCACGTCAGGCGGCATCAAGCTGATGATCGCATCTAAGACAGGTGTGAGGAACTTTGATAGAGCTGGCTGTGAGACTCCTCTGACTCTTGCAGTTGTTGGCTGGAAGGTACCAGAGGCCAACAAGTGCAGCACAGCCAGCAGCTTTGTCTGCGGAGGGATGTTGGTTGTCTGCTGTGTTGGTACCGTCAGCCTGTGGGCAATGTGAGTCTGGATGAAGAGGATGGTTGTCCTTTTGAGCCTCTAGTGGGTCTCTGAGGCTGGTGCGTTTTCAGAAGGTCCGCTTGTCTTGTTCTACGCTGCCTCGGTGGTAGTCTGGGGGATGGGGTGGTCCTGGGGGTGGTGGCGGTGGGTGATGTGGCCCTCTTGGGTCTCCACGCTGCATGATTAGTAGCTCCATGGCATTTGTTGGTCTTCAGATGTGGCTCTGGGCTGGTCTCTCTTTATACTGCAGGTTTTCGTCCTACTTAAGACCAGAAAAAAGCAGGTCTTACGTCCCTGCTGTTAACGTGCCTTATCGCCTGTTTTCGGAAGGTCCGCTGTCTTGTTCTACGCTGCCTCGGTGGTAGTCTGGGGGATAGGGGTGGTCCTGGGGGTGGTGGTTGTGGGTGATGTGGCCCTCTTGGGTCTCCAAGCTGCATTTATTTATTTATTTATTTATTTATTTATTTATTTGCTTATATAGCGCAGGAATTTGACCCCCGAAGGGGTCTCTCGACGCTTGTGCTCTTAGCAGAGGCCAAGACCAAATCATGAATAATACAGGGTTTAAGCTGTCGAAAACAGGTATGTCTTTAAGGATTTCCTAAAGGCTCGATGGTTGGTGTTTTGCCTAAGGGTAAGGGGCAGAGAGTTCCACAAAGTAGGGCCCCTATAAGACAATGCTCAACTACCCTGCCTTTCCCTTTTGATACGGGGAACCTGGAGCAACGATTGGTTCCTAGAACGCAAGGAACGACCTGTCTCATAAAGTGTGAATTAGTAACTCCATGGCATTTGTTGGTCTTCAAATGTGGCTCTGGGCTGGTCTCCCTTTATGCTGCAGATTTTCGTCCTACTTAAGACAAGAAAAAAGCAGGTCTTACGTCCCTGCTGTTAACGTGCCTTATCACCTGTTTTTGGATCGCATCGCTGATCTGGCTGGTCGTTGAGAATATTGCGAAGTGGTGTTATTGTTAGTTTTTACACGGGAACGCCTACTCTGCATTTGATTAGAGTTAGTTGTCGCTGTCAGCCTTGGCAATGCTTTTAGCTGCAGCTATCAGAAGTAAACAGCTGATATCGGCTGTTAACAAAGACTTGTTAATAGGGCGATAAATCTATTTCCACTTTGGTGGCGGAAAAATGCCACTAAATCGGCGATGAGTCCTTGAAAATATGCCCCGTAGGGAGACTCTGCATTTGAGTGTCGAATTTTGCATGATAAATTATAATGATTTTTTATGTTAAATATTAATGTGATGTACTTTTATATATTTGCATTTAATGGAGAACGAATTAAGAAAATGCTACAGCACTATGAAATTAATTTTGAATTAAAAATTCAAATAATGGAACTATATTACATAAAAATAATTTTCTGAAGTCTAAATTTAAAAAATCCAACCTACAGAAATAAATTGTTTTGTTGTGCATTAATAAAATTAAAATTAGTCCATAGAATTATTTACAATACATTTAAATATTTGAATAAAATGTATTGTTGCATTATTTTTAAATGTAAACTATTTTATAATTAAATAATAAATATGTAGTATTTGAATATTTTTGTTGTTAATGTATATTAATTTTTTAACTATTTAACATTATTTTCTACAGGGTTGTATTTTAAGTACCTACCTTCATTATTATTTATAGTAGGGTGTTGCAGTACCAGTGGTTGGTCATTTCTAGTGTTGGACTTACTACTGTTTATTTAGTGGTAACTTGCACTCAATGGGCCCGATTCACAATGGTAAACTTAGGCTAAACATCTAAATTCAGACCTGAAGTCTAAGTTTAGCTTAAAAGTCTAACTTTACTAATAGTAAAATTAGATTTTAGTTCTAAACTTAGACATTTCTTTTGGTTGAAGTTTACCTTTGTGAATCGGGCCCAAAGTTTGTAAATATTGGAAAAAGTAAACCTACACGAAAGTGTAAGTTACCTTTGTGAATCGAGCCATTACTTTTTAAGTTGTGTATCAGCAGTTCACGTGTTTAAATTCTGCCAGGACCAATGGGAGGGTGGTACAATGTGTCAGTCCTGGGCTTTCATTTAATGAGTCATTGCTAAGGCTATAATATATTATACTGCTTCAAACAATTAAAAGGTATTGTATTATACTTGTGTATGGATTATCTTTACCATTCCTTTCATTTTAAGGAAGAATCAATGGTTTCAGTGTTTTTGTTTATTCTGGGGTCATTGAACATCGAAAGAGTGCTGCCGCACATGATGGACAGCTTTTGCCTCTTTTAGAATGTACTAGTCCACTCAATGGTGAAGCAAGCTGCTTCTGGCCATTAGTGAAAGCTCCTCCACTCTCCATGACAGTACAGCGCCGGAGCAACTAAGGATCATTATGACCCCTCTCTAGCCAGGGCAGCAGCCGAGCACCTGTGAGAGTTCCACCTCATCCCCACCCTGGAGCAGCAGTAGCCTGGACTAAACCATCAGCAAGAAGCCTACCCCTACTTCACATCACTTCGTAACTTTGAATCCTCTGGGTCTCATTGGTTTGATGCCCAAGTTTTAAGACATACTTTTTGGGTGGCTTGACCTGTCCATGAAAAAGATTGTACCTAAGCAATGTAGTTGCCAATAGTTTACTGGGCTTAACTCTACCAGTAACTATGACCACCTCACAAACAACTGAGAACAGGGAACCAAATGCAGACTGGCAAAAATGTTCAACCCAGCCCTGCTCCCTTCCTTCTTGATCTCTCATCTCCTCTCTGTTTCCATTCTCTCCCTCTCTTGGGGTCCCAGTGTATGCTGTAATTACCTGAGGAAGCCGGATAAATAGAAGGAGCTGCCAGCAGTGACCTCTGTCCCTAAAACCAGGACTCCAAAGGCTCCTGCCACTTTCGAAATACCCAGTGAAAAAATAGGCAATCTGGACCTGACTCCAGAAAAGTTAGGTCCCATTTAAAACATGAAAAATACACAAGATGATGGACGGAATGTTGCACAATGGCAAAACATTCACCCCCAGTCACAGATTTGGGTTTAATCCATCGTTATTTTGCTCACCAAGCCACCCCAGTTCAGACATAGCCATGTGCAAATCAGTTTTGACCCTGTGCCTTATAGGAACAGTCACCAACCTAGGAAAAAAGCGTGCATTTTAATAACTAAAATGATATTAGAATGACAAACATCCAATCAGTAGACCTGGAGATATGCATCTTCAAAGTTTTGGGGAAAAGAAGCACCAAAAAGCTCAAAGGGTCAACTCTGGTTATCTGATCACATTGGACTGGGACAAAGTCACAAGTTAAGGATGACTGGAGCATGGGCCTGGTACAGGAGCAAGTTCGGACCGCTAAACAGTGTACCTATTTGTACATTGCTTCCAATGGGTCTGCCGATCAGGAGCTGTGAAATTCTGTCACAATGCATCTGTTCCAATGAGTCCACCAGTCAGGAGCTGTGAGGTTCTGCGATGGGGGGTCTTGCGCAGAGTTGCGTCACGCTACATCAGTTCCAATGAAGCTGCCAATCAGGAGCTGTAAGGTGCTGCAATGCGAGATTAGTCACAGTTTTGAGGGAAAACTCAGTTGGGCAATGCGGGGTACACTCTTATGTAAGGCAAGAGTCCAGGACCAGGAGGGCCCCTATTGGGGATCAGGACTCACTCCGGCAATCACTCACTTCAGCAGAGAACAGCAGCACGGCACAAGCAGGTCAACGTGGATCTGGAAACTGGCAGATTTATGACTTTTTGAAAGGACTGCAGAGACGTTTAGAAGGAAAAGTAAGTGTGCCCTAGACTGATACACTATACAGCTCAATAAAGGAAATCAGAGGTGATTCACAGGCTTTGGAATTTAATCACAGTCAAGTTACACTAACCAGCTGAAAGCCTTGAGAAGGTCCTAGGCTTGCATGTCATCTTAAAGGGCAAAACATGTTGGCTGCATAATATTCAATAGCATTTCAAACTCATGATGCTTGTGTCAAGATACATTATAAGAATGCAGTACAGAATGATTATACTTGCCTATTGTTTACTTGCAATACTTAGCACAACAACCAAAGACATGGTAAATGCTGGCTCCCAACGTGTAGGCAGAGTCAAAGCACCACTCCTATGTGATTCTCACATAATTGTCTGGTGACAGGTGCGCTGTAAAGCTGGACCCTAAAAATAATTTAGGTGTTTTGCATTACCAGGACATTCAAAACATAAACCCATATGTCCTACTTTTTAAATACAATGCACCCTGTTCTATGAGCCTTTAGGTCCTACCTTAAGGGTGGCTTATAAGTATTAAAATGGAATGTTTAAACATGTCTGTCGTGTCAGACCTGAGACATGTTAAAAGCCTAGTATAGTGGGTGGCACAATTCATGCTGAAACCCCACAAGTGGCATTTAACTTTCAGGCTCTGGGTACAGGTAGTGCCATTCACAATGGACTTACAAGTAAATTAAATGTGCTGTTTAGATGTAGGTAAATTATACATTTTTCTAGTTAGAGAGCATAAGCACTTTATCACTGATTAGCAGTGGTAAAGTATGTTGATCCTACAGCCAACAAAAACTAATTCAGCAAAACAGGCGAGGTGAAGTCAAAAGGTTTGGGAGTGTTGGACATGGCCCTGCTGAGAGGGCCAGGTCCAACACTCTTCAAAAGCCCATACATTTACACAGCTGTAGTACTTATTCTACTACACATATGCCGAGGTATGAGTGTTCACATTTTTGCAAGATGAGAACCCCTTAATGCTAAGGATGAATTGATTATTTTATTTAATTCTTTATTCCATTCAGCAAAAGAAAAGTATCAAAATATTTGGACTTCACTGGAAGTTTTAGATACATAGAAATGCCAATTGCATGGAACAAAAAAGATTTATTTTTCAACAATCCAATCAAGAGTAATTGGTAACAGTGAACAATTGCACAATTTTTCAAGAATCGTGCTGGTACAACCGCCTGACAGTTTCCAGTGGGTTTTGCAGCGCGCTCTAATTTTTGTTTGCTGGCAGCTGAACCATTCAGTGAAACAAGTCTTTCTAGATGGTCTGTCTGTGGCGTGGCCGGATTTATATTTAGATTTACAACTCCAGCCAAAATAGCTTTCAAGTTGTCCCATCTGTGGCAAGTTATGTATCCAGTCCAGCAGATTAAAGCTGTGCAGTCCAGTTTTGGCCATTGAATTCTGTTACTAATAGTTTATTATCTACTATAAAAAAGAAGAAATACAATTTCCAGAATTAAAAAGCATCACTAACAAATCTTCGCACGTGGAACACAGAACAGCTTGATATCAGGCCATGTTTACATATATGTGGAATGCTACCTATTTGAAACAAATGGTGAAATGCAATGTACGTATTGGTATTTTTCTAGTCCAGTGCAAACCTAACGAGAGAGCAATGAAGTGCTTAACATAACAGTATGGTTGAAACTGAAATTACACCACAGAAAGATATGGAACAATAGGGTTGGCACCAGCGGTGGTTGTTGCGGGCAGTGACATCTGGGAGCTAAAACAACAACAACCTTCTAACGAACTGTTTGGAATTTGGCACTTATTTATTTTAGAGCATTAAAAACCCTCAGGAGTCAAGCAATAAGCCCTGGAAGACTGGAGCATGGTAGAAATAGAGGTAAATCAACCTCACTCAAAAAGAGATGAAGTGGATGCGACAAATGTAACCATGTCACATTACAGAATAGGAGACCAATCAAATCACTGTCAACAGAGATTATGATTTTTTAGCTCCTGAAAACAGAAGAGAGCTGAGAGGAGGAAGAGTATTGTGTGTACATATTATGAAGGATTCGAAATAGAGTTAGTGAATTGCTGGTATAACAGCTTGTGTAAGTGCTAGAAAAATGGCTTTACCGATGGTTCAGACTAAAAAAGCTAACATTAACAGAAATCAATCTTCATTGCCATAAATTAGCTTTCAGTCACCAGCCTGTGCTTTATAACACAACTTAGGGACATATTACTAAGGGGGGCGATAGGCAATTATTGCCGATTTAGCGGCCGTTTTCGGCCGCTAAGCATCGATAATTCTATCGCCCTATTAGCAAGCTGTCGCTAACTGATGTTAGCGACAGCTTTTAGGTGATAGCGAGCGGTTTAAGGCCCGCTTTGCATGTCAGCAATGTTTATCGCTAATGCATGCAATGTGGGCGTACCCAACCAGTTAGGGACTGAAAGCAGTCGCTAGCGTCGCTTTCGCCTATTAGCAAGGCAGGTGTAGTGTTGGAAATACTAACACCTGCCCAGACCAGTTCTTAGGCATGTTATCCAATGGGAGGTGGATAACATGGCTAAGAGCATTTCGTCACTAATGCGTAAATATTGCTGTATTCTCAGCGATATTCACGCATTTTGCAGCTATCGCCGGATATTTTAGCACAATGGAGAAAAACATTGCTAATAGCATGTTATCTCCGCTAACATATCCAGCGATAGGCAGCGATAAAAAAAATCGTCGCTAAGCCTATTTAGCTATAAATATCGATACTTGTTGGTAATATGCCCCTAAATTCCTACAGAAACTACTTTAGAAATAGTTCTTAAAACATATTGATTGCTGTTTCTCTTGCCTCGCGCAGCCTCTTTGGATCTGCATTTCACAGACCAGATTACAGTTCCCAAGCAGGCGTAATCTCTGCACATGTCCATGAAGAGAGAGTCCACTGCTTGTCATTGTCACGCTTAGCAGAGCATTTAGGCAGCCACTGAGCACTAGATAATCCTTCTAAGAACCAGCCAGAATTGGCTGGTGCCTGGGTAGGTGGGAAGGCATCATCTCCTGACACTGTTTAACAATAGTTGGTAAATTAAGCCTCTGTAGAGACAAAAATGTAAGCTCTGTTGTGGCTTTGAGCCCAAACAAAAGCTTTTTGTATTGATAGGGCAGAAATTCAAAGTCTCAGCTGTATGTATGCTGGTACAGCTACACAAGAAGGTAGATTTCAGTCCTCTGAAACAAAGTGAATTCATCATCTGTTTGATGATTCAAAATGCGGGGCTTAAAAACTAGGGGCCAAATTTACAAGCCCTGTGAGCCACTTTTCCCATGTTAAAATTGGCGTAAAAGTGGCGCAATGGGCTTGTAAATCTGCCCCTTGGTAGGTAACTACACATTTTTGAGAAAGGTAAACATTACCCCTCAATGCTCCAAAACCTCGTATACCCATTAGAATAATTAAGAACACAAATGAAAAAGAAAATATCATTGCATAACAGTCTAATATACATGTTCACAAGCCTATACTTTTTCAAAGTTTTCATACACATTATCAAATCCGTTTTAATTTGTCCTACATTATTTATTTATGTTTTGTACAGTGGAGCTGTATACAAAGACTTTAAAAATCTGACATTTGGATACCTCAGTAATTATGAAAAGGCTTATCTGATTTTCGATTGACACTGTTTCAATCTTCATGGTACACAATAAGATCAATATTTTTATAACAACTATGTGGAGGAGCTAAGTCAGGCTTAGCCATCAGCAATAAGCAGAACATTGGGACCTATAGTTCTTTTATGTAATGTAGTAATGGAAATATGTGAAGGTTGGCCATAAGGTCAAGAACCATCAAACATGAACAACTCTCAACTATACCTTAATTGTATTTTTTGTGAGCCATAGATCACAAATTGAATGGAGGTTCAACCATAGTTTTGTATGTATTACATAAAGCAACATAGTTTGTAAGTTGATATAAACAATTTATAACGAACATTAATCAGTGATGTATTAATGCTAGTATGCACCATTTATTAATAGCGATGCTGAATAATGTTGCTGTAATTGCAATGACATACAAATGTTCCTTCACATTCCAAGCACAAACAATGCATAATATATAGATGAATAATGCTTCACACAATCTTATAAGTATAGCCCAAAGCATTTAGGGTGACCACACCCTTTGTCAGTAAAGCAATAGGTCTCGCATATACGTGAATTTGAGCTATTAGCATTTTAAATGACATTGCCTTTTATTTATGTGTTTATTTTAAAAACATAAATAAAAGGTGTTATTATTTGCAATGTCAATAGGTTAGACTTTTGTAAATGCGAGACCTATTGCATTGCAAATTCTTGTGTTTACAAGCGCCCCATGCCACGCTTTCACATTAATAGAGGCCAAGCCCCTTTCTTTAGACAAGCCATGTTTAAAGAAAGATCCGCAGCTGCTATGAAAGTGAAAATGTGGTATGGGGCGCTTTTACCAAAAAAAACATTTGTTAAGGTAACAAACAAATGTGTTTTTTTGTTAAAAGCGCCCCATGCTGCGGTGTTACTTTAAAAGTGGCCACGGACCTTTATTTAGACACCCTCGTCTAAAGAAAAGGGCGTGGCCTCTTAATCAAGTTATAGCTCTGGATGGAAGTTTAAAGGCCACAGCATACCTCCATATTCCAATCATTTGCACTACATTCTCTCAACTGCCACTGCCCAACTAAATTACCACCACCTCTGGTCACCGTAGGTAGACCTCTCTAGGGAAACAACCTTTACAATGCAGTCATTACAGTGCACTACCTTTGCAACACATTCATTACATCGCAACATCCTTCACATCGCATGCCATTACAATGCAGCCATTAAAACGCATGTCAACAACGCATGGCATTACAACACATTCCATTACAACACATAGTTTTTACCGCTACACTATCCAACACTTACCCTACTGTTGCACTCAATGGAGTAGGAATAGTAATTTTAACCCCGACACTATCCAACACTTACCCTACTGTTGCACTCACTGGATTGGGGATAGTATTTTTTTACCCCTACACTACCAACACTTACCTTACTGTTGCACTCACTGGAGTGGGAATAATCATGTTTACCCCTACACTATCCAACACTTACTCTACTGTTACCCCCAGCAATTATGCGATGTAATGGTATGCGTTGTAATTGTATGCATTGTAATGGAATGTGTTGTAAAAACATGGATGTTGCGATGTAAAAACTGCGTTGTAAAGGCATGCGTTGTAAATGTCTGCGTTGTAACGTCATATATTCCCCTCCCTTTCCTCCAGAAAAATGTCTGTTAAATACCTCCTCAATCACTTTATCATCCGATTACATCAGCCCTTCCTTCAAAATGACAACCTCCATCAAAATCCTTTTCACATACAGTTCAGATAAATAAAGGATTATTGTAATGCAGTCTGTTTAGATCTACCATAATATCTGCTCCACCGATTACGATTCATTCAAAATTTAGCCACTAAGATTATCAATAATTTATCGAAATTTAACAATATCACTTTCACACAAGTTTGGATGCATATGTTCCATTAAAGCAGATGGTGTTATTTAGGTCCATGTGTTTGGTGCACAGAATTCTGCATATTGGAAGAAAAATACCTTTATTGATTTGTTTTAATGGGTACTGTTTCAAACAGCAATGAGGATCTCATGATCAAAGCCTTTTTCAGGTTCCATAAGTGAAGTGGATAAAAACCGAAGGGAGGGCTTTCTCAGAGGCAGTTATCTCTTGTTGGCATCACCTCTATGTGTCATTTTTCTTGAGCACAACCTACTTTATTTTAATACATGATTTATATTGATTTCAACGAATTAACATCAATGACTTTTGTATGACGATTAAATCTGGCATTGGCATCATAAAATGGCAATAGATTGAAATGGCAGTTGTGAGGATATAGGGGAACACTCATTTAGGAGACATAGAAGTCCACGGTACTGGCTGGCATGCCGCTTCACTCCGCAGCACTGGATAACAAAAATAAAACAGTCCATTAGTTCAGGATTATCAAATAATGAATCAGCCATCATTCCCCAAAACTCTTTCCCCTGTGAGTTGCATACGACTGCAAAATAAGTTCGAACCTGAACTAAAGGAAAACAGGAAAAAGAGAGAAGGGGGATATAAAAAAAATGGGACAATGAGAATGAAGGATAAGAAAAGGAAATTAAAACTGATCTCTTTGGGGAATTGCAGTCGCAGGTGTGTCTGGCAAATAAGTGTAGCAATGAATAACATATATGTGGTTGCAGAGATGAGTTCGGTCATGCACTAATGTATATACCAAGGGTAGGGGGGGTGCTGGTGCGGGGACCGGGAGAATAAGGAGAGTGATGGGAGGAGGGACGGACAGTTTTAACGAGTCTAGGAGGTAGGGGGATGCACAGATAGTTTAGTCTCAATCACGGTCGAATACTCCCGCCATTGCATAAGGATCTGTCGAGGGGGGGGGGGTGCTGACGGATGTGCCATAGCCTTTAGCTGATTTGTGTGCTCAGAGACCAATGCTCTACAGAGATCATGCATCCATACATTGACATTGGGGCCCATTTGTGCTTTCCAAGCCATAGCAATCTTACGTTTTGCCCGGCCTAGAGCAAGGTCTAGGAATTTGTTCAGGCCCTTGCGAGACGAGCTACACCTCGTGACTCCCAATAAAAAGTGAAGGGGTTGCACCGCCACCCGTGTGCCCGTTGCTTCTGCAACTACAGCGGCTACCTCAGACCAGAATGTTTGAATAACATTACAATTCTATAACATGTGTATGAATGCAGCTCATTGATCATGACATCTAGGGCATATGTCTGTGGCGGTAGGAAACATGTTTGCCAATCTGTGGGGGGAGAGATACGTGTGGTGCAAATAATTGAACTGGGTGTTTTTTAGTGTGGCGTTGGCCGAAATAATCTTCGGGTGCTTGAGGCATTGTAACCACTGTTTTTCTGAAAGGGCGGCGGACAGTTTGCTATCACAGTGCCTCCGCAGCGCCGCCAATGCTGGCGGGTTATCCAATGTGATGGGAGTGTATATGCCTGATACGGCATGGCGGCTGTGGCCGTGTGTGAGCAGTCTTTGTAATAGATGCGTTGTGGTAGGTTCTTTCCGGTCATTATCCCACACTTGCCTGGATTGGCGCATCAACAATGCATGCAGTAAAAAGAAACCCTGCGGCACTCCGTAAGTGTCTACCAAGTGTTCAAATGTTAGCAGTTGCTTGTCTGCGTACATGTCGCCCCATGTATCCAACCGACTATCTCTACACATCGCCAACTCCAGTCCACCATGGCAGGAGTATGGGCCGGGAAGGCGCTCTAAAGGCAGCTGGGAGCGTAAGGCGCCGGGCGAGTTCTGGGAATCACCTTGAGTACAACCTACTTACACGTCAGACAGGATAGAAGCATGGCTGCATCCATTTAGGTATTATATGCATTTAATATCCACTTTGCAATTGCGGCACTGGGTGCTTTTGGGTAGAAAAGCACTCCAAAAATTATAACCTAGCAGCAAATGTGGACTGCTTGTTACATAATCCACGGACACTTCTCACCTTATGCTGTCATTTTGTGCCTCCCACATGTTCCGCTGTTTATTTCGGTATTACCTATAGTTAAACCGTTGCCATTTCCAATGCAATTTCCTCCACAACCAGAATTGCAATCCAATGTCTTGCCGTACCAAAAATGACTTTATATCTCAGCTGTCAACAACAGTTTTCCTCCATGTAATCCATGAATTCCTCTGCCTAATTAGCTACATCCTTCCCTACCTGTAATTTACTGCAATTGTCCATTAACACAGTGCACGCAACAATCAACACACAATCCTTTCTCACCTTGACAGATTTGCATGTGGCTGGGTCTAAAGTGAAATAGTGTGGGGGCGTGGCTTGGCGCCCGATGGTGATGGCGGCACCTGAGTGAGGCTCCGTGCGGGTACGGGAGACACTCTAGTCCCGAACCATCTTTTCCTGTTGCGGGGCGATATACATGTATCGGAACATGCCCTGATGCCTCCGAAACAAACAAGGATCCCTGCTTTGTAATTTTGGAGCAGTATTTTGTTTATAACGGGCTGCTAGCGGTTCGCCGATATCGCGGCCGCCATCTTAGGTACTGTCACTGCGCACGTACCCTTCTCCTTCTACTGATGCCCAGAGCCTCTACACGGCCGTGGGGTTGCCAAATGACTCTACAAGTTACAGGAGCTTCTTACCTGACCCACAGTTGATGTTTCCGGCCACCTGGCTGTCTTGGTGAGTCTATCAATATCGCGGCCGCCATTTTGTGTACTGCAGAGCTCATTCCCTCTCATAACTGCGCAAGAGGTTTCCTCTACACCGCAGTATGCTTCCTGCATGGCTTTTTCCGCTGTTTCACGAGGTGTGTCATACAGCATTATGACTGCATTCCTGCCCTTTGATTGTAGCAGATTACTTTCTGCTTTCTTGCTACTATGCACGTCATTTTAACCGGCTTGAACACACCTCCTCGATGCTTCTTCCTGGTTGGCCTTTGAGGTTCTTTGGCGCTGGAGGATCCTTCCTTATGAGCTCACCGATGCTAGCAGTTTGAATGTGGCTCTGTTCTTTCTCACGCCTTGCAGCGTTTTTTACTCTGTAGTTCCTGCTGACCTGCATTTCCCCATCTGTCTTCTGGTGAGGTTTCCTTCTAGTGGGCTCCCCTGTTTGCTGTGCGCATTTGGACTCTACTTCACCTGTTGTAATATCTCAGGCTGACATTTTCTCGACGCTGCACTTGGATTGCCCCCTTTTACTCTGCCATAACCAGCTGAACGATTTTTGCTTGCTTCTTTATGCTTTCTACATGTATTGCTTGATTGACAATTTCTACCAAACTTTATGGGAAGGCTTAAGTCCATGGCACATCCACCTCGTTCTACTAAGCCAGCCATTATTAAGAATTCCAAAGTCTTTTCGGCATTCTCTAAGATAGAGGACCCCCTACCTCATCTGGTTCTGACACAGCAATGAAACCTTCTCAGCCTCCGCCAGGGAAAACTAACATCAAAAGACTGAAGAAAGACCCTCCCTTGCCCCTTAAGCAGTCCCCGCCTGTTTCTATGGAGTTGTTACTGGATGAAATCAGATCTTTTCATCCCTTTCTGGAGGAAATCAGATCTCGCCGCCCTTTCATGAAAGAAGCCAACGTCAAACTCCAAAATCTCTCGGATAATTGGTTACAAATGGAAACTAGGGTGACCTCTGTAGAACACTCGGTCGTCTCGCTTCAAGAAAATTGCTCCACAGTTTCTCACTTGAATTCTCAGGTGTCTGTTCTTCAGCGACAGGTAGAGGAGTTAGACAATAGAAACAGGCGGAATAACCTTCGCATTTATGGCCTGGCGGAGGGCCTTGAGGGGTAAGACTCACTTACCTTCTTTAAATCATTTCTTCCCAAGCTGTTACGTTTGCCAGAGGGCACAATTCTCAACATCCAGCGGGCATACCGATTGGGGTGTCCATCTACTTCTGCTTCCCCCTCACAGAGGCCCAGAGGTGTAATTCTTTACTTTCTAGAGTACACTGATCTCCTGAAGGTATTGTCAGCTGCCAAATCTATTCCAAAATTGTCGTGGTCTGGCTCTTCCTTGTTTTTTGCTCAGGATTGTGCAAAGGCTACTGCCAACCGTCAAAAGGCTTTTTTGGCTTTGAGGGAAGACCTTTGTGCGATGGGAGCAAAATATGGCTTATACCATCCCTGTCTATTTAGGGTCACCTATAATAACAAAACTACCACTTATGAAGATCCAGTACGCCTACAAAGTTTCATCAATGCGCATGAGACTTCTGCTATGGATTTCTCCGGACCTTCAACATCATCTCCTGGATGAATTGTGGTTTTGCTGATTCTTTTATTGATACTGCATTTTGCTTGATTACTCTTTAGGAGGTTTTCCTATAATGCTGTTGCAATTGTCTCCTTTTCTTTCTTTCTTTTCGTTGTTCTTCAAGTAGTTTCAGTATGATGGTTTTTATACTTTTTGCATTGTGATGTTACTCACAATTGTTTGTGTTACCGGTTTGACTTCCCTTTTTAACCAAATTCCTTGTTCTCCTTTTTACTTCACACAGGAACCCTTCCCTATATGTTGATGTCTCCCTGGTTCCTCGCCTAGCCGACCTCAGATGTGTCTCCTTACCCATGTGGCTCCATCCCCCCTCAGTTCCTTCTCCATCCTTCCTTTTGTAGGTATGTTTCCCTTTTGTTCCCCTCCTTCCTTTTCCCTTTTATGCCTCTTATTGTTTTCATTTTCTTTTCTATGTTCCGTTTCCCATACTTGTTCTTAGATTCTTTTTCTGTATTTCTCGGTTCCGATCTTGCTGATGTCGCTGTTCTTTTCACCCTATTGCCCTTTTTTCTCTTTTTCATCTTCTTCTGGTTTTTCTCCTCTTTGTTCCAGTTTCCTTGCTTCTACTTTAATGATAACTTCTTTTTTTAAGGTTGTAATTACTTTTATGCCTTCTCACTACTCCATTTGATCCCTTTGCAATTCCTTTTAATTTTCATTTTCTTCTTTTTACCTGCATATTCTCTTATTCTTATTGCTCTCCTCTTTCTTTTTCCTTTCCTCACCTCCATTTTATGTCTATCTTCTCTTTTATATCTATCATATCTATTTTCTTTTTGTCCATCCTTATTCATGGGTTTTTATTCCAATTATACTTATGATGTATTTTTTGCATTTCTGTTTAAAATATGTCTTTGAACATAGTATGGTGGAATGTTAGGGGTTTTAACTCTCCGATTTTGTCACATCTTGCCAAGTTGAATGTTGATGTTGCGTTCCTCCAAGTAACTCACCTCTCTGATATAGAATCTCCAAAGCTTAAAAGAGGTTGGGTGGGTGAGATTTTTTTATTCAGAAGGTGATGGTAAACGTAATGGTGTAGCAATTTTATGTCGTAGATCTCTCCCTCTCACAATTATTTCCCAAGAATCAGACACTCGTGGCAGATGTACACATGTCAGACTATCGCTTAGAGGTGTTCCAATCTCCCTCCTTAATGTCTGTGCTCCCACCAATGGTGAACCTCTTTTTTGGCTGAGTTTTCTCAACGTATCACCCAATTTATAGACAATCATTTTATTCTAGCTGGAGATTGCAACCATCCCCTAGATCCTTTTATTGATAGGAATTCTGATGTCACTTACGTTCCCAATAAACCCCATAAGCTTTTTACCCAAGCCATTTCCCAACATAAGCTCGTCGATTCCTGGCGGCTTTGCAATCCGACCTTGCGGGAGTTTACTTTTTACTCACCGTCCCACCGCTCCCAGTCGTGGATTGACTATATTTTTGTTTCTCATACTCTTGCTCAAACACTCACCTCTGCTGAAATTGGTCCGATTTTGCTCTCGGATCATGCCCCTGTTGTAATCAGCATTGAAGTGCTTCCTAAGATTGATGGGCCCAAAAGATGGCGCTTTAACAATACCCTCCTCCGAGACCCTAAATTTACTGCTTCCTTCAATGCCTTTTTTGATGAATATTTCCTGTTTAATGATACTCCTTCCCTCTCGAAACACACCATTTGGGATGCTTTCAAGGCTGCAGCACGCGACTTTATCATTGGTTATGTTGCAAAGAAGCATAGGACTGCCCGCCTGTATACTAAAATTCTCCTCTGTGACATTAAGAGATTGGAACATGTCTATTTCACCTCACAGTCAAACGATAGTCTGACGGCCCTTGTCGCTGCCAAGATGAAATTCAATAAAAAGTCCACAGAAGATGCCTCCCTGTACTTGCTAAAGTCTAGTGCTAAGTTTTATGGTGGGAGAAATAAAGCTGGGAAAATTCTTGCCAATTATTTGAAGGTCAAGCACAACAGAATGAACATTGAATCTATTTATGACGCCAATACTAAATTACAGCTTAAAGACGCCGATATTCTTACTGAATTCTCTCGCTTCTACAAAACCCTATACACCTCTAAAACCCAAACCTCAATCCAATCCCTCACACATTTCTTCTCTAATATCCAGAAGCTTGCACACTTTCCTCTCGATCTTTCCTTCTTGGAGAATGACATATCGCAGAAGAAATTGATTATCGCGCTCCAACGTCTCAAACTTAATAAAGCCCCTGGATTAGATGGTTTTACCATTGAATTCTATCTCCACTTTTCAATTTGTTAATCTCGAAGCTACATTCGCTCCTTACCACTTTTGTTCATTTAGGTAACTCCTCAGGTACCTTCTCTGATGCATATATTTGTTTAATACCTAAAGAAGGAAAAGGATGCGCAGCATTGCAAAAACTACAGGCCCAACTCCCTTGTCAATATTGACTACAAACTCTTTGCTAAGGCAAAGGTGATTGGATCATTTACTTCCCGATCTCTTGGGCGAAGAGCAGTATGGTTTTGTTAAGGGTCGATACATTACTGACAATACCAGACTTTTATTCAACATATTGTCAAAATCATCCCATCTCCAGAATTCCCTTGCAGCGATCGCCCTTGCTGTGTCTTGGCCAATATCCCTCTGGGACAAGATATGGACAAAGGTTCGTAAAACGTCTAGAGCAGCGTCCTTGACACAATCCTTATTTTTCATCTACAACAGGTTGCTCCATACTCCTTTTGCCCTCAACAAAAGGTTCTCTACTGTCCCAGATGCTTGCTGGTCCTGCTCCTCACCTCACGCTACTCTATTTCATATGCTATTTATTTGCAAACATGTACATGATTTTTGGTTGCAGGTTTGGGCTCAAATTAATGTAATTTTCCATACATGTATTCCCTTATCTCACACTCATATCTTTCTAGGGAGCCTCTCTCCCTGTTGGGAGGGGACTGAGCTACATGTTCGCATTGTTGTTTTGCTTTGGCTGTTGCGTTCCAACAGATTACTAATAATTTTACAATGTTTGCCATAATCACAGGCTTGATACTGCTTTTGTTTTTCCTGCCCAATTGGCAACCAAGCGTGCAGACCTAAGGCTCCCTGTTACAATGTATTTGGATAATTGTGTGACTCGTTCTTTTTTGCCCACGTCCTGCTCAGCTGGAAGTTCCCAAACCCCCCTGATACCCTTTTCATTTCCAGTATTTTTCTGCATTATTATCTGCTCTGTCCTCATTTGCACCTGTTTCTGATGCATAACTATTGTACCCCATATTTTTATTCTTATTACCCATGATATGCCTTTAGCTACTCGATTTCTTGTAAGTATATCCTGATCACTCTTTCTTTGTTTCCCATTCCCCCCTTCTGTCCTTCATTTCTCTTACTTTATTATGTATTGATATCTTATGTTATGAGCAATAACATTTTTCTTGAACTTAAAGTGAAATAGCGTGGTGAGCAAAATAACGATGGATTAAACCCACATCTGTGACTGGGGGTGAGTGTTTGGCAATGTTCAACATTCCGTCCCCCATGTTTTTTGGTGCAGTTTTGCCCTAAACCGGAAGGGTATACCCAGACGTGGGTCCCGTGCTTACTATGCCATCGGTTTCAAGCTAGCCTGGCTGATATGGGGTTATACCTCAAAATCGGTCCCAGGATGCTTGTTTTCTAGTCAAAGGAGGACCTGGCCTGGCAATTCAGGCTGGACTGTTCCTGTGGGAGCAGGATCAACACTGATGTGAATATGGCTGGGTCTAAACTAGAATGTTGCGGTGAGCAAATTAACGATGGATTAAACCCAGATCTGTGTTAAACATTATGTACATAATGTTTTTGTCTTGCAAGGTAATCAGTACCAAGATATTTAATGACATCCTGGGCGAAATTTAAATTACGCTGCAGTCATTTATGAAACTTGTCATTACGCTTTTTTCAGGAAATTCCCTACATTTCATCTTTAAGCCATATAGCTTTATTACACACCATTGTATGGAACAAAACTTTAATGATTGTTGTTTGTGCTGCTTTATTTAAATGTGCCTTCAAGCCAAAAATTAAACAAGAAGGATTTCACAATAAAATATTGAGCAAAATGACAGATTTGCCTTTTGCGTAAATTTTGCAAAAAATTCAAGAAAGCAAAGTAAGTGAAATGTTCACATCACTAACTTAAAGCACAGATGTTTTCACACCTGGCAACCAAATATCTTGTGAATAGAGATGACGGTTGATCTCTTTGGCATAGCCTACACCATTTTAGGGGGGTGATGCACGTTTGCAATGGGGGTGATCTTGGTGAATTTTATGATACGTGCCCCTTTTACGGTGTGAATATCAATAAAAGGAGGGTTACACCGTTAAAATATGGGTATACCGGTTAAGTAGTTGTACCCCCTAGGTTGCTCATAACAAGTGCTTTAAATGCAAAATAGTAGTGGGTATGGTACTTAGCAGCTGGAGTACCTGGGATCTACTGAAAACTGCTGGTACTCTACCATTAAAAGTATTGTAGCAGTACTGTAAAGTGCAGGTGCTCTACTTTATAAATTAAATAAGTGCAGGTACTCAGTGCTGGGCACTACTTGTCCATTTAAAACATTGCTCATTACATTCAGCAGGGAAACCTATCTATCCTGCTTGCCCCTCCTGATTGTGCAGACGACACTTGCCTCCTCTGTTACCATCAGCAGAGCGGTCTCCGTCCCGTGATTAAGACGGAAGCCGGTCTGCGTGGCATCCAGCAGGTTGTTGGATTCTAGATGGTTGACCAGGATATTATTAATATGTTTCTCCAACAGTTTACTCAACCTGGGTAAGAGCGAGATTGGGCAATAGTTGGAGAGGTTTGATTGATCCAAACTAGGCTTTTTCAATAGGGCCTTGACCATCCCGCACTTCCACTGGGAGGGGACTGAACTAGTAGTAATAGAAGAGTTCAGAACCTCTATGATTGTTGTACGGACGGAGTTAAGAGCCGCCATGAGGTGTTGAGGTGGAGCAGGGTCCAACGGGGAGCCTGAGGACACCTTCTCAATGAACTGATCTAATGTATCTGCGTCCAGAGGGCAAAATTGATTTTAATTTCATAGAAATGGGCTTGTGCAGCTTTGATTTCAGTTTTATATAGCCTAATGGCCTTCCTATAGGCTTCCTGTCTATGCTGTGTGGGGTCCTGTCTCCAGACCCTTTCTAGTTTCAAGATTGTTTTAAAACCTTAAGTTTGGACCAGAACCAAGGGGCTGCATTTTTTCTAATTTGTTTTTGAATAACGGTTTTAGGAAGAATTCTATCAAGAGAATCCTGGATCCAATTATTAAAGTTGTTATTTGCCTTGTCAGTGTTAGTTCCCTTTGGGGGTTGTGAGGCCTCTAGGGCCAACTTCAATTCCGCCAGAGGGAGTTTGGACCATTTCCTGCCCCAAGCAACCGCAAGATTCTGAGCACATGGGGCAGACCTCGTAACCCAAAATAAAGGAATTAGGAAGTGGTCCGACCAAGGGAGGGGGATGGGATTCCCAGAGCTAAGATTGTCTAGATTACTGAAGACTGGGTTCAATTTCATCCCACATGTTATCGCATTGATTTCTATGCACTACCCCCTCAATTTTTGGCATGTGCACGCAAATGATCTATTATGTATGCATTAACGTTGTTACAGTGGTTTTTAACCAAGGTAGCCGTATTGCACACTTTGACTAATCAACCGCCGCCTGTACAGTCTCTACTGATAACTGCTGTTTTTCAATTAAGACACTTTTTACATTTAAGGTTTGGGTTTGCTCCTGTGGTATGAGTTTTTTTCCTCTATCCAAAATGTAAGAAGTTTTACCTTATTTGCATAATATAATAAGTGAATTGCATTTTGCTGTTTTACTTGTTTACAGTTACCACTGACTGACATTGGACATTGGACATTGGACTCCATTAACAAGATTGTGTGAAGCATTATTCATCTGAATATTTTGTATTGTTCGTGCTTAAAATGTGGACCAAGATTGGAACGTCACTGCTCTCCATGCAACTGGAGTTAGGCTAGCCTGGCTGATGAGGGATGATACCCTTAAACCGGATGCTTGTTTCCAGTCGACGGAGGGCCTGACCTGTTAGCTGAGGCTGGACTGTTCCCATGGGGAACAGGATCAAGACTGATTTGCATACGGCTGGGTCTAAACTGGAAAGGCATTGGGAGTTCAAATAATGGATTTAGGCCTAGCTCTCTGTACTGAGGTGAATGCATGACATTGTTCAGCATTCTGTCCATCAATTTACTTTTTGCAACCAAAGCAATATTGCTCAGCATTTCTTTTAATAAATGGTGCATGTTAACACTCATATTGTTATTGTTATTGTTATTGTTAATTGATATTTATATAGCGCTAAATCATCATCAGGTCTTCTAGCGCTTGGGGGGGTGGCGTAGTTACATAGATGGCAATCGGATCAGGCATGAGAAAAGGGTTAAGCTGTGCTTAGTGCTTCCCTAAACAGGATAGTTTTGAGTTGTTTATTCAACGTTGAAGGATACAGTGTTCCAAAATATTGTGCACCTAATCTTTGTCTCCTTGGAGACCTACTCTGCAAAACTTTCATTTATACAATGTCAGTAGAAGACATCGGGACTGCTGATGCCGCAGTAAATGCGACTCAGCGGGAATCCGATGAAACAGGAATTTACCCACCGGGTGCAAATATCATCCTGGCAAACATAAGAAAAACTATAACGTTAAAACGTATAGAAAACGGACTGACCTCACGAGGTGGTACCGTCATTTTCGTGATAGAGGCACACGAATATCGGCAGACAGAGGTATTCTATTCTTGGATAAACTTTCCAGCGGCAAACGCTACAACACACGAGTTTCACTAATACAACCTAGAGGAACCACCGGATCAATACGCTCCTTTCGAGGAGATTGAAATACCATTAAAATACCAAGAGCACCTGCTCTGGTTTAAAGGCACCCTAAAACACAATGATCACATCACCAGGCTCGGTCCACTAGGTAGACCAGGAGCAACGTCGCCGGTTCTAGCCAGCTACACACCACATCCAGACATTGATAAAATGTCAAAAGAAGAGCTGTTAGCACAGCTAAAAACATTAATTAAAATACATAGACAGTTAGTCCAATATGTAATGAGGATTGCAACAGTCCAAACAGCTATTAATGTTCCACAGCTGACCGTTCATCAGGGGAACACAAATAAAATTACACCACAGAACATACAATCATGTCTTGGTAAAACACCCATAAAACGGGAACAAATTCCTTTCTGGTAAGCACAGAAAATCACTCAAATAAAGGCAGTAAAATACTACCCCTATTGAGAAACACAGAATTCTGACTATCTGCCTTCCAATGGGGGGCCGCACCACACGTGGAGGACTGTGACACTTGGGGTACAGTCTTTGCTTCCATTTACACAAAAACACATGGTGTTCCGTCCATGGCGGTAATACCAGATGTGCTAAAACAAATTCAGAATGAATACGGTCCAGAACCTGCTTTAACTCTTGGTATGAAATTACTGAAAGACTTCAAGCAGGTCTCGGCTATATTACTAGCCAACATAAAAGGAGAAGCAGCATCTGTGGCGATCCGGCAGAAATTGAAAGAAACTGATATAACAGATCAACCAATTGAGCTTGCCAGAATCATAGAAAAATGCTATGAAGAATTACGAAGAGATAGTTAGGTGGGAAAGCAGTAAAACCCCAACTACTCGAAAATCCTGAAAAATTATTCATTAAAAATAATCAAAATACTCCAAAGAAAAATTGGGATGGAAATAAACAGTCCACTCACAAGGAAAAAGTTTTCCAGTCCAGAGGAAGGTCTCCGCGACGGAGGCAAAGAACTCTGACTCGAGAACACCAGTCTCCCCAGAGGGAGCACTCTGAGAAAAGATATAACCTTAGAAATAGGGATAACTTGAAAAAACCTGATGGATATCAAAGTATTGATACACGTCCCTCTCGATCTTTTTCGCAGAAATTGGAAAGAAGAGGACGGTCAGACCCAGGAGAGCACACCAAGTCCAAAGACAAGGAACCTGCTCAAAGTAAAAAATTACAATTTCCAAGAAAGAAGGTAGCCAGTATTAGAGTAATCGAACATGCCGAGAAAACTGAAGACACAGCTGAAAAACGGAGAGTGGGCACAGACAATGCTAGACAGTGCAGCAGAAATCACCATAGCTCGCAAGATCCTGATGAGTCATCTGGAGACAGTGGACACAAATGAATACATTCAGGTAGAAACTGCAGACACCAGAGTTAGCGAACCTCATAAGATATACGAAATAACACTGTGTATAGAGGGGGATAAGACTAGAAAAATAAGGGGTCTATTTTGGGATAATCTCTCAAAAGGCTATGACATCCTGTTAGCTGAAAAAGATTGGCCCCCGGAGTTTGTCAGGGAGTGCCCTCATGGCGAAGAAATGATTATGCCTGCCTTCTCGAATCACATTCCGATTCACACTAAATATATGTATGCAAGGACATGGGCAGTAGCCCAGGCACCAGCATTATATAAAATCATGTAGGATGGGATGAGGACTCCTCCTCACAAAATCCAGTTAAAAAGTCAACCTACTGCACAAAGGAAGTACCCTATTAAGCAAGAAGCTAAAAAACAGGTCAGGGAGATTTTAGATCAACTTGAATACCAGGGGGTGATTGAAACATGCACCTCTCAAATGAACAATCCTTTGTTTCCTGTCTCCAAACCAGACGATACTTATTGTCTAGTTGTGGACTACAGACACCTTAACTCGTGTTGCAAAACCTTTGTGGTATAGAACTCGCACAGTGCGGCACTGATGAATAACATAATTCGGAAAAAATACAAAATAACATTAGATATATCTAATGGATTCTTTTGTCAAAATATTGCACCAGAAAGCAGGTACTTGACCGCTTTCTCAATAATGGGGTCACAGAAAAATTTCTGTAGGCTCCCACAGGGGTTCAAGAATAGCCCGGGATTATTTTCAGCCAGAGTAACAGAGTTACTACAAATATATGATGATGAAGCATTATCTTATGTCGATGACATCAATCTCACAGACGACGACTTGGAGACTCACTTGAAAAGGGTGAACACCATAATACTTGGGTTCGCAGCAGAGGGTTACAAATTCAACTTTAAAAAGTCGATAATTGCCCATCTGACAGTACTATTTTTAGGTTACGAATTATCAAGTGAAGGAAAAAGCCTGGTGGACAACTTCTTAGAGAAGTGCGCTGTACTCCAAGCACCAAAAACGCTGAAGAACTTACAATTGATTCTAGGCTTCCTGAATTTCGGAAGAACTTACATACTAAACTACGCAGAGAGGATTAAACCTCTCTACGAATTAATTAAACCTGATTTTAAACCAATCAACTGGACTCAAAAACACACAGAAATTTTGAGATCACTGCAAACAGACATGTTAGCAAAAACAAAATTAGTAACACGTGACAATACAAACAACCTTGTAATCCGAGTCATCCCAGGAAGATGCAGATTCACATACCTGACCTCTAATGAGGGAGAAACGGTACCAATAGCTTACAAATCTCACTTGTACACACAAGCAGAAAAAATATTCAGTCTCACAGAAAATACTGTGAAGGTAGTGCAAACTGCTATAGCAAAAGAACGAGAACTAGCACAAGGCAAAAGGATCACTGTCCTCACAGCAGAATCCACCTTCGAGGCGCTATTCAGCCCAGTAAACTTGCCTACAGTGTCACTGGATCCGAAATGGATACAGTGGGAAAATTCTCTTGCTGCAGAAGATGTGAAATACTATTTCGTATTTCGCCCCGCACATGAAAAAACTGAATGATTTAAATTATGAAAAAGAATATCCTCTGCCAATCGAAATTCTTCCTCTAGAACAGTACTCCTGTATAATCTATCCAGATAGATTTGTACAGCATTACAATGTAGAAAATAAATCCTACGATGCAGCCTGTACGATTGTTAAAGGTCGCTGGCTCTGTGGTAAATTCAGACCGAAAATAACAAAAACTGAATCACTGAGAAAATGTTCGGCTCAGCAAGCTGAAATCAGATGGAGCTGAAAAAGATGGTGCTTGAAAATGCGGAACGTGAATTCCCGACACTAATCGTGTGCGATTCGCATTTTTGCGTCAACTCCTACAATAATGATTTGCAAAGCTGGATTCAAAATAATTACAAAGATGACACAGGTGCCACAATCAAGCATAAAATGCTTTGGAAACAAGTTGTTCTTTTACAGAAAGAACTACAAAAGACTCACGTGATACACACTCTGAGTCATCAACGTGATGGCGTTCACGTTGCAGGGAATTCATTGGCTAATACAGCCCCAGCGGAAGCAAGTAAACCGGCTTCCGTAGCCACAAAGAAGCGTTCAGGAAAATACATAGACGGGGAAACCATGCTGGCAGCAAAAACATCCTTAAAAGGCGACTGTGCAGCACTACCCGTGAACTATCCACTCAATTATACATACGTAATTGATTCCTTTTGCTCGAATCCCTGGAGTGGGTAATTCCAAACATGAACCGGAGAAAGTTATTAATAGCAGACGCACACATGGGTGAAGGTCCAAGGCACAAACAGATAAAAGAATCTCTAACTGAACTACAAGCAGTATACTGGTGGCCGGAGATGAGCCTGCACCATTATAAATTTGTAAAAAGCTGTCCAGACTGCGACAGAGATTGCAGTAACGAGTCAAGCGGAGTAATGCCATGGCCTTGTATGAGTATAGCATAATGCTGTCTATATGAAATCCAGCGTCCTATTAATTGTTTAAGACTACATTCACTTTAAAAATGTGGCCCCAGCGCTCGGCTGACGCCAAAACTGTTATAAAAGATCTGCGAGTCTTTATCGGCACATACGCAATTGCCATGCTTCATTCTGACCAGGGTCCTGCTTTTAGATCTCGAACTTATAAGGAGGCCATGACCAGTATGGGCATTGGGTTGCGAATCTCTTGTCCAGTTTACCCTGAGGGAAACAGTGTAGTGGAAAGAAAAAACCGAGACATAAAGCAATCTATAACAGCGAAGGTATTAGGTTCGGGTGATGGGTGGGTCAAACATTTAACAAGTGTCCAACATAGTCTTAATAATTTGCCAAGAAATTCTCTAAAAGGTTTCAGCCCTTACGAACTATTGTTCGGAACTAGAATGTATGTTCAGGATCTTGATAGTCAGGCTTCAGTGGTAAAAGATAAAAATAAAGACTTTGACATCAAAGATCGTTTGGCTGTTTTACAGGACTTGAATGAAACAAGAAAATCCTTAAGCAACATAAAGTTAAAACAACAGCCAACTACCACTGAAGACACACCACCTGTCCCAGCAAGACTTGTCTGGATTCCAAAGATTGGGGATCTGGTCAGGGAAAAAATAGCGGTAAAGAAGGAATTTGGGCCTTCTTACGGAAAAGCAGTACCTGTCTTAAGTATCAACGGAACAAGATCAGTAGTACTACCGCCCCTTGCTGGTAAAAAGGAGAACCGAGTTGTATCCATCGACCTGGTGAAACCACAGTCATGTGGCTTATAATCAACAGGAGGCCAAGTGGACTCCCAAGAAGTAACAGAATACCCAAATTTGCAACAATCCAAGAGGTTCAAACTGAAAGACTAATCACATTTGATAAACCTGCAGTGCAAAGAGAAGGACTATGCAATAATGCCATGGAACTCGTGCCTCTTGGAACTCAAATTGAAACAGTTTGTCATGAAACACCAGTCTACAATGATGTGGCATCAGAATGTGCTAATGAAAAGCAAATGGAGGAAACAATTCCAACAATTGACAGAACTGCCTCTGGCTACTTCATCAACTTCGATAACTTTTCGGAAGATCAAAGCGACCCTGAAGTAACGCCAGAATCAAAGACTTTTAAAGAAAAAGCAACAGAACTCTTTCATCAACTCAAAGAAACTTATCTTATTTCTCCGTGGTTAGAGTTTTGGTTTGGGCTAGGTGTATTTTTCCTCCTGCTTTGGCTCATCATGGCGCTTTGTTTGGGAAAATTCATTGAGGGAAAATAAAGTTCAATGGACACAGCAAGTCAGAACATCAACTTAGTTCTGAAGCCTCACAGATCATCTCATATCGAGAAACGAGAACTATCATCAGTGAATGTCACAGCCATTCCAATACCAGGCGGGATAGTTTGGGTCAAGACTGTTTTTGAAATATATGGCCCGGTCGAGATCTTTAAATATCCTCACCAGTTCAAGGTTTCATTAAGTGACTTTGTAAAACCAAGTACATTCTCTGATGATTGGGATTTTGAAAGTATAAATAATATGATGTCGGATTTAGTGTTGTCAGCAAAATTTACAGAACATGATTATTTACAAGGTTCATCTAATTATGAACAAATGTACTGTTTTTCACATTACGCAGATCACTATTTACATAAATCTGCACAACCTAGAAATGTTTTTAAATATAACCAATGGGAACATTGTGCTACACCACCTAAAAGCAGTTCAAAAACATTTTATGAGAAATTCCAATACTTCTCAGGGTTTAACACAAGTAATGCAGAAACATTTTATTTTAAACTGTTGGATAAAACAGGGACGAAAACCATGCTGACAAATACTAAATTGATATATTCAGAAGCATTTTATGAAAAAATGAGTACATTTGGTTTTGATTTCTGGAAAAATAACATTTAAACAAAAACAATCTGGGGTACAAAAGATTGGCTGGTACAAGGCCTAGAAGCATTATTTCGAGCCTGCATGATCCCAGAACAAATAATGCTCTTAAATGACACAATTCATCAAACGACCTGTCTTGGCCTAGCTAAGATTAAGGACCTGAACAAACCAACTATTTCAAAACCAATGCCTGATAATGCAACTACAGATATTGAACTAGACTTATCCAAATTTTTAAATGAAAACAGAACACATCCTGATTGGAAAAAGTGGTTGATCTGGCCTATAGACACAAATACCTGTCAAGATAGATTCCTGAACAAAACACAGGGGTTAACAATGACCAGACCAGACCCTAGATACTCCCAGAGACAACATCCAGGGATAGCAACAACATACAGTGTAGGGAAACTCTACCTTGAATGGCTAGAAACATCCACACTGGCAGAAATTAAGCAACAATTATCTTTACTTAAAGATGGTGCTGTCTTGCGTGATTTCATTATGGGACCACGCAAACAGCGTCAAAAACGTTTCATAGCAGCAAGCATATATGCGGCATACAACGAGGCTTGGAAAGAAACTCAAATTGAAACAGCAGAGAAAATACGTGAAATTGATCGTATTAATTTGGAAAAATCACTTTCTGTTGTGGACAATGGGTTAATGACTCTGTCCTCCAGAATATATTCACTGGACAGTATTGTATCATCTGCCATCGATATAATAGACAAAGACTTGCTAATGTTACAACATGGCCAGTCCCAATTACGTTCTACTGTACAGCTAGGCTGGACGTTGCAAAATCTTCGTCTAATCAACACAACGTCATTGTTTTCCATCTTTAACCTTACTGATAAACAAATCAGTTTGGCACAGAAAGGAGCAGACTATACAATCCTGAGCATCGAAAAACTTGGGAGATTACCATTGACAATGTCAGAAAGACCTGTCATTGAATGGATAATACACGAGATTATCACAATTCTGATAACAACTTTCCAATTTAAAAATTGCCTTGAGTATATACCGGCAGGCCAGTATGAAAAGTTGGGTAAAGGGTACATTAAGTTGTCATGGAAATTACCATATACACACACATGCTACAGTGACAACAACAAAAATTTATTTCTTAGTGGTGAAAATTGCAAACATTCACTAAGCTGTATACTTTTGTGCCAGGGTATTAACTTACATGGGGCCTGTGAAGGGACTTCAAACAACCTTTCATGCCACCAGCACGTCACATCTGCAACGCAGATAGAGCCTTTCTTTAAGCAACTTTTTAACGGGAGTTACATTCTAATAACGGATCACAGCTGTTGTGGCTTCGTGCCAGGGAAAGCATATCTCGTAAGCGTAACTTCCATGGTCACTTGCTGTATGCAAGCATTGTATCCAAACGCCCTGGAGATTCCGAGACGCAGATTTGGCCTCCTTTGAAAATCTCTTCTATACGAATTGATACTTTAAGCAGAATGAAGTCTGTTCTTTTGCAGACAACAGTGCCCATCACGTCATCAAAAGAGATGTATGATCTCCAAGTTGCAAGGACAACATCGGAGATACATGAACTTTTATCAACAAATTGCCCTGATGCATTTTACAGAAATGCTCAGCCAAATCCTAAATATGTTGGATGCCGTAGGTATATCAAAGGTATTTAAGACGATTTTTTCGGGACTGCTAACACCATTCAAAGCAGTTCTAGGCATTATTCCAAATTTTGTCCATTCGGTCTTTGGCGGCCTACCTGTACTTTTGGGACTCGTAGCATTCATTTAATTTTTGACCCTTCTGCTCCGATATGCAAGCCAAAACACAGACATGACTCCGGCAAGGATGGAAGAAACGATCCTAGCAATACGCTACCGGGACCGCATAACTAAGGTCCTTGTATTGGCCCGGCTGAGAAATCTGAACATGACCTGGTTTCTTTCATTCAAACCTATATGGCAGACCTGCATCTTACCTGTGCTTCGATGTATGTTATGCGGAGAAGAATGTGTGTTAGACACCTGTCTTGCACTACCATCAGCAGTACCAATGGATATCGATACTTTGCTAAGTCCTGTAACGGCTCACACATCGTGTTGTCCCCAGCGGCTACCAATCCTGATGACGGCATTCATTGAGACTCCTGCGCTACGACAAGGTGGCGACAGTGAAGCAATAAATGAAAGCAGCATCACCCAGGTACGACCTTCTGTGAACATTGCTGATCCAAACATCGATGATAGCAATCATTCTCACAACTGCCAGGTTACTGCACTGTCGAACCTGGTAGAACTGTCACCTGAATATGTAGATCTTTTCTTTGCGAGCCTGTCTGATATGATGTTCTCCCCTGAAAAGAAACAATGAATTTTGGAAAACAATCCGGCGCACAGCGCTCCCATGAACTCTGAATTCGCCTTCAGTTTTGATCAACAAAACTACTGAAAAGCGTTTGGAACTCTATTTTTCCCGCTCCCCATGAACATTTTTTTTTTAATCAGACATTTTTCAAAACATTTACTTTTTCTGGCACAAATACTTTTGCTTAAAGTAGAACTATTCATAAAGAACAGAGCTTCTATTTTTAAATAGACCTAGAGACAAAAAACTTTACCTCAGCCTCTAGCACATTTTACAGCAATTGTATTTATATGTGATGAAATAGTCTCGCCCTTCTTTTCTGTATTTAGAGACTTTTCATGTGTAATTTTTTCACAAATTCGTTCAAGTTGATTACATATGCAATAATTTTTTGAATGATTACTATGCTTGAAAGCGTACACTACCTATATTCTCATGTATTTCATATACACCATTTCAAATGCAATATGTATTTTGGGGTGGGTAGGAATACACGTGCATCCTATTGCTTTAGTTTTTAGTAATTTGATGGACATAAATTCGTGGAGTGGGTGTTGTGTTCTATCTAGGACCCCGATCCATATTGTGACCTCATGCCCCATACAGCTATAATCAATTGATATCCCTATAATGGCATAACCGATCAGAGCCATATTTCAGTAACTCGTCTCTGCAGCTCATTACAGTACATGACACAGCAGAAGCCACTTCCTTAGATTCCTAGATAACACACCGAGTTCTTTCGACAGCTCAAACCCCCCAGCAACCTGGGAAAGCCCCACTTGCTTTGTTTTGATTTGTAATAGAACTCCTAACGAGCACTGTAAGAACGACCAGTTCTTAGTGACATCTTTATTGACGTCTTATGTCCAAAAACTTACATCAAACTCGGCACCTTTCAGGTATAAATAATACCAACGTTGCCTTAAGCAAACACGACGGTGGTGGTGAATACAGAAGCAGAACAGCTGTCTCTTCAGAGAGCCCAGCAGATGCGAGAAGCCCAAGGACGCTGCCCCTCCTCCTTGACGCGCTGAGAAAGACGCTGTCTTTTCTCCTGCCGAGAAAATCCAGCTCCGGCGTTTCCAGCCTACCCTTGCGGGTGACTGGAATATCGAGTCCTGAGAGGAGATACCAGACCTCCTGCATTCTATTCCAGAGGTACAGTGCTGACTAAACCCTTAGAGAGAATTCTTGAAGCAAACCCTTGGCAAAACCAACTTAACTTAAACTGCTACTTATGTACTCCCTCCCACGTATTAGGCTTAGGTCAGGTACACTGGGGTAGGCGTAGTTTAGAAGCACCAGTTGAGTACGTTAGTCAAATGTATATATGAATGTATATATTTTATTCATTTTAACCATCTTATGGCTAAGAAACCATATCAATGCTTTTACAGTATTATTTCGCAATACTCCTTTTACTGTACACACTTTTTATAATAACAAGTCTTGCAATTGTGGCAATTCATTTCTCTTGCATTAGAAGAAAGACTATTCAATAAATAATACATTTTATTGAAAGCGTCTGTCTCTCTATTCTCTGCATAACTGGTGAAAGTAATTCTGAACAACTGACTGAGTGAAATAGCTGTCTATTGTTTCACACGACTCTAGAGATTGACTCTTATTCTGAGGAGCAAAGTTGTCATGTTAATGCGGTTGTTGGAAAACTGAATCCCTTCTTGTCTGAGCCAGGGAAGCTGATCACTTCCTATTCAGTCAAGAAAGTTTCCAGTGACCTCTGAGCTAGCTGGTACAAACCCAATTAAGTCTAACATAGTCAGTAGAGACCGAGGAGACCGCACTCATACGTCTACACTGCTGTTTATGTTATTCCAATGCGCAGGGCCTATAGGGAAAATAGGAACTACACTACACCATATCCCGAGGGCAGGGCTTGAATAATGTCGGGGTCACTCCCAGTCTGCAGACAAGTTTCGTTTAGGAACAAGGCGTCTAATTTATGTTCCTCAATTAATAATGCTGTTTCGGTGCAATGTTTAGACAGGGACCTGCAATTCAAGAGAGCCATATTTCGCAATGTAGTGGTGGCAGGGACTCAATCTAAATGGTCCGATGACTTGTAATGCCGATGAGAGTGACGGCAGTATAGAGGGCATGTAGCAGGATCTAAGGTGTGACTACATTCCACTTTTCTTCCTGGTCTCAGCCTATGTAAACTAAGCGAGCTATACTTTATGGGGCCTGCAGAACGAGGACCAGGGTTTATGGCCCCTGACCCGGCCGGGCGCAGACGGGCTTGCCTTTGGCGCGCCTTTGCACGCCCGCTGCTCTCATCCGCTGCGCGTCTGGTAGAGTGTGGCCATTTAAGTCAATGAAAGCGGGAGGGGCGAGAAACTAATCCGCCAACCCAATCCTCATCTAAGATGGCGGCTAGAAAGATCCCCACCCAACAGCACCTAATCGGCTGCGATGGGAAGCAAGAGTGAAGGTATGTGCAAATAAGCAGGGAACAATTTTTAACCAAAGAATCACAAGTTTAAAATCACAAATTTAAAAATTAATGCGATGTTGCATTCCCGGCTTCCGCCTCAGGAATGATCTGGCAGCTAGTCTGCGCGCGTTGGTAGCAGCGCAGCTTTTAAATCAATGAGGGCGGGAGGGGCGAGCAACTAGTCCGCCGACCCAAATCTCATCTAAGATGGCGGCTAGAAAGATCCCCACCCGACAGCACCTAATCGGCTGCGGTGGGAGGCAAGAGTGAAGGTATGTGCAAATAAGCGGAGAACAATGTTAAACCAAAGAATCACAAGTTTAAAATCACAAGTTTAAAAATTAACAAGATGTTGCATTCTCGGCTTCCACCTCAGGAATGATCTGGCAGCTAGTCTGGTGCCGGTGTACCGTAGTTATGATCTTCCCATCTGGATGATCTTCCCCGAACAATCTGCGCATGCGTATTTCACTACGCACGCGCATATGCTGCAAGACTTCTTTCGCCTGTCTGTATGATCTCCCCCTCGGCCAACGCACCTCAGCCCTGCCACAAAGTACTACCTGCGGTTGATGCCATTAACATCGCATGCAATTACAATGCATGCGATGTTAATGGCAAAATGCTGACTCTCACATGCCAATACGACGCACAGTTATTCCCTTCTAAAAACTGAAGACTGCAAATAATCACGTCACGGAAACGGGCTTTATTACAATGCATGCGATGTTAATGGCAAAATGCTGACTCTCACATGCCAATACAACGCACAGTTGTTCCCTTCTAAAAACTGAAGACTGCAAATAATCACGTCACGGAAACGGGCTTTTTCCAAAATGCAACAGTTGTTCCCTAATCACGTCACGGAAACAGGCTTTTTCAACAATGCAACAGTTGTTCCCTTGTAAGACTGCAAATATTCAAAGCCTATCACTAATGGCTCAGGTGTCAATATTTATGGGTGGTTGCGTGGATGGATGTGGGTGTGGTGAGTGGGTGCGTGGATGCATGGATGAATAGATGGCAGATGGATTCATGGATGGCTGTCTGGATGGATAGATGGATGGATGGGTGCTTGGGTGGATGAATGGATGGAGGATGATGGGTCGGTGTATGGGTGGATGGATGCATGGATGCATGTATGGGTGCTGGGTGGACGGATGTGTGTCTGGTGAGTGGGTGAGTGGATGCATAGATGAATGGATGGCGGATGGATTAATGGATGGCTGTCTGGATGGATGGATGGATATCTGGATGGATGGATGCATTTATGGGTGCTGGGTGGACTGATGTGTGTGTGGTGAGTGTGTGGGTGGGTGGATGAATGGATGGCGAATGGATTAATGGATGGCTGTCTGGATGGATGGATGGATGGCTGGATGGATGGATGGGTGCTTGGGTGGATGAATGGATGGCGGATGATGGGTCGGTGTATGGGTGGATGGATGCAAGGATGCATGTATGGATGGATGCTGGGTGGGCGGAAGTGTGTGTGGTGAGTGGATCCATGGATGGCGGATGGATTAATGGATGGCTGTCTGGATGGATGGATGGATGGATGTCTGGATGGATGGATGAATGGATGGATGTATGAATGGATGGATGATGAATGAATGCTCAGCCTCGCAGATGGGGACAGGGAGGGGGAGCAGGCAAATGGGGTGTGAGCGTGCGCGCATGGCCATACACCATGCATTGTGAGAAATACAAGATAACTTGCATCAAGAACCATTACTGCTTGCTGCGCTTCCTTACTGGACCATGTTTCTAACCTCAAGGGCTAGTGTGTGTGAGGCACGTCACCAAGCATAGATTTTTCTATTAGTCAGCATTCTCAAGAGGTGTGAGCAAGTATTGTATTTTTGCACTAGCCCTTTTATGGTATCACAAGTCTCAGCTGACTCTTTGATGCAAAGCTGGGAAACAGAATTTAATGTCCACAAATACAAAGAGGCATGCGCTTAGGAAGATACACATCATCAGTGAATACTTTACATAGGTTGCCACATGGATTACACCAACCTGGACTGCAGTATGATGAACTGCAGACTGACATGCTCTTTGACCTATGGAGGAATTGTGAAGCAGTTTGTCAATTCATGCTGCACACTACACTTTGTAGTATAGTAACAGTGTACCTGCTAACGCTACGATGCCTACAGCAATGATAATAGGACTTAACACCCTCTGAAACTTAGTTAAGTTTGGTGTAACTTAGGGATACATTGGAGCATTAAAAAACGAAAAGGAAAGAATCCCGTCGCTGGGACAAACAAGCTTCTTCATTATCCACAAAGCAGGTGCCCTATAGGTGCAACAAACTTGGCATTTAGCAACATTTTTGCGTTGGACAAAACGAAAGCAGGGTGGTAATCTCTTACACATGTTTTATGACTGTCAACTTACTCACTCTATACGGCTTGAGCTATCCCACTGCTATATGCCACACATTCACTCATTTGCATAAACTTGAGAACAACTATACTGCATTCTTTGGCCATTTTGTAGTTTTGTTGTCCAACCCATCCTCCCAGAATGGAAATCAACTCATACCTTATCAGTTCATACTTAGTGGGCCTGGCTGTGTTTCATATGCACTCAGCACTTCATTAATCAAAGAAACTGGCCAACAAGGCTGGACTGGGAAACCAAATGCACCTCTGCCAAAAATACTCACCTTAAACACCCCTCTTCGTGTTATCTCTCTCTATCCTATCATCCACTCTCTCTCACTCTCCTTCACTTCTCTCACTCACTCCTCAAACCCTGATCGCTTTCTTTCTGCCTTCTTCCTTCCTCCCACCCTCCCTTTCTCTCTCACTTGAAGCCTCCCTGTGCCAGCGACGGTTAACTTCGAAGAGCCGCGGAATGTCCTAAACGTCTCAGGGGAGACAATGGGCCTTCAAATCAGCCTCCAAAGCATGCAGCCCGATGACACTGGGGAAATGCCCGGTGGATTAAAAGGTCGGGCGGCCCAGACAGACAAAACTAGTTAAATTCTGAACATATTAGATTACCTAAAAGAGATAAAACCTCAGTGAAATTCAAACACTGTCTTACTAAATTCACGCCTCTAATTATAGTCCCAGCTGTACTTTTGGAACCAAATAAAATAAAACATAACTTACTTTATAATGATTGACCAATATTTCAATTCAATCGATCTCGATCCTGGCAACAAAAAATCCTCTTCATTTGTACAATGTTATCAAACACATCCGTGTCATAAATCTCACACTTTGATTGTAAGTAGTTATATGCAGAACTCCTCGTGATCTACTTGTCCCGCTCAACACCTGGTTATTAAATAATTCCAGCAGATTCCCGTACTTTCTGCATACAGGCTATCATGGCTGAAATGTAATCGGAAGGCATTGAACATCACGTTGTTATGTCGCGCGATGTAATGTCGGCGATGCAACACGCGATCCAATTAAAAGGTCGCATTAGCGGCGCAACAACGCGCGATGTTTAAATTGCCGATGTCATCGCCGTTGCTATTTAAAAGCCGCGATCTAAATGCACGTGATATCTATGTCCGCGATATCGCGTCATACAACCCTTGTAATTAAAGCCATTGGCACTTATGCCACAGTAGGTAACTGCCTTCCATCGCTAGGCTGTCAGGCGAGGTAACCAGCATCCCTGACAGTGAAAACTAAGAGGAAGGCCCAGGTGATTTAATACCTGCCTGGCAAACACCTCAGTGAGATGAGACACACTTGATAAGGAGGATTTTGCTGTCCAGCCGGCCACTTCTGAACAGAAGGACATTCATGCATCCAGAAAGACAGGGTGTGTAAGAGATACCCATGACTTTGCATAAAGCGGGCATGGGACTCCTACTCCTTGGAAACCTTAAACACGCGCACTTCAAGAGACTCAACACAATAGTGACCGAACCAAAATGTGATGATGGCTACAGACTGGAAACATAAATGTTAGAAATTTAGTTTTTGTTTGGCAGAGGTATGCACCCTGTCCAAGCAGGAACCACAATCCTAGTCAGGGAACGTCAGTAAAACACTTTAAATTAATCCGTGCTCACCTTCTGGTAGCTTGGCACAAAGAAGTCAGTCTTAACTTAAGAGGCAATGTGTAAAATATTTGCACTACACTTTAAACAGTAACACAGTGAAAACAACACAAAAAGACTCAACACCAGTTTAGAACAATAGTTTCTATTTTTATCAACAAAACAAGAGCAAAACAACAAAAATTCAATAAGTAGAAGTCAAGATATGACTTTTTTAAGAATAAATGTGTTTTTGTGCTTAGAAACCGATAGCCCCAACTGGGGCTATCTGGTTGCGCTTGACCGGGGCAGATCCAAATGTTCAGGATGACTGCGGTGGAGTGCGGGTCGGATAAAGGGACCAGCCTTGGCCTGCTGAACAATACTTTGGATGTGTCTATGTCGTGGGCAATGCGTGTGGGAAAAGGAGGAAATGCGTCGCTGTCAAGCCTGCAGATGTAGGCGATGCGTCGGTTTCCAAGCTGCGCAAAATCGAAGATGTGTTGAGACTCAATGTGTGATGAACATCGGGGTGATGCATCACCGTCGAACTGCAGGGTTGTATGCCATGTGAGTAGCACAAAGCAATGAGTTGACGGCGAGCCGCACACTTTTTTCGAGATGCATCATAAACAGGGGACGATGCGTTGCACAATCGGCGATGCAGTGCCCGCGGTTGGTGCAGCAGCGGCGATGCGTCAGTGGCAAGGTAAATGCACCGATTCCGATCAGTGCAACGTTGTCAATGCATGGATTTTCTTGTGGCAGCATTTGATACACACTTCCAAAGGCCCAGGACTGCATTGGCACCACTTGGCAGAGCAGGAGTCACAGCAGAGAGTCCAGGTGCTGCTTGTATCACTGAGACCTCAAAAACAGGAGACAAGCCAACAAGCCTTTGGAGATACTTTGGTTCTGGTATCTAGAGATGCAGGGCCAGTCCCTCTTGCTCCCAGGCAAGAGGTAGCAGGCCAACCAGCAAAGCAGTTCAGTCAAGATGCAGTGCCTCCAGCAGCTCAGCAGTCCTTCTTCCTGGTAGAATGTCCTCAGTGCCAGAAGTGTTCTGATTTGGTGGTGTCAGAGGTCCAGTACTTATACAAAGATGGGCCTTCAAAGTGGGGGATACTTTAAAGAGATGGTTTGACGTGCACAGAGTCCCTTTCTTTCCTGCCCTGGCTCCAGACTCACTACAGAGGGGTATGCAACCCTTTGTGTTGGGACAAGACACAGTCATGTCAGGTGTTGGTGTTAGCTCCTACCTCCCACCCTGCTTAGGATAACCCATCAGCATGCAGATGGCCACTCAGTCACACCTACCCTTACTTTGTGTTTAGGTTGTTTTTTTTAAATTGCCATTTCAGATACACCAATGCGGGGGTCCCATCTCTTCCCCATTGGAAATGACTCCTATAAGCTGTAATAAGGCAATCCCAATGTTACCCAATGGATGAGATAGGCCTTGCAGCAGTGAAACACAAATGTAAGAGTATTTCACTACAAGGACATGTAAAACCTAAAAGTACATGTCCTACTATTTATATATACTGCACCCTGCCTATGGGCTGTCCAGGGACTACCTTAGGGGTGACCTATATGTATTAAGAAGAATGGTTTGGGCCTGGCAAGTAGGTTAATTGCAAGGTTGACATGGCAGTTTAAAACATCACTGTAAAGCACTGGCAGGCCTGAGTAAAGGGCTACTTAAGTGTGTGGCACAATCCGTGCTGCAAGCCCACTAGTATCATGTGATTTACAGGCCCTGTGCAAATGCAGTCCACTTTACTAACAATGTATAAGTAAATTGAATATGCCAGTTGTGGATAAATCAATGTTACAATTGTTTAAGTAAAGACCACATGCACTTTAGCACTGGTCAGCAGTGGTAAAGTGTCCAGGTTCCTAAAGCCAGCAAAAACAAAGACAGCAGAAACAGTAAAAAAAACGGAGGTTAGAAGGCAAAAAGTCAGGGAAAACTGTGTCAATGATACAGGATCTAACAATGGACATATGTTGTATTTTTCTAATGGATGCCTAAATTGTACCCACACCAGGATGTTATGTAACTATACTAGAAAAACTTCAAGGCGAACTAGCCATCATTTCAAGTCTAATTCCACATAAAACCTATTCCATAACGCACCTGATATGACCCTTTCTTCATGTTCTTACATAAGAAATACAAAGTAGAGTGCAAGGATTATCTTATTGCTTTCCTTTCAGTGTACCTCCATGGGACAACCCTGGCTGACCACTGTGAATGTCTTTCATCAGATAGGGCTTGGCCCAAGTAAAATCACAAACTCTAGTACTTTAATCTCTGGTTTTCGCAGTGAAAGAATAAAATATGGGTCTCAGTATCTGAAGTCTTTTTTGGGTGCCGGACAACCATGATTTGTGTCTTAAGGGCATGGGAACTTGCAACCCTGTTGCTTTCTCAATCAATTTTAGCGCTTGGCCTGGTGTACAAGTCCAACTATGACACAATTTCACCATTAGCCACCCAATACAACCCCGCCTTACTCCCCAAGGTATTCGTTCCATGTCATCCATCCAGAGGCCAAATATCAGCCTTGTTCCTTTATCTTGCACTGCTCCAGTCTAAACTGAAACCGCTAGTATTGCGTCTACACAACGACCCACCAACCACATCTTTTAAAAAATATACAAAAACCCACCTCTTCCTCCCAGCATTTATCCCCTAATATCAAGCATCCTAAGGGAAGACATCTGTTACATTGCGGTCTTCACAACGCAATACGTTTACAACGCAGGCATTACAACGACTTGCGGTGGATAGCGCTATACACTGAGCAATAGTATGATATACTATTCCAACACCTTCCCTACTGTTAAGTGGGTTGGAGTTTGAATAGTAAATCGTACTATTTTTAAGTCCAGCGCCATCCAGCGCAAGTCGTTGTAATGACTTGCGTTGTAATGCCTGCGTTGTAAGTGTATCGCGGTGTGAAGACTGCAATGTCACGTCACATATTCATCCTGAGACTACTGCTTTCCTTGAAACTCCTGTCACTTCTTCACACACCCTGTTATTGCCTGAGCACATTAAGAAACCATTACATAAATAATTTTAAAAAACAGGCAATCTGGGCCAGGAGCCTTATCAGGTTTAAGAGTGTCACTAACTGCAACAACCTCCTGAAGAACTATTGGAAGGCCAAAGCTGTAGCTTCCTCCTGATCCACTTACATGATCAGCCTCAATGAGGTTGTGTCTCAACACGCCTGAGATACAGAGTGTCTGACTGTAAAACACCTAATTGACATATAATAACAACTCATTTATTGCCCATCTGCTATTCTACTCTGGTGTGCTATTTGCCCTTCACATATTTAAAACTGCTGTTGAATCACATTATTGCCTTGTCCCATCTATCTATCCTGTTCTTCTGGCTAAGACATTCTGTTTCATGATCTCTTGTTCTGACAATAATTGTGTGGTCCCCAGGGGCATCTTAAACTAATCCAAGTTGCACTCTGTCCTTCCCTATCACCTTAAGAATGCCTTTTTCAAGGGTACAGATAGATCTCTAATGTTCACCTTAAATTTTCCCCACACAATGACATGTCTAAGGATACATTGTACATTTTTATAAAGCCTTATAATTTCATCCGGTAATTTAAATAAGTATATCAAGCATAAATTTCTGGGATTTTCAGGTTTTTAAAGCCCTATATATGCTCATATTTAGAGAGCGTTGGTCTAGAGTCTGAAAGTTTGTAAAATAGGAAATAACAAACCTTTACTTTCTGTCCACACTACGCAACTACAAACAATAGTTGCTCCAGGATACAGATGTTCAAAAAGTGGAATAATATGTGTATTGATGGACACTAGAATGAGCATGTCTGAAAGTATCAGCCACAGTGTGAAAAAAATGTCTTTCACACCTGAACGAAGCAAAACCAAAGGGATGATGGACGGAGTGTTGAACATAGCAAAGACTCACCCCAAGTCAACTGATCTGGGTTTAATCCATTGTCATTCTTTAGCTTACTCCACCACCCCAGTTGAGACATGGCCATATGCAAATCAGTCTAACCCTGTGCCTCTTGAAAACAGTCCAGCCCAAACTGCCAAGCCATGTCTTCCCTGAACTGGAAACAAGCATCCTGGGACCGGTTTCTGGCTAATCAGCCTTCACCAGCCAGGCTAGCTTGAACCCAGTGGCAAAGTGAGCAAGGGGCCCACGTCTGGGAATACCCTGCCAACTTAGGGCAAACAAAGCAAAACCAAAGGGATGATGGATGGAGTGTTGAACATAGCAAGCACTCACCCCCAGTCAACTGATCTGGGTTTAATACATCATCATTCTTCAGCTCACTCCACCACCCCAGTTCAGACATGGCCATATGCAAGTCAGTCTGACCCTGTGCCTCTTGGGAGCAGTCCAGCCCGAACTGCCAAGCCATGTCTTCTCTGGACCGGAAAGAAGCATCCTGGGACCTGTTTCTGGCTAATCAGCAGTCATCAGTCAGGCTAGCTGGAATCCAGTGGCAAAGTGAGCAAGGGGCCCATGTCTGGGCATACCCTGCCAACTTAGGGCGAACAAAGCAAAACCAAAGGGATGATGGATGGAGTGTTGAACATAGCAAGCACTCACCCCCAGTCAACTGATCTGGGTTTAATCCATCATCATTCTTCAGCTCACTCCACCACCCCAGTTCAGACATGGCCATATGCAAGTCAGTCTGACCCTGTGCCTCTTGGGAGCAGTCCAGCCCGAACTGCCAAGCCATGTCTTCCCTGGACCGGAAAGAAGCAGCCTGGGACCTGTTTCTGGCTAATCAGCCGTCATCAGTCAGGCTAGCTGGAATCCAGTGGCAAAGTGAGCAAGGGGCCCATGTCTGGGCATACCCTGACAACTTAGGGCGAACAAAGCAAAACCAAAGGGATAATGGATGGAGTGTTGAACATAGCAAGCACTCACCCCCAGCTATCCTGGCTGAAGAGGGGTGAAACCCCAAAACCGGTCCTAGGATGCTTTTTTCCAGTCCAGGGAAGACCTGACTTTGCAGTTCGGGATGGACTGTTCCCATGAGGCACAGGGTCAAGACTCATTTGCATATGGCTGGGTTCAAACTGGAATGGCATGGTGAGTAAAACAACGATGGATTTATGCCCAGATCTCAGTACTGGAGTGAATGTATGACATTGTTCTGCCTTTTGTCCATCAAAAGTTCTTTTTGCATTCCACACCTGAACAGCTGCCCTAGCCATTTGTTTAACTCTCGTATTGCCCTAGGTAAATGAATACCCCAAACCATATTAAAAGCACTACCATTGGCCTATGTCTCAAGTAAATTGTGACACAACTTTAGAAATGAGTTGTAGAAACCTGGGCTGTCTGTTTTAAGTCCACTAATTCTTATCAGCAGAATGGAATGATTATTAATGGACCCATTAACTACCACAAGTTGATCAATGGGATCCAGGAGAGCCCTGAAGTCAATGGGTTTATGAACCAAGCAAAAACTGCATGAGAGCCAGTTTCATGAACAACTGAATCCGAGTTCCCCACGCTAGATACATGCAATTACAATACAAAACTGTACCTATTGTTGCATATGGCAATCCAAATCATCTGCTCCGGTTTCCAGCATGTACGCACAGGCAGAGGAGTGAATGATGGAGGAGCCACATATAACATACATTTTTTTTTTAAACCTGCCTTTGTGCCACCCATTCCTACCACCTTCAACATATATCCCCAACCAAAATGGAGAAATGAATACCTGGCCTCTTGCCACCCACCACCAGCTGAAAAAACTCTCACCGCCAATCTCGAATCCTGCCACCCATCTGCACCACCCTCTGCATGAAACCCTCCATGCCCACTTACAGTGGAATAAAAATAGTCGCCCCGCAGCCACCCACCATTCTCTTGCAAATCCTCACGGCCCAAACTAAACAAGCATTTACAATGCAATGGTCTCGTCTTTGTTAAAGTTAGAGCTATTGGCATTGCAAATGTAATTTTTTCCATTTATTGTTTTTTTTTAAACCGATAAATATATGGTATTGTCATTTACAATGGCACTAGGTAAGCATTAGAGAGTAGTAGAGAGTATTAACAGTGATTAATAGTTAGTAGAGAGTGACTAGTTGATTAATAGAGCCACACACACACAGAGCCACACACACACATAGAACCACACACAGAGCCACACACAGAGCCACACACACACAGAGCCCCCCACACACAGAGACACAATCACACAGAGCCACACACACACACTGAGCCCCACACACACACAGAGAGCCCCACACGCACACACACACAGCCACAGCCACACACACACACACACAGCCCCACACACACACAGAACCCCACACACACACAGAGCCCCAACACACACACAGAGCCACACAAACACACACAGAGCGTCACACACACACACACAAACACACAGTGCCACACACACACACAGCTACACACACAGAAGCGCCGGGGGGATGGTGAGAGGGTGAGGGGTGTGAGGGTTAGTGAGAGTGTGAGGGTTAGTGAGGGTGGGTGAGGCAGTGTGAGGGTGAAGGGGGTGAGGGGGAGAAGGTGAGTTTGTGTGGGGGTGAGGGTGAGGGGTTGTGAGGGGGTGAGAGGTAGTATTTCATTTAAACAAATTTACAACAAACAAAATCACAAAAATTGGCAAAGCCAAAAGTTAGCAGCAAACAATACCAGACTTATTGACTTTACTAATGTTTGTGTTTTTTGCCAACAAGTGTAGTGTACTAAGAGTGTTTGAAAAATTATCCAACCCTGAAAGAAGTCTTGCTGTTAAATGTTGTAGTAATTGTAGGTGGGCCACGTTTTTGTTAATCTCTACAATATATATCAGGGCTGTTACAAAGAGAGGTAGGGGACTGCCAGGGCTGTTTGCCCCAGGCACAGCACTTTACACAGCCACACACTGCTACTGTCCAATCTAGGTATTTAATCCAAATGTGGGCTTCACATGTTTTTGCGGTATAGTATTAGACAAGTTAAGACAGCTTCCAATTTTTGTGATATATTCATGAGAGAAGTAAAGGCAACTGCCACTAGGTTGCGCCGTGTGCTCCAAATGTTTCGTCAGATATTGCTTCTGTTTTGAGGTGCTTGTGCTACGAGAAAACTTGAGAGGCCCTCTCACATATGAAATTTGCCCCCCACAAATGTTTTTGACAAGCCATGATGCTGTAGGCACAGCCCAAAACATACTGGGTCAGCGAATTCCTCACAGTCATGTGCAGTGCTGCCAATTAATCAGTCAAGTCATCGACTGTCTATGTAAGTCTTTAGACACAAGACTCCCAGTAAAGGGTAAAATCCCAGATTATTTCTATAATTAGGCAAACGATTATGAGTCCACCCCTCCAAAATATTCATTGACTTCCATTCATCTATCTTGAAAGTTTAAGCTGAGTCTGGTTTCCCATATTAAAGAACATGATCACTTGTGTCCAGTTTCCCTGCGCAGTCCTCAGCGGAGATTTAAACCAGTTTGGTCACCAGGGCACCCTTACTGACGGCTATTGTCCCTTACGGTAATTAAGCGAACCGCAGCGCCAGAGCTGGGACAACCAATTGCTTCAAGGCAATGAGTTAAGAGGAAACGTACTCTGTTAGCACTACGAACAGTGTAGTGAAAGGAGATTGCTTGCAAGAATGCGGGTGACCGTATTGGCTGTTTGAACTTCTGTTAGTTGGGTACTGGCTTTAGGGTTCCAGAAAGTACACAGCGGTCAACGATTGGTTAGCACAGCTGCTATAGTTTATTTATTGGCTATGGGGCCACGAAGGCTGCATGGTCCCTCGCATTGGCTAGTGGGCCGTCTGTCAGTTTTCCATTGGCTGTGGGACCCCGGAGAGAGCTGCTGCACGTCCCGCCATTCGTCAGTGGGCGGGCTTCACCGACGCGAGGGCTGAGATCCTGGCCTTTTACTGAGTGACTTACTGTTGTGTGAGAAAACCTACGTCCCAGGCCTACCGAGCCTACCGTATGTGAGACCATCTGAGAGACACCTTCCCCTCGTGCAAATGTGAACAGTGCAGGTAACTAGGCTCATAACCACAACAGGCTTAGTCTTACTGGACTCTAGCTTAGCCACGCAGAAGCGTCTGTGGCGCGCTCCTCCACCGGAGAGCCGGCCGGACGGTACGTTCATCACTAAAGTGTCACCTCCTGTTTCCCTCCCGCGGCTACCGACCTCCGGTCCTATGGTCTCTTCCGCTCTGCGTCCCACCCTATACTGTGCCACCGCTGCTGTGAGTGGTTCCCTGGGCACGGGTATGGCTCTGTGACTTCCTGCCTTCTTGTAGGCCCTTTATCCACTTGCGATTTTTTTTCTCTGCTCTGTGCCTCCGAATGCTGCTGCTGTGAAAGCTTCTGGGTGTGCAGAGTGCGGACTGGTCTTGGGCATGCCGCCACAAACAGCTGTTTATTGGCACCAAGTGAACTGAACTACTCAATGCGCACACGGCAGCGTGTAGTGTTCGCAGCGCACCAGGAGAGGACTCAACACAGCAGCAGGAGTCTGTAAGCCCTGTCCTTTTCAGACTGGGGGGCCTGTTTTTTTTAAATACTTGAGACGTCACAGAGTGAAAGAACCTAAAAAACACACCCGCAAATCCGAAAAAGACGGGGCTTTATTGGAAAGACAAACCTCTTCTCCAATGGCTGGCCATCCTTTAGGAGGCCAGCCAATGGAGAAGAGTGGCGGGTTCAAGCCCCACTACTAGAAAACATAAAATCTCGCCAGCGAAACTGCGCAAGCGCAGCCTACGCTAGCCAACACCTAAAAATAAGTACATGGTCCCCTGCCTCCCACCCTCACTGCCCTCTGCACCATCCCACACCCTCCCAGCCCCTCCCAGCCTCATGTATTGCTCTTACGTTGGCTGCACTTGCACACTTGGTTTTTTCCGTACAAAGCAGTAAACTGGCATGCCAAAAATAAAAAAAATCTAATTTCGTGTTCCAAGTTCAGCAGTAGCAGGGGCGTGGCTTGGCACGCGACAAGATGGCAGCGCTGTAGTGCTGCTCCTCCGGCCACTGTGAAATATCCTTCAGTATCCTCCCCTTACCTGTGACCACTGCCCGTATATCGATACGGAGCGGACTGCTGACACCAAGGGCTGCCGGCTGAGGGGCTGACTGGAGCTGTGTTGACCCGCTGCGACATAGTAGAGGCTTGGGCTGGATCCGACTCCGGGGCCTTGCGGGGCTGAGGACTGGTGGACTGCGGCCGGGACACTGCCCGAGGCTCCAGACGATAGTAGGTGCAGATATACGCAAGTGTGAAGCTGTCCGTGTAGATTGAGCCTGGCGAGAGAACTCTGACTGCGTAATGAGGGGGCTGGCTGCGAGCGGTCCTTGAGTTTCGCGACGCCGGGAGGTGAGGATTCTTGATGGGCTGGTACTTACTACTGACGATCGGATCCTGCTCCTGGCCTGAGTGAAGGCCCCGAACGTCTCCTCTGCCCAAATACCTTATCCGACACTGAGCAAACAGCGGTGGAAATTTGCATTCCCTATAAGTGTTAGCTTTTTCCCGGATGTTGTTACTTTATTTTTTGTAGGCCGCAAATTGCTCTTGTCTAGTGCTTAATTTTAATTGAGCCGCATCCAGGTGCTTATAGCGGGCAACAATTGGGTTGTAGTTCAAGACAGTGGGAGTTTTTCTCAGTGGGGCAGTACAGTGTTCAGTGGGGGAGAGGATGTTGCACTATGGTCAGAACTGCTGAATTTGGAACTGGGAACCTGGTTCAGCCTTAATAACGAGTCCACCAGACCACTCTCCGGCGAGAGCACAATCACATGCTAGATCTTTGAAGGCTTCACAACACCTTAGAAGTCCTGGTGTCTTCGCACCAGCAGGTGGACCCTAGCATGACAAGTGCAGGTTAACCTTCAAGGCTTGTCCACCACTATCCATACTGAAGTTCAACTCCAGTCATGTGGGCAGGCCTATGAAGCAGCACACCCTAGAACAACAGTCACTGACGTCACAGGACCCTTGAGAAGGGCCAGCTCTAGGGCGCTGCAACCAGTGTGACCACACCGGGTGCTGACTTTAGGTGGAGGTATCATGTTAGCAAGTATATTATGGTTTTGAAAATGATTGCTGCCTCCTTCCTGGCCTCCACCAATTTTCGGCAACAATAAAAATGTCATGATGACTCTGGTGATTAATGTTCTTCCTAGAGAGAGATCAGAAATTTGTCTAGTGGAAAAGATTTAAGCCACGCAAGGGCCATTACCCTGATGCCAAGTTCCGTAACCCGCGACAAGAGTTGGTAATGATTGTCCATGTGAAATGCTGCTGATAGTTCCAACAGCATCAGGGCACTTTGCTTCTTCTTCTTTTCGGCCCTCACTCTTATTCGTCCAGCACAGACAGCATGTCTAACTCTGCTCTATAGTGGGCCTTAATCCCACCAGAATAAATTGTAGGAGGATGTTGTCCTCTAGATGTTGTGACAGAGAGCTTAATACGTGCTGTTCCACCACCTTTGCCTGGAATGGGCTCTGCGAAATTTGGCTGAAGTTTTTTTGAATGTTCGTGTCTTCCCTGGGGAAGCAAGAGAACTTTGCTTTTTATCCCAGGGAGTGCCATCTCAAAGATCCTTGGTGGACAGGCATCTCACGGTACCCTCTCTATTAAAAGAGACAGAGAATCATGGTTGATCCTGGGGAAGGCACTTAGTGGTGTTTTAAAAATACTTAGAGGCCCATTAGGATGTCGGGCAGATTGCCTCCGCGAGGGTAGCGGTGGCCACCGCAACCCTGGCGGAGGCAATTCGCCCGACATCCTTCCCTGCATTCCCCCCGCCATATTACGATGGCGGAGGGGACCGCAGCGGTGGGAAACACCGCCCGCCTGTTTTCCGCCACGGTCGCCTTGCGGCCGGGGCAGAAAAGGGATAACATGGTGGCGGTGTCTATCAGATACCGCCAACCATATTAGAATAGGCATTTTTCAATGCCTTTCCGTGGCGGCAATGCCGCCATAGAGGCGGGCGGTCCCGATCTCTGTTAGGGTTGCGGGCGGACTAAGTCCGCCCGCCATCCTAATGGGGCCCTTAGTGTGGGAGCTAATGTTAAGTGTTAACGTGAATTTTGTCATGCGCTAAATTTCCAGCAGGTCATCCTTCACTTTCGTTGTGAAGAAGAACTGGAACTTATTACAGTTCTCCTTACAATAAAAATGTCATGATGACTCTGGTGATTAATGTTCTTCCTAGAGAGAGATCAGAAATTTGTCTAGTGGAAAAGATTTAAGCCACGCAAGGGCCATTACCCTGATGCCAAGTTCCGTAAACCGCGACAAGAGTTGGTAATGATTGTCCATGTGAAATGCTGCTGATAGTTCCAACAGCATCAGGGCACTTTGCTTCTTCTTCTTTTTGGCCCTCACTCTTATTCGTCCAGCACAGACAGCATGTCTAACTCTGCTCTATAGTGGGCCTTAATCCCACCAGATTAAATTGTAGGAGGATGTTGTCCTCTAGATGTTGTGACAGAGAGCTTAATACGTGCTGTTCCACCACCTTTGCCTGGAATGGGCTCTGGGAAATTTTGGTGAAGTTTTTTTGAATGTTCCTGTCTTCCCTGGGTTTTTTCAGGAGTGGGATGACACGGGCCCCCTTTGAAATTAGTGGTGACTTGCCATACTTCCATTGAATGATTGCGAAGCAAGAGAACTTTGCTTTTTATCCCAGGGAGTGCCATCTCAAAGATCCTTGGTGGACAGGCATCTCACGGTACCCTCTCTATTAAAAAGAGACAGAGAATCATGGTTGATCCTGGGGAAGGCACTTAGTGGTGTTTTAAAAATACTTAGAGGCCCATTAGGATGTCGGGCAGATTGCCTCCGCGAGGGTAGCGGTGGCCACCGCAACCCTGGCGGAGGCTATCCGCCCGACATGCTTCCCTGCATTCCCCCCGCCATATTACGATGGCGGAGGGGACCGCAGCGGTGGGAAACACCGCCCGCCTGTTTTCCGCCACGGTCGCCTTGCGGCAGGGGCGGAAAAGGGATAACATGGTGGCGGTGTCTATCAGACACCGTCAGCCATATTAGAATAGGCATTTTGCAATGCCTTTCCATGGCGGCAATGCCGCCATGGAAAGGCAGGCGGTGATTGCTGTGGGGCCCCCTGTGGGGCACAAGAGTGACGGCCATAGGGGGGTGGCACACGGGGGGTACCTGTGGTACCCCCTGCAGTTGCATAATCACAGAGGCAGACACCGCGCAGTGCCTGCCGCTTCGATTATGCAAATGCGTGCATTTGTATTTCACATTGTGGTGAGCAGTGCAGTGAGCACCGCCCGCCACAATGTAAACTTGAGGAATGCGCCCGCCACTGTGGCGGGCGCATCCTAATGCCAATATCGGGACCCCCGCCCTTTAGGCGGGCGGTCCCGATCTCGGTTAGGGTGGCGGGCGGACTAAGTCCGCCCGCCATCCAAATGGGGCCCTTAGTGTGGGAGCTAATGTTAAGTGTTAACGTGAAGTTTGTCATGTGCTAAATTTCCAGCAGGTCATCCTTCACTTTCGTTGTGAAGAAGGACTGGAACTTATTACAGTTCTCCTTACAAAATTAAGACTTCAATTTCTTCTCTTGTTTCAGCTCTTTCAGGATTCGAAGGTTCTCTTTTTTTTTATCAGCAGCCACGATTTTTGCTTAATCAAAATCTCTATTTTTTGTCCTGTTGGCTTGTTTTATAGCTTGTGAATGTTTTACACATAATCTGCCCTGGCCTTTGGGTCATACGCGTTCTGCCCGGCTCTCTCGCATTGGCAAAGGGTTTGATTTATGTTTCTTAAAATGTCACTGACCCAGGTAGCACCCTCTCCCTTTATCCCTTATTCTTTTTCTTATTTTCGGGGCCACCATATCAATGGCGTTCGTCAATGTAGATAACAGAGAAATGCTTTAACATCGCTATCACACTGTGTAGATGTGGCAGAGTTATCTAGTGGGGTCACCAAGTCGTCGTCTCTCTTTTTATTTAGCGAGAGACAACCAATAATTACATAGTGTTCAGACCAAGAGCAAGGAATGGTGACTATAGGGCGTGTAAGTTTATGAGATCTCCACACTAGATTGAGTGTATTTCCCTTGCCAAGAGTGGGAACATTTACAAGGTGGGAAAGTCATAGATCCATCAGTGCCTCCTCCAACTGTTTTGCCTGACAGTCATTGTGTACGTGATCCTAGTGGAAAGTGAAATCCCCCATCACCAAAATACATTGGTACCGTGATTGGATTTAGATAGTAGTTCTGTGAAGAGCTCAATGAGTCTGTGCGACTTTTGTGGGGGGCAGTACACTATCTGGGAGACTCGACAGATGGTCTGTTAGGAAAATTTTTCCCCCAGAACTTTAGCCCCTTTGGAGATTTCTGCTCAACGAATCTCAGCCTTCAGTTGGTCTTTATAAAATCTTTCGATAAACAGACGCATAGTTCAGCGCTAGTGCGTCTACCAGGTCCGGGGAAGAATATTTGTGACCGCCTGTGCAGTCACGATGTTGAGAGGGAAGACAAGAACCATGGATGAGTTCTAGTGACTCCTTTATTGGAGATACAATTGTTCAAAAACACCAGTCTCTATGTCCGTTCCGGATTGTGTGGCGTCCAAGCACCTAAGCAGTCAGGGATCCCCGCACTCTCGGTCCTGCGTTGCTGCTGCTAGCAGGGTCTTTTGAGACATCTCTCGTTCTTTCATCTGACGGGTAAGGGTAGCAAACAAAGAGCGATGATGGGGTCAGTATCGGGAACTTAAACTGTAAGGCAGTGCAACCGTCACCAAGGTGGGGAGTGTTACGGTAAAAGGAGAGTGTTGGGATCTGAAAATGAAAAAAAACCCACATTTTCAACTCCCGTGTACCCAGCCGCCCTACTTTCACTGACCTACCCACCACCCCCACCAAAAAGATCCCCAAAGCGGTACTTTCCTTGACCCACGACGCCTCATCATGGCCGTGGCGTTTGGAGCCGGGTCGTCTTTCACCCCCTTCTGCCGACCAGGTGTGCACAGTGTACGGTGGGTCCTCCAGCCGTTACGCTGCATTGGATCTGCCACACCTCCTTCTCCGCACTCCGCTCCTCACCTGGCTCGTCTCCTCCTCTGATGGTCGCCTCCTCTCTCCTACTCCGCTCCTCACACGCCTCGCCTCCTCCTCCGATGGTCGCCTCCTCTCTCCTACTCCGCTCCTCACACGCCTCCGACTCTCGTTCTCTTGCTCCTTTGATCGTTCTCTCACTCGTCTCATCCGTTATTGCGGATCCTCACGGTGCAAGCACCGTAAGGATTGAGGGCTGGCAAAGTCCGCCCGCCATCCTAATGAGGGCCTTTGTGTTCACTAAATATACCAATGACACAAAACTTGCTGTGTGCCTAAGATCACACTGTTTGCCATTTGGCTGAGTGTGATTTATGTTTAGGGTGGTGATGATCAGCAGCTGTGAGCATTTCTTATCTGATTTTTTGAATTGCAAGTTGTTTATTTTACCACCCACACACATTCCTTCATTCCAAGATGCCTACCTTCCTGTTAGGTGAGGGGGAACAGTGCAATGGCTGCCACATGCTCCTGGGTGGGGGAGGCCTCCATGCTGCTTGGCTGTGGGGCAGGGGGCATGCTGGGAGTAGTGAAAGAGGCCTACCACCCCCATGAAGGTATCCATTGCAAGATGGCTGGCTACCTGTTGGGTGAGAGTGGACAGTGTGATGGGTTTTGGGTTGTGCAATGGAGTAATTCTCAGTGTGTTGTTTGACATTTGTTTGTACTTACCAGCCTCCGCTCCCCTGGCTACTCCAGTGAGACTCTCAGGAAGCAGTATGGAAAGCACCTTCTCCTCCCATGGTGTGAATGTTTTCGGTGGGATGGGAGGGCCACTGCCAGTCACGTTCGCCAGCGTCTAGTTCTTACTCCTCCTCTCATTGACACCCCTCTTGAGATCATGCCACCGCTTCATGATCTCCTTCCTGGATCTTGGGGTGGTCCCTACTGCATTCACCCTTTGGACTATCCTTTCCCACATTTGGTTCCTTCTGGCTAATGGTGTTTGTTGGACCAGGCTACCAAACAGTTGTGGCTCTACTCTCACTATCTCGTTGACCATGACTGTCAACTCACTCTCAGTGAATTTGGGCATTTTAGGTGAAGTCATGTTGTGTTGTGTTTGGATTGTTTGTTGGTGCTGGTGGGTTGGTGGTGCGTGTGATGTTGGTGTGTGAGGTGTGAGGTGTGCTGAGGGATTGTTGGTGCTGATGTGATGGTGGTGGTGATGGTGGTGGTGTTTGTGTGTGTGCTGTGCTCTTTTGCCTCTCCTGTAAGATGTGGTGTATGGCCTTCTCTTCTGGAGTATTGCAAAGGATTGTGGTCAGTGAAGCAGGTGGTTTTATACTCAGCTGTGTGGGTGTGGCCAAGTGGTATTTGGATGTCAGGTGTGTTGTGGGAGTTGCCCTGTCCTTGTATTTTATTTTTGGCAATGTTTATTGCTATTTGTATTTCTTTAAGGGGGGGGGCATAGCTACATTGATTTGTTCAATGTTTGTCATCACTGCGGTGTATTGGATTTGTCCGCCATTTTTTTCAGGTTCATTCCGCTGTGGTGGCTATACTGCAGCTCTTCCGCTGTCTCTCCCATTCACTCCTGTGTGCGACCGAGGCGGTCGGAAACAGCGGCTCCGACCGCGGGACACTCGGGATATCCTAATTTCCCGAGCGGTGTCTCCGCTTTACCTGTGGACGTTTTTGTCTTTTAAACTGCTTTTTTTTAAATTATAGTGATATCCACTTTACAGATCTACTGTGCTGAGTCCAGAATTTCTATAGGCACAGATCATTTAGGGGTCAATTCCGATTCGGGTAAGAAAACTGTCCTACGATTCGTATTTGTAGCCGTTTCCGCACGAATCATACAAAGCCGTCCAATTTGCGTAGTACGATCCGTTTCCAAAGAATACGTCGGAATGTTTACGAACCGTACGAAAAACAAGCAAAGCTCCGTACGATACGGACTCGGGTTGTGAACGTACGATTGTAAACATGCCGTACAACCCACCAAATACGATCCGGACTGGGCATCGAGTACGCGATTTGTACTTAAAGCGACAAATCAGCAATTCGTACGGAGAACCACACTTACACATACGCACCGTATACCTGCGATCATGGGGCTACACACCGTACCCCTATGCTCTGCACCCCTGCGCACCGTACACCTACACACCGTACACCTACACTATGTACACCCATGTACCGTACCCCAATGTGATGTACTCCGATGTACCGTACCCAGATTGTACCATACCCCGACGCACCGTACCAGATTGCACAGTACCCTGTGATAATGGGGTGCACTCGCGTACCCCAGGGAGTCCATTTCACATGTGTTAGAGTCGAAATGTGCTTTTACGGATGTTTAAAAAGTGCCGTAGAGAAAGAGTTGCACGGATTGTCGTACTGACGAATCTTACATGCTGGTTTGTAAAAAGCTGCCTCGATCCATACGAAGATCGCGTACTGCGTGTTCCGAGTGCGATCCGTACGGTTTCTTGAATTGTACGATCTTTTGTACAATTCGTACGGAGAACTGCATTAAGTACACATCGTACTACATCGTATGTACGGGTACGGTTCTGCGTACGAATTGTACGGAAAAAGAAACCCTGTACAGCGATTCGGACTCGATTTTACCCAATTGGAATCGGCCCCTAAATGTATTTTTTAGCACCCATATCGATTTCTATTCTCCCTGCATTTGCCAAATTAACATTTTACATGCCCTCCGTGACATGTCACAATGTGTTTCTGCTCCCTATTTTAATTAAATCGATTTGTGTGGTTTAACAACTTTATTGACAATATCTCTTTAATTCTCTGATGCAAGTGGAAAATAATTTGTTGATTGCACCTTTGTAGACCCACCAGGCTTTTAAGTTATATTTTATAATTTCTGATTAGTACAGTACTGTTTTTATGGGCCCATAGTTCTTTGATTTCCACTGCTTGCCTTGCAGTCGTCCACTTTTTTTTTTAATAGATGTTGTATTGCAACAGGCGGCTGTTTTATAATTAGTGTTTGTTTTTTAATACCTGTCAGTCCCTGTAGCCTAACTTGTTTAATGGTATTCACAATCATTCACACTCCAGTACTATTTAATATCTTTAGTTATTACCCTCACAAACTTGCTCACCCTTCCCTTTTCTGTGTAGTAATCTACTTGGTCTTGATTATGTACATTAGACAAAATCAGTCACTCTAAAATTCATTACAACTATCACTTTTTGTAGTCCCCCTCTGGTTCTGGACAACCACAACATGCCCTCATGAAAGAAGATGTATCGTTTTTTTAACTTTCGCCAACTGAGAGCTAATTAGTAACACAATTTGATAATGAAGAAATAAATTTTTTATTGAATGAAAGGAACAAGTTTGTACCATGGAGGCATATCTTGCGTTGTTTCCTTTACTTATAAAGCGACCGAATCCCCACCTTGTATCTCCGTTCTACGGAAGTAATCACTGACAAACTATCAAAGGTAAAAAATTCGACCTACAAAAATATCAGAGCAAGAATATCGATATCCTATCTACAACATGGTAAGTACAAAAATTATCGGAAAAAATATTGATGTCAAAAATATTGTTATAAAAAAATCTTATCAATATAATAAACATAGTAAAAAATATTATATAATGTTTACAATTAATAAGTAATATATATATAATCTAATAAAACATTAACTAAACATATACATATAAATATATATATTAATCAGTTTTAATAGATATTTTAATAACTTATAAATAATTTTAAAATATTATAAATTACAAATACATCTATGCACCTAAAATAATAACAAACACAATTAAATTAAATATGTAAAACAAATTAAAAATTGTTTTACTTTTAATATTTTTAAAATGTATTATATACTACATTAGCTAAAATATTACCAAAAATATTAAATTGCAGATGGAATAAAACTATTGTCCCAACTCCCCAAAAAAAAAAAAGAAAAATGTTGGATAGCGTAGGTATAAAAACGACTATTCCCACTCCAGAGAGTGCAACAGTAGGGAAAGTGTTGGATAGCGTAGGGAGAAAAATTACTATTCCAACTCCAGAGAGTGCAACAGTAGGGAAAGTGTTGGATAGCGTATTACTATTCCCACTACAGAGAGTGCAACAGTAGGAAAATGTTGGATAGTGTAGAAGTTAAAAAATACTATTCCCACTCCAGAGTGCAACAGTAGGGAAAATGTTGAATAGTGTAGGGGTAGAAATAACTATTTCCACTCCAGAGAGTGCAACAGTAGGGAAAGTGTTGGATAGCGTAGAAGTTAAAAAAACATACTTATCAATAAATTAATGTTTTAAAATAATTTATTATTAATTAAATCTAAACTATTTACAAATACCAATAAATAGTTATTAAAAACATAAGTATCAATGATTAATTAACTGTAAATGAATAATAAATACCAATTAATATTAATTAATAACTGTTAATTACCAATTAATACCTATTGAACAATAAAATATATATATATATTTTTTTTTAAATTTCTTTATTGGCAGGATAATCGAAGGCATGGTAAGCAGAGCATAACAGTTCGGTACAAACAATAAAATATTTTTTATAACAAAAACATATTAATTATAAAAAGTCATTTCCAATTAACAAATAGTGAACAATTAAATAATTTTGTATACCAAAAACATGAATTATTAAAAAATAATTTCCAAATTAATAACAACTTATTAATATATTAACAATAAATACGTGTTCATAACCCAAAAAATTATACATTTAAACAATTTCTAATAAACAATTAATGTCCAATAAATTATTTATCATTACCCAACCATACATTTTATAATGATTAATTAGATATCAATTACTTTACACATTATTCCCCTACAAATACATAACACACTCCAATAATGAAATAATACACTTAACATAATTATCAATTAATCAATTAATACAAATTAATTACCAATTAATAAAAATTATTTACATTAATAATTAAATAACAACTATAATTATCAATACCAATTAATGAAAATAAATGATTACTTAATTATATTTAAATTACTTCCCACCCTATTTCCCTATAAACCCACACCCCACAACAGAAATTACACACAAAATTTAACTAAAATTAATTTATAATTCCTACAAATTATTAATTAATTAATTTACTATAAATACATTACTTCCCACCCTATTCCCCTATAAACCCACAACCCGCTACGGTACTAAAATACAAAATTAACTTAAAATAACATTATTAACATATAAAAATTGTATACATATATTTTAAAACCAGTAGAACACTTTACCAAGAAAATATAACACATACATATATGTATAATAAAATAAATACCAATCATATAAATATCAATATTTGTAACATCGATATTATTAACATCGATATTAGTAAATTGATATATTTGATATCGATATTACTATCTTCAATATTACTTACATTAATATTTAAAAAATCGATATTTCTTACCTTAGTGTCCATATTCTGTCCCACGATATTCTTAACATCGATATTCTGTCCCTTCGATATTATCACCTCGATATTATTGTAGGTCGATATTTTATTGTCGATATTTTGACTGCTCATCCTACGGTAGTGCAACTGTTAGCAAAGAGAAGAGATTTCAGAAGGGCTCAATTTTTAGGTCTCTTCAGAATACTGAAGAGTACATTTCCCCCCACCATATTAGAATGGTGGGGGGACAGTGGCAACGGGAAGACCGTCCGCCGCTTTTCCACCCAAGAAAAATGGTTTCATATGGTGGCGGTATCTGCTAGACACCGCCATCCATATCATGATGCAGGCGGAAGGGAGCCTTCCTGTGAGGGCGTTGCTGCCCCAGAAAGGCATGCGGATTTGGAGGTTGGGGTCACGTTGCGGGCACCAAGGATGTTGGGGCGTGGGGTGACTGCCACATTGTGCCTGCACCTTCTTTCAAGAATTGGGGGCCCATTAGTATATTGGGCCGGTCGCCAACGACCGCATGGTGGTGGCGCTTTCCCCTTTTTTTAGAAAAAAGCATTCAGGTTATTAGTTTTAATATTTTATGAGTTATCTAGATAAACAACAAAAACAACAAAAAAAGTGTCTATATATGTATAAACAATAGAAATGATATGAGAATAGAAAAAAACAAAAAGATGAGATATAAATAAACAGTTTTGAACAAACGATGATTTAATAGAATTTTTCGATCCAAATCAGTATCTAGATAACTCATAAAATATTAAAACTAATAACCTGAATGCTTTTTTCTAAAAAAAGTTATTTTCCTTGCTAGGGTTCATCACTTTAGGCAGGGGCCCCAATCTTCCAAAATAAATATTCTCGCGGCAGGACCGTGAGGGGTGCTTAAACTATATCAAACATATAGACAATTGTCTATCTTAATCAATGAAAGGAATAATTTCTGCGTATTGTTGAAAGTTTAAAAAAAAATGTTTCTATTGTACAGTAACTATAATGTATTATATGTAAAAATATGTGTACAGAAAAAACAACAAAAAAAGTGTCTATATATGTATAAACAATAGAAATGATATGAGAATGAAAAAAAAAAAAAGATGAGATATAAATAAACAGTTTTGAACAAACGATGATTTAATAGAATTTTTCGATCCAAATCAGTATCTAGATAACTCATAAAATATTAAAACTAATAACCTGAATGCTTTTTTCTAAAAAAAGTTATTTTCCTTGCTAGGGTTCATCACTTTAGGCAGGGGCCCCAATCTTCCAAAATAAATATTCTCGCGGCAGGACCGTGAGGGGTGCTTAAACTATATAAAACATATAGACAATTGTCTATCTTAATCAATGAAAGGAATAATTTCTGCGTATTGTTGAAAGTTTAAAAAAAAAAATTCTATTGTACAGTAACTATAATGTATTATATGTAAAAATATGTGTACAGAAAAAACAACCAAAAAAGTGTCTATATATGTATAAACAATAGAAATGATATGAGAATAGAAAAAAACAAAAAGATGAGATATAAATAAACAGTTTTGAACAAACGATGATTTAATAGAATTTTTCAATCCAAATCAGTATCTAGATAACTCATAAAATATTAAAACTAATAACCTGAATGCTTTTTTCTAAAAAAAGTTATTTTCCTTGCTAGGGTTCATCACTTTAGGCAGGGGCCCCAATCTTCCAAAATAAATATTCTCGCGGCAGGACCGTGAGGGGTGCTTAAACTATATCAAACATATAGACAATTGTCTATCTTAATCAATGAAAGGAATAATTTCTGCGTATTGTTGAAAGTTTAAAAAAAAAAAATTCTATTGTACAGTAACTATAATGTATTATATGTAAAAATATGTGTACAGAAAAAACAACAAAAAAAGTGTCTATATATGTATAAACAATAGAAATGATATGAGAATAGAAAAAAACAAAAAGATGAGATATAAATAAACAGTTTTGAACAAACGATGATTTAATAGAATTTTTCAATCCAAATCAGTATCTAGATAACTCATAAAATATTAAAACTAATAACCTGAATGCTTTTTTCTAAAAAAAGTTATTTTCCTTGCTAGGGTTCATCACTTTAGGCAGGGGCCCCAATCTTCCAAAATAAATATTCTCGCGGCAGGACCGTGAGGGGTGCTTAAACTATATGAAACATATAGACAATTGTCTATTTTAATCAATGAAAGGAATAATTTCTGCGTATTGTTGAAAGTTTAAAAAAAAAAATTCTATTGTACAGTAACTATAATGTATTATATGTAAAAATATGTGTACAGAAAAAACAACAAAAAAAGTGTCTATATATGTATAAACAATAGAAATGATATGAGAATAGAAAAAAAACAAAAAGATGAGATATAAATAAACAGTTTTGAACAAACGATGATTTAATAGAATTTTTCGATCCAAATCAGTATCTAGATAACTCATAAAATATTAAAACTAATAACCTGAATGCTTTTTTCTAAAAAAAGTTATTTCCCTTGCTAGGGTTCATCACTTTAGGCAGGGGCCCCAATCTTCCAAAATAAATATTCTCGCGGCAGGACCGTGAGGGGTGCTTAAACTATATCAAACATATAGACAATTGTCTATCTTAATCAATGAAAGGAATAATTTCTGCGTATTGTTGAAAGTTTTAAAAAAAAATTCTATTGTACAGTAACTATAATGTATTATATTTAAAAACATGTGTACACAAAAAACAACAATAAAAGTGTCTATATATGTATAAACAATAGAAATGATATGAGAATAGAAAAAAAACAAAAAGATGAGATATAAATAAACAGTTGTGAACAAACGATGATTTAATAGAATTTTTCGATCCAAATCAGTATCTAGATAACTCATAAAATATTAAAACTAATAACCTGAAAGCTTTTTTCTAAAAAAAGTTATTTTCCTTGCTAGGGTTCATCACTTTAGGCAGGGGCCCCAATCTTCCAAAATAAATATTCTCGCGGCAGGACCGTGAGGGGTGCTTAAACTATATGAAACATATAGACAATTGTCTATTTTAATCAATGAAAGGAATAATTTCTGCGTATTGTTGAAAGTTTAAAAAAAAAAATTCTATTGTACAGTAACTATAATGTATTATATGTAAAAATATGTGTACAGAAAAAACAACAAAAAAAGTGTCTATATATGTATAAACAATAGAAATGATATGAGAATAGAAAAAAAACAAAAAGATGAGATATAAATAAACAGTTTTGAGCAAACAATGATTTAATAGAATTTTTCGATCCAAATCAGTATCTAGATAACTCATAAAATATTAAAACTAATAACCTGAATGCTTTTTTCTAAAAAAAGTTATTTTCCTTGCTAGGGTTCATCACTTTAGGCAGGGGGCCCAATCTTCCAAAATAAATATTCTTGCGGCAGGACCGTGAGGGGTGCTTAAACTATATCAAACATATAGACAATTGTCTATCTCAATCAATGAAAGGAATAATTTCTGCGTATTGTTGAAAGTTTAAAAAAAAAATTCTATTGTACAGTAATTATAATGTATTATATGTAAAAATATGTGTACAGAAAAAACAACAAAAAAAGTGTCTATATATGTATAAACAATAGAAATTATATGAGAATAGAAAAAAACCAAAAAGATGAGATATAAATAAACAGTTTTGAACAAACGATGATTTAATAGAATTTTTCGATCCAAATCAGTATCTAGATAACTCATAAAATATTAAAACTAATAACCTGAATGCTTTTTTCTAAAAAAAGTTATTTTCCTTGCTAGGGTTCATCACTTTAGGCAGGGGCCCCAATCTTCCAAAATAAATATTCTCGCGGCAGGACCGTGAGGGGTGCTTAAACTATATCAAACATATAGACAATTGTCTATCTTAATCAATGAAAGGAATAATTTCTGCGTATTGTTGAAAGTTTAAAAAAAAAAATTCTATTGTACAGTAACTATAATGTATTATATGTAAAAATATGTGTACAGAAAAAACAACAAAAAAAGTGTCTATATATGTATAAACAATAGAATTGATATGAGAATAGAAAAAAACAAAAAGATGAGATATAAATAAACAGTTTTGAACAAACGATGATTTAATAGAATTTTTCGATCCAAATCAGTATCTAGATAACTCATAAAATATTAAAACTAATAACCTGAATGCTTTTTTCTAAAAAAAGTTATTTTCCTTGCTAGGGTTCATCACTTTAGGCAGGGGCCCCAATCTTCCAAAATAAATATTCTCGCGGCAGGACCGTGAGGGCTGCTTAAACTATATGAAACATATAGACAATTGTCTATCTTAATCAATGAAAGGAATAATTTCTGCGTATTGTTGAAAGTTTAAAAAAAAAAAATTCTATTGTACAGTAACTATAATGTATTATATGTAAAAATATGTGTACAGAAAAAACAACAAAAAAAGTGTCTATATATGTATAAACAATAGAAATGATATGAGAATAGAAAAAAAACAAAAAGATGAGATATAAATAGTTTTGAACAAACGATGATTTAATAGAATTTTTCATTCCAAATCAGTATCTAGATAACTCATAAAATATTAAAACTAATAACCTGAATGCTTTTTTCTAAAAAAAGTTATTTTCCTTGCTAGGGTTCATCACTTTAGGCAGGGGCCCCAATCTTCCAAAATAAATATTCTCGCGGCAGGACCGTGAGGGGTGCTTAAACTATATCAAACATATAGACAATTGTCTATCTTAATCAATGAAAGGAATAATTTCTGCGTATTGTTGAAAGTTTTAAAAAAAAATTCTATTGTACAGTAACTATAATGTATTATATTTAAAAATATGTGTACAGAAAAAACAACAAAAAAAGTGTCTATATATGTATAAACAATAGAAATGATATGAGAATAGAAAAAAAACAAAAAGATGAGATATAAATAAACAGTTTTGAACAAACGATGATTTAATAGAATTTTTCGATCCAAATCAGTATCTAGATAACTCATAAAATATTAAAACTAATAACCTGAATGCTTTTTTCTAAAAAAAGTTATTTTCCTTGCTAGGGTTCATCACTTTAGGCAGGGGCCCCAATCTTCCAAAATAAATATTCTCGCGGCAGGACCGTGAGGGGTGCTTAAACTATATGAAACATATAGACAATTGTCTATTTTAATCAATGAAAGGAATAATTTCTGCGTATTGTTGAAAGTTTTAAAAAAAAAATTCTATTGTACAGTAACTATAATGTATTATATGTAAAAATATGTGTACAGAAAAAACAACAAAAAAAGTGTCTATATATGTATAAACAATAGAAATGATATGAGAATAGAAAAAAAACAAAAAGATGAGATATAAATAAACAGTTTTGAACAAACGATGATTTAATAGAATTTTTCGATCCAAATCAGTATCTAGATAACTCATAAAATATTAAAACTAATAACCTGAATGCTTTTTTCTAAAAAAAGTTATTTTCCTTGCTAGGGTTCATCACTTTAGGCAGGGGCCCCAATCTTCCAAAATAAATATTCTCGCGGCAGGACCGTGAGGGGTGCTTAAACTATATCAAACATATAGACAATTGTCTATCTTAATCAATGAAAGGAATAATTTCTGCGTATTGTTGAAAGTTTTAAAAAAAAATTCTATTGTACAGTAACTATAATGTATTATATGTAAAAATATGTGTACAGAAAAAACAACAAAAAAAGTGTCTATATATGTATAAACAATAGAAATGATATGAGAATAGAAAAAAAACAAAAAGATGAGATATAAATAAACAGTTTTGAACAAACGATGATTTAATAGAATTTTTCGATCCAAATCAGTATCTAGATAACTCATAAAATATTAAAACTAATAACCTGAATGCTTTTTTCTAAAAAAAGTTATTTTCCTTGCTAGGGTTCATCACTTTAGGCAGGGGCCCCAATCTTCCAAAATAAATATTCTCGCGGCAGGACCGTGAGGGGTGCTTAAACTATATGAAACATATAGACAATTGTCTATCTTAATCAATGAAAGGAATAATTTCTGCGTATTGTTGAAAGTTTTAAAAAAAAATGTTCTATTGTGCAGTAACTATAATGTATTATATGAAAAAATATGTGTACAGAAAAAACAACAAAAAAAGTGTCTATATATGTATAAACAATAGAAATGATATGAGAATAGAAAAAAAACAAAAAGATGAGATATAAATAGTTTTGAACAAACGATGATTTAATAGAATTTTTCGATCCAAATCAGTATCTAGATAACTCATAAAATATTAAAACTAATAACCTGTATGCTTTTTTCTAAAAAAAGTTATTTTCCTTGCTAGGGTTCATCACTTTAGGCAGGGGCCCCAATCTTCCAAAATAAATATTCTCGCGGCAGGACCGTGAGGGGTGCTTAAACTATATCAAACATATAGACAATTGTCTATCTTAATCAATGAAAGGAATAATTTCTGCGTATTGTTGAAAGTTTTAAAAAAAAATTCTATTGTACAGTAACTATAATGTATTATATTTAAAAATATGTGTACAGAAAAAACAACAAAAAAAGTGTCTATATATGTATAAACAATAGAAATGATATGAGAATAGAAAAAAAACAAAAAGATGAGATATAAATAAACAGTTTTGAACAAACGATGATTTAATAGAATTTTTCGATCCAAATCAGTATCTAGATAACTCATAAAATATTAAAACTAATAACCTGAATGCTTTTTTCTAAAAAAAGTTATTTTCCTTGCTAGGGTTCATCACTTTAGGCAGGGGCCCCAATCTTCCAAAATAAATATTCTCGCGGCAGGACCGTGAGGGGTGCTTAAACTATATGAAACATATAGACAATTGTCTATTTTAATCAATGAAAGGAATAATTTCTGCGTATTGTTGAAAGTTTTAAAAAAAAAATTCTATTGTACAGTAACTATAATGTATTATATGTAAAAATATGTGTACAGAAAAAACAACAAAAAAAGTGTCTATATATGTATAAACAATAGAAATGATATGAGAATAGAAAAAAAACAAAAAGATGAGATATAAATAAACAGTTTTGAACAAACGATGATTTAATAGAATTTTTCGATCCAAATCAGTATCTAGATAACTCATAAAATATTAAAACTAATAACCTGAATGCTTTTTTCTAAAAAAAGTTATTTTCCTTGCTAGGGTTCATCACTTTAGGCAGGGGCCCCAATCTTCCAAAATAAATATTCTCGCGGCAGGACCGTGAGGGGTGCTTAAACTATATCAAACATATAGACAATTGTCTATCTTAATCAATGAAAGGAATAATTTCTGCGTATTGTTGAAAGTTTTAAAAAAAAATTCTATTGTACAGTAACTATAATGTATTATATGTAAAAATATGTGTACAGAAAAAACAACAAAAAAAGTGTCTATATATGTATAAACAATAGAAATGATATGAGAATAGAAAAAAAACAAAAAGATGAGATATAAATAAACAGTTTTGAACAAACGATGATTTAATAGAATTTTTCGATCCAAATCAGTATCTAGATAACTCATAAAATATTAAAACTAATAACCTGAATGCTTTTTTCTAAAAAAAGTTATTTTCCTTGCTAGGGTTCATCACTTTAGGCAGGGGCCCCAATCTTCCAAAATAAATATTCTCGCGGCAGGACCGTGAGGGGTGCTTAAACTATATGAAACATATAGACAATTGTCTATCTTAATCAATGAAAGAAATAATTTCTGCGTATTGTTGAAAGTTTTAAAAAAAAATGTTCTATTGTGCAGTAACTATAATGTATTATATGAAAAAATATGTGTACAGAAAAAACAACAAAAAAAGTGTCTATATATGTATAAACAATAGAAATGATATGAGAATAGAAAAAAAAAAAAAGATGAGATATAAATAAACAGTTTTGAACAAACGATGATTTAATAGAATTTTTCGATCCAAATCAGTATCTAGATAACTCATAAAATATTAAAACTAATAACCTGAATGCTTTCTTCTAAAAAAAGTTATTTTCCTTGCTAGGGTTCATCACTTTAGGCAGGGGCCCCAATCTTCCAAAATAAATATTCTCGCGGCAGGACCGTGAGGGGTGTTTAAACTATATCAAACATATAGACAATTGTCTATCTTAATCAATGAAAGGAATAATTTCTGCGTATTGTTGAAAGTTTAAAAAAAAAAAATTCTATTGTAATGTAACTATAATGTATTATATGTAAAAATATGTGTACAGAAAAAACAACAAAAAAGTGTCTATATATGTATAAACAATAGAAATGATATGAGAATAGAAAAAAAACAAAAAGATGAGATATAAATAAACAGTTTTGAACAAACGATGATTTAATAGAATTTTTCGATCCAAATCAGTATCTAGATAACTCATAAAATATTAAAACTAATAACCTGAATGCTTTTTTCTAAAAAAAAGTTATTTTCCTTGCTAGGGTTCATCACTTTAGGCAGGGGCCCCAATCTTCCAAAATAAATATTCTCCCGGCAGGACCGTGAGGGGTCCTTAAACTATATCAAACATATAGACAATTGTCTATCTTAATCAATGAAAGGAATAATTTCTGCGTATTGTTGAAAGTTTAAAAAAAAAATTCTATTGTACAGTAACTATAATGTATTATATGTAAAAATATGTGTACAGAAAAAACAACAAAAAAAGTGTCTATATATGTATAAACAATAGAAATGATATGAGAATAGAAAAAAAACAAAAAGATGAGATATAAATAAACAGTTTTGAACAAACGATGATTTAATAGAATTTTTCGATCCAAATCAGTATCTATATAACTCAGAAAATATTAAAACTAATAACCTGAATGCTTTTTTCTAAAAAAAGTTATTTTCCTTGCTAGGGTTCATCACTTTAGGCAGGGGCCCCAATCTTCCAAAATAAAGGTGGTGCTTTACCCAACATATTCCCCCACCCGCATGTAAATTCCCCCCGCCACAATACCATGGCGGGGGGACCCCGGCGGATGGCTAGACCATCTGCAACAATGTTAGAAATGCGGGATGCGATCATCCTTAAAATTCCCACCGCCACATTAGGATGATGGTGGGAAGGGAAAAGGTATCTCAGCGGATGGAAAGACCATCTGCTGTGGTCCTGCAAGGCAGGCCTTTTCCGCCCGCCTTCAGATACAAGGGGTCTATGGAGGTGGTACCGTGCAGGTACCGCCGTGGTCATTTGGATGCCTGTCTTTTGCGGTGAAGTTCCAGCTGCAAAAAGACAGGTGGAAATGCCTTTGGGGGCCTGTTGTGGGCCCCCAGGGGGTTGGGGGGGGGGGTGGGGTGCTGCACATAGGGGGTACCTATGGTACCCCCCTACATTTGCATGTACAAGGTGGCAGGCACCACACGGTGCCTGCCATGTTGTACATGCAAGTGTAAAACATGCATTTTTACATTGTGACGGGTGCAGCACCCGCCACAATGTAAACATACAGGATGCGCCCACATCCTAATTCGTTGTGCGGGACCGCCGCACCTATGGCGGGCGGTCCCTTTTCCACCAGCGAGCCATCGTAATCGACCCCTCTGTTTTTAAAAATATAGAAATCTTCGATAATACTTTTTTATATATGCTATTTACATTTTTAAACTTCTAATTAGTGTTATGTATTTTAGTATATATTTTACATGTAAATCCCTTTTTTGTATCATATTTTTTTGGGGTAGATAATTTTATTAATGTATTTTTTAGTATTGTTCCTTTCGGTTTGCGTATTTGATTTAATGGTGGAATAGGGTGTGAAGTAATTTCATTATTATAATGTATGGATTATATTTTGATTTTTAATACTTTTTGAATTATGACGTCATATTATGAATATTTTAATTATTTTTTTATTAATTACCTAGAAAATTATAGTTCGCCAATATTAATTAACTACTTGCTAATTATAACGGTCATTGTGTAATCTTTTTTAAGATACCGATTGTGTGGTTTATAGGTAGTGAAGTGTGTGAAGTAATGTTTTTATGATTAATTACCAATTTGCTGTTCATTGCTATTAATTCATGAATTGAAAATGTATTACGGAAATTGTGTATTTAATTTTAGTCACAGCTTAAGGGTTTTATTGGTGTAAATGGTGGTAAGTAATTATTGTTCATTTCATACAGGACAAGCGGGACAGTGGGCCACTTTTACACCTTCAATGCACCAACCCATATATCACCAGTATTTAAATGAGAAAATTCTTTCGAACGGTGTGCAATTTCGAATACTCCCTGTCCCAGGAGTACATCCCAGATACACCCTAGGAAAAGAACAAATTTCAATCAGATTTCGAAAAGCACCACCAAATTGAGATAAATTGCCACTAGGCTTGATTGGTAAAGTTCATAAACAAACAGTAGTTCCAAATGGACAACGCTGAATCCGTGGTTGCAAAAGAGTTCTTTTAATATGCCAAGAGAAACCAGCCAACGCGTTTCGTTCCGTCAAGCGGAACTTGACGGAACGAAACGCGTTGGCTGGTTTCTCTTGGCATATTAAAAGAACTCTTTTGCAACCACGGATTCAGCGTTGTCCATTTGGAACTACTGTTTGTTTATGAACTTTACCAATAAAGCCTAGTGGCAATTTATCTCAATTGGGTGGTGCTTTTCGAAATCTGATTGAAAATTATTTTTCATTAATTACTAATTATTTCTGAATTAATAATAATTATTGCAAAATTAAATACGGAAATTATTAAATGTATTTTTTGGTGTGGGTTCTGGTGTTCATATGCCTTACGGTTGGAAAGTGAACCATTTTTAATTTTGTAATAATTTTTGGATCATTGATATTAAATATTTATGGATATTTAATTAGTCTAATTCTTTATATTTTTGGGGTGTGTGTTGCATTTTTATTGTGTAAAGGGTGTGTAGTACATTAATTTGACCTCCTTTCAATTAGTTTTTTAATACTGTTTTTCTTAAATGAAAAATAATTTTAATTGTATTTCTTTTTATTTTAAAACTTTAAAGTTAAATGTGGTTTGTGGTTTTGGTAGTCTTAAAGTTGGTTAAGATTAATGATTTTTAAGAGTTTTATTTATTACTATTTTTTAAAATAATTATATATCCTAAAAAAGAGATTATTTTTAGAATTTTTCATTTACAGCTTTTTTTTTTTTCTTCCTCATTTACCTTTTCTTCAATAAGGGCCATACCAACCACCTTGCACGATTTATAGACGTGATTTGACAGATTTGTAGTAGAGATGTCCCATGAGAAGAGGTATAATTGCTTTCAACTCCATCAAGGTATTTTTCAACCTGTTGGACATTTATCGCAACTTGACTGGCCCTGGTCCAGGAGTAAATAAGGCATAATCATAGGACCCGGGGAAAAAAAAAAAAATAAAAAAAAAAAAAAAAAATCCCCGGGTTCATCTCCAATTAATTAGAAGGTCCCAGAAAGCCAAGTTCCGCTTACTCGCTGTTCTTTTAAGGTCCATTTTAGATGTTTCATATAAGGAGGAAAGCCACCGAGAATGTAGTGGGGGTGTTTTCTCTACCCAATGTATGCAAATTTGTCTTGCGTAGAAGGGAAAAGATTTCACCTTCGCTTTGATATTATCTTCCAACCCAAAGATGACTACTGAGAGGGTAATTTCTAAGGATGTGTTTAGGATAGAGTTTAGAGTTTCTTTCACATCTACCCAAAATTTTTGGATGTCAGGACATTCAAAAAACATATGTTTGTCGCAAGCATCTACCAAGTTGCATTTGTTAAATTTTTTATTTGGTAGAAATTTAGATCATTTCAAAGGGGTTATATACGCACGATGTGCAGAGAAGAGGTGGTTTCGTCTTAGCCATGAAGGCTTTACGATTTTATATAATAAACCGAAAGATTTTTGCCATCTCTCCTCACATGGGGTGCCAATCTCCGTTCCCCATAATTCGTCTGGGAGTTTGAATTCTTCGTCAATTTCTTCCAACAGCTGCCAGTACCAAGTGACTACCTCCTTCCCTTCCATAGCTCTTTCCACCAACTTTTGTTCCGTTATGCTTGTTTTCCCTAAGTTGGCGTCAGTACGGGTCTGAGAGCTCACCCAGCTGTTTAGTTGAATATATTTAAATCTTGACAGCCCTACGCCAACTAATTCCTGTAACTCATCCCATGTTATAAGGTTACCATCTTTGAATAGTTGACCCCATCTTGTAATACCCGCTTGTTCTGTTATCGTGGAGAGACTGTCACGCAGACACGATGGTAACCCGGGTGAGTCCCAGATTGGAGAGTAGTTGGAATAATATGACAGACCCAGGTTTTTTTTGATGTTGTACCAATTTTTAGCCCATGATTGTGCTATTTTTGAGTTTAATGTTTTTAAAGAATTTCTGACATCCAAATTTAAACATAAGGCCATCCACTGCTAGATTAGCCCCCATTAACATAGCCTTATACATAGAGTCAGTTGCGAGATTAGATGGCATCTTTAGGAGCATTCTTGAATGTGACAGTTGGAAGGCCCATGAATAATACAGTAAATCCGGCAATGCAAGACCACCTTTCTCTCTTCTTCTTCTTAACTTTTTCCACGCAATTCTTGTGGTTTTATAGTTCCATATGAAAGAATTAATTTCTCTTTGGGATTTTTCAATCATTTTCGGGTCAAAGGCAGTAGGAATAGTGTTAAAAACAAAGGTGAATTTTGGAAGGATACACATTTTAACTAAATTCACTCTACCTAAAATTGAGAGTGGTAGATGTGACCAAGATTTTAGGAGCCTTTTGCTCTCAGTGTGTACCCTATCCAAGTTAATTTGCGCAATGCTGGCCACATCTTGGGTTATTCTTATTCCTAAGTAGCGCATCGATGAGGATATTTTTGCCCCCAGCTGAATGTTTGGTATATTCCAAGCCATTATCTCACTTTTACTGGAATTGATATCGTACCCCGATATTCGACCAAATTCCTCCACCCGTTGGATGATTACTGGGTATGCTCTGGATGGGTCAGATGTAAAAATCAGAATGTCATCTGCATACATTGCTACCCGTCTTTCCCACTCTCCAAAGCTAAAAGATGGAATATTAGCCTCGTCCCTTAAAAGCTGAGCGAACGGTTCTATGTATAGGTTAAATAGGAGAGGGGAAAGCGGACAGCCCTGTCTTGTACCTCTGGTTATAATAAATGCTTCAGTAAGAGACCCATTAACCAGTAACCTAGCTGAGGGAGCACTATATAGCTGTTTAATGGTCCTGCAGAAATTCTCCCCAAAATTAATTTTTCTCAGAACATCATTAAGGTATAACCAGTTAACTCTGTCAAACGCTTTGGTTGTGTCCAGAGTTAAAATGGCCAGAGGTAATGAAAAGGCAGTAGCGATGTCTATTGCGCCTACAGCTTCATATGTTAGCTCAGTTAGTTGTCTGCCCTTAATGAAGCCTTTTTGGTCAGGGTGAACGATTTTTCCGATGACACTGGCCAGTCTTGTAGAGATAATTGTTGTGAAAAGTTTATAGTCGTTGTTGAGTAATGATATTGGTCTGTATGACCCACACTCTAATGGTGTTTTCCCCGGTTTCGGGATAAGTACAATTGTAGCTTCTCCCCACGTTTTTGGGGGCTGACTCCTATGTATTAAAATGCCATTGAAGAGTATCGTAAGCACGGGGGCAATAATCCCCTCAAGAGATCGGTAGATTTCTCCAGGCAGACCGTCCGGTCAAGCCGCCTTTCCTTTTTTTGATTGGCGAATCGCTTTCTTGACCTCGTCTTCAGTAATCTCGGCCTCCAAGAGATTGCTCTGACTTGTTGATAAAGTTGGAAGGGTTATGTTATCCAGCCAGCTATCCCTTGCTTTCTGGTCATTGGGGAGGTCTTCTTTGTAAATCTCCTCAAAGAAGTCAAAGAAAGCTCTCCCTATCTCTGAATTAGTAGATCTTGCTTCTAACTCTCCAGGTATCTTAATTTCCCTGATATAGTTGAGGGTTTTTTCTGCTCTTATTTTCCATGCAAGAACCTTCCCTGCAGCTTCTCCAACTTCAAATTGAGAGGATTTACTCACTTCCCTTCTTTTGTTTATTCGCTCTTGTAAGGTGTTTTCCAATTGGGATTTTAATTCGGCCAATTTCTCATGATCACTAGATGTTACTAAAGAGGGGTCAATATTAGATTCCAGGAGTTTCATGTGTTGTTCGAGAAATTTTATATTTTGAGTATATATTTTCCGCCTATAAGAGGCTCTGCTAGTAATCTGCCCCCTTAGAAAGGATTTGAAGGTTTCCCAGACAACTGTTGGGATTGCAGACTCTCTATTTATATTTAAAAAAACTAGAGATTCAGTTGACAGAAAGTTGACCTCTTCCTCCTCAAGCAGTAATGTCCGATCGAAAGACCAGGATGGATGGTTGACCAGATTATTAGATTCTAAAGTGAATTTTATTGCAGAGTGATCTGAGAGATGTGATGGTATATAATTGATTGACACCAATGTGTCCTTTAGACAGTAGCTAAAAAAGACATAATCAATTCTAGATTTATGTTTGAATCGACTATTTCTAAAGGAGACGCCTGGTTTATTGCCGACTCGTTCTCTCCATAAGTCTGCCAGGCCCAAATGTGTCATGATGTTTTTAAGGGTATCTCTGGATTTAACAGAACTGCAAATTCTACATTTGGTTGACTTATCTAATTTAGGATCTAGAACAATATTAAAGTCTCCCATCCAAATTATTGGATCCTGGACTGAAACTAGTTGATCTGTTACAGTGTCCAAATGTGATGGATCATCTGAGTTGGGGCCATAGTATCCTATCAATGTTCTCATTTGACCATCAAGAGAGACTCTAACTATTAACCACCTCCCTGTGTTGTCTTCCTTACAATCCTGTATTTGCGCTCTTGCAGGTTTTTAAAAAATGAATATTACCCCTCTAATATTCGCATTATGATCTGTGGTACAGAATTTGTCTATCCACCTTTGTTTCTTCAATATATTAGTCGCCTCTGTCTTAAGAAGATGTGTTTCCTGCAATGCAATGATCTGCGCCTGTGAGTCTTTCAAATATTGTAAAATACGCTCCCTTCTCCCTCTCACGCGCAGACCATTTACATTCCAGGACATGTAGTTAACTATTGTCATGTTTTAAACTCATCCCCTTGTAACTTCATTCTTTCAGTAATTTCTTTAACATTCTTGACTTTATTATTGTTTTCTGATTTTAAACTGTCAAATGTTTGATTGTACATACAGATGAAGGCTAGAACACCAAAGTGAACTTACATATGAGGATTTTTCATAATTCTCCCACCCAAACCCCCCACCCACCCCCTTGGAAACCCTCCCTTATTTATTCTGGCTTGGTTTACAGCTTTTATGTTATTGTGTGTTGTTATACTTTAGGAAATATAAAAAGTAAATTTATGTAATAAATAAGCTTTTATTTGTAAATCATTTCAAAGTAAATATATGTACTTTAAAATTTTATTTTATTTACAAAAATATCACAAGGTTTGCATTATATGCTTTGCACATTGTAATATTTTGTATTTACATTTCAAAGATTAAATATATTTATACTTTAATTTTTAACATATTTATATATTTGTTTACCTTTTTTTGTTATAAGAATATTTGGGATGTTAATACTTTGCTTATATTTATTTGAGAACTCACGGTATTGAGAATATTTATTGCTACCCCTCAACAACACAATACTGTTGCACTGATTGGAGTATGAATTCTAACTTTTACACCTCCACTATCCATAACGCTGGAGTGGTAATAGTTAGTTGTATTCCTCCGGTAGCCAACACTTTTAATACTGTTACACTTATTGAAGAGTCAATATTAGAGTATAACCCTATGATATTCAACACTTTCCCGATTGTTGCACTCACCGGAGTGTGAAGAGTTGATTTTACCCCTGTGCAATCTAACACTATCCATATTGTTGCACTGACTGGAGTAGCTATAGTAATTTTTATCCCTCCACTATCCAACAGTTTCCCTACGGTTGCACTCCCTGGATTGGGAATAATAATTTTTACCTGACCGATATCCAACACTTTCCCTACTGTTGCACTCACTTTAGTAGGAACAGTATGTTTTATCCATCTGATATCAAACACTTTCCCTACTGTTGCACTAATTGCAGTTCTATTAATAATTTTTACACATCCAATATCCAATACTTTCCCTGCAGTTACACACACTGGAGTGATAAAAGTACATATTACCCCTAAGCTATTCAACCTTTTTACTACTGTTGCACTGATTGGAGTTGGATTAATATTTTTTGCCCGTCCGCTATCCAACACTTTCACCACGTTTTCAATCACAGGAGTTTGAATGCTAATTTTTACACCTCCGCTATGCAACACTTTCACCATTCTTGCACTGACTGAAGTGTGAATACTAATGTTTAGCCCTCTAATATTCAACAATTTCCCTATTGTTTAACTTTTTGTGAATGCTAATAGTTTTTTTGTATCCATCCACTATCCAACAGTTTTCCTACTGTTGCACTGCCTGTAGAGTTAAATATAATTAGAAAGATTGTTTAAATAGATTAAGGATTTAAAAAAAAGTTTTTGTTAAAATGGCTTTTGTGTTACTGGCGTATTTATATATACAGTTTTTATAAACATAAGAAAAGATACATGTTACATTTGTTACAATGTATAGTCAATCACTAGTTATTTTAAAATATTATATTTGAATCATTTAATACTTATTATTTACTTATATATATTTCAATTTATAAAACAATATTTTGGATTTACCTGCTTAATATTTATTAGATCAACATTTTTTAACAGTATATTATGTTATTTAACCATTTTAAGCTATGTTCAATGTATTTATATTTTATGACAATATCTGGTTAATTACCAATTAGATATATATTTTTTGTTTTACAATGTATTTTATTATTTTTTATTAATTATAAGTGTATTACTCATTTAATGAATCTGAATTCAATAGTGGATGAATGTTACATATTGCCATTCTGCATCACGAACATTTATATAATATTGGCCTCAAATTTGTGTGAATAGAAAGTATAAACTCATTTACAGGTCAAAAGTTTATCCTTCTCTGGCACTAACTATAGTTAATATTTTACCTCTCCCAATCCAACACTATTGTTGCATTGAAAGGATGTGTGAAAGTTAATTTTACCCCTCTTCAATGGAATACTTCAGATAGAGCATCCTTATGATATGGGTTATAGTTGCCTTACAACGACACCTTCACTGGTTACGCGCACTGGATTATTATGCAAACGCAAATGTGGGCTCAATAGTATGCCCTTTTGACTGCCACCGTCAGCCTGTCAGGGCCTGGACCAACTCCATCTGACCCTTCAGGATAGCAAAAATGATTATGATGGCTTGCGGAGAGAGGGCTGCCAGATACACTGACCTCCATTCATCCAACAGGATCAATGAGGTCATCAGAGGGATTGCAATCCCTACAACAGTGGCAGTGACTGATCGATCAACACCGGAGCGAATATAATGTCCCATACACAGAGGTAGCTGTTGACTAGCGTATGTGAGTGGTCTGCTCAATGAAGGGCTACTTCGAAGTTTTCAAAGCATTGTCAAATTTCCTCAGGGATGTGGAAAACTTTAGCTTGCAATGTTCAATTTTCCGTAACTATCCAGCAGGGTGAAGAGTGAGAATATCGAGTAGAAAAAGTCGACTTTCAATGATATCAAGTGTAAAATATTTACATTCCTAAATATTGACTGCAGGAAAATGCTGGTCAAGAAAATCAATGAAATGCCAGAAACCGGTCCCCGGTAGCTTGTCTCCTTCCCAGTATAAGAACGGCTGAAATGCCAGAAACTGGTCCCCGGTAGCTTGTCTCCTTCCCAGTATAAGAATTGGCTTGGTAGTTTGGTTTGCCCTGTTCCCATCATGCACTGGGACAGGAACAGACTAATTTGCATATAGCCAGGTTCTGAGCTGGGATGGTGCAGTGAGCTAAAAACGGTGATGGATCAAGCCCTGATCTCTTGACTGTGCAGGAGTATTCTGCATCATTCAGAAACTCTGTCCATCACCTTTTCCAAAATTCAAGAAAATCAAGGTTCATGTAAGAAATATTTTTTTTTTCAATATCGAGCTTAATATTATTGTTTGTAATTTTACTTTCACATTTAACTGTATGTGATCATTTTTTTGTGTGTAATTATTGCTTTGGTCGATTACTATTTGTAATCAAACAATATAACCTATACAATTTAAAAAAAGAATATTTTGCATTTTAAATGTGTTGCGGGTTGTGCGTTTAAATAGGTATAAGGGGGAGTTAATTTAAATATACTAACATTAATAATTCTTTTTAAATACATTTTATTTTTACATTTATAGTGTTCTTTTTGGGTATTAAGCTATAATTAATTTATCTATAATTGTTTAATTTGTATTTATTATTTAATTTAACTGTTAAATATGTTTTTTGTCTAATTTTAATAAGAGTGGGTTGTGTGTTTGCAGGGGAATATGGTGCTAATTAATTTCATTTTAAATAATTCAATACCAATTTTGAATTAGGATTGCTAATAGTGGTAATTTGTTTATTAACTTTTTTGTTATTTTGTTATTTTGTTTTTACTTATTATTATTTAATTAACTATTATTTTATTTGAGTAATTTTTTTAAGAGCGGGTTGAGTGTTGATAGGGGAGTAGGGTGGAAAATAATGTATTTATTAAACCAATTATTAATATTTAAAAAGTAACATTAATTTCATTTTATTTTACTTTCTCTAATGTATAAATTAATGTATTATTAATTAGTTATATTTGAAATGTTAATTGTTATTTAATTATGCAAATTGTTCCATGTTTTACAAAATTGGTGGTAACATTTATTTTTGGCATATTGTGATAGTTTTATTATTAATCAATAATTATTTATTTATTTATATATTTATTAATTAGGGGGCCATTAGGATGGCGGGAGGACTTTTTCCGCCCATCATCCTATCATGAAATGGGACCGCAACCCATAAGGGTGGGGGTCCCGTGTGGGCCATTGGGATACGCCCGCTCCACAGTGGTGGGCGCATCCTGCATTCCTGACATTGTGATGGGCGGTGCACTCAGCACTGTCCGCCACAATGCCAGGAAGACATGTTGTGCACTTCCATGCACAACATGGCAGACACCGCACGGTGTCTGCCATGTTGTGCATGGAACTGCAGTGGGGTACCATAGGTAGCCCCCATGTGCACCCCCCACCACCCAGAGTCCCTTGGGGCCCGCAACAGGCCCCTACAAGCAATTCCTGCATGCCTTTCCGTGGTGGCAATGCCGCCATGGAAAGGCATGTTTCCGCCCCATGGTAATATGGCTGGCGGTGTCTAACAGACACTGCCACCATATTAAACTCTGCCCGGTTGACTTGTTGACTGGGCGGAAAAGCAGTGGACGGTCTTTTCCTCTGCTGCAGTCCCCCCTGCTATAGTAATATGGCAGAGGGGGAAATGGGTAGCAGGCGGGGACGGATCTCGGGAGGATCGCCACCGCCATGCGGGTGGTGGCGATCCACCTGAGATCCTAATGGGCCCCTTTATGTTAAAAATAAATTTAAAAAATGAAGATGTCAATGCTTAAAAATTTGTGATGTGTGAGATGTGTGGCTAACAGTTGTAAATGGTGTGAAGAAAAATTGATTACATTATATAATGATTTGTTGCTAATTTATATTAATTCATCAATGTAAAAGTATTTCTTAAAATTATGAAAATATTTTATTGTGGTAGATGGGGGAAAGTAATTCAGTTTTCAAATAATCATTGTTTGTTCATAAATCGTAATTTAATTGTTGTTTCATATTTTTGTCAATTGTTTAATTATTATTTTGTTTGTGGATTTAGGTCATAAAGCGGAAACGTTTGGTTAGTTCAGTAACTTTGTTCTTTTCAATTTTTAAAAAAAATATTATTATTTGTTTGATTGATATCTAATTATGTGAATTATGGAGGTTTACTTTTTGTATTTAATTTAAATCTGTGTTGCAAATTGGCTGGTAAATGCCAGGTTGGTGTGATTAACCTGATGCAGATCCATGTTGATTTTCAGATCCCATTGCTGACCCTAAATCTGCCATGTGGCATGATCCACAAGAGGGGTGCAGGAGGCCGAACTGCCTCAGATTCATTATCTCCGAAATCCTGTATAGAGGTGCAAACATCAGTATCGTAGACTTAATATCATTGAATTGCTGCTATGGATGACAAACCTTAAACTGCACAGTGTTCAGAACTGATACAATGAAAGTAAGCGTTGAGTGTGAACCAGGTGTGACTTCATGCAAGTTTAAAATGTACCCTAGCAAATGCAGGTGGTTTGCTGTAGTCTGGGCGGTTGAAGACTGATATGGATGAGAACACATTCAACTAGCAACCATCAAGTTGAGGCAAGAATTGAATACTTGTCTACACAATTGTCCTGTGATCACCACTATCTCCATAGTGCATTTTGTTAAACAAACTTCCATTTCTCTATGGGAGTTTGTGAGACAGACTGTTTCATGCCTTAGCTTAAGCTCACATACATAATTGGGAGTTTGCAAACGCAGCATGTGTGGTCACATCCTAAATCAGTGTGTGGAATCACAGGCCTATGGAAGGCCGATTCACAAACTCACACGGTTTTGGTTGTAGGCAATTCAGACCAACAGTGAAATCCGGGGTCTAAGTTTGTTTTGCTCTATTTGTAAGAGAATCTTGTGGAAAGGTATTTATTTGTGTAATAAGAAATTATCACATTTTTTAATGTTATATTCATTAAGTAATGTTTTTTTATTTATATGTTTTTGCTTAAAAATTCATCTTAATATAGTGTTGGATTAATTTGGGATATTAATAAAACAAACATGATTATTAAACATATTCAATACGAAGTATAATTGTTTACATTACTTCTCAAAGATCTCCACTCAATTTTTAAATGAAGAATCTTACATTGTTGCCAATTAAATTGAGTTTCTAAGATGTGTCAGTTTCTTTTTATTTACTCTATCAGCAATGTTTCACAGAGTAAGGATGAGAATATCATTCATTATACCCCAGTGATTCAATATTGTTCCTACTCTATACATCCTAGTTTTTGTAGTATCTGTCATATTCACATATGTCACTACATTTTTCTAAATATTAAGATATGTTTAAAAATAATTTTTGTATATTTAAAAATGTTGTTGTCTAAATATTATTAGTTTTAGTTGGTATTTTAGTTGCCTTAATTTTTTTTTTGTCTGTATTTTTCAATGGTAATGTTATTATGCTTGAAGGTTTATTTGTTCACATAAAGTTATACTTCATTCATTTTTAATTTTTTTCTTTTTGTATTTTTTTATAAACCATCTGAAAGTATCTAAATATGTGTGATCGTAATAATATGTCACTTATCCAAAATAATTTAAACATGTAGATCTTTGACAAAGTGATCAACGACATTCAAGATAAGTTTAGCAATAACTTAACTCACCCCCCCATCCATTACAAGGCTCTAGCCCCATTGTGATCACCATACAACAACCACTACTTCCCTCACCTACCTTTACCACCCTTCTGTGCAATGTAGTCTTGCTATCACCCGTGGCAGCACTACAACCCTGTCTGCTTTACCCACCACCCCAAATGAATATTGGCAATATTCCAATGAGCCGCATTTACACAGTACAGAATATAAAATCTCCTACACAAGCTAACATCTCCTTGACTACTCCGATCCACAATTAGAAATGGAAAATATTTTTCAAATCTGCATGAAAATTAACAACTCAAACGATTTTCTGACATCATGAATCAGTTTGCCATGCCAACCGATGATAAACTTCCCACAACTTCATTCAGTACACTTTGCTTCCACGACAATTCTCACACCAGTCAGAATTAAATCCACACCACCCTCATTTCACATGGTGCAGAGATTTACACAAACTTCTATTCCTATATATGAGGTAGTGCTGCGGTCTGGTTCCAACTGCAGCACAAGCTCCCATATGGGAAATGGTTGTTTGCAATCACACCATGTGCACTCGCATCCATATAACAGTGTCGTGACCAACAAATGCCGATCAGTCCATATTGCGCTCAGGTCCACCCGACATTGTAATATTCACCTAAGTAAGAAAAAAGACTAATAGTAATCACCTATTGTTTAAATATAGGTAACATATAATTATTCAAACATACCATTTTTGAAATAGTAAATAGAAGACATTATAATCACAAAATCAAAATAATGTTATTAAACTTAGTAGTGACAAAGAAGTTAAAAAAAATCACCTCACAAAAGTATGTCTTTTTTAATATAATTTTTTTTCAATTTAAGTCGAAAAATGTAATAATAAAAAATGTAGTATTGATGATAATAAACATAAAATACTGTACCTTGGTTAAATATTTTTTAATATAACATTTAAACAACCTGTCATATATAAAATCTGAATGTCAACTATTCAGACCTATTAATGTAACAACTATATCCAAAACGTAACTATGTACATTTTTGAAAATTAGTATTTTATAACAAAATAAAATAAAACATTTTTATTACATTTTAATAAAAAACTAAAAGGAAAAAAACATCTTTACCACAACAATTCAAACATTTTTTTCCCCAAAAATATAATAAAAAAATTAATAAATGTACCAACAAATTTTAATTGTGCGCAACAAATATCACTGCTTCAATATAATGAAACAACATCCCACTCTGTTATTTCAACAAAATCTATATACTTGTAAAAATGTTCAATAAAATTTGTGTTCATCTTTACACAAATTTTACACCATGCAAAGTGACCTTATAGGAGCCCCGTAAGTCAGTTTCCATCAGCCTTTTTATGTGTTGGACAGAGTAAGAAAGACTGCCAGAATACAAAATCGGAATGGGTCAGTTGGAAAACGTATCTGCAGAACTGCATAGATCCCCTCCGACCAACTTGTCTTCGATTGCCATTTGTGACTAATTACACATGACCAAACAGTTACCCTTCAGACCGCGATCATTGTAATTGGTCTGGCTGATTTGATCACAACTGATTCCGGCAGATGGGTTAGGACTCAGGTGATGGGAACCCGACTAGGCCAGAGGCTTTCAGACCTACATAGTAATGAGGCACTTAATTTTGATTATTTTTACATTCATATTTTATACCACAATATTTGAACATTGCGATATATCACACAATATTTTTTCAGTAAAGTTTGTTAACATACCAATTTCAGACTTGCACTGTGAAGCAAATTTTGTTTGGAAAAATTGCATCCTTGTGGCCTATTGACACTGGAAGTAAACTGATGTTGCTGCCATGGAAGTAGCCCATATTAAACTTAAAGAAAGCGGATTCTATTGTAAGTTACATCAAAGCCCTTATATGCCATATCTGTTTCTCCTCCCATAGGACAACTTTGCAGAATATGTAAACCGCATTCTCAACATTGTAAATGTAAAAATGGTTATCTTGCAAACCATACTTAACTGATCCTATTGATTCTTGGGCAAAAATATATATAAAGGTACATGTCTTTGTATACATTCGTATAGATCTCCTTGAGTCTTGTAAATCAATTATTGAATAGTGTGTGTGTTTGCAGTTGTCTAACACTCCTTGGTCATAAGCATTAGGATACTCAACAACACTACCATGTAAAAGAAACCTTTGGATTGGTAAAGCAACCCATGCCTATTAATAAGGGAATACTAGGACTCTTTGTTCAGGATATCTATTCTAAAAGGAAGGCGCAAGGCAATCCGTTGCCTAAGCCAAGAGCAAGGCAAGAAGCACACCAAGTACCCTTCTGCTGAGAGTGGCCTGGACACGGGCCAGCATGTAATTCCCAACATCTGTTTGGCAAACTATTTTATAAAGAGCCTTAGTAGACATTTAGACAGGCCACCCTTAACCATGTCGATAAAAAATGTTTAAAGCATTTGTGAGTACCTTGAAACGTGAAGGCCTCTTCTTGGGGGCACCAGCAATTGTATCCAAACAGCATGTCGAGCGCCTAGGGGCTCTGAGGACAGTTTTAGACCACAGCTGGAGCCACTTGGCTTGTTAACTGGCAATCCCCCTCTGAAACAACATGTAAGGGAACTGCAGAAATAAGGTTTACCCCTCTTCAGCCACCACACGTTGCATCGCCCTAAAGGTCTTGCAGATTTGATAAAATATAAAAAATAATAAAACATAATAAAAGATTAAAATAATAATACAAAAAAATAAGTATTAATATTTAAAAAAATATAAATTCCATATATTTTACAACTCTAAAATCAATGGGGCGAATTATAATATCGGTAGGAGCGTTGGTGTCTTTAGTACTGAGATCTGTACAAGCGGTTAGCCAGATGCATATTAGGCTGCAGTAGGTTTGCTGGAATTGCCTCAAGGAGCACGATGTTCGGTCCGATTGCATTCCATCACAATGGATTACGATGCAATATTCCTCCAACCACTTATAAAAAACTGGTAGAAAGATTTTTGTTTGGGTCACGATCAGGGGCTCTGCCACCCATAGACCTACGCAATGGTGAAATCCTTTCATGGTGCACCACCTAAACATACTTGCATGCTGTGCCTTCCCTGGGCAGCAGGAAAGTTTAAAAACATGCCTCTTAGGATTTAAGCTGGTGAAGTGGGCCTTTACCAGGCAGCTGCACAAGCCTTTATAAAATAGACATGTTTACAAATGACTCAAAGGCAGTCAGATCACAGATTTGGTGGGTGGGACTACTGACTATCTGTCAGTCAGTCACATTCTTCCACAATGGCGGTAGGACAGTCTTCCAAATGCAAAACTAATCAGAACAAATGTTAGTTACATTCAAAAAGCAGAACACAATTAAAAAATACATTAACATAAAAAAATAATTTGTAAAAAAGGAAATTACTATTAATAAATGTATTATTATAGCAACAAAGAATAGAATAACAATTCAGACCAAAACTAATATTTATGATTAAGATAATGTTCTGTGTTCTTTTGATAGTTGTCAGTTAAACACTATTTATAAATGATTAAGTATATAAATTAAATTATAAAAATGTACTTAAATTCATTTATTCATACAAATGCCACAAGTCACAGCAATTATGTCAAATAAACATTATCTCAAGTGCATATTAAGCATAAATGTTTAACTTATCATTACTTATTATAGATTAACATTCTATTTAGGGGCCGATTCCGATCAGGGTCGGAAAGCACTGTTTCCCGACTGATCTGGACTCCTGTAGTCTGACCAAGCGAGTACGATGCGGCCGTATACTGTCAGACTCGGTTCGGTCGGACTCCGATAGCAGTCAATGGGAGCCGGTCATACAACGCGTACATGGGCTGACTGAATGGGTACGTTGCGGACAAGTGCACCCCCTACAGTGGCTCCACATCTCTGCCATCCGCACCGTACATGCCTGTGTTGGGGAGACACATGGGTCTCCCCTTGTGTCCAAGTTGTAAGGCTGCGGGAAACAGGGGGTCTGATGCGGACCCAAAAAAGTCCAACTCTGGGAGCTATTGCGAGCAGGAAGCTCTGACTCGATCCGGCTGTCCGAATCGAGCATCGTACTAGCTCGGTCGTGAAACGTCTCCATTGAGCGCCACGGTTAGCTTACGGCCAAGACGTAAGGGGTGGTTCAGACCCGGAAACGATTCGGACGGAGATTCTGCGTTTGTTCGCATCGTACATCGACGTCCGGACCCGTGTACGAACCGGATGGAAATTCAGCCTCCGAATCTGATCCACTAATGCCGAACCGGATTCGGTGCCCTTCCGACCGAAATCGGAATTGGCCCGGAATCCGACCCTAGATGATTAAAAATACATCCATTCACAGGGTTTAAACATACCAATCTGATAAACCAGAAATAACATATTGTATTACAGAATAAACAACATTATTGTCAAATTAATATTAATAAACAAACAATTATTTAATTAGAAATATTTTACAACACATCATATAGCACTGCACAAAAGAAGCCGCTCAGCTATAACATAGGGGTCTACTAGGATGGCGGAAGGATTTCCACTGCAGGCTCGGCGACAGCCATCCGTCTGCGAATGAACCAAGGAAAACCGCTGGTCGCATTAGCATTGCGGTGATGACCGCAGGGATGAGAAATCCCACCACAACTTTTCTGTCTGTAGAAGTACTCACGCTTGCCTGCTGGGCAGAGCTGGACATCAAAAAAAGAGTTGGTGCAGAGCCAGTCTACACCTACCAAATTATGATGCCGGCAGAAGCCAGCCTTTCCTCTGCATTGGAAACGCCATTGAAAGGCTGGCTTTGGTTCCGGGAGCCCATTGCGGGCCCCCAATAGATTGGGGGGGTGTGGGTGCACTGGGGCGGTACCCATGGTAACCCCCTACCCTCTACATGTCCCTGTACCAGGTGGCAGGGGCTATGCAGTGCCACACAGTGCAGGGAAATGCAGGACATGGTCTTTTGACATCGCAACGGTGCTGCAACAACCGCCGCAATGTTAATGGCTGTGATTGTACCACCGCAGTTGGATTTGGACTGAGGAAAATACTAATTAGACAGGCGGTTATGTCATGGCCCTTGCGGGTGGTCTTTTCCCGCTACCATGCCGATCGTGGTGATTATCGACCGCAATCCTAATGGCACCCATAGTGCTAAAATTGTAGTTACAATTGACTTACATCTTTGACAAATAAAGAAGTAATAATAACCAAAACCTAATAATTAATGATAATTCATTCATTTGCTTAACTGTCTATGCACAAACAAAACATATGACGCTCCATAATCTTACATCTGAAAAGACATCTAATTATAGAATCAACAATTATTAGTTATATTTATAAATTATTACATATTAATTGTTTGCTGATGAATTATAATGTATTTAATTACCACCATAAATGCTTATGAAAAGCAAAACACTTAGGGTATTGTAAATTTTAAAAAATACATATTTTATTAAAAAAAGTAATAACAATAATAAAAGAGATCCAAATTAAACAAACATCTTGGTGCCGATTCCGATCCTGGACGAAATATTTACGTACGATTCGTATGGACTGCCCTTTCCGTACGAATCGCACAAATCTGTACAATTCACGTAGTACGATTCGTACTGAGCAAATACGTATGAATATGTGCGATCTGTACGAGAAGCAAGAGAAAATCAGTATGAACCGTACACCCACAGTCTTCCGTACAAATAGTGCAGATGCCGTATGACCCGACAAGTACAAATCCGGACCGGGGTAGGAGGACGCAATTCGTACGGTCCACGTCAGGTAAGGGGGAATCGTACCCTGCGATCATGGTGTACGGTGCGTACACCATATGATCGCAGGGGTACGGAGCGTACCCCTACGATCATGGGGTGTACGTATCGTACCCCTGCGATCATGGGGTGTACGCACCGTACCCGGAGGGGGGGCGTTCCGTACCTGTTTCGAGGGGAACTCTGCATCTCTGGATGTTTTCGGCTCCCGTAGGAAAAGCGGTGTACAGTGCGTACCCGACTCGAATCGTACTTGCTGGGTCGGGAATCCCTGCTTTGAACCGTACGGATGCCGCGTACAGCGGGTCCCGATGGTGAATTGTGTAGAGATTGTGTTGTACGGTCTTTGTACGATTCGTACGGAGTCCGGCTCTTGGTACGAATCGTACTTGATCGTACATACGGGGATTTTGAAGGTGTACGGGAAAAACGCTCCGTACAGCTAGTCGGAGTGGTTTTTCCCGAATCGAAATCGACCCCTTTATACCCAATAAAATACGATAACATATTTAAAAAGAAAGAACCAATTTAACTAGAATATTCTTAACTGTGATATTTCTGTAAAATATATTAATACATTCATTATTACTAACAACTGTATTACTTACATCAAAATCGATATTCTTGATTCGGATAATGTTGCACACTCTATATCTGTGTGAGAATATTTCATACACAATATCTATGGATGGCAGTATTTAATATAACAATTTTTTTTCTGAAAAACAAGATCTACTGACTGCCCCATTTGTCCTGAAGCATACATCTGACAAAGTCAGCGTGTTGCTATACCTTGACCTCTGTCTCCTGCAACACCACCAGGAGCCCTGGCTTATGAACAGAACCCAGTACAAGGTCCCTGAGGAGAAGCATCGGTTGTGCCACTAACTGTAATGCAATTTGTATGAGAATACTGTATCAGTTTCCTCTGAACAGGTACTCTGGACAGACAGAAACTAATCCATGAGAGGAACGTTGCTGAGAAAATCAACAGCCTTTAAGCACTGTTGGGTGAAACAATGCAAGTGGTTAAAGGGCATGATCATTTGCCTGACTCATGCACATAACACTTCATCAACACCCCCCAAATATATATTACTTTTCCTCACCATGATCAATATAATCCCTTATTACAAGGAGAAATAAGAGAAACTGTTTTTTTTCTTATAGCAAAGACAGTTAAAGAATAGATAAAGCTGGGTGCTGATTTGATGCGCAGTTGCGTTAGGCACAGTCACATGCAATGATAACGACAATCAAATCCGCATGTGATGTGCCACTCACTGGCCAGCACAACATATTGCAGGATAATGGACATTTTAACAAGGCACTTGCCTGCTTAACCCCTTGGCGGCTGGGGTAATTCCCCATGGCATGGGGCGGGAGAGGGGACCGCGGTGCTCGTGAGCTGCTCCCATGATGAGCTGGGCTCGTCACGACTCCGCCCACTAATTGATTCTCCCGCACAGGCGGGGAATCAATTACCATGGGAGTGCCACGGCTGTTATGACGAGCCCAGCTCGTCGTGAGCACAGCTCCACTGTGCTTCATGACAAGCTGGGCTCGTCATAAGCAGGCAATGGGTTAAATATGCCGGAACATTATTCCACAAAACAGGTGATTCAATAAATTGCACAGGTCATTTACAAGATGACAACTGTGCAGTTTTCCAATTGAATTCAACAAAATCACTTAACATGATAATGCCTTTATTTAATCTAACTGATATGTGTATATCCAGCTTATTTTCATTATTTTGACGACTGTCAAAATATTGATTTAAAAAATACATATGGAAATAATATAGTTATAAAAATGTTGAATGCAAAAATTATAATTACCAATACTTTAACTGGTCAGTACCAAACAAAAAATTGAGAATAAAAGAAATCAAAGTTAAAAAGAGAGTTATACAAAATATATATAATAAAATATATATATGTGTGTGTGTGTATGCGTGTAAAATTAATTGTTAAAATAAATATACCAAATTAACTTAATGAAAAAGTTAAACAAACATACATAATAAATAAATATATAGATCTATACTTTAAAAAAAAAAGATTGCTTTTATACTTTTAAAATTATTACAAAAATATAAACACACACATATATGTGTATATCTATTTATATATATGTATTATATATAGCAATAACCTAAAAGATAATAAAATGAAACATTTTATTAAAAATCAAAAAATGTAATGATTTACATTTTTTTTAACTCAAATCTCGTACTCCAGTCAGTGCAACAGTAGGTAAAATGTTGGATAGCGATGGAGTTAAAATTACTTTTCCCACTCCTGTGAATGCAAAAATAGTGAAAGTGTTCTAAAGCCTAGGTATAAAAATTACTGTTCCCACTCCAGTAAGTGTAACAGTAGGGAAAGCATTGGATAGCGTACAGGTAAAAAAAAACAATTCACAATTCAATGAGTGCAAAATTTGGCAAAGTGATGGATATTGGAATTGAACAAATTACTTTCCCCACTACAGTTAGTGCAACAGTGGTGGAAGTGTTGGATAGTGGTGGAGTAGAATTTACAATTTAACACTAGAATGAGTGCAACCGTAGTTTAAATGTTGTATAGGCTTTGGATAAAATGCACTATTCCGACTACAGTAATTGTAACGGTAGGGAAGGTGTTGTATAGCGGAGGGCTAAACATTATTATTACAAATCCAAAGAGTGAAACAGATGGGAAAGTGTTGGATAGTGGACAGGTAAAAATGAATATTCCCACTATAATGAATGCAAAAGATCTAAAAGTGTTTGTTAGCAGAGGAGAAAAAATGATTGTTCCAACTACAGTGAGTTCAACAGTAGGGAAAGTGTTGGATAGTAGAGGGGTAAAACATACTATTCCAACTTAAATCAATTATTAGAATTAAGATTCTCGCTACAGTCAGTACAAAAATAAAAAATTACAAAATATTAACAACATGAAACTAAATGTAAAAAAGAGAGTATGTAAAAAATATGATACAAATTAAATTAAAAATATATTTAATATAATATATTGAACAATAAAGATCCTAATGATAAATGCATATGACCCATAACTACAAATATTATATTAAATGTTGTTTGTTAATTTTGCTTTCCAATTGTTTAAAAAAAAAGCATTAATTATGACGTAAATGTACTTATTTTTATTTCCTACCCTACAACACCACGAAATTCAAAACCTACATCTAAATTAAAGAAAAGATGTACTTACCAAATGACATAGGTAATTAACAATTAAAGAAATATTATGAATTACTAAATTATTAAAGAATTATAAAAAGTATGAAAATTGTGAGGTAAGTAAAAGTCATATACTTCAAAACCTTTACCCCTATAAAAGTAATATGCAAACAACAAATATATAAACGATAACACAAAATAAATATCAATTAATTAATAATAAAAATAAACTAAAGATTATGTTAAAAAACTTACATACTTACCAAACTTGAGCCCATATAAACACCACAACCAACGCCTAAAAAAACTTACACAATTTACAAATGTAATTTGAAATTAATTAGTGAATATTCATTAAGAACTTATTATTAATGAATTAAAAATAAATTGCTTCACACACTGTCCCCCTAGAAACCACACAATCATGCATCTAAAAAATTTAGACATTTACAAAAAGCACTATGAAAATCTAAATTAAGTAATAATACGAAATAATACATAATCATGAATTTATAAACATTAAATTAATTCCAAAACTACTCAACTAGAAACCCACTAGGCACTATGGAAAATAAAATTGCAAAATGTATTTAAAAAACAATTCATATCTACTAAACATGTAACACATATGTTAGAAAACGTAAAAAAGTATTATAGAAATGGCAAAAAGATACTTTTAAAACAAGTTCATTTAAGAAAAAAAACTAATATTTAAAATGCTATTTCTTGTTTTATAACTGATATTCTTAAACACAATATTCTTAACATCATGATTTCTGAGTCACGATATTTAGAAATAAATATTTCAGATATAAAGATCATGGTGAAGGTTTTACACAATAAACTTAAGGTCTATATTACATAATTATTTAGCCACCAAAGGTAGAGTTAATACATGATCACACTTCAGCGAATCATGTTAGGACAAACTCCCATCTACAGTTAGAGACGCAGAACGATGAGGATAAGAAGGTAGTTGTCTCTCTTGAAAGCAAGAAGGGGTTCAAACGTATAAAGCGGACATACCTTTATGGATGATGGAGATCATGGACCTAAGGGACGTGTGCTTTGCTTAAATAACAGTGAATATAAAGTGCTACTACGGCCTGAGTGACCAGTGGGTGCTTCTCATCCACCTTTTTTGCTCTCCTTTGTAGCACAAGGCAGGGGTTCCCAATGTTTCCGCTGTTTTATTTTGTAATTTGCAAAAAGAAAAGGGTAAATACATCTGGGAAAAATTTAAAGCTAAATATCTAATCATCCATAGCGTGTAAAGAAAAAAAATATTACAAATAGATCAACTGAAAGAAAAGCTTCAGGATAGCAAAAAATACAAGAAAATGTAAAATATTTAGTAATTTATAAAAAAAACACATTTAATTAAAAAAATGGTAACCACATTGTCCCTGGAACTGAAGATCAGGAAGAATTACACCAGTTGAAAATAAAATACCTCCCCCACATAAATATATTAATAACATTAGAGGGCTTGTTATGGTGTACGGCACCAAAGGGGAAACATGACCGGCCAACCTCCAAACGGCGGTCCCGAACAATTGATTAAAATAAGACCACGCATGGTGTGGTGCAGTCGCATTCTCAAATTCCAATATAGGAACATCTTCTACAGCCGTAAACTGGCTTTAGCTCAAACTCACATAGGGAAATAGGAGGTGGAGTTTATCCATGCACCGTGTACCAGGGAATTCAGGGTGTTTGCCACACGGTGCAGGGATCAACAAGTGGGCATGCTAGGTATCACATTAGGCACCAACCGTAGGCCGCAGGGTGAAGTATGTTTTAAACATGCTTTCCGTGTGTGAAAGCAGGATATTAAAAAACACTACCATTAATAGTGCATCGTAATCCAGACAGCGTAAATTGCCATACATATAAATTACATGCCAATTGAGACTGGACAGCAGTTTCCTGGAGCCCGTTGGAAGCCAGCGTGAATAACCAACCAGTTTCACTTCAGACCGGCAGTATAATGATCAGCCAGTCATAAGTGAAAATGACGGGTTGAGTCAGAAAGCCTCCAACCTAAGGTCGGAGACTTTCATAAAAAGATCATAATGAAGGCCTATATATTAGACTTAAAACAAATGAAATAATTCTACATATACTAATGTGAACATAACTTAGGAGGCTGATTACGATGATGGGTGGACTTTGTCCGCTCACCACTGTAGCAGTGATTGGTACCGGCCGCCAGACATTCAGCGGTCCCACAACTGCCATCTGGATGCGCCCGCCAAACTGGCACGTACATCCTGGGCCTTTAACATAGGCAGTGCTGGGAGCTAAATCGCCCTGCCCCATGTTAAAGGTGCTTGCACCGCATTACCCTGCACCACATGGCAGGCACCACAAAATGCCTGACAGTCGGTGCATGGAAATGCAGGGGGGTACCATGGGTAGCCCCCAGTACAGCTACCCCCACCCACAAGAGGGGCCCGCAACTAGCCACCAAGTTCAATTCCCGACAGCCTTTCCATGGCGGCACCGCCACCATGGAAAGGCTTCTTACAGGACACAAACTAATATGGCGGACGCTGCCTGCTAGGCACCGCCAACATATTAGTGGACTTTTGCCGTCCACCAGGCAAAAGGTGCGATTGCCACCAGTGGAAAAGTGGAGGACGAACTTTGCATCTGCCACAATACCATCTGCCATGCTAATAAGGCGGTGGGTAAATCTATATGTGATGGATATCATAATGAGCACCTAATATACTACATATTGCTAAGCCTTAAAGGTTATCATGGTAGTAAATATATAGCTGTACCTATCTATTACACAACATATCAAAATCATCAAAAAGACAATACAAATGATATACAAAACTTAACTAACTCCACTCTAATGTTAAAGCAACTGAAATTAATTTTTTCAAATAAACTTACCTTAACCGATAACCGTAGCTAACAAATTCAAGCTTCTCTCCCCAAAAGCGTCCAAACAATAACAGGGCTAGATGAAAAAATCTACTTGGACACCAAATAAAAATTGGAAAAAATAATGTGCACCTTTGAAGTCAATATAACACAATATTATTCTAAAAATATATGTGTCAAAAATATATTAAATTCTAAATAAAATTATGAAATAGTCTAACGAAATTATACAATATATAGTAATTAATATTATAATATACACACATTTTTAACTATATATTCAAACTAGTTTGGTTAATTTGTTGTTGATTATTTGTAACAAAAGAAATACACAACAGTTCAAAAATGTAGGAAAAATAATTGAAAATATAAAAAGATAATGTATAAAAAAAATATTAGGTATAAAACTTGATTTCAGGTTGAAGTTGTAAATTAAATAATAATATTTTAAAATATAAGATTATTAAGGGGATTATTAAGATGCAGCTGTACAAGTCTCAGACCCTTCATCAGAGCATTTACAGCGGCATCATAATATGCCTGCAAGATTACTTTACGAGTGTCTCATTTTCATGATACCAGTCGTAAAGGAATTCAAACGGTCATTCCGTCTGGCTTCGAGGCGGCAAAAAAAAGTTTGAGCCAAATATGTATTGGACACTAAACAAAGTGAAGGATCATTCTCTTCCGGAGACTTAGGAGGATGGTGTGTGGTAGGATCACAAACAAAATATGTGGAAAAAGTGATTTATAAAACTAAAAATGAAGTTTGCTCAGAATTCTGGGTAGGAAAGTTTTTGGGGGATAGACGCAAGCCAGACCTCCATGTACAGGCCAAGATGTCTAGTTTACAGAAATGTGTAGGTTTGGTAGGTTTCCATAGATGGCCACTGAGCAAGGGGCCAAAAACCCTGGTGACACTCTTTAAAAAGGAGGCCATTTTGTGATAGGTCATTTTGATGTTTCCTCTATACAATTTTGGGTCTTTGCATGACACGGTTAATTGGCACACCCACATGAGTGAGGTAGCACTTTTAATATGAGAGTTTGGAGAATGAGGGGTGGGTGGAAGTTTGTGGAACAACGCAGATTGCAGAACTTTCCATCACAGGAATGTGATGGAAATAGTTTTTTGTTTTTTTAAGCTTGAGGTTAAAAGGGGATTCTGGGTAACAGAACATGGTAAATGACATACAAGTCACCCCATCAAGGAATTGCCTGGATGTCGTGTTGTCAAAAATGTATATGTTTGCTAGGTTACGCTAGGTGCCAGCAGAGCTAGGATTTTAAATACAAAGCTATGTACTTTGAAAAACAAGGGTCAGTTTTCACTGTAAAAATTTGCTGGTTCCTCGTTAAATTTTGGGACTTTTCCTGCTGCAGGCACTTGGCCTACCCACACAAGTGAGCTACAGATTTTATCAGGAGACTTGTGTAATACGGGGTGGGTAGAATTTTGTACAATTCTGGCAGATTTCCATCTCAGAAATTAGAGGAAAATGTGTAGATTTTTTTTGAAGTTTGAGGTTTGCAAGGAATTCTGGAACACAGAACCTGAAGAGAGCCACACAAGTGACCCCATACTGGAGTTCACGTGGGGGCTCATTAGGATGTCGTGACGTTCACCACACCACATCGTAACAATTGAACCCCCCCCTTCATATTACAATGGCGAGGGGTTTCACAGCGGACGCAAATTGCGTTCGCCACTTTCCAGCCGGCAATCATTCCGATTGCCATCCGGACAGAACTAGTATGGTGGTGGTGCCAGGCACCGCCCTCCATATTAGGAAGGTGTGATGTGAAGGCCTTTCCTTGGCGGCTTCGCTGCCATGGAAATGATGGCAGGAATTGCTTTGGTGGCCTGTTGCGAGCCCCCAAGTGGGTTGGAGGAGTGGAGGGCTGCACCCATTGCCATCCAGAAGGTGGCAGGCACCGCGCCGTGCCTGCCACTTGTTCCATGGCAATGCACGACATGCCTCTTAGGCTTTGCGGCGGGTGCTGCTAACAGAAGCGCACAAAGCAAAGTCAAAGATGCAGGATACGACCACCACGGTAGGGGTCGCTACTAATTGGCAGTGTGGGACCTCCCCTAGCTGGCAGATGGTAACAACACTGCTAGGGTTGTCCGCCCACCATCCTCATGGGTCCCTTAGTGTATAATTTTCAAAAATATATAGGTTGGCAAGGTTTTGCTTGGGGGCCGGAAGAGCGAGGATTCAAAATCCATAGCGAGGCAAAAAAGAAGGGGCAGTTTTCATTTTAGAAATGTGGTGGGTCCACGTTGCGCTTTGGACCAATTCCTGTCGCGGGCACTAGGCCTACACACATAAGTAAGGTAGCATTTTTATACGGAGAATTAGGGGAAAACGGATTAGTAGAAGAACTGTTATTACCAATTAACTTTCCTTGCAGTTAAGCCTTCCTAATGTAAAAAATGGGAAATAATAAGTAATTTTAAAAAATTGCATCTAAATTACATGCTTGCATGGGTAGCCACAATTTTGGAGATATGCAAAACACACTGCTTATAAACTCTATATTTTGTTTAAGAAATATATTGCTTTCCTTTGTACCTATTTTACTCTGTTTATATTTACCAAAAGAATTGCGAGAAACACAGTACACAATGAAAACCCAGTGCAAGACGCAGCTCAGTTTTTGGATCTGGGTTGCTCGGGTTCTTGGTGAACCTATGAGTCCTATATATTCCAAAAAAAGAAGGATCATGCTGATTCAATGTTATATTGTTAGGCAAAATTACAAAAATTCCAGGTGAAAATGTTAACACAAACTGCTATTTTTTTTATACTTTACTGCAATATTTACTATAGTCAAATGTACATTTGTATAGGAACTCGTTAAAGGATAGAGACAAATGCCCCTATTACTGAATTCTAATTTTTGTATAGTTTTTAAAAATGTATAGTTTTCTTGGATCCAATATTGTTTTGAAACCAATTCCTAACACTAACTGGAAGGAGGTTGAAAGAAAAAATAAATGCAACAATAGACTATGTCACAGTAAAAAATAAAAACTGCATAGAAAATGTTGGTTTACTGTCAAAAGTCTACTTTTCCCCAGAAATCTGAGATGATGGTAATTTCATCACCACAAACACTTTGTTGATGCCATTTACGAGAAACAAACCAGACACTTTCTACTGCAGCAATTTAGAACAAGTGTTTTTAGAAAAAGGCAAATTTTTTAAAGTATTTTTGAAAATTTCTGGGTCTTTTCCAGGGGAATACACAAACCCTGGGTACCTTTAAAATCATCAGGGTGTTGGGAATAAGGGCACAAATTTAACATTAAAACCTTAAGTGGAGAATGGAGGGGGCGTGGCCTGAGGTGTCAAGATGGCAAACGCACTCTAAGAGTGCTCAGGAAACCCCATCCATCATCTGCCTCGCATCCACCGTCAACAGCCGCTACTAACCTCTTCTATTTTCCCAGGGTGCATTCTGAGTTCACTGGCTCAGCTCCCGTCCCTTTCCCGGGAGGTTTGGTGCTTCGGCAGCCTGGGGAGGCTCTTCGAAAGCCGGCAGACTCAGCTCCATGAAATGGCAGACCCAGAGTTGCCCCGATCCTGGGCCTGACAATATCCCTGTGCGGACCGGTCCTCCGCCTACGTGTGGGGCTCCGTAGATCGGGGCTAGACTGGTCTGCTAAATTGATCTGCTGGCCCCCCTGGAGTTGCTGTGGAGCACCTCAGACCTCGGCTGCCGTTGTCGAGCGGCGGCGTGGGGGTCGTCTTCAGGCCTCCCCATGTGTGTTTCCCCCCCTCTCTGCAAGCCAGTGGTGGACGCCCTCTGGACCCGGGGAGGGGTGCCGCTTATAGACCTTCTTGGGGCCGCCTGGGGAGCGGTGGGCCCCGCGACGCTGTGACCTCTGGCGGCGCCTCTCCTGGTCCAGATGCGTGGACCGCCCTGGGCCTGGTCATCCTGGGTCCCGCTCTACCCGCTAGCTTGTGCCGATATGGGATCGGTGGCAGCCTGACTTGGGGGAGCCTGAGACTTTCAAGCAGAGTGGCTGTACTGGTGAGTGGGGCCTGGGATGGGTGTCCAGCCATCTTTTCGGGTGGCAGGGTGGAGGGGTGGCTAGGTGCCCCGCCCCACCAAACTCCATCATTCTCCTTACTCCCCCCACGGTTTGGGCCTATTCCTCCAGGTTTCCTTCACTGTCGGCCACTGGCCTGTAATTACTGGACCGCTTGGAGTTAGGCGTTGCATTGGGCTGTGGCCCCCCCATCTTTGCGGCCTCTGGCGGGCTCCCCCTGGTAGCCGATGCTTGGGCTGCTTTGGGCATGAACCATCACACCTCCTAACCCCACGAGGACACAACGGCTTCACTATTGCTGTCGGGCGACTGGGCCCTGGGACGGGTGAGAGCCACCAGTGAGTGGGGTTGGGGAGTAGGAACCGGCCACCAAGTCGGGTGGCGGCACAGGGGGCTACAGTTGGTGCCTCCGCCACCTCTACTGCTCCCTCGTTGCCTACTCTCCCTCCTTCATACGCCATGCTCCTCGTCGGAGAGTGCCTCCTGAGAACAGCTGGGGCCCTTCAGTTCCGGCTGGCCGGTGTCGGCGGCGGACCCACCACAGAACTTGGCTCCTCCCTAACCCCTATTCATTTCAAGCTACCCTCTCGGGAGAGAGGCCATCTCTGCCGGACAAGGGGTCCAAGCGTGGGATTTGTTTTTGTAGATACTAATTGACCCGGCCCAGCAGCCTTCCACCGGTGTGCTCCGTGCGGACCCGGCCCTGGGGCACTAAATGCATCTCGCTGCTCATAGTGGGCTCGGGGGTGGACCTGGGTGCCCGGACCTGACCCCCTCCTCATCTGCAGGACCGCTGTTCTCTCCCCCTGCCCAGGCCGAGGTCAGATCCTATCCTTGGAGGCGATGGGAAGGACTCGCACCTTACAGAACACTGCCCCTTCAGCCCACACCACAATGGATCAATTTACCACGTTGGACCGGGATCCTGAAGGTGGGGCATCCAAGGCCCCTGCCCCCTATGTGTATGATCTCTCCACCATCCTTCAGGTGATAAGCGCCTCGCAGGCCTCCGCCGAGAATAAGATTGGCGAGGTGAGGGTGGATGTGGCTCTTATCCACCAAGACCTGCGCAATGCCACGGCACAAATTATGGAGGCAGAATCCCGCATTTCTACGGCGGAGGATGACATTGGCCAACTTAAGACACAGGTGGCCCGCCTCCAGACCCAGACCTCAGAGCTCCACCAATGGGTGGATGATGCCGAAAACCGGTTGAGAAGTAACAATCTGAGACTCATAGGCTTTCCCGAAGGAACGGAGCATGGTCACACGGGCACGTTCGTGGAAGAATGGGTGTGTTCAGGGATGCCCAAGGAGTCCTCTTCACCCTGGTCCGCCGTTCAGTGGGCACATTGCTCCCTGGCCTCTAAGCCTCCACTCTTGCTTTGTTTCCAATATGGCACCTACACTTATGACTGTTTGCCAACCTCTATAGTAGGTGCGATCCATCTTCACCGTAACCACGGCTCGGTGAACTGTTTCCTATTCCGGTTTCTGAACTTATGTGTACTTCTCGATGCATATTAGTTTAAAAGTAATTACAGCTGTTGATGACTCTCTTATCCAGCTATATGGATGGGGGTACATCTCTGCAACGTTCATGTTCAGTTAACCATTTTAACTTAGCATTTAAGATTCACTGGTGGGTTGTTGTTTTGAATGTTTTTGTTTTCAGGGCAACATATGCCTTGTCTTCAGAAGTGTAGGGTGGGGGGAGTTGGGGGGCAAGGGAGAGTGGGTAGACCGTTGTCTCTCGATTGTTTGTTGTTTTTAGCCACCTATGGGCCGCTGTTCCTTGTTTTCCTTGGTAGCTACCCACGCATGTATGCTACTGACGATGACATGAGACTTACCAGAACGCACAACTTTTACCCAAAGACCCCAGCCATGACACGTTTCTTCCCTTGGGAACCAGGCCGTTCAGAGCTTGCATTACCTCTTCCACGCACTTTACACCCCGATGACGTCCACCCTACATAGACCCCTCCACATCCTCTCGTGGAACGTCAACGGCCTCCTAGAAAGCTTAAAAGGCAATGCTGTCCTTTGTAGCGACCAGCAACATACACCAGATGTCTTGTTCCTACAAGAAACAAACCTGCTGGGCACCCAATGCAATTTTCTAGACCGGTATGGGTTCGACAGGGTCTATTATTCAGGTTTTACGCGGGGTTCCCGGGGGGTTGTCATGCTGCTCCAGAAAGGCCTTCCCTGGCGCAGGCCGAGACAGACTCACAAGGCCATCACGTGGCCCTGACGGGCAAGATCGAGGGAAACCCAGTTAATCTCCTGTGTACTTCCATTCCCCCACCACCATGGCCTCTGCCCTTAGCCGTCTCACACTCATGGTCTCCTCCTTTACTCAGGGTCTGACGGTCATCGGAGGGGATTTCAATGCTGTTCTGCAACCCTCCAACCCTCGCACAACACAACAGGTGCCCCTTCGGCATCCCGCCTTGCCTTTACTAAGCGGTTGTATGACTGGTCCCCTTCTTTTGGTCTTTGCGACGCTTGAAGGGTGTGGAACCCTCGCAGAAAACAATATATTCAGAGATCAACGGCCCACCACTCTCACTCTTGCATCAATCTGTTTCTACTACCTGCCCCAGACTGTCAACTGATGTCCGGGGCCTCTGTTTTGCCCAGAGGCATCTCGGATCACTCCCCATCTCCCTGCGTCTCGGGAACCCCCTAATGGTACCCGTAGAGCATGGCAGATGAACGCCTGGTTTCTGCAGGACGCGGAATTCGTTGAGTCACTCTGTCAGGAACTGAGGCATTACTTTAAGACTAATACAGGCTCGGTCTCTTCGCCGGGGACGTTATGGGAGGCCAGCAAGGCCACCATGCGAGTGGTGGCTAGAAGTTTGGTCCACGCGAAGCGCACGGAGCAGACCGCCTGACTCATACAGCTGGCGGCCCAGGCAGCACAGTTGGAGGGGGCCCTGACGGGCGTGGACAGAGATAACTCCGATTGTCGGCTAACATTGATCTGGGAAGAGATCTGCCAGATCTCACTGGAGTCTGCTTAAACGCTCTGGCGCTCCTCTGTGGCACGCGTGTATGGGTGGGGCGATAAAAACGGCAAACTAGTTCACAAATTAGTGGCATATTTACAAGCCCCTTGCGCCACTTTTGCTTCACTTTTAACATGTAAAAAGTGGCGTGAGGGGCTTGTAAATCTGTCTTTTAGTGTCCTACCCTAAAGCCAACCGCATTATCCCTGAGATCTGTGACGAAACCGGGGCTTGCCACGCCACCTCCCAAGCTATCGCCTGAACTTTCGCGTTCTATTATGCTGCCCTTTATGCGGCCCGACCTCCCAGGACCACCTTGGCTGACTTGCTATTTGAGACTGGGACTCACCTGCCCTGTCTTTCCCAAATGGTCTCGGAGAAGCTTGATCTCCCCCTCACCCCAGAAGAGATCCACGGGGCCATTACACTGTTGCACTCCGGCAAAACGCCCGGGCCCGACGGTTACCCGCAAGAATAGTATGCAACTTTCTGTGAAACACTGGTCCTACATTTAGTGGAGCTGTTCAAACATATAGTAGACAAGGGGTCTTTCCCACCAGAGACCAACATGGCCCTCCTAGCCTTTGAACGTGTCTCCGGCATCCGGCTCAAACCGACAAAGTCCACATTGGTTCCCCTACATCCATCCGGGCGTGCTTCGACTGGCAAACGACCATCCCCCTGCGTATGCAGTCGTTTAAGTACTTGGGGGTGTGGGTCGCACTCCTCCCAGACCTCGAATGGGCCCTGAACATCAAGCCCCTGGTCATTAAAGCCAAGGCGGACCTGAAGAAGTGGCAATCCCTCCCCTTGGCAGGAGCGCCCTTTTTAAAATGATGGTCCTACCCCGTTTGTTATACATTCTACAGAATATCACCCTTCATCTCCCAGGGAGTTGGTTCCGAGAAATAGACAGTGCCCTTACCCGGTCTCTGTGGGGTGGCGGGAGGTCACGATTGTCTCTGGTACAGTGCTGCATACCTCCCTAAGATGGGGGTAAACAATCTTCACATTTACTACCTGGCCACGAAGCTCATTGTGATCCATGACTGGTTCGCGGGCGACTGGTCCGAACCGGCGTACCGGGTGGAACTCCAGTCAATGGATTTCCCACAGCTCCAAGCCTACCTTTTGGGACACCCGTGCCACAAGCCCTCCCCCCCATCACACGAACGGTACTTATGGCCTGGCGGACGGCCTTACGCCACCCGAAATGCGACCGGAAGCTCATCAGGCAGACGCCTCTGTGGAGTGGTGTTTGGCTGGAGGAGGTCTTGTCACTCCGAGACTTCCGCTGATGGGACCACATCGGGATTTTGTTGCTGGGAGATGTCTGGGTAGGGGACTACATTAGATTGTTTGCAGAATTACAACACCGCCACACCCTCCACTCCTCCCAATTTTACAAATATTTACAGCTAAGGCATGTCCTCCAAACATGCATTCCATCTCCCACCTCCCTCCTGGAATGGCCCTGCATCCCTGGACCTGATGCGTGCCCGCTGGGATGGATGGCTGGGCCCCCTAGAGGAAGTGGACTGGAAGGATGCCCTTATGGCTCTTAAGACACTGAAGACCTCCTCCAAGCTGCGTCTAGTCCAACTTTACTACCTCCACACGGCATACCTCACCCCAGCGCGCCTATACAGCGCCCGTATTCGGCCGTCCCCATCCTGCGCACGATGCAACCACGCTCCTGCGGACTTCTACCACATGACATGGCAATGCCCCGCTCTTGCACCATTATGGGCGGCAGGGGTAGCGCTAGAGCTTACACAGACCTTGGGATGGGAGGTTCTCCATGACCCCTACGCCTCATCCTGAGTTTGTTAGAGGGTCTCTATAATGTTCGGACAGATAAGCGCATCCTCGGAATGGCAGTGGCGTGGCAAAATGCGATATAGCAGCGCTTTGGTCTCAGGCCAAGCCACCTACTATGCGGACATGGAGACAGGGAGTGGATTGGTGCAGAACTCAGCAGGAACCACTCTTTGAGGCCCGGGCCGTCCCAAGCTTTTTGGTAAGATATGGGGCAAGTGGTTCAACTTGGTGCCCTGAGGGGCGCAAATGCGTCTTGTATAAGATTGTTTACATGCAAGTGCTTTATTCATTCCCAAAGTGTTGTACGAGTCTCAGTCGTCCTTCTTCCCAATGTAATTTATCTCTGCATCGTGTCTGATTGTGCTGCCATTATTTTTTGTGATTTGTTCTCATAAACACCAATAAACTTGAATATCCCAAAAAAACCTTATGTGGACAAAAAGTTACAGGGGCCTAAGTGCAAACTACCACGAATAAACAAAATAAAGCTGAGCAAGGGGTTGCGGGAAAGGCCCGAGCAGCAAAGGCGTTAAAATAAAAATGCTACAATCTGTACATAGTGCTTCACGCTAGACTTATAAATGCTTATAAAATTCAAATGATCAAATGAATGGCAGTCTAGTTTATTAAATTAGCACAGTTGATTAAAACTAATGCAATAAAATGTCATCATAGCGCTGTTACAACGTTAAAAAGCATAAACAAAGCAAACCATCAATATTTAAATTGATACACATATTAGTGATGAAGCAGTATTGTGGTTACTATTGTAATCTTGTAACTGGTTTCCAAAACCAAGGATAAAATAGTTTGGTACAGAGACGCTATGGCAAAGTGCAAATAAAGTCGGTGATGAGTTTTTGGGGAGAGGAGGGGAAATGATAGGGTGCGGACAGAAGAGGGTGAAAGCAGACTGTCCAGGAGTCTCACATATTTTCCAGACCATGCAAGCACTTGAATATCTGGGGAAGTAAAGCAGAGAGCAGATGCCTCCCAAGATGTACTGATGCCCCTTTTTAAATATAAGGGTTTTAAAATAAGTCTTCTGGCAGCGTCAAGGGCGGGATAACAAAAAAGAAGATGCAACCATGATTCAGACATGTAGTTGCATAGTTTGAAAGCCCCCTCCTTAGGTATTTGGAGCAAATAGGTTGAAGGCAGTGGAGCGCAAAAGTAGGAGTACACAATTTATAAACAAATAGCATATTAATTGTACTTTGCTGGATTCATCTTTCTCATTGTTATAAGTATTGTGATATATATGTAGGTATAAATATATGTATAAAACATTTTGGTATTCTAACAAAAAATACTACTTTGTCAAAATCTAAAAATTCTTTAGAAACCAAAGAATTGGTGAAAACAAAAATGTTCTTTTACCGTATGCATATGCTACATACGAAAATATATTCACAATTATTGTCTTTTAATTCTCTTGACCTTTCTGCAGCTTTTGACACTGTCAATCACAACACTCTCCTCATCACTCTTCAACAGAGAATGGGCTTGGAGGGCACTGTGCTTAAATGGTTTGCTTCCTTCCTCTCTGATAGATCCCAAATGATCAAAATAGCCAACAGTCTATCATCTCCTTTGGCAGTAGGTCAAGGTGTTCCTCAAGGCTCTATACTTGCACCCACACTGTTCAATCTCTATTTAGAACCACTGGGAGATCTCCTAAGCAAATCCGGGGTCCACTATCTTCTCTACGCAGACGACACTGAAATCTACCACAAGGTTGCCTCCACTCACGATCTCTCCGTCCTAAGCTCTACTCTGGACTCCATTCAAAACTGGTTCTGAATACCCCCAAACTGAATTCCCCCTCCTCTGCTCCCACTCTCTCCTCCCCCGGTTCAATCATGGATGGATCAGATGAATCTACTTAACAATACACCCATCATTGTCGACAACGCAAATCCCTGGGTGTCATACTTGACAAAAACTCAATCTAGTCTCCCACATCAACTCCATTGCAAAGTCTGCTTGATACCAACTGCGCTTTCTTTGGGGAATTTGTCGCTTATTCACGGAGCAAGACCTCAAAACCCTGGTCCAATCGCTGGTCCACTCCAGACTGGACTACTGCAATTCTCTTCTCACTGGCCTCCCCAAATCCCACCTGTCCCCCCTTAAATCTGTTCTCCATTCAGCAGCTCGCTTCATTTATGGGGCCAAAAGAAGCGACCCCATCACTCTCATGCTATCCACCCTCTGCTGGCTTCCCATCGAGGCATGATCTATCTACAAGACTGCCTGTATCACACACAAAGCCTTGAACTCCTCCTCTCCTCGCTAGCTGGCGAATAAACTGAAACTCTCTGGAGGCTCTAGACCATCATGTAATGTGGAAAATGTACTGCTTGATCCTCCCATTTTCAAAGAAGGAAAGATCGATGGCCCAATCCTTTTCAGGCAACGCAGTGAGAATCTGGAACTCACTTCCGCCGCAGCTTTGGACCACCACCTCCCCCCAGGCCTTCAAAACTGCCCTCAAAGTTCTCCTCCTTCAAAGACACTTCCAAATGTAATTCACACCCTCTATTTTATCTGAAGGAAGGCCCTCCATTATAGAGAATCCTTTTCTCCATGACTTTGGAAGTGCCTTCCCAGTGTGTTCTTGTGGTTGGAGTGTCTGCCATTCATTGCAGTATTATCCTTCTACCTGTGTTTGGTACTCTTTTCTAACAAGCATACGTCACTTTTCTCTTGTAACACAGTTTGCTACCTCTTACATTTTGTTTGCTTTAGATACTTGCACAAGTGCCACTATTGCCTACGTAACGTTTGTTCTTGTGTTTGAGTGTTTGCAATATATTGCAGTATTATACCAAAACTTGTACTTAGTACGCTTTTGAAAACCAGCACACGTCACTTTTTCCTCATGTAATGCACCTTTTGCTTCCTCTTGTATTTTGTTTGCTCACAATTGTCACTTTTGCCTCATGAAACTTAACGTCTGCTTTTGTAATTTTTTCACTCTAATGTTCTCCTCATGTATCTGATCTGTTCCTTTTGTGAAGCCCTCTGACACCTTCGGGTAAAGTCTGCGCTATAAAAAATAAACAACGCATAAAATAAATAAATTAATAAATATATGCCAACTTTACACATGCCATAAGAGGCATGGACATAGGACCAGGCAAAAAAAGCAGCTTATAGCTGTATTTGTGAGCCCCGTAGGGGGAGACCAAAACTACGGGAGCGGAGCTAGTTAGCTTAAGGCTGTAATTGTAATCTGCCCTCTGACAGGGGGAGATCAAACCGACGGGGAAGAGGAGATAGTTAGCTTCGAGCTGTATTTTTAATCTCCCCTCTGACGTAGGGGAGATCAAACCGACGGGGGAGATCATCTAGTTAGAACACCAGGGGCCAGATGTAGGTAGGCATTTACCGGTCGGTAACGGCCGAATTCGGCCGTTACCGACCGGTAAATGCAATTTGAGATGTAGGACCCTGTATTTTACAGAATCGGTAAATTTACCGATCGGTAAATTTACCGATTCTGTAAACTACCGAATCGGTATTTTTTCCGATTCGGTAAAATTGATATGTAGGTGGGACTCTTCTGAGTCCCACAAGCATTACAGAATCGGTATTTTACCATCAAATACTATTTGATGGTAAAATAACGATTCTGGTGTGCATGCACATGTGTGCATGCACACCTGTGCCATATGACAGGCAGACCTGCCCTTAGGGCAGGTATGCCTGCCACATGGCCCCCTAACCTTTTTTGGGGGTGCTAGAGGGTGTCAAAGTGACACCCCCTGCACCCTTGTCAGAATCGGTATTTACCGATTCGGTAAATACCGACCGGTAATGCCCCATTCATTCCTATGGGCTTCAAAGCCCATAGGAATGAATGGGGCATTACCGGTCGGTATTTACCGAATCGGTAAATACCGATATTTACCGATTCGGTAAAAGGAACATCTGGATGTTCCTACATATCCACCCCTCAGATTTACCGATTTTTAATTACCGAGTCGGTAAAATTCGGTAATTAAAAATCGGTAAATCTCATTTACCTACATCTGGCCCTAGGTCTAAAATCTACCCTCCGATGCTTTATAAGCAGAAACATGGTTTACTCTTGCTTCCCCATCAACAGGACATCACTGATTTCGAAGTGTGTTTTGGACAATCACAGGTAACTTTGCACTTTACCTGCACACGTTGATTTGGTCAATTATCCAATATATTTGTAACCATACAGTAAATTGACTACCTCACTTTGCATTGATTAGGCTGTTCATGCTGGTCACCATGGTCTATTTGTGGGTCCTGACATACTGGTTCGGTTTAAGCAAAGGTATGTCTCATTAATATTCATCACTTCTCGGCGGAGTTTGATTGCCAGTGTAAACATGGGCACTTTTCTTTCTTTTGTGTTCTGCAGCTAGATTCGCAGTGTTCTTCTTTATTTGCACCTGCTCGTGGTTTTTACCTCAATATACTTCACTGAACATTGTAGCACGCACATACTGTGAGTATTATAGGTTAATTGCGATTTTCTCAATGAACGCTGGGCTTGCAGTTTTTTATTGAGAGCAGGTTTGCCTGCACAGGGGTTGATCCAGTTCACTAACTTTGCATTCATAACACACGGGAACAGTATCACACTGGACGTGATCTCTTTCCCTCAAACATTGCGCAGTCGCTTTCGTTTTTCAATTTCATCCCACATGTTATCGCATTGATTTCTATGCACTACCCCCTCAATTTTTGGCATGTGCACGCAAACGATCTATTATGTATGCATTACCGTTGTTACAGTGGTTTTTAACCAAGGTAGCCGTATTGCACACTTTGACTAATCAACCGCCGCCTGTACAGTCTCTACTGATAACTGCTGTTTTTCAATTAAGACACTTTTTACATTTAAGGTTTGGGTTTGCTCCTGTGGTATGAGTTTTTTTCATCTATCCAAAATGTAAGAAGTTTTACCTTATTTACATAATATAATAAGTGAATTGCATTTTGCTGTTTTACTTGTTTACAGTTACCACTGACTGACATTGGACTCTATTAACAAGATTGTGTGAAGCATTATTCATCTAAATATTTTGTATTGTTCGTGCTTAAAATGTGGACGAAGATTGGAACGTCACTGCTCTCCATGCAACTGGAGTTAGGCTAGCCTGGCTGATGAGGGATGATACCCTTAAACCGGATGCTTGCTTCCAGTCCACGAAGGACCTGACCTGTTAGCTGGGGCTGGACTGTTCCCATGGGGAACAGGGTCAAGACTGATTTGCATACGGCTGGGTCTAAACTGGAATGGCATAGAGAGTACAAATAATGCATTTAGGCCTAGCTCTCTGTACTGAGGTGAATGCATGACATTGTTCAGCATTTTGTCCATCAATTTACTTTTTGCAACCAAAGCAATATTGCTCAGCTAAATGGTGCATGTTAACACTCATATTGTTATTGTTATTGTTATTGTTATTGTTATTATAGCGCTAAATCATCATCAGGTCTTCTAGCGCTTGGGGGGGGTGGCGTAACTGCATAGACGGCAATCGGATCAGGCATGAAAAAAGGGTTAAGCTGTGCTTAGTGCTTCCCTAAACAGGATAGTTTTGAGTTGTTTCCGAAAATGGAGCAGGTTAGGTTCTTTACGGAGCTGTTCAGGTAGCTTGTTCCAGAGCTGGGGGACAAGGACCGAGAAAGCTACCCCCTTTTGAGGAGAGCTTGTACAGAGGACAGGACAAGAGGTACGCCTCGGAGGATCGCAATGAGCATCCCCGGGTGTGGACCTCTAGGCGTTCTTTTATGTAGATGGGAGCTAGGCCGTATATTGCTTTGTGGGCGATGCAAAGGCTCTTGAATTTCACTCTGTCTTATAGGGAGCCAATGCAGTTTGCGTCGAAGCGGGCTGGCATGGGATCTTCTAGGGAGTCTAAGGATCAATCTAGCTGCATCATATATCACTGATTAATGTTCGTTGTTAATTCTTTATATCAAATCGTGAACAATTTGTACACTTTGGATATCTTGATACAAACCATTTGACTACAGCCTTATTGTTGTGTGCTCTGTTTCAAGTTACCCTTTGGCTTTCTAACGTTGTTCAGAGTTTCATTGACAAAGGCATGCTCTGAGTTTTATGGACACAGGCATGTTCCATTTCGGAGCAGCACGCTAGCTCAGTTGACTTATTTGTCTACATTTGTTGAGAAGTGTATATTGAGTGCACTGCATCACAATTTTGTGAAAGTTAACCTTTAGCCAGGCCCAAACCTTCCTTTTAAATACATGTCACCCCTCAGGTAGGCCCTGTAAAGACCAAAGGTCAGGGGGAAATGTATTTAAAATGTAGGACAAGTACTTTTAAGCTTTACATATCCTGGTAGTGAAAAAGTGCAGGGTAGCGAAAGTGGGTGAAAATGTGGGATATATATTTGCTTGAGTACATGGGGGAATATATGGAAGAAGCAAGAATGGGGAAAGAGTCGACACCAAGAGTAATATAAATATGGATAAGCAATGTACAAAGTAGAACTACGGTATCAAGTGGAAACGTTGAATGCAGATCGGAGGTTAAGATAGGAGAGGTCATCCTAATTGAGTCCAGGTAAAATACGCTGTTAGGAATGTTGAGTATTGAAGGCTAGGGTTGCAATGTCAGTTATAAAATGTTGTAGGTTGTTAAGGATTGGTGAGGATGTGGTATAGATGGAAGATGTGGCTAAGAATCTAATGAGCAGCTGGTGAGGTATTTTGCTAGTGACAGATAACGAAGTGGGCCCAGAGGGGGTTTGTGGGTTAATAGGGGGCAAGAAGGAGAAAAAAGATTAGTTATTAGTGGGGAGTGCTAGCAGTGGGCAGGTCAAAGAAAAGGGGTACAAGAAGGAAAAAGTTGAAAAGGACTTGGGAAACAAAGCTCTGAGGTTGCCTTACCATTGATCATTGGATGCACATTTCATGGCTTCAACTAAAGTAGGGATTTGGACGGTGAATACAAATACATATTAAATCGTTACATAGAGTCACTAGGGCAAACAAAGGGTCTAAAGGAAACAAAAGGTAGCTTTGAAAAAGGGCTGAGATCCTGACGATCAATGAGAATTTAGCGGCAGTGTTTTTGATATGAACAAGCAGTTAACAGTGGCGGCTCCTCTGCTGTGGCAGAGGAGCATCACCCCACTGCTTTCAAGCAGTGCGAGAAGAGGAAACATGACATGATAATAACTTCCAGTTATTATCATGTTATGTTTCTTATGCAGGAGGAAGGATGGACGGGGCTCCTCTGCTCATGGAGCAGGGCAGTGGTGGATAGGTTTACCCACTCAAGTGCTCAATGACTGTTTGGTCGCCCCTCTTGGGCCGCCCAAAATCAGTCATGCACACTTCCCTCTTCTCCATGCTGGCTGCATTACAGCCTGCATGGAGAACATGCCCATCCCTACAGCCTCTGGCTGAGCACCAAGTCACAGCACTCAGACCAATCACAATGCTGCACTACAGCTTTGTGATTGGTTTTGGGGAGGGAGCTGGATGCCTGCTTCCTGTTCCTGGAAGAGGACTCAGTAGAGCAGGAGCACAGAGGATGCAGGACCTGGCCTCAAGGTAAGTTTTAAAAAAAGTATTTCTGAACCCCACGAGACCCCCCAGTGACACCTCTGCGACTCCCCCAAACTTCCAGCGGTCACCACAACCCCACTCACGAGCCATTGGAGCCACCCCTGGCATTTACTGTGAGTGTATTACAGAATGGAATGTGACCCTGTTCACAAACCTATCTTATAGGTAGAATAGCACAGATCCTTTTTTGGGGTCCATCTTGGGTGCGGTATGATGAGGAAATCATGGCCATTCAGAAATGGGGCAATTGGATAATGGCCTCGGAATTGAATGGATTGCCCCCACTAGGATGTAGCTCTACTGTATTTACAGCCAGTGGTTTGTTAGTGTAAAATCAGCCCTTCCTTGAATGTCCAACTTTGCACACGGAGGGAGGGATTTGAAGTGAACAGGAGCAACCAGGACGGTTATCTTGGCCTTATAAGGATATTTACTAGAGGAGTATTGTAAGTTTCCATATGAGTTTGTCAAATGACGTACAGGCAGACATCCAGTTATTCAAAGCTTTCACAAGTTGTTTTATTTGGGGGGGGCAAAAGTAACAAAGTAGGTATAGAGGTTTTCAATAGAATGTTTGTATGTGATAATGTTGAGTGACAAAATATTGTCCTGCCAGAATATTGAGATCAAAACATCAACTACTATAAGGTAAGTACGACAGTGTACATTTATTATTCTTAACTCCATTTCCATGTATCTGGAAGATATGGTCAAGGTACTCTGGTAGGACAGTATTTGATTTTTAATACTGTATTGAAACACAGAGAAGTATTGGGAACGTTTCATATGCCAGTGAATTTAAGTTTCGGGTTACGGTGTTAAACTGATAGAGAGGTTGCTTTGCTGTTATTACATTTTGTGGAGGGATTTCAGTTGGGGTATTTGAATTCTTAATTTAAGAGGAGAGCTTTATACTGGCTAAGGACAATGCAAAATTGTAAAGCATAAGCTGAAATGTTATTAAGAAGAAGAGCATTATGGGCCAGTTTATTTCTGGATTTGGAGAAATTGATCATCTCTCCTTTGAGGGTGACACCAAAAAGGCAGATGGTGAGTTTAGACTCGTACATCACCTATCTTAAACAGAAAGTAGATTTCATAAGTAATGTTGTAGACAATGAGCTGAGCGTAATGCAGTATGCAACATTGGATGATTTCTGGAGGTCGATCAGCAAAAACCAGGAGTGGCACACATGGAGACATGAGATAATAAGTCAGCTTCTTTTACATAGTTTAGGTCCATCGAGATGACTTTCAGCTATTAGAGATGTAGTTCAAAGATTGGATATTTGTATATGAGTCATTGTTAATGGGGTGCTCAAATTCATGTGCTTTGAAAGTGCAGTTGGTTCTGTCAAGGCGCTCTTGTATTAAAGGCTTTTCATCAGTTGTGCATTATTTGGATGATCTATTTTCACGGAGGTTGAGCATTTGAACAAGTGTGAGCTTGAGATTGATAATTTTCTGGAATTGAAAGAGGAACTGAGTGTGCCACTAGTGCAAGAGAAGATAGAGGGGTGGGCCACAATTATGAGTAAATTGCCAGTGTGCAGGGTGCAATTGATATTGTCATTAGTAAGAAGAAGTGTTGAGGGTTGAGGATAGCAGGATTCAGGTCTAGGCAGAGTATCTCAACTTTGCATGCACAGTGGTGAGAGAAGGATAAATACGTGTAGGCTTTTGAGCAATGAATGGTCACTGGAGTCAGTTGCAAATCATTGGGTTAAGGGCTAAATGAAGGCAGATTAGAGAGTTTGGGTTTTTGGTGATGGGATTGCATTGATATCTTCAAATGTGTTCAGACACATCTGTGATTTACAGGTTTGGTCATTTATGGTAACACGAGGGTGGTAGGGAAAAAGTTGCATGAAGGCACATTACAGAAGGAGAAGATGTCCAAACCAAAGGGGGTTTTATCAGAAGTCCCTATCTTGAAATCTTAACTCAGCAGGAGTGATGCACTGATGAGTGTCCTACCACGACGCCTCGTGGTTAATTTGATTACAGAAGAACACTCTGTCACAGAAACCAAGAAAGGGACAAAATAATAAAGATTTCACCAACAGCTATCACATTTTTACACCTGCACCTTTCCCAGCTGTTTCCTTGCAGGGCTTTTGCTTCTGGCTTTCAGTGTGTACTATGGTCGACAGTGGAACTTTACTTATGTAGCATGATATACTATCACTTACAATTGCTTACCCCATGCACCTTGCTTCCTCTTATTATTCACATACTCCATACAGATATTCCCAAGTATGTGGTCAGTATGCAGGATACTCCATACAGATATTCCCAAGTATGTGGTCAGTATGCAGGATATTTTCGAGATCAATTGTTGGTTATTGCTATCTGAGCGAAGCACCATGGGCAATATTATCAAGAAAGGGTGATACATTATCGCCGCTTTGATCGGCAGGAAACTGCCGCTAAAGCGGCGATAATGGGCTTGATACTATGCCCTTGTGAATTCCCATAGAAGCCCAGATTCTTAACCTATCTGACGTGCAACTCTAGGTAATGCTTCTCACTGGAAAAGGATTTGGGGAGGCACCTTTCAGGAGACGGGTAAGTGTCTCTGTCATTTGCTCATTCAAGCACCGATTGCCTAGCTCTGGGTGTGGTGCTTAGGCAGGACTTTTATAGCCTAGCAGTCCCAAAATGACAGCTGAGATGGGCAAATCTTGCAGGTCCTCGCCCGGAAAATGCAGTTACATTCCAAAATGTTCGAATTGTTTTTCAGAATTGAGTATGCTACAGCATGACAGGGTCTTTGTGCAAGGACTTTTGGAGATAAGCATACGTTGTTACTGTACAGATAGTAAGGCGGTACAATGGCATCTGGCAACTGATGTGAACAAACTGACATGCAATCTGGTGAACCAACGTTGGCACCTCAATTGGGCTCACATACATGATGTCATAACCAGTCACACACCATGGCAACTAACATTCATATTGCACACCATGAACTACATTTGTCTTGTTTCGACATGAGCAAATTGGTTGTATCCACTTCTTCTCATGAGGCCCTTTGTACTTATTACTGGCAGACTGCCCTATAGGTTAAGAGATTGGGACACTGGACGAAGAGTTCAGCACACTATAGGTGCTCATGTCAAAAGATTATTACATTTGTTTTCCAATTAGTGCTTGCACTTACACTATGGGGATGGGTGTTTGCAAACAAGAAGCTTACCTTTCATGTGGATAGACGTGTAATAGTGTATGTATAGGCATTTATATAGCGCACTACTTACCCGTAGGGTCCCAAGGCGCTTCGACCTCTGCGAAACCCTTCCTGGCTTCCCTGAGAGATGGTCCCTTAATGGGTATCTCCAGGGTGAGACCAGGCATCCCCGGCGGTCTGGTGGGGCCGTTAGTGAAGATGAGGCAAGCTAATGCCCAGAGTTGCCGAGTGTGATCGCTGATCAGAGTGGGCACCGAGGCGAGAGAATTATCGAGTCCGCTGACCCTGGTCCAGAAACCTGCCGCGCCGGGAATCGAACCCTGGTCCCGGGCCGTCCTCTGCTCTCGGGTCTGCCGCCTCTAACCAGTGAACCACTACAGTGGTAGATGTGAATAGGCAGTCAACTCAAATGAGTTGAATGTTGCAGTAGTTGCAGGTTTTTATTTTGGGTATGTTAAAAATAAGCATGGGCGTAAAATCCGTTTCTCGGGCGAATTTGTGGATTTTTGACGATTTCGCGATCCGCAAATCTCTCGAATTTTCCCAAAAATCCACAAATTCGCAAGCTACGAATTATTTTGCTTGTTCGCGCTTGAAAAATACAATATCGCGCGCGCGGCGTTGACTCTGAGCCTGCCGAGTTGTTTTTCTCCCGGTTTTGCGTGTGCTGCGCCATTTTTGATCTAGCTGCGTGATCTCGCGAGAGTTTTTCGAACGCAATTACATCATCGCGGCTTGCCATCTTGCACGACGAGAGTTTGACAACGCGAGTACGTCATAAATGCCAGCGACGGCGTGCAGCTGACTTCCGGCGGGAGGTTTGAACAGCTCGAGTTCCCGAAATTGCAAAAATTGCAATTCTGCACTAGAAATCCACCGCAGGAAGCATAAACCTTGTGAAAATGATGATTTTGATCAGAATAACTCCTCAGATTGACATTTGGCTGCACTTTTTGGGGCAAGGAGTCAATTTTTGGGGGGTAGGAGGGAAGAAGTGCCCCAGAGTCTCCAACTTCCTGTTATTGTCCAGCAGGCTCCTCCCAGTGCTTTGTCCATCTCCTGGTCACTTTTCATTTGGATCTGGAGCTGAAAGGATTACTTTTTCTTGCTGCTGGTGGATATTTGTATTTGAGGACTTTTTGGACTTTGGAGTTTGGATCACTTTTGGACTTGAGATTTTACAAGTAAGTTGGTGTTGTTTGTTTGGGGCATTGCAGTTGAGGCAACTCCAGTTCTAAAACTTTTTTCACAACTTTAACAAAATATATATTGTGGTGGGTAGCTAGCCACAGTATCCAGTAGGCCCAGGGGTAGTGACTGGTGTATGGGCCTAGTCTTTCTGTGGGGTGTCTTGAATTTAAACATCATTGAGGTCATGGATGGCATGGGATTGTGCTGATTTTTGTGTGTTTTTCGATTTTTTTGGCTGCTGTTGGGGCATTTTGCCGAGGGGTAGTGAGTGGTACAGTGCTGAGTCTTTCTATGGGGTTTCTTTAATGTAAACATCATGGAGGGCATGGATGGCATTGGATTGTGGTGTTTTTTGTGTGTTTTTCGAATTTTTGGGGTGTTGATGGGGACTGGCCTTGTGGGTGGGGGCCATTTTGAGTGCTGGTACAGGCAGGCCCTGGCCATGTGCTGGGGGGAAAGGGCCATTTTGAAGGCAGGCAGTGTTCTCAGGCCTGCACCCATTTTGCCTAGCTTTCATCCATTATGCCCAGGGGTACTCAGTGGTGCATGGGCCTAGTCTTTCTGTGGGGTGTCTTGAATTTAAACATCATTGAGGGCATAGATGGCATGGGATTGTGCTGATTTTTGTGTGTTTTTCGATTTTTTTTGGCTGCTGTTGGGGCCTTTTGCCCAGGCGTAGTGAGTGGTGCATGGACTGAGTCTTTCTGTGGGGTCTCTTTAATGTAAACATCATGGAGGGCATGGATGACATTGGATTGTGGTTATTTTAGTGTGTTTTTCGATTTTTTGGGGTGTTGATGGGGACTGGCCATGTGGATGAGGGCCATTTTGAGTGCTGGTACAGGCAGGCCCTAGCCATGTGCTGGGGGGCAAGGGGGCATTTTGAAGGCAGGCAGTGTTCTCAGGCCGGCACTCATTTTGCCTAGCTTTCATCCATTATGCCCAGGAGTAGTGAGTGGTGCATGGGCCTAGTCTTTCTGTGGGGTGTCTTGAATGTAAACATCATTGAGGGCATGGATGGCATGGGATTGTGCTGATTTTTGTGTGTTTTTCGATTTTTTTGGCTGCTGTTGGGGCCTTTTGCCCAGGGGTAGTGAGTGGTGCATGGACTGAGTCTTTCTGTGGGGTCTCTTTAATGTAAACATCACGGAGGGCATGAATGGCATTGGATTGTGGTGTTTTTTGTGTGTTTTTCGATTTTTTTGGGGTGTTGATGGGGACTGGCCATGTGGGTGGCGGCCATTTTGAGTGCTGGTACAGGCAGGCCCTGGCCATGTGCTGGGGGGCAAGGGGCCATTTTGAAGGCAGGCAGTGTTCTCAGGCCTGTACCCATTTTGCCTAGCTTTCATCCATTATGCCCAGGGGTAGTGAGTGGTGCATGGGCCTAGTCTTTCTGTGGGGTGTCTTGCTATTTAAACATCATTGAGGGCATGGATGGCATGTGATTGTGCTGATTTTTATGTGTTTTTCGACTCTCTGGGTGTATAACTGATGTTCCTCTGTCTTCCATTGCTTTTAGGTGCACAAGAGAATCACCAGTGCTAGGAAGAAGTCCTGCAGTGGTGTGTGCAGCATAACGTCATGCGACATCACGTGTGGCCACAGACAAGACAACTCTGCAACTCGTGCAACTGCGGCCTGCTGTTCTGACATCTGAATAAGATGGGCCCAAAGAAAGGTGGCCGTAGCACCTCAGTGAAAAAAGTTGTCAGTGCCACTGCCAGTAAGAAGGAGCAGAAGAAGCAAGTGGCACCACCTACCAAGGAGACGGGTGTGCCCACCGACGCCTTTTTTGGGAGAAAAAAAACTACGCCTGCAGCAGCAGCGGTGTCCGCCGGGGACCAAGCCGGAAGCAGCACCTCCGCCCCATTGGGGTCAGTGTTACCACGCCATGGTAGGCCCAAGCCCATGAGTGCCGCAAAGGCAGCCACTTTGGTTGTTCAATCACCATCGACCAGTGATGTTGGTTCATCACAAGAAAGTACCATCCAATCAACGCCAGGTGTAACTCAGCTGGCGAGTGTTCAACAATCACAGTCGCAACGACAACCACAAGTGCAACTAGTACAAGCGCAAGTACATGGGCAAGGAGAGGCGCAAGTACATGGGCAAGGAGAGGCGCAAGTACATGGGCAAGAAGAGGCGCAAGTAGAGGTGCATGGAGAGGTGCCACTAGAGGTTCATGGAGCGGCACAACTGCCTACAACGCTTGTTCCTCCAGAAGTAGGGGCACATGAGGAAATTGATATTCAAGTGGAAGAATCATCCCAGGAATCCACTCCTCTTGAGGATGATCCATTGCTTTCCAGATCCCAGCAAGAAAAAGGTTAAGGAGGGCTGCTACTACTACAAGTTCTTCTTCAAGCCCCCTTAATTCTGATGACCTTGATCCTCATTGGAACCCAGCAATGCAGTCTGACAGTGAGGCACGCCATGAGCTGACAAAGGTAGCTAAGCCTAAAAGGAAGGTTCCCGCAAGGCTTCGACTTATGGGTGATGACGACGAACAAGAAGTGGTGTCTTGTTCTGCTGTTGAACAGTCTGATGACGACCCAGTCATCACAGACGTCACTGAAGCACCAGCGGGCATGGAGCAGACAGACATTTTAACCCTATCCCGAATGGCTGCTGAGCGGGATGATCATGTGGGCGGCGTGGCACTGGTACTACCACCAACGCAGTTAACTACAACACCAAAACGACCTACAGCTTCCATATTTACTCGTCATAAGGGCCGGCATGGACCTACATCCAGTTCAACCTCCATTACCTCAAGTAGTGGTGCTGTAAGTCAACTACAGAAACAAATTCAGCCACGCCCATCCTCCACTTCATCTGGCATTCAAAGTCAAAGTAGCTCCTCCACCACCAGCAGACATCTCCAGTCCCCAGTTTGGGACTTCTTTACTGTTAGCAAAAAGGCGGAAAACATGGTTGTTTGTTCGATTTGTAAAGTATTAGTTAGTCGGGGTAAGCTTGGTTCCAACTATGGTACCGGAGGCCAGAGAGGTCATCTCAAACTACACCACCCTATCCAGTGGTATAAGCACCTAAGTGACATTGAGGAAGCCAAAACAAATCCAAATTTATCCCTTCATATTGCATCTAATGATGATGAGAGTCTGATCGTGCAGGGGGGACGTGAAGAAGCGACAGCCATTTTTTCTGGTACAACCAGTACCCCAGGCAGCAGCACTGCAGTGGTAGCGCCCACACCCTCTACCCCTGTAACATGTATGAGGGCCACTAAGAGTCTGGGACAGACACCAATGCAAAAAACTAAATAACTGAGCCTAACTGGTTCAAAGTCTGCATCATCATCATCATCATCATCATCATCACATAAAATGGTCCAGCCCACCATTACCAGCATGTTTTGATCAGAACCGCCATTTGAACGCAGCCACCCAACCGTGCGTCTGTATAACGCCAAGCTGGCTAAAATACTAGCGCTGGACCTTCTACCTTTCTCTTTCGTGGAAGGGGTGGGTTTTCGTGAATTGGTGGCAACAGTCTGCTCTAAATGGAAGGTTCCTAGAAAGTTCTATTTTGCAAGGGTTGCTGGTCCAGCACTACATCAAGATGTGCTGGAGGTGATTGGCGCAGCTATTCTGAAGAGTGCTGTTCACACTATCCACATGACAACAGACATGTGGACCAGTTGCCAAGCCCTTGATTACATGTGCATCACTGCACACTGGGTCTCTTTTGCAGGGGTCGAAAAACAGTTAAAACACAAAGATGTTGACACAGAGGAAGTTTTTAAAGCTACTCGCAAACATGCAACAGTAGGCATGTATGCCATGGAGAAATCTCACACTGCACCTAACCTTTTGGATGAGTTTAACAGGAAGGTCAAAGAATGGCTGCATCCAAGAAACTGTGCAGTTGGTTATGTTTCCACGGATAATGGCAGTAATATAGTTAAGGCCATGGACAACGGTGGCTACTTCAGAGTGCCGTGTTTGGCGCACAGTATCAAAATGGTGGTTCAAGCCTTCTTGAAAGCAGAAGAGCCAGTCGTCAAAGTACTGACCACCTGCAGAAAAATCTGCACCCATTTCAACCATTCTTTTAAGGCCCGGAAGCAGCTGAGGGGCCTTCAATATGAACGTAAACTGCCAGTCAAAGGACTAATCCAGGAGGTGGCAACACGTTGGAACTCAACCTTTTACATGCTTGAGCGTCTGTCTGAGCAGTGGGAGGTAATACATGAGTTTATCTTTAAACTGGGTGCTGCTCACAAAGACTTGATGCTAGAGTTTGAGGAATGGAAGCTAATTGCAAGCCTGACAGACATGCTTCATCCTTTTGAGCTCTTCACGCGTGAAGTCAGCAGGGAGGACTATTCTTTGAGCAAAGCTATCCCATTGTTGCGCATGCTAGAGCACCAACTGAAGGAGGTGTCTTCAACGTTCTGAGATGATGGTGAAAAGCGAGAAGCATATGGTTTGGCGCAGAAGTTATTATGCCGCCTCCTTGACAATGAAAAGCTTAAAAAGATACATACAGAACAACATTACATTTGTGCCACTACTCCACGGTACAAAAAGGCAGTGGCCAGCAAATCATTCATTCCTTTTGATGAAGCAGATGTTTCAAAGTACAAACGTTGGCTAGCTGTGTCAGCCAGGCGGTTCTAAAAAGATCGGCAGAAAATTCAAGGAGGCAGCAGAAGTACAACTGAATCAGCAGGCCATCCGGCGTCAAGTTCCACTTCTCTATCTGTGGCCAAAGGGAGTCACTTTCCCTCATAGCCGTTAACGACACCAGCAACCATATCATCATCCTCACCTGCACCAGGCCGCAAACCAATATTGTCGGAAGGGGATTGGCTAACTCAGCAAGGGTTAGCTCAGTCCACTGATGAAAAGGTCGCAATTGCTGCGCAAAGTGGATCAACCCCGGAGAACCTTGAGTCGGTGGTGCAGGCCTATCTGGATGGCCCAACAGAGGTCTGTCATAATGAGAACCCATTGGGATATTGGTATATGAAAAGCTCAAAATGGCAACTGATCACCAACCTGGCTCTAAATTATTTGTCTTGCCCACTCGCAAGCGTGTCTTCTGAACGTGTTTTCAGTGCTGCTGGTGCCATTGTTACTTCAAAAAGGACCCGCCTTTTGCCCAAAAATGTGGAGAGGTTAACAATAATCAAGATGAATCAGCACTTCATACCACCCGATTACAAAATACGTGAATGCGCACAGGAAGAGGAGGACACGACTTAGGTGACGACGACGACGGAAGTTCTTCTCGGTCACCAGACGCGGTGCTGGGTCGGGGTGTCTGGGAGCACTGCTGGCACAGACTAATGTTGATTTCATTTGTTTTTCAGGAAATCCATGGTGGAAAACGGGAGTTAGTGCCTAGCTGCACAGCGCATTTGGACTGAATTCCAGGTTGGCCCGAAATTTGCTAAGTCTCACTTTTTAAGGTTTTGCTTTTTGGCTAATTGGGGGTCTTCTACTTGTTTCTGCCTGGGTTGACGGGTCTGGGGGAATTTCTGGGAAGGTCTAATACTGGATAAAAGTGTTTTGCAGAAAATCAGAGTTGAAATCTTTTTTTGCCTTTTTGCTCACTATCATGTTTTCGGGGGCCTGTTTGGGGGGTTCCTGGTGTTTGTGGGTGGCTTTTGGGGTCTGGGAGCACTGCTGGGTATGGATACTTTTGATTGCAAGAGGTTTGAAGCAAATTCATGGTGACAAAAGGGAGTTAGGGCCTAGTTGCAGAGCGTGCGTGGAGTGATTTTGGAAATTTGCCTGAAAATTTCTGTGCCCATTTTTGAATTTTTGCTTTTTGGCTGTTTGGGGGGTCTTCTACTTGTTTCCGCCTGGGTTGATGGCTCTGGGCCATTGCTGGGAAGGTCTAATACTGTATAAAAGTGGTTTAGACAAAATCGGAGGCGAAATTCTTTTTGCGTTTATGCTCACTTGCTTGTCTTTGAGGTGCTGTTTGGGGGGGTTCTGGGTGTTTGTGGGTGGGTTTTGGGGCCCGGGAGCACTGCTGGCACAGTCTAATTTTGATTGCATTTGTTTTTCAGGAAATCCATGGTGGAAAACGGGAGTTATGGCCTAGCTGCCCAACGCGTTTGGACAGAATTGAAAGAAGGCCGAAAAATAAAATATTGTAAGTATGAGATTTTCCATTTTTGCTTTTTGCCTGTTTGGGAGGGTTGTGCTATTTTGCGGGTGGGTTGGGGGGTCTTGGGGCATTGCTGGGAAGGTCTAATACCGGATAAAAGTGGTTTGGACAAAATCCATGAGGAAAAAGTTTTTGCATTTTCTGACATTTCGCTCAATTTAGCATTTTTGGGGGCCTGTTTGGGGGGCTTCCTGGTGTTTGTGGGTGGGTTCTGGGGTCTTGGAGCAACGCTGGGTATGGATACTTTTGATTGCAAGTGGTTTGAAGAAAATCCATGGTGGCAAAGTGGAGTTAGGGCCTAGCTGCAGAGAGCGCGCAGAGTGATTTTGGAAATTTGCCTGAAAATTTAGTGCCCATTTTTAAAGTTTTGCTTTTTGGCTGTTTGGGGGTCTTCTACTTGTTTTCGCCTGGGTTGACGGCTCTGGGGCCATTACTGGAAAGGTCTAATACCGGATAAAAGTGGTTTGGACAAAATCCATGAGGAAAAAGTTTTTGCATTTTCTGAAATTTCGCTCAATTTAGCGTTTTTGGGGGCCTGTTTAGGGGGCTTCTTGGTGTTTGTGGGTGGGTTTTGGGGTCTTGGAGCAACGCTGGGTATGGATACTTTTGATTGCCAGTGGTTTGAAGAAAATCCATGGTGGCAAAGGGGAGTTAGGGCCTAGCTGCAGAGCGCGCGTGGAGTGATTTTGGAAATTTGCCTGAAAATTTCTAAGTGCCCATTTTTTAAGTTTTGCTTTTTGGCTGTTTGGGGGTCCTCTACTTGTTTTTGCCTGGGTTGATGGCTCTGGGGCCATTGCTGGGAAGGTCTAATACCGGATAAAAGTGGTTTGGACAAAATCCATGAGGAAAAAGTTTTTGCATTTTCTGACATTTTGCTCAATTTAGCGTTTTTGGTGGCCTGTTTGGGGGGCTTCCTGGTGTTTGTGGGTGGGTTTTGGGGACTTGGAGCAACGCTGGGTATGGGTACTTTTGATTGCAAGTGGTTTGAAGAAAATCCATGGTGGCAAAGGGGAGTTAGGGGCTAGCTGCAGACCGCGTGCGGAGTGATTTTGGAAATTTGCCTGAAAATGCCTAAGTGCCCATTTTTGAAGTTTTGCTTTTTGGCTGTTTGGGTGTCTTCTACTTGTTTCCACCTGGGTTGACGGCTCTGGGGCCATTGCTGGGAAGGTCTAATGCTGGATAAAAGTGGCTTGGACAAAATCGGAGGGAACATTTTTTTTGCGTTTTTGCTGACTTGCTTGTCTTTGAGGTGCTGTTTGGGGGGGTACCGGGTGTTTGTGGGTGGGATTTGGGGTCTGTGAGCACTGCTGGCACAGTCTAATTTTGATTGCATTTGTTTTTCAGGAAATCCATGGTGGAAAACAGGAGTTATTGCCTAGCTGCACAGAGCGTTTGGACAGAATTTAAAGAAGGCCGAAAAATATTTTAAGTATGAGATTTTCCATTTTTGCTTTTTGCCTGTTTGTGGGTGTTGTGCTTTTTTGCAAGTGGGTTGGCGGGTCTTTGGGCATTGCTGGGAAGGTCTAATACCGGATAAAAGGGGTTTGGAGACAATCCATGCTGAAAAGCCTTTAGGCACTTTTTGTAACTTAGGGTTCGTTAGGGTTAGCACTAGCAGCAGTATTCCATGTGTTTGGGGGTGTTCTAGATTTTTGCAACGGGGTTCTGGGGTCTTACAGCACTTGTGGGAATGTGTAATCTTGGTTGCAAGTGGTTTGAAGAAAATCCATGGTGGGAAAGGGAGGATTTGGCCTAGTTAAAGAAAGCGTTTGCCACTAATATTAACTAAGGGATTAGTAGGGTTAGCAGTATTGTATTGCATGTGTTTGGGCGGGAGTTATAGATTTTTACGACTGGGTGGGGTCTTGGAAAACTTGTTGTATTATCTAATTTTGATTGCAAGTCGTTTGAACATAATCCATGGTGGGAAAGGGGGGTTTTGGGCATACTTTCTGAGTGCGTTTTGACACGATTTGAAATTAGGCCTCTGTGAGGTAGCAGCAGTATTCTGCACGTTTTTGGGAGGGTAATGTGGGGTGTTCTAGATTTTGGGGATTGTAATCTCTGAAAGTGTGCCTTACATATTTTTTTCTTCCAGGTGTCTTTAACACTTACTGTTGTATTTTTCCATTATCAATTACAGGCAGGCTTTTACCCTGTGCCATTGATGTACTAGTCAGGCTTACAATTAGCGATCCGCAAATCCGCACCAGGCAGGCAGTGGACAGTGTGTCTGGTCACTAAGATTGATCGACGGAGCATCCGATGGAATGAAGGAGTACCGCGAATAAGAGGAATGGCTGGATGCATCGACTTCACAAATTCATCGGGACAACTACAAAAAACAGTAACAGTATCCAAAACTCTCCTTATCTTTTAAATGATATTGTTGTGAACTTGCGAGTTTGACTCTGTGCGTTTGTTTGATCTCTGCTTTAAATTCATCCCTCCCTCCAGCAATTAGATACATCTTTGCTATGTTTAACACTAATTTAATGTTCTAAGTGCTTATTCTCTCTGAGGGCAGAGAGGCAAGTGAAATTGCGTAATGACTGCAGCCCTGTACTGTCAACTTGTTTCTTCGTAGTTACTAGTAAGTTGCAGTAAGTAGTAGTACTACTTTTCAGTAACCTAACCATCCATTTAGTACTTCTGGCATGCAGTAGTGCACTTCCTTTATGTCCCTTTCAAGATTCATCAATATCTTTTAATCCAAAGATTTCTTTCTCTTAATTTGTTGTTTGACTGTCCATGCTGTGTTTTTTTTTCCTCTATACCAAACTTTCCCAAAAACCCCCATTTCCATACAATTTTCAAACCCTAACCCTCTTCCCCCGGGCTTTGGGGTATTTTATTGAGGTGTGACTGACAACAACAATAAATTCCACACACTTGCTGGGGAGGATAAGGTTAAAGCAACCAGAAGTTCATGTGCGCCATCATGGATTTATAACAACATCCTCCTCCTACACGACGTCAACAATGAAATGATTAATGCTTACCTTACGTTGGCCCTGCTTAGGCTACAATTTAGGGCACTGTTCTGTACCGTACTATCTGTTGTACTGTTTCTAATGCTATGCTCAGGCCACTCAATGTTTAATTTCCTCTTTTTTTCATATGGTGATACTGCCAATGTGTACCATTACTGCTACCAGCACAACAATGATATTGCATCAGTCGAGGATTCAAGTCAACAACCAACCTTCTTCACCAACCGTGATTTGCAAATCACAGGTAAGATAAGCATATTGGAGAGGTAGTAGAATAATGGGCTAGAACTAAGTTGGGAGGAGAGCAGAGACTGACAGTACTACTAGTAAAGTACAGTAGTAGGGCTACTGAATTGACTAACCCGGTTACTTGCATTTTGGTACATTTCAGGACAAGATGTTTCATTCATGCTGGTAAGTTTGAAAAACCAAACGTCCAGTAACCACCGCCAACCCCCACACAAAATAATATGAGCGCGTATACTGTGTTTTGGAATGAAAAATATAATTATCAAGCAATATAAATTATGGATGTTGTTGTGTCACAAAAATACAATACATTACCCCAACTCACCACCTCCCTAACCAAATCAATGTCCAATAATCAAAAAGTACCCTTTCCCAAAAACCCAATTCCCACCCCCCCAACAGTCTTTAAAAAAGGGGCAAGGGACAGTCACTTCCTCCGGTGGCGTAGTTTGGACAGCTGGTACTGAACGTCCCGCAGCTCTTTGCGGAGGTCCCAGAGATGGCGCTGATGTTTTTTGGCCAACCGCTCCAGGTAGTCCACTCGCTTTCGGAGGCGGCGCTGATGTACCATCCTGGCTCTAGGGGGGGCAGCTCTTGTTTTTTCTGCTGTGCGGCGGCGGCGGGAGGCTGTCGGGCCACGGCTACGTTTGGCTGGAGGCTTGTGGCTGTTGGACCCGGGGGCAGTGGAGGAGGATGGCTCACTGGTTAGAGCAGGCAGACCCTGAAGCAGAGGTCAGACCCGGGACCAGGGTTCAATTCCCGACGCGGCAGAGTCTTGAGCTCAAATGTCCACGGACTCGACAATTCTCGCTTTGGTGCCTGACCTAATCATGGGTTCACACTCTGTAACTCTGGGCATTAAGCTTGCTTAATCTCCACAACGGCCCCCAGCGGCGGGATGCCTGGCTTTCACCTTGGGGATGCCCTGCAGGGGCTATCTCACAGGGAAAAAGCCAGGACGGGTTCCCAAGGCAAGCGCCGAGATACCTCCCCAGGTGATCGAGCGCTATATAACAACATACAAAAAAAATAAAAATGTACTGGAGGTTGTTGTAGTGTTGTCCTCCTCATGCTCCCGAGCCCACAACCATCGATACTCGACACAAATAGCCTCCAGCTTATGGGCCCTGGCCCGGACAGCCATCTCCTTACGGGGGAGCTTTTTTGGAGTAGCATCTAAGAAAAAAAGAAAGAAAAATACTGTAGCCATTAGTCTTTAACATAAAGTCAAAATAATTCAACAGAAAGTTGACCATCAGAAACACCAGCATCAGTAACACCAGCAAGTAGCAAACACAGTATAACATTTTGAAGATAACGGACCAGATTTTTTTTTATTGTCGATCCACAACTGGCGCCTCCCGTATGTGACGTTATTTATAATTTCTAACCACTATTTTGAGGGTGCCCCAGATAGGAGGAAGAACCTAAACCTTCAATTAGGACCAAGATCCAAACATAATTGATACAACAGGTATCTGTGCACATGCCGCCTTTTACAGAGTAAATGCTGTAGGTAATCAAACAACACAACCAATAGACAAACAATGTGGAAGTAGTCTTGATAGAAGTTTTTCTTCAATTCAGATCTTATTTTTATCCACCCCGCCCAGCCAACACGTGTTTCGTCAGGGCTAGTAGCCCATGACCTCATCAGGGCTCCCGCGGGCAGCGGTTCCAAAGCTATTGCCACAATGGCTAGGTGCTCTCAGCAGCTTCCAATTCTGACCCGGCTGCCCGGTACTGTGGAGGTTCTCGCTGATTCGTCTCAGCCGTCTCAGCTTTCCAGCATCTCCGCGTGTAAACAGTAAATGACTTCCGCAATTGCACGCAGAGACGCTGGAAAGCAGTACGGCTTAACCTGCCGCTCACACGGATACTCCTATGGTGTGTCGCATCTTTGGCATTAACCATCACAAGGACGCCTGAGACGAATCAGCGAGAACCTCGACAGTACCCAGTAGCCGGGTCAGAATTAGAACCTGCTGAGAGCACATAGCCATTGTGGCAATAGCTTTGGAACCACTGCCCGCGGGAGCCCTGATGAAGTCGTGGGCTACTAGCCCTGACGAAACATGTGTTGGCTGGGCGTGGTGGATAAAATATGAATTGAAGAAAAACTTCTATCAAGACTACTTCCACATTGTTTGTCTATTGGTTGTGTTGTTTGATTACCTACAGCATTTACTCTGTAAAAGGCGACGTGTGCACAGATACCTGTTGTAACAGTATAACATTTTGGCATGCATCTTTCCGCCATCTTTGAAAGCATGTGACCTTACCTGGAGTTTCAGGAATTCCACTAGCAGCACTATGAATGGGCTCACTACTACATACATAGTCAGAGAGTTCTAAAAAAAGGCCTTTTTTTACTTTTTTTCTCATGGGTTGCAAAAGAAATCACTGGTACGTGAACTTGTGCTAGCCGCCATAATGGCAGCTCACTCAGCTTTCACCCAAGAAATACAGACACAGGCAATGATGATGCAGACTCGCAGTACTTTAAGCAGTACATGCAAGTGGGGATCTGAATGTCTTACTTTTCTATAGGGGTGGCACTGCCACTGGCCATACTTCTTCCACTCAGCGTCTGCTCTACTACATCATACACCTCTGCTATCGATGAGGAGGATAAAGAAGATAACGTCCAGGCTTCGAAAGTACGTCTATGATTCTTCTTAATGTCTCAAATGTACCAACATTTCTTTTTTGTCAAAAACCAACTAACACCCTTTTCATTATATTTTGGAAACCGCTGTCTTCTTATGTTGAATTGCATTCAACAAAACCATTCTTTACAGTCATAAATATTAAAACTCGCTCGTCCTTCGTTTCACCCTTCTTTAACTTTTCGTTCTTCACATCCCTAAACTTCATCTGATATGACTTGGCTTCACAATAAAATTTGCCAGCTGAGTTGAAGTGAAATAGAGGGGGCCATTGGTTACCAGAGAAGTACCTATTAAAAGTCAAGGTTGACTGTCTTCTCCGTGATAGCCCAAAAAGTAGTTCCAAAATAGTAAATGTTCTTGACAGTACAGTGTACGTATACTAGTGTACTGTGTACTACTGTACAGTACATCATACACTCCTTTGCGAGGCTACTCAAAAAAATTTCAGTAAGTAAGGAGTATAATAACTTACCACCGTCCGCCACCGCTGAGTCTTCCCCCCAGCTCCTCCTGTTGGCGCTGCCGCATCCTGAGTGGACCCCTCGGCACTGCTGGCCCCGGCACTGGTGGTCATCTGTGCCGCGTCAGTGGTTGTGACGTCTAGGAAAACGTGCCATATTTTCAGATGCCATACACAACCCCCTATTTTGTCTCGTAACGGAAGAAAATGTTACATAACACATTTTTTTATTACTGGGATTGAAAAAAAGGAACGGTTTTGGTGAGGGTGTTAACCTCTTATATGCTTATTCCATTAAATGCTACACTTCTTATGACAACTGATGAATGCTTGCTTAACGGGCACCATTTTTCTCATTACAGAAAGAAGATTCCATTGCGCTTCTGCCAGACAATTCACCAACTACTACTAAGTCATCACCAATAGTACTTTAAGTACTTTAAAGAAGGTGGGGGCTCCCGCACAGTTATTCTAATAATTTCATGTGTCTGTTAACTATTATTAATTTTGAGTCATACTAATTTCATTCATGGGAATGTTGTTGCAACTTTAACGTCATCCTAATTCATCAGAATACTACGCTATTAAAAATAAAGAAATAGTGTTTTCATTTCTTAATTGAAAATAAAACTTTAAAACTTAAAAACACTGTGTGGTTTTTGTTAACGAGTGAGTGAGCGGAAAGGTTTGAACTACTGCACTTGGCAGTCATGTTTCAGTGACTCAGATAGTCCGGGTCTCGGAGGTAGTCATTTTGTGTTCTTCTGGGTCGTAAAATCATTGGCCAGACATTCTAGATAGTCGGTCAGGGGATTGGGGGTTCAACTTCGGTTCGGACTGAGGTATGTCGAAAGTCGAACTGCACCTATCATCTTGTCCATACTTCTTTGTGTGCAGAATAGTCCCTGAATCACTAGCGATATGGGATGTGCTCCTCGCAAATCAAAAAGGACACTGCTACCTTTTACTTGGTGTAAACAATTACATTTTGTTGTTGCAAATTGTCAAAGCACTTACATTAAGAAGGCTGGTATAGACAGCAATGGCATCCCAGAGGACTGTACTCAGTGCCTAGAGCTATTGCTGTATCAGAGTTTTGTTTCACACCGTTTGCCGAATGGGCAAGCTTAGCTACCTACACAGACCGACTCATAATTGTAAATAGTAGTAGCACAGAGAGTGATGGTAGAGGCAGGCTAAGAATGTAGAAAGTAGACTACATTAGAAGAAGATCAAAGACTATTTTGTAAAACATAGAATTACTAGGAACCAGTTTATAATGAATAGGAGCTGTAAAAGTTAGGGAAGTACAAGTATTAATATAACAATAAAACAACTTACTGGGGCCAGCAGAAGAGCCTGCAAGGGAGTGCTCCTGTCCAATTTCTGGCACCGGAGTCTCTGTCGCCGCCGTCGCCTTGCCCCTGGGAGTTGCTGGTGATCATGAAATAAAGAAACACAACATGGATGCTTGTTTTTTGGGAAATATTTGATTTATTTGTACTCAATCTAAAATTATGTGAGGGAAACAAATCAACATCAATTGCATCTGATATGGTCAACTAAGAGGATAGTAGTACAGTATTGCAGGGTTTGCAGACCGTCTAATAGGAAAGTTATGTAATTCACTAACTACATCAACAACAAAAAGGTTCTACTACGACTGCCATCAATCAAGTTCAAGTTCAAGTTCAGAAATCTGTATAGCGCACTACTCACCCAGAAGGTCTCAAGGCGCTTGAGGGAGGGGGGGGTGCATTACTTATCGAATATCCAAGTTTTTTGTTGCTTTCTGAAGGAGAGGTGGTTCTGTGTAAGGCGGAGGTGGGTGGGGAGAGAATTCCAGGTTTTTGCCGCTAAGTAGGAGAAGGACCTACCCCCCATTGTGGATTTATGGATGCGCGGAATATCGGCTAGGGCTTGATTGGACAATCGTAGATAGCGGGTGGGGGTGTAGAAGGACAGTTGTGTGTTGAGGCGTTCGGGTCCTAGGTCGTAAAGGGCTTTGTGTGCGTGGGTGAGGAGACAAAACGTTATTCTCTTGTTGACGGGAAGCCAGTGGAGGTCTTTCAGGTGACTGGAAATGTGAGCTTGGCAGGGGATGTCTAGGATGAGTCTGGCTGAGGCGTTTTGGATGCGTTGGAGTTTTTTCTGTAGTTTGGCTGTGGTTCCGGCGTAAAGGGTATTTCCGTAATCCAGGCAGCTTGTGACCAGTGCGTGGGGGACCGTCTTTCTTGTTTCGGTGGAGATCCAGCAGAAGATTTTTTTGAGCATGCGTAGGATGTTGAAACATGATGATGAGACGGCGTTGACTTGTCTGGTCATCGAGAGGGAGGAGTCCAGGATGAAGCCCAGGTTACGTGCGTGATCTGTGGGTATGGGTGCGGTTCCCAGGGCCGGTGGCCACCATGAGTTGTCCCAGGCAGAGGGGGATGAACCAAGGATGAGGACTTCCGTCTTGTCCGAGTTTAGTTTTAAACGGCTGTTCTTCATCCACTCGGCTACTTCTTTCATACCGTCGTGTAAGTTGGTTTTGGCGGTGTTTGGGTCTTTGGTGAGTGAAAGGATCAGCTGGGTGTCATCTGCATAGGAGATGATGTTGAGGTTGTGTTGGCGCGCGATGGATGCGAGGGGACTCATGTATACGTTGAAGAGGGTGGGTATGAGTGATGATCCTTGTGGTACGCCGCAGATGACTTCGGTGGCCTCTGATTTGAAAGGGGGGAGGCGGACTCTTTGTGTTCTTCCGGCGAGGAACGAGATGATCCAGTCTAATGCTTTTCCTTGTATTCCGACGTTGTTGAGGCGTGGTATGAGGGTGCTATGACAGACTGTGTCAAAGGCTGCGGAGAGGTCAAGTAGGATGAGGGCGGCTGTTTCTCCGTTGTCCAGTAGAGTTCGAATGTCGTCTGTTGCTGCGATGAGGGCGGTCTCTGTGCTGTGTTTGGCTTGGAAGCCGGACTGAGATGGGTCGAGGGATTTGTTGGATTCAAGGAAGGCGGCAAGCTGATTATTGACGGCCTTCTCAATGACTTTGGCAGGAAATGGGAGGAGCGAGATGGGGCGGTAGTTCTTAAGTTCAGTGGGGTCTGCTGTGGGTTTCTTCAGAAGGGCGCTGAGTTCGGCATGTTTCCAGCTTTCCGGGAACGTGGCGGAGTTGAAGGAGCAGTTGATGACGTCACGGAGATGGGTTGCGATAATGGAGTCTGCTTTGTTGAAAATGTGGTGGGGACATGGGTCGGTTGGCGATCCTGAATGGATGGAGTTCATCAGGCGGATGGTGTCTTCAGTGGTGATTGGGTTCCAGGCGCTAAGGTTGTTAGAGTGCGGTTTTGGTTTGGAGGTGGGTGGAGTGGACAGGTCTTCTAACTGGTTTTCAAAGCTGTTATGCATGTCGACGATTTTGTTGTGGAAGAATGATGATAGAGAGTCGCAAGGGTTGGGAGGGAGTGATGTCGTTGGTGCCAGCGGTGGGGTTGGTAAATTCTTTGACGATGTTGAATAGTTCCTTGCTGTTTTGGGCTTTGTTATCAAGTCGATCCTTGAATGCTAATTTCTTGGTGGATCGGATCAGCTGGTGGTGTTTGCGGGTGGCGTTCTTGAAGGTGGCCAGGTTGTCCGTGGTTGGGTTTTTTTCTCCCGGCTTTCTCGAGGGTACGACAGAACTTCTTGGATTTCTTAAGGTCATCGTTGAACCAGGGGGATTTTTACTACCTTGTTTGATTTGATGGTTTTTCAAGGGTGCTAGTTCATCGGCGCTGTGGGTGATCCATTGTGTGAGGTTGGTGGCTGCTTGGTTTGGGTCCGATGATATGGCAGGAGGGTTTTGGTGAAGCGAAGTGAAGAGGTGGTCGGTGGTAATTTTGTTCCAGTTTTTTCGGGGAATAGGTTGTGGGGGGTTGAGGGTCGTGTTTTTTTTGTAGTTGAAGTGAACGCAGCTGTGGTCCATCCAATGGAGAGCTGTGGTGTAATCGAAGGAGATGTGCTTGCTTGAAGTGAAGATTGGGTCGAGCGTGTGTCCGGCATAGTGGGTGGGGGTATTGACAAGTTGTTCGAGTCCGAGGTTGGCCAGGTTGTCCAGGAGGGTGGTGGTGTTGCTGTCGTTTTTCTTTTCCAGGTGGAAGTTGAGGTCTCCCAGTAGGATGTAGTTCTCGGAGGGGAGGGCATGTGGGGTGATGAAGTCAACGATGTCTTTGCTGAATTGTGTGCAGGGTCCTGGTGGCATGTAGATGAGGGTACCTCTGAGTGTGGTCTTGGAGTCGGTGTGGGTCTGGAAGTGAAGGTGTTCGGCAGAGCACAAGACGTTGCGTGACAGACACAGTCCGTCATCATGATTGCAGACCACTAACAAATGTCCTAGAACAAGTAATAAATAATATACTCAACGTATCAATCCACCACTATCTCTTCAAAGTGGCAGCAGCAGGAGTACAAAGAAGGACTAGACTTGAGTCTACAGTCTCTAGCATTACGTAGTAATGCTCTCAAATGACAAAAAAGTTGCAAACAAGTAAGCATAGTAGCAACGCCAATAACCAGGCGAGCACCTGCAATGACAGAAGCTATTTAAACATTAATTTACCTGCAATGTAATCTAATCAGCAGCATTCATACTCTTCAGGAAAAAAATAGATTAGCAATATAACAGAGCAGAAGGGAAAAAGTAGTTATTAAATAGCTACTTACCAAGCCCGGGGATCTCCACGCCGAGCAGGTTGAGCATGTCATGCTCCCGGTCCAAGATGTCACTCCACCGGTGCGTCACTTGGTGGTAGGTGCGCCGGACCCCAGACTCCTTACACATGCGCCGGCACACCTCCTCCCACAGCTGGCGAAAATCCCGGAGGATGTAGCCGGAAGCAATCTGCCCACCTGCTGCCATGGTCTTAGGGAGGTGGACCTGGACAAAAACCATCAAGGCGGCCACCTCCACCGCAGAGAAGATCTCCCTGGGCTGCACTTCCTCCCCCTCCAACGCCCGCAAGGGAGCCGGGTATGGGGTGCTGTGCCCTTCACCTTGCCCTTGTCGCCTCCCTTAGCCATGGTCCTGGGCACAAGAAGAAGGAAAGAAGAATAGGTGTGAGAAAAAATAAGAGAGAGAGCGAAAGAAATAAAGTAGGTAATAAAGTAACAAAAAGTAAAAAAAACACAAAATATAGATGTAGGAAATTGAAGAGAGAGATAATAAGCAAAAAAAACAACCAAAAAGTTCAGAAAAACATAGGATTACAAAGATGTAAGGTGGATAGAAAGGTAGCATGCCCAAAACCATAGCAGTGAATGAAAAACAAGATGGCCGCGCCCATAGAGGACCCCGTGGGTAAGTTTGCGCGATATTTCCCCCGCGAGCACGCAAAAATGCCCACGAATACGTAATCGCGACCTGCATACGACGCGAGCTTGCAACGAGCGCCTGGAAATGGAAACACGTCATGCAAACAAGATGCCCGCGCCCATACACGACCTCATGGGCAACCTCAGGGTCGGTGCGCTGCAAGTGGTCTGCGAATAAGCAAAAAACCGCCCGAACGCGCAAAAAAAAAGAAAAAACGCCCGAACACGTAAACAAAAGATAAATCAACAAATTTGCACGAATTTGTGGATTGCAAGTCGATTTCGCGTCCCGCAAATCTTGCGAAATGGAAGAAAAACAAATTTTGGAAAAATGAAAGCACTTAGCAGGTGCAAAAGTTCAAGCTAATTTGTAACCATTCCCTGTAGTGATTCCTGAGGGGCCCCTCCAGAGTTCAGTTGCCTACTTTCAACTATTCTCTGACCCTGCTCTGACCCTCAAAGCAGGGTCAGAGAATAGTTACAAGCATGGCACAATGCTCCTGTAAAAATAATAACTGCAACAGGAAGGTCTTACAGCTAAGGAAGCAGGTGCCAGACTTGAAGCACAAATACAGTGACACATTAACCAGCCCCCTATTAATTCATCTCAGTTGAGGCTGAGAAGGTGTGCTTTGCTTTCCCCCATAATCTACTGTGGTGAACAAGAGGGTGCTGTGATAAACCAGAGGGTGCTGTGATAAACCAGAGGGGGACAGTGATGATCCAGAGGGTGGCAGTGGCAAACCAGAGGGTGGCAGTGATGAACCAGAGGGTGTCAGGGATGAACCAGAGGATGGCAGTGAGCAACCAGAGGGTGGCAGTGATGAACCAGAGGGTGCTGTGATAAACCAGAGGGGGACAGTGATGATCCAGAGGGTGGCAGTGGCAAACCAGAGGGTGGCTGTGATGAACCAGAGGGTGGCAGTGATGAACCAGAGGGTGCTGTGATAAACCAGAGGGGGGCAGTGATGATCCATAGGGTGGCAGTGGCAAACCAGAGGGTGGCAGTGATGAACCAGAGGGTGGCAGTGATGAACCAGAGGGTGGCAGGGATGAACCAGAGGATGGCAGTGATCAACCGGAGGGTGGCAGTGATGAACCAGAGGGTGCTGTGATAAACCTGAGGGGGACAGTGATGATCCAGAGGGTGGCAATGGCAAACCAGAGGGTGGCAGTGATGAACCAGAGGGTGGCAGGGATGAACCAGAGGATGGCATTGATCAACCAGAGGGTGGCAGTGATGAACCAGAGGGTGCTGTGATAAACCAGAGGGTGCTGTGATTAACCAGAGGGGGACAGAGATGATCCAGAGGATGGCAGTGGTAAACCAGAGGGTGCCAGTGATGAACCAGAGGGTGGCAGTGATGAACCATAGGGTGGCAGGGATGAACCAGAGGATGGCAGTGAGCAACCAGAGGGTGGCAGTGATGAACCAGAGGGTGCTGTGATAAACAAGAGGGGGACAGTGATGATCCAGAGGGTGGCAGTGGCAAACCAGAGGGTGGCTGTGATGAACCAGAGGGTGGCAGTGATGAACCAGAGGGTGCTGTAATAAACTAGAGGGGGACAGTGATGATCCATAGGGTGGCAGTGGCAAACCAGAGGGTGGCAGTGATGAACCAGAGGGTGGCAGGGATGAACCAGAGGATGGCAGTGATCAACCAGAGGGTGACAGTGATGATCCAGAGGGTGGCAGTGGCAAACCAGAGGGTGGCAGTGATGAACCAGAGGGTGGCAGGGATGAACCAGAGGATGGCAGTGATCAACCAGAGGGTGGCAGTGATGAACCAGAGGGTGCTGTGATAAACCAGAGAGGGACAGTGATGATCCAGAGGGTGGCAGTGGCAAACCAGAGGGTGCCAGTGATGAACCAGAGGGTGGCAGTGATGAACCATAGGGTGGCAGGGATGAACCAGAGGATGGCAGTGAGCAACCAGAGGGTGGCAGTGATGAACCAGAGGGTGCTGTGATAAACCAGAGGGGGACAGTGATGATCCAGAGGGTGGCAGTGGCAAACCAGAGGGTGGCTGTGATGAACCAGAGGGTGGCAGTGATGAACCAGAGGGTGCTGTGATAAACTAGAGGGGGACAGTGATGATCCATGGGGTGGCAGTGGCAAACCAGAGGGTGGCAGTGATGAACCAGAGGGTGGCAGTGGTGAACCAGAGGGTGGCAGGGATGAACCAGAGGATGGCAGTGATCAACCAGAGGGTGGCAGTGATGAACCAGAGGGTGCTGTGATAAACCTGAGGGGGACAGTGATGATCCAGAGGGTGGCAATGGCAAACCAGAGGGTGGCAGTGATGAACCAGAGGGTGGCAGGGATGAACCAGAGGATGGCAGTGATCAACCAGAGGGTGGCAGTGATGAACCAGAGGGTGCTGTGATAAACCAGAGGGTGCTGTGATTAACCAGAGGGGGACAGAGATGATCCAGAGGATGGCAGTGGCAAACCAGAGGGTGACAGTGATGAACCAGAGGGTGGCAGGGATGAACCAGAGGATGGCAGTGATCAACCAGAGGGTGACAGTGATGATCCAGAGGGTGGCAGTGGCAAACCATAGGGTGGCAGTGATGAACCAGAGGGTGGCAGGGATGAACCAGAGGATGGCAGTGATCAACCAGAGGGTGGCAGTGGCAAACCAGAGGGTGGCAGTGATGAACCAGAGGGTGGCAGGGATGAACCAGAGGATGGCAGTGATCAACCAGAGGGTGGCAATGGCGAACCAGAGGGTGCTGTGTGTGAGAAGTTGGCCTGTTATATGATGATCACTATTCTAGTGAGCACCTTGCACCAGTCCAAACGACCCTTATGGTGATTGGTTGTAAGTCAACCTTATAGACCAGCTATCCTAGTGGTAGCATGGACAAAAGCAGTCTTAGGCTAAACTCAAGAGGGCATGTGAAGCCAGCTTTAAATCCCAAAGGAAAGGGCACCACACAAATTATATATTATAAAATATATGTATTTATTTCTAGAATAATCCCCTTGACTCTTTATGAGGACAGGAGCACAAGCGTTAAACAAAGAACACAGTATAACATACAATAAGATGCACAATTATGGATAGGCAGGGTGGCCACTCAAACCATATATTAAGAAAGTGGTATAAGTACCACGTCACAAACAATGAACAGGCCTAGAGCCTAGGGAATTGCTGGGCCTACACTGGACTAACGAAAGTTAGGACATAGGAGGCCCACAGGATGTGGGTGCAGAGTCCATAGGCAAACGAATTTACCATACAAGTCAATGGTGCGTAAAAATCAGAACGTTATAGGTTTAGGAGTCCTCCGACTGGACTAGAACTTAGCCACTAAAAAGTAGGACACTAGAGGTGTAAACCACTATAGGAGCACCGGTGTAATCTCATTAACTCACCCACAGAAAACGGGTGCATAGGTGCCAAAGTGCGTTGGGTTTCTTCGTGGAGTTCTATGGAGCCTGGAGGTAAAGATGCTGCAGGCGGCTAGGAGAGAAGAATCCGGTTGGATCCAAGGGTGGATCGAAGATGTAGAGTACCTGAAAGCAGAGGGGACAGAGTCTATGTCACTAGCCAGTGACCAGGATGGAACCAGGACGGAACCATGCAGTGTCGGGCGCAATCAGGTGCTGTTGAGTAGTTTGTCTCTGCTGCCACGTGGACCAGGAAGGATCGAAGATGACCAACTGGTGGACACCAGCTGTCCCACAAAGGCTCTTGCTGTCAGCGGTGTCGGTTCTCGAATTGGAGTCACCAAACCTTGGCAAATACAACCCAAGCAGGACTCAAAGATGTCTTCCGGATCAGACCAGGAAGGTCAGATCGATGGCTCCTTTTCAGGAGTGCTAGGGCCAGACTGGAGCAACCAGACCAGCAGTGTAGTTTTGATGGATCATTGTCACAGAGGCCACTAGCCAATGGGCAAGTGACCGGACAACATGTCAAGCAGGAAAAGTGCAAAAGGGCCCCACGCAGCACTCGGTCAGTGTGAAGGGGTGATCTTTGAAGCACAGGCTGCTTGGGGCTGGGGCTTCTCAAACCGCAAAGCACAGTGTCTAGGGTGCCTCAGGAGCTGCACAGGAAGCACTTTATTGACTCTTCAAGTTGGCCGGTCCCACGTCTCTCGTCGCCTCCACGGGTCTCAGCTTTGCCAGGACTGTGGATCGGGCTGTTGGATATTTGGGATTCTGGGTCTTGTCGATCTCTGTTGTTCGCGCTCTGGCGGGAGCAACGGCAAAGAAAGTCTTGATGCGCTGATGGTGCCTGCTTGCACACGGTGGCCACTCCTTGACCACAAAGGAGATTCTTCAGTCTTCCACGTCGAGTGGGATGTCGAAGGGTCCAGAGTTTCATTTCAAAGTTTCAGTCAGGATGATCTGGTTTGCATTGGCACAGCTCCTACCTTTATTCCAAATCTAGGGGCTGGATCTCCTGCTAGGTCCCTCCTATGGGTGGGACCCAGGAAGGGGGTGGTGGTTACACCCCTTTCCCTTTGTCCAGTTTCACGCCAGAGCTGGGGCTGGAGAGCCCCAGCACCTGGTTTGAACTGAACTTGGCATGGGACACCTTGTGTGCCCCAGGCAGTGTCTAGTTTCATTCAACCTCCCTGCCCCAATCCACAGCCTTGAACCAGAGGGTGGCAGTGAGTACCAGAGGGTGGCAGTGATAAACCAGAGGGTGGTAGGCGATGCACCAGAGGGTGCTGTGATAAACCAGAGGGGGACAGTTATGATCCAGAGGGTGGCAGTGATGAACCAGAGGGTGCTGTGATAAACCAGAGAGGGACAGTGATGAACCAGAGGGTGCTGTGATAAACCAGAGGGGGACAGTGTTGATCCAGAGGGTGGCATTGGTGAACCAGAGGGTGGCAGTGATGAACCGGAGGGTGGCTGCGATGAACCACAGGGTCTCAAACAGGCTGGACATGTGGAAACAACATGGTCGCGACCGTTGCAACCACACAAGTAAGTTCATGTTCCCGAACTTGTACAAAAATCCTCTCAAACTGGCAAATACAGCAAATTCGCAAATTTGCACAAATTCGCCGATTTTGCGGATTGCAAGTTCGCAATTCGCACCAATTCGCGGATCGCGAATTCACAAATTACGCCCATGCTTAGTTAGAAACAGTATTCTTGGTTGTCTGAGGTATTCACTAAGGTCAGACAGAAACCACCACTCCTGTCAGGGTATATAAGATAAACACTAAAGATTTACCTGTGTTTACCCTCTGGTAGCTTGGCGAAGAGCAGTCAGGCTAAACTAAAGAGGCAATGCATAAAGTATTTGTGCATAAGACACAATAACAAAATAAATACACCTCAAAAAAACTTTTCATAGTACTAGAAAAATAGATGATCATATTGTGACCAAACCAAGACCAAAACATCAACGATCGAAAATATGGAAGCTGAGATATTGAATTTTAATGGAATAAATGCAGTAAAGCACTTAGAAGTAAGTAGCGCTACATTTGTTGGTGGCACAATTAGTGCTCCAGGCCCACTAGTAATTTTTGGAGTACAGGACATGGTATACCACTTTACAAGGGTTTTACCAGTACATCAAATATGCCAATCTGGTATACACCAATGTCATCAGCACTTTAGCACTGGTAGCCAGTGATTAAGTGCTCAGAGCCTAAGGCCCACAAAAATAATCAGCAAACATTGAGGCAAAAAGTTCAGGGGAAGACCACCCTAAGGATGCCAGGTCTGTGCCCCCTTCCTCCTGCTAAAAGTTGGGAGATACACCCAACCTCTAGGGAGTTCTCATCACTAAGGCGTAAAAACTTAGATAGACCATCATCATTGGCATGGTCTACCCCATGTGTGTGTTACACCCTCAAGTCCATACCTTGTATGGAAATGGACCACCTCAGCAGTTTGTTATTCTCATTCATCCCTCATTTCATTTGCATGAGCCACCCTAGGGGCCTATGGACAGTGTGAAACAGGAAGCGAGTACCAAACAGGTGTGGCCTATCTTGGCCTGGATGGGTAGTACCTGCCCACTGCCCACCAGGTGTCCCAAGTACACCACAGACCTCTGCCCTATCTGGCACTTACTTGCCTTGATAGTCAGGCCTGCCCATTGCAGAGCTTGAAGCAGCAAAGAAGGCCTCCATACCAGCGAGGAGTCTGGTTCACCAGTCACTTGAAAGTGGCAGGGTCATTCTTTAATTCTTAGGGCATCACCCTAAACTGATAAAAACAGAGTTAACATAATATCTGTTTGGCAATAGATGACCTCTATTGCCAAACAGATATTATGTTAACTCTGTTTTTTCACACTATTTTTAGCTTTGGAAGAGCTGAGAGAAAATATTAAAATTAAGGCTTCTACTCAGTCCCATCCAATTTTAATTATTTTTCACGAACACTTTTGCACTGCTTACTCAGTTGCCACTTATATTAATTCAACTCCTGCACCACCCATTTGTTTACACACTATTCAATGGTTATGTCACAGCCCTGATAAACACCTGTAGGCTGTCGACGTTCTCTCCTGGGTAAGGAGAACCTATATGATGTAAAAGGGCGGTACAGAATGGCTACTCATGGGAAAAATTTCACCCACGCCCTGGAGTTTTTGCCCACGTATATCCTGTCACACACATGTGCGCATTTGATTTTTCACCTATATTAGTAACTAACACCTTGTCGTACCGTAGATGGTTTTCATAGTTGAGTTTCACTTCTGTTTGACCCCTAGATATTGTTTGTTATAAGTACTATGTATTGGGGCATGTATCTAGATATGGGGAAAAATTAGTTATTTATTTAATTTTCCCTCCTCATCTGTCGAATTCCCCCCAACCTGGCCCCAACGCTCTTAGCTGCACAGGCCGCACCTTCTAATTACTACGTTGTTTTTTGCGTGAAGCAGCTTGAATTGACCTTCTTTTTTTAAATGAAACAAGGAGAAGGAGAAGGAGAGTCCGAGGGGGGAGATAAATGACAGGGAGGATTTAAACAGCCACTCATGTTCCCTGGCTTTTCACTCCCATAGATTGTAGGAAATTGAGTCCCTTTTGTATGTTTCATTATTCCACTCATCACTGAACTTCAAAAGAACTTTCTACAATCCTGTGTCATATGCGGAATCACAAGTTGATAAATCAATACACAGGTTTTCCAGAAAACACCACATATACATGATTTAATATATTGCATTATATACATACACAGAGTATACAGTGATGTTTGTATTCGGTGAACAGATATAATATTGTGTAGGAAATATCGAGTAGCACTAATATCAAGTCCAAAATCTCAGACTTAAAAAATATCGACAGTCAGAATATCATTGTCAAGAATATCGGGCTGAAGGTAAGATCTAATATCGTTTTTCAAAATATCGAAGTCATTAAAATTGTTAGTCAAAATATTGTCAAAAATATTGTTGTTTGATTTAGTGTTATATATTTTAGTGTCTATTTTAAATGTATGTGTTATATTTATTTGTGTAAGTATTGCATTTGTTTTTTTAATATATGTGTTTCATTTTTAGGGGTTATTAATTTTTTTAAAGTACATTTTGCGTTTGAGTTGTGGGTTTATAGGGGAATAGGGTGGGAACTAATTTAATTATAATAAATGTAATATACATTTTTAGAAGTTATTTTTTTCTTTATTTTGTGTTTTTGTTCCGTAGCGGGTTATGGGTGTATAGGGGAATAGGGTGGGAAGTAATTTAATAATATAAATTATCATTTTAATTATTAATTATGTCATTTGTGTCATTTTTGTAAGACTGGGTTGTGGGTTGATAGGCTGAGTAGGCTGTGAAGTAATTTAATTGATATATATATTTTTTTAAATATAACATGCATTTTATGTGTTAATTGTGTGAATTAATTTACTACTGATTGCTTGTCAATGTTAGAAGAAAACAATTGAAAATAATTGAGCTTAGTGGTTGAAAGACACAATATGTTTTCGCGGAAACAGGTTCAAGGAGAAATTAATTAGCAATACGTTGCTGCCTTAAGGAAACTAGCAGCCACTTGTAGGTTTAAAGATCTCAGGGATGAAATTATAAGAGATCAAATGATTAATGCTACCAACTACAAAAAGATTCAGGAAAAATTACTTGATCTAAATGACCCTTCTTTGGGAAAAGCCATCAGCATTGGAAAGCGCACGGAAAATACATTGTTATATGTAAAAGAATTAACTGTCACTGATCCCAAAAATGAAAACCAGTACTACAAAAGTATGTAAAATAAGTGACAAAAACAAAAAGTGTAATGTTACTGGCGAGGGTAAGGGTGAATTCAAAAGTAAAAATATTTCATTAGGTTTTAACAAGTTATGTTACAGATGAGGCAGTAGCAGGCATTCTTCGGATGCTACTCATTGCCCGGCAGCAAGAAGCAGATGTTATAAATGTAAAAAAATTGGCCATTATTCAAGAGTTTGTAAGTCTTCCAGTACATTTTACCTGAAACCTGTAATTAATGTGATTAATGAAGACGTTTGTGAAGACGTGGATGACAGTAATATCGAAGTATATATGATTGATAAGATTGATGATATTAGTAACATTGAGAATTACAATCCTCCCAAATGTGATATTTGTGTAGATGGAAAAAGACTATCAATGTGGGCTGATTCATGTACTCCCTTCACCATAATCAACAAACATGTCTGGAAAGAACTTGGCTATAAGTTTCTTCAAAATTCTGATGTCAATCCTGTTGGCTATTGTGGTCAAAAATTACCATAGGTGGGTTATTTTATATCTGTGATAAAATTTTTTGACAGAGAGACCGAGGCTAAATTACATGTAGATGAGAAAGGGAAATCTTTTTTAGGGTGGAGAGAACAAAAAGCATCAAATATCATACTCAATCCAAATCATCCCATGCAGGTACTGTTGACAGAAGATTATGATAATTGTGAATGGGTGTCAAAAGTTCCTATTCTTTTCAAAGAAGAGTTAGGATGCTTAAGGAAGTTCAGACTTCGCATCATTATGAAGGCTGATGTAACACCAAAGGTACACAAAGTACGTAACGTACCATTGGCATTGAGAGATTCACTAAAAAGGGAATTAAATAGGTTATGCAAAGATGGCATAATAGAACTAATAGAAGCCTCAGAGTGGCTTAGTCCGATCGTTATCGCACACAAACCTAATGGCAGCATCCGCATGTGTGAGGATTTAAGAGCTCTTAATGAAAGCATCTGGGTTGACCGTTATCCCTTGCCCCACATAAATGATATGCTAGCCACTGTGGATAATGCAAAATCTTTCTCCACCTTAGACTTATCAAGTGTATACCATCAAATACTACTGCAACCAGAATCTAAACATCTAACATATTTCATCACTCTTGAAGGTGCGTTTAAATTTGTACGTATGCCATTTGGATTGGCATCTGCTTCAGCAGTTTTTCAACTTATCATGCAAGGCATTCTCAAAGACATTTCCAATATTTTGGTGTTTCAAGATGGTATTTTAGTATGGGGTAAGAGCAAGGAGGAGCATAATGATGTCTTGACTATTGTGCTAAACAAATTAGAACAGGCAGTTTTAACCAGTGGTCTTAAAAAGTGCAAATTTGGTCAATCTGAAGTAGATTATCTCGGTCACACGTTGAATCAAAATGAAATTAAACCTAAGTTTAAACTTGTTGAAGACTTAGAAAAGGCTCCGGTTCTGCAGAACAAAGACCAATTAAGATAATTTTTGGTTTAGCTGAATATTATTCTAGATTTATCAAAACAAAATTCCAACGGTGTATTTCCTTTATGAGAGTTAATGAAGAAAAATGATGGGGCATATTACCAACAACTAGCGATAATTCGCTATGTTGGCTTAGCGGCAATATTATTATCGCCGAGCTCTGCCGATTTTTATCGCAGATAAACCTTGCTAATATCAAGGTTTATCTCAAAAGCGATAAAATCCGGCCAAAATGCTTGAATATCGCTGAAAAGTCAGCGATATTCATGCATTACCGAGCTAATGCTCGGTAATGCTTGGATAACATGGCTAAGAACTGCTCTGGGCAGGCGTTTGCTTTTGGAGATATTCGCGCTTAGCGCGAATAAGAGTAAAATTGGGTACGACACAACACAAGGGATGTTCTAAGTTATCCGGCCCTAAGAAGATTATATCCATCAAAGGTGATTATTTGAAACTTTCGGATGGAAAATTGTGGAATGCCAATCGTGTGACTAAATGCAATGATACTGAAGTACGAGAGTGGTTACAAAAAGATGTACTGAATCCTCATGTGATCAATGATGATTCATTTAAAAGTACCAGTACTTCGTCTTGTGTCCATCCAACAATCAGAGTACCAAGCTCTCGTAGTAAGTTAATTCCTAAAAAACGTCAAGTTATATTTGTGATTAATTCTGATAATTTGTTATTACAAGTTCTATATTGTGAATGAACACATCTCTGATTTATAAATGAATGAACATTTGTGTTGTTTCACAAAGTATTTTTTTAAAGGAAAAGGATATGTTGTATTCTTATGAAGCTATTTGCTTTGAAAACTGCTGCTTGGCAACTGTAAGCTTCCACTATTGGAATCCGTCTTGTGGAGTCCAGTATAAGGCTACTGTTGTTGCGAAAGCCGGCTGTTGGGTGCTGGTCCTGTTTCTACCAATAAACCTCTACTTCTACAGGCACACTTGTGTCACTATACTCAAAATTACCCCTCCACTATCCAACACTTTCTCTACTGTTGCAATCCCTAGAGTGGAAATAGTAAATTATTCCTCTCCAGTATCCAACACTTTCCTTACTGTTGCACTCCCTGGAGTGGGAATAGTAAATGATTCCCCTCCGCTATCCAACACTTTCCCTACTGTTGTACTTGTTGGTTTGGGAATAGCAAATTATTCCCCTCTGCTATCCAATACTTTCCCTACTGTTGCACTTGCTGGAGTGGGAATAGTAATTTTATCCACTCTGCTATTCAACACTTTCCCTACTGTTGCACTCTCTAGAGTGGGAATAGTAACTTGTACCCCTATGCTATCTAACACTTTCCATACTTTTGCTATCTCTGGAGTGGGAATAGTAGTATTTACCCCAATGCTGTCCAACACTTTGCTTAATGTTGCACTTCCTGAAGTGCGAAAGGTAAATTATTCGCCTACGCTATCCAACACTATCCTTACTGTTGTACTTGCTAGAGTGGGAATAGTAAATGATTCCCCTCTGCTATCCAACACTTTCCTTACTGTTGCACTCCTTGGAGTGGAAGTAGTAAATTATTCCCCTGCGTTATCCAACACTTTCCCTACTATTGCATTCCCTGGAGTTGGAATAGTAATATTATCCCCTCCACTATCCAACATTTTCCCTACTATTCCTGCTAATGTAGTGTCAAATGTAATTGTGAAAGATTACAAATATTTTAATATTTTAAATAATGATATATATATATATTTTATTTTTATTTTGCAGGTATATGTATATATATATATATATGTAGAACAACACCAAAGTTCCGGTTGACACTCAGTCACGTTCACGGGTGGGTCGGCGTAGGGCTACCGGTCACCCAATACATCCACAAGGTACCTTTATCCGTTAGAATAAAACGTCGCCGACACTCAGAAAGTTGCTGTGCACGATAGATTTTAATAAGGCAGGTTTTCCTGCCTTATTAAAATCTATTGTGCACAGCAACTTTCTGAGTGTCGGCGACGTTTTATTCTAACGGATAAAGGTACCTTGTGGATATATATATATATATATATATATATATATATATATATATATATATATATATATATATATGTATTTATTATTTTTAATATGTTTCTAACATTTTATACTTTATTCTAATAATGATTTATTAATATTATTAAGTACATTTGTATAGTACATGTAGGTTTATTTTTTTAACATTGAATTTATTATTTATAATTTTAAAAAATTTCTAATAATTCTATTTTTTAACTATTTGTATTATTTACTTTAATTTACGTTATTTTTCAAACATTTAAAAAAACTATATTTTTTACAATATTTTTTTCAATATTTTTATATTTACCTTTATGAAGATAGGACTTTGATATTCTGGACAACGATTTTTGTCCCAATATTTTTGCACCTCAACATTTTTGTTGCCAATATTCTGCCAGTGATACTTCGTATTCATTTAGGTACTCAATACCCATCTCAAAATTAAGCTTGAACCCTGTCTTTTTCTCTGGAATTGCTTAGAGGCCTTACTCTTTCCTAAGTGACAGATAATGGTAATTCACATTTATTTAAATTCTGGCCTCTCTGTTTTACCTATTTGAGGTAGACTATATTGACCCATGCACCTTAGTGGGTTTTAGATATTCCCTTTTAGTGTTACTCCAGCGTATGTTCTGTGTATACCTATACACACCTCCCGCTTGACTTATATCAAGGTTTATTGCACCCCAGGTTCTCTGTCTATCTTCCTAATAAATTATTTTTGTGTAAACAAGTTTCCTATTTTCGATAACTTATTGAGTCGATTTGTGGTACTGATTACACGGAGTATCATCTGCACTTCAAGTCTTAATAAAATATTGTTACTAGGTTGTTGGCTTTGACATGCCGGAGGACCGTCCACTTATTGTCTGTGGTGAAATGGTTCAGATCAATGCAGTGTTGAACCAATGGTACATTCATAACCTTGCATTAGATCCTAGATTTGTGTCGTACAATGAGTTTGGGTACTTCCTGGCTTGTCTTGCCAACATAGGCAAGCTCACATGGGCAGATCATGCAGTACACAATATTTTTTGAGTTACAATTTGTGAACTCTGTATGCTTGATTTGGAAGTCTCTATATGTGAATTCCTCACCTTCAATTGTACTTGCACAGTAGAAGCAATTACCACATTTGTGAGTTGCCTTTATTGGTGGTAAATTCAGCATCGAACAAATGGATGTATTCTGGTGGTTTTTGACTGTACAAGGCTGTCTCTGATAATTTTGTTTCTCTTTAACGAAAACAGTGGTATCTTCTTGCATTGTTCCAATTCTTTCATGAATATTTCAGTTGTTATGGATTCAGTTTTTCAGTATTTATGTTGCTCCAGAGAACGTAGTTGCACATACCATTCTGTCATTTTTTGTCTTCTCCCCTAGTTCCAGAAGGATCTCCCTTGGGGTATAACAGGCATGCGTTGTTACGCGTTTGAGTACTTTCTTTAGGTAATTACATTGATGTAATTTGGTCTAGTAATCTCCTCTTTTCAAGCAATTCTGCCTTACTCTCAGAAACTGGCTGTACGGTAAGTTATCCTTAAGATTTCTTTGGTGAAAACTGGAGTAGTGTGGGAGTGTGTTTCTGTCTGTCTTTCAAATACAGAGTGGTGAAGATCTCATTATTTTCATGTCTCAAGGTTATATCGAAGAATTTAATCTCCTTTTTGTTCACTGTCATTAAGAACTTGATAAATGGGCTCCGTGTGATCAGCCATTGAGTGAAGTCCTTGATCAGTTCTTCTGAGCCCTTCCATACAATCAATGCATCATCTATGAATCTTCTCTGTCTGTGAAAGGATTGTTGTAATAGATCCACTTTTCCTCATACAATGCTATAAACATTTTTACCATTTCCGATACAAAGGGACATCCCATTGCAGTCCCTTTGGTTGTTACGTAAAACTGCCTAATACATTGAAAAAGATGAATTTAAGGTACATTAGTGCAACATGTAGTCTGTACTTTGTTGGAATCTAATGCGGTCTTTTGTTGAGGAAGTATTACATAGCTTTGAATCCACTCAACTGTGGAGTGTTGATGTAAAGACTTTCAATATCAAGTGTTACAAAAGTATCTTCCGGCTCATTGAATGGCATACCTTCAAGGGTCAAGTCTGTTAATGGCATGCATTGTGTCCCTTAGATATCTTGGTTAATCAAATATGAGGGGTTTGAGAAAAACTTCCAAATATTTAGCTGGATATTCCAGAATCGAGTTAACCCCTGCAATTATTGGCCTTCTTGGTGGATTTAGTGGATCCTTGTGAATTTTTGGGCGGATACATATGAGGTACCCTACGGGTTTTGTTCTGTAGATATTTTTCTTCCTTGTTGATGACCCATCCTTCTTGTTTCCCTTCATTAATTATTTGAGTGATTTTTGTATTGATGATAAGGCTTGGAATGCCCCCTGAATTTTGTATATTGTTCTTCATTTAGTAATTGTAGTTGAATCTCTGATTCATTGTTTCCGTGTCCATAACGACTATTCTGCCGCCCTAATTCATTGCCTTTATTATTGTCTCCTAGTTGGATTTTACTCTCAGCAGGGCTTGATGTTCTTCTTTAGATAAGTTATGATGTATTTATTTTTCCTTTCAATGGTGCCTATTTCATGTAGAGTAGTTCTATCCAAGTTAGAAAGATGGCATTTCTCTGCACTTAAAGTTCTGTGAGCCTGCAGCCTGTCTCCAATACATGACTGGTCTGGACTTTGTGCATTCCCTGTAGACAGTCACAAACAAAGGACTGGTAGTTGTGACTGAGTACCCTTCTGCCCCCTGATGGCTCATCCTGGACAGGATGCAAGGGGGGGAGGCTGACACACCTGAATGGTTAATGTCCTGTCTCCACACAAAGAGTTAATTACACCCCTGTAGTGAGTCTGGAGACAGGGCTGGGCAAGGAGGACCTTTGTGCACTTTAAAGCCCCTCTTTGAAGTCACCCCACTTCAAAGGAACACACATGTTTAAGAATTGCGTCTCTGAGCCCACCAAATCAGACACTTCTGGTTTCACCTTTAAAGAAACTCTGCCAGGAACAATCACTGCTGTGCTGCTACAAGGACTGCCACTCTGCTGGACTGCAGCTCTGGAAGAACTGTTTTTCTGCTGCACCGCCCTGCTGCCTACTGCACCCTGCCCCTGCTAAGGAAGAACTAGACTCTTTCTTGAACCCTTAGTGATCTCCAAGGGCAGGCTGACTGGCATCCTGTTTTGAGACCCAGAGATATCAAAGTCTCACCTCCTGATCCTTTGCCTAGTCCATTGGAAGTGGTTCCAGGTGCTTGCTCCAGCTCGCATTGAAATTGCCTCATCAGCGCTGTTGTAGTTTGAGAAGATCAACCCAGCTCCTCAACTGCATGGAGAAACATGGTGCATCAGATTTGGAACCTGCACATATCGAAGCCTAAAGCTTTGGTGCTTCTTCTTCAGCACTGGTGCACCACCATCATTGCGTGGAGAAAGTCAATGCATTACCACAACTGAAGGGATTGGCACTGATGCATCGCTCGGCTGTGCCCCCCATCTTGCTGTTGTACTAGGATCAAGGTACTTTGCTTAGCGGGCCTTGCGTGGCTCCTGTATCCGGCCCGTGCTCCATCGTAGTCAGCTTGAATTCTTGAGTTATCCCAGGTCCAGCATGACCAGATAACTCCAAGAAGTACTTATTGCTTCTAAGCGCTATTTTTACATTTTAGCTATAAAAAATGTTATCCTTACTTCTACTTATTGAATTTTTGTCAATTGGGTTGTATTTATAAAGTCAAAATCTACTTTTCTAAATTGGTGAGACATCTTTTTTGTAGTCTTTACACTGTGTTAATGTTTGAAGTGTTGCACGAATATTTTACACATTGCCTCTTAAGGTAAGCGTGACTGCTCTGTGCAAAGCAACCAGAGAGTGAGCACACGTCAATATATGGTGTGTATCTGGCTTAGCCTGAGTAGGATTGTGGTTCCTGCTTGTACAGGGTGCAGACCTCTGCCAACCAGAAACCCAATTTCTAACATGGGAACTGGCAGACTGATGCAGGGCCTGAGGCGAAGGATGCAGCCCCGGCCCTAGGGGCCCTGAAGATCAAGAATGGCCTGCATAAGAGGCCTTCCCCTGTGAGGTCAGACTCAGGGCCACAGCTGGAGCCCCAGCTGTGGGCAGTGAGTTGTGGAGATGCTGTTGGCATCGGGACAGCGGCCACAGAGCAGACCCACCTTCCAAAGCGCATCAGAGGAGATAGGCACTGCGCCAGAGTGAAGTGGACCTCTAAGGTCTGCTGATTGCGTCCTGCTGTGGGTCAGCCCCCTGTCTTAAAGTGAGCGAGCCCTGGTCCATGCCCCCAACTAGGCATAGTGGACACTCTTGACTGGACCTGGTGGGGAGAGCGCCTTGGGGCTCTAATACCAGAATTTACACCCCACCCCCCACATTGGTATCAAGCCTGCCCACATCCTAAGAAGGGCACCTGCAGCACTCAGGTGAACTCAACAAAGGAGGAATTTCTGAGGAAACTGGGCCCCCCCTCCTCAGTCTCAGGAGATCTGGGAGTCTAGGAGAGGTAATGATGCAGCCCAAGAATTCTAAGTCAGTGTGGCCAGCTGCAACATAGGGCTCTGGAATGAGCTCATCATCTCAGTTCAAAGATAAAGACCACCTGGAGTCCCACATAGCTATGACTTTGGCAAAAATCAGAGACATTAAAGCAGCACTGGAGTACAAGATTTAGACAGTGGTGTGATCTGACCATAAGAAACTAGCAACCAGGTTTACCAGGGAAGAGAACTCCACGGCTGAGGTCTTGCCTCTGGTAGAGGTAAGGGCGTCGAGCCTCCAAAGTGTCCCCTTTGCTTCGCCACTATACAGGAAGTCTGGGAATATTTGGAGTGCAGGAGCTACCAGATGCCACAGCCACTTTACTGACAGTCCCTTGGATCTGGTGTCAGCACAGCTCAAAACAGACGCAGCAACAGAATAAACGGTCGACCTCTACCAAAGATCAGGAGTGGCAGCAGCGGTTAAGGGTGGTGCAAGAAGTGAAAAAAGGCAATTCCTGGATGGTGGAGACCAAATGTTCAATGTCCCAGGGTCTACACTGACTCCGGGGTCAGCGAAGATGCCCCAGAGGCGGGAAGGGGAGACGCCATACTACTAAAGGTGACACCCATGACGGCAAGCAGAATTATTTGAAACTTCCAAATTGGGGGCAATTGATGCAGAAAGTTTTACTGTGATCATTCAATCAATCAAAAAGCCAACTCAGAAGAGGTCCTGATAAGGGAATTGGAAAAAAAATCATTCGGAGACAGGCTGTAGGTTTAAAACAAAAGAATGGATAAAGCTTAATGAATTAGCAAATAAAGCTCTTAGAGGGGCCAACTTTAAAAGAATGACATTTTTATCTAGATGGCTATTATATTTTACACCTTTCAAATTGTCTAAAATCTTTTCAACTTGTCCAAATAAATGTTTTCGCTGTAATAGAGAGGGTCAGGGGGATGGTTAATTTTTTTTTTAGTGTAATGATTTACAATCCTTCTGGAAACGGGCTTTTGAGGAAATATCCATCATTTCAAGCTTCCGAGCCGTTTTGTTAGGGGGCTCAGAAAATGCTAAGAAAAAATTCCTTAGTGCGCGAGAATTTTTCGTGGTGTTGTGTGCCATCTGCATGGCAATTGGTCCTCTCACGGCTGTGTTTTTGTAAGGCTTCACGCAATAGGCCCTAGGAATTTTTCTCTCTCCACTTCCTGCATATTCCGTGCTAACACGCGTCTGAGAATGCCATAAATTCCCAATTACCAGATGTCAGGGTCCGTTCGCACATTCACAACTCTGTAGTTTTCTTGAGCTGTGTGTGCGCGCATGCTGTGTCCCCGTCCAGGAGAATGCCATAAATTCTCAATTACCAGCTGTCAGAGGTGCCGGTAATTGAAGGCAGATGCTTGTAGCGTGTTCACTGCTGTGCTTTTATTTTTCTTCAGCTCTGTGCGCATGCATGGTGGCTTCCGTCTTTCCTAAAATAAATCCTAGGTTTGAAATTGAAAAATAATTTTAATCTAGTTAACCAAAAAGTGTAAGGGACTTATGAGGGCTTCAAAGGAATGTTGACAAAAATCGATGATTATTTCTGCCTTATATCTTGTTTCATCATCCTTTGCTGGCAGTGGGTCTCACACCTATCCTGGCCTTTTAGCGAAAAACACTTTGCAAGTTGGGATTTTGAAGCCCATCCTTACAATTTTAAATATAAAACTGCAAGTCCCAAAATGCAATGATCTGTTGGAGAAAAAATGAGGCCTGGATAAAGATGTTTCACTAGAAATGGGGCCAAAAAACAGCCCGGGCATATTTAGCAATCTAAACATTGCTTCCATGTTATCCCTTTTAAAAGTGCAGTTAAAACATGAATGCAAACAGGCTATAGAGAGAGGGGGCACACTAAAAGTGTCACAAGTGAGACCCTTTCAGACAAATACGGCTGTACGTTTATTTGGATGCCTCCACCTTGACACCTACTCCCCTCATGGACATGACTGAGGAGAGCTACGGATAGCTCATCACAGAGCACCTCACCTCATTACCAGCTCTTCAGAGCGCTATGAAATGGAATAGATTGTAGTTGCTTTGGCTACACATACGTGTATGCCATTAAGAACCAGCAAGGTGCACGCACATTACTCGACTATCATATAACCTGCAGCACAGAAGTGGATGGGCCAGGTTGAGGCGGAAGTTGAGGTGTAGTGTTTAGGGTGTAGAAGGATGCCTTCTTTCTGATTATCTAGTTACCCCATCAGAAACTTGGAGCCTTGTCTTGAACATTTGTAAATGTAATATGTAATATGTTATTGTCTCATGAGTATTTGGATATGTAACCTGTAAATACATGCCCTTATCTCCCTCATGTATCCTGCACCTTGTCCCCTACTACTCGATCCGTAACTGGTTGATGTAACAGAGTAAACACCATTCCTCGTATGAGCAGCACTGCTTCCAGGGAGGGAGGAAGGAGGAATTCTTGAAAAGGATGTCAATGCGCACATCGGAAGGGAACCATCCCTGCTCAATACTGTCACCATTTGAATGTTCGCTAAAGCGCCTTGCAAACTATTCCTGAAATTAGCAGGTGCCGTGGAAGTTATTTTAATTCACTGTTTAAAGGGACCAGCTCTGAGAAATGGGTGTCTCTTTGGGCGAGAGAGCGCTTCCAAAGCTTCCCGGACTTTGTTGCAACTCATGGGTAGGAAAATTATCCTTCAGCACACGTTTAAATATAAAGATGAGCCAGGATGTGAACAATGCGAGTGATGGTGCCAAATGTTGAAAAACCTAGTCTAACAGCACAACAAGCAAAACCTAGTCTAACAGCACAACAAACAAACGAGAACAGGAAGCCTGAATCATTGCCAAATAGTAAGGTAAGAAAGCTGGCACTAAATTAGGAGACATGCTATCAATTGACACTGCACTCGAGACTTAAGAGCACATTTTGGTCATTTAAATGAAATGGGTTCTTTTTAATCACGTATTATTTAACCATGCATTAGTGAGTGCAGAGTAGTGAGTGCAGAGTAGTGAGTGCAGAGTAGTGAGTGCAGAGTAGTGAGTGCAGAGTGGTGAGTGCAGAGTAGTGAGTGCAGAGTAGTGAGTGCAAAATGGTGAGTGCAGAGTAGTGAGTGCAGAGTAGTGAGTAGTGAGTGCAGAGTAGTGAGTGCAGAGTGGTGAGTGCAGCGTGGTGAGTGCAGAGTGGTGAGTGCAGAGTGGTGAGTGCAGAGTGGTGAGCGGTGAGTAGTGAGTGCAGAGTAGTGAGTGCAGAGTAGTGAGTGCAGAGTAGTGAGTAGTGAGTAGTGAGTGCAGAGTGGTGAGTGCAGAGTAGTGAGTGCAGGGTAGTGAGTAGTGAGTAGTGAGTGCAGAGTAGTGAGTAGTGAGTAGTGAGTGCAGAGTAGTGAGTGCAGAGTAGTGAGTGCAGAGTAGTGAGTAGTGAGTGCAGAGTAGTGTGTAGTGAGTGCAGAGTAGTGAGTGCAGAGTAGTGAGTAGTGAGTGCAGAGTAGTGAGTAGTGAGTGCAGAGTAGTGAGTGCAGAGTAGTGAGTAGTGAGTGCAGAGTAGTGAGTAGTGAGTGCAGAGTAGTGAGTAGTGAGTAGTGAGTAGTGAGTAGTGAGTGCAGAGTAGTGAGTGCAGAGTAGTGAGTGCAGAGTAGTGAGTGCAGAGTAGTGAGTAGTGAGTAGTGAGTGCAGAGTAGTGAGTGCAGAGTAGTGAGTAGTGAGTGCAGAGTAGTGAGTGCAGAGTAGTGAGTAGTGAGTGCAGAGTAGTGAGAAGTGAGTGCAGAATTGTGAGTGCAGAGTAGTGAGTGTAGAGCAGTGAGTGCAGAGTAGTGAGTAGTGAGTGCAGAGTAGTGAGTAGTGAGTGCAGAGTAGTGAGCTCAGAGTAGTGAGTAGTGAGTGCAAATTAGTGAGTAGTGAGTGCAAAGTAGTGAGTGCAGAGTAGTGCGTGCAGAGTAGTGAGTGCTGAGTGCAGGGTAGTGATTGCAGAGTAGTGAGTGCTGAGTGCAGAGTAGTGAGTGCAGAGTAGTGAGTAGTGAGTACAGAGTAGTGAGTGCAGAGTAGTGAGTGCAGAGTAGTGAGTAGTGAGTGCAGAGTAGTGAGTGCAGAGTAGTGAGTAGTGAGTAGTGAGTGCAGAGTAGTGAGTGCAGAGTAGTGAGTGCAGAGTAGTGAGTGCAGAGTAGTGAGTGCAGAGTGTGAGCGTGCAGGGTGAGCAGTTTGTGAGCGTGCAGGGTGAGCAGTGTGTGAGCGTTCCGGGTTGAGCAGTGTGTGAGTGTGCAGGGTGAGCAGTGTGTGAGCGTGCAGGGTGAACAGTGTGTGAGCATGCAGGGTGAACAGTGTATGAGCGTGCAGGGTGAACATTTTGCGAGTGTGCAGGGTGAACAATTCCAATCCAAACCAAATAATTCCATTACACACCACATGCATACACGCCATAACACATGGCTAAAAGACATTGCCATTCACAATGCCATTAGCTCTAACTCAAATAAATCCGAGACCTATTGCATTTCCAATGCTTGTTTTCCTTATGGATTTACAGCTGAATTTTGAAAATGTAGTTAACTTACAAGTTATATTTTCATATGGCACTTTGTAAAAAAAAAAAAAAAGGTAGTCTCCTAGAAAGGGGGAAAAATATTTTTGCACTTGGCACTTGCACTTTGTACCTTGTACTTTCAATATTTTTAACTCTATTTATTGTAATTCATTGAATTAAGTAGTTTGGCAGGATCGTGTTAAGTTAGGATTGTGGGATCTGGTTTGCAAATGAGAAATGTAATGAATGAACTTTTTTCTATGTTTTTCCTAGAAACGTCTTCTTTGTGTCATGGTCAAGCCGTATGTTATGTAAAATGACATTTAAAATGTTTGCCTTATTATCTTTTTCCTGTTCTAATAAAAAAAAAAAAAAAAAAGATCATTCAAGGGCGTAAGTTATTTGTCAGATGTGCGTGTCCGGACTCCTACACATGTATTTGTGCTATATTTGGCTCCTATTGTTGACTTGACCACAGAATTTTATAGGCGGGTGCGGCAGGTACAAGGGGGCTTGGAGGGTGGAGAGGTTCTGGGAACTCTAGGGGCACTTTGGGAGGGAACAGACGAGCAGGCAATCATAGAATCACTCAGAGAGTAAGTCTATGGAAACACTACACCAAATTCCGACATGGTCTACACACAGCTGATGCACACTGACTCATGATCCGTACATGGACCATTAATCGGCTGGGGACCAACCTGAGGATAGGTATTTATGATGGGATTTCTAGTACATGGAGGGAGAGTATTTTATGACCCCTTATGGTTCTTCCCCTTCTCACCCCATGCCTGCAGGCGCTGGGTCTTGAGTCTATGACTGAAATGATCAAGAATGTCCCGAAGGCATCTTGGACTTGGACCTGACCCTCCATAGGCTACTCCACAGGGTGATCAGAAGTAGTGTGCCTCCAATTAAGATGTCTTACTGGCCACATTTCTGTCAGCCATGGGCCTGACATATTGCTTGTGGGTGTTGCATCCAGGTGACATACAATCGAAGTCGAGCCTGGACTACTTCCCACTCTTGCTAGACCTCATGGGGTGCTGCGGTGAGATCAAGAATCTCCCCAGGGGCATCTCAGACCATATGCGGTTGACTCAGCCCACTCCCTGCAGTGCAGTGGGTTGGAGATCGGATCCTTGGGTGCTGACAGATTGGTCAACCAAAAAGTTCACACAGGAAGCATCATAATTATACTTTCACGATAATGAGGGCTCTGTCGAATAGGGACTGCCTGTGGGAGACATACAAAGCGGTAATAAGGAGCCACCATGTAACAGGGAAAAGAAAATACCGGGACAGACAGAGAAAGGAGCTGGAGGTGAAACTGGAAACCTAGGAGGCCCAATACACCCGGCAGCCAGATGCCCACTTAGCCTCTCAATTAGGAAAGACTAGAGACGAATACAACTACTACATTAGGCGGGGGCACTTTACCAATCTAAACAGCACATGCTGTACGGGTTGGAGAACAAGGCAGGGAAGCTTCTGGCATGTCTGGCACATGAAGGGGCAGAGATAGATTCACAAAATCCACGCAGAAGAGGGCCACAAAGCAATGATGGCAGTTGAAATAGCTGAGCTTTCTGCTGATTTTTTGGGAGTTCTGTACACCTCACAAATGGACTTGGGAATGGCTCAAGACCTGGACCAGTTCCTCCATGATATATCTGTCCCACGACTAGAAAGGGAGACGGCTGGTTCCCTCAATGGAGAAAGTCAAGAGTGTGAGATTGCTGACACCCTGACCCAACAGATATCAGGGAAGACACCAGGCCGAAAAGGGCTAACCCCTAAATTCTTTAAATGTGCCCAATAGCAGGTGTTGAAGCCAAGCTGGGATATGCTATACAATGAATGATCAGTAGGTGAACTTCGGAAGGTGCACATTGTTCTAATCCACAAAGTTGCTTTTCATACAGGCCAATCTCGCTCCTTAACCCTTTCGATGCTCATGACGAGCTCAGCTCGTCATGATGCACAGTTGAGCTGTGCTGATGACGAGCTGAGCTCGTCATGACACCAGCAAAATGGTAATTTTCAGCACAGGGGGGGGGAAACGCCTAGCAGCCAAGGTGTTAATATAGAGATGAAAATACTTGCTATGCTATTGTTGAACTGGCTGTGGCAGGAAATTCACATTATTGTAGCGCAAGACCAATCCAAATGTCTGCCCTACAGATCCACCAGGCATAACCTGCAGTGTCTACTTGGCTGCCTGGTGCATCAGTGGCATATACGAGAGCCAGCCACAATCCTGGTGTTAGATGCCGCCAGGGCATTTGACTCCATTGAATGGGCCTACATGCTGGAACTCTTGGAGTCAATGGGTTTTGGTCCCTCCTTTCGATGTTAGGTGCAACTTCTATACACCCGGCCCACTGTAGGAATGGGGGTAAATGGCATGCTGTTAGATGAGTTTGTGCTGGGGAGGGGGACAAGACAGGGATACCCCCTTTCTCTCCTTCTCTATGTGATTGCACTGGAACCACTGGGCAACTAAATCTGAGGGGGCACACTTCTCAGGGGACTGGCCTGGGATCCCAACTGAGAGGACCTGGTCTCGCTATATGCCGACAATGTGCTCTTGCACCTTGCAGAACCGGAAAAATCAATTGATGGGAACCTGGAGATCTTTGCATTCTTTTGTAATTTTTCTGAATTACGCATCAATTGGGGGAAGTTGTGCCTCTTCCCGCTAGCAGGATGGAGACTGCAGGAGGGATGGCAATGTCAGATACCCATGGAGGAGGGGGGGTTCCGTTTTCTGGAGATGCGCGTCACTTGGAATTAGCAGCTTTTCTTTGATTCGAACCTAGGCAGAATCCTGGAGGAAGAAAAGGGAGATGTGAACCATTGAAGTAGGTTATCTATATCCCTACTGGGTGGTCCTATATGTACTTCAAAACTCTTGCACCAAATCCTACTGGAGAGACTTCAGGACACCGGGATTCAAGGGGTTGCACTTTAGTGGCTGGCAGACTTTCTGACAGACAGAACTCAAACAGTCACTATGGACACTTTCAGATCCAAGACCACTAAAGTAACCAAGGGATTACCACAGGGCTCATGTTTGAGCCCTACCCTTTTTAACATATACGTCACTCCCTTGGCCGGACGAATGTAGACCCTTGGGTTCCATCCCATCTCCTACGCGGACGACACCCAGCTCTTACTCTCATTCAATAAAACCAGCCACAACACCCAACTCTTCTTTTCAGAATGCTTGAAGTCTGTTGCCGCATGGATGGGGGCCAACTTCCTCCAATTGAATGATGAGAAATCGGAAATAATGTTGTTTGGAGGCGCGGAAATTAGCTGGCCACCTAGTTGGTGCCGAAGGAACTGGGTGGTACAAAAGGGGGTGGTGATGGACGGAGCATCTGAATCAATCAAACACTCACACCCAGTCAAAAGATCTGGGTTTAATCCATCACCGTTCTTTAGCCCACTCTGCCACCCCAGTTCGGACATGGCTACATGCAAATCAGTCTGACCCTGTGCCTCATGGGAACAGTCCAGCCCGAACTACCAAGCCATGTCTTCCCTGGACCGGAAACAAGCTTCTGAGGACCGGTTTCTAGCATTCCAGCCGTCTTCAGCCCGGAATGCTTGAATCAAGTGGCAAAGTGAGCAAGGGTCTCACGTCTGAGCATACCCTGCCACACTTATGGTGGTCAAAAGCGGTACAAAAGGGAGTGGTGATGGACGGAGCATCTAAATCAATAAAACACTCACACCCAGTCAAAAGATCTGGGTTTAATCCATCACCGTTCTTTAGCCCACTCTGCCACCCCAGTTCAGACATGGCTATATGCAAATCAGTCCGACCCTGTGCCTCATGGGAGCAGTCCAGCCCGAACTGCCAAGCCATGTCTTCCCTGGACCGGAAAAAAGCTTCCGAGGACCGGTTTCTGGCATTCCAGCCGTCTTCAGCCCGGCTTGCTTGAATCCAGTGGCAAAGTGAGCAAGGGACTCACGTCTGAACACTGGGCCCAGCACCTGCCAGACAGTGGTCAAGAATCTGGGAATTCACATTGACCAGAAACTTATGCTAGAAGCATGCACCACCACCACTGCAGGTACTTGCTACCACATACTCAGTGTCCTTAGAAGAGTGTTCCCTCTACTATCACCCTCCACACAAAAAACACTGATGCAAGCTCTAGTGCCAAGCCGATTGGAATATTGCAATGCATTGTTGGCCAACGAGGCCTCCCTGGAAAATTACAAATGGTCCAAAACACTGCGGCCCGATTAGTAATGAATGCCCCTCCCAGAACAGCCTCAATCCAACTTCTAAACAAACTCCACTGGCTTCCAGTGAGAAAGCGAGTGAAACCCAAGATGTGTTTTTCAAAGCTCTTAACGGGCTGGGGCCTCCATACGTGTCCAACAAATTGTCAGGGTACATTCCCTCTAGGTCTCTTTGGTCAGGATCCAAGTCACTTCTCTGCATCCTGAGAATTAAAAAAGCCCACATGGGTGGCAGAGCTTTTACTTACCATGTCTCTTACCTCTGAAACGAATATTCCTGCCAATTATGCGAATGTCAAAACCTCCTACATTTCAGGAAACTGCTCAAAACCTCTCTTTTGCTGTGTGTTCGTCTGGCTGAAGCATGCTGCCACAGCATGGAGAAACTCCTGTTGGGGTGATTCGATCGCTATAAAAATTCATAAACATCAAATATCTTTTTCCGGTCCCTGAATGCTTCTTCAGACAGGCGGAAGCTGTCACCCGGCTCTTCTTGTTTAACAGGGGTGCACCATGCATTTCTTCTGACTTTTATGTTGGTTTTTATTAACCCCTTCGCTGCGGCGGGAATTCCGCCTCAGCGCTAAGGGGGCGGGGGGGTTGAGCGGCGCTCGCATGCTCGTGACGGAGCAGCTCCTTCACGAGCCGCGGTTGAGCTATGCTCGTGATGGAGCGGTTCCGTCACAAACGCGCCCGCTCAATGGAACGCTCAGTGCAGGCGCGAAATTCGCGCCGCGCAGGTGCGCCGAGCGGGCCATGGCAGAACCGCTCCGTCATGAGCACAGCTCAGCCAATGCTCATGATGGAGCGGCTCCGTCATGAGCATGGGAGGGGTTAAATGTGCAAGGTTCCTATTGCTGGTATGCTCTTATTGCGGAGGGCTAAGAGAAGGGTAGCATATGGATCACTGAAATATTATCGACGGGCACATTATCGACTTACCAAAATATCGTAGAAAAATTATCGACAACAAAAATATCGACTTTCTATACTTATTACACAAACTACAAAAATATCGAGTAAAAAATATCGAGTACTAACTATATCGAATACATAAATATCGCTTAAATAAATATCGACTACAAATATATCGTTGGACATGAAATTAGCCCTAACACTACAAAAATATCGACTACAAAAATATAGACTACCAAAATATCGTAAAAAAAAAAATATCGAGTTCATGTTTGTACACTTTTATTTCTAAAATACCATCTTTATCATCAATAAAAGTCATTTCTCAATAAAAAATACATTTCACATATAATACCTGTTACTTACATAAAATTACTATTAATCCACATTTGCTATACATTCTATTACATGCATTTTATCATTTTCTACATATTCTTTGCATTTAACTAACATTTTCATTACTTATTTTCACATATAAATATATTTCATTTAAACACGAACCTGCTTTAATGCGGGAATAACCACATACCACCATTCTCACATCAACAAACACTCCAATTAACTAAAAAAATTTAAACTAGCCTATACTATGCTTCCTTACATCCTACAACCAATCAAATCAAAGCACACATAACACATATACTATAAAAGGGATACATGCATTCTACCATTTGTTGCTGCTACCTCTCTGGAAAGTAGATGCCAACACTCTGAAGATTTTGTTGCAGAATAAACATCTTTAAAGATCCAGCTCACTAGCTAATTAATCAAGTAAGTAACACAGCATTTTTGTAGAAAACTAAATTAGAAGTGCACTATTTTCCTTACATCTCCTAAGTCTTACACTTATTTTATTTTCATCTCTTCCTACTTTTCTGATAGAAACTACTCCAACACAATTCCTATTACATGGTCATATTTCTTCACGTGCAAAATCAGATAGTAAGTATATAATAATTCTCTGTTATACACCAACTGCTGTTTTTAAACACTAATTTACAAGAGTATTTAATTTTTAAAAACATTATCTTTACAGATATACTGAAATTGTCCTATTTCTACAGCAAAAACGATAAAACTACACTAATTACACATGTAAGTATAGATGTGTTTGTTATAAAACTGCCAATTTCATTAATGCACATTTCGAAACAACATATCTTGCTTTTTACATCTTCCCTATAGATCATTTGAAAGATCCAACATCAACTATACCAAAACACAAGAGTACCCTTCTGAAAAATGTAAGTATAATTGTAATTTGGCAAAAAGTGGGCACAAAAAACGCTAACTATATTCTTAACACCATGTTATATATTTTGAATTGCCTCTACAGATATTCTGAAAACATCATACATCTATTCTACATATCATATGAAAACATCCAACACAAAATATACCAATATACAAGAATAGCCTTGTAAAAAATGTAAGTATACTTGTCATTTCTCAAAAACTGCCGAAAATAACACAGACTATGTTCTTAACAACATGTTATTTATTTTATATTTCCTCTACAGATATTCTGAATACATCATACAGCTATTCTACCTACAACAAAGAAAACGACATATTTAGAAGTTAGTATACGTTTAAATCTGTTACATTTCCAAACGGTTCAATATTAAAATTATAATATTTTGCTTTTATTTCTTCTATCTACTCTACAGATCAGACCTGTACTAACTTGATGTACTCCAACAATTACTACTATTCTACTATTTAAACAAGTAAGTATATGTAATGTTTACATCAAATGCACTAGTAAGCAAAAATGACAACTGCTTTTGAGTAGGAAATACGTTTGTTATGTGTAAACATTAACGTTGCTTTTCTATATTTTCATACCAACAGCAAATAAAGACATACATACAAGAACATCATTTAAAAGACATTTCTGCTTCTGTGACTACTACTTTGATTAACTGTAAGTATAAATGCATCAATAATGATGTTAGCACCACAAAAGTAAAAAAATGTGTTCTGATTTTGTTTCTTTCTACTCTTTCCTAGAACAAGTAAATCAAAATGACTGAAGGTGCAGAATTTGTCATGTCTCAGAAAAATAAATTACTATTATGCTACATGGGTTATGTGTATAATCAGGAGAGACAAAGTGGTAGAAAGGTTTTTTGGAAGTGTACCAAATATTACTCCAACAAATGTTATGGGAGGGCCACTACTGAGGAAACTAATGTGCTATTTACTAGAGAACATAATCATCCCCCAAATGTCACAGAAATTGAAATTAGAGATGCTTTAGAAAGTATTAAAAGTGCTAGCACACAAAGTGACAAACCAACCACACAAATCCTTAAAGAAGAACTGGTAAAAATCCCAGCCCATGCTTCAGGTCAACTACCCTCTATTGACTCCCTGAAACGCACAATTGCACGCACTAAACGACTCACTAGCACAACCCAACCCAACCCAACTAGTTTTGAGGAAATTATTATTTCACCAGAAATGGCCATCACACACAATAAAGATAAATTTATTCTTTTTGATAATGAAAGCAGTACAAACAGAATAATTATGTTTGCAACTGCAAGTAATTTACGAAAAATCCAACAGTGTCCCCAATGGATGATGGATGGAACATTTAAACCCTGCCCAAAACCTTTTTATCAACTGTATTCCATCCACGGTTTATACCATCATTCTAACATACCTTTCATTTACTGTTTGCTACCCAACAAACAGCAAACAACTTACACCGAAATTTTAAATGTTCTCAAAACGGAAATCAATAATTATTTTCCCGAAAAAATAATTATTGATTTCGAATTAGCTATGATTAATAGCATTTTGAGAACATTTCCCCACACAGCAATCCAGGGTTGCTATTATCATTTTAATCAGAGTATATGGAGGCATCTCCAAAAATCTACTTTAAGTATACTATACTCTACAGATAGCACCTTTGCCTATCAAGTTAAAAAGTTAATAGCCCTGGCCTACGTCCCTGTTACAGATGTTGCTGAACATTACAATTTATTAATTGACAGCGCATATTACAAGAGGAATGAGGATAAACTAACACCATTGCTAGACTATTTTGAAGACACTTGGGTGGGAAGGTTGCACAGATCTGGACATCGACGCCAGCCCAAATTCCAAATCCCTTGGTGGAATGTCTATCTTAGTACTTTAAACCAAGAGGCTAAAACCAACAACAGTGTAGAAGGGTGGCATAATGCTTTCCAAGCAACTACAAACAGAGGCAAACCCACATTCCATAACCTTCTAGAAGCTTTGAAAAAAGAACAAAGCTATCAGGAACTAAGAATGGAACAATCAGTGTCACAAATAGGTCCAAAACTCACTAAACAAACAAAACAAATGTTCCGACTACTTCAAAGTCAAGTCACACTATACCCTACAACTAGAGGATTAGAATACCTGGCAATAATAGCAAAAAGTCTACTATAAAAATGTAAACTAAATATACGAATGTCTTCTTACAATAATAGTAAAAATTACATGTCATAAACATATATAATGAATTATAAATAAAACATATTTGTTTGACAAACTTATGAAATTTATGTAAAAAAATTCGTAACAAATATGCAATGTTTATAATTTTTTCACACATACACATAACATTAAAAATCGACATTTCCCACACAATCAAAATTGTAAAATAAATACTTACAATTTTTGGAGATGAGAGACGCAATCAAGGAAAAAGCAATCCATACAATCCAATCCAATATCTTACTATTCCAATATGGGAAACCCTCAAAAACCCGAAAATAAAATGTAAAACGTAAAAAAACGCTCCAGGAAATCCCGAAAACAGTAGTGTGGACACTTTAGGATTTAAAGTTATATACACACAATTTTAAAAAAACGGTCACGCATATCAATGTATCAATCCAAATCGAAACCCTCAAAAAAACCCGAAAAAGGTTTAAAAAGTGTTAAAACCGCTCCTGGCAAACACGAAAAATAGGAGATAAATGTCAAAATATAAGCATAATAACTTAAACATTTGTTTCTCCGTTAAAAAACACGCTTCCTTCCATGTAGTTTTCATGCGAGGAACCGAAACCTGTAAAAGAACATACATAACGAAACCCACCCACAAATACCCCCTTCACATTTGTAAATATACTAACAATTAACATTAACCATGTAAGAAGACATTTCCGAACACTTAAAATAAGACTTGAAGGAAAAAAAGCACGACACATCTATAACGGAGACTTTTCACCCAAACGCTACTTAAATTATTAAAACATACACCAAAAAACACTACAAAGTTCGATTATACCCTCAAACATGGAAAGGGGCGACCATTCGGTCCCCCCGAACGTATGGTGGAGTACCACGATCCCCCCGGGAAGCCATCTTGGGCGGGAGGCGAGTCTCGGCTGGTATGCCCGAAGCGGCGTAGCCGGGGCGCGCCTTTTTCCCGCCCTGGAGTGGGTTGTCCTAGACACTGACGCAGCTGGCCACGCCCTCGGAGGCAGGCGTGGGCGGGTTTACGCCCGCCCTGAAGACGGATAAAAGGAGCAACAAGCCAAGAAAGCATCCTCTTGTTCCTGTGCTCTGAAGCTGCACCTCCCCGCTGTACGTGAGCTCGAGACGGAACGAAGAGCCAATTTTGAGCGTTGTAATCTTTCTTTTTGTTTTACAGATATCTTCGTTGAGAATGCCAGGCAAGAAGGTCGGAAAGCGGGTCGGTACCGATCAGATGCTCCGCATGCTCATAAAGGAGGTAGCCGATTTGAAGAAGCAGATGGCGGCTAAGAACGGGGAGGGAGGACCGAAGCAAGTCATCGGACCAGCTTTGCCAGGAGTAGTCCCTGGTGGGAGAGGCAAGAGGTCCAAAAGGGGGGCACTTGGGGGGGAAACCCCGGTCCCTGATACCCCACTCGAGGAGCCAACCCCGGTTCCGAAGGAGGGGCACCCGACCCCCGTGACCGGGGAAGATATGCCTCCCGAGTTAGCGGCGCAATTAGCAGCGTGGTTGGGAAAAGATAGTGAGGGCACCATGGCTGAAGACGCCCGGGCAGTAATGAGACAACTGCGGGAATCTAGAGAGGCTGCGAAGGCACCATCTTCTGTTACCCCGCCAGTTCCGGCGGCGGAAAATGCATCAGGCCCAAGTTCGACGGCAAATGCAGCATCTGGTTCAGGTAAGCGGCCATTGCCGATTGCGGGGGAGGGGTCTGTACCTTCACGAAGGGAGAAGGTGGCTCAGCACGTTCCGCTGGAAATTAAGGAAAAGATTTGGGCGAATAAGTATGTGAACATTTTTTCCTTGCTTACTGACCATTACGAGATGGAGCATGTTAAGAGCCAAAAGGAGCTCATGCATCCGGGTGTTTGGCGCGCAAAAATGGCCGCCTTTAAGGTTGATGAGAACATAGGTACTTGGGGCAGAGCGTGGGGCATTTTTACCTCCATCATGGGTGAGCGCAGGCCCGAGTTGCTGACCGAGTTGCCTATCTATCAGTCACGTATCATGGAGTATGCCGTATCATACGGGGGAAATCAGTGGTTCTGTTATGACAATATTTTTAGAAAAGCTAAGGAGCACGACCCAGTTCTAACTTGGGATTGTTACGACTCCGTTTCATGGCAAAAAATGGAGAGTTCAGGAATGTTAAAAGTGCCATTGTCAGGGAGTAACGGGGGGGAATCTTCCCGCCAATCCTCTGGGACACCCTTTCGGACGGGTGCAGGTAACGAGTACCACTCGAAGCCGAGTGGCAACGCAGGTAAAAAGGGGATTTGTTGGAATTTTAACAGGGGAAAATGTACGAGGCCCCAGGGGTCATGCAAGTTCAGACATGAATGTGGGGGGTGTGGGCAGCCATCCCATCCTGAGTCCATGTGCAGAGCCAAAACGGGTGATAACGGTGGTAGGGGAAGCGCCAAACAGGTCTGAAATAGTCCGAGGGGCGCCTTTACCTACTCCGATTGATACCATGGCAATGATTCCTTGGCTCAACGAATACCCGGATCATGCTTCCGCTGGGGTGTTGCGAGACGGGTTTGCATACGGTTTTCGCATTCCAGTGGGGGATTTTCAGGGTGTAGCATATTGTAAAAATCAACTGTCGGTCTTGCAGCATACGGCAGTGGTACAGGTAAAGATTGGGAAAGAGGTGACTCGAGGTCGTGTCGCCGGTCCATTTGATTTGCCACCGGTTGCTAACTTTGTTTGTTCCCCTCTAGGGGTGGTCCCCAAGAAGGACCCGGGTGAGTTTCGGCTGATACATAACTTGTCAGCCCCACGGGGTCTTTCCGTTAACGAAGCGATAGACCCGGAAGTATGTTCGGTGCGGTACGCATCTTTCGATGAGGCCGTTGCCATGTTGAACCGCCTGGGGCCCGGGGCGCTGATGGCAAAATCAGACATCGAGTCAGCGTTCCGGTTGCTCCCGGTGCACCCAGACGATCAGCGTCTCCTTGGTTTTATGTTTCAGGGTTGCTATTACATGGATAGATGTATGCCAATGGGGTGTTCGATATCCTGTGCCTATTTTGAAAAGTTCAGTTGTTTTCTGCAATGGGTATTCACAAGGAAGACGGGTTTTCAGCATGTTATGCATTACCTCGATGACTTTCTGTTTTTGGGGGCAGCCGGGGATCCTGAGTGTGGACAGGCTTTGCATGAATTTTGTGTCTTAATGAAACAATTCGGTGTGCCATTGGCGCCAGGTAAGACTGTGGGTCCCTCAACTTTGCTCGAATTTCTGGGGATCGAGCTCGACTCGGAAGAAGGTTGTTTTAGATTACCCAAGGAAAAAGTGTTAAAATTCAGGACATCCCTTGAAACATGTATACGTGCGACAAAAGTGAACCTGCATCAATTGCAACAGGTGGTGGGTCAGTTGAATTTTGCCCTGAGAGTAATGCCAATGGCGCGCCCCTTTTCCCGCTCGATTTCACAAGCCATGGTCGGCCTGAAGGAAGGACATCACCGCACGAGGCTCTCGGCAGAGGTTCGCCAGGACATGCGCATTTGGTTGGCATTTCTGGCGGATTTCAATGGTCGAATTGTCTGGAACAAACCGGCGGTGTCCTCCGAGGAGCTGGGGCTTTGGACAGATTCCGCGGGGAGTATAGGTTTTGGCGCCATATTTGGTACACAATGGTCGGCGCAGAAATGGCCGTCATGGTGGCACGAGTGCGGCCTGACGAGTAACATTGCTTTCCTTGAACTCTTCCCTATTTTGGTGGCCTTGAAAACATGGCCGGAGGGTTTTCGTGATCACTCTGTGGTTTTCTGGTCTGATAACATGACTGTGGTTGAGTGTATCAATAGTCAGGCAGCACGTTGCAAATGGATTCTGAGACTGCTCAAAGAAATTGTGTTATTGTGTATGCAGTTGAATGTGCTCTTTAGGGCAAGACATGTCCCGGGGGTACTGAACCAAGCGGCTGATGCGCTTTCTCGTTTCCGTATGCAGGCCTTCTGGGGTTTCTGCCCACAGCGGACCTGGTGGCAGCACCCTTTCCCGAAGCTCTCTGGTCTCTCGGTGCCCCGAACTACAAAACCTCGTGGGAGAGAGTTTAGCACCCAGGACAAGGAAGGCATATGAAGGGGCGTTCCGTTCCTATTTGTCCTTTTTGGGGGCTGCTGGGGGGTTGCTTTGGGGACAGGAAGAGCTTGTCGTAAGATTTCTGCTGTCGTTACATCAGGCAGGAAAATCTGTAGCTACGGCCCAGAGACATCGGGCCGCCATTTCCTTTATGGCAAGGGCTCATGGGATCCAGGACCCGACAGCGTCTTTTGTGGTGCAGAAAGCGCTACGTGGGTGGCAACGCCTTGAGGGTCGCAGAGTGGATGAGAGGCACCCGATAGGTCTGGATAGGTTGACCCTGTTATTGTCCGTACTCCCGGCAACGTGTTCATCCCAGTACGAAGCAGTGTTATTCCGAGCTGCATTTGCGCTAGCATTCCATGGGGCTATGCGGGTAAGCGAACTGTTGGCGAGGAACAAGCAGGATACGATGGGGGGACTGTGCCGGGAGCACATTCAGGTCAGGGGGGAGACGATGACAGTCTCGTTTGTTAGGTCCAAAACCGATCAGGGTGCAAATGGGGACTTCATAATCATTCAGAGGATCCCCGGGTCGTCCATGTGCCCGGTGGTGTGTGTAGAGGAATATTTAGCACAGAGGGTGGCATCATGGGGGGGGACCTTGTTGAGACACGCTGACGCCACCCCACTGACGAGGTTTCAGTTCCAGCGGGTGCTTGCGATGTCAATTTCGGCCGCGGGCTTGAACCCCGGCGAGTTCGGGACCCATTCCTTTCGGATAGGGGCTGCTACTGAGGCTACAGCCAGGGGTCTGAGTGTAGATGAAATAAAACGTGTGGGGCGTTGGTCCTCGAACTGTTATAAAAGGTATGTGCGGTTGCACATGTTGTGAAGCTGTAATGATGTACTCACGCTTCTTGTTTTTGTTTGGTTTTCAGTTGCGCAAGCTTACGAGGCGGGGCGGACTGTGCAGTCGACCCGACACCTGGGGACCAGCGGTCAGATATCACCGGCTGCAAAAAAGGAGGTGTGGGTCGTGGGCCACTCATACGTGAGGCGTGCCGCGGACGTATTCAAAGCAGGTGACATGATTCACGTGGCTGGGGAATACGGGTACAGGGTGTCCTTCTACGGAAAGGGCGGGCTCTGTGTTGATCAGTTTCAATCCTTTTTCGAGGGTTTGTTAGGGCGGACAAGGTCACCGCCGTCTATAATCATAGTCCATCTTGGGGGCAATGACTTGGTGGCCACTGGTAGACGACTCCTTCTTGAGGCAATGCTTTCCACAGTAAGTTGGTTGGCAAGAAGAGTTCCAGGGTGCACAATTGCATGGTCCCATATGATCCCACGTAAAGTGTGGCGGGGGGCTATTTCGGTTTCTGCTCTGAATCATTCAGTAAAGAAAATAAATAACAAATTGAGCAGATTGTTTCGGTCAGCTACACTGCATTCTGTTTCGCATGGTTGTATCAAAGGTGACAGTATGTATTTGGAGGATGGGGTTCATTTGTCCCGGGTGGGGAATGAGTTACTCATAGGAGACTTCATAGCTTGGCTAAAGAGTTTAAAACATGACCTTTAGGCAGGAGTTGTTGTGGGGGGTCCGGATAGCCGGTCAGCTATCCGGCCTGTGGCGGTAAGGTCATGATCGGTGAGCAGTAATTGGAAGATCCCTATGGGGGTGCGTCACCCATTACGGATGGGAGCGCTCGGGGGAGGTGGCCATTGGCCCCTCAACGGGGAGGCGGTCCCTTCTAAGGATAGGCCGCCGGAAGGAAAGGAAAGGTGGTCAAGGCCCCTTCCTGGATAGGAGGGGCTACGGGCCCTCCTGGGGAATTTCCCGGGGCCAGGACATCTGCGACGGCAGATGGGTAAGTTGTGTGGGGTTCGGGAGGGGGTTTACGCTACCTTTTAGACACCTCACACGAGTCCTCGGACGACCGTTAAATGGCGTCGAGTTCATTGGGGCCCCCGTCAAGTCCAAGGGAAATTGGTAGATGCACTTGAGGTACGCCTCTGTGCGGTCGATCTCCTCACAAGTGAGGGGGGGTATTTCTGGTTTAGGGATCTGACACCGGTTACGACCTTGCCGTTGGCCCTTAACGTTAGGATGTACAATTTCAAGTCAAATGTTTTGTAGGATGTTAGTTCGGCTAGGAGAACCTTTGTATTAGAGATCTGTTAAGGTTAGCCAAACATCGTAATGTGGAAATGAAATTGTACATAATATGAAACTGTTATTTTAATGTTTTTGATTTTGTTTCATATTTTAATAAATACGGCCGGGAGGGTCACTCCCTCCCGCCTTCCAAAAGTTCAGAACCGTTTCCGGTTTCCCATCCTTGGGGATTGTGTTGAGAGGGGGTGGCGGGTATCTCAGCCATATGACCACTTACTTATAATTTGTAGTTAAAAATAACCTTACCTCTCTCCACGCGAAGCAACTCCCAACCGCGAGCTTCTCCAGTCCTGAATGGAGCGCAATAACCTTACGCGGTAAAAAAGTAGTCCCCTTAACCCATTTGTGTAAAAGGATAATAGAAAAAACAATGTAATATGTAAAATATATAATACATACACATGTATAATGTAACAAATTAATACACTATACTCATGACAATTTTCCTTTATTAAGAAAAATAAATATATTTAATATAAATTAATATATCATATTTATTATATATTAATAATATTAAAAAATTATGTAAGACTTTGAATAAAAGATGTAAATATTTTGTTATTGTGTATATTTATATGAATAATTTTGTGTATAATTTTAATTAAACATTATAAATGTTTATGGTAATAATTAATAATGATAAATAATATAACTTATTTATTGTTATTAATATAACAATTAGAACCATTTACTATATAAAGAATGGCCTGAAAAAAAGTATCTATTTTATCTGTGAATGTATATATTTTTGAAAATAATAAATGAATGTTTATTAATTAATAATATTAATAATTAATAAAATAATTATTATTTTTATTAATTATTACAAAAAGTTTTATAATAATTTCTAACTATAACAAAAGTATATAATTGCTTTACTAATATTTTGTCAATACCAGATATTATAATTAAACATATTGTTTCCCTATACAATTATAAACTTTACAACCAAATCGATTTATATGTTTAATGTAAAAACAACATTTTCTGAAATATACACCAAGTAATTTTTTTTTTGTATTTCAATTTATCCTAACAAATGTAATAATAGTCATGTTACTTGTTAAAATTAAAAATGTATTATATATATTTTATTATATTAATATTTAATATTAACATTATTAAATATTAATGTAAGAAATGTATAACAAATCATTGTTTTATGTATTTCTATGTAAATACTTTAAACTGTAAGTGACTGATGGGAATATATAAAATTTACTGAAAGAATGTTGTAAACAAATTTATTTTTTACATTGACAACATGTATATAAATGTAAAGATGTTATTCTGTGAATACTAAAAGTCAAAAAAATGTGATGTTATATTTGTTTGTGATTGTATTGTAGTACACAATAAAAAATAAAAAAATTGTTTAATAAAGTTATTTGAAAACATCCATGTTGTATTAATTTTTAATATTAAAAGACAGTAATGAACAAATGTATACAAATGTGCTGCACACTGACCAATTTTATATGTATTATTACTACCCCAGTCAATCTAATATCATAGAAGCTGCAGGACACTAGCAAAAAATGATTTACTATTCCTACTACACTCAAGCTAATATCATAAAATGTGGTGGAGACTGACCAATGTTTATTTATTAATCCAACTCCAGTGTAGGTAATATTAGTGATGGTGCTGGACACCAACCAATTAATAATTAGAATTCCAACTCCACTCTAGCTACTGTCTGGAAACATGCTAATACATATATTGTTTTGATCAAAATAAAACGTACTAATGTAAAGTTATAATATTTTCTATTTTCGTGTAATAGATTTAATGTATCAGTGTTTTAGGTTACACTATACATCAGCACTCTAAAATACCCAAAACTGTCCCAAAACACTAAAAATACCCCTTCACCCTAAAGGCCAAAACTGACCCAGAACCCTACAAATACCCCTTTATCCACAAACTTAAAACTGACCCAGAACCCTACAAATACCCCTTTACTCAGAAACTGAAAACTGACCCTCAACCCAAAAAAATACCCCTTTAGCCAAAAACTGAAAACTAACCCAGAAGGCCAAAAATATCCCTTTACCCACAAACTGAAAACTGACCCTGATCCCAAAAAATACACCTTTACCCAAAAACAGAAAACTGACCCTGAACCTTAAAAAAACTCCCTTACCCACAAACTGAAAACTGACCCTGAACCCTACAAATACCCCTTTACCCACAAACTGAAAACTGACCCTGAACCCTACAAATACCCCTTTACCCACAAACTGAAAACTGACCCTGAACCCTACAAATACCCCTTTACCCACAAACTGAAAACTGACCCTGAACCCTACAAATACCCCTTTACCCACAAACTGAAAACTGACCCTGAACCCTACAAATACCCCGTTACCCACAAACTGAAAACTGACCCTGAACCCTACAAATACCCCTTTACCCACAAACTGAAAACTGACCCTGAACCCTACAAATACCCCTTTACCCACTAACTGAATACTGACCCTGAACCCTACAAATACCCCTTTACCCAAGAACTGAAAACTGACCCAGACCCTTTAAAAAACTCCTTTACCCACAAACTGAAAACTGACCCTGAACCCTACAAATACCCCTTTACCCACAAACTGAAAACTGACCCTGAACCCTACAAATACCCCTTTACCCAAGAACTGAAAACTGACCCAGACCCTTTAAAAAACTCCTTTACCCACAAACTGAAAACTGACCCTGAACCCTACAAATACCCCTTTACCTACAAACTGAAAACTGACCCTCAACCCAAAAAATACCCCTTTACCCAAGAACTGAAAACTGACCCAGAAGGCAAAAAATATCCCTTTACCCACAAACTGAAAACTGACCCTGATCCCAAAAAATACACCTTTACCCAAGAACAGAAAACTGACCCTGAACCTCAAAAAAACTCCTTTACCCACAAACTGAAAACTGACCCTGAACCCTACAAATACCCCTTTACCCACAAACTGAAAACTGACCCTCAACCAAAAAAACTCTTTACCCAACACCTAAAAAGTGACCTTAAACACTATAAATACCCCTTTACCCACAAACTAAAAACTGACCAAGACCCCAAAAAATACACCTTTACCCCTGAACTTAAAACTGACACTGATTATTAAAAAACACCCCTTAATGCACAAATTGAAAACTGACCCTTAACACTTTCAAAACCCATTTACCCACAAACTTAAAAATGTCCCAAATCCCACTAAATACACCTTTACTCACGAACAGAAAAATGACCCTGAACCCTAAAAAATTAACCTATACCAAAAACTATTAAACTGAGCCTGAACACTATAAATAATAATGAACACAACATTAAACATTAATATGTAATTAACAAAAAAAAAATATTTTACAAAAACACAAATAAAATATATTATCACATTAGCTATAATAATAAATTTGATTAATTAATATTGTTTAATACCAATTAATTAATTAACATCAACATAAATTTAAACATTACATTTAAATGTATCCAATTAATGTAATTAAGTCATTATTATAAATTAATTACCAATTAATTATTTTAAATAATATGCAATATATTAATTAGATCATTAACTAATTATAATTAATGTGTTAGCAATTTATAAATGTAAATAATATGCTAATTCTTAATAAAATAAATCACTAATTATTAATAATTAATAACCAATGTATCAATTAAAATAATATACAAATCAATTTATAAAAACAATAATTAATAATAATTAATTAATCAATTAATCAATTAAATTATATGCAAAATACTTAATAAAACAATTAACTAATTAATATTAATTAATTACCAATTAAAATCTAATTAAAACAATTACCAAACATATATTGATTAATTAATTATTATTAAATTACTTCCCACCCTATTCCCCTATAAACCCACAACCCGCTCCTAAACATTAAGTACTATTTATTTATATATTATATATATATTTTTTTTTTTAATCATTTTTTTCCAACATATTCTCGATATTTTTTACTTTCACTATATTTCGATATTTTGTCTGGTCGATATTTTTGAGTCGATATTTTTGTATTCGATATTTTTGGGTCATTTTTACAGTCGATATTTTGTCCAACGATATTCCTATAGTCGATATTTAGTTAATGTTGATATTTTTCCGTCGATATTTTGTCCATTCGATATTATGTAGTCGATATTATGTCCAGTTACCGTAGCATATGAGTAGGTAATGGGACCATTACTTATTGATGAATTTCATATCCACAAATCTGTCCTTTTCACAGTCCATAACAACATGAGGAGTCCCCTAACCCCACAGGCTAAAAAGAATCTCATAATATTGCCAAGGTTTCAACATTCCAAATTGCTGATATGAAAATGATATGTCTATATGGCTTCACAGTATGAACCCACACGTAACAGTGATGGGTCGACAGAGAGAGTTGTTAACCTATCGGTGTGCTTGGCAAATATGGTGAACTCTTTCATTAACAAGCAAAATTGAATTTCACAAAACATTGCTGTAGATTGTGATAATAGCAACTAAGCAGTAACTAAATATATGTCCTCAGATTCATATAGTGTAGCTCCTGGAAAGGTCTTCTTCTTGGGGGAACATGGGGGTGCAGGTACCGTGGCTTTAGCTGGTGTCTCATCAGGTGACTTTGTGCAAGTGGCACAGCCACATTGCATGGTGACAATAATAGGTTGGGGATACTAGAGGGCTGGGTTTTATATGCATAGGGTACATAGGCTTGGGGGAAGTGGTGTCTCAGCCTCTTCTTGCTGTTTTCTTGTGGGAACCAGCCCTGACAAGTACCACGCATCAGGCGTTAGACTTATGCATTTTAGTGAGGTGGTCCGCATCACCGCACTAAAATGCAAAGTCACACATTTGTAGAGCCTCCTTGCACCACCCGCATGGACGCAGAAACAAAAGGGACGAGAGTGCTGCCGAACACTCATTATTGAGCAAGCAGCGCATACCCCACGCTGCTCTGGAGTGTGTGACTGCAGCTCTAACCTTAAGCCGGTAGCAGGGTGGCAGGCTGGTAAGGTAGCTTGATTTTATATCACATTGGTAGTGGTTCACTGTTTTTGTCGTTACCGGGTATTGTATCCTTTCTAGTTCTTTGTCCCGGTAAATCTTGCACATACTTTGCCATGCAGGAAAGGATGACCTCATTAGGCCTGGGGTCCTGGAGCGGGCATGGGTTGGAATGGCATGGACTAAACAGAGGCTGCTGGGGGAGTAGCAGCTGCTGTCGCTGCATGCTCTGCGTTGGGTTTTGAAGGGACCCTGGCAGCCTGCTAGTGCAAACGAAGTGGGCAGTATGTTTGGCGTTCCTCATAAGACAAACAAAATGATATCTCTAGCACTGGGTTGATGGTACGGCACAGGCGTTTGGTGTCTTGGAGGCAGTCTCGGGGAAGAGCATTTATGGTGAACCAGTGGAGACGGTGCTGGAGCCTCTGGGGTTATACATTCCTTGGGGACTTTAGGCGGGCTGGGTTAACTGAGGAGGGGAGCGCTCTGTGAGTGGAGAAAGAGGAGGCATGGTGTAGGTGGGACATAGTCAGGTGGTGCTTCAGGTTCAGCTTGTTTCGGGAGTCACAGGTGAAGATGTCATGCCCCAGGGATTCATGGGGGATGTAGTTCCTCTGTGGGCAGAGAATGAGCCCATTTCAGGGAAAGCAAGCCCTGCTTACTAGTTCACATTTAATGTTGCTGAAGAATATTGATGGTTTGGCAGAAGTCAGAGAGGTATTTAAGTGTGCTGAAGGCTCCCCAGCAAATGCAAATGAAAAAAAGGGATGTAATGCGGAAATGTATTAGTATATCATTTGCTGTCCAATGATTACACTAATTAATCACCAGCAATTTCTGCACGATTTCTGAAAGTTTATTTTAACAATTAAATTAAGCTGGTAAGGGTGTGAGTAATACTGAACACGTTCAGAGTGTTACGGATAGATGGGTTTGGTTTACTAATGACGAGTTTGGGGAGGTGAATAGAGGACCTAGAGCGGTTTGTGGCACATTAGGTGGAATATTACCATCAGCTTAAAGCAAGCTGAAGGGGCAGCAAGAGTCTTTCCAGCTCAAGGGGCTGCCTGCAGCATGCAGCTGCCAACAGAACACAGAACGGCTCCTGGAGGTCAATCTGAATGCTCATTAATGACAGATCCTGTATCAAACTCATTGCTTCGCACAGCTGGGGCTTGGAGACAATGCAATGGTGGTGTGGGTGACAGTGAATGTCCAGGTGTTAGTGATATAGGTGAGTCGAATGAAGCTGATGTGTTGGCACTGGATTACAGTGAGGAGAGAGATGGGCTGCAAGAGGTAGAGGTGTGTGACGGTGATAGTAGGTTCTGTGAAAACAGCGCATATTTTGTGGTAAACAAGAATGAAGTGTTAACAGAAGGACAGGAGGTTTTTTGTGCCTTTCAGAGGGCACATGCAGACAAAAGATGCAACGCCAACCAAAGAGAAGCTGGTCGGAGGGCAGAGTTGTTCCTGGTGGTGGTACACAGAGATTGCAGGTATAGGGCAGTGGTGGTCTATTTGTGATGTACAGAATAATTTTGAGATGCAGAAGCATACTAAAACCAGTGGAGTTCAGGAACAGTCCAATTTCGGAGGGAGATGGGGACATTTAAGCAGTTCAAAACACCTGCAGGGTCAGAGAATAAAGATAAAAGTACAGCAAAGAAAGCAAAGATAATGTGTGACAAGCAGATGTAATGTGAAGGTAAGAAAGACAGGGATAAGGAAACTGTAAAAGTTGAGGATCATTCCACAAATACACAGAAAGAAAATGCCATACATTGGGTCATTTTTATCTACCAAAACCAAGGATAAAGTGAGGAAGATCAATATTTGGGTGTTTTAAGTGGTTGCACAGACATCTTCAATCCAAGTAAAGAAGAATGGGAGCTATAAAGAAGACCGAGAGTGCCTATCACAGTTGAAAATTTGAAATCTCTCTTTTTAACATCTGCTAGTGTAGTGTGAGAAGCATGATGAGAGGGCAACTGAGATATTTAAACGCATGGATATAACCTGTAAGGCACAAATGCATTTTGGGTTATGCATGGTTGAGGTATGACGAGGAATTTAGAGCTAAACTGGTTCTCAATCATGAAAAACCATGGAGGTGGGGGTCCAGATTCATAGTTATGGCTGTGATCAATCAATCAATCAATCAATCAATCAGGATTAGTAAAGTGGAGCTACTCACCCGCAAGGGTCTAAAGGCCCTGGGGGGAGGGGTCTGCTTTGAATGCTGGGGTCATCTATAGAGCCAGGTCTTGAGGTCTTTCTGAACTGGAGCAGTATATGGACTTGCCAGAGGTGGAGCGGGAGGTCTCCAGGCCTTGGCTGCAAGGAAGGAGAAGGACTTGCCCTCCATTCTGGTCTTGTAGATGCACGGAATAGTGGCCAGAGAACAGTCAGCTGATTGTAGGTGTCTCTTGGGTGTGTGGAAGGAGAGGCTGTTGTTCAGATATGTTGGTCCGATGTTGTGGAGGGCCTTGTATGTGTGAGTGAGGAGCTTGAAGGTTATTCTTCTTTCGATGGGGAGCCAGTGGAGATCTTTAAGGTCCTGGGTGGTGTGGTTATGATGGGGGATGTCTAGGATCAGTCTCTATGCGGCATTCTGGATAGTCTGGGGTTTGTGGTAGTTTCCTGTTGATTCTGGCGTTGAGATCATTGCCGCGGATACAGCATTGATCTGGCAGTTCATCATGAATGATAAGTCTAGTATGATGCTGCGGTTTCGTGCGCGGTCCGACGGAGTGGGGAGGATTCCAAGGATGCTGGACCACTAGGTGTTGTCCCGTGTGGAGGGTATTTAGCACGGATGAGGCCTACTATTTTCTTGGAGCTGAGTTTCAGGCAGCTCTCCTTCATACAGGTTGCAACGGCTTTCATCCCTTTCTGTAAGTTATCTCTAGTGATGTTGGGTGAGAGAGAGGATGAGCTGGGTGGCATCGTGTAGGAGACGATGTTGAGCCCGTGATTTCTGATGATGGTTGCAAGAGGGGTCATGTAGATGTTGAAGAGGGTGGGGCTGGGGGAGACTCCCTGGGGCACTCCACTTCTGATTTTTGTCGGTTCAGAGAGGTAGGACAGGAGTCTGACCCGCTACGTTCTCCCTGTGAGAAATTAGCATATCCAGAGAAGGGCATCTCCGCGAAGGCCTGAGACTTGGAGTCTGGCGGCTAGTATCCAGTGGGAGACAGTATAAAAAGGAGCTCCATGTCTTTTCGAGTCATAGGCAGGAGCACTTGGATTTTTGGATTGCAGCTTGCTTTCTTGAGGTGTCATCATGTGGCTTACTTGAGGGGGTGAGTGTGTCAGCACAGTTTGTGATCCAGCGGTGGTGATTGCGTGCCACGTTGTTAGAGTCTGGCTTCGTCGATGGTGGGGAGCTGATGAGGGCAACAGTGAGCTGTTCTTTGGTGACTTTGTTCCAGCTCCTACGGGGAGAGGGAGGGTGTGCTTGAGTCCAGTGGGTTTTCTGAAGAAAAAGTAGATGTAGTGGTGGTCTGTCCAGAGGAGTTCAATGGTGTGGCTGTAGGAGATGCTGTTTCCTTCTGCAAAGACGGGGTCGAGGAGGTGTCCCGCTCTGTGCATGGGAGCATTGACAAGATGCTTCAGTCCTATGTTGGCGAGGTTCTCTAGGAGGACTGTGGTGTTGGGTTTGTAGTGGTTGTCCAGCTGGACATTTAGGTGTCCGAGTGGGATGTAGTCTGTGGAGGTGAGGAAATGGGGTGTGATGAGGTCAGCGATGGTGTCAGTGAAAGGAGCATGAGGTTCGGACAGCCTGAAGATTAGAGTTCCGTGGAGAGTCATTTTTGTGCTGGTCTGGATCTGGAAGTGGGGGAGCTCCTTGAGGGTCATCCTGTTGTCCGGGCTTGTGGTTGTCATGCGGATGCCACCTTTAAGTAGGGGTCGGAGAGGACGGTCAGCTGGAAGGCAGGAGCGGGAAGTACACAGTGGAGGGGGAGGAGCTACAGGAGCAGCAGCAGCAGGGAGAAAACACTGGGAGGATGGGAGAGAACAGATAGAAATGAGAGGAAAATAAAATAAAATAGAGTGCAGAGCAAGTAAAGAAATAAAAGAGAACACAGAGAAAAAAGCCAAGAGAAGTGGAACAGCAGAGTGCTCTCCCACTGGACAACCAAGGATGAGGCACAGTTAGGAGCCTGCGGGTGGAGGAGGGACTTAACACCCTGTAACCGAGCTCAGGGGGCAGCACTTAGTGGTGGAGCTGTGCAGGGGAGAGCTGTCACACTGACCAGGTCAGTGGTCTAGCTGCAATGGATGTCATTCACCCAGCTACAATACACATGGCAAGTGGACTCTCCATTACGTATCGGCCATTTCTACAGGCCCACCCCACCAGGGGCAGATTCAGGCAGTAAAGTACAGATATCTAATATGGGAGTGTGTTGGTGTTTCAACAAGGGATTTTGTCCCCAGCAATTTTGCTGCTATGGACATGAGTGTCCAAAGTGTGGAAGAACAAACACACACAATTTTGCAATGGTTAAATCTGCAGAGCAACGGAAAAGAGGTATAGGCAAAGAACCACAGACTCAACCTTTATCGAAGGGCGCTTAGTGTGGAGAATTTGACTTTGTGGCTGCAGCTCTATCTGGTCAGGGAGGCAGCTGTAAAGCTGGGGAGGGGTTTCAAGGAGGGTTTTCTTTCGAGGTACCAGAGTGCGAGGGTTCAGAAATAGGCTGACAATCTGAAATCAGCCTTGGATTTTCCACAAATTGTTAAGAAAAGATGTCTTAAGAATGGAATAAGGGACAGATTGCTGGGCCTTTCTGGGACTGATCTATTCTGAATTTGATTACCTGAACTTTTGTTATTGTTCCAAAAAAAGAGTAAACTGGCGTGTCATTTGATCCCCCATCTTTCATGGCCTGAGAGAGCTTCTGTTAATGACTACAATGCACAGTAAGATATGTCAGTGACTTATGCATTGGTGGAAGGAGGAAGGGGTCTGAGTTGGTGACAAGTAATATTTTATAATCTTTTCAGATTTTACCAGCCCATCCAGAGTACTTTTGCCTTTTGAGAATTCAATTTGTGGAGCAGTTTTTGTGGATAGTGTCTTTTGCCCATAGGATGTGCCATTTCATGTTCCCTGTTTCAGATATTTAGCACATACTTCCAGTGGGACGTTTAGTAGACTCAAACTGATGTGCCTTTATTAAGATGATTTTTTTCTTTGTAGGATAGGAGGGGGCGGATGAATGTGGCAGGACCTTGGAGTCTATTGAGCATGTGACAGGTGATTTGGGAGTGTCTTTGGCACCTGCAAAAATGGAGAGACTAGTTACGCCTTAGATATTTATGGGTATCAAATTGGACACAGTATAAATGATTGCATCAATATTCCTCAAAGGGTGAACTCAACATTATGGCGATTAGCATATTTTCTTCCATTAGGGCTGAAAGTTTAAGAACCAGCCTGCTCTCTCGTTACCAGGAAATAATTGCAAGCTCAACAAAATCTGTATATAAGTGTTAATGGTCTTGTGGGGGTGTTAGCCAAAGTGTTCAGGGCTCTCCTTGTGGGTGGGTGCTTTGCACCCCTGGGTGTCGCAAGACTGTGTCACCAGGAGCGTTTTGGTTACCCCCACTTTACCTGGAAGGGTTGCTTAAAAGTGCGAACAAAAATTGCCTCAAAAAAACAAACACGAAGGTCTTGTGAAGTCACTGCGCAGCTGCCTAGCACTAAGAGGCCCTGTGGACCTCGGCCAGGCGCACCAGTCTGATGAGAGGGTTTTGTTTTCTTGGAGCACAAAGAATGTATCCGAATCAGCAAACAATAATGCGTTGCTTTCCCCTAAGTGAAGAAGCCTTTTTAAGTAAGACCAATGAGTGCGAGGCTTACCAGAAACTAATGCAGCGGGGGACATCTGAGAGGAGGAAAGAAATGCAAGGATATCAGCACTTCAAGTAATAGATCCTGAAAAAGGTTTAGCACACGAGTAGAATGGAATGTGTGTGCTCTGTGTACTTCCGACCTTGGTCACCACTCTATCCAAGGAGTCAGAGTAACACAAGCACTAGGGGGGAGGTCCTTAAAGGCAATTTCTGTGTTACGACACACACACACAAAGATCATGGCAGGCCAGGGGCCAGAACTCATGATATGGAATTGTGATCATAAATGTTTATGACTAAACTGCCAGAAAAAAAGCTGAGGATGTGAAAAACAAAATGCACGGCCACAAGACGCACTCTGTTGTGGTGGAGGGGTGGAGCGGGGCGCTTGGGAGAGCAAGCGAGAGGAAAGCCAGATGGCGCCTGATCGCGCGCTGTAAAGGTGCTGCAAGGAAAGCCAGATGGCGGCTGTGTGCTTGCCCGCGCGCATAACCGCAAGCTTTATATCACAAGCAAAAGCTTGTTGTCGGATTTCTAAAGCCCACTCACTAAATGTTTCACCAGAGCAACACATGGCTAGCTCAGGCGAGACCTAAAAAAAAGGAATAACATACACAGGAGTACTAATCTGTTCTGCCAGTACAATCTGCATGTAAGCTCAGGCCAGTGGCATTAACAACTTCATTTACAATGAGGTTATGTACCTGATCTAGATGGGGCTTTAGGTAAAAATAGATTTTTTTTATTTAAAGTATGGGTTATAACAAACACTGCCTCTTTTTATAATGTAAATGATTTTATATGCTCTGTAAAGAAGGTTCATGAAAGAGAATTACTTTTTTTGTTTACTGGTTAAAGTCATCGTACCCACACACTTAGTGAAGGAGAAAAACGGTTGCATAGGAGTACTGATCAGGCGACACCTGTGATAGTAGTACAAAAGGGGGGTGGTGGTGGATGGAGCATCTGAACCAATCAAACACTCACACCCAGTCATCAGATCTGGGTATAATCCATCACCGTCCTTTAGCCAACTCTTTGTGAGTGGTTTTGTGGGTTTTGTGATGGATTAAACCCAGATCTTTTGACTAGGTGTGAGTGTTTGATTGGTTCAGATGCTCCGTCCATTACCACCCCCTTTTGTACCGCTTTTGGCCACCATAAGTGTGGCAGGGTATGCTCAGACATGAGCCCCTTGCTCACTTTGCCACTGGATTCAAGCAGGCCGGGCTGAAGACGGCTGGAATGCCAGAAACCGGCCCTCGGAAGCTTGTTTCCCGTCCAGGGAAGGCATGGCTTGGAAGTTTGGGCTGGACTGTTCCCATGAGGCACAGGGTCTGACTGATTTGCATATAGCCATGTCTGAACTTCGGTGGCACAGTGGGTTAAAGAACGGTGATGGATTAAACCCAGATCTTTTGACTGGGTGTGAGTGTTTGTTTGGTTCAGATGCTCCGTCCATTACCACCCCTTTTTGTACTGCTTTTGGCCGCCATAAGTGTGGCAGGGTATGCTCAGATGTGAGTCCCTTGCTCACTTTGCCACTGGATTCAAGCAAGCCGGGCTGAAGACGGCTGGAATGCCAGAAACCGGTCCTTGGAAGCTTGTTTCCGGTCCAGGGAAGGCATGGCTTGGCAGTTCGGGCTGGACTGTTCCCATGAGGCACAGGGTAGGCCTGATTTGCATATAGCCATGTCTGAACTGGGGTGGCAGAGTGGGCTAAAGAACGGTGATGGATTAAACCCAGATATTTTGACTGGGTGTGAGTGTTTGATTGGTTCAGATGCTCCGTCCATTACCACTCCCCTTTTGTACCGCTTTTGGCCGCCATAAGTGTGGTAGGGTATGCTCAGACGTGAGTCCCTTGCTCACTTTGCCACTGGATTCAAGCAAGCCGGGGTGAAGACAGCTGGAATGCCAGAAACCGGTCCTCGGAAGCTTGTTTCCGGTCCAGGGAAGGAATGGCTTGGCAGTTCAGGCTGGACTGTTCCCATGAGGCACAGGGTCAGACTGATTTGCATATAGCCATGTCTGAACTGGGGTGGCAGAGTGGGCTAAAGAACGGTGATGGATTAAACCCAGATCTTTTGACTGGGTGTGAGTGTTTGATTGGTTCAGATGCTCCGTCCATTACCACCCCCTTTTGTACCGCTTTTGGCCGCCATAAGTGTGGCAGGGTATGCTCAGACATGAGTCCCTTGCTCACTTTGCCACTGGATTCAAGCAAGCCGAGCTGAAGACGGCTGGAATGCCAGAAACCGGTCCTCGGAAGCTTGTTTCCGGTCCAGGGAAGGCATGGCTTGGCAGTTCGGGCTGGACTGCTCCCATGAGGCACAGGGTCAGACTGATTTGCATATAGCCATGTCTGAACTGGGGTGGCAGAGTGGGCTAAAGAACGGTGATGGATTAAACCCAGATCTTTCGACTGGGTGTGAGTGTTTGATTGGTTCAGATGCTCCGTCCAGTACCACCCCTTTTGTACCGCTTTTGGCCGCCATAAGTGTGGCAGGGTATGCTCAGACTTGAGTCCCTTGCTCACTTTGTCACTGGATTCAAGCAAGCCGGGCTGAAGATGGCTGGAATGCCAGAAACCGGTCCTCGGAAGCTTGCTTCCGGTCCAGGGAAGGCATGGCTTGGCAGTTCGGGCTGGACTTTTCCCATGAGGCACAGGGTCAGACCGATTTGCATATAGCCATGTCTGAACTGGGGTGGCAGAGTGGGCTAAAGAACGGTGATGGATTAAACCCAGATCTTTTGACTGGGTGTGAGTGTTTGATTGGTTCAGATGCTCCGTCCATTACCACCCCCTTTTGTACCGCTTTTGTCCGCCATAAGTGTGGCAGGGTATGTATGCTTGGACGTGAGTCCCTTGCTTACTTTGCCACTGGATTCAAGCAAGCCGGGCTAAAGACGGCTGGAATGCCAGAAACCGGTCCTCGGGAGCTTGTTTCCGGTCCAGGGAAGGCATGGCTTGGCAGTTCGGGCTGGACTGTTCCCATGAGGCACAGGGTCAGACTGATTTGTATATAGCCATGTTCGAACTGGGTGACAGAGTGGGCTAAAGAACGGTGATTGATTAAACCCAGATCTTTTTACTGGGTGTGAGTGTTTAATTGGTTCAGATGCTCCGTCCATTACCACCCCCTTTTGTAACACCTGTGATAGTAAGCATGTTGTACGTAGGTGAAGATACCAAAGAGGGACCGGTTGAGCTAAACTTAGTAGCTATGGAGAGGGACCCAGATGCTCTGAAGAACATTCATCCTAATAGGAAGTTTGTGTCAATGGGAGGAAAGTACCTGCCCTGAGGGACACTGGGGACTTCTGCACTATGGTTGAGAGGAAGTACCTTGAGCCTTAGGCAATACTTCCTGGGACCAAGAATACAGGTGTGGTTGCTGGTGGAGAGAGCTTGTAGTATTGCCCTTCTGGGTCATTTAAATTTCTATGAATCCATATATACAAGGGCAATTCGATAACTTAATTCTCATGTGACTACTGGGTGCTTTCTTATTCAGAGTTATGGTGAGACTTATTACACCTCTAACCTGCAAAGCAATAGTGTGCTATTTAGTTCAATGAGAATGATGAACGTACTACAATTAAATTAATGAAAATAATGTCTACAAGGTTTCCATTGGGAGACCGGCTGTTTGAAAGAAAGGTGGATCATTGTTTTTCTTACCACCCTGCATGTTATTAAGGAAGCCGGACCTATTGCGTGGGGGAACAGTAGTCAACCTTATGGCAGAGCCGGGTAACTGAGAAAACTCAAACATACTTTAACAATTCTTAAGCCACTCAACAAGTATGGCCTTACTCAGTTCCACTGACACTTGACACAAAAACAGGTTGTGTCCAGATCAGTAAGAAAGAAAATAGCAGCTAAAACAAAAACTTCACAATTGTGCTACCAGTGAAATGTATCACAAGAGGGTCTTACTTTAAACATACTTTGAGACCAAACAAACTAAAGACAGAGGCGGCAGAAATCAGAAGTGGGAAAATTCGGTTACAGAGGGAGGTGGAGAGATCAATGTGGGCTAGGTGCAATACAGATTTTTAAATTGGTGATAAAATATTGCATCTTACAGAGTTAGGGCATTAATGACCAATGTCCCTGACCCCTAACTTAACATACATATGATCTTGAGAGTGTGCCCCTACCCAGATATTAAACTCCAATGAATTACTGAGGCAGATGGTGCATCATAGCCTGTTCAAAACAAGCAATTCAGTCAACCACCAAAGCAGCAGGAGCATCCAGAGATAAGTCTGCTGGCTTAGGCAAATCACTCAGCAGTCTGATCACAGCTATCAAACACCAAAGGAGCTACTTCTTGCTCTAATTTACTAACAAGACGTAACATGTATATGTTCTTTTTGGGTCAAGTAATGTCTTTCTTTATGTATTCAAAAAAAGGTCATTCCTGGTATTAATTCAACCTGGTTTCTTGTCCATGAAAAGACATTCATATCTCAATAATGATATCCAAATAGTGACTTTTATTTAAATAACACCCCAAAGCACCCAACAGAACACATTTTAAAAACAAATATGTCTACCACAGCCTTTTAAATCAAACGCCAGCTCCATTGCTTCATTTAGAACTTAAAACAATGTTCCATTTTTTACAAGATAACAAACGCAAGCAATGGATTTAAGGACTACAAATAACACCCCAAAGCACCCAACAGAACACATTTTAAAAACAAATATGTCTACCAGAGCCTTTTAAATCAAACGCCAGCTCCATTGCTTCATTTAGAACTTAAAACAATGTTCCATTTTTTACAAGATAACAAACGCAAGCAATGGATTTAAGGACTACAATGTCACCCACCTGCAGACCAATTAGTTGCAAGTATGGTGACACAACTAAATATTGCTTCCTCCCCTGCAGGGATCTATGTTTTCTATCCCATGAACAAAAGGTTGGAATCCCAGTGGGTTCACTCAACCTGGTATCCCATCAATAAAAAGATACTATCGAGTTAAATAAAAAACAACTGCTATATATCACCAAAAAAACCATCTAGTGAAATTGTACTTTACAATCACAGTGCAATCTTTCTCTACTCTACCCAACAGGAGATGGTGGTATAGAGATCACTCATCATTCAACCATATACAATACAAGTCATATCACAGAGTGCTATTGCTATGTATGGCCCGGAAAACGTTAACCCTATCGTACCATGAACAGCCAGAGACTGGTCTGTGAATGGATCACTGGAATGACATAACTGGCACTCAGACAGTTGACAGACCTACAAAGACAATTTGGGAACTGCACAAAGTCAATTACCTTCAAAGTAGAAGGCTTTATAAAAGTCCATTTAATTCCTATTTGCACCTTCTAAAGGCCTGTATCAACTGGTATTTAACTCCCCACCACCATTGTCAGAAAGATACGCCCTGAGATACTTTTAAGGATATCCGAGACAGTCAGTATTTTCCGGTGGTAAGAGCCTAGAATCATAATGTTACTAGTGAACATTTATAAAGAGCACACCACAAAAGAAATTGCTTAAAGCCAACAAAATAATATGCATGGTCCAAAGAGCCGGAATTCTCTGGGAGCTCAAGCACGCGTTTCATATGCCTCAGGATGCCAGTAAGCCAATTAATGCCCAACCTGTTCTGCATGGGGAGCCACAAGATCTGTCACGTGAGCCTCAGCAGCGTTACTACACTGAATAAACACTCACAAAAATAGGACAGGCTCTTGATCCACTGAGCACATGAGATGCAAACAAAAAAATGTGCTGTCCACTGCAAGACCTTGCAGCACATTACATGAACTACATATACTGGAGAAGCTCCAGCACAAAGTAGCCCACTCACAGAAGGTATTCATTAAAGAGAGAGGTTCAGCACCAGTCTAACCTACAACTGATTGTTGCAAAACTGGGTCAGACAGAGTAAAATAAATCCAGGTGCCATCTGCTAGTCATGTTCGGGTGGGGCATTTTAAGAGCGCAAGAGAATGCGTAAACCTGTGTTCCGCGAGGGAAGGACCACAAGCGGAGATTTTTGGCAGATTAAAATATTTTCTAAAAGATAAGTACTATTACGAATGACAACGAACCAATATAGCACATATTGATTTTTTTAAAAACCTACTAACTAGTTCAACATTCAAAGTGATAGAAGAAATTGTGTGTTCTAATGAGACTGTGGGAAAAACAGTATGACGTTATTAAGAAGTTTATTGCAGTCCTCAATTCCCCACGCGATGCAGGACCTAGAGGTGTTTTTGATTGCGAGACAAAAGGGCAACGTTGAAGTGCGTCTGGACACACAAACGAACATGACTTGGAAACTACTTTAACACTAATGAAAAAATTGCATATAATGCAGTGTTTCAAACACAACAAACTTTTGAAATAGGCAAACCAGTAATTTGTTGGCATGTTGCTCCAGTACAACCCAGAAAGTAGCATGTAAAACTAACTCGAACGAGGAGTGTCAAAATGAATTAGTGATATTCAGTTAATCAACAGGGAGGGATGAGGAATTTGTGTGTCCGTTTCTTTCCCCAAGTAATGTATACTTTTAATCAACAAAATTGGACACTTGTAACACTGCTCGACCTTTGGTTCAGTGTAAATAAGGAAACCCTCAAAGAAATCAATGTTAGATGGAGTTGCGGTATATATGTTTCATCCGCCCCACATTGACATTCCAGCAGTTATCATAGGGTTATTCCTATTTGTGTGAACTGCTTGCCTCATCCAGAGGCACCTCCAGTCTCGAGTGCAGTGTCCAGAGACAAAAAGGATTTCCCCACAGAGAAGGGAGAAAAAAAGGTAATAAAGAGTTCTTTAAAAAATGAGAAAAATGCCTTATAGTTTTATTTCAGGGCCAGTTTCCATTGGTTAAAATGGTTGATATACTATGTAAAGGCCAAGTTACTGGGCCATGTAGTATTGCAAGAAAGAAGTTGTCAACATGTTTTAGCTCCCTGGGCCAGAAGGTCTATGGAGCTTTCGTCAGGACTTACAAACAGAAAATAGACATAGAGTTTACACATAAAATTCTACTCACACTACTTGTGCGGTAATCCATTTCTCATAATGATTTTATGGGAAGTATGCTCTTCATAATCTAGAAGAAATGTAGAATTTGGCATCCTGGCTAATTATTGCAAACATTACATTTTAAGTTTTCTGCGGGGGAGGGGGGTGAGGGTAGGTTCGAAATCACAGGTAATGTATTATAATTACACTGGACTAGCTGGAAGGAAGGTGATGGGGAGCTACAGATACACCCTGATATTATATGGTATGGCGCTAGGAGGTAATTGCCATATGTTTTCACGTATCATATGTTCACATTGTGTATATTCAGAGCGGAAAGTCTCTAAATTCACCAAGGTATGGTAGGCTGTACATATGCTGGGACAAATACTGCAATATGCATACAATGATATACAGTTAAAAAAATATTTGCAATCTGTGTGGTCGAGTGATCTCATGTCGCACTATGCAGACGCTGTATAGTATGCGCTATATATTACCGGCAGGTGAGTCCATGTAGGTAACTGCCTGTTGTGCGACTGCTCCTATGAGGGTGGTGAGGCCAACACTAACGCATGTGGTGGTGAGGCATTTGTACTCAGGGATGCGTTTCCGCAACCTGCCTAACAAAAATGGATCAAACATTTTTACTTGAACGGTGCTCGGGCTTCTAAAGTAGCTCAAAAATCATGGCCACGCTGTAGTTGCAAATTACGAAATAGCGTCTGGAGTGACTTAGAAAGGAGCATTTGTGCATTACTAAAATTAGCCTTAAACATAAACGTTTGTAAACACGCGCATTCAGCTCTTACCTGCTGTGTAAGAGTACACCACTTTCAACGGGGGACCGCTACTTGAAAGCGCAGAGCTGGATTAGAGGAGAAACGTCTGTAAGTATGGAAAAGCGGCAATTATGCGTCTTACCAGTAACTATGCTCGGAGTTTTCATGCCGCCATTACCCGCGTGGAGGCTACGCTATAGCCTTGTGCTGACTCTGCCCCCGGTGTGCGGAAGTCGCGTTACTGTTTCCTTTTCAGAGGGTTGGATCTCACTGATTTAAAGGGGCAGTAAGATGTTTATTAGCAAAGACGTCAGTATAAGGGTGATCTTGTTAAAAATGCAGAAAAAGTTTGGCTGCATATATTACCCAGAAGAACGCTGATAAAAAATATGATTTGTATGCACACTGTGTGGTTATGAACCTATTTCTCATTTTGGTTGAGACAACGAGTCAGATAATATTCGATGGACATGCTATCGCATTTTGTCAGTTCATTTTGCAAAGTGATGCCATGAAATGTTATCATTCAGACCGTACTCAAATGTACGTAGACGGTCCACCAATCTTTGCTCCTTTTCGTATAGTATTTTTTCCACGTTACCAGATTTGTTTGTCAACATCTCGATGACTGTCCACTGCATATCTTCATGGGAGTGATTCATTTCCAAAAAATGGGAGCACAGTTTTGTAGTGTTCTTTTTTAGCCTAATGTTGCTTTTGTGCTCACCTATCCTGAGTTTAATTTTGCGGCAGGTCATCCCAATGTATTTCTTTTGACAAGGGCACTGGATCATGTAAATAACATGGGATGAGTTACAGTTAGTGAACTGCTTTTGTGTCCAGACGAAATTGTCCATTAGTTGTAGAGTTTTTGTGGCTGTCGTTGTTTTACAAGCAACACAAGTACCGCAAGGGAAATGTCCTGACAATGGGGTCATAGTAACGCTACGAGTATGTACAAGAGTGTCCCTTAGATTTTTTGTCCTTCTGTTGGCGAACCTGGGTTTTGGCCAATTAAATTGGCCAGTGTTCACTATATGCCAGTTTTTGGTGATCAGTTTTTGGATGGCATAGGTAGCTGGATTGTAGGTAGTCATACAGGTAGTCAAATCTTTTACTGGTTCTTTGTGATATGTTTGGAGGAGGCATTCCCTTGGTTGGTTGTCAGCTCTTTTTTTACACTTATTGATGACTTTTTCAGTGTAATCTCTCCTCCTCAATCTTTCACTTAGGCCCTTTGCTTGTTCTTGATAGTCACTGTTCTTGCTGCAGTTTCTTTTGAGGCGTAAAAATTGGCTAAAAGGCAAGTTGTCTCTGAGAGGCTTCGGGTGATAACTTTTGTGTGATAGCAGGCTATTTTTAGCTGTTGGTTTTGTATATGTTTTGGTTTGTAAGGTTCTCCTGTCAGTGAAAATTGTCAGATCTAGAAAGTCGAGGTGGTTATTGCTAGATGTGTATGTAAACTACAACCAGGGGTCCAAGGTGTTGAGCCATAACATGAATTCGGTGAGGTCTTGTTCAATGTTCCAGATTAGAAGAATGTCATCAATGTATCTATTCCAGTATATAATACTGGAAGAGAAGGTGTTGGTTCCACTGAAGACAAATTGTGTTTCAAATTGGCTCACGTAGAGTCCTGCCACCGAAGGCGCGAAGGCGCTACCCATGGAGAAACCATGGGTTTGGAGATACAGCTTGTCATCATATTTAAAGAAATTTTCTTTGAGCGCCAACTTGCAGCATTCCAGGATGAAATGCCTCGCTGGACACCACCACCAGGACGCCCGATAGTGTCCGGAATTGGGTCAGTACTTGAGCCACTTTCCAAATTCGCAGATGAGTTTTTGAAACCTTTGGTTCAAAAAACCCAAACGCACCTAAAAGATACAAGAGACCTCCTGATACAGATTTCAGACATGCCCTTTGACCCTGAGACAATTCTCCTAGTGGGCTTGGATGTGGAGTCCCTATTCACAAGTCTTCCCCAAGATGAGACATTACAGATGTTAGAGGACGTCCTATACACAGAGGATTGGCAGTACAATACACCGAGGCATTTCATCCTGGAATGCTGCAAGTTGGCGCTCAAAGAAAATTTCTTTAAATATGATGACAAGCTGTATCTCCAAACCCATGGTACCTCCATGGGTAGCGCCTTCGCGCCTTCGGTGGCAGGACTCTACGTGAGCCAATTTGAAACACAATTTGTCTTCAGTGGAACCAACACCTTCTCTTCCAGTATTATATACTGGAATAGATACATTGATGACATTCTTCTAATCTGGAACATTGAACAAGACCTCACCGAATTCATGTTATGGCTCAACACCTTGGACCCCTGGTTGAACTTTACATACACATCTAGCAATAACCACCTCGACTTTCTAGATTTGACAATTTTCACTGACAGGAGAACCTTACAAACCCAAACATATACAAAACCAACAGCTAAAAATAGCCTGCTATCACACAAAAGTTATCACCCGAAGCCTCTCAGAGACAACTTGCCCTTTAGCCAATGTTTACGCCTCAAAAGAAACTGCAGCAAGAACAGTGACTATCAAGAACAAGCGAAGGGCCTAGGTGAAAGATTGAGGAGGAGAGATTACACTGAAAAAGTCATCAATAAGTGTAAAAAAAGAGCTGACAACCAACCAAGGGAATGCCTCCTCCAAACATATCACAAAGAACCAGTAAAAGATTTGACTACCTGTGTGACTACCTACAATCCAGCTACCTATGCCATCCAAAAACTGATCACCAAAAACTGGCATATAGTGAACACTGGCCAATTTAATTGGCCAAAACCCAGGTTCGCCAACAGAAGGACAAAAAATCTAAGGGACACTCTTGTACATACTCGTAGCGTTACTATGACCCCATTGTCAGGACATTTCCCTTGCGGTACTTGTGTTGCTTGTAAAACAACGACAGCCACAAAAACTCTACAACTAATGGACAATTTCGTCTGGACACAAAAGCAGTTCACTAACTGTAACTCATCCCATGTTATTTACATGATCCAGTGCCCTTGTCAAAAGAAATACATTGGGATGACCTGCCGCAAAATTAAACTCAGGATAGGTGAGCACAAAAGCAACATTAGGCTAAAAAAGAACACTACAAAACTGTGCTCCCATTTTTTGGAAATGAATCACTCCCATGAAGATATGCAGTGGACAGTCATCAAGATGTTGACAAACAAATCTGGTAACGTGGATAAAATACTATACGAAAAGGAGCAAAGATGGGTGGACCGTCTACGTACATTTGAGTACGGTCTGAATGATAACATTTCATGGCATCACTTTGCAAAATGAACTGACAAAATGCGATAACATGTCCATCGAATATTATCTGACTCGTTGTCTCAACCAAAATGATAAATAGGTTCATAACCACACAGTGTGCTTACAAATCATCTTTTTTATCAGCGTTCTTCTAGGTAATATATGCAGCCAAACTTTTTCTGCATTTTAAACAAGATCACCCTTATACTGACGTCTTTGCTAATAAACATCTTACTGCCCCTTTAAATCAGTGAGATCCAACCCTCTGAAAAGGAAACAGTAACGCGACTTCCGCACACCGGGGGCAGAGTCAGCACAAGGCTATAGTGTAGCCTCCACGCGGGTAATGGCGGCATGAAAACTCCGAGCCTAGTTACTGGTAAGACGCATAATTGCCGCTTTTCCATACTTACAGACGTTTCTCCTCTAATCCAGCTCTGCGCTTTCAAGTAGCGGTCCCCCGTTGAAAGTGGTGTACTCTTACACAGCAGGTAAGAGCTGAATGTGTGTATTTACAAACGTTTATGTTTAAGGCTAATTTTAGTAATGCACAAATGCTCCTTTCTAAGTCACTCCAGACGCTATTTCGTAATTTGCAACTACAGCGTGGCCATGATTTTTGAGCTACTTTAGAAGCCCGAGCACCGTTCAAGTAAAAATGTTTGTTCCATTTTTGTTAGGCAGGTTGCGGAAACGCATCCCTGAGTACAAATGCCTCACCACCACATGCGTTAGTGTTGGCCTCACCACCCTCATAGGAGCAGTCGCACAACAGGCAGTTACCTACATGGACTCACCTGCCGGTAATATATGCGCATACTATACAGCGTCTGCATAGTGCGACATGAGATCACTCGACCACACAGATTGCAAATATGTTTTTTAACTGTATATCATTGTATGCATATTGCAGTATTTGTCCCAGCATATGTACAGCCTACCATACCTTGGTGAATTTAGAGACTTTCCGCTCTGAATATACACAATGTGAACATATGATACGTGAAAACATATGGCAATTACCTCCTAGCGCCCTACCATATAATATCAGGGTGTATCTGTAGCTCCCCATCACCTTCCTTCCAGCTAGTCCAGTGTAATTATAATACATTACCTGTGATTTCGAACCTACCCTCACCCCCCTCCCCCGCAGAAAACTTAAAATTTAATGTTTGCAATAATTAGCCAAGATGCCTAATTCTACATTTCTTCTAGATTGTGAAGAGCATACTTCCCATAAAATCATTATGAGAAATGGATTACCGCACAAGTAGTGTGAGTAGAATTTTATGTGTAAACTCGATGTCTATTTTCTGTTTGTAAGTCCTGACGAAAGCTCCATAGACCTTCTGGCCCAGGGAGCTGAAACATGTCGACAACTTCTTTCTTGCAATACTACATGGCCCAGTAACTTGGCCTTTTTATAGTATATCAACCATTTTAACCAATTGAAACTTGCCCTGAAATAAAACTATAAAGCATTTTTCTCATTTTTTAAAGAATTCTTTATTACCTTTTTTTCTCCCTTCTCTGTAGGGAAATCCTTTTTGTCTCTGGACACTGCACTCGAGACTGGAGGTGCCTCTGGATGAGGCAAGCAGTTCACACAAAGAGGAATAACCCTATGATAACTGCCGGAATGTCAATGTGGGGCGGATGAAACATATATACCGCAACTCCATCTAACATTGATTTCTTTGAGGGTTTCCTTATTTACACTCAACCAAAGGTCGAGCAGTGTTACAAGTGTCCAATTTTGTTGATTAAAAGTATAAGTGATATTCAGCTCAACTATCTCATAGGAATCAGATGAAGGTGGGTGAACAGATGTGGGCAAGCCAGATAATTTTTAAGGAGATCAAAGCTAAATGCCGAAGTTCTAATATACATTTGAGAAAGACGTATTGCCACAGAATGCTGTGAATGTGTGGACTTAAGGGTGCAATAGGCAAAGCATGTTATGGTTTGCACTATAAAAGGTAGTGATTTTAGCTTGCAATTATCGCACTGGACACCCTAAATCATGGCCCCCAAGGGGAATTTGCAAATAAAGTTATTTAAGAAGCCAAACGCCATAATAAAAACAATAACGGCAGCTAAACAAAATGGACAAAGGCCCAATGGAGCTTGTTCTAGTGTATTCGCTGAAACAGATGTGCAAAGTGCAGCTCATGAGCAGACACAGGAAAGCTTAGGTGTTCTTTTTAAGCTGCTACTTCAGTGGAAGGCATTCAGTAAGAAAAACTCACTTCAGAGCGAACGTGTGTTCGTATATATCCTGTTAGCCTGATGTTTTTAGAAATATGCGGAGTTTCCTGTCATTCCATATGATCCCTATGAAAGACAGAAATTAGGCAACAGTGCTGAGCTCGGCTCCATATATATATATATTTATTTTAAAGTTTGACTTTCGCACGGGACTACAAGACAAGCCACCGACGGGCTAACACACCTCAAGTTGTGAGGCAGATGAGCTTAAAGTTCATTCTACCACACACCTTTGTTTCGGTCATCTCAACCACAGAAACATGAGATCCTTGATTATCTCATGCAGTTAAATTCTCTGTTCGCTGTATTACCTATGAAGCTGATCGAGTAATTGCGACTCTAGGTAACAAAGTCATTGTACAGATGTAAACTACAGGACCAAAGCCATTCGTTCAAACAGGTACTGTTGTGGGGGGGGGGGGTAATTATTCCACTATCCTCTCTCGTAGAACAAACATCCTATCTCACTACAATATAACCGATTCGGAGGCATGTCAGTTTTAGCAGTTCTTCCATTAGACACCACATGTTCTTTGCATTACGAATTGGCACTGTTCAGATATTGTCAAAGATGCATGATGCCCATCACGATAAATAAATGTAAAAAATGTTTCGAAAACGAACTCTGTGAAAGGTGGGAATGTCAAAGCCGAAAGAATGTTGCAACTGCTCACATCTGTAGATGAAAGGTCCCAATCGAGGAAGGGCATTGGTATCAAGGCTTAGATTCTGTCTATGTTCTTTGCTCCCTGTGCTACCAGGATCTGATCCAGAAATACTCATTCCAGACTTGTCAGAGCCTAAATCAAATGAGTAGGTAGCATCCACACACTGGTTCAGGGAGTGCTTTCGAGGGCCCGGGGACACAGAGCGATTAGTATCATCTCCCTGGTGAGGAGGACATAACTCAAAGACCTCGTCCTCACTCTGGAATACAATGTCCTGGCTTATGCACACTTGTTATCTTGAATTTGTAAAGAGGGGTGCATGGACTCCATGATTGACGCAAAGATATTCAGAGAGCTCCCTAGCCACTCTGGAGCCGGTTATCCCTCATTGCACTGAATGTCGGTTTTTCAAGTCCGAGAATATTTCTTCCGCAACTTCTTCTAAGTGCATATTCCTCTGCAACCCACCGCCACCGGCCCACGCTATCAAACAAGAAACTATTCAAATGCTTAACTAGTAGTTGCGGTGTTGCAGTTGGGCGCAGAATCTTTAGACTTAGTAACGCACCCAGTTGGCCGTTGCTTTTAATAGAAGTTTCGCTTTCTCATTAAGCTGTTCTTTCAGTTGCCGTGTGAATGACTTAAAGGTAGAGAGCATTGCTGAGTCTAAAACATACTTCTGCAGAGCAGTGAGGGCAGGTCACTTGTAGTTCCGTGAGTTTGAGGGTCTGGTTCGGTGGTTCCGAACTCGTTCAATAAAGGTCGTCGGAAATAGACGATTCTGGTGTCGGCAGACCGCAAATGACGAGTATAGCGTGTATAAGTGTTTTCACATGAATCGATCGATGAGAACACTTTGTATTTGGGGATTTCGTTTGAACCTTCGAGTTCCATTTTGTGTGCGGCAGCCATTTTGTGTGGTTGCCCTCACATAGGCCGATGACTGGGGTCGAACGAGTCCTTAAGACACGTATGCCTTAGCTGATTTCTGAATGACCTGGCCGAACTGACTCCTTGCCCGAGGCTGACCTCGCTGAGCCAGTTCTTTGTTAAGGAGCTGGTCAGATGAAGATCAAAGAGCAGGACATGCCGGAGTTTATAGTACACTGCACCCACCTTTCTATCTTGCTTTCAATCTGTTTCTGTTCCTTCCTTTACGACATAATCACTGATTTGGGTGAGGGTTTTTTTGATGGATTTGTCCGGCTTGAGCGAACAAGAAATTTGGAATGTGCTTGGTCATTTCTGGTGGGCTGGACAACGGAGAGTGGGATTGTCGTCATACGCTACTTTTGAAATGTCACACTGTCATTGGTCAGTTTGTATGAACCCCATGTTAATTTGAAATGTTGCCTGAGGCTTGATTTTTGGCATAAAAGACCATGCTCCGCTCATTGAATTTGTGCAGTCTCTAGCGAACCACCCGTGTTGTGCTTCGTAGATCTCTGTTCCTGGTTGCAGCCAATAAACTTTGGTCTTTGACGTCATCAAGAAGTATCCCGTGTCTCTGTTTGCCAAGGCAGGGGTACTCGAAGGCATCAGGCGTTTTCCCTGACGCCGCTGGGTTCTAAAACCCGGTCCTTCACACTCCCAGTATGAGGCGAGATGGATGGTGCATGTGAAAGAAACCGCAATGTGGTTGGGGAAGATGGGCAGTGGTACAATCCAAACACGGATATATGATGTTACCACGCGTACTTTTAGCACGCATACCATTACCACGCATTTTTTACAACACAGGTCATTTTACAACGAAAACCTTTACAACGCAATACACTACAACGCAGATACTATTACAACACATACTATTACAACGTAAGTATAGGTAAGTATATAATATTAATATATAATGTAAATAATATTTTTTTATTATTTAATTTAATTATTTATTTTATTATTAAATAATTGTATTAATAAAATTAATTTTAATTTTATTATTTGTAAATATATGTTAAAAATACCCCTGTACCCCAAAACCCAATACCAACCCTGAAATCTAAAAATACCCCTGTACCTCAAAACCCAAACCCAGTCCTGAAACCTAAAAATACCCCTGTACCCCAAAACACAAACCCAGCCCTAAAACCTAAAAATACCCCTGTACCCCAAAACCCAAACCCAGCCCTAAAACGTTAAAATACCCCTGTACCCCAAAACCCAAACCCAGCCCTAAAACCTAAAAATACCCCTGTACCCCAAAACCCAAACCCAGTCCTAAAACCTAAAAATACCCCTGTACCTCAAAACCCAAACCCAGCCCTAAAACCTAAAAATACCCCTGTACCCCAAAACCCAAACCCAGCCCTAAAACCTAAAAATACCCCTGTACCCCAAAACCCAAACCCAGTCCTAAAACCTAAAAATACCCCTGTACACCAAAACCCAAACCCAGCCCAAAAACCTAAAAATACCCCTGTACCCAAAAACCCAAACCCAGCCCTAAAACCTAAAAATACCTTTGTACCCCAAAACCCAAACCCAGCCCTAAAACCTAAAAATACCTTTGTACCCCAAAACCCAAACCCAGCCCTAATACCTAAAAATACCCCTGTACCCCAAAACCCAAACCCAGCCCTAAAACCTATAAATACCCCTGTACCCCAAAACCCAAACCCAGCCCTAAAACCTAAAAATACCTTTGTACCCCAAAACCCAAACCCAGCCCTAATACCTAAAAATACCCCTGTACCCCAAAACCCAAACCCAGCCCTAAAACCTAAAAATACCCCTGTACCTCAAAACCCAAACCCAGCCCTAAAACCTAAAAATACCCCTGTACCCCAAAACCCAAACCCAGCCCTAAAACCTAAAAATACCCCTGTACCCCATAACCAAATATCCTAATAAATGTTTTTAAAAAAAGATAAACTTACCTATAATTATACTTACGTTGTAATGGTATGCGTTGTAATAGTATGTGCGTTGTAGTGTAATGTGTTGTAAAGGTAATCGTTGTAAAATGACCTGCGTTGTAAAAGTATGCGTGGTAATGGTATGCGTGGTAAAAAATGCATGGTAACAGTTACATACCTCCAAACACAGTTACAGGATGCCAAGGTTAGAGCTGCAAAACATCATAGGTATATATTAATGGTTGGAGAATGGAGCACTGGTTAATGTGACGTTTAGGGGGGCGTAGAGCTAGTGCAAAAATTATGTAGTCTGGGTTAAAGTGAAAGCAAACTACGCATTCAGGGGATTAAATAGTGGTGGAATTAAAGCAAAGTATTGGAAATTAGTGAAGTCAAATTGGGGGAAGTGGGTTAGAAGAGACTGTAACCAGTGGGCAGATGTGTGCAGTGAGTAAGTAGCAGGACAGTAACAGGTACTCTTGACTAGGGAGTACTTTGAGTGTCGAAGACTGGTGTTTCGTAAGATGGCAGGCCCTAGTCGAGAAGGCAGGTACACGTCCCAGCCTTTGGCAACTAGGGCTAGTAGCAGGTGTCTTTGGCTTGAGACATTTCTTTCCCAGAGGCAGACCAGCAGCCTGTAAGCATGACTGCCCTATATTACCCGCCGTCTATTCCGTGATTCAAGCAGCAGCTCACCGGTACTCCTTATCGGTGTACACCACAAACTGGGTTGTAAACAAGAAGGGGGCCTGCGTCTCCTCGACTAGGGGTAGCAGCATCTGCCATCCTCCAAAGCCTGCTCCGCGCGCAGCCACAACACAACGTGTGACAAATCTGCTGATAGGATTTGTGAAAACTTTTACAAGAGAGTAAAATCGTAAAAAGGTAAACATAGTCTTCGTGTGAGACTTGGCCTCCATCTTGAAACGAAGACTTTGTAGTTCTTTGTATAAGAAAACAATACCCAACTCAGAAATTAAAAACAGAATAAAAACCAAATGACCTGTTATGTCATAAAAGGGGATGTTGGTCTTTCTGTGGCCTAAAACTTGTCCTACATTTTGAGGGTTTACAGTTGAGGATTACAGACTAATCTTATTACAATTTGATAACGGTTAACAGTGAACATTTTGTTACGTTCCTACGTTTTAAACAAGCGCACGCCTCGTGCTGAAGGGAAAAAAAAGATGCATGCGCGTTTTTGCCCGCAAAGCTGTGCCGATTGCTAAAGGTCTTTTCCTATTCAGTGCATGTGCGCTGCGTAGGTTAGACCTAAAAAGGAAGAGAGGTACCTTTTTCGGTCTGAACGGCTTCTTTTGTCAAGATGTGGTAACATGTTTTATCTTTTGGAGCTGAGGGAACTGTTATGTTATGTTGTTATGTTATGTTATAAAGCTCTCCTATAGCGCGCGGCTACTCACAAGAGTGTCCCGGCGCTTTGGCAAAGAGGAAAGAAATCAGTACATAACACAGTGCTCTAAGAAAGGTGGCAAAGATATTACTGGGTGAAAAGCCACGTCTTCGGCTCTTTACGAAAGGCGAGCAAGTTGGACAATGATCGCACAGCAGTTGGAAGCTTGTTCCAACAGCAAGGGGCCAGATAACGAAAAGAGCGACCTCCAGTACGGGCTCGTTTAATTGTGGGGACGATGGCTTTTGCTTGTTGTGCAGACCTCAAAGTTCTCTTTGGAACATAGAAAGCCATCCGTTTCCGGAGACACTTAGGGCTGATGTGATGCAGGGCTTTAAAGGCCAGAGTCAACACTTTAAAAGTGACTTTCTTGGCAATGGGGAGCCAATGCAATTTCTCCAGCAGCTCTGACGCACGTGCCCTTCGTGGCAGTCCAAAGATAGCTCTAGCAGCCGAGTTTTGCACGACGTGTAGGCGAGCAAGGAGATATTTAGGGAGGCCTAGGTAGAGGGCATTTGCATAGTCAAGCCTCGAGCCTATCAAGGCTTGAACTATGATTTTTTTATGTTGAAGAGATATAAGGGGGAGGAATTTCCGCATCATTAGCAAGTATGTAGAAGGAGAAACCATGTGTGGTTGAAATTCATGTGCCGTGACTCTCTGCCGTTGGGTGGTGCAGGAAAACCCCTTTCCAGGGTTTTCATGGGGGTGGCAATTTTGGGGGGATGGCGAGGCAGGTGTGGGCATATCCACTGCTCAGGGTGGGGGGCACAACAAGGTAACAAGGTAAGGGAAGAGTAGGATTGAGGAGGTGAAGCACGACAAAGGGGATTTCTTTTGGAAATGATTGTTTCGGTTGTGTGAGAGGGCGAGATTGGCGAATGTGAAACAAGGGTGGAGAATTAAGGCGAAAGAATGACCTGGCAGAGTATAATAAAGGAGTTATTTGGGGGCAGGTTACATAAATCGGAGATCTCAAGGGCGATATCAGGATTTTCATTATGTATTAGTGAGGACTTGTACCTGTTTTGTAATTTGTAAATAATTGAATGTGGACAGTTTACAAGCTTATCCTAATAAAGTGGCTGTAGAAATCAAATGTGCGCAATAACTAGGGGTGGGCAGAATTCTTTATTCTGCCAGCGGGTTTGTAGGACTTTAACAATTCTGTGTAAAGCAAAATTACTAATATTTCTGCCACTCTGCTATGCCGGTGGCATTAATCAGCAGAGGCATTAGTAACAAAGACTAGAAGCAAGTCGGGTTGCTGTAGCAAAGCCCTAAAACATACATGAGAATGCAGTCCCTCTAACTTTAAGAGAAACCCTCTTTGCAGCGATGGACTTCTGCTCCAGAAGGCCTTGACGCAGAGTTGTGAAAGTTTCTCCTCAAATGGACAGGCTTGTGACTTTGAGGCCGTGGCAGTGCCCTGAGATAAGAGGCACAGTGGAATGGAGCATCGGGAGCAGAAGCCCACCTCCAGCAGCATAGATATTGTCTTTGATCCTCCCCTCCTTCTTCCCCCAGAAGGGGTGGTAGCAGCAGCAAGATGTCTTTGTCACTGCAGGCCTCTAGGAAAAACTGGTGCTACCTGTGCGACCTACCAATGCCTGGGGCTATGATGTGAGACTTCAGTGAAACTGTGTGTTGTGGCTGTGTTAACTTTGTGGGCGCTGACCTCATGGAGGTCCTCATTAAAGGTGCCAGACTGCTCAAGTGGGGCAGGGATGTTCACCAGGGCCACACAATGGGAAGCATGGTGGCACACTGAAGATGAAGGCAGGGCTGACTCTCGAGCCTGGCTGACCTGGCACAGCCGAAAAATACCCCACTGACTGGGACAGGGTTTACCCTGTGGGGAGTCCCCACCTCCCATCATGAAGTTTACCACACATTAAGTTCTCTAACAAATACCAGTACAAAGGCCCCCCCAGTCTCTTGTATGTTTTTCTATATCATAGCTTCAGATAAGTGCCACACTTTGAGTTCTATCTTAAAATTCTTCTTATGGCCATTTTGCTGGGCAAGCGTTTTTTCCATCTCACCATTTGTAGGTGCGCACTCTCAGCCCTTATTTGAGCCAGTGGTTTCTGGTGCTCAGCACCAGCACCAAGGTGGTTTCCGGGACTGGCCAATCACACTTAATTGTAAACACCACACTTATAACAGTCTGCCACATGGTGGTGCTGCTCATCTAATTTAAGAGGAGCAGAGCAACGGTTGTTTATGAATATAATAACATATCAAGTTACTAATACCTGCCTCCCTAGCCATTCATTTAGCTTTGGGGACGTGGAATAATCTTAACTGTCACACTTGCAGGCGATGAGATGGTTAGTAGTTGTTTTGGTACCGCAAATTACAGCGATGTCAGGGGTAATGGGTGGTGCAAGCTGCAGTGGCCTCTTGGTCAGAGACCTGGCACTTATTATTTTACAAATCAAGCAGGGCGCACTCTTATCATGTGCTTATACTAGCCTGGGGAGGGGAGCAGTATGGCGCACAAGGGAAACCTACTGTGTTGATCTCAGGGCAGTCCTCTCAGTGCACGTGCCCACCCATCGTGTAGTGACCACAAGCATGGGTTTTAAAAAGGGTGTGTCAACCCGCTTAAATCTTTCAGACTGTGCAATCTGTGCCCCATGCAACAGTGCTCTCAAATACCTACAAGCCTTGCCTCGATACCTCCTTGTTTTTGTTCTTTTGCAACGACTTGGGTAAATTAGTAACATTAGTAACGCAGCTGCCTAGAACCACTCTTTATTCAGAAGTTGGTTAAAGGAATTCATATCTGAACTATGGCTCTGTGGAAATGCTATTTTTTTCCCTCGTACAGCCAAATCTCCTACCCCGGAACAAGGCTGCTGAGAGGTGATCGGAGAGAGGTTTCACCTAAGAGCGTGTTTTGGTGGGAGGAACCAACCGTAGTAATAAACAGTTATTAACTCAAGAATACACATGTCATCTTAGAACATGGAATCCCCAGTAAACATTCCTGAGCGTCATAAACAACGCTATATCACTAGTTGCTTTTTATGCTAAAACATTGCTTGTGGTTGTGTCTTACTGCACGAAGACACTGTGGCTTATTTACAAGCTCCTTGCGCCACTTGTACGTCACTTTTCTCGTGTTAAAAAATGACGCAAAACGGCGCAAGGGCTTGTAAATAAGCCCCAGTCTATTTATATAAAAGATACAATATCACCTTGATACATCAATTAGCGTCAGGTAAGAAAAGAGCGCCACCTGCTGGTAGAAGCTGGTAAGTGATTGCTCCAAATGATGTTCCTGGGCGGGCACCGAAACAGTAAGCAACGATTAGCCTCTTGTTCTTACTGTGTTTACCTTAAGTCATCCAAAAAGAATGTGGTCAACACAGACTGTAGAGCCTATCACAATGTGAAGACGCTAAAACAGGAGGCCAAGCTGCACAGAGGAAAAGCAGCCATACGTTCCGTGTTCCCAAAAAAGCAACACCAGAACTCGCCATACGTCCATTGCCTTGGATATTTATTAAAAGTATTTGTTCGGTCGCTGTTGTTCTTCCAGCAAAGTAAAATATTTTTCTCGAGTCCTCAATTGAGCTCCTTCTATTATTCATAGTAAAAAAAAAGGTCTCTCATCGAAGCGTTTGTTTAGTAGTAGCAAGCGCCGCCATTAATCGTTTAATTAGACATACGTTGTGGCCTGCTCGTTTATTAACCTGGTACAAGATGGGAAAAGAGGAAGGCTTCCTTTGAAGACAAGACGGCACTCGGCTGTTCCAGGCGCAGGATGGAAGATGATGAAGAGAAGAGAATTCCAAACGGTTTCCAAAAAAACAAACCTTTGCCCTCATGCTGTCAGCAAGCGATTGAACTAGCGAAAAGGCATCTCGGGAGTCCCGCCGGCTCAAGGATAACCTGGGCACACATTACAGCAGGACTGTGAGCTCAGAGCCGGTAGTACAAATTAAAAAGAGGCACGTCCCTTTGAAGGGCTGCTTTTATCACAACTGATTGCTTCTTATAATTATTTTTTTCTTTTCTGCTTGATTCATGTAGAATGCTTGGGCGATTTGGGAAGGTCCAATCACAGCTCCTGCAGCCCATCCTCTCGCACATTCTTTTTATATTTTTTTTTCTGGCCAGTGAGCGCTGTCACGCTGTACGTGTTTTTGTAAATTGTGGAATTTAGGTCAAATAAAATACGTTCTTAAATGTTAAGCTTTCTGCATGGTCACGAAACCGCAGCGAGAGCACAAGTAGCTTTTTTTCTTTTCTAAAGTCAACGATACTGTTTTAAAAACCAAATGCACAAACAGGAGTGAAATTCTAAAAAAATGTATTGTGTTTAAGTCAAGGGTACTCCGAAGTTTTCAATAAATGGCGAAGTGTAGGCTCTAGTTCATTTATTTCACGATATTTGTAATATTGTGTAACTAGTGTCACTTCACTTTACCCCCCATTAAGAGCTCTAGCAGGCACGGAAAGGACACAAGATGGAATGGTGGGGGTGCTTCAGCATCACAACTTGTGCTTTAGTAGTGGCAGGACTAAAGACTAATTTGAACTTCTGGGTATCACAACAGGAAGTCTTCTGCCAGTGTGAGGTGAAGGGGGAGGAGTTATCAACAAGAAGAGGCTTCGTGGCGGAAAGAGCGCCTTTCAACTCCTAGAACGATATAGGGCTAAAGGCAAGCAGTTCAGAACAGGCGCGCAACACCCATTGGAATCAAAAGGCTTCAACACCCCCTCCCCCCCACCCCTCCCCCACCCCCGTCGTGTGTGGCATCCCGGGCTCAGACAGCTCCTGGACACACACACAGCGGCACCCGAGCACTTCACGGGTCTTTAAAAGACCTTGTTAAAGTTAGGCTGCAGCATCAACATTATCGGCACCATCTTGCCCCTTTTTCGAGCCCATTCATGCGCGTAAGCGGCAGCCATTTTGAGTACCATGGCCTCTCTGCCCATCGCTGATAGCCAGCGCGTCTCTCTCTCTCCCCTGACCTCGCAAAGCATCCCCCGCACGCTGGCAGCCCCCGCTCTCACATGCCTTGGGTCATAAACCCCTCTTCCACGCAGCTCTGCCTCGGAACCCCATCCTGTTCCCAGCGCGACACCTCCCACCATTCCTTTCATGGTCCCGGATCCTTTGATAAAACCCCCTTTCCTCTGTACCCGTTTGTCTTCCTCGTTCCCAGGCCGCCACCTGGCCCTGCGGATACTGTTATTGCCCCCCCCCTCCTGTACAGTAGGAAGCTTCCCCCATCAAAGGATCCAAGAGTTGATCAAAGCCCCCACCCCATGAGATCCGATCGACCTCACACATTCCGTGAATCGGCGGAATGTCCAGCTGCGCGATAATCATCACCTGTTGTGACCGGGGTGGGGACTTCAACTGTAAATGTGTGTGGGAACGGGCCTGAAGCGGGGATTCCGAGGATGTCTTTCCTTACATCAAAGTAATGACAGAGATGTGTTTAACGTAATAAAACAATAAACTCGTGTATAAGAGGCCAGGCCTCAGAGATGCGGTTAGAGCACCTCGAGAAGATACCCTGTTGTCTGATTTGATGTGTTCTGCTCCGTCGGAATAAAACTTCTGTTTCCTGCCTTCCAGTCTCCAGCGCCTGCCTCTTTGTTTGGTAAATTGAGTGGGTATAGAGGCGGCTAACGCCGGGCAACTTTGAAAAAGGTCTTCTGCCCGTACCTTTTTCCACAATTGGCGTCCCAAACGTGGGGCCCATCAGTGACCCGTGGATCCAGTGGGAGAGGTCCCGACGACAGAGTGAACGACTGCAACGATCGGGAGAGCTCCTGTCCGATAGACCCTCGTCTGACAGCCAATCATCCGAACTTCACTGGTTCCGAACAGACCTCTCTCGAGTGATCTACGGTCCTGACTGGGAACCATCAGGAGTGCCGCGAGGACTACGAAGAATAGAGGACGATCGGGCGCTGGATTCGGAAGACAAGAAACTGTCCATGGGGTCCGGGTAAGGTCGTGTAAACACGACGAATTGCGAAATGATTGTTTGATTTGTTTTGAAAATACTAGTATTACTCTTTGGTTGATTTGTTTGGAGATTCACTGTCTGCAAACGGAGAAACAACAGGCTCTCCCTTTGCAAGTAGTGAAGGATAGGTAACGCAGACTTTTGTCCCCATTGTAATCCGTCGTGCCTATCTTTTCTCCCCCACTGATTGATTGTTTGAACCCGAACTACTGTTCGCGGATTGTTTTCTGGAGATTCTCTGTCTGCAAACAGGAAAGAACAGGTTCTCTCTTGGCAGGTAGTGAAAGGGTAGGTAACGCAGACCTTTGTCCCCGTTGTAACCCGTCGTGCCTACTTATTCTCCCCATTGATTGTTTGATTGACCGAACATTAACTGTTCGATATTGGTTCTTGAGGTATTCACTGCCTGCAAACAACGAAGAATAGAAATATTCTGTCTAGTCTTTGCACGCAGTGATAAGATAGGTAGTGCAGACTTTTGTCCCTATTGTAATCCGTCATGCCTGTCTTCTCCCCACTGATTGGTAGCCTGTTTAGCCCGGACCGCTTATTAGAGATGAACCATCCGGCTCCACTGGAAGGCACCCCTAATAAGGACATGTTCACAAAGCATGGATTGATCGCTATAGCTTATAGCAAGCTGTGGCATAAATATACGAAAAAGGATCGAGAAAGTCAGTGGCCACTGATAGGATCCTTCGACGATGGTAAAATGAGCGCGCTAGAAACAGCCCTTGGGAAACACAAGACAATGCCCTCTATGCTTGATAGTTTCGGTATGTGGCGCAAAGAAACCGAACAGCGTAAGAAGAGAAATGAGAGTAGGTTGGGAATAGAGCTGCGAAAGGCAGCCCACCTAGCTGCTAAGAAACTAGAAGAAGAGATTAAGGAAAGAGAGGAAGCCAACCAGAAACCAGAGATAGAAACATCACGGATATGTTTAACTCGTATACAGGGAGTCACAGACGACATTTTACTGTACGACTGTGTTACCATGTCTTGAACGCATACGAGGACCGATATCGAGACAAAGGTCCCGAGAGCCTAACGACTCTGTACCGAAAGGTCGATATCGGGGATGAGGGCGAGTGTGATGTGACGGACCTCCTTATGCGTACGCTTGAGGTTTTCCGCCACCTCACTGAACAAGAATCGGGAACTAAAACCACGACATCCGTAGCGACCGAACCACAAACTGAGCAATCTAACGCCATGATGCCGATACAAGAGGCTGCCCCTTACTGGGTTCCTCCACGAGGTGAAGGGACTAACGATGATGCAAACCACAAAGATGCAAAAGGAAGGGTAGTGTACAACTGGGTCTACCAGCCATGGGACCGGCAAGAGATTCTGACATTCCGGAAATCTCTGCCTGACCTACGTAAAAACCCCACTGCCTTCTATACTGAATTAGGTACAGCCCTAGGTTCAACGATTATGACCCTGGCTGACATCGACTTGTTTTTCGGGTTATGTCTACCAGCTGATGTGTGGAAGCAAATCCGGAAAGTCGACCACCTTGAGCTGTTTGGACATACCTGGTCACAACTCGATGGCATTGATAAACAACGAGAACCTGGACAAAAGCCTTTGAAATCCATTTTAGACCTCCCAGATAAAATCGTACAGAAATTAAAAACCCTGATTCCAGAAAAGAAAGTGGACTGGTCGATAGTAACGGCCTGTCGCCAGAAACCCCATGAGGATGTATCGGACTACTTCTCCCGGTTTGAAACGGTGTTCTCCGATTACAGCGGCCAGGTCATGACCACTGCAACCGGACACCATCTGTTTGTCCAGAATTATGTTAAGGGTTTGTCACCAGAGGTCTCCCAGAAACTGCAGGCCAGCGAGAGTAGTTGGGCAGCCTCCAAACCTGCGGCTATCCTCCAGATGGCCCAATATTATGAACATCAGAAAAATGAAAACGATAGAGCAACAGAGAAAAAGAAGAAAGACTTGAAAGAGAGGGTGATGATTGCACAACTGCAAGGGGTGACTATAGGACGAGACCAATACAAGGGAAACTATCAGACGAACGTCCCTAAGACTGCACCTCCCAAGGACCGCACTTCGACTCCCCACATTGGACGTACAGACATTAGAGAGGACCAGTGTGCTTTCTGTAAAGGAACCGGCCATTGGAAATCCCAATGCCCGGTTCTTTTGGAAATAATCAGAAATAAAGACCCCAAGGACATAGAATGTGGACCGAGAAATAGGGGACAGCTGCGAGGGCCCCCAAATGACACGACTAATGACAGATCAAGCAGACCAAATACATTTGATCGACCCAGACAGAACCAGTGCCAGCAATCTGACTACGATGACGCCCACGACTTTGCATAGGACTGCCAAGGGCAAGGGAGGGATCCAGTCGAGCTCTATGTTGACCAGCAAGGCCCTTATGTCACTGCTAAGGTCTTGGGTACAAAGTCTCCATTTCTGGTAGACACTGGCGCAACACGTAGTGCGTTATCTAAACGACTGATTCCAAGGGCACCCTTGTCTGGCTCACTTATAACATCGACAGGTTTCGATGGAACGCCCTCCACTAACCCTTTGTCCGCTCCGATCCTCTTCGACTTAGAAAACAACACCACTGACACCACGTTTTTGCTTTCCTCCAATAGCCCTGACGCCATTATGGGACTTGACTTATTGAAACGCTTCCGAGCGACAATTAGATGTTCTCAAGACGGAGTTCGAGTTTTCCTTTACGACAACCCCGTTCTGCTTAGACATTGCCCTCCCCGACGCATGTTTTCCATCACTGACGCTGACACATCCCTGCTTGACACTCTGCCTCCGTATCTGTGGGCCAAGACAGATTCGGACGTAGGGCGCATGATGATCGACCCAGTACACATTACTGTCCGACCGGACGCGATACTCCCAAAACTTCCACAATATCGGATATCGCCCGAGGGCGAGAAGGCATTGGTAAAGATCATTCAGTCACTGATAGATGCAGGAGTGGTAGAGGAAGTGGTTAGCAACGTTTGCAACAGTCCAATCTTGCCCATCATCAAGAAACAAGGAGAGGGAGATGAGAAAGCATACCGCTTTATCATTGACCTTTGAGAGATCAACAAAGTGGTTGTACCCCAGTACCCCGTGGTCTCAGACATCACCACCATCCTGACTTTGATTCCTTCTACTGCCACCACCTTCACTGTCATTGACCTAAAAAATGCATTTTTCTCTATCCCCATCCACCCAGACAGCCGATATCTCTTCGGCTTCACCCTAAAAGCCCGCTCATATAGGTTCTGCCGAGCACCCCAAGGCTACACAGAAAGCCCTAGCATCTACAGCCAGGCCCTCAAGAGACAGCTGGATCAAGTCCAGTTACCCGACGGAGTGGTGTTAGTGCAATACGTCGATGAAATCCTTTTGGCAGCCGACACCACTCCATTAGCAGTCACAGCCACCATTCAACTCCTGCACTTCCTTGCGGAAAATGGCCACAAGGTCTCCAAGAAGAAGTTGCAATTCTGCCAACCCCAGGTCACTTACTTAGGCCACCTTTTGTCCAAAGACGGAAGGAAACTCACTCCCGACCGGATCCAAACCATTCTCGAAACTCCTGTCCCTAAGACTCAGAAACAGGTTCGCTCCCTACTAGGCCTCACCTCCTTCTGTCGACAGTGGTTGCCAAACTTCAGTCTCATTGTAAAACCACTGCTTTCTCTGCTAGCCAAAGATGTCCCTTCCCCCCTCCCTTGGACTACTGAATGCCAATCCTCCTTCACGGAATTACGAGATGCCCTTTGTTCGGCCCCTGTCCTAGGCACCCCAGATTACACAAAGCCCTTCTCCCTTTACACTCACGAAAGGGAGGGGTGCGCTTTATCTGTCCTGACCCAGTCCATTGGCCCAAAGCAACGGCCGTGCGCTTACTTCTCTGCCACTCTTGACCCTGTAGCCAGAGCCTTGCCTGCCTGCCTTCGAGCTGTAGCTGCCGCTGCTATCTCTATCCGACAGAGTGAGGGGATCGTACTCTCGAATTCCCTCACGGTACTAGTACCCCATGCAGTTGACACCCTTCTGAACCAGACCAAGACCCAACACCTGACGAGTGCACGACTGACTGGATACGAGTTGACTCTGCTTGCCCCCCATATCACCCTGAAACGATGCACCACCCTGAACCCAGCAACTCTGTTACCCCTACCAGAGAACGATCCCGATGCATCCCCTGTGCATGACTGTGTGACCCTTACGGACGAACAGACTAGAAGTAGAATTGACCTCAGAGACACAACTTTTCCTGACCCCGACGGAGAACTGTGGGTGGACGGCTCTTGCATCAAACTCCCCGATGGCACCACTTCAGCTGCCTATGCAGTCACCACGGCTCGAACTGTAGTCGAGACAGCCCGCATCACGCAACAATCTGCCCAGGCACCGGAACTGATTGCCCTGACACGAGCCTGCGTTCTAGCAGCAGGAACCACAGCGAACATTTACACCGACAGCCAGTACGCCTTCGGGGTGGTTCACCATTTTGGGCTCCTTTGGAGGGAAAGGGGATTCTTGACCTCACACGGCACCCCCATTTTGCACGGAGATCTAGTTTCCGCCCTGATCGAAGCTGTCCTTCTCCCCAAAAGGCTTGCGGTCATCAAATGCCAGGCACACAAGAAAGTGACAGACATTATTGGACAGGGAAATGCACTAGCCGACATCACTGCTCGAACGACAGCTGAAAATAGGACGACAACACGTATGTACGTGACCAGGTCACAAGCAGAAAAATGGACCGACGCTAGGGACACTATTAGAGACATTCAAATGGCTAGCACACAACACGAATTGACTGAATGGACACGGGTGGGATTAAAGGACGACGAAGGCTGCTGGCGGACAAAAGACACAAACAAATGGTTGCTACCTGACTCATACCTGATTCCCATACTGACTATGGCACACCCCCCTGCCCACATAGGATCAGCCCCCATGATTGAACTTGTCTCCAGAGTTTGGCACAATGATAAAATCACAGACTCCGCCAAACGTCTGGTCCAACAATGCTTGATATGCCTGCAACACAACCCCGGGAAAGGAACTGTAGTACCCCGGGGAGGGTTTGGGGTCCCAAATCACCCGTTTGAAGTCCTGCAGATGGACTACATCCAGCTAGACAGATGCCAAGGCCTGAAATATGTACTTGTTGTGGTATGCGCATTTAGAAAATGGGTGGAAGCATACCCAACCCGTGACAACACTGCTATGGCCACTGCAAAAGTACTGTTAAAGGAATTTTTCCCTCGCTACGGCCTTTGTCGAATTTTATGGAGCGACAATGGCCCCCACTTCATAGCCGAAGTCATCCTGCTCATCTTAAAGGGGCTGGGCATCAAGCAGAAGTTCCACGCAGTCTTCCACCCCCCAGTCTGCTGGACTTGTTGTGCGACACAATGCCACACTAAAGCTTAAACTGGCCAAGATAGTGGCTACCACGGGTCTGAAATGGCCAGACGCCCTCCCACTGGCATTGCTATCGATGCGTTCCACCCCCACCAAACATCACTTGACACCTTACGAGGTTGTTTTCGGTCGACCCATGAGTGTCTGGTCTGCACCGAAACCAACTTCCATTCATGACGTCCCGGACGTCCTAATGTCTGATTATCTGTATAAATTGACTGAAACTCTGTCTGTCATTCATCAGCAGGTGCAGCAGGCCATCCCGATGCTTCCAGGGGTCCGGGTCACGCCATCCAACCTGGGGATTATGTGCTGATCTGAAATTTTCAGCGAGCGAAGAGTCTGGAACCCCGGTGGACGGGCCCCTGGCAAGTGTTAATCACCACCCGGACGGCTCTTCGTGTGGAGGGGAAACGGCACTGGCTGCACGCACAGCACTGCAAGAAGGTCTCCTCGACCTTGGCCACAACAGAAAGCATCGACAACCAAGAAGAGCTCCTGAACAAGGACCGACCGTCACTAACCTGCTATCCTGATACCGAAGCACTTGAACTTTCAAAATTCTCTGATCCCACTGTGCCATCCAGAGAAGGGTATTTCCTGCGTCGAAAGGAGGGAGCTTCGGCTAAGTAGACCACGGACTAAGTTAAATCTCAGAACGGTGACCTAAACACCACCAAGGGTCACCCGGAGAGAAGCTAAACGAAGTCTGTGGTTCTGCCCGCTACCGAGCACCTTGAAGATGATGGAAGCGCCAAATAAGAAGATGATGGAAGCGCCAAATAAGAAGATGATGGAAGCAACAGGAAATACCCACTACAGAAACCCAAGAACAGACAGACTCCACAGCTCAAAGACAATTGCACTCTTCATCACAATCCTTTTCTGCTTTCTCCTCATGACCACGCTCTGGATTGTGGAAGAAAATGCACCTGCTCACGAAACATTCCTGACCACTGCTCAGCCTACCACCATGAAGGAACATTATCTGATTTCGCTCTCTCCCCAACTCAGAGAGAGGTGAAAGGAGTTTTGGAATAACTCCTTTGTGCAGTTGCTGCACCAGCACAATCTTGCCACCAACGCCACCAACTGTTGGATCTGTGGGTTGCTACCCCACGCCACTGGACATTCAATATCTTTCATCCCTTCACCCTTCTCAATTCACGGCTCCTGCCTTGCTTGGCTGATCCTCCTGCAAGAAAGCTATAAGGACAATGCCACCTCCAGCAAAACCATAACGCATTTCTTCCACGAGGTCTGGCGAAACAAAACCAAGACTCACTTCTGTCCGCAGACCTCCAACAACTCTATCCACATGGATATCCCTGCTAAAGAACGAATTGAAATGCAGGTGTTCAACAATCCAACCAGACCCACCTTCTCCTACCTACGGAAACGAACGGCTGCCACCCTGACCGTGGCTCTATCTGTCATCAACGTCACAGGCCACATGTGCATAGAAGGGCTTGGGACACAGCTGGTAGGCCGCAGTGCTTGCCGTTTTACCAGAACTTTGGACTCCACTGATCCACCTTCCTTTGTGTCGTCCCCAAACATGTACTTCGTCTGCGGCACAAAGTCCTACACCTGGCTCCCTCAAAGGCTGGGGGGGCACTTGTTTCATCTCCTTCATCCTTCCTCCGACTTATGTGGCTCCAGCGAATCATCATAGACAAAAACGAGCCAAGGACATTGAACAAGCCGACTCAACAGGAGCACAGTTCCTCGATGCTATGAAGGGACTTGTTCCGCTCTGGGGCCCGATGGCAAACAGCCGTGCCATCCGACATCTGACTCAGGCAGTTGAGACAACGATGAACATCACAGCTGGTATCCTTGCTAACAACACCGCCGAGCTTCAAGCGGTCCGCTTGGTGGCACTCCAGAACCGCCTTATCCTAGATGTGGTTCTTGCGGACCGTGGTGGAGCATGCCGCATTATTGGGTCCAGCTGCTGTACATACATACCGGACAATTCACCCTCAGTGTACAAAGCCATCGAACATCTCCACAGACTCTCTTCAGAAGTTCACCAGGAGCAGGAAGAATGGTCACTTGGTGGATGGTTCTGGAGTACTGTTAAGAACTGGGGCTGGAGACTGTTTACCATTATCCTGATTCCTGTAGTCGTAATATGCGGTCTATGCTTAGGAATTCAATGTCTGCCACCTCTGTGTTCATTATGTACAAATTGTATTTGCCCTAAGACTGTGGACTTTGGAAATGAACGCATGGGAGCATTGTATGATGCCGAGGTCAGGAATTTAATGAAGATTGATATCGAGTAGGCAAGCTGGCTAGATATGTTGAAAAGGGAGGACTGTTAAAGTTAGGCTGCAGCATCAACATTATCGGCGCCATCTTGCCCCTTTTTCGAGCCCATTCATGCGCGTAAGCGGCAGCCATTTTGATTACCATGGCCTCTCTGCCCATCGCTGATAGCCAGCGCGTCTCTCTCTCTCCCCTGACCTCGCAAAGCATCCCCCGCACGCTGGCAGCCCCCGCTCTCACATGCCTTGGGTCATAAACCCCTCTTCCACGCAGCTCTGCCTCGGAACCCCATCCTGTTCCCAGCGCGACACCTCCCACCATTCCTTTTATGGTCCCGGATCCTTTGATAAAACCCCCTTTCCTCTGTACCCGTTTGTCTTCCTCGTTCTCAGGCCGCCACCTGGCCCTGCGGATACTGTTATTGCCCCCCCCCCCCCTCCTGTACAGTAGGAAGCTTCCCCCATCAAAGGATCCAAGAGTTGATCAAAGCCCCCACCCCATGAGATCCGATCGACCTCACACATTCCGTGAATCGGCGGAATGTCCAGCTGCGCGATAATCATCACCTGTTGTGACCGGGGTGGGGACTTCAACTGTAAATGTGTGTGGGAACAGGCCTGAAGCGGGGATTCCGAGGATGTCTTTCCTTACATCAAAGTAATGACAGAGATGTGTTTAACGTAATAAAACAATAAACTCGTGTATAAGAGGCCAGGCCTCAGAGATGCGGTTAGAGCACCTCAAGAAGATACCCTGTTGTCTGATTTGATGTGTTCTGCTCCGTCGGAATAAAACTTCTGTTTCCTGCCTTCCAATCTCCAGCGCCTGCCTCTTTGTTTGGTAACTTGAGTGGGTATAGAGGCGGCTAACGCCGGGCAACTTTGAAAAAGGTCTTCTGCCCGTACCTTTTTCCACAACCTTGTGCCTGTTAAAGAGGCTTTGTTGATGTTTCACCCCTTCTAAGAGCCCCTGCAGCACCACTCCACCTACTGCTTAATGTCTTGTCTTGCACAGAACTCTGACTCTCTTACTCTGAGTGTGCCGCTAGAGAGCGCTAGTGAGCTTCGAGAAGCAGAATCCACCCAGAACGCCAGATCAAACGGGGCGAACGGACCTCTGTCACCACCGCCGCTGCCGTGAGGGGGCCCCTGCCTGTCTCCCCCCGCCCTGTCTTGCTTTACCTGCTCGCCTGCTTGCTGGTTCGTGCTTGCCGATTCTTGCAGAGCCGTTGTGGTTCCGTGCCGCGGTCGGGCTGAGCCCGTCGCTTGCAGGCGAGGTGAGGCAGATCCTGGTCCGGGTTCGGGTTGGCTGGCCGGAGTGAGGGGCTGAGGGTGTGAGCGCAGTGTAGAACTGCACCACCAGTGGCCCAACACAAGCAAGCGGAAGAGGCAGCGGGAGGAGGAGGAGGAGGGCGGAATTATCCACGGAGTCTCGAATCTTGACCCCCCCCCCAAATTCACCACTGAAGGACAGGGACAGGCACAGAGACCTGCAAGGAGGCAAGCAAGCAGACAAGGACCAAGGAGCTAGGAGCAGGCTTGACTGGACAGCACGTTTAGGTGCACGAACGCAGAGAAAAGCGCTGTGAAAGCGAAGTGAACCAACGAACCACTGATCCACTGAACCACTGGACCCCGCTACAGTCTTCTCGGCGTTGAACCCAGCCGATTGGAAACCGCAGGAGCAGATGCAGAGTAGAGGCATCGCGGCAGGAGCAACAGATCCAGAGCGCAGAGTCCAGAGTGCCCTGAGAAACAGAGCCCTGAGAAACAGAGCCGGGAGACCGGTTACATCGGGACCATACAGGTGAGGCAAGGCGATTAAGCTATAGACTTGCTTGAAACCCTCTGAAAACACTTGAGCCATGGCCGTTAGTCAGCCTTCCTCACAGTGCGAGCTGCTAATTGCACAGAAAATAATGGGAACATAGCTCACACAGCGTGACAGTGACTGCGAAGGACTGCAGCTACAAGTTGAGGTTGTGACTGCAGTACTGAACATTGCTACCAAGCACGGGATGAGGCGTAGGATCACATAAGCTGATCATTGTGCGCTGAGTTTTTCTGGCATAGAATCCATATCTACCTGCCTCCTGTGTGTTGCTGTGTGTTGCCATTGCATCATTGCTCTATCCCCCCTGCAAGAGTAGAGGCACAAGAAGGCTAACTACCAAGCAACAAACCATTCTGCGCACCACTGGGCACTGATTTGGAAGCGTAAGCCCAATCAAACTCAATGTTACAATTATAATCAATATAATCAATAAAATATAAACTGGCCCTTGCATGATCTGGATCATTCCTGAAAAGCTACCTATAGTAATTTGCACTTACTGCCACCCATCACCACGCAATCAATGCCACTTTCCCTTCCTGACGGCAGCTGCACCAGTCTCGATGTGTGTGGTATGCCTGTAGGGGGTGGTACCACACGGAAGAGAAGGAGGGAGCAGACAGGCTTTGGAGGGTGTGCGGATTGTGAGGATCCGTGCCACAGGCTGAGGAGGGGGAATTCTAAAAATTCTAAAATTGTCTCAGTTTGACTTTGACAGTCACAAGGAAACTACAAATTATAAAAACAAGTGATATAACAGCAAACAATATGGTATCAGGAAGGGAAAGTACTGTAGATACATCAACAAAACGTAGTAAAAGAATGCAGCAATCATCGGCATCAAAAAAGTTAAAAACTAATGAACCGGGGACAACCCAGTCTCTTATATCCCCGATTGCGATGATGTTTGAGAAAGCCGGTAAAATATCCGATAAATTCCAATTTGCAAAGGATCCAACAGGAGCTTTCATGTCAATGAAACTGGAAGTAATTAAAGATAACCTACAGACACCCATGAAACCAATGAGCAGAGAAATACATATTACGCTACAAACTTGTAACCATTTGGAGCAATCAGTGCAAAACTCCAAAAAAAAAAACACCTTGCAAACTTAGACACACCAATCGGAGACGGTTCCCAAAGGACAACACTGCAAGAACCCTTAATAAGGTTACAAAATTGCAATATAAAGACAGAGCCTGAAACTATGGGAAATGTAACTTTAAATAAATCACAACCACAAGTGCTGGATACTAATCAACATAGTTATGATGATAGAACGGAACTGAAGGCACTAAGTTGACCAATTGAAGTTAATGTTAAAATAAACAAACGTTCGTGTGTGCCCGCCGAGCGAGGGGAATCACACTTAAGTCAACATGGGGAAGACCAAGAGTGTAATAACAGATCTGATATGCTCAGTGAAACATCATTAAAAGAAACCAAACTGTTGGGGGAATACTTTAAAGCACCGCAGGAAAACATTGACTTGGCTTCATTTACTACTTCATTTCCTACTGATAACAAAATGGCAGAACAAAATAAATCCGGGGATAGTAAACAAACTAAGTCGGAAATGTCTCACACCCCAGAACCTAGAAAAAAACACCAAGAGGCAGCAATAACTTGGGATATATTTTATCAAACATCAACCCTTACGCTTGAGGCACTCAAGTACCAATCAAATAAAATGGACATACAAATCGATCTTCTAAAAATGATGGCAAATAATGTAGTTGGAATCAACAACAAACTTGCCCAACTAAATGACCTGATAATCAGAGCTCAAAAAGGAAACGAAAAAACGTCCGCTGACTGTATCTATGTACCTATTATGGATAAACTAGCAGTACTACCGGCAGTTTTAACTAGTATAATAGAAGACACCAAAAGAAACATCAGAACCAATCAGGAGAAAGTTATGACGGATAATACCCCTATGAAAAAAGAGGAAATAACCAAAACTGAGAATGCTATTAATAACCTTAAAGGAACAGAGTTACAAGAACCAATAACATTTCCAGATAAAACAGTTAATCCATCGGCCCATAGGACCGTGGAGCTATTGGGAAATGAAGGTATAACTATAATTAATCATGAGGTCCTCGATAAAAAACATATGTACCATGCCACAAAACACCATAAATAGAAACTCCGAAATTAATGAAAAATGGGTAAATATGGCACTGCACAGTACCCGGAAACAATGATATCCTACCATACTACAAATAGGAGACAAAAGTAATGAAAGTGAAATGGTAAAAGTATGCTCATGGAATTTAAATGGACTGAGAGCTAATATCTTAAATGCTCAGATAGACTCCTTAGAGGGAAACCCACACATTACAGCACTACAAGAAACTTGGGAAAGTAATCCATTTATGCTACATGGATACACCGGTTACTATGAACATGCAAAAAAAGAGAAAAAAAGAGAAAAGGTTCGGGAGAGCCAGTGGAGGACAGGCAATATTTATTTCTAATACATTACAAGTACAGCACGAACAAATAATAGTTAATAGCACTAATATCTTGATAGTCAAACTAACCTATAATATAACTGACCAAAACTCTAAAACACTATATCTGATTACAGTATATATTTTCCCTACCAATCGGAGCAGGGAGGAAACTGCTAGAAGCCTGGTCAATGCTCCTATTATTATAACGATAGAGGATCCCCTAGCAGATTTCCTAATTACAGGGGACTTTAATTTAAATCTCATGTCATCCCACAATATACCAAAACCATCAATGATTAATTCCTGAGCAAGATCTAGGGATAGACAATAATGCCGATGAGAATAGAAAGGGAAAGAATCTTGTGATGGATATTGAAGCAATGGGACTCAGAGTACTTAACAGTAGAATAAAAATAGACGTTCCACCATTAAACAGTTACTTCGGGTATAACGGATTCTCCAGGATCGATTATACCATGACTTCGCTATATATGTTCCACAATATCACCTCGTACCAACTAAAGAAAGTAAACGAAATTGATCATGCCCAACAGATAATTACAATGAACATCGGAGTAAATAGAAATAAGGAATAACATTCCGCTCAAGGGCATATTGGTACAACAAACTATAAAAAATTGTTTTGGAATGTTGAAAACAAAGAAATAATGAATGAAGAAGTGGAAAGGACCTTGGAAGTATGCTTTAAAAACACAGTAGCAAAAACAGTGATAGAGCAATGGGAATATTTCACTGGGAAACTGACCACAACGCAAACTAAAATAAATATAAAGAAGCAGCAAAAACATAAAGTACCAGCCAGGGATAATGAACACCACCTAAACCTGCCGTATACAATAAGGACATTGAAATAAAGAACAAAACAGGATTGTCAGGTTACTAAAGAAACCAGGGAAAAAAGTGGAAAATCTGAGAAATGTAAAGTTATTAAATCAAAATCTTAAGAAACTAATATGGGGTGAAAAAAATCAGACAAAACAAGCGACTTGGGCAAAAGTATTCGACGCCAGCAAGCAAAAGAATCTAAGAGACTTCTGGAAGATAATCAACAGTCTTGCCAGACCAAACAAGCAGGTAATATCATCACCATTAACTGAGCAGGAATGGGATACTTTTCTGAGGAGACACTTAAATCAGGATATATCACAGTCAAAATCCCTCGAAAAGGCACAGAGGTGCAACAAAGACAAATCTCCCTTTAAGGATAAGGAACTGGATATGCCAATAGCTATAGAAAAAGAAGAGCTAATCAAACTTATTAAAAAACAGAAAAATGGTGCTCCCGGACCTAACAGGATACCTTTTGCTCTCTACAAAGAAAATACAGAACTATGGGCGACCATCTTAGAGAAACTATATACAGAAGTCATTATAACCGGAACTGTCCCTAAGTCATGGCGAGGATCATTAATAATTCCAATTTTTAAAAAAGGAGACTGGGCTCTTGCCGAAAACTACAGATTGATTACTCTTCAAGACAGGGACGCCAAGCTATTTGCAAGAATTTTGTTAACAATACAATCTGAATGGGTAAGGGAAACAAAGAATTTGCCCTTATACCAAACGGGCTTTATCCAAGGCCTAGGAAAAACAACAAACATAATGGTTCTTGCACTACTAATGGATAAATCAATTAGACTCAAACAAACCCTGTACCTATGTTTTATAGATTTTAAATCAGCATTTGACTGTGTTAAAAGAAATCTTCTTTGGAATAAACTTGAAAAAATGAATATCCTACTCCCCCTCCTAAAGCTGATTCGCCTTTTATATACAGAGAAATGGGTAAGTGTGACGATGGGGGATGGCCAAACGCTATCAAAGGAGGTTCCAGCAAAGGAAGGCCTGAAACAAGGCTGTGTTCTAGCCCCTCTACTTTTTAATTTGTTTCTCGCGGACCAAACGGGAATACTGGACGAAGAGAATGCGGAACACCCGAAACTAGCTGATAAGCGCCTCACAAATCTGATGTATGCTGATGATGTCATACTATTGAGCCATACCAAAGTGGGACTACAGTGTCTTATTAGGCGGACACACATATACTCGAAGGAGAATGGATGGTCATAAACGAGTCTAAAACTAAGATTATGGTAGTGACCAAAAAAAAAAGAGAAGACATAAAAGTAAATAGTTTATGGATACTAATGAGCTGGAGCAAGTAGAAGTATATAAATACTTGGGTGTTCTATTTGATGCAAATGGAAGCTATCAACTCCAAAAAAGGGTGATTCAAAGAAAAGCGAACTCATTAACTGCAGCATTCAGAATTGTGCAAAAGTCACTTCCCAGCCTAACTTATGGTCCACTTCTGAATGTAATTGGTGCAAAACTCCTACCGACTATTACGTATGGTAGTGAAGTGGTAATGGGCAAGGATAGTGAAACTCTGAACAAGAGCATAACAAGAGTCTATCGAGCCATATTCCGTCTACCAGCAAACGCATCCCCAGCCCAAGTAAGGTTGGAGTTTGGACTGACCAATCAGCGATATGCAAGGCAAGGCCACTTTATAAAAGTTTGGAATCAAATAATAAATGACCACCAAAATGAAATATCCCAACTGTTATGGAGAGAAATAAATAAGGACACAAACTCTACTGCGAGGACCTACCTTAGGGAAGCAATAAAGGATTTTGCAATCACGTCAATATGGGAAACCAATATAATCAAGTCATCTTTCAAGAAAATATTCAATAAAACTGTAAACCATTTATCCATCTTAAACGATAAAGCAATCCTCACCAAAAGAAAACATGCATGGTCGGTAATTAACGGATACAAAAAGAAGGAAATCCAACAATACCTGGTAACACCATGGACAGAAAATTACAAACAGGCCCTCCTTAAAGCCAGATTTGGAACAATGGTAGGCCTGTGCCACCTTCCCCATGGGAAAGACCGGAATCACAAATGAAATGCAGACTGTGCAATAATGGTGAGGAGGATATGCTTCACCTTCTCGGCACCTGCCCTATGCTTCTACAGGGGAGAAAATCTCTACTAAAGCTTCCCTTCAAAGTACGTGACATAAGGACACGTAGGCAGGCCTTGATTAATTGTATGAACTCGAACGACATTATTTTAAATGCTATCTTTATAAAGTTTTTAATGATAGTCCAAAGGAAATTAGAACTTATACCTATTTTAAATACTTAATCATCTATAATTTTGATGTAATGACATTTTAAGTGCTTTTAATTGCGAAAGCAGTTTTTTAGCCTTTGTCTGAGATGTGTAATATTGTAAGATTTTAAATAATCATCACAATAAACTATTTACTAATTAAAAATTTTTTTTTACTGCTTAATGTTTCAGCCCCCCCCCAAATTTTTTCTTAGCCCCCCCGAAATGTGGCTCTAGCTGAGCCTCTGGTTTGTAGGACCTGTCTAAAGATCTTGTAGAGGTTGACATGGGTCAGAATAACAACAGGCATCATATAAAATATGATAGTTTCTACAACATTCAAAAAAGTGTATTTCTTTATCATGTGTAAAGTTTGAACTTAGTATGTTGCAATATTGCACTACACTGAGAAGTACTTATTATATTCTTATAGCCCGCCATAGTGGGCTATACCGGCTATTAAAGGCCCGCTGAATCGTTAAAGGCCCGAGCCGAAGGCGACGGACTTTACCGAGACAGCGGGACTTTAATTGCTGGTATAGCCCTGCTACGAAGGGCTATAAGGCTATTAGAACATTCTGCCACTAGAGGGCAGAATGTTCTAACAAATTAAACAAAGGGATCTCGAAGTTTTAGGGGATATAAATCCCCTCGAGCTTCGAGAAGCCTTTGTAGAACATTGGAATGTTGCTCTGCGGGCCTTTACCGGCCCGTAGAAGCAGGGAGCACTCCATTATCTTCAATGGAGTACTCTACATTCCAATGTTCTAATAAATGTGATAGTATTTAAGCATTTACCATTGGTGAACTAAGAGGCAAGACAGTTGTCATGTAAACCCTGTACGTGGACAGATTATTATAGAGCAACAAATAAAGACGATTAATTTAAACACAATAGGGTTTTGTACAACTAATATTCTGAACTTGCCCATTGACAACGTTTTCAAACGCGATGATGAAGAAAAAAGAGTTTTGGTGTAAAATATTTGCATAAGATCACACAATTTCAGCAGGTAGGTGCAATTTATCCAGGTTTTTTGTTTTCACTTTGTACCAATCAGCCGGTAATGGTTATCTAATTTTCTCTCTTATGTTAAGGCTTTGTTCTTACCTCCCAGCGCATTTTCTTGCTGTTTTTATATGGTGCAAACACCAACTCTATGTATTAGAGGGCTTAACTTCAGCACCAGTTACATTACACATGGTCACATTGATCATTCTAGCCACGGAGAGAGTAAGTAATGTTCTCAGAATCACAGGATGCTGAGCCAAGGCCAGAACTCTAACCTGCTTCCCCAGTTACAAAGTCGGCAACACTGGCTATAATGCCACATCCTGGGTAGAGGGAGGGTAGCAGACAGATGCTACGTGAAAGCTAGCCTCGTTATGGGCTTGAAGTTCCAACAGAACCTCGAGCTGAGTAAGAACCAGGGTGCAACCTTGAGCCTGGCTCAAGCTTCCAGTGGTTTGCTCAGCTCTACGTGCTAATGATTAAATGAGATGGCTAGACCATGGGGGCATGCCTAAACCAAGGACTACAGAGATTGTGTAAGGAACTGCCCTGAAAAAACCTGCAATGTTTTTTATTTATTTATTATAAAAAAATGTTTACAGAGTTTTATATAGCTCAAACTTGAACCGAAGGTAACAGGTATCAGAGCGCTTTACACGAGCACCAGTTATGTTACATGAGGACACATTCATTTTTGTTAGGTATAGGGAGATTAAGTGATTTGCCCAGAATCACAGGATGTTGCGTGTCCTCGCCGAGACTCGAACCAGGTTCCCCAAATTTGAGGTCGACCACACGAGCTGTTATGCCAACTTCTCTCCCCTTATTTATATGTTTATTTATTTATGTGAACACATGCAATAGACATTAAAAGCATACAAATAATAAAAAGGAAAATGCTTTATTTTACAGATGGCATGACTATATTTGAAAAAAAGTAAACAATATATAAATGTTTTGGAAACCATGAAACTGCTGTGACATACGTACACAGGGGAAGAGCCTGGACCGAACTCTTAGATGAGGAAAGGGGTTGTTGTTCAGATCGCTATTTTGGAGTATGAAGGACAAGTGGCCATTGAAAAGAAACTCATGGTTGGGAACCTTCATTGGGTGCCGCATGTGCACATTTCTTAGTAGATTCTCATTCACATTTTAAAATGTATATGAAAACCACATCCAAAATCACACAGTGCTGGATGTGCTATATTGTTATTTTTATGATCTGCAGTATTAAGCTGAGTAAGTAATAATTAGTAATATGTATGGAAGCACCGAGTGCATCAATGTTTCAGGATGTCATTGACAAGCATTTATAATTCTGTTTTTCAATATTTACCATATGGAAGGGAACTTTGCCACACTGTTTACATTTTTGATCCAAAACATCATCGCTGATTGCTCTTGTGACACATGAAACTAAAACAATATTCTTAAGTAGACATTCTCAAGAATGTGTGATAATTATCGCACAATTAGCGTAATGCAGCTTTGCATATCGCAGTCTATAGCGGATTCACGTTGTATTCTCAACATGGTGGTACCATGAAATAGTCTCACGATAACCCGTCAAATGACCGCGTTAAAATTAACGCAATGCATAAAAAATGCCAAATACAAAAGCGAAAAAAAGCGGCGGTGTCCCAAATTGCTATACAAAAATCAGCGATAACCAGCAACAGGCCTGCAATTCCCACGTGTCTTGCGGGAAAATGCACTATAAAAGCAGAGAAAAAAACATTATAAAAAAATGTAACTGCTTAACACCATGGATGCACCTGGACCGAGTGCAGAGGACAACGTAAACCCCAAAAGCCCCACAGACTTGGTCGGGGAAGGCCAAGGAGAAGAGGAAGAGGAAGACGCGATTCAGTCCGCATGAAAACCGGATCATCATTACGGAGGTGATAGAACACTAACAACAACTGTTTGTCACCTCCAACGTATCATTAGCAATAAAGATGCAAATATGGCAGACCATCTTGGACCATGTGAATGCAGTTGCAGCATTGAGGAGGATAATGGAAGAGGTCAAAAGGCACTGGAATGATGTGAAGCGCAAAACCAAGAAGAAACTTGATGCCAACATGAAAGTAGCAAAGCAGATTGGAGGCCGGGGTCCAGCAGCACACCAGGAGCTGGATGACACAGAGAAAATGGTGGCCACAGTCATCAGTCGGGATACGTGCCAGTAGTTGGGGACCTGGACACTGCCCAACATGACCTGACACAACATCAACAGGGTGAGTTCTGACTAGAGACTGGGGGACAGGGAGAGATGGGCACAGTGGCACACATGCACAATTAAGGAGAGCACACTTTGGTCTATTTTCCCAGCGATGGGGTTAGCATTAGCAGAAAGTATCCTGTATTTAGAGATTATCTTGTCCGTTTTGCAGAATCCATTTTGTATTTATGTCAGCAATTTTGTTTGCCATGTGCTACCATGTGCTCACCATGTGCCCTGTCCTACCTTCCTGTTAACTGCTCTTGAAATCTGCCTAGAGACGAGATATATTTAGCCTTTTCCGCTCCGCACCTGCTCAATTGAGCTTGCAGCTGTCCTTGCAGATGTCCCTAGTCTCTAACTGTCAGGATGCGTTCACCAGAATTAGCAACTGTTAGCTCCTCCCACTTGTTGACTGTGCATTTTCTGTATGACCTTATATGTACCTAAAACCAGCATTTTGTACTTGTTCCGCCTTCATTTGAGCCCATGGGTGGGTATAAAAGGACCAAGCTCCTTCCATTAAATGTGCTACTTCATACATTACTGAAGGGTGCTGTGTGAGTTTAGTTCCACCTCATGAGGTTTAATAAACTCTGTATTTTCTATTCCAGCTTCTGTGCCAACTTCTTTCTATTGGTCTGAGGACTCTGTGCAGAGAAGGGAGAACCCCTAGCACTGGTAGGCCTTGCTGAGGCCCACTACTACAAACTGGTTCTCCAACGGGGGCTCATCGGCGACTCGGTGGCCCGAAAGACTGGTCAAAATGAAGGATTGGAATCTCACTTTGGAGGCGATCGCTGCCTGAGGAAACCCGAGTCTTGGCAACCACGGCGTTTTTCCTTTCTTTCCGATCTGACCATCCAGGTGGTGCCGGTCCTCGGCTGAGATCTTTTCTGTTGATTCGCCGTGCAGTGACCATTTGGTCGATTTGAGAACTTGGCAGTTGGAACCTGGGCACCATTTGATTAGTAAGAGTCGTTCTGCGGCACTTGCTGTTGGTTTTTAATGCCTTGGATTTGTAAGGTAGTTTAGTAACACTTACTGCGGCTTATGATTTGTATGACTGGCCAGTATTCGTATTTGTATGTATGTAATATATATGAATTGCAATTTATATAGGCAGGTAATGAGGAGATTTTTCTCTATTTGAATTTGTTTGAACGGCGCAACTTATGAAGAGTACCTTAAGGGCTACTTTGATTATAATACTGCATATTTTGCACTATTTTTGTCATGCCTGATTCTAGCACACTTCGTAGGATATGTTGCTTTTGTAGAGGTACCAGTTTCAGACTCAATGAAGCACAACCGGCTCCCCCTGAGGGGACGCCTAATAGGGACATGTATATTAGGTATGGTATTTCTTCCATAATGTACAGCACGTTATGGAATAAATACACTCGTAAGGATCCTGAGTTGCGTTGGCCTATGCATGGGTCATTTGATTTGCGAAAGATTAAGTATGTGGAACAATGTATGTTTAAGCGAAAGACTAGGCAAGATATGTTTGACTGTGTTCGAATGTGGGAGAAAGAAGTGCGTGAACGAATGAAGCATGAGGAAGGCTTGATTGAAAAAGAACTGCGAAAGAACATTTATGTGAAAGCATTAGAGTTAAAAAACAAGGAAACAAAATAATTAAAAGAGAGAGAGGATAGGGACCACCATTTACAGGTAACTGGCCAATACACTGGTAGGCAAACCCTTTATCCTATTCTTAATAAACTCCAAGATAATTTTTTGTTATTAGATCATTCTCCACCTCCGTATATTCTTCCCTCTGCCCCTTATGAGCCAGATGATGGAGTACCGGGTTTTTATGGACCCGGCGGTGCCAGTGAACACACCTGAAAACTCAGAGTCCTTCCTGTTTCAGACTACAGAAACACAGAGTCTTCTAGGTGAAGTCAAAGATCGTATTTATTGGCTGCAGCCAGTAACAGGTATCCTAGAAGTACAACGGCATGTATGTTCTCAGGAGACTGCTCTCTTTTACGAAGCCAGCCTTCTTCTTTTATAGAAAACAATGTGCTTTAGGCAAACATTGATTATTTTACAGTTGACCATCCAAATATTTTCACTACAAAGGAAAAGCAGAGTCATGATGACAAGCCCACATTTCTGTTCGTCCAGCTCATAATTATTTACCCGGCAAGGTCCAGTATTTCCATCAGATATCGACGGACCCCCAATAAAATCGGGCACCTCCTCCTCGTAAAGCAAGTCATAAAGCAAGAAACAAGGACAGGTGTGTGCAAGATTAGGTAGGGTTTGTGTGCGATGAAAGGTTTATGATATGTTGTGCCTTGATACGAATCTAACTCAGCCGCTGGAAGAGGACCTGGCCGAACAGGTTTGGCTTTGGGCAGTGGAGTCAGCTTGCCCAGGTCATAGAGGAGTCAGCAATGGTGTACGTGTCCTTCGGACTGGGTTTCGGCTTCAGTCATTTGGCTATGTGAGAGCAATAACAAAATGGACGCCGTTCACAAAATGGAACCCGAGGGTTCATGACGGAAACGCTGATTTAACGGTGAATTCGTCACTCGGATATGACGAAAATGCTTGTGCATAGTATACTCGTCATTTCCGGTCTGTTGATACCAAAATCGTCATGATACGATGATGTTTATAACACGAGTCCAGAATTCTCAGTACCACAGCACCTCCTTTTGCCCTTACATAGGCAATAACCTATACTCACGCTAATCTGAGTCCCGGTCTATATTCACAAAGTCATTGAGATGTTGCTGTAGCATCATCCTATTACTTAGTTCATTTCTTGATACAGGTTTTCTTGCACATGATGTAGCACAGATGCCACATATTGCAGGAGCACACTGTACACACAGACAGAACAGAAAAAGAATGGCTAAGGTCATCCCAATGACTATCAGAATCTTCCATCCCCAGGCAGATATCAGTTCCCAGAACCACTCCATCAGTGACCAGTCTCCCTTATCCACGTGAATAGATTCAGAGATTTTATGCAGTTTGGAGATGGCCTGGTATACTGTCGGAGCGTTATCTGGGATGAAGATGCAGCAACTTGATTGGATCACTTTACATACCCCACCTTGGTCTGCAAGTATGACGTCTAGGGCGACCCTGTTCTGAAGAGTCATAAGGCGGTCCGACTGGAGCTCAGCGGTCAAGTTACTAAGGGCACCGGCAGTTTCAACTATGATAGATTCAACTACCCTCGTCAATTGGCGAATGTTCCTGCTGTTCACCATGTGCCCTTAAAATGGCAGAAAACCTTTTACGAAGTATTCAAACTCTTGTCCCACAGTGTCGTCTTTACTCACGACACCTCTAACTGTCCTTGTCCTATGGTAATCTGCTGCGGCCGTGTAGGTAGGAGGCAACAGGAACGAAATGAAACATGTGCCCGAGAAGTCGGGGGTAGCCATGTATACGCTCTATCACAGCAGATGAAGTAGGTGCCCTTAGCTGCTAGGAATGAAGGGGAAGTCTGAGACGAAAAGACATACATTTCAGTACAGACACTCTTCCCTAACTGAGCTCCGGGATTCATGCCATTACCTTGCAGACATAGGTGACCCTTATGGGGTACAATCCAAATCAGGGAGGATCTCTTTGCTTGCTCGTTCTTATTCAGAGCAACTCTATATCCGGTTATGTTCCATCTAGTGTATGCTTGCAACTCATCTCCAGGAATGGTTCTATATGAGTCAATGTCTCTACTCATATTTGTGATTCCTACCACTAATGCCTTGTTGCTCGAGTTACTTCTCGTGGAACGTGGGGGATATGGTTCGATGGCAAATAGGAACATCGTCTGAAACGCCCACAAAGAACCATAGTAGCTGAATGGCAATACAAAATATGGGATACCTTTATCCGTTGTGTGTGGCATAAGGCCGCACACCCAACAATTAGTTGTGTTCATTACTAACTGGTGTTGGTGTAAAAGCTGGATGAATGAGTTATTTGCAAATTCTGATCTTCTAGCAGTCTCGTGTTCAGGCAGAGGGTGAAAAGAGTGTGAGGGAACAGTAGGAGGAAGTGTGGGCTGTGTAGTAGGTGCAAATGTCACTTGAAAAGTGGATAGAACATAACCTATAAAAAACTTCATTACACTAAGCAACATAAAAATACATAATATCAAAAATCGTGTTCTTGTCATCACTGTGCACATTTTAGTTTTAAAGTTCATCGATTTGGCAGGTCTCTCCATCTTGGAAAACTCCATCCTCTACAATTGCTGCCCGCGGCGATAGGGTGTTCTATGCTAAAGAATGCTTCTCTCAGTCCAGGGCAACTCCCTTAGACCAACCAGAACCATCGACCTAACGTCTTTGGCTGCACCCCAAAGACTTTGGCAACCGCGACCCTAGCAGCAGAACCCGGATGGCGGTTCGAAAAACAAAAATAAGCAAGTTTCTCAGAGGAGAGAGAGAGCTGCACTTTCAAAAATAGGAAAAAGGTTTTTATTAGTCCATAGTCATAGTTCTCAACCTCAAATTATAACGGGTTTTTCCTGGTATTGTTTGGTTTTGAAACAACAGTTCAGGTTCTGTAGTGTTCAATCGAATTGACGGAGGCACAGCTGCTTAAACATTATCGCTTTCACTTTCAGAATGTGTTCCTTTTACATGTGCATCGCTAAAAGGCAGGAAACGATGCACACTCTCAGTCTAGGAATCAGCGATTCCCTCCTGGACCCATCGGTCGTGTTTCAGAGGTAAAGGGACTCTCTTGCAATGGATCCTGTGGACCCAGTGTTTCTTCCCTTCCACTCGAACAGCCGATCTTGTTGAGAGAAGCACTAGATGGGGGCCGGCCCAGCGGGGCTCATCATTCTTTGTCCGCTTAAAGTTCTTTATCAGTACGTAAGTTCCAGGATCGATAGGATGTCCCGGAGCTTCAGTAGCTTGAGGAAGAGAGTCGTGAACCTGTTGGTGTAAAACACGCAATTTAGCCGTCAATTTGTACAGGTAATCGAGTAGGACAGGGTGTTCTATCTCGCTAAATTTTGTGGGCCTTGGCACTCCCCATATGTTGGCTGGACGGCCGAACACTATTTCGTATGGACTAAGTCCCACTCTAGAGTGCACAGTCATTCTTGTCGACAGGAGTGCCAAGGGCAGAGCGTCAGGCCATTTAAGACCAGAGCTCGCTTGAATTTTGGCCAGTTTCAGTTTTAGCGTGCCATTGTAGCACTCTACTAGTCCAGCTGATTGGGGGTGATTTGCAGCTTGGAATTTCTGCTGTATGCCTAGCCCTTCACATACTTTCTTCATCACTCGACCCACAAATTCACTCCCATTATCACTCCAGACCATTCTCGGCATTCCGAATCCATGAAAGAACTATTTGACAAGGGCTTTAGCTGTGGATAAGGCAGTGTTGTCCTTCAGGGGGTAGGCCTCTATCCATCTTGAAAAGGTAAAAACAACAACGAGTACGTATTTCTAATTGTTGCACCTTTCCATGTGGATGAAATCTAGCTGCAAAACCTCGAACGGGTACGTTGGAGGCGCAAAATGACCAGCTGGAGTTGGGGTTCCCCTACCAGGATTGTATTTCAGACACACCATACAGTTCTTGACTACATTCTCTGCACACTTAGGAATTCTGGTGTTCTGCCATACTGGAGCCAACAACTTACAAATCCCTTTCACGCTGATGTGAGCCATTCCATGCGTCATGGTAACCACTGCAAGCACATACGCATTGGGTAACAACCACTGCTGATGCTCTGACAACTCAACCCAACAACCAGTCGTATCCAATTTACCCATGCTTTCTATCCACACCTTCAGTTCTTTCTCTGTAGCTTCAGCTTGGATGGACTGCACACTTTCAATCGTGTCTTCACACATACCAATGTCACCAATCCATCTTGCAGGGCCTGCAACATACATTCGACTCATCACATTTCTTGCAGTTTCTTTCGCGACTTCGTCAGCGAATGCATTCCCACGACGAACATCGTCTGTAACCTTTTTGAGTGCACTACATTTCACAATCGCAACTTGTAACGGCAAGGTCAGTGACTCAAGAAGCTCATTCACCAACTGTCCATGCTGGATCTTAGCACTGTGCGCAGTCAGGAACCCACGCTCACGCCACAATCGTCCAAAACTATGAGCAACACCAAAGGCATACATGCTGTCAGTATATATGGTCACTTTCATTCCTTTCGATAAAGCACATGCTCTCGTAAGTGCAATCAATTCTGCTGCTTGCGCTGAGTTACATGGGATGCGTGCAGTTTCGACGATCGTATGCAAAGTCGTAACAGCGTATGCTGCAGTCGTGTCACCTTCGGAAGTTTGAAACATGAACCATCAACCCATAAAGTACCTTCACATTCAGTAAGAGGAGTGTCCCTAAGATCTACTCTCCCTTTCGTTTCTTCTTCCGTCTTAAAGAAACAGTCGTGCTGCTTTTCAGCGTTCTCTGTCTCAGCCGGAATTGGTAACAACATGGCTGGGTTTAGTGCATTGCATCTTTTAATGTTGACATGACTCGCTAACAGTGTTAACTCATAACCTGACAATCGAGCACTATTAAGTGCTGCATCTTGGTTCTATTTAGCAAAGTATGCACTGCATGCGGGACCATTACAATCACTATGTTATTCATCACTAAACCAGCAGACTGTCGGATAGAAACAGCTGCTGCTGCCGTGGCTCTTAGACAACTCGGCAACGCCCTAGCTACCGGATCCAAAGTCGACGAGAAATACGTGCATGGACGTTGCTTGTCCCCTAAAGACTGTATCAGCACTGATAATGCACAACCTTCCTTCTCATGGACAAATAGTGTAAAAGGCTTACTGTAGTCGGGGGTACCGAACACAGGAGCCGAACACAATGCATTGCGTAATTCTGAAAAACTTTTCTGACAATCTTCAGACCATGGGATGGGATTTGGTGTATCTTTACAAGTCAATGCTACCAAGGGTTTGGCTAGCAAGGAAAAATTTGGTATCCATTGTCTGCAATAGGATGTAATACCCAAGAAAGCACGCACTTCTCTCTGTGTTCTTGGCACACTTAAGTTCGCAAATGCCTGAATTCTTTCTGGGGTCAGTTTCCTTCCCTCCTTCGATAAGAGGTGACCTAAGTAGGTCACTTCTTGTCGACAATATTGCAACTTCGAAAGAGACACTTTGTGATGCAAATCAGACAGATGATGCAACAACGACAACGTAGTCTCTTTACAAATCTCCTCAGTGTCTGCGGCGACTAACAAATCATCGACGTACTGAATAAGGGTAGCACCACCAGGTACAACAATCGTATCAAGCTGTGCTTTTAAAGCCTGGCTATATATTGATGGACTTTCACAGTAGCCTTGAGGAGCGCGCTTTAAGCGGAAGCTTCGGCCTCCTAAACTGAAGCCAAAAATATCTCTGCTCTCCTCGGCAATTGGGATGCTGAAGAAAGCGTTCTTCAAATCAATCACTGAGAACCAAGCCACTGTAGCCGGAATCATAGTCAATAGGGCAGTGATATCAGGGACATCTGGAAACTGTGGCACAACGATCTTATTCACCTCTCTAAGATCAATCACGAACCTATAAACAGGTGGCTGGGAAGGATCAGTACGCTTCAAAACAGGCAGAACAAGGCTATTACAAACGTTGCCTCTTGTCTCTTCAATTACATCTTTTTCGATCAGATCGTAAATGATCGCTAGCAACGCCTTTTCGCCTTCACTAGAGATCTTGTACTGGGGAATGCGTGGCATTCTAACTTTGGCTCTCAATTTCACAACATATGGTGATATTTCCAAAAGATCCACATCATTAGGACCAGTAGCCCAAAGAGTATCGGGAAGGGAGGACAATTCTGTCGATATTTTATCCTTCGACAAATACATCGGGAAAACCACTCTCTTACCCAGTGTAAGTTGTACTCGCAAAGGAGAACAGTACAAAGTCGCATGTAGTCTTTTCAACAGATCCAATCCCAACAAATTTTCGTCGCAACCTGTTGTAAGAATAAGGGGTGCTTCCAATTCACAAGGTCCAACAGAAAGAGACAGAGGACTAGAAATCGGGTTCCTAACCGGGGCACCAGAAAAACCTACTGAAACATTCATTTCGCCAGACAAGGTTGCGCCAGGGAGTTTTGAGTGCATAATAGAACTCTTTGTAGCACCAGTATCCAACAGAAAAGGTTCTGGCACACCTGATGTAACCACCTAAACATAAGATCCACTCTGATCTACTGGAACTGAAACAACTCCCTCTCTCTGTCCATGGCTGTCCTAGAAATCATTACCTTCCATAATCTCATCCTCTGCATAGTAGTCATCAGCATAGTACTGAGTCTTCCTACCAGACGCGTTATTCTGCTGGTCAAAACTGTTCATTGAATTCTGAGGCGGAAAGAATCGTGCATTTTGCGGGAACGCACCGCGTCCCCTACCTCTAGGCGTTTGTTGAGCACCACGACTTCTCGCACCAAACCCATTTGAGCGCTGTAATAAAACCAGACAACTACTTTTAAAATGACCCTCTTCTTTGCAATACACGCACTGATTGGGCCCATACCGTAAACGTTGTTGAGAAAACTCATTTCTTTGCGAGTTTCCCGAATATTGCTGAGGCTGCTGATAGTCGCGCTGGTTATTAGTGCGGGGTGGATACGCTTGTTGCATCAGAGCTTTAGTTTTTAATTCTATCAGAATCTTCCATCCCCAGGCAGATATCAGTTCCCAGAACTAGCCCATCAGTGACCAGTCTCCCTTATTCACGTGAATAGATTCAGAGATTTTATGCAGTTTGGAGATGGCCTGGTATACTGTCAGAGCGTTATCTGGGATGAAGATGCAGCAACTTGATTGGATCACTTTACATACCCCACCTCGGTCTGCAAGTATGACGTCTAGGGCGACCCTGTTCTGAAGAGTCATAAGGCGGTCCGACTGGAGCTCAGCGGTCAAGTTACTAAGGGCACCGGCAGTTTCAACTATGATAGATTCAACTACCCTCGTCAATTGGCGAATGTTCCTGCTGTTCACCATAGTCCCCCAAAATGGCAGAAAACCTTTAACGAAGTCTCCAAACTCTTGTCCCACAGTGTCGTCTTTACTCACGACACCTCTAACTGTCCTTGTCCTACGGTAATCTGCCGCGGCCGTGTAGGTAGGAGGCAACAGGAACAAAATGAAACATGTGCCCGAGAAGTTGGGGGTAGCCATGTATACGCTCTATCACGGCAGATGAAGTAGGTGCCCTTAGCTGCTAGGAATGAAGGGGAAGTCTGAGATGAAAAGACATACATTTCAGTACAGACACTCTTCCCTAACTGAGCTCCGGGATTCTTGCCATTACCTTGCAGACATAGGTGACCCTTATGGGGTACAATCCAAATCAGGGAGGATCTCTTTGCTTGCTCGTTCTTATTCAGAGCAACTCTATATCCGGTTATGTTCCATCTAGTGTATGCTTGCAACTCATCTCCAGGAATGGTCCTATATGAGTCAATGTCTCTACTCATATTTGTGATTCCTAGCACTAATGCCTTGTTGCTCGAGTTACTTCTCGTGGAACATGGGGGATATGGTTCGATGGCAAATAGGAACATCGTCTGAAACGCCCACAAAGAACCATAGTAGCTGAATGGCAACACAAAATATGGGATACCTTTATCCGTTGTGTGTGGCATAAGGCCGCACACCCAACAATTAGTTGTGTTCATTACTAACTGGTGTTGGTGTAAAAGCTGGATGAATGAGTTATTTGCAAATTCTGATCTTCTAGCGGTCTCGTGTTCAGGCAGAGGGTGTAAAGAGTGTGAGGGAACAGTAGGAGGAAGTGTGGGCTGTGTAGTAGGTGCAAATGTCACTTGAAAAGTGGATAGAACATAACCTATAAAAAACGTCATTACACTAAGCAACATAAAAATACATAATATCAAAAATCGTGTTCTTGTCATCACTGTGCACATTTTAGTTTTAAAGTTCATCGATTTGGCAGGTCTCTCCATCTTGGAAAACTCCATCCTCTACAATTGCTGCCCGCGGCGGTAGGGTGTTCTATGCTAAAGAATGCTTCTGTCAGTCCAGGGCAACTCCCTTAGACCAACCAGAACCATCGACCTAACGTCTTTGGCTGCACCCCAAAGACTTTGGCAACCGCGACCCTAGCAGCAGAACCTGGATGGCGGTTCGAAAAACTAAAATAAGCAAGTTTCTCAGAGGAGAGAGAGAGCTGCACTTTCAAAAATAGGAAAAAGGTTTTTATTAGTCCATAGTCATAGTTCTCAACCTCAAATTATAACGAGTTTTTTCGGGTATTGTTTGGTTTTGAAACAACAGTTCAGGTTCTGTAGTGTTCAATCGAATTGACGGAGGCACAGCTGCTTGTAAAACATTATCGCTTTCACTTTCAGAATTTGTTCCTTTTACATGTGCATCGCTAAAAGGCAGGAAACGATGCACACTCTCAGTCTAGGAATCAGCGATTCCCTCCTGGACCCATCGGTCGTGTTTCAGAGGTAAAGGGACTCTCTTGCAATGGATCCTGTGGACCCAGTGTTTCTTCCCTTCCACTCGAACAGCCGATCTTGTTGAGAGAAGCACTAGATGGGGGCCGGTTAAGCGGGGCTCATCATTCTTTGTCCGCTTAAAGTTCTTTATCAGTTGGTAAGTTCCAGGATCGATAGGATGTCCCGGAGCTTCAGTAGCTTGAGGAAGAGAGTTGTGAACCTGTTGGTGTAAAACACGCAATTTAGCCGTCAATTTGTACAGGTAATCGAGTAGTACAGGGTGTTCTATCTCGCTAAATTTTGTGGGCCTTGGCACTCCCCATATGTTGGCTGGACGGCCGAACACTATTTCGTATGGACTAAGTCCCACTCTAGAGTGCACAGTCATTGTTGTCGACAGGAGTGCCAAGGGCAGAGCGTCAGGTCATTTAAGACCAGAGCTCGCTTGAATTTTGGCTAGTTTCAGTTTTAGCGTGCCATTGTAGCACTCTACTAGTCCAGCTGATTGGGGGTGATTTGCAGCTTGGAATTTCTGCTGTATGCCTAGCCCTTCACATACTTTCTTCATCACTCGACGCACAAATTCACTCCCATTATCACTCCAGACCATTCTCGGCATTCCGAATCCATGGAAGAACTCTTTGACAAGGGCTTTAGCTGTGGATAAGGCAGTGTTGTCCTTCAGGGGGTAGGCCTCTATCCATCTTGAAAAGGTACAAACAACAACGAGTACGTATTTCAAATTGTTGCACCTTTCCATGTGGATGAAATCTAGCTGCAAAACCTCGAACGGGTACGTTGGAGTCGCAAAATGACCAGCTGGAGTTGGGGTTCCCCTACCAGGATTGTATTTCAGACACAGCATACAGTTCTTGACTACATTCTCTGCACACTTAGGAATTCTGGTGTTCTCCCATACTGGAGCCAACAACTTACAAATCCCTTTCACGCTGATGTGAGCCATTCCATGCGTCATTGTAACCACTGCAAGCACATACGCATCGGGTAACAACCACTGCTGATGCTCTGACAACTCAACCCAACAACCAGTCGTATCCAATTTACCCATGCTTTCTATCCACACCTTCAGTTCTTTCTCTGTAGCTTCAGCTTGGATGGACTTCACACTTTTAATCGTGTCTTCACACATACCAACGTCACCAATCCATCTTGCAGGGCCTGCAACATACATTCGACTCATCACATTTCTTGCAGTTTCTTTTGCGACTTCGTCAGCGAATGCATTCCCACGACGAACATCGTCTGTAACCTTTTTGAGTGCACTACATTTCACAATCGCAACTTGTAACGGCAAGGTCAGTGACTCGAGAAGCTCATTCACCAACTGTCCATGCTGGATCTTAGCACCGTGCGAAGTCAGGAACCCACGCTCACGCCACAATCGTCCAAAACTATGAGCAACACCAAAGGCATACATGCTGTCAGTATATTTGGTCACTTTCATTCCTTTCGATAAAGCACATTCTCTCGTAAGTGCAATCAATTCTGCTGCTTGCGCTGAGTTATGTGGGATGCGTGCAGTTTCTACAATCGTATGCAAAGTCGTAACAGCGTATGCTGCAGTTGTGTTACCATTCGGAAGTTTGAATCATGAACCATCAACCCATAAAGTACCTTCACATTCAGTAAGAGGAGTGTCCCTAAGATCTACTCTCCCTTTCGTTTCTTCTTCCGTCTTAAAGAAACAGTCGTGCTGCTTTTCAGCGTTCTCTGTCTCAGCCGGAATTGGTAACAACGTGGCTGGGTTTAGTGCATTGCATCTTTTAATGTGGACATGACTCGCTAACAGTGTTAACTCATAACCTGACAATCGAGCACTATTAAGTGCTGCGTCTTGGTTCTATTTAGCAAAGTATCCACTGCATGCGGGACCATTACAATCACTATGTTATTCATCACCAAACCAGCAGTCTGTCGGATAGAAACAGCTGCTGCTGCCGTGGCTCTTAGACAACTCGGCAACGCCCTGGCTACCGGATCCAAAGTCGATGAGAAATACGCGCATGGACGTTGCTTGTCCCCTAAAGACTGTGTCAACACCGATAATGCACAACCTTCCTTCTCATGGACATATAGTTTTAGTTTGAGTTTGAGTTTAAAATTACTTGTAAAGCGCGCATACAGCAGCGGTTTCTTGGCGCTACAACTGACAAGATCCGGGGCTAGGAGACAGGGGAAGCTGTTAGGGATTTAGTCAAAGGACTTAGTGAACAGGTGGGCCTTGAGGTGTTTACGAAATTGAGGGTACAGAGTGATGGTGCGGAGTTCAAGGGGGAGGGAGTTCCACAGGATCGGGGCAAGGGTGGCAAATTTCGAGCCTCCCCACTTCTTTCTCCGATAGCGAGGGATGGTGAGGAGGGACTGGGAAGATGAGCGTAGTTCCCTGGTGGGAACGTAGTGGGTGATCTCAGAAGAGATGAATGCAGGTGCCAAGCCCAGTCGAGCCAAGAAGGTGATGGAGGCGAGCTTGAATTGGACCCGAGCTCGCATAGGAAGCCAGTGTAAAGATTTCAAGAGGGGGGAGGAGTGGTGAAATTTCGGAAGATTGAAGACCAGGCGGGCCGCCTGGTTTTGTATCTGCTGCAAACGCCGTAGACTATATGCAGGAATACCTGCATATAGGGCGTTGCCGTAATCCAGGCGGGACACCACCATGGCCAAGATGATAAGTTTGAGGGCAGAGAAAGTAAAAAAACGGGACACCCTGCGAATAGTGCGCAATGAAAGGAAAGAGGAAGATACCACAGAGCTAACCTGGGAGTGAAGGGTGAGTTGAGAATTGAGTTTTATGCCGAGGGTTTTGACAGAGGTAGTAGGTGCAGGAGAGGGGCCAAGTGAAGGGGGCCAAAATAGAGAGGACCAGGGGCTGGATGAACCACCCGTCAACACCAGCTTGGTCTTATCGGGGTTGAGTTTCAGATGATTGTGGTTCATCCAGTCCCGGATGTGGAGCATGACAGTTTGGAAGTTAAGAACAGAAGAGGGGGAAGAGGACAGGTTAAAGACAAGCTGGAGGTCATCCGCATAATTAAATACGGTGACCTCCATTTGTTGAAGAGAAAAGATAAGAGGGGCGACATAAAGATTAAACAGGAGGGGGGAGAGGGAGGAACCCTGGGGGACCCCGCACTGAACTTTTCGGACGTCCGCTGTAAAGTCACCGAGGCGGACGGCCTGGGTGCGGTCACTCAGGAAGGAGGATAGCCAGACCAGAGCAGTCCCCCCGATCCCCGCCGCCCCGACACGGGAAAGTAAGATGGTATGATCCACCGTGTCAAAGGCGGCTGAGAGATCGAGGAGCACAAGGGCCTGGCGCTGGTTGGTATCCATACCCTCCCTGAGGTTGTCCAGGACCGAGATGACAACGGACTCCGTGGAGTGTGCAGGGCGGAAGCCGGCCTGGCGGGGAGCAAGAGCTCCGTGCATCTCCACAAAGGAGCTCAGAGCGCAGGTGACATGGCGCTCGAGCAACTTTGCCAGAAATGGCAAAAGGGAGATGGGGCGGAAATTGGCAGGGACAGAAGGGTCTGCCCCGGGTTTTTTGAGAATCGGCACAATAACCGCGGACTTCAAGGTGTTGGGTACTACACCTTGAGCCAGGGAGCTGTTGAGGAGATGAAGGGGGGGTCTGGGCAGGTAACAAAGATATGGCGGAGGATGTGAGCAGGACAGGGGTCAAGTGGAGAGCCAGATTTGACCAAGGGTACTAAGGAAATCAGAGCTTCCTTGGATATGGGAGGGAGGGTGGCGAGTTCTCCCTTGGGAGGGGGACATTGGGGGTCAACAAAGGAGGGAGAAGGGGGCGGGATGTTGGCTTTAATGGTAGTGATTTTGTGAATAAAGTAGATATTGAGGGAATGCCAGAGTTCTTCGGACGGGGCGGGCTTAAGGGTTGTTCTGTCTGAAAACGCCAGGTTATGAACAATCGTAAATATCTCCTTGGACTGGTTTTCTGTAGCAAGGATTTTGGAGGAGAAGTAGGTGGTTTTGGCCTCCAAGATGTCTTTTTTTATACTGGGTAAGGATGTTAGTGTACTCCAGTCTTAGAATGGGGCAATAGCTTCTCCTCCAAGCCCGCTCCGCGCGACGTACTGTAAGTGTGGTGGCCTTAAGCTCTGCGTTGAACCACCGGTTGGCATCCTTATCGCACTTGGAGGTAATGCGTTTGAGCGGGGCAACAGAGTCACTGCCAACGGAGAGCCACTGATCTATGGCCTCGACCTGGGAAAGGGTGGAAAGGCCCTGCAGGGAAGGGAGGGAGGTGGTAAGAAGGAAAGAGAGATCTTCCAGGTTAGTTCGGCCCCATGCTCGGACCCAAATGTTTTTGGGGCGAGGGGGCTTGGCTGGGGGGTGAATGGGCAGGGAAAATGAAATCAAGTGGTGGTCGGACCATGTGCAAGGCAAAATAGAGAGAGATTCCACAGGACAGTTCAGGGACCGGATCTGGTCAAGCATGTGACCTTTAATGTGGGTGGGGGAGTGAACATGGGGTGTGAAATTGAGGGATTGGAGGGTTTCAGAAAACTCCTTTGAGGACGAACATTCAGCTGGGTCAGAGGGCCAAAAGTTGAAGTCGCCAAGGAGTAGAATAGAAGAATTGTTGACTGTAATGGTGGCCAAGACTTCCAAGAAATCAGAGAGAAACTGTAAAGGGGATTGAGGAGGGCTCTGCCAGAAGGGCGATCTGCCCGGAGGGCATAGTAAGTAGCCGGTAAGGTGGCTAGTAGGGCGGGGAGGGAGTCATCGCCGAACCAGGTCTCCGTTAGAAAAAGAAGATCTGGGGCATGAAGATCCAGCAGGACCGAAAGTTCATGCATATGGGCGACAGCGGACCGAGTATTAAGATAAAAAGCCGTAAAGGGTTTGGGGGTTGTAGGTTGAGTGGTGCTTCTAGGCGGGAGAGAGGGGCCAGCTATAGGAAGGGGGATGTGCGGGGGAGCAGCAGGGGAGAGACCAAGGGAGGAAATGTGAGAGCAAATGGAGGCTGCGATGGGCCAGGGTCCCTGGAGGCGGCGTAGTTGGACCGGGGTTTAGGTGATGAGCGGGGCAGAGTGACGCGCCCCTAGCCCCGGACAGACGCGGACGGGCGCAGACGGGCTTAACTTAGGCGCAACTTCGGCGCGCCTCCGTCGCGCCCGCTGAGCCCGCCCGCTGCGCCGTCTATGAGGGGAAGTTATAATATAGGGACACATGGGGGGGGGAGTCTGAAAGGGGGCGTGGCAGGGGGTGGAGGGACAGAGCAGCTGCCCCGCCAACCACAGAGCAGCCCGAGATGGTGGGCACGCCCGTCCCCGCCCTTGTGACCTGCCCGTCAGAGGGTGAGGGAACGAGCAGCGTGGGGCGCTCTGGCGGCGGCAGGCAGGGGAGTCAGGAGGCGTCAGGGGGTGCGCGATGTCCAGAGCGCAGCCCCTGCAGAATGAAGGCAAGGTAAATTAAAAACAGTCTTGTGATTTTAAAAAGCAAAGTTGCGCCGCGCCTCGGCAGCGTTGTTGCTCCCGGCAGAGCCTCGGGAGATCTAGTCAGTATCAGGGGTCAGGAGTCGACCAGCTGAAGTAGATTGCCAGGGGGGGAGGGACAGAGGAGCTGCCCCGCCAACCACAGAGCAGCCCGAGATGGTGGGCACGCCCGTCCCCGCCCTCGTGACCTGCCCGTCAGAGGGTGAGGGAATGAGCAGCGTGGGGCGCTCTGGCGGCGGCAGGCAGGGGAGTCAGGAGGCGTCAGGAGGTGCGCGATGTCCAGAGCACAGCCCCTGCAGAATGAAGGCAAGGTAAATTAAAAACAGTCTCGTGATTTTTAAAAGCAAAGTTGCGCCGCGCCTCGGCAGCGTTGTTGCTCCCGGCAGAGCCTCGGGAGATCTAGTCAGTATCAGGGGTCAGGACTCGACCAGCTGAAGTAGATTGCCAGGGACGGAGGGACAGAGGAGCTGCCCCGCCAACCACAGAGCAGCCCGAGATGGTTGGCACGCCCGTCCCCGCCCTCGTGACCTGCCCGTCAGAGGGTGAGGGAACGAGCAGCGTGGGGCGCTCTGGCGGCGGCAGGCAGGGGAGTCAGGAGGCGTCAGGGGGTGCGCGATGTCCAGAGCGCAGCCCCTGCAGAATGAAGGCAAGGTAAATTAAAAACAGTCTCGTGATTTTTAAAAGCAAAGTTGGCGCCGCGCCTCGGCAGCGTTGTTGCTCCCGGCAGAGCCTCGGGAGATCTAGTCAGTATCAGGGTCAGGACTCGACCAGCTGAAGTAGATTGCCAGGGGGGGAGGGACAGAGGAGCTGCCCCGCCAACCACAGAGCAGCCCGAGATGGTGGGCACGCCCGTCCCCGCCCTCATGACCTGCCCGTCAGAGGGTGAGGGAACGAGCAGCGTGGGGCGCTCTGGCGGCGGCAGGCAGGGGAGTCAGGAGGCGTCAGGGGGTGCGCGATGTCCAGAGCGCAGCCCCTGCAGAATGAAGGCAAGGTAAATTAAAAACAGTCTCGTGATTTTTAAAAGCAAAGTTGCGCCGCGCCTCGGCAGCGTTGTTGCTCCTGGCAGAGCCTCGGGAGATCTAGTCAGTATAGTGTAAAAGGCTTACTGTAGTCGGGGGTACCCAACACAGGAGCCGAACACAATGCATCGTGTAATTCTGAAAAACTTTTCTGACAATCTTCAGACCATGGGATGGGATTTGGTGTATCTTTACAAGTCAATGCTACCAAGGGTTTGGCTAGCAAGGAAAAATTCGGTATCCATTGTCTGCAATAGGATGTAATACCCAAGAAAGCACGCACTTCTCTCTGTGTTCTTGGCACACTTAAGTTCGCAATTGCCTGAATTCTTTCTGGGGTCAGTTTCCTTTCCTCCTTCGATAAGAGGTGACCTAAGTAGGTCACTTCTTGTCGACAATATTGCAACTTCGAAAGAGACACTTTGTGATGCAAATCAGACAGATGACGCAACAACGACAACGTAGTCTCTTTACAAATCTCCTCAGTGTCTGCGGCGACTAACAAATCATCGACGTACTGAATAAGGGTAGCACCACCAGGTACAACAATCGTATCAAGCTGTGCTTTTAAAGCCTGGCTATATATTGATGGACTTTCACAGTAGCCTTGAGGAGCGCGCTTGAAGCGGAAGCTTCGGCCTCCTAAACTGAAGCCAAAAATATCTCTGCTCTCCTCGGCAATTGGGATGCTGAAGAAAGCGTTCTTCAAATCAATCACTGAGAACCAAGCCGCTGTAGCCGGAATCATAGTCATTAGGGCAGTGATATCAGGGACAACTGGAAACTGTGGCAAAACGATCTTATTCACCTCTCTAAGATCAATCACAAACCTATAAACAGGTGGCTGGGAAGGATCAGTACGCTTCAAAACAGGCAGAACAAGGCTATTACAAACGTTGCCTCTTGTCTCTTCAATTACATCTTTTTCGATCAGATCGTAAATGATCGCTAGCAACGCCTTTTCGCCTTCACTAGAGATCTTGTACTGGGGAATGCGCGGCATTCTAACTTTGGCTCTCAATGTCACAACATATGGTGATATTTCCAAAAGACCCACATCATTAGGACCAGTAGCCCAAAGAGTATCGGGAAGAGAGGACAATTCTGTCGATATTTTATCCTTCGACAAATACATCGGGGAAACCACTCTCTTACCCAGTGTAAGTTGTACCAGCAAAGGAGAACAGTACAAAGTCGCATGTAGTCTTTTCAAAAGATCCAATCCCAACAAATTTTCGTCGCAACCTGTTGTAAGAATAAGGGGTGCTTCCAATTCACAATGTCCAACAGAAAGAGACAGAGGACTAGAAATCGGGTTCCTAACCGGGGCACCAGAAAAACCTACTGAAACATTCATTTCGCCAGACAAAGTTGCGCCAGGGAGTTTTGAGTGCATAATAGAACTATTTGTAGCACCAGTATCCAACAGAAAAGGTTCTGACAACCTGATGTAACCACCTCAACATAAGATCCACTCTGATCTATTGGAACTGAAACAACTCCCTCTCTCTGTCCATGGCTGTCCTAGCAATCATTACCTTCCATAATCTCATCCTCTGCATAGTAGTCATCAGCATAGTACTGAGTCGTCCTACCAGACGCGTTATTCTGCTGGTGAAAACTGTTCATTGAATTCTGAGGCGGAAAGGATCGTGCATTTTGCGGGAACGCACCGCGTCCCCTACCTCTAGGCGTTTGTTGAGTACTACGACCTCTCGCACCAAACCCATTTGAGCGCTGTAATAAAACCGGACAACTACTTTTAAAATGACCCTCTTCTTTGCAATACAGGCACTGATTGGGCCCATACCGTAAATGTTGTTGAGAAAACTTGTTTCTTTGCGAATTTCCCGAATATTGCTGAGGCTGCTGATAGTTGCGCTGGTTATTAGTGCGGGGTGGATACGCTTGTTGCAGAGCTTTAGTTTTTAATTCTTTAGTCTTTTTATCCTCTTTCTCTAACTCATCCTTGTGCCTATTTTCGTAGTACTGGGCTGTGGCTAAAATCTGGGCTGACGTGGAAACAGCCCAAGCACTCTCAGAATCCTTCAACTTAGCACATAATTCGGGAAGCAGATTATGCACAAATTTGTCGACGAATAATCTCTGGCCACCTTCGGTAGCCATATCCTGACCGCTATCATCTACAAAAGTCTCTTCAAACCGTGTGAAAAAATCTGGCACCATTTCATCTTTCTTCTGCTTACACACAGACAACTTATCCCAATTGACACGCAATTCAGGGATTAATGTCTTCATATAAATAATTATTCTACTGGGGAGTTCTGCAATTAAAGGCTCGGGCTTAGCAATACCGACTTGTCTGTTATCTGTTGCAGCAATGTTAACCCATGTATCACCTAACTCTTGATCGTGATCAGTGTGGCGAATCTTACCCCATAAAGGTTGTGGAACCACGTTCCCAAACAACATGTCTATATCTGCTAGGTTCATAATGCATTAGCTTGTAGTCTGTGATAATTCCTTATAATAACCTGCAAGATTTTTACGTGGATCAGGCAATGTCTGTTTAAGGGCCAAGACTTCAGATCTCTTCCAAGGAACATGTACCCATACACGCTGAAAATGTGGTGGAATGGCTGGATTAGCATTTGCGTCCCCTTCCCTCCAAACTGGGGGAACCTCTCTCATGGGATACTGTCGTGCCTTTTTCCTACCGGGTGCCTCAAGCTCAGATAGTGATCGAGAATTGCTCCCCTTACTCCGATACGACAACAATGCCGCAACCGCTCGCTCAACGTCGGTGCCTACGATCATGCCCTCCGAGAACTTGAACCACACACGGCACAACTCAGGCATGTCGTGTTCTGGATCATTTCCCTCCAAATCGTCACAGAGAAATATACACATTTGTTAAAAAACATATCTCTGCTTCGATGCTTCCCATTGACGGAAGACTTCCATGACGGACTGTACGTCATATCTTACAGTATTGACAACCCATTTACGCGCTAAATCATTCAGTAATTCTCTCTCTTGATAGTCAGGCAGTTGACTCCGCAACTGTCTTCGTTCTGCGTTAGGGGTCGTATTAGGCGACCCAAAGAAAGGTGAGAAAAGACCAGTAACAGTGTTGGCCATTCTCTGTCGAACAGAAGGAGAAACTGACGGAAAGACAGAAACACCAGGAAAGACATGCAGAGGTAGAGCAGAGGGGGAGGCAGTAGCAGAGGGAGTATTAGGAACAGTAGGCGAAGTTGTAGGGAACACAGATGGAGTAGGTAGCAAAGGCAGCGGCCCTTGAGGGGGCTGCCCCGGAGGAGTAGGAACCAGTTGAAGAGGAGCTGGTGATTGTGGTAGAACCTGTGGTCCAACAATGGGATGTTGCACAACAAAAGGTTGCTGAGGTGCTGTAGAACTCTGCGCATAGGGAGGTGGTAAACTCAGTAGATGAGACATTAAAGGATCCTTGTCAAGTTTTTCCTTTGACTCTGGTCCTTTACGTGGCAACACTGGGTAGCACGTATCTACCGCTAACTTCCTACTTCTAAGGATTTGTTCACTCTCTTGCTCTTCCTCGTTATCCCTTAACGCAACGGCAGCTTGTACCATTGACATACCTCGTTTATTTTTCTTCGCTAATTTCATTTCTTTCTGTTTTGCTTCTTTGTTCCATAGGCGAAAAAAGTCAAACATTGCCAGCCGGCTTTCTTCTTAAAATGTTTTACCTCTAGATTATCTAAAATCTCTGAGTCAAAACTACCATATTGGGGCCATTTTAAAACACCATCGTTTCTGGTGTATCGGATCCATACTTCATTGTATGTGATGGGGCCTACGCCGTGTTTCACATAGAGCTCATATGTTGGAGTTCCAATCGGAGGAACCGGACACGAGTCCTCCAATCGGGAGTCCCTATTACAACCAAGACAAAACAGATTTCCAAGTATGCTAAGACCAGGCATCTTGGCTCGCTAGTCTAGCTTCAAACTTCGAAGGATTGTCGAATACGGTAGTCTCATGAATACACAAGTCCTTCGGTTTTGGCACTTGAAAGTTCCAAACAAATTAATCCCGAAGGATATCCAAAAACTAAGAACCAAACTAAGGACTGGGAGACGCTCCACTTATACTTAACTGAGGAATCGATGACGTCACCAGAAGACTCGTCTATCGTTTCGCTCTACCAATCATCAAGGGTCCAAAACAGGGCGATAGTCAGGGCAGCAGTCCTTCGTAGCCGTCGGGACTCGGGGAACCTCGCAGCAAATACCTTCGGACCACGTCGACATACAGGGGTCGCTGAAGTGGCTGGCCGTCCTCCGGAATTTTCACACAAAGCTCCTCACAAACCTCTGGCTTGGACCGGTACCGCTGATACCGCCCAACGTTGGGCGCCAACTGGAGTACCGGGTTTTTACGGACCCGGCGGTGCCAGGGAACACACCTGAAAACTCCGAGTCCTTCCTGTTTCAGACTACAGAAATACAGAGTCTTCTAGGTGAAGTCAAAGATCGTATTTATTGGCTGCAGCCAGTAACAGGTATCCTAGAAGTACAACGGCATGTATGTTCTCAGGAGACTGCTCTCTTTTACGAAGCCAGCCTTCTTCTTTTATACAAAATAATGTGCTTTAGGCAAACATTCCTTATTTTACAGTTGACCATCCAAATATTTTCACTACAAAGGAAAAGCAGAGTCATGATGACAAGCCCACATTTCTGTTCGTCCAGCTCATAATTATTTACCCGGCAAGGTCCAGTATTTCCATCAGATATAGACAGACCCCCAATAAAATCGGGCACCTCCTCCTCGTAAAGCAAGTCATAAAGCAAGAAACAGGGACAGGTGTGTGCAAGAATAGGTAGGGTTTGTGTGCGATGAAAGGTTTATGATATGTTGTGCCTTGATACGAATCTAGCTCAGCCGCTGGGAGAGGACCTGGCCGAACAGGTTTGGCTTTGGGTAGTGGAGTCAGCTGGCCCAGGTCACAGAGGAGTCAGCAAGGGTGTACGTGTCCTTCGGACTGGGTTTCGGCTTCAGTCATTTGGCTATGTGAGGGCAATCACAAAATGGACGCAGCTCACAAAATGGAACCCGAGGGTTCATGACGGAAACGCTGATTTAACGGTGAATTTGTCACTCAAATATGACGAAAATGCTTGTGCATAGTATACTCATCATTTCCGGTCTGTTGATACCAAAATCGTCATGATACGATGGTGTTTATAACACGAGTCCAGAATTCTCAGTGCCACAATGAGGATTCTCCTACAGAGCAGGAGAAAGCGCGAGAAACTCGTTCTACGCTGCCCGCCCAGCGTTCGTCTGAGCTTAGATCTGCTGCCTGAAAAGCCATTCGCAGTAACGCCCCTGCTTCTAAGCTTTTAGAGGAGATGAAAAATTGGCAGGAAAGGGAGCAAATATATTTTACCGAGCTATTTGCCGTAGAGGTCGTTGAGCGGTTTAGGAAACATTCTGATGAATTGGAGCCCGATGATGTAGCACAGGATTGTAAACAAATGCGTGATGGTCTTTTTGTCTTTTCTCAGGTTGCTGGTACAATCAGGCGTTTGGTTAAATTACGTGTTGAGGCAGTCCGTTTACGAAAGGAGAAAAAGGCAGCAGATGCATCTGCACAAACATCTGAGACCGGCGTGGCACAAGCATCTATCTTCGGAACAGATATGACTATGATAGTTCATGCGAAACCTATGCGGGAAGACGCACTTTTGTATGTTCCTCCTAAAGGAGCGGGTACGAGTGATGATAAGACTTCTATTGATGGAAAGGGTTACTTTATTTATAATTGGGTTTACACTGCTTGGAATAGAGCAGATGTTATGCCCTTAAAAATGCACTGCCTGATCCGCGCAAAAATCCAGCAGCTTTTTAGGAGGAAGTTGAGGGTGCTATTAGCTCTTGTACCATGACTTTGCCTGATATTGATTTGTTTTTTGGATTGATATTGCTGCCTGACATGTGGAGAACTGTGCGTAAAGTTGATGATCGTGCAACTTCTGGGGCATTATGGAAAGAGTTAGAACAAATGGATGTAGAGCGGGAGCCTGCACAGAAACCGTGTAAATTGATTTTAGATCTCCCTACAGCTATATTAGATAAGGTAAAGACGATTATTCCCCCTAAAAAGATAGATTGGACTGTATTAGCGTTGTGTAAGCAAAAGGCAGATGAATCGGTTTCAGATTTCTTTACACGCTTTGAGGAGACATTCCGCGATTTTAGTGGCCATTCATTGACAGATGACACGGGTAGGCATCTGTTTGTCGATAAATATGTTGCAAACCTTTTGCCAGGAATAGCTAGTCGCCTAAAGGCCAGTGAGAGTTCATGGACTACCTCTTCTCCAGTTTCTCTTTTGACTATGGCTCCGTATTAAGAACGCAGGGAATTAGAAGCAAAGGGTAATGAGGATAAAAGAACTAAAGACTTGAAAACAAAGGTTATGTTGGCTCAGGGTTATGGTCTGCCTTCTAGAGGTAATGATAGAGGTGGACTTGGATCTTATGGTTTGTTCTTTCCTTCCTATAATCGTTCGAATTTGTCTGTTGACCAGTGTGCGTACTGCAAGAAATTTGGACATTGGATTTCTGATTGTCCAGTGCTGGGTGCTCAGCAGTATCCACTTGGTCGGGGACAAATGAGAAGTCGTTCAGGAAATTCAGGGCCAGGAGGAAGCATGAATGATCGCACTAGGTTTGATGCTAATACACATGCGCAGGATGGGTTTAACACTTTTGATAGAAGGAACCAATATCAAATGTCTGACTATTTGCCGTCTGATTTTCAAGATTCTGCTTATGCATAGGATTACCTAGGATGGGGTAAGGAATCAGTTGAAGTTCCAGTAGATTAGAAGGGTCCCTATGTTACAGCACATGTTTTGGGTTCTACTGAGCAGTTTCTGGTTGATACAGGAGCTACTCGTAGTGCCTTATCTAAACAATTGGTTCCAAGGGCTCTCCTGTCTGCTCAACCATTACATCGATAGGGTTAGATGGAACGCCTTCCCTTAGCCGATTGTCACAACCACTTGCATTCCATGTTGATAAGTTTACTGCTCCATGTCCATTTTTGCTTTCTCCGAACACACCAGACAATATTGTGGGTCTTGATATGCTCAAGTATTTCAGGGCTACGATACGATGTTCTCCGGAAGGAGTACGGATTATATTGAATGACAACTACCCTGTGATTGAGAGATCCTGCATTGTTAAAGAGGACATTGCCTTAGCTTCACTCCCTAGTACTTTGTGGCATACTTCAGACACCGATGTAGGGCAAATGGTTACTCCACCTGTGCATATTAGTGTCAAGGAGGGTGCTTCTTTGACAAGATAGCCTCAGTATAAAATTTCTAGAGAAGGTGAAGAAGCATTGACAAGCATTGTTCATGATTTGATTAAAGTGGGGGTTGTGGAAGAAGTTCCTTACAATGTTTGCAATAGTCCTATTCTTCCTATTTTGAAAAAAGATACTGACACTAGGATTTACAGATTCGTAATTGATTTGAGGGAAGTCAACAAGAATATAGTACCGCTGTACCCTGTGGTTTCTGACCTAACGACACTACTTACTTTGTTTCCTCCAACAGGTACTACATTTTCTGTGATAGATTTGAAGAATGCTTTCTTCTCGATTCCTATTCATCCTGATAGCCGATATTTGTTCGGTTTCACTTTGAATAATCAATCATACAGATTTTGTAGAGTTCCTCAAGGGTATACTGAGAGTCCGAGTTTTTATAGTCAAGCCTTAAAACGACAACTTGATTACTTTATTTTTCCTGAAGGTGTGGCTCTCATACAATATGTCAATGACATCTTGTTGGCAGCTGATACGTCCATGCATTCATTGGTCTGACCTCGTTTTGTAGGCAATGGATATTAGGGTTTTCTCACATTGTCAAACCCTTGCTAGCACTTTTGACGAAATACACTCCAATGCCCCTTCCATGGACAGATGAATGTGAGAATGCTTTTCGACAGTTACGTCAAGCTCTTTGTTCTTCACCAGTGTTAGGTACTCCAGATTACACAAAGGTTTTTACACTCTATGTACACGAGAAAGATGGATGTGCATTATCAGTTTTAGTACAGACACATGGTGATAAGCAGCATCCCTGCATATACTTTTCAGCTGTCCTTGATCCTGTTGCTCGTGCATTGCCTGGGTGTTTTCGTTCAGTTGCAGCAACAGCTGTGTCCATACGTCAGAGTGAAGGGATAGTTTTGTCACACAAACTGTTGGTGCTAGTACCCCATGCAGTAGATGCCCTTTTGAATCAGACTAAGACACAACTATTAACTAGTGCTCGTCTGACAGGATATGAATTGACACTGTTAGCACCTCATATTACCTTGAAGAGATGAGCGACACTGAACCCAGCCCCTTTGTTGCCATATCATGTAACCGAGTCTTAATCAAAAGAGCCTCACAATTGCATATTCCTTACTGAGGAACAGACAAAGGGTCACGTCGATTTACAAGATACGCCCCTTCCAGATGTAGATGGGGAACTGTGGGTTGATGGGTCCTGTTTGAAGTTACCAGACGGCACGGCCTCAGCTGCATATGCAATTATGACACTTCAGACAGTAGTGGAAACAACTTGCATACCTCAGAAGTCGGCTCAAGCAGCTGAGCTAATAGCTTTGGCACAAGCGTGTGAACTTAGCACTGACTTGTGTGTGAACATCTACACGGATAGCCGCTATGCTTCTGGAGTGGTTAATGATTTTGGCCGACTCTGGAAGGAAAGAGGCTATCTTACATCCCACGGGATGCAGATAATGCATGGAGAATTAGTACATAATCTCTAAACTGCACTTACATACCCAAAGAAATTTGCTATTATGAAGTGTAGCGCACACAAGAAAATCATTGACAAAATAGGACAACGCAATGCCTTTTGCAGACTGCGTAGCTCATGAGACTGCAATGCAACGAAGCACTACTTCCATGTACATAAAGAAGTCTCAAGCTGAGCGATGGCATGATGCTAGACAGGAAGTGTTAGATGCACAGAGATCTGCTTCTGTAGCAGAACTTGAGCAATGGGCTAAAGAAGGAATATTGGACGATGAGGGTTGTTGGCGCAACAAAGACATGGATAAATGGAAATTGCCTGCAGCCTATTTACAACCTATGGTTCAAATGACACATGGGCTGGCGCATGTTGGAGCTCTAGCAATAACTAAATTGCTTACGCAAGTTTGGGAGCATCCTGAAATTGCCAGCACAGCTAAAAGAATAGTACAGTCCTGTTTGATCTGTTGGCAGTATAATCCTGGTAAAGGGACACAGACTCCTACAGGAGTGTTTGCTACACCAACCGCAAGTTTTGGAGATGGATTACATCCAACTCAAACGCTGCAATAATCTGAAATACGCCCTAGTGGTGGTATGTGCCTTCAGTAAAAGAATAGAGGCATAACCTACAAAGGATAATACTGCTCTCACCACAGCGAAGGTGCTTCTAAAGGAGTTTTCCCCTAGATATGGTGTTTGTAAACTTTTGTGAAGTGACAACGAACCTCATTTTATAGGGAAGTTGTTGAGCATGTCCTGAAAGGATTAGGGATCAAGCAGAAATTCCATGCAGTCTTCCACCCACAATCAGCAGGATTTGTGGAGAGGTACAACGCTACTTTGAAATTTAAGTTGGCGAAAGTACTGGCTTCCATGTCTTTGAAGTGGTCAGATGCACTACCCTTGGCATTGTTGTCCATAAGATTGGTGCCACATTCACGATCTGGCCTTACCCCACATGAGGTTGTCTTTGGGAGACCAATGAACATTTGGGGAGTTCCTAAGCCACGCCCCATACATGATGTTCCATGTTTTCTGATGAATGATTATTTGGCACAGTTAATCGACAGTTTTATCTCTATTCATCAACAGGTTCGAGAAGCTCTTCCTGACAGATCTACAGGTGAGGCCTATGAACTCCGTCCTTGCGACCACGTGATGGTCAAGGTCTTCGACAGATTGAACAGTTTGGAACCGAGGTGGCGAGGACCGGAGCAGGTGCTCCTAGCAACAAGGACAGCAGTTTGAGTGATGAACAAGAAGAACTGGGTCTCCATAGTACACACTGCAAACTTGTGTTGCATGCCTTGGTGGAACCTTTTGTTTTGACCGACCATCAAGAGATTCTGGAAACAGAGAAAGGTCAAGCTATCTCACCTGACGAATCTGCATAAGTCTTCCCGGACCACACGATCACTGCAGAATCCCGATATCAGCTGAGACCAAGGAAAGAATCTGTTTTGCTGAAAAAGACTGGTTGAGCTACCGCCCTGTGTTAGTGAAACGGAATGCCGATGTGGCAAGGGGAGGGATCAGTTTACAGGAAGCTGTTAATACTGGAAAAGAGCAAATATTTTACCGAACAGATAGAAAAAGCCCAGAATTCCAGTAAACAATTATACCAGGTAGTGGCAACATTAACAAATATACCAACAGCGAATACTACAGATGTTACTCAAGAGTTCTGTAATCAGATGGCTGATTTTTTCAGGACCAAGGTCACAGAAATCTTCAATAAATTCAACAATAATATAATGGGGGAACCATCTGAGAGCCACAAGAATGCACAGTTCATATCCTCTTCTCTGAATGAATTCATCCCTCCATCACTATCAGAAATAAAAGATCTTATCAAAACAACTATGTCGGGTTCCCCTTTGGATCCCTGCCCACCGACCATCATTAAATCAACAACCGAGGTAGTAGCTCCAATTTTGGAGAATATCTGCAGTACTATTTGCGAATCAGGTATTTATCCTCAAAAATGGAAAACTGCCATATTAAAGCCACTGCTAAAGAAACCCACTCTTAATACCTTGGAATTAAAAGGTTATCGCCCTATAGCAGCCCTCCCTTTTCCATCCAAAATACTTGAAAAAGTTATAAATAAACAGCTGGCCAGTTACATTGATCACAACAACCTGCTGGATAACACCCAGTTCGGGTTTAGGAGAGGCCATGGAACGGAGACGGCGCTTATAAAGGCTTCCGAAGAGATCAGACAGATCATGGACCAGGGTGGCACGGCAATCCTGATCTTGCTGGATCTCTCGGCGGCCTTTGACACGGTCGATCATAACATCTTGATCAACCGTGTCACAGCTATGGGCATACAGGGCAAAGCTGTGGAGCTCCTGGTCTCTTTTCTGTCTAACAGAGAACAGTCAGTAAAGATGGGGAATTTCTATTCACCTACATTTGTGCTGCCTTGTGGAGTCCCCCAGGGATCCTCGCTAAGTCCGACACTTTTTAACATCTATGTGTCGGACTTGGCGAGGGTCATTAAAATCCATGGAATGGGAGTGACTTCATATGCCGACAACACTCAGTTGGTGTTAGCAGTGCATAAAGACGGGAGTGAGGTAGCGGCCAACTTTCAGATAGGCATGAGAGCCATTAGTCACTGGATGGACAGTAATTGTCTAAAACTAAACACCGATAAGACCGAGGTAATGGTGTTTGGAGACCTAAAACCAGCTTGGTCCCCGGTCTGGTGGCCACCAGAAATGGGTAATCCACCTACTCCAGTTTCGAAGGTGAGAAACTTAGGAGTGTTGTTTGACAGCAAACTAAGTTTCACTAATCATGCTAATGCAGTGGTCTCCTCCTCCTTTTACACGCTACGGAAAGTGAAAAAGTTATTACCTTTCCTTCCCCTGTCTGCCGGGAAAACACTTATGTCCTCCTTGGTGTTATCCAAGGTGGACTACTGCAATGGGCTTCTGTTGAATGCCCAGGAGCAGGTCTTTAAGAAATTACAAATTGTGCAGAATGCTGCTGCACGAATCCTGATCAAAACTCCTAAGGTTGCGCCCATTTCCCACATTGTCTACCAACTTCATTGGCTTCCAGTGAAAAAAAGAACCAAATTTAAGGCATTGTGTAATATTTACAAGGCGTTGAACAGCCAAGGACCTGACTTTTTTAGGGAATCACTGCTGGTTTATGTCCCTAAGAGAGCTTTAAGATCTGCCTCATCTGCATCCCTTTGTATTCAACGGGCTAGAACAGTTACATGGGGAGACAGACGCTTCTTGGTAGCTGCCTCGAGGCTCTGGAATACCTTGCCCCATCAAATAAAATGCAGCCCGTCACTGATGATCTTTAGAAAGCAAGTGAAGACCTGGCTATTCAGTCAATAAATGGAAAGGAGTTGCCTCTTTGTCTGCCTCTCTGTCAGCCTAGCGCCGATACACCATTCGTGGTATTTGTTTGCTCTCTATAAGTTTAAAAAATAAATAAATAAATAAATAAATCAGTCCTGCGTAGTGTAGTGACACCCGTCTTGACCCATGGTAAAGAAATCAGCGGCTGCCCAGGGATAAGAGTTCCAACGATTGTTTCAAAGAGTTTGTAGAAAGATCAATTATTGCTGTTGCTAAAATGCATAACAAAAGAATCATTTGTGCTGTAGGGTTTGCTGTTGATCTGGTGGTTTTGGCAATATTCACCTGTTTTTTTGAGAAAGTGGCTCCTGCTCGAGAGCTTTTTGTTGCCACTACCTCAGCGCCAGTGGAACATCATTACTTCACGCTTCCCTACCATGAGCAGAAGCATCGACAATCCTACGTAAATATTACATTCATCCAGATGTTGCATCATACACACAATGCCACGAATACCACCAACTGTTTGGTGTGTGGAATAATACCTGCACCGAAGGGTGCTGTGTGAATGTAGTTCCACCTCATGAGGTTTAATAAACTCTGTATTTTTTTTTACAGCTTCTGTGCCAATTTCTTTCTATCGGTCTGAGGACTATGTGCATAGAAGGAAGAACCCCTAGCACTGGTAGGCCTTGCTGAGGCCCACTACTACAACTGGACACCCACAATGACTCTGGATCATGTCCCTGATCCCTGTGCCACACTGCAGCACACATACAAACTTCAAGTAGGCCTCTCTCCCCTACATGCCTAAAGGGGTCCCACCCCACACATCCCCAATCTCACCTCCAATACATTCACACATGCGAAACCCAGCAAAGATGCGTATTTGTGAGCCACACTAACTATGCAAGTGACACTACATAACGATTAGCATGGCTGCAGTCCAATCATTATGACACTGTGCACGCCACCACACTGAGGTGGCTGAGTGTGGACCACATCCAGAAAAGAGCAGGTCACACTCTGACACATCCATATGCACAAACAACCCCTGACATCAACAACACATCTGCTGATAAACCATGCCCAAAAGTCCAAAATACGACAGGAGCCAAAATTAGACAAGTATGCAACATCTTAGCACTGTAAAAGCACAAAAGGCAAAGGCACACCACCTCAAAGGGATAAGGGGCAGCAAAATCACAGCTGCAGGGGCAACTCTCCCACAATGCAGCACACACACATAGCAATAACAGCACATCCACATTGATGACATGTGGTACAAAGTGCAACACTCTCACCACAGAACAAAGGACACAACTAGTTCCGCTTGTGCATAGAAACTGGCCAATCACATCTGGCATAGCCGGAAACTGTGAGATGAAAATGTACATGTACAACCTCACATTTGTGATGTAGTTCAAACGTCCACTACCCCGCATCAAATAGTCAGCTCTTCCCAAATAGTCACAATCTACATTGTCTTGCAGTCTGTATGTAAACTTGAACAATGTGTCAACATAAATGTTAAAGTGCATCTCCCCTCCACATTCCAGAGGGACAATCAACACCTCCTGCAGAGCAGACCAGACAACTCATCAGTGATGATGAAGAGGACCTCCACACCTTTGACACCGATACCCTACAACAGCTTGGAGAAACTAGGCAACCCACCTCCCAGGAGCAGGGCAGCCCAGCTGTATTGAGGAGACCCCACAACCGCTACAGACGCACACAGCAGGAAGCATCCACCACCACGGCTGGCTCCCAGCACCTCACAGAAGGACACATCGCATTCCAAAGCCAGGTGTTAGACTGCCAGAAGGAGGTGGCTGAACAGGTGCGGTGGGGTTTAACCTCATGGCAGCTGAACTAGATCACATACGTGGGTGTCTTATTCCCATCAGGGACCACTTACACTCTCCAACGGACACCCACACTGCGACAGAGACACACGCATTTGCACATTTCCAGTATTGAACCACGCCCAGAGCCCCGGGATAATCATTCACACCCCTACACTGGACTTGCGTATGCCGACTCAGTCCACTACTCTTACGTATAAAGTCGTGGATGACAAAGCTACTTGTCCAAAGTATTACCCACTGCCTGAGGTGACATGGTTGCGTCTGCTGCACACAGCACAATCCATATGTATTGAGCACATGGACACACTTTGAAGGGTCCGTGAGTTGCAGTGCACTGAGGTAGGGGCACCAGAGCTGAGCGTGCTCATGTAAAGAAATTGTCTAGGATTGAGTCCCTTCAGGATATTCCTGCTGCAGCTGCAGTGGGGTGTATTACACCTGCCTCATATTAAATGTAAATAAAATGTAAATTCATACTTGTATAGCGCACTACTCACCCGCAAGGGTCTCAAGGCGCTTGTACGAATACCGCTGTGGAAACCATCCTGGCTTTACCTGGGAGGCGTCCACTCCTGGGCACCCCCAAGGTGGAGGCCAGGCATCCTTAGCGTTGTGGGGGCCATTGTGGAGATTAAGCAAGCTATTGCGCAGAGTTGCAGAGTGGGATTCCATGATTGGAATAGGCACTGAGGCGAGAATTATCAGGTCCGTGGAATTTTGAGCCCAGGACCCGCCGAGGCGGGGAATTGAACCCTGGTCCCGGGCTAGAACTCTGCATCAGGGTCTGCCGCTCTAATCATTGAGCCACACTTCTCCACTTCTCCATATTCCTCATCATCATTGCAGGTCTAACCCCCGCCTGAGGTGACATTGTTGCATGAGCTGTCCACAGCCCAAAACTCAATCAGAAAGGGTCCATGAGTTGTGGTGCACTGAGTTAGTGCACTGAGTTAGCTCTTCAGGTGCCACTGAGTTAGTGGCACCTGAAGAGCTGAGCAGGGTGTCAAGCTGAGGATGGCATCCAAGACAGATGTAAGGAACCTGGATAGATCTGGTAGTGAGATTCCTCCTACTCTGGCAGTTGTTGGATGGAAGGTCCCAGAGGCCAACAGGTGCAGCACAGCCAGCAGCTTTGTCTGCGGAGGAATGTTGGTTGCCCGCTGTGTTGGTACCTTCAGCCTCTGGGCAATGATGGTCAGGATGCGGAGTATGGTTGTCCTTTTGAGCTTGTAGTGGGCAATGACATCCTCTGGTGTTAAGTCTTAGAGGCTGGTGGGTTTTCTGAAGGTCCGCTGTCTTTGTCTACGCTGCCTCTGTGCTAGTACAGAGGGGGCTGCAAGGGGGTGGCTGGCCTCGGTGTGGTGACAGTGGGTGTTGTGGCACACTTGTGGGTCCGAGCTGCATGATCAGTCGCTCCACGGCATCTGTTGTTCTTCTGGTGTGGCTGTGGTCTGAGCTCCCATTTCTGGTGCAGGTTATCGTCCTACTTAATACCAGGAAAGAGCAGGTGTTCATTCCCTGCTGCTAACGTGCCGTTTTGCATGTTTTGTGATCTTATCGCCGATCTGGCTGGTCATTGAGAATGTTGTGAAGTGGTGTTGTCGTTACTTTTTGCACCTGAACACTCACTCTGCATCTCATTAGTGTTAGTTGCCAGTGTCATCCGTGGCAATGTTTTTTACGGCTGCTATCGCAGGAAAACTGGCGATATCGTCTGTTAGCACCAGCTTGTGAATAGGGCGAGAAATATATTGCCACTTTGGCTGCGATAAAGTGCCCCTGAATCGGCAATAAGTCATTGAGGATATGCCTTTTATTATTCTAATTTCTAGCATAAATTAAATGTAAATCCAAGCATATATGAGTTGGTAATTTCCTGCCTCATCATACATTTAAATTTTGTGACAATTGTTAATTTTCACAATATGATTTTATGACTTTAGAAATTTGATAAATCAGTGCAAGATGATCATGCAAGTCTTATAAGTCTAGAGTAGTGGTTTAACTTGATTGTTAGCATATTTTATATTGCCAGCTCATGAAAAAGGCCCATTTATTTTGTGAACCATAAATAGTTCCATCAATATTGATCTCATTAGAAGTGAGTAACATGTTATCTGTTTATAATTTTAAACAAAACACTAATATTCTTCCCAAAGGTTTCCATGCTGTATTAATGTTCCTTGACACCCCATTCATTGTCTGTGCATCCTTGAATACATCCTCGTCACCAAGAGGGTCCTACTGGGAAAAAGACAGTTGCTCAAACTTACAATTAAAATATTCTGCCACTATTTTATAATCCTTAGAAGGCAGGGTAGCCATACGGGTTCCAATCAAATCAATATTCTTTAACTCTACTCTATTTTCCTCATACCTACAGAACAAGTTATACAAAAATACACATTGCTTTGTCTAGAAAGATAGGGAAACACATTGAACATCTGCACTGACCAAATCAATCATCTTGTATCAACAACAAAGGGAGGTTTTAATGTACACTGCCATACCACCAAAGGTCTGCCATTCCCCGAGGAAAAACCCAGCTTGGTATTGTAGAACAACTGCCCAGGTCTCCGGGAATATACATATGTCAAATGAGTCAATAAAATAACCCCAATTGAGACACTCCACTTTGGATACCAAGCCAGCAAAGTTCCAGGAAACAATCTTAGCATTAGGGAACAAACATGGAACTGGGTCATCCAAGACGGTGGAAACCACCACTACTGGGATCTCTTCTTGAGACCCGACATAACACCATAAGGGAGAACAGATTTCTGTGGGAGTAAATGCAGAGCAGATGGAGCGGGCGTTGGGTTGTAGATGGTCCAGTTTGGGAGGAAGATGGGATAGGAGCCACAAGCCCTACTACAAATGAATTATCATGACTGACAGAATAAAAACTGAACCATATCATAACAGAGGGTACTCCATGAGGTTAAGTGATATTTGTTTGTCTCTTATTTATGAATCTTGAATGCTTCATTTTTTTAAGTAAAGGGATTTGGCACTTTTCATGGGCTTGATTTTATGCTATGCCATATAAAAGTAATAAATATTAGAAATAAGATATAGGCTATTAGTAAAGGGCTCCAAAAGATGGGAAGAATACCACCAAACCTCCTAAACGAAGGACTATGTCGGAGTGAGTGGACCTGTAATATCATACTTATTTATTAAACACACATTGTGCTCCTTGGTGAAAGTTGAGTGTACTGAATTCTTGGGGCTCTATAATACTTCTAATCTGGAAGGCGGCCCAACCACGGGTTTAGGTGTGAGGTGGCAGGGCAGATTTGGCATAGCGTCGTCAAAATCCTAATCAGGCCCAAAGTGTTCATCTACCCTTCTTGTGCAGCAAGAGTTCCCAATTTCTTAAATGCATAGGTGTTCCCTATTACCTTAAGGAACATCTTGCATATCTCCACAAAATTAGACTGATTGTGAGTCTTTTTTTCAAGTAAATGCTTATTGCTGTATTTAGTTTACAACAATACATCACTCAGTATAATACAACTTTTAGATACTCTGTGGGATTCTGGTTGCCGTACTACATTGCGACTTGTGCCCTTGACAACATATGTTAGGATTGTGATGGAGCAAGATGGAAACAAAAATATTTGTATACCCCTTGTGAAAGTAACTTTCCATAACAATGATATGTACTAAACGTGTGGTTTTGATATTGACCAACATAGAATAGAATACACATACACAAATACACGTGGGATATTAATTTGCATGAAATTGCCAAGCATAATTTACTAATTTGTCATATATCGTGTCATAAAAGGTACGCATTTGTTGTAATCTAATTGAAAATTGCATGAATGTGCTTTTTGTCTGTTTATTTGTGACATAAATCATGAAGATTGGTAAGTAAATTCATGCATATGTGTTGCTTTAAGCTAGGTAATTACTAACTGGGATATTATTAGAAGGGGGAGGTAAACAGAAAGGCTTTATTTAGTAATTTTACGTTTATTTGTGTTTTGTTTCTGTAATCGTTCCTAAATTGAGGCTTGTGTGACCAAAACAAAATGGAAGCTGACTGTGATTCCGAGGTGGCGGTCTAAGTACGCATGCACCAAATGGAAGCGCGAGCTGCCTTTGCCTGAGCAGTATGGGTCAAGGACAGCGTGCTCCGCTACATGGAGTACATGCCAAGTTTGTTGAAGTCAGCAAGTTAACTCGTGGGAATGGGACACCGAATAAAAATTTAAAGGACACTTTGAAGAAAGTAAAAATTTGAACAATAGCACCACTATTTTTCTAGTCATAATGATGAATTTGCATAAATGTGACAGTAAAGTGATGAGGTGATGCTCATCCAACTCTAAATTGACCAATCACAGACATTCTAGAACATAAGAGTTACGAACTTAGATAGATAAGTTAGTGAAAAAAGGGTATAAATTAGAACATTTGGGACTTTGAAAGGAGCTTGCTTTTCGACCTAATCTTTGCATCCCAAGATGCTGTCGGTCTGCTCAATTTTTCTTATGGAGCAGGGACTTAGACATTTTTCTGAACTTTAACTTTTGAATGGGTGCAAAATCCTATGAGAAGGGACCATCAAGAGAGATAGAGAGGTGTTTATCAGGGAACTATTTTGTTTTTTGCTGATGTCTGCGTCTCTACATTTGGGTAATATACCTTCAACTTATTTTCCTGAACTGTCATGCCAATAAATAAATGTTTTGAATTTAACTTTTCTTTAGGGATTTTTAATTTAAAACTGAATCATTCTTTCAAATAGAACGGAGAGATTATGCTAGGAGATTTAATCTCTTAATAAAAATTAAATAATTGGAGAATTAAGCAGGCCTTGATGTCCTTTAGTTAACTTTTACTTGCTGATCCATCGAAAATGAATAGTGGGGTGTTTTAAATCTTTTTTCAGAAAAACCATGGTATTAGAATTAAAAACTGCAGGTGTAAATAATGTATACATTTTAAGTTTAGGCAATCCGCTATAGCGACGCATCTCTCCTTTTAGTCTTCACTGAATCCTCGGAGCAGAATAAATGTGTGAATGAATGAATGAATGGTAAAAGTCATGGCCCATTAGTGAGAAAATAGTGAATAGCTCAGTGGGTTAAAGTGATGGTTTATGAAGAATTGTTTGAGCCGTGCTGCACCAGTAATACTTGGTAGCAGAGCATAGATTGCTATAGGTTGACTAGGATATATGATGTGTAGAGTAGACTATATAGAATTTTGATGTACAGAACTTTTGGACTAACATCTGTTGAGTTCGTATTACATTATATAAAGTCCGGAAAAGGCTTCCAGAAAGTGTGGGAAGCTGGTCACTCTGTCTGCAGGCAGAGGAAGTGTGGCAAGTGAAGTCGCACATCACATAGTCTGTTTGAAAGTGGTAGCATTGTCGTATGTTACAAGTTTAGGGACCTTTACGTTTAAAAGTGGTGAATGTATATCGAAGGCAACCGCTGAAATCTTGGGTCTGAGTTAGGCATGGGCGGAAAATCCGTTCCGCTCGCGGATTTTGCGGATTTTCGGGAAATCCGCAATCCGCGAGATTTGCGAATCTCCCGCAAAATCCGCAAATCCGCGAGCAGCGGATTTTGCTCGCACTGCTCGCACTGTTCGCGTGAGTTCGCGTGAGTTCGCGCCCCGCGAATAAGTGCAAAATTGCAGAAATACGATCTTAGCAAAACTGAAAGTAACTACTTACCAGGTTCAAAAGTTCAGGCTCATCATTAGTAGCCATTTCCTGTAGTGCTTCCTGAGGGGCCCCTCCAGAGTTCAGTTGCCAGTTGAAACTATTATGTGACCCTGCTCTGAACCTCAGAATAGTTACACATATGCCACAAAGGTCCTGAATTACAGCTAAGGGAGACAAGCAGGAGCCAGGCTGGAAGTTAAAATCCATTAATCAGCCCCTAATTCATTATTGTCAGTTGGGGCAGGGCAGGTGTTGTAACTAATTTTGCAACAATGAAAGCACTTAGCAAGTGCAAAAGATCACTAATCAGGGCGCACTAAGGAAGCAGGTGCCAGCTAAAAAAATATTCTGTGACACATTAATCAGCCCCAAATTAATTCAGGTCACAGGGAAGGTGTGCTTTGCTTTGCCGAAAATAATGTACACTGGACAACCAGAGGGTGTGGTGATGAAACAGAGGGTGGCATGGGTGGGCCAGAGGGTGGCATGAGTAGTCAGAGAGTGGCAGTGGTGACAGAGAGTGGCAGTGATGAAGAAGAGTGTCCCAAACAGGCTGGACACGTAGAAACAACAAGTTCGCGAAACTTGCGACCCGACAGGTAAGTTCGCAATTTGCGAAAGTGTACAAAACCCTCGCGAACTGGCAGAAACACGGGCGAACACAAAAAAAAAAAAAATCCGCGGGAATTCGCGGATTTTGCGGATTGCGAATCCGCAAATCCGCAAAATTCGCGAACGCGAGATCCGCAAAATTCGCTCATGCTTAGTCTGAGTACAGGGATCATTGTGTATTCTGTCTTAAAGCTTTACCTGGAGAGAGTAATAAAGTTTAACCTAAGCTTGAGAGAAGGGTAAGGTAGAGGGAAGTGCTACTTTATCGGCAAAACTAAAATTCTGTGATAGAGAAGAGGTAAGCGCTGTCAACTGGAAATACGGAATACTTGTATGATTGAGGAAACTATCACTTTGGTTTTAGCGAAACAGGCAAATGGAGTTGTTTTATGTAGTTTCGAACTAATTTTGCTGTATAAACGTGTAAAAACAGTGTCCCAATAAATTTTGTAAAGGAGGGGTCAGCAGAAGCTGCAGAAACCGGAGCAGAGTTGACGTCCAAGGTATCGAGCTGGGATTGGTCTGCGTGACCAAGACATAGTAAGGGCTGATTGGTGCATCAGCGAAAGAAGCAAAATAATTGGATGAGCACTAATGAAATGGATCCTGTTCTAATTGGTGTGATAGTGTGAACCACGCTGCGATAGGCTGGTGTTACAAAGCAGTTTATGGAAGAGTGCGCGATCTTTTGAAATGACAGGAGATTAATAGTAAAATGGAATTTTATTACGGAATGAAGAAAGAGAAATCTTCATGGTTTCAAAAATTTAAAAATGCGTTCATTAGTAATTGAAACTTGAGAGGGAAAAGTAATTCCTCTGCCGAAAATGCCTGCATCATACATGATGACAAAATAATATGGCTACCATACATGTATGTGGTTAGAAAATTGGGCAAGGTATACCAAAATGAGGTGCATTAGCTTTCCCAGAAGAAGCATCTTTCAGTCATGCGGTGTTAAGAAATTTGATAGACAAGATGATGAAGCTTGAACCAAGACCCAGACCAACTCAATTTGAAGCTTTAGCTGAGTGGGGGGATGAAATGCATGATTTAGTGCAAGAAAGGTTTGGAGACTACATAGGACCAAGAAATAGAGGCCGTGGATTTTGGAGAGAAACGCATGAGACTAGAATGCAAAGGTGGAGAAATACTAACATGTGTGATGGAATGTATTCGGTTAGAATGGTAGATGAGGAAAAAGGGCGAAAATTTACAGAAAAAAGGAATAATATAGAAACAGGAAAAAGGAGTTATGAGGATTGTGGATCCGAGGATGCAGTGTTGGAGGAGCTCCTAATTAGGAGACCACCGCCATACCAAGCAAATTCTATGGGTACAACTCCAAGTGCTCCACAGTTAGAGGATAGACTAGCAGAAACTCCAAAATGAATTTCAAACTTCCGAGATCTCCCGGAGAGAGTAGAAATGAGATATGATTCGGATGTTCCATTAATCGGAACTATAAATACAGGGACGCCCAAACAACGGAATTAAATGGAGAGAATTAGAAATAGAGTAGAACAACAAATTGAAGCACAACAGAGTACTTCTGAAGATATACGTTCAACAAATGAATTAACTGAAAAGATAGAGGAGCTTACTAAAAATGTAGAAGCTGCAACTGTTCCAGTAACAATAGGTCCTGTAATCGCAGTGTTTGAAAACCAGAGGATAAAAGAGCCATCTCTAACTATTCCTATAAATCAGAGTTTACAAAAAGTAAAAGAAAAGGTTTACCCAGACTTGTCAGAAATTAAACGTACTAATCAAATGACATCGCCAGATTTGACTTTTAATCAGAGTCTCTCGTATAAATTCCCAACAGGAGCAGAGTCTGGTTCTATATCTCCTGAGAAAAGTGTATAGAGAATTGATTTAACACAAACTCCAGTAGGGCCAACAGAGCAGGAATTAAGTGATTGGATCAAAGCTTTAAAACTGAAAGGAACAGAACCAAAATTGATAGATGTAGCAAAACTAAAAGTTGATATGGAGGAATTAATAATTGGAACAATTGGTACAGATAGATTGAAAAATTATCAGGATGATGAGATCACATTTATGTGTAAGAGTATTACGTGGAAAACCAAAAGCATGCATGATCGGTTTGAAAGTTTAGCAAGTGAAACGGATGTGGATTTTACAAAATACTAAATATTGGAGAAACCTTATAGAGTGTATTTTACTTACAGAGATGTGGAAAACATGAATACAGCAGGGAGAATTACTCAAATAAAAGAATAAATTGTGTTATTTAGAAAATGGGGAGACATTGATAAGTGGAAAATGATTTGGACAAAGAAAAGAGAGGAAAGCAGTGACAAATCCACATTAGCGTTTACAGTAAGAGAAAAGGAAGAAGTGGTAAAAGAATTTCCTATGAGAGAAATACCTGGAGGAGGATATGTCCATGTACCTTGGAGTAGACAAGATATTTTATCATTCACAAATGACTTTCCTAGATTGAGAGAAAAGCCGGTAGAGTGGCATAGGCAAGTAGATCAATTTGTGACAGTTTCAAAAGTTTTGTGGGAAGACTTAGACAGGTTATTTGACATAGTAGTACCAGCCGATCTATGGTCAGAGTGTTTGATCACAGTGAACTGGCCAAAAGAAGAATATCCACGAGATAAAGTGACAGGTGCTCCTGGACCTGAAGTAATGCGAAAATATGAGCAAGTGATAGTGTTTGTAAAAAATAAAATTCCATCAAAAGAAACGGATTGGGTAAAAATAGACAGGAAAATACAAGAAGCCAAAGAGTCAGTTCACACATTTTATGAAATACTATTATTAGTATTTAAACAGTATAGTGGATATGAGGAATTGAATGAAAAGGATATGAGTCACTTTGTATAACGCTTTGTGTTTGGATTGAGACCAAAAATAGGCGATATCATTCAGCATAGTTTAATTGGATGGCAGTCATGTTCCGTAGACAAAGTCCTGAGACCTGCAAAATACTGTAGTGATGAAATTGAAGTACAACAAAGAAAACTCAAAGAGAAAGCAATGTGGGCAAAAGTAAAAGTTGCAGAGCATCAAGTAGCTCAATTAGAAAATACAACTGCAGAAGGGAACCAAAATAGAGTAAAAGGGAATTTTAATAAGCCAAAATTACCTGGAAATTTAGAAGAATTAAAGAAGAAATATCCCTGTCATAATTGCAGTAGGATGGGACATTGGAGGAAAGAGTGTAAGTATCCACCGAAAGTTAATCCGGAAAATACATCATTGAATCCACAGGTGCAGAATGAGATAATTCAACAACCATCGCCACAGCAACAGATAGTTAATCCACAGTGTCAGGTGCCACAACCTCCACTTCCTCACAATGTAAACCTACAGAGATACAGTACAGAGACAGGATTCTGCGCAGGAGATCAGTTAACAAGAAATAATAGAGTGCATGTGAGTCCGCAATATTGGCTGAAAGAAGACGGAAGCGAGTCGGATGACAGTTTCGGATGGTGCTTGAGAGAGGGAGAAGAGTGCCTGCTTGGCACTAATCTGGAGGTAGATCAGTCTGGTCTATATGTGAATGCGAAGGTGAATGATGTAGATGTGACTTTCCTAGTGGATAAAGGTGCTACCCGTTCTACTGTTAGATCAGTGGAAATTCAAAGTCTTCCTCTCTCGGGTGAACACATTCATGTTGTAGGTGTAGCTAATCAGCAGATTAAAACGTCCTTAACAAAACCATTTGAAATAGAGATTGGAAATTTCAAAGATATGCATCGATTTGTAGTGTGTGACAGTAGTCCTGTAAATCTCGAAGGGACATACTGTGTAAAATGAACTGTGCCATTTATTGCTCACTAGATGGCATTGAGCTTCAAACTCCAGATGAGGATAGTTTGTATAAAATGACAATGACACTAATTGAGGCAGAAAAGAATAGTATGTTTCCTGTGTTTGATCGAGAGAAAATACCTGACGAATTAAAGGAGGTAGTCAGAGAGCAGGTGTGGGATTTCACAGGAGAAGAAATTGGTTTGATGAATAACGTAGATCCTGTGAAAGTTTCTGTGACAGAAGGAATAAGCTATCCAAATATTCCTCAGTAAAAAATGACAGCTGAAAGAATTGAAGGAATAAAACCAGTCCATACTAATATAATAAAGAGAGAGCCCAAACCTTTGAGGCGGGTAATCTCAGGAACCACAGCACCAATCACAACACCCAATACAGCGTTGGAAAGGGCAGTTGCAGCAGAAGGACATAGGCTATGCAGACGCCCACCATATACATTTAAAAGAACCATGTCAGCAAAGTAGTCCCTTGTGGGCATGTCTGCGTTGTGCTGTGGGCGTGTGCTGGGGGTGTGACAAATGCTGGGGGCGTGTGGTACATCTTGCCCTTTATGCCATGTCTCATATTGTCTGCTAATCCCACTCTGCTCCCTTTAAATACCCCTGCACCCCATAATCATAACCCACCCTTACTCCTTAAAATATCCCAACACCCTTTAATACTAACCCATCTTAACCCCCAAAAAATATAAAATTGTTCAAAAACACAAAAAAATTAAAAAAATGTTCAGAAAAATAATAAAAAAATATAAAACAACGAAAAGAATTTAAAAAAAAGTTCTTTTCAGAACTACCTCCCATTTATAAAATATTGCCAAAAATGTTTAAACTCTGGCATTCTTTTTTCTCTGTTGTGCGCTTCCTGGTGCGCTCCCCGGTGCACGTACCGGGCGCTCCCCACGCAAAAATTGAAAATTAAAATAAAAAATGTTTTGCCCCGCGGGGCCCTTTTAAAGCCCCCACATTAAACCAGGGGGTCAGGGAGGGTCTACTCTGCCCCCTTATGGCCAATTCCCCCTTTGTTTTGGCCACCTCTTGTGTCTCAATCCTACCGAGACACAAGATGGCGGCCGTTCCGGACTGTTTCGAATGTTTACAGACAACCAAGAACCAATCAGCTTTCTGCGCGCAAGTCACGTGGCGCGCCCGGTGCGCTCCCCGGAGCGCGTACCGGGGCGCTGTCATAGATATATGTATTTTTTTTAACCTAAATTACTCAAAATCCACTGGAGCACATATCTTGAGACATAGCAAAGGCACATTGGGCTACCAGTCCCTACAATTTTGCCAAATTTGGTGTAAATCCATTCAGCCGTTCGGGCTAAAAGTGAGGTCGACCGCCCTATGGAAATTAACATGGGGAAAACGCGTTTTGGGACTCCCATTTTATTTCGGCCCCCGCTTGACGCATCCCCCCAAACTTTCAGGGAAGGACCGGAGCTCGACGAGGCCATTTTGAGAAAATTTTCAGGCAGATTCGTCAACCGGCGCCAAAGTTATTCCAAATGGAATTTTGAGATTTAACATTGAAAAAAATCCTAACTATAACTACCTACTGGCGACCGCCAGTAGGTAATATATATATATATATTGGTTGTTTTTTTTGCTTTTTGACCCCCCTAATGGATTTGTGAAATAAAAACAAAACCTTCACGAAAGCAAGCGATTTATAGTCCGTTTTTTCTGCGACTCCAAAACCTTTCCCCAGGACTAGGGGAAACTTGTTGAAATATATATATATATATATATATATATATATATATATATATATATATATATATATATATATATATATATATATATATATATATATATAATTTCTATGGCAAAATGAAACCCCTCATTTTGTTCCTTTCCAAATTAAATGTATTAAGTGTTACCACTTTATTCCAATCTAGATGACTTCAGGTGTGCCAAACTTTTGTCATAAGTAAGACTGTTAGCGTTCTAGTTGTTCTTTAGAACACTCTGGGACATTCTGTCATTGGGCTATAGTTGGGCTACATCTGGCTGATATTTGGGCTACATTTGGGCTCTTTTGTCTCTGGTGGCCATCTTGGGAGACTGCATATCAGAATGTTTTTAATGACATATAAGAGGATTTGAGAAGTCACTCAAAATGTGCCCTAATTTTTCTTTCTTCAGCACTAATCATAATTTCTATGTTAAAATGAACCCACTCATTTTGTTCCTTTGCAAATTAAATGTTTTAAGTGTTAACACTTTATTCCAATCAAGATGACTTCAGGTGTGCCATACTTTTGTCATAAGCGCTCTAGTTGTTCTTTAGAACACTCTGGGACATTCTGTCATTGGGCTATAGTTGGGCTACATCTGGCAGATATCTGGGCTACATTTGTTTTTTTTGTCTCTGGTTGCCATCTTTGGGCTACATTGGGCTACATTGGGCTACATTTGGGCTCTAACATATATAAAGCCCAATGTAGCCCAATATATATTTTTTCAAAGTTAATATTCGTAAAAACCACTGGAGCATATATCTTGAGACATAGCAAAGGCACATCGGGCTACCAGTTCCTACAATTTTGCCAAGTTTGGTGGAAATCCATTCAGCCGTTCGGGCTAAAAGTGAGGTCGACCGCCCTATGGAAATTAACATGGGGAAAACATGTTTTAGGACCCCCTTTTATCTCGGCCCCCGCTTGACAAATCCCCCCAAACTTTCAGGGAACAACGGAGCACCATGAGGCAAATTTGAGGACATTTTCAGGCAGATTCCTCAACCGGCGCCAAAGTTATTCCCAATAGAATGTTGAAATTTTGCATTGAAAAAAATCCTAACTATAACTACCTACTGGCGACCGCCAGTAGGTAATATATGTATATATATATCTCCAAACACAAGCTGTAATTGAACTTGAAGGGAAACATTGTAAGTGAAAACAAGGTTAAAAAGAGTCAATTGAGGGTAAATAGATTGTGAAAACTGCTGTGTAAAAAACCTAAAAAACTGGCTACTAATGAAGTGATTAAATCTAAATGGTCTATTCTCAGAAAATAGTGTAGAATGTGGTTAATTTGTACTGGAATATTATTGTTAATATGGTTCATTCTTGCTATTATCATTCCTTTTAGACATGATATTGAAAAACTGAAAGCAAATGAGAGTTTGAAAGATAAAAATGATGATTTGAAAATGAAAAATGACATGTATATAGGCCCAAAATTTATCAAGATAAGTCTCTCCGCGATTTTTCTAGAAATACTTTTTCAAAACTATTGTCTGAATATGTGAGGACAATGGATGCCAGCTATTGCTATGTCTGTGTAAAGCTGCTAGCATCTGTCTCCGAAGGTGTGACGTACCACCATTTACCGTTAACATATGGAGTAACCTGTAGAGTAATAACAAGTTTATTTTATAGAACTGGAAAATTAGAATATTATTATTCTGACTCAGATGATGTATTTGCGAAATTGAAAATTGTAGCAGAACTAAATCAAATTAAGCCTGCTAAAGTTTTTGGAGAATATTTCTTAGAAACACAAGAGTTGACACATGATTATGCCTTTAAACATAGTTTGAATTGTAAAATGAGAAATGAAGAGAAAGTTTTTCTCAATATGGTTGAGGAAAGGAGACAACAGTATAAGCGACGAGAAAAAATGAAACAGACTAAATCTACAAAATGTGCATTTTCAGATGATAATATTGAAGGATATAATGTAAATGTGGCAATAAATATAGATACACCATTGTTAGGGAAATTATGTATTCAGAGAGATAACACTGTGTATGTCAATTATTTTTTGAGTGCAAGTCAATGTGAAGATACTTATATTATCAAAGGGGGATGGGGATTTAAAGGTGGAAATGACCCAGTCTTTCTGGTATTTTTATTTTCTGTCTGGGAACAAAGCTTATTATAGGTTACCAGATTACTGGTATGGGTCGTGTTACCTTGGCTTGATCTTTCCTAACATTTTTCATGTTGATAGAGGTACGAATGGGATTCATGTAATAGGTAAACCACTAAGCCGTAGAAGAAGAGAAAGTGTAATTGAAATAATAGGTGATGTTTTTGGAGCACTAATATCAGCAGTAGGCATATCATTTATTACAAACCGAGTTAGAAAATTGTCAATAATAATAGATAGATTGTCAACAGACACAGCTGGAGGATTTTTATTGGTTAACACTGAAATGTTTGCTATGAGAAGTATGGTAATGCAAAATCGACTTGTTTTAGATATAATTTTGGCAAAAGAAGGAGGAGTTTGTAGAATTTTAAAGGCGCAACACTGTTGTACTTACAGTCCTGATAAAAATCAGAACATTGAGAGATATATTGCATATATTACACAATTGCATAAAGAAATAGAACCACTAGAAGTTGAAGGTGTTCTTGAGAAACTTGGTAGAAGTTTATCAGCAGAAAAAATTGGTTTTATGAAAAAAGTGGATCTATTTTAGGGAAAATAGTAATACTAGTTACTTTTGCCAAGCATAATTTACTAATTTGTCATATATCGTGTCATAAAAGGTACGCATTTGTTGTAATCTAATTGAAAATTGCATGAATGTGCTTTTTGTCTGTTTATTTGTGACATAAATCATGAAGATTGGTAAGTAAATTCATGCATATGTGTTGCTTTAAGCTAGGTAATTACTAACTGGGATATTATTAGAAGGGGAGGTAAACAGAACGGCTTTATTTCGTAAATTTATGTTTATTTGTGTTTGTTTCTGTAATAGTTCCTAAATTGAGGCCTGTGTGATCAAAACAAAATGGAAGCTGTCTGTGATTCTGAGGTGGCGGTTTAAGTACTTATGACACCAACTGGAAGCGAGAGCTGCCGTGCCTGAGCAGTATGGGGCAAGGACAGCGTGCCCCACTACATGGAGTACATGCCAAGTTTGTTGAAGTCAGCAAGTTAACTCGTGGGAATGGGACACTGAATAACAATTTAAAGTACACTTTGAAGGAAGAAAAATTGTGAATAATAGCACCACTATTTTTCTAGTCATAATGATGACTTTGCATAAATGGAACAGTAAAGCGATGAGGTGATGCTCATCCAACTGTAAATTGACCAATCATGGACATTCTAGGACATAAGAGTTTTGAACTTAGATAGATAAGTTAGTGAAAAAGGGTATAAAAGAGGACATTTGGGATTTTGAAAGGAGCTTGCTTTTCGACCTAATCTTTGCACCCTGAGATGCTATCGATCTGCGCAATTTTTCGTATAGCGCAGGGACTTTGACATTTTTCTGAACTTTAACTTTTGAATCGGTGCGAAATCCTATGAGAAGGGAACATCGAGAGAGATAGAGAGGTGTTTCTTTGGGAACTATTTTGTTTTGTGCTGATGTCTGTGTCTCTACATTTAAGCAATATACCTTCAACCTATTTTCCTAAACTGTCATGCTAATAAATAAATGTTTTGAATTTAACTTTTCTTTCAGGATTATTATTGCATAACTGAAGTATTCTTTCAAATATAACGTAGAGATCATGCTAGGAGATTTAGGGCCCGATGTAGGTGAACTCCACTTTACCACTTCTTAAATACCGAATCATACCGATTCGGTATTTAAGAAGTGGTAAATTGGAGGAGGGGAAATGTAGGTAATCCAAATGTTTTGATTACCGATTCGGTAAAAATCGGTATTTACCGATTCGGTAAATACCGAATCGGTAATGCCCATTGATTCCTATGGGCTTTGAAGCCCATAGGAATCAATGGGCATTACCGATTCGGTATTTACCGAATCGGTAAATACCAAATCCATCAAGGGTGCAGGGGGTGTCACTTTGACACCCTCTGGCACCCCCAATACAGGCGTGGGTGCCATGTGGCAGGCATACATGCCCTAAGGGCAGGTCTGCCTGTCACATGGCATAGGTGTGCATGCACACATGTGCATGCACACCGGAATCGGTATTTTACCATGAGGTTTTATTTCATGGTAAAATACCGATTCTGTAAGGCCTCTGGGACTCAGAAGAGTCCCACCTACATATGTAAAATACCGAATCGGTATGAATACCGATTCGGTATTTTACAGATTCGGTAACTTTACCGATTCGGTAAATATACCGAATCGGTAAACAAGGTCCCCCTACATCTCATTGACCCATTTACCGGTCGGTAACGGCCGAAATCGGCCGTTACCGACCGGTAAAGGCCACCTACATCGGGCCCTTAATCTTTAAATAAAAATTAAATAAATGGAGAATTAAGCAGGTCTTGTTGTCCTTTAGTTAACTTTTACTAGCTCATCCATCGAAAACGAATAGTGGGGTGTTTTAAATCTTTCTTTCAGAAAAACCATGGTATTAGAATTAAAAACTGCAGGTGTAAATAATGTATACATTTTAAGTTTAGGGACTCTGCTATAGCACTCCAGCTCTCCTTTTAGTCTTCGCTGAATCCTCGGAGCAGAATAAATGTGTGAATGAATGAATAGTAAAAGTTATGGGCCCATTTGTGAAAAAATAGTGAATAGCTCCGTGGGTTAAAGTGATGCTTTATAAAGAATTTTTGGAGCCGCGCTGCACCAATTGCACTATTTCATTGTATTTTGGCATAAAAATCTTTTAAGGATATTGCTGGTTGTGCAGAATGTTGGAATAATAGGAACAAATACGTGATATCTAGAATGCCTTCATTAACCTCAGTCACTTGTATTTACCCAGGGTACTCCACAACTTTGTTTTTACGGTTTGCGCCTGTGTAACATTGTGCAGCACTGCTCGTGCAGCGAGAGTACTTTTGTATAAAGTTCTGAAAGCTGCTCACACGCTCGTGTGGTTTTGCTTTCCGCGGCTGCCATTGGCTTTCGCGTGCTTTTTTTAAAAAAAGCCAGCACGCAATTGGGCAAAGGCGGGTGCATGTCCCCCCTTTGCTTCGCCCATTCTCGTTGGTGACTAGCAGGTGCAGCAGCGTGCGTTCCCCTCGCTGCCGCGCTTTCTAGCCCCTGCTCCTCTGTGGTGTGCTGCACCACTGGTTTCGATTCCCGTTCCTCTGTGGTGCACGAGCATCACTGATTTTTTTAAATCCCACAAGCCAACCAAAAGGAGAACTCGCCTGACCTCCTGCTGATTGTAAAAGCAGAACAATGTTTCAAAACAGTGCTTTTCATAACCTACCGTTCACAGCTGGGTAACCCGAGCCACGCGGACAAGAAGAGGTAGCGTTAAGCGAAAGTGGGGATAGAAAATATTTACGCGTGGTAGATTGCTGTGGCCCTGGACCGTGGCCAAAAAAGCATTCCCTAATTAGGCTAAATAAGACCTTTATGGTTTTCAATGCGGATATAATATTCATTTTGCCTTAGTGATTTGGCACCGAGTGACGCATCAGCTAAAACTGTCGAGCTGCTGCAACCTGCGCACCTTTGCCATCCTGCGTGCGCAGCTGCTTCAGCACATCTGCTGCGGCTTGAACAGCTGAGCTCTGCTCACCTGAGCCAGGGACACATCTGACAATTGCGTATTTTACAACCTGGTTGCTCAGTCAGTAGGTCAAATACACTTTATTCGATTTGTTAAAATCATAAAAGGCATACAAATTTACAACCTGGTTACTCTTTAACAACTGGAAGCTTTCTGTGGTACCATTAAAATACCTTCCTCGTCTTTTTAATGCATGAAAGTATGAAAAATTAGGAGACTTGTCTCATGCCTTTGCAGATAAAATTTATGACATTGCACAGTCATTTCATAAGTAATCTCCGTAGAGAACACGGGCAGTGCACTTGGAGTTTGGGTGGACATAATGCTTAAGGCTCTATTGAATATTGTGTTGTGTTGGTATGTATGTACTGCTTTCCATGATATAGTGGAAGAGACATTACACATCCTTTGAACCCTCTGGTGGCATCACAGGAAGTGAAATTTCGTGATTTGTAACCCACAGAAGTGGTGCCCATGTCATTGTGCTTGTTTAGCTTGTCCTCACCACTACAGAAAGGCATCAACCTTATGCAAATCAGCTTGGGTCATGCACCAATAGGAAAGGTCCAGCCTGAATTGCTAGACACAGAGAAGGAATAGAAGGCTAAACCAGCTGATTGTACATTTCCTTATTTCCTGAATGGATGGTGTTTTATGGTGTTTTGAAGACTAACAGCATTTTATGCTAGCATTCATGATTCATTTAGGGAGATTTACTACACTCCAGGTATTGAGAAGACCCACTGGCAAATATGCTGTAAAGATTTCTCAACTTCCTATCCTCCGTCTGTAAAACAATTTTAAAAATTAAGAAGTCCCTCAAGCATTAGAATTGTCAATAGCTTCCCTTTTTGTTAACAATATAGCAGACCAATGAAAATTGATTTTGGCGTCATCCTGTCAACTGCTTATATTTTTGCATGACACTTAGCGTTAATTCAGAGTTTCTAGTCAAAATAGGATTTCAAAATAAACATTTTGAATAATTCCAAAACACATTAGTGGGTTTTGTAAAAAAAATGTTTATTAGATCGGAGATCAGAATGACAATGAAATATGTCATGCTTGCAGCCTTGGACATATGATGGGGATCATACTGCATCCCTCATAACATACATTAATTGTTAGTCTGCTGTTTCGCTTTGAGAATTACTCGAGGAATGTTAGTGTCATTCTATATTTTTTGCTACCCATGTGAGGATCTCTGTGGATAACGAGGCGGTCACCTTATATTGAGAAGTTGGATCTTTAAGAGGCGTGTTTGTTCCCAGCCCACACGTTAGACACTGCACTTGGGCTGCAGAAGGTGGTGTGGTAATGATCAAAATTCTACGTCGTTATCCAAAAGTAGCAAAAAGCAGCAGAGAGAGAAAAAGCAATGGTCCTGGTCATATTAGGGAAAACAAACATGAAATTGCATAGACACTGTCCTACTTAAATGAGAGTATTCCAGATAAAGAAGCAGTGGACGTGTAATCACAGAGGAGAAGGTGGGTCCTCACTGAAAATTGCCTCCATGTTTTTATTTAATTAAGTTTGACACCGAGGGCCAGATTCACAAAGGGCCTCCACAACATGGCAGAGGCTCTGCAGTCATGGCAGGACCCCATACTGCAGTTACCCTTGAAGGAATACGACCATGACTGCAGGCTTCCTCACTACAACTGTGGGGCCTCCACCACAAGCGCGAAGGCCCTTTGTAAATTGGACCCTGAGAATCCAACTTTAGATATAATTTTCGTATTATCTCTTCTATCTTTGTGAGCTAAGCTAAAACAGTTGTTATGCGACTGCTTCTGGTTCTGGGCCTGTCCTCCTGTCAAAGGTTTGCTTAACCCCTTCGATGCTCATGACGAGCTCAGCTCGTCATGAGGTACACCTCTCGTATGCTCATGACGAGCTGAGTTGCAGCAATGATGGTGTTAAACATTTGTAATTTTAGATAATTACCACATTCTGCAATACAGCACTGGGTAAGCTTAATGCTGGCTTTGAATTCTATCCGATTCTCGGTGTTTTTTTTAAATGGAGATTACAAAATTTTCCAAAGCTGCTAATCAGAAAAATAAGTTATGTCTGCATGATGCACATCTGGTATTAAGACTGATGCATATTTGAATTCATGCAATATATTACAGATTGATTAGATTGAAATATGTGGAGTAATCAGTTCACTATCTCAAACACTGTAAATTATTCAACCAATTATCTCAAATGAAGTATGGGGCAGGTGATACAAATCACGAAATAGGACACAAAGCCAAATGCTAACCCACTAAGAGGTGGTTTTAACTATTAATCACTATATAATTTAGTATGCACTCTGCCCCTCTCTCCCCTAATTTGAGAGTAAGAGTTGGTGGCCCTGCCCGGTATAGTCTGAGGAACTTCACCAGACTCTGAACTGACAGTCCCAGGAACCTACTTCTCTTTTAACCCTATATCAAGGTCTAATATGTTCACCATGTTTAGCTTACGTACTTGTATTAATCCTCTTTTTCTTTAACTAGTTCTTTTAACTCATAAATATATATATTTTCCCGCATCTCGGTCTGAGTCTTTTCTGACACATATGGAAATCTCAGTGAAGTAAACATCTTTTAGAAGCTGATTGAACTCAGTTACCTGCATCTTCAGCCAATATGCTTTACTGGAATGAAGTTGTACATCCAAGTCTGGAACTACATATTCCATCTTGATTTATTATGGATTGCTTTTTAGGTCTGGCTTCCTAGCATAAATGTCCGCCAGAAATGTTATCACTGCTCTTCAAAATATATACATAAGGTTGGCTACAAAGAAGGTGCACTTCAGCATCACATGCTGTAGGCTTTTTGGTGCATCATTCCACCTCCTATGTAGTGCTTTCATTGCATTGCATGAGGGACAAGTTTACTTTTTTTTAAAACAACAGTCACCAACGTTTGTCTCACATGTAATTCTTTTTCTTACATATGCATTGCATATATAAAGGGATGGTTTTTGCTTTTTCTTTGCTGCCACATTAATTTTCATAATGCTGTTATTAGGAATTGGATGCAAGCCTGGCATTAATAGGTCCACTCTATGGCAGCATGGTTTGCACCCGGGAAGAAGGATACTTTTTACTGAAGGTCTGCAGTGGTTCAAATGTTTTTTCATTTTCAGCTGAATATATTGAAGATGGTGTGTAACTAATCACGGTTTAATAGTTGCAGGGTAGTTGTACACGCTTACAGTGTTTTTTCCAGTATTTTGACTTTAAGAATGTCTCTTACTTGAATGTGCTTTCTCTCTTCAGCTCACCTGACTACATTCATCCTTTTTTCAAGACCTCCCCAAAATGACTATTTTGACTAAAACTTGGCATGTCCTTTTTCAAAACAAAATTACTCCATTAAGATTTCCATAACGCATTTCTTTATTCAGTATCAGCATTGTGGCCAAAGACATCCCAATTAAAATACCCTGTGTCTATTAATTAACTGCAGCATTTATTCACATAAAAGGGTGTACTCATTCATATGTCTCTATGAAGACTGTCTCTTGACGCTATTAAAAAGACCAACAGTGATTAACACATAAAAATTCTCTCTTAATAATGGCATCAAAAAAAAAAACTCTTTCGGTGGTACAAATAAAACACCCAAGAAGAATTGTGCTTCTCTAAGTTTCCTCTGCCATTAACTGTTGAAAATATTGTTGTTGTTGAGAAAATCAAAATTCTCAAGCCATTTTGAGGTCAAAACAAATACCATACTGCAAAAAATTAAGGAAATGTGGTCTAGCCTAGGTAAAAAGATCTAAAGGTATCTTAAATTGGACAGAGAATCAATAATGCACAGAATGGCATGGCCAGAGTGTAAACCTTTATCAAGGAAATAGATCTTCTTAAATGCCACGCTGAAGACCTTGAAAACAAAAGCAGAACACACAATTGTCTTTACAGTATTCTAGAAGTGGCAGTGGGTTCGATCTATTTTAAGTCTTTAAGGAGAATATTCTGAAATGATTAGCTTGTCAGACTCCCTTAGTCTCAATATACAAAGGGATTTACTCATTATACATTGGCATAATATGTACTTTTCCTTCAATATACAGACTTATGGAAGGTTTTTTCCAGCTCCAAGGAAAGGTAGCGTATGCCTGGGTCCAGCCAGAGGATCTTTTTTTCTCAAGATGTCTCTATGGCAAATACTTTTAAATGGAAAGAATTCTCTTTTTTCAAGAAGAATGCCAATGAATGCCAGATATGGCCAACTCCATCCATTTTCCTTCAAAGTCGCATCCAAAAACTGAACTTAAGCATTTGAGAAATCATCCAAACTAAAAGAATGTATTCATATACACAAGCATGAACAAACGTATGTTGGTACAAGTGTGTCATTATAATATTTAAGAAATGTAGTTATTCTCTAACCTCTAATGGGCTTTTCTAGCTATTTGACTGATTTTCCTTTTAGTTTTATCCCTTGCTTTTTACTTTTTAGATTGTATGTTTCTCAGAACGTTTCTGTGATTTGTTTTCATTGTCTATGAAGAATCGTTCTGCTTGTGGTATCTGGGTTAACATGTTTACATAATCAGAATTGTCGTGCATGTTTTTTTGCTCAAGTAATTTTGTGTCTTCATTCACTAGTTTATTTTGCAAGGGTACTTTTCAAACTCTTAATCTTTCCGGTCAATTGTATTTGTATTGTCATAAACATATTAGAATGGATATTTTTTATAAAGTTGGTCTAATTTTCTTCTGTCTGGACATATCTCTTCAGAGTCACTGTTTTATTTATTAGGCAATCAAACTGTCAAGGGAGCGAGTGGTTATTCTTCCACTTTGGCATTGCACAACTTCTCTTTTTCGATCCTTCTCATGTTTGATTGGTTTGCGGTGATGGTCCTCAAGACTATTCACCATTGGCATTGTATACAAATGAAAATATCATTATGTGAGGTGACTGTATCCAATTGATAGACCATTTCCTAGACAGGAATTCTAAATGTAAACATATGATTTGATTTGAATAGGGATTTTTATATAGCGCCTGGCTACCCTTAGGCTTCCCCGAGCTGACGATGAGAGCTGTGGTAGAAGTAAGCATGAGCGGATTTTGCGGATTGGCAATCCGCGAATTTGCGGATTTGCGAACTCGCAATCCGCAAAATCCGCGAATTCCCGCGAATTTGCGGATTTTTATTTTTTTTTGTGTTCGCCCGTGTTTCTGCCAGTTCGCGAGGGTTTTTACAATTTCGCAATTTGCGAACTTACCTGTCGGGTCGCAAGTTTTGCGAACTTGTTGTTTCTACATGTCCAGCCTGTTTGGGACACTCTTCTTCATCACTGCCACTCTCTGTCACCACTGCCACTCTCTGACTACTCATGCCACCCTCTGGCCCACCCATGCCACCCTCTGTTTCATCACCACACCCTCTGGTTGTCCAGTGTACATTATTTTCGGCAAAGCAAAGCACACCTTCCCTGCCTCAAGTGACCTGAATTAATTTGGGGCTGATTAATGTGTCACAGAATATTTTTTTAGCTGGCACCTGCTTCCTTAGTGCGCGCTGATTAGTGATCTTTTGCACTTGCTAAGTGCTTTCATTGTTGCAAAATTAGTTACAACACCTGCCCTGCCCCAACTGACAATAATGAATTAGGGGCTAATTAATGTGTCACTGAAAGAATTTAAAGTTCCAGCCTGGCACCTGCTTGTCTGCTCCTTTAGCTGTAAATCAGGACCTTTGTGGCATACAGTTAAGGTCAGAGCAGGGTCACACAATAGTTGCAAGCAGGCAACCGAATTCTGGAGGGCCCCCTCAGGAAGCAATACAAAGAATCGTTACAAATCATGAGGTTGACCTTTTGCACCTGCTCATTGCTTTTGCTTTTGCTGAAATCGTTTTGCGGTTTTTTTCGCGCTATTCGCGGGGCGCGGCGTCGTGCGAAACCGACCGCGGAAGCCGCCAATTCGTGCGAATGAGCATTTTATTTTTTTGCGGCTTGTTGTTTCGCGAGTTTTTTTGCAGTATTCGCGAGCCGCTTGCAGCGCAACACGCGAATTTACCCCAAGGTCGAGTACGGGCGCGGCCATTTTGTTTGCGTGACGTATTTCCGTTTCCGCCCGCTATGTATAATCTCGCGCAGTAAGCGCATTGCGAGTAGAGGTTCGCACGAGATCGCGCGGGAAATCTAGAGGTTCGCACGAGATCGCGAGGAAAATCTCGCGCGAACTGACTTTCGCGCTCGGAAACGGGCGCCGGCCATCTTGTTTTTCATTCATTTCCTGTGTCTGGGCATGGTGTTTAATCCTCTTGATATCTTTCCCATCCTTTGCTTGTTTTCAGTTTTTTTTTTACGATTTTGCTTCTTATCTATCCCTCTCTTTTCCTAGCTGTATATTTTTGTCTTTTCTGCTATTTTTCTTTACTTTTAAACTACTTTTGTAAACTCTTTTCTTTTCTTCTTCCCTATCCTATTCTTTCTTAATTTTCTACTTCTTCCTACCTTACCTGCCCAGACCATGGTCAAGCCAGGCGCCGTGAAGCTGCCCAGGCACTTGAGGGCCGCAGCGGCGGCGGGGAGTAGTGCTGGACCCAGTGGCAGGACAGCAGGCGTGAGATCGAGGGGGGAGCAGGTGACGCGCCGGGAGATATTCAGCCCGGAGGAAGTGGGCGCGCTGGTCTACTTCGTCCAGCGCCGCCTGCCCAGGACCATCGCGGGAGGCGGCAGGATCGCGGCCGGCGGCTACAACATGCGGGAGCGCCGGAAGCGGTGGGAGAAGGTGTGCTGGGCCATATCCCACCTCTACGGGGTCCAGCGCACCTACAGCCAGGTCACCCATCGCTGGACGGACCTCCTGGACCGCGAGCGCGACCTGCTGGACCAGCTCGGCTTGGAGATCCCCGGGCTTGGTGAGTAGTAGTAGCCATTGGCATTTAATCACTCACTACTATGATGTTTTCTCCTGCTCTGTGTTGTTGTATTGCAAATATTTGTTTTTTACATGGAGCAAGCCAATAATGCCGCTGATGACGATTACATTGTAGTTAAATTATATTTCAAAATCTTCTGTGCATTTCAGGTGCACTGCTCTCCTTCTCAGTGGGGTTGCTACTATGCTTATTTGTTTTCTATTTTGTGGTCTCATTGGCCTGAGTAACTATTATGTATGAGTGTACTTAACAGAACTGCGTAATGCTAGACACTAGGGGGCAGATTACATTTACAAGCCCCTTGCGCCACGTTTACGTTGCCTTGCGTGACGCAACAGCGGCGTAAACGTGCCGCATCCCTGCAAGTCATTTACAGCATGACGCATCTAGGGAGATGCGTGACGTTATAAAGCCATGGGCCTGCACCACAATGGGTGCGTTCCTAGTACGCAGGGTGGGCGGTCCAGCGGCTGTGCGCCTCGCAAAATTGCCTGCGTGAAATCTACAAGATTTAACGCAGGCACTTCTGCGACGCTGCTACGTCAATTCAATTCCTTATGTCTGCTCGAAGCAGGCGAAAGGACTGACACAGCATGTAAAGTATTGGGTGGCCCTGAGCATTACTGGAGTTGCATTGCGTTGGCGACGTGACTCCAGCGATGCGCCGCTCTTACGTGACGAGATGCGTCACGCAAGTGCCTACCCTTGCGCCAGGGCGCGCCGCATTGTAAATGAGGCACATCTGCCGTGTCGCAAGGGTAGTTTTGCGTGACGCATTTGATCTGGCGCATCTCTGGAGATGCGCCAGAACGCGTAAGTAAGTATGCCCCTAAGGGGCAGAATTGCAATTACCGTCGCATCCCTGCAAAGTAGCAGGGATGCGCCATTAATTGTGCGGCCCGCTACCACCACCAAACATGGTGCGCCGTATTTGCAATGCGGCGCCCCATGGGCCCAAAACGTCACCGAAGCTTTACTGCTGGAGTTGCGTCGCAACGATGGCGCAGCTCCATCAATGCTCTGGGGTACCCTATCTCCCCAATGCTGGGTCAAGCCGTACGTCTGCTTCAAGCAGGTGCAGGGTTTGTGTGACGCATCATTGTCCTAAAGGTGACTGATTGATATTTTGTAGATTTCCCTCAGCCACTATTAGGATGTGTTCCAGCGCAGGAATGCCCTCCCTTGCGCCGGAACGCCCCCTGATGGCGCAGGGCTTTATAACGGGATGCATCTCCCAAATGCGTCACGTTGTTATAATATTATACGCCGCACCATGGCGCCCTTTTTTGTTTAGCTGCTGCGTCACAAAAGTCACGCAAGAACGGCGCAAAAGAGCCGCAAGGGCTTAAATCTGCCCCTTCCTTTGTAACCCTGACAATAAGAAAAATAGTGGCGGTGGATTGATAGTTTGACTATTTAAATGACTGGTAATGTAGCAGGCAACTGTTAGTGTTGTCACTGATCTGACTGAAATCACAATGGAGTTTGTCTGTCACTTTGCGTCTTGCCTGCGGACTGCTGCCTGCCAGTCCTAGGTGAACGTTTCAGTACTTTGTTTAGTGAGTTACGTGACTTTCGAAGTCACAGGTCCGCAAATAAATAAAAAGTAACCATAATCAATATAATTTCGCGGAAATATTTTGTTATTGTTCTTTTGAAATGTTTGATTTGGTTGACATTGACAAGCAACAATCATCCATGTTTTCTGTTCTTTCTTTCATGTTGTACGTCAGCTCCCCCCAGGGGCGAGAGGAGGACACAGGAGCAGCAGGCGGCGGATGCTGTTCAACAGGGCCAGGATCGGGCAGGCGAGGGCTCCTCTGCTGGCCCCAGTAAGTTTTCATTTTAGACTAGTACCTATTTTTCCTAGCGTTCCTCATTTGAATTTTTTCAAAATTGTCTTTGCTCTTCTTGTAGACTGTATCTAAATTCTTATCCTGCCTCTACTATGACTCCCTGTGGTATTACTAGATTATTCTTATTAGTCTGTCTGTGTAGCTAACTAAGATTGCACGGTTGGCGAAACTCCCATGATTCTAGTCAGCAATAGCTCTATCAACTTAGTGCAGTCCTCTGGGATTGTCCATAATGTCTTTTGAAGTGTTCTATCTGGACTCATGCTTGCAAAAATTGCAAAACCTTTCGCTCAGTCACTCTAGTCTGGAGGACCAAAAAACACAGATTGTATTTAAATTTAAAAGCTTTATTAAAAGTAAACACATTTATTAAAATGAAGTCATAATAAAACTAAACGTTTAACTGATAATGGAAAAGTGGTTAGTGCTGACGATTAATTGAAGACATTTCTTGTGGTCGAGCCGAGCTCTCACCTGGTTTCAACTTGATCTTGTTGTTAGAAGTCCATCTTCTGTCTGTGTGGAGAAAAATGGTGCGTGTTAAAAAATCAGCCTTCATCAGTTGTGCCAAAAGTGCAGCAAGACAACCTTCCCTGGAAAAAGGGACATTTTTTTTAACTTTAACGTAGACAGTCACAAATTACATTGTTTTCACATGTCTTCATTCCTAGACCAAATACTAGTGACTAGTGAGTGCTTTATTCTAAGATTCTTAAATGTACTTTGTAGGTGGAACATCTGGTGGCGGGGCCAGTGTGGTGGTGGTGCTCGACACGGAGGCGGAGGGCAGTTCATCAGGGGAGGAGGCGGCGGCGGCGGCTGTGAGAGTTGAGACGGTGAGGGCGGCCAGAGGTAAGCTCTTATATATTCCTTACTTATTGAGATTGAAGACTAGCTGGGAAGGCAAGAATATGAGATGCATGGCTGGGTGAATGATGAAGCAATGATGGGTGGAAGGACAACAGCCTGGGTGGGTGACACAGAAACTGTATGTGTCCATATACCTGGATCATGCTACTATCTGACTCTTAGATAGCATATGTGTATCTAGAGCAGGGGTACTCATAGTACGGCCCGCGGGCCGGTGGTGGCCCGGCAAGCCTTCCTTGGCGGTGCGCAGACCTTGCAGACAATCACTGCTCCCCCGGCCCCCACAGAGCAGAGGCTTTTTTGTATTTCACCTGTTAGCGCCCCTGCATCTCCACTCTGACAATCACTGCTCCCCCGGCCCCCACAGAGCAGAGTGGAGATGCAAGGCCACAAAGAGGTGAAATAGAACAAAGCCTCTGCTCTGTGGGGCCGGGCAAGCAGTGATTGTCAGGGTGGAGAAGCAGGGGCGCTAAAACAAACAAAGCCTCAATAATATGTTAATGGTCTTTTAAAGACCTGTTAAGTACTTTGGTGTTGTTGTCTGTGTGTGCGCGTTGAGGAAGCGGTCTCAACCCGGGCTGAAGGCTGACACAGATAGACACACACACAGTGAGATGACAGAGGGAGAGGGAGGGCAGGAGGGAGAGAGAGATGGAGGGAGGGCAGGAGGGACAGCAGGAGGGAGAGAGATGTATGTAAATGCTGGGTCTGGTGGCTCAGTGGATGAGGGCATCTGCTGCAGGGACCTGTGTGCAACCTCATGGTCACAAGTTATCGTTTTGCTTTAGCCCCGCCCCCTCTGACTCCGCCCCCACCAGTGCGGCCCTCGGCCCCAAACTACACTGTAAATGTAGCCCCTGAGAGAAAGTTTGTGAGTACCCATGATCTAGAGAGAGTAGATGGTCAGTGGATGAACTAAGTGTAACTTTGAAGAGCATGTAACACTGCACCCGCACGTCCGTTCCAGTGTAGGAAAGGCAAGGAAAAGAACTTTTAATTTTGTCCAAATACTACCATAAATAGTAGCAGTAGTTTGTATTGCAAGCACTGCATAGATCCGGTTATTATGGTGGCCACTCCCTACCTCTCTTAATAAGTTTAGTAGTACTCAGTCATTCATGTGTGGATGTATCACTGCCTGTCACTCAATAAAAAGCAAAGCACCTAAAGTCATCCCATATATAAGCAAAAACATCCCATGTGAAGTGATAGATAATCAGATTATTTATCTTCTTCAATTTTCCATTTCTAGTACTCATTTCCACTGTAGGGTGAAAGTTAAATTAATTAAGCAGTAGCCCTTGAGTTGTAACAGAGTATTCTCAGTGCCACCCGTAATAGAAAAGTAAGAGATTCACCACCTGCATGTACTGGACGAGTACAGTAACGCAACGGCAACGCAAGTCTAGGTCACTCCTCATGGCGTGCGTCTCTTTTTCTCGGGTGCAAGTTTACCGCGCTGGCATTATGCCGGCTTGCAGAAAATAACGTACCAATTTTCCAAAACAAGAGACAAGAAGAAGAATAAGACTGGTGTACTTTCATAGTCGACTCCAATGGAAGTCCACAGTGCTCATAGAATTTGTTCCTTAAACTCCCACTAATGTTAGAGCAAGGATGAAGAAGTGTGAGGTTAGATAGATACTGGCCTCAATAGTTATGTAATGCGCTTGCAAGTTGCTAGTTGTACTGCAGCACACATTTCTGCTGAATGATTGAGTTAATCTTAAAGAGCATTGGTTACAGACTATGTCTTTCTTTCTTCATATAGGTTCTCCTTCCAAACGAACAAGGAGGAAGGAGCTGGCTAGAGCGGCCCGGCAACGGAGAATCGAGGCCACTGTTGCGGAATATCGGCGGCTGGTGGCCCTGGAGGACGAGGAAAGTGTGCGGTCGACAACAACGACAACGTCGTCTGCATCGGCCTCCGTGGCCCCACCGGCTGCCACCCAGCACAGTGGTCCACCGAGACTGAGCCGGGCTGCCAAAGGCAAACGCCACCGCCGAGCAGCAAGGCCAACAGCTGCTTCTCACAGGCCTTGCACCTGCAAGGCAGTGAAGGCACGCCTGCGCCGCACTACCCTGATGGTGTCCCGCCTTCAGCAGGAGCTCGCCTTGCTCCGCGAGGAGCATGATGCCCTGGCCCAAAAAGTTAACAGCATCCACCCATAGTGTCCCTTGCCCCTTTTTTAGAGACTTTTGGGGGGTGGGAATTGGGAGTTGGGTTTTTGGGGACTTTTGAAGGACAATCGTTGGGGTTAGGGAGGGTCTTGCGGGAGATTATTTTGTTAGGGATATAAATATACTTTTTCAAACTTTATCTGAGCATACCTGTTTTTTACTGCTTGCCTGGTGGGTGGGGGTTTAACGTTGACTGTTTTCCTGAAAGTTTAGTTCCATTTTCTTCCTTTAAGTGTAAATGCCCAAATGTTTTCAACACTAAGTGCCTCTCACAGACTAAGTGAAGTGAATCCAAGAGTCCTAGGACTTTAGTAGTACTACCTTCAGTCTCTCGTCTCTCGTACTAATACTCCATTATACCCCCAAACCACCAAACGCTTATCTTACCTGTAATTTGTGTTTGAAAGTAGGGCTAGGCCCAGGGCTGGCTCCACGGGAAACACCGAATAACGTTGGCAATCTTGGTCGGATAAAATTTCCTCATAGCGGTGGTACTAGTGGTGTGACACAGTGGCAGTTGCATGCCTATGAAAAAAAAGAAAATGAAATCTGGTTTGTCCTCCTGAGCAATTCAACGGTACAACTGAGAATATAGCAGGTGACAGAAGTACAGTAGAGCAGTGCCACATTGTAGCCTAACAAATGGTAAAGTATAACTACTAATTCGGTTGAAGTTCTTTCACATTAGCAATGGTTCTTTGTCAAGCAGAGTAAGAATATATCATCGACAACTGTGGAAAGAAAGAATGCGACAGTACAGGGCCTGTGTGGAATTATTGATAACTATATTCAACATAAGGTCTCTGTAGCCAGATACCCGAGAGCCTTGCTGGTCACTATAAATCCATTCACAACAACACTCAATGGGGTTGGTCTGGAAGGTGTCACGTTTACTCCCCGTGATCCAGTCGATGCAAATATGGTTCCACCTCCAAATGTCACCAACACCCAGAAGTGTAAACACAGGGTGTTCGAGGCATTAGGCGAGGGAGAAAAATAACAAACTAAAATAAAAAATGTGGGATGGGTAAAGGTAGGGTCAGCAGGGAAAGGATACCTGTAAGAGAAGACAAGACAGGCATCAGTGAAGTGATGTCCTAACATACAAGGGTACTCTCATATAGTCTCACTAAATAGTCTGCAAGTCTCCCGCCTACTCATGGGAAATGTAGTTTCATAGTACGGTAGGCGCTTAGGGGCTGCGTAACCTGACAGAAGGTATAGTAGATAGAAAAGGAGAAATTGCTTTTTTTCTAGGTGTCCCCTCACTCACCAGGGTTGCCCCTTGGTGACATGCTTCATCATTGGGGCCATCCCAGTCCTCTACGGCCTGGGGCGTGCTGCGACTTGCGAATTACGTAGGAGCACTTACAAATGACTATGTGTGGTGCAGATAGTGGAGTGGACTAAGTGATGTGTTAAGGGATCAATGTAGAAGCCGAGAGAGAGCAAAGAAATGCAGTCACAGTCAGAGAAAAAGGCAAGGGATACTGTATCTATGTGGTTGTAGTGGTCCTGTTGGAAGTGGTAAGTAAGTTGCCCGCAGAAAAAAAATCCTCCTATTAGCGGCACTCCTCCATTGCAGCCGACGCTTCGTCCACCGATGTTGGTCACCAGAAGACACCCTGTCCACTGCCTGCCTGATGCTGAATTGTGGCTCGCTACTGTGAAGCCTGACTCCATCCTTTTTTCCCCATTGCAGAGACTGAAACCCGGCCTGTAATTATTCAACGAAAAACAGGAAGTGATATAATATTACAACACCACTGATAAATAAATATAAGGTATGTAGGCTGTGGAGTGCAAAAAGTCACAATTTGTTTTTCCTAGTAGACAGACAGTACAATGTTTTTGAAAGTGCGTACTCTGAGTCACCTTTTCAAGGATAAATAAGTATGGGCAAATTAATGTAGCGGATCTTGCCCCTCAAGCTAGGTGTACTGTAAACTGTGTTTTAGAACAAAAATAGATCTTCCTAGCAGTGCTCCCACCCAAAAAACGAGGCCTAGCAGAAAACTGGAGACAAAACTTACTTTGAAAGTAAAAGTAGGCCGAAGTACCCTAATTACCCATTACCCCCCGTGGATTGCATTCAAACCACTTGCAAGCAACCAAGCAAAAGTAGCCATAGCCAGCATCGCTCCAAGACTCGAAATCCCCCCCACTCAAACACATGCAATAGAAATACTGCTAACCCTAACGAACCCTAAGTTAAGAATAGTGGCAAAGGCTTTCTTTAACTATGCCAAATCCCCCCTTTCCCACCATGGATTTTCTTCAAATGACTTGCAACCAAAATTACACATTCTCACGAGTGCTCTAAGACCCCAGAACTCAGTTTGAAAAATCTAGAACACCCCGATACACATGCAATCCTGCTGCTAGGGCTAACCCTAACGAACCCTAAGTTACAAAAAGTGCCAAAACTAAAGGCTTTTCCGCGCGGATTTTGTCCCAACCACTTCTACCCGGTATTAGACCTTCCCAGGAATGCCCCAAGACCCGGCAACCCACCCGCCAAGAAGCATAACACCCCCAAACAGGCCAAAAGCAAAATCTCATACTTGCAATATTTCTGGTCCTTCGGTCCAAACGCGCTGCGTAGCTAGGCCATAAGTCGGGGTTGGCACGACGGATTTCCTGAAAAGCAAATGCAATCAAGATTAGAGTGTCCCAGCAGTGCTCCCAGACCACGAAACTCACCCAGAAACACCAGGAAGCCCCCCAAACAGGCCCCCGAAAACGCTACATAGAGCAAAATGTCAGAAATAGCCCAAAAAAAAATCAGCCTGGATTTAGTCCCAACCACTTCTACCCGGTATTAGACCTTCCCAGGAATGCCCCAAGACCCGGCAACCCACCCGCCAAGAAGTATAACACCCCCAAACAGGCCAAAAGCAAACTCTCATACTTGCAATATTTCTGGGCCTTCGGTCCAAACGCGCTGCGTAGCTGGGCCATAAGTCGGGGTTGGCACGACGGATTTCCTGAAAAGCAAATGCAATCAAGATTAGAGTGTCCCAGCAATGCTCCCAGACCACGAAACTCACCCACAAACAGACGGAACCCCCCCTAAGAGCACCTCAAAGGCAAGCAAGTCATCAAAAACACAAAAAAATTTCCGCCTGGGATTTGGTCCAAAACACTTTTATCCGGTATTAGAGCTTCCCAGCAATGGCCCCAGAGCCGTCAACCCAGGAGAAAACGAGTAGAAGACCCCCAAACAGCCAAAGAGCAAAAGTACAAAAATGGGGACTTAGTCAATTTTTCACAAATTTCCCAAATCACTCCGCGCGCTCTCTGCAGCTAGGCCCTAAGTCCCCTCTGCCACCATGGATTTGCTTCAAACCTCTTGCAAAGTAAAGTAGATATAGCCAGCAGTGCTCCCAGACCACGAAACTCACCCAGAAACACCAGGAAGCCCCCCAAACAGGCCCCCGAAAACGCTACATAGAGCAAAATGTCAGAAATAGCCCCAAAAAAAATCGGCCTGGATTTAGTCCCAACCACTTCTACCCGGTATTAGACCTTCCCAGGAATGCCCCAAGACCCGGCAACCCACCCGCCAAGAAGCATAACACCCCCAAACAGGCCAAAAGCAAAATCTCATACTTGCAATATTTCTGGGCCTTCGGTCCAAACGCGCTGCGTAGCTAGGCCATAAGTCGGGGTTGGCACGACGGATTTCCTGAAAAGCAAATGCAATCAAGATTAGAGTGTCCCAGCAGTGCTCCCAGACCACGAAACTCACCCAGAAACACCAGGAAGCCCCCCAAACAGGCCCCCGAAAACGCTACATAGAGCAAAATGTCAGAAATAGCCCAAAAAAAAATCGGCCTGGATTTAGTCCCAACCACTTCTACCCGGTATTAGACCTTCCCAGGAATGCCCCAAGACCCGGCAACCCACCCGCCAAGAAGTATAACACCCCCAAACAGGCCAAAAGCAAACTCTCATACTTGCAATATTTCTGGGCCTTCGGTCCAAACGCGCTGCGTAGCTGGGCCATAAGTCGGGGTTGGCACGACGGATTTCCTGAAAAGCAAATGCAATCAAGATTAGAGTGTCCCAGCAGTGCTCCCAGACCACGAAACTCACCCAGAAACACCAGGAAGCCCCCCAAACAGGCCCCCGAAAACGCTACATAGAGCAAAATGTCAGAAATAGCCCAAAAAAAAATCGGCCTGGATTTAGTCCCAACCACTTCTACCCGGTATTAGACCTTCCCAGGAATGCCCCAAGACCCGGCAACCCACCCGCCAAGAAGTATAACACCCCCAAACAGGCCAAAAGCAAACTCTCATACTTGCAATATTTCTGGGCCTTCGGTCCAAACGCGCTGCGTAGCTGGGCCATAAGTCGGGGTTGGCACGACGGATTTCCTGAAAAGCAAATGCAATCAAGATTAGAGTGTCCCAGCAATGCTCTCAGACCATGAAACTCACCCACAAACAGACGGAACCCCCCCTAAGAGCACCTCAAAGGCAAGCAAGTCATCAAAAACACAAAAAAATTTCCGCCTCGGATTTGGCACAAACCACTTTTAGTGCTTCCCAGCAATGGCCCCAGACCCGTCAACTCACCTGCAAAGAGGTAGAACAACACCCCCACAAGTGCTGAGTCTTTCTTCATTGGGCGTAAACCAGCCCTCTGCTTTGATGGAAATAGGAGTCTGGAGGAGGAGGATAGAGGAGCATGTTCTTCTGAACTTGTGAACCTGAGGAATGCAGACTGCGGCACCTTCAAATAAATTAGCAAACAAGTGAAGACAGTTCTGCTGATGGGCTTGTCTTTGTGATTATCTGATTAAAGTTTGAATTATATTAACTGTGCACAACAAAGAAAGACAGACACACAGGAATAAAAGTGAATAAGGATGAAAAAGAAAGTTATTGATTCGTTGTCTCATTTTCAGGGCTCGAAGTCGGAATCACGGTCCAGGAATAAGAATAAGGCTTCGTCATCATACTCTGCGAATTCAGCCCGGGTGAGGTCAGTGCCACCTGACAGAGTAGAAATTCCCTCATCTATGGTGCTGGCCACCTCCTCTTCATCCGGCACGCTCTCTCGTACTCTTATATCTGGTGGTATGAGGTGCTGATTCATCTTGATCATTGTTAACCTCTCCACATTTTTGGGCGAGAGGCGGCTCCGTTTGGGAGTTACAATCCCACCAGCCGCACTGAAAACCCGTTCAGAAGACACACTTGCGAGTGGGCAAGACAAGTAGTTTAAAGCCAGGTTGGTGAGCTGTGGCCACAATTCTTTTTTCCCATGCCAATACGCCAATGGGTCAGAATTAACATAGACCTCTGTGGAGTCATTCAGATAGTCCTTCACCATCGACTCAAGGTCCTCCTCCAAGGTTCCTCCACTTTGCGTAGCTCTTGCTGTGCCTCTGGCCTTTTGAGAACCAAACCCACGCAGAGCTAGCCAATCCTCTTCAGCCTCCAATGTTTCTGCTGTCTTTCGTGCAGATGATGCGGTTGCCGGTGTCTTTAACGGCTGAGAGGTCACTTGTGCCACAGCCACAGGTGCAGAAGTGGATTGTTTTGACTGGGGATGGCCTGCTGATGTACTGCCATTTCCTTCAATTTCCAGCCGTTCTGTTTCAAACTTCTTGGCTGACAAGGCTAGCCAACGTTTGTACTTTGTAACATCTTCATCAGCAAAAGGAAAGAATGCTCTGCCTGCCAGCGCCTTTTTGTAGCGTGGATCCAGAATAGTAGCACAAATGTAATGCTGTTCTGAGTGGATCTTTTGAAGACGTTCATCACCTTGTAGGAGCTCTAATAATTTCTCAGCCAGAAGCAAAGAGTCTTTCTTTTTGTCATCTTTTCGAAACACAGAACACACCTCCTTCAGTTGGTCCTCCAGCATGTACAACAATGGGATAGCTTTTCCCAAATTAGAGTCCTCCTTGCTGACTGCACGTGTGAAGACCTCAAAAGGACGAAGCATGCGTGTTAGGCTTTCAACTATGTTCCATTGCGGCCCACCCATCCTCAGCTCCTCTATACCCTCTTTCAAGAAATATTGATCGAGTTGCGTATACTGCTCATACAGACGCTCAAGCATGTAGAAGGTTGAGTTCCAACGTGTTACCACCTCCTGGATGAGTGCTTTCACTGGCATTTGACTTTGATATAGCATGCTCCTCAGCTGCTTGCGGGCCTTAAAAGAATGCCTGAAATGCTTGCAAATTTTTCGGCAGTTCTCCAATACACTGTACGCTGCACTGCGTTTATTACCCAAGAATTTTTGGACAACCAGGTTTATACAGTGCGCCAAACACGGCACTCTGAAATAGTAACCGTCCCTCATGGCCTTAACTATATTGGAGCCATTGTCTGTGGAAACATAACCAACCTTGCGTTTTAGTGGGGACAGACAGTTAAGGACCTTTGTGTTAAAGACATCCAAAATGTTTTCTGCTGTGTGACGTTTCTCCAAACCAAACATGGCTAGTGTTGCATGTTTCCGAGCACCTTTAAAAACAATGTTAGTGTCAACACCTGAGTTTAGCTTTGCTTTAGCCCCTGAAAAAGAGACCCAGTGTGCAGTGATGCACATGTAATCAGCGCCTGCGCCACTGGTCCACATGTCTGTTGTCAGATGTATAGTGTGAACAGCACTCTTCTGCAAAGCTGCCCCAATCACCTTCAGAACATCTTCATGTAGTGCTGGAACCGCAACTCGGGCAAAATAGAACCGGCTAGGAACCTTCCATTTAGGGCAGAGCGCTGTCACTAATTCTAGAAAACCAACCCCTTCTACAAAAGAAAAAGGGAGAAGGTCCAGAGCTAGCATTTTAGCCAGCTTAGTGTTATACAGACGGGTCATTGGGTGGTTGCGTTCATATTGCGCTTCTGTAAACAACATCTTTTTAATGTTGCCCTGGACCAATGATTTACGGGATGATGATGATCTCTTCGACCCAGTTACGCTCGCTGATGAACTTTTCCGCATTGATGTCTCACTCTCTCCCACACTCTTAGTGTGGCTCCCATGGGGTGTGCTGCTGACATGGGAACTGGGTGTAAGTGAAGTGTTTGAATCGTCTTCTACCTCCTCGTCATCAGCAGATGACAAATCAACGTTTTCATTACGTGCAATTCCGGCTTTCTTGACCGCCTCTAGGTGCGGAAACCATTCGACAGGGTGCCTTCTCTCAAGATGACCTCTCTGGCCTCCGGTACCATAGTTAGAACCAAGCTTACCACGACTAAATCGAAGCTTACAAAGGCTACAAATGGCTACGTTTTCCTTTTTTGGGCAAACACTAAAGAAGTCCCAAACTGGAGACTTGAAATGTCTTCGGGGGCCGGAGGAGGCGGCGATACTGGTGGTGGTGGTCCTGCTGCTAATGACAGATGAAGTGGAGGATGTGGATTGCCGAACTTCAGTACGTTTTGCACTTTCACCACCACGAATTGAGGTCGAGGACGAGGTGGGTACCTTCTTGCGAGGAAGAAATATGGAAGCGGTAGGTTTTGGTGTACTACTTAACTCCAAATCTAATGATTCCATTTCCATTGCCTCCTCGCCGACATCATCATCACGCTCAGCAGCTTCTCGGGATAGGGTCAAAATGTCTCTTTGCTGCATGCCCGGTGGGGCTGCAGTGACCTTTGTGATGACTGGATCGTCGTCATCGTGAGAGGCTTCATCACCAGCAGTATCTGTCACTTCTTGTTGAGCCTCATCACACTCCATAGGTTTGAGTTTTTGGACGACCTTCCTTTTACGCTTAGGTACCGGTGGCAGATCATGGTGTGCCTCTGCCTCACTGTCAGACCGCAGTTGTCGTGGTTCCCAAGACAGATCACTTGCACCAGAACGAGGTGGGCTTGAAGAAGATGTAGACACCCCCCTTGATCTTTTCCTTGCTAGGGATGTGGAAGACAATGAATGATCATCAGGAGGAGTGGCTTCCAATGATACCTCAGCTTCATTGTCGATTTCCAAATGTGCCCCTACTTCGGGAGGAACAACTATTGTGGGCACTTGTGAACGTCCATGCACCTTTGCTTGCGCATCTCCTTTTGCTGCCTCTCCTTCCACATGTACTTGGGCGTGTACTTGCACATGGTGTTGTTGTTGCGGCTGTGGTTGTTCAACACTTGTCAGATGAGTTACAACAACCTGTGTTGATTCAGGGACATTGCTGCTACTTTCTTGCGATGAGCCAACATCACTGGTCGATGGTGATTGGAGAAGTACACTGACTGCCTCTGAAGCACTCAAGGGCTTTGACTTAAGTTGGCGTGGTGGTGGAGGCACTGAACCCAATGGAGCAGGGGTGCTGCTCTCAGGTTGGTCCCCAGCAGATCCTGCTGCTGCAGGCGTACTTTTTTTTTGCTCCCAAAAAAAGTGGCGGGTGGCACACCAGCCTCCTTGGTAACTTGCTTCTTCTGCTCCTTACTAGCAACTTTCTTGCTAGAGGAGCTACGGAGAACTTTCTTTGGGGCCATCTTCTTCAGAGCAGGTCAGACAGCAGGCCGCAGTTGCACGAATTGTAGAGTTGTCTGAGGCCAGACGTGACGTCGCGTGACGTTATGCTGCACACACACACCGCTGCAGGACTTCTTCCTGGCACTGGTGGTTCTCTTGAGTCTTGTGCACCTAAAAAAAATGGAAGACAGAGGAACATCAGTTCAGTTATAGAGCACAAAAAAATCGAAAAACACTGCAAAATCAGCACAATCCCAATCCATCCATGCCCTCCATAATGTTTAAATTCAAGACAACCCACAGAAAGACTAGGCCCATGCAAGACTCACTACCCCTGGGCATAAATAAAGGTTGAAAAGTAGGCAAAATGGTTGGAGGCCTAACAACAAAGCCTGCATTCAAAATGGCCACTTGCCTGCCAAGCACATGGCCAGTGCCTGTACCTGCACTCAAAATGGCCACCAGCCACATGGCATGTCCCTCCCCATGAACACCCCCAAAAATCGAAAAACACTGCAAAATCAGCACAATCCTATTCCATCCATGGCCTCCATGATGTTTAAATTCAAGACAGCCCACAGAAAGACTAGGCCCATGCTAGACTCAAATACCCCTGGTGAAAAGGCCCCAACAACAGGTCAAAAATCGAAAAACACAAAATTTTACAAAAAAAAAATCGAAAAACACAGAAAAATCAGCACAATCCCAATTCATCTATGGCCTCCATGATGTTTAAATTCAAGACAACCCACAGAAATACTAGGCCCATGCAAGACTCACTACCCCTGGCATAAATAAAGGTTGAAAAGTCGGCAAAATGGTTGGAGGCCTAACAACAAAGCCTGCATTCAAAATGGCCACTTGCCTGCCAGCACATGGCCAGTGCCTGTAGCTGCACTCAAAATGGCCACCAGCCACATGGCATGTCCCTCCCCATGAACACCCCCAAAAATCGAAAAACACTGCAAAATCAGCACAATCCCATTCCATCCATGATGTTTAAATTCAAGACAGCCCACAGAAAGACTAGGCCCCATGCACCACTCACTACCCCTGGTCAAGGCCCCAACAACAGGTCAAAAATCGAAAAACACAAAATTTTACAAAAAAAAAAAATCGAAAAACACAGAAAAATCAGCACAATCCCAATTCATCTATGGCCTCCATGATGTTTAAATTCAAGACAACCCACAGAAATACTAGGCCCATGCAAGACTCACTACCCCTGGCATAAATAAAGGTTGAAAAGTAGGCAAAATGGTTGGAGGCCTAACAACAAAGCCTGCATTCAAAATGGCCACTTGCCTGCCAGCACATGGCCAGTGCCTGTAGCTGCACTCAAAATGGCCACCAGCCACATGGCATGTCCCTCCCCATGAACACCCCCAAAAATCGAAAAACACTGCAAAATCAGCACAATCCTATTCCATCCATGGCCTCCATGATGTTTAAATTCAAGACAGCCCACAGAAAGACTAGGCCCATGCTAGACTCAAATACCCCTGGTGAAAAGGCCCCAACAACAGGTCAAAAATCGAAAAACACAAAATTTTACAAAAAAAAAAAATCGAAAAACACAGAAAAATCAGCACAATCCCAATTCATCTATGGCCTCCATGATGTTTAAATTCAAGACAACCCACAGAAATACTAGGCCCATGCAAGACTCACTACCCCTGGCATAAATAAAGGTTGAAAAGTAGGCAAAATGGTTGGAGGCCTAACAACAAAGCCTGCATTCAAAATGGCCACTTGCCTGCCAGCACATGGCAAGTGCCTGTAGCTGCACTCAAAATGGCCACCAGCCACATGGCATGTCCCTCCCCATGAACACCCCCAAAAATCGAAAAACACTGCAAAATCAGCACAATCCTATTCCATCCATGGCCTCCATGATGTTTAAATTCAAGACAGCCCACAGAAAGACTAGGCCCATGCTAGACTCAAATACCCCTGGTGAAAAGGCCCCAACAACAGGTCAAAAATCGAAAAACACAAAATTTTACACAAAAAAAAAATCGAAAAACACAGAAAAATCAGCACAATCCCAATTCATCTATGGCCTCCATGATGTTTAAATTCAAGACAACCCACAGAAATACTAGGCCCATGCAAGACTCACTACCCCTGGCATAAATAAAGGTTGAAAAGTAGGCAAAATGGTTGGAGGCCTAACAACAAAGCCTGCATTCAAAATGGCCACTTGCCTGCCAGCACATGGCAAGTGCCTGTAGCTGCACTCAAAATGGCCACCAGCCACATGGCATGTCCCTCCCCATGAACACCCCCAAAAATCGAAAAACACTGCAAAATCAGCACAATCCCATTCCATCCATGGCCTCCATGATGTTTAAATTCAAGACAACACACAGAAATACTAGGCCCATGCAAGACTCACTACCCCTGGCATAAATAAAGGTTGAAAAGTAGGCAAAATGGTTGGAGGCCTAACAACAAAGCCTGCATTCAAAATGGCCACTTGCCTGCCAGCACATGGCCAGTGCCTGTAGCTGCACTCAAAATGGCCACCAGCCACATGGCATGTCCCTCCCCATGAACACCCCCAAAAATCGAAAAACACTGCAAAATCAGCACAATCCCATTCCATCCATGATGTTTAAATTCAAGACAGCCCACAGAAAGACTAGGCCCCATGCACCACTCACTACCCCTGGTCAAGGCCCCAACAACAGGTCAAAAATCGAAAAACACAAAATTTTACAAAAAAAAAAAATCGAAAAACACAGAAAAATCAGCACAATCCCAATTCATCTATGGCCTCCATGATGTTTAAATTCAAGACAACCCACAGAAAGAATCAGTCCACCCACCACTGAGTACCCCTGGGAAAAGGCCCCAAAACAGCCCAAAAATCGAAAATCCCAAAATTTTAGTTGCAGCAACTGTAATGCCCCAAACAAACTTACTTGTAAAATTTCTAATCCAACAGTGATCCAAAGAAAGTCAAAAAGGCCTCAAATCCAAAGATCCAGCAGCATCCACAAAAGGTAATCCTTCCAGGTCCACATCCGAATGAAAAGTGACCAGGAGATGGACAAAGCACTGGGAGGAGCCTGCTGAACAGGAACAGGAAGTTGAAGACTATGGGGCACTTCCTTCCTCCCACCCCCCTGCCCCCCTCCCCAAAATGGACTCCTCGCTAAAAAAGTGCAGGCAAATGTCAAACTAAGGAGTTATTCACATAAAAATCATCATTTCTAGAAGGTTTATGCTGCTTGCTGGTGGATTTCTTGTGCAGAATTGCAAATTTATATTTTCGCGCGCCGCATCTCAAATCTCGCAATTGCGAAGTACCGCGAGACGTGATCTCGTCGTACTCGCGTTGACAAACTATCGCTGGCAAGCCGCGATGACGTAATCGCGCTCGCCAATTCCCGCGGGATCACACAGCAAGATCCAAAATGGCGCAGCACTCGCAAACTATCGAAAAAAACAACTCGGCAAACGATGATAAACGCCGCGCGCCGCAAAAATTGTATCACCAACGCCGCGCGCCGCCCAAAAAATCCGCTGCGTGCGAATTTGCGGATTTTGCGGGAAATCCGCAAATCTCGCGGATTGCGGATTTCCCGAAAATCCGCAAAATCCGCGAGCGGAACGGATTTTCCGCCCACGCTTAGGTAGAAGATGGAGCCCAATAGTGGTTTAAAGGTAATAGCCAGGTCTTCAGTTTCTTTCTGAATGCCAATTCACTCTGCATCCCAGTTTTGGAATCAGGTGTGAGAAAGATCTGCCTACTCATCTGGATTTTCTAATTCTGGTGGTGCTGAGGAGGAGTAAGTAGGAGGACCTTAGTGGTCTGATGGGTTCATGTGCTGCGATCAGATATCTGAGTTTTTCTGAGCATTTATTATTTCCTGCCTTGTGAGCGATGCACAGGGATTTGAACTTTATTCTTGCTGCTATTGGTAACCAGTGAAGCTGTTTTAGGGATTCTCGTGCTGAGTTGTGTCTAGGGAGATTGAGCAGGAGCCGTGCCTCTGCATTCTGCACCATCTGGAGCCTCTTGATCACAGACTTAGGTGAACCCAGGTAGAGAGAGTTCTCATAGTCCAGACGTGAGACTATCAAAGACTGCAAGACGGTTTTCCTAAGCAGCTCCGGTATAAGTTCCAGTATCTTTCTGAGCATTCTCAGAAGTCCAAAGCAGATACCAGACAATTTGTTTGCCTGTTGGCTCATTGAGGGGGCTATCCAGCCAGATATCTACATTTTTTACCACAGTTTTGGGAACAGGTGGGTTGCCCATACAAAACAGCAAGTTGATCAGTGGTCTGGTAATGGCCCTGTTGACTTGAATCATGAGTTCAGTCTTTTCGCCATTCAATTTTAGGTAACAGTTTGACATCCAATGGGACAATTTGTTTAGGCAGGACCCCGATTGAATATTGCCTTGGTTGTGATCTTGGGACAGAGAGACAATCAACTGGGTGTCGTCAGCATACGAAACACCTGAAATGACAAACTCCTGCATGATGGTGGCCAGCTGTCTCAGATATATATTAAAAAGAGTGGGACTAAGGGAGGAGCCCTGTGGCATGCCAAATTTTATAGGCAGGCTATCCGAAAGACAGTCTTGATCCATCACTTGGAGAGACTGGTCATCCAGGAAGGAGCTTAGTTCCTATTTTCCCAATAGGCTCTGTGCATTGGAATAACAGAAACAGCAGTGTAGACGTAAGACTGAGGTCATCTAGGTCTCTACTGACTATGTTAAACTTAATTTAGGTTTGCGCCATCTAGCTCAGAGGTCACTGGAAACTTTCTTGAATGAATAGGGAGGGATAAACTTCCCTGGCTCAGACAAGAAGGGATTCAGTTTCCGACAACCGCATAAACATGACAACTTTGCTCCCTCAGAATAAGAGTGTATCTCTAGAGTCGTGTAAAAACAATAGGCAGCTATTTCACTCAGTCAACAGTCCATACTTAGTTTCACCAGAGTTCAGAGAAATAGAGAGACGGGCGTTTTCAATAAAAGGTGTTATTTATTGAGCAGTCTTCTTTCTCATGCAAGAGAAATGAATTGCCACAATTGCAATACTTAAAGTAAAGTGAAGTGCGTACAGTAAAAGTAGTATTATGAAATAATACTGTAAAAGCATTGATATGGTTTCTTAGCCATATGTACTTTAAAATGGATAAAATATATACATACCTACATACATTGACTAACGTACTCAACTCGTGCTTCTAACTAAGCCTACCCCGGTGTACCTGACCTAAGCCTAATACATGGGAAGGGATTAGTAAGTATCAGTTTAAGTTAAGTTGTTTAAGATTATTTTGACAAGAATCTGCATCAAGAATTCTCCTAAGGGTTTAGTCAGCTCCGTACCTTGGTAATAGAATGTGGGAGGTCTAGTATCTCTTTCTTCAGGACTCGATCTCCCAGCAACCCGCAAGGGTAGGCTGGAAACACTGGAGCTGGATTTTCTCGGCTGGAGAAAAAGACAGCGTCTCGCTCAGTGCGTCAAATGGAAGGTGCGGCTTCCGTGGGCTCTTCGCATCAGCTGGGCTCTCGGGCAAGTAGATAGCCGCTCTGCTCCAAACCACGGTGTGCTTGCTTAAGCCAACTGTTGGTATTTTATACCTGGAAGGTGCCGGGTATGATGAAAGGTTGGACATAAGACGTCAATAAGAACTAACAGTTCTTTCTAGACTTCAGGAGTTCTTGTTCAAATCAAAACAAAAGCAGGGGGGATTTTCCCGGGCTGCTGGAGGCTTGGCTTGTTTAAAGAACGCTTTGTGCTTTCTAGGAGTCGATGGGAGTAGCCATGCTGTGCTTTGGACTGCATGGGCTATTACTGAATATGGATCTGATTCTTATGCCTTTATCAGGACATTATTGATTATAACCTCACAAGGGCATAAATCGGGAATATTGAATTAGGGTCCTAGATATAAACACGACACCCACTCCACGGACTGATGTCCATCATTACTAAAAAACTAAGCAATAGTAAACATTCAACGATGCATGTGTGTTTTCCTACCCACCCCAAAATACATATTTTGCATTTGAAATGGTATAAGGTAAATACACGAAAATTAGTGTTGGTACTGTACGCTTTTCAAGCAGTGTCATCATTCAGATAAATGCATTTATGTATCAGCTGAATGAATTACGAAAATGTACACATGAAATGGCTCTAAATACAGAAAAGAAGGTTGAGACCATTTCATCACATATTTATACAAATTGCTGTATATGTGCTAGAGGCTGAGGTAAAATATTGTCTCTAGTAGCCTAAAATAGAAGCTCTGTTCTCTAAGAATTGTTCTACTTTAAGCAGAGTACCATGTGCCAAAACAAGGTAAATATTTTGGTGAATGAACAAAAATAATTTCGCTTTCAGGGGAAAAAATAGTTCTAAATATTTTCTGTAGTTTTGTTTTTCAAAACTGAAGGCCGAATTCAGGGTTCAGGGAACGCTGTGTGCTCATTGTTTTTATTGAGAGTTATTCTGGTTGACTGGAGAGAACATTATTTCAAACAGATCCGCAACAAATTGGTCTACCACATCAGGTGAAAGTTCGACCAAGTTTGAAAATACTGCAACTGTGCAGTTCTCTGAGTGATTGCTATCATTGATGTTTCGATCAGCAATGCTCACAGAAGGCTGTACCTGTTTGGTGCTGCTTTCCTCTCGTACCTCACTGCCACCTATTCGTAGTGGTGAAGTCTCAATGAATGTCGTCATCAGAATCGGTAGCCGCTGGGGACAACACGATGCATGATTCGTTACAGGACCTAGCAAAGTATGGATATCCATTGGTACTGCTGATTGTAGTGTAAGACAGATGTCCAACATGCATTTTTCTCCGCATAGCAGACATCGAAGAACAGGTATGATGCAATCTTGCCAGATCGTTCTGAATGAAAGAAACCAGGTGGTACTCAAATCTCTTAGCCGGGCCAATACGAGGACCTTAGTGATACGGTCTCGGTATCGTATTGCTAGGATCGTTTCTTCCATCGTTGCTAGAGTCTTGTCTGTGGATTGGCTTGCCATATCGGTGCAGAAGGAGCAAAAATAAAATTCCTGCCACGAGTCCCAAGATTAAGGGTAGGCCGCCGAAAACAGAATGGACAAAATTCGGGAAGATGCCCAGGACTGTTTCAAAGGGTGCTAACAGTCCAGAAAAAATTGTCTTAAATACATGTGCGATGCCACTGGTATCAGACATGTTTAAGATTTGGCTTAGTATTTCTACGAAATGCACGGGGCAATTTGTCGATAAAAGGGGATGTATCTCTGCTGATGTCCTTGCCACTTGCGGATCATACATTTCTTTTGATGACGTTAAAGGCACAGTTGTCCATAAAAGAATAGACTTCATTCTGTTTAAAGTATCAATTCGAATAGAAGAGATATTCAACGAAGGCCATAACACAGCCCCCATATCTGGATTGCTGTGTGGATACAATACTTGCATACAGCAAACGTCCCTGGAAGTTACAGTTGTCAGATCGGCTTTTCCTGGCAGCATGCCACAACAGCTGTGGTCACTTATTAAAACGTAACTGCCGTTAGAAAGTGGTCTAAAAAATGGCTCTATCTGTTTTGCAGGCGTGCCATGCAGGTGACATGAAAGGTTATTTGAAGACCCTTCGCAGGCTCCATGCAAACTAATACCTTGACAAAGAAGTGTACCGCTTAGTGATTTTTTACAATTTTTACTAGTAAGGAATACCTCCTTGTTCCCTTCACTATAACATCTGTGTGTATAAGGTAAATCCCAGGTTGATTTGATGTATTCTTTACCCAACCTTTCATACTGGCCTGCAAGTATATACTTGTGGCAGTATTTAAACTGGAAAGTTGTTATTGGAATTGTAATTGTTCCGTGTATTATCCATTCAATGACAGGTCTCTCTGACATTGTCAATGGTAATCTCTCGAGTTTTTCAATGCTCAGAATCGTATAGTCTGCTCCTTTTTTTGCCAAACTGATTTGTTTATCAGTAAGGTTAAAGATACCGAATAATGACGTTGTGTTGATTAAACACCATTGTACGTAGCCTGAACGCAGATTTTGCAACGTCCAACCAAGCTGTAGAATAGAACGTAATTGAGACTGACCATGTTGTAACATTAGTAAGTCCTGCTCTATTATTTCAAAAGCAGATGATACAATGCTGTCCAGTGAATATATTATGGAGGACAGAGTCGTTAACCCATTGTCCACAACAGAAAGTGATTTTTCCAAATTTATACGATCAATTTCTCGCATTTTTTCTGCTGTCTCAATTTGCATTACTTTCCAAGCTTCGTTATACACAGCGTATATACCAGCCGCTATGAAACGTTTTTTACGCTGTTTGCGTGATCCCAATATGGAATCACGCAAGTCAGCAACGTCTTTAAGTAAAGTCAAGTGTTGCTTAATTTCAGCCAGTGTGGATTTCTCTAGCCACTCAAGGCATTGTTTCCATACACTGTATGTTGTAACTATCCCTGGATGTTGTCTCTGGGAGTATCTAGGGTCTGGCCTGGTCATTTTGAAACCCTGTGTTTTGTTCAGGAATCTATCTTGACAGTTATTCGTGTCTGTTGGCCAGATCAACCACTTTTTCCAATCAGGATGTGTTCTCTTTTGGTGTAAAATATGGGCTACGTCTATCTCCACATCTGTAGTGCTGTCACTATCAGTTATGGGTTTCGAAATAGACAGTGTATTTAAATCTTTTATCTTAGCTAGGCCAAGACAAGTAGTTTGTTGAATTGTGTCTTTCAAGAATATTATTTGTACTGGGATCATGCAGGCCCTAAATAATGCTTCTAGGCCTTGTACTTGCCAATCTTTGGAACCCCAGATCGTTTTTGTTTCAATGGTGTTTTTCCAAAATTTGAAATCAAATGTAGACATTTTGTCATAACATTTTTCAGAATAAATCAGTTTAGTATTTGTCAACATTGTTTTCATCCCTGTCCTACTTAACATTTTAAAATAAAACGTTTTTGGATCACTGGTATTAAACCCTGAGAATTAGTGGAATTTCTCATAAAATGTTTTCGAACTGTCTTTTGGTGGAGTTGGACAGTGTTCCCACTGGTTATAAGATAAAACATTTCTAGGCTGAGCAGTTTTATGCAAATAGTGATCACCATAATGGTTATAACAGTATAACTCTTCATAATTCGATGAACCCTGTAAGTAATCATGTTCTGTGAATTTTTCTGACATTACTAAATCTGACATCATATTATTAATTAAGCATGGGCGAATTTTGCGAATTTGCGGTTCGTGAATTTGCGTATTCACGAATTTGCAATCCGCAAAATCCGCAAACTCTCGCCAATTTGCAGATTTTTTATTTTTTTTGTGTTCGCAAGGGTTTCTGCCAGTTCGCAAGGGTTTTGTACCAGTTCGCAAATGCAAACTTACTTGTCGGGTCGCAACGGTCGCGACTATGTTGTTTCTACGTATGGTTCATCACAGCACCCTCTGTTTCACCACTGCCACCCTCTGGTTCACCCATGCCACCCTCTGGTGCCTCACTGCCACCCTCTGGTTCATCACTGTAGATTATGGGGGAAAACGCACACCTGCCCTGCTTCAACTGACATGAATTAATTTGGGGTTGAATAATGTGTCACTGAGTCTGGCACCTGCTTCTTTATCTGTATTTGCTTTCTGTTGCAGTGCAATTTTTTTTCACAGGACCTTTGTGGCCTACTTGTAGCTATTCTCTGAGCCTGCTATGAGGGTCAGAGCATGGTCATAGAATAGTTGCAAGTAGGCAACTGAACTCTATTTTTCTAGCTCTATATTTTTGTGTTTTCCGCTACTTTTGGTTAATGTCAAACTACTTTTTTAAACTCTTTCCTTTTCTATTTATTCTTTATTATTTACCTTCCTTTCTGCCCAGACCATGGTAAAGAGAGCCGGGAAGCAGCCTGAGAAGGGGAAGGGTCCTGCACCCCGTGCCCGGCTCCCGTGCGGGCGTTTGAGGGGGGAGACAGTCATAGCCCGGGAGATCATTAGCACGGAGGAGGTGGCCACACTAGTGTTTTATGTCCAGCGCCGCCTCCCCAGGACCATCATGGCAGGCGGCAAGATCGCTTGCGGCTACGGGATCCGGGAGCGCCGGAAGCGGTGGGAGAAGGTGTGCCGGGCCATGTACCAACACTCTCGGGTCCGGCGCACCTACAACCAGGCCACCCACCGTTGGACGGATCTCCTGGACCGGGAACGCGACTTGATGCACTGGGCCAGGGACAGACTGATTTGCATATAGCCAGGTTCTGAGCTGGGATGGGGCAGTGAGATAAATAACGGTGATGGATCAAGCCCTGATCTTTGGACTGGGTAAGAGTGGTCTGCTCAATTCAGACACTCTGTTCATCACCACCCCCTTTTGTAAATCGATTTTGGCCACTATAGGTGTGGCAGGGTATACTCAGACATGAGTCCCTTTCTCACTGCTCCATCAGGATTCAAGCAAGCCGGGCCGAAGAGGCTGAAATGCCAGAAACCGGTCCCCGGTAGCTTGTCTCCTTTCTGGTAAAGAATTGGCTTGGTAGTTTAGTCTGCCCTGTTCCCATGATGCACTGGGCCAGGGACAGACTGATTTGCATATAGCCAGGTTCTGAGCTGGGATGGGGCAGTGAGATAAATAACGGTGATGGATCAAGCCCTGATCTTTGGACTGGGTAAGAGTGGTCTGCTCAATTCAGACACTCTGTTCATCACCACCCCCTTTTGTAAATCGATTTTGGCCACTATAGGTGTGGCAGGGTATACTCAGACATGAGTCCCTTTCTCACTGCTCCATCAGGATTCAAGCAAGCCGGGCCGAAGAGGCTGAAATGCCAGAAACCGGTTCCCGGTAGCTTGTCTCCTTTCTGGTAAAGAATTGGCTTGGTAGTTTAGTCTGCCCTGTTCCCACGATGCACTGGGCCAGGGACAGACTGATTTGCATATAGCCAGGTTCTGAGCTGGGATGGGGCAGTGAGATAAATAACGGTGATGGATCAAGCCCTGATCTTTGGACTGGGTAAGAGTGGTCTGCTCAATTCAGACACTCTGTTCATCACCACCCCCTTTTGTAAATCGATTTTGGCCACTATAGGTGTGGCAGGGTATACTCAGACATGAGTCCCTTTCTCACTGCTCCATCAGGATTCAAGCAAGCCGGGCCGAAGAGGCTGAAATGCCAGAAACCGGTCCCCGGTAGCTTGTCTCCTTTCTGGTAAAGAATTGGCTTGGTAGTTTAGTCTGCCCTGTTCCCACGATGCACTGGGCCAGGGACAGACTGATTTGCATATAGCCAGGTTCTGAGCTGGGATGGGGCAGTGAGATAAATAACGGTGATGGATCAAGCCCTGATCTTTGGACTGGGTAAGAGTGGTCTGCTCAATTCAGACACTCTGTTCATCACCACCCCCTTTTGTAAATCGATTTTGGCCACTATAGGTGTGGCAGGGTATACTCAGACATGAGTCCCTTTCTCACTGCTCCATCAGGATTCAAGCAAGCCGGGCCGAAGAGGCTGAAATGCCAGAAACCGGTCCCCGGTAGCTTGTCTCCTTTCTGGTAAAGAATTGGCTTGGTAGTTTAGTCTGCCCTGTTCCCACGATGCACTGGGCCAGGGACAGACTGATTTGCATATAGCCAGGTTCTGAGCTGGGATGAGGCAGTGAGATAAATAACGGTGATGGATCAAGCCCTGATCTTTGGACTGGGTAAGAGTGGTCTGCTCAATTCAGACACTCTGTTGATCACCACCCCCTTTTGTAAATCGATTTTGGCCACTATAGGTGTGGCAGGGTATACTCAGACATGAGTCCCTTTCTCACTGCTCCATCAGGATTCAAGCAAGCCGGGCCGAAGAGGCTGAAATGCCAGAAACCGGTCCCCGGTAGCTTGTCTCCTTTCTGGTAAAGAATTGGCTTGGTAGTTTAGTCTGCCCTGTTCCCATGATGCACTGGGCCAGGGACAGACTGATTTGCATATAGCCAGGTTCTGAGCTGGGATGGGGCAGTGAGATAAATAACGGTGATGGATCAAGCCCTGATCTTTGGACTGGGTAAGAGTGGTCTGCTCAATTCAGACACTCTGTTCATCACCACCCCCTTTTGTAAATCGATTTTGGCCACTATAGGTGTGGCAGGGTATACTCAGACATGAGTCCCTTTCTCACTGCTCCATCAGGATTCAAGCAAGCCGGGCCGAAGAGGCTGAAATGCCAGAAACCGGTCCCCGGTAGCTTGTCTCCTTTCTGGTAAAGAATTGGCTTGGTAGTTTAGTCTGCCCTGTTCCCATGATGCACTGGGCCAGGGACAGACTGATTTGCATATAGCCAGGTTCTGAGCTGGGATGGGGCAGTGAGATAAATAACGGTGATGGATCAAGCCCTGATCTTTGGACTGGGTAAGAGTGGTCTGCTCAATTCAGACACTCTGTTCATCACCACCCCCTTTTGTAAATCGATTTTGGCCACTATAGGTGTGGCAGGGTATACTCAGACATGAGTCCCTTTCTCACTGCTCCATCAGGATTCAAGCAAGCCGGGCCGAAGCGGCTGAAATGCCAGAAACCGGTCCCCGGTAGCTTGTCTCCTTTCTGGTAAAGAATTGGCTTGGTAGTTTAGTCTGCCCTGTTCCCACGATGCACTGGGCCAGGGACAGACTGATTTGCATATAGCCAGGTTCTGAGCTGGGATGGGGCAGTGAGATAAATAACGGTGATGGATCAAGCCCTGATCTTTGGACTGGGTAAGAGTGGTCTGCTCAATTCAGACACTCTGTTCATCACCACCCCCTTTTGTAAATCGATTTTGGCCACTATAGGTGTGGCAGGGTATACTCAGACATGAGTCCCTTTCTCACTGCTCCATCAGGATTCAAGCAAGCCGGGCCGAAGAGGCTGAAATGCCAGAAACCGGTCCCCGGTAGCTTGTCTCCTTTCTGGTAAAGAATTGGCTTGGTAGTTTAGTCTGCCCTGTTCCCATGATGCACTGGGCCAGGGACAGACTGATTTGCATATAGCCAGGTTCTGAGCTGGGATGGGGCAGTGAGATAAATAACGGTGATGGATCAAGCCCTGATCTTTGGACTGGGTAAGAGTGGTCTGCTCAATTCAGACACTCTGTTCATCACCACCCCCTTTTGTAAATCGACCTGCTCGGCATCGAGATCCCCGGGCTTGGTGAGTAGTAGTAGTAGCTATTTCTTCACTACTCTGTTTTCTCCTGCTCTGTGTGTTATTATATTGCAAATTTTTGTTTTTTACCAGGAGCAATAATGCTGCTGATTACATTGTAGGTAAATTATATTTCAAAATCTTCTGTGCATTTCAGGTGCACTGCTCTCCTTCTCAGTAGCGTTGCTACTATGATTATTTGTTTTCGATTTTGTGTTCATTTCATTGCCTGAGAAATTATGTATGAGTGTAGTTTAAAGAACTTCGTAATGCTAGACACTAAGGGTCAGATTTTTAATTACCGGCGCATCCCTTCAAAGTAGCAGGGATGCACCAGTAATTGTGCGCCACACCACCACCACCCATGGTGCGCCGTATTTACAATGTGGCGCACCATGGGCCCAAAACATCACCGAAGAGTTACGCATCTGTGCCGTAAAGGCAGCGCATTGCTGGAGTTGCGTCGCAATGATGGCGCAGCTCCAGCAATGGTCTGGGGTGCCCCATCTCCTCAATGCTGCGTCAAGCCGTACGTCTGCTTCAAGCAGACACAGGGTTTGAGTCACGCATCATTGTCCTAAAAGTGACTGATTGAAATCTTGTAGATTTCCCTCAGCCACTTTTAGGATGCGTTCCTGCACAGGAACGCCCTCCCTTGCGCCGGAACGCCCCCTGATGGCGCAGGGCTTTACAACGTGATGCATCTCCCATATGCGTCACGCTGTTAATATACGCCGCACCATGGCGCCTCTTTTGATCTGCTGCTGCGTCACAAAAGTCACACAACAACGGAGCAAAAGAGCCGCAAGGGGCTTGTAAATCTGCCCCTACAGACTCAAGTCCAGTCCTTCCTTTATACACCTGGCAATAAGAAGAAATAGTGGTGGTGGATTGATAGTTTGAGTATTTTAATGACTGGTTAATATAGTAGGAAACTTTTTAGTGTTGTCGCTGTTCTGCAATCACAATGGAGTTTGTCTGTCACTTCGCGTGCTGCGCACTGCTGCCTGCCAGTCCTACGCAAACCTTTTTAGTAGTTTGTTTAGTGAGTTACATAACTTTCCAAGTCGACGGTCCACAAATCAAGCAATACTAATATCGTAGTAGACCACATGAGATAGGTCAATATATCCCGTGGAATAGTTGTCTATTTGCTATTTCGCCAAAATATTTTGTTATTGTTCTTTTGTAATGTTTGATTTGGTTGACAACAATCATCCATGTTTTCCGGTCTTTCTTTCTTTCATGTTGTATATCAACTCCCACCAGGGGCAAGAGGACATTGGAGGAGGCTGCTGCTGCTGAACAAGGCCAGGATCAGTCAGGCGAGGGCTCCTTTGCTGGCCCCGGTAAGTTTTAATTTTAATATAGAGTACCTATTTTTTCCTAGCGTTCCTCATTCGATTTTTTCTAAATCGTCTTTGATCTTCTTGTAGACTGTATCTAAATTCTTATCCTGCCTCGACTATGACTCCCTGTGGTATTACTAGATTATTCTTATTAGTCTGTCTGTGTAACTAACTAAGATTGCACATTTGGCAAAAGGTGTTAAACGAAACTCCCATTCTAGTCAGCAATAGCTCTATGCACTGAGTGCAGTCCTCTGGGATTGTCCATAATGTCTTTTCAAGTCTTCTAAATGTTTATGCTTTGACAATTACCAACAATAAAAAGGTGAATGACCACCAAGAAAGAATAAGATACTACTTTACTTTTGGTTTGGATAGGAGGACAATCCATACTACTACTGTTGCAGGGATAAATCTGCACAAACAGAACTATGGACACTAAATAGTGCATTGTTTATCAATTATAATAGGCGCAGGTAGACTTTCCACATACCTCAGTGATATCAGTCTTTGAAGAACCCCCAATCTCCTTACTGACTAGATAGTGTGGCAGAGTCATTTAGCTCCCGAATTCATCGATGATTGATCCCCAATGATGATTATCCAACGCAGGACAAGAGTACGGAGTCAGAGTCCAGAAGTGTCAGAGGCACGGACTCATGCTTACAAATTGCAAAACCTTTTGCTCATTCACTCTTGACCAAAAACCACAGAGTCTATTTAAGTTTTATTGCTTTATTAAAAGTAAAAATATTTATTAAAATCAAGCTTGTCATAAAACATAAACGGTTGATTAGAAATGGAAAAGTGCTTATAGTGATTTATTTCACACATTTATTGTGGGCGAGCCGAGCCCTCACCTGGTTTGAACTTTAATTTTTCTTTTTGATGCTGAATCGTTGGTCCCTCCATCCTAGTGATGATGATTTGTTCTTAGAAGTGAAGCTTCTGTCTGTTATGAGAAAAATGGTGCATGTTAAAAAGCAAGCATTCATCAGTTGTGCCAAAAAAGTGCTGCAAGACAACACCCTTCCCTGGAAAAAGGGACATTTTTACTTTAGAGTAGACAGCCACAAATTATTAGATTGGTTTCTGTATTCACATTTCTTCATTCCTAGACAAAATACTAGTGAGTGGTGTATTTCTATGACATCTAACATTCTTAAATGTACTTTGTAGGTGGAACATCTGGTGCTGGGCCCAGCGCGGAGGTGGAGGAGGAAAGTTCTGGAGAGGAGGCGGTGCAAGTGCCGGACCAAACTGCTGTGCAGGTTGCTACGGTAGTGGCAGGCAGTGGTAAGCTCTTATATTCCTTACTTATTGAGATTGCAGACTGCATAGTGTGCTCCCTGTGAAAAAACGTAAGGTTTGTCCAGATGAGAGACATGAAGAAGAATGATTGACATATAGTTTGAATGGAGTGATGCCTGGATCATGGTACTATGTTATGTTATGTTTAGGTCTCTTATATAGCGCGCGGCTACCCCGAGGGGTGTCCCGGTGCTTTGGCAAAGAGAACTACAGTGGAGAACACAACACAGTGAATCGCAGAGGCCGGAGGCAGAAATCATACTGTAAAGAGCCAAGTTTTCAGCTCCTTTCTAAAAGAGAGGAGACTGTTCGACTTTCTTAAGGAAACAGGTAGCTCGTTCCAACAACGCAAAACCAAGTAACGGAAGGAGCGCCCTCCAATCCAGGCAAGTTTAATAGAGGGAACAATGGCTTTGGCCAACGAGGCCGACCGCAGAGTCCTCCTCGGTACATCGAAAGCCAGGCGCTTCCCCAAATACTTGGGGCCAATCGCATTAAGGGCCTTGAAAGCCAAGGTCAGAACCTTAAAGGTGATTCTTTGAGCGATGGGCAACCAGTGCAGTCTCTTCAACAGTTCCGAGACTTTTGCCCTGCGTGGGAGACCAAAAATGGCTCTTGCAGCAGAATTCTGGAATATCTGCAAACGGGCCAGCAGATATTTAGGCAGCCCAAGATATAGGGCATTCGCGTAATCAAGTCGCGAGCCAATTAGAGACTGCACAATGATTTTTTGGTGTTGCAAAGACAGCAAAGGAAGAAACTTCCGGAGCATTTTCAAAATGCCGAAACATTTCCCTGTCAGACCGATAATTTGGGGTCCGAATGAGAGGCCGTCATCACACTGCACACCAAGGTTTTTGGCTTTCACAGAAGACACATCAGGCCGAAACATGTCCTGGGGCCACCAAGTCTTCCAACTGGGATCCGGCGGACATCCGAAGAAAAGCAACTCCGATTTATCAGATTTGCTCTTCAGACTGTGCCGCCGAAACTAGCCGAAGACTGCACCCAGGCATTCCCTGATCAAACCACCATCAAAAGCCTCTCCCTTCTTAGAAGTAAAAAGGAGCTGGGTGTCATCAGCATAGGATATGATCCGGGCACCAAAGGACTCCGCAACCGCCGCCAGAGGGGCCACGTAGATATTAAAAAGGGTGGGGCTCAGGATAGACCCCTGACGAACCCCCACCTCTAGCGGCAGCATTTCTGCGGAGAACAGTGGCGCCCAGACCACTTGTCGATGACCGGTCAGCAAGGATTGAAACCAGTTCCACACCGTCCCACGGAGGCCGATCTCCCAGAGTCTAGAAAGGAGACCGGCATGGGGGACGGTGTCAAACGCCGCCGACAAGTCCAGCATAACCAAAATGGCCTTCCCCCCCAGATCAAGCGTCCCCCTGATGGCATCGGTGATCTCGAGCAAAGCTGTCTCTGTGCTATAATTAGCACGGAAGCCCGACTGAGAATCATGTAAGATGTTATTGCTCTCTATGAAGCTGGAAATAGTGAGCTGTACATGTTTCTCGATCACCTTTGCCAGAGCAGGGAGAAGGGAGATCGGCCTGTAGTTAGCATGGACAAGAGGATCCAAAGTGGGCTTTTTGAGTAGTGGGAGGATCAGGGCATGTTTCCAGGCGGGAGGAACTTCGCCCGATGTCAGGGAAAGATTAAGCAGAGGGTTAAGCAAGCTGTTAATTGCAGGCGCTATTATTCCTAGACATTTCGCTGGGCAAGGATCCAACGATGAGTCAGATTGAAGCCGGGAGAGAAGATCAAGGGAAGCAGCAACGGATAAAGAGGGGAAGTCCGAAAGGACTGGACTCTTCTCATCAGATGGCAAAGGGAGGGTGGCCTGTAAGCCATCAGATAGACCGGAGCCAGTGCCAGGGAAAGTGTCCTGAATGGACTTGATTTTATTTATAAAAAAGTCCCCAAGCTGGCTAATCCAGACTTCAGAGTGAGAATGAGAGGGTGCGCTCGAAGGGGGGGAGATGAACTCCTTTACTATCCGAAAAAGTTCTTTACTCCTGTTATCCGCCTCATCAATTCTGCGCTCCAAGTAAGCTTTTTTTCCCTTGGAAATATGCTTATGATAGATCCTGATCGCATCCCAATATTTAGCTTTATCGTTCGGATCATACTTACGCCGCCACATTCTCTTAGCTTTCTTAAAATCTTGGCGCATAATCCCAGGCGAAGGGGTAAACCAAGGGGCCGAGACATGTCTGGCCACCGATTTGCCTGGTCTCCCTGGAGCAAGCTCCTCAAATCTCGCTGCCAGCCATCTCTGAACAGAATCTAAATTTTCCTCCAAATTGCCCGCAAGCTGGCAGGGATGACAACGCAGAGCATCGGACAGCATTTCCGCCGTAACTTGATAGAATGGCCGTCCCATCCGTTTCGCCTCTTTCAGCAAACTAGAACCAGTCGGGACGGAAGAAAGAATACAAAAGTCAATTACAAAATGGTCAGTCCATAGCACAGGACGTGGCAGAGATACTTCAATCTTCCTGGTCGAGAGAATATGATCGATAATATGTCCTTTATTGTGAGTGGGGCTGGTAATATAAGAGGTCAGCCCTAAAGGAGCAACAATATCCTGCATTTTAATGGTATCAGGATCCGCTACATTGTCCATATGGACGTTCAGACCCCCCAACAGGATACAGTGCTCCGATCTAAGGCAGGGCAGCGATAGTGCCGCCTGCAGATCATCAAAAAAAGAGCCAAGAGGCCCAGGAGCTCTGTAGATAAGGATCCCAGTGCCCGTTTGACACGGGGAAAGCCCAAGGATAAAACCTATGGCTTCACAACTGGTGATCTTCTCAACAGCAAAGATAGAACAAGGGACACTCTTATCTACGATCAAAGCCACACCCCCGCCTCTGCCTCCCACTCTATCCTTCCTGAAGATATTATAATTTGGAGGAATGGCAGTCGCTGACTCTTAGATAGCATATGTGTATGTAGAGAGAGTAGACGGTCACTGGATGAACTAAGTGTTACTTTGAAGAGCATGTAACACCACACCCGCACGTCCGTCCCAGTGTAGGAAAGGCAAGGAAAAGAAGTTGTAAATTTGTACGAATACTACCATGAATAGTAGTAGTAGTCTGTATTGCAAGCACAGCATATATCCGGCTATTATGATGGCCACTCACTACCTCTGTTAATAAGTTTAGTAGCACTCGGTCATTCATGTGTGGGATGTATCACTGTTCACTCAATAAAAAGCAAAGCACCTAAAGTCATCCCATATGTGAGCAAATACATACTATGTGCAGTGAGAGATAATCAGATTATTTATCTTCTTCATTTTCCTCTTCTAGTATTCATTGGCACTGTAGGGTGAAAGTTAAATTAATTACGCAGTAGCCCTTGTAACAGAGTATTCTCAGTGCCACCCATAATAGAAAAGTAAGAGCATCACCACCTGCATATACTGGACTGGAACAGTAACGCAAGTAAATGTGTTGTATTTGTATAGCGCGAACAGTAACCCGTAAGCATCCCGGCGCTTGTACTCCTACCACAGGGGAACCCCTCCTGGCTTTTCCTTGTGAGGTGTCCACTCCTGGGCATCCCATGGTGAAACCCGGCATCCCTTGTGTATCGGGGGCCGTTGTGGAGACTAAGCAAGCTATTTCCCAGAGTTGCAGCGTGGGGCCCATGCTTAGATTCGGCACTGAGGCGAGAATATCCGGTCAGAGGTATTTAAGCCTGATCCCGCCGAGGCGGGAATAGAACCCTGGTCCCTGGCCAGCGCTCTGCATCAAGGTCTGCCGCTCTAACCATTGAGCCACACTGTCTCACTCATCATGGCGGGCGTCTGTTTTTCTCGGGTGCAAGTGGACTGCGCTGGCATTATGCCGGCTTGCAGAAGTTAACGTACCAATTTTGCTAAACAAGAGAGAAGAAGAAGAATAAGACTGGTGTACTGTCATAGTCGACTCTAATGGAGTGAGTCCATAATGCTCGTAGAATTGATTCCTTAAACTCCCACTAATGTTAGAGCAAGGATGAAGAAGTGGGAGGTTAGATAGATACTGGCCACAATAGTTATGTACTGCGCTTGCAAAATGCTAGTTCTACTGTGACACAACTTTCTGCTGAATCATTTTGTGTTAATCTTAAAGAGCATTGGTACAAACTATGTCTTTCTTTCTTCATATAGATGCTCCTTCCAAACCAACATGGAAGGAGCTGGCTAAAAGGGCCCAGCAACGGAGCCTGGAGGACACTGTCGCCGAATATCGGTGGCTGGTGGCCCAGGAGGAGCAGGACACGCAGAATACGTCAACAACATCCATGGCGACACCTGCATCCTCCTCCACGCTCCCTGGGTCAGCCAGTCAGCACAGCAGGACTCCAGCGGTACGGAGCCGGGGTACCGCAGCCACCCACCACTGCCGAGCAGCAAACAAATCAGCTTCCCCCCACAGCCGTTGCAAAAAAAGGATGCACCACCTTTCCCTGAGGGTTTCCTACCTCGAGCAGGAGCTCCTCAACACCAAAACCCTGCTCGAGACCCTCTACAAGGAGCATGCCGACCTGGCCCAAAAAGTCAACAGCAGCCAGCAGTAGGAGGAGACTGTCCCTTGACCCTTTTTAAAGGAATTTTGGGGGTGGGAATTGGGAATTGGGTTTTCAACTTTTTTGGACTTAGTTTTCAGGAACATTCGTTGGGGTTCGGCAGGGGGGTGGGTTGGGTCTTGCTGGAGATTATTTATGTTAGGGATATATAAATATACTTTAAACTTTATCTTAGCATACGTGTTTTTTTACTGCTTTTGAGGCTGGTGGGTGGGGGTTTAACAGTCCTGAAACTTAAGTGGCATCTTGATTCAAGTTGTGCAAGTACTAATGGCCCAAATGTTTTCAAAACTAAGTGCCTCTCACGGAGTAAGTGAATTCAATAGTCATAGGACCGTCAGTCTCTCGTCTCTCCTAATACTCCATTATACTACCTCCCCCCAAACGCTTATCTTACCTGTAATTTGTGTTTGGAAATAGGGCTAGGCACAGGGCTGGCTGCACGCGAAATGGCGATTAAGGTTGGCAATCCTGGGCGGATGAAATGACATCATTGCGGTGATATTTGTGGTGTTACACAGTGGCAGTTGCAGTATCTGAAAAAAAAGAAAATGAAACCTTATTTGTCCTTACCGTACCATTAGAATGGTACAATAGAGAATATAGCAGGTGACAGTACACTAGAACAGTGCCACAATGTAGCCTAACAAATAGTACAGTATTGAAAGTATAACTAGTACTTGCGTTGAATTTCTTTGACATTGGCTACTACTACAAGAAATAGTACTGAAGGTGAAGGACACAGCAGCATAATAATTTGCCACGTCTAGAAGGAGGATATTCTTGATGACCAATCAAGTTGATGGCGCACATGAAAATCTGCTTTCATTTGCCAATAGTGACTCAGTGTCAAGCTGAGTAAGAATAGAATGTATCCTCGGATTCCTTCACCAGCCTGTTGCTATGACCTTATCCTCCCCAGAAAGTGTGTGGAATTATTGCTGTCATTTAGTCACACATCAATCAGAACCACACAGCGGGGGGAAGAGGGTTAGGGTTTGGAAAATGGATGGGAATGGGGGTTTTTGGGAAAGTTTTGTTGAGAGAAGAAAAAAAAAGCACAGAATGGACAAACAATAATTGAAGATAAACAAATCTTTGGGTACAAAGCTAACCATACATCTTTTAAGTGACATAAAGGAAGTGCATGCACTACTGCATGCATGCTTACTGAAAAGTAAGTAGTACTTTCGACAACCGTGAATGAAAGAATGCAACAGTACAGGGCTGCAGTAATAATTATGCGTTTTCGCTTGCCTATCTCTGCACTCAGAGAAACACTTCGTACATTAAATTAGGTTTGAAAAATAGCAGAAGTAAACATATACAATGGCTGTAGGGATGAATTTAGAAGCAGAGATCAAAGAAATGCAGAGTCACACTCATAGAAGTTCATAGCAATAAAATTACCTAAAAGATAATTAGAAAAGAACGGATACTGTAACTGTATGTTGTTGTAGTTGTCCTGTTGAATTTGGGAAGTTGTAAGATGCATCCAACCATTCCTCTTATTAGCGGGACTCCTCCATTCCATCTGATGCACCGTCCATCAATGTTGGTGACCAGATAACACCCTGTCCACTGCCTGCCTGGCGGATGCTGAATTGCGGCTCGCTAATGTGAAGCCTGACTTCATCCTTTTCCCATTGCACAGGCTGAAACCCGGCCTGTAATTATTGATGGAAAAACAGGAAGTGATATTAGAACACCACTGACAAATAAATATAAGGTATGTACGCTGTGTAGTGCAAAAAGTCACACTTTGAGTTTCCTAATAGACAGTACAATATTTTTGAAAGTGCGTACTCTGTCTGAGTCTCCTTTTGAAGGATAAATAAGTATGGGCAAATTAATTTAGTGGATCTTTCCCCTCAAGCTAGGTGTACTGTAAACTGTGTTTTAGAACAAAATTAGACCTTCCCAGCAGTGCTCCCAGACCCTTACTAAACCCAGTCGCAAAAATGTAGAAGACCCCCAATCAGATCTCAAAAAACGAGGCTTAGTAGAAAATGGTGACAAAACGTACTTTGAAAGTAAAGTAGGCCCAAATCCCCCCTTACCCACCGTGGATTGTATTCAAACCACTTGCAAGCAAGCAAAAGTATCCATACCCAGCATCGCTCCAAGACTCGCAACCCCCCCCCCCACAAACAGCCCCCGCCCAAACACATGCAATACAATACTGCTAACCCTAACGAGCCCTAAGTTAAGAATAGTGGCAAACGCTTTCTTTAACTTGGGCAAATCCCCCCTTTCCACCATGGATTTTCTTCAAACCACTTGCAACCAAAATTACACATTCCCACGAGTGCTCTAAGACCCCAGAACTCAGTTGCAAAAATCTAGAACACCCCGAAACACATGCAATCCTGCTGCTAGTGCTAACCCTAACTAGCCCTAAGTTAATGTGCCAAAACGCTTTTCAGCATGGATTTTCTACAAACCACTTTTATCTGGTATTAGCCATTCCCAGCAATGTCCCCAGACCCCTGCAGCCACCCGCAAAAAAGCAGAACACCCCCAAACTGGCAAAAAGCAAAAATGGGCATACTACCTGGAATTCTGTCCAAACGCGATGTGCAGCTAGGCCCTATCTCCGCTTTTCCACCATGGAATTCCTGAAAAACAAATGCAATCCACATTAGACTGTGCCGGCAGTGCTCCCAGACCCCAAAACCCACCCACAACAACCTAAAAGCCCACCAAACAGCACCCCAAAGACAGGCAAGTGATCAAAAGCGCAAATTTGTTTTCTGCTCCGATTTTCTCCAAAACACTTTTATCCGGTATTAGACCTTCCCAGAAATGGCCCCAGACGCGTCAACCCAGGAGGAAACAAGTAGAAGACCCCCAAACAACCAAAAAGCAAAACTACAAAAATGGGGGCTTAGTAATTTTCAGGCAAATTTCCAACATCACTCCGTGTGCGCTCTGCAGCTAGGCCCTAACGCCCCTTTGCCACCATGGATTTTCTTCAAACCACTTGCAATCAAAAGTATCCATACCCAGCGTTGCTCCAAGACCCCAAAACCCACCCACAAACACCCGGAACCCCCCAAACAGCACCTCAAAGACAAGCAAGTCAGCAAAAACGCAAAAAAATGTTCACCTCCGATTTGGTCCAAACCACTTTGATACGGTATTAGACATTCCCAGCAATGGCCCCAGACCCCTGCAGCCACCCGCAAAAAAGCAGAACACCCCCAAACTGGCAAAAAGCAAAAATGGGCCTACTACCTGGAATTCTGTCCAAACGCGCTGTGCAGCTAGGCCGTAACACCGCTTTTCCACCATGGATTTCCTGAAAAACAAATGCAATCAACATTAGACTATGCCAGCAGTGCTCCCAGACCCCAAAACCCCCCCACAACAACCCAAAAGCCCGCCAAACAGCACCCCAAAGACAGGCAAGTGATCAAAAGCACAAAATTTGTTTCTGCTCCGATTTTCTCCAAACCACTTTTATCCAGTATTAGACCTTCCCAGCAATGGCCCCAGACCCCTGCAGCCACCCGCAAAGAAGCAGAACACCCCCAAACTGGCAAAAAGAAAAAATGGGCCTACTACCTGGAATTCTGTCCAAACGCGCTGTGCAGCTAGGCAGTAACTCCGCTTTTCCACCATGGATTTCCTGAAAAACAAATGCAATCAACATTAGACTGTGCCAGCAGTGCTCCCAGACCCCAAAACCCACCCACAACAACCTAAAAGCCACCAAACAGCACCCCAAAGACAGGCAAGTGATCAAAAGTGCAAAATTTGTTTCTGCTCCGATTTTCTCCAAACCACTTTTATCCGGTATTAGGCCTTCCCAGCAATGGCCCCAGACCCGTCAACTCACCCGCAAAGAAGTAGAATACCCCCACAAGTGCAGAGTCTTTCTTCATTGGGCGTAATCCAGCCATCTGCTTTGAGGGAAATAGGAGTCTGGAGGAGGAGGATAGAGGACCATGTTCTTGTGAACTTGTTAACCTGAGGAATGCAGACTGCGGCACTTTCAAGTCAATAAGCAAATAAGTGAAGACAGTTCTGCTGATGGGCTTGTTTTTGTGATTAGGTGATTAAAGTTTTTTTATATAGATTTTGCAAAACAAAGAAAGATAGACACACAGAAATAAAAGTGAATAAGGACGAAAAAAAAAGTTATTGATTCATTGACTCATTTTCAGGGCTCGGTGTCAGGGAAGAAGAGCTCATCCTCATACTCTGCAAATTCAGGCGGGAGTAGGTCACCTAACAGAGAAGAACTTCCCTCATCTAAGTTGGTGTCCTCCTCGTCCTCGTCTTCTTCCTGCGTGTATTCTCGTATTTTGTAGTCTGGTGGTATGAGGTGCTGATTCATCTTGATCATTGTTAACCTCTCCACATTTTTGGGTGAGAGGCGGGTCCTTTTGCAAGTTACAATGCCACCAGTAGAACTGAAAACATGTTCAGAAGACACGCTTGCGAGTGGGCAAGACAAGTAATTTATAGCCAGGTTGGTGATCTCTGACCACAATTCTCTTTTCCCATGCCAATACGCCAATGGGTCATCATGAACATAGACCTCTGTTGAGTCATTCAGATAGTCCTGCACCATCGACTCAAGGTTCTCCACAGTTCCTCCACTTTGCTTAGTTTTTGCTGGGACCTTTTGAGAAGCAAACCCAAGCTGAGTTAGCCAATCCTCTTCTTCACACAATGTTACTGTTGTGCCTGGTGCAGATGATCCGGTTGCTGGTGTCTTTAACTGCTGAGAGGGAAAATCACTTACTTCTGCCACAGCCACAGATGCAGAAGTGGATTCTTTTGACTCGGGATGGCCTGCTGATGTACTGCCTTTTCCTTCAATTTACTGCCGTTCTCTTTCAAACCTCATGGCTGACACAGCTAGCCAATGTTTGTACTTTGTAACTTCTGCGTCAACAAAAGGAAAGAATACTCTGCCTGACAGTGCCTTTTTGTACCGTGGATCCAGAATAGTAGCACAAATCTAATGCTGTTCTGTGTGGATGTTTTGAAGACGTTCATTGCAAAGTAGGCGCTCTAATAATTTCTCCGTCAAATCCAAAGCTTCTTGCTTTTCTTCATCTTTTTGATATGTAGAAGACACCGCCTTCAGTTGGTGCTCTAGCATGCGCAACAATGGGATAGCTTTTCCCAAATTACAGTCCTCCCTGCTGACTGCACACGTGAAGACCTCAAAAGGACGAAGCATGTCTGCCAGCTTCCATTGCTCCGCATGTATCCCCAGGTACCACCTCCTGGATGAGTGCTTTCACTGGCAATTTACATTCATGAAGCAGGCCCCTCAGATGCTTCTGGGCCTTAAAAGAAGGGTTGAAATGTGTGCACATTCTTCGGCAGGTGGTCAGTAACTCGCACACTGGACTTTCTTCACTTAACGAGGTTTATACAGTGCGCCAAACACGGCACGGCACTCTGAAATATTTACCATTATCCATGGCCTTAACTACATTGGCGCCATTATCCGTGGAAACATAACCAATCTTGTGTTTTCTTGAGGACAGCCATTGAAAGACCTTTGTGTTAAACTCCAGCAAAATGTTTTCTCCTGTATGACTTTTCTCCATGCCAAACATGGCTAGTGTTGCATGTTTCCGAGCAGCTTTAAAAATGTTGTTCGGGTCAACACCTGCGTTTAGCTTCGCTCTAACCCCTGAAAAAGAGACCTAGTGTGCAGTGACGCACATGTAATCAACGGCTTGGCAACTGGTCAACATGTCTATTGTCAGATGTATAGTGTGAACAGCACTCTTCAGCAAAGCTGCCCCAATTACCTCCAGCACATCTTCATGTAGTGCTGGGACCGCAACTCTGGCAAAATAGAATCGGCTAGGAACCTTCCATTTAGGGCAGAGCGTTGCCACTAATTCAAGAAAACCAACCCCTTCCACAAAAGAAAAAGGGAGAAGGTCCAGAGCTAGCATTTTAGCCAGCTTAGTGTTATACAGAAGCGTCATTGGGTGGTTGCGTTCAAATGGCGCATCTGAAAACAACATGCTTCTAATGGTGGGCTGGACCATGATTTTACGGGATGATGATGATGATGACTTCTTAATCAATCAATCAATCATTGAATTTATATAGCGCACTACTTACCCAGAGGGTCTCAAGGCGCTGGGGGGGGGGGGGGGCTACTGCTCGAACAACCAGGTCTTGAGTTGCTTCCTGAAGGCGAGGTAGTCCTGGGTCAGGCGGAGGTGGGTGGGGAGGGAGTTCCAAGTCTTGGCGGCGAGGTAGGAGAAGGACCGTCCCCCTGTGGTGGTTCTACGGATGCGGGGGACGGCGGCGAGGGCGTGGCTGGTCGAACGAAGCTGGCGTTTGGGAGCGTAGAAGTTGAGGCGGCTGTTGAGGTATCCTGGGCCGTGGCTGTGTAGGGCTTTGTGTGCGTGGGTGAGGAGACGGAAGGTGATTCTCTTGTTGACCGGGAGCCAGTGCAGATCTCTCAGGTGTCCGGAGATGTGGCTGCGACGGGGAATGTCCAGGATGAGTCGTGCTGAGGCGTTCTGGATCCGCTGGAGTCTCTTTTGGAGTTTGGCGGTGGTTCCGGCGTAGAGGGTGTTGCCATAGTCCAGATGGCTGGTGACGAGGGCCTGGGTGACTGTCTTCCTGGTCTCGGTGGGGATCCACCGGAAGATCTTGCGTAGCATGCGCAGGATGTTGAAGCACGACGAGGAAACGGCGTTGACTTGTCTGGTCATGGAGAGGGAGGAGTCCAGGATGAAGCCCAGGTTGCGTGCGTGGTCTGTTGGTTTGGGTGCGCTGCCTAGGGCGGGGGGCCACCAGGAGTCGTCCCACGCGGCGGGTGAGGATCCCAGGATGAGGACTTCCGTCTTGTCTGAGTTCAGTTTCAGGCGGCTGTTCTTCATCCATTCGGCTACCTCTTTCATCCCTTCATGAAGGTTGGCTCTGGCGGTGGCGGGGTCGTTGGTAAGGGAGAGGATCAGCTGGGTGTCGTCGGCGTAGGAGATGATGTTGAGGTTGTGCTGGCGTGCGATGTCTGCGAGTGGGCTCATGTAGATGTTGAAGAGGGTTGGGCTGAGCGAGGAGCCTTGAGGGACGTCGCAGATGACTTCGGTGGCTTCATCTGAATGGAGGGAGGCGGACTCTCTGTGTCCTTCCAGCGAGGAAGGAGATGATCCACTCCAGTGCCTTCTCCTGGACTCTGACGTTGCTGAGGCGTTGTACTAGGGTACGATGGCAGACAGTGTCGAAGGCCACGGAGAGGTCGAGGAGGATGAGGGCCGCTGTTTCTCCGTTGTCGAGCAGCGCTCGGATGTCATCGGTGACTGCGATCAGGGCGGTCTCGGTGCTGTGGTTGGCCTGGAAGCCAGACTGCGAGGGGTCAAGGGATCCGTTCGTCTCGAGGAAGGCGGCCAGCTGCTTGTTGACGGTCTTCTCGATGACTTTTGCAGGAAACGGGAGCAGCAAGATGGGGCGGTAGTTCTTGAGGTCGGTGGGGTCAGCCGATGGTTTCTTGAGTAGAGCGCTGAGTTCGGCGTGCTTCCAGCTCTCCGGGAAGGTAGCGGTGTCGAAGGAGGTGTTCATGATGTCCCGCAGGTGGGATGCGATGACAGCGTCGGCCTTGTTGAAGACGTGGTGAGGGCAGGGGTCGGTCGGAGATCCGGAGTGGATGGAGTTCATCGTGCGGACGGTGTCTTCGGTGCTGATCAGGGTCCAGGCGCGGAGGGTGGTGGTGGAGGGCGGTGGTTCGGTCGAGGCGTGCGTCGGTTGAGTGCTGAAGCTGTTGTGTATGTCCGTGATCTTGTTGTGGAAGTAGGAGTCGAGGGAGTTGCAGAGGTCTTGCGAAGGGGTGATGTTGTTGTTTCCAGCGTTGGGGTTGGAGAGCTCTTTGACGATGTTGAAGAGTTCTTTGCTGTTGTGTGCGTTGTTGTCCAGTCGTACCTTGAATGCAGTTTTCTTGGTGGCGCGGATGAGTTGGTGGTGTTTTCGGGTGGCGAGTTTGAGGGCAGTCATGTTGTCCGGAGTTGGGTCTCTGCGCCAGGTTCTCTTGAGAGCTCGGCAGTTCTTCTTGGAGCTCTTGAGTTCGTCGGTGAACCATGGGGCTTTCTTGCTGCCGGGTCTGCTGGGCGGGGTCCTCAGGGGGGCGAGCTCATCCGCGCAGTCGCTGATTCACTTCGTGAGGTTGTTGGCCGCCTGGCTAGGGTTCGTTGTGCTGGTGGGAGGGTTCATGCTCAGGGAGGACGCGAGCTGGTCGGCTGTGATTTTGTTCCAGTTCCTGCGTGCAGCCTGTTGCTGGTGGTGGTGGATCGTGGTCCTTGCAAAGCTGAAGTGGACACAGCTGTGGTCCGTCCAGTGGAGTCCGGTGGCGTGGCTGAAGGCCATGTCCTTGCTGGATGCGAAGACAGGGTCGAGTGTGTGTCCGGCGTAGTGGGTGGGGGTGGTCACCAGTTGCTTGAGTCCCAGGTTGGCGAGGTTGTCCAGCAGGGTGGTGGTGTTGCGGTCGTTGTTGTTCTCCAGGTGGAAGTTGAGGTCCCCTAAAAGGATGTAGTCAGCGGAGCAGAGGGCGTGTGGGCTGATGAAGTCGGCGATGTCTTCGCTGAATTGTGTGCGTTGTCCAGGGGGTCTGTAGATGAGGGTGCCTCTGAGGGTGGTCTTGGGGTTGATGTGGACTTGGAAGTGCAGGTGCTCGGCGGTTGTGAGGGTGTCGTCAGTGTTGGTCGTGATGCGGATGGAGTTCCTGTGGACGATGGCGATGCCTCCTCCGGTGTGGTTGATGCGGTCCCTTCGGATGATCTTGTAGCCGTCTGGGATGGCGATGGCGATGTCAGGCGCAGAGGAGGCGTTCATCCAGGTTTCCGTGAAGAAGGCGACGTCTGGGGCTGTGGTGTCGAGCAGGTTCCAGATCTCGACGGCGTGCCTGTGGACAGAGCGGGTGTTGAGCAGGATGCATCTCAGGTGGCTGCTGCTGTTGCCCGTCGAGGTCTTGGGCACTGCTGGAGTGGTGCAGGTCCGGATGCAGGTGAACTTGCAGGAGTTGCAGCAGAAGGGTCCGTGGGTGCGTCTCGGGGTGGCTCGATAGCAGCCCGGGACTCGGCCGGCGTTGAGTGCGTTGAGGGTGGCGGCGTCGTACGTCCGGCGGGTGGGCTGGGGTCTGTGAGGGCCAGGGGTCCTGGCACTGGGCGCGGTCCAGGCACGGATGGGCGCAGACGGGCTTACCTTTGGTGCACCTTCGGCGCTCAGTCGGCGCTCCCGCTGCGCGTGTCCGCTGCACGGTCGCTCCAGGGGCGTCATAAGAAGGGAGCCGGAAGGGAGGGTCCGCTGGGAGGCGGGGAGCGCGTGGGCCAATCGGCAGGCTGGGGGGCGGGGTCGCGGCAAGAACCGGCACGAAAATCTAGGCGGGCGGTCCTGCGGCGGCTGGGGCGCCGGATCGGAACGGCGTCAGCAGGCAGGCAGGCAGCAGGTAGGAGGCAGGCAGCAGGCGGGGAGCGTGGGGGCAACCAGGCCGAGGGGGCGCAGTGGTCGCTCCTGAAAGGAGGTCAGGGTCCCCTTAAGAAGGGAGCCGGGAGGGAGGGTCCGCTGGGAGGCGGGGAGCGCGTGGGCCAATCGGCAGGCGGGGGGGGCGGGGTCGCGGCAAGAACCAGCGCAAAAATCTAGGCGGGCGGTCCTGCGGCGGCTGGGGCGCCAGATCGGAATGGCGTCAGCAGGTAGGCAGGCAGCAGGTAGGAGGCAGGCAGCAGGCGGGGAGCGTGGGGGCATCCATGCCGAGGGGGCGCAGTGGTCGCTCCTGAAAGGAGGTCAGGGTCCCCTTAAGAAGGGAGCCGGGAGGGAGGGTCCGCTGGGAGGCAGGGAGCGCGTGGGCCAATCGGCAGGCGGGGGGGCGGGGTCGCGGCAAGAACCGGCGCGAAAATCTAGGCGGGCGGCCCTGCGGCGGCTGGGGCGCCGGGGAGCTGAGTTCGAGCGGTCCTGCGGCGGCTGGGGCGCCGGATCGGAACGGCGTCAGCAGGCAGGCAGGCAGCAGGTAGGAGGCAGGCAGCAGGCGGGGAGCGTAGGGGCAACCAGGCCGAGGGGGCGACCCAGTTACGCTTGGTGATGATGAACTTTTTCGCATTGGTGTCTCACTCTCTCCAACACGCTTAGTGTGGCTCATATATCTTGCAGGGGGTGTGCCACTGACAGGGGGACTGGGTGTAAGTGAAGAAATGTTTGACGCTTCTTTCTCCTCGTCATCATCAGATGAAACATCAACGGATGCAGTTTGTTGACTTGCAATTCGGGCTTCCTTGATCTCCTTTAGGTGCGCATGCCATTTGACAGTGTGCTGTCTCTCAAGATGACCTCTCTGGCCTCCGGTACCATAGTTGGTGCCAAGCTTACCACGACTAACTGCAAGCTTACGAATGGTACAAATGGCTATGTTTTCCCTTGTTGTGCTAACACTAAAGAAGTCCCAAACTGTGGACTTCAAATGTCTGTGGGGGGGGGCAGAGGAGGCGATACTGGTAATGCTAATGCCAGATGAAGTGGAGGATGTGTGTTGCCGAACTTTACTACGTTGTGCACTTGCAGCACCACTAATTGAGGAAATGGAGGTTGAGGTGTATGGAGGTCCCTTCTGGCGAGAAAATATGGACGCGGTAGGTGGTGGTGTACTAGTTAACTGCATTGGTGGTGGTCCCATTGCCTCGTCGACAACATCACGCTCAGCAGCTTTTCAGGCTAGGATAAAAATGTCTGTTTGCTGCATGCCTGCTGGGGCTGCAGTGAAGTTTATGATGACTGCGTCGTCGTCGTGAGAGTCTTCATCAGCAGGAGTATATGCCACTTCTTGTTCAGCGTCATCATCACACTCCATAAGTAAGAGAGTTTCGGTGACCTTCCTTTTACGCTTAGCTACCTTTGTAAGATCATGGTGTGCCTCACTCTCAGACGGCCGTGGTGGTTCCCAATTGTCATCCATATCATCAGAAGTAAGGGGGCTTGAAGAAGATGTAGACACCATCATTGATCTTCTTTTCCTTGCTAGGGATCTGGAAGACAATGAATGATCAGGAGGAGTGGCTTCCTCAAATGGTACCTCGGCTTGAATGTCGATTTCCTGATGTGCCCCTACTTCGGGAGGAACAACTATTGTGGGCACTTGTGCCGCTCCATGCACCTCTGCTTGCGCATCTCCTTGCGCTGCCTCTCCTTTCACATGTACTTGGGCTTGTACTTGCACATGTGGTTGTTGTTGCGGCTGTGGTTGTTGAACACTCATCAGATGAGTTACAACAACCTGTGTTGATTGAGGGATGCTGCTACTTTCTGGCGATGAGTCAACATCACTGGTCGATGGTGATTGAACAACTATACTGGCTGCCTCTAAAGCACTCAAGGGCTTGGACTTAAGTTGGCGTGGTGGTGGTGGCACTGAGCCCAATGGAGCAGGGCTGCTGCTCCCAACTTGGTCCCCAGCAGACCCTGCTGCTGCTGCAGGCGTACTTTTTTCCCCAAAAAATGTGGCGGTCAGCACAACAGTCTCCTTAGTAAGTGGCACCACTTGCTTCTTCTGCTTCTTACTGGCAACTTTCTTGCTAGAGGAGCTACGGGGAACTTTTTTTGGGGCCATCTTCTTCAGATGTCAGAACAGCAGGCCGCAGTTGCACAAGTTGCAGAGTTGTCTGTGGCCACACGTGACGTTGTGCTGCACACACCGCAGCAGGACTTGTTCCTGGCACTGATAATGAGGAACGATGAGGATGACATTCGCCTTTCTGCACCTAAAAGCAAACAAAGCCAGAGAAACATCAGTTAAATAAATGTTGCATATGTAGCTCTTCAATTAATAGTTTGCAAGTAAGAATTTTTATTATACCCACCCTCAAAATGGAAAGACCAATAAAATGCAACACTGACAGAGTAAACCTGGGCATAATGGATGAACGCATGACAGACTGGGTGCAGGCCTATGGCACAACAAAGCACACTGCCTGGCTTCAAAATTGCCCCTAGACCCCCACCACATGGCCAGGCCCTGCCTGTACCAGTCCTCAAAATGGCTCCCACCCACATGGACAGGCCCCATCACCACCCCAAAAAGTCGGAAAACCCACAAAAATCACCACAATACCATGGCATCCATGCCCTCCATGATGTTTACATTAAAGAGACCCCACAGAAAGACTCAGTCCATGCACCACTGAGTACCCCTGGGCAAAAGGCCCCACCAACAGCCCAAAAATCGAAAAACACACAAAAATCCCCACAATCCAATGCCATCCATGCCCTCAATGTTGTTCAAATTCAAACACCCCACAGAAAGACTAGGCCCATGCACCACTTAGCACCCCTGGGCATAATGGATGAAAACATGGCAGACTGGATGAAGGCCTATGGCACAACAAAGCACATTGCCTGGCTTCAAAATGGCCCCTTGACCCCACCACATGGCCAGGCCCTGCCTGTACCAGTCCTCAAAATGGCCCCCACCCACATGGGCGGGCCCCATCACCACCCCAAAAAGTCGAAAAACACTTACAAATCACCACAATCCCGTGCCATCCATGCCCTCCATGATGTTTACATTAAAGAGACCCCACAGAAAGACTCAGTCCATGCACCACTGAGTACCCCTGGGCAAAAGGCCCCACCAACAGCCCAAAAATCGAAAAACACACAATAATCACCACAATCCAATGCCATCCATGCCCTCAATCATGTTCAAATTCAAGACACCCCACAGAAAGACTAGGCCCATGCACCACTGAGTACCCCTGGGCATAATGAATGAAAACATGGCAGATTGGGTGCAGGTTTTTGGCACAACAAAGCACACTGCCTGGCTTCAAAATGGCCGCTAGACCCCACCACATTTTCAGGCCCTTCCTGTACAAGTCCTCAAAATGGCCCCCACCCACATGGACAGGCCCCATCACCACCCCAAAAAGTAAAAAAACACACAAAAATCACCACAATCCCATGCCATCCATGCCCTCCATGATGTTTACATTAAAGAGACCCCACAGAAAGACTCAGTCCATGCACCACTGAGTACCCCTGGGCAAAAGGCCCAACCAACAGCCCAAAAGTAAAAAAACAGACAAAAATCACCACAATCCAATGCCATTCATGCCCTCAATCATGTTCAAATTCAAGATACCCCACAGAAAGACTAGGCCCATGCACCATTGAGTACCCCTGGGCATAATGGATGAAAGCATGGCAGACTGGGTGCAGGCCTATGGCACAGGAAAGCACACTGCCTGGCTTCAAAATGGCCCCTAGACCCCCACCACATGGCCAGGCCCTGCCTGTACCAGTCCTCAAAATGGCCCTCACCCACATGGACAGGCCCCATCACCACCCCAAAAAGTAAAAAAACACACACAAATCACCACAATCCAATGCCATCCATGCCCTCCATGATGTTTACATTAAAGAGACCCCACAGAAAGACTCAGTCCATGCACCACTGAGTACCCCTGGGCAAAAGGCCCCAACAAGAGCCGAAAAACACACAAAAATCACCACAATCCAATGCCATCCATGCCCTCAATTATGTTTAAATTCAAGACACCCCACAGAAAGACTAGGCCCATGGACCACTGATTACCCCTGGGCATAATGGATGAAAGCATGGCAGACTGGGTGCAGCCCTATGGCACAACAAAGAACACTGCCTGGCTTCAAAATGGCCCCTAGAGCCCCACCACATGGCCAGTCCCTACCTGTACCAGTCCTCAAAATGGCTCCCACCCACATGGACAGGCGCCATCACCACCCCAAAAAGTAAAAAAAAACACACGAAAATCACCACAATCCCATGCCATCCATGCCCTCCATGATGCTTACATTAAAGAGACCCCACAGAAAGACTCAGTCCATGCACCACTGAGTACCCCTGGGCAAAAGGCCCCAACAACAGCCCAAAAATCGAAAAACACACAAAAATCACCACAATCCAATGCCATCCGTTGCCCTCTATGATGTTTACATTAACCCTGGGCGTAGTGGGCGTAGTGGGGCTTCGCGGATCTACATGAAGTGGGCAAGAAACTACGCCCACCTCCGCACTTCGCGTAGCCCCACTACGCACCGCAGGCCTCCCTCCCGCCCTCCCTAAATACTTTAAATTAAACGTGTAAAAGAATTAAAAGGCACTTACCTTGCCCGCCGCTGCCCGCCGCGTCCCCGGGGCTCGCTCTCTTCATTGCTGCCGTCTTGTGTACTAATGCGCATGCGCGGGTGGCCGCGCATGCGCATTTCACGTGAGAAATGCGCATGCGCATTAGTACACAAGACGGCAGCAATGAAGAGAGCGAGCCCCGGGGACACGGCGGGCAGCGGCGGGCAAGGTAAGTGCCTTTTAATTCCTTTACACTTTTAATTTAAAGTATTTAGGGAGGGCGGGAGGGAGGCGGGTGGCGGCCAGCTACGCTCCGTCTGCGGAGCGAGCGTAGTGCCGGATTCTACGCCTGCTACGCAAAATGCGTAGAAGCTGGCACTACGCACACTCCATGCACGGAGCGTAGCCGCCCGCCCACCCTTAGTTTACATTAAAGAGACCCCAGAGAAAGACTCAGTCCATGCACCACTGAGTACCCCTGGGCAAAAGGCCCCAACAACAGCCCAAAAATCGAAAAACACACACAAATCACCACAATCCAATGCCATCCATGCCCTCCATGATGTTTACATTAAAGAGACCCCACAGAAAGACTCAGTCCATGCACCACTGAGTACCCCTGGGCAAAAGGCCCCAACAACAGCCCAAAAATCGAAAATTCCAAAATTGTAGTTGCAGCAACTGTAATGCCCCAAACAAACTTACTTGTGAAATTTCTAATCCAAAAGTGATCCAAAGAAAGTCAAAAAGGCCTCAAATCCAAATGTCCAGCAGCATCCACAAAAAGTAATCCTTCCAGGTCAAGATCCAAATCAAAGTGACCAGCACATGAAAAAAGCACTGGGAGGAGCCTGCTGGACAGGAACAGGAATTTGGAGACTGTGGGGCACTACCTTCCTCCCCCCCCCCCCCAAATGGACTCCTTGCAAAAAAAAGTGCAGGCAAATGTCAACATGAGGAGTTATTCTGATAAAAGTCATCATTTTCAGAAGGTTTATGCTGCTTGCTGGTGGATTTCTTGTGCAGAATTGCAAATTTTGCAATTTCGCGAGTGCGAGATTGTTGCTGCCCGCCGCATCTACGTGTTCGCAATTGCGAACTCTCGCGATGCGTGCTGTGCAAGGTGGCAAGCCGCGATGATGTAATTGCGGTCGCCAAACTCCGTGGGATCCTGCAGCAAGATCGAAAATGGCGCAGCACACGCAAAATATGGAGAAAAACAACTCTGCAAATGCTGAATGACAGTTAGTGAACACCGCGCGCCGCAATATTGTATCACCAAGCAAAGAAATCTGCTGCGTGCGAATTTGCGAATTTTCGGCAAATTCGCGAGAGTTCGCGGATTGCGAATTTGCCGAAAATCCACAAATTCCGCTAGCAGAACGGATTTTACGCCCATGCTTATTATTAATGTTTTCAAAGTCCCAATCATCTGAGAATGTATTTGGTGTCACAAAGTCACTTAATGAAACCTTGAACTGATATGGATATTTCAAAAGCTCAACCGGGCCACAAATGTCATAATCAGTTCTGTCCCATGCTACCCCACCGGGTATTAGATTGGCTGAGATGTTCACAGATGACAGTTCTCTTTTCTCGGCGTGGGAGGATGTGTGAGGCTTTAGGACCAAGTTGATGTTCTGACTTGCTGTGTCCATTGTACTATATTTTCCTTCAATACATTTTCCCAAACAGAGAACCATGATGAGTCAAAACAGGAGAGTAAGTACACCAAACACAATCCAAAATTAAATCCACGGTGAAATCAGAAATGTTTCTTTTAGTTGGTGAGAAAGTTCAATTATTTTGTATTTGAAAGTTTTTGTTGGAGGCGTTTCTTCATGCTCGCTTGGATCTTCAGAGAAGTCGTCGAAATTGATGAAGTAGCCAGATGCAGTTCTGTCAATTGTTGGAATTTTTTCCAGATTTTCATTTGCTTTTGCATTTTTTATTCTTTCATTAGCATAGTCAGAGGCTACATCATTGTAGACTGGTGTTTCTTGACAAACCTATGTAATTTTGGTTTCAAGAGGCACTAGTTCCATGGCATTTTTGCATAGTCCTTTGTTATTCACTGCAGGTTTATCAAATGTGATTAGTCTCTCAGTATGAGCCTCTTGGATTGTAGCAAATTTCGGTATTCTGCTATTTCTTGGGAGTCCACTTGGCCTACTACTTATTATTGGCCACATGATTGTGGTTTTACCAGGTCGATGGATACAACTCTGTTCTCCCTTTTACCAGCAAGGGGCGGTAGTACAACTGATCTTGTTCCGCTGATAGCTAAGACAGGTACTGCTTTTCTGTAAGAAGGCCCAAATTCCTTCTTTACCGCGATCTTTTCTCTGACCAGATCCTCAACCTTTGGAATCCAGACAGGTCTTGCTGGGACAGGTGGTTTTTCTTCAGTGGCTGTCGGCTGTTGTTTCAACTTTATGTTACTCAGGTTTTTTCTTGTTTCATTTAAATCCTGTAAAACAGCCAAACGATCTTTGATATCAAAGGATTTTTCTTCTACCACTGAAGTGTGACTATCAAGATCCTGAATAAGCATTCTAGTTCCGAACAATAGTTTGTATGGAGTGAGACCTTTTAGAGAATTTCCTGGCAGATTATTAAGACTACATTGGACACTTGTTAAATGTTTGACCCACCCATCAACCAAACCTAATACCCTCGCCGTGATAGATTGCTTTATGTCCCGTTTTTTCCCACAACCGCATTTCCCTCAGGATGGAAGGGAGAAGAGTACCGCAATGCGATGCCAATGCTGTTGATGGCCTCTTTGTAAGCTCGAGAGCTAAATGCAGGACCCTGATCAGAATGTAGCAAGCCAATTGTGTATGTGCCGATAAAGACTCAGTTCTGGCGTCAGCCGAGTGCTGGGGCCACATCCAAATGAATCTCGTACAGGAATCCACTGCGACCATGATATATTTATAGTTGCCATCCATTTGTAAGGGACCTCAGTGGTCCAGGTAAACACATGCTAATGGTTTATCTGAGATTAGAAGGGGCGTCTGTGCTGGTCGCTTTACTGTTGATACTTTCATTCTTTGGCATATTTTGCATTCTAGAACATAGTTCTTAGTTTTCTTCCAAATACCTGGCCACCAATATCTCTGTTTTAATAATGATGTTGTGGTGGAAATACCAGCATGTACAGAAGCTAACCCTTCGTGTGCCGCTGAAATGAGTCCTAATCTGTGTTCCATGTTTGGAATTGCTCTATCCCCCACTCCAGGGATTCGAGTAAATGGAACATTGTTCGCATCAGTTATGTATGAGTACTTTACTGGAAAGCCTTTCAGGAGTGTTTCTGTCATCTTTTACTGATGCACTGACAGCTTGTAGTATGTCGCTGTCTATTTTTGTTTTTGACCGGGTGATTGCAGCTACGGAAGCCGTTTGCACAGCTGCCTTCGCAGCTTCATCAGCCAATGAATTCCCTACAACGTGAACGCCATCACGTTGATGACTCAGTGTGTGTATCACGTGAGTCTTTTGTAGTTCTTTCTGTAAGAGAACTATTTGTTCCCAAAGCGTTTTGTACTTGATTGTGCCACCTTTTGCATCTTTGAAGCCATTTTGAACCCAGTTCTGCAAGTATTCATTAAAAGACTGAACGCAGTAATATGAATCGCACACTATTAGTGTGGGGAATTTGCGATCGGTATTTTCAAGCGCCATCTTAAATGCTAGTAATTCAGCTCGCTGAGCTGTACAATCTCCTAGAGATTGAGTTTTAGTGACCGTTGGTCTAAATTTCCCTTCATGCCATCGACCTTTAACGATCGCGCATGCAGCACTATATGCTTGTTTATCCCCGACTGCGGGTTGTGCTGATCTGTCTATATATATTATACAACCGTAATGTTCTAGAGGCAGGATTTCAGCTGGCAGAGGACATTCATATTCATATTGGAGAAATTCTTGTGTTTTTAAATTAGGATAAAATTTGTATACTACGTCTGTTGCAGCAAGAGAATTAACCCATTGTATCCATCTCGGATGTAATACTTTAGCATTTGGAGTGCTTGCTTTTGTTACTGCTTCTAAGACGGGTACCGGTGTAACAATTATTATTTGTTTACCTTGTGCAAGGAATCTTTCTTTTGCTACAGCTGTTTGAACCGCAGTCAGAATTCTTTCTGTAGAGCTGAATTTAATTTCAGCATGAGTGTACAATGTGATTTGTAAGCTATAGGTACCGTTTCTCCCTCATTAGAGGTCAGGTATTTAAATCCGCTTCTTCCTGGGATGACTCGGATTACAAGATTGCATATGATTTTGCGAGTTTGTAATTTTGTTTTAGCTAACATGTCTGTTTACAATGATCTCAAAATCTCCTTGTGTTTCTGAGTCCAATTGATTTGTTTGAAATCTGGTCTTATTAATTCATAGAGAGGTTTAACCCTCTCCGCATAATTTAGAATTTATATTCTTCCGAAATTCAGGAAACCTAGTATTGATTGTAAATTCCTCAGCGTTTTTGGTGCTTGGAGGACAGCACATTTCTCTAAGAAATTGTCTGCTAGGCTTTTGCCTTCACTTGATAATTCATATCCTAAAAATAGGACAGTTAGATGGGCAATTCGTGACTTTTTAAAGTTGTATTTGTAACCCTCTGACGCAAACCCAAGTATTATGGTGTTCACCCTTTTTAAGTGAGTTCCCAGGTCATCATCTGTGAGATAGATGTCATCGACATATGATAATGCCTCATCATCATATATTTGTAGTAACTCTGTTACCCTCGCTGAGAATAATCATGGGCTATTCTTGAATCCCTGTGGGAGTCGGCAAAATTGTTTTTGCGATCCAATTATTGAGAAAGCGGTCAAATACCTGATTTCAGATGCAATGTTTTTACCGAAGAATCCATTAGAGATATCTAATGTCGTTTTATATATTTTTATATTTATTAGTGCTGCACTATGTGAGTTTTGTACTGCAAATGTTTTACTACAGGAGTTAAGGTGTCTGTAGTCCAAAACTAGATGATATGAATCGTCTGGCTTGGAGACAGGAAACAAAGGATTGTTCATTTGAGAGGTGCTTGTTTCAATCACCCCTTGATATTTAAGTTGATCTAAGATCTCCCTGACTTGCTTTTTAGCTTCTTGTTTAACTGGATACTGCCTTTGCGCAGTGGGCTAATTTTTTAACTGGATTTTGTGGTGAAGTGAATCCTCTTCCCATCCTACATGATTTTTATATAAGGCAGGAGCTTGGGCCACTGCCCATTTTCTTGACAATGTGTATTTTTTATGAATCGGGATATGATTCGAGAAGGCAGCTATAATCATTTCTTTGCCATGAGGGCACTCCCTGACAAACTCTGGTGGCCAGTATTTCTCAGCTAGTAGAATGTCATAGCCTTTTGAAAGTTTTTCCCAAAAGAGACCTTTTATTTTCCTAGTTTTATCTCCCTCTATACGTAATGGTATTTCATATAGTTTAAGGGGCACACTAACTCGTGTGTCTGCAGTTTCCACCTGAATGTACTCATTTGTGTCCACTGTCTCCAGAAGATTCATCAGGATCTTGCGAGCTATGGTCACTTCTGCTGTGCTGTCTAGCATTGTCTGTGCCCACTCTCCGTTTTTCAGTTGTGTCCTCAGAATTCTCTGCATGTTTAATTTTAATACTTGCTACCTTCTTTCTGGGAAATTGTAATTTTTTTACTTTGATGAGCAGTTTCCTTGTCTTTGGACTTGACGTGCTCTTCTCTGTGTTCTGACGTACCTCTTCTTTCCGATTTCTGTGAGGAAGATCGAGAAAGATTGAGTGAGAAGGATCGAGAGGGACGTGTATCAACATCTTGATATCTGTCAGGTTTTCTTATTTTATCCCTATCTCTAAGGTATATCTTTTTTCAGAGGGCTCTCTTCGGGGAGACTTGTCTTCTCGGCCTGAGGAGACCTTCCTCTAGACTGGAAATGTTTTTCCCTGGGAGTGGATTGTCTATTACCATCCCAACTCTTTTTTGGAGTTTTTAAATGATTTTTAATAAATGCTTTTTTCAGGATTTTCAGTTAGTTGGGGTTTTACCGGTTTCCCACCCAAACTATCTCTTCCTAGCTCTTCATAGGATTTTTCTATGATTCTGGGGAGTTCAAATGGTTTGTCTGCTATATCTATTTCCTTCAATTTCTGGCGGATCGCCACAAATGCTGCTTCACCTTTTATGTTGGCTAATAATATAGCCGAGACTTGCTTGAATTCTTTCAGTAATTTCATTCCCAGGGTTAAAGCAGGTTCTGGACCGAATTCATTTTAAATCTGTCTTATACATCTGGTATGACCGCCATAGACGGGACACCATGGGGCCCATTAGGATGTCGGGCGGTTTGCCTTCGCCAGGGTAGCGGTGGCCACCGCCACCCTGGCGGAAGCAATCTGCCCCACATCCTTCCCTGCATTCCCCCCCGCCATATTACGATGGCGGAGGGGACCGCAGCGGTGAGAAAGACTGCCCGCCTGTTTTCCGCCCCGGTCGCATAGCGGCCGGGGCGGAAAAGGGAGAACATGGTGGCGGTGTCTTATTAGACACCGCCAGCCATATTAGAATAGGCATTTGTCAATGCCTTTCCGTGGTGGCAATGCCGCCACGGAAAGGCATGCAGTGTTCACTCTGGGGGGCCCCTGTGGGCCCCCAGAGTGACGGGCAAAGGGGGGTGGCACACGGGGGGGTACCTGTGGTACCCCCCTGCATTTGCATGATGCCGCGCGGTGCCTGCCACCTCGATTATGCAAATGCGTGCATTTGTTTTGGACATTGTGGCGGGCGGTGCAGTGAGCACCGCCCGCCACAATATTATTTGAGGAATGCGCCCGCCACTGTGGCGGGCGCATCCTAATGCCATTGTCGGGACCCCCGCCCTTTAGAGTTACATATGGGGTTCACATTTCATTTTGTTGAGTGATCACAAAACACTACTACATTTACTCAACGGTAATGGGACAGGGAAAGCCTCAGCAAGGTTGGTACGCATACTTTCCAGGCTACATGAGTTCAATTTCACGATTCGTCACATTTCAGGTGGGCTCAATGTCGGAGCAGACTGTCTTCCTAGGCTTCCCCTGAAAGACAATTCTTCTGACACAAAATTTGATGAAGTTGAGTGTGTTGTAGCATCAATTAATGATTCAATGTCTGCTTTTTCCTTTCTTGTCACAATCTGATTGGCTTAAAGCATATGATAATGATCAAATTTTAAAAGCAGTCAGAAACATGATTATTTCTGGATGGGCCAAAGAGCGTTAATTACCTGCTTCATTAAAATCATATGCCCAAGTCTCAGAAGATCTTTCTATTGTTAACAATGTTTTAATGCATGGGGATCAGTGTATTCCTCCTTTTTCAATTTGCATGAAATTGGTAGAATCTGCTCATGAAGGACATCTAGGTATAGGACCTACTTCCAGGAAACTCAAACAACGCTTTTGGTGGCCTGCTTTAGATAAGGATGTCACTCTCTGGGTAGATCAATGTGATACTTGTTTACTCTCGGATAAACATTGGAAGATCAACAAACCACCTTTTCATTCTGTACCCGTACCTGAAGAAGCATGGTTCAAGATTGCAATTGATTTTGCAGGCCCATTTGAACTCCTTTCAAGCAGTGAACGTTACATCATCCCCCTCATTGACTATCATTTTAAATGGGTTGACTTTCATTTTTGTGATTCGCCTGATTCCTTTGCTGTCATAAAGTTCTTTAATAGAGTTTCTCAATCAGAAGGATCTCCAAAGAAAATTGTCGCAGACAATGGGTCACATTTCTGTTCAACAACCATGCAAGATTATTTTAAAACTCATGATATTAAACATCTCAAAGTATCTCTCTGTTCTCCATCTTCCAACGGTCTCATTGAAAGAATGAACAGATTTATAAAAGAAGGTATTCAATCAGCTTTGGCATGCAATCTCTCTGTTGAGTTGTTTTTGAGAAAAGAAAAGGGTCATACTTAGTCACACCTCACTCTACAACAGGGATTTCTCCCTTCAGACTTCTTAAAAAGAGAAATCCTAATGGAATTATTTGCCCAAAGTAGATACAATTTCTAAAGAAAGATAATAATTCTTGTGTGGCTTGTCCAGACAAACTCATTCTTAAGAAAAATTTATTGATCAAACAGAATGTTCAAAACAAATATTTTGATCCATCTTCTTAGTCAATCATGAAGGATTTTCAAATTGGTGATTGGGTGCTATTTAAAAATCCGAATAAGGTGTGGGTGCTATTTAAAAATCCGAATAAGATCAAAAAGTGGCTCTCAAAATTTTCATTGCCCATTCAAGTTGTCAAAACGTCAAAAGGTCCTGGAAAAAAGGGTGGTGGAGTAAGAAAGCAGTTGTCAAAATTTCAAATGAACAAGCTAAGAGAATACTTATGCACAAGATACATCAAGTGACCATGATTGTTCACATTTCCCTTTAGGTTCTGCATCTGACAATGCTTCCATCTATGTATTACCTTCTTCTTCTTGTTCATCTATTTCTTCACAAGCTTCACCTGTGAGTCAACCGATTATATCTTCACTAAACACAAATTCTGAATCACATGAATCCTATTGCCATTGTTCAATTCCTGTAAGGTTCAAAGATGATTATGTGTCTTAACAATACTTTTCATTTTAGCCTTTATTTCATTTTATAGGAAGAGAGATAATGTAAAGGGGTTTGTTTACCTTTTATTTTCTCAAGTCTTTTCATTATGTTTATCATTCTATGCTTGGCATTCATGGAAGCATTCTTTAGGATTCCATGTTCCATGTGTTATAACGTTGTTGATAGTGTATCTTCAAACATGATTATGTTTGTAGATGCATCTCTCGTGGTGCGGTTTTCCAGTTGAACTCACAGCTTTTGGATTGCCATTCAGCAGTTGGACTTACTGGAGAACAGCAGTACTCCTGTGTTATGCTGTATTGAAGAATACATCTTTAACTTGGATTAACTTCTGTTCCTGCCTTCTTCTTCATTTGGATTACATTACAAATCATCATACTTTACACATGCCTTTCCAGGAGTTTGCCAAGGAGGGGGCGAAGTGAGATAGGTCGTAGGTTACCGAGTATATCTGGATCCAGATGGGATTTTTTTAGGATAGGTCCTGTTATGGCATGCTTCCAGACGCGATGGACCAACCCTGACTAAAGTGACTTATTTAGAATCTTCGCTAGGGGGGAAGAATGGCTTCAGTCACCTTGAGAATAGCGAGCGGAGGCACGGAACCTAATGGGGAGCCTGAGTTGATGGACTTGAGCAGCTAGAAGATAGCTTCTTCCTCAAGCCCAGGACATGTGTTAGACTAAGGGCAGAGGATGGGAAGCTGTTTACATGGAGCTCTTCTTAAGCGGGCTGAGTGGTGTTCTGAAAGAGACCATAAATATCTGTCACTTTCTTGTGAAAGAAAGAAGCTATTCGGTTACATCTTTCGATCGTGGCCATCGAGTGACTGGCTGATCCAGTTTTCCCATTTCTTAAAATCCTACTCTGAACTGCCATCCAGATCGGGCAATGTGTTCGTCAGAGTTTTTAACCAAGAATCTGTGTCTATCTTTCACTATCTCCTGGTTATATTAGATTTCCACCTGCCCCTAGTTAGTTTAACAGGTTTGGGTAGCCCAAACCAGATAAGACAGTGGTTGGACCAGGAAACTGGGATTACCTCTGATACCGTGACCTGAGGGTCATTTGAGAATATAAAGCCCAACGTGTGACCTTTATCATGAGTGGAAGTAGAGACCAGTTGTGTGAACTGAAGAGCCTCCAGATCATCTTGTAATCTTTTGGAATAGGGTGCATCCAGTACTTCAAAATGCAGATTAAATTCGCCTAACAAGGTACTGGAATTTTTTGCTAGGGATAGGCTTGCTAAGGTATCAGGCAATGCCTCTAGGAAGGTGGAACAGAGGCCTGGTGATCTGTAGACAAGGATACCAGAGTGAGTATAGGAGGGTGAGAGAGTGATAGGAAACTGTAGACTTTCACACTCAGGAAGAGAGAGTGGGATCGCTGTGCAATTGAAGGCTGTCTTTAAGATAATGGTGACTCCACCCCCAGGTTTATTCTCTCGATCTAATCTGTGAATATGGTATCCTGGGGGGAGCGCTAAATTAATATTTGGCCCAGAGTTTCATTTGAGCCACGTTTCCGTAATGATAAGTACATTGAAGTAATCCACTTCTAACAGAGTCCTGATATCTATGGCATGTCTGGGGATTGACCCGGTGTTAATCAGTCCAAGATGCCAAGTGGAATTTTGTGAATTGGGAGAACTTGTCCTTGGGTTCGGGAATCTTGAATCCACAATGCTGACAGACTCCGCTAGCCCCAGGTAGGTCGATTGGGTCCATCTGTGGTACACACAGAGGGGAATTAATGGCCTATGGTCTAGAAGTTGCTCCCTGGTGTATTTATGCCAAGCAGTGGGTAAAGGAGCAGGGTTCCTGGCCACTGGTCCCGGTCGGGCGCGGATTGGCAAAGACCGGCTTGCCTTACGCATGCCTTCGGCGCGTCCGCTGCGCATCCGGCTCAGCTTTCGAGTTATATTGCTGGCCGGAAGTGGAAAAAAACTTGGGGAAGGTGGGGGAGGGGTTGGGTCTTTCCGCGCAATCAGCCATGCCGTGGCAGACCGGAGAAACAGGGGAAGAGCCGGAATGTGGTGGGGCGACGGAAGTCAACACGCCCCCAACAGTCCCCCTAGGTAAGGAGAATGGAGTTAAGTAGATTGCCCCTAGCCCTTAGGTAATGTTCCCTGAACTCGTCCAATAGAATTAGTAGCAAGCACAGGTTAAAATAATGTATGAGTCACTAGTTAAAAGCAGGTAGAAAATGAAGCACAATGAAGGGTCTATTGAAGTTAAAAACGGAATAGCAGCATGTAATTGAACAAGCTAAAAAACAAATTAAAACGTATGCTAAGCGGGGGCTGTACCTCGCACTCACCATCTCTATCGTCATATTCCTACTGTTATGCAAAATATTTCTAAAAGAGTGATCTCACTAAGGGCGCTGATCAATTTTGAGGAATGCATTTATTTAAGACATTAAGGACCATACCATTTATATCTTAATTCACCATTCGTGGTAGAGAATAAATTATATATTTGAGTAAATCACTAATTCAATGTATGCTGAATGGTGGGACTGAATCAATAATGATTTCAGATGTTTAATCTGTATATTTTATTTGTCCTACCATACTCCACTAGACATTCTAAAATGTAATATTGTTTTGTAGACCAATAAAACACTATGGCCAAAGAACTATTTGAATTTAATACAAATTAATACTATTCTATCGACATGAAGAGCTAAGATGGAGGCTGGCACCATTCTCAAATATTTAAAAAACTGGACCATGATTGCTGAACCTCAAATAGCAAAGCCTGCCTGAACGTATTTGTTAATACAAACATAAAAATAAACAAAGAAATCTATTGAAAGTGAAGGTGGTTTCTTATTAAAGGATAATGGTATTATAGGTCTGCCTTCAGCTGAGAAGGATACAAACCAAAACAAAATATACAATGTTCTTAATGTTCTCCCAAAAGGCCAGGTTCTGGAGCTTCGTGGTTTCATATCTGAGTTTTTTCAACAATTTTCTCATAGTTTATTTCCCAAATTGCTTTTAATATATAATTACATTGTATCAAGAAATAAAAGCCATGCCGAAGCACTAATTTGTTTAGTTCCCAAGAAGAATAGATACTCACTAGTCTGTAAAAATGACAGGCTTATATCACGTATTAATTTGAATGTAAAATATATTCATAACGACTTGCTATGTATCTAGAAAGTTCTATACTGGATTTGCTTGGCCAAGAGCGGGCACGTTTTTTGAAGAGACACCACGTTCAAGTCAAGTCAAGTAATACTTTATTCGGTTCGAATTTTCAAAACCATAAAAGTACAGACATACATAAAAATGGTCCAGAAATCAAAGTACATCATTTAAGAAAAGAATTACAATTAGAAATGCAGCAATATTAAAAACATTACAGAATAAAAACCAAATGGTTGGAACATGAACTACACCCAATTGATCTTTTTGCCCATTCTCATTGCAATAGTTAAAAACTTGGCCACATTATAGATTTCCCAGATATTAGTTAGCATCTGGAGATATAACACCGCTGGTTTGACCTGCCTGAATCCTTTCCCCTTCAGCAGGGGAATGATGAATTTTTCCCTAATGGTTTTAAAGTGGGTACAAAAAAACAGAAAATGGGCAGTGTCCATAATTGAGTAACCGTCACAATTGCATACGCTCAGTGCCGAGTCCCTGGTCCAGCCAGGGCGACCACAGATTAGCAGGTGAACCTTGTTCAATCGGAACTTGGTAAGGAGGTACCTGTGACTTGGGTTATTTACAACTTTCAGGTAAAGCTCCGGTTCGCAATCTGTTGGTGCGACCTAACAGAAGATTTTTTCAACTCCTTGCTTTCTCTATCCATTCCACTATGTAGCAAGAAGGTGTTTTTTGCCCACTTCAAATCAGCCTTGACGAGGGCAGAGGGATTGTGGAACAATTCAGGCCTGCCCAGCTTAACACAAGATTGTTCAATGTATTTTAGCCAGGGAATCTTATTCCAATGATCTAGTTTTAGACAATCCTTCAAGATTTCATGGTTAACATCAATCTCTGAGTTGAGCCACACAGATATCCATTTCAGGAGGGGGGCCATGGCAATTCGGTCCTCCAAGAAAACCACCCCACATTCCTGATGTACAATGAAATTTGCTGTGGATGTTGGTAAAGAAAGAATGGACTTCAAGAAGTTGTCTTCGATCACTTGGAGGGATTTAGCGGGCATGAAGCCCCACAAGTCCGCGCCATACATAGCAATAGCTATGCATTTAGTGGCGTACACTTTTAGGACGGCCTCTATTGGCTTCACCCCAATTTTGCGTGAGAAACCAAGGACTGCGGATATAGAGCGCGCCAAGACCTTTTTTTTCTCCAGCAATTGGGGAAGCCAGGTGGAGCGATCGTCGAACACTACGCCCAGATAGGGGAATCTAGAGACTCTAGATAGTTTGTGGCCATTGCAGTGTATAGACAAGGCACGTTTTTTGGCCTTGACGTGGGTTCCAACCACCATTACATGGGATTTGCCAAAGTTAATACTGAGGTCCAAATTTGTCATAAACTTGTAGAAAGAATTCAGCAGACTTTGCAAACCCACAGCAGTTCTAGCTATAAGAGCCGCATCATCTGCGTACAGTAATGCGGGCAGTGTATATTTCCCTGCTCTAGGTATATCTTTACAGGCTAAATCCAGTGTTCCACCCAGGTTATTAATATATAAGGTGAACAGCAGGGGAGCAAGAATGCAACCCTGCCTAACACCATTAGTAATATGAATTTTCCCTGTGCAATTCCCTTTTCTGTCATAACGAACAGTGGCGGTAAGGTCCTTGTGAAGGTCTGCCAGAAAGTACACAATGTTTGGGTCGATACCTATACTGAGGAGCTGGCCCCACAACTTGGACCTGTTCACTCGGTCGAAAGCCGAGGACAGATCCATAAAGGCAATGAATAGGGATCCTGGTTTAGCTTGAGTGTATTTTCCGATCAGCAATTGTAGGTTTAAGCTCTGATCGATAGTGCTCCTTCCTTTTCTAAAGCCGTACTGAGTTGGGGATAAGGTATTAGTCTCCTCTAACCATTCATTGAGTTTACTAAGGACCACTCTCCCTATGACCTTGACCGCAGAATCTATCAGGGATATGGGGCGGTAATTTCCCGGTTCCCCCCTGTCTCCTTTTTTAAAAATAGGGACTATAACAGATTGGGACCAGGAATCTGGAATACCTGTTTTAAAAATACTGTTAAAAACTCTAGCTAAAATTTTGGACCAGAATAAAATATCCACTTTAAAAAGGTCGGCTGGGACCCCGTCCGGCCCCGGAGCCTTGTTACTGGTCATTTTTTCAATGGCTAGACCCACCTCTTCCTCATCTACCGTTAAGCTATACGGGAGTTGATATAAACTAGTCGTATCCTCGGCCCCGTTAGCTTCCTGCTCATACACAGATTTAAAGTGCGAGTGCCATTTGTCTTCTTGAATGCCACAATCTAAATCACTATTGCATGTGTCTACAAAATACGGTTGATTTACCACGGCCCAGAATTTGGTGCTGCTTTTTAAGACATCAGTTGAGGTCAGGTCGGCCCAAGCATCCTCTCTGATCTCACGTCGCCTTTTCTCGATGATAGTCTTGTATGCTTTCCTAAGGGTAGCCACAAGTTTTCTATCTACAGGGGTGGATTTTAAAGCTAGTTTTAATTTGTGGTTAGCAGCAGAACATTTACTGTCAAACCAGCCTACCCTTTCCTGATTTTTCCTTTTGCAGTGTTGTGTCAGATTAGACACGATGTTAATGCATACCCTCTTATATGCGTCTAAGACCTCAGTGTCCCCCGCCTGGTCATTTAAACAAAGTTCAAAATCCTCCTGACTATTTATACACAGATTACCAAAAAAATCCTCAGGAATTATTTTGCACCATTTAATTCGCCGTGCCTGATCAGTTGATCGTAAGTCACATTTATCTACCAGACCCAAACTAGTGTCATTAAATTCTAATACATTTCTAACTTTAAGTACAACAAGATTGTGGTCACTAAAATGGGATCTTACAACGGTATAACAGATGATATGACTACTGTAAATACTGCTCAAAAAAATATAATCAATAGTAGACCCGCTTCCATGGCCCGTGAAGGTTGGAATGCCCTCTTCCCCCCCAGATGGCAACATTAAACCATTTTCGGCTAACAGAGATTCTAAGAAAGCGCCCTGTTCTGTGTGTTCAAAATGGATATTTTCATCATCTGGGGAACCAAATAGAAGGTTAGGGGGACAATCTTCCTGACAGCCATGTACATTGAAATCTCCTAATAAAATAACAATACAATTGGCCTCCATGGACTCTTGGAACTTAATTAAAAAAGAGTTTAGCCTCTGCAAGTTGTCAACTGAGTGTTCTCTATCAAAAGAGTTATAGAAGTTCACTAATAATACAGCGTTAGAACTCCTGTATGTAATTAAAACTGCAAGGCAGTAAGGGCTACCAGTGGGGATTTCTTTATAGGAGCCTGAGATTTTTGCAGATATCAAGGTAACCAGGCCACCTCTAGCCCGCCCTCTCAGTGAATTCACAGCAGGGAGGAAAAAGGTGGTATATCCATCCAATGTGAGCAAATTTTCAGTCGCCCACGTTTCTTGCATAGCGATAATGTCCATGGTGCCTATGAGATCTCTCCAATGAGGGTCATCGATTTTATTCCTAAGGCCCGCTATGTTCCATGAAGCCATAGCGATCCCCTGCCTGCCTCCTTTGTTTCCATCAATTACGGACAAATCTGTCCCCCCCTCCATAAACTGTTCTGCAGTGGACGTTCGCTCAGTACTTGGGTCGGGGTTTAAATCTTGTGGGGAGTGACTACTCTGTGAGGTGGTGTGTAGGGAAGTTAAAGATTGTGTGGCATGGTAACCCAGTGTTTGTCAATCTACCCAGTCCATGAAGGACGGGTGATCGTAATGATTGAACGTAGGGACATTAAAGTAATTTTCCTGCCCATTTACGTGGTGATAGTCATGATATGGATGTTTGTTTTGGGGGCCAGCGAAAAAACCACCCTGAAAAGGACCAGCTCTTCTTCTCCTAACCATGGTCCACCCATCTTCCCCCCCCTCCTCCCAGCCGCATGATTGAGCCTCCCAGGGGGGATTAAACCTCTGTCTATGATTGGACTCCTGAGGGCCCTTTAACCAACTCCATCTTTTGTCCGGTTGGTTCCCTTGAACATAAAAGTAGGAGAGAGGCCTAGCCGTGACCGTACTCGCCTGATGGCGCGGTGTACCGGCACAAATATAGTTTACTGTTTGTGGGTGCTCAAAGGTGACCACCACGCAGTCACCTTGTAGATTTTTCCTATTGCCTCCCACCCAAGGGGCTCTCTCCACCATTAAGATGTTACTAGGCATGCCGGGCGGTAATGGGAAATTTTTAGACAGCCAGTGACACACCTTATTTTTTAGGGTTTGGTAGGACTCCGTTTCAGTTTGCCCGAGTTCAGTGACCCCTGTCAGGATGACTACATAGGAGCATGCATCCGGGGGAAGATGGATGTTTCTCCGTGATTCTCTCCTTTCCACGTTTTTATTGTTTCTATTAATATACATGACCCCTCTTGTTTTAATCCTTCCATGGCTGCTACTACATTGAATGCTGAAAAGGCCTTCACTAGAGATTCGTGGGATTTTATCATGAAGGCTTCTGAGTGGCATGGATTAGGAAGCATATTATTAAAACGTTTTACTTTGTTGAACAGTTATTCCAAAGCATCTTTTTTGTGTCGAGCCTAGCGCAGCACGCATGTAGCAAGCATACCTGTTTACTAACAAAAGTACTCCACCCTTTCCCTCTACCTCATTTCGTTTACTTCCACCCAGCTCCTCCACCTCTTTGCACAAAGGCGTTCAATGTATACTCCTATTAAGGACTCTCAGAAATTATGCATGTTGCTGTATGGCAAAATAACCTTCAACGATGTGGAAAAGTGGCTCGCAGTTAGTGGCATTGGCCAGTTGAGGGGTGATAATCATTAAAATACCACGCCACTCCCGGGTATGAATAGCAGCACTACAACTCCAAGTGTGCGTGTAGGAGATGCAGGCTGCAATGCGCCCGTATACTAGCACAGGAGTGTCTTTGCAGGCGCATGTCCTGAGCACCAAAGTCATTCGTTGTGAGCACTTGTAGCTAGCTCGGTCTGGAGGAAGCAGAGGGATGCACGGGGGCTCGCTGCCAGTTAAAAGCAGAGCTCAACGAGACAGAAGCCAGGTAGGAAAGCACTGCAGCCATACAGTGCGAGATGGTCCTTTTCACTGAACTCTTTACACATGCTGTGCATGCGGTCCCTTGAACATCCCTGTCCATGCAGCTCATGCCCACACCATCACTGTTGTTCGCACACATTCCTGTGCACACATATCTCCTGTATACACACCGTCCATGCACATTCATCACTTCTGCACCTCCCCATCTACTGTATACTGTTCAGAATGCACTGACTTATTCACACCTTCCTCCTAGTCGTACACTCCACCCACCTATGCACATAGCCCCTTGTTCACAACCTCCCCTTAAGCGCATCGCTTTTTGAGCAAAAAGTACCCCTTTGCGTTAACATTTACCTGCTCACCCAGTCCTTACATGCACACCGTACTCTGAAAACCTATGCCCACATGCATCAAGGTAAATTGCATTCGCAAACGGTGCGAATCGCAAAATTCGGCCGTTTGCGAATGCAATTTCCTTTTTTGGGATGCATCATGTTTTTTTATTTTTTCGCAATTTAAGGAATCGCAATTATGTTGCGATTTCTTAAATTGCGATTGCATTTAAGAAATCGCAATTTGTGATTTCTTAAATGCAATGCATGAATATTTTTTTTTTTGCAAATTCGCAAATAGGAAGAGGTAAATTACCATGAAGTTGAACTTCATGGTAATTTGCTAAAACTTTCAAAAATGCACAAAAGTGCAGTTTTTTAAAGTTTCATTTTACACACACAAATGCCCTTGGGGCATGTGTGTGTGAAAATGTTTCTTAAAGTTAAATTTCAGGGGTGCAGGGGGGTCCTTGGTATCCCCCCCTGCACCCTTGAAATAGCATTCTCATTTTGCGATTCCTTAATTGCGAATCGCAAAATAAGAATGGCTTCCCATTCATTCCTATGGGCTTCTAGGCCCATAGGAATCGATGGGAAGGGATTCTTTATTGCGATTCTCAAATTGTGAATCGCAATTAAGGAAAATTAAGGAATCGCAAAAAATATTGCGATTTCTTAATGCATAGCATTTTGCGATTTCTTACTTGCGATTCCTTAATTTTCGCAATTAAGAAATCGCAAAATGTAACAATGATGCATGTGGCTGTTAGTACCCAAAGCAGGCTACCTGAAGTGTATCTACCAAGACCTTCTGTTTCCTAAAGACTTTGTGCGTGCAGTCCCATTCCTCTTCTGCATACACAAAGCACCGCACACCTCGATGCAATTTTGTTTGAGTGTTTGGGTATAGATGACTGTGTAATATCATAGTGAAATGTATTTTACACTGCTGGGTTGTGCAAAGTAATATGCGCCGTCCCTCCCATGTTTGCATCTTTTACAATGTTTGACTGTGTGATTTGAGAATGCACTGCAGCAACTTGAGGCATATTTGTTCCAGTGCTTGTGGCTATATGAAGTCAAGGTGAACAGTGTTTCTCCTCCCGTCTTTTACACTGCTGGACTGTGCAATGTCATAATGCACCGCCCCCGTTGGTCTTCCTACACAATGTGTCTTCTCTTTGTTCTCTGCACCTGGGTGGAGGGAGGATGTGCTCTCGTCCCCATCCCCCCGCGTACACACCCAACAGGTGGAATGGTAATACCTCTAGTCCAATATGTAGTATTGGAGCCACCCCCACTCTGTTTGATCTTCTGCTCTATGTAAACAACTGTTAATTTACAACAAATGTGAGCATTTCTATATGCTTCAGGTCCTGTACAAATTTTACACAGAAGACACAGTGTCCTTTCATTTATGTTTATCAACTCTCTCGTGCTTCTGATTTCAACCGGCGGTTTTTATTCTAGCATTGCACAATGTAATGTGATGCTGTGCGCAACGTAATGTGTGGTTTTCGCAGTTGTAACTACGATGAAGTCGAAGGTAGCCTCTGAAGGAGAAGGGTGGGATTTGCTAGATAATTTTCGTTAACCAACCAGAGTGGCGTAGCTAGTGCTTGTGGCACCTGGGGCTATCCCTCAGATTGCCGCCCCTGGGCGGTGGGGGGGATGCTAGGGAAAAAGGGCAGCACACACTTGAAAGAGAGCCGAGAGACACGTAGTATAGCCGCTAATAGTTCCCTTGATCATGCAAGTTACATGCACATACATGACACAGTCCAAGGCTACACAGTTGAATACACCAGTGACCGGCAGCACTAAGGAGAACACACAGACAGCATGATCTATCTGGGGACTTGAGGTGTGATGAGAAGGCAGGGTACAGTGCTGCATGGTAATTGTTACTTCAATGCTGCACACTGGAGAACTGAATGTCAGCATTGGATACATGGAGAATGTGAGAAAGGACAATTGTAAGAGCACTTTTCAAAAACTTCAAATAAATAAGAGTTATTGGAACCTGAAGCATTACTACAATAACAGTAAATTGGCTTTTTTTGCAAATAAATAACATATTCTATAATTACAGGGTGCTTTGGTTATCGACCTTGAACGGATGAAAGGCTAAGATCCACTTTACTGCTATTCAAACTTCTGAACTGCAGGTAAAACTAAAGTCTTAACTTGCTGGTCCCTCTTGCTGGCTGCTGACGTATTACCACTACTCCACCCACTCCTACCGCATCGTAGTGCAGAGTGTGTAAATTTTGAACATAACTAATCAGTACAGAAAAAAGTGTGGAGGAGAAATTCAGTTTCACAGTCCAGCAGCTTTTATATTACCAAAGAGAGAGAATGCACAGATTGGCCCCACCTTCAGGGGCTGAAGCCTATTTCTGCTGCTAAATTAGCTGGGGTAAGATGCCACCCGGTGTTAGTCAGAGAATACAACTCCAATCTGAAACGGTTTTGGATATTCGTGCTGAAGAGGAGAAACCGAGTTGCTCTGATGCAGAATACGCAAGGCCTGCGCCACTAAAACTTTTTAGAAATGCAGTGCTTCAACCTCACGAGCGGGCAGTGGGGAGGGCAAATGTTTACGCATTATCCAATTTTCACAGGCACTTTGTAAAATGGGAGGCGTTTTTACAAAAGTGCTGATATTGTATTTTTTTTGCAATCATGTCATCCTGAAGGGTTTGATTTACACCTTAAACAATAAGCATGCTAAATATATTCATCGGTTTCTATGAAATGGTAAATGCAATTCATCCCGAAAGTTTCCAACAGACAGTTTATGTGGCATTTAATCGTTTTTCTATGAAATCACATACAACTCTGTTGAGCAGGTAGGTACAGACTATGTCTGGTGCTTTGAAGAGGCAGACATTGTCCCTTGGTGCTGTGTATCTGTGAAAGCATGCAGAACTTCCACAGATCGGACCCAATGATGGCTCTCTGTGATCTGATTTCCAAGCAATCACCTGCTCGCACACAATCACCGGCTCACTCCCATACAATCACCAGGCCTCGGGTCATCTACTGCATGCATTAGCTAGGCTGTGAAACAGTGAAGGTCTGTAGCCAATCAGTTCATGGACTGTCCAGTGTAGCACACGTGACAAACTATTTCAAGATGGTATGCACCTACCACATGTTTACTGCAGAACGTGTAACGTCATGCTGTATGGTTGCTAGATATCACAGCTCAACACTGACACACAGGTTAACTATAAGCCCATGGCAAGTTTAATTCAAGAAACTAAAGAAGCTATAAACAGACTACAAACACACCCTCCTTCACCCCCACTCAGTAGAGTGAGAATACGGAAGCACATTGGAACAACTGTGCCTATAGCAGAACTCACAATACTTGTGTATTTTGACACCTCTTACTTCTTGCGCCCGGTGTTCTCAGAAAGTGCTGTGGACCCTTCCTCTGGGCTCTGCCCTGCCCTGCTCTCCCCTGCCTGTAGACAACATCCCGATCAATTTACTTCCTAGAGCCTAGAGCAGGACATCACTTTACCTCTCGCAGATATGTATTGCGTCTCTCTGCATGCAGCTCTGTTGGCCTGCCACCACCTAACGCCTCCGCCCAGCGCGCAGAAGCTCGTGCAACGTCACAGGCCTATTCTAGGCTGGTGGGGGCCTGCTTGCGCTGCACACTGCAGGCAGCAAATACATGCAGCAGGTGGCGGTGCGCATGCGCTTGCACTTTAAAGAGGACCGCGCATGCGGCAAATGATTGATTGATGGATTGATTGGCCCGTTGTGGTGGCCTTTATAACTTATTTGGGGACACTGACACTATTACTGTCAGTGTCCCCAAATAAATTATAAAGGCTGCCGCAACAGGCCACCAGTGCTGCGTGGCAGCCCCATCAAAAATAGAGCCGCTAGGGGCGGACCCCCCCTCCCCGAGCTACGCCCGTGACCAACCAGCATTTTAACATCAAATTGCCATCTCCAGGGCACTTTTGTTCATTTATTAACTATGGTCCATGCTCAATACTTTTCAATGTGGAAAAAAAGAGAATTTCGTGCCTCATTCTCTCTATTTTAGTACTCAAAAATAGAACATTGTTTACCTACTCTGGAGCCTCTTTGCTAAAATTGACATTAGGTTTAGTTCTGCGATGCTTCTTAGGATGAGTGAATTGCATGCTGCATCTCTGGATAAAATACATGAGTCTAAAAGTACAGATTTACTAATAATATATGTGCCACGTGTGTGCCTTCTATAGTTCAGTCTAGTTCTTCATTATCGGGGACTTAAAGATATCTGAGTTCAGACTACCAGTTGTACCAAAATAACAATTGTTAGACCTGTCACCATTGGTGTGGCTCTCCCTTCCATTTTTGCTGTTGGCTCTGTTGTTTTTGCTGGTTTTAGATGCTTTGGGCACTGTGTCACTGCTATTCAGTGCCACAGTGCAAGTCATATGATGCTGGTGGGCTTGCAGCACTGATTGTGCCAGCCAATAGAGAAGCTTGTAAAGTGCGTCCCAGGCCTGCCACTGCAGAGCCTGTGTGCAGTCTGGTACTGTCATGTTGACTGGGCAAGTGCACCCATTTGCCAGGCCCGAAACCTTCCCTTTTCTACATATTAGTCACCTCTAAGGTAGGCCCAAGTGCAGGGTGCATTGTATGTAAAAGGTAGTGCATGCCCTGATGTGGGTTGCCTGTCCTGATAGTGAACCACAGCCATTTTCGTTTTTCACTATTGCAAGGCTACCTGTTCCCCAAAGGCCAGAATGGTCAGTTTGATTATAGCATCTTATAATCCTAACTGACTCAGGGAACTAGGCAGAAATTTTAGTTTAGTATGCCTGAACTCAGTATAATAAAATACATATTTTAGTGAAGTTGGTTTTAACAATCTGTGTTTTTAGAAAGTAGGTATTTTCTTGCCTAGCCATCCAAGCCTGCCTCTGCTAAGTTGTGTATTCCTTGTCTTGTTTTTGAGTGACAGGGTGAGTCAGCACAGGGCTGAATAGACCCATCTGCATGTAGAGGGGTGGGAAGGGAGCACCTGAGACCTGAATAGGGCTGTGCCTGCCTTCCACAATGCTGGCTCTACCTCCTGTGGTGTGTCTGATGACCTTGGCACACTCTGTTAAATGAAAGGAGTCTTGTCAACAAAGTGCTCCAGGACTGACCAGAACTGGTTTGGACTAGGGGACTAGGTACAGACACTCTCTGCCCTCAGAGACAAAGGATTTTGCTGTATAAAAGAGGGGTCCCAGGCCCCAGAATTTTAGATCTTTTCTGGGAATCAAGACAAACCTTTGCTGAGGAGAAGAACCAGGAAGCCGAAGGAAGAGACAACCCCTGTTCTGTGTGTTTGGGGGTTGGCCTGCAGTGGTTGCTTCATTGCCAAAGAAAGTAGAAGAGGACTGAGTGTGCTTTTTATCAGCTTGAAAGAAGAATCTCCAAGGGCTTGAACTTGAGCTTGTCTCCTGCCTGAAGTCTTAGGGAAACAAGACTTCACCAACCACCTCCCTCTGAATTCCCTTGCTGGGAATTGAAATGCCTGATGTTGTACTGGGCCTTCTGAGAGACTGCGTGTCGCTGGGAGCTGGAAGCGCGACGCAACGACGAGTAGAGTGCTGCCGCAGTAGGAACTGAGGTCGCATCACCGAAAAAGCTAGCTGCCGTTGCCGCCTTCACATTGCCAAAGCATGGCGCATCCCCGGAGAAGCATGCCACCGTCAAAGAGGTTGCCGTCGCATTACCGGATAAGCGCGTCGCAGGCCTGTCGCAGCTCCAGAGATCCTTGAGTCGCTGCACGGCCGTCAGGCCATCGAGCGTGCGTGCATGCATGCATCGCCTCATTGTTGTCGCACTGAGAGCAAGATGCCATTTTCTCACAACGCACCGGATCATCATCGCATCAAGGTGCCATCTTGACGCACCGCAACCGCGACACAGTAACATACCGACGCTTCACCTCCCCATGCTGTGAAGAACCAACGCTTCACCTCCCTTCCTGTAAGGACCCGACGCATACACGTCTCTGCATCGCAGCAGGGAACTGACGCATCACCTATCCCGGAGTACAGAACCGATGCATCCTCGTTCTTGCGTGTAAGGAATCGAGGCATCACCTTCCCTGCAACCCTTTTGTGTGATTTGCATTATGCATCCAAAAATACATTGAGAGTAAAGTGTTGCATTTACAACTTGAGAGAACTGAGCTATTTTTTACCATTTTAAAGTCTATTTTTGAGTACAGAATTGAGGATGTTTGTCGTTTGAGTCTTGTGTTAAGTCTATATAAAAATACTTATTTTTACAACACAACCTGTGTGGTGTCCATCTGTAGTGTTGTCACTGTATTACTGTATGTGTTCACAAATGTTTTACACACTGCCTCTGAGATAAGCCTGCGTGCTCGTGCCAAGCTACCAAGCGGGTGAGCAGGGGTTATTTTAGGAGTGTAGCCCCTTACCCGATAGGGTCCCTATTTAGTCAAAGGTACCCACCTCTGCCAACTAGAGACCCCCAAATCTAACAACACTTTTAAATAAGTACTTCTCAATGCTGTGTTATAATGTGTCCATTAGTGCCAAAGTTTAAACAATAAAGACCAGTAAATGTTTTTGCACCCAGGATAATGTGCTGCATGGCTAAATACTTGTAGGTATTAAAAGGTCCCAAAGGCGAGACCTATTGGCTATGCCCATGCTTGCTGCAAATGGGATATCTTCTACCTATTTCCCATTGAAAAGGCGTATCACAACAAGGTTGTTTTTTCTCTGTCTCTGCTCTTATTTATTTTACTTTGGAAAGTTTTGTGGAGAAATCATGAAGATCCACCTTAATGACTGTGTTTAAATTTGCAGATAGGTAAATATAGTTTTCAGCCTACGTTGATGATACTTTGTTAAATGTCTCAAACCATGAGGCTACTCTTTCTGTATTCTGAGCTTGAAGCTAAGCTTTTTCTAATGATCTCGGATTTAAATTGAACATTGAAAAATCTGAAGTTTTACCAATAAATACGTTTAAATTAAAGAATAATTCCAGTCTATGGATTGACATAGAATAACACTAAAATTAAATATCTAATCTTTTTGGTATGGTGTGTCCAGAGCTGAAACTATGAAACATAATTTAACAGAAATTATTTCTAAGGTAACCCAGCCCTAGAGGTGGTCTCCTCTTTTTCTTTCTAAGTGGAGCAGACTATTAAGTTGATGTTATAAATTTTACATTATCGATGTTACTGATTACATTTCCCGGTACATTTTAAAATTATATCTATGGTTTTCTATCCATTTTTTAGTGGAATAAGGAGAGCATCTCTTTGGAAAAATGTAACCCTTTAAGTGCTAAGGCTTTTCCCTCCAGTGCTTAAGGCCTCATAACTGTGTTTCACTAAAGGTATCCGTAACCAATGTGCTTTCTTTTCTCCTAAACAGTGGGGATTCTACAGGTACCTAGAGTTTGTGAATTACCTGAAAGTAACCAATAAAATGACCAAATTGTAGGACAATATGGGTTTTTTTTGGGGTGGGGGAGTAGAAAATAATGCTGTGCAAATAATGGTATGTTTTGCCTCTTAAAGTAACATCAAAAATTGGCTTGCAGTGCTAAGATCACCCTCTTCCCAGCTTTCAGGAACAGGTAGAGTTTTTACTGGTGATGTGGATAGCTACAGTATTAGGGCCCTGGCTCAGCCAGCATCTAGGTAAATCTGCAAAACTCAGATATTTCAGAAAACTAGAAAACTAGACATCCAAAGGAGTCCAAGGTGGTGTGACTTGCACATATATCTCTACATTTCCTACCCAGAATGCCAGCAAAACCAAACATTGGCTAACATTTTGGTGAAGCAAGTTTCCAGAATCTACAGGTATCCATACATTTCTACCACCCGACATTCCCACACTTTTCCTGATAAAAGTGGTAAAATGCTTGTGTGCCTGGGCCCATCACCCACAACAGGAATCAGTCAAAGTTTTTTACAATTTAAGGTCAATGTCATACCACAATTAGGTATTCACATGGTCACAGTTTTGCTCTAAATCTAAAATTGACTGGTGGATGAACTTCTTCCATTGCGCATGTCAGGGATTCCTGTCTACTGGCAAGTTACCGGGAACATGGAAGGGCTTAATCATCAGACCCATACATAAGAAAGATAACACCAAAAATCCAAACTATAGACAGATCAATCTACTTGATGCAATACACCCTGGAAATTGAAGGGAAACTGGATTTCTTTGGGCATAGTTTGATATATAGGCTGGCAGAGAGAGTATAAGCCTCTCCTCCAGGGGACACAAATACTGTCTGGTGTCATTTCTGTTTCATAAATACAAACTCCCTGGTGTCTATTTGACATTTGGCCTCCTTGGGAGATCAGGAGGCACCCACTGAAGGGGGACTGAAAGATAGGTAGGTCCATAAAGCTTAGAGATAAGGCTCAATACAAGGGGGTTCAGTACTTCTTATTTGCAAGAGTCCATACAAATGCAGTTAAAGCCTTTTCACGTTAGAAAATAATAATTAAAGAAATAATTTGTAGAAATATTGCGAGATTTCTAACAGATATTGAGAAAGGTTGAGAGGGTTGAGAAAGGGAAACAGTACAATGACATACCACATAGATTATATTTACCTAGAATGGTATGAAGACCAATCCTGGCCACGGGCTGGGACAAAGACAGAGCTCTAGAAAAATCTGGTACCAACAGGACAGAACAGGTGCAGACCAGAAACGGACAGGTGTAGATCAGGACAGGACCTGTCTCTGCGGCTAACACTCGGACCCTGATTGGGTCAGCGATACTTCTCCCTCAGCAAGTTATCGATTCTTCTGACAGAGTGCTCAGCCAGCACCTCTGCTCTCGATCTCTTTCAGAATATGTTGGGTAAGTGACAGGTCTATGACAATCTAACTGGCTAAGCCTACCTTAGTTGTACCCCACCCCCCAATGTTGCAGATTTGTGTATTCCTTTGATTTGATTGGTCAGAAAGGTGAGGAGAGGTCATCACACCATACCAGTCTTAGATTATTTACATTCAATAACGTTAATCAACTTTCCGGCCCATAGTTTACTTTCCCATGAATTTATTCAACCCAGCATTACTGTAGCAAAATGACATACAAAATATAACAATTTATATTGTCTCCTCCTCTGGAGAGTTCTGAGGTTAGATTCCCAAGCGTATCGCAGGTAAGACTGTTGTTGGCTTTAGTTCAATGTCATGGCTTGAGGGCTCTTGATACTTTTACTCATACACAGTGCAGTTTTCAAAATGGTGTTACAAGTTACTCGTCAGACCCAAATACAAGCTAATGACAAAGTCAAAGAAAGACACATTAGAATGTGAGAATAAATGAATTTACGGTATACCACTTATTTCTCCTCTAACCCCATTACTTTATTTTAACTATAGCATTAATAGTTAAACAAAGCGAACAACGTTTAATTAAAGCAGTAGCAGGTGCATAGGTGTGTGAGACATGAAGGGGCCATCTTTAATACTAATGTGCAGCTGAAAGAAATTCCCACCAAAAGAAAGTACATAATATCAAGTGGATGTGACAGACGCATGCGCACAAGAGTTCCTGCATTTTCGGCTGCCATATTTAGACACTCTCGTTACTGTTAGTAAAAACACATAGGCGAGCTTCCCCTAGATACTATAAATGTTGTGTGGTGCAATTATAAGTAATACAAAACATGTTGATAAATAAGTTATACCTTATTTTGAGAGGATTGAATACTAGCAATTTTCTTTACGTACAAAACATTGCTCCATAAATCCCCTCTTTGATGGCATTTCATACCATCACTAATTACGGAACCAGATGCCATCTTTACTATTTTCCCAATTCTATTTCTTCAATTACTCTATTAGGTCTCCTCTCATTATTCTTTTAGAAAATGTTCAGTTTCTTATATAAATTCCCATTCAACTCTTCAAGTTCAATGTCCTTAAAATTACTCTTCTTTCCTTTCCCGTTTACTGCATACTTCTTTCTGTTTCTACAGCATTTGCACCAAATCATTATTACCAAAAGCAGTAGGGCTATTCCCATGATTGGCATCAGTATTCTACCTACAATTCCTTTTCCTACATTAGAAAACCAACTACCTACTGAGGAGAGACCATTAGTCACTCCCTTTCAAGCACTATCAACCTCCAGTGGTTTCAATTCTTCTTCCAAATGTGTAATATTTTTAGCATACTTCCCAATTTCAACACTTTTGTCAGGAATGTACATGCAACAATGTTGTGTTTTCAGCATTCTACAGACTCCTCCCTCTTTAGCCAATAATATATCAAGAGCAAGTCGATTTTGTAAAACCATTGATCTTACCACAACTAATTCAGTATTGATCATTAAAAATCCTCCAGCAGTGTCTGTCAATAAGCAATCCACCACTGTTGACAATTTACATATTCTTTGAGTATTCAGAATCATTCCCACTGAAGGTATCAATGCACTAAGTATATCCCCTACAATTTCTGCAAAACAAGCTCTTTTATTTTGTGTTTGTCCATTATTTTCTTCATTGCTTCCAGTGATTCTTTTTACATGATATACCTTTGGGAATACTATTCTGAAATAGCAACTTCCGTACCAATGATCAGGTGATCTATAATACACCTTATTTCCACAAATATAATAAATCCCAGGAAATACTGGATCAGTTCTATCTTTGAAACCCCAACCCCCAATTACTTTAAAATTGTGTTCACATTCACTGGAACCAATGAACATATTATTATAATAATCCGCTTTGTTTCTCTATGGAGACAGATTTTCCCTTTCCTTTCAAAATCCAGTAACATAGCAGCATGAGTCTTGCCATTTGTAGTAAATTCATTTACTACATTACTTTCAGCCCATTAAGGAATTTTACGTTTCGGTCCAGTTGCTTTTCTATGGAAATCCTGTCTCCTTTTCTCAACTAAATTTTAAAATGCTTTCTCCTTTTTGTGTAGCTTTCAAGCTAAGTTGTCTTAGTGTGCTTCAGCGATATCTATTGCCTTCATCGTTAGAAAATATTCGCCCATAAACTGTGTTGATTCTCTAGTACTAAGGACAGGGTTCACATTTCTACGCAAATGTACCTCAGAAAAGACTACATGTAAATTAGAATAATAATACTGTATCTTTCCCATTTTGTAAATTAGACTAGCTAAAATATTATATGAGATACCATATGTCAGGGGTAAATGATGATAGGTGACCCCTTCTGCTACTGATGTGGGCAATTTCATGCACACATTAACAATTGCTGACTTCCATAGCTTGTACATAGTGTACAAACAAGTAAGCAAATATATTTAGATCTGTTTTGTTTTTAGCTCTACTACAGTGTAATTCTACCTCATCTGGTGCTCCTAATCCTACTCAGTGTTGTTTAAGGTTATTTACCTTTCCATGTGTACTAGTGTAATTTTTTCTATTCACATTCATTAGATAAGGTATGGCTATTGGCAGTCCTAACCATGCTATGGCTACTATCAATATACTACATGTGCATATTCTACAGCATGTTTTTATACAATTTCTTTTCGGTTTTCCAACAACATTATAGTCAGCCATTTCTAACTAGCGAGTCTTAACCCCTCTTTGTACTTTTTACACAGTCTACAACCTGTGAATTTTCTTTCATGTTGGTCTCACTTCTTCGACAATCTGATCAGCAATTAATTCGTCATCACTTTCAACACTTATTTCTAAGTTTTCAAAGTCTTCAAGTATGACATAGGTCCATTCAGGACCCTTGGATTTATTATTCAGTCTTTTCAATCATGGACTCCTCCTTCTTGGTTTTTCTGTGGATGGTCCAGATTAGCTTGTTATTTCATTTACTTGTTCTGGTTCTTCATTTATTGTTTTAAGGCAAAATTTTAGTCTTTTGATAAAACCAGGGTGGCACATTTTGTTCCTCGTTGTCTTCTAAATTCCTGTCTATCTGACCTTGTCCAGGGCTTATTATTTTTTTCGTTTATGCCTGGATGGGTTCTTCTATACTAATCTGACCTTGTTCAGGAGTTTGCTGAATTTGACTTTGACTTTTACTTTGTGCGCCTTCTTCTTCCTGAGCACTTTGTTCTACACCTATCTGGCCCTGCTCAGGTCTTTTAGTCTCTTGACTGTCTTCCACCTGAGCCTTTGTTCTAATACCAGTCTGTCCCTTCTCAGACTGAGGAGTTCTGGTGGGTGTTTCAGAAATCTGAGTATATTGATCTTTCCTTATCTGATCCTCCTCAGAATTACTATTGGCTTTGATTTCTGTAAACTGAGTGTGTTCTTCTGTTCCTGTCTCATTCTCACTATCACTCTCTCTATCTAAATATGTTTGACTTCTGGTTCTCACAATATCTTCAGGTATGTCGACTACTGGACTCCATTCATCCTGACTGGTGCTCGGTTGTTCCTCATCAGCTACTTCAGGATCGATTTCTGGGAACCCTTCAGCTGTAGAACCTTCAGCTTCTACTATGTCTGGTTCTGTCACTCTTTTAGTGTGACTGGCATGGATCTAGTTTGGAATTCCCCTGCACTTTACAGCTGTGGTGGTAACCAATATTATTTGGTGTGGTTCTCCCCACCTTGGCGCTAGGCAAGATTCTTGGGTGTGTTCCTTTATCACTACCCAATCACTTGGATTTAGATCATGTGTTGGAGTTGATTGTCTGGCCACAGTGTCTTCCCCAACCTGGTAAAGGATAGAACGCACTTGATCAGCCAGCTCTTTGCAGTATTCTAACACTAACTCGTCAGTTATATTTATCAGCTTGTGTCCTAGTATCCACGCTTGCTTCATTGCTCTTCCCATGAGTATTTCATGGGGACTCAAGCCTGTCCTTTTGTCTGGAATGCTTCTGAGTCCCATCTGAACAAGATGTAAATCATCAGGCCACTCCAATCGGGTAGATTCATACATCTTTCCCAATCTGGATTTGATTGTGCCATTCAGTTGTTCTACCACTCCAGAAGCCTCTGGGTGGTATGCACAGTGCAGCTTTTGCTCAATTTGGAATGCTTCACAGATTAGACTAATTATTTCATTATTAAAATGAGACCCTTGGTCTGATTAAATTGTTACTGGAAGACCGAAACAAGGAATGAGCTCTTTCAACAGAAGTTTGGCTGCAGTGAAGCTATCATTCCTCCTGGTGGGGTAGGCCTCCACCCCTTTTGAAAACAGGCAGACAATAACAAGGACATATTGTATTCCTCGACAAGTAGGTAATTGAATAAAATCAATTTGTAGTCTAATAAATGGGCCTTCTGCCTTTCCAATTTTCCTGGGGCAAAGTACAGTTTTCCTACCAGGGTTCATTCGTTGACAAGTTAGGCATCGTTGCAAAGACTCTCTGCTACATTTTTTAATTTTGCATTAAACCAAGTTTGTCTGAACAATCTGATCATTGCGTCTCTACCTATGTGTGTCTCCCTGTGGTACATCCTAGCCATAGGATCAAGCATACAGTCTGGTAACACAGGTCTCACATCCAAGTACACAATAACACCATCTCCAGCCCTTCTCTGACAGCCTATTTTCTCCCATTCTTCCTTTTCCTTTTGTTCTTCTTCATTTTGTAAATCTCAAACTTCCTCCCATGTTCTTACACCTTCAAGCAACATAAGTTGGCAGCTGATTCCACATGCATCGATTTTCTTGTTTACTGCCATTTGGTATTTGGCACAATGTTGGGCTACCTGATCAGCATAATGGTTACCTGCTGTCACTTTGTCATTTCCAGATTGGTGAGCAGCACGCTTGACCACATCTACTTCTTTTGGCAATTGAATCACTTCAAGCAATTCCTTTACAAAATGTCAATTTTTAATAGGAGTGCCTGAAGTAGTCATGAAATCTCTTTGCATCCAGATTTGGCCAAAGTCGTGACCAGCCCTGTAACCATACTGACTATCAGTGTATATGGTCACTTTCCAGTTTTCCACAATTTTGCAAGCTTTTATTAAAGCAATCAATTCAGCTACTTGTGCAGACTTGACTCCTTGCAAATAGGATGCTTCGACTATACCACCCAATGTGCACACAGCATAAGCAGCACCCAATCCTCCTTCCTCATGTTGCATGCATGAGCCATCTACAAATAGCTCATACTCTGAACTTTTCAGTGGCTCTTCCTGTATGTCTGGGCGTGGTGTAGTACAGTACTCTGTGAGGTCAACACAATCATGGTCAACTTCTTCCTTTACATCTTCAAAATGTGAATTAGGTAAACATGTTACTATGTTCAGGACAGTACATCTGGCAATTGTCACATTTTCTGCACCTAAATAACTCGCTCATACTTAGTCAGCCAACTAGAAGTTAGGTACTGAGTACGTGTTCTGGTTAACAGAATCACAACTGAATGTAGAACATACACTGTTACAGGATGTCCCATCACTTTGTTCCAGACTCATGCAAGTCACAGCTACCGCTTTTGAACATCCTGGCAATGCTGATGCCACTGGATACAGTGTAGCAGAAAAGTATGCCACAGGACATCACATTAGACCCTGGGTTTGGGTCAGAACTGAAAGTGCACAATTGGCTTGTGCATCACAGAATAATGCAAATTCCTTGGAATAATCAGGCTTCCCCAATGCTGGAGCTGTACACAGACAGTTTTGTAACTTTAAGAAAGCAGTCATGCTTTCTTCGTCCCATTATGCTGGGTGCTTTGCCTGTTTCTTTGTCATCTGTATCAATTGTTTAGGCAGGACTGCAAATCCCACAATCCACTGCCTGCAGTAACCTACATCTCTGAGAAACATTCTGATTTCCTTTTGGGTTTGAAGCAAATTCATGTTTAGAATTATTTTGATTCTTTCTGATGTTACTCTTCTGACACCTTTCTCTATCTTTTGCCCCAGATATTTTACCCATGTGGTGCAAAATTGTAGCTTCTCAGGTGACACTTTATGTCCTCCTTCAGCCAAATGATTCAACAATGCAATTGTGTCAACAAACCAATCATTTCGAGTTTTGGACGCGACCAGTAGGTCGTCAATATACTGCACCAGAACAAATTGTCCAGGCAGTACCAATGATTCAAGAAATTATTTCAGAATCTGATTAAAAATCGATGAACTTTCAGTGTACCCTTGAGGAACATGATTCCAGACATAGACATGCTCATCAAACGTAAAGGAGAATAAACATTTACTGTCTGGATGCAATGGAATTGAGAAAAAGCATGACACAGAATCAATTACAGTGAACCATCCAGCACCCCACGGTATCTGGTACAAAATTATTGCTGGATTTGGCATTACTGGGCAACATGGTACAACAATTTTGTTTATTTTGCGGAGGTCTTGCACGACCATATATTTTCCCCTTGGTTTCTTTTTGCCAATTATAGGCGAAATACATGGACTGCTCATTATTTCTATTGAAATGCCTTGTTCAAATAACCGCTTGCTTTCTGCTGCAACACCTGCTTTTATTTCTGAGCTCATTTTGTACTGTCGAATATTTAGGTAAACTGCACCCTCTTTCACTGTCACTTTTATTGAATCGACATTTGCCATTAATCCTACTTCCTTTCCGGTAAAATCCCACACATCTGGATTCACGGTATTCTGCAACTCTTCTGCTAAATCTTTTATGGTAATCTTTTTAATATCAGTTTCCTGTTTAGCTAACATTTATTTATAGATTCCATCCTCATCTGGAGTCTGAATTTTAACACCACTGGGGTGCAAAAGAATGCGCAGTTCATTTTGCACAACAAGTCCCTACCTAATAAATTTACTGGACAAACTTATGCATTGCTTTAAAATTGCTGATTCTTACTTTCATTGGTTCTGTAACAGGGTTTCGAATTTGTTTATTAGAAACGCCCACTACTTAGATCGCGTCTCCCGAGAGGGGTAGGTTTGGGATGTCTGCTGTTCTCACAGTAGAACGGATAGCACCAGTGTCCAAATAAAAGGTAACATCATTTCCCCCAACTTTCACTCAATGTATGGACCTGACTGATCTACCGGCAAGGATGCACCAAGTACGCATTCCTCTTCCCCACCTCTCAGGCGCCTTCAGTAACTATCCTCCCTGAAAAATGTGTCTTAAAAAACAAACTGTGGTGTCACTACGTTTTGCTTGCCACTTCCCTCCCAATTTGTGGTATCCATATTGTATTTGGCTTGACTCCCAAAATCTAGCATGGGGCAAGTGGTAACTGGTTTTGTATTACCTGTTGCTGTTGCTTCCTTGACACCTCATTCGGCGTCTGTGGATTTAAATTTTCATTTTGGACTTGATTACTATGTACAGCCTTACACTCATTCTTCCAATGCCCCAATTTTCCGCACCCATGGCAGGGAAACTTTTTCTTCGCCTCTTCCCTGTTCATTCTTTACCTTGGTTTACCCCCATTTACTTCCCCTTAACCTTCTCCTTTCCCTTGATTATTTCTCTGCTGACTTAACTGGAGTTCCTGTTGCTCTGCTATTTTACCTGTGCCCACATTACTTTTTATTCTAAATTCATTTCTTTATTGTCAATTTCGTCTCCACAGTTCTTTGCATATTTGAGAATTTCGTTAACAGGCTTTGCCTGCCAGCATATTTTTTGGTCTTTAATTGTTTGAGAAATTTCTGGCCTCAAAACTGACACAAAACAATAAATAAAATGTGTCATGTCTCAGGTATCAATGTTCTCCAACCCACTGTACTGCTTGAATACCTGCAAAAGACGCTAATAATATGCATGTACTGATTCATCTTTGTTTTGGGTTGTTCTGTCTATCCTTCTCCAAACTGTCTCTTTCGGAGGTACCTTTCCCATTAAATAAGTTATCACCTGATGGTTCTTTTTCATAACGTCATCTGACTGGGCTCCTGTTTTGGGGTCTCTAGGCTACTCATCATTAGGCCAATCTACTGTAATTTTACATTCACTCCACAAATCTACAGGAACAACAATGTCAAATAAACCACCTAAATCTTTTAGCAATACCTTTGAAACTTTCACAAACCTTTCGACTTGTCTGTACCATTCTACGGGGTTCTCTCTAAGTTTTGGGAAGTTGTTTGTAAATGATAAAATATCCTGTCGGGACCATGGGACATGTAAATAACCTCCTCCCGGAACTACTCTCATGGGACACAACCTTTCTATTTTTTCTGGTTCTTTCAGTAAACATTCGGATGTAGTATGATTTGTTTGAGCTGCCTCCTTTTTCTTTGTCCATCTAGCTTTTCTTCTGGCCAAGTCACCCCATATTTGCAACAACGACAATAATTCTTTTATTTTCAATTTTCATCCTGACACATTCATATTTTCTAGATCTTTGTCAGAAAATTCAGCTCAGTAAGGTTTCTGTAACACTTTATATTTACCCTATGTCAATTCCCATGTCAGAGGCCAAATTCATTAATTTCTCATGAAACATTTTTGTATTTCGAGTGATACTTCTACATATCATATGAATAGCAACTCTTCTTCACTGAATGTAACTAACCTGTTAAGTTGGGCAATTGATGCTGTTTTTCGTATTGGTTATATTAATTTTTACAAACCTGCAACCAAGGGAAAAAAGGGAAGACCATCAGGTGGGTTGGTAATATGGATTAGACAATCCTTAGTTTACAGGCCATTGGAATTGATAGCCCAAAATAATGATATCCTGGGTCTAAAACTTGGCAGAGAAAATCATCAGGATCTGTTTATAATTAATATTTATGCCAGAGGCCTACCAGGAGGGAGGAGCCCAGCAATCATAGATGACCTAGACCGTCTATTGGACTGTATTGGGAGGGATAAGTGCATTGTGGTGGCAGGAGATTTAAACTGCACTTTTGAACCCCTGTCTAGTGAGGGAGATAATATGTTATGGGGAGGTCGACCAGCTATGGAATGTTCCAAATCTGGCCATAAAACCTATTAAAAAGGTCACTGAGGCAGCTCTTCAGTGGCTGGGTCTGTGCCTGGAGTGGGGTTTAGGAGCAGCTAATGGACGTGCAAAGTCAGACAGGACAGGACAGGTTACATTTGATAATGGATCTAGTACAAGTAGAATTGATTATTTCTTAATCAAACTATAGTTTTGGTCACTACTAGAGGATATGGAAATTATCCCGAGGCCAGAGAGTGACCACAATCCCCCGGTACTAAATCTGAAAGTTGAGGGTGGACCAGTTAGTTCCAATGCCACAAATTGTATTACAGCAGAGGCCACTTTAACTAATGATTGCCGTAGGGTTCGTTGGTGTAGGATCCTGGATGGTCCAGTTATTCTTGAAGAAATATCCAATGAAGTGTCAAATTCGGTAAAACAGGCCAATATAGCGATTGGAGACTTAGGCTCACTAGAGCAGATTAGCTCTATACATGAGCACCTGTTCGATAAAATGAAAACTTTCTTCACAAAGTCAAGGAAATCTGGGAAAATGGGTTGTGTTCTTTCTGGTACTAAATGGTATGATAAAACCTGCCGCAAAGCCCATAGTTCTTTGATTAGTGCTATCAAAACTAGGGATACATCAATTATGTAAAATTGTAAGAGGGCCCAAAATAATGCAAAGACATCATGGGACGACTGTCGCTGGCAGGACTTGTATGAGGCCAGCTTGTCCTCTAACCATATTACATTTTGGCAGGTCGTGAAATGGGGCAGGCCCAAGGACTTGCAAACACCAGTAAATCATGTTTCAGCTGAGGACTGGGTGGAGCACTATTCAACCCAGTTCTGTGGGTTGGTGAGGGTGTTGAAAGTAGCGGAGAGAGGTTTGTCATCTATACCTAAAATTACAAGTATGCCTTTAGTGTTTGAAAATATTGAGGCGGAGAAGGCGTTAAGTTTGGTCCAAGCGGGTAAAGCGCCCGGGATGGACTGCATTCCAGCCGATCTCTTTAAGTATGATCAGCATAACTGGGTACCATATATGACGACTTTATCTAATGCTATTGCAAACGGAGCTAGGATACCAGACTCTTGGAAAGGGACCGAAATCCTACCTGTTTTCAAAAAAGGAGACAGGTCTCTACCAGGGAATTATTGCCCCATAAGTCTCATAGACGCCCTGCAAAAAGTTATAGCAAGAATGCTTCTGGGTAAAATACAGTCATGGATGAACGAGGAAAGTGTCCTATCCCCGATGCAAGCAGGCTTCAGGACAAGCACCAGCACAGTCGACCAAGTATTCAGATTTGTTCTGATATACTGGAAGATTGTGCATTTAGGTGGGGGTACTATCTATGCAGCATTCGTGGACCTCAAATCCGCATTTGACCTTGTCCCTAGAGAGAAGCTGTGGGTTGCTCTGAGTAAAATGGGAATGCCAACAGAACTTTTGGAGTTAACCGTAAGACTGCACGAGAATAACTTTGCCAGAGTAAGATGGGGTAGGTAGGGACAGGTGACAGATCCATTCCCCGTGATTCGTGGTGTAAGGCAGGGATGTGTCCTGGCACCAACCCTGCTTCTATTATTTATAAACTAAGTTGTGCAGTTTCCAGGGGATACCCCAACAGATGCGCCAGTTCTAGGTGGGAGAAAGTTTCCCCTTCTCATTTTTGCCGACGACACGCTGATCTTGGCAAAAACTCAAGCGGGGTTACAGACTGCAATTAATAAATTTGTGGACTTTTGTAACATCAATGACCTTGAGATCAATGTGTCTAAAACAAAATATATGGTCTTAACGAAAAACAAACCACAACAGAGTGAAGTTAGTATGAATGGCACCAAATTAGAACAGGTTGGTGTTATGACTTATTTGGGGGTGGTTATAGATTACCGGTTAAGATGGAAGGCACAGATTGAGGCCCTCTGTTTAATATTTGCTTGCCTAACGGGGTGTCTAGTAAAGGAGCAACGGTGTTCTCAAACTAAAAGGATTCTGCCAGCATTAAAAATTTATAATGCAAAAATAAGTTCTGCTATCCTTTATGGGGCTGATCTATGGAGCTTTGTGGACCTTGCACCCTTGATAAAAATCCAAAACAAGTTTTTATACAGCTTGGTTGGTCTTCCACAATCGACCCCCACACTCCCCTTTCTATTAGATATGGGTTGTCACTCCATTAGAGGTCTAGCACGATACAGGATGGTTGCTCTGTGGAGACGTATATGGTCCATACCAGAACTGGCCCTATTTGCAAAAGAAATTTTGGATGTGAGATCAATCATAGGGTCTGGAAATCTTCCGTGGTTTTGAGACGTGAAGTCCATCCTGCTAAACATGGGCTTGTGTTCACAGTGAGCAGACCCGGGGAACAATGTTTTTCAGCAAAAAAAAGAATTTAAATCATTGTATTGGGCGACTGTGAAAGAACAACATGTTTTGTCGTCTCAATCCTCAAATTTGACAGGTCTTTTCTTGCTCCATAAGGTAGAGATCCACATAGAGCCTTATTGGGACTGTATTACTAAAAGCTTAGATAGAAAACGTTACCATCAGTTTAGAGTTGGTACTCTTCCGGTAAGGGCATTTACATACAATTGGCGAAGTCAACAAAATTAGTTCTGTCCTTTGTGTATTGAGGTGAAGGAATCCATTAGCCACCTTTTTTTTGTTTGCCCAGCCTATTCTTCCCTGCGTTGCAAATGGCTTAAGCCCATCTGCAGAAAGATAAACTCACGGGTGTGTATGGAAGCCCTCTGGGTTTTAAGAACTAATACCTCAGAGTGTGTGACCATATGCGTGGCTAAATTTTTGGGGTGGGCATGGATTCAAAGGCACCCACTTATTTAGTAAAATGATGAAGTTTTAAAAATGTTATTCTCGAAAGTATTTCTGAAACGTGTTTGTGAATATATTTAATCTAGTTTTCTTGGTTCAAGATGTTTTTAGATGATAATATGAAATATTTTTAATTGTTAAACTATTCATGAACTGGATTTTATCTAAATTTGTTGGATCTGTGACGGAATAGAGGATATTATGCAAAAACTTCTTAATATTACATTGTTAAATTAATTAGGTTAGGAACTGAAATTTTATGAATTATGGATGTATTTTATATGATGTCTTTTATGGTGTAAAAATCGAAATAAAAACGTATGAAACTAAAAAAAAAAAAAACAATTTACCTGTCTAATTCCACATTTCCAGCAATCATTTCTTCTAGTTCGACCATTATAATTTAAAAATGTCCAATACCTTTGGTTGTGACTTTGGCCCTTCTATCTCTTGGGACCACCTCTCTATTTATTCCGGAGTCACTACAGTGGCACTTCTCGTTCCGGTAGACGTTTCCATCTGTACTTCTCTAGAGCTTCTGGGAGTGATTTTCCTGATCGAATCACCCACTGGTTCTCTTATAGGTAGATCCAACAAGGAAATCACTAACTCGCATTCACTTGCTTGGTCATCAATTATTATATTTTCTTCTCTGGGTTGCACTACAGGTATATTCAGAAAGGGAGTTTTAGGACAGGGTTGCTTATCTCCATACAAGGGAACAACAGGACCTACGGTTACCGGTATTGTTAGGGCTTCAGGACTTGTGTTCAGTTGGGTAATTCTATGAATTAACTTACTTCTCAGTTTTTTTATTGCTTCTCTTTCCTTTTCTTGTAATACTTTTTCTAATGTGGTCTCATGTACAATTTGCGGAATTAGAAGTGGTTTTAAAAAGGAGCGCTTGGGAGGATTCTGTTTGTCTCTTCCTGATAGGGTGGTGGATTCTTTAATAATAAATCCTCAAGATAATCATCTTCTGAATCACCACTACTAGTCATTAGGTTTTTCGTTTTCTCTGTACATTTACTTCCTGATGGCTCTTCTGTGGATAATATGGGACATAACCCTTCCACCAGCATAGACTGTCTCCACTGTTTCATTTGCTTATCGCTTGTCTCTTTAGGAAATCTGGGATAACCTTTACTCCAATTCCTGTCACTTCTGGGCCTATCTCACTCAAAAGCCTCAGTTTCCCTCTCCTCCACTGCTTCATATTGCGTTAATCTTGGTCTGAGATCTAACTCATTCATGCGAGTTCTCAAATTGTTCAAAATCCTACCATTAAAGGTACCATTTTCTGGAAATGCCAAGATGCTGTCATCCTTTGTATACTCTATCCAGTTTTCTAACCACACACAGGTGTGGTATCCCTTTTCTATCATCATGTATGAGGCGGGCATTTTTGGTGGTGGAATATTAATCCCTTCTCTTGTTTTAATGACTTTATCTTTTTTGAAATATTTCTTTATTTTCTGAAAAAACAACATTTTTCAGTTTTCTCCTTACATGATATAAGGTCTTCCTCTTATGTACTGTTCTTGTGCAAAGCCTAGGTACCTCCTATCGGGTCGATTTCCTATTAATGCTGGATCTGGATACCACATATAATTATAACTGAGATTCTAATTATTGCAATTTACTTATTTGTTTATTTTAATATAAATACTTCTCCAATACCAGCGCGTCCCTTATATGCAATGACCAATCAATATTTAATTTTCAAAATAATTCAAACCATTGGTTGCATGGCTTTTCCTGTGAGATGCGTTCTCATGCTCTGCACTCACCCCTCTTTTACAATATTACCTCAGCTACACACCCGTTTCCTCAACCAATCCCAGCTAGGCTCCCTGTGACATCAGTGCAACACCCGTGACTGACCCCATCTTTGCAAGGTAATACGGAAATGTAATTCTTTCCACCTTTAAATGCAAAAAATAATTAATTAACAACATCGAAACATTCGCTACTGTGCTTGATTGACTAAATTCAAAGAAAAGACAAATTCTTCTACTGCGAGTAAATCCCTTTCGTTTACCCTACACTCACTACGAGTAAAATCTCTTCCGCTTACTCTTCACGCAAGCATCAAATAACCTATTACTCCTTCAGACTTACCCTCTCTAGGTGATATAAGACCAAAGTTTCACCAGCGAGCTCGTTTGCTATCAATTATTCTCACATTTAAACAAGAAAATCCCTAACTAGTGCTTCAAGTTCTACCTAGCTTTATGCACTTACTTCATCAAGCAAGAAGACTCACTGCAGTGTGGCTTCCATTTACCACCCACTATTCAATATCCCCAGGGCTTCCAGACAACAAATAACAATACAAACGGGTTTTGGTTAATACATGAAATCTATACAAAATCAATATACTCAATTCAAATCAATTGAACGACTAACTACCTATCTTAACTAAACCCTAACAATCATGCTGCTACCAAAGAAATACCGATAGTGCACGGGAATTACCTGCTCAGTTTAACATACTCACCTGGGCCCATTCACATATATTTTATGAACTGGTAATCCTTCTCTGCTTATCAGGTTAAAATACTCAAGGACCTTTACCTTGACGTTCCAATCCTTATCACCTATAAAAAAAAGTCCTAAGGGATCGAATAGGGTGTTAGAATAATAAGTAGAATATAACTTTTATCTTCAAAAATTAACCACAGACTCTGGAAAGTTTTGAAATATTTATCTATGTAATTGCTTATTTGCAAGAGTACATACAAGTGCAGTTAAAGCCTATTAATGTAAGAAAATAATAATTAAAGAAATAATTTGTAGAAATATTGCAAGATTTCTATTAGACATTGATACCTGGGAAGGGTGAGATAGGGAAACAGTACAATGACAAACCACATAGATTATAGTTACCTAGAATGGTGTGAAGACCAACCCTGGCCATGGGCTGGGACAAGGACAGGGCTCTTGCAAAATCTGGTACCAGCAGGACAGAACAGGTACAGACCAGAACCGGACATGTGTAGATCAGGACAGGACCTCAGCTAAGTGCAACACCAGCATCACCCCCCCCTCTCCCTCTCTCTCTGCGGCTAACACTCCGACCCCGACTGGGTCATCGATTCTTCTCCCACAGCAAGTTATTGATTCTTCTGACAGAGTGCTCGGCCAGCACCTCTGCTCTCGATCTCCTTCAGAATACATTTGGTCAGTGACAGTTCTCTGACAAGTCGGACAATCTAAATGGCTAAGTTATACCAATTTCCAGGGCAATGTACCACCCCCAGTGTTGCAGATTTGTGTATTCCCTTGATTTGATTGGTCATAAAGGCGAGGAGAGGTCATCACACCATACCAGTATGAGATCATTTTCATTCAATAAGGTTAATCAATGTTCCCGCCCATAATTTACTTTCCCATGAATTTATTCCACCGAGCATTACTGTAGCAAAATTACATACAAAATATAACAATTTATATTGTCTCTTCCTCTGGAGAGTTCACGAGCTTAGATTCCCAGGCGCATCGCAGGCAAGACTGTCGTTGGCTTTAGTTCAATGTCATGGCTTGAGAACTCTTGATACATTTACTCATGTGGGGTGCAGTTTTCAAAATGGTGTTACAAGTTACTCGTCAGGCCCAAATACGAGCTTATGATAAAGTCAAAGAAAGACACATTAGAATGCGAGAATAAATTAATGCACTGTGTACCACTTATTTCTACTCTAACCCCATTACTTTATTTTAACTATAGCATTATTAGTTGAGCAGAACGAACAAAGTTTAATTCAAGCAGTAAGCAGGTGGATAAATGTGTGAGACATGAAGCGGCCATTTTAATACTAGTGCGCAACTGCAGGAAATTCCCACCAAAAGAAAGTACGTCTTATCACGTGGATGTGACAGACGCATGCGCAGAAGAATTCCTGCATTTTCGGTGGCCATATTTAGACAATCAGGTTACAGTTAGTAAAAGCACATAGGCGAGCTTCCCCTAGATACTATAAATGTTGTGTGGTGCAATTATGAGTAATACCAAATATGTTGATTAATAAGTTATATGTTATTTTGAGAGGGCTGAATACAAGCAAGTTTCTTTACGTACAAAACCTTGCTCCATCACTGTTCAAGGGTTGCTCTTCTGCAGCGATCACTGAGCAGAGATCACCTAATTAGATGTACCATTGGAAAAGAGGCATCTCCCATTTACAGCTATACCTCTCCCATTATGCTCAGGTGTTTGAAATAAGCACCCACATTTATGTGAAACTTTTAACTTCTGAAACTAAAGATACAAGAAAAGATTTCCTTAAATATATGTTTACAAACACTGTGAATAGAATAGGTAGATCAAATGTTGTCACTGTGCACTCTTTGTCTAGGATGAGTTATAGTTTTTATTTGGCTTATGTAACACTGCAAGCAATTTAACAAACATATTATTTTACTTTTCCTTACATTAGCTTTCATGTTAACATACTAGATCTCTAAACCCTTATGATTCGACATTTATACAGAACACGATCTATAGACATTAAATACCTCATGCAAAGGGGATAAGAAAAGGGCAAAGCAGGGGTTTACTGAAAGGAAAGAAGGAGAAAGGGAGCATGAACGCAGTAGGGACAAGAAAGTATTCTGCAAAACTTTTCTAAAAGGTATACAAGGGTAAACTCAAGGGGGTCCCATCAAAAAGTATATGTAAAATAAGGAAACAAAGGTGTATATGGGGATGATTCCTTGTTGCAAAAGAATAAAGGGGTTAGTTATTGTAGAAGAGTGTTTCTTTTTTAACATGGTTACCCCGCACATTTTGCCTGGTATCTGGTGCAACTTTCACTGAGGGTGTGCTGGGTTCCTACTAACCAGGTCCCCATTGCCAGTGTTCTTTCCGTAAACTGTACAATTTTTCCACAATTGGCACCCCATTAGGACCCCTTGTAAGTCCTTAGCAAGTGATACCCCTGTTACCTAATGCATTGGACCTAAAGAGGGTCCCTAAGGGCTGCCGCACGAATTGTGCCATCTTAAAGGACCCTTCGCCAAGTTCATGCAAACTGCCACTGCAGCTACATGTCTTGTTGCAGAGAGAACCGAAGAGTTGACATAGCACACATCCCTGTGTGCCATGCCAGTAAAACATTGAATGTTGTATATGTAAGTCACCCTTGTGGCAGGCCGTATAGCCTGAAGGAAGAGTGCAATATACCCATGTGTGAACAGTGGATGTGTCCCCGTGGTATCAAATTTTGCCCTTTGGATATCACAAGTGCCCAGGGAAGCCATGACGAGTACAAGAGCTGAACACTCAAGATTACAAGTTCCTTAGCTACATGATTGCTTCACTGTAACCCTATGTCTTTAGTACCAAACACCTCATCTTAATAAACCTGCACTGATGCCAGTGCTGGATTTATTAATAAATGAAAACAGCGGGCATCTTAGAGGTTCCCCTGAAAACCTACCAACTACTAGTGTGTTGAATGACTGGTCTTGACCAGCTAGTCACCATAGACATGTTTCTGGGCTCCTGGTGTGAGAGCCTTCACTCTTGGAGGTTGGAAACAAAGCCTGCTCTGGGCGGAGGTGTTCAGACTTCTCCCATGCAGGATTGATCTGCGAGAGTAGAAAGCTTCAAAGGCCCTGCTGCCTTTGTTATGCGACTGTGGGCCTCTCCTGATAGTGAATATGACAGCCCCCCTGTCCTGACCCTACTTTTTGGTGGCATGGCAGCCGGGAAAATTTGTCAGATTAGGAGGTGTGCCCACATTCAGCCAGCTCCACCCCTAAGGTGGCCAGCTGATGTGGACCCCACTTTTCAGATTCCTCCAAGTTATTGGCAACAATTAGCCTTCTAGGGTCAGGGTCGTGTCCACTTGCGACAGGAAGTGGTCATATAGAGAGTGTAGACACCCTAAGGTAGGTAGGCCACTGGCTACTATCTGTCACTACCCATAAGCACCCCTAAATTGAGTATTTAGGTGGCACCCCTGAACCCAGAAATCAGATTTGACGGATCAACAGAAGAAGGGTGACTAAAAGTCTCTGCTTGATGAGAACTGCAGCAGAACTTGGGTTTTGGCACAAAACCCTGCTTTCATCAGCCCTCTCTCGACAACTAGGAAAAAGTGACTCGCCTCGCAAGCTGGAAAACTACCAAAGCCTTGGGTAGTCTGTAAGCACTTCCACAAACACTGAAAGTCTCTCTTGAAGTAGAAGAGCTAATCCCCTGCAGTCCGCAAGCACCAACAAGCAGAGTCTGTTCCAGCAACTTGCAGCTCCTCAGCCTGACCGACGCTGTAGATGACCAGGAGAAGGTACTAGTGCTTTGAAAGATCAGATCTGTCTCCACACCGAGTGTGAAGATACCAGGTCCAACTGGAGCCGTGCCATTCCAACCCCTGGGGTACCGGATACCCTGCACCAAACCCAGACCTCCTCTTCCCGCTGTTTATTCCTGACCGCGAGGTGCATCTTTGTGCACCAGCCCAGCCAACCTAACCAATCTCCACCTGAACCCTCTGTCCCGGGTCCTGACAAACCGGCTGTGCTCCCATGCTTTAAGACCCCTTGTGACCTGAGCCCTCACTTGGAAGCCCCCAGACTTGCCTATAATTCCCCCTCTGCTGCCTCTTGCTAAGTGGCCCCCCATCTCCATAGCGTGCCAACAACCCGCCTCACCAGCACCCTGCTCCCTGTAGAATCCGGGCAGGTTCTGAAAAACTACTGGTAGTATTTAGTACCTTGGCTCACTACTACTCTGATCCCAAAAGGTGAACCCCTGAAACCAACTGTACCCACCATTATGCATCTTTGACTTTTCAACCTGTATGATCGCATTGTGCTGAACAGCGCAGAGGTCTGAATCATTTACTTACCTGTGCATATTTTTTTATCACAAACTGTACTTACCTTGAAATTAAGTTATTTAGTTTAATATATATATAAATAGATGTGTTCATTTTCTAAATTTATCTCTGATTAATTCTTTGAGTGTGTGTCTCACTAATTTCCTTTGTGAGTACAACAAATGCTTAGCCCTACCCTCTGCTAAGCCTAATTGCTTGCCCACACTACCACAAAAGAGACTGTATTATCTACTTTAGCCTCTGTAAACCAATTGAGGACCACTGGACTCCCTGCACAATGTGCTTATTTTTAGTACAGTATATATAGAGACAACTTCCTACAGTTATGTAGAAACACAAGGAGAAGAACGTAAAAGGGGGAAGGTCAGTTAAGCAAGAACGGGCAAGTCAAAATCTAGTTATCAGTAAAGTTGAAGACAAACTAAGGGAAGATGGGGACCCTGATCTGCATAGTTAGAGACGGAGGGAATGAAAAGAACTTATGCGTGTACCTAGAGCCCCCTTGAAGAGAGAATTAAAGATACCATAGAGGCCTTGAAACGAACATGAACACCTGGCCCAGACAATCTACCTATCATCTTAAATAAATCTATCATTGAGCATGTCAGGGATTCCTGTCTTCCGGCAAGTTCCCTGGAACATGGAAGGGCTCAATCAGCAGACCCATACATAAGAAAGATAACACAAAAAATCACAACTATAGACTAATAAACCTACTTGATGTGGGTGAAATTTTTTTTTGCAAATATCATTCTATTAATCCTTTAGTATTGGGCTGAACTCCATTAGATTGTCCAACTAGAACTATAGGGGTTCAAGGACGGCCACTTAACATCTGGTCACTGTTTCAGTCTGGGTCATGCACAAGGAAGGTAACAAAGGGGCAATTTGTTCTGTTGTTACGTTGACTTCTGCACAGCATTCTGTTCAGTTGATTGGATATGTCTATGGGAAATGCTGACTAAAAGGAAAATCTCTGTACCTTTTCCAACTATCATACAGGGTCTGCATTCACAAAATTAGGCCCACGTAATTATTAAAATAGATGGCAGATTGACCCATAACATTCCAATTGGTAATGGCCTACATCATATATATGTGTTGGCCCCCTTGGTCTTCTCGCTGTTTATCGCGACTTACCAGCTGTATTAGCTGAAGCAAAAGGACTAAGCCCAAAAATAGAGGGTACCCATATATTATGCCTCCTATATGCCGATGACCTGGTGATAATGGATATGACGGAAAGAGGCCAACTGTACCTACCATTGTGCATCTACAAAGCAAATTGAGTACTGTAATAAGAAAAAGCTTGTGATAAACATGGATAAGACCATGGTGGTGGCATTTGGTAACAAATCTGCAAAAACTGCATGGTTTTTGGTACCTAGAAAATTAGAAACTGTCAATAAATATAAGTACTCAGGGTTCTTGTTCGAAAAGAGTCTGACATGTAACAAATATTTGAGTTGCTCAAAGGGAGAACCTTTGCATCAATAAGCGACCTAAAAAAGTGTAACAAATATTATGGAGACATGTCTTTACGACTGCTGTTGACCATTTACAAGGCAATGGCTTGCCCACAATTCCATTACAGTGCTGAATTACTATGTAGAAGTGGCAAAATGCTCTGGAATATGTAGAGGGAAAATGCGGGAAAAGCTTGCTGTCAGCAATGAACCAGGAATCAGAATGGAAATAGGAATGTCATCCTGGAGTTCCTTTGCATTTGCCGATACAGTAAGAGTCTGGCTACATCTGGACACAATAGAAGGGCAGATGATGTCATTGATGTGTAAAAATGAGATCTGCACTGCAAGCTTAAGTAGATTAAGAGTGCCAAAAGACTGGGTGAAATATGCAGGATCCTGGGTTTACATTTCTCAAATGAGAAGTATTTTGTCAATGGCCACCTGGCATAAAAAGGTATCTATGGCCATCGTGAGATTACGTCCTCCCCATTTTGGCCCAGGTGGATGATGTCACGTCCTAAAGTATGCTGCACTTGTTTGAGCACCCGCAAGTTAACCCTGCACTGCATAACAGAATGAATGAATGAAGGATTCTTCCAGCGCTTTTAGGTGCCCATAGGGAGTGGAGCAGTGAACCGCCTGCCCTCAATTACCACTAAAGTCTGAATAGGAATGTTTTCAGCTCTTTTTTATATTTAGCTTCGTCTTGGATTAGTCTGAGGACAGTGAAGGAAGAACCTTCCCTCCACTGTCTTTGAAAACGTGGGACCACAATAGGTCCAGTGGTGCTAGAATGACAGGTCCTACCAGGGCTGTAATCCTTAATGTGTTCATTAAGGTACATAGACCTCCTATTACGGAGGGCTTAGTGTGTTACGGTCAGAACCTTATACATTATGCGTTGTCGAACTGACAACCAATCAAGTGTTTCCAAAATAGCAATATTGAGGTACATTTCGGGATTTTATATATTTAATGGACTGCCATGTCCTGCATAATTTGCAACCACAGGGTCAGGAGACCTAAATACAGGGCAGTGGCATAATCCAGCCCAGTTAAGATCAGTGTCCTGATCACTGTAACTTGGGCCACATGAGGAAGCAAGTGAAGAAACTTTTTCAGTATGCAAAGAATACAGAAACAGGCTTTCACCACTGCTGACACCTGTGCCCCAAACAAGAGCTGGGCGTCAAACAGCACACCGAGATTTCTAGCCACAGTCGTTGGGGGTGGCAGGGGAACACTGTTAGGCGAGGCACCAACTCATCATGGAAGAGGATCCTGCCCAAACAGCAAGACTTCTGAGGTTCCGTGACAATCATAATGGTGTTTTCGACTCGTTCGAATATGGACGAGTTTGGTATCTATTAACCGCAAATGACGAGTTTAGTGGGTGTACGCGTTTTCGCTATGCTGGCCTGAATCGTTCGTCTTATTCGTGGGTTTCTCCATCTGAACCCACGGGTTCCATTTTAGATACGGCATCCATTTTGTCTCTTGCCCTCAAGTAGCCAGCGAACGGACACTGTCCGCTTCGTGACCCTGGGATTCCCAAGCTCTTGCGGAAGACACGTGTTCCTTTGAGGGTGTCTTTATGACGAGGGGGATGACACAGCAAAGGCAGATGGCCCCGCTCGAGGCTCATCTTGCCGTGCCGGTCTATTGTTTCAGCCGTGCATGCATTAGGCACGAATCCTTTGATCCTGCAATCGTGCTTCCGATATTGTCCCCTATACTCTTTTTCAATCTGTTGTCTATCTTTGTCTTCCTTGCACCTGTTTCTGTCTCTTCTCTCAAACTCGTTTACAGCCGGAATGGAATGTACTTAATGGTGGGATAATGTACTTTTACAGTTGGGAATCGGCGATGCTACTGTAATTATGTTCCGGGCTCCTGAATACATGAAAGCGACCCTTTTGAAGTTTACTGTGGGAACTGAGTCGTAACCTTTTGTTCGCCATGTTGTGCTATGACTAAAATATGTAGAAAAGGAGCGATCCACTGTTGCAATTTGAAGCAGTCTCCTAGAACCTACACATGCTGTACTTCTTGTGATCTCTGTATTCCCTGCAGTAAACAAACCTTGATCTTTGACGCCGAAGGAAGTGTCCCGTGTCTCTGTGATTTGTACGCCGGAACAGGTAACCCACAAAGGTTTCAGGTGTTGTCCCCTGGCACCGCTGGGTCTTAGAATAGCCCAGTCTTTCAGTTGGCGCCCAACGTAGGGCGACATCAGCGGTACCGGTCCAAAGCCCGACGATCGTGAGGAACTTCGTGTGAAATCTCCGAGGGAAGGTGCACCCCGCTTCATCGATCCTGTTGTCGAAATAAGTGGCCCGAAGACTTTTCCCACGAAGATCCCTGCCTCCTGATGGCTGCGACGGACTGATGCCCTGACTGTCAACCTGTTTTTTCTTGTACAGCGAGACGATAGACGGGCCTTCCTGATGACGCCATTGTTCTTTCAGTTAAGTATTTGTGGGTCGCTCCCAGAGTCCTTGGTTGTTGTTGAAACTTGGTTGTTTGCATGGTTCCATTGCATTTGTGGTTCTTAGTTATTGGTTCTTAGTTGTTGGGTTTTATTTGACGATTGCTATTGCCAAAAACCAAGGGTCTTGCATTTTTGCGAGGACATCGTAATTCGATAACCCTTGAAGTTTGTAAACTCGGTTAGTTTGCACGATGCCTGGCCATAGTACTTTGTTTGGATGCTTTAAATGTTGTGGTGCGGATTCCCGATTGGAGGACTCATGTCCGATACCTCCAGTTGGAACTCCGATCTATGAGCTCTATAGTCGCCATGGAGTGGGTCCTATTGTATATAATGATTATTAGATCCGCTACACTAAAGACGATGGTGTCCTTAGTTGGCCACCTCATGGTAGTTTCGAAACTGCAATTTTGGATAATCTTGAAGCAAAATTGTTTAAAAAGAAATCTAGGCCGGCCATGTTTGATTCCTTTCGGTTATGGCGCAAGGAGGCCAAGCAGAAAGAAATCAAACAGTTTAAGAAAAATAAGAGGGAAGGTATCGTTACGGTGATGAGAAATGCAGAGCAGTTTCAGCGAGACAAAGAAGAGAAGGAAAAGGAAGTTTTTGCTAGACTGCAACATATGGCGGTGGATAAATGTTATCCTGTTTTACCGTCGAGTTCTGATAAAAAGGGAGAAGAAGCGGTAGAGGACCCTTTGTTGTCCTATCTACTGAAATCACCACCTCCATACGCACAGGATACTACAGCCCCTGTGGTTCCTCCTGTTCCTCAACCTGTTGTTCCAGCAGCTGCTGGTCAGCCTGTCGCTGGTCCTGTTCTTCCGAATCCTCTTGTTCTTCAAGTTGTCCCTGTTCCCTTACCTGCCCCTCTTCCTACTGCTCCACTGCCTATACCTTCTCAGTCTGCTGTTTCCGCCACTTCTGCTCTTTTGGCTACTCCTACTGCTCCTACTGCTCCTACGTTCAGTCCTCATGTTGTTGCCCCTGTACTTCTTTCCTCTTCTCCGTCTGTCCGTAGTCGCATACCTAATGCTGTTGCTAATCTTTACTCTCCATTCGGACCGATCCTTGGGTCCGATGTTTCTGACGTCCCTCAAAGACGAAGCCAAATTCCTGGTGGTAGGGAGAGTGATACGTTAATAAAAATGTTGCGTAATTGGATTAGGTATCCCATTAAAAACACCCCGCGCATGGTTTTTGAGACGTTCTCTCAATTTAATGAGCCCACGCAGAGATTTGTGTTTGAGGAAATGTGTAAATGCTTACGAGAAGTATGGGATACTGATGAGGTAGACAATGTGCCGCCCGAAGTGACTGAACTCCAGCATCAGTTTTCGAGTGGTATGATTGTGGGTAGTAATGTTCAACGTGCTTTAGACCGTCTCCTATCCTTTCGATCTACAGTACTACCTCGAGCATTGTTTAAGGATGAAACTGAGGAGTGGATGGCAACACCTGGGCAGTATCCCATGCGAGAAGTCCCCCCAGTGTGGATGCCAGGTAATCCCGGTGCTAATCCCCCTATTTTGCCACACTTCCAGAGAGTTTGGATACACCTCCCATGGAAGCGGTCGGAAGTTTTGCAGGTGAAGCAAACTTTGCCTGACCCCCGCAAAAATCCGGCAGGCTATTATAAGGAATTATCCCAATTAGTGGATGCTACTGTTATGAACCTTGCCGATATCGACATGCTGTTCGGTAACGTAGTACCGCAACCAATTTGGGCAAAAATCCGTCAGGAGAATCACGTAGCCGAGTTGGGCGGTGATTGGGCTGCTCTTGCGGCGGCCGACGGACGACAAATTGGCGGGGCTAAGCCCGAACAGCTCATTACTGATCTGCCCCAGAGGATAATTACACTTATGAAGACGCTTATGCCAGCAATGAGAGTTAATTGGGACAAACTGTCTGCGTGCAAGCAAAAGAAGGACGAGAGTGTCTCCGATTTCTTTACGAGATTTGAGGAGGCATTCATCGATCACAGTGGTCAGGATATGAGCACTGAGGGAGGTCAGCGATTATTTGTAGATAAATTTGTATCAAATTTGTTGGCTGAGCTCAGCAACAAGTTGAAAAATTCCGAAAGTTCGTGGGCTGTTTCTACTTCTGCTCAAATATTAGCTACGGCTCAATATTACGAAAATAGGGAGAAGGAGGAAAATGATTGTGCGGATAAGAAAACGAAGGATCTTAAAACTAAAGTTTTGTTGCAGCAAGCGTATCCTCCGCGTTCAAATCAAAATGACTCACAGCAGCAAAATAGATCGCAATCACAGTCTTCTAGGTCGCAGTTGCGTAATGACTCCTCTACACCGAGATCTATGCTTGGCTATAATCAATGCTCATACTGTAGAGGTGAGGGCCATTTGAAGTTTAATTGTCCAGTTTTGCGCGACCGGAATAATGGTGATTCGGCTCGGGGAGGTCGTAGTGGTCCTCAACAGGCTTCACGTGGTAGAGGTCGGGGTGTTACTCAAAATCAGAATGAGCGCTCTACCACTTCATCAGATTCAAATAATTGTTTTGATCAGCGTGGTTCATCGTCAGGTAGATCTGCACAGTATCATGTGGATGACTGTTACGTCGAGCATGATATTGATGAAGTAGTGTGGCTCACTGGTTAGAGTCGGCAGCCCCGAGAACAGAGGACGGCCCGGGACCAGGGTTTGATTCCCGGCGCGGCAGGTTTCTGGACCAGGGTCAGCGGACTCGATAATTCTCTCGCCTCAGTGCCCACTCTGATCAGCGATCACACTCGGCAACTCTGGGCATTAGCTTGCCTCATCTTCACTAACGGCCCCACCAGACCGCCGGGGATGCCTGGTCTCGCCCTGGAGATACCCATTAAGGGACCATCTCTCAGGGAAGCCAGAAAGGGTTTCGCAGCGGTTGAAGCGCCTTGGGACCCTCCGGGTAAGTAGTGCGCTATATAAATGCCTATACATACATACATACATACATGACGGTAATTACTAGGACAGCCACAGACAAAGAGAGGGAGTAGTATCAGTTCCGGTTGATCAGAGAGGGCCTTACGTCGCAGTTGCCACATCGGGCGTAGTTGAGCCTTTTCTGTTGGACACTGGTGCAGCGAAAAGTTCCATCATGCATTCGAAACTCCCTGGCGCACCTTTGTCTGGCTTAACAAATGTTTCCGTTGGATTCTCTGGCGCCCCCGTTAGCAATCTGGTCTCTAGCCCTTTGCCCCTCGCAATTGGGCCTCGTGAGCTGGAAGCTCCTTTCATTTTGACTACTGGTTGTGGTGAGAATCTTTTGGGACTTGATTTGCTGAAACGATTATATGCAACCTTGTACTGTTCTCCTGCGGGAGTGGAGCTTACATTAGGTCAGAGAGTGATCTCTCCTATGTACTTGTCAACTGATAAGCTCCCACCGGAATTGAGTTCTCTTCCTAAGTCTTTGTGGGCAACAGGTCCCAATGATGTGGGCCTGCTGGACATATCACCTTATGTTGTCCAATTGAAATCGGATGTGCGAATGCCACGCATTCCCCAGTATCGTATCTCTCTTGATGGTGAGCGAGCGCTGTTAGCGATCATCTATGACTTGATCAAGAAGGATGTCATCGGGGAAACTCGGGGAAATGTGTGTAATAGTCCTGTGTTACCTATTTTGAAACAAACTCATCCATCCAAGCCTCCTGTGTACCGTTTTGTCATTGATTTAAGGGAGGTAAATAAAATTGTGATTCCACAATTTCCTGTGGTGCCTGATATTACGGCTTTACTGACTCTGATTCCAGCCTCTGCCTCTTGGTTCTCAGTGATCGATCTGAAGAATGCTTCCTTTAGCATTCCGATTGCTGAGGAAAGCAGAGATCTATTCGGCTTCTCATTAGGTGGTCGCAGCTTTAGGTTTAAACGCGCTCCTGAGGGCTACTGTGAGAGTCCATCGATCTACAGCCAAGCCCTAAAGAGTCAACTTGATGCGTTTGCGTTACCGGCTGGTGCGGCCTTGATTCAGTACGTTGATGACTTGTTAGTGGCTGCTGACACTAAAGAGATCTGTAGAACTGCTACAGTATCGCTGTTACAGCATCTCTGTGACTTACATCACAGGGTGTCACCTTCTAAACTGCAATATTGTTGTCAAGAAGTAACCTATCTAGGTCACTTATTGTCAAAGGAGGGAAGAAGGTTGACCCCAGAGAGAATTGCAGCGATCGCTCGAATGACTGTGCCAACAACTCAGAGAGATGTGCGTGCCTTTCTAGGTATCACGTCATACTGCAGGCAATGGATTCCAAATTTTTCATTGCTAGTGAAGCCATTGGTAGCCCTCACGTGCAAGAATGTTCCGACTCCTTTGCCATGGACTGAAGAGTGTCAGAAAAGTTTTTCTGAATTGCGTGATGCGTTGTGTTCGGCCCCTGTGTTAGGTACTCCTGACTACAGTAAGCCGTTTACACTATACGTTCACGAGAGAGAGGGTTGTGCGTTTAATATCTTGACGCAGCAATTTGGTGGTAAGCAGCGTCCTTGTGCATATTTTTCCTCGACCTTGGACCCAGTAGCTAGAGCATTGCCGAGTTGTCTAAGAGCGACAGCGGCAGCTGCGGTGTCCATCCGGCAATCTGCAGGATTGGTCATGGATAATATGCTTACGGTGATGGTTCCGCATGCAGTTGACACTCTCTTGAATCGTACATAAACTCAACACTTGACGAGCGCAAGGTTGTCCGGTTATGAGTTGACGCTTTTGGCAAGTCATATACAAATAAAGCGCTCTAATGTACTGAACCCGGCTACATTGTTGCCGACTAATATGGAATCAGATGATGTACCACCACATGATTGTTATCTACGAACTGAGGAAGAAACGAAGGGTCGTGTTGACCTAAAAAACACCCCATTGGCAGATCCCGATGGTACTTTGTATGTTGATGGTTCGTGTTTCAAGTTGCCGAATGGTGATGTGACGACTGCGTATGCTGTGGTGACGTTGAGTACGGTTGTGGAAACTGCGAGATTGAGTCAGAATTCCGCACAGGCGGCAGAGTTGATTGCGTTGACGAGAGCGTGTGTTTTGTCTAAGGGAAAGCGAGTGAATGTGTTTACGGATAGTCAGTATGCATTTGGCGTTGCACATAGCTTTGGTCGTCTGTGGAGAGAAAGAGGATTTATGACATCGCATGGCACGAAGATCCAACACGGACAGCTCGTGAACGATCTTTTGGACGCACTTACATTGCCTAAGCAGATGGCGATTATTAAATGCAGCGCGCACCGAAAAGTTACGGATGATGTTGGTCGTGGTAACGCGTTTGCGGATGAGATTGCTAAAGAGACAGCTAAAAATCTTGCAACCCGAATGTACGTTACGAGTTCAGTAAGGTGGCCGGCAGAGACTGGTATGTGTGAGGACACTGTTGAGAGCGTAAAAGCGATTCAGAATGAGGCCACTGAAACTGAAAAGACTAAGTGGAAAGAAAGCACGGGAAAGTTAGATGCGCATGGATGTTGGATTGATTTGTCGGAGTGTCAGAGGTGGATGTTACCGGATGCATATGTGCTAGCCGTTGTGACTATGGCTCACGGCTTGTCACATATTAGCGCGAAAGGTATATGTAAGTTGCTGTCCCCTGTATGGAAGAATGATGGTATTGCTAAGTGTGCTGAGAGAGTGGTTAAGAATTGTATGGTATGTATGATGTACAATCCCGGCAAGGGCACCCCCACTCTACCTGGCCATTTTTCTCCTCCTACATGTCCCTTTGAGGTTATCCAACTGGACTTCAACCATATGGAGAGATGCAATAACCTGAAGTACGTTTTAGTTGTGGTTTGCGCGTTCTCCAGATGGATTGAGGCCTATCCTCTTAAAGACAATACTGCCCTGTCAACAGCGAAAGTCCTACTGAAGGAATACTTTCCTCGGTATGGAATGCCACGGATTGTATGGTCAGATAACGGAAGTGAGTTTGTGGGGAGTGTGATGAAGAGTGTGTGTAAGGGCCTTGGAATTCGACAAAAATTCCATAGCGCCAATCATCCCCAGTCAGCGGGTTTAGTTGAAGGGTACAATGGTACTCTGAAACTGAAACTTGCTAAGATTCAAGCTACGACTGGTCTGTCATGGCCTGATGCCTTGCCTCTGGCTCTCTTGTCGACCAGGGCGACTGTACACTCTCGAGTAGGGCTTAGCCCATATGAGATTGTGTTCGGCCGTCCTGCGAACATTTGGGGAGTCCCGAGGTCTAAGGCCTTTGATAGTCTTGAATATCCAATGTTAATTGATTATCTTCATGATCTGACTGCTAAACTGAGGTTAATTCATCAACAGGTCTTTGAAGCTCTACCCGCACAGACTGAGGGTCCTGGACATCGGCTCCAACCGGGTGACTGGGTCGTCACCCGCAACTTTGGCAGAAAGCGCAATTTGGAGCCGAGATTTGTGGGTCCATTCCAAGTCCTGCTAGCTACAAGGACTGCAGTTCGTTTGGAAGGTAGAAAAAATTGGGTGCATGCCATACACACCAAAAAGTTCCTATCCCTTTGCCAGCAGATTCTTGGGTGAGGACCGGGATTGCCGCAACGGAAACAGAGACCCCAACGACTTTCGTGCCGTTTAGTGATGCTCAACCTGTAGGAGACACCTCATTGCAGTCAGATACATCTGTTGAACCATCAGCATTGGAGAATTCGAGGCTTGAACTGTCATCTGATCGATTGGACGCTGTTTCACAATCTGAACAATTATTTGAAGAACAGACTTGTCCTGGAAGAAGCAGATATTTTCTTCGTTCTCATAACAAAGACTAATAAAGGAAATTCCCTTTTGTTTTTTTTCCTTTTTTGAATTCATATTACCCCCTTACTGTTGCCTTGAACATTATGAACAATTGCATCCTCTACTAATTCTTGAGTTCTTTTCTACGTATGTTTTTCCACAGCTAGGAGATTTGCAATAAAACTGAATGTTTGATTAAAGAAAACCTTACATCCGGGTTGACCGTAGGGCCGTGCGGGTACTTCCTTCTGTTTAGCAGGTTCCTGACACTAGGTCGGTTACTTTTGTCGATTCCTGGGAACTCCTGGGAATTGGTAATCGCTACTCAGAACGAAGTGCGTCAAGAACGTTGCAGACGGTTTTTAGAGGATGGAATTCTCTAAGTTGTCGGAAGTAGAGAGGATGTTAGCTCAAAGATCAAAATTGCATAGGGTTGTACGAACAAAATGCTTTCTGTTTCAGGTATTCCTGCTGTTTCTGACTGTTTCCATGTTACTGGTGGGTGGAGTGTATTTTGGAATACAGTCATTATTGCCTTCTGTTTCACCTACTTCTTCTTCTGAACTGAAATCTATTCCCACTGTTTGTCCACATTCCTTTCATCCTCTGCCCCAACACGAACAGGTTAGACATCGGAATTCATGAACAACTCCTTTGTCCAGCTTCTTCATCAGCATCAGTTGGTGATGAACACTACTAACTGTTGGGTGTATGGGTTAATGCCACATACCATGGATAGGGGTATTCCGTATTTGGTTCTTCCTTACAGCTCCCAGGGGTCAGCTCGAGCATTCCAAACTTTGTTTCGTAGCGCACTAGATTCCTACCCCCATCGAGAGCCACGCTCTCCAGATTCTGGTCCCGGCCCGTACCACAAGCCTTTGGCAAGAGCGATTGCTGACTTAGATAGAGATATTTTTGATGCATCGCTTATCCCAGAGGAAGAGGTGCGAGCATACAAGGAACTGAGTGAGGCTGAGTATAGTATATCAGTGGGTGATAGACAGCTTAAAAGCTCGTCTCCGATCTGGATCGTACCCCATCTCGGTAATTTCTGCTTGAAAGGCATTGGCCGAAGTCCGCGAGCTCAACTTGGGAGGAGTGCTTGCACTGAAACGTATGTTTTACCAATGTTCTCTTCCCCTGTTTTCCTGACTGCCAAGGGTACCTACTTTGTATGTTACGATCACGCATATACGTGGTTGCCCCGTGACTTCTCGGGCACCTGTTATATTGCGAATCTGTTGCCACCGACCTTCACAGTTGCCTCAGACTATCACAAGACAAGAGTTGTGAGAGGCGTTATTAGTGAAGAGGACGCTGCCGGTCAAGAAGCAGGAGACTTCTTTAAGGGTTTCCTGCCGTTTTGGGGACCTATGATCAATAGTAGGAACCTGAGACAGTTGACTCGTGTGGTCGAATCGACTGCTCTTGGTAATCTGACAGCAGAGCTTCAGGCGGATAGGCTTATGACGTTGCAGAACCGTATGCTTTTAGACGTTGTTCTTGCAGATAGAGGTGGTGTGTGCAAGGTGATCCATTCGAGTTGCTGCATTTTCATCCCTGATAACGCTCCAACTGTCTATAAAGCCATCTCGAAGTTGCATAAGATCTCCGAGTCCATACACGTGGGCGTAGGTGATTGGACGCTACTAGGATGGTTTTGGGGCCTAATGTCGACGTGGGGTTGGAAGATTCTGATGATCATCGGGGTTGTTGTAGCATTTCTGTTCACATGTTGTCTTTGTGTACAGTGTGGTCCTGCCTTATGTGGCCTTTGTGCTATGACGTGTATAAGACGGCCATCTGTTACCAAGGAAGCATTGATGGATAGAATGAAGCTGCAGCAACATCTAAATTTATTTATTTATTTATTTATTTATTTATAGTGTTTTGTATAGCGCGAACAAGACCCGTGGGTATCAGAGCGCTTAACAAGGAAAGAATTACATATAGGCATTATAAAAGCAGTACTGACAACAAGAGAATAATGAGGTAGAAAGCGATATACTGTCTGGACGAGACTAAATAAATATATTCAAAATGACTGTGCAATTAGCATTAGGTGGCGAGCAAGGTTTGGCTTATGTCATAGAAACAAACCATGCTCGTTGAGGTAGGGTTATGAGGCGTCCCAGTGCATATCAAGGATAATAAGTATAAATAAATCCGGTGTGCTAGAAGATATATAGTATGAATGTGACATATAGTTAAAGGTTCCACATCAATGGCTAAATAAATCAAGTGAGAAAGAAGTTCTATAGTGTGACTGTGAGGTATAGTTAAAGTTCACACCTAAATGAGGTAGCAGCAAAGTGTCAGAAGTTCTATAGTATGACTGTGAGATATAGTTAAAGTTCACACATATATGAGGTAGCAGCAAAGTGTCAAGTCTCGGCTTGCGCACGGCATCATTTCCTTATCCGCTGATGATCTTCCAATTTTCCAAGAAGAGGGCGGCCCTTAGTTAGCTGAGTTGCACATCCCAGTGATCGGTAGGTTTCTCTAAGTAGGGTATTTACTCATCAAGTGGCTCTTCAGTTCTCGTTTGAATGTTGCTGTATTTTGAATCTTCCTGATGTTTGGAGGGAGTGAATTCCAGATTCTGGGGGCAGCTCCGGAGAATGCTCGATTGTAGGTCTTTTTCTTGTGGAAAAAGGCTGGTCGTAATAGCAAATCTTTTGCGCTTCTAGTTGATCTGTTACCTCCTGAGAGCTTAAGTTTCTTGGCTAGGTATCTAGGCTTGTTGTAATGTACAGCTTTATGCGTGATACAGGCCATCTTCATTTGAATTCTAGCCTCGTAAGGTAGCCAGTTTAGTGCTTTCAGGCGAGGGGATATGTGATCGAATTTCTTCGTTCCCGTAATGAGTCTCACCGCTGCGTTGAGGCAGGCTTTTAGTGGTGCTGTGGATGATTTTGGCAAGCCCGCTAATGTGGTGCAGCCGTATTCGATCCTCGAGATGACTAGTGATTGGATAGCCAGTTTTAGATCTGTCTCAGAGATGAAGGGTTTCAGCTTTCTTAAATAAGACAGGTGGAAGCGGGCGCTCTTGGCCAGCGAGTTAATATGGTTTTTCATGTCGAGGTTCTTATCTAGTGTAATTCCTAGTGATTTGGCTGAATTAACTAGGGTCGGGGTGCAGTTTAGCGCTGTCACCAATTTAGTCCACTCTTTAACTTCAGATTGGCTCCTTGTTGGTGAGATTAGTAGGAATTCTGTTTTCTGGGCGTTTAGTTTCAGATGGTTCATTGTTAACCATCGCAAAGCACTCTTTAGTGTCTTGTTCATTAAGTCAATGTCCTCAAGGGAGGCGATCTTTAAGTATAATTGCGTGTCATCCGCATACATGTGATAGGATACCTGAGATTTTTGGAGGATCTCCGTGAGAGGTTCTACATATAAGTTGAAAAGATCTGGTGATAGCGTTGAGCCTTGTGGGACCCCGACTGCGTTGGGGCTCGGGGATGAGATTGCTTGGTTAACCAGGAATCGCTGAGACCTGTTCTGTAGGAAAGAGTTGAACCATTTCAGCACGTTTCCAGACAGACCCATCCTGTCATGAAGTCTGGTCATTAGCACTTCGTGCTTTACCGTATCAAATGCTGATGATAGGTCTAGGAGGATCAGTAGGCAAGATTGATTACAGTCTAGGGCTTGTAGGGCGTCATCAACAATGTGCAGGATCGCAGTTTCAGTACTGTGCCCTGTTCTGAAGCCTGATTGGCAATCATCTAGAAGCGAGAATTTAGCGATGTGTTGACTTAGTTGGCCCTGTACGCATTTCTCAATGAGTTTAGCCAGTAGAGGGATGTTGGTCACTGGCCGATAGTTGTTCGGGTCTGTAGCATCAGCTGTCGGTTTTTTGAGGATGGGCATCACCTGCCCTGTTTTTAGACAGTCTGGGAGGGTTCCTTGTGCCAGTGAGGTGTTTATTATCTCGGTCCATATTGGAACTAGAGTGTGGCTGATTTCTCTTACACACTTTCCTGGTAAAGGGTCTTGAAAGTGGTTATTCGTTTTGAGTTCCACCAGCGTTCTGGCGATCTTTTCCTGGTCGAATAGATCAAATGTGTCCCATTTTGCCTTATTTTTAGTTTGGAGACTCTCCGGGGAGATATTGGTCTCGTTACTAGGTGGAGGCAATGTCTTGAGGTTAGTTGCAGCAGTAGTAAGATCATCTTCAAGCAACTTAGATTTTTCCGTGAAAAATGCGGAGAATTCCTCGCAGCTTATGGGAGTCTTTGTATTCTCTAAAACCGTTTTGGCTAGTTTATTTGATTGTTGTTTTAGAATCTCGAAGAGTTTTCTTGGTCTGTTTCTGGCATTGTTCAATTCATCTCTGATAAATTCTTTTTTGGAATTGATTATTTTTTTGTTGTATTCTTTCCTTGTTTTTCTGAGTGCTTTCAGCTCGGGGGAGGAGGGATGTTGTCTCCACCTCCTTTCGGCCATTCTCAGTTTGCGCCTGTCCTCATTCAATGATTCGTTAAACCAAGGATTTTTTGGTTTCTCTGATACCTGTTTCAGTTTTTGGGGCATGGTGTCATTGACGATATTACCGATCGAGGTTATGTAGAGATCCGTCAACTCATTGACATTCTGCTTATTGTTGGGTGGCTTCGGGTCTTTCTCACACCTTTTCACCAGTCGATCAATGTTAGCCTCTTTTGTGTCTCGGGTCAGTTTCTTGAGCTTGCGTGGTTGCACGGTCCTGCCCTTTGTCATTGTAGGTATCGCAAATGTTATGATGTGATGGTCAGACCAGTCACATGGGTCTATAGCAAGGATAGATGTCTCATCCTTTCTTGAGATAATCCAGTCTAAGGTCGCTCCTCGTGCATGAGTGGGTTGGTTGCAAGCTTGTACAAGTTTTAGCTCATTGAGGAAGTCTTTAAGCGAGTTGACCAGTTTGTCACCGCCGTCATTCCAATGGAGGTTAAAGTCACCTAGGAATATGTTATTGGCGTCCGAATTAGAGTTGGTCGTTAAGATCTCCATCAGTTGTTCGGTGAACTTTGCGTTCTCTCCTGGTGGGTGGTAAAATATATGCAACTTGCAACTTTGATTCTTTGGTGTTCTCACATTAATACCAAGGTATTCACAGGATTCTAAGGGGTCAGAATGGAAATGGCCGACCTCGATCTCCGACCGGTGAATGCAAGCTATGCCTCCTCCCACATTCCTTGGTCTGTCTAGTCTGACGATGTTATATTGTGGCGGTATTAAGAGATCCATGGTAGGAGAAGATGATTCATTGAGCCATGTTTCCGTGAGGATGGCCAGATCAATTTCCTTATTGATGATGAGGGCGGCTATGTCTGCTGCATGTTTAGTTGCTTTAGTTTAGTTAAATGATCTGATGAATATCGAGATTGATTCTGATATCGACTAGTGCTTGCCTACCTGAGGGCAAAAGGAGCGTCTGAGGTTCCGTGACAATCATAATGGTGTTTTCGACTCGTTCGAATATGGACGAGTTTGGTATCTATGAACCGCAAATGACGAGTTTAGTGGGTGTACGCGTTTTCGCTATGCTGGCCTGAATCGTTCGTCTTATTCGTGGGTTTCTCCTTCTGAACCCACGGGTTCCATTTTAGATACGGCATCCATTTTGTCTCTTGCCCTCAAGTAGCCAGCGAACGGACACTGTCTGTTTCGTGACCCTGGGATTCCCAAGCTCTCGCGGAAGACACGTGTTCCTTTGAGGGTGTCTTTATGACGAGGGGGATGACACAGCAAAGGCAGATGGCCCCGCTCGAGGCTCATCTTGCCGTGCCGGTCTATTGTTTCAGCCGTGCATGCATTAGGCACGAATCCTTTGATCCTGCAATCGTGCTTCCGATATTGTCCCCTACACTCTTTTCCAATCTGTTGTCTATCTTTGTCTTCCTTGCACCTGTTTCTGTCTCTTCTCTCAAACTCGTTTACAGCCGGAATGGAATGTACTTAATGGTGGGATAATGTACTTTTACAGTTGGGAACCGGCGATGCTACTGTAATTATGTTCCGGGCTCCTGAATACATGAAAGTGACCCTTTTGAAGTTTACTGTGGGAACTGAGTCGTAACCTTTTGTTCGCCATGTTGTGCTATGACTAAAATATGTATAAAAGGAGCGATCCACTGTTGCAATTTGAAGCAGTCTCCTAGAACCTACACATGCTGTACTTCTTATGATCTCTGTATTCCCTGCAGTAAATAAACCTTGATCTTTGACGCCAAAGGAAGTGTCCCGTGTCTCTGTGATTTGTACGCCGGAACAGGTAACCCACGAAGGTTTCAGGTGTTGTCCCCTGGCACCGCTGGGTCTTAGAATAGCCCAGTCCTTCACTTCAATCTTGTCTAGGTTACACTGCAATCTACTGGCTTTCAGCCAATCGATCAGTGCCAACTTACAGCAGGCGAGTGTAACTCTTGCCTTTGTAGGATTTCATCATACGTAACCAGGAGGTGGTTATCATCTACATATGAGATGATCTTATTGTTAAAGCATTCAACCAAATATGCCAGACGAATCATCTAAATGCTGAGGAGTGTGTGACTCCAGGAAGAACCTAGTGGCACTCCCCTCATCAACTGTTTTGCTCCTGAGGCATACAGCTTCAAACAAACCACCTGCTCATGTCTCTCAAGAAGGAGCCTAACCAATTTAGTGCAGAGCCCGTTATTCCCAGATGTTGTAAACTGTGCAGAAGGATGCTATGATCAACAGTATCAAATACTTCTGACAGTTTCAACAGCAACTGAGCCACAATAAAGCCAAAATCCAAGCTAAACTTAATGAACTCCGAAACCTCTACTAATAGTATTTCTGAGCTGTGTGTGGAAGATTCTGAACCCCGATTGAGAGGGGTGCGGTAGGTTGTTCTCAGTCAGAACTCAGAGAGGTTGTGTGTTTACCAACTTCCTCAACACTTTTGAGGCTACTGGAAGCAACAAGACTGGTCTAAAATTAGCTAAGGATTCAGGATTGGCATCAGCCTTTTTAAGCCGAGTAATCACGTTGGCTCTTTTCCAGCCATCTGGTAAAACAGCTGACTGGAAGGAAGCATTATTCACCTCTGGCAAATTTGACTGAATTCTGAGGATTTTCTCCTCAACGAAATCGCTCAGTCAGAGCATAGGGACTGACTGGGTACCAGCGGGGGAGAAGTGAATTTAGGATGCCAGCAGAGAGCAGCAGAGAGCCACAGTGAGAACAGCGGTCAGAGGAGTTCGGCAGCAGAGGAGCACGGCAGCAGGTAGCGGAGAAGCCACAAGAGAAGGGGGGCGGAAGTCGGCGTTCTTGGTATCCTGCCGCTTGCCGCCGCTCCCTGCCGCTCCCCTCCCGCTCCCCTCCTCTCCACCACAGCACCGGAGCCGGAGGGCCGGAGAGCCGTGAAGCGTGAAGCGGCCAGCTCCCAGCTCCGAGGTCTCAGCATCCCCGGCTGAAGGATTTGAGCATAGGAGCATCACCCCTGCGGCGTCTTGGCGGCTCGACTCGGCGTTTGGTGAGGTAAGAGGTGGAGGAGGAGGGGAGGACACAAGCGCTGCTGCCGTTATAGGCGGTTGCAAAGTAAGAGCACGGGGAGTAGATCGAGGGAGGCTGTCTAACCAGGTTTTTAAGCCTGCGGTCCCCCTGTGTGCTCCGCTTGTTGTCCCCCCAAACAGATCAAAATGGATCATGCCTGCATCAAGCCTCCACCTCCATCCCGCTTCGGGTTTAAAGCTGCCCAAGGTAACAAGCTAACAACACAAATGCCAAGGGCAAGGGCAGGGGCAAATCGAATCACTCCCCATGGTGGACAGCATGCGCTTTTCAACCTTTCGGCTTGCCGCCTGCCCACCACCCTAACCTACCACCATAAGTCGCAAAAACCCAATCAGCAAACCAGCCCGTAAACCAACTCACAAAAACTAATCATCACAAAAGATAAAAGATAACAGAAGGTTAGTTCCGGCTCACCGACGGCACACCGACGGAACCCTCAGCTCGAGTTACCCCATAGACCAAAGGAACATTCGTACTGCTCAAACCCAAAGTATCTCGATCATGAGATCCGGGAAGATATGAGGCGAGGAAAACCCAGCTGAAAGACCACAGGGGAAGACAAAAAAGGCCCAGGGGGACCCTCCGGGCACTATCAACGAGGCAGAGGAAGGGTCCGCCGCAGACAGGGGTAAGAGCCCCAAGAAGCCAGTCCCGGAGGAACAAGGCATCAGTTCAACAGACCTCGCAAAACCCCCTCCCGGCTCGATACTCCAACGTGATAAATCCGGGTTGCAGAGCTCTGACGCGGGAGCTAAGGGGCTCCACAAGGTCAGCACAGTCTGTAGCCCCATAGCCAAGAACAAGGAATTATCGGATTACGACGCCACGCCATCACTGAACTACAAAGTTCAAGCTTAAGCCCTGCACCTCAAACCAAGCAAACGGGCATTGATTACAGATTTTTTCAAAGTCTGTTAAAGACTCTCCACTGGGAATGGAACAGAACTTCCACCACATGATGCTAGCTCTAAATTCAACAGTACTCAACACAAAGCGTTCAAGGAGGGCACGAACAAAGGTGCCATACCGCCATCATCACCATCACTTCACATAAGGTGTAATAGCGAACCTCGCAATGCTTCAATCCTAAAATAAGAAGGATCTCTGGGAGTGGGGGATCTGGTCCTCCTGGGTCGTACGACCAAATTACCCGACAACTAGCCAATGGCTCAGACTAATCCAGGGGGTACCCAATTCCCAAGCCTCAACAAACTGTTCATATATCACCGGCTCGTGTCTTAGTCCATTGGGCCCTGCATGCAAACACTGGCTCAGTCTTTTTAGAGCAAAGCCCACAACCCATCCAGAAAACGACCCCGATAACAACCGAGGAATGCCCTTCACAAACACAAACATCAAACTGCATTCAAAACTCACTGCCATCGGCAAATACTCCCCGTAAATCGAGCTGCCAGTCCATATCGGTACTAGGTAAAAAGCACCGCCTTCCATCTGTCGGACTAGCAACGGAAGAAACCGATGCCATCAAACACAGTAAGACATCGAACCCACAGGAAGAAAATGCAACTGCAAGTAAGATCGTAGAACTGGAACGGAGTATGCGTCAGTTCGCAGCTCAATATGACCAAACCCCTGGCAAGGAGGAAGGTAATGTCAAAAGGTCATCGTCATCTTCAAGGAGTGTGCAACCGCGCGAGCATCGCAATCAATCAGATCCTTCTGCGCATCCTCTTACCTCACCCACACTCACCCATATTCAGGGGGAAACACCAGAGAGCACTCAAACGGCCTCCATTTGGCCGCAACTACTAAAGATAATGGAAACCATAGGCGTCGCCATGTCCTACCATGCAGACAAATTGGGCACGCAAGTCGACCTGCTTAACATTTTGGCCTTTCACGTTCAGGGCATTGAATCAAACTTAAAAGATTTAAACAATATGATCACGAAGGTGCAAATCAACAAGGATTCCACCTTTTATACTTGCCACTGTTCAGAAATAATAGACAAACTGGCTACAGTACCCAGCCTGATGACGCAGATATTGGGGGCTGTCACGGAATCCTCAACGGATTCACTTACGGCAACAACTACAACCATAAGACAAGCAACCAGCCAACATCACACTAAAGAGGGTCCAGGCAGGCCATCTGAGGTTAGCAGTGGCGAAGCAAGCTCGGAATCACAAGACCACTCATATCCCTCCACCTCTAATGACATCACGACACCAGCAAGCCCACACAAACATACTCTAGCTGACCACAGAGAGGAAGCAGACTCAATTCAGGCGTCCCCACAAATTGCGGCACTCAGTCCCAATCTTACTGTTCAGATACACGCACTTAGTAAAAGAAAAAGGAAGCGCCAAAGGAAAGCTAGAAAAGCAAAAGCACACAGCCGAGGCGCACCACCAAAGCTCCCCAAAAAAACCAACAACGATCCCAGCAACATCGAAGATAAAGAGCAGTTAGAGGGTGCCCTACCTCAAATCAGAACAACTCCAGAGCAAGGGTTTACCTTAAAAGTCCTACCCCCTGACAAGGAAATAACCACCCCAAAAAGAGCCACAGATTGCACAAATTCAATCCAGAATGCAATAAAAGCATTCAGCATCTTCAACCCACCCGGAGAAAAGCCAAATCGCAAGTCACCAATTGACGAGCAAGTCATCAACACAAACATCAAGCAAAGAAAAAGTTCAAAGAACACCATCTTATCTATTCAAGCACCAGAAAACAAAAGACAAGTTGGCATAGATAAACCCGCAAAGATCAAGGGACTAAACCCACGAGACTTGCAGGATGGAGAAACCCAAGCTCCACCAGCCCTAGTCCTCAACGGACAAGCAACCTCAAGCTGTGCACAGCTAGTCAACCTGTACACCTTAGAGCCAGAGGTGGACCGGGAAGGAATGTCTCTCCCAATCATTAAAGAGAGCAGACGACCAAAAATCCAAAAGCGGCACACTTTAAGCAATAAAATCAAGCTAATTCCGAAATACTGCTCAAGAGGGACCCATTACATCTTGAACAGAGGGGCAATCGTAAGACTCCTAGAGGAACAACCAGGCCCGAGTCATTTAAAATCATGCAATTTGGAATCAGTAGAGTTCAAACCAAACTCTTTTCAACCAGGCTCCGATTCCACGATAACAACATGGATTGATCACATCGTCACCGAAATAATCCCGACCCATTGGGAGGATTTTGCCTCAAGGGCCTTTGATCTAAAAAAAGTGGAGCCAGCTCGATATCCCAGCCCGCTGCGGAAACAAAATCCAAAACGAGGCCTCCTAAAAAACGCCAAAGGACCAGAGTTAAGAGGCAGCATAGAAGAAGAAGGCCACCAACCCAGGCAAATAACAATCACGTTTGCCCGTCAGGTGAATGACCTGCCTGAAAGGCCCCAACACGCCCCTCTAGCATCAATCCATAGGAACACAGACTGAACGAACAGTAGACCAATGGTTGGGAAAGAGCAGGGCTGCACGTTCTGTTCATGGAATGTCAATGGCCTAAAAGCGAAGCTGGATGAAGAAGACTTTATAGAGTTTATCACTCAATTTAAAATACTAATGCTCTAGGAAACTTGGCAGGTTAAAAACATGCCTCTTGTGGTATGCAAAGAATTCTTCACACCAGCACATAAGAAGGCATGCTCCGGCAGGGCAAAAGGAGTCCTATCCATTTTTATATCGACGGACCTCCTATGACAACTCAGTCACATTGACCTAGATTCTACATGGATACAATGCATTAAAATTGAAATTTCCCCACATATGGGCCTCCTGATCGTGAAACTCTATATGCCCCCCAGTGGAAAACATAAAGGGAAGAGGATAAAACAACTAATTACTGCAATCAACAAGCTAAAGTCCACCTATCCAAGCAAAAATATGCTTATAACTGGAGATTTTAATATGAATCTAATTCAACGTCAGTAGGGAACCCTCCCCACCCATATTGTCCCACGGCAGGGCAACCATTGCAAACAAAGTGCAACAGGAAGGAAATGAGCCATGGAGTTGGAAGCCCTCCAATTGTACACCTTAAATGGAAGGGGTCATCTGGATACACCGGCTGCCCTAACGAGGGTTTCTAAGAATTCAGGATCAACCATCGACTATACCCTGGCTGACCCCGACCTATTCCCTTACATCAGAGACTTTCATATCCAGGAACGTGGAGAAAGTGATCATTTCCCACAGACCTTCATCTTGACAATCCAACCAAAAAAGTCTGAGCAAGCGCTGCCTCTATCCTTAAACACCCAAATCTTTAACCTACAACGGCTAAATTGGAACGAAGAAAACCTCTCCAACCTAATGGCGTCATGCCACGCATTGCTTTCACCATCTGATACATCAAAGGACATAACAAAGATCTGGGAATCCTTTGTAGTGGACATAAACAAGAAATTTCAATATAACCACAGAGGACAAAAAGCCATAAGAAACAGAGGAGGGAAATGGTACACCCCAAAGCTCTGACAACTAAAAAGGCAAATGAATGCATTTCTCAGGGCTGAACGCAAAATGGATTCTCACTTTTCACAACAAACTCTGAAAATAATCGAAGCCTTAAAAAAAGAGCTAAAAAGAGAGACCAATCTGGCCAAGAGAATGCACAGGGAAAAACTGGTGTGCACCATACTCCACACTAGCAAGCTGCAAAACTTAAAAGACTTCTGGGCAAAAATAAACTTCATGCTCAATGGTAAACATCTAGGATGCCAGTACTGCACAACTATTACCAAGATGCAAAAAGGAGAATGAGTTATAAATCTCTCATTTCCACAGACCACTCTTTCCGTCAAGATTTGATCAAATCAAATAAATGTATTTCTTATTTTTTCAATTATTCTTTTTCTTAAATTTTTTTCTAGTATTATAAAAAAGAGGAACGTGAATATTTGGCTTTTTACTCAGTCCTACATGTTTTACATAAAATAGGGAGAGAAAAAAACCAAGGGGCCCTAAGTGCTAAAAGTTTAAATGGGGGGGTTGTTGTTTAAGGTATGAATGTGCGAAGGGGTTGGAAGAAAAGAAAGGTTGTCCTTTTTTTAAAACCTGTGTTACATTTCGCAATCCCAAATACGTTTGGAATACGGTCTCACAAATCAGTTCCCGGCAAGACAAGGAGCCCTTGTCAAATACTACTGGCGAATGAGGGACGCAGAAGATCATTCCCTGGCTCATCTGTGCTGGCTGGAAGTGGAAAAACAGGCAGGACTTCCCAATTCCACATATAAGTCCCTCAGGCAAGCGCTTCAATCATTAGCACTGGAAGAATCCTGGCTTGCACCCATGACTTATACTGCGTTCAAACTGCAAACCAACAAAGCAATCAAACAAGCGTCACTACTAATGGACAAAGCTGTAGTGGCTGGTAAAAGCCACGCCTGGATTATTCTGCCATCATACACCCACTTGAAACCCCATCCATATTTGCAAGACTGCTTCAGGGACTATTACAAAAGGAAATTAAGCCGGTTAAGGTTGGGCTGCTTTGTGAGCAAAGATCTCACCCCCAGATGGCTACGGTCGTGGCCAACTTCCGACTGTCGCCTTTGTGACAACGGCACAGAGTCACTATTGCATTTAATATGTATATGCCCTGCACTTCAGAAACTAAGGAAAGTGCTTTTGTTACCACTCTTAAGAGACGCTCAGGTGAGAACCTGCAGGGCGGCCGTCATCATATGCCTCAGTGGGTCCTGGATAAAATTATCTTGCAATACTATAACATTTCTGGAGCATGCTGCTCAAGAGCTGGTAAACAAGGCAGCAACCAAAGAGGACTCAGGATAACAGGTCTGGACACAGCCGGCCATGGACTCACCTTTATTTTCCTGACTGACTTTTTTGTTTCCATTCCCTAGTATTCCAATTCATGTCACAAAAGTGTACCCTGATCCAACTTACATCACTTCCCTAAGTTTTACTTACCCCCTTAGACCACTTTCTTAAAAGCCCGTGTAATTTTATACTCTCTTTTCTTTTCTTTTCCTTTTTTTGTTTATTTTGACTTGAAGTTGATTATGTGCTGTTTTAAAGATGTAAATATTGACCAAATGGTGGTAAGCTCCACCCTTTTATGATTTTTTTATAAATCAAATAAAAGTATTATTACTTAAGATCCTTAAAGTTGGTGACAATTTAAAAAATCTCCTTCCCCTCGTACTCCGCCTCCTTAATGCAACACGTATAAAATGTGCTGTACCTCTTCTTGAGGGTTTTATGTTAGATTTTCCAGGCCATTTTATAGTGGGCTTTATCAGATTTCCAATTTCTTACATGCAGCTCTTTCTTGGGATAAATCCTGCGAATATGAAGAAACTTGTGACAATTTTTCCCAAAGACAGAAAGTACAGGATTCCTGTGGCCCATCCATCGACCAGCACCTTCGAGAACCCAAGTCTCAGTCATTCGAATCTTCAATCCACAATCAGAGCGGCCATTTATTCATGAATGTCGAGCACTGTTTTTGGGGGGTTCCTGGACTGCTTTTGGCCTCAGCCTGAGCCTGGTACTACATCATGTTTTAGCAGTCTAGGAGAAGCGCCTCGAGAAGGCGTCAATCAATACAATACAAGGCGGATTGAACCGAATTGTGAATATCGGAGTTCTGTGGGTGGGTCTACCCTTTTTTTGTGCGATCCGCAGTCATTCGAGATTCCTAGATTCCATTTCACGGGGACCAGGGGATTCGAGGTGATCACTTTTCTTTTAACAGACACTTAATTGACTCCAAACAAACCCCCTGCAAACTCCCACTGTACAGTGAAATGCCTCTATTTCACCAGAAGCTACAGTACTCTTAACTTTATTTTTCCAGTGTGTGTTTAGAAACTGTTTTGACACATCCGATAGATGTTTGCTAATGCATTCTTTTTTATTTATTGTTAAATGTTGACTTCCTGTGAAAGCTGTTTGAAGCCTGACTTGCTGTCCCAGGGAGAAGTGAGTGACTAGCAATCTGCTTTGCTGCGGCTCTGCTCACAATGACAATTGTTGTCGCGTTGACACCCCCTTTCCCTTTGAATTCCCGCTGTTTGCGGCTCCCCGTTGACTAAGGCTACATCTCAGGCGGCGAAGTTCTATTCCAGCTGCCAGTTCGCTGTGTCGCTAAAGTTTTTGTACAGAAAATAATTAGATGAAAGGCTGTTTTTATGAGTGGCTCGCCGGAGAGCTGTGAACACAGGTAAATACAGTGGGCTGGTTGAACGGTGCGTGTATCGCGCGTCACCGGCAATGAAAGAACCTCCCGCGCCCCGTCTCCCTCCTCCGAGCCACGGGAGCCTTAGCAGCTACCGGCTGTTCCCTTGTCTCTGAAAACGGCTGTCCTTCTGCTAAAAAACGAATAGCGATGGACAGCAGGGTTGAATTAATCGTAGCAACTAGTAATAACAAGACTGGACCGCATCCCAGTCCATCGATTGTATGCCTACTGTGCCACTTCCGGCAGATAGCAACAGAAAAATGCAGCTCATCAGCCTTGGAAATGGAAAAGGCCCCAAACTACCCATCTTTGCCCGGTTTGCGTTTAAAGCAGAATAAAACAAACACATATATCGCCCTTGTCACTTCTTTTGTACTGGGCCTGTTATTAGTGGATACTTTTTCGGCCCATTATTTCAGTCTTGTAAAGTGGTGAGTTTGGTTGCCCCTCTGTATAGAAAGATTTTCGAATGAAACAGTTTCTCCGCAATCTGGGGTGACATCTAGCGGCCAATGAAGGAAGTACCGGCTATACGGTATAACCTGGCCTTTAAGCTTGTAAGTCAAATACAGACAATATTCCTTCATAACTTGCATGTGATACTGTTGTTCATGAACACCTGCATAATTGCGCGTGTCGAGGCATCCAATAAAAAAAAAAAATATATATATATATATATATATATATATATATATATATATATATATATATATATATATATATATATATTTTGCTGCACGCTCGCTCGCATCCAAGAAAGCAGACGGCACTCAGAGCTGGACGTTTTTTTGGTTTATTGACAGACCCCCGTCACCCCATCAAAAGACAAACGCGTTTCGCCGTGAAACGGCTTCGTCAGTGTCAATTGTGCCTTGTAAAAAATCACCATTTAAACTCCAACTCTTATCAACAATAGAAAGAGGACTAAGCCAAACAGTACATGAAAATAGCGGCAGACATATTGTAAAGTGCTAATGCTTACTGATTCTCTATGCAGCATAGGAGAAATGGCGATCAATAAAGTGCTCGTGCATTAAAAAAACAAAGAAGGCAAAAACTTCCCTCGTGATATGTTTAGACATTCTTTGGCTCACAAATAACTTAAAGAGATAACGCTTTCGACCAGTTCAAATCATGATATGTACAATTATACATTGTATCAATATAAATATATATATATTGTGATACTTTTAAATTCAAGATGCTGATAATAAATATCATTGAGTGTCCCCCGCAAGGTGGTCTATATGGGGAACAACATAATTCACTGAAGGGAAATATAGATGTGATTCAACCTTCTTTACACAGTCATATATCAAAGTGCATCGTGTACATATGGTCTTTCTCTTTCATGTTGTTTCGTACATGTGTGTGAGTCCTTAAGTTGCTATAACGCCCTGGATGGGCATGGTTGTTTTTTGTTATTGTACATCTAGCCCTGTATGGGCATGTGACTCCCTTATGTAAGTACATTGTTGACATATATACTATGTGCAGGGATGAATGCGGCAGATGATGTTGTCGTATATTGTTTTCAGAAGTTGCATATTGTTACTTGAAAAGAGATACCCCTATAGATCAATCCAGATGAACCCAAAGTTCCTCATCATTGTTAAGACCTGTCGGTTTCGTTGTTTGAAGGTCTATGATGTATTTGGATTCCATAGCCCTGAGGGTTCTGATCTTGTCACCACCCCTTTCTTGTCTCCCTAGTTGATCAATTAAATAGAATGACAAGAGATCCCTGTTGCTGTTATGGTGGGTCTCGAAGTGGCGTGCCACCGGATAGTTCTTATCCCTGTTTGTGATGGCACGCATGTGCTCCAAGATACGCTTTTTCGCTGGATTGATGGTACTACCAACGTATCTCTTGGAGCACGGACAAACCAGAATATATACAACGAATTCCGAGTTGCAATTCAGGAATTTCGTGATATTCCTGGTTGGTCGTGGATCTTTCGGTCTACCCTCATATTTGGTCTTCTTCTGGCTATACTTGCACGCTTTGCAGTGCATGCAAGGATAAAAACCTTGTATGGGTTTGGATCTTGGCGCTATAGGGGGCTCAGTGTAGTGACTCCTGGTCAGATGATCACCGAGTGACTGACAACGTCTGTATGTGATCAAAGGTCTAGGCGATATTCTGTTCTTCAAGATGTTGTCTGTAGTCAGAATATGCCAGTTGTTATTAAAGATTTGGACCAATTCTTTTGATCTCATGTTGTAAGTTGTTATCATCCTTGTTGTGGATTCTCTCTCTACCTGTTTGTTCTTGGTTACCAGGAGGTCTTTTCTGTCTTTCTGTTCCACTTTCTTTGAGGCTACTACTAAAGATGTTTTGGAGTAGCCCCGTTCTTGGAATCTAGATATCGCTGCCTCTTGTGCATCTAGGAAATCGCTGGTTTCAGAGCAATTCCGTTTGATGCGCAATAGTTCGCCATATGGGATGTTTTTCACCATTGATTTGGGGTGGTGACTGGCAGCGTGAAAATTTTTTTTTTTATATATATATATATATATATATATATATATATATATATATATATATATACATACACATATACACACACACATATATATATATATATATATATATATATATATATATATATATATATATATATATATATATATATATATATTATTCACAGAAAAAACCATAGGTTTTTAGGCTATATATAGTTAGGGATGAGCATTTACAAAACCTTAATTTACTCGCACAAAACCATAGAAATTCACATATATAGTTAGATGCAATAACTATATATCGCGCACCCGCAACCCACTGCTGATGATGTCACATATTACATCATTCTTGACATGGTCAGTGACATCACTGATGACAACACCCAGTGACTGTATGTTTCTGTAAAGTTAAAATATGTCTTACATATTGAAGAATGAGTGGATGTATAAGTGTCTGGATGAAGGATTTAGTAGGTGCATGACTGACTGTATGAGTGAGTGATTAAATGTGTCTCACTGAGTGCATGGGTTAGTGACTAAACTGTCTTAATTTGTGCATCATTATATCTGTTGTTCTGTAAACTGCTGCATGTGTTGATCAGTAGCTATATGAGTAATGTTATGTTGGAATCTTACCTGTTCATAAGATTCTCTGCTCGCTCTTCTCTTTCCCTGTGTTCCGTGTGGAATATCTGGTACACGACACTCGAGAGTTGACAGTTGTCCTACGCTGTCGAGGTGGTCGGATGCCAGGTTGCTTTCTTCCAATAAACTTACCTGAACAAGGCCTTCGTCTCCTGTCTCCTGCTTTCCTCGACGTAAGAAGCATCACAACATTTTTGGCGACGCTTTCTTGATGCTTGGATCTATTTTACTCGGCTTCTTCGTGTGAAAAGCAACCTGGTAATTCTGCGACATCTTCTCCAGCGCTGAGTTTGTCTTCGGCTGCCTTCGCCTGCTAGGCTGATTGGTTTTCTTCGATTTCTATTGATTTGGCCACGTTTAAGGTACTGTTTTAAAGTTTTATCCTTCGCGCTTGCCGAACTTCCAACGTTCCAAGCTCTTCAGTTGTCCCCACGTCACTGCAACGCATCTGACGTCTTTGAAACGCATTTGACGCTCTGCGTGTTGACGTTGTCACGTCTTATGACACTCCTTGTCCCTCGTCATTGAAACGCATCGTCAGTCACTATTGTTACGTGTTTGAAGAGTGAACGCTCTGCTGTCTCCTACGCAGTTCCCTTTGTTCACCTCAGTCTCTCACCGCAGCCCTTCCCTACATTCTACTGGGCTTTGTGACATCAACCCGACGGCCTTTCCGTGGCTACGCTGATCTACTCATCTTCGTGCAGACACTTTCACGGTGATTTGCACACCCTTACTTTCAAGTTTGAAGTTAACATTACTTCTTCATTTGTTTAATTATATCCTTTGCATTTGTTTTTCATTATGGCCTCAAATATTGTTATGCCTCCTATGTTTTTGTCCTCTCCAGGCACACCATTAATAGATTGGGAGGACTGGGTTAAAATGTTGGACAATTACATCACTGCGCTTGATGGGAAAAACTTTCACCCTGAAAGGAAAAAAGCGCTGTCGTTAAGCACACTTGGTAATGAAGGGCAAGGGGTGTTTAAGTATTTACCAGTTGCTTTAGGTCCCAATGGCCAACCCATGGATGACGCATACAAAGAGGCTCTCAAAAGACTAGAGACTAGATTTGCCAAAGAGGTCAACCTGGTTATGGCAAGATACCGTTTTTATACCCACCCTCAAGCTGAAAACGAGAGTATTGATGAATTTGTTTTCAGGTTACGTGAACTTTCCATCAAATGTCGTTTCGGTAACATGACTGATGAGTTAGTTCATGATCAGCTTATAGTCCAATGCCGTCATAGAAAAATTCAGGAAAGGTTATGGGCTGCCAATGATCCCTCCTTAAAAGATGCGATTGACATGGCAAAAGTTATCGAAGAATCTCAGAAGTGTATCAAAGAATTGGAGCGTAGAGATAAAACTTCCTCACAAATTGGGAGTGTTGAATATGAAGAATGTGTGGAAGGTTATGAAATTAATGCTGTCTCTAAACGTTTTAACAAGAATAACCCTAACACTTTTCCTTCTAGGGTCAAGAGCAAAGAATGTTGGCGTTGTGGAAGCCAATTCCATTCAGGTGATTTTAAGAACTGTTATGCCCTTGACCAGATTTGTAGAAAATGTGGTCGCAAAGGTCATTATCTAAGAATGTGTAAACAGGGCGAGGGTTCTGATAAAGCTAAATCCTCTGAGACTTTTGACAAACTCAAGTCTAAAGTGAATGTGATTGAAAACAGAGTTTTAGTTATTCAACAAATTAATTGTGATTTGGTTAGTACCACATATTATTCTCCCAGGTTAACAAGACCTTCCGCAATATTTTCTATTTGTGGTCAAAATGTGTTACTTATGGTTGATTCTGGCTCTTTGTTTACCATAATTCCAGAGTCTACCTTTTCTTCCTTGTGGCACAATGTTTCCCTCACTGAAAAAGACATTGATCCTGTTGGATACCAAGGCAAACCCATTGATGTTCTGGGGTACATGTTTGGTGTCATCGCATTTAAATCCAGGAGTATCAATGGGAAAGTGTATATAGCCAGAGAAGGTCCTCCAATCTTAGGGTGGATGCACCAGTTTGACTTGAATATTGTGATCAATCCCTGTTCACCTGATGTAGTTATGACAATTGAGCACGATGTTCAAGTTAAAGACATTTTAAATGCTGCTCATAGAGTATTTGCTGATAGATTAGGATGTGTTAAGGATTATTTCCACAAAATTGTTTTGAAGCCCAATGCTTCTCCTGTGCAACATAAACTAAGAAGAGTACCCCTTTCAGTTAGACAGGGCCTAAAGGATTTATTGCATGACATGTTGTCTACCAAAGTGATTGAACCTGTTGAAGCTTCGCCCTGGATTTCTCCCGTCGTAATCACGTTGAAATCCAATGGGCGGTTGAGATTTTGCATTGACCTCAGGTCCCTCAACCAAGAGATTATAACTGACACTTTTCCCCTTCCCAATATCATTGAGTTGTTACAATCTGTGGGGGGGGGGGTAGATTCTTCTCAAAGATCGATTTGAGGAGTGCGTACCACCAAATCAGATTACACCCTGACTCCAAACCACTGACTGCCTTCATTACCACCGAGGGTACCTTCCAGTTCACTCGCATGCCGTTTGGCCTCGCCTCGGCTGCTAGTGTCTTTCAGCGGATGATGTCTAACATGCTTAAGGGTCTGTCTGGGGTTGTCTACTTTCAAGACGACATTCTAGTGTCTGGGAAAAGTGTGAATGATCACGAATTAGCTTTGCGTCAAGTCCTTTTCAAATTAGAAGACACCGGTTTAACTGTAAATAAGGATAAGTGTGTTTTCTTAACTGAAAAGATTGAGTACTTAGGTTATACTATCTCCGCTGATGGAATTGCTCCAAAAAAGAATCTTCTACTTGCCATCAGCCAAGCCCCAGCACCTAGGGACAGAGACCAGCATCGCTCTTTCTTGGGTTTAGTCGAATATTATTCGAAATTTGTTCAAGGCTTTGCTTGTCTGTCTGAACCCTTGAGATTGTTATTGAGAAAGGGCAACAAGTTTATTTGGGACAAAGCCCAGTAGGACTCCTTTCAACAGATCAAGGAGAATATCTGCAATGCTGGTATTCTAGCCCCCTTTGATCCTGGGTGCAAATCCTTCCTGACTGTAGATGCCAGTCTTACTGGAATCGGAGTAGTGTTTTCACAACTTCAGCGTGGTCTTGAAAGAACCATTGCTTTTGCTTCTAGAACCCTTACCCAAGCTGAGAGGAATTACTCGGTCATTGAATGAGAACCTTTAGCTGCTGCATGGAGTGTTGAGTATCTTCGTGTATATTTGTGGGGTGTGAGGTTTGTGTTGCGAACCGACCACAAGCAATTGTTGAAAATTTTATCGGGTGGTGGTGCTGGCAAAGGTTCTGCTCGTCTTGCAAGGTTTGCTGCCAGATTACAGGAATACTCTTACGAAATTGTTTTTATTCAAGGCTGGAAAAACGTCCAAGCAGATTGTCTATCTCGTTTGTCTGTTGACTGGAAGTTGGTTGATCAAGATCTTGAAAAGCGTAGTGTGGATGAGGCTGTTGCTGTTGTTGGGGATGTGTGTGAATCTCCTGTGGGTGCCTTTTCTCAAGACCAGTGGTTGTCTGAGATGAAGAAGGACTCTGTCCTCCAAGAAGTTATTCTACTTATTAGGAGAGGTGCTCCCAGGGAAAGTATGGTGCCTGTGGCTGTCAGGCCCTTTTGGAAACTCTTAGATGAGTTGTCTCTTTCAGGTTCTGAGATCATAATGAGGGGCGACCGTTTTGTGCCACCTGTTGGCCTGAGATCTCATATTTTCAAGCTAGCCCACTTGGGACATCTGGGCCAGGGTATGACTATCAGGAGGATAATGCAAGAGTTTTGGTGGCCAGGCATAGATGGTGCAATTCGTGTTTGGGTGGAGAATTGCTCCTATTGCAAGGAGAGCGAAAAGAGGTTGAAAGTTGGTCTTCAAGCCAATCAAGGGCACATTTTGGATCCTGGCAAACCCTGGTATAATCTGTGTTTGGATTTCATTGGCCCTCTTTCCGGTCTTCCTCTTGACATGCGTTTTGCTGCTGTGGTCGTTGATGTCCACTCCAAGTGGCTTTGCGTGGAGTTCCTTAGAGATATCACCACTAAGTCCACCATTGAAGTGTTTGAGAACCTGTTTTCCTCAGAGGGTTTCCCCAACATGGTTTTGACTGACAACGGCACCCAGTTAACCTCCAATGAGATGAGGTGTTTCTTTGAGAAATGTGGTGTCAAACATTCTCGCACCTCCTTATACAACCCCATGGGCAATGGAATGGTTGAGAGGTCCAACCGTCTCGTTAAAGGTACCATTCAACTTGCTTTGGCCAACAACTTAGACCCGAGACGGTTGGTTCAAGACATGGTTTGGTCTTACCGGACCACCCTTCACAGCGTCACTCAGGTGTCTCCTTTCCAAGTCATTCGTGGGCGATCGCCAGGTTCTAGAACAGTCCCTGCTTGGTTAAAGGATTGGGTACTGTCTGATGGCAAGAGTTCTCCTGTTGTTGTATCCGGGAAGATTGCTGTTGGCGATTGGGTCAAAGTTAAGTCTGGCAGAACGAAGGCTGGTCTGCATAAGTTTAAGGGTCCTTTTCGTGTTGTTTCCCTCAACAAGTTTTCCCTTGTTCTGGAAGGTGGTGACAGGTGGAACCTCAGGAATGTCGCGCTTTATCAGAAGGGTGGTTCGTTTCATATCCCTGCTTCAAGGGGTGAGGGTTGCTCTGGTGCTATGTTCATGCCTGATTCTGATTTCAGAGACCCTGGGACTCATGACTTGGTTTGTGATTATGGTTCCTGTGTTTCTGGTGCCCGTGAGTCTTCGTGTGATCCTCTTGCTCTTCCTTCTCCAAGTGTGAGCTTGCCTTTTGGGCGCAGAGTGCATAAGCCTCCTGCTTATCTCAATGATTATGTCCTTTCGTAACGTTTTTTTGTTTGTTTTTTTCTCCAGCGAAGTGGGATGGATTCTGTATGGTTTTCATGTTAGGTTTTCATTTTAACCTTTATCTTCTTTTGTTTTGATATATCGTTTGCATTTGTTTTCTTTTTGTTTCATTCTTTTCTAGGGAAGAGGATGTGTTATGTTGGAATCTTACCTGTTCATAAGATTCTCTGCTCGCTCTTCTCTTTCCCTGTGTTCCGTGTGGAACATCTGGTACACGACACTTGAGAGTTGACAGTTGTCCTGCGCTGTCGAAGTGGTCGGATGCCAGGTTGCTTTCTTCCAATAAACTTACCTGAACAAGGCCTTCGTCTCCTGTATCCTGCTTTCCTCGACGTAAGAAGCATCACAACAAGTAACTATATGGGTTATTGATTGGTTGCCCAAGTATTTGTATGGGAGAGTGAGTGTGTGTGTGTGGGTGTCTGGGAGGTGTGTGACTCTGTGCATAGATGTGTGAGCAGTTGATTCACTAGATGTATGGGTTCAAAACTGCATGTGGAAACAGCTGTATAGGTGGTTAACTGTGTGCATGAGTGTATTGGTGAGTGAATGGATATCTCAGTGCTACATGTCAAAGTAAGTACATATGTAAAACACAGTACATGTGAGAGTTGACATATAAATTATTGTGTATAAGAGCTAGTGAATGTGTGAGTGGCTGCATGGATCATTGAAAACTTGTATCAGTGATTGTATAAGAGAGTAAATATGTGTTAGAATATGTTTGAATAAGTAAGGGTGTATAACTGTATAGTTAAGGAAATGGAGGTGTGATTGATTCTTTGCATGACTGACTAGGTGTAAGAGTAACTCCATGGATGAGTGACAATCTGTGAGTGTCTGTTTACACTGAGTGTATCTAAGGTTATATTAGAGTCTGAAGAGGTTCATCATATTATCGCATGAATGATGTCATCAGTGATGTTGTCAGTGATGTCATTTGAGTTGTCATCAGTGATGTCATCAGTGATGTCACTGACCATGTCATGAATGATGTCATTTGAGATGTCATCAGTGATGTCACTGACCATGTCATGAATGATGTAATATGTGACATCATCAGCAGTGGGTTGCGGGTGCGCGATATATAGTTATTGCATCTAACTATATATGCGAATTTCTATGGTTTTGTGCGAGTAAATTAAGGTTTTGTAAATGCTAATCCCTAACTATATATAGCCTAAAACCTATGTTTTATTCTGTGAATTTCAATGGTTTTTTAATAGCAAATATCAAAAGCTGTCAAATTTCAAGTACATGATAGGTCAAAACTTTTTCGTGTTTATGCACGCTGATGTGCTTTGAAGGCTGCCCCCCCCTCTTTTCTCTTAGTAGTACTCTCTCTTTGCAGATAGTGAAGGGTAGTTAACGCAGGCCTTTGCCCCCGTTGTAATCCGTCGTGCCTGCTTGTCTCTCCATTTGATTGATTGTTATCCAAGCATTTACTGTTTTAGAATTGATTCTCTTTGGTTCATTCTCTATTTACAAAAAAGCACAAAGTCGCAATACTCTGTTTAGTCTTTGCAGATAGTGAAAAATCGTGTAAAAAAACAAAAGTAATCGAGCAAAATCAGTAGGCCACTAATGGGATCTCTTTTTGACCTCGCTAAAATAGAAACATTAGGAACAACCCTTCATGAGAAATACGAAAATAGTGAGATGAACTGAGCTCCACACCATGAGGGCTGCAAGACAGCTCGGCTCCGTCACCCACCCTGCCCAAAATAACGATAAACTCTATGCAAATATTATAAATATATACAACACACCAGCAAAGTAACAGGGTAAAACATTTTATTAAATAACTATTTACATAACTATTTTATACTTTTTGTTGCCTGATCCGGCTAGCTCAATCGATCGAGCATGAAACTCATGCACTCTGATAGCAAGCGTTGCTGCTGATGCTATGCAGACAAAAACTGGTTTTCAGTTTGTACATTCATCAAGATTTTTCCATCCAAGGCTGGTTGAGAGTTTGTAGAACGATGGCTTCAGATTTTCAACATACGGTGTGGTGACGCAGACTGGGAGGGGGCGCTTGGCTCCTGCCCCCTCCCCAAGTCGTGTTGCCCTGGTGTGGCCTAAGATCGCCCCCGACATAGGCGGCCGGCTCCCGGGGTCCAGCGGAACTTTTTGCCTCTTGATGACTTTTCCATTCTGGACCTTGTCCCACAATCCGTTTGACCTGAAGACACGCTGTAGTGGGGCGCCCCTTTACCGTTTCAGTTGCCATTCCGCCCGCTTTTGCTACACTGTGCCTCTTCCGCCATTCACCTGTTTACCGCCCGCTGTTGCGGCTACAGCGTCTCGCTCACCATGTAGTTGAGTTGCTCCCGCTCTTGCGATGCAGCGATAGGCGGCTGCCAAAGGACTCTCAAAATGGCGGCCGGCTCTCCAGATTTGGGCGTGGTGCACTAAAATGGCCCTGGGACACCTTGGAACTCGGACGCTTGTCTACTAGGGCGTGGGCCCCACTCTCGAAAGCGTCCCCTGAGCCTTGAAGATTCTACAAAAGTCTTGGGGTCCCCCGACTCCCACAGGCTTCTGGTGGGGAGCGGCTGCCATGATTGCTCGTGGAATGGCCACGACTGAGCTACGAGATTGTGGTGCTCTCATGCTGACACCAGCTTCAGTCTGAAACATCCAGAAACACTGTAGACTACCAATTCGATCAGTTCCGGTAGCGCCCCAACGTGACCCGGTAGGGAAGAACTTGCCCTCCCCTCTTTGACTGATGGTTCTTGTTGCCTGTCCCTTCTCTTGTCATTTAACAGAACTTTTTAGACTGCTGAAAGGGGTTGTGTTCCGACCGCTGGTTGGTGGAGACATTTTGACTATATTCTGGACCTACGCTGTCGCGTAATGCGTCATATGACGCGCCGCGTTAGCCCACCCGGAAGTGCTCCGGTGCGCGAAGCGCAGCTTCCCGGAAGCGATCCGGGGCGCGGCGCGTAACGTAAGCATAACAGGTCATGTGACTTGTTTATAAAACTTTTCATTGGTTCATTTTACTTTTGTTATGCTAATGATGAAAGGCTTGGTCATATGACCTAAAATTACGCTTTTTATTGCTTTCGAACATTATTTTTTCTCAAACATATATGTTATAATGTTCCAGGCTAATGTACTTTCCCGGAAAATTTACAACTGTCCTGCAAGTAAAATATATTCCTTTTTCTAGCAAAAGGGCGTTTCTTCGTCCCATGATGGAGCCGTTGAGCAAAAGATGCTCGGCCTGCTGTCTTACTCGCCGATACGCCTGAATATCAGATACTTATCGATCACTTTATGTTGCAGGAGTAAAAAACACAACAGCCCTTGACCATTTATCTTAACCGCGTTCCTGCGTATTATACCTTTTATCCGTCATGTAATTGGACTGCTTTATTTCACTTGCCTTTTACTGATTCGAAAACAGTGACTAAAATCAAAAACTTTACCAATGTAAATACTACTACCATGTTTTGTTTTAAAAACCTTTATTGTGAAAATGTCAGTATACAAATACGGGCCTATAACCACGTGGGCCGGCCATGGAGCAAACTGGAATCGTATATGATGAGGAGACATTTACACTGTAGAGGAACGTAACGAGCGGGCCATTAGGTTGCAAGAACTAAGGTGTCTAACAGTTGCGGAATCGGTGGACGTACATTTTGTAATTAAAATACGACAGGGCCACTTACAATAAAATTTTCTAGATATACATTTGCGGGCAAGTACCATGGGTGACGTTAATTCGAACTTACAATAGTACAGTAATCAATAACACATCAGAACTTAATATCAATAAGGATGTCGAAATATTCAATCAATTCTCGTCCCCGCCCGCCATGTGCTTCAAAACTACATACGTATCTAGTGATATCAAGGTTGTGCAACCAGTACACAACAAGGAGTTACGAGTCCCATTTATACCAGCACCATTTTGGGCGAGGCCAGGCAGGTCCAGGATATAGTCAAAATGTCTCCACCAACCAGCGGTCGGACCAGAACCCCTTTCGGCAGTCAAAAAAGGTTCATTTAAATGACAACAGAAGAGATACGCAACAAGAACCAACAGTCAAAAGAGGGGAGGGCAAGATCTAAAGCCATTGTTCTACAAACTCTCAACCAGCCTTGGATGGAAAAATCCTGAAGAATGTACAAACTGAAAACCAGTTTTTGACTGTATAGCATCACCAGCAACGCTTGAGTCAGCTTTGTGTGAAGCCGCCATTTTGATTCAATCAATAGCGTCCCCCTGCACACATTCAGGGACCTGGTCGTGTCTTCAGGTCAAACGGATTGTGAGACAAGATGCAGAAGGGAAAAGGAAAAAAGTTCCGCCGGACCTCGGGAGCCGGCCGCCTATGTCATGGGCAATCTTTGGCCACACCAGAGCAATAGTGAAGCTGCAGCAGGTGCAAATAAGCTTCAGACAGTGTTACAAGCACTGCTCAGAACTCTCAACTATGGAACTCAACATCCAGGACTTGCAATCCGGATCTTGGCGCCTTGTGCTGGTTCCGACCTATTCACACATCGGTCCACTACTGACATCACCTCATAAGCCAACGGGGCACCCCACGCCGACTTTCGGCGCAGCATTGTAGGATGGCCACACCAGTGCGGCAACTTGCTAGACACCACCTCGGTGCCATCCAGATCTCGGCGCGTTATGCTGCCTTCGGCCTACCGTAGCCGCAAGTGCGGACGCAACTCAGCTGGATAGCGAGTGAAACACCAAGGGGCGCCCCACTGCAGCCGAGGAGCCTCCATCTTGGGGTCGACGCACAGCATCACATTGCTTTCCAATGCAGTCAGATCCTCAAACAGCCCCCACTGACTGAAGCGACCTCATAGGCCAACGGGGCGCCCCACGCCGACTTTCGGCGCAGCATTGTAGGATGGCCACACCAGTGCGGCAACTTGCTGAACACTACCTCGGTGCCATCCGGATCTTGGCGCGTTGTGCTGCCTTCGGCCTATTCGCACATCGGTCCGCTACTGACGCCGCCTCACGTGCCAACGGATTTTCTACGCTTTTTATAGCAGCGCGTAACGTAAGCATAACAGGACACGTGACTTGTTTATAAAACTTTTCATTGGTTCATTTTACTTTTGGATTCCTAATGATAGAAAGCTTGATCATGTGACCTAAAAATAACACTTTTCATTGGATTAAAACATTATTTTTTTTCCCAAACAATGAAAGCCCCACCTTGTTTCTGGATGTTTCAGACTGAAGCTGGCGTCAGCATGAGAGCACCACCATCTCGTGGCTCCGTCGTGGTAATTCCGCGAGCAATCATGGCAGCCGCTCCCCACCGGAAGCCTGCAGGAGTCGGGGGCCCCCAAGACTTTTGTAAAATCTTCAAGGCTCAGGGGACATCTGAGTTCCAAGGTGTCCCAGGACAATTTTAGTGGACCAGGCCCAAATCCGAAGAGCAGTCCGCCATTTTAAGAGTCCTGTGGCAGCCGCCTATCGCTGCACCGCAAGAGTGGGCGAAACTCAACAACATGGTGAGCGAGACGCTGTAGCCGCAAGAGCGGGCGATAAACAGCTAAATGGAGGATGAGGCGCAGTGTAGCAAAAGTGGGCGGAATGGCAACTGAAACGGTAAAGGGGCGCCCCAGTACAGCAGACGAGCCTCCACCTGGGAAGGCCCGTTCACGCCGCCTCCCCCCCCCCCCCCGGGGCGCCCCACGACATTTTTCGGAGCAGCATTGTAGGATGCCAAAAGCAGTGCGGTAACTTACTGGACATCACCTGGTTGCCATCCACATCTCAGCGCATTCTGCTGCCTTGGGACTATTCGCACAACAGACCGCTACTGACGAGGCCTCCCCCCGCACCACCCGGGACGCCCCACGCCGTTTTTCGGAGCTGCATTGTAGGATCCCAAAAACCAGTGCGGCACCCAGGTAACATCACCTGGGTGCCGTCCAGAACTCAGCACGTTGTGCTGCCTTGGGACTATTCGCACAAAAGACAGCTACTGACCATTGTTGCTTCTTTTTTCTTAAAAATGTTTAAATGTATTTACTGTTTTTGTTGCGTTGTATATATTTATAAGTTAATAAAGTTTTATAATCCTACTACTTAGTTGGAGTGCTATATATTTTAATGTGACACTTAATTGTAAAAACTTTGATGTACAAAGAGGCATCCCTGGAATCTTCCGCTTCAGGCTCGGACCCACACACCCTCACAGTGAGAATCCCCTCACCAATCACAATACAGGATCGTTATCAGATAGTAGGAACGCGTGTGGTGTGACGGATCTCATCGGGTGGGAGCCTTGATCTACTGTAACTCCTTTGAAGAGGGGTGATTCTCTACAGCTGGAGCCATAAACTACATCTGCAGGGCTAAGTGATAGCCTGGGACCGGCCTGGACAATCAGACACAGAGGAAGAGGAGCCTCAGAGGGTGTGGTAGTGAATAGGGTGAAAGGGAGGTGTCGGGCGGGCACAGGGTGTGATTCTCAGGGAAGAGCAGCGCAAATGGGGGGAGGTTTATGGCCCATGCATGAGAGAGAGAGCGTGGGTGACCAGTGCGTGGGGGAGATGCTTGCGAGGGTGGGGAGCCATGCTGAGGATCGGCGGCGTGCAGAGAGTGGGTCTGGTCAAGGCATCTAAAATGGCTGTCGTGCTCAACAAAAGTGTGGCATTGCAAAAAAGGCAAGATGGCGCAGACAATGTTTATCAATAAGGATTAATTTATAACAATTATTTTTAACAAAATATTTACTTGCAGTGACAAAATGGCGGTCAACAGTTCCTGATTTCCATCGAATCGAACGATAACAGACGTCACGCAGCAAAAAAAAAAAAAAGCTCACGCACAGCCGCTGGAAGACATGTATCAACATATATGAGCCTCCTCAGCCACCCTCAGAAAACATAAGGGGTCAGAATACGTCTCCCGTACCCCCTTATACCTAGTTATTTAATTAAACCGAAACACAAAATGGCGAATTCACGTTTCGCTACCAGTTTGCGACCCGAGAAGCGCTTCTACCGCGAAAAATCGATTTTTTTTTATTTGCCCCACGGGACCCTTTAATAACCCCAACATCATTCCTAGGGGGTCAAGAAGGATCTACTTGCCCCCTTTTATTAAATTCCCCCTTCGTTTTTCTCCTCCTCTTGTCTCTCGATCCTACCGAGAGACAAGATGGCGGCCGCACAGGACTGTTTAGAATGTTGACAGACGCCGGAGAGCCAATCAGCTTCACTCCGCAAAGCTCTGTTACGCGAAAAGTACGCGATCTGGTGCGCTATCTGGGACGCTGTCACAGATATATCTGTTTTTTTAAACGTTAATTTCTCAAAATCCACTGGAGCACATATATTGAGACCCAGCAAAGGCACATCGGGCTAACAGTCCCTACAATTTTGCCAAGTTTCGTGCAAATCCATTCAGCCGTTCGAGCTAAAAGTGAGGCCAAAGGCCCTATGGAAAAATGAATGGGAAAAATGCGTTTTGGGACCCCCCTTTTTTCTCGGCCCTCCCTTGACGGAACCCCCCCAAATTTTTAGGGGCTGCTCAGAAACAAAATGTGCCATTTTCCTGAAAATTTCAGCCGATTCCGTCCACAAACGCAAAAGTTATTAGACATAGAATTTTCAAAAGTTCCTTAGAGAAAAAATCCTAACTATATATACCTACTGTCTATCGCCAGTAGGTAATACATATATATATATATATATATATATATATATATATATATATATATATATATATATATATATGTATATATATTACCTACTGGCGGTCGCCAGTAGGTATATATAGTTAGGATTTTTTCTCTATGGGATTTTTGAAAATTCTATGTCTAATAACTTTGGCGTTTGTGGACGGAATTGGCTGAAATTTTCAGGAAAATGGAACATTTTGTTTCTGAGCAGCCCCTGACAATTTGGGGGGGTTTCATCAAGGGGGGGCCGAGAAAAAAGGGGGGTCCCAAAACGCGTTTTTCCCATGTTAATTTCCATACGGCGGTTGGCCTCACTTTTAGCTCGAACGGCTGAATGGATTTGCACGAAACTTGGCAAAATTGTAGGGACTGTTAGCCCGATGTGCCTTTGCTAGGTCTCAATATATGTTCTCCAGTGGATTTTGAGTAATTTAGGTTCAAAAAAAGATATATATCTGGGCGGAGCCTAACCACACATCTGATCTGATTGGCTGTCAGCACTTCATCCAAGAAGTGTTGGCAGCCATCTTGGGACCAATGTACATGATAGCACCTCATTAAAAAGCATTGTAGTTAATAGAGGGTTTTAGGACTTTAGTTACATTATAAATCATTTGTTGATGGTACCATACTCGTTTTAGGAATTGTGGTGGGTTCTAAGGTGATTTTACCATGTGAAAAAACCTTCTGCTGTGATATCATGAATATTGTTTGAAAGAAAACTAATATCTCATGATTTTCCCACAGTGATTTGGAAGGGGATCTATAAGCTAAACTGAAAGCATATTTTCTGTAAATTCACATTATCTTTCTCAGTCATGTGAAAATGAAGTCTGACATTCTCAGTAAAACATGTACATCCAACAAGGACAGAGACTGTCAGTTCATTCCTTTGTGTTCTACTGCAGCCTCCTAGAGTGTTCTAAAGAACAACTAGAGCGCTAACAGTCCTACTTATTACAAAGGTATGGCACACCTGAAGCCATCTTGATTGGAATAAAGTGGTAACTCTTAAAACATTTAATTTAAAAAGAAACAACATGAGGGGGTATATTTTGCCATAGAAAGTATGATTAGTGCTGCAGAATGAAAAATTAGGGCACATTTTGAGTGACTTCTCAAATCCTTTTCTATTTCATTAAAAAATTCTGACATGCAGTCTCCCAAAATGGCCACCAGAGACAAAAGAGCCCAAATGTAGCCCAAATATCACCCAGATGTAGCCCAAGTATAGCCCAATGACAGAATGTCCCAGAGTGTTCTAAAGAACAACTAGAGCGCTAACAGTCCTACTTATTACAAAGGTATGGCACACCTGAAGCCATCTTGATTGGAATAAAGTGGTAACACTTAAAACATTTAATTTAAAAAGAAACATGAGGGGGTATATTTTGCCATAGAAAGTATGATTAGTGCTGCAGAATGAAAAATTAGGGCACATTTTGAGTGACTTTTCAAATCCTCTTCTATTTCATTAAAAAATTCTGACATGCAGTCTCCCAAAATGGCCACCAGAGACAAAAGAGCCCAAATGTAGCCCAAATATCACCCAGATGTAGCCCAAGTATAGCCCAATGACAGAATGTCCCAGAGTTTTCTAAAGAACAACTAGAGCGCTAACAGTCCTACTTATTACAAAGGTATGGCACACCTGAAGCCATCTTGATTGGAATAAAGTGGTAACTCTTAAAACATTTAATTTAAAAAGGAACAAAATGAGGGGGTATATTTTGCCATATGAATTATGATTAGTGCTGCAGAAAGAAAAATTAGGGCACATTTTGAGTGACTTCTCAAACCCTCTTCAATTTCATTAAAAAATTCTGACATACAGTCTCCCAAGATGGCCACCAGAGACAAAAGAGCCTAAATGTAGCCCAAATATCACCCAGATGTACCCCAAGTAAAGCCCAATGACAGAATGTCCCAGAGTGTTCTAAAGAACAACTAGAGCGCTAACAGTCTTACTTATGACAAAAGTATGGCACACCAGAAGCCATCTTGATTGGAATGAAGTGGTAAGTCTGAAAACACTCAATTTAAAAAGGAACAACATGAGGGGGTTAATTTTGCCATAGAAAGTATGATTAGTGCTTCAGAAAGAAAAATTAGGGATCATTTTGAGTGACTTCTCAAATCCTCTTCAATTTCATTAAAAAAATTCTGACATGCAGACTGAAACATGCACTTTGAATACCAGCAGCAGACGTCCCTGGTGAGCAGTAGCTTTACTACAGTGATCTAATGTGCAACTAGAGTGCTAACATTCAGAATTTATGGCAAATGTGTGACACATCTGAATGCCTTCTTGATGGAACCAAAGTAAACAAGCATTGAAAATGCAATAGATCTCGTCCTCGTTTAAGTTAAAGCCATTCTGTTTGTAATGAGGTGGCTTTTTAGCTTTGCTTTTATTACTGTTTTTTCAACTTTCATGTAAATAACATGCATCTGTATGCATATAAGTATATGTATGCATGCATTTATGTTTGTATTTATATAGATATACAGATGATATATGTTTATATATGTATGTATATATATATATTCACTGAAAAAACCATAGGTTATAGACCATATATAGTTAGGAATTAGCATTTACAAAACCTTATTTTACTCACACAAAACCATTGAAATTCCATATATAGTTAGTTGCACTAACTATATATCGCGCACCCGCAATCCACTGCTGATGATGTCACATATTACATCATTCATGACATGGTCAGTGACATCACTGATGACATCACTGATGACATCTCAAATGACATCACTGATGACATCACTGATGACAACATCCAGTGACTGTATGTTTCTGTAAAGTTAAAATATGTCTTACATATTGAAGAATGAGTGGATGTATAAGTGTCTGGATGAAGGATTTAGTAGGTGCATGACTGACTGTATGAGTGAGTGATTAAATGTGTCTCACTGAGTGCATGGGTTAGTGACTAAACTGTCTTAATTTGTGCATCATTATGTCTGTTGTTCTGTAAACTGTTGCATGTGTTGATAAGTAGCTATATGAGTAACTATATGGGTTATTGATTGGTTGCCCAAGTATTTGTATGGGAGACTGAGTGTGTGTGTAGGTGGCTGGGAGGTGTATGACTCTGTGCATAGATGTGTGAGCAGTTGATTCACTAGATGTATGGTTTCAAAAGTGCAAGTGGAAACAGCTGTATGGGCGGTTGACTGTGTGCATGAGTGTATTGGTGAGTGAATGGATATCTCAGTGCTACATGTCAAAGTAAGTACATATGTAAAACACAGTACATGTGAGAGTTGACATATATAAATAACTGTGCATAAGAGCCAGTGAATGTGTGAGTGGCTGTATGGATCATTGTGAACTTGTATCAGGGATTGTATAAGAGAGTAAATATGTGTTAGTATATGTTTGAATAAGTAAAGTTTGTATAACTGTATAGTTGAGGAAATGGAGGTGTGATTGATTCTTTGCATGACTGACTAGGTGTGTGAGTAACTCCATGGATGAGTGACAGTCTGTGATTGTCTGTTTACACTGATTGTATCTAAGGTTATATTAGAGTCTGAAGAGGTTCATCATATTATCACATGAATGATATCATCAGTGATGTGATCAGTAATGTCAAATGAGATGTCATCAGTGATGTCATTTGAGATGTCATCAGTGATGTCATCAGTGATGTCACTGACCATGTCATGAATGATGTAATATGTGACATCATCAGCAGTGGATTGCGGGTGCGCGATATATAGTTAGTGCAACTAACTATATATGGAATTTCAACGGTTTTGTGTGAGTAAAATAAGGTTTTGTAAATGCGCATTTCCTAACTATATATGGTCTATAACCTATGGTTTTTTCTGTGTGAATATATATATATATATATATATATATATATATATATATATATATATATATATAAATATATATTCACTGAAAAAAACATAGGTTTCAGGCCTTATATAGTTAGGAATTAGCATTTAAAAAGCCTTTAAAATTCACTCAAAAAACTATAAGTTTTAGGGGTGTTATAGTTAGATGGACAATTCACTCATACAAAACCATTGAAATTGCTCCTATATAGTTAGTTGTACTAACTATATTTCGCGCACCCGCAATCCACTGCTGATGATGTCACATATTACATCATTCTTGACATGGTCAGTGACATCACTGATGACATCTCAAATGACATCACTGATGACATCCCTGATGACATCATCCAGTCAATGTGGTTTGCTTCGTTCTTTAAATATGCATTATAAATATAACAATTTGCATTGAAGAATGACTGGATATATAAAAATAAATATTTGGATGGAGTATTTAGTAGCAGTGTAATTGACTGTTTACTTGACCATCTTATAGTGTCTCACTAAATATAGTGGATAGTGACTAAACTGTTTGAATGTCTGTATCACTTTGTCAGTTGTTGTGTAAACTGGTTCTCCAGTTGGTTACTAGCTATGTGAAAGTCTATATTAGTTATTGATTAGTTAACTGAGTATTTGTATGGGAGAGCAAGACCACTGACTCATTGTCAGTGAAATTGCTCTCCCACCCTCGCAGCTCCACCATTAAGTGAGGTGCCCCTGCCCCAGCAGTCTTGAGTGTTAGTGATTGAGGCCCTCCTCCACCCGCAGGTTTCCCTGCACCTCATCCCTGTAGGTCCAGTGGACCTCTGTCTCCTTTCTCTCACTCTGCCCCTTCACTCATTTTTCTACCCTTTCTATCTTTCACCCTTCTGCACCTTTCTGCATCTCTGCTCTTTTGTGCCTTATTTCTGCCCATTTTCCCTTTCTCTCCCTCTGCTCCTTCACTCGTTTTCACTCGTTTTGCTACCCTTTCTATCTTTCACCTTTCTTCACCGCTGCTCTTTTTTGCCTTATTTCTGCCCATTTTCCATTTCTCCCCCTCTGCTCCTTCACTCGTTTTCACTCATTTTTCTACCCTTTCCATCTTTCACCTTTCTGCCCTTTTCTGCATCTCTGCTCTTTTGTGCCTTATTTCTGCTTATTTTCCCTTTTTTTTTATTCCTTCTTTCCTCCCTTTACCTTTCCCCGCTGCTGCTGCCCCCGCGGCCCCTCCCCCCCAGCGCGACCGGCCCAATCCAGCTCCTCTCCCCGCTCCCGCCTCCCAGCTGTCCAGCCCTCCCCGACCCCTACTTAAGGCAAGCACGTCTGCGCCCGTCCGTGACCCGTCCGCGACCAGCACCAGGAACCCTGGACCTCTGCCCCGCCAACGCTACGACGCAGAAGCACTCCACGCACTCAACCCAGGCTGCAACAACAACTGCAAGCTAGCATCACCAGCCGACACCCAAGGACCCTTCAGATGTCACCGCTGTCGGCACACCTGCAGCACCGCCAAGAACACGGATCCAGCACAACCCGCCCACAAGAACACAACCGAACCAAAAACCCTGCAATGCATCCTCCTCAATGTCCGATCCCTCCACAAACACGCCACAGAAATCTGGGACCTCCTCGACAGCACCACCCCAGACGTAGCATTCTTCACCGAAACCTGGACCATTGCCACCTCAGGACCGGACATCGCCATGGCCATCCCCCAAGGATACAAGATCTACAGGAAGGACCGCCCCACCCACCCAGGTGACTCGACAATCAACTGGACCCCAACACCACATGCCTCCTGGAAAACCTCCACAAGATTGGACTCTGCCAGATCGTGACCGAGCCCACGCACTCAGGAGGACACACCCTCAACCCCCTCTTCAATACAGGAAACTCCATCACCTTCAGCCACACCACCGAACTCCCATGGACCGACCATCGTTGCGTCCACTTCACCTTCAGATCACCCACCATCCACAGACACCAGCACCTGCTTCCATAAAGAAACTGGACCAAAATCACCGATGACCAGCTCATCTCCTCACTCAACAGCTCCACCCCAACCATCGCGGAAAACGACAACCCCAACACCGCAGCCCGAACCCTGCATAGATGGATCTCGGACAGCACCAATACCTTAGCCCCCCTCAAGAGAAACAACAATACCCTTGCCAAGAAAGCCAGATGGTTTACCACCGAACTTCGAGAGTCCAGGCGCACATGCCGCCGCCTCGAAATGGCCTGGAGAAACACCAAATTCACAGAAGCCCACAACAACTTCGGAGCCGCCACCAACGCTCACCATCAACTTATCAGAGAAACAAGATAAAAAGCGATTGAAGACAGAATCTCCACCCACGCACACAACAGCAAGGAACTCTTCAGCATCATCAAGGAGTTCGCCCAACCCACCAGCGAGTCTACTGACATCCCTCCCTCACAAGACCTCTGCGACAAGCTCAGCACCTTTTTCCACCACAAAATCAAGAACATCTACGACAACTTCGACGAATACAACCAACACACTGAACCCTCGCTAACCACCCCCGACACCCGGAAACCAGCAATTGATGACTGGACAGCCCTCACCACCAAAGACACACTGAAGACAATGAAGTCAATCCACTCAGGGGCCCCCACAGACCCCTGCCCCCACCACATCTTCAACCGAGCCGCTGACACCATCGCACCCATGCTCTGCCACACCATCAACCGCTCCCTGGCGACCGCCTCGTTCCCCGATGACTGGAAACACGCCGAGGTCAACCCGCTCCTAAAGAAACCCTCAGTGGACACCACCGACCTCAAAAACTACAGACCCATCTCCCTGATCCCTTTCCCAGCGAAAGTCATCGAGAAAGCCATCAACAGCCAACTCGCCACATTCATTGAAGAACACAACTTCCTCGACTCCTCCCAATCCGGCTTCAGAAAAAACCACAGTACGGAAACCTCCCTCCTCGCCACAACAGACCACATCCGCACCCTACTGGACAAAGGAGAAACAGTAGCCCTCATCCTCCTAGACCTATCAGCGGCGTTTGACACAGTCTCCCACCGAACCCTAATACGCAGACTCTACGACGCAGGAATCCAGGACAAGGCCCTCGACTGGATCTGCTCCTTCCTCTCCGGCAGGACGCAATGGGTCAGACTCCCCCCTTACACTCAGGCCCTACAATTACCACCTGCGGAGTCCCCCAGGGCTCCTCCCTCAGCCCGACGCTCTTCAACGTCTACATGGCTCCACTTGCCCCCATCGTCAGAACCTACGGACTCAACATCGTGTCATACGCAGACGACACACAGCTCATCCTCTCCCTATCCAACGAGCCCAACACCGCCAGACGCAACTTTCGAGAAGGCATGGAAGCAGTCGCCAAATGGATGAAAAACAGCTGCCTACAACTAAACACCAACAAAACAGAAGTACTCATCATGGGCCCAAACCCCGACGCCTGTAGCGACACCTGGTGGCCCACCGTCCTCGGAAACTCGCAAACCCCCACAGACCACGCACGCAACCTGGGAATCATCGTGGACTCCGAGCTCAAAATGGACCGCCAGATCAACTCTGTCTCATCTTCCTGCTTCCACACCCTCCGCCTCCTTCGTAAGACCTTCAAATGGATCCCCTCGAACACCGAAAGACAGTCACTCATGCCCTGGTCACCAGCAGACTCGATTACGGCAACGCACTTTACGCTGGAATAAACAAAAACCTCATTAGCAAGCTACAGAACATCCAGAACGCCGTCGCAAGACTGGTCCTCAACCTGCCAAAACACTGCCACATCTCCCAGCACCTGCGCACACTCCACTGGCTCCCCGTCGAGGCGAGAATCACCTTTAAGATGCTCACCCGCGCACACAAGGCCCTCCACAGCCCCGGACCAGCATACCTGAACAGCCGGCTCAAATTCCACGCACCCCAAAGGACCCTACGATCAGCCTAGCTCTCCTACGCTGAGGTCCCCCGCACCAGAAAGACCAGATCGGGAGGCCGCTCCTTCTCCTTCCTCGCGGCCAAAGCATGGAACGCCCTTCCGCTCCACCTCAGACAGACAACATCGCTCCCCATCTTCGCAAGAAACCTCAAAACCTGGCTCTTCGACAGTCCCCCTCCTTGGTGGAATGAAACCAGCACCCCCCCCACCCCTAGCGCCTTGAGAACCTTACGGGTGAGTAGTTGTGCTTTAACAAACTCCTGATTGATCGATTGATTGAGAGTGAATGTGTGTGTGGTTCGGTGGGGGGTTTGTGACTGCCCAAAGATGTGTGAATCGTTGATTCACTAGATATATGAAGTTAAAACTCCATGTTCTAACAGTTGTTTGGGTGAGTGATTATCTTTATGGGTGTGGTGATGAGCAAATATATTTCTCAATGGTACATGTCCAACAAACTAGAAAAATAAAAGGCAGTGTATGTGTCAGTTGTTGTATATAAATAAGTATACATAAGACTCAATGATTGTGTGAGTGACTGTATGGATAACTTTATACTTGTAATAATGATTTTATGATTCACTAAGTATGACTTACTATCTAAATGAATAGATGACGTTGTGTTTTTATAAGTGTGTATCTAAGTAAATATGTAAGTATGATCCATTGTTTGCATAAGTGAGTAGGATGACTTCATATAAGAAAAGGATGTGTGCTGGTGTGCAATGTCGATTTAGGTGTATAAGTATGTTTGATAGTGTTCTATTGTTCATTGACAGCATGCATGGGTGAATCTACAGGTAAGTGATTAGATGTGTTTATGCATCTATGAATCACTGAGTGGGTTTTTACATACTTGTATTGCTGTAACAATGGATTCAAATATGATACTCTGTATTTTACAAAGAGTGATGACATATTTTACTAGTGTATGAAAAGGTGTATGTGATTGTCACCTGGAGGATATCATCAATGATGTCATCAGTGATGTCATTTGAGATGTCATCAGTGATGTCACTGACCATGAATGATGTAATATGTGACATCATCAGCAGTGGATTGCGGGTTCGCGAAATATAGTTAGTACAACTAACTATATAGGAGTAATTTCAATGGTTTGGTATGAGTGAAATGTCCATCTAACTATAACATCCCTAAAACTTATAGTTTTTTGAGTGAATTTTAAAGGTTTTTTAAATGCTCATTCCTAACTATATAAGGCCTGAAACCTATGTTTTTTTCAGTGAATTTGCAAGGATTTAAATGCTAATTCCTAACTATATAAGGCCTGAAACATATGTTTTTTTCAGTGAATTTCAAAGTTGTTTTTTAATGCTAATTCCTAACTATATAAAACCTGAAAGCCCACCAGGAATCTCCTGTATGCGCCAAGGGACTGCATTGCAGAGAGGTGTAATGAAGCCACGCCCCTTTTTACACCTCTCTGCAACGCAGCCCCAGTGCATGTTTGAAGAGGGGGAACTAATTCCTTCTGCATACTGGGGGCCCCTGGGGCCCAACTAGCCCACCTGGAACCTCCAGTATGCACCAGGGGGCTGCATTGCAGAGGTGTAATGAGGTATGCCCCTTGTTACACCTCTCTGCAACGCAGCCCCCTGGCGCGTTTGCAGAGGGGTAACTAATTCCCCTTGCATGCTGGGGGTCCCTGGGGGCCAACTAGCCCACCAGGAGCCTCCAGTATGCGCCAGGGAGCTGCATTGCAGAGAGATGTAATGAGGCCACACCCTTTTTTACACCTCTCTGCAACGCAACCCCCGTGCATGTTTGAAGAGGGGGAACTAATTCCCCTTGCATACTAGGGGTCCCTTGGGGCCAACTAGCCCACCTGGAACCTCCAGTATGCGCCAGGGGGCTGCATTGCACAGAGGTGTAATGAGGCTATGCCCCTTTTTACACCTCTCTGCAACGCGGGCCTCTGGCGCGTTTGCAGAGGGGGACTGATTCCCCTTGCATACGGGGGGTCCCTGGGTCATATCTGCCCAAACTACGATATTCCGAACGATTGAAAATGACTTTTCTTGAGAAACATTTGGATTTCGATTATCATGTCCTATACTTTGGAATTTTTGCAAGACTGACTTTGAGGATGCTATAAATTACTCAAGTCTGCCCGAATTGTCTGGGTAAAATTGATACCTAGTCACTTTGAATAAGAATGTACTTACATCTCGTCTACCATTTGGAAGAAATATTTAGTTATATGACAACAGGATACCGACATAACTTGAAGGAAATAAGAACGCCCTGAAGAAGTTCTATTGTACAGAACAAAACGCGTCGGCTGTCTGTGGTACATAAACTTAAGGAAAATAAAAGCATTTGAATATACACCAAGATTCAGCACTTCAATAAGGACTCAAAGTGATATGATTTGATGGGACTTATTGTGCAAGAGGTGCTGTGCCAAACTTTGGAATATTCTCCACTACTCTCTACTACTTACTCTCTACTACTACACTACTCTCTAATACTCACCCACTACTACTCATTCTCTACTACTCTACTACTCTCTACTACTCTCTCTCTACTACTCACTCCCTACTACTCACTATCTACTACTCTCTTCTACTCACTCTCTACTACTCTCTACTCTCTACTACTCACTCTCTACTACTCTCTCTCTACTACTCACTCTTTACTACTCACTCTCTACTACTCTCTACTACTCACTCTCTACTTCTCACTCTCTACTACTCTCTACTACTCACTACTCATTCTCTACTCTCTCTACTACTCTCTCTCTACTACTCTCTACTACTCACTCTCTAGTACTCACTCTACTACTCACTCTCTACTACTCACTCTCTACTATTCTCTCTCTACTACTCTCTACTACTCAATCTACTACTCACACTCTACTACTTTCTACTATTCTCTCTCTCTGCTAGTCACTCTCTACTACTCTCTACTACTCACTCTCTACTACTCACTCTCTACTACTCACTCTCTACTACTCACTATTTACTACTCTCCACCTGGGAAGGCCCGTTCACGCCGCCTCCCCCCCCCCCCCCCGGGGCGCCCCACGACATTTTTCGGAGCAGCATTGTAGGATGCCAAAAGCAGTGCGGTAACTTACTGGACATCACCTGGTTGCCATCCACATCTCAGCGCATTCTGCTGCCTTGGGACTATTCGCACAACAGACCGCTACTGACGAGGCCTCCCCCCGCACCACCCGGGACGCCCCACGCCGTTTTTCGGAGCTGCATTGTAGGATCCCAAAAACCAGTGCGGCACCCAGGTAACATCACCTGGGTGCCGTCCAGAACTCAGCACGTTGTGCTGCCTTGGGACTATTCGCACAAAAGACAGCTACTGACCATTGTTGCTTCTTTTTTCTTAAAAATGTTTAAATGTATTTACTGTTTTTGTTGCGTTGTATATATTTATAAGTTAATAAAGTTTTATAATCCTACTACTTAGTTGGAGTGCTATATATTTTAATGTGACACCTAATTGTAAAAACTTTGATGTACAAAGAGGCATCCCTGGAATCTTCCGCTTCAGGCTCGGACCCACACACCCTCACAGTGAGAATCCCCTCACCAATCACAATACAGGATCGTTATCAGATAGTAGGAACGCGTGTGGTGTGACGGATCTCATCGGGTGGGAGCCTTGATCTACTGTAACTCCTTTGAAGAGGGGTGATTCTCTACAGCTGGAGCCATAAACTACATCTGCAGGGCTAAGTGATAGCCTGGGACCGGCCTGGACAATCAGACACAGAGGAAGAGGAGCCTCAGAGGGTGTGGTAGTGAATAGGGTGAAAGGGAGGTGTCGGGCGGGCACAGGGTGTGATTCTCAGGGAAGAGCAGCGCAAATGGGGGGAGGTTTATGGCCCATGCATGAGAGAGAGAGCGTGGGTGACCAGTGCGTGGGGGAGATGCTTGCGAGGGTGGGGAGCCATGCTGAGGATCGGCGGCGTGCAGAGAGTGGGTCTGGTCAAGGCATCTAAAATGGCTGTCGTGCTCAACAAAAGTGTGGCATTGCAAAAAAGGCAAGATGGCGCAGACAATGTTTATCAATAAGGATTAATTTATAACAATTATTTTTAACAAAATATTTACTTGCAGTGACAAAATGGCGGTCAACAGTTCCTGATTTCCATCGAATCGAACGATAACAGACGTCACGCAGCAAAAAAAAAAAAAAGCTCACGCACAGCCGCTGGAAGACATGTATCAACATATATGAGCCTCCTCAGCCACCCTCAGAAAACATAAGGGGTCAGAATACGTCTCCCGTACCCCCTTATACCTAGTTATTTAATTAAACCGAAACACAAAATGGCGAATTCACGTTTCGCCCATCAGTTTGCGACCCGGTTCGCGAACCGAGAAGCGCTTCTACCGCGAAAAATCGATTTTTTTTTATTTGCCCCATGGGACCCTTTAATAACCCCAACATCATTCCTAGGGGGTCAAGAAGGATCTACTTGCCCCCTTTTATTAAATTCCCACTTCGTTTTTCTCCTCCTCTTGTCTCTCGATCCTACCGAGAGACAAGATGGCGGCCGCACAGGACTGTTTAGAATGTTGACAGACGCCGGAGAGCCAATCAGCTTCACTCCGCAAAGCTCTGTTACGCGAAAAGTACGCGATCTGGTGCGCTATCTGGGACGCTGTCACAGATATATCTGTTTTTTTAAACGTTAATTTCTCAAAATCCACTGGAGCACATATATTGAGACCCAGCAAAGGCACATCGGGCTAACAGTCCCTACAATTTTGCCAAGTTTCGTGCAAATCCATTCAGCCGTTCGAGCTAAAAGTGAGGCCAAAGGCCCTATGGAAAAATGAATGGGAAAAATGCGTTTTGGGACCCCCCTTTTTTCTCGGCCCTCCCTTGACGGAACCCCCCCAAATTTTTAGGGGCTGCTCAGAAACAAAATGTGCCATTTTCCTGAAAATTTCAGCCGATTCCGTCCACAAACGCAAAAGTTATTAGACATAGAATTTTCAAAAGTTCCTTAGAGAAAAAATCCTAACTATATATACCTACTGTCTATCGCCAGTAGGTAATATATATATATATATATATATATATATATATATATATATATATATATATGTATATATATTACCTACTGGCGGTCGCCAGTAGGTATATATAGTTAGGATTTTTTCTCTATGGGATTTTTGAAAATTCTATGTCTAATAACTTTGGCGTTTGTGGACGGAATTGGCTGAAATTTTCAGGAAAATGGAACATTTTGTTTCTGAGCAGCCCCTGACAATTTGGGGGGGTTTCATCAAGGGGGGGCCGAGAAAAAAGGGGGGTCCCAAAACGCGTTTTTCCCATGTTAATTTCCATACGGCGGTTGGCCTCACTTTTAGCTCGAACGGCTGAATGGATTTGCACGAAACTTGGCAAAATTGTAGGGACTGTTAGCCCGATGTGCCTTTGCTAGGTCTCAATATATGTTCTCCAGTGGATTTTGAGTAATTTAGGTTCAAAAAAAGATATATATCTGGGCGGAGCCTAACCACACATCTGATCTGATTGGCTGTCAGCACTTCATCCAAGAAGTGTTGGCAGCCATCTTGGGACCAATGTACATGATAGCACCTCATTAAAAAGCATTGTAGTTAATAGAGGGTTTTAGGACTTTAGTTACATTATAAATCATTTGTTGATGGTACCATACTCGTTTTAGGAATTGTGGTGGGTTCTAAGGTGATTTTACCATGTGAAAAAACCTTCTGCTGTGATATCATGAATATTGTTTGAAAGAAAACTAATATCTCATGATTTTCCCACAGTGGTTTGGAAGGGGATCTATAAGCTAAACTGAAAGCATATTTTCTGTAAATTCACATTATCTTTCTCAGTCATGTGAAAATGAAGTCTGACATTCTCAGTAAAACATGTACATCCAACAAGGACAGAGACTGTCAGTTCATTCCTTTGTGTTCTACTGCAGCCTCCTAGAGTGTTCTAAAGAACAACTAGAGCGCTAACAGTCCTACTTATTACAAAGGTATGGCACACCTGAAGCCATCTTGATTGGAATAAAGTGGTAACTCTTAAAACATTTAATTTAAAAAGAAACAACATGAGGGGGTATAATTTGCCATAGAAAGTATGATTAGTGCTGCAGAATGAAAAATTAGGGCACATTTTGAGTGACTTCTCAAATCCTTTTCTATTTCATTAAAAAATTCTGACATGCAGTCTCCCAAAATGGCCACCAGAGACAAAAGAGCCCAAATGTAGCCCAAATATCACCCAGATGTAGCCCAAGTATAGCCCAATGACAGAATGTCCCAGAGTGTTCTAAAGAACAACTAGAGCGCTAACAGTCCTACTTATTACAAAGGTATGGCACACCTGAAGCCATCTTGATTGGAATAAAGTGGTAACACTTAAAACATTTAATTTAAAAAGAAACATGAGGGGGTATATTTTGCCATAGAAAGTATGATTAGTGCTGCAGAATGAAAAATTAGGGCACATTTTGAGTGACTTTTCAAATCTTCTTCTATTTCATTAAAAAATTCTGACATGCAGTCTCCCAAAATGGCCACCAGAGACAAAAGAGCCCAAATGTAGCCCAAATATCACCCAGATGTAGCCCAAGTATAGCCCAATGACAGAATGTCCCAGAGTTTTCTAAAGAACAACTAGAGCGCTAACAGTCCTACTTATTACAAAGGTATGGCACACCTGAAGCCATCTTGATTGGAATAAAGTGGTAACTCTTAAAACATTTAATTTAAAAAGGAACAAAATGAGGGGGTATATTTTGCCATATGAATTATGATTAGTGCTGCAGAAAGAAAAATTAGGGCACATTTTGAGTGACTTCTCAAACCCTCTTCAATTTCATTAAAAAATTCTGACATACAGTCTCCCAAGATGGCCACCAGAGACAAAAGAGCCTAAATGTAGCCCAAATATCACCCAGATGTACCCCAAGTAAAGCCCAATGACAGAATGTCCCAGAGTGTTCTAAAGAACAACTAGAGCGCTAACAGTCTTACTTATGACAAAAGTATGGCACACCAGAAGCCATCTTGATTGGAATGAAGTGGTAAGTCTGAAAACACTCAATTTAAAAAGGAACAACATGAGGGGGTTAATTTTGCCATAGAAAGTATGATTAGTGCTTCAGAAAGAAAAATTAGGGATCATTTTGAGTGACTTCTCAAATCCTCTTCAATTTCATTAAAAAAATTCTGACATGCAGACTGAAACATGCACTTTGAATACCAGCAGCAGACGTCCCTGGTGAGCAGTAGCTTTACTACAGTGATCTAATGTGCAACTAGAGTGCTAACATTCAGAATTTATGGCAAATGTGTGACACATCTGAATGCCTTCTTGATGGAACCAAAGTAAACAAGCATTGAAAATGCAATAGATCTCGTCCTCGTTTAAGTTAAAGCCATTCTGTTTGTAATGAGGTGGCTTTTTAGCTTTGCTTTTATTACTGTTTTTTCAACTTTCATGTAAATAACATGCATCTGTATGCATATAAGTATATGTATGCATGCATTTATGTTTGTATTTATATAGATATACAGATGATATATGTTTATATATGTATGTATATATATATATTCACTGAAAAAAACATAGGTTATAGACCATATATAGTTAGGAATTAGCATTTACAAAACCTTATTTTACTCACACAAAACCATTGAAATTCCATATATAGTTAGTTGCACTAACTATATATCGCGCACCCGCAATCCACTGCTGATGATGTCACATATTACATCATTCATGACATGGTCAGTGACATCACTGATGACATCACTGATGACATCTCAAATGACATCACTGATGACATCACTGATGACAACATCCAGTGACTGTATGTTTCTGTAAAGTTAAAATATGTCTTACATATTGAAGAATGAGTGGATGTATAAGTGTCTGGATGAAGGATTTAGTAGGTGCATGACTGACTGTATGAGTGAGTGATTAAATGTGTCTCACTGAGTGCATGGGTTAGTGACTAAACTGTCTTAATTTGTGCATCATTATGTCTGTTGTTCTGTAAACTGTTGCATGTGTTGATAAGTAGCTATATGAGTAACTATATGGGTTATTGATTGGTTGCCCAAGTATTTGTATGGGAGACTGAGTGTGTGTGTAGGTGGCTGGGAGGTGTATGACTCTGTGCATAGATGTGTGAGCAGTTGATTCACTAGATGTATGGTTTCAAAAGTGCAAGTGGAAACAGCTGTATGGGCGGTTGACTGTGTGCATGAGTGTATTGGTGAGTGAATGGATATCTCAGTGCTACATGTCAAAGTAAGTACATATGTAAAACACAGTACATGTGAGAGTTGACATATATAAATAACTGTGCATAAGAGCCAGTGAATGTGTGAGTGGCTGTATGGATCATTGTGAACTTGTATCAGGGATTGTATAAGAGAGTAAATATGTGTTAGTATATGTTTGAATAAGTAAAGTTTGTATAACTGTATAGTTGAGGAAATGGAGGTGTGATTGATTCTTTGCATGACTGACTAGGTGTGTGAGTAACTCCATGGATGAGTGACAGTCTGTGATTGTCTGTTTACACTGATTGTATCTAAGGTTATATTAGAGTCTGAAGAGGTTCATCATATTATCACATGAATGATATCATCAGTGATGTGATCAGTAATGTCAAATGAGATGTCATCAGTGATGTCATTTGAGATGTCATCAGTGATGTCATCAGTGATGTCACTGACCATGTCATGAATGATGTAATATGTGACATCATCAGCAGTGGATTGCGGGTGCGCGATATATAGTTAGTGCAACTAACTATATATGGAATTTCAACGGTTTTGTGTGAGTAAAATAAGGTTTTGTAAATGCGCATTTCCTAACTATATATGGTCTATAACCTATGGTTTTTTCTGTGTGAATATATATATATATATATATATATATATATATATATATATATATATATATATAAATATATATTCACTGAAAAAAACATAGGTTTCAGGCCTTATATAGTTAGGAATTAGCATTTAAAAAGCCTTTAAAATTCACTCAAAAAACTATAAGTTTTAGGGGTGTTATAGTTAGATGGACAATTCACTCATACAAAACCATTGAAATTGCTCCTATATAGTTAGTTGTACTAACTATATTTCGCGCACCCGCAATCCACTGCTGATGATGTCACATATTACATCATTCTTGACATGGTCAGTGACATCACTGATGACATCTCAAATGACATCACTGATGACATCCCTGATGACATCATCCAGTCAATGTGGTTTGCTTCGTTCTTTAAATATGCATTATAAATATAACAATTTGCATTGAAGAATGACTGGATATATAAAAATAAATATTTGGATGGAGTATTTAGTAGCAGTGTAATTGACTGTTTACTTGACCATCTTATAGTGTCTCACTAAATATAGTGGATAGTGACTAAACTGTTTAAATGTCTGTATCACTTTGTCAGTTGTTGTGTAAACTGGTTCTCCAGTTGGTTACTAGCTATGTGAAAGTCTATATTAGTTATTGATTAGTTAACTGAGTATTTGTATGGGAGAGCAAGACCACTGACTCATTGTCAGTGAAATTGCTCTCCCACCCTCGCAGCTCCACCATTAAGTGAGGTGCCCCTGCCCCAGCAGTCTTGAGTGTTAGTGATTGAGGCCCTCCTCCACCCGCAGGTTTCCCTGCACCTCATCCCTGTTGGTCCAGTGGACCTCTGTCTCCTTTCTCTCACTCTGCCCCTTCACTCATTTGTCTACCCTTTCTATCTTTCACCCTTCTGCACCTTTCTGCATCTCTGCTCTTTTGTGCCTTATTTCTGCCCATTTTCCCTTTCTCTCCCTCTGCTCCTTCACTCGTTTTCACTCGTTTTGCTACCCTTTCTATCTTTCACCTTTCTTCACCGCTGCTCTTTTTTGCCTTATTTCTGCCCATTTTCCCTTTCTCCCCCTCTGCTCCTTCACTCGTTTTCACTCATTTTTCTACCCTTTCCATCTTTCACCTTTCTGCCCTTTTCTGCATCTCTGCTCTTTTGTGCCTTATTTCTGCTTATTTTCCCTTTTTTTTTATTCCTTCTTTCCTCCCTTTACCTTTCCCCGCTGCTGCTGCCCCCGCGGCCCCTCCCCCCCAGCGCGACCGGCCCAATCCAGCTCCTCTCCCCGCTCCCGCCTCCCAGCTGTCCAGCCCTCCCCGACCCCTACTTAAGGCAAGCACGTCTGCGCCCGTCCGTGACCCATCCGCGACCAGCACCAGGAACCCTGGACCTCTGCCCCGCCAACGCTACGACGCAGAAGCACTCCACGCACTCAACCCAGGCTGCAACAACAACTGCAAGCTAGCATCACCAGCCGACACCCAAGGACCCTTCAGATGTCACCGCTGTCGGCACACCTGCAGCACCGCCAAGAACACGGATCCAGCACAACCCGCCCACAAGAACACAACCGAACCAAAAACCCTGCAATGCATCCTCCTCAACGTCCGATCCCTCCACAAACACGCCACAGAAATCTGGGACCTCCTCGACAGCACCACCCCAGACGTAGCATTGTTCACCGAAACCTGGACCATTGCCACCTCAGGACCGGACATCGCCATGGCCATCCCCCAAGGATACAAGATCTACAGGAAGGACCGCCCCACCCACCCAGGTGACTCGACAATCAACTGGACCCCAACACCACATGCCTCCTGGAAAACCTCCACAAGATTGGACTCTGCCAGATCGTGACCGAGCCCACGCACTCAGGAGGACACACCCTCAACCCCCTCTTCAATACAGGAAACTCCATCACCTTCAGCCACACCACCGAACTCCCATGGACCGACCATCGTTGCGTCCACTTCACCTTCAGATCACCCACCATCCACAGACACCAGCACCTGCTTCCACAAAGAAACTGGACCAAAATCACCGATGACCAGCTCATCTCCTCACTCAACAGCTCCACCCCAACCATCGCGGAAAACGACAACCCCAACACCGCAGCCCGAACCCTGCATAGATGGATCTCGGACAGCACCAATACCTTAGCCCCCCTCAAGAGAAACAACAATACCCTTGCCAAGAAAGCCAGATGGTTTACCACCGAACTTCGAGAGTCCAGGCGCACATGCCGCCGCCTCGAAATGGCCTGGAGAAACACCAAATTCACAGAAGCCCACAACAACTTCGGAGCCGCCACCAACGCTCACCATCAACTTATCAGAGAAACAAGATAAAAAGCGATTGAAGACAGAATCTCCACCCACGCACACAACAGCAAGGAACTCTTCAGCATCATCAAGGAGTTCGCCCAACCCACCAGCGAGTCTACTGACATCCCTCCCTCACAAGACCTCTGCGACAAGCTCAGCACCTTTTTCAACCACAAAATCAAGAACATCTACGACAACTTCGACGAATACAACCAACACACTGAACCCTCGCTAACCACCCCCGACACCCGGAAACCAGCAATTGATGACTGGACAGCCCTCACCACCAAAGACACACTGAAGACAATGAAGTCAATCCACTCAGGGGCCCCCACAGACCCCTGCCCCCACCACATCTTCAACCGAGCCGCTGACACCATCGCACCCATGCTCTGCCACACCATCAACTGCTCCCTGGCGACCGCCTCGTTCCCCGATGACTGGAAACACGCCGAGGTCAACCCGCTCCTAAAGAAACCCTCAGTGGACACCACCGACCTCAAAAACTACAGACCCATCTCCCTGATCCCTTTCCCAGCGAAAGTCATCGAGAAAGCCATCAACAGCCAACTCGCCACATTCATTGAAGAACACAACTTCCTCGACTCCTCCCAATCCGGCTTCAGAAAAAACCACAGTACGGAAACCTCCCTCCTCGCCACAACAGACCACATCCGCACCCTACTGGACAAAGGAGAAACAGTAGCCCTCATCCTCCTAGACCTATCAGCGGCGTTTGACACAGTCTCCCACCGAACCCTAATACGCAGACTCTACGACGCAGGAATCCAGGACAAGGCCCTCGACTGGATCTGCTCCTTCCTCTCCGGCAGGACGCAATGGGTCAGACTCCCCCCTTACACTCAGGCCCTACAATTACCACCTGCGGAGTCCCCCAGGGCTCCTCCCTCAGCCCGACGCTCTTCAACGTCTACATGGCTCCACTTGCCCCCATCGTCAGAACCTACGGACTCAACATCGTGTCATACGCAGACGACACACAGCTCATCCTCTCCCTATCCAACGAGCCCAACACCGCCAGACGCAACTTTCGAGAAGGCATGGAAGCAGTCGCCAAATGGATGAAAAACAGCTGCCTACAACTAAACACCAACAAAACAGAAGTACTCATCATGGGCCCAAACCCCGACGCCTGTAGCGACACCTGGTGGCCCACCGTCCTCGGAAACTCGCAAACCCCCACAGACCACGCACGCAACCTGGGAATCATCGTGGACTCCGAGCTCAAAATGGACCGCCAGATCAACTCTGTCTCATCTTCCTGCTTCCACACCCTCCGCCTCCTTCGTAAGACCTTCAAATGGATCCCCTCGAACACCGAAAGACAGTCACTCATGCCCTGGTCACCAGCAGACTCGATTACGGCAACGCACTTTACGCTGGAATAAACAAAAACCTCATTAGCAAGCTACAGAACATCCAGAACGCCGTCGCAAGACTGGTCCTCAACCTGCCAAAACACTGCCACATCTCCCAGCACCTGCGCACACTCCACTGGCTCCCCGTCGAGGCGAGAATCACCTTTAAGATGCTCACCCGCGCACACAAGGCCCTCCACAGCCCCGGACCAGCATACCTGAACAGCCGGCTCAAATTCCACGCACCCCAAAGGACCCTACGATCAGCCTAGCTCTCCTACGCTGAGGTCCCCCGCACCAGAAAGACCAGATCGGGAGGCCGCTCCTTCTCCTTCCTCGCGGCCAAAGCATGGAACGCCCTTCCGCTCCACCTCAGACAGACAACATCGCTCCCCATCTTCGCAAGAAACCTCAAAACCTGGCTCTTCGACAGTCCCCCTCCTTGGTGGAATGAAACCAGCACCCCCCCCCACCCCTAGCGCCTTGAGAACCTTACGGGTGAGTAGTTGTGCTTTAACAAACTCCTGATTGATCGATTGATTGAGAGTGAATGTGTGTGTGGTTCGGTGGGGGGTTTGTGACTGCCCAAAGATGTGTGAATCGTTGATTCACTAGATATATGAAGTTAAAACTCCATGTTCTAACAGTTGTTTGGGTGAGTGATTATCTTTATGGGTGTGGTGATGAGCAAATATATTTCTCAATGGTACATGTCCAACAAACTAGAAAAATAAAAGGCAGTGTATGTGTCAGTTGTTGTATATAAATAAGTATACATAAGACTCAATGATTGTGTGAGTGACTGTATGGATAACTTTATACTTGTAATAATGATTTTATGATTCACTAAGTATGACTTACTATCTAAATGAATAGATGACGTTGTGTTTTTATAAGTGTGTATCTAAGTAAATATGTAAGTATGATCCATTGTTTGCATAAGTGAGTAGGATGACTTCATATAAGAAAAGGATGTGTGCTGGTGTGCAATGTCGATTTAGGTGTATAAGTATGTTTGATAGTGTTCTATTGTTCATTGACAGCATGCATGGGTGAATCTACAGGTAAGTGATTAGATGTGTTTATGCATCTATGAATCACTGAGTGGGTTTTTACATACTTGTATTGCTGTAACAATGGATTCAAATATGATACTCTGTATTTTACAAAGAGTGATGACATATTTTACTAGTGTATGAAAAGGTGTATGTGATTGTCACCTGGAGGATATCATCAATGATGTCATCAGTGATGTCATTTGAGATGTCATCAGTGATGTCACTGACCATGAATGATGTAATATGTGACATCATCAGCAGTGGATTGCGGGTTCGCGAAATATAGTTAGTACAACTAACTATATAGGAGTAATTTCAATGGTTTGGTATGAGTGAAATGTCCATCTAACTATAACATCCCTAAAACTTATAGTTTTTTGAGTGAATTTTAAAGGTTTTTTAAATGCTCATTCCTAACTATATAAGGCCTGAAACCTATGTTTTTTTCAGTGAATTTGCAAGGATTTAAATGCTAATTCCTAACTATATAAGGCCTGAAACATATGTTTTTTTCAGTGAATTTCAAAGTTGTTTTTTAATGCTAATTCCTAACTATATAAAACCTGAAAGCCCACCAGGAATCTCCTGTATGCGCCAAGGGACTGCATTGCAGAGAGGTGTAATGAAGCCACGCCCCTTTTTACACCTCTCTGCAACGCAGCCCCAGTGCATGTTTGAAGAGGGGGAACTAATTCCTTCTGCATACTGGGGGCCCCTGGGGCCCAACTAGCCCACCTGGAACCTCCAGTATGCACCAGGGGGCTGCATTGCAGAGGTGTAATGAGGTATGCCCCTTGTTACACCTCTCTGCAACGCAGCCCCCTGGCGCGTTTGCAGAGGGGTAACTAATTCCCCTTGCATGCTGGGGGTCCCTGGGGGCCAACTAGCCCACCAGGAGCCTCCAGTATGCGCCAGGGAGCTGCATTGCAGAGAGATGTAATGAGGCCACACCCTTTTTTACACCTCTCTGCAACGCAACCCCCGTGCATGTTTGAAGAGGGGGAACTAATTCCCCTTGCATACTAGGGGTCCCTTGGGGCCAACTAGCCCACCTGGAACCTCCAGTATGCGCCAGGGGGCTGCATTGCACAGAGGTGTAATGAGGCTATGCCCCTTTTTACACCTCTCTGCAACGCGGGCCTCTGGCGCGTTTGCAGAGGGGGACTGATTCCCCTTGCATACGGGGGGTCCCTGGGTCATATCTGCCCAAACTACGATATTCCGAACGATTGAAAATGACTTTTCTTGAGAAACATTTGGATTTCGATTATCATGTCCTATACTTTGGAATTTTTGCAAGACTGACTTTGAGGATGCTATAAATTACTCAAGTCTGCCCGAATTGTCTGGGTAAAATTGATACCTAGTCACTTTGAATAAGAATGTACTTACATCTCGTCTACCATTTGGAAGAAATATTTAGTTATATGACAACAGGATACCGACATAACTTGAAGGAAATAAGAACGCCCTGAAGAAGTTCTATTGTACAGAACAAAACGCGTCGGCTGTCTGTGGTACATAAACTTAAGGAAAATAAAAGCATTTGAATATACACCAAGATTCAGCACTTCAATAAGGACTCGAAGTGATATGATTTGATGGGACTTATTGTGCAAGAGGTGCTGTGCCAAACTTTGGAATATTCTCCACTACTCTCTACTACTTACTCTCTACTACTACACTACTCTCTAATACTCACCCACTACTACTCATTCTCTACTACTCTACTACTCTCTACTACTCTCTCTCTACTACTCACTCCCTACTACTCACTATCTACTACTCTCTTCTACTCACTCTCTACTACTCTCTACTCTCTACTACTCACTCTCTACTACTCTCTCTCTACTACTCACTCTTTACTACTCACTCTCTACTACTCTCTACTACTCACTCTCTACTTCTCACTCTCTACTACTCTCTACTACTCACTACTCATTCTCTACTCTCTCTACTACTCTCTCTCTACTACTCTCTACTACTCACTCTCTAGTACTCACTCTACTACTCACTCTCTACTACTCACTCTCTACTATTCTCTCTCTACTACTCTCTACTACTCAATCTACTACTCACACTCTACTACTTTCTACTATTCTCTCTCTCTGCTAGTCACTCTCTACTACTCTCTACTACTCACTCTCTACTACTCACTCTCTACTACTCACTCTCTACTACTCACTATTTACTACTCTCTACTACTCACTCTCCACTGCTCTCTACTACTCACTCTACTACTTACTCTCTACTACTCTCTACTACTCACTCTCTACTACTCAATCTCTACTACTCACTCTACTATTAACTCCACTACTCTCTCTCTGCTACTCTCTCTACTACTCTCTACTACTCTCTACTATTCTCTCTCTACTCTCTATTACTCACTCTCTACCTCTCTACCTCTCACTACTTCTCTCTCTACTAGTCTCTACATCTCTACCTCTACCTCTACACCTCTACCTCTCTACCTCTCTCTACACGCACACATATACACATATATATATGCATATATAAGCATATGCATTTATATATGTATATATGTGTATATATATATATATATTCACTGAAAAAAACATGGGTTATAGACCATATATAGTTAGGAATTAGCATTTAGAAAACCTTATTTTACTCACACAAAACCATTGAAATTTCATATATAGTTAGTTGCACTAACAATATATCGCGCACCCGCAATCCACTGCTGATGATGTCACATATTACATCATTCATGACATGGTCAGTGACATCACTGATGACATCTCAAATGACATCACTGATGACATCACTGATGACAACATCCAGTGACTGTCTGTTTCTGTAAAGTTAAAATATGTCTTACATATTGAAGAATGAGTGGATGTATAAGTGTCTGGATGAAGGATTTAGTAGGTTCATGACTGACTGTATGAGTGAGTGAGTGATTAAATGTGTCTCACTGAGTGCAGGGGTTAGTGACTAAACTGTCTTAATTTGTGCATCATTATGTCTGTTGTTCTGTAAACTGCTGCATGTGTTGATCAGTAGCTATATGAGTAACTATATGGGTTATTGATTGATTGTCCAAGTATTTGTATGGGAGACTGAGTGTGTGTGTGGCTGGCTGGGAGATGTGTGACTCTGTGCAGATCAATGTGTTCTTGTATCAATGATTGTATAAGAGAGTAAGTATGTGTTAGTATATGTTTGAAAATGTAAGGTACTCTATGTTTAACTGTATTGATTAGAAAATGGAAGTGTGATTGATTCTTTACAGGACTGACTAGGTGTGTGAGTAACTCCATGGATGAGTGGCAGAGTGTGAGTGTCTGTATAGGTGTATGAGTGCATATGATAGTGTTGTAAAGATGAGTGATTGTATGTATGAATGATTGTATGGGTGAATGAGTGAATGTGTGTGTAGACATAGAAATCAGTGAGTGCGTAAGTAGTAACTAGTATTGGTGTGTCAATGGTTTAAAAAATTATAATCTGTATTTTACACTGGATATAACAGAGGTTATATTAAAGTGTGAGGAGATGCATTGTATTGTTACATGAATGATATCATAAGTGATGTGACCATTGATATCAAATGAGATGTCATCAGTGATGTCATTTGTTATGTCATCAGTGATGTCATCAGTGATGTCATTTGAGATGTCATCAGTGATGTCATTTGAGATGTCATCAGTGATGTCATCAGTGATGTCATTTGAGATGTCATCAGTGATGTCATCAGTGATGTCACTGACCATGTCATGAATGATGTAATATGTGACATCATCAGCAGTGGATTGCGGTTGCGCGATATATAGTTAGTGCAACTAACTATATATGGAATTTCAATGGTTTTGTGTGAGTAAAATAAGGTTTTGTAAATGCTAATTCCTAACTATATATGGTCTATAACCCATGGTTTTTTCAGTGAATTTTCAAGGTTTTGTAAATGCTAATTCCTAACTATATATGGTCTATAACCTATGGTTTTTTCAGTGAATTTCAATGGTTTTTTAATAGCAAATATCAAAAGCTTTAAAATGTGAAGTACGTGGTAGGTAAAAACATTTTCGTGTTTATGCACGCTGATGTGCTTTGAACGCTGCCCCCCCCTCTTTTCATTTAGGAGTATTCTCTCTTTGCAGATAGTGAAGGGTTCATTCTCTATTTACAAACAAGCACAGAGTCGCAATACTCTGTTTAGTCTTTGCAGATAGTGAAAAATCGTTAAAAAAACAAAAGGAATCAAGCAAAATCAGTAGGCCACTAATGGGATCTCTTTTTGACCTCGCTAAAATAGAAACTTAGGAACAACCCCTCATGAGAAATACGAAACTATTGAGAGGAACTCAGCTCGACACCATTATGGCTGCAAGACAGTTCGGCTCCGCCGCCCACCCCGCCCAAAATAACGACAAACCCTATGCAAATATTATAAATATATACAACACACCAGCAAAGTAACAGGGTAAAACGTTTTATTAAATAACTATTTACATTGCAGCCTGCTACAACATCGATCCAAATGCATGCCGCCATTCCCGGGATTTCACCCCGACTACTCTGTGGCCTACGAGATGGATCAGTATGGGCAAATATACACTTGGGGATTCACAAGCAACAACAAGCCTTTGTATTTGGGGCTCAAAATCAACAACAGTGACAGAGAACAGAAGCGAACTAAGCACTCAGGGGCTACGTTTAAACGTAACATCATCTCCCCAGAGGTTCATCACCTTACACAGACATGCACTCTGATCTCCTTGGCCTCAGTCAAACATCAATAGTAAGATTTTCATAGGTGAGTGTAGTTTCATGGTTTTCCATCCACAGACTAAAAGCCTGGAGTGGGACTGAAAGAACCATAACTAGGTAAGAAGGAAGGCAGAGGCTGTAGGAAGGACTCTGGATATGGTATGTTGCTTGGTCCCTGAGATGCTTCGATGTCACTGCCTTGCACAAATGGCATAAGTCCTGGATGTTGGGTGCCATAGTTGAGTGTTCCGAGCAGCGCTTGTAACACTGTCTGAAGCTCATTTGCACATGCTGCAGCTTCACTATTCACAAAGTAAGTGGGGGCTGTTTGATGACCTGACTGCATTGGAAAGCAATGTGATGTGGTGCCTCCATGAACCGCTTGACGGAGGCCCCCGAGGGGCGGTGTGGTGGCGCGGACTCGGAGGGGGCGCTTGGCTTCTGCCCCCTCCCCAAGTCTTGTTGCCCTGGTGTGGCCTGAGATCGCCCCCGACATAGGCGGCCGGATCCCGGGGTCAGGCGGAACTTTTTGCCTTTTGGTGACTCTTCCATTCTGGACCTTGTTCTACAATCCGTTTGACCTGAAGACACGTCCTGCGGTGCCCTAGTCCGACCATCACATATACCTGCGCCAGGAGACGGCGTGGGGTGCACTAGAATGGAGAGGTGGCGCGAACGAGCCTCCCCCACCTCCCCAGGTGGAGGTTTCTCAGCTACAGCCCAGCGCTTCACTCGGCCAGCTGACTTGCGCCCGCTCTTGCGGCACAGTGCCTCGCTCGGCCAGCTGAATTGCGCCTGCTCCACACCTTGTCCCACAATCCTTTTGACCTGAAGACACGTCCTGCGGTGCCCTGATCCAACCATCACATATACCTGCGCCAGGAGACGGCGTGGGGTGCACTAGAAGGGAGAGGCGGCGCGAACGAGCCTCCCCCACCTCCCCAGGTGGAGGTTTCTCATCTACACCCCAGCGCTTCACTCGACCAGCTGACTTGCTCCCGCTCTTGCGACACAGTGCCTCGCTCGGCCAGCTGAATTGCGCCTGCTCTTGCTATTACAGCGTCTCACTTGCCATCCAACGGAATTGCACCCAATCTTGCGGTACAGCGACAGGCGGCTGCCACGGAGCTCACAAAATGGCGGTCGGCTCCACAGACTTGGGCCTGGCCTGCAAGGATGGCTCAGGGCAACCTTGGAACTCGGACGCTTGACTGCTAGGGCATGGGCCCCATTCCCAAAAGCGTCCCCTCAGCCTTGAAGATTCTACAAGAGTCACCGGGGCCCCCGACTCCCGCAGACTTCCGGTGGGGAGCGACTGCCATGATTGCTCACGGAATGGCCACGACAGAGCCACGAGATGGTGGTGTTCTCATGCTGACGCCAGCTTCAGTCTGAAACATCCAGAAACACACCTGGACAATCGGACACAGAGGAAGAGGAGTGTCAGAGGGTGCGGTAGTGAATAGGGTGAAAGGGAGGAGTTGGGCGGGCATGGGGTGTGATTCTCAGGGAAGAGCAGCACAGATGGGGGGAGGTTTATGGCCCATGCATGAGAGAGAGAGCAGGGGTGACCAGTGCGTGGGGGAGATGCTTGCGAGGGTAGGGAGCCGTGCTGAGGATCGGCGGCGTGCAGAGAGTGGGTCTGGTCAAGGCATCTAAAATGGCTGCCGTGCACGACAAAAGTGTGGCATTGGAAAAAAAGCAAGATGGCGCAGACAATGTTTATCAATACGGATTAATTTTCCACAGAGAGAACGGGGAGGTCAGAGAGGGGGGGTGTTCGTAGCGCCAGGGAGACGGGCTGGGGACCGGTGAGGGGCAGAGGGGCCATAGCGCTTTCAAAATGGCTGCTGCTTGCTAGAGCGTACGTGCCTGAGTGGGGACAAGGTGGCGCCGATTATGTTGACATCGCAAACCGGATTTTAACACTTAGACATGAAAGTGAAAACTGCACCATTGCTCCCCCCCGACTGACACCCTCCTTTGACTCAGCTTGGATCATCATTTGCTAAAGTGTTCAAAGACCCCACCGTGAGTATAAGCACAACCGGGGCCTTACTGCACACCCAGAGAAAAACTACGCAGCAAGACAATCTCTACCTTCTCCCTTTTCCATGTTCCATCGCTTTGAAATGAACAATATATTTACTCGCAGTGACAAAATGGTGGTCAACACTTCCTGATTTCTTTCGAATCGAACGTTAACAGACATCACGTAGCAAAAAAAAATTCCGCTCACGCGCAGCCGCTGGAAGACATGTATCAACATATATGAGCATCCTCAGCCACCCTCAGAAAACATATGGGGTCAGGATACGTCACCCATGCCCCCTTATACCCATTTCCCACATTGTTTTCCCTCCATCTTGTGATTTAATTAAAACGAAACACAAAATGGCAAATTCCCGTTACGCTACAGGTTCGCGACCCGGTTCGCGTACCGGGAAGCGCTTCTACTGCGAAAAATAATTTTTTTTTTATTTGCCCCACGGGACCCTTTAATAACCCCAACATCATTCCTAGGGGATCAAGAGGGGTCTACCTTGCCCCCTTTCATTAAATTCCCCCTTCGTTTTTCTCCTCCTCTTGTCTCTCGATCCTACCGAGAGACAAGATGGCGGCCGTTCCGGACTGTTTAGAATGTTGACAGACACCGGAGAGCCAATCAGCTTTGCTTCGCAAAGTTCCGTTACGCGAAAAGTACGCGAACCGGAGCGCTACCCGGGACGCTGTCACAGATATATCTGTTTTTTAAAACGTTAATTTCTCAAAATTCACTGGAGCACATATATTGAGACCTAGCAAAGGCATATCGGGCTAACAGTCCCCACAATTTTGCCAAGTTTCGTGCAAATCCATTCATCCGTTTGAGCTAAAAGTGAGGCCAACCGCCCTATGGAAAACTCAATGTTAAAAACGCGTTTTGGGGCCCCCCTTTTTTCTCGGCCCCCCCTTGACGAAACCCCCCAAAATTTTCAGGGGCTGCTCAGAAATAAAATGTGCCATTTTTCTGAAAATTTCAGCCAATTCCGTTCACAAACGCCAAAGTTATTAGACATAGAATTTTCAAAAATCCCATAGGAAAAAAATCCTAACTATATATACCTACTGGCGACCGCCAGTAGGTAATACATACATATATAAACATATATAATCTGCATATCTATATAAATACAAATATAAATGCATGCATACATATACATATATGCATACATATGCATGTTATTTACATGAAAGGTTTAAAAACACCAAAGCTAAAAAGCCACCTCATTACAAACAGAATGGCTTTAACTTAAACGAGGGCGAGATCTATTGCATTGTCAATGCTTGTTTACTTTGGTTCCATCAAGAAGGCATTCAGATGTGTCACACATTTGCCATAAATTCTGAATGTTAGCACTCTAGTTGTTCATTAGATCACTGTAGTAAAGCTACTGCTCACCATGCAACTCTGCTGCCTTTTGTTCAAAGTGCATGTTTCAGTCTGCATGTCAGAATTGTTTTAATGAAATAGAAGAGGATTTGAGAAGTCACTCAAAATGTGCCCTAATTTTTTTTTCTGAAGCACCAATCATACTTTCTATGGCAAAATGAACCCCCTCATTTTTTTCCTTTTTAAATTAAATGTTTTCAGACTTACCACTTCATTCCAATCAAGATGGCTTCTGGTGTGCCATACGTTTGTCATAAGTAAGACTGTTAGCGCTCTAGTTGTTCTTTACAACACTCTGGGACATTCTGTCATTGGGCTATACTTGGGATACTTCTGGGTGATATTTGAGCTACATTTGGGCTCTTTTGTCTCTGGTGGCCATCTTGGGAGACTGCAGGTCAGAATTTTTTAATGAAATAGAAGAGGATTTGAGAAGTCACTCAAAATGTGCCCTAATCTTTCTTTCTGTAGCACTAATCATACTTTCTATGGCAAAATATACCCCCTTATTTTGTTCCTTTTTAAATTAAATGTTTTAAGAGTTACCACTTTATTTCAATCAAGATGGCTTCAGGTGTGCCATACCTTTGTAATAAGTAGGATTGTTAGCGCTCTAGTTGTTCTTTAGAACACTCTAGGAGGCTGCAGTAGAACACAAAGGAATCAACTGACAGTCTCTGTCCTTGTTGTATGTACATGTTTTACTGAGAATGTCAGACTTCATTCTCACATGACTGAGAAAGATAATGTGAATTTACAGAAAATATGCTTTCAGTTTAGCTTATAGATCCCCATCCAAACCACTGTGGGAAAAGCATGAGATAATAGTTTTCTTTCAAACATGATTCATGATATCCCAGCAGAAGGCTTTTTCAGATGGTAAAATCACCTTAGAACACACCACAATTCCTAAAATGAGTATGGTACCATCAACAAATGATTTATAATGTAACTATTAACTACAATGCTTTCAAATGAGGTGCTATCATGTATATTGGTCCAAAGATGGCTGCTAACACTTCTTGGATGAAGTACTGACAGCCAATCAGATCTCACGATGAGATGTGTGGTTAGGCTGCGCCCAGATATATATGTGTTTTTGAAGTAAATTTTTATCATAACCACTGGAGCAATTTTCACCAAATATAGAAAAGACACTTCTGCGTACCAGTCCCTACAATTTTGCAAAGTTTGGTGTGATTCCATTCAGCGGTTCGGGCTGTAACCTTGTCTATTCGTCCTACGGAAATTAACATGGGGAAAACACGTTTTGGGACCCCCCTTTTTTCACGGCCTTCGCATGAGACCAATCCCCCGGAAACTTTAAGGGAAGAAGCGGATCGGAGCTGGCCTAAATTTTGGAAAATTACATGCTAATTCCTCAACCGGCGCCAAAGTTATTCCCAATAGAATGCTGCGGATATCCTATGGTAGCTAGGTCCTTACTATATATACCTACTGGCTATCGCCAGTAGGTAATATATATATATATATATATATATATATATATATATATATATATATATATATATATATATATATATATATATATATATATATATATATATATATATATATATATATATATATATATATAGATATATAGATATATAGATATATATATATATATATATGTTTTTTTTTACACACTTCTGGAAGCCCAAAAAGACGGGTCGCACTCACCAAAAGAAATCGCTTTGTCAAGTTTTCTTTTTATTTATATTTTCATTCCATTTCCATCAGTCACTCTAACAAGACAAACAAATCCGACGCGTTTCTTGTTTTCACCCCTGAGGCGGAAGCCGGGGGCATCTCCTTCTTTCCCTCATTACTAGTATCTAAAGGCATTATTGCATGTGCTTGAAAATATTCTGTATGCATGTGATTTAAAACTTGTTTGCAGACTTGAATACGAGTGAATTTTAAGACTTGTATATATTTTAACTTTTAAATCGGAACTTGCCTCATTGCCAGACCTGACGAGATTTCTTCGTCCTAGGGGTCCTTGAAACTGCTCTCTCTCCCCTGGCGCAGCCAAGCACAGCGCTCACGCTGGCTGGGAGAACGCGAAACCGCCATCTCAGAGGGAGGCAGGGTAGCGCTCCAGCTCCTGGACGCCTCCCACCCTCCTCCGCAAATGGATAAAAGTAAGGGGACATCCCGCTCGCGCAGCGGGCGGGCGCAGCGGGCGCGCCTAAGGCAAGCCCGTCTGCGCCCGTCCGTGCCGGGCCCGCGCCTAGCGCCGGTCCCCCTGCCTCTCGGCCTCCAATAATCACCTGGACCAGCAATCAGCTTAATCTATTAAGACAAGGCGTCTGTACCCCCGTTGTCTCTTGCAACCCCCTAGGCCTTGAGAAGTCTACTTACATTTGTTCTCTGTGCAAACTCACCATTTCCGTCAAGCGAAATCGGGGCTCTCCCATTCAGAAAGCCATTAAACCCCAGTCCCCCTCTAAATTAAAGGCCGCCTTAATTAATTGTCGATCATTGCCGGCGCATGCCTCTGATATTTGGCTATGATTAGAAACTCAAAAGTGGGATATATTATTCCTTACGGAAACTTGGCTTAAAGACTCTTCCAAACCGGACATACACTTGGCCACTCCCCCTGGCTATCGATTGCTGGGTATCAATCGAGCCAATTCTAAATCTGGAGGGGGCCTTGCTGTTATCTTGAAATCTCATCTCAACCTGAGTATCAAAAAAATACCTAACCTTGGGCTTATTGAAGCCATGCATTTCACAATTACGGATTTTGCCATCATTATCCTTGCCGGCATCCTGGTCTACAACCCCCCCATCAGCCACTACTTCATCTCTTAACACTCTACTGCACGCTATTGCTGATCTCTCTCTCAAACACTCTTATTTTACGGTGCAGGGAGATTTCAATCTACATGTCGACAACCCCTCCTGTGCACAAGCATCCTTTCTTCTCGAAACCTTACAAGGATTAACTCTGTCCCAATTAATTAAGGGCCCTACCCACAAAGCGGGTCATACCCTTGATCTTATTTTCACGAACCATCCCGGCATAACCTCCCTTCCTTCTCTGCCCCTCACATGGTCTGAACACTTTCTTCTCCCTTTTGAAATCACGATCCCTTCCCTGCCCCTTCCCTCCTCCATTAACAGAGAAAATGGTTGCAAATGGTCCAAAGTTACCTGTGATACCATTGACCCTTGTTTCCTCTATCAGTTTAATTCAACGGAAGATCTTAATGAGGAAGTTGTGAGATATAACTCTGCCCTTACCTCTGCACTAGATACCATTTCTCCACTAGCTCCTGTTACTTCCTCTAGATCTCGTCCGTCTGCCACTTGGTTTTCCCCTATGTTGCGAGAGGAAAAGAATAGGTGCAAACAGCTGGAACGTAAATGGCGCCAGTCCTATGACCCTACTACCAAATTAGCCTATAAGATGGCCTTGAATAAATTTCAAAAACTTAAACGTTCCACGATGAGAGCTTACTTCTCACAACTTATTAAACAGGCAGAGAATTCTTCCAAAACTCTCTTCACAATTGTGAAGGATTTTGTGAATCCACCTGCCTTGAAGTCCAAGAGCTCCCCCACTCAAGCCCTTTGTAATGGACTTTCTGATTTCTTTCAGGAAAAAATTATTAAATTATCTTCCTCTTTTGATTCCGCACCTTCCAGTCCGCGGTTAGAAGAGTCACACCCCCAGCAATGCTCATTTAATTTTTTTTATGAGCTCACGCCAGATACAGCTATGAAACAACTAAACCAGGTTAAGTCAGGATCACCATTAGACCCTGTCCCTGCCAAAGTGATGGGTAATCTTGCCCCGGTTTTAATCAACCCTCTCCTTTCCATTTGGAACTCTTCCTTGGCCCTTGGTCAGTTCCCTTCAGTTTGGAAACAAGCTAGGCTGCTCCCCATTTTAAAGAAACCAGATGCGGATCCCTCCCAACTCAGTAATTATCGCCCTATTTCTCTTCTGCCTAAACCTGCCAAGATCCTAGAGAAAGTGGTCCAGAAACAATTGGCCCTGTACCCAGAATCTAACCAGTTGCTGCACGATTCCCAGTCCGGATTTAGAACCGGATACAGCACTGAGACTGCGCTGCTGGAGGTATCTGAGACAATCAGGGAATCAGTGGACAGGGGCGAGGAGGCCATGTTGGTCCTCCTCGACCTGTCCGCTGCATTCGATACAGTGGCACATGACATACTTGTGACTCGCCTTCAGCAGCTGGGGATTGGTGGCACGGCCCTGGCATGGATTAAATCTTTCCTCTCAGGGAGATCTCAAAGGGTTCTTCTTCGTCCCTTTGAATCAGAGGATAAACCCCTTCTGTGCGGTGTGCCTCAGGGCTCAGCCTTGAGCCCTCTTTTGTTTAACGTGTACCTAGGCCCGCTTGCCAGGGTAGTTGAGTCCTGGGGGGTCAGGGTGGTCTCTTACGCTGATGATACTCAGCTTGTCTTTTCCTTTAGAGACCACTCTGACTCCCATTTTTCCAACTTTCGCAACTGCCCTGGCAACATCTGCGCATGGATGGCTTCTAATGATCTAGCCCTGAATACGGACAAAACGGAGGTTCTCTTTTTTAGCCAGAAATCGGCCCCCGCCACCTTGTGGTGGCCTACTGTCTTGAACCCCCCTCCCAGTCCTGTACAGTCGGCCCGCAATCTTGGCTTCCATTTGGACAACGCTATGTCCTGCAAAGCTCAGGTCAACAGAGTTACCGCGGTCTGCTTTGGAAAGCTGCGCATGATTAGGAAGATCTTTCCATATCTCCCCCAGACATCCCGCAAAACGATTGTCCATGCTCTTATTACGGCACATTTGGACTATGCCAACAGCTTGTATGCCGGTGCCCCCCTCTATCTCATTGACCGATTGCAAATTGTTCAGAATGTGGCAGCTAGACTTATTGGAAACATCCCTACCCGCAATTCGGTCACAGCATACCGGAACGACCTACACTGGCTCCCCATCGCCCGTCGCATTCAATTCAAAATCTTGATCCTTGCCTTTCGGGCTATACATGGAATTGGCCCGGCTTACCTTAGTAAAAGACTCAAATTATCTGTATCAGCAAGACATCTGAGATCTAACAGTCTCCGTCTATTGGTGGCACCCAGATTTAGGCTCGCCAGGAGTGAACGTTTGGAGTGACTGCGGCCAAGTACTGGAACAGCCTTCCTCTGGACCTTAGGTTCATTGAGTCAGAGCAAGTTTTCCGACGTAAACTAAAAACCTGGCTGTTCACCAAACTCTGATTAAGCGAGCCCGTGGCCCTCTGTAGCTTCAGGTCAGGAGGCACATGAACCTGGTAGTCCCCCTCCCGTGATTAACTTGTACTCTCAGCGTCGGGACACCCCCGTCGGGTGTAGCTGCGCACTTTATAAGCTTCTTAAATAAATAAATAAATAAATTCGCAGCAGCCGCTGCTTGATCACGGCATCTAACAACAGTTTTTTTTCTTCGTGATTTAAACAAGTTTGAAAAGGGCGATTACATCATTTCCTGCAATTTTTTGGAGACCAGCCCCTAAGACTTGTGGGACATATAGTATGTGCCTTTTGTTTGGTAATACAAGTCGTGCAAACTATCAAAACCTAAACAGGGATTTTGTCAGTAATCGGCATTAACATTTTCAGACATATTAATAATTAACCCAATCAGTTGCTGGTTCGATGTGGTCTACCAACAGTTTTTTCACCGCTACATGTGCAAAATATGGTATAATTTCATATCATTTTATATATATATAACAGTTGCATTTTCTATTTCATAATATTCATGTTTTTATACTATAGATGCACATATAACTCTTCTGACTGATTTAAACCAAACGGGGTCATTGTCCTAAATGTTTTAAATATGTCGAGATTCCTTTTGACGGAGTATTTTTTCCAGGTTTCCTCCTCGTTTGCTTTCTGTCACTTGGTCGATGCCATAGAATTTCAGCATTTTTCACTCCCCCTTATGGACCGATTCCATGTGTCTGGCTATGGCATTATTTTTGTCTTTATTTGTGGTTGTACGAGTATGTTCCAAAATTCTCTTTTTCAATTCACATGTTGTACTCCCTATATATTTTAATTTACAGAGGCATTCAACTCTGTACACCACATATCTCCTTTTGCAAGTGACTACATTTTGGATTTTCCACATTATTTTGTTGGCCATTTGGATTTCCGATGTAGGTTTGGCTATTTGACAGACCTTGCAACTGTAGCATTTGACAAAGCCTTTGGTTTTTAGTCATTCTTTGCTTTTGTTCTGAGTATCTAGATGGCTATGCACCAAATGATCTTTTAGATTCTTTACTCTGAGGTACGTCACTGTAGGGTGATCTCCCACCATTTTTCAAATGGTGCTATTCATTTTTAGAATCTTCCAGTTCTTTTTTAGAATCAAATTCACCGTTTTCGAATTTTGGGTATAGTCTGATAAATCTTATTTCTGTTGGATTTGTTGTTGCTTTTGTTTTTGTTGTCAAGCAATCACTTCTTGTCTTTTCATTTGATTTTTTCCAACAGTCTCCTACAGTGCCGGCATTGTATTTTCAATTTTTGAAACTTTTCGCAGTGTTGGTACTATGCTTCAGCCATTCATTTTCCTCACTTCAGATTCTGCGTATTCGGAGAAATTCTCCGTATGGAATGCTTTCGATAAATGATTTTTGGTGGAAGCTGTCAGCTTGTAGGGTGGCATTTGTGGCGGTTGTTTTCCGATGAAGAGTGGTTTGAAATTTATTGCCCTTTATGTAGATTTTTGTATCCAGGAAGATGGCTTCACTTTTTTCCATTTGATAAGTGAATTTTAAAGTTTCTATACTTGTATTCAGTATATCAAAGTACTCCTGGAATTCCAATGCTGTTCCTTTCCACACAATTATTAGGTCATCAATAAATCTTGACCATTGAACAATATTTTCCACATATTTGTTGTTTTGAATATTCCATGCCACTTCCTTTTCCCACCATCCCATGGTGAGGCAGGCATAACATGGACTACAGGAAAAACCCATAGCCGTTCCGTTGCACTGTCTGTACATTTCATCTCAGAAGAGAAAGATGTTTCCAGTAAGGCAGCTTTCCAACATTTCCAACAGCATTCGATTATGATCACTTAGATGTATGTTTCTTTGTTGTAAAAAATATTTACAGGCATTTATACCCATGTCATTTGCTATGGAAGTGTACAATGAAATGACATCCATTATAAGCAGGTAATATGAATCATCCCAAGTAATTTGCTCAATCTTTCTAAGGATGTAGCTAGTATCCTTGATATAAGATTCCAGATTTACTAGTCCAGCTGCCCTGCATAACCGGCGATCTATTTGTGGTGCGGTTTCGAACGGCAGGACCAGGCCGTTAAAATATTTTTGCACACTTCTGGAAGCCCAAAAAGATGGGTCGCACTCACCAAAAGGAATTGCTTCGTCAAGTTTTCTTTTTATTTATATTTTCATTCCATTTCCATCGGAATATATATATATATATATATATATATGTATCAATCAATCAATCAAAGCATTTATATAGCGCGCTACTCACCCGGAGGGTCTCAAGGCGCTAGGGGAGGGGGGTCCACTACTGCTCGAACAGCCAGGTCTTGAGTTGCTTCCTGAAGGCGAGGTGGTCCTGGGTCAGGCGGAGGTGGGTCGGGAGGGAGTTCCATGTCTTGGCGGAGAGGTGGGAGAAGGACCGTCCCCCTTTGGTGGCTCTTCGGATGCGGGGGACGGCGGCGAGGTCGTGGCCGGTCGATCGAAGCTGGCGTTTGGGAGCGTAAAAGTTGAGGCGGCTGTTGAGGTATCCTGGGCCTTGGTTGTGTAGGGCTTTGTGTGCGTGGGTGAGGAGTCGGAAGGTGATTCTCTTGTTGACTGGGAGCCAGTGCAGGTCTCTCAGGTGTCCGGAGATGTGGCTGCGACGGGGGATGTCCAGGATGAGTCGTGCTGAGGCGTTCTGGATCCGCTGGAGTCTCTTCTGGAGTTTGGCGGTGGTTCTGGCGAAGAGGGAGTTGCCGTAGTCCAGACGGCTGGTGACGAGGGCCTGGGTGACCGTCTTCCTGGTCTCGGTGGGGATCCACCGGAAGATCTTACGTAGCATGCGCAGGATGTTGAAGCACGACGAGGAGACGGCGTTGACTTGTCTGATCATGGTGAGGGAGGAGTCCAGGATGAAGCCCAGGTTGCGTGCGCGGTCTGTTGGTTTGGGTGCGCTGCCTAGAATGGGGGGCCACCAGGAGTCGTCCCAGGCGGAGGGTGAGGATCCCAGGATGAGGATTTCCGTCTTGTCCGAGTTCAGTTTCAGGCGGCTGTTCTTCATCCATTCGGCTACCTCTTTCATCCCTTCGTGAAGGTTGGCTCTGGCGGTGGCGGGGTCGTTGGTGAGGGAGAGGGTCAGCTGGGTGTCGTCGGCGTAGGAGATGATGTTGAGGTTGTGCTGGCGTGCGATGTCTGCGAGGGGGCTCATGTAGACATTGAAGAGGGTTGGGCTGAGCGAGGAGCCTTGAGGAACACCACAGATGACTTCGGTGGCTTCAGATCTGAATCGAGGGAGGCGGACTCTCTGTGTCCTTCCGGCGAGGAAGGAGATGATCCACTCCAGTGCCTTCTCCTGGACTCCGACGTTGCTGAGGCGCTGTACTAGGGTACGGTGGCAGACAATGTCGAAGGCTGCGGAGAGGTCTAGGAGGATGAGGGCCGCTGTTTCTCTGTTGTCGAGCAGAGCTCGGATGTCATCGGTGGCTGCGATCAGGGCGGTCTCGGTGCTGTGGTTGGCCCGGAAGCCAGACTGCGAGGGGTCGAGGGATCCGTTCGTCTTGAGGAAGGCGGCCAGCTGCTTGTTGACGGTCTTCTCGATGACTTTTGCAGGAAACGGGAGCAGCGAGATGGGGCGGTAGTTCTTGAGGTCGGTGGGGTCGGCTGATGGCTTCTTGAGGAGGGCGCTGAGTTCGGCGTTCCAGCTCTCCGGGAAGGTAGCGGTGTCGAAGGAGTTGTTGATGATGTCTCGCAGGTGGGGTGCGATGACAGCGTCGGCCTTGTTGAAGACGTGGTGAGGGCAGGGGTCGGTCGGAGATCCGGAGTGGATGGAGTTCATCGTGCGGACGGTGTCTTCGGTGCTGATCGGGGTCCAGGCGCGGAGGGTGGTGGTGGGGGGCGGTGGTTTGGTAGTGGCGTGCATCGGTTGAGTGCTGAAGCTGTTGTGTATGTCCGCGATCTTGTTGTGGAAGTAGGAGGCGAGGGAGTTGCAGAGGTCTTGTGAAGGAGTGATGTCGTTTTTCCCGCGTTGGGGTTGGAGAGCTCTTTGACGATGTTGAAGAGTTCCTTGCTGTTGTGTGCGTTGTTGTCCAGTCGTTCCTTGAATGCGGTTTTCTTGGTGGCGTGGATGAGTTGGTGGTGCTTTCGGGTGGTGAGCTTGAGGGCAGCCCTGTTGTCCGGAGTTGGGTCTCTGCGCCAGGTTCTCTCGAGGGCTCGGCAGTTCTTCTTGGAGCTCTTGAGTTTGTCGGTGAACCATGGGGCCTTCTTGCTGCCGGGTCTGCTAGGCAGCATCCTCAGGGGGGCGAGGCCGTCTGTGCAGTCGCTGATCCGTGAGGTTGGTGGCCGCCTGGCTTGGGTTCGTTGTGCTGGTGGGGGGGTTCATGCTCAGGGAGGTCGCGAGTTGGTCGGTTGTGATCTTGTTCCAGCTTCTGCCTGCAACCTGTTGCTGGTGGTGGTGGATCGTGGTCCTTCTGAAGCTGAAGTGGACGCAGCTGTGGTCTGTCCAGTGGAGTCCGGTGGCATGGCTGAAGGCGATGTCCTTGCTGGATGAGAAGACGGGGTTGAGTGTGTGTCCGGTGTAGTGGGTGGGGGTGATCACCAGCTGCTTGAGACCTAGGCTGGCGAGGTTGTCCAGCAGGGTGGTGGTGTTGCAGTCATTGTTGTTCTCCAGGTGAAAGTTGAGATCCCCGAGGAGGATGTAGTCAGCGGAGCAGAGGGCGTGCGGGCTGATGAAGTCGGCGATGTCTTCGCTGAATTGTGTGCGTGGTCCCTGGGGTCTGTAGATGAGGGTGTCTCTGAGGGTGGTCTTGGGGTTGATATGGACCTGGAAGTGCAGGTGCTCGGCGGGTGCGAGGGTGTCGTCGGTGTTGGTCGTATTATTATTATTTCTCAAAGTTGCGGTACAACATGCTGGAAATGATAGAGGGATCAGCGCGGCCTGTGCATGCTGGATCAGCCTGTGAGTACCAGATGGTTTTACCCCATAATCAAAATACAAGCAAACGCCTGGTTCATTAGTAAAGTGTAAACGATTCAACAGCATGAAGTGAAGCACGAGGTGCCATTGATGTTACTCTCTTGTTAAGTTATTCATGTTCTTTGTGAAACATTCTTCAACCCTTATGACTAGGCTCACGCGAAACAAATATCCTAAATAGAAATAAGTAAATAACAAATGTAGGAGTGGGCAACCATGGAGAAATCTATACCTCCTTTATACGTGCTTATAAAACACACTTCTCAGAAAACCCCCAGAGACGTTTGCCGAAGGCCTCTATAAACTACTTGTGACTCACCCTTTGATTGGTCGAGCTCAAGGCTTATTGTGGCAGCTGAACTCAGGGATGCATACATCAGCAATTCAGAAATCAACACAATAAATACACATTTGTAGAGACATTAAGGTGAAGCAAGTCGTGCTATTAATTTTCTTCAAAAAAAGATCTGAGAGTTTTAAATAGTAAAATCATATCCAGGGCCCTAGCCACGATCTTAACATGTTTAGGGGAAGATACTCCCTATGATGTCATCTTACAAGCTTTCAAACAGATCACTAATGAGGTACAGAATATATTGTCCGACCCGCAGAATAGGAGTAATGGGTGGTTTGACAGAAAATGTACAAAGATGCACACCTGTCTTAAAATCGCCCTCAGCAAATCATTAAGGGATTATGTAGAAATTAAAAACTGCAGGAAGGCCTATAGACAAGCCAGGAAAAACCGCAAGAAGGAAATAAAGTTTCAGGCATGGGATAATCTATATGAGGCCGCTCAGCGTAGAGGCTCACAGTCTTTCTGGCAGGCAGTGAATGCCCCTTTCCTTGTTATTAAGGAGAGGGCGAGGGTAGAAGTTGTAATTGACGATAATACATGGATCAACTTCTTACCTAAAGTCTATAGCATTGAGGTGGACGATTCCATAAGCAACCAAGACCCTGTGGAGGAGTATGGAGGCCAACTAGCTCATTTCCCGATCGACATCGAGATTTCCTACGAGGAAGTACTGATGGCTATTAATTTGAGCAAAGGAAGTAAAGCCCCGGGCCCGGACAGGATTCCTATCGATCTATTTAAAAAGACCACCGATCTCTGGGCCCCTCTCTTTACTCGTGTTCTTGAGGCATCTTGCTCCACATGATTTTTAAAAACCTGGTCGGAATCAATTATTATACTGATCTTTAAAAAAGGCGACCGGAACAGCCCCTCTAGCTATAGACTAATCAGACCCCCCCGATATAACGGCATGGATTAGCAAATTTAGCGGCACAAAAATGGAAATTTAGCGGCACGAATATGTAAATTTAGCTGCAATTTTGCAGCATTTTATTTGGCTGTTTTTCCTACAACAAACACAGATATCTTAGTGGGCACTTTTGTAAAAAATCGCGGCAATTTTACAAAAGTGCCGATTTCGTGGCAAACCGTGAAATCCTGGAGGGTCTGACTGGTGGAGAAGTTACAGACGTCAAGCCAGGTGAGCGTTGTGGGGGAGGGAAATCCTTTAAAGAGTCATTTTCTTTCTGGGTTTCCCTTCTTTTCTTGAAACGCAAGAGCAGCAACATTGTGGTGTCACCAGGGCTTTAAGCTGAAGCTTTTTCAATATTATATGTAACAAGCCGTAGTTGCAAATTATATATCTTATGCAAATATTAAACCATTGACAAAGCCAATAGTCCTGACTTGTTGTAGGTATGATGTTACTTGTTGTATCACATATCTGGATGCAATGACCGAAGCAGCAAAATACAAGTCGTGCGGCGCACTATTCTAAGTACAGATTTTTAGCGTAAGTGTTTTAAAGCCACAGGCTTCATTACATAGGCCACGCCCCTTTGAGAGACCCCCGTTTTTTCATCCCACTTAAAGCCCTGCAAATACTCATAATATAACACAGCGCAACAAGGGTTTTTTACCTCACAGAAGGATGTATTCCACATGGAGAAAAAAGTTAAAAAGTCCAATTAATCTGAAGGCATTTTCACAAGCATGATTTTTCACTACATATATATATATTTTTGCAGAGTTTTATATAGCACGGACTTGACCCAAATCGGGTATCAGAGCGCTTTACATAGCACCAGTTAAGTTACATGAGGACACACACTCATTTTTTTTAGGCATAGGGAGATTAAGTGATTTGCCCAGAATTACAGGATGTTTGGCGACATTACCGAGACTCGAACCTAGTTCCCCAGGTCTGAGGTCGAGCGCCCTAGCCACATCGAGGGGAAAGCCTACGCCAGCCCCCTATTTGAAGATCTAGTCCAATGGGTCTCAAAAGTAGGCCTACTTCCATTCCATCAAACCGGGTTCCGTGGCATAGGATCAATGGTAGACACCACTGTGGACCTCTCCTATATAGACAATAAAGCAGCCACTCACAAAAGCCTGCAGATTGTTGCCTGTTTTATTGACTACTCTGCTGCCTTTGACAGAGTGGTACGCAACAAACTATGGCAAAAGCTTGAGAACTGTAACATTCCCAACAAACTGCTGAGGGCCATTATATTACATTACATCAATATAAGGACCTGTGTAAAGCTGTCTGGTGACACAGCAATTTTCAACATGACAACAGGTCTGAGGGCTCAAACACAGCTGTGAACTAGCCCCTATTTTATTCAATTTGTACACAGCAGACTTGGGCTCTGCACTGTCAGGCACTAATTTAGCCACTCAGAGGATAGGGCAAAATACAATCTTCCTCATGCAATACACCGATGACCTCGTCCTTTTAGACCACACCAAAATTGACCTCCAGAAGACACTGAACATTTTGAAAACATACAATGTCAGGAATGACCACATTGCCAATACGAGTAAAATTTTGGGTCCTACCCGATAAAATGGGCCAAGACGTGGTGGCTAGGGTCCCAAACGATAGAGCATATCCAGAGTTACAATTATCCCGGAGTATGGTTCAGTGACATGCGAAAATCGACAATACACTTGCAAAAGATTAAGACCAAAGGGAAGATGACCATACACGCCCTTTGGAAATTGAAAGAACTGTCTCGTCAGCCCGATGACCAAGGACATTAAGAGGGTGATCAGGTCAAGACTCATGCCTACCATCAATTACGCTCAGCAAGCTTGGGGTCGAATTATACAAACTACAACGCACGGGTTACAAGCGTGAGTTTCAATTACCCTCCCACAAACGGAATACACTGATCAAATTAGAGTTAGGCCTCGTAATACAAAAACTTGAATTATACAAACTACAACGCACGGGTAACAAGCGTGAGTTTTAATTACCCTCCCACAAACGGAATACACTGATCAAATTAGAGTTAGGCTTCGTAATACAAAAACTTGAATGCATGGCCGTATTTGCAAAATACTTTTTCCAGATAACATCACCCCCTGAAAACACTATGAAAGCAGTTCTAAAAATGTTTTTCGCAACCGGGAGCAATCCATGGCACAACTACCTAAACACAGAAGTAGAGAAGCTACAATGAGCTATAGAAGACTGGGTCCAAAACACAATTCCTTACTCTGCCATCAAAAAAGCCATAAAATAGCACCTGAACCAGCTTCCTAGAAGGCCACATATGCTTCATTAACAACATCTTACACAACCCAGACCAGACAACCGTATCTGCATCAAGCATTGAGTAAACGCTGTCTAGAACTAATATTATGGGCCAGGCTGGTGCCTCTTCCAATAAGAGAACTGAACATCGGCTGGAAATTGCTCACTAACACTGAATGTTGTACACAGTGCGACTACAAAAAGAAGTTGCTGTTTCACCTGTCATGCTGCTGCCCAGCATTGCATAGCGTCCGCTACATGTTTCTGAGGCCAATCTTTCTACACCACGGCATATGTACTGTCGCAAAGGTGCAACCTCTTTTATTCTCTCTGGAAACCGTGTCACATTGAGCAAAATTCGGCAAATTCACCTACTTGTTGTGGACACTGATAAAGAATAGGTATCCGAAAATGGCAATCCAAACGGCTGGCACCCCCCCTCCCCAACCTGACTAGGGTGTAGCACATGGACTATGTCATAGAGTAACAAGCTATGCATTCATACAGAAGGTGCTTTTATGTACATTTTTTAACTCAATGGTTTTATGATCTGATGTAGAACTGAAGGGGTATGAATTTTTCATATTCTTTTGCTTTCTTCTATGTAGACAGAATTGCATTTGCATGGGTGTAATTGGGAGTACACCACACTTTTCCACCAGTTCTCATGGAAAAGTCAGTGAATTCTAAAAACATTTATAAATCTTTACCCGCAGATTAAATTTAGGGGGACCCAGATGTATTATTTAAAGAAAAAGAAACAAACATGTTCATGGAAAGGGTCAAAAGTCACAGGCAGCACAGATGCAGCAATGGACATCTGGATTTCGCTGGCACTTTTGTACAAATCGCTTCATTTTTACAAAAGTGCCGATTTCACGGGCACTTTTGTAAAAATTACGGCATTTTTACAAAAGTGCCGATTTCGTGGCAAACCGCGAAATCGCGAAATCCTGGAGGGTCTGACTAATATCGCTCTTGAACTCCTTAATGAAAGTTGCAGGAAGGTGTTAAATAAACCTCATATCTGGGCAGAAGACAATAACATTCTGAGCCCTGTCCAGTATGGCTTTAGGGAAGGGATGGGCACCGTAGGACAGGTGTTACATTTCATCTTAATACAAGGAAAGTACACCCAAGCAAAACCAGGTCGCATGTACGCAGTATTTGCTGACCTCACGGCCACCTTCGATTGCGTAGATCACAACAAGCTATGGAAAACCCTGGAGGAGATAAGGGAAGAACCCGCAATAGTACAATTTCTAAAATAATTATATATGGGAGCTTCCGCGAAGGTTAGATTTGGCCTTAAGGGAGAGTGCACCAAGTAATTCTGCGTGGAGAAGGGTGTAAGGCAAGGCTGCATCTTTGCCCCGTTTCTCTTCTCCATCTATACCAACGCATTGGAAAAGGAACTGGGGGCAAAAGTAAGAGACTCACCTAGATACAACAGCATGCAGATTGTCTCCCCTCTCTACGCAGGTGACGCTGTGCTAATGGCCAGAACCAAGATGTGTATACAGAGAGCACTTTCCACCTACATAGAGTTCATGGCCAGTAGGGGCCTAAAGCTCAATGCAAAGAAAACCATTGTTATGACGTGTGGGAAAGGAGGGAACAAATGTAAAAATCTGGTAGTAGGTGACAACAGAATTGGTTCCACTAATACATTTTCCTATCTTGGAATACTTATTGAGGAATCAGGATCATGGGCCCCGCGGTCAAGAGTAGGATTTTCCTGTTTAAACGTTTGTCCGCTGCGCTAATGAATTTCGTTCAAAAGCTTGGAAAAAGACCCCCAGAGATTTTACAAAAAATGTACATAGCAAAATGCCGAAGTATATCAATCTATGGGGCAGGTATTTGGGTTTTTTTATAATGTAGGTTCTCTACAAGTTGTTGAAAACGCCTTTGTAAGGTATATTTTAGCGGTCCCCCAGAGCACCTCAGTTTTTAATTGCCGTAGCGAACTGGGTCTTGAGCATATCACAGATCTCGTTAAAACACAACCAATCTTACTATGGCACAGAGTCTGGTCTTCGCCCTCCCTGGTCTTAAACCAAGAAATCATCAAGGACATAATGCTTCTGGGTTTTGCCAGAAAATACTGTGGCTAAACTATATAAAAAACCTGGCAATGACCTAAACAGGCCAGAATTTTATGCAAACCCAGAAACGATTTCTTCTATATCTAGAAAAGAATTGAAAACACTATGCACTAACCACTTTGAATTACTTAGGTTATCTGGGGAAATCAATAAGAAAACCGTGACACAACATCAAATGACCCTAACGTGTTACACCATTCAACCTTATCTGGCTTTTTGCATAAGGGGCTTTGATAGATTTGTCCTTACCAGGTTGAGATTTGAGATCTTTCATCGCCTGGTAACATTTCCAACTAAAAATGACTGGTCGAGAAATTTGGTGCCATGCCCATGTGATAATCTGTCCCTGCAAACTACCATCCACGTGGTATTATTTTCTAAATACTTTATAAGGGAACGCAGAAGATGGATTAAGCCGCTTCTGAAACAGGGAGCATGGCGGCGGCAATACCGTCCAGCGTTCTTATTTTTGCAACAGTTGGAGAATGAATATTGTATTGGTACCATGATTGGTTTTTTAAAGAGTATCATGAGGAAACGAAACGCTATGATATTTTAATAATTGTTGAGGGGGAAAAGTTTTACCAGTACTTGGAATAATTTATATAAATGCGATTAAGTATGAATTTTGCTTACATTGTAATGCTGCTTTTATGATTTTTTTTACTTGTATGCAAAAATCGAATAAAGCATTTTTTTCTGTATATATATACTCGTGACTCACCCTTTCTCCATATCCACAGCCAACCTTACAAAGTAGCAATATGTTGCTTATCAATAGATAGGGGAAAGGTTATGGCATAGGAGTGAAAACAGAGACACAGATGTCATCCCTTTTACTCATTACTCTGCTGGGATCTGGCATCTACAAGGCCATAGTGGATATCTAAAGACACGATTGATGTCTTTAATGCCTTTTCTCTGTATATACATTATCTAACATTTGCAATAATAAATGTGATACCTCCAAAATATCTTAATGCCTCGGGCTTTCGGGGACATTGGTGTAAGTTTGACATTCCTGAAATGTAGCAGAAAGACGGAAACTGTTCTTCCTTCTGCACTTCCTGCTCTCTGGTCTGATGAAGCTGCAGCTGCAAGCCTTGTACAGTACTAGACAACTTGATCATTAAGGCTAACCATGCTTGAGGTTTGATGATTGCCATATGTGGTATTCAGCAGATACTGACGGTGATACAGGTGGACAGTGACATGTCGTGAGTCTCCCCGAGCAATGGCATTATCTGAACAAACGTTTCAAAGCATTTCAGAGTTTTTCTGTAACATGAAGAATGGTCATCGATGGCATCAAATGAACTACTGAGGAACCATTGAATGGACAGTCATTCTGAAATCATCTTCAAGAATGAAGGGATTTGCCCAGTGGATGTGTTCTTGGGCTTATGTTGACTTTGAAGTTAAGGTTGGCATTGATGTGAAACCCCAGGGACTTGGCGTTGATAAGGTACAAAAAGCTGAGTTCTTTTGGTTAATTTCATCAAGTCACCCCAGGAAGTGACCTTGTTTGCTGGCATTTGCATTGAAGACAAAATGTATTTTGGTTGGGTTCATCTTTAGCTTCCAAATAGGGTAGGACTGGCATATAGGGCAATCGGGCAGTGCCCAAAAGGCTGATCTGGAGGGTCAGTGTGTAGAACTTAGTATCTTTCACAAACTAATGGACACTGATATTTCTGCGCGAGTGTAAGTTGAAGACCACAGCCATTTGGTGGGAATCTTAGAGAATGTTGCAGTAAACATGGATAATCTCTGGCAAGAAAGACCTCATTCGGACTGGCTAGGTTTTGTTGAATCTAATTTCGGAGGGTTCTGTGAACGCCCAATCAATGAATAATGGCAATGAAGTAGTCCCGATGATATGAGGTAACAAAGGCTGCAGAGCAGTCCAGCAAGATACGAAAGGGAATGGTTCATATTCTTCCTGATCTAGAGGACACAGTCAGTCTTCTAGTTGGTAGCTGTCGGCATAGTGCAGCATAGCCTGAATCTTGAGTGGTAATTGTACAGGAGTATAGCGGGTAGTTATGTATTTCTGTAAAAAAGAACATGACTGGTATGCACAATTGGGTTATTAGTCAAAGGGGTTGACTGTCGACTATGACTAATAATCTAATTTCTTGTCCTAGTGAACCCTCTTTTCACTAAATGAACCTGAGCTCAGTGCCCTAGTAGCTATGGCACAGGGCAGGCAGGCTTAACTTAGGGTAATGCGTCAAGCATATATGCAGTGGCAAAACAATTATAAAGTCAAAACACAACACAATAAAAATCCCAAACCAAATTCGAAAATGAGAGTACATTTTAATAAACAAAAATGAACCAAAACAACAAAATCCAATAAGGGGTAACAGAGATCTGAAGTTTTAAAGAAAAAGAGTATCATACAACATTAAGCGCCAACCCTGGTCAACTGGTCGCAGTAGACCGGAAGCCAGGAGTGATTTGACGCCAAGTGCAATGTTTGTAAACTTTTCAAAAGTTTGACAGAGTTAGTGCGGGTACTTTGGCCTGGCTTGGATGACCAAATCCAGCAGATAAAAGGTCTAGGGGGCCAGAGATGATACTTTGGACAGTTACCTGGCCACCAGAGTGTTTTTAAGGCATGTTGCACAAACTTTACAACCGACCGCCATAAACATCAATGGAATGGTCCAAATACTGAGGATGCAGGAAAAAGATGCTCAAAAGATGCTCCGATTTAGTAGAGGTTGATGAAGGTGTCTTGGTGGTTGTCCCTCGGTCAACAGTTGATACAGGGCAACATTGGCCACAGACATCAGGGTCCCTTGAAGTCCTCTACATTGCAGTATCAGGCCAGCCTTTGCCAGGCTACTGGTCTCCTTGCACCACTGCTGGGATGCAATCCTTCGGTGGGATTAGTGTCCATTGAGTATGATTAATCCCGACTTTGAATGCACTCTCAGGTCCAGTGGACACTTTTGCAACTTTTGGCTAGCAGATGTGTCCTTTGAGCACCCAGCTTCTGGTAGTGGCAACACATCTGTGGTGGCTACCAACTTGTCAGTTTGGGCTACATCAGCTTTTTGACCTTGCGTTGGTGCTAGGGGATCATCCAACTGATTCTTAGAGTTTCTGCAGTAGGTTAGGGCTGGGAATCAACTTGTTCCCAAGCAAGGAGCCACAGACACAGCCCAAACTTTGCTGCCCTAAAGTGCAGCAGGGGTGTTGTTAAATTGACCCTTCAAAGGTGGCCTCCCCTTTAAAGATCACTTTTTGGGCTAACACCCTGATAGCCATCTTGGGAGAGGAGATCTCACATCGGTCTGTGGCAACTGCCTTTATTCCTGGGCTTCGGAGTCATTCACACAACTCCCCAGGAAGTCAGAATTCTGGCTGGGTGTCAGGGCCTTTGTGCGGCCACTGGACTAGCTGGAGTGCAGAATGGCAACTTTCTAAAAGTTGCTAACTTTAATAGTGACTTTAAATTTGACCTGGGCATCAGTTCAAATTTCATGCCATGCATAATTTGAAACCTTAAACGACCCTGTTAGGTATTCCCATTCAGAGATTAGCCAGGCTGGGATGCCAGCCAGTAACCATGTGTTAGCCAATGGGACTACTAACATTTCCACAGCTAAATGAAAATTTTGAAGTGTTGCTGTTTAGACATATCAAAATGTATATCCAACTAACCAATATCTAGCTCCCTACCATAGGGTTCAATAGGCTCTCCTGAACCCCTTCCCTGTTAAGCCTTTTCCCCCAGTAGTTTGCACTTAGGTCACCATAACCTTTGGTCCACATAAGGTATCCACGACAAATTTGCATCCTTTTGTGCCAACATTCTAAGGATTGTAAAGATACCCAGGGTTTGCTGATTACTCTGGAGCAGAATGAGAAATTAGCCAAAATACATATACATTTTGGGATTTGGGGGAAAAATGGGAAAAAGTGCAGCAAAAGAAAGAGTCTGTTTTTCCCCTGAAAATGGTATTGTGAGAGGCTTGCTCAGTATATGATGTACACTTATGTAAGTGGACACCTTGCACTGATCCAGGCAACCTTTATGGTGAGTTCAGTGGTCTTAGACAACCTTAGAAAGCTCTCTAAGTAGAAGCTGTGGAGAGCAGCCTTCAGGCTTCGTCCAGAAGGAGTCTGAAGCAGTTTGTTTTACCAGAACATAATCTTAGAGGTATTTATTAAGTGAAAAAGAACCCCATAGTGTATTTATAAAAATAATTATTTATTATAAGACACTAACACGTACAGATATCTCCTACCTGGAGATATACACAATGCACACAATACTTTACAATAGAAACAGGTAATTAGCACAGAACATGCAGTGGTTACCAGGGGAGAGACCAAACCATGTACTAAAATAGTGGTATGCGAACCACAACCTAAGTCAAGACTATGCCCAGAAGACGTGGAAGTGTCGGGGACACAAGGAACCACCCAAGGTAAGTAACCAGGAGCCCCAAGGAGGCCATGTGCTGAGTGGGAGCACGATCACGGAATCAATGCAAGTAAATGGGTAAGTCGCAGTTGCACTTTTACAGAAGAGGACCCTTTCCAGTGGACCCTAAATAATCCCTGTGGAAGACAAGAGGTTGGAGAACCACCCACTGGTGGATACCTTGGGAACCAGGATATATGCATTAGGGAAGTCGAGTGCATAGGTGTCAAACTCAATGGGAGACTTCAGAAATATGCGGCTGCTGGAGAACGTGTACCTGTTTGGTGGAACCCAGAGGGGGATTCAAAATGGGAAGAACCTGCAAGCGGAGGGGACAGAGTCTATGCCGAGTGACCAGGAGGCACGGAAGATAAATGTCAACCAATGTCAGATGTTGCAGGAGAGCTGATGGGGACCATGAAACTGCAGCTGTGTGGACCAGGCGATGCTGTGGAAGACCAGGAGCCATGCATGAGCTGTCCCATGTCTGATGACTAGAGTTGAGGGGTCGGTGTCCGGCAGGAGCACCAACAAGACTTGGCAACAGCAGTCAATGAAGGAGTAGAAAAAGGTGCAATGTGGGGACCAGCAAGGTGCAGGAGACTCACCACAACCAGGGGAGTCAGAGCAGGCCCGAGCAATCAGAGGAGGCCAAAATAATTCAAATGTGACCCTCAACAGGACTAACAGGCCAGAGACACTAGAGTCGCAAGAATACCTCAAGCAGCTACCAAAGAAGCAGGCCCACAGTGCAAGCAATTCAGTGTGGTTAAATATTCTGATCACTGGAGATGCCTGAGGTTGGGGCTACTTGGAGCCTGAAGATCTTGGTGGAAGGAAGCCAACAAGCATCTGCAACTGTAAGTCAACATGATGTACATGGGTTCAGTTCCAGCAGCTCCTACAAGGGATACTGGCCTCAAATTTGGTGAGAGGACAGGGCAGGCCATAATGGATGCGAAGAATCACCAAGAAAAGAAAATTCCCTTGTTGACTATAAGGAGAAGCTAAAACGTAGCTTTAAGACAATAAAATTAACGTAAACAATCATACAGTAATACAATCTAGATTATATGATCGAGATCATGAACTAGATACAATCCAAAACATTCGGTACAACAAGTTTTTATTATTAAGTGAGCACAAGTAAAAACAATAGATATGGCCTAAATAAAAACAATTTCTACTAACAGTTAATATTAATTATTGTGACCTGCACAATAACAGAGGACAGACAAAATTTTTGTAAAACAAAAGTTGTAAAATACATTGGTACATTCAAATCAGCAGATTAATCACACCCCTGTTCTATAACCACAAATTCCATATAAACAGGGGAGGAAAAGGCTTGAATTGTACAAGAAAGTGGTGCGTCGACGCGTTTCGGTGGTTCTGGACACTGGTATGTTCCACCTTTGTCAAGACTAAAATGTGTTGTCTGTCTGGTTACTGGTTCTGAGAGATAACCCTCTCTAAGTTCCCTGTTGGGAATCTGTTAAAGATCCTGATTCTTACTTTCCAGGGGAAGTTTGTTGTGGTCTATTGAATGGACCAGAGGTACTGGGCAGAGTCTGTGTATATTGATTGACTCGATTTTACAGTGGTATAAGTTGAATTGTATTAAAAGATCCTGTCTAGATTGACGATTTAAGCACTCCTCAATTAAGTTGGGGCAGGGTAAACCGCTCTAAAGTCAGGCGTTGGAGATTCCCCGAAGTGGAATAAAAAAGGCTCTGCTTCCGCGGATAAATCACGCTGTGTCAGGGGTTCTGCACGGGATTCCACTTCGGGGAATCTCCAACGCCTGACTTTAGAGCGGTTTACCCTGCCCCAACCTGCAACATTCGGCAGCTACGAGCAGCGAAGCAGCTGCTCACAAACCAAACTGCTGACAGTGGATAGCAGCCTTTTCTTTCCTTATCTTGGAGAGAACCCCTCTGTTAATTGAGGAGTGCTTAAATCGTCAATCTAGACAGGATCTTTTAATACAATTCTACTTATACCACTGTAAAATCGAGTCAATCAATATACACAGACTCTGCCCAGTACCTCTGGTCCATTCAATAGACCACAACAAACTTCCCCTAGAAAGTAAGAATCAGGATCTTCAACAGATTCCCAACAGGGAACTTAGAGAGGGTTATCTCTCAGAACCAGTAACCAGACAGTCAACACATTTTAGTCTTGACAAAGGTGGAACATACCAGTGTCCAGAACCACCGAAACGCGTCGACGCACAACTTTCTTGTACAATTCAAGCCTTTTCCTCCCCTGTTTATATGGAATTTGTGGTTATAGAACAGGGGTGTGATTAATCTGCTGATTTGAATGTACCAATGTATTTTACAATTTTTGTTTTACAACAATTTTGTCTGTCCTCTGTTATTGTGCAGGTCACAATAATTAATATTAACTGTTAGTAGAAATTGTTTTTATTTAGGCCATATGTATGTCTATTGTTTTTACTTGTGCTCACTTAATAATAAAAACTTGTTGTACCGAATGTTTTGGATTGTATCTAGTTCATGATCTCGATCATATAATCTAGATTGTATTACTGTATGATTGTTTTCGTTAATTTTATTGTCTTAAAGCTAAGTTTTAGCTTCTCCTTATAGTCAACAAGGGAATTTTCTTTTCTTGGCGTAACACCCTAGTTCCCTTGTTCCACACAAGGGGTTCCTCTCTCTATTAGAATCATTCATTTGCGAAGAATCACCACCTGTGTTGCTGAGCCTTCTGGAGTCCATAAGAGGCAAGGATTAGCAGACCAGTAAGCTTAGTTGCAGTGCCTGCAGATGCAGGGAAGTGACTCTTTCACTTCAAGGGACATTCTTTTCAGGTGTCTTGGATATACACTAGCCCTAGATGGTTTCCTGTATGGAGCACAGGCACAGACATTGCAGGAGATGAGCAGGGCAAAGAGATCCGGAGCAACAGGAGTCTTCCCCGGTGCAGCCTTGATGCCTAGAGCAAAGTCCAGAGTGCTCAGATGATTGAAGTTTAAGTGGTGTATGAATTGTATTTTGTCCCAGAACGAATATAGGGATCCACCCACAGGTAAGCCCTTAAATACTCTAAGGAAAGGGTTGGGACGATACAGGGGTCCCTCCCTAAGGAGGGGCTGGAAAAGGGTGAGGATACTCCCCTGTCCTTTGTCCAGTTTCATGCCAGAGCAGGAGCCAACAGCTCCCTGAACTGGTTTGAGCTGAACTATGCATGAATGGCATCAAATGTGCCCTGATTGCAAACTATGGGGTGCTAGCAAGCATTCCAACCCTGCCCCAATACACCTAACCCTGTCTGGGAGGTGGTCACATATTGATCTGTCTTCCCCTGCTTGAGTTTAGCTCTGCAGCAGGAGGGCAGCCATGCTGTGCTAGTCGGGTCTAGAAGACTGGGACCGGGAGCACTGAGGGCCTAACGGAGGGCCTTTACAGTGCTTGGAATCATGAATTAAAACTAGCCACCAGAGGGTTGAGGCAAAGACAGTCCGCACTTGTCAATCTTTTATTTGGGAAGTCAGTGCTGGTGCAGGAAACCAAGGAGTACACCCCTCTCCACTCCATAATTGGAAGGATCCAAATAAACATAAAGCATTATAGGTATTCCGCACACGATAATACAGTTGAACTAAGTACAAAGCAGAGGGCAGTCTTGATGAGAATACAGAAGAATTTCAGATTCCATGGTGTAGCTTTTTCCAAGAAAAGTTCTTTATTGTGTTTTTGCAAAGATAAAATCCAGAAGCCAACGCGTTTCGTCCCAGACAGACAGGACTTCTTTAGCGCTACAGAGAAACATATAGATGCATTTTAAAATGTGTACACATACAGTAAGCAGACAAACCAAAGACATTCATAATAATTATAAAATTTAACAACAGAAATTGAGTCAACTTTATCTCTCCAAGTAAATAGTTTTTGACTGTTCATCCTGTCAAGAACATAGATCTTCTTTTTTTACTTATTGGCTTTACATTTCTCTTTTTATGTCTTGCAGGCACACTTGAGCATCTAAAAGTCACAAAGATAAGAAAGTTCACATAACAAGATACCTCCTCAGTATGAAAATGTCTTATGCCATTCCAGATTTCTTTAAAAATAAGTTCTATCTTGTGGATATTCAATTATTTGAATTTGGAATTTAGTCCTTATTGTCTAGTTAATTAAAACCATAACAAATTTCGTTACCAATAGTCAGCCGATATTAAAAGTGAGATAACAAAAAGAGAAATCAAATAGGGAATAAATTCAACAAGGGAAATTCCAGATGATATCTCTCCTAAAAAAATCCTTCAGAGTTAGACCTCTGTCCTAATAAATCTTAAAAAAATATTAAACTATCATTAGCTAGCTTGCTTTCAAGCATTTTTCAAAGGCCTGCAGAAACTTTACCATCTTACAGTTCATTTGGGGAGCTGATGAGTCCAAGCCACCAGTGACTGCAGTCCTACATGTAAGTAGTCTCCTAACCAAAAAGATGTTTTTTAAGAAAAACACTCGCTCCCGGTTCAGCTTCTTACAATGGCATATTATATGAATTAAATCTTCCTTCGGGTTTCCGCAGAGACGACAATCAACAGATTCAATGTGTTTCCAGGAAGGCTCATCAGCAAGAGTTGGAAATTTGCCGAAACTCAGGGCCATCAATCTTTTTTTGATAAAAATTGAGTATGTTGAGTCCAAGTAGGCCGCCGGAGTAAGTGTTTTGTAACTATTGATCACAGTCCATGAGTGGGAACGATGTGAAAAGATTTCTTTATCTGCGATCAGTGAATGAAATTTACCGGCTTTATTTAATGCCTGTTTGAATGAAGTAAATGGCACATTTTTATCCCATAAGTTGGAAGAACATGTTAGCTTCAGTGCATGGGACAGGAATTTATTTGCCTCTGATTTTCTTTGCATTTCTAGTTCCTGCCATAGGAATTTATTGAGGTTATTATCACATGCATTTTTCTTAATTCGGTACCACACCTTGATGCATGTATAAAGTCTTCCCAATGATTCATTCATTAGACCAAATTCTAAGCGCACTTGCGCTGGTGAGGCTGAACTGGGGAGTTGGAAGACCTTTTTATACATTTTGGTAATTAGGTTGTTTAGAAATTCAGAATCCTTACCCTGCATTCCAACACTAGCATAAGCTAAGGTGGGAAGCGCTTTGCTCGCAATCACAGTTAGAAGCGGTTTTAACGATGGACCTTCCAATTTTTTTGACAAGGTGCTAAGCGCAAATATTAAGGCTCCTGCTCTTTGTGTCAAATAATTTTTCTGGTCTTTTAAGGCGAGCTTGTCATCAATATTGGATACCCTTTCCAAATGTTTTCCTTCTATCTGGATATTATGATGTGCTGATCGTCGGTTGGTAATTAACTTTGTTTTAGTTTTTGATGAATTAAGGGCCAGTTTGTTTATAGACAGGAAATCTGAAAGTTCTTTTAGCAGCCTGATCAATCCCACTTGTGTTAAACTCAATAGCACAATGTCATCTGCGTATGCCAGATGTGTAAGTTTTAAGTTACCTAATTTTGGAGAGTGAGCAATGCAATTATTTAGTTTACCAGAAAGATCTGAAATGAATAGGTTGAATAAATGTGGAGCCAGGACGCAACCCTTTTTTAAACCAATTGTAGTGAACACTTTTCTCGATAGGCGGGATCCATCCCCTAGTTTTACTTGCGTCCTTGTTTCAGAGTAAAATAATAACACGCCCCTTAATATACTCTCAGGTATCGCCCATACTCTCAATTTTGCCCAAAACAGATTCCGATCCACACTATCAGAAGCAGCTTGCAGATCTATAAAACATAAATTCAATTCCTGTTTTGTACTCTGGCATCTTTCTGCAACCATTGTGATAGTTAAAATGATCAAGGTTGTTCCGATCCCTTCTCTAAACCCCGTTTGGTTAATAGGACTCAGATCTCTTTCACTTGACCAGTTTACCAGATCTTTTAGAAGTAGCGAGGCAAAATATTTAGCTTCAACATCCTGCAGTGCTATTAATCGGTAATTGAGTGGATTGGTTCTTTCTCCGCCTTTGTATATGGGCATCATTATGCAGCCTTGCCAGCTTTCCGGAATTAGGTTGTAGGTCTGCACGTCTGCGAAGAGTTTCTCTAGGTGTAAGCTCCAGTATTTGAGTGCATGTTTATAGGTAGCCTGCGGGATGCCATTCGGCCCCGGTGCCCCATTACTTTTGCCCTTCTTGATTATTATTGTTATCTCCTCTGCGGAGTAAGTACCACACATTGCAACAGAGATAGAAATGTTACTAGAGTCTGTTGTTAAAAGCTGGCTGCAGCATTCTTCCTCAATTATCATTTTGTTAGGCTATTTCGGAATTAGTTGGTTTCCTGAGATTTTTTATGAATTTTCTTTAAATTTTGACGAGAGGAAGGTGGCCCATTCGGTTTCCTGCACGTTCGAAGTAAATATGTTTCAAGGTCTTGTTCGTTGATTTATTATTTTCAAAAATATATTCGAACTCGGCTGCTTAGTGCTAAAAAGCAATTTAGACCAAAAACTCTTGTTTATAATTTTTGGGAACTTCCAAACCTTCTTTTTATATGTATTTCTTTGTGCGAGAAAGGTATCCAATTGACGGGCATCTTTATCATTCGACTGCAACTTCTTTTGAGTTCTTCGCAGGTCCCTTCTTAGGTCTTGCAGTTCCTTTGGCAATTTGCTATTTGGGCTGACCCTCTTGACCTTCATATCTGGTAATTTCATTTTGGTCTTTAATTTCTCCAGGAAGAGAGACCATGCTTGAATCTTATTAATTGGGGCGTAACCTAGGCCATCCAACGTTGTTGCTATTATCGAGAACCACTCATTTTTATTTGAGTTTGACCAATTTATACGTTTTTGGTTAATTGTTACTAATTGGCCCTCTAACATATATGATGGTTGAAACCTTTCAATGAGAAAATTGAATTTAATATGCTGCGTCGCATGATCACTCAGGGGTGTATATTCAATATAAAAACTAACTAGTAAAGGTATTACCGAAAGACTTACAATGGTAAAGTCCAATGTTGATTGGGCATGCGGGCCGAAGTACGTTTTTTTCGTCGGTCGATCTTCATTGGTCCTTCCGTTCAGGACTCGCATGCCTTGATACTCTAGTTCTGTTACCAATTGGATTCCTAATCGGTCCTTTCGAATCCTGGCCCCACCTTGTAGCTGTTGTGGAACGCTCCAATACATGCTATCTGCTGTTAATATTTCATCTTCCTCTGGTGAAAATATCAAGTTTGAATTAAAATCACCAGTTATTATTATACTCCACAATGGCTCTGAGCTGCGAATGCCCGGTATTACTTTGAATAGTAAAGCATTTTTTATCTTTTTAACTAGAAGTTTGGGTTGTGTGTAATAATAAATCAGGATTATTGTCTTGTTATTGGTGACATTCTGTTCTGAGAATTTGATTAATTGAAAGCTTGGATCGGGAGATTTAAGCTGTTCCGAATTAATTTTTAAAGCTGTTGACACATAGACTGAGAGGCCACCAATTGCTCGACCATAGATTTTGCATTTTTCTGCAGCAATGGTATAGTGGATGAAACCAGCTAACGCTATATCTTCTTGCAGCCATGTTTCTTGCAAGGCGATTATATCACAGTTAGCCCATTCTTCTAAGGCTAATCCATCCTCTAACAATCTTTTGGGGCCGGCAAAATTCCATGATAGAACATGTATACCATCATTTGTTGCGTGATTCACCTTATCTCTTTTTTGTCAGTTCTTCCGCTTGACATTTAGCATGCTCGGAAGCCATTTCCAGTGATCATTTGTTAATGATGACCCCCCAACTCTATCTGCTTCCATTCTTTCCTGGATGAGAGCTGTGTCGCTTCTGCCTTTAGCATTGTATAAGATTGAGTAAACTGGTTTTAGGGGATCAGGTTTGTCCCATTTCCTAGTAAATGGCTGACTACTGGGTTTCTTTAGTGGAAACGGATAACATGGAATACTGGGCTATGATAGTTGTATCCCCAATATTCGAAGTAGGTCTGATCTTCCTAATATTAATTGCACTATCCCTGGGGATTTCCAAGTAGTTAGTGTTTGTTCATTTGTTGCTTCCTTGGACCCTTTTAAAAATTGAACTTGTTCAAGATCTGAGGTTTTACTGACACTTAATTCCTTAATTTCGGCCATAAGTTTCAAGATGTTGCTCCTATTCAATATATCATGACAACCCTGTGTCGTGTACTCTGGTTTCTAAATAATTTGAAAACGATCATCACCGAGCTTAGGAGAGTTTATCCTTGGTTCTTTACTATCCTCTGATTTAGTTGCATGATTTCCTTATTCGATATGCAAAAGCTTAATTTGCCCAGATCAGAATTATTCGGTATTTCTAATGTTGGTCTTAGCAAAAGACGTTGAGGATGATCTATGATATATTGGACTCCCATTTCTGAGGCTTTTTGTGAAGAGGAGACAGTCACTACCCTTTCCCCTGCTTCTTTGCGATGTTCCGTAAGTGATTGACTGATTGCGCAGATTGATACCCCACTTATACCAGCTGGGTTATTTGCAACTTGCAGGTTGTGAGGTTTTGAGATGGATATTGTCTCGGCAGATTGTGTAAGCCCCTCCACGTTGTTGTTTTCCAGGACTAAAGCATTATCTTGGGATCGCATGCTCTTCCAAATTGCTTTAGACTGTGTGATCTCTTTAAAATATGGATCACTGTTTTTTTCCTGGTTTATGGTTTTGTTGAAGTTTTTGTCAGAGCCAATGGTAGCTGGATAGTTGGCTCTTGACGACTCTTTTTGCAGATTTTTCGTCGTTTCTGAGGGACTTATCTCTCTTCCTGATAGATGGGAGCCCTTGGTTTCCTTTTCGGTCGTCGGTTTTACATTGATGGACTTATCATCTCTTCCTGATATTTCCGAACTATTTTCCCTTAGGCAATCCACTTTTGTAATTCTAGTATTTATTTTTGAAAAAATAGAGTATATTCAAATACCTGACTGTGGATTTGCTTCGCATTTTTTGTTCCTGGCTTTCCGTTCTTTTTTCCTTTGTCTCTTTGTTAGTGTTTGCTTTTTTGGTTCTGAGACAATTGCCTTGGTTGTAACTATTTTGTTGGTATCATCCCTACTTGTAACGTTTCCAGGCTTGAAGATGTCTTTGTTATTATATTGCCCTAGTGGAGGATCATTATCAGTTGATACTTGGTGCTCAATTATGAGAGTGCCCGATCGGTCTTTCTCTGTGGCAGGGTTAATGAGGCGTTTTTTTAGAGTAAGTATCTGATCTAGAATAAATGGTAATGAGCTCAGTTTATCAGGAACTGGTCCACAAGAACAAACTGGTTGAAGTTGGAAAGTACTTGTTTCTGCTCTTTCAATTAGATTATTCAAATGATCTAATTTTGTATTTATCCCAGCTATATATGATGCAATTACATTCATTAGGTCGATTTGAATGTCCAATTTGTGACCTAACCTGACCTCGTCAGAGCCGGTCGCTCCACCCACCGCGTGGCTCCTCCTGAGTGCGCCCGGTCTCCCCTGCTACCACCGCCTGCTGGCCGCCGTCCCTGAGGCTGTGACTCCTGGTTTCTCTGGTTTTTCTCGCATTTCTGTGCCAGCTCGTGTGTTGTTTCTCCCCTGTGTGGTGCCCCTGACTTGTGATTGTCGTTTTTCCGCTTTCCCGCTGTTGCACCCCGCTCCCCGCTCCCTGCCGCTGCTCCCCTGCGGCCCCACCCCCTTTTCTCTTATGTACCCTCTCCCCTTCCCATTCGCCACCCCGCTTCCGCCTCCCAGCTGCTCCTCCCTCCCACTGGCCATTTAAGGTGCTTCCACGAGATATAGAGCAGTGACCTAACCTGACCTCGTCAGAGCCTGTCGCTCCACCCGCCGCGTGGCTCCTCCTGAGTGCGCCCGGTCTCCCCTGCTACCGCCGCCTGCTCACCGCCGCCCCTGAGGCTGTGACTCCTGGTTTCTCTGTTTTTTCTCGCATTTCTGTGCCAGCTTGTGTAGTGTTTCTCCCCTGTGTGGTGCCCCTGACTTGTGATTGTCGGTTTTCCGCTTTCCCGCTGTTGCACCCCGCTCCCTGCCAATGCTCCCCTGCAGCCCGCCCCCTTTTCTCTTTTGTACCCTCTCCCCTTCCCATTCGCCACCCCGCTCCCGCCTCCCAGCTGCTCCTCCCTCCCACTCGCCATTTATGGCAGAGTCTGCACAAACGCGCAGCGTTCACGCGCAGCGGGCGTGCCGATTGTGCGCCGAAGGCGCGCCAAAGGCAAGCCGTCTGCGCCCATCCGTGCCTGGACCGCGCCCGGCGCCAGAACCCCTGGTCCTTGTCGATGCCAGCGCACTCAACAAACTTACGATGCCGCAACCCTCCACACACTCAATGCCGGCCGGAACCCCACCTGCTACCGAGCCACCCCGAAACGCACCCACGGACCCTTCACCTGCCAAGCCTGCCAATTCACCTGCATCCGAACCTGCACCGCACCTGCCAAGCCGAGCCCCAGCAACAACCACCTCAAGTGCATCCTGCTCAACACCCGCTCCGTCCACAGGCACGCGGTTAAACTCTGCAACCTCCTCGACTCAACATCACCAGACATTGCCTTCCTCACAGAAACATGGATGAACGCCTCCTCAGCACCCGACATCGTCATAGCCATCCCGGATGGCTACAAGATCACCCAGAGGGACCGCGTCAACCAAACCGGAGGAGGCATCGCCACCGTCCATAGAAACACCATCCGCATCACGACCAACTCCGACGACACCCTCACCGCCGCCGAGCACCTTCACTTCCAGATGCACACCGACCCCAAGACCACCCTCAGAGGCACCCTCATCTACAGACCCCGGGACCACGCACACAATTCAGCGAAGCCATCGCTGACTTCGTCAGTCCGCACACCCTCACCTCCACAGACTACATCCTCCTAGGGGACCTCAACTAACACCTGGAGAACAACAAGGACTGCAACACCGCCGTCCTGCTGGATAACCTAACCAACCTCGGACTCAAGCAACTGGTGAACACCCCCTCCCACTACGCCGGCCACACGCTTGACCACATCTTCTCCTCCAGCAAGCACATCTCCTTCAGCCACTCAACCGGACTACACTGGACAGACCACAGCTGCGTCCACTTCAGCTTCAGGAGAACCACGACCCACCATCACCCACAACTGGTTCCCCGCAGAAGCTGGAGCAGGATCACAGCTGACCAGCTCACCACCACCCTCAGCCAGAACTCACCCACCAACACGACAGACCCCAACGAAGCAGCCCGCAACCTCACACAGTGGCTCATCAACTGAGCTGACAAACTCGCACCACTGAAGAATCCTCCTAGCAGACCCGGCAGCAGGAAAGCCTCGTGGTTTACCAACGAACTCAAAAACAACAAGAAAACCTGCCGCACCCTCGAGAAAGCCTGGCGCCACGACCAGACAGCAGAACACATGACTGCCCTCAAGAACCCCACCCGCTGATCCGTACCACCAAGAAGACAACATTCAAAGAACGACTGGACAACAACACCCACAATAGCAAGGAACTCTTCAGCATCGTTAAAGAGCTCTCCAACCCCAGTGCCTGCAACAACGACATCACACCCTCGCAAGACCTTTGCGACTCACTCAACTCGTTCTTCCACCGCAAGATCGCCGACATACATAACAGCTTCGGCGCGCAGACCACGGACCCAACCACCGAACCAACGCCACCTACTACCACCCTCTGCACCTGGACCCCGGTCAGCACTGAAGACACCACCCACCTGATGAACACCATCCACTCCGGCTGCCCTACCGACCCTTGCTCACACCACATCTTCAACAATGCCGACTCCATGATCGCACCCCAACTCCGGAACATCATCAACATCTCCTTCGCATCTGCCACCTTCCCGGAGAGTTGGAAACATGCTGAGCTGAGCGCCCTCCTGAAGAAACCCACCGCGGACCCCACAGACCTCAAGAACTTCCGCCCCATCTCGCTCCTCCCCTTTCCAGCCAAAGTCATCGAGAAGACTGTCAACAAACAACTGCCCGCCTTCCTCAAGACCAACGGATCCCTCAACCCCTCACAGTCTGGGTTCGGAGCAAACCACATCACCGAGACAGCCCTCATCGCAGCCACTGACGACATCAGGTCTCTGCTCGACAACGGAGAAACTGCTGCCCTCATCCTCCTGGACTTCTCAGCAGCCTTTGGCACTGTATGCCACCGCACCCTGATACAGCGCCTCAGCAACACCGGAATCCAAGGAGCGGCCCTGGAGTGGATCATCTTGTTCCTCGACGGAAGAACTCAGAGAGTCCGCCTCCCCCATTCCGCTCCTCGGCCACCGAAGTCATCCGTGGCTTTCCGCAAGGATCCTCACTCAACCCCACCCTCTTCAACGTCTACATGAGCCCCCTCGCAGCCATCGAACGCCAAAACAACCTCAACATCATCTCCTACGCCGACGACACCCAGCTGATCCTCTCCCTCACCGACGACCCCGTCTCTGCCAAAGCCAACTTCCAAGAAGAAATGAAAGACGTCACGGAATGGATGAAGATCAACCGTCTGAAACTGAAATCAGACAAGACGGAAGTCCTCATCCTCGGACCACCTACCTCTGCCTGGGACGACTCCTGGTGGCCCCCAGCCGTGGGCACCGCACCCAAGCCAACGGACCACGTACGCAACCTGGGCTTCATCCTGGACTCCTCCTGAGGTTCTGCGATTTCTGACTTTGTCCCGTATCTAGCCGCCATTTTGTGTCCATCACCATTTTGTGTTGCCCTCACTCAGGCAGCATGGCGAACAAGTGTTTTTGCCTTTCCAGCTGCTACGTGTCCTTTTAGTTGAAAAGTAACTCCATTGCTCTTGTTTACGAAACCTGATGTCAGGGTCTGGCTGAGTTCGTTAATCCATGTCTGGCTCGATTGATCCCTGTCTCGACCGACTATTTGCCTTTTCCTATTCTTTCCTTATATTATCTTATCCGACTGGCCTTCGCTATTCTCTCCTTGTATTATCTTGTTACACAACTATCGTTTGAGGCACACAAGCATGTCCTTCCACCTGCAAGAGGGGATTATAGACGCCATCACTGATTAACTTGTTGGGAGGGGTAGCACACGGGGTCTGAGAAAGGGGCGTATTTGAGATACCTGATAGTTTGTTTTTCAACTTTTCTCATTGGTCCGTTCCATATACGACAGGAGTAAATAATTGTAAATGTGTTACTATAAGAGATTGTGCACCACGGATTGAAGTGGCAGACTCCTTAGAACCCAACTCGAGTGTAACTTCTAGGATAACTGTGCTTAGCTGCAGCTAATAAACCTGGCTTCCACGCTCAACAGAGTGTCTCGTGTCTCTGTGTTGTACAAGGCAGGTGAACTCGGGATTAAGGCGTGCCCTGCGCCACCCGGCCCATAAGGCTTGGTTCTCCAACTGGCGCCCAACGTGGGGCGGTATCAGTGGTAGCGGTTTAGGCCGAGGGTCGTGAGAAGCCCCGCAAGAAAATTCCGGAGGACTCGCGAGCCACCTCCAGCGACCCCTGTATGTCGAAGTGGACCGAAGGTCTTTTGCAGCGTGGCTACTCCTTTCCGATGGCTGCTGATGACTGCTGCCCTGACTACCACCCTGCCTTGGACCCTCTGGTGATGACTGGTATTGTGAGACGTTAGACGGACCTCTGTTGGCGTGAGAAGACCATTTAGTTAAGTATTCGTGGGTAGTGCCCACTTCTTTGTTTTGTTTTTGACCTTTGTTATTCGACTGTTGCAATAGCCGAAGCCGAGGGGTGAGTACATTTGTACTGTGTTCTTTGCTTTCACTCCTTGAAGTTGGTAAGTGGATCAGTGTGCTTAACATGACTGGTTTGAGCGGATTTAGGAAGCTTTACTGCTTTTGCTGTACTAGGGATTCCCGGCTCGAGGATTCATGTCTGATTCCTCCGGTTGGAACTCCCACTTATGAGGTCTATTCTAAACATGGTGTTGGCCTCATTGCCTTTAATGAGGCATGGATCCGATACACAAAGAAATATGGTGTTTTGCGATGGCCAAAATATGGTAGCTTTGAGCCTGATATATTAGATAATTTGGAATCAATTCTGTTTAAAAGAAAAGCCCGGCCGCCTTTAGCGTAAGGAAGCCAAACAGAGGGAAATTAGGCAAGCAAAAAGAGACAAGAAAACTAAAGAAATGACGATTATACAGGCTGCCCAGCAGTTCAAAGACGATGAGACTGATCGAGCGATTGAGGTTTCAGATAGACAGCATCAGATGGCAATTGATAGGTGCTATCCCGTGTTGCCTCCACAGCGCAAAGATCTTGATGAAGATACCTTAATGTCCCATTTGTTGAAATTACCTCCGCCTTATGCGCCAGGTGCTAATGCACCCGCATTGTTGCCACCTATGCAACAACCTGTTGTTCAGCCAGGAGCTCCAGCTCCTACCCAATTGCCTCTCCCTGTATTGCCACCTGCACCTCCTTTGCCACCGACTTCTGTGCCTCAGTCTCCTTTGCCTTCAGTTTCTCTTGTAACGGCTATTTCTTCTCTTCCTTTGCTTAATTCTGCGTCTCCAGTTTTACTCCCTACTTCTTCCCCGATTCGTAATTGGTTAGTTGATACTGTCTCTGGTCTTTTCTCCCCCCTCTTTGGACCGTTTAATAGGACTCCTGCTTTTTCTCGACGGCAATCCTGTAGTCAAATTCCAGATTCCGAGGAATGAGCTGTGTTTGACTCCCTTGCTCATAAATGGATGATGAATGGTCCACTGTATAGTGTACCTGATATACTGAATACCTTTCTCCAGTGGAATGCGCCGACGCAGCGGTACGTTTTTAATGTTATGTGTGACGCGCTTGTTAGAGGATGGGAGGATATGGAGTTGGATTTAAATCCTCAGGGTCTATTGGATATACAGAACAGGTTTGATAAAGGACTCATTGTGGGTCCCGATGTTGAGGGTGCTATAAAGATGCTTGCTACTTTCAGGTCCTTGTATTCTTCTCAGACTATTTCTGAACCCGATCCTGCAGTTAGACAGAGAACGAAGAATTATCTAATGCGGGAAGTTTCTCCAGTATGGAGAGAAGCAGTTCCGCAAGCGGGCGCTGTTTAAGGTGTCCCTACTCATTTCCAGCGTATATGGGTACATGTTCCTTGGAAATGAGCTGATGTTTTAGCACTTAAACAGTCTTTTCTGGAACCTCATAAAAATCCTGCTGGATATTATAAACAGCTGTTCCAGACTGTTTATGCATGTATTATGAACCTGGCCGACATTGATATGTTAATGGGGAATGTAGTTCCACAAGCGTTGTGGGGTCGGATTCGTAGAGAGGATCACGACCAAGCTTTAGGTGGTAGTTGGGCTGCTATAACTGCCACAGATGCAGCACAAGTGGGTGGTACTAAGCCAGATGATTTGATTGCACATTTGCCTGGTAGAATCATCGCTTTAATGAAGACGATGATGCCTGCCTTATGCATTAATTTGGATAAGTTGGCTGCGTGTAAGCAGAAGAAAGATGAGAGTGTCTCCGATTTCTTTACTCGGTTTGAGGAGACATTTATCGATCATAGTGGTCAGGATATGAGTACTGAGGGTGGCCAGCGATTATTTGTGGATAAATTTGTATTTAATTTACTTCCAGAATTGTCGCATAAGTTAAAGAATTAGGAAAGTTTGTGGGCTGTTTCTTCGTCTGCACAGATATTGGCCACAGCCCAGTATTATGAGAATAGGGATAAAGAAAAGAAAGATAAGGCTGAGAAGAAAACTAAAGATTTAAAAACGGAGGTTCTTTTACAACAGGCTTATCCTCCTCGTTCTACTCAGGGACAATTTCAACAGCCTCTTCAGTCTCAGATGTTGTTACAGAAACCCAATGCTTTTGTTCCACGATCTTTGCTTGGTCCTAATCAGTGTGCCTATTGTAAAGAGGAAGGCCATTTTAAGAATAGTTGTCCGGTTTTATTGCAGCGTAATGGTGGATTTCAAGGATCACGAGGCCGTGGTGGTTTTCAATCAGTACCTAGGGGTAGAGGGCGAGGTGCGTTGCCTCAGGGACAGCGTTCCTTTTCTTCTCAGAATTCTTCAAATTATTTTGATCAGCAGAATGTTCAGTCTGCGCAATATTATAATGATGATTACTGTGTTGAGAGTGAGGTTCAGGATTTTCATTCTAGTTGGGACAGCCATGGACAAAGTAAGGGAGTTGTATCAGTTCCGATGGATCAGAATGGACCTTATTTTGAAGTAGTTGCATTGGGTGTTGCAGAGCCATTTCTCTTGGATACTGGTGCAATGAGAAGTTCTATCATTCATTCCAAACTCCCTGGGAGACCTTTGTCTGGCTTAACAAACGTTTCTGTAGGATTGTCTGGCGCCCCAGTTACTAACCCGGTTTCTTGTCCTTTTCCTCTTTCGATTGGTCCTTAAGATTTGGAAGCTCCACTTATTTTAACGACTGGTTGTGGAGAAAACTTGTTGGGTTTGGATCTATTGAAACATCTTCATGCAACATTGTATTGTTCCCCCTCTGGTGTGCGTCTTACTTTGGGTGAGAAATTGGTTTCTCCTACATACCTATCGAAAGATAGTTTTTCACCTGAGTTGCAGTCCCTTCCTGCTACACTTTGGGCTACAGGTCCGAATGATGTTGGGTTGCTGCAGATTCCTCCTTATGTGGTTACTATTAAGCCTGATGTTAAGTTGCCACGTATTCCACAATACAAGATTTCTAATGATGGTGAACGAGCTTTCTTGGCTATTATGCATGATCTGGTTCAGAAGGGTGCCGTCGAAGAAACGAGAGGTAATGTTTGTAACAGTCCTGTTCTACCAGTCCTTAAACGCACTGATCCTTCTCAGCCTCCTGTGTATAATTTTGTGATTGATCTTTGGGAGGTCAACAAGATTGTTGTCCCCCAGTTTTCTGTTGTCCCAGATATCACTGCCTTGCTTACTATGATACCCGCCTCAGCTGCATGGTTTTCTGTTATTGATCTAAAGAATGCTTTCTTTAGTATTCCTATTGATGAGGAGAGTAGAGATATTTTTGGCTTCTCTCTCGGAGGCCGAAATTTTCGGTTCAAGCGTGCTCCTCAAGGCTATTGTGAAAGTCTCTCCATTTATAGTGAGGCTTTGAAATCTCAACTTGATGCTTTCATTTTGCCTCCAGGTGCCACTTTGATTCAATACGTTGACGATCTGTTAGTTGCTGCTGATTCGAAGGATGTTTGTAAGGATGTGACTGTTTCTTTGTTGCGGCATTTGTCTGACCTGCATCACAAGGTGTCCCCTTCTAATTTGCAATATTGCCGCCAAGAGGTTACCTACTTAGGTCATCTCTTGTCGAAGGAGGGAAGACGATTGACCCCAGAATGAATTCAGGCGATTGCGCAAATGTCTGAGGCATCCACGCAGAGAGAGGTACGTGCCTTTCTGGGCATTACCTCTTATAGTAGACAATGGATTCCAAATTTTTCTTTGCTGGCTAAACCTTTGCTGGCACTTACGTTGAAAGATACGCCACAACCTCTGCCTTGGACTGACGAATGTCAGAAGAGTTTTTCTGACTTACGTGCTGCCCTGTGTTCTGCTCCTGTGTTAGGTACTCCAGATTACAGTAAGCCTTTAAACTCTATGTTCAAGAGAGAGAAGGTTGTGCGTTGTCAGTTTTAACGCAACAATTTGGAGACAAACAACGGCCATTTGCCTATTTTTCGGCTACGTTGGATCCAGTAGCTAAGGTGTTGCCTAGTTGTCTCAGAGCTACAGCAGCGGCAGCGATTTCTATTAGTCAATCTGCTGTATTGGTATTAGACAACACTCTTGTTGTTATGGTACCACATGCAGTAGATACTCTCCTGAATAGAACGAAGACACAACACCTCACGAGTGCTCGTTTGTCTGGATATGAGCTGACGCTTTAAGCTAGCCATATACACATCAAGCGGTGTAACACTTTGAACCCAGCAACATTGTTGCCTATACCGGATGAGAAAGGCATTCAAGAACAGCATGATTGTTTTCTCCGAACAGAGGAGGAAACAAAAGGGTGAATAGATTTAAAAGATATGCCACTTGTGGACCCGGATGGGATCCTATCGGTAGATGGGTCTTGCTTCAAGATTCCAAATGGTGAGACGACTGCAGCTTATGCTGTTACCACTTTGCATACGGTAGTAGAGACAGCACGCATTCCACAGAATTCAGCCCAAGCAGCTGAATTAATTGCTTTGACAAGAGCATGTATGTTGGCAAAAGGAAAAAGAGTGAATGTTTACACTGATAGCCAATATGCTTTCGGTGTGGACCATAGTTTCGGACGTTTGTGGAAGGAAAGAGGATTCTTTACCTCCCATGGTACAAAGATACAGCATGGTCAGTTGGTAACTGCCCTTCTTGAATCACTTGCTTTGCTTACCCAAATATCAATCATCAAGTGTAGTGCTCATAAAAAGATTACTGATGATGTAGGGCGCGGGAATGCTTTTGCAGATGAGACAGTGAAAGAGACGGCAAGAGATGTTACGAGTCGCGTCGCATGTGTGTTGCGGGCCCTGCAAGGTGGATCAGAGAAGGAGGAATGTGTGAGGACACAATAGAAAGTGTGAGAATGATTCAGGAAGAGTCTACTGAGAAAGAATTGAGTAAGTGGAGAGAAAGTACGGGAATGTTGGACGCGACTGGGTGTTGGACAGAACATCAGTGATGGCTGTTACCAGACGCCTATGTACTACCTGTTGTTACTATGGCGCATGGTCCAGCCCACATTAGTGCGAAGGGCATATGTAAGATTTTGGCTCCAGTGTGGCAGAATGAAGGAATTCCTAAATGTGCAGAAAACGTGGTGAAGCATTGTATTGTTCGTTTAATGCATAATCCAGGAAAGGGAACCCCAACTCCAGCAGGCCATTTTGCTCCCCCTACGCATCCTTTCGAGGTGTTACAAATTGATTATATTCATATGGATTGTTGTAATAACCTCAAGTATGTTCTGGTGGTGGTGTGTGCCTTTTCCAGATGGATAGAGGCCTACCCCTAAAGGACAATACTGCTTTGTCTACTTCCAAAGTCCTTTTGAAGGAGTTTTTCCCGAGATTCGGTTTGCAGCGTATTGCCTGGTCTGACAATGGAAGTGAATTTGTAGGCCAAATTATGCAGAAAGTGTGTACAGGTCTTGGTATTAAACAGAAATTCCATGCGGCACACCATCCTCCGTCAGCAGCATTGGTAGAGTGCTATAATGGCACTCTCAAGCTCAAATTGGCAAAGATTCAGGTGAGCACAGGTCTCGCTTGGCCTGATGCCCTACCATTAGCACTCTTGTCTACGAGAACTACTGTGCATTCTCGTTTTGGTCTGAGTCCATATGAGGTAATTTTTGGGCGCCCAGCAAATGTTTGGGGAGTTCCTCGACCTAAAAAGTATTCTGACATCCCATACCCAATGCTGATTGACTATTTGCATGACCGCACCACTAAATTACGTGTTCTTCACCAACAGGTTCAAAACGCTTTGCCGGAGGCCTCCACAGATCCAGGTCACTCCATCCAACCCGGTGCCTGGGTCTGCCTGAAGAACTTTCAGCAGAAAAAGAATCTGGAACCTCCTTGGGGCCTGCCGTGGCAAGTTTTGCTTGTAACACGTCAGTGAAAGTTGTTGGGAAAGAGAACTGGGTCCATGGCGTGCACTGTAAAAGGGTACCTTTGCCTTTACCTTTTGACCAATGGACTCGTAAGGGCATAGGTGATAGTGAAAGTGAAAAAGTACCTAGATTTGTACCCTACAGTAGTGCACACCTGGACCAAACGAAATCTGAGAAAGAAGACGACGACGTGTTACAAGAGACTGTACCATCGCATCTACGTTTGAATACAGCGAATCCAGAAGTTTTGTTTAAAGACCAAACGATTCCTAATAAGACTCGATATAATTTACGACCAAGAAAAATCAACGACGATTATACCTTTTTTTTGAGAGACATTAATGTATGTTTTTCTTCCACTATCCATCAAGTTGCAGGGTCATGGTAGGAGTCTTAAGCTGTGACCTGAGTAGTGACATAGGTCTGCAGGACTTGCAGTGTCATAGGACGGCTAACAACCACAGCTAAATGATCTAGGAAGATTATTGTGAGCAACGGCTTAGAGTAATGGATGTTAATGTGGGAAATGATGATGAAAATGTAAAGATAAAACGAAAATATACGGGACTAGTGATTACTCCATGTGGTATAATTTTATGTATTCTAATGTGTTTATGTATTTTATTAGCCTGTGTAAGCTGGGTTGTTTATATTAGGCAGCAAGCACCTGCTCCAACCTTTTCTTCTTTATCTTTTCCTACTACTGCTTCCCCGCACCAGTTTTATACACTTTCAGAACACGAACAGATTAGGAGAACTGAATATTTCAATAATTCATTTATTCAGTTTTTGCATCAGCATCAACTGGTAATGAATACTACTGATTGTTGGGTCTGTGGGCTTATACCTCATAATACAGAGAGAGGTATGCCGTATTTAGTCTTTCCATTTTCTTATGAAGGGTCCACTTGGGCTTAGTTGGCTATGTTCTCTAACATTTATCAGAATCAGTTACGGTATCTTCCTGGTAGTCCATACAGTGGTTGAGCAGATTTCAGTCACAGTTCCTTGATTAAGGGAATAGTGACGATGGCTAAAATTGCTCAGATTAGTAAGATTCCCATAGATGAGAAAAGAGCATACGATGGTTGGAATATAACACGATATGTTACTAGCCTCACAGAAAAGGCTAAACGAAGGAGCTCTCCACCAATTTGAACTGTACCTCATTGAGGTAATTTCTGTTTACAAATTAATGGTCAGAATCTTAAAAATCAACAGGAAAAGAGTGTCTGTTCTCATACTTATGTCTATACACCTCAGATTCCTTCACCACTGGTGCCATCAGAAGGCATATATTTCATCTGTCACGACAGAGCCTATACATGGCTTTCCACTTATTTTTCAGAAACTTGTTATGTGGCTTTTCTTCTTCCCCCAACGTATACAGCTCCTTCAGGTCATTTCAGGAAAAGACATGGTAGAGGAGTTATTGATCAGAAAGATACAGCTGGACAAGAAATAGGGGGTTTTTATTAAAGGATTTCTTCCTTTTTGGGGCCCAATGGCCAATAGCAGAGACATCAGACGATTAGTTAGTGTTTTTGAGGCTACCATAAATGAAACATCTGGAGCCTTGAGTAATTTGACAGCCGAACTTCAGGCGGATCGTCTTATGACGTTGCAAAATCGAATAGTTTTAGACATTATCCTTGCAGATCGTGGAGGAGTCTGTACATTGATCGTGTCTAGTTGCTGTGTTTATATTACTGATAATGCCCCTACAGTATACCAAGCTATCTCCAATGCTACATATCATCTCCGAGTCTATACATCAGGACACGGGAGATTGGTCTGTGATGGGATGGTTTTGGGGACTACTGTCCACATGGGGATGGAAGATACTAACGTTTCTTGGAATGATTTTGGCCATCATTTTCTCCTGTTGTTTTTGTGTATAGTGTGGACCTGCAATATGTGGTCTGTGTGCCACTATGTGTGTCCCGAAGCCCGTGTCACAGAAAACAGAGAATATTAGAATGATGTTACAGTAACAGCTCGATGACCTCATGGCCCATGATATTGACTCAGACTGATTGAGTTCTTAATGTTTGCCTGAGTAATGGCAAAAGGAGGGTTTGAGGTTCTGCGATTTCCGACTTCGTCCCGTACCTAGCTGCCATTTTGTGTCCGTCGCCATTATGTGTTGCCCTCACTCAGGCAGCATGGCGAACGGTGTGTTTTTGCCTTTCCAGCTGCTACGTGTCCTTTTAGTTGAAAAGTAACTCCATTGCTCTTGTTTAGGAAGCCCGATGTCAGAGTCTGGCTGAGTTAGTTAATCCATGTCTGGCTCGATTGATGGCTGTCTCGACCGACTATTTGCCTTTTCCTAATCTTTACTTATATTATCTTATCCGACTGGCCTTTGCTATTCTCTCCTTGTATTCTCTTGTTACTCAACTATCCTTTGAGGCACACAAGCATGTTCTGCCACCTGCAAGAGGGGATTGTAGACGCCATCACTGATTAATTTGTTGGGAGGGGTAGCGCACGGGGTCTGAGAAAGGGGCGTATTTGAGATACCTGATAGTTTGTTTTTCAACTTTTCTCATTGATCCGTTCCATATACGACAGGAGTAAATGATTGTAAATGTGTTACTATAAGAGATTGCGCGCCACCGATTGGAGTGGCAGTCTCCTTAGAACCCACCTCGAGTGTAACTTCTAGGATAACTGTGCTTACCTGCAGCTAATAAACCTAGCTTCCACGCTCAATGGAGTGTCTTGTGTCTTTGTTTTGTACAAGGCAGGTGAACTCAGGGATTAAGGCGTGCCCTGCGCCGCCCGGCCCATAAGGTCCGGTTCTCCACTCACTCACGATGACCAAGCAAGTCAACGCTGTCTTGTCATCTTGCTTCAACACCCTGCGCATGCTCCGAAAGATATTCCAATGGATCCCCACCGAAACCAGGAAGATGGTCACCCAGGCCCCCGTCACCAGCCATCTGGACTACGGGAACACCCTCTACGCTGGATCCACAGCCAAACTCCAGAAAAGACTCCAGCACATTCAGAAAGCCTCAGCACGACTCATCCTGGACATCCCTCGCCACAGCCACATCTCTGCCAACCTGAAAGACCTGCACTGGCTCTCCGTCAACAAGAGGATCACGTTCAGACTCCTCACCCACGCACACAAGGCTCTCCACGACACGGGCCCGAAGTACCTCAACAGCCGACTCACATTCTACACACCCACCCGCCAGCTCCGTTCCGCCAGCCTCGCCCTCGCCTCCGTCCCATGAATCCGCAAATCCACCGTCGGAGGAAGATCCTTCTCCTACCTTGCAGCCAAGACATGGAACTCCCTCCCCACCCACCTACGGCTGACCCCGGACCATCTCTCCTTCAGGAAACAACTCAAGACATGGCTGTTCGAGCAGTAGCAACCCCCCCTCAGCGCCTTGAGAGCCTAACGGGTGAGTAGCGCGCTATACAAATTTTGTTGATTGATTGATTGAATTTGTCAGATTGCATTATTAAGGTTCTCGTAGATGTTTGTAGTGCTTGTAGTAGGGGAGCTACAAAATCCAGTTTCCCATCATCCTTGAGGGTGTTTACCTTGATATCATTAATTGAAAAATTATTATGCCTCATAATTGTGGCTGGTAATTTGATTTAGCTGTGGTCCATTGGCATGTGTTGGGTTTCTTTATAGCACACACCGGCTGGTTGATGGTCCCCTTCATGGCTTCCCTTTACGGCTACTTCAACCACCTCCTCATTGACTGAATTTATGTCTGCCAATGGTTCATTCGCTTTGCCGTTGTCTAATGAATGGCATGGGATAGGCCAAAGATGGGTGAGCTGCTCGAAGCTTGAGTGTAAAAATTGTATGTGGTTTTGCTGAGCTTTACTCATTTCTTCCGGACTTGAACTTATATTTTTTAGAGGCTCTTGTTGTGGAGGTATGCATTTAAAGTCGCCGGCAACCGAGTAGACTAGCGCTGATGTAATTAGGCTGCTTTTTATCTCATTTGAATTTTTTATGTGGTCTTGATTTTCCGATTGTTCTAGCCTGAGGGAAAGACAATTTTCACTAAAATGAGGATTTAATTTCCCAGAAGTAGACGTAAGAATGGCATCGTCCGGCCTCTGATTGTTCCCTTCAAAGTTTTTTAAGGGGTCTATGGGAGTCGATAATCCCAAGACGTCCCCTGTTGAGGAGAACAAAGCTGATCCGGGGTCCTTCAGAAATTGAAAACGTAAGTTCTGTGTAGAAGTTTTGTTTGAAACAGATTTTTCAAATAAAGAAGCGATTGGTGAAATTAGTGGATTATTCACGGAGTTGCTTGCCTTGTTTGCCATTGTTTTATCTACTCTTCTCCGTTTAGCGGTTCCCCTTGGGGAGGTTGTCCGTTCTCCCGGAGCCTTCCTCACTTTAACAGACCGCATAGTTGATCTAGAATCTGCTCAGCTCGTTTTGGCACCAAAAAACCAGGAGTTTTGCGCGGGCTGCACACAACCCGCTATACCAACCCCCCAGCTCCCAGCGGATCACCCGCAGGGGGTGGGAGGCTCTAACCACGACTCTTACTCTTCCCTGGGGCTTAGATAGACTCTTGTCCGGTAATAAGGCCAGTACCAGAGCTACGACCCAAAGTAAGGTAGTCAGGCACACGCAGTATTGACTGCTTGCGGGAGGGTAAACAACCTATAAGAGGCAGGGGAGCCAAGCTGGACTCTGGTCTGGTCTGTTCTGGACGTCAGACACCCAAGATACTTAGGACCAAAACCCAGGGACGAAGAGCTGAAATGAGCTTTGCTTGCTTTGCTTTAATCATCTGCACACCAACGAAAGCATATATTAATGGCTCCGCTTTCAGCTATTCCCCTTCTTCACCCCGAGTCTCCCAAGCCTCTCCCAGGCGTGAGGTAGCGGCTCAGTCCCCGCTGCTTATTCCGCTTACCGAGTGCTCCTCTTGTGAAGCTTGTGGCTTGTATACTTATGACAAGCCGTCGGGGCTCCAGTCGCTCCGTTCGCTGGCTGATGCCGATGAATTTGAAACCACAGCCGCCCACTGCCAAGGGCGGTCCGTAGCAGTCCGATCCATAGCCGCTCACTGGGGTCACACCCTTACATGCTCACTCAGGAGCTGTCCACGTCCGCTGGCCTCTGCCAGCTTCCACCGGCTGGCTTGACCCTCCTCGCTGCAGGACACCGGGCTGCACACCGGGCACCGGGAGTAGTTTTAATGGGTGTGGGGGCGCCGGGAGCCAGACCGGGCGGGGCGGGGAAACCCCAATGGACCTCAGACCTGGATGAGAGTATCACTCACTGCTCGTCGCTGAGAATGGCAACTGGCGACTGGCGTTCGGTGGTTTACGACTCACTGCTTCTCTCTACTGGCAATTAGTATGATTTCTTTCCTACAGGGATAAAGTGGACAGATGTTTTTACTGTACATTGTAATGTCATCCATACTACTGTCTCGTCAAAACATACAAAGTATCAAAATTAAATACATTTTATTCAGAGAGCTGAAACGGGGTCTATTAGAAACATTTGGTTAGCTATTATGAAAGATGGGAACACAACATATACTGGGGGTAGATTTTGTGCCAACCCAAATATTATATGAAATTGTCATATAATTAACATTCGATTATCTTTAGAAGCATTATCAGTAATATAAGAAGAGGAGACAAGACAAAAGGAACACATAATGTCTACTAAGTGGCATATGCTGTTTTCATACGATATTCAATGGCACAGCATTTATTTTATATCATTACACGTTATCGTTTTAACCCCGTACGAAAATAAAATTCATGAAATGTACAGAGAACCTAGTTTCAAGGTAACAAATCACAGCTTAAGATATTGGGAAAAAAAGATTGGTACTGACAGTAATTTTCAAAAGAGAGTCATGAAAGAATTTCATATTGGCAACATTCAATCATGTTTAGGGACAAAGTATTACATATCAAATTTATCAATAGATTAATGTTGCAAAGATTGGATTATATTGCACCATTGGATATTGGATCATGTTAGGAGACAAAATATTTCATATAAGATTACCAATGATTAAAAAGACAAATTTCAAAGCAAGCATGATTGCATTTCTATTGTGTATAAATTGCCATGATTTTTCTGCCCATTACACTGTGTTTGCAACAACAGTTATTTTGTCCGAACAAATAGATATAATCTGGTGCTGTTCAATGTATATATTCTTGTGGCCAGCATATGAGGCATGATTTATACAGTACATGCTCAAATAATATGTCGCAAATAGTATCGTAATCAAGTGCAGCTTGAAAGTTTCCCTTAATATATTGCTCTACCGCAACCCTAGAGTTGCAGTGCCCAAAGATTACAGTTTCTGGCCGCATGTTTGCCAGTATTACATACCCTTTAGCATTTCAAACTAAGAGAGAAACAGCATTTTGCTTAGTATCAATGCCGTACAGCATGATACCATATTTGTGTGTGACATTCACAACAAGAGATATCTAGTGGAGCTATCAGTACTCCAAGATCAATTATATAACGATTACATCTCGTAAATGAATCTGCACCGCATATTAAGCATTGCATATTAGTGATGCAGGTAAAGTAAAAAAAATGTAGCGGGTCTCTTAACCCCTTCGTTGCGGGGTGTTTTCTCCCGCTTTGAGGGGTGGAGGGGGGCCGCGCACTGCACCGCTGTGCTGGTGATGTGCTCAGCTCGTCATGAGGCGCAGCGGAGCTGCTCTCATGACGAGCTGAGCTCATCACGGCCACACCCGTTTTTAGAACGTTCAGCACAGCGGGGAAATTAGCCCAGCGTGCGAACGTTCCAACGGCCGTGACGAGCTCAGCTCGTCATGAGTGCAGCTCCGCTGCGCGTCATGACAAGCTGAGCTCATCACCAGCACCCATGTGGTTAAGCACAATAAGTACCAAGTTTGTGTGAGACATTCACAACAAGAGATATTTAATGATGCTATCAGTACTCCATGATAGATTATATGGCAATTGCATCTCGCAAATAAATCTGTACCACATATTAAGAATGGCATGTTAGTGATACAGGTAAGGTTCAAAAGCTATAGTGGTTCTTTTAGGCCAAACAAGTCGGCCATTTTGGAAAAGGCAATCCATACAATCTATGTTATGGATTCTTAAAACATCTCTTATATGTACAGTGTTTGGATACATCCAAACCCAGTGGATTGCTAATTATATGTGGAGTAAGTTGTAAGTTGTATATTTATATTTTGAGTGCTTAATTAAGATAGAAGGAAGTTTATAAAATAAATCTATTTATATACTGTGGCCCAAGGAACTTAGGGCCCAATTCACAGAACTAACTTAAGACAAAATCCTAAACTTACTACCATTTTGGTATTCACAGAAGGCCCATACTCATTTCGGTATTCACAGAAGTTAGGAGTCCTAACTTTAAGACTCCTAAATGCCTTCTGTGAATACCGAAAGTCTTGAAATTAGGATTTTTCCCAATTTAGTAGTAGTAAAGTTAGGACTCCTAACTTTCGGACTCCTAAATGTCTTCTGTGAATACCGAAATCTTAAAATTAGGACTTTTCTCAGTTTAGTAGTAGTAAAGTTAGGACTCCTAACTTTAGGACTCCTAAATGCCTTCTGTGAATACCGTAAGTCTTAAAAATAGGATTTTTCTCAACTTTACTACTACTAAACTGAGGAAAATCCTAATTTTAAGACTTTCGGTATTCACAGAAGGCATTTAGGAGTCCGAAAGTTAGGAGTCCTAACTTTACTACAACTAAATTGAGAAAAATCCTGACTTTAAGACTTTCGGTATTCACAGAAGGCATTTAGGAGTCCTAAAGTTAGGAGTCCTAACTTTACTACTACTAAACTGAAAAAAATCCTAACTTTCGGACTTTCGGTATTCACAGAAGGCGTTTAGGAGTCCTAAAGTTAGGACTCCTAACTTCTGTGAATACCGAAATGAGTAAGTGTCTTCTGTGAATACCAAAATGAGTAAGTGCCTTTTGTGAATACGAAAATGGTAGTAAGTTTAGGATTTTGTCTTAAGTTAGTTCTGTGAATCGGGCCTTTACTTCTTATGGCTTGATAAACGGAAAGCTGTCCGTTCGTCGATGCGTCTGCCTGAAAGGGGTGAAACAGACTGCATCTCCACGGACAATTTATACATATCTCCTAATGTGAAACACCTGATAGAGTGGAAACTGACAACATTCGCTACATAGCATAATACACTTTAGAGATCCACGCCATCTTTGAGTGTACGTATTTGAAAATGTACTGTATAAATCATGCTGGCCACAAGAATATATACATTGCACAGCACCATCTTATATCTATTTGCAGTGGCGGCTGGTGGATTTTGAAAGTGGTGCGGCGAGCAAGCGAAGCGTGCGATCCTGAACTGCAAAAAGAGGGTGCAGGGGGGGGGGGTCTCCCCTCGCAAGAAAATTTTGAAAAAAAATGTATTCAAATATTGGGTTTTACACCAGATATTTACTGCAAATTGTTGAAAAAAGGGGGATCCAAATATAGCATTTTGAAACTAAAGAAGATGGTAAACAGTGAAATGCTTGTTTGAAGAGCACTGTCTTCAAGTGTTTCCTAGACCGAATAAAATTACCTACATGGCGTAAGATATCTGGGAGAGTTCCATAGGACAGGAACTTGTACAGAGAAGCTACAGCTTCCATTACGTTTATTTAAAAATAAGATTAGGGATATATTTCTTGACTCTTCTGTCCACAAAGCAAGGACCCATGCTATTCACGACCTTAATGCAGATACAGCAGGTCTTAAACTGGATCCCATGTCTGGCTGGTGGCCAATGCAGGGACATCAATAAGGCAGTGACATATGTGATCAGTGAGGTTTCATATCAGACATACACTTATATACAACGTCCTGATGTACACCAAAAGATCAGCTTTACAGTTTCTTAAGCTTCACATTAGTTATAGTTTTCTGTGAGAAATTTCAAGGTTGCAAGAAGAAATGTTTGGCAGTTCTCAAATCTATAAAAAATCACTATACACTATGTAGCACAACAAGATAGAACATAGCACCCAGCATAGCATATGAACCCATCACAGCTCAATACAATATCACAACCCAAGGCACACCACTGCATCACATCATGGCTCACTGCAACCCATCACAACATCAGAGCTCAAGGCAACTTGTAACATCATAAGACACATCACACCACCAAAGAGCAGCTCGTCACAGTATCAGGATGTACTGTTTTAGGCTCCATTCGGTTTTTGTAAGAATCACAATCATAGTAAGTACTGTACCACAAAACTCACCAGTAAATCAGCATGTCAAGGTAATGCATAGCAAAACTCAGATTCAATGGTAACATCAAAATATTATTATTCATTATTATTTAATGCACAAAAGTATATATTTGTAACGCTTCCACACTACTAAAAGCGTAGCTAAACAGCTCATCACACTTGAAAGCCATTCACACAAAGGTTGACTGGTTACCCTTCAGCTGATTATTGCTCTATTTGTGTGTAATCTGGTACTAATGTGGTCAAACCTCTGCCCAGTATTAACATGTGCAAAAAATGACAACAGTATGAAGTAATATAATCAGACAATGTGCCACATTAACCCCTTCGGTGCTGATGACGGCTCCCGGTCATAATCAGTTACGGTGGGCATGTGCTGATAACGGCCGGGAGCCGTCATGACCACGCCTGCGATCGGAATGTGCCGCACAGGAGCAGAATTCTGGCCGCAGCCAGGGGGTTAAGCCACATAATTTGCCTTTTCTTGGCATATAGTTTTGTCAACTCAGCCGCATTATTTAGCCCTCCCCTGTACCATAATTCCATGCCCTTGAATATAGCCGATTAAGGTGGGAATATTCTGCTCCATGTAAAAAAAAAACATTGCTAATTGTATGCAGTTCTCAGTTGTTACCTCCTCGTCCTTTCTTATGCACAGTGTTGAAGGAAATCGTACACATGTTAATACAATTCATGTTCAATTTTCCTTCATAGTTTTATCCTGGATCGGTTTGCAGAGAAAGCAGATGACAGGCTGTTCAAACAGAAATCACCAGCTGAGACAGCAGCATTTGACATCAAACTCCCTAGCTCCTCGAGCAATAACCCAACAAGGGATCAATCAGAAAAGTAGCATCAGAATTCTTTCTCATATTCTCATTGACATAACCTCGATGAATGGTTTAATATTGCATCAGATTCTTGCTGGGCAGAGACAGCCTTGCGGTTGGCAGATTTTCTTCTGATTTATTTCATGTCTTGATGGATTGCCACATGCCTTTGTCGACTAAGAGGTTATTGCATTCATGAGGCTGTCACGTTTGATTGATCCATTCGAATGTGGGCCACACCAGGGGTTAAAAGTGGGGGCGGCCTCCTTAGAAGCATTTTGGGCACCGACACCAATGTGTGTTCCAAATTAATCACTGCTCCTTGCTCTTCTAGATCTCAATAAGAAAACAAAAGTGATATTCCGGAATTTTCACACACGAAGGAGACTAGTGCCACCTCGTGCAGTGACTGCCAGAAGCAAACATCATGCGTCATTACTTTATTCACCTTCACACCACTTGTCAGGTAAACAAACTTTCAGAGCCTCGTTGTGGTCACGTAATGAACAACATGGGGGTTCACTTGAGCTGATAATGCAATGCGATGCAGTAGGTGTTTAACCTACAGATCTAATAATCCCTATTTCTCTTAAAAGAAAGAACTAATGGGTACTACATTCAGCATTTAAAATAGACTTAAGGTTAAACTTCACATCTCTGGTTGCAAACTGCAGGCCCAATATCTGGATTATCTGAGTGGACAACTTTGCCTTCCATCTGTCAAAAGTGGATAAAACATTATAGACCCATCTGAATCAAGTAGCAATCACTGAAGTTCTAAGAGACAATTTTTTAAAGAATGACAATAAAGGGGCACAATGAAGGATGGTAGGAGCACTCTATGCTCCGTAAGCCAACACAGTACACATATAAAACCTAAAATAAGAGAACAGGCCATATTAAAAACAGTAAAAGCCTAATAACCATGTAATTGATCCTAGACAGATGAACGCTGAAACCCACCCATCCTCATCACCACTCCCAGAATTGGTTTGCATAATGTTGTAAATCTGATCCCTACTGTACCTTTAAAAAATCTGATTGCTCTGTCTTCACCTATGCCTCATTTCTATTAAAGTAACTATTTTCTGTGTAAAGCAATCTATCACTGAGCAATGGGTTTCAATGGTGCTATATAAAAACCACTACAATGATTGCCAAACAACTGAGTTGGAAAAATAAATAAGTAAACATGCATTTTTTTTAAATCCTGCATGTGATTCAATGAGCTTTACCTCAAAGAACTTGTGTGTCAATGTGCTGTGACTTATTTGTGGTTTTCTATTTCTAAGACACACTAAAGAAAAAAGTGCTTTGTTTAGTTGTGTCATAGGGCTGCTGCACAACATTGCAAACCAGCGCCAATGGGGCTTATAAACACAAAAATTAATTGCACAGATCTGAGGGGACTTCAACCCGGACTGGAAATGTGTACAGTACAGGGCAAGTACACATGGAAAGAGAAGATAAAAAGTTACCAGACCTAATATTTAGGCTTTGGCCTATTGTAGCTCTTATTATGTCTCCACCCCTAACCCTGTGTGCTCCTTTGTGTACTTATGCAATCAAAATGCCACAACATGGCAAAGACTCTCTGGCCAGTAAAGGTAAGCAACTATTACTTGTTGCTTTACAGGTTTTTGTTTTGTTTTTTGCAGTTTTATATGGCGTGATATCAACCTGAAAGTATTTTTGCTTTACATGAACACCAGCTATTACATTCGCTTTTGTAGCCACAGGGATATTAAGTAATGTGCCCAGACTCACACAATCTTGATATGGTGCCTAAAATAAACGTGTGAAAAGCAGGTCTACTGTATGGGATTACAACTCCAAATGTGTGAAAATTACCCCGTTCAAGCCGAATCAGATATGACCTGCAGATGAAACGCCTCCTTTCTGAAAATCAAACAGGCAAGAGCCATTAGAACAGGCCCTGAGCCCTTGCCAACCCTACAACAACTCGGGCAATGTGTGAACCTAAACCTGAGCCCGCGCACCACAGTCAAAATCGATTCCTTAAGCATTGTTGTGAAGGCCAGCCCCCACGCCTTCTGCCAGTAAAACCGAAGCTTGAAGCCAGTAAAATAAAGCTTGGTAAACCTCAGGTGGCACTGCGGTAGGTCTGCTTCTCAACCTTCCTGGGGCATGTGGTTCGATAGCAAGGCTCAGAAATGCGGTATGTTAAATAGCAGCGGGCCCTGAAATAAGTAAAAGAAAGCAAGAAGGGTGTGTTGATGAAAGAATATACATTGAGGCACACAGGAAGAGAGAATTAAAAGAAGGTTTATGCCCATGTCCCGTATCAAGAGAGGTGTAGGAGGAGGGATCCAATTACATATGCCTAAAGTTAAGGCAGGTTTGTGCAGGCATAAGTTAACCCCCGTAGTCTGCCTACCTGTTGTTTCTGCAGCCCAACTGTAATGGGTGACCGTGGCTCGGAGGAAGGCATGTGGAATTTTTGAACATGAACCCTGCCGTTCTGACAAGAATGTGCATCCAGACCATCACGTGTGTCCTGGGAATTGTAAAAATGCACTAAATAAATTTAAATTGTGGGGAACGCAGCCAATTTGAGCCTTACAAGCTGCTAATGACCAACCTACTGCAGTCTTCATTTTCACTCATAAGCTGTCCTCGACTAGCAGCATGCTCACAAGACAAACCTCTCCAGCCCGAGTGAGGTGGCTGCTCCCAGGCCTGGAAGCCCCCAGCGCCTTGGCAGTAAGCCGGTCATGGGCTGCTGCATTCCTTTTCAGTGCACCCATCATTTACTTCAATCTATTCGCTGCAAACGGATAAACACACTCATCACAAAGAAGTTCTCGCTGGGTCTAATGGTGGAAAGCAGCTCCAATGTCGGGAATATTTCCCCTCACCGTCCCACAAGTACATGGCAAGGAGAGACACTGCAGATCTCTCTCTGGCGCCGTTCTTTGTCCTCCTCAGCAGCGGCAGTAGCCGCAGTAATTCCTCCAATAGACCACCTCCTGTGCCTGGGTGGTTGATGTTTGGTGTACATTACAATGGACGCAAAATCTGCATGGTGCCACTTTGAGGTGCATGCACCATCACAGCACAACTTTCACAGTGCACAGCCAGCTACCAATAACTTCAAATGTGCCCTGGCCCGCGCTCCAACAAGCAGTAGGAGGGAACTGACAGACACCATCATTTGATTGGTCACAGGCAGGGTAGGGTGCGGTTAACACTACAGTGAGGCTTCCTCAACTGTGATTGGTGTGTAGCCCTGGCTCTTCGGAGCTGAAGCCGACAGCGCCCAGGGCTAGCTTTATTGGCAGGGGAGGTCCTTCGCAAAGACTTCAATAACTTTGCCGAGCTGGTGAAATCACATCCCTCAGGGCTGTGAGCTCCTCAGCTGGCAAATCTGTGTTACTGGCGCATGCTCAGAGTGCATGAATTCTGCCTGCCATAAACCTGACTTGCTAACGCTGCTTGAAGTCATCAGACAGCCTGAGTCTGATTGCTGGAACTTTGGCACAAAGTTGTTTTGACTCGTAGATGTAGTCGTAATTGCACAATAAAATAAAAGCACAAATTAGAGGGCAGAAAAAGGACGAGGGCGTAGCCCCTCCACCCATATGAAAGAACCCCCACTGTCTATTTGTTCGGACAAAATAACTGTTGTTGCAAGCACTGTGTAATGGGCAGAAAAGTCATGGCAATGTATACAACAATAGAAATGCAATCATGCTTGCTTTGAAATTTGTCTTTTTATTCATTGGTCTATCTTATATGAAATATTTTGTCTCCTAACATGGCCCAATGGTGCAATTTGATCCGATATTAATCTTTTGCTAACTTTGATATGTAATACTTTGTCCCCGAATTTTGCCAATATGAAATTCTTTCACGACTCTCTTTTGAAAATGACTGTCAGTACCTAACGTTTTTATACAATATCTTACGCTGTGATTTGCTTAATTGAAACTACGTTTTATGAATTTCATTTTTGTATGGGGTTAAAATGATAAGGTGTAATGATATTAAAAAATGATGTGCCATTGAATATCCTATGAAATCAGCATATGGCACTTGGTAGACATGATATGTTCCTTTTGTCTTGTCTCCTCTTCTTATCTTACTGATAATGCTTCTAAGGATAATCGAATGTTCATTACATGACAAGTTCATATACTATTTGGGTGGGCCAAAATTCATCCCCAGACTATGTTGTGTTCCCATCTTTCATAATAGCTAACCAAATGTTTCACATAGACCCGTTTCAGCTCTCTGAACAAAATGTATTTAGTTGCTTGTACTTTGTATGTCTTGATGAGACAGAAGTATGGATAACATTACAATGTACAGAAAAAACATATGGACTCGTTATCATTGTAGGACAGAAATACATCATACTAAATGTATATCCGCAGGATAGAAAATATTTGTAAAGAAATCTGGAATGGGATAAGACGTTTTCATACTGAGGACGTATGTTGTTATGTGAACTTTCTTATCTTTGTGACTCTTAGGTACTCCAGTAAACCTCTGTAGTAATGTTTAGCTATTCCCTCTTCTAAATATAGTTTTCTCAGTTCTATATTATCTGTCTATTATTGTTAGTGTGTTATTGCTATGTCTAAACCTCATTTAGAATGTTCTTATGCTGCGTAGTTACATTAGAATGTGTATGGTTTACTCTTGAGTTGATTTCTGTTTGAGCTGGCTGCTTCCAAGCTAGCTCCTCTTCCATGTAACCTTACAAATAAACTACTCAAGACAGCTCCTGCTTCCTCGTCAATTACTACATGTGATTGGCGACGAAGTTGGTTAGGTGGACAACCCAGCGTGCAAGACTCCTTTTATGAGACTGTAGGAGAGTAGGGTCTGCTTCCTATGGTCACCCCCACTTTTTGCTGTGATTTTCTTGTTTTTTGACTTTAGTGTGGCTGTGGGCCTGCTAAACAGACCCACAGCCCAGCTGTTCTCTCTCTAAATTGATACCATGTACTTTAGGTACATACCTGATTGGGAATTGGGTCACCTTTTTGAGCCCCTGTACAGTGTAACATAGGTACCCAGGGCATAGGTGCATCCAAGACCTACCAGGGGATGCAGCATGTATTATGCCACCCCTGGCTGGCCATCCAAACTGACACCACAGGCTTATCACTCAGCTTGGGTAAGGTGGTGTAATCACCCCTTACTTAGATATAGTATGCCTATATCTACCCTTATATATAGACACATATATACCTATAAGTCACTCCTATGGCAGGCCTTGACAATCCTGAAGGCAGAGTGCTTTGTGTTATGCGACAGGGTTCTCTAGCATGAGCTGAGCCCTTCTGCAGCTTTCGGAACCATCTCCTTATAGCTGTTCTATGATATAGCCATACCATATACTCTTAAGTGCATTATAATCCTCACTGGTAATGCTAACTTTGGTTTGGCGTTATCAAAACATGTTGTGTACGGTGTCAAACACTTTGGAATACTACCACCCCGCCAGTCCTGACGGCGGGGGTAGCATTCCACCCTTCTAGAGGGAGAAGACATGTAGTTACTGCTTTACCCGGTTAAAGTTAAACATAGCCTCAGCATCACAAAATGGACGCTGTTGCCACAGACACGAGTCTGACCTCCTGCAGCTGGACAAAACTCCAGCAAGGGAGGCCTGGACAATAGGTTTCCTGTTGAGGGAGGTGCTAGCACATGTTGAGCTGTCCGGGTCTAGAAGACTGGGACCGGGAGCACTGAGGGCATAACGGAGGGCCTTTACAGTGCTTGGAATCATGAATTAAAACTAGCCACAGAGGGTTGAGGCAAAGACAGTCAGCACTTGTCAATCTTTTATTTGGGAAGTCAGTGCTGGTGCAGGAAACCAAGGAGTACACCCCTCTCCATTCCATAATTGAAAGGAGCCAAATAAACATAGAGCATTGAAGGTATTCCGCACACGATAATACAGTTGAACTAAGTACAAAGCAGAAGGCCGTCTTGATTTGAACACAGAAGAATTTCAGATTCCAAGGTGTAGCTTTTTCCAAGAAAAGTTCTTTATTGTGTTTTACAAGGATAAAATCCAGAAGCCAACACATTTCGTCCCAGACAGGCAGCCTGTAGTGTATTGGGGCAGGGTGGGTTGAATGGAAAGATGCTTTTCCAGACACTACCTGGGGCACACAAGGTGCTCCATGCACATCCCGGTTCAACCCAGTTGCTGGGGCACTCCAGCCCCGCTCTGGCACGAAACTGGACAAAGGGAAAGGGGTATAACCACCCCCTTCTCAGGTCCACCCATAGGAAGGACCTAGCAGGTAATCCAGCCCCTAAAATCAGTATAAAGATAGGAGCTGTGTCTAGAGACTTTAGATTATCCTGGACTGAAACTCTGAAACAAAACTCTTGGACCTTCTACTTTCTATATCGACTAGAAGACTGAAGACATATCCCTTGTGGTCAAGGAGTGACCACCCTGTGCAAACAGGCACCACCAGTAACCTGCCCGTTTGCTTTGTCAATGCTGCTGCCAGAACCCGAAGACTCAGCGTCTCAGGAACTGGACTTCCAGACTTCTCTGACTCCGATCCACTTCCACATCATAGCTGAGACCAGTGGCGGACACGAGAGACGTGGGACACCCTGGACTTCCTGCACTTTGCTAACAGTGCAACTACTGATCCACCCTCGCAGTTGTGCATTGGGGTTTGGGAAGCCCCCGACCTGAGCGCCATTTGCACCAAATCTAAGCCCTCCACTCTGCATGAGTGCCACGTGGGGCCTGCTCCTGCATTTCAGCTTGACCCCTCTTCCTAGTTGCTAGCCCATTGGCTAGTGAGCCCTCTGAAGGCGAACCTTTGAATTTACACCACTGGACTGGTTGCGACAGGCTTGCCCCAGCTTTCCTCCAAAGGAGAAGCTCCCCAGACCTTGCTGGTCTGACCTGATGCCAATCTTCACTTCCTGCGTGGATTACAGTTACCTAGGCTTGTTGGGTCCAGTCTGGATACCGACACCGCAGTCAACTAGATCCTTTGTGGAACAGCTCGAATCCAGCTCCTGGTTGTCGTCGACACCTCCTGGTCCTCGTGGCTGCAGAGACAAGCTTCACCTCTTCCCCTGAAATCAACTCGACATTGCCTGGTTCCTTCCTGGTTCCTTCCTGGTCACTAGCTAGTGACCCAGACTCTGTCCCCTCTGCTTTCAGGTTCTTCTCGTCTCCGATCCACCCTTGGATTCACCCGGACACTTTTCCTCTGGTCGCCTGCAGCACTCCGTTGTAGATCTCCATAGAAACTTTCAAAGTGTCCTAGTTTAAATGGGTTTTACCGTAGTCCACCCGGAAGTGTCCTTAATCAGTAACTATGTAACTTCTTCCTTCTCCATTATAAGTCAATGGTAACTCGCGACTGTGTTTAGACACTGCACGCGTCTCCCGTGGGTCTCCTACTTCCTAACCTTTGGTTGTCTAGTGTAGCCCCAGCGATTCCCTAGGCCCTAGGCCTATTCACTATTCCTGAAGTGGTTCTTATACCACTTACTTAGTATATGTTTTGTGAGGCCCCTAGGGCAGAACTATATTTGTGCAACTTATAGTATGCTTAATGAGTAACTTGTGATGTATTTTGATCTCTGACCTCATAAAGAGTTCAGAGGGGTTGTGTTAGAAATAAATACATATATATTTGATCTCTACCTTGTGTGGTGTCCTTTCATTTGGTACTCAAGAGATTGTAATTGGTAAAACCGCTTGCTTTACATGCTCTCTGAAGTTTTAGCCTAAGACTGGTGGTCCATGCTACCACTAGGATAGCATGTCTATAAGGTTGACTTTACAACTACCATCAATAAGGGTCGTTTAGATTGGTGCTAGGTGCCCACTAGAATAGTGGACATCATATGCCAGGTGAATTTCTCACATTGGTGTGCAGCGGATGGGATAGGAGCTTGCTGTTGTTTCACCATATAATCTTGAGTTATCATTTGAAATATCACAATAAGGTACCTGGAGGTACATATAAATCAAGTTCTTATAATACTTAAGTTCTACTGAACTTAGTTGTTGTACAGCAAAGGGCTTAGCACATCCTGACTACAATTCCTAGAAATGTTCTAGTAGGAAAACATTTAGTGTAGCTAGGTGCACACACCACACCTCACTAAAAAATGTCCTTGACTGCAGGGTCTAGTGTGCCTCTGCAAGAAGATGATCCTCCCAGGATCCCTTCTAAAAATGACACATTTACTTTTCATGAACTGAGAAGTCTGTGTACAGCGAGAAAGCTAAGACAAGGACAGAGTCCAAACTTTTACCACCTGGTAGATATTTTAGTTGAGAATGATGTAGGAAGAGCATCAAACCCAAATCAAACAGGTAGTGCAGAGGGGGGCCATCCCTCAACAGAAGACCCCACTGATGAACATCAAGGGGCACTGATGATGAAGAGGATGAGGACCAGGTACAAGTCAGGGAACTGAATCTGGTTAACCTAGGTCTACATGGGACTGGAGAAGGAAGGATCCAATCCAGACACCCAAGTAGATCCAACACTGAGCACAGGAGGAGAAGGTCACTATTCAGTGAATCCAACCACTCTGGTGACTCAGTAGGGTCCAATGTCTCAGCTCTAAGGAGGATGAATTCCCCTCAGAGAAGAGTGCATAAAGCTAGGATGAAGGAAGTACATCTTAGGATCAAGAGGCAAGAAAGTGCCCTTGCAAAAGAGACCCTGACTCTTGCAAGAGAGCAACGGTTGAGTGGGTTATAACCCACTGGTGGCAGCATAATTCCTAGAGATAGGAAAAGGTCTCATGACCTTAAAAACCTAAATAGGATTGTCCCTCCCTAAAAGAGTGGGGATTACATCCACAAGTGGATAACTGCTTTGGAGAGGCCCTGCAAAGTACATCAGGTACCCCAAAGTCAGTGGGCAGCAATCTTATGGCTCTCCTTTTCAGATAAAGGCAGAGACAAGCTCCTCACAGTTAGTGATTAGGATGCTAACAACTACACTGTCCTGAAGAGTGCTCTGATAGATGGTTTTGGCTTAACCACTGAGCTGTATAGGTTGCTGTTCAGAGACACCCAGAGGACACAGACTCAGGAGTGGACTGACTTTGTAGATTGGCCACTAAGGCTCTGGAAGGCTGGTTGCTGGGCAGTAAGGTCAAAGACTATACAGGATTGTATAATTTGATTATGAGAGAACAAATTATTAATAATTGTCAGAACCAGTTATTGCATCAACACCTGATTGACTCTGATCTGACCTCTCCCCAAGAATTGGGAAAGAAGGCAGACAAATGGGTCAGAACCAAGGTGGTGATCAGAAGAAGCAAGACCAAAAGGGTGGGGAGAAAGCAAAAGGCCAGAAGTCTTCGCCAGGTCCCCAAAAAAGCTTCTAATGATGGGGGTTCTAAGAAATCCAAAAAGAAAGAAGTTCCAAAGAAACCATGGTGCAACTTTTGTAAGGTTAATACTCACTGGACCAGTGAGTGCACCAAAAAGGAGGCAGCTCCAGCCACCATTTCCCCTAAGTCAACTGTTCCCCCTAGTACTGCTAATAGTGGTGGTTCTCAAAAGAAGGGTGTAATAGGGTTGACCCTGTGAACTGAGGTAGATTATGGACTAGTCAGAATACCAACTCAAGTCTTTATTGTCTGTGATGTGGACATGGCTATGTCCTCTAATGTGAGCCCCAGTAACCTGGACAAGTACAGACAGACTCCTTTGATTAATAACAAAGTGGCTTAGGCCTACAGGGACACAGGTGCCAGTGTCACAATGGTGACGCCCAACTTTGTGGACCCTGGGCAGTTTATACTAGGTGAGAATTACCTAGTGACCAATGCAAGCAATGTCACTACCACCCATAATATGGCAATTGTTAACTTCTTCTGGGGAGGGGTAACTGGCCTCGAAAGAGTTGTTGTTAGTTCAGACCTCCCTGTAGAATGTCTGCTTGGCAATGATCTGGAATCTTCAGTCTGGCCTGAAGTGGAGTATATGACTCATGCAGAGATCTTAGGTATATTAGCGTATGTCCTTGCTGTGACCAGGTCACAGGCCAAAAAGTGCAAAACTGAACAGGCCCTGGATCCTGAAATGATGAACCAGTTGCCTACCAAGAGAAAGAACAGTAGGGTTAAGGCAGTGCCTTCCCCCTTGCCTCAGAATGAGGATCAGCCTTCCAAGGAAACTGACTGTGAGGCCCAAGAAGGAACTGTCCTAGAAGAGCTTGAGCCTGATCAGGTTGAGTTTCTTGGGACAGGGGGACCTTCAAGGGCAGATCTGAGGCAGGCGCAGTTGGACTGCCCCTCTCTTGAACCCCTCAGACAGCAAGCTGCTTCTGAGGCTGCTGAGAATGCTACAGGTACCCATAGAGTGCATTGGGGTGAAGGGCTCCTGTATTCAGAGGCTAGAGACCCCAAGCCTGGTGCTTCCAGGAGGTTGGTCATACATTTGGCATTCAGGGGCTTCCTTCTTACCTTAGCCCATGATATTCCCTAAGCAGGACACCTTGGCCAGAACAAGACTTGGGACAGGCGCGTCCCTCACTTTCACTGGCCCCACATGTCAGAAGATCCCAAGGAGTTTTGTCGCTCCTGTGTCACCTGCCAAGCCGGTGGCAAATCAGGTGGCACCACAAAGGCCCCCCTAATACCATTACTTGTGGTGGGGGTTCCCTTTGAAAGAGTCGATATAGACATTGTTGGACCAATGGATCCCCAAACAGCATCTGGGCACAGGTTTATTCTGGTGGTAGTGGATCATGCCACCAGATACCCAGAAGCTATTCCCCTAAGGACCACAACAGCACCTGTTGTGGCAAGAGCCCTCCTGGGAGTTTTCTCAAGAGTGGGTTTTTCAAAGAAGGTTGTCTTAGACAGAGGTGCAAACTTTATGTCTGGATGTTTGACTGCTATGTGGAAAAAGTGTAGAGTGAACTACAAGTTCACCACACCCTACCATCCACAGTGCAATGGTCTAGTTGAAAGATTTAACAATACCTTAAAGGGCATGATCAAGGGTTTACCTGAAAAGCTTAGGCGAAGATGAGCTTATGATGGATTGCTATATTTGCAGGTCATCGGACAAATCCCTTGAAGTCGCTGTTCCTCCTCTCATACCTGTGGAGTGTCCTGATCGTCCTTGGGTGACACTGGGTGTGGATGTCTTGGGACCTTATAATACTCTTAGTGGGAATTCAAGATTTATTTTGGTTCTCTTTGATTATGCCTCTAAGTGACAAGAGTAGAAGCTGGTCAAGGAGGCCGACACTAAAAGTGTTATGGATTTTTTAAGCAAGGTCTGGTCTAGAGAAGGATACTTGTTTCCGACAACAGAAACCGGTTTGTCAGTAGAGACTTTGAATCTTTTTATCTGTTTCAGGTGTGAGAAATTTAAAAATTGCTCTTTGCCATCCTCAAGGGAATGGACTGGTTGAAAGGATAAACCGACTGCGTAAAATGGGCTAAAACCAGCAACCTTGATATTACTAAATCTATTAACAGCATGATATAGTTTTATAGAACCACCCCACACTAATCCACCAAAGTTCCTTCTTTCAAACTGATGAGGGGAAGGAAGCCTAATACATCTTTTCATCCAGGGTGGATTTCCAAGTAGGTTAATGCTGAGTCAGATATTTTGAAATTGATGTCTATTGTGAAAGGTAATGTTTCTTCCACTCAAGCTAAGCAAAAAGCTTGTTTTGACTCTAAGCGAGGTTCAAAGATCATGTCCTCAATCTTGGGGATATTGTTAAAATTAAAAAGTCGGTGCATGTCAACAAGGGTGAAAGTAAATTTAGTCCACCAGTCAAAGTAATTATTATTGTGGAAAATGCTGCTCAAGTCAAAGGAGGGTTTTGGTGGAACCTAAGCTAGGTTGCCAAAGTTCAATGTTCTGCTCCGAATTTACCCTCCATGCAACATGGTTACTCTTCTGTCAAGACAGAATATGTCCCAGGGAATGTCAGAAGGAGTTCCTGTGTCGTTGTTTCGTTGTTAAACCTGCAATGTATAGAGTTTAATGTTTTTATTTCGTTTTTTTTTATTTTGGAAGAAGGGATGGTATTGTAGTAATGTGTTTAATTATTCCCTCTTCTATTTATATCAGTTTACGTTTATTGCTTGATTATTTAAAATCATTACAAAAAACCCCCTAGCAAAAGAATAAATAAAATACATCTGCACATGCAGCTGAGATTGGTATTATATGAGCGAAAAAGAAGAAATTGTACAATACAGTTTTAAAATCCAGTTACATGAGAGAAATAACGAGTATGTACCCCCAATGAAAGGTGTGAGGAGGTATTTCACGAGATTATATTTAGTCTGTGACTGCTTGCAATAGGTAACTATTGACAAGTTTCATATATTTGACTCCTCTACAGGCCAGGATGCATGATGAACCCTCCAGCCAGCTTATCACTGCTTGTCTAATAGATCAAATGTTCAATTTGATGAAAATCGCCTTTAGGTACTGTCTCCTTTAGCTTAGCATGGCTGGACAAGCACATAACAAATGGATCAGGGTTTCTTTTTTGAATCCACATAACCGACAAGCTTCTGTTTTAAAAGCTGGCATCCATGAGGGAGATAAGTCCTTGAAGTCGTGCACACCCATCCTGAACTTTAAAAAACACATCTTTAAATAAGTACTGAAATGGGCAGACAAGTAGGCTTGTGGCTTTGATGTCCTATATGAGTTTATAACTGTCCTTCCGTGCCGCCTCTTTGTAAGCGCCATTTTATATTCCAATAAAGATTTCTTTTTGTTAGCGACGTTCACTGTTTTGTTAAAAGAAACTCTATCCATCGTAATTTCCCATGCTGGTTGAAGTTCCAAAATGGCCAGGGAGGTACTCAGGAAGCTACCCCAAGAGTTTGGCATTTCTTGCACCTTTGGTGACCTAACTTCGTCCCAGCAGAGTCTGTTCAATGTGCCCTCTTCGGATGATCGGAGAGTGTGGCAGAATTTAATAAAGTTGATCATTCCCCTGTATTTTTGATCCTGGAGCCCAAATTCCAGTCTTACCTGGGCAGGTGAGGCGCATTTTGGCAAATCAAAAACCAATTTGTACATTTTTGACTGTAACTCGTTCTGTAAATTCGAGTCTTTGCCACACCAGGGAACCAGGCCATAGGACAAACTGGGCTGAATTTGGGCAGCCATTACTTTTAACAGGTGAGAATGATTTGGGCAGTCCAGTTTTCTCCGCATCAATCTATAAGCATAGATCAGAGACTGAGTCTTTGCTATAAGAGCCAGTTTGTGTTCTTTGTGGCTTGTACACTGCCCAATTGTTACCCCTAAATATGAGTATGAGCTTTGTTCTTCTACATGAGCCCCCTTGACCATCCATTTAAAGTTTAGTTTTCTACTGTCAAATAAGGCGGACAACTTTTGTTTTATCTTTATTTATCTCCAGCTGTTCTGTGTCTAAGTAGGCTGCCAGGTATTTATTGATCTCTGTAACCCCACTGGGGTTTGGCTCAACAGGACGATGTCGTCTGCGTATTGGAGGATTGCGAGTGGCTCGTTGGCCAATTTCGGGGGGTGGCAATCTGGGGTTTCAAAATGTGTGACAATATCTGATAAATACAGGTAAAAAAGGCTGGGGGCCAAAACGCAGCCTTGTATTTGTATTTGTATTTGTATTTGTAGGGGTATTTGTAAAGCGCGGCGTTCGCTCCGGAAGGAGCATCATGGCGCTGAGAGTTCTTGATAACTGGTCTGGGAGCAGAGAGGGAGTTAGATGGCAGCTTTAGCGAGATCATCGGGAAGGCTGAAGATCCAAGTCTTAAGGACCTTTCTGAATGGTTTTTCCTGCGATAGTTGCCTGAGGTGTTTGGGCAGATTGTTCCATGCCTTGGTGGCCAAGTAGCTTAGGGTTTTGGCTCCCTTTGTCTTCAGATTATACTTTGCCGGCAGGATGAAGTTGTCCTGGGACGAACGGAGAGGTCGCTTCAACCCGCCTTGAGTGTAGATACTTGCGGTGGTGCTCAGCCCGTTTCCTAGTTTGACTCTTGTCCAAGTATCAGAGTACAAGGTTATGATAGAGAGGAGTGCGTTTGGAAGGCCCAATATTTTGAGTTTGGTCCATAAATGACTCCGGCTCACTCTATCAAATGCAGATTTGATGTCCACGAAACAGGCAAAGAGGCGGACTTTCCTTCTTTGCGCCTGTCCCGTCAGGAGGGCTAAAGTTGCGCGGTTCGATTGAGTGCCCATGCCTTGCTTGAATCCTGTTTGGAATTTGGGGATGATGTTTTTTTCCTCCATCCAGGCTTGTAAGTGGATCAATAGGGACAAAGCATAAAGGTTTGCCTCCACGTCAATCAAAGAGATTAGTCTGTAGTTCCCCGGCTTGCCATGATCTCCCTTTTTGTATATGGGGTGGATGATAGTCCCCCTCCAGGAAACTGGGATGTTAGAAAACTTGTAAATCTCATTGAAGACTGGGGTAAGGATTTCTGACCACATCTCTGGATTGTTCCTGAAAATTGCATTTGGTATTCCATTTGGCCCAGCCGCTCCATCAGACTTTATTTTATTTATAAGTCTGCTTAGGTCTTTCATGTTAGTCAGGGGCTTTGTTCATTGAATAACGAGTTCAGATGGAGTGAATTATCTTTTGGTGTAGCGTAACTGGATCCGTCTTGGACAGCATTTGGTCATGGTGTGGCCCCTGATGTAATTGTTCTGGACTCCTCGTGGGATTGTTGAACAGGGTGTTTACGCGATCTATCCAGATTTCTGCGCCGATTCCTGCCTCTTGCTGGAGTGTTGACCAGCTGTTAATGTGTTAATGATCCCCCAGAAATCGCTGCTATTGGGTTTTTGCTGGCTATTAATAGTTGTTGCCAGATTGATTCTTTATACGCTGATTTTGCTTTTCCCAAGTTCTTTCTGTAAGCACTCCTTAGTGTTTGCAATTTTGTTTTTTCTTGCTTTAGGCCCTTTTCTCCCTTACGGAATAGGTGTCGCACTTCTCTCGCGTTCTCTCTTTTGCGCATTTTGAGATCAGGATTGAACCAAGGCTCCCTTCTGAGTGTTTTTATTGACCTATGTGGATGGGAAGCCGGGAAGGTTTGAAGCAAGTGTTCGGCCAATTGCTCCCAATGGTTTACGTGCGCCTGTTCTTGTACTGGGCCTTGGGTCTCGTTATAGGCCTTTATTTTCTCCTCTATGAATTGTGGGGCCAATCTTCGCCATTTTACTTTGCGTAAATTAAACGTTTCTGGCTGCTGCATGATGGCTTTGCGCTTTTGAGCAATTTTTGTGCTGTTCTTCAGGTTCAAAGTCAGCGGCAGGTGGTCGCTTTCTGCTCGTGGAATTATTCTGAAACTGATTATCTCTGAGAACAGATTATTGCTAGTTATTATAAAGTCTATTGTAGAGGCGGCTTTTCCACTCAAGTATGTTGCCGCAGGGGGCGAATCCCCCTCGGGTTTGCCATTCATGATTATCAGGTCAAGTGCTGCTAATTTGCAAACAAAGTCGGACGCACCCTGTGGAGCTTTACTGTTTCTTCCCCATTTGGACGCTAAAAAGATTGGTATTAAAGTCACCAGCAATCACCATGAGGGAATTTGTATGGCTTTTTAGCAATGCATTTAATAATTTTATTAGAGTTACGTATTTTCTATTCTGCTTCTTTCTCTCTGGATGGATGTAAACATTTACTAGGAAGAGTTGTGTACTTTGTTCCTTGCCGGTTACCTTGATCACTTGGATCTAGTTTGCCGCTGTGTCTATTTCTTCTGTTTCCCAATGTAACTTTTGAGTTATAAAAATTGATAAGCCCCCTCTCGGATGACCATAGTTAGAATGTCTTTCTGCCAGGCAATGATGTTCAATGAAACCAGGTATTGAGGTTGCCCCTATGTTCCATGTTTCCTGGGGCAAAATTATTTGTTGTTGCGTTAAAAAGGTTGCGGTATCTTGATCTTGGCCCATGTCCCTGAAACCATGCACATTCCATGAACAGAGTGAGATGTTAATTTGTTTGTTGTGTTCCCTTGCTATTTCTGGTATTTTTCGTCCTTGGTTAGGAGTGCTTATCATTCAGCGTTTTTGAGATCCAGGCCCAATTCTTGATTTCCTGTAGGCCTCCCCGGTAGTGCCCAGACCTTCGCTTTTGCGGGCATATTCTTTTGCAGGGGCAGTGTTGGTGAGTTGGAACGTGCTCCACGTAAGCATGTGGGCTGGAGTTTACCTGGGGTTTTCCCTTTGTTTAGTTTGTTGAGGAAGGGATATGGATACCTTAGACGTTGAAGCCTGATGCCCCATGCCTCGAATCTTCCGCTCATTGTTGCAATGTTGTCCACCAGGTCCTTGGACGACCAAGTTGTCAGCGACTCCTCTACCCCCTTCCCGGGGTTTCCTTTAATTCCACCGAAATTAGGTCACTCGAACGGATTCCTTTTAGCTCGGGGATTTCGTGGAAGAGTCTCAAAAGGTTCCCCCTGTTGAGCATATCCTAAGTCCCTTTTGATGAGTATTCCGGAATAAAAGACAGCTTCAATTCACACTCGTCAAATTCGACTTGCTTTTCGCGTGACAATGGTGCACATTCGTTCCTTCCCCCTATTCCTGTGAAGTTTAGCGGCAGTTCTTGCCTGCTCCCTTGTTCATACTCTGGCGGGAGTTGGATTCATGTCTCTTGATTGGCGCATAGTGGGCCTGATTTTTTTCGGGCCGACATCCTTATTTGTTGATCCGCTTGATCCTGGACTGAAAGCTTACAGTGGCGGTCCTTTCCCCTTATTGTTACAGCAATTGATTTGGGGGGAATTTGAGAGATGGTTGTCATTGTGACCTCCGACCTGTTATCTGAGTGCTGCTTTTGCTCTGCTAAGTTGGGCCCTTGATGTGTCTCTGCTTGTTGGAGTGCATTTTGTTGACTACTTTGTACTTTGCCACCCCTTGGATTGCTGCTTCCCAATGATTGCTGATTTTTTATAACTAATGGTTCAGCCTGTACATTGTCGTGTAGTATTAGCATCTTTAGTTGCTGCCCAGCCAAGGTTATTTTCCCAGTCACTTTATCTTCAAAGGTTGGGCTTCTGGCTCCATGTTTGTTTTGGGGAGCAGTCTGAGCTTTTACCACGTGACTTAGTCATTGACTGTTTGTATAGGAGGTCTGCGAACAGTGAGCTTGGTTTCTTTCAGCACTTCCTGCCACGGGTGGGGATAGTGGCGTTCCTTTCATTTTCGTCATTAATTTTGGTGCAAAGAGAGGAAATAATGTGAGCTGGGCAAGGCTTGGTTGTTTGTTATATTTTAGCCTGGACTTCCTTGTGCGCTTTCTTTCCCGTTTTGTAGTTTTACCTCCCGCCCTTGTTGTTGTCTGTAATGCCTCTGTTTGGCTTCGCATTGACTTTGATTTGTCTCTGGCTCTGATTTTAATTGTGCCTCACTGGTATGATTTAGTTCCTTGTTTTTGGCTTTGGGGAGATGAACAATTTGCTCTTGCGCAATCGATTTTTGGGAGATTCCTTGGATGTGAGTATTAAAGGTCTGTTTTGCTGCCCCTAGAACATTGTTTAGGAGTTCTGGTAGTGTTGCCAGTTTCTCAATTATAGGGCTGCAAGGGCATGATGCTGGTTGAATATTTAACTCTATTAGCTGGTCCAGAGTTCCTTTTTTTGTTAATAACGCTGTTATTACATCTAGTTTTTTATTTACTCCAGAAATGTGGCTGGCTATAAGATTGATGAGGTCAATTTGAACATCCATTTTGTCTGATTGGAAATTTAGTACTTTTATGGATTGTTCCAGGGTGTGGATCAAAGTTTGGGCCCATTGCATGTTTTGATTGTCATCATTATTTTAGCCAGGGCTGGCGAACCAGAACTTGACCCATTTCCGGAAGAGATGGTGATAGGGGATGAGAGGATCAATTGTTTGATTGTTATAGGACTGTGGCCATCCTCCTGCAGCTCTTTCGAGTTGGCGTCTTGTTTTCTTTGAGGATTCAGGGGGTTGACGAAACCAAGATGGCTCTTCTTGTGGTGTTCTTTTCTTTGGGGTCGGAGTACGTTGATCCTTTTCCTGTCCCATCTCTTCTAGTCCTCCAAAATTTCGATCAGGTTCGCCTCACTTGTGTTGGTGAACGATTTACCAATCTGCAATTCATTTGAAGCTGCACTTTCTGCTGCTTTTATTAGATCGATTTTTTCCTCCTTTGACCATCTTGTATTAACTCGGCACTGTTTCTTGTTTTCTGTGGGGGGTTGGCCGGCGTTAAGATTTATGATGAGTGAAGGATAGACTTGTCCCTGAATTGATCCTTCTAGCATGGAATGAGAAATTCCACGCTCTCTGCTTGACCCAGTGGAGGCCTCTAGATCCAAGGATTCCACGGAATCTCTGATATTATTTGTTGCTGGTTTTATAGTAGTTTCTTTATGAGCTTCGGTTGACTTTTAGGGATTTGGTTTAGAGGTTAGTCCTGGCGTTTCTGGGGCGACCTGGTGCACCTGAGCTCTTACTGATACCAATTTCCTGCCGTCTATATAAGCCAATTAATTCTCTGGTAATATTTCTTTTGGAGATGTGGTGGCCAAGATACCTGAAGTACCTCCAAAAGAAGGTTGTGATTTGGCCGGCTGAATTGGGTTTGGCAGCAGAGCTAATTCCTTTTGGGGGGGGCGTACATTGCCGCCATGGGGTCTTTTAGGAAAAATAATTTTTGGATCACTGTTTGCTGGACCGGTTTGAAATTTAACTTTGTTGGTGGGGTGGGGACTGAGACCAACCTATCCCTGTGGCCAGCTCAGTTTTCACCGATGCTAATTTGTGAAAGGTCCTCTTCTTGTGATTTCCGATTAGGTTTTTTGTTTTAATTTCCTTGTTTCCTTCGCGGTCTTTCTGTAGCCCCCTGGCGGATGGTTCCTGATCGCATCTGTGCAGAATCCTAACGCAATGTTTTTTGGTGTTCACAAGGGGCTAACAGAAGGGCGTGTTCTTCCTTAACTTTCACTTGAAGGCGGCTTTTCTTAGCTCTTGTTGCCGGTTTCTCGCAAGGGGTACTAGTTGCTAGCACTAGTTGTTATTGCTTAGGTGTTACGGCTTTCCCCCCTGGGAGGGGTGTGTTTTCTCTCGCTCCTCCCTGCCACGGCACCTCCCAGCTACGGGGTGAATTCCCGGTACCTTTACCTTTTGTTTGTAGTGAGTAGGAGTCTGCTTCCTGGTCAATTACTACATTCTCCAAGACATAAAAAAGAGAAACGTAAAGCTAACTAGTGAAAAAAGAAGATCTATGTTCTTGACAGGATGATCAGTCAAAAACGATTTACTTGAAGAGATACAGCTTACTCCATTTCTGTTCTTAAATGTTATATTTATTTCAATGTCTTTGTTTGTCTGCTTCCAGTATGTGTACACATTTTAAAATGTATCTATATGTTTCTCAGTAGTCCTGAAGAAGTCCTATCTGAGACGAAATGCGTCAACTACTGGATTTTATCTTTGTAAAAACACAATAAAGAACTTTTCTTGGAAAAAGGTACATTGTTAAATCTGAAATTCTTCTGTGTGTATATCAAGACTGCCCTCTGCTTTGTACTTAGTTCAACTGTATTATTGTGTGAGGAATACCTTTAATGCTTAGTGCTTGGAATCAGACCTCTCACACTGTTTACTGTGTGGGGGTATGAGTCCAACATGTTTGATACCAAACACAATAAGGTTCATTACAGCTAGTTTCAAGATGGTCATCGAGTAATGACGCAGTGCCTTTCTATATGTTATATGTTTGGCTCAATAGCAACCCAGGAGAATGGACTCCAAAGGCTGTAGGTGTGTCCTGCCCATGCAGGGGCACCCTCGCATTTACAACCAAGCACCCTGCCTTCAGCCAGCTATAGGGGTGACTTAAAGGTTTTAGGTGCAGGGAAACCTATATCTTTTGTAAGTGGTGCTAGCATCACCTTACACAGGCTGCTATGGCAGGCCCGTGGAGATAGTTTGAATGGTCACCCATAAGTGGCATATTATAGCCTTCAGCCTATGGGGGACCTCTGGGGTACCTATGCCCTGGGTACCTTAGTTCCATATACAAGGGACTGATAAGGGTACCCCAGTATCCAATCTGGGATGTACTTAAGTTCTTATCATAACCATTCAAAGGATAAAGAAGAGAGACAGGGTCCTGACTGCCAGGATTCCAGTCAGACTGGTCAGTAACAGCATTACATTGAGCAAAAAGTAGGGTTAACCATAGGTGCAGATCCTACTTTCCTACAAATATCAATGTCAGGGTTTGTGGAGCTACAATCCCCATCTTTCCAGCTTTGAGGAGCAGGCAGACGTTGGTCAGAAAACCAAATTCTTCTACACTGTTTTGTCATTTTATTTTGGCATAGCGTATTTTTTCCTATTTTATTTAACTTTCAACCTAGTTCAAATTAGTGGTAGAAATGGGTGTGAAATCAATAATGGATATTGGAAAGCTATACATTTCTGAAGAGCAGAAACAATTCTAAATTCAGCAAGGGGTCATTTGTGTAGTTCCTTCAAGGTGTTTCTATAGAAATAAACAGTTGAAATACAAAAAATATTAAAATTGAGTTGAAAAAACCCGACATTTGTGCCTACATTTTCATCTGGGACTTCTAACTATGGTAATTTTTTCGAGCAAAATATACCTTGATGTCCACTGGACACTTCTGGTTGTGAGGATATATAGAGCTTGCAGGTTCACCAAGATCCTGAGGTACCCACATCCATTACCTGAGCTCCACCTTACAATGGTTTTTCATTGTGTACTTATAAAGCAACTTATTTGGTAAAATATAAAGAGGGGAAAATAGGTATCAAGGAAACCTACATATTTATTAAATGGGAACATGGTATGGATTTAAGAACCAGTGGTTATGTCCAGTCTCTGAATTTGTTGGTACCCATACGAGCATATGAATTTGAGGTCATTTTTTAAAATGACTTTTATTTACACACTGTCTGGAAAAAATGCACAGAAAAACAACTGGTAATAACACTTGCTCTACTATCCTACTTTTCCCTAAGTCTCCTGATAACAACCGCACCTCACTTGTATGAGTAGGCCCAGTGCCAATGACAGGAAACGGCCAAAAACTCAATGTAAACACATCACAATTTTTGCACTGAAAATTGACCTTTCTAGCAATTTGCCTAGCTGTGGACTTTGGGCCTAGCTCAGCCTGCACTTATGTAAACCTAGAAAACCTGTAGATTTTTAAAAACGACACCTAGGGGAATCCACGATAGGGTGATTTGTGTGTCTTTCAGCAGGTTCTGTTATCCAGAATCCCTTGCACACCTCCACCTTTGTGAGAAAAAAAATTGTTTTTTCACATTTCTGTGATGGAAAGTTCTGGAATCTGCAGAGAAACACAAACTTCCACTCACCTATCTTTCCCCCAAATCTCCAGATTAATGGTACCTCACTTTTGTGAGTATGCCTGTGTGGGTGGGCCTAGTGCCCCTAACACGGAAGGGCCAAAAACTGATTATGGAGATATCAAAATTGCTTATCATAAAACAAACTGGATTTGCAAGGGAATAACCTGCGTTTTTGGTCCCATGCTTGGCAGCCATCTAGGGAAACCTACCAGATGTTTCTAAAAACTAGCCACCAAGGGGAGTCCAGGGAGTCATGGTTTGCATAGATCCTCAACGTTTATTACCCTAAATCCCTGGCAAACCTCAAATTTAGCAACATAAATCACATTTTCCTCACATTTCTGTGTGGGAAAGTTGTGGGATCACCAGGCCGACATACATTTCCTACCACCCAGCATACCTCTAGGTATTGCAATAAAAATAGTACCTCACTTGTGTGGGTGGGCCTAGTGCCCCTGAAAGGGAAGGGCCAAAAACGTATTATGGAGACAACAAAATTATTCATCATAAAACAAACTGGTTTTGCAAGGTAGTCACCTGTGTTTTTTTGTCCCTGATACGGCAGCCATCTAGGGAAACCTACCAAACCCAGACAGTTCTGAAAACTAATCACCCGGGGAGTACAGGGAGGTGTGGCTTGTGTAGATCTCCCAATGTTTTCTTACCCAGAATCCCCTGCAAACCTCAAATTTAGATTCTGAACTGGCCAAACTCTATCTCTGTATCTGACCCGCGTTCCACCACGGAAGGCCTTAAATTACATCTAAGTACAAGTCTACAGCAAACACTTGACAGCGGTTGGCGTGTAACGCTTATTGTTGCTATTTTTATTTTAAAAAGTAAAAATGTATATATTCATTTCTCCGTAGTTGGATTTTTGAAATTTTTATGTCATTTTATTAATTACAATTTACTCTATATTTCAACATTGGTTTGGGATTTTTCTTGTTTTGTGTTTTGACTTTATTACTGTTTTGGTACTGCCAAAATGCTTCACACATTGCCTCTACATTAAGCCTGTCTGCTGTGTGCTATAGTTTCCAGAGTGTTGAGCTCAGGTTTATATAGTGGCTTTAGTGGTTCACCCTCAGAAGGAATGTGATTATTATTTGAGGCAGGTAAATATCCCCTCTACCAATAATCCCATTTCTTACATTTTGCAATTATTTTAGAGGCAGACCCTAGCTATTAATCTTTAGGGCCTAGCATCTTGTATATCCCCTCTCTATTGAGTAGCTTGACAAAGGATCCCGTCCAAGAAGTGGGAGATTCCCCAGTTCAAGGTATGTGTTTGAACATTGACTGATAAATACCAGCCTAAAAATCTGGATCAACTTTATTAAATGAGTTCAAATGCCATCAGTAACTTCACTAGGCTTTATTGCTTTATTAATCTTGGTCACATTCATTAGTGTTTACTGCTTGTCCAGTCTACGGCATTTAAAAAACATTTAATTTTAATTTTAAAACCAAATTTTCTTAGAAAGCTAGTTGTTTTAATGAGCATGCATCCTCATTTTGTAAGAAATAACATTGTATTTGTAGTCCCATTGCTATTTCATGTTAGGTTTTGCTTGCTTTAAGGCTCTCTGCGCTATTACACTGCTACACATTGCCACGTGTATGCACTTTTTCCAATAGAACATATACTGAGCGTTTATTTCATCTAAACAATTTTTTTAACTCTTTAGAATAGCATGGATAGATAGTGTAGAAAATGCAGCAATGATGTGGAAATTAAATGTCACATGCAGGCAGCATAATGCATGGCAAAATAAAACAAATGGTGTTATAGATTAATCTAAAAGCACCATTGTACTCAGACTTTACTGCAGTTTAAAAGCACATCAGTGTTACATGTCAAGGAAAGTGCTTTTGTAATGTAGAGAAACCTATTTTTATATAAAAATATATGTTGGAATGTGGGTTATGTGAGTGGTAGTTAAGCGCTTACTGCCAGCAACAAGGCCACCCGCTAGTAACTGCTCCTGGAGAGAGTGCTGCCGGGCGGTGATGCAGGGCAGGAGAGGGGCAGGGGGGGGTTGTAAACTTTGGATTATGGACTAACGGAGGTAAGTATACAATTGCCTCCCTTTTCAATAATCACGCCTGGATATTTATATTCCAGTGCTGAATAAATATGTTTACTGCCCCAGAACCAGGTTGGGGCTTTCTTTATGTTTTTCTCCAGGTTGATATTTAAGCCATTGGCTTCAGAGAATTTCAGCATGGCAGTGAGAATTTGTTGTAGACCCACCTGTGTATGACTGATTAGGACTATGTTGTCCGTGTAGAGGAGGCATGGTAGTACTAAGCCACCTAACCTTGTTGTATGTGAGTTACAGGCGTTTAGGGCCGGAACAAGATCTGCTAGGAATAGGTTGAACAGGGTCGCGGCTAAAGCGCATCCCTGTTTGAGCCCCTTCTCTGTCGGTATGTGCCTGAACAGAAAAGATCCATCTCCCAGCTTTATCTGGACCCACCTATCTGTATGCAGATTAATTATCAGATTTAACAATGTCTGGGGTATACCACAGCTTGCCAGTTTATCCCACAGATGGTTACGATTTGCATAAATGTATATGTATTGGCATTTAAATAGCGCACTACTTACCCGTAGGGTCCCAAGGCGCTTCGACCGCTGCGAAACCCTTCCTGGCTTCCCTGAGAGATGGTCCCTTAATGGGTATCTCCAGGGTGAGACCAGGCATCCCCGGCGGTCTGGTGGGGCCGTTAGTGAAGATGAGGCAAGCTAATGCCCAGAGTTGCCGAGTGTGAACCGAGGCGAGAGAATTATCGAGTCCGCTGACCCTGGTCCAGAAACCTGCCGCGCCGGGAATCGAACCCTGGTCCCAGGCCATCCTCTGCTCTCGGGTCTGCCGCCTCTAACCAGTGAGCCACACTACTTCACTACTTCATAGTCACAGGTGGCTCTGTAGTCAATGAAGCATAGGTGTAACAGCATTTTTGTTGACTCTGCCTTGTCGATTAACATCGCCAGAATATTTGTTGTTGTTCTGACAGATTTTGCAACGCCGTTCTGATTTAGGTGCATAATTGACTTCTCATCGCCCAAGCCTGAAGCTCTTCTAACAGAGATCCCGCAAAAAAAGTTTGCCACGTTATCCTGGAGTGCCACTAATTGGTTGTTTTTTTGTAATGACTTGTCTACTTACTTAAAGATTGGGGAGATTACAAACCTCTCCAGGAGCGTGGAAGTATGCCCAATAGCCTTATTTCTGTAAAGAGAGGTTCGAAGGCCTTGGCCCAGAGGTCTGCGTCCTGTTTACATGGAACCAGTGGAATTGCATTGGGACCCGGGGGGCCCTCTCTCCTTCCCTTTCCTATTTGCAGCTTGATTGTCCTGAATTTTTTTCTTAAGAGCACAACCATTGGCAGGTCCTACCCCACCCCAATATTTCAGGTTCTGAAGCTCTGCGTTCCGCCCGATGGATCTTCAGGGACACAGCTCCTAAGGTAAATGTGGTTTCTAATTCTGTGGCCAGGGAATTGTTTTCCTGATGGAAATGGGTCCTGAGTTGGCTCGCCCATGTTGGATGATATTCCCTCATGTGACGGATGGATGAAGCGATTTATTGTTCCCCAGAATCTTGCACTATTATTCTGTTTGGTATTGGTATGTAATTTCACCCAGAATATGTCCTCTGTGTATCTGTTAACTTCCCATTTTTGTCTCCTTAACTGCACATTTTGTTGTCGTAGTAATGCTAAGTGCCTTTTGTCAGTTGGATTGTGTCGAAGATGTCTCATTGTGCTTTTGATTGAATTTTTGATGAAATTGGGTTCATTTTTAGGTGATTTTGACATGTGGTGCATACTACTGTGACTCTGCGGTGCCCTTAATTTGGTTGTGACGGTGTAAGTTGCCATTGTTGTGGTGAAGTTCTCCCACTCCACAGTTTCGCTTAACCCCTTCCATGCTCATGACGAGCTCAGCTCGTCATGAGGTAGCCTGGAGCTGTGCTCATGACGAGCTGAGCTCGTCATGACACCAGCAAAATGGCAATTCCCAGCACAGGAGGGGAATTGCCTTAGCAGCCATCTAACCCATGACTCAAAGTGGAGTGTTGCATTTTGTATCAGGCACCCATCTGCTGCTTGTGAAAAATTGATTCTTCTATAGTTTGTTGTAAACTCTAAACCTTGGAGTGTCAGAGACCTATCAAATGTATTCATGTTTGTTTGAAGTTCTTGAGAGCAATGATCGCTGTCAGCCTTATCACCCAGCTGAAATGAAGATATTTGGTTGAATATAGATAAGGAGATGAAAGTGTAGTCGAGTATAGAATTTACTGATGATGAATAGTAAGAGAATGCCGGAGGGTTATCGCCGGCCGATCTGCCATTGATTGCTCTAAGATTAAAGTGTTTAAGCTCCTCAAGTAAGCACTTGCCAGTTTTGGTTTGCGGAACTGGTAAGGTATTTCCTTGTGAAGGAATATTTAAGATTGAGTTTTGAATGGATAATCCGTCACCTGTGGAGGAGCCCATTAGATTGAGGTTTAAATCCCCAGTAAGAATGATATCTGTTGTTGCCTCTTCGCTTATACATGCCTCCAGGAACTCGCAGATTCTTTGCTCTCTTGATTTTCCTTTTTGGATGGAGATAAGCATTTATTAATATGAAATTGGTACTTTCCCCTGATGTTATTAATGGGGTTTGTTAATGTATTGCCATGGTTGCTTGAAAAGTTGGGCCAACTGCATGGGCTACAGATGCACTTGTATTTGAGACATAAATTACAAGGCCTCCCCTGAGATGATCGAATTTTGCCCATGCTAAGTGCTGGGGTAAAAAAACACAAATAACCTTGAAGATGCAGAGGGTCTGTCAGCCGGGGTTTCCTGTAATGCTATGATATTGAATTGCCTATGATAGATGGCAAAATTTGGGTCTGACATTTTGCTGGCCAGTCCATTTATGTTCCATGAGCATATCCGTAGTTAACTATTGGCATTGATTGATGGTGATTTATTGCAATATTGTCAATGTATTTGATTATTTATTGTCCTTGAAATATATCTCCGGTTGGCTTGCCAAAACAGTGGCACTGCAGGTTCCGCACAGCTATTGTTTTGAGGGTGTTCTTAATTAGTTGGATAGTGCCATACTGCTCCTCTGCACTGATGTTGCAGTTCTTTTTGGATTTATTTGTGCAGCATTTATGTGCTCTGGGACTAATAGGGTAGGTAGCTGCAGGTAGTCCGCTTCTTACTCCTTCTTGAAGCAAAGCATATTCCTGAGAGCTGTAGCCTCAGACAGAGCAGCAGGTGCAGTCTTCTCCAGGCAGGGCTTTTGGGTGCAGGTCAGGATTCCAGCAGGACAATCTTCCTTCTTCTTGTAGTTTCAGGCAGCATAACTGAGAGACTCTGTACCTCTGACATATTTCTCTAGTGTTTTCTGGTGACAAGTTGGGGAGCACCCCTATCCAATGAGGTGCAGGGAAACACTCCAAATCATAACAACTTTCTCCAAAGTGTGGCATAGTCTTATCCACAGAAAAACACTATTCTCTCAAAATCCATCATGGCTGAACTTGCAGTAGAGCAGCAAGAGCTAACTAAACCAAACTCAGAGTAGGGTTTATTTCCATACCCCCCTTACATCTGTGAATTATTTCATTGAGACTCCCATCTGTCAGGAAGAGGGGTGGCCATGGGTGACAGGCTTGCTTGGTCTGTTCTTCCTGTAAGCTGATGCTTGATAAAGGCAGTTGGCTAATCCCCTCAGGGCTGACCAATCACCACTATCTATTCTAATCCTATGCTTAAAAACTTCGATAGAAAACCAGACATTTGAGATGAGCAAATTCAAGAGTATGGCTGGTGTTGTAGGGTGCTCTATACAGGAGCCGCTCTCCACCTATACTTGAGAACTACCCTGACTTCTCGACTTCTTTTTGAAGACTGCACTACCCCAGAAGGTCAAGGTGAGGGGGCCACGAGGACATGGAACGACTCCGAGTCATCCTGAGTCGAACAGCATAAAAAATTAAATAAATAAACTGAACATTTTCAACTCAGAGGCCCGCTGGAGGGCTCTTTCATGAAATGAACACTTTGACACAGCACTGAAACCTACTAAAGGTAAAGGAATTTTGAAAGTGCACTACTGATCCCAGCTTGAAACAGTTAGTTGATTTCACCTGTGATTAAATAAATAAGAGTTACTTTCCAACAACTTGTAACACAATACGCAATATGAAATGTAGAATAATCTATGAATACACTAGCAATACAGCAGTGAAAACCAGAAACGCTGGATGTACCTATCATTAAAGTTTAGAAAATCAGCAAAACTCCAGTGTTCTCTAAGCTTTATTCTTTGCGGGGTTTAGAAAACACCTGGGGCCTCATTTATGAGGCCTTGCGTCAGTTTTGCGCTGCTGATGCGTCACTTTTTGTAACGCATCGGCGGCGTAAAACATGCGCCTTGTTGCGCCATATTTAAAAAGTGACGCATCTAGGTAGATGCGTCACTTTTTAAACCCCTGCGCCACATTACACCTGTGTCAGGTATAATGTATGCAGAGGGGGCGTTCCCCCGCAAAAAGCCTCGTAATAGTGACGCAGTGAAATCTATGAGATTTCACTGCGTCACTTTTAGGACGCTGTTGCGTCAAAATCTTGCACCTGCCTCACAGCAGGCGTAAGACTGACGCAAGCCCTTTCACATGGGGCTTTCCCCAAGTGAAAGGACGCATTGCTGGAGTTGCATCACTTTTGTGACACACTCCAGCAATGCGTCACTTTTGCGCTTACAGATACGTCAGAAATACTGACGTATCTGTAACTCCTTGCGACATGATGCATCATGCATTAAATATGACGCATCATTGGTGTTGCAAGGAGTGCGCAGTGAAAAGTGACGCATCGCTGTTTTCACGCAGCAATGCGTCACTTTTCATAAATAAGGCCCCTAGAACAAAAGAGGCACACATCAGATGCAGCACTCTACAGCAACAGAATCGCTCGGGTGGTGACTATCTACACCCAACGGTGCCACTTAAAGCCCTTGTTGAAGGGCTCCACCCTACAATTAAGGCTGAGACAGAAGCGCTGAACATGCACAGGCTCACTGTGGAATGACTACTTTTTAAATGTAGTGTTTTAAAATATAAAAATTTTGATTGTGCAATAGAATTACATAATAATATGCAGCAGGAGGCTGGGAGTGTGCAACGCGTCCATTACGTATATTTTCCACATCTTAAATACTAAGATTCGATATAAACAAATGTTCTCTGGCAAACGGTGTCTTTCTTTCCCCCGGCCTTTCTGAGAAAGAATTGCATCAAACTGTTTATTAACTGGCATATATGCTACATCAGTGATTGTTCAAAAATCCAATTAGCAAAACGCCACTAGGTGGCAGTAGGTACTACCTAAACTAGTCCGAACGCTTAAGAGGATATTTTTCACCTTAAACACCAACATTTGCAAAATAGGCATTTAACATGAAATGGGTATGACACGTGTAGTATTTAGCTATATTAGAAGTCGTTAGTACTAGTAAAAAAGTTAATAACCGGTGTTTTATTTTGTGTCCTTGCATATATTTAAAATAGGTTTAGGAAATGGTAGAGAAAAGACAGAAATTGAGAGCCTGTAAAGGCGATAATGCACATGCTTTCCAATCCCTTCCACCACTAACTGATTTCTTGAGAGGGAGTCGGGTAAGCATTCTTAATCCCTCAACCCCCTCCTTCCTCCCCCCTCCCACAATTTGGCTCACAGGATCAAGAAGGGCAGAAATTTAATTTTAGCTCGTGCGGTAAATGAGCAAAGGCCGACCCTCGTATGTGCCATCTGTATAACACATGCATCGCAAGTCCTTTTCTCCAAAACCAGTCAGGATACATCTTTCCTGGGTTTGGTGTAACAATTTCAGCATGACTGTCCGCACGTGTGCAAGTGCATACATTCACGACGCCATCTTTAAACGAGAAAGAGTAATACAAGTTCTTACATAGTTTATATTCATCCAGAAAGCAGGGATCACAGCTTTTTGGAGCAGAAGGAAATGAAGGCTCAAGGTGGTTGGGAGGACTTAAAAAAAATTGATGTTATGTATGGCTCCTCCATTACCCATATTTACGCATTCATAATTTTATATTTAATTCATGAGTACTGTAATTTGTTCGACCGTTAAAATCACCCTGAGAAGCCATCGGCTGACTTCCCCTGAGCCTCTTCTCTTTCTAAGATGCGCATGCTCGTTGCCTCTAGCCCTTTCTGCTGTCTCTGAGTTTGTGGAGGGAGTAGGAAATTAGTCATTGTTTTACTGCCAGCCAGGCCTTTAACTGAAATGAACAAGCAGCATTTGCAATGCAATAGGTCTCGCATTCACGCAAGTTTGAGCTATTTGCATTGTAAATTTTAAAACATAAATAAAAGGCATTCTTATTTATAATACTAATAGCTTAAACTCTCGCAAATGTGAGACCTATTGCAATACAATAAAGGACCTTCGTGACCACTTTTTTTTAGATTGTCAATATCAGATGACCATCTGTGACGTCTTCAAAGTAGTGGTAAATAGTACAGTGAAGAAGATGTGTAAGTGTTGTAAATTATACAGACACAAAGTGTGAAGTGAGAGTAACATATGATCGAGCATTAAACACTAACAAAGCGCTCCAACACCTTTCACTTTGTGATTACACTGTCGCGGCTCCGAAGGAACAGCGGGAAGTGGGTCTATTTCTTGCCCTCTCCGTGATTTAAGGGTGCTGTGTGACATTGCGTAATGTCATTGATATCTTTGGCCTAATAAAAAACACTCTTACTGTAGTAGGGCCATGGCTTCACCTATGCAGGCATTGAGGGAGGGATCGTCTTGGCTGCAGCTCTGGTCTCACACAGTGACCCTGATATTACTAGTGCGTGAGAGGTGCTGAGGTGGTGGTATTGGTGGTGATGAAAGTGGTGGTATTGGTGGGCCTGCTATTAGTGGTGGTATTGGCGGTCGTGGCATTGGTGGTATTGGTGGTGGTGGTGGTATTGGTGGCGGTATTGGTATTAGTGGTGGCAGTATTGGTAATGGTGGTGGTATTGGTATTGCTGGTGGTGCTACTAGTATTGGTGGTGGTGGTATTGGTGGTGGCTGTATTGGTATTAGTGGTGGTCATATTGGTTGTATTGGTGGTGGTGTGAGGGTGGTATTGGTGGTAATGGTAGTATTGGTGATATTATTGATATTGGTGATGGTGGTATTGGTGGTTGTGGTATTGGTCAGGGTATGGGTGGAGACCGTCCTGCCTCCACAGAAGCGGTCGCTCCCTCACGCTGCACCCTGCCAGACCAGTGGTATCGTAGCGCTTCTGCCTAACTGCTTTGTGCCTTCATATTAATTAGCTGCGTACTGCTCACTGTTCAGTATTGCCTGAACACTCGTTTAGCATTTTAGTAGCGCTTTTACCGCTAGACGGCTGCGCATTGATTACACAATTGTGCTCTGCCCGCTTTGCCTGAATTATTTAATTTATTTACTGGGCCGGTACCTCTGGACATTTGCTAGCGTTTTTTTAAGGCTGTGCACCCAATCTCACCCTGTTTCGCCTTTTTGACTTGCTGCCATCTTGTTTATTGTTGTTGTGCCTTGATCCCAGCCCGGCTCCCCCCACGCACCCGCCTCCCAGCTGCCCCTCCCTCGCCCCTCCCCCCCACCATCCTCATATGACAGATGCCTCCGCGTGCAGCGTTCACGCGCACTGGTCGCGCCCCATGCGTGCCGAAGGTGCACCAAAGGTAAGCCCGTCTACGCCCGTCCGCGCCCAGCGCCAGACCCCCTGGTCCTCGCTACTCCCACCCCACTCGCTTAACGTATGACGCCGTGACTCTCCTTGCCCTTAACCCCGGATGCATACCTCAATGCTACGTAGCTGCCCCAGGACGCAACCACGGTGCCTTCGCCTGCCACTTCTGCAAGTTTACCAGCATCAAGACTCACACCAAATCCACTAACCCCAAACACAGCTCTGACTCTAACCACCTGAAGTGCATCCTGCTGAACACCCGATCGGTCCACAGACACGCCACAGAACTCTGGGACCTACTCAACACTGCTTCTCCGGACGCCGCCTTCCTTACAGAAACCTGGATGAACACATCATCAACTCCCGACATCGCCATAGCCATCCCAGACACTTACAAGATCATCCGAAAAGACCGCACCAACCAAACAGGAGGAGGCATCGCCATCGTCCATAAGAACACCATCAGAATCACGACCAGCTCCGACGATAACCTTGCAACCGCCGAAAACCTCCACTTCCAGATCCACACCGACCCCAGGACCACACTTAGAGGCACCATCATCTACAGGCCTCCAGGAACCCGTAAACAATTCAGCGAAGACATCACTGAATTCATCAGCCCACATGCCCTCGCCTCCGAGAACTACATTCTACTGGGAGACCTCAGCTTCCACCTGGAAAATAAAAATGACAACAACACCACCACCCTTCAGGACAACATGGCCAATCTCGGACTCAAACAACTTGTTGACACCCCCACCCATATAGCCAGACATACGCTCGACCCAATCTTCAACTCCAGCACACACATCTCCTTCGATCGTACCACAGCTCTCCATTGGGCGGACCATAGCTGTGTTCATTTCAGCTACAAAACTACCCCGACCCACTACCCCCCACCACCTATTCCCTGAAGAAACTGGAAAAAAATCACCACCGACCAACTCCTCACATTGCTCAACCTAAACCCTCCCGCCCTCTCCTCGGACCCAAACCAAGCTGCAACCAAACTCAAACGATGATCACTTACAGCGTTGAAGAATTAGCACCCTTGAAAAACCACCAAACCAAACAGGGTAGCAAAACGGCCCCCTGGTTCAACGACGACCTTAAGAAATCCAAGAAACTATGCCGTACTCTCGAGAAAACATGGAGAAAAAACCCAACCACTGACAACTGGCCACCTTCAAGAACGCCACCCGCAAACACCACCAACTGATCCGTTCCACCAAGAAATCAGCACTCAAGGATCGACTCGACAACAACGCCCATAACAGCAAGGAACTATTTAACATCGTCAAAAAATTTACCAACCCCACTGCAGCCTCAAACGACATTACTCCCTCCCAAGACCTCTGCGACTCGTTATCCTCCTTCTTCTACAACAAAATTGCCGACATACATAACAGCTTCGAGAGCATTTCCAAAGAACAATCCTCTCCACCCACCTCCGAACCTATACCGCCCTCCAACAACCTCAACGCCTGGAACCCAATCACCACCGAAGACACCATCCGCCTAATGAACTTCATCCATTCTGGCTCGCCAACCGACCCCTGTCCCCATCACATCTTCAACAAAGCAGACTCCATCATCGCACCCCACCTCCGTGATGTCATCAACTGCTCCTTCAACTCCGCTACCTTCCCAGAAAGCTGGAAACACGCCGAACTCAGCGCCCTCCTGAAAAAACCCACAGCAGACCCCTCTGAACTTAAGAACTACCGCCCCATTTCCCTCCTCCCATTCCCTGCCAAAGTCATTGAGAAAGCTGTCAATAGCCAGCTCGCCGCCTTCCTTGAATCCAACAACTCCCTCGACCCATCACAGTCCGGCTTTCGAGCCAAACACAGCACCGAAACCGCCCTCATTGCAGCAACAGACGACAACCGAACACTACTGGACAATGGAGAAACAGTGGCCATCATCCTACTTGACCTCTCCGCCACCTTCGACACAGTTTGCCATAGCACCCTCATACTACGCCTCAGCAACATCGGCTTACAAGGAAAAGCCCTTGACTGGATCATCTTATTCCTCGCCGGGAGAACCCAAAGAGTCCGACTTCCCCCATTCAAATCAGAGGCCACCGAAGTCATCTGCGGAGTACCACAAGGATCTTCACTCAGTCCCACACTCTTCAACGTTTACATGAGTCCCATCGCATCCATCGCGCGTCAACATAACCTTAACATCATCTCCTACGCCGACGACACCCAGATGATCCTCTCCCTCACCAAAGACCCTAACACCGCCAAAACCAATCTTCACGAAGGCATGAAAGAAGTAGCCGAATGGATAAAAAACAGCCGCCTAAAACTTGATTCAGACCAAACGGAGGTCCTCATTCTAGGATCATCCCCCTCTGCCTGGGACGACTCATGGTGGCCCTCGGCTCTGGGCACAGCACCCATACCCACAGACCACGCACGTAACCTCAGCTTCATTCTGGACTCCTCACTTTCGATGACCAGACAAGTCAACGCTGTCTCATCCTCCTGCTTCAACGTACTTCGCATGCTCAAAAAAATCTTCAGTTGGATCCCCTCCAAGACAAGAAAGACTGTCACCCACGCACTGGTCACGAGTCGACTGGACTATGGAAACACCCTCTACGCCGGAATCACAGCCAAACTACAGAAATAACTCCAACGCATCCAAAACGCATCAGCGAGATTCATATTGGACATCCCTCGCCAAGATCACATTACCGGTCACTTGAAAGACCTCCACTGGCTTCCCTTCAACAAGAGAATAACGTTCCGTCTCCTCACCCATGCACACAAGGCCCTCTACAAAATAGGACCCGAATGCCTCAACACTCGACTGTCCTTCTACACACCCACCCACCAACTAAGATCCTCCAATCAAGCCCTCGCCGCAGTACCGCGCATCCAAAGATCCACCATGGGAGGAAGATCCTTCTCCTACTTGGCGGCCAAAACTTGGAATTCACTCCCCACTCACCTCCGCCTTACTCAGAACCACATATCCTTCAGAAAAGAACTTAAAACCTGGCTATTCGATAAATAATGAACCCCTCCCTAAGCGCCTTGAGACCCTCTGGGTGAGTAGTGCGCTATATAAATTCCTGAACTTGAACTTGAACTTGAACCTGGTGATATTGGTTGTATTGGTGGTGTTGGTATTGGTGTTGGTGATGGTAATGGTGGTGGTGCTATTGATATTGATTGTATAGGTAGAGGTGATATTGGTGGGGTTGGTATTGGCAGAAGTGGTATTGGTGATAGTGGAGGTATTGGTGGTGATGGTATTGGTGGTGGTAGTATTGGTGGTGGTATTGGTGGGGGTGGTTATTTTGGTGGGATTGGTCATGGTGGTAATGGTGGTGGGAAGATCAATGGTATTTGTGATGGGTGTATTGGTGGTGGTGGTGTATTGGTGGTGGTGGTGATGGTATTGGTGGTGGTATTGGTGGTGGTGGTATTGGTATTGGTGGTGGTGGTATTGGAATTGGTGGCATTGGTGATGATGGTATTGGTGGTGATATTGATGCTGGTATTGGTGGTGGTATTGGTGGTATTGGTGCTGGTATTGGAGTTGGTGCTGGTACTGGTGGTGGTGGTATTGGTGGTATTTTTTATGGTATTGGTGGTGGTGGTGGTGGTATTGATATTGGTGGTATTAGTGGTGGTGGTATTGGTGATATTGGTGATGTTGGTACTGGTGGTGGTATTGGTGGTAGTGGTAGTGGGTAGTGGTGGTATTGGCATTGCTGGTGGTGTTGATATTGATATTGGTATTTGTGGTAGTATTGGTGGTGATGGTGGTATTGGTGCTGGTGGTATTGGTTGTGGTGATATTTGTGATGGTACTGGTGGTATTGGTGGTGATACTGGAGGTGGTGGTGGTACTGGTGGTGGTTTTGCTGGTGGTATTATTGGCGTTATTGGTGGTGGTGGTGGTGGTGGTATTGTTGTGGTGGTATTGGTGGTGGTGGTATTGGTGTGGGTGGGGTCAGCATTTGTGATGGTGTTGGTATTGGTGGTGGTATTGGAGGTGGTGGTATTGGTAGTGATGGTATTGGTAGTGGTGGTATTGGTATTGGAGATGAGATTGTTATTTGTGGTGGTGCTATTGGTGGTGGGAGGATCAGTGGTATTTGTGGTGAGCGTATTAGTGGTATTGGTGGTGGTGGTGCTATTGCTGGTAATGGTATTGGTATTGGTGGCATTGGTGATGATGGTATTGGTGGTGATATTGACGGTGGTATTGTTGGTGATATTGGTTGTGGTATTATTGTAGTGGTGGTATTTGTGGTGGTTGTATTGGTATTGGTTGTGGTATTGGTGGTGGTGGTGGTATTGGTATGGAGTGGTGGTATTGGAGCAGTATTGGTGGTGGTGGTATAAGTGGTATTGGTAGTGGTGGTATTGGTGGTGATATTGTTGTGAACCATTTAAGGACACTATTGTAAATTTCCCGATTCATGCCCTTATATAGGTATAAATCACTATGTCCTTATATAGGCATAAGAATCATAACAATATTTAGTCATAGCTCATGCAGTCCAGAAACGGCAGGGCTACTTCCACTAGTTCCGAAAATCTACATTGATTTCTTGGAAAACTCTGCTTCAGCAGCTAGGGACTTTCCCTTGCTCGAGAACTGACTTGTCAAAGTACTCATGGAGTTTACAAAGAACTGAGAGTCTTTAATGACGTTATTATGTCCACCTTTACAACTAACTCGGCAACTTCAAGGTATAAATATGCCCACACTTGCCTTAGCAAACACACAGTGGTTTGGAGCAGTTCGACTATCTACTTGCCCGACGAGCCCTGCTACTGCAAGTGCCGAAGGAAGCCGACCCTCCTGCAGATGCACTGAGAGAGACGCTGTCTTTTCTCCTGCTGAGAAATCCAGCTCCAGTGTTTCCAAGCTACCTTTGCGGGTTGTTGGGAAATCGACTCCTGAGCCTGACCTTCTTCATTCCAAATCAAGGTACGGAGCTGATTAGACCATAAGGAAAATCTTGGACAGATTCTTGGCAAAAGAATACTACATTTATACTACACCTCACTTACTTCTTCCCTCTTACCAAGCTTAGGTCAGGTATATTGGGGTAGGTGCATTTTAGAAGCACCAGTTGAGTACTTTTCGCCTCTGTTATTTATGTAGGTATTTAGCTATGGTTTAGGAACCATACAGTATTATTTTATTCTTCTCTTTTTACTGTATGCATTATATTTTGCAACCAGTCTTACGATTGTAGCAGTTCATTTCCTAAGCTTGAGAAAGAAGATTGTTCAATAAAATCTTTAATTGAAAACGCCCGTCTATCAATTTCTCTGCATCTTTGGTGAAACGAATCATGCACGATTGACTACGTGAAATAGCTATCTATTGTTTCCATGACTCTGAATATCAGTTTATTCTTGGGGAAACAAAGTTGTCATGTTTAAGCGGTTGTCAGAAACTAATCCCTTCTTGTTCATTCAAGAAAGTTTCTAGTGACCTCTGAGCTAGCTGGCACTCACAATTAAGTCTATTATATTTGATAGAGACCTAGTAGACCTCAGTCCTACGTCACATCTATAGGATATGTTATTCCAATGCGCAGAGCCTATTGGGATATAGGAACGACACTACATGCGGCCAACGTTTGGTAAGGCACTAATTTAACGCTAGATACTAGAGTAACTCAGTCGTGCTTTTCACAGAGACCACTTTTATCCTGTAATTACTCCAATAGACGTCTGGAGTGGGTTAAAGGATACAATATCCGCCATAAACTGAGTAGGACGAAAAATCCTATGTATTAGTTTTGGATTTGTTCAGCGTTGAAGGATACAGTGTTCCAAAATATTGTGCACCTTATCTTTATTTCATTGAAACTTGCTCTGGAAACTTCTTAATCAAAATGTCAGACGAAGACAATCCTTGGGGCAGTGGAACTGCAGTAAATTCAAACCAACCAGGTTTTGACACTACAGGTTTCCGACATGACAACGTGGATGCTATCAACATCCCGGAAAATGTGCAGAAAGCCATAGCTATAAAGCTTATAGAAAATGGCCTATCATCAAGAGGTGGTAGTGTCATATTTGTCATAGAGGCACATGAATATCGGCAGACAGAGGTATTCTATTCATGGATTATCTTTCCACAAGCAAATCCAAAAACACCTGTGTTCCACTTCTACAAGATGGAGGAACCTCCAGCGGAATACGCTCCTTTCGAGGACTTTGAAATTCCACTAACTTACCAAGAGCATCAGCTCTTGTTTAAAGGCGCCCTACAACATCAAAATCACATTACCAGGCTTGGTCCACTAGGTAGACCTGGAGCAACATGGCTGGTAGTAGCCAGCTATACACCACATCCTGCCATAGAACAAATGACAGGTCCAGAACTATTAACTCAGCTAAAACAATTAATTAAAATACATAGACAATTGGTACAATATGTCATGCGGACTTTAACAGTCCAACCTGATATAAGAATTCCACAGCACACCCCTAATCAGGGGAACACAAACAAAATCACACCACATACTATACAGTCAGTCATCGGTAAGTGGCCACAAAAAGGGAACAAATTCCATTCTGGTTAGCCCAGAAAATTACTCAAATAGAGGCAGTATTTCCCAATAGTATACCTCATGAGGAACACAGGATTCTAACAATCTGTTTACCAATGGGGATTGCACCACACGTGGAGGACTGTGACACTTGGGGTACAGTCTTTGCTTCAATCTACACAAAAACACATGGTGTCCCGTCTATGGCAGTGATACCAGATGTACTGAGACAATTTCGAAATGAATACGGTCCAGAACCAGCTTTGAATCTTGGTATGAAATTACTGAAAGATTTCAAACAGGTCTCTGCTATTTTATTAGCTAACATTAAAGGTGAAGCAGCATCAATGGCAATCCGCCAAAAATTAAAAGAACTGGTTATTACTGAGCAACCGTATTAACTTGCCAGAATTATTGAAAAATCCTATGAAGAACTAGGAAGAGATAGTTTGGTAGGGAAGCCTGTAAAGCCCGAATTAACAGAAAATCATGTAAAAGTTTTTATCAAAAGCAATCTAACTACTCCTAAAAAGAAATAGGAAAATAGTAGAAAATCACTTCCTAAAGAGAAGCGCTCTCAGTGCAGAGGTAGATCTCCTCAAAAGGAGCACTCTGAAAAGAGGTATAACCTTAGAAATAGGGATAATTCAAGAAAACCTGATAGATATCAAAATACTGATACACGATCTTCTCGTACATTTCAGACTTCCTCATAGAAATCCGAAAGAGGACGATCAGAACACAAAGAAGAATGCGTGAAGTCCAAAGGCGATCAACAAGTTCCAAAAAATAAGAAAACTCAATTCTCCAAAAAGAAGGTAGCAAGTATAAAAATCAGACATGCAGAGGATCTTGAGGACACAACTCAAGAACAGGTAGTGGGCCCAGACAATGCTGGAAAGCGCAGCAGAGGTCACCATAGCTCGCAGGATCCTGAAAGATCATCTGGAGACAGTGGATCTGAATGAATGCATTCAGGCTGAAACCGCCGACACCAGGGTTAGTCTACCACATAAGTTATATGAAGTAACACTCTGGATAGAGGGGGACATAACTAGAAAAATAAAAGCACTCTTTTCGGAAAAACTATCTAATGGATATGACATCCTTCTGGCTAAAAAAGACTGGCCACCTGAATTTGCCAGGGAGTGCCCACATGGCTAAGAGATAATTATGCCAGCCTTCTCAAATCATATTCCAATTCATAAAAAATACACCTATGCCAGAAAATGGGCTGTGGCCCAGGCTCCAGCATTATATAAAATCATATGAGATGGGATGAAGACAATCCTCAACTTAAAATCCATTTAAAAACTCAATTTACTACTCAGAGGCAGTACCCAGTAAAGCAGGAAGCTAAAAACAAGTCAGGGAGATCTTAGATCAACTTGAATACCAGGGATGATTGAAACATGCACCTCGTCCATGAACAATCCTTTGTTTCCTGTCTCTAAACCAGATGAATCATATCGTCTCGTTTTGGATTACAGACATTTAAACTCTTGTTGCAAAACATTTGCAGTACAAAATGAACACAGTGCTGCACTGATGAATAACATCGTTCGCAAAAAATACAAAACAACATTAGACATTTCAAATGTTTTCTTCTGTCAAAATATCGCACCAGAAAGCAGGTATTTGACCGTTTTCTTAATAATGGGGAATCAACATCAATTTTGCCTTCTCCCCTAAGGATTCAAGAATAGTCCAGGGTTATTTTCAGCCAGAGTGCCAGAGTTGCTACAAACGTATGATGATGAGGCAGTATCTTATATCGATGACATCTATCTTACAGATGATGATTTGGACAGGCACTTGAACAGGGTGAAAACCATAATACTTGGATTCGCCTGTCAAGGGTATGAATTCAACTTTTAAAAATCACGAATTGCCCGCCTCAACGTCCTATTCTTGGGATACGAACTATCAAGTGAAGGCAAAAGCCTAGCAGCCAACTTTTTAGAAAAATGTGTGCTGCTCCAACCTCCAAAAACGCTGAAAAACTTACAGTCAATTCTAGGATTCCTAAACTTCAGAAGAACTTACATTCTGAATTACGCAGAAAGTGTTAAACCTCTCTACGAACTAATCAAACCTGATTTCAAACATACAAATTGGACTCAAAAACACACAGAAATGTTGCGTTCAGTACAAACAGACATGTTGGCAACAACACACTTACAAACACGCGCCAATGTACGCAACCTTGTAATCCGAATCAACCCAGGGAGATACAGTTTCACTTACCTAACCTTTAATGAAAGTGAAAAGGTACCAATAGCTTACAAATCACACTTGTACACACAAGCTGAAATGAAATTCACTTCAACAGATAAAATTCTGACAGCGGTTCAAATTGCAGTAGCAAAGGAGAGAGCCCTCGCACAGGGTAAACGCATTAAAGTCATTACACCTGTACCCGCCTTAGAGGCAGTTACAAAGGCAAGCATTCCAAATGCTTAAGCTCTACATCCAAGATGGATACAATGGGTTAATTCTCTTGCTGCAACAGACGTTGAATACGTTTTTGACCCTTACTTGAAAACACAAGAATTTCTCCAATACGAACAAGAATGTCCTCTGCCTACTGAAATTCTACCTCTAGAACATTACGGTTGTATAATATATACAGACGGATCAGCACAACCCGCATTTGGGGGTAAACAAGCCTTTAGTGCAGCATGCGCGATTGTTAAAGGTTGATGGCGCGACGGAAAATTCCGACCCATGGTCGCAAAAACTCAATCTCTAGGAGACTGTACAGCTCAGCGAGCTGAACTACAGGCTTTCAAGATGGCACTTGAAAATACCGATCGCGAATTCCCCACACTCATAGTGTGCGGTTCGTATTACTGTGACTAGTCTTGCAATGAATATCTACAGAACTGGGTTCAAAATGGATTTAAAGACGCAAAAGGTGGCCCAATCAAGCGTAAAATACTTTGGGAACAAGTAGTTCTTTTACAGAAAGAACTACAAAAGACTCACATGATCCATACACTGAGTCATCAGCGTGATGGCGTTCACGTTGAAGGGAATTCATTGGCTGATGAGGCCGTGAAGGCAGCTGTGCAAACGGTTTCCGTAGTTGCAATTACTCGTTCGAAAACACAAATAGACAGCAAAATAAGGCAAGCAGTCACTGCTTCAATAAAAGACGGTGGTAAAACATTACCCAAAGGCGATCCACTCAAGAACTCATATATAACTGAAAGTTTCAACAGTGGAACGCCCGGCTTAGACACCCCTTCTGATTTCAGATAAACCACTAGCGTCTGTTTACCTGGACCACTGTGGTCCCTTACAAAGGGATGGCAACTATAAATATATCATGGTCGCAGTGGATTCATGCTCAAGTTTCATTTGGATGTGGCCTCAGCGCTCGGCTGACGCCCGAACTGTTATAAAAGATTTGCGAGTCTATATCGGCACCTACGCAATCGGCACGTTACATTCTGACCAGGGTCCTTCGTTTAGCTCTAGGGCTTACAAGGAGGCCATGGCCAGCTTGTCCGTTGCATTGCGATTTTCGAGTCCATTCCATCCTGAGTGAAATTCGGTTGTGGAGAGAAAAAACCTTGACATAAAGCAATCAATAACAGCTAGGGTATTAGGTTTGGGTGATGGGTGGGTCAAACATCTAATAAATGTCCAACGTAGTCTTAATAACCTGTCAACAAAAACCATTTGATATCAAAGATCGTTTGGCTGTTTTGCAGGACTTAAATGAAACAAGAAGAAGTCTAAGTAACACCAGTGAAAAGCCAACGACCACTGAAGAAAAACCACTCGGGTCTACAATGATTTAGTATTTGACTATACTAGCATGTCAAAGGAACAAGCAGCTCCGGTGATTTCAAATAATCCGAATGCGATACCAACAATTGACAGAACTGCCTCTGGCTATTTAATCAACTTCGATACCTTTTCTGAGGATCCCAGTGAACCTGAAACAGCACAGACAAACAAAACTTTCAAGGACGGGTCTGGACGCGGCGCAAGCTAGCGCGCAGTGGACACGCGTAGCGGGAACGCTGCTGGCACGCCAAAGGCATGCCCGTCTGCGCCCGTCAGCGTCCCGGAAGGGTCTGGAGCCGGCCATGCTGCCAGTTTTATCATGGTGCCGCTTAAGGTAATATCCTATGATAGGGACCATTTGCTAGGCGCTTGATAAGGGTGGAGCATGTCGAGCCCATTCACTTAGCACGGGGAACACTGGCTTTGAGAGGTGTAAAGATTGTCCCTGGTCAGCCTGGCCCCCTCTGAGGGAGCAGTAAAAGGGTTATGGCCACCTCGGACAGGGGTCATGGGATCTTAGATAAATACTGGAAGGTTGCTCTATTGAATGTCCGATCCCTGAAAAAACATGAATTTGAAATCTTTGATCTTTTTACTGACTCACCTCCTGATCTGTTGTTCCTCACAGAAACCTGGCTAACAGAGGCTTCTAATCCTACTATTGCTAATGCTATTCCACAAGGCTACCAGATTCTGAGGAGGTGGCAGAATTGCCATTATATACAGGAGTTCCATTACCTGTACTCCGCTGGCGAATGTGGAGATAGAGGGGGCAGAAAGTCTGGGTTTTATTTTAACTCTCTCAGCTCAGCAATCCTTGGCAGGAGTAGTAATGTATCGCCCCCCTGGCCCTGCTAGGAACTTCCTGGACTCATATCAGCCATTCCATCACTTCCATTGCAGCCAAATATAGCCATTGTATCGTTCTGGGAGATTTTAATATCCATATGGATAAATCTTTGTTGCCCGATTCCCTTAGACTGTTTGCATCCCTGGATATCCTTAATTGAACCCCGTTTGTTTGTGGAACTACGCATGAGAAAGGCCACGTACTGGATCAGGTTTTCTCTTCTAATCAGATTGATATGGCTGCCCATTTGGCCTTAACCTGGTCCGACCATCATCTGATTAATTTTAAAGTCTGCAGAAATAGTGCCAGACCCTAACCCCTGGAGGTATTTAAGGTGAATCCTTCTTCGAGATCATTCCATCTGATAACATCTGAAGCTATTCAGTGCGCGATGCGGCAGAGGCCAATTCCCTTAAGGGGCGTCCTGGAACAGGATGAGAAGTCTTTTGAGGATTGGCTGCAGCAGCAAGCCACTGAACTAGCCCCTGTTTGTACGAGGACTGATAATCCCATTTGAGCCTCAGCTCCCTGGTTTTCTGAGGCCCTAAGGGAGACTGAAAGAGCATGTAAACTTCTTGAAAGAGAGTGGCGGAGGAATTATAATTCCTCAGATAAACTGACCTACAAACAGGCACTGAGGAATTATCACAAAAGTAAACGTGAGGAAAAAAACTCTTTTTGTCTACAGAAATTGATATGGCAGCTAATAAGAGTAAAACTCTCTTTAATGTGGTAAAGAGTTTTACCTCCCCTGCATCTACAAGCCAACCGTTTGTTCCCACTATGACTGGACGGAACGCATGGCCCTCTTTTTTTATGAAAAAGTTAAATCAATCCAGGACTCTTTTGTAGTCCAATCACCGGAGTGAGAGGATACTGAGGGCTTTTCCTCAGCCGCCTGCCACAGTTCTAGGGCTTCTCTTGGGGTGTTTCCAGAGATTACCTTGGAGCAGTCTCTGGTGTTTATGAAAACTTTGAAATCTGGCTAGCCCACAGATCCCTGCCCAGCCAAAGTGTCGTCCTCGATAGCGGATGTGATCAACCCCTGGGTGAATTCGATCTTGAACACCTCTCTACGGGAAGAGTTAATGCCTCAGGGGTGGAAACATGCTAAGATCCTTCTGCTTCTGAAGAAACCTTCGGCGGACCCTGAGGCTGTATGCAACTACAGACCCATCTCGCTTTTACCTTTCTTCTCGAAGGTTTTGGAAAAAAAGTCTTAACAAACTATGTGGAGACCAATGATTTGCTACACCCTAGCCAGTTTTAGAACCAATTTTAGTACTGAAACTGCCTTATTGGAAGTTGCAGAAACTTTTAAAGGTACATTGGATAGAGGAGGGAAACCTGTTTGGTGCTGTTGGAATTGTGTGCAGCTTTTGACACCGTGCCTCATCCGAGATTACTGGAAATACTCCGGGATAGCGGTATTGGAGGCACGGTGTTGAGTTGATTTTCATCTTTTCTTGCCAATTGCTCTCAAACCATCTGGTCACCCACTTTTATGGCACAAATTCCCCTCTTGAATGTGGGGGTGCCTCAGGGCTCTATTTTGAGCCCTACGCTATTCAACTTGTACCTGGTCCCCCTTGTCCTCCTCACTGAGAAATTTGGTGCAAAAATAGTGTCATACACTGATGACACTCAGCTGTTGTTCACCTGCGAGATGGGAATCGAGTTCAATGGTAATTTGATTAATACCTGCCTCTCCAAAGTCTTCTCCTGGTTAAGCCATAACCATTTAAAATGCAATTCCGAGAAGTCTGAGATTATTTTCTTTGGGCCTCAACCTCCGGATATCTGGCATGAATGGTGGTCCCAGGATATGTCGCCCCCTGTGTCGGCCATTTCCTCAGTGAAAAATCTGGGAGTTAAACTGGATTCCACCCTTTCTATGAAGACACAAGTACACTCGGTAGTCGGGGTTGGTTTCGGGCTGTTGAAAATGCTGCAAAATTTCCTGCCATTGCTTTCGATCCCTTACAGGAAGACAGTGATTCAGGCTTTGATAATGTCCAGATTGGACTATGTTAACTCCTTCAATCTCGGTCTTCCTGAATATCTTCTGAGTCGACTTCAAGTGATTCAGAACTCGGCAGCCAGAGCCATTTTCTTGACAGGCTCTAGAACCCATGCGACCCAGCTCTTGTCCTCTCTTCACTGGCTTCCAGTACGGAAAAAAATTCTGTTTAAAGCCTTGGTCCTGGCTTTTTAAGGCTTTCATAAGATCAGAGCCCTGTATCTTAGAGATAGATTCCAGCCATATCTCCCTCAGCGCACTTTGAGATCTTCGACTCAACTGTTGATCATCACCCCTAGAGTGTCACGTGCCCGGATGGGGGCAGATCCTTTCATGTAATTGCCTCTCCGATGTGGAATAGCCTTCCATTTGTGATCAGACAGAGTCCGGATCTTATTTCCTTTAGGAAAAGTCTTAAGTCATGGGCCTTTCAGCTGTGATTCTTTGGTGGCTTTATGTGACGTGATATTTGGTCGTTTTAGCGCGGGGACACTCTATAAATAAACGTTAACATTACATAACAGGAACAATTAATGGAACTTGGTCAAGTGCTTGCAAATACATATCTGGTTTCACCATGGATTGAATTTTGGATTGGATTAGGTGTATTTTATCTCCTACTATGGCTCATTCTTGTTTTAAGTTTCGGAAGGCTGATAGATGGAAAACACATTAAAATGGACACAGCAAGTAGGAACATCAACTTGCTCGTGAAACCACACAAATCATCTCATCGTGAACAACGAGACCTGTCATCAGTAAACATAACAGCGGTTCCTCTACCTGGTGGAATAGCATGGGATAGGACTGAATCTGACATTTATGTCACTGTCGAGCTGCTGAAAATTCCACACCAATTTAAAGTTTCCTTGAGTGATTTCATTTCACCCAGCACATTTTCTGATGATTGGGACTTTGGAACTGTTAATAACATGATGGCAGACTTAGAAATGTCAGCAAAATTTACAAAACATGAATACTTAGAAGGTTCAACAAATTATGAAGAAATGTATTGTTTTAATAATTTTGGTCATCATTACTTACACAAATCTGCAAACCCTAGAAATGTTTTAACTTATGATCAATGGGAACATTGTCCAACACCTCCAAAAGGTAGTTCTAAAACATTTTAAAGAAAATTTCCATATTTTACAGCTTTTAACAATCCAAACTCAGAAAGTTTTTACTTTAAAATGTTAATAAGACAGGCATGAAAAGTATGTTGACAAATACTAAACAAATTTATTCTGCGGCCTTTTATGCTCAATTGTCCACCTTAGGCTTTGACTTTTGGAAAAACAACATTGAGACAAAAACTGTCTGGGGCCCAAAAGACTGGCAGGTACAAGGTTTAAAAGCATTGTTCAGAGCCTGCATTATCCCAGAACAAATACTGTTCTTAAATGAAACTGTTCAACAGACATCTTGTCTTGGCCTGGCTAAGATAAAAGATTTAAACAAACTGTCCATACCTAAACCCACACCTGATAGTGATTTAACTACAGATGAGGAGGTAGACGTACATTACATTTTACTACAAAACAGAATACATCCTGATTGGAAAAAAAGGTTAATCTAGCCCACAGACACGATTAACTGTCAATATAGATTCTTGAACAAGACAGAAGGGTTCTCAGTAACTCGGTCAGATCCAAGATATAAGACAACGTCAACATCCAGGGATAATACCAACTTATAGTGTAGGAGAACTATGCCTTGAGTGGCTACAGAGATCCACACTTCCAGAAATAAGACAACACTTCTCTTTGCTTAAAGATGGCATTGATTTACGAGAATTCTTACAGGGACCTCGTAATCCACGTCATAAACGTTTCATATACGCCGGTATATACGCTGCATACAATGAAGCATGGAAAGTCACGCAAATGGAAACAGCTGAAAGAATACGAGAAATTGATTGTATTAATTTAGAAAAATCACTCTCTGTAGTTGACAATGGGTTAACAACTCTGTCGTCCAGAATATATTCTTTGGACAGCATAGTATCCTCTGCCATTGACATAATGGAACAGGACTTGCTTATGTTACAACATGGCCAGTCTCAATTGCGTTCTATAATGCTGTTAGGCTGGACATTACAAAACCTTTGTTCTGGCTACGTGCCGTGGCGTCTAATCAACACTACGTCATTGTTTACTGTATTTAACCTCACAGATAAACAAATCTCGTTGGCACAGAGGGGAGCAGACTATACGGTGCTGAGCATAGATAAACTGGAGAGATTACCTTTGACCATTTCTGAGAAACCATTGGTTGAATGGATATTACATGGCATCATCACAATACCAACAACGATTTTCCAGTTTCAGTATTGCTTAAAACACATACCAGCAGGCCTGTATGAAAGGTTGGGTAAAGAATACATTAAGTAGACCTGGGATTTACCATACACACACAAATGTTGGAGTGGGGGAAAGGAGGTATTTCTTAGTGGTAAAAAATGTAAAAGCTCACTAAGCGGTACACTGTTATGTCAAGGTATTAATTTACACGGAGCCTGCAAGGGTTCTTCCAATAATCTTTCTTGCCACCTGCAAGGTTTGCCCACAGCAGTGATAGATGCAATTTTTAGGCAGCTTTCCAATGGTAGCTATATTATGTTAAATGATCACAGCTGTTGTGGAATAATGCCAGGAATAGGCTATCTGGTTAGTGTGTCAGCCAGGGTCACTTGTTGTATGCAAGTATTGTTTCCTAAAAGCAAGACAGACGAGGAGTCACCACTATGGCCTTCACTGAACATCTCTTCTATACAAATTGATACTTTAATCAGAATGAAAGCCATTCTTTTGCAAAAAACTGTGCCACTGACCTTGTCCAGAGAGACATATGATCTGCAAGTTGCAAGGTATTCTGCAGAGATACATGCATTATTATCAACAAACTGCCCAATCCATTTCGCAGAAATGTTAGGTCGTATCTAATATGTCTGACACCAGCGGTATCGCACATATATTTAAGACAAATTTTTCGGGACTGTTAGCACCCTTTGAAGCAGTCCTAGGCATTTTTCCTAACTTCGTACACTCTGTGTTTGGTGGCATGCTTCTCCTTTTGGGACTCGTAGCAGGGATCTTATTTTTATTCCTCCTGCTCCATTATGGCAAGTCCAGTCACCAGCGATACCCAAGTCAGCATGGAGAATGCGCTCCAGGCCATTAAGTATCGTGACAGAATAACACAGATCCTTGGCTTGGCTCGTTTGAGAGATCTGAATAGCACAAGGTTCCTGTCATTCAGACCAATCTGTCAAGATTGCATCTTACCTGTTCTACGATGCCTGCTTTGTGGAGAGAAATGCGTGTTAGATATCTGTCTAACACTACCACCGGCTATGCCAACGGATGTTGATGCATTACTGGGTCCGGTAACGGCTCGTGTGTTGTGTTGCCCCCAACGGCTACCAATCCTGATGACAGCATTCATTGAGATCTCACCAGCAAATCCAACTGGAGGTGAGAAACACGCACCGACAAGCACACGGGTACCATCTGCTATGAACATTGCTAATGCAGCTGACGCTGATGGCGATGCTTCACATCTGTGTACAAATGACCTTCCTAATGAAGTAATTGACACCGAGAATAACTTTTGAAATTAGCACACAGCGTTCTTTCGAACTCTGAAATTCAACCTTCACTTTTTTCAAAACAAAAACTTCCAAGTTTGGAACTCTATTTCACTACAATTTAATTGACTTTTTTCAAAACAGACTGAACTTTGGCACAAAACAATCTTCTTAAAGTAGAACTATTCTCAGAGAACAAGAATTATTTGCCTACTTCCTAGAAACAATATTGACCTAATGCACAAATCGAACTAACTTGTATATTCTGCTATGGGATGGTCCCAACCTTTTTTCTGTATCTAGAGCCATTTCATAAATGTGAATTTCATGATTCATTTAGTCAGCATTGCAAATATCATATCATATGCTTACAATGAAATCATTGCCCTTAGATTCATATTGTACAAATGCTTATTTTGTGTACGGCCATTTTTTTAATACATTTTATGTATTTTTAGGGTAGGATTGTACAAACGAATGCTCTAGCTTTTATGTTTAGTACTTAATTATAGATGAACATGATAACATGGAGTGGGTGTTGTGAACCATTTTAGGACACTATTGTAAATTTCCCAATTCATGCCCTTAGATAGATATAATCACTATGTCCTTATATAGGCATAAGAATCATAACCATATTTAGTCATAGCTCATGCAGTCCAAATACGTCAGGGCTACTTCCACTAGTTCCGAAAATCTACAACGATTTCTTGGAAAACTCGGCTAAAGCAGCTAGGGACTTTCCCTTGCTCGAGAACGGACTTGTCCAAGAACTCATGGAGTTTTCAAGGAACTGAGAGTCTGTCTGTTATGACGTTATTATGTCCACCTTTATGTCAAACTCTAAAACTTCAAGGTATAAATATGCCCACACTTGCCTTAGCAAACACACGGTGGTTTGGAGCAGTTTGACTATCTACTTGCCCGACGCGCCCTGCTACTGCAAGTGCCGAAGGAAGCCGACTCTCCAGCAGATGCACTAAGAGAGACGCTGTCTTTTCTCCTGCCGAGAAACCCAGCTCCAGTGTTTCCAAGCTACCCTTGCAGGTTGTTGGGAAATCGAGTCCTGAGCCTGAACTTCTTCATTCCAAATCCATAGAAGCACCAGTTGAGTACTTTTAGCCTCTGTTATTTATGTATGTATTTAGCTACGGTTTAGGAACCATACAATGCTCTTACAGTATTATTTTATTCTACTCTTTTTACTGTATGCATTATATTTTGCAACCAGTCTTACGATTGTAGCAGTTCATTTCTCATGCTTGAGAAAAAAGACTGTTTGATAAAATCTTTTATTGAAAATGCCCGTCTATCTATTTCTCTGCACCTCTGGTGAAACGAAGCATGCACGATTGACTGAGTGAAATATCTATCTATTGTTTCCACGACGCTGAAGATCAGTTTTTCTTGGGGAAACAAAGTTGTCATGTTTATGCGGTTGTCAGAAACTAATCCCTTCTTGGACATTCGAGAAAGTTTCCAGTGACCTCTGAGCTAGCTGGCACTCACAATTAAGTCTAATATATTCGATAGAGATCTAGTAGACCTCAGTCCTACGTCACATCTGTAGGATATGTTATTCCAATGCACAGAGCCTATTGGTAATATAGGAACTACACTACAATATTGGTGGTGGTGGTATTGGTGGCTGTGGTGGTAGTGGTGGGGGTGGTATTGGTGGTGGTGGTGGTATTGGTGGTGGTGACATTGATGGTGATATTTGTGCTGGTGGTGGTATTGGTGGTGGTAATGGTGGTGGTGGTATTGGTATGGGTGGCGGTAGTGTTGGTGGTGGTGGTATTGGTATTGGCAGTGGTATTGGTATGTGTGGTAGTGGTGGTATTGGTGGTGGTGGTGGTATTAGTGGTGGTGGTATTGGTGGTGATGGTGGTATTGGTGGTGGTGAAGGTATTGTTGTTGTGATGGTATTGGTGGTGGTGATATTGGTCGTGGTTCTATTGGTATTAGTGGTGGGTTGATATTGGTGGTATTGGTATTGTTGGTGGTATTGGTATTGGTGGTATTGATGGTGGTGTTGGAATTGGTGGTGGTATTGGTAGTGATATCGGTGGTGGTATTGGTGGTGGTATTGGTGGTGGTGGTGGTATTGTTGTTATTGTTCATAAAACAGGCTTTTAAAAACAACCAATCTGTTGGCTTCAGTAAAGTTGATATGTAACACAGATGTGCTGCTATCATCTACAGCCCATCAGAAGATGATATTGTGTTACCTGGAATTCACAAGACTTAATTCTCTAATCATTTCTAAATCCATTTTACTTGGGGGTTGAAACAGACGCTAGATAATGCGGGGTAAAGTGATTGAAAGCAGGCGCTCAAGTTATGGGGACTCCATGCTACTTGAAAAAAGACAAGTGGGGTCGTGTCTTGGCGCCCGAAGGTAATGGTGGCGCTCGAGTGAGGCTCTGCGGCAGCTCTGGGATACTTGCAGCTCCACAGTCGTTCTTTCCTGTTCGGAGGATATATAAACGCGTCGGAACGCATCAGGAGTAACCCGCGATGCCTGGTTATCCTCTCCTCGCTCCCCGAATGAAGAAATATGCCGCAGTAAGTCCAGCGGTCTCATCGTCAGCGCGGCCGCCATTTTGTGACGCTTGCGCGTCTCTTCATTTTTTCTTATGTGGCGGCTTGCGGTGCCTTCCGAGTGAAGGAGTTTGCCCTTTTTATCTTTTTTTTTTCTTCCCTGCATCGACTAGCGAGATTATTGCCTGGTATGCTGGCATCCTAACAATTGCTTTGTCTCAGTTTTCAACGTCTGTTCGCATCTACCTCCTGTTATTAAGTGAGGAGTGGCCATTTTGTGGATACGGACATTGGTTACCGGCGCTGATGCGCGTCACCTTGCCCTCTTTACGTGGGTTAACTGCTTTTGGTTTCCAATGAGAGGAATGCCTTTTAGATGTCCTGTATCCCTCATACTGACTGACAAGTTTTGTGCAATGAGCCCATTCGCTCTGCTATGTAGCTGAAATGCTGGCATTTATCTCTGTTCTAACATGCTCATATATATGTTCATGTGTTTTACTTAATCTTACCAGCACAGGCTTTTTGCATGAAATTTGCTTTCCTCAACAAGCTCCTCTATTGGTGATTGCCTTATTCATTAAGCACATTCTATGCTCCTACTTTTTGGACGCCCTTAATGCTGTTTATTATCGCTTTTTCACTTAAGTCACTTCTTGCATTTATCCTGATCGCCTTTGTGAGTTTATTTTTTCTCTCATGTGTATCCTATGATAAATGCCAGATGACGCATGATTAATGGGCAGACTTAAGTCTTCATCATTCCTGCCTCGCACAACACAGACTGTTTTTGTGAAAAATTCTAAAGTCTTCTCTGCCTTCTCTAAATTGGAAGATTCTACAATTTCGTCAAGTTTAGATATAACAATGGAAACCTCTCCACCTGCACCGGGTAAAACTAACACTAAAAGACTAAAAAAAAAGACCCTCCCTCACCACCCAAGCAACCATCCCTTGTCTCTATAGAACTACTGTTAGAGGAAATTAGAGCCCTTCGCCCTTTTATGGAAGAAATCAACGTTAAACTCCAGGTCCTCACTGACAACTGGTCACAACTTGAAACAAGGGTTTCTTCCATTGAACAGTCTGTTGTGTCTATAAATGAAACTCGCTCCACACTATCTCATCTAAGTTCCCAGGTGTCTGTTCTCCAGAAACAGGTAGAGGATTTGGAGAATCGGAATAGGCAAAACAACCTTCACATTTACGGTTTGGTAGAAGGTCTTGAGGGCTCCGATCCACCTAACTTCTTCAAATCGTTTCTTCCTAAGCTGCTCCACTTATCAGAAGGTACAACTCTCAATATTCAACGTGCTCACCGATTGGGATGTCCATCCACTCCTACTTCATCCTCACAAAGACCAAGAGGCGTCATTCTTTACTTCTTAGAATATACAGATCTTTTAAAGGCTCTAGCAGCTGCTAAGTCTTCTCCATCCCCCCTCCACTCTTTCTCGTTTTCTTCTTATGTAGGTATGTTTCTCCCTTCCATCCTCCCCATGTCTATCTTTACGTCTTGTTCCCCTTTTCTTCCTGTAATTCTTCTCTTCTCTTTGTTCATGGGTGTCGATGATACTTGTTCAAATTATGTTCTTGTTCTGAGCATATACTTGCTTTCTTTCACTTCTTTTCTCTTTCTTACTCACCATTTCTTTACTTTCATCTTCCCTGAACTTTTATCCCTTGCCCTATTCTCTTTCGCTTATGCCTTTCCTGTACACTTATTACTTCTTTGCTAGTTTTCTCTCATGGGCTCTTTTTTTGAAATTGCTTGCTATGTTTATCATATTATGCTTTATACATTATGTCAGTGAAAATAGTTACGTGGAATGTTAAGGGTATTAACTCCCCAATCAAGCGGCAGAGAATTCTATCTCGTCTAGCTAGGTTAAATGTTGATTTAGCATTTTTGCAAGAAACTCACCTTTCTGATACAGAATCTACATAACTCAAGATAGGCTGGGTGGGTGACGTTTAGTACTCTCAAGGCGATGGTAAACGTAACGGAGTAGCTATTTTGCGCCGTAAATCCTTATCTCACTCCTCGATTACTCAAGAGTTGGATACGAAGGTAGATGGATACATGTAAGACTATCTCTCAGAGGTGTTCCAATCTCTCTCCTTAATGTTTATGCCCTTACAGGTGGTGACCCCGCATTTTGGCATACATTCCCTCAACATATCACTCGATTTGTTGACGACAACTTTATTCTAGCAGGAGATTGCAACTAGCCCCTTGATCCTTTCCTTGACAGGAATTCCAACGCTCCTTTTATCCCAAACAAATCTCATAAACATTTTGCTCAAGCCATCTCCCAACACAAACTCATTGATGCTTGGCGTCTTTGTAATCCAACGACGAGAGAGTTCACTTTTTACTTTCCTTGTCATCATTCCCAGTCACGGATTGATTATATTTTTGTCACTCATAAGATTGCCCAAACTCTTACCATTGCTGACATTGGTCCAATTTTACTTTCAGACCATGCTCTGTTTTAGTCAATATTGACATATTGCTACCCTTGCCGGACCCAAGAGATGGTGTTTTAATAATACTCTTCTTTTGGATTCCAAGTTTACTGCTTCCTTCACCGACTTTTTTTAAGAGTTTTTCTTGTTCAATGATACCCCTTCCATCCCTAAGCACACTATTTGGGATGCTATTAAAGCTGTAGCAAGAGATTTTATAATTGGATATGTTGAAAAAATACAAAAAGCTGCCCGCAAACTTACTGGAGATCTCCTTAAAGATATCAAGAGATTAGAACACGCCTATTTCACTTCACACTCGCAAGATAGTATGACGGCACTTGTTTCTGCCAAAATGAAATTTAACAAAAAGTCTACAGAGGATGCCTCCTTGTATTTATAGCCAACTATTTGAAAGTTAAGCAAAATAAGCTAAATATTGAATCCATTTATGACACCAATTCTGTTCTTAAACACAAGGACGGTGATATTATCACAGAATTTTCCCTTTTCTACAAAACTCTTTACTCCTCTGAAACTCATCCTTCCCCTCAATCTTTAGAACACTTTTTCTCTACCATACGCCAACCTGATCATTTTCCCCTCTACATTTCTCACTTAGAATCAGACATTTCCCAACGAGAATTGCTTACTGCACTCCAACACCTCAAAAAAGACAAAGCCCCCGGACCAGATTGTTTCACCGTTGAATTTTTCCTCCACTTTTCAAGCTACTCATCCCAAAACTACATTCTCTTATAGACACATTCGTTGATTTAGGTTCCTCCTCAGGTTCTTTCTCTGATGCCTACATTTGCCTTATACCTAAAGACGGAAAAGACGCTAAGTACTGCAAAAATTATAGGCCCATTTCTATGGTCAATATCGACTATAAAATATTCGCTAAGTCACTTGCAGCATGCTTAGACCTTCTACTACCTGAACTCTTAGGTGAGGAACAGTCCGGCTTCGTCAAGGGTCGTTTTATTACCGATCATACTAGACTTTTGTTTAATGTCCTATCGAAGTCCTCGCGTTTGTCTCACTCCCTTGCAGCGATTGCATTGGATGCTGAGAAAGCATTTGATAGGGATGAATGGTCCTATCTTTTCCATACCCTTAAATGGTTTGGTTTTGGCTCCAGATTTATCTCTTTGATCTCCCTATTATACTGGAGCCCACGTGCGGCAGTTTGCGCCAGTGGCTTGATTTCCCCATTTTTTTATCTCAGCAGAGGTGTTCGTCAGGGTTGTCCCTTGTCCCCTTTTCTTTTTAACCTGTCTTTGGAGCCTTTCTTGTCCAAGCTCCATAAAAACCCTAACATCCATGGCTTCCAAACTATACACTCTCAAGTCAAGCTTGCAGCTTATGCCGATGACATATCACTCTTTATATCCAACCCCACTGAATCAATCCCCGCTTTCCTTGATGAGGTAAGACAGTATTCCCTTATATCTGGGTATAAACTTAACAATGACAAATGCAAAATTTTACCCTTGACGAAGTTTACTTTTAAACCTGACTTCAATGCCTTCAACTTTACATGGAGCCCTTCGCATAATAAATACTTAGGCTTGCATATTACCCCCTCCATTTCGGACACAGTTTCTCTCTGCCTGAACAAATGCATCCAAAAACTATTGGATTTTACAACTAAATGGCATCCCCTTTACTTATCTTGGTGGGGTCATCTTGACACCATTAAGATGATGTTATCCCCTATAATCCTTTACACGATTTCCAACATCCCTGTACCCATCCCTTCTAAATTTTTTAAGAAAATCAATTCTGTTTTGTCAGCCTTTCTCTGGAACAATAAAAAACCTAGGATGTCTCTTGCTAGACTCATTCACCCCAACTCGGAAGGCGGGCTCAACTTCCCAGATTTCCCGATCTTTCACATGGTGTTTTTGTTACGACAGGGTTCCTTTTGGTTGCAGGACCCTGATTCGCCTTGCCCCTTGTGGGCTACTGTTGAGCGCCTTTTTCTTTACCCTTTCTCTATGGCTGAATATATTTCCTTCTCACGCAAACCTCCTTCCATTACCACTCCCATTCACAAATTCACCACCAAATTGCTCTTCTCACTTTCGCCTTCCCCTCCCACTACAGTTGCTGATTTTCTTACTTCCACTATTTGGCATAATAAATCCTTATTGATTCACAACAAACCCTTTTACTGGAAGACCTGGAGCCAAAAAGGACTAATCTGGATTTCCCAGCTGTTCTCTTCTTCCAACTTCATACCCTTCTCAATTCTTTGCTCCACCTACGATTTACCTAATTCATTTGCTCACAAATATCTTTTGCTCAAAGAGACAGTGATGGCGACTTACACTTGCCTCTCACAGATACACACTCTTCCCACAGCCCCCTACCTCCATTTCAGGACTCCACACTTTCTTGCGCACCACCCCCAAAGCATCTTCTATTTACAAATACCTTCATACTACAGACTCTACCAGACTCAAATCTAAAGTGGAGGAGCAATGGGAACATGATCTTGCTACATCTTGGTCGATACCTTTATGGGACAAGATATGGACTAAGATTCGCAAATCATCTATAGCGGCAACTTTGACGCAATCCTTGTTCTTCATTTATAATAGACTCCTTTTCACACCTTTTGACCTTAATAAGTGGTTTCCAGCTACTCCAGACGTTTGTGGGTCCTGCTTTTCTCCACAAGCAACTTTATTTCACATGTTGTTCCTTTGCAAATCTGTTCATGACTTTTGGCTACATGTTTGGGCTCAAATTAATGTAATCTTTTATACTTGCATTTCCTTTTCTCACACTAACATCTCTCTGGGACGTCTCTCTCCATGCTGGGAGGATGTTGAACTTAATGTCCAGATTATTGATTTACTGTTAGCTGTTGCATTTCAGCAGATTACAATCAACTCGAAAAAAATTCTCGTATCTCCTTTAAAGCATGGTGGTGCAATGTTTGTCACAATCATAGGCTGGACACTGCTTTTGTCTTTCCTATTCATATGGCGACGAAACGTATGAATTTATGGCTTCCTATAACACTTTACCTTGATGCATGTGCTAATCACTCATTTCATCCACAACCCATCCAACAGTAAGTCTCCAAACCCCCTTACTTGCCCTTCACATTTCTTATTTCTTTCCTTATTAATTGTATGTATTTACTTTTTGCATAGTTGTATTTTCATATTTATTGCTTCTCCCTTGCTCTGCTCTAATGCCCAGGGTTAGCTTTTCTAATTGATGTTGCAATAATGCCCATTGATTTTTATTGCTTTTACTCTCGTGCCCTGTATTGACACCTTGTTTTCTCTTATTTTTACCTAATAAAACTCTTTTTGAACTGAAAAAAAGACAAGCTGTTTCAGCTGCAGCAGCGCATGTCCGGCCTGCAGTGAGAGGATCTCAAAGTGGATAGCACTTACAGACTAAATAACAGGTCCTGTGTAATAATTGAAGTAAATGGGCCAGTCGCCATGCGAGGTTACAAATGAAGACAAGGCCGTACTAAGGAGGGACTAACAAGCCTATTAACGAATCCAAAGACAGCATTTACAGAAGACAATGACACAAGCCGATGAGAAAAATATGGGCGGAGAGTGAGCGCGGCTTCTCTCTCATACTCTCCTTCAGCAGTCTTGCAGAGCGAGCAGTGTATGCGCGCTACCGCTAGGCTCGACCTAAAAAACAAGAGGGTCTCTCCAAGGGGCGTGTCTGATATAATTAAGGGCATGGCTTAAAAACACCTAAGCTAAAAATATGTGCTTAGCATAGCATGCCTCCTGGCTGGCATTTTGCTGCTTCTGTCATTGCATCCATATATAAAAACAAACCAGGGTTATTGGCTATGTCACTGATTGATAATTGCATTAGATAAAATAGCAGCAACTATGGCTTTGTTGTATATAATATTGAAATTACTTCAGTTCTAAAATGATGAGCCTGTGAAAGAACAAAAACAAGACTCTTTGAAGTTACATCAAAGGCAACGAAGGTGGCACCGCTACAGCATTAAGCTTTTTTTTTTACTGAGGGTGAGTGCAAAAATGGCGAGCCTGATAGGGACTGGTCTCAGCATCTGCTTTTGAGAACTGCCAGTGCTATGCACAGGCAGGACCCAACACACTTAAAGCTATGCTGCTATCCATGGAGATTTGCACTAACTATGGGTACCACCTACCTGTTATCTATTCTGACAGTGGTTATCTCTCCAAGCCATTGCCTAAAAGTGGATTTTGGCATCTGGATGCGAGGCAAACTATTGCATGTAATAGACTTGAGGATCCTGAAAATTAAAGAAGGACTAACAAAGAATACCTATGATTGTGGTGAACTGCTGAAGTGTTAGGGTTCTTTATATCTAGCACCCTCATGATTTTTGTATCTTCTCGCATTAGTTTCTTTTGCTTATCTATTTAATATTTTTTTCTGTGAAATGTATTGATACATTCTTTTTGGGTGCTATAAATGCTTAATGCACTATAAACTATAAGAAACAGGGTATGTCAACATAAGGGCTCTAACACCTTGTTAACACAGTATTTATTATAATGTATAAAGATTTTTTTTGCAAAAAGGTTTGTGGACATCGAGGTTCCTGCTGTTGCTTGATCTCTGTTTTTGTTTTTACAGGGACCTCTAGTGGATAAAGGTATAATAGTTTTCAGCAAAATGTACTGTTATCAACTGTGTTTCTAAACACATATTTAAGTTTCGTTTGCACAGCGCTTGTGCTGTGCTTGGGAAATGTCTTGTATTTAATATATCTTAAAAGGGGGCTCTTATCAATTTCCATGGCCGAAATACTGAGTTCATTTGCTTTTGTGTGGAACTTATTTTTTGTTAACTTCCCCTGGCTGCACGCATTTACGATACTTCTTCTAAAGCAGTTCACACTGTTTAAGCTCCATTCACGGTCAAGATAAGATCTCTTCCCACAGAAAAGGCAGACAGCTTCTAACAGTATGCTGAAATACTTTTTTTTTATTACGTATTTGTGTAAAGCAGATGCTATAGTTTTAGAACTTTTGTGACATTTCCCATTCATGCCTCAGTAAATTTCTTTACATTTTGCAGGCATTATCGGAATTGTTTTTTTTAACTTAATCTATTTAGTCATTAGTTTTACAGTGCCCCTGACAAAGGGAAATTTCCCCAAAATGCATTGGGATTGGATAATTTCTGTTTACATTTTTTGGAATGTGATTATTGTTTAGCTAGGAAATCTATTGTTTAGAATAGGAATAATACACAATGCATGTTTGAATTGCAAATGTATATATTATGTGTGTACAAAAAAGAAAAAATGATAAACAATCATTAAAAATTATGAAATAAGTCCTAAGCTTTTGAGAATCTTGTAGAATACATAGGCAGATAGAAGTCTGCCCACAGTAGTGCGGGTAGGGTCTAATGGCGTTCGCCATTAGTCTTTATTCATCTTAAATCTTTTTGTGGAGGGTGGCTCCTCCTCCCCCACCCAGCACACCCCAAGGAAATTAAAGACAAAGAGAGTTTAAATTCAAAATAGAGATCAAGGAGTGCACCACACAACCCCACTTCCAATCTTACTATTAGCCAACAGTGAGGTAGCACCCACAAATACAAAATGTCGTTTGACTCAATATCAAACATCACGGACAACAAAGCAGATACAAAAACCTATACTTCAGCGCAATCATCAGATATCTACTCATTGATTACAGACATCAGTTCGTTCAGCACAAGGAGAGGTTCAGTCACCCAATCACTGCGACAACTAGAATTCATCTCCAGACGTGTATTGAATCAAAAACTCCATGCATCTACTTTGATCCAGTACCACAAAGTTCAAAGAATCCCACGTGGACTAAGACTTTCGATAAAACTCATGCTCTATAAATTCCAGTATAACAAACACTTTATGGACAAGTGGTACTCGATACTTAATAAATGCTCATTAGATTTAATTCTTTTACTGGTGGAAGAACTAGCAAAAACCATCAAAGAACTTGAGGAGGAAATTAATGTTCTTAGAGAAGAAATTTCAAAACAGATGGAACAAGAAGAACTTACAGCCACATTGAAGGATTTAAATGACAAACTGGATAAATATGGCAAAAATATACAAGAGATGAAACTACGTAAATTTAAAAGAGACACAATAGATTACAAACTGAATGAAGTTTACACTTGGGCTGAAGTATACGCAAGAAGAAGACCACCGCAGAAGTTTGTGTCATCATCACAGGAAAGTGTAGTTTCTGATAAAGATCTGTTCATCTCGACAAGTCTCTGGTCCTTTATGAGCAAGGTACTTATCTTTGCAGTCATGGTTTATGTTTATTATTCATCCTACACATTTAAGGTTTCTAAAGATACATTATGTTTTTAACATCCAGAAACCCTTGAACAAAGTGCCCTCGTTCGTCATAGTGAGCCTTTTTACCTACGAACAATAAGGTATGCATACTTGGTATATAGGTCACAAACTTACTTATACTTGACCAAATGTGTGAAAATGTTCAGTGCGTTATACTTATATGTATTAATACCCAACAACGTTATCATATCGCAAGATGACTCACAACTCAGTAGATGTGTGTATTATTTGCATTTTTTGAATTATCTTAAGTAGAATCCAGTTCAATTCAATCACAGGTTTTTATTAAGTTTCAATTCAAAGTACAACAAATGGGAAGTTCTGCTTTATCATGTCATATAATAATGAATCTTAAAGTTATCATTCCACGTGCTGAATGACGGTTTAAATCCCAGGTTACATATGAATTTTTTCTGTTTTACAGTGCCCCTGACGAAGGGAAATTTTCCCGAAATGCATTGGGATTGGATAATTTCTGTTTACATTTTTTGGAATGTGATTATTGTTTAGCTAGGAAATCTATTGTTTAGAATAGGAATAATAAACTATGCATGTTTGAATTGCAAATGTATATATTATGTGTGTACAAAAAAGAAAAAATGATAAACAATCATTAAAAATTATGAAATAAGTCCTAAGCTATTGAAAATCTTGTAGAATACATAGGCAGATAGAAGTCTGCCCACAGTAGTGCGGGTAGGGTCTAATGGTGTTCGCCATTAGTCTTTATTCATCTTAAAGCCAATGTAGTTAAGGCCATGGAGCTGGGTCGCTATTTCAGAGTGCCGTGTTTGGCGCACTGTATAAACCTTGTTGTCAAAAAATTATTGAGTGATAAAGACAGTCCAGCGTATGAGGTAGTGGACACCTGCTGAAAAATGTGCAACCATTTCAGCCATTCTTTTAAGGCCCAGAAGCATCTGAGGAGCCTGCTACATGAACGTCGAATGCCAGTGAAAGCTCTCATCCAGGAGGTGTTAACACGTTGGAACTCAACCTTCTACATGCTTGAGCATCTGTATGAGCAGTATACGGTACTCGATCACTATTTCTTAAAACAGGGTACAGCTCACAAGGACCTGAGGATGGATGCGGCGCAATGGGAAATAGTTAAAAGCCTGACAGACATGCTTCGTCCTTTTGAGTTCTTCACGCGTGCAGTCAGCAAGGAGGACTGTAATTTGGGAAAAGCTATCCCATTGTTGTACATGCTGGAGCACCAACTGAAGAAGGTGTCTTCTGTTTTTAAAAAAAATGGAAAAAAAACAAGACCCTTTTTTTTGGGCGGAGAAATTATTAGAGCGCCTACAAGGTGATGAACGTCTTAAAATGATCCACTCAGAACAGCATTACATTTGTGCTACGATTCTGGATCCACGTTACAAAAAGGCGCTGACAGGCCAAGCATTCTTTTCTTTTGATGACAAACATGTTGCACAGTACAAACGTTGGCTAGTCTTGTCAGCCAACAGGTTTGAAAGAGAACGGCAGCTCATTGAAGGAAAAGGCAGTACATCATCATCAGCAGGCCATCCTCAGTCAAAACAATCCACTTCTGCACCTGTGGCTGTGGCACAAGTGACCTCTCAGCCGTTAAAGACACCGGCAACCGGATCATCTGCACCAGACACAACAGTAACATTGGAGGCTGAAGAGGATTGGTTAGCTCTGCTTGGGTTTGGTTCTCAAAAGGTCACAGCAACAGCTAAGCAAAGTGGAGGAACCTTGGAGGAGGACCTTGAGTCGATGGTGCAGGACTATCTGAATGACTCAACAGAGGTCTATGTTAATGCTGACCCATTGGCGTATTGGCATGGGAAAAAACAATTGTGGCCACTGCTCTCCAACCTGGCTTTCAACTACTTGTCTTGCCCACTCGCAAGCGTGTCTTCTGAACGTGTTTTTAGTGCTGCTGGTGGCATTGTAACTCCGAAAATGGAGCCGCCTCTCGCCCAAAAATGTGGAGAGGTTAACAATGATCAAGATGAATCAGCACCTCATACCACCAGATTGCAAAGTACGAGAAAGCACACCGGATGAAGACGAGGTAGACAGCAAAGTAGATGAGGGAATTTCTTCTCTGTTCGGTGACACTGAGCTCACCCTGCCTGAATTGGCAGAGTATGATGACGAAGCCTTATTCTTATTCCTGGACCCTGACACTGAGCCCTGAAAATGAGACAATGAATCAATAAATTTCTTTTTCGTCCTTCTTCACTTTTATTTCTGTGCATCTGTCTTTCTTTGCTGTGCACAGTTAATATAATTCAAACTTTAATCACCTAATCACAAAAACAAGCCCATCAGCAGAACTGTCTTCACTTGTTTGCTTATTGATTTGAAGTTGCCGCAGTCTGCATTCCTCAGGTTCACAAGTTCAGAAGAACATGCTCCTCTATCCTCCTCCTCCAGACTCCTATTTCCATCAAAGCAGAGGGCTGGATTACACCCAATGAAGAAAGACTCAGCACTTGTGGGGGTGTTCTACTTCTTTGCGGGTGAGTTGACAGGTCTGGGGCCATTGCTGGGAAGCTTTAATACCGGATAAAAGTGGTTTGGACCAAATCGGAGGCGGAATTTTTTTTGTGTTTTTGCTGACTTGCTTGCCTTTCAGGTGCTCTTTGGGGGGGTTCCGGGATTTTGTGGCTGAGTTTTGGGGTCTGGGAGCACTGCTGGGACACTCTAATCTTGATTGCATTTGCTTTTCAGGATATCCGTGGTGGAAAACTGGAGTTATGGCCTAGCTGCACAGCGCGTTTGGATCGAAAGCCGAGAAATATTGTAAGTATGAGATTTTCCTTTTGGGCTGTTTGGGGGTGTTGTGCCTTTTGGCGGGTGGGTTGGCGGGCCTTGTGGCATTCCGGGGAAGGTCTAATACCGGATAGAAGTGGTTGGGACAAAATCCACGCTGAATTTTGTTTTGCTATTTCTGACATTTTGCTCAATGTAGCGTTTTCGGAGGCCTGTTTGGGGGGCTTCCTGGTGTTTGTAGGTGGGTTTTGGGGTCTGGGAGCACTGCTGGCTATGGATACTTTAGTTTGCAAGAGGTTTTAAGCAAATCCATGGTGGCAGAGGGGAGTTAGGGCCTAGCTGCAGAGCGCGCGCGGAGTGATTTGGGAAATTGGCAAAAAAATTACTAAGCCCCCATTTTTGTACTTTTGCTTTTTGGCTGTTTGGGGGTCTTCTACTAGTTTTCTCCTGGGTTGACGGCTCTGGGGCCATTGCTGGGAAGCTCTAATACCGGATAAAAGTGGTTTGGACCAAATCGGAGGCGGAATTTTTTTTGTGTTTTTGCTGACTTGCTTGCCTTTCAGGTGCTCTTTGGGGTGGTTCCGGGTGTTTGTGGCTGAGTTTTGGGGTCTGGGAGCACTGCTGGGACACTCTAATCTTGATTGCATTTGCTTTTCAGTAAATCCGTGGTGGAAAACTGGAGTTATGGCCTAGCTGCACAGCGCGTTTGGACGGAAAGCCGAGAAATATTGTAAGTAGGAGATTTTCCTTTTGGGCTGTTTGGGGGTGTTGTGCCTTTTGGCGGGTGGGTTGGCGGGTCTTGGGGCATTCCTGGGAAGGTCTAATACTGGATAGAAGTGGTTGAGACAAAATCCACGCTGATTTTTTTTGTTGCTATTTCTGACATTTTGCTCAATGTAGCGTTATCGGGGGCCTGTTTGGGGGGCTTCCTGGTGTTTGTGGGTGGGTTTCGGGGTCTGGGAGCACTGCTGGCTATGGATACTTTAGTTTGCAAGAGGTTTGAAGCAAATCCATGGTGGCAGAAGGGAGTTAGGGCCTAGCTGCAGAGCGCGCGCGGAGTGATTTGGTAAATTGGCAAAAAAATGACTAAGTCCCCATTTTTGTACTTTTGCTCTTTGGCTGTTTGGGGGTCTTCTACTCATTTTCTCCTGGGCTGACGGCTCTGGGGCAATTGCTGGGAAGCTCTAATACCGGATAAAAGTGGTTTGGACCAAATCGGAGGCGGAATTTTTTTGTGTTTTTGCTGACTTGCTTGCCTGTGAGTTGCTCTTTGGGGGGGTAACGGCTGTTTGTGGGTGAGTTTCGGGGTCTGGGAGCACTGCTGGGACACTCTACTCTTGATTGCATTTGCTTTTCAGGAAATCCATGTTGGTAAACTGGAGTTATGGCCTAGCTACACAGCGCGTTTGGACCGATGGCCGAGAAATATTGTAAGTATGAGATTTTGCTTTTGGGCTGTTTGGGGGTGTTGTGCTTTTTGGCGGGTGGGTTGGTGGGTCTTGGGGCATTCCTTGGCAGCCAAGACGGATGTCCGGAGTACCGACGGACAGAGCGGTGCTCCGTTTTTACCTGCGCTGTAGCCAGGTGAGGTGGAGCGTATATTCCCCACATATTGGGCGAATTTCAGGTGACACTTATTTCACTTTTATTAATTGTTCACATTACGCAGTAGCATTGACACAAGGTCCTGATGAAGCAGGAGGAGACCTCGAGACTCCATCTACCGCAGAAACATGTTGACCTTTAATCCATCTGAGTAGTTATATGTTTAATACTACCTCGCACTGTTTTTATTGTTGGGTGTGGATAGGATATTATTAAAAAAATGCTTCCACTTCCACAACCCAATCTTAAAATCATTCACTGTTTTAACACTGTTACTTTAACACATTTTGTGCACTGCGAGTCATTCTTACCCTCCTTATGCCACACATATCAAGCCATCACATTTGAGTTTCTTTCCACTTGATTAGGTTACAGTTCACCTAATCTCTAGTGGTTGTACATCACTTCCTTCGGCTGAAGGCTCCCAAATGATGTAGGGCGGCACAGGATGGGTATCTGATGGGAATCATTTGATGGTCACCACGTATCATTCAAGTATGGACTTTGTGACTGTTTCCTAATCAACACATAATTTCAGACAGTTTACCTTTTTTCTTTTGACCTACTGGTATTTTTTGTTAGAATTACGGTACAGGGGATGATACCATTGTATGGTCATTAAACATTCCCCATTGACCCTCTTCATTGTTAATCGTCTTCTGGTCACCAACATTGATGGATGAAGCGTCAGCTGGAATGGAGGAGTGCCGCTAATAAGAGGAATTGTTTGCTGCATGCAACTTACTTACCGAATTCAACAGGACAACTACAACAATACAGATACAGTATCCATTCTTTTATTCAATGAGTGTGTGTGACTGCATTTCGTGGATCTCTCTCTGCTTATAAATTGATCCCTACAGCTATTCTATAGGTTTTACTTCGGCTATTTTTTAAACCTAATTTAATGTAGCCCTGTACTGTCGCATTCTGTCATTCACGGTTGTCGACAGTACTACTTACTTTTCTGTAACAATGCATTCAGTAGTGCATGCACTTTCTTTATTTCACGTAAAAGATTTATGGTTAGCTTTGTACCCAAAAATTTCTTTATGTTCAATTATTGTTTGTCCATGCTGTGCTTTTTTTTTTTCTCTCAACAAAACCTACCCAAAAAGAAACCCCCATTCCTATCCATTTTACAAACCCTAACCCTCTTCCCCCGGGTTGTGTGGTTTTGCTTGATGTGTGACTAAATGACATCAATAATTCCACACACTTGCTGGGGAGGATAAGGTCATAGCAACAGGCTGGTGAAGGAATACAAAAAAAAAAAGTGTGGAACATAACCTAACATTTTCAGTATAGCGACAAGGCACATAAGGCATAAAGAATAGGTTTGAAAGTCTTGGCTGTACATATTCACGGGTAGGGCGGGGACCCAGGATGGGGCGCTATCTTCTGGTTGCTCCAGATAGATAGAGCAAGGGTTCCCCAGGGAGGGTGGGGGGGCAGGTTGGGGCACAGGGGGGGAGGGGTGGGGGTGTCAAGGAAAAAATTTAAAAAACTTCCTCATTTTCGCACTAATCTCTTGTTGAGTTTGTGGGTGCTGTCTGTAGATTATATAATTGTTTTTTTCTTACCCTGGTGGTATGTAATAGATGAACCCTGTTGTGCCGTTATAGATACTAATCTTTTGCTCTTGATGGTAAAAGTCTTGATGTGGTTTGCTCATTATAATGAGTAAACTAGCCATTCTTTCCTGGAACACTAATGGACTGCGTGTTAATCCCAGAAAAGATAACATAATGCAGTACCTTCGAGACGCTGATGCGCAGATTATAGTACTCCAGGAAACCCATCTTGATGAACCTGAAATGGATCTGTTGGTCAAAAAGAATAGGTGGATCGATCTATATATAACGACGTCGCAGTCTGTACATATTAGAGGTGTGGCAATAATCTTTAAAAAATCTATAAAAGCTAGGTTGGTTTCTAAACTGGTTGATCCTTGTGGAAGGTGGGTAATTGTATCAGTGATCATAGCAGGGTCCCCAATCACTATTATAGGATAATATGGTCCAAATCAGGACGACCCGTCAGTCTTGAAGACCCTTTTTAGGTCTCGCCTGTCGATGCGCATGCGCATCGAGCAAGGCGAGAGTATTGGCACTTATCCGCTCTTTATCCACACTGCAAGGAATCGTGGCGATTCCTTGCAGTGCACGAGAAATTTAAGCTCAATGCGCCTGCGCATTGAGCTTAAATGCGCGTAAACATGCCCCCAGCCGCCTGCCTTGCCTACTCTCTCTCACAGCCTCCCCCAGCTCCGCCCCCTCACTACTTGATTGCACGGCCGCTAGGCCGTGCCTCCCCTACTCTCCTCCCCCCTCCTCCTCTCCTCCCCTGCCTGCCTGCCGCTAGGCCGTGCCTCCCCTACTCTCCTCCCCCCTCCTCCTCCTACTCTCCTCCCCTGCCTGCCTGCCGTGTCGCACCTCTCCCCTCTCCGCCCCCTCCCCTGCCCGCCCCCTCCCCTGCCCGCCGTCTCGCATTTCCCCTGTCGCACTTCTCCTCCCCCCTCCCCTCTCTTCCCTCCGTCTTGTTTTCATTACTCTTGGAAACCCTGCACCAAGGTGATCACTGCTGGTAATTTAAATAGCCTTTCCACTGAAGTAATCTCGTGATATGTTCGCTATTAAGACACCAGTAATATTAGTAGCTCGGAGGCGATTCTCATTGAGCAAGCTGGGGCAGGGTTGATCTCAGAATAATTTGGGGGTGGTCCCTCTATCTCCCTGACGCGTTCACTCCTGCCAACATTTGGAGCCTTCAGAAACAGGCTGAACAATGTGTGGCCATAGACTTTCACATACATCTCAGCAAAGGGGAGTGGGGCTGCACACACCGCCCAGTGCTTAATCACCCCCCTTGAAACAGTGACTTGAAAAGGAATGAGCCGATCCCACGAGACGCCCACGGGCCGCATGGCGCAGCGTGTGACTCACGGCAGACGGTGCGAAGGAAGACACGCTGTACCCCAAGCAGATGCTGATGCATATCTCACCACGCGCACCGCTCCTGACAAGCATGTGCAGCCACAAACAGAGACGCACACAGTATTTCATGATGTGCTTCGGGGGCTTGTAAATATATTTCTGTTCTCTACAGTGTCTGGTTAATAAGTGTTCAGCCACAGGACTAGAGTGATCTTCCCAAGATCCGGACAACAGCCCGAGTCACTTGAACTCGGGTAAATTGCATCCATAAATAGCAATTTAGTATCTTCATGACCTCAGAAGCCCGGTCGGAGCAGCTGACGAGGAGGGATCCGGTCAAAGGGGGCAGAGCGGGGATGAAAGGCTGAGCACTCCACAAGGCATGGTTTTATAAACCCCGCCCCTAACCACCCCCCTTATACCATAACGTAAACCACTGCATGCCCGACGACTGCTACCTCCGACAGCATCACCATTCACCAACAAACTCCCCGCTCTGCCCCACTCCATTCAATAACACCAGCCGAGCTCTGAGTGTCAGAACCGGACACAGGGGCCCGCAGGAGGCTGAGAGCTTCTCTTCAAGCACAATCCCAGCGCCCACTTGAGCCTTCGTTAAACACATGACGCTTTACAGGATCCGTTTCTGTGAGGCTTCTTTCCCGGATAGATCTCAGCCAGTGGCAGATAACTGAACATTGATGGACCTCTGGACTTTAGTTTCTCGAGGGAGCTCATAAGAGGAGAGCAGGAGTCTGTCTGCAGGCAGGGCTTAATTTGTGCCGGGGGTTTCTGCTGCTCTGCCCCTGCACTGGGTCGGGGCTATACATTTCTTCACCTGCGGTCGGAATTCCTGATAACTGTTCAAAATGAATATAACTAGGTAAGAGAACGCTGGTATGTGTTAACATGCAGGCTCACCTTGGTTCAGGCATGGTGAATGAGTATTGCTTATTATTACATTATTAGTGGTGTCTTCTTGACATAACTCGGCCAATCACTGCCGTGCTCTCTAATGCAGTCATCACTGCGCCTGCTTGGGGCAGCGTGTGAGATTCCCGGTAGATATCCGCAGCAGAGGGCTGACTGCTGAACTGGGCCAGGCAGGCTGTGAAGGCACAGGCCCAGGACAGACTTGGCAGGGTGGGCACTTGAGGAATAAATGAAAGCACAGACTTGACGTTCGCCTTGCTGCCTAGCCCAGTACACAGTACTGGACATAAAACTGCCCTCGATGTGTTGTGCTCGTAACCAACTCCACCTAATAGCCGCAATTGTGTATTTACTCACTTGTATTTTGGCTTTCATATTTGAGTGATAATGGACAATATACGCACTCATTATTACATTTACTTCTTTGGGTGTCCGTGTAATAACGAAGATAAGGTCCCAGGCATTCTGTTCATGTTCCCTTCTGGAACATTCCCAGATGGTATTTGTAGAGCCTTCCAGCAGGATACTCGGTCCGGGTGTTTTTCAGAATGTCGCCTCCTTCACTCACTGGTCTTCCGCGTCAGTCACAAGCAAGGATGGAGTGGTACACCCCCTAATAATTATTTCGTTGGGCTTGGTCTGGCAGTGCCAGTCGGATTCAATGTCTGCTTAGCATTGAGCAGACCTGTGGCTGCCCCTGCGTGCACTCCAGTTGCTGTTCTGCAGCATTACGGAGACCAATGCTGTACAGCAGGAGGTGACAGATGAATAATTGCCGGCCGACTCCTGGATGTATTCTTTAAAAGTCCAGCTTCCTGGGGACCTTCTGTGGCCCGTCATCACCCCAAGGCTCTGCCTAGAGCTGTAGTGAAGGGACCATTGTTGGCACTTTTGCCGTTATCAAATAAGTGGTACAAAAGGGAGTGGTGAGGGACGGTGCATCTGAATCAATCAGACACTCACACCCTCACCCCCCCACCCTCACCCCCTCACCCCCCACCCTCACTCACCCTCAACCCCTCACCCTCACACCCTCAACCCTTCACCCTCAACCTCTCACTCACACTCACTCACCCTCACTCACCCTCAACACCTCAGCCTCACCCTCACTCACCCTCAACCCCTCACACTCACTCACCCTCACCCTCACTCACCCTCAACTCCTCACCCTCACTCACCCTCACCCACACTCACCCTCCCTCAACCCCTCACCCTCAACCCTCAAACCTTCACCCTCAACCCCTCACTCACCCTCACTCTCACTCACCCTCACTCAGCCTCAACTACTCTCACTCACCCTCAACCCCTCACCCTAACTCACCCTCACTCACTCACTCACCCTCACTCACTCACCCTCACTCACTCACCCTCACTCACTCACCCTCACTCACCCTCACTCACCCTCACTCACCCTCACTCACTCACACTCACCCTCACTCACACTCACCCTCACCCTCACTCACCCTCACCCTCACTCACCCTCACCCTCACTCACCCTCACTCACCCTCACTCAGCGCAACCACAGCAAATGCTAAAGATTTACAAAAAAACCCATAAACAATTCTAAAAGCACTAACTCTAATGCTGCGAGACCTATTGCATTTCTAATGCTTGTTTCCCACCTGTATACATTCCCTGAGCCGGTTATTCTTGCAGGAGATTTTAACATAGTTTTAGATCCCCAATTGGATAAGTCCCCTTCTAACCGAGCTAGGCCTCTATCTAAAACCAGGCCTTTTCTGCAGGATAGCATGAAGCAACTAGGGTACAATGATATTTGGAGATCTTTGCATGGACAACAAAGAGGTGTTACTTTTCGTAATTATAGATACCACCACCAGTCAAGAATTGATTTTATTTTGATAAGTCAATCTTTGGTTAATTTGGTGACATCAGTTTCTCACCTACCTTTTCATTTATCAGATCACGCAGCCATCTATTTAGAACTGGAGGGGTTTCCTAAGAGTCGTATGAGAAACTGGTCATTTGATCGTTCATTGCTCTCCTCGTTGGATGTTATCAATGCCCTCAATGTGGAGGTGCAGCATTACCTGGAGGATAATGTTGGAACAGCTTCTCCCGGGGGAGTGTATGGGATTCACTAAAGGCCTTCTTAAGGGGCCTTATAATAAATAAAGTTACACATAAGAATAAGATCTATAGAGAAGCTGTGACTTCCTTAGAAATGGAAATGGCCAGAGTCCAGACAGAAATAGTCATGCACCCGGATGCCCCTATGACCAAAGTACAGGAGTGGCAAAATAAAGTAGTTACTCTAAAAGGGGAATTGGGCTCAGTTCTGAACGCTCGGGTTCTAGAGAGATGGGAGGCAGGTAAGTTGGCTCATTTTGAGTATGGTGAGGGGGCTGGAAAGTTACAAGCCTGGAAAACAAAGACCGAGCAGGTCAGAAATAATATCTATTCAATTATCTCCAATGGTATAACATACTCTACTGATGAAGAAATCAGGGGGGTTCTCTGGGAATTTTTTAGTGAAATATACCGGGAGGACAAAAAAATTGAAATCGAACAAGTTGAAGGTTGGTTGACGGGAGTCTCTCTTCCTACACTCACATTACAACAACGTGTTGTTTTAGATGATCCAATCTACCAGGAAGAAGTGAGATTGGCAATTATTAATAGTAAAAAGGGAAGGGCATCCGGCCCGGACGGCTTGCCATCAGAAATTTATAAGGTTTTGAATTTAACAATCCTCCCTTTCCTTACCGAGTTGTTTAATGATATCCTCCAAGATGGAATGCTCCCTCCTATTTCTTGGAACAGTGCTTCAATAACATTGATACTGAAACCAGGAAAACCGGCAACTTGTAGTGGGTCATATAGACCAATCTCTATCCTGAACTCTGATTACAAAATCTTTGCATCAGTGTTAGCAAATAGGTTGGGGGCAGTTGCTGCAAGTATCCTGCACTCAGATCAAAAGGGGTTTGTAAAGGGACGCCAGCTCTATGAGTTGACCTATGATCTCATAGGAGCAATTGATATGGCTTCTGCAAAATCCCTTCCACTGGCTGTTCTCACTCTAGACGCCACCAAGGCTTTCGATAGGGTCAACTGGATATACCTATCGGAAGTCTTGGGAAAATTTAATATCGGCGAAAACTTTGGGCGTGCAGTGAGACTTTTGTATCAAAATCCATCTGCCTCTTTGTTAGTCAATGGTGAATTAACTAACCCATTAAACATCACGCGGGGGACCCGCCAGGGTTGCTCTCTTTCTCCCCTCCTATTCGACCTATATATTGAGCCTTTCGCTCAGCGGCTACGTGACGACTGTAACATCAAGCCCTTTGGCTTCGAGGGATGGGAGAAGAAGGTATCCCTGTATGCGGATGACGTCCTTGTTTTTACCTCTGAACTCCGCTCGGCTTTTCCAGCTATAATTGCTTTGGCCCAGGATTATTGTAACGTGTCTGGTTATGAAATCAATGCCTCGAAGACGGACGTCATGGTCTGGAACGACCCTGAGCCTGTGGCAGGGGTTCAGTTAAGTCCTGTTTTACGCTACCTGGGCCTAAATATATATAATGATATAAACGAAATAGTTCCATCAAATTTTTCGTCTACTGCTAAGGAGTGTCGCAGATTGATGAAATCATGGTCTTCGCTTCCTTTATCTCTATTGGGCAGAGTCAACTTAATTAAAATGTCTATTCTCCCTAAAGTTACTTTTTTGTTTAATACCATCCCTCTTTTTTTTTGAACCCTCTATGATAGCCAAACTTCAAAGTGATATAAGTTCTTTTATTTGGAATGATCACATCCCTAGAATAGCTTGGAAGAAACTAAGGCGCCGTAGGGAAAAGGGTGGTTTGGCGGCCCCTGATATCTAGCTATATGCGTGGGCTTTTCAATTCTCACACGCCAGGATGTTGTTAAAATCACCCATTAACTCTGCCTGTGGGTATATGTTTGCAGCATTGCTTAGAGGGGAAAAAATAGCTGAGCATGCATTCCTGTTTAATTTTGGAGACCCCAAGTTTTTTAAGAAAATAAAATTGAAGGTTTTGCGAGATATATCTAAAACATGGTCGAAACTTAGGCGCTCCATAAAACTTGATTATTTCTCTGGTAGATCTCCACTCTGGAACTCACCCGGGTCCCCGAGTTGGCTTTTGGATGGTCTCGCAGCACCTCTGAGAGAGGCAGGATTGCAGGAGTGGGGGGACCTCTTTGTGGAGGGTAGATTACTCCCATGGGAGGTGTTATTCTCTAGGATAGGGCCAGGGCTCTCCAGGTTTAAATACCTGCAAATACGTAGCTGTGCACACTCACAGGTTTCGGCTAAGGGTAGATTTCAGTTAGGGGGTAATAGCAACATGGTCTCCCTCTTAATTGACAAGCCTATAACAAAGAAAGAGGTGTCATTCTGGTACAACCTACTTCTGGAGGAGGTTGATGGTGAGTTTCATTTGCCCGACACATTGTGGGCCGCACACATCCCAAATCAAAATGTGGAGAACCTGTGGTTTGAGTCCCTTAAGATCTTGTGGAATATAGTGAAACCATCTTGGTTACGCCGAAACCACCTTTTTACCCTACATAGGGCGTATTACTCGCCCGAGAGGCTCTCAAAGTTCCCAAACAATTCAGCAGTGGCATGCCCTAAATGTGGTCTGGTGGCGGCTTCTGATCTACACATGTTTTATGATTGCCCTTTGCTACTTTCTTTTTGGAATGCGGTCTGTCTTACACTCACTACCGCCTTAGGTTCCCAAGTCCGGCCATGCCCCGCTCTTATAATCTTTGGGTTTGCACCAGAATTCCAGGGTTCAGCAAAGAACTTACTCTTTTTTGGAATCTTGTTAGCCAGACGGGAAATCTGCAAGAAGTGGAAAGATCCGTTACCCCCCTCCCTGCAGGACTGGCGAATTTCAGTTCTACAAACATCAAAAATGGACCTACAAAGATCGGGCAATCCAGATAAGAGAAACTTTTGGTCTTTACTACATTGGCCATAGTTGAGTATGTAATCGGGGTTTTTTTTTTTTTTCTATTATTCTAGACTTACTCAGCTTCAGTACTATTTCTTGTAGTAGTAGCCAATGTCAAAGAAATCCTACACAAGTACAAGTTATACTATCAATACTTTACCATTTGTTAGGCTACATTGTGGCACTGTTGTAGTCTAGTGTACTGTCACCTGCTATATTCTCTATCGTACCGTTGTAATGCTACAGTAAGGACAAACCAGGTTTCATTTTCTTTTTTTCCATAGCCATGGAACTGCCACTGTGTCACACCACTAGTCCCACCGCAATGAGGAGGAAATTTCAGCCGCCCTAGATTGCAACCTTAATCGCCATTTCCCGTGGAGCCAGCCCTGGGCCTAGCCCTACTTTCAAACAGAAATTACAGGTAAGATAAGCGTTTGGTTGGAGGTAGTAAAATGGAGTATTAGGAGAGACGAGAGATTGACGGTAGTACTACTAAAGTCCTAGGACTATTCAGGAAAACAAACTTACTGTTAAACCCCCACCCACCAGACTCAAAAGCAGTAAAAAACAGGTATGGTCAGATAAAGTTTCAAAAAGAATATTTTTATAGCCCTAACAAAATAATCTCCCGCAAGACCCTCCCTAACCCCAACGATTGTCCTTCAAAAGTCCCCAAAAAACCCAACTCCCAATTCCCACCCCCCAAAAGTCTCTAAAAAAGGGGCAAGGGACACTATGGCAGGGTGCTGTTGACTTTAGCAGCCAGGGCATCATGCTCCTTGCGGAGGGTGGCATGTTCGAAGCGGAGGCTCTGAGGGATAAGCGGCGCCGGCGTGCCTTGCAAATCCTGTGGGGGGCAGCTGCTGTCTTTGCTGCTCGGCGGTGGCGTTTGGCTTTGGTAGCCGGGCTCCGTACCGCTGGAGCACTGCGCTGGCTGGCAGCCCGCACGGAGGAGGATGCAGCTGTCCCAGTGGACATTGTTGTAGTACCAGGCTGCTTCTCCTCCTCCTACAGGGCCACCACCCGCCGATATTCAGCGACAGTGGCATCCAGCCTCCGTTGCCAGGCCATTCGAGCCAGCTCCTTCCTCCTTGATGGTCTCTTGGATTTGGAAGGAGCAACTATATGAAGAAAGAAAGACATAGTCTGTAACCGATGCTCCTTAAGATTAACACAAAATGATTGAGCAGAAAGTTGTCACAGTACAAGTAGCAAATTGAAAGCACAGTACATAACTATTGAGGACAGTACCTATGTAACCTCCGACTTCTTCATCTTTGCTCTAACATTAGTGGGAGTTTAAGGAACAAATTCTACGAGCACTATGGACTTCCATTACAGTCGACTATGACAGTACACCAGTCTTATTCTTCTTCTTCTCTCTTGTTTAGGAAAATTGGTACGTTATCTTATGCAAGCCGGCATAATGCCAGCGCAGTGAACTTGCACCCGAGAAAAACAGACGCACACCATGGTGAGTGAGACAGACTTGCGTTACTGTACCAGTCCAGTACATGCAGGTGGTGAAGCTCTTACTTTTCTATTACGGGTGGCACTAAGAATACTCTGTTAAAAGGGCTACTGCTTAATTAATTTAGCTTTCACCCTTCAGTGCAAATGAGAATTAGAAAAGGAAAATGAAGAAGCTAAATAATCTGATTATCTATCACTTCACATGGGATGTAGCTGATGACATATGGGATGACTTTAGGTGCTTTGCTTATTATTGAGTGAACAGTGATACACCCACACATGAATGACGTACTACTACTAAACTAAAGTTATTAAGAGAGGTAGGGAATGTCCACCGCAATAACCGGATATATGCAGTGCTTGCAGTTACAATACAAACTACTGCTACTATTCATGGTAGTATTTGGACAAAATTACAACTTCTTTTCCTTGCCTTTCCTGCTCTTCAAAGTAACACTTAGTTCATCCAGTGACTGTCTACTCTCTCTAGATACACATATGCTATCTAAGAGTCAGATAGTACCATGAATGATCCAGGCATCCATCCATTCAAAGTATATGCACACATACAGTTTCTGTTTCACCCACCCAGGCTGTTCTCCTTCCACTCATCCTTGCTTCATCATTCACCCAGCCATGCACCATACCATGTTCTTTCCTTCCCAGCCACCTCGGGGACCAAGCAAACACATATCATTCTTCTTTGCCAGTCATCATTACATTTCTCGTCCTTCCACACTTACTTACACCCTTCTTTCGCTTTTCGTTCATCCCATCCATCAAGTTCATCTCAGATCTGATTGGGATTCTTCTCGCCAAAAACTTCACAGCTAAGTCGAAGTACATTTAGAGGAGGCTACTACCTGGTTTATTTATAATACACCCATGCAGAAAGCACACTCTGCAGTCTTCAATCTCAATGAGTAAGGAATATATAGCTTACCTCTACTCGCCACCACCGTGTTATCCCTCACAGGCATGTCCTTGTCCGGCACTTGCACCGCCTCCTCCCCAGAGTTGTCCTTCTCGTCCAATGCCGTCACCACCTTCACGGTGGCCCTGCCTCCAGATGTTCCACCTACAAAGTACATTTAATAATGTTAGAATACATCACTCACTACTATATAATATTTGGTCTAGGAGGAAGAAAGAAATGTGAAAAAAACAGTATACAATTTAATAATTTGTGACTGTCTACTCTAAAGTAAAAATGTCCCTTTTTCCAGGGAAGGCTGTTGTCTTGCTGCACTTTTTGGCACAACTGATGAATGCTTGCTTTTTATTTTTAACACGCACCACTTTTTCTCCTAAGAGACAGAAGCTTGACTTCTAAAAACACGAGCAGGATCAAGTTCAAACCAGGTGAGAGCTCGGCTCGACCACAAGAAATGTGTCCAATTAATCGTCAGCATTAAGCACGTTTCCATTTTCAGTTAAACGTTTACTTTTATGACAAACTTGATTTTAATAAATGTGTTTACTTTTAATAAAGCTTTTAAACTTAAATAGACTCTGTGGTTTTTGGTCCTCCAGACTAGAGTGGATGAGGTAAAGGTTTTGCAATTTTTGCAAGCATGAGTCCGTGCCTCTGACATCATTGGGGAATAATCATAATCATCGGTGACTTTGGGAGCTAAATGACTCTGCCACACTATCTAGTCAGTAAGGAGATTGGGGGTTCAACTACAAAGTCTGTTATCACTGAGGTATGTGGAAAGTCTAACAGCACCTATTATAATTGATAGCTAAGCAATGCATTATTTAGTGTCCATAGTTCTGTTTGTGCAGATTTGTCCCTGCAACAGTAGTAGAATGGATTGTCCTCCTATCCAAACCAAAAGTAAAGTAGTATCTTATTCTTTCTTGGTGGTCATTCACCTTTTTATTGTTGGCAATTGTCAAAGCATAAACATTTAGAAGACTTGAAAAGACATTATGGACAATCCCAGAGGACTGCACTCTGTGCATAGAGCTATTGCTGACTAGAATGGGAGTCCAATGGAATTGCCAAATGTGCAATCTTAGCTAGCTACACAGACAGACTAATAAGAATAATCTAGTAATACCACACGGAGTCATAGTCGAGGCAGGATAAGAATTTAGATCCAGTCTACAAGAATATTAAAGACGATTTAGAAAAAATCGAATGAGGAACGCTGGGAAAAAATAAGTACTCTATATTAAAATTAAAACTTACTTGGGCCAGCAAAGGAGCCCTCGCCTGCCCGATCCTGGCCTGCATCCTCAACAGCACCCTCCTCCTCCTCCTCCTCCTGTGTCCTCCTCTTGCCCCTGGGGGAAGCTGATGTACAACATGAAAGAAAGAAAAACAGAAAACATGGATGATATTTGTCAACCAAATCAAACATTTCAAAAGAACTAACAAAATATTTTGGCGAAATAGCAAATAGACAACTATTCCACGGGATATATTATTGACCAATCTCATGTGGTCTACTACGTTATTAGTATTGCTTGATTTGCGGACCGTCGAATTGGAATCTTCTTATGTAACTCACTACACAAAGTACTAAAAAGGTTTGCCTAGGATTGGCAGGCAGCAGTCCGCAGCACGCGAAGTGACAGCCAAAGTCCATCGTGATTGCAGATCAGCGACAACACTAAAGTTCCCTACTACATTAACCAGTCAATAAAATACTCAAATTATCAATCCACCACCACTATTTCTTCTTATCGCCATGTGTACAAAGGAAGGACTGGACTTGAGTCTGTAGGGGCTGATTTAGAAGCCCCTTGCGGCTCTTTTGCTCCATTGTTGCGTGACTTTTGTGACGCAGCGGCAGCACAAAAGAGTTGCGCAATTGTGCGGCGTATATTAACAACGTGACGCATATGGGAGATGCATCACGTTGTAAAGCCCTGCGCCATCAGGGGGGGTTCTGGCGCAAGGGAGGGCGTTCCTGCGCAGGAAAGCATCCTAAAAGTGGCTGAGGGAAATCTACAAGATTTCAATCACTCACTTTAACGACAATGATGCGTGACTCAAACCCTGCGCCTGCTTGAAGCAGACGTATGGCTGGACGCAGCATTGGGGAGATAGGGCACCCCAGAGCATTGATGGAGCTGCGCCATCGTTGCGACGCAACTCCAGCAATGCGCCACCCTTACGGCGCAGATGCGTAACGCTTTGGTGACGTTTTGGGCCCATGGTGCGCCGCATTGTAAATACGGCGCACCATTGGTGATAGTGGCGTGGCGCACAATTACTGGCGCATCCCTGCTACTTTGCAGGGATGCGCCGGTAATTAAACATCTGAACCTTAGTGTGTAGCATTACGCAGTTCTTTAAACTACACTCATACAAAATTTCACAGGCCAATGAAATGAACACAAAATCGAAAACAAATAAGCATAGTAGCAATACTACTGAGAAGGAAAGCAGTGCACCTGAAATGCACAGAAGATTTTGAAATATAATTTACCTACAATGTATTGAGCAGCATTATTGCTCTTGGTAAAAAAAAAATGCAATATAATAACACAGCAGGAGAAAAAAGAGTAGTAAAGAAATAGCTACTACTACTACTCACCAAGCCCGGGGATCTCGAGGCCAAGCAGGTCGAGCAGATCTCGTTCACGGGTCAGGACATCCATCCAGCGGTGGGTGGCCTGGTTGTAGGTGGACCGGACCCGAGAGTTGTGGTACATGGCCCGGCACACCTTATCCCACCGCTTCCGGCGCTCCCGCATCCTGTACCCGCCTCCGATCTTGCCGCCTGCCATGATGGTCCTGGGGAGGTAGCACTGTACATAGAACACTAGTGCGCCCACCTCCTCCGTGCTAAAGATCTCCAGTGACATCACTAGCTCCCCCCTCAAACACCCGCACGGGAGCCGGGCACGGGGTGCGGGACCCTTCCCCTTCGCGGGATGCTTCCCGGCTCCCTTCACCATGGTCTGGGCGGAAAGGAATAAAGAAAATAGAATAGGGAAGAGAAGAAAAGAAAAGAGTTTAAAAAAGTAGTTTAAAATTAACAAAAAGTAGCAGTAAACACAAAAATATAGGGCTACAAAAATAGAGGTATAGATAATAAGTAAAATAGATCAAAAAAACTTCAAACAAGCAAAGGATGGCAGAGATTTAGAGAGGATACAAGAAGCATGCCCAGAACCATAGCAATGAATGAGAAACAAGATGGCCGCGCCCGTTCACGACCGCGTGGGTAAGTTTGCGCAAGATGTTTCTCACGAACACTCGCGAAATTGTACTGGCGAGCCGCAAACTTTGCGAGATTACACTTCGTGCCCGGAAACGGAAATACGTCATGCAAACAAGATGGCCGCGCCCTTGAACGACCAGGAGGGTAACTTCGCGCCTGGCGCTACAAGCGGCTCGCGAACACGCACAAAACCTTGCAAACTAACACGCCGCAAAAAAATAAATCACATATTCGCACAAATTCGCGGCATCCGAATCCGACCTCTCACGTGTTCGCGCCCGCGAATCCCGCGAAATTGCAGAAAAACGAGTTTTGCAAAACTGAAAGCACTCGGCAGGTGCAAGAGTTCAAACTCATCATTAGTAACCATTCCCTGTAGTGCTTCCTGACTGGGGCCCCTCCAGAGTTCAGTTGCTAGTTGCAACAATTGTATGACCCTGCTCTGACCTTCGCAGCAGGCTCATAGAATAGCTACAAGTAGGCCACAAAGGTCATGGAAAAAAAATTGCACTGCAACAGAAAGCAAATTACGGATAAGGAAGCAGGTGCCAGACCTTGAATTTTAAAACAGTGACACATTAATAAACTAACCCCAAATTAATTCATGTCAGTTGAAGCAGGGCAGGTGTGCTTGCTTTTCCCCCCCATAATCCACAGTGATGATGAACCAGAGGGTGGCATTGATGTAACAGAGGGTGGCATGGGTGAAACAGAGGGTGGCAGTGGTGAAACAGAGGGTGCTGGGAGGCTGTGATGATGAACCAGATGTAGAAACAACATAGCCTCAACCGTTGCGAGCCGACAAGTAAATTTGCAATTGCAAACTAGTACCAAACCCTCGTGAACTGGCAGAAACCCTTGCGAACACAAAAAAAAAAAATCCGCAATTCGCGCCTCACTTTTAGCCCGAACGGCTGAATGGATTTGCACAAAACTTGGCAAAATTGTAGGGACTGTTAGCCCGATGTGCCTTTGCTAGGTCTCAATATATGTGCTCCAGTGGATTTTGAGAAATTAACGTTCAAAAAAAGATATATATCTGTAACAGCGCTCCGGGCAGCGCTCCGGTTCACGTACTTGACGCGTAACGGAACTTCGCGAAGCGAAGCTGATTGGCTCTCCGGTGTCTGTCAACATTCTAAACAGTCCGGAGTGGCCGCCATCTTGTCTCTCGGTAGGATCGAGAGACAAGAGGAGGCCAAAACAAAGGGGGAAATGACCATAAGGGGGCATAGTAAATCCTCCCTGACCCCCTAGGTTTGATGTGGAGGTTTTAAAAGGGCCCCGCGGGGAAAGCTCCCGGTTCGCGTACCGGCGAGCGAACCGGGAAGCGAACCAAATAGAGCTTGCCAGAGTGCTAAACATTCTAGCAATTTTTTTATAAAGGGGAGGTAGTTCTGAAAAGAACTTTTTTTAATGTTTTTGTTGTTTTATATATTTTTTTAATTTTCTGAACATTTTTTGTTTTTTTTGTATTTTTTGAACAATTTTATGTTTTTTGGGTTTTTTGGAGGGGAAAGAACAAAAAACAGGCATTGGAAAGGGCTCAACAGGAGCAAAAAAAAAATTATTTTTTGGGGCGTTTAGAGCACTTGTGATTTTCAAATGCTCTGTTTACTAAGTTAATGCTCATATTGGCACATGAAAGTAAGGTACCACAATATATACAGACAATCTTCATGTGGACAAAGTTTTCCTGTATGTTTGGCACTGTTTCCCGTGCCTCTGGCCCCGACAGAGATATTTGTGTTGATGTCCTGGCCACAGGAGTTGGTGGGTTGTCCTGCAGGTCACGCATCTCTGCCCGGCTGTAATTTAGAGGATGCCACCTCTGCATGTGACGGTGCATAGTATAGTTGCCGTAACTATACTTCTTATTTGTGCCTCTAGATAAGTCCTCTTTGCATATTAGGCACGTCACATACCGAGCATTAACTTTTTTCAGTCCTTCAGGAAATGAAAAAAACTGCCAAATGAAACTATTTTTATGATGAGATACCCGGGGCTCCTCTTGTAAAAACTGTGGTGCCTGTTCTTCCTCTTCCTCTTCTTGATCCTCTTCCTCCTCTGTGTTGGCAAGGAACTGTGGAGGTGGTCCTCTCTTCCTATGAGGAGGTGGTGGTGGTGGTGGGGGTCCACCAGCTGAAGCTACTAGTGAAGCCATTTTCCACTGAGCAAAATAGGTCTTCCTTTCACAAAGTTGAAAGTCAGAGTGAGAAAAAAGGTGGGGGCTTTCATCATTTGGGAAAAAAAATAGTTCTAAAGCAATGAAAAGTGTTATTTTTAGGTCACCTGACCTAGCCTTACATCATTAGGAAACCAAAAGTGAAAGGAACCAATGAAAAGTTTTATTAACAAGTCACATGACCTGTTACGCTTATGTTACGCGCTGCTCGCCGCGCCCCGGATCGCTTCCGGGAAGCTGCTCTTCGCGCTTCTGTTCGCGGTCCGGAGCACTTCCGGGTGCGCTAACGCGGCGCATCATAAGACGCATTACGCGGCTATGCGATACGTCGCGCTTTCGCGATACGTTGCGCTTTCGCGACGCGCCCCGGATCGCTTCCGGGGAGCTGCGCTTCGCGTCTTAGTTCGCGTACCGGAGCACTTCCGGGAGCGCTAGCGCGGCGCGTCATAAGACGCATTACGCGACAACGTGATATGTTGCGCTTCCGCGACGCGTCACGATGTTGATTTCCAACGCGTCAGTTGCGCAAACAGAACGTTTACCGGTTAGCGGACCGGGTCGCGGCATCAAAATTGAGCTAACGGAAAGCTTCCCGGTTCGCGAACCGGGAGCGAACAAAAAAAATATTTAAAAAACAATTATTAATAAACATATAAAATATATTTTTGGATTTAAAGAAAAATACATTTTACAGCTACAGATATTAGCTTTTAAAAAACCAATGAAATTCACTGAAAAAACCATAGGTTATAGACCATATATAGTTAGGAATTAGCATTTACAAAACCTTGAAAATTCACTGAAAAAACCATAGGTTATAGACCATATATAGTTAGGAATTAGCATTTTCAAAACCTTATTTTACTCACACAAAACCATTGAAATTTCATATATAGTTAGTTGCACTAACTATATATCGCGCACCCGCAATCCACTGCTGATCATGTCACATATTACATCATTCATGACATGATCAGTGACATCACTGATGACATCACTGATGACTTCACTGATGACATCTCAAATGACATCACTGATGACATCACTGATGACATCTCATTTGACATTACTGATCACATCACTGATGACATCATTCATGTGATAATACGGTGAACCTCTTCAGACTCTAATATAATCTTAGATACACTCAGAGTAAATAGACGCTCACAGACTGTCACTCATCCATGGAGTTACTCACACACCTAGTCAGTCATGCAAAGTATCAATCACACTTCCATTTCCTCAACTATAAAATTATACACACCTTACTTATTCAAACATATATTAACACATATTTACTCTGTTATACAATCCCTGATACAAGTTCACAATGATCCATACAGCCACTTACACATTCACTGGCTCTTATGCACAGTTATTTATATATGTCAACTCTCACATGTACTGTGTTTTACATATGTACTTACTTCGACATGTAGCACTGAGATATCCATTCACTCACTAATACACTAATGCACACAGTCAACCGCCCATACAGCTGTTTCCACATGCACTTTTGAACCCATACATCTAGTGACTCAACTGCTGACACATCTATGCACATAGTCAAACACCTCACAGCCACCCACACACACACTCACTCTCCCATACAAATACTTGGGCAACCAATCAATAACCCATATACTTAATCATAAAGCTACTGATCAACACATGCAGCAGTTTACAGAACAACAGATATAATGATGCACAAATTAAGACAGTTTAGTCACTAACCCATGCACTCAGTGAGACACATTTAATCACTCACTCATACAGTCAGTCATGCACCTACTAAAACCTTCATCCAGACACTTATACATCCACTCATTCTTCAATATGTAAGACATATTTTGACTTTTCAGAAACATACAGTCACTGGATGTTGTCATCAGTGATGTCATCAGTGATGTCATTTGAGATGTCATCAGTGATGTCATCAGTGATGTCATCAGTGATGTCACTGATCATGTCATGAATGATGTAATATGTGACATGATCAGCAGTGGATTGCGGGTGCGCGATATATAGTTAGTGCAACTAACTATATATGAAATTTCAATGGTTTTCTGTGAGTAAAATAAGGTTTTGTAAATGCTAATTCCTAATTATATATGGTCTATAACCCATGATTTTTTCAGTGAATTTTCAAGGTTTTGTAAATGCTAATGCCTAACTATATATGGTCTATAAACTATGTTTTTTCAGTGAATATATATATATATATATATATATATTCAATGAAAAAACCATAGGTTATAGGCCATATATAGTTAGGAATTAGCATTTACAAAACCTTATTTTACTCGCATAAAACCATTGAAATTCCATATATAGTTAGCTAACTATAAGCGCTAACTATATATCGCGCACCCGCAATCCACTGCTGATGATGTCACATATTACATCATTCATGACATGGTCAGTGACATCACTGATGACATCACTGATCACAACATCCAGTGATTGTATGTGTCTGTAAAGTTTAAATATGTTTCACATATTGAAGAATGAGTGGATGTATAAGTGTCTGGATGAAGAATTTAGTAGGTGCATGACTGACTGTATGAGTGAGTGATTAAATGTGTCTCACTGAGTACATGGGTTAGTGACTAAACTGTCTTAATTCGTGCATCAGTATGTTTGATGTTGTGTAAGCTGCTGCATGTGTTGATCAGTAGCTATAAGAGTGGCCATATGGGTTATTGATTGGTTGCCCAAATATTTGAATGGGAGGCTGAGTGTGTGTGTGGGTGGCTGGGAGGTGCGTGACTCTGTGCATAGATGTGTAAGCAGTTGATTCACTAGGAGTATGAGTTCAAGAGTGCATGTGGAAACAGCTATATGGGCGGTTGACTGTGCATGGGTGTGTTGGTGAGTGAATGGATTTCTCATTGCTACATGTGCAAGTAAGTACGTATGTAAAACACAATACATATGAGAGTTGAGATATATAAATAACTGAACATAAGAGCCAGTGAATGTGTGAGTGGCTGTATCGATCACTGTGAGCTTGTATCAGGGATTATATAAGAGAGTAAATATGTGTTATTATATGTTTGAATAAGTAAGATGTGTATAACTGTATAGTTGAGGAAATGGAGGTGTGATTGATTCTTTGCATGACTGACTAGGTGTGTGAGTAACTCCATGGATGAGTGACAGTCTGTGAGTGTCTGTTTATACTGAGTGTATGTAAGGTTATATTAGAGTCTGAAGAGGTTCATTGTATTATCACATGAGTGATGTGATCAGTGATGACAAATGAGATGTCATCAGTGATGTCATTTGAGTTGTCATCAGTGATGTCATTTGAGATGTCATCATTGATATCATTTGAGTTGTCATCAGTGATGTCATTTGAGATGTCATCAGTGATGTCATCAGTGATGTCACTGACCATGTCATGAATGATGTAATATGTGACATCATCAGCAGTGGATTGCGGGTGCGCGATATATAGTTAGCGCTTATAGTTAGCTAACTATATATGGAATTTCAATGGTTTTATGCGAGTAAAATAAGGTTTTGTAAATGCTAATTCCTAACTATATATGGCCTATAACCTATGGTTTTTTCATTGAATTTTCAAGGTTTTGTAAATGCAAATTCCTAACTATATATCCACTATAACCTATGGTTTTTTCTGTGAATTTCATTGGTTTTTTAATAGCAAATATGAAAAGCTTTAAAATGTCAAGTACGTGATAGATAAAAACATTTTCGTATTTATGCACGCTGATGTGCTTTGAACGCTGCCCCCCCCTCCCCTCCGTTGTAATCCGTCGTACCTCCTTGTCTCTCCATTTGATTGATTGTTGTCCAAGCATTTACTGTTTTAGAATTGGTTCTCTTTGGATCATTCTCTATTTACAAACAAGCACAAAGTCGCAATACTCTGTTTAGTCTTTGCAGATAGTGAAAAATCGTGTAAAAAAAATAAAAGTAATCGAGCAAAATCAGTAGGCCACTAATTGGATCTCTTTTTGACCTCGCTAAAATAGAAATATTAGGAACAACCCTTCTTGAGAAATACGAAAATAGTGACATGAACTGAGCTCCACACCATGAGGGCTGCAAGACAGCTCGGCTCCATCACCCATCCCGCACAAAATAATGACAAACCCTATGCAAATATTAAAAATATAGACAACACACCAGCAAAGAAACAGAGTAAAACATTTTATTAAAAAACTATTTACATAACGTTGGTTTATAAGATGATGTCAGTAGTGGACCGATGTGTGAATAGATCGAAAACAGCACAAGGCTCCAAGATCCGGATAGCAAGCTCCTGGATGTTGGGTGCCATAGTTTAGAGTTCTGAATTTCAGCCTTTTTCAATGCCTGTGCTTTGTTGAATCAAAATGGCGGCTTGACACAAAGCTGACTCAAGCGTTGCTACTGATGCTATGCAGACCAAAACTGGTTTTCAGTTTGTACATTTTTCTAGATTTTTCAATCCAAGTTTGGTTGACTTTGTAGAACGATGGCTTCAGATTTTCAACATACGGTGTGGTGGCGCTGACTGGGAGGGGGCGCTTCGCTCCTGCCCCCTCCCCAAGTAAGATTTTCATACGTGAAAGTACGTTAATGGTTTTGGTCCCTGAGATGCTTCGATGTCACTACCATTCTCAAATAGCATAAGTTCTAGATGTTGGGTGCCATAGTTAAGAGTTCTGAGCAGCGCTTGTAACACTGTCTGAAGCTTATTTCCACCTACTGCAGCTTCACTATTCTCAAAGTAAGTGAGTGTCGTTTGTGGACCTGACTGCATTAGAAAACAATCTAATATGTTACCTTCCTAAACAGCTTGACGGAGGCCCCTGAGGGACGCTGTGATGGCCATGGACTCGGAGAAGACGCTTGGCTCCGACACCCTCCCCAAGTCTTATAGCACTGGTGTAGCCTGAGATCGCCCCCGACATAGGCGGCCGGCTCCCGGGGTCCGGCGGTACTTTTTGCCTTTTGATGACTCTTCAATTCTGGACCTTGTCCCACAATCCGTTTGACCTGAAGACAAGCTGTAGTGGGGCGCCCCTTTATCGTTTTAGTTGCCATTCCGCCCGCTTTTGCTACACTGTGCCTCTTCCGCCATTCAGCTGTTTTCCGCCCGCTCTTGCGACTACAGCGTCTCGCTCACCATGTAGTTGAGATGCGCCCGCTCTTGCGGTGCAGCGATAGGCGGCTGCCACAGGACTCTCAAAATGGCGGCCGGCTCTTCGGTTTTGGGCCTGGTCCACTAAAATGGCCCTGGGACACCTTGGAACTCGGACGCTTGTCTGCTAGGGCTTGGGTCCCATTCTCGAAAAGCGTCCCCTCAGCCGTGAAGATTCTACAAAAGTCTTGGGGGCCTCCGACTCCCGCAGGCTTCTGGTGGGGAGCGGCTGCCATGATTGCTCGTGGAATGGCCACGACGGAGCTACGAGATGGTAGTGGTCTCATGCTGACGCCAGCTTTAGTGTGAAACATCCAGAAACACTGTAGACTACCAATTCGATCAGTTCCGGTAGCGCCCCAACATGACCCGGAAGAGAAGAACTTGCCCTCCCCTCTTTGACTGATGGTTCTTGTTGCCTGTCCCCTCTGTTGTCATTTAACAGAACTTTTTGGACTGCTGAAAGGGGTTGTGTTCTGAACGCTGGTTGGTGGAGACATTTAGACTATATTCTTGACCTACGTTGTCGCGTAATGCGTTTTATGACACGCCGCGTTAGCGCACCCGGAAGTGATCCGAGGCGCGGCGCGCAGCGCGTAACGTAAGCATAACAGGTCATGTGACTTGTTAATAAAACTTTTCATTGGTTCATTTTACTTTTGTTAATTTAATGATGAAAAGCTTGGTCTTATGACCTAAAAATTACGCTTTTTATTATTTTCGAACAATATTTTTTTTTCAAACATATGTTATAATATTCCAGGCTAATGTACTTTCCCGGAAAATTTACAACTGTCTTGCAAGTAAAATATATTCCTTTTTCGAGAAAAAGGGCGTTTCTTCCTTCCATGACGGAGCCGTTGAGTAAAAGAGATTCGGCCTGCTGTCTTAGTCGCCGATACGCCTGATTATCAGATTCTTATCGATCACTTTATGTTGCAGACATGAAAAACACAACTGCCCTTGACCATTTATCTTTACTGCGTTCCTACATATTATACCTTTTATCCGTCATGTAATTGGACTGCTTTATTTCACTTGCCTTTTACTGATTCCAAAACAATCACTAAAAGTAAAAACTTTACAAATGAAAATACTACTACCGTGTTTTGTTTTAAAAACCTTTATTGTGAAAATGTCAGTATACAAATACGGGCCTATAACCACGTGGGCCGGCCACGGAGCAAACTCAAATCGTATATGATGAGGAGACATTTACACTGTAGAAGAACGTAACGAGCGGGCCATTAGGTGACAAGAACAAAGGTGTCTAACAGTTGCGGAATCGGTGGACGTACATTTTGTAATTAAAATACGACAGGGCCACTTACAATAACATTTTCTAGATATACATTTGCGGGCAAAGAGTTACGAGTCCCATTTATACCGGCGCCATTTTGGGCGAGGCCGGGCAGGTCCAAGATATAGTCAAAATGTCTCCACCAACCATCGGCCAGACCAGAACCCCTTTCGGCCCTTTATGTTACAAGATGGTGTCTTCTATTCAGAAAATATTGGTGGCAGCATTTTGAAAGGAAACAGAAACAGCCGTTCTCCTAGTGAGTTTCACATTGTTACATTTAGGAAGAATGTTGAAGAGTAGTATGTGGAAAATCTGAAGCCATTTTTCTACAAACTCTCAATCAGACTTAGATGGAAAAAAAACCTGAAGAATGTACAAACTGAAAACCAATTTTTGTCTGTATAGCACCAACAGTAACGCTTGAGTCAGCTTTGTGTCAAGCCGCCATTTTCATTCAATCAATAGCGTCCCCCTGCACACATTCAGGGACCTGGTCGTGTCTTTAGATGAAACGCATTGTAGGAAAAGAAGCAGAAAGGAAAAGGAAAAAATTTCCGCCGGACCTAGTGAAGCTGCAGCAGGTGCAAATAAGCTTCAGACAGTCTTACAAGCACTGCTCAGAACTCTCAACTGAGGCACTCAACATCCAGGACTTGCCATTCGGATCTTAGCGCCTTGTATTTTTGTTTTGTTCTTGATGGAGGGGAAACAACAAAAAACAGGCATTGAAAACGGCTCAACTGGAGCAAAAAAAAAATTACTTCTTGGGTGCATTAGGGCATTTATGATTTTCGAATGCCGTATTCATCAGGTTGATGCTCATGTTGCCATAGGACAGCATAGCACCACAGTGTATACAAGTTAACTTCATATGTTCAGATGAGGCAGGTGGCATATTTAGCATTCACCTTCTTTGATCCAGGAGGGATGGAGAAAAACTGCCAGATGAAACTTGAAACTTGGCCATCCAGATCTCGGCGCGTTCGACTCACTGTACCGCAACAGTGACCGCAATTCAGCTGGACACGCCGTCTTTCGGCGCAGCATTGTAGGATGGCCACACCAGTGCGGCAATTTGCTGGACACCACCTCGGTGCCATCCAGATCTCGGCGCGTTCATTCATTCAATAGCGTCCCCCTGCACACATTCAGGGACCTGGTCGTGTCTTCAGAAGAAACGCATTGTAGGAAAAGAAGCACAAAGGAAAAGGCAACAAGTTCCGCCGGACCTAGTGAAGCTGCAGCAGGTGCAAATAAGCTTCAGACAGTTCTACAAGCACTTCTCAGAAATCTCAACTGAGGCACTCAACATCCAGGACTTGCCATTCGGATCTTGGCGCCTTGTGCTGGTTCCGACCTATTCACACATCGGTCCGCTACTGACATCACCTCATAAGCCAACGGGGCACCCCACGCCGACTTCCGGCGCAGCATTGTAGGATGGCCACACCAGTGCAGCCACTTGCTGGACACCACCTCGGTGCCATCCGGATCTCAGCGCGTTCGAGTCACTGTGCCGGAAGAGTAACCGGAACTCAGCTGAACACGCCGTCTTTCGGCGCAGCATTGTAGGATGGCCACACCAGTACGGCAATTTGCTGGACACCACCTCGGCGCCATCCGGATCTCGGCGCGTTCGAGTCACTGTACCGCAACAGTGACCGCAATTCAGCTGGACACGCCGTCTTTCGGCGCAGCATTGTAGGATGGCCACACCAGTGCGGCAATTTGCTGGACACCCCCTCGGTGCCATCCGGATCTCGGCGCGTTGTGCTGCCTTCGGCCTATTCGCACATCGGTCCGCTACTGACGCCGCCTCACGTGCCAACGGATTTTCTACGCTTTTTGTAGCCCTATGTCGCATAACAGGTCATGTGACTTGTTTATAAAACTTTTCATTGGTTCATTTTACTTTTGGTTTCCTAAAGATGGAAGGCTTGGTCATATGACCTAAAAATAACACTTTTCATTGGTTTAGAACATTTTTTTTTCCCAAACGATGAAAGCCCCACCTTGTTTCTGGATCATTCAGACTGAAGCTGGCGTCAGCATGAGAGCACCACCATCTCGTGGCTCCGTCGTGGTCATTCCGCGAGCAATCATGGCAGCCGCTCCCCACCGGAAGCCTGCGGGAGTCGGGGGCCCCCAAGACTTTTATACAATCTTCACGGCTGAGGGGACGCTTTTCGAGAATGGAGCCCAAGCCCTAGCAGGCAAGCGTCCGACTTCCAAGGTGTCCCAGGGCCATTTCAGTGGACCAGGCCCAAAACCGAAGAGCCGTCCGCCATTTTGACAGCCATGTGGCAGCCGCCTATCGCTGCACTGCAAGAGTGGGAGCAACTCCACAACATGGTGAGCGAGACGCTGTGGCCGCAAGAGCGAGCGCAACTCAGCTAGATGGCCGCCACCTGGGGAGACCCGTTCACGCCGCCTCCCCCCCCCCCCCCCCCCCGGGCCGCCGCACGCCAATTTTCGGAGCAGCATTGTAGGATACCAAAACCAGTGCGGCAGTTTACTGGACATCACCTGGGTGCCTGTCGTACATGTTGTGTCAGCCATGTGACACTGGACACAGACCGCTACTGACGAGGCCTCCCCCCGCACCACCCGGGACGCCCCACGCTGTTTTTCTGTGCTGCATTGTAGGATCCCTAAACCAGTGCGGCACCCAGGCGACATCACCTGGGTGCCGTCCAGAACTCTGCACGTTGTGCTGCCTTGGGACTATTCGCACAACAGACCGCTACTGACGAGGTCTCCCCCCGCCCCACCCGGGACGCCCCACGCCAATTTTCGGAGCAGCATTGTAGGATCCCTAAACCAGTGCGGCACCCAGGCGACATCACCTGGGTGCCGTCCAGAACTCTGCACGTTGTGCTGCCTTGGGACTATTCGCACAAAAGACAGCTTCTAACCATTGTTGCTTTTTGTGTTAATAAATGTTTAAATGTTTTTAGTTTTTGTTCTGTTCATTATCGTTAAAAGTTAATAAAGTTTTATAACCTTAATTTGTTGGAGTGTTATCTATTTTTTGTAAAACGGGTGAATGGGGCCTTGAATCGGGTTATTGTCATGTGTGGGCTTTGGAAGTGTGCTGCTGCAGGATCGGACATTTCAAACTCAAATGCACGTTCTTTTTCTTACCTTTCCGAAGCATGGAGCGCAATAGCAAGCAGAGAAAGGGTGATGCACGTGTTGAACACTACCTGACCTGGCAAGTTGCTGGCAGTGCCCCCCCGCCCGCTCCTGAAAGAGGGCACACACACACCGCCGCCCCGAGTACTTCAGAAATCTTTAAAAGACCATGCGCTTGTTCATGAGGCTTAAATGGTTTATCACCTCTTCTAGAACCCCTACATCGACCCTCTGACGTTTCATGGAAAAATTACCATGTAACACAATACCAAGCCCTATCAGCTGAAACCCCCAAGGAATCGTGGGGCATATTAGCAAGGGGGTTTATCTCCCCTTTTTTGGCTTTAAAAACCATGAAAGCGGAGATAAAATTATTTCCCTATTATCAAGCTGTCGCTAACACCAGTTAGTGACACCTAAAAGGAGATAGCGACCATCTTGGGCCCGGCTTTGCATGTCAGTGATACTTATCACTAATGACATGCAAAGTGGCGTGCCAAGATGTTAGCGACTGGAAACAGTCCCTAACATCGCTACCTTCTATTACCAACTTTTGGAGATATTCGCACTAAGCGCGAATATCTCCAAAAGCTAACACCTGCCCTGAGCAGGTTTTAGCCATGTTATCCAATGGGAGGTGGATAACATGGCTAAGAGCATTAGGTCGATAATACATGAATATCGCTGACTTTTCTGCGATAATAGCAAGGTTTATCTGCGATAAAAATCGCCGATGTGCGGCGATAATTTTTGTCTCTAAACAAGTTATAGACAAAAATTATCGCTAGTTGTTAGTAATATGCCCCCGGGTTTTTGCTTGCAGAAATCGGGAGGCGGGAGACTAGCACTGAAATCAGTACTCACACGCCTGAATCAGGAGGATTGGCATGTCTGAATTCTCTACAGCTGGGGCCATAAACTACATCCGCAGGGGTAGGTGATAGCCTGGGACCAGCCTGGCATCTAAAATGGCTGCCGTGCACGACAAAATTGTGGCATTCGAAAAAAGGCAAGATGGCGCAGCCGCTGGAAGAGATGTATCAACATATATCAGCCTCCTCAGCCACCCTCAGGAAACATAGGGGATTAGGATACGTCTCCCGCACCCCCTTATACCTAGTAATTTAATTTACGAAGCACAAAATGGCGAATTCCCGTTTCGCTACCAGTTTGCGGCCCAGTTCGCGGCCCGTGAAGCGCTTCTACCGTGAAAAATCATTTTTTTTTTATTTTCCCCACGGGACCCTTTAATAACCCCAACAACATTCCTAGGGGGTCAAGAGGGGGATACCTTGCCCCCTTTCATTAAATTCCCCCTTAGTTTTTCACCTTTTCTTCTCTCTCGATCCTACCGAGAGACAAGATGGCGGCCGCTCCGGACTGTCACGCAGCAAAAAAAAAAAAAAAGCTCACGCACAGCCGCTGGAAGAGATGTATCAACATATATCAGCCTCCTCACCCACCCTCAGGAAACATAGGGGATTAGGATACGTCTCCCGTACCCACTTATAACTAGTAATTTAATTTACGAAGCACAAAATGGCGAATTCCCGTTTCGCTACCAGTTTGCGGCCCAGTTCGCGGCCCGTGAAGCGCTTCTACCGTGAAAAATCATTTTTTTTTTCTTTTCCCCACGGGTCCCTTTAATAACCCCAACAGCATTCCTAGGGGGTCAAAAGGGGGATACCTTGCCCCCTTTCATTAAATTCACCCTTCGTTTTTCACCTCTTCTTCTCTCTCGATCCTACCGAGAGACAAGATGGCGGCCGCTCCGGACTGTTTAGAATGTTGACAGACACCGGAGAGCCAATCAGCTTTCTGCGCGCAAAGTTCCGATAAGCGAAAAGTAAGCGGACCGGATCGCTGCCCAGAGCGCTGTTACAGATATATATCTTGATTTAAACGTTAATTTCTCAAAAACTACTGGAGCACATATATTGAGACCTAGCAAAGGCACATCGGGCTAACAGTCCCTACAATTTTGCCAAGTTTCGTGCAAATCCATTCAGCCGTTCGAGCTAAAAGTGAGTCCAACCGCCCTATGGAAAACTCAATGCAAAAAACGCGTTTTGGGACCCCCCTTTTTTCTCAGCCCCCCCTTGACGAAACCCCACCAAATTTTCAGGAGCTGCTCAGAAACAAAATGTGCCATTTTCCTGAAAATTTCAGCCGATTCCATCCACAAACGCCAAAGTTATTAGACATAGAATTTTCAAAAGTCCCATAGGGAATTAATCCTAACTATATATACCTACTGGCGATAGCCAGTAGGTAATATATATATATATATATATATATATATATATATATATATATATATATATATATATATATATATATATATATATATTCAAAATAGGATATCCATTCATTCCCCAAGGTTACATCCATCAATGCGTTTCAGGAGTTAAGCTCCCTTGATCACGATGTTTGTGTCACCATTTCGGACTTCTAAAAAAACACAAGCAGGGTAGTAAGCTGAGCAAAAGGACAATCAAATCCTGGTCAGACCGTCTACTAATGCGGCGGCCATTTTAGCACTTGCAAATAAGGAAACCTTTGTACAGTAAAAAAGCAAAGATACTTCATGTTTAGGGCAAACGCCAATAACAAAATATAAAATATAAACACCCTATTATCTAGTTTTTTACTGTTTCAGAACTGAGGTATAAAAACACAGTCTTGATATCACGCAAGTGTATGTAAAACTCAATTTCATATGTTCAAACGATAAGGATTCCACAATTGTCTGGGCAAGTGCCCCTAAACCACTAGAATCTTAAAAGAGTATTCATAGGAATATTTTACAATTTCTTATCACATGCTGAACAACTCATGTTTCCAATTGATTGCTTTCATTAGACCTCAGACAGCTGACCCAATGATTTATCTAAAATTACCACGTGACTTTGTCTGTATAAACCATTATTCTAACTGGAATGGTGAAAACATTTCCCAGTAATGCAATTTCATCCAAGATAACCTTATTATTTTTTCATGAAGTGCAAGTGCCTGTTTGTAAACAATAATACTATCTTACTGTAAACAACTACTCTATAAAATGCACATAATTCAGAGAAAAAGTAAAGTGCTAGTGCTTGAATATGTTTCATTTTTACTATGAGCTATTAACTCCTCTTATACATTGGAAAAGGAGTAACCCATACATAAAGGGCTAATGCCTAAACGAAAACAGTAACACTCTATACTAATTATGTAAACAATCCACTCCTATTGCACATAAAAAAAATGTTAAAGTGTCAGTGCATAAATAGTTAAAAAAGCATTACCCATTTAATTCCATTTCTTCAATGCCACTTCAGTTTTACACATCATACTACCACTTATGTATAAAAAAGGGAAAAAATTTAAAAACTTATTTGTCAATTAAAAACATTAACAATTCATAATTTCGATATGCAGTTTCAATATGCTCAAGGTTGATCTATCATTTCATTTAATACATATGCAATCAGGTTAGGCAAGTATAGAGATCTTCATCTACATTTAAACCCTGTGGCTCTGCGCAATTGAATTCTAAAATAAAATAGGTCTCCAACCTCCTTAGTTCACCTTTCCTGTCACCTCCTCTCTTTTTCCTTGGGACCTCTTCAATACAAGAATACTGGAGGCCTACGGGGTTACTTTGGTAGTGTGACTCAAAATGCCGTGCTACAGGGTAGGATCTGTCCTGATTGACAATTGCACGTCTGTGCTGCAGGATTCACTGGTGCACTGGTAAAATATTGCTACCAATGTATATCTTGGGGCATGGGCATTGTAATAAATATACTACATATTCACTTTTACAATTTAAAGCACTCCTGACTGTAACTGTCTTATTAAAGAGGTTTTAAAATCTGTACGGTTCATTCCATGTTGACAGGCTTTACACTTAAAACATCGGTGTTGCTATTCTTTTTCTCTATGAACTCACTTTTTACAACTAGATCTTTAAGAGATTTAGATTTTCTGTATGTAATTTTGGGATTCCTTTTCATCCTTGAACCTAACACTGGATCATTCCTTATTAGATACTAGTGTTTTCTTAGGATAGATCTTATTTCTTTATGTTTGGTATTAAATGTGGTTATGAATCTCGAAGTAACTTGGTCCTTCTGTGATTTACCTAATTTCTTTAGTTTCTGAGTTCTAGAAGGTTCAAATAGTATATTCTGTCTTCTCAACCTTCTTGCCTTGCTTGATGCTCCTTTGAGGATCGTATCCTTATACCCTCTTTGAATAAACCTCTGGGTCATTTCAGTTTCAATCTTATCATAATGCTCATCACTGCTGCAGGTGTGCCTGGCTCTATAGTATTCCACAAACGGAATACTTCTTAGAAGAGCTGTCGGATGGGCGCTTTCAGCATGTAAGATTGAGTTACCTGCAGTCGTTTTACGGAACACAGTAGTTTCTAGTCTGCTGTCTATGGGAGTACTCGAATGCCCCACGAATTCCAAATGTAATGAATTCTGGTTCAACTCCTCAATAAATAGGTCGATTGATGTCTCCGTGCCCTGCCACAGCACGAAGACATTGTTGATATTCCTGACCCATAATATTACGTGTTCCGTCCAAGGGGACCACCTCTGAGCACCAGCCGAGATGTAAATTGGCGTAAGTGGGGGCAAAACAGGTGCCTATCGCGGTCCCCCGCTCCTGGAGGTAAAGTTCATTGCCAAAGAGAAAAATGTTTTTGGTTAGACACCACTCCATGATTTCCAGAATCATTCTATTTTGTGAAGCAAGGCGTACTGGTCTCCTCTTAAGGTAATGCTCACATGCCCTTAGACCATCTACATGTCTTATACTTGTGTACAAGGTTGAAATGTCTAACGTTAAAAGAACCATAGTTTCAGGATCCCAACATATATCATAGATACATTTCAAAAAATCAGTTGAATCCTTCAAATATGAAGGGAGCGATCTGACAATAGGATTAAAAAAATAGTCTATATATCGCGATGCGTTCTCGAAAAGGCTTCCACAAGATGAAATGATGGGCCTCCCTGGTAGACTATTGGGATTTTTGTGTATTTTTGGTAACATATAGAAGACTGGAACCACAGGATTATCTTGTTTGATGAATTTATGCTGATCCCAACTAAGCAGTCCATTTTCTTTCCAATGGTCCAGTCGTCTAAGAAATTCCACAGTCACATTCTCATACTCGTTGGGGCTTATTTTCTTGTAGCAACTGCAGTCCTGCAATTGACTCAGTGCCTCTTTCTTATATTGCTCTTTGCCCCAGAGAACCACATTTCCTCCTTTACCAGAAGGTTTCACTAAGAGTCCATCTTCCATCTGTAATTTTTTTCACTGTCTTGTGGAAAAGTGCCTTCTTAGGATTCATTTGATATTTCCTTTGATTTTCCTGAAAATACAAATGTTTTAGGTCTCTAGTTATATTTTCCCCAAACAGATCTACATTATCTTGTATAGTCTGTGGGAGAAACTTGGAAGGAGCTTTAAACGGTGTATGATTGCTCGCTTGTAAATTCTTCTCTTGTTCAATATTGTCATCCTTCTCCAATTGAGAGGTATCATCCATTTATGCTATCATATCAGTTATGGCCGGTATATCATTGACACTTAAGAAAGTCATAGGGGTATCAGACACAGTTTCAACTTCAGACTCCTGGATGTTTGTCCGTCCGGCATGTAATTTTGTCAATTTTAATTTTCTAATGTACCGATGAAGGTCCATCCTACTGTTTGGATAGTTAAAATCATTTGTATCACAATAAGAGAGACCTAACTTCAAGATTGTCTCGTCATCTTTAGTCAGCATCACAGAACTCAAATTGATGATTGTAGTGACCTTATCAGTAACTTTCATTACTTCTTGGTGTTCGAGCGCAAGGATCTTTTTGTTTGCCATCATTGTGCTCCTCCTGTACCCCTCGCCTCCTATTCTTTGTCGTCTTTTCCTCGGCCCCTTCCCCATCCTCTTCCCTTTCCCATACGATGATTGGACTGTGGCTCCATGATCATAAAACGGAATTCATCAGTGACGGGTAGCCGTACATCATTTGTTCCTTTCCGGCTTCCAACATCTGATTCCTGTTCGGATCCGGTTTCTGAGCTCGCGTCACTTGGTATTGGTGTTTGTTGGACGGTTTGACCACTAAAGATTTTCTGGTGTCTAGCCATATCAAATGTTTTGGCAAATGTGTAAATACGCCCTGACTCATAATCGATCCGATCTCTTATGAATTTAGTGGACTTTCTGTCCTTGATGCGTTTCTCATATTTCTCTAATTTGATCTTCAAATCAGTTTTGAAATTGCCAATTCGGGTTTTATCCTCATGGTTATCTAAGGTCTCATTAAGCTCTTTCAATTTTTCAACCACATCCAGTCGTTCTTTTTCGGCATACTTAAGAAGTATTTGCATCATATTGTTCGAGCTAGCCCCACTATTCTCAGCCCACTCTTCGAGCATTTCAATATCGGGATTCTCTGAGGAAGGGGAAATCATAATTCTCAGTCCTCGTGGGACACATCCCACTTCCAAATAGCGGCGTAATGATGCTACCTCCCACCATCGTGAGATTTCTCTCTTCTTATACTTTTCGTAATTTTGTAGATGTTTGTTTAAATCCGAATTTTCAGCAGGGGCAGCCGCCCCTCCTTTCTTAATTGTTTGCACAGAATCTTCAAATAATCTCACAGCCTCAAGCTCTCTTGCTGCATATTCTTCATCAATCATGGTTAAGCCTTTCGATACCCTCAGGGTGATTTCTCCCAAATGCTTCCTGTTTTATTAAAAAGCGGGTAAATTGGCACTCCGTCCTGAGGCTGAATTGGAAAGAAAATTGCCGTTCCCAGCTCCTGACTTCCCAAATGCAGTGACCCGCAATTAGTGTGCGTAGAAAGCGACTCGGGTACACTTACCAAAGCTCTAGGATCCTCCGATCCCCGTGGAGCTGCAGCAGTTAACCACGACTCCATTCACGCCACACACGTTGGGTATGCAGATCCGTTGGGTAGTTACGGGGGGCGCGCCTGTCTCCTGTTGCTTCTCACAGTTCGGTGATTTACTCTGGCGTGCTGCCAAAGCGCTGGCGGTGCCGGTTCTGCGATGATCAGCCACGTCGCTTTCTATTCAAAATAGGATATCCATTCATTCCCCAAGGAAATCATCCGGCACTCGAACACGGGTATCGTTGGTTCAGGCTTATTTTATTATTGTACAAGTTACATCCATCAACGCGTTTTGGGAGTCAAGCTCCCTTGATCACTATGTTTGTGTCGCCATTTCGGATTTCTGAAAATACACAAGCAGGGTAGTAAGCAGAGCAAAAGGACAATCAAATCCTGGTCAGACCGTCTACTAATGTGGCGGCCATTAGCACTTGCAAATAAGGAAACCATTGTACAGCAAAAAAGCAAAGATACTTCATGTTTAGGGCAAACGCCAATAACAAAATATAAAATATAAACACCCTATTAGCTAGTTTTTTTACCATTTCAGAACAGAGGTATAAAAACACAGTCTTGATATCATGTAGGTTAGGACTCTTAGTTGCCAAACGATCTATGGTGATTCCTTTTGGCAACTAAGAGGCCTAACAGACATGCTGCTTAAGATTCTCTAGCAGTACATATCATAAAGATTGCATGTAACATCCTGGTCATGTGTCTAAGATCACACTGTGAGTGAAGCTTGATTTCAAATGAATCTGGGTGAATAATTTGCTCAGTGGATGTGTTTAAAAATCATTTCTTGAAGTCAGTTAGGCTTTATGATATGTACTGCTAGAGAATCTTAGGCAGAATGTCTGTTAGGTCTCTTAGTTGCCAAAAGATCCATGGTGATTTCTTTTGGCAACTACAAGGCCTAACAGACATGCTGCTTAAGATTCTCTAGCGGTACATATCATAAAGACGGTGGCAGTGTCTCCCGACCCCGCTTGGCGCCAGTAAGCACCCTCAGAGTGAAAGCTCGGCACGAAAATTGTTTTACTAGAAACGCAACTCATTTCCTATGTCACTTTTAAAATTGATTACGAATTTTAAAATCACGCACTGTATGTTATTGCGATAAAGCTAAAATTGATTACGAATTTTAAAACTTCACTCACTCTGTGTACCCACGATTATTCCCGGTGCTGCTAGGGGCTTAGTTGTATTCAAGTAGTCTTGTCTCGGTATTCCAGCCTGCCCGCCCCGGTCCGACTCGGTAGCCAATACCGTAGAGCGGAGGGCGTGACAGGAAGAGCCAGACACTCCCAGCAAGTCGAGTGGTTAGCGCTCTAGATCTTCTGATCACAGGGCGATTTAAGCAGCGAGGAGGCACCAGCTAATTGTGGTAAGGGACGACGTTGGCAGTGTCTCCCGACCCCGCTTGGCGCCAGTAAGCACCCTCAGAGTGAAGCTCGGCACAAAAATTGTTTTACTAGAAACGCAACTCATTTCCTATGTCATTTTTAAAATTGATTACGAATTTTAAAATCATGCACTGTATGTTATTGCGATAAAGCTAAATTTGATTACGAATTTTAAAACTTCACTCACTCTGTATACCCACGATTATTCCTGGTGCTGCTAGGGGCTTAATTGTATTCCAGTAGTCTGTGCTCGGTATTCCAGCCTGCCCGCCCCAGTCCGACGCGGTAGCCAATACCGTAGAGCGGAGGGCGGGACAGGAAGAGCCAGACACTCCCAGCAAGTCGAGTGGTTAGCGCTCTAGATATTCTGATCACAGGGCTATTTATCCCCCTCGTCGGGTCAAGTGCGCAGCGGTTGCGCGCAGCGGAGCGCCCAAGGATGCGTCTAAGACGAGCCAAAGACCAGCCCGTCTGCACCCGTCCATGACCGGACGGGGCCAGGGGCAATGGCACCTAGATCTGATAACTCAGAAGTATGGCCCTTTCCTCGAGCTACCTATACTTCCCAGGTCCTTCTGGGCCTACGCAATCATCCCCTATAGGTCTGTTCAAAAGGGGTAGATACCAGTTTAGAGGGGCCCTTATCTTGCCGTCATTGCAAGACCCAGTTCCAAACTCTATTAAAGGACAAAAAGGATACAGACCCTGCGGGTGATCCGCGATATACTAACATCAAGGGCAGTGATCTTGTTGATTGCTACCCCACTCCGACTAAAAGGGTGGGTACCAATGTTTTACCTGGGAGTAAGAACCTTTTATGGAACATTCAATCACTGTCGAAACATGCAACTGAAGTTTGGGAACTAATCTCATCTGAAGAGCCTGACTTATGCTTTCTGACGGAAACATGGCTGAAACCACATTCGGTTCCAGCCATAACTTTAGGAATTCCGATGGGGTATAAAATTGTCAGACTAGACCGCCCTACCAAGATAGGGGGAGGGATTGCAATAGTCCATAAGCAAGGAATAAACATTTCCATCTTGGACGAACTATGTACCCCAGAACTTGAGCTGTTGATTTTTCTAAAACAAATATTGCACCCAAAGGCAGCCAAAAAGGGACTTTGGTTTATCGCCCTCCTGGACCTTGTGCCAATTTCTCCATCACACTAGTAGAAGCATTGGCCCCTCATATATGCAAAGACAGCAATTTTTTACTTGTGGAAGACTTCAATGTTCATAGCGAATTAAAAGAGTGCACTGAGGCACAATCCCTTCTGACAGATTTGTCCTTACTAGGCCTAAAACAAGCCAATAGCAGCACACCAGACAGGACACACTTTGGATTTAATCCTGTCCAACTCCACACCAATTAAATGCCTACCCCCAACTCAAGTAAAATGGACCGATCACTTCATCGTAGAATTTTACACCCCCCGCATTAGCTCTCCTCCCTCAGGACAAATAGCCTTGCAGAGTAAACGTAGGCAATGGCAGAAAATAAACCCAATTTCTTTTAAAGAGAGACTTGTAGAACCTTCCTTTGTGCCTACTGAAGACATCGAGGGGGGACTGACTAAATTTGAAGGAGCGCTGGTAACTGCAGTGAATGATATTGCCCCCCTGAAACTGTTCAAACCACACCCGTCACATAAACAAGAAGTCGGGTTTTCTGAGCACTTAATATCCCAAAAAAAACTGCCAGAAATCCTGAAAAAAAATGGAGATCGTCCCACTTGGCTGATGATAAGAGCCACTACTGGGAATCCCTCTCCACATACCATAAAGCCATTTGTAGGGCTCGCAAAACACACATTGCGTCCCAAATCGAGGCTGCTGGAAACACTCCTAGGGTATTATATCAAATCCTGTAGTCTTTCGTTAAACCGATAGCCTGCGAGAGCTCAGAGCTTGCATCTCAGCAACTGTGTGATGATATTTCACAGTTTTTTACCCAAAAAATAGATAAGATCTATGAGAAAATTATTAGCTCCAACCAGTCCTTTGGCGGAAATAATTCTCATCAAAGCAAGGAAGTCCCGACCCCTACCACGCAAACTTTAGGCATCTTCCCCTCTATCTCATAAGAGGAGGTTGTATCTTTAACATCGCAAATCAAGAGTGGGTGTCCAGATGACACCATCCCAGCAAGAAATATGCCTATGCTTGGTGCAGAATTAGGTCCTGGGGTTCAGAGGTTGGTAAATCTTTCCCTGAGCACAGGGGAGGTCCCCAGAGGGTGGAAAAAGGCTCTGGTCAGACCCATTAGAAAAAAAACCACAATTCCTTGGACAGATCTGTCCAATCTTAGACCCATATCCCTGCTACCATTCCTAGGAAAACTCACCGAAAAACATGTGAATCTCCATCTATCCATGTATATTGAACAGGCAGGAGGGCTGGACTATTCACAATCCGGCTTTAAGGCCTAAACATAGTACGGAGTCAACCTTAATGTCAGTCACAGACGACCTACATATGTATCAGGACAGGGGACATTCTGTCATCCTGGTACTATTAGACTTGTTGGCGGCGTTCGACACGGTGTCACACAACATCTTGACAAGCCGACTGGAAAACCTCGGTCTAGAGGACAAGGCTCTGACCTGGCTAAGGAGTTTCTTATCCAACCACACCCAATGTGTCACCAGGGGTGCCTATCGCTCGGTGGAGGTAGAGATTTCTAAAGGGGTGCCACAGGGCTCTTGTCTGAGCCCAACCCTCTTTAATATCTATGTGGCACCCCTGACGGGAATTATGCGAGCATATGGGTTCGTCCCTGTGTCATACGCGGATGACACGCAGCTCCTCTTTCCCTTTAAATCGCTCACCACTGAGGTAAAGAACTCCTTTTCACAGGGCATGAGAACTGTGGCTCAGTGGATGTCACCAAACTGCCTGCAGTGTAATGGTATGACAAACTACATTGGTTGTCGGTCCGACAGAGGACAGAGTTTAAGAAAAGTTGCCTAATCCATAAAAGTTTAAACGACCTAGGTCCTGCATACCTGAAGAACAAATTCATACCCTACACCCCTGCACTATCCCTTAGGTCAAGCAACCTATTCCTATTATGTGTGCCCCGCGCAAAGAAGGCCAGGCACGGAGGCAGAGCTCTTTCTGTGGTCAGTCCTTCACTATGGAACAAGCTCCCTCTTGCTCTCAGACAGTGCTCAGAACATCTGCTGTTCAGAAAGAAACTCAAAACCTTTCTGTTCCTAAACTAATTTGCCATCCGGTTTCCCCTCTGATTGTGCTTTGCTGTGTTTCCCTGGGCGCAGAGATACTCCTCCGGGAGTCGATTCAAGAGCGATACAAACCCGCAAATAAATAAATAAAAGATTGCATGTAACATCCTGGTCATGTGTCTAAGATCACACTGTGAGTCAAGCTTGATTTTAAATGAATCTCGGTGAATAATTTGCTTACTTGATGTGTTTAAAAATCATTTCTTGAAGTCAGTTAGGCTTTATGATATGTACTGCTGGCGAATCTTAGGCAGCATGTCTGTTAAGGCTCTTAGTTGTCTAAAGATCCATAGTGATTCCTTTTGGCAACTAAGAGACCTAATAGACTGTCCAGGGATTCCGTGCTCAGACAGAACTGTGCATAGAGGCATGGAACCTCAGTCAATTACGATGTCCCAAAGCTCACCTTAGTACCCATAAATCCCCTACCAGACTAGCAATCAGTGTCTCATTGGTCATCATCAATCAATCAATCAAAGCATTTATATAGCGCACTACTCACCCAGAGGGTCTCAAGGCGCTGGGGAGGGGGGTCCGCTACTGCTCGAACAGCCAGGTCTTAAGTTGCTTCCTGAAGGCAAGGTGGTCCTGGGTCAGGCGTAGGTGGGTCGGGAGGGAGTTCCATGTCTTGGCGGCGAGGTAGGAGAAGGACCGTGTCCCTGTGGTGGCTCTTCAGATGCGGGGGACGGCGGCGAGGGCGTGGCTGGTCGATCGAAGCTGGCGTTTGGGAGCGTAGAAGTTGAGGCAGTTGTTGAGGTATCCTGGGCCTTGGTTGTGTAGGGCTTTGTGTGCGTGGGTGAGGAGTCGGAAGGTGATTCTCTTGTTGACCGGGAGCCAGTGCAGGTCTCTCAGGTGTCCGGAAATGTGGCTGCGACGGGGGATGTCCAGGATGAGTCGTGCTGAGGCATTCTGGATCCGCTGGAGTCTTTTCTAGAGTTTGGCGGTGGTTCCAGCATAGAGGGAGTTGCCGTAGTCCAGACGGCTGGTGACGAGGGCCTGGGTGACCGTCCTCCTGGTCTGGGTGGGGATCCACCAGAAGATCTTACGTAGCATGCGCAGGATGTTGAAGCACGACGAAGAGACGGCGTTGACTTGTCTGGCCATGTAGAGGGAAGAGTCCAGGATGAAGCCCAGGTTGCGTGCGTGGTCCGTTGGTTTGGGTGCGCTGCCTAGGGCGGGGGGCCACCAGGAGTCATCCCAGGCGGAGGGTGAGGATCCCAGGATGAGGACTTCCGTCTTGTCTGAGTTCAGTTTCAGGCGGCTGTTCTTCATCCATTCGGCTACCTCTTTCATCCCTTCGTGAAGGTTGGCTCTGGCGGTGGCGGGGTCGTTGGTGAGGGAGAGGATCAGCTGGGTGTTGTCGGCGTAGGAGATGATGTTGAGGTTGTGCTGGCGTGCGATGTCTGCGAGGGGGCTCATGTAGACGATGAAGAGGGTTGGACTGAGCGATTTTTGTGCTTTTGCTCTTTGGCTGTTTGGGGGTCTTCTAGTCGTTTTCTCCTGGGTTGACGGCACTGGGGCCATTGCTGGGAAGGTCTAATACCGGATAAAAGTGGTTTGGACCAAATAGGAGGCAGAATTTTTTTGTGTTTTTGCTGACTTGCTTGCCTTTAAGGAGCTCTTTGGGGGGGGGTTACGGCTGTTTGTGGGTGAGTTTCGGGGTCTGGGAGCACTGCTGGGACACTCTAATCTTGATTGCATTTGCTTTTCAGGAAATCTGTGGTGGTAAACCGGAGTTATGGCCTAGCTGCACAGCGCGTTTGGACCGAAGGCCGAGAAATATTGTAAGTATGAGATTTTACTTTTGGGCTGTTTGGGGGTGTTGTGCTTTTTGGCCGGTGGGTTGGCGGGTCTTGGGGCATTCCTGGGAAGGTCTAATACCGGATAGAAGTGGTTGGGACAAAATCCACGCTGATTTTTTTTGTGTTATTTCTGACATTTTGCTCAATGTAGCGTTTTCGTGGGCCTGTTTGGGGGGCTTCCTGGTGTTTGTGGTTGGGTTTCGGGGTCTGGGAGCAATGCTGGCTACGAATACTTTAGTTTACAAGAGGTTTGAAGCAAATCCATGGTGGCAGAGGGGAGTTAGGGCCTAGCTGCAGAGCGCGCGCGGAGTGATTTGGGAAATTGGCAAAAAAATGACTAAGTCCCCATTTTTGTACTTTTGCTCTTTGGCTGTTTGGGGGTCTTCTACTCGTTTTCTCCTGGGTTGACGGCTCTGGGGCCATTGCTGGGAAGCTCTAATACCGGATAAAAGTGGTTTGGACCAAATCGGAGGCGGAATTTTTTGTGTGTTTTTGCTTACTTGCTTGCCTTTGAGGAGCTCTTTGGGGGGGTTCTGGCTGTTTGTGGGTGAGTTTCGGGGTCTGGGAGCATTGCTGGGACAATCTAATCTTGATTGCATTTGCTTTTCAGGAAATCCGTGGTGGTAAACCGGAGTTATGGCCTAGCTGCACAGCGCGTTTGGACCGAAGGCCGAGAAATATTGTAAGTATGAGAGTTTGCTTTTGGGCTGTTTGGGGGTGTTGTGCTTTTTGGCGGGTGGGTTAGCGGGTCTTGGGGCATTCCTGGGAAGGTCTAATACCGGATAGAAGTGGTTGGGACAAAATCCATACGGAAAAGCCTTTTGGCAAGTTTTGTAACTTAGGGTTCGTTAGGGTTAGCCCTAGCAGCAGGATTGCATGCGTTTTGGGGTGTTCTAGATTTTTGCAACTGAGTTCTGGGGTCTTAGAGCAGTCGTGAGAATGTGTAATTTTGGTTGCAAGTCATTTGAAGAAAATCCATGGTGGGAAAGGGGTGATATGGCATAGTTTAAGAAAGCCTCTGCCACTATTCTTAACTTATGGCTCGTTAGGGTTAGCAGTATTTCTATTGCATGTGTTTGGGTGGGGGGGTTTTCGAGTCTTGGAGCGGTGCTGGCTATGGATACTTTTGCTTGCTTGCAAGTGGTTTGAATACAATCCACGGTGGGTAAAGGGGTATTTGGGCCTACTTTTACTTTCGAAGTACGTTTTGTAACCAGTTTTCTGCTAGGCCTCATTTTTTGAGATCTGATTGGGGGTCTTCTACATTTTTGCAACTGGCTTTAGTAAGGGTCTGGGTGGAAGCACTGCTAGGAAGGTCTAATTTTGTTCTAAAACACAGTTTACAGTACACCTAGCTTGAGGGGAAAGATCCGCTAAATTAGTTTGCCCATACTTATTTATCCTTGAAAAGGTGACTCAGACAGAGTACGCACTTTCCAAAATGTTGTACTGTCTATTAGGAAAATCAAAGTGTGACTTTTTGCACTACACAGCGACATACCTTATATTTATTTATCAGTGCTGTTTTTCGTTCAATAATTACAGGCCAGGTTTCAGTCTGCAATGGGGGAAAAAGGATGGAGTCAGGCTTCACATTAGCGAGCCGCAATTCAGCATCCGCCAGGCAGGCAGTGGACAGGGTGTCTTCTGGTCACCAACATTAATGGACGAAGCATCAGCTGGAATGGAGGAGTGCCGCTAATAAGAGGAATTGTTTGCTGCATGCAACTTACTTACCAAATTCAACAGGACAACTACAACAATACAGATACAGTATCCATTCTTTTATTCAATGAGTGTATGTGACTGCATTTCTTGGATCTCTCTCTGCTTCTAAATTGATCCCTACAGCCATTCTATAGGTTTTACTTCGGCTATTTTTTAAACCTAATTTAATGTAGCCCTGTACTTACTGTCGCATTCTGTCATTCACGGTTGTCGAAAGTACTACTTACTTTTCTGTAACAATGCATTCAGTAGTGCATGCACTTCCTTTATGTCACGTAAAAGATTTATGGTTAGCTTTGTACCCAAAAATTTCTTTATGTTCAATTATTGTTTGTCCATGCTGTGCTTTTTTTTTTCTCTCAACAAAACCTACCCAAAAAGAAACACCCATTCCTATCCATTTTACAAACCCTAACGCTCTTGCCCCGGGTTGTGTGGTTTTGCTTCATGTGTGACTAAATGACATCAATAATTCCACACACTTTCTGGGGAGGATAAGGTCATAGCAACAGGCTGGTGAAGGAATCCGAGGATATATTCTAGACTTACTCAGCTTCAGTACTATTTCTTGTAGTATTAGCCAATGTCAAAGAAACAAGTACAAGTTATACTATAAATACTTTACCATTTGTTAGGCTACATTGTGGCACTGTTGTAGTCTAGTGTACTGTCACCTGCTATATTCTCTATCATACCGTTGTAATGCTACAGTAAGGACAAACCAGGTTTCATTTTCTTTTTCTCCATAGCCATGCAACTGCCACTGTGTCACACGACTAGTACCGCCACAATAAGGAGGAAATTTCAGCCGCCCTGGATTGCAACCTTAATCGCCATTTCCCGTGGAGCCAGCCCTGGGCCTAGCCCTACTTGCAAACAGAAATTACAGGTAAGATAAGCGTCTGGTTGGAGGTAGTATAATGGAGTATTAGGAGAGACGAGAGATTGATTTTAGTACTACTAAAGTCCTAGGACTATTCAGGAAAACAAACTTACTGTTAAACCCCCACCCACCAGACTCAAAAGCAGTAAAAAACAGGTATGGTCAGATAAAGTTTCAAAAAGTATATTTTTATAGCCCTAACAAAATTATCTCCCGCAAGACCCTCCCTAACCCCAACGATTGTCCTTCAAAAGTCCCCAAAAAACCCAACTCCCAATTCCCACCCCCAAAAGTCTCTAAAAAAGGGGCAAGGGACACTATGGCAGGGTGCTGTTGACTTTAGCAGGCAGGGCATCATGCTCCTTGCGGAGGGTGGCATGTTCGAAGCGGAGGCCCTCCACCAAGTTCTTATAGTTCAGGACCTCCTGCTCTAGGTAGGACAGTCTGAGGGATAAGCGGCGCCTGCGTGCCTTGCAAATCCTGTGGGGGGCAGCTGCTGTCTTTGCTGCTCGGCGGTGGCGTTTGGCTTTGGTAGCCCTGCTCCGTACCGCTGGAGCACTGCGCTGGCTGGCAGCCCGCACGGAGGAGGATGCAGCTGTCCCAGTGGACGTTGTTGTTGTACCAGACTGCGTCTCCTCCTCCTCCAGGGCCACCAGCCGCCGATATTCAGCGACAGTGGCAACCAGCCTCCGTTGCCGGGCCATTCGAGCCAGCTCCTTCCTCCTTGATGGTCTCTTGGATTTGGAAGGAGCAACTACATGAAGAAAGAAAGACATAGTCTGTAACCAATGCTCCTTAAGATTAACACAAAATGATTGAGCAGAAAGTTGTCCCAGTACAAGTAGCAAATTGCAAGCACAGTACATAACTATTGAGGACAGTATGTATGTAACCTCCGACTTCTTCATCCTTGCTCTAACATTAGTGGGAGTTTAAGGAACAAATTCTACGACCACTATGGACTTCCATTACAGTCGACTATGACAGTACACCAGTCTTATTCTTCTTCTTCTCTCTTGTTTAGGAAAATTGGTACATTATCTTATGCAAGCCGGCATAATGCCAGCTCAGTGAACTTGCACCCGAGAAAAACAGACGCACACCATGGTGAGTGAGACAGACTTGCGTTACTGTACCGATCCAGCACATGCAGGTGGTGAAGCTCTTACTTTTCTATTACGGGTGGCACTGAGAATACTCTGTTAAAAGGGCTACTGCTTAATTAATTTAGCTTTCACCCTACAGTGCAAATGAGTATTAGAAAAGGAAAATGAAGAAGCTAAATAATCTGATTATCTATCACTTCACATGGGATGTATTTGATGACATATGGGATGACTTTAGGTGCTTTGCTTATTATTGAGTGAACAGTGATACACCCACACATGAATGACGTACTACTACTAAACTAAAGTTATTAAGAGAGGTAGGGAGTGTCCACCGTAATAACTGGATATATGCTGTGCTTGCAGTTGCAATACAAACTACTGCTACTATTCATGGTAGTATTTGGACAAAATTACAACTTCTTTTCCTTGCCTTTCCTACACTGGAACGGACGTGCAGGTGCGGTGTTACATGCCCTTCAAAGTAACACTTAGTTCATCCAGTGACCGTCTACTCTCTCTAGATACACATATGCTATCTAAGAGTCAGATAGTACCATGAATGATCCAGGCATCCATCCATTCAAAGTATATGCACACATACAGTTTCTGTTTCACCCACCCAGGCTGTTCTCCTTCCACCCATCCTTGCTTCATCATTCACCCAGCCATGCACCATACCATATTCTTTCCTTCCCAGCCACCTCGGGGACCAAGCAAACACATATAATTCTTCTTTGGCAGTCATCATTACATTTCTTGTCCTTCCACACTTACTTACACCCTTCTTTCGCTTTTCGTTCATCCCATCCATCAAGTTCATCTCAGATCTGATTGGGATTCTTCTTGCCAAAAACTTCACAGCTAAGTCGAAGTACATTTAGAGGAGGCTACTACCTGGTTTATTTATAATACACCCGTGCAAAAAGCACACTCTGCAGTCTTCAATCTCAATAAGTAAGGAATATATAGCTTACCTCTGCCCACCACTACCGTGTCATCCCCCACAGAATGGTCCGGCACTTCCACCGCCTCCTCCCCAGAGTTGTCCTCGTCCAATGCCACCACCACCTCCGCGCTGGCCCCGCCTCCAGATGTTCCACCTACAAAGTGCATTTAATAATGTTAGAATACACCACTCACTACTATATAATATTTGGTCTAGGAGGAAGAAAGAAATGTGAAAAAAACAGTATACAATGTAATAATTTGTGACTGTCTACTCTAAAGTAAAAATGTCCCTTTTTCCAGGGAAGGCTGTTGTCTTGCTGCACTTTTTAGCACAACTGATGAATGCTTGCTTTTTATTTTTAACATGCACCACTTTTTCTCCTAACAGACAGAAGCTAGACTTCTAAGAACACGAGCAGGATCAAGTTCAAACCAGGTGAGAGCTCGGCTCGACCACAAGAAATGTGTCCAATTAATCGTCAGCACTAAGCACTTTTCCATTTTCAGTTAAACGTTTACTTTTATGACAAACTTGATTTTAATAAATGTGTTTACTTTTAATAAAGCTTTTAAACTTAAATAGACTCTGTGGTTTTTGGTCCTCCAGACTAGAGTGGATGAGCTAAAGGTTTTGCAATTTTTGCAAGCATGAGTCCGTGCCTCTGACATCATTGGGGAATAATCATAATCATCGGTGACTTTGGGAGCTAAATGACTCTGCCACACTATCAAGTCAGTAAGGAGATTGGGGGTTCAACTACAAAGTCTGTTATCACTGAGGTATGTGGAAAGTCTAACAGCACCTATTATAATTGATAAGCTAAGCAATGCATTATTTAGTGTCCATAGTTCTGTTTGTGCAGATTTGTCCCTGCAACAGTAGTAGAATGGATTGCCCTCCTATCCAAACCAAAAGTAAAGTAGTATCTTATTCTTTCTTGGTGGTTATTCACCTTTTTATTGTTGGCAATTGTCAAAGCAGAAACATTTAGAAGACTTGAAAAGACATTATGGACAATCCCAGAGGACTGCACTCTGTACATTGAGATATTGCTGACTAGAATGGGAGTCCAATGGAATTGCCAAATGTGCAATCTTAGTTAGCTACACAGACAGACTAATAAGAATAATCTAGTAATACCACACGGAGTCATAGTCGAGGCAGGATAAGAATTTAGATCCAGTCTACAAGAATATCAAAGACGATTTAGAAAAAATCAATTGAGGAACGCTGGGAAAAAATATATACTCTATATTAAAATTAAAACTTACTGGGGCCAGCAAAGGATCCCTCGCCTGCCCGATCCTGGCCTGCATCCTCAACAGCACCCTCCTCCTCCTCCTCCCCCTGTGTCCTCCTCTTGCCCCTGGGGGAAGCTGATGTACAACATGAAAGAAAGAAAAACAGAAAACATGGATGATATTTGTCAACCAAATCAAACATTTCAAAAGAACTAACAAAATATTTTGGCGAAATAGCAAATAGACTACTATTCAACGGGATATATTATTGACCAATCTCATGTGGTCTACTACGTTATTAGTATTGCTTGATTTGCGGACCGTCGAACTGTAAACTTCTTATGTAACTCACTACACAAAGTACTAAAATGGTTTGCCTAGGATTGGCAGGCAGCAGTCCGCAGCACGCGAAGTGACAGCCTAAGTCCATCGTGATTGCAGATCAGCGACAACACTAAAGTTTCCTACTACATTAACCTGTCATTAAAATACTCAAACTATCAATCCACCACCACTATTTCTTCGTATCCCCATGTGTACAAAGGAAGGACTGGACTTGAGTCTGTAGGGGCTGATTTAGAAGCCCCTTGCGGCTCTTTTGCTCCATTATTGCGTGACTTTTGTGACGCAGCGGCAGCACAAAAGAGGCGCAATGGTGCGGCGTATATTAACAACGTGACGCATATGGGAGATGCATCACGTTGTAAAGCCCTGCGCCATCAGGGGGGGTTCCGGCGCAAGGGAGGGCGTTCCTGTGCAGGAACGCATCCTAAAAGTGGCTGAGGGAAATCTACAAGATTTCAATCACTCACTTTAATGACAATGATGCGTGACTCAAACCCTGCGCCTGCTTGAAGCAGACGTACGGCTTGACGCAGCTTTGGGGAGATAGGGCACCCCAGAGCATTGAAGGAGCTGCACCATCGTTGAGACGCAACTCCAGTAATGCGCCTCCCTTACGGCACAGATGCGTAACGCTTTAGTGTTGTTTTGGGCCCATGGTGCGCCGCATTGTAAATACTAAATAACAAAAAGGGTTTTGACTCCTATACTCAGCAAGGCTGAGCCAAAATGAACTAAAGAAACAACATACTTGCCAGTGCTGAGAAGCTAATTTTACAAAACACAACAATTATGGAAAAGCATACATGAAAAATAGCATGGACACTTGCTTTATAAATTGCAACTTTTGCTTTTAATTTTTCAAGACTATTTTAGTTTTAAATCGTTTTTCTTTTTGTGCATGGGAATACAAAAACATGGGGAATTTTATATACATTTATATACAAACATGAAACAGACAAATTAGTATGTACAGTAATTCAAACAACCTCACATACGACACATTCTTGGCCATCCAATCATACTATACCACATCCATACTGGTCCCGGTGTCAAGAGAGATCCTATATATACAAAACAGTCTTATTTGTTGTTTTTGACACTTTTTACAGGTGTTTCTCGAAGTTTAGAAAAAGGAAAGCAAATTAGTCTTTCAGTCAGTTGACAAAACACGTTCAATGTTGATTCACAAAGATGACCCGGGACCGGGTCGGTCGACGCGTTTCGAACCCTGTGAATGCCAGGGTTCTCCTCAGGACCAAAAAATAACTCTACTGTTGGGTCATGGCTCCAACCGTGGTTAAAAGACAGAAGTATTCCAAATGAAGGTGGAGCGAAAGGTATTTAACCGTAATGCGTGCTTGTTTTGGGTCATATCCCCGGCGAAATGGGCTCTGTCGTGTTATTCGATTCCGGCGCCAAAATGCGTGGCCGTGCTCCACGCTGGTACTCGAAACTTGCTGAGGTTCGTATTTCTCCACTCCTTCCCCTTCGGACTTCGCATTGTAAATACGGCGCACCATGGGTGATAGTGGCGTGGCGCACAATTACTGGCGCATCCCTGCTACTTTGCAGGGATGCGCCGGTAATTAAACATCTGAACCTTAGTGTGTAGCATTACGCAGTTCTTTAAACTACACTCATACATAATTTCACAGGCCAATGAAATGAACACAAAATCGAAAACAAATAAGCATCGTAGCAACACTACTGAGAAGGAGAGCAGTGCACCTGAAATGCACAGAAGATTTTGAAATATAATATACCTACAATGTAATGAGCAGCATTATTGCTCTTGGTAAAGAAAAAAAATTGCAATATAATAACACAGCAGGAGAAAACAGAGTAGTAAAGAAATAGCTACTACTACTACTCACCAAGCCCAGGGATCTCGAGGCCAAGCAGGTCGAGCAGATCTCGTTCACGAGTCAGGACATCCGTCCAGCGGTGGGTGGCCTGGTTGTAGGTGCGCCGGACCCGAGAGTGGTGGTACATGGCCCGGCACACCTTATCCCACTGCTTCCGGCGATCCCGCATCCCGTACCCGCCTCTGATCTTGCCGCCTGCCATTATGGTCCTGGGGAGGTGGCGCTGTACATAGAACAGTAGTGCGCCCACCTCCTCCGGGCTGAAAATCTCCTGGGGTGCGACTGTCTCCCCCTTCAAACGCCCGCACGGGAGCCGGGCACGGGGTGCTGGACCCTACCCCTTCTCGGGATGCTTCCCGGCTCCCTTCACCATGGTCCGAGCGGAAAGGAATAAAGAAAATAGAATAGGGAAGAGAAGAAAAGAGTTTAAAAAAGTAGTTTAAAATTAACAAAAAGTAGCAGTAAACACAAAAATATAGGGCTAGAAAAATAGGGGGGTAGATAATAAGTAAAATAGATAAAAAAACTTCAAACAAGCAAAGGATGGCAGAGATTTAGAGAGGATACAAGAAGCATGCCCAGAACCATAGCAATGAATGAGAAACAAGATGGCCGCGCCCGTTCACGACCGCGCGGGTAGGTTCGCGCAAGATGTTCCTCGCGAACACTCGCAAAATTGTACTAGCGAGCCGCACACTTTGCGAGATTACACTTCGCGCCCGGAAACGGAAATACGTCATGCAAACAAGATGGCCGCGCCCTTGAACGACCGCGAGGGTAACTTCGCGCCTTGCGCTACAAGCGGCTCGCGAAAACGCACAAAACCTTGCGAACTAACACGCCGTAAAAAAAAAGAAATCGCATATTCGCACGAATTTGCGGCTTCCGAATCCGATCTCGTGCGTGTTTGCACCCCGCGAATCCCGCGGAATTGCAGTAAAACGAGTTGTGCAAAACTGAAAGCACTCGGCAGGTGCAAGAGTTCAAACTCATCATTAGTAACCATTCCCTGTAGTGCTTCCTGACTGGGGCCCCTCCAGAGTTCAGTTGCTAGTTGCAACAATTGTATGACCCTGCTCTGACCCTCACAGCACGCTCATAGAATAGCTAGAAGTAGGCCACAAAGGTCCTGGAAAAAAAATTGCACTGCAGCAGAAAGCAAATTACTGATAAGGAAGCAGGTGTCAGACCTGGAATTTTAAAACAGTGACACAATAATAAACTAACCCCAAATTAATTCATGTCAGTTGAAGCAGGGCAGCTCTGCTTGCTTTTCCCCCCATAATCTACAGTGATGATGAACCAGAGGGTGGCATTGATGTAACAGAGGGTGGCATGGGTGAAAGATAGGGTGGCAGTGGTGAAACAGAGGGTGCTGGGAGGCTGTGATGATGAACCAGACGTAGAAACAACATAGTCGCGACCGTTGCGAACCGACAAGTAAGTTCGCAATTGTGAACTAGTACCAAACCCTCGGAAACTGGCAGAAACCCTTGCGAAAAAAAAAAAATCCGCAAATTCGTGAGAATTTGCAGATTTTGTGGATTGCGAGTTCGCAAATTCGCAAAATTCGCAAACGCCAGATTCGCAAAATTCGCCCATGCTTAGTAGCAAGAAACAGAGGGTTGTCATAAGTGTCGTACACTGATGTCACCCAATTAGTTATCTCCTTCTCCAAGAAATTTACAAATAATCTTGTTAAATTCAAAGAGGATATGCTGGATTGGATGACTACAAACTGCTGCAGTTAAACGCCAATAAGCCCGAAATACTGATGTTTGGAAAAGACAGTAATCTGTGTTCGGAGCAATGGTGGCCAGACAAGCTGAAACCTACACCCGTGCCAAAAGACGCAGTAAAAAACCTTGGACTATGGATTGATTTTGAACTTTCTTTTGCAACTCAATCCCAATCAGTTGCAGGGACCTGTTTTGGGCTGTTGCGGGGATTAAAACCTCTGCTCGGTTTCTTTGACCCAAACATTTGTCAAACAATCTTATCGAGGCTGGACTACAGTAATTCCCTTTACCTACATGTGAATACATTCAGTATTCTGCGACTTCAAAGAACACAAAATGTGGCTGCTTGCATTATTTTGGCGCTCCCTAAATCTTGCTCTGTGTCCAAGTCTCTGCCAAAACTACACTGGTTGCCTGTTGAAAAAAGAATCCAGTTTAAGGCGCTGTGAGTTGCTCACAAAATCCTGACACAACAAGCGCTCCAGTCCTGGCACACATGCTATCACTATACGTTCTGAGCCACTCCTTACGTTCAGCCAACCGGATGTTAGCATGTATCCCCGGCGTTCTAAGAGCCAGAGCTGGAGGATGCTCTTTTAAGGTCTTAGCAGGTAGACTCTTGAACGCTCTTCTGGTCTCCATCAGTGGCATTCAGAATCACCTGGCATTTCATAAAGCCTTAAAAAGACCAGGCTATTACCAGCTTAATCCACCTGTTTTCTGCTACCTTTAGTTGTGTGTACCTGGGTAGCAGTAGGACGCCTCGTTACTGGGGCAGCCTTGCTCTTTATAAATCCTTAAAAAAATAAATCAAATAAATTAGTAAAGCTGGTTAACTGGAGGAGTGCACGAGGAGTAACAGTGTGATTGTTGGAATGCATGGGCACTACCTGGGAAAATGAAGGTGTGAATGTGCAGTGCGTAGGTGGTTAGAGGACTGCATGGGTAGTACACATGTGATTATAGTACTGAATGTGTTATTGTTTGGGTCATTGGATGAGTACATACGTGCTGATTTGATGATTAGAGTACTGCAAAGATAATGTATGGTGAATTCATAAGTGCTTGGGTATTGGCGGAGTGATTGGATAAGTAAATCGTACTAGCTGGGTGATTGGATAAGTGCCCAGAGAGTGACAGGGGGATTGCTGGAGTGCATGGGTACTACCTGAGTAATTGGAGGAGTGCATCAGCAGTATCTAGATAGGTTAGAGGACTGCATGGGTAGTACACAGTTGATTGTAGCAGTGCATGTGTTAGTGCCTGGGTCATTGCATGAGTACATAGGTACTGACTGGATGATTACAGTGCTGCAAGGAGAGTGCGTAGTAAATCTATAAGTGCTTGAGTATTGGTGGAATGATTGAATAAGTACATGGTACATGCTTGGGTTTTGGCGGAGTGATTGGATAAGTACATGGTGCTGGATGGGTGATTGTGGGGAGTGCATGGGTAGTGACAGGGCCATGGCGTGACTGGAAGGGTAGTGGTACAGGGATTGTAGTAATGCATGAGTTACTGGCTGGGTCATTTCATGAGTACATAGGTACTGACTGGATGATTAGTGTACTGCAAAGAGAGTGCATTGTGAATTCATTAGTGCTTGGGTTTTGGCGGATTGATTGGATAAGTACATGGTACTAGCTGGGTTATTGAAGGAGTGCATGGGGAATGACGGGGGGATTGCTGGAGTGCATTGGTACTACCTGAGTAATTGGAGGAGTGCATGAGCAGTAGCTAGGTGGTTAGAGGACTGCATGGGTAGTACACAGTTGATTGTAACAGTGCATGTGTTAGTGCCTGGGTCATTGCATGAGTACATATGTACATATATAGTGAGTGGATGATTAGAGTACTGCAAAGAGAGAGCGTGGTCAATTTATATGTGCTTGAGTATTGGCGGAGTAATTGGAGAAGTACATGATGCTAGATGGGTGATTGGAGGGGTGCGTGGGAAGTGACAGGGGGATTGCTGGAGTGCATGGGTACTACCTAGGTAATTGGAGCAGTGAATCAGTAGTGAGTAGGTGGTTAGAGGACTGTATGTGTAGTTCACAGGTGATTGTAGCAGTGCATGGGTAGTGTTTGGGTAACTTAATCTTACCTGATTTGAAGTAGATATAAAACTGATTGAAACAGTTTTTCACTTCTTTTTTTTGTAATGTAAATTTAAAATATTTTAAACTTAAGTAGTAGGGCCTGTAAAAGAGAAGAAAAAACATGTTATTACATAAAATGTTATAGTTTTAAGAACACAACCTCATTTTAAATTACATAACATATTCAGTTTGCCTTTTTTGCTGTCATCAGATTCTATTGAATTTCACCATACACAGTGATTTCAATTTTGATCATCAGTTGACAGCGGGCAAAAAAATACAATCAATAAGATTGTTAAAAAAACAAATTTGTGTTCAAAATATCAACTGAAAATATCCTAAATATACTCAGTAATTCATGTTGACATCGTCTCAGAATTTGTGGCATAAAAAATATTAGATATGAATTTATTAATTCATTAGGCAACCAACATTTGTACTCTAAATGTGCATCATTGCAAAGTGTCAAACCTTTATTGCTTTTTAAATACAAAGTATAGTGTCCAGATGTTGAAGTAGGTCCATCTTGGAAAACAATAGCCACTGTTTTAAAAGTTCTTCCTGAAATTGACACGTCACCTGCCACAACATTTTTAATTTTGGTTTCCAATTTTGTTCCATCTGCTCTACACTGTTGCAGCATTAAAATGATATATTGTCCAAATCTTTCTATAAATAATGTTGACAACATTTCTGGTTTGCACTGAGTACATTCCATATCTTGATTAGCTGATTTCATCAATTAATTGAAAGACACTGTTTTGCAATCTGGTATTGACAAATATATGAATCGTTCAGTGTCTATTTTAGTGGAAGATGAAAATGAACAGCTGTCACATGTATGATCCCATCTGTAACGTAGTCCAAACAGATATTCAATTTATATTGCTTCATCTTCCAATACCACAAGCATAAACATTCTGTGTAAATTGTGAAGAACCAGACCATATATCCAGAAGATTCCGCACGCCAGAAGCAGTATGGATTTTTGTGTTATCAGTTTTCAACTTTTCAAAAACACAATGTAACAAAGAACTGAATCTTTTTTCTAGATTTTCCATAATTGCATGCTGTGCAGTTTCTAAAAAAAACACAACGTTCACGATTACATTAGCATAGCAGTTGATACCTGAACTATTTTCTAACTGATATCCTACAATATTAACCTTCTCCATGTCCATTTCCATTTCCTGTCCAGCCTCATCATTCTTTTCAGTTCTTTTCTTCTTTGTAACTTCACTAGAATTTTTCTCATATTTTCGTTTTGGACGAATTAAACATTTTTCATAAATAGGATATTCACCTAAGTTAGGAGCATAGAGTCTTCTTAACCTATTGTACTCTTTTACACAATTTACAACTGCACTAATTTTTTCCTCATCAAAATCAATCAACTACAATCCAGATAATGTTCTTACTCAAGACAATGCAACCTAAGCCATACCCTCTTTAAACACAGAACTCCCAATATTTACCAAAGCACTGTCAACATTTCAACCTTGAGATTTATGAATGGTCACTGCATATGCTAAACAAACACGAAACAGAATTCTGCAAACATACAAATCTTTTACAAGCAAGAAACAAATACCACAACGTGCAATCTGTTTCACCTCTTCAATCTGATCAAATGTAATGTTCAAAAATTCAATTCTAGCTCCATTTGGATAACTAACAAATTCAACAATTTCCCCATTGCTCCATTTACTAAACCTTTCTCAACATCGAAATTACGCCATAATATTACCCAACAGTTTACAGATACATATAAGGTCTTTTCCAAACCAACAGTCTTAGATATTGATTTTTCCAAAGAGTCTAATTTGAACTGTAATTTCTCTGACAGAAGAATAGTTATTCCTTCGTGTTCTATTTTATCAGTGGCTACCATTTTCATTTTCGGTTGTTTCTACAGTTTCAACAGTTTTTTGTTGAATGTAAAGCATTCTTTCAGCGATGGTATAAGGCAAATTATAGACTTCTTTTCTGCAATTTTTTGGTAGATAGTTTCAGGTGCAATATTTTCTTTTGGAAACAAGTTTGTTAGTAGCCGACTATCTAAACCTTCTTTGCCATCCTTTGTAAAGACACAAATTCTAATATTTTGGAGAATTGTTCCATAATTTTTAATTTGCTTGTTGCATGTTCTTAATAAGTTCTTTATATTCAAAATAAGTCCAAATGTTCACATTTCCAATACTTCCCAATGAATTGTTAGTGTCTTCATGAAAAAGGGTGTTAAAAACTGGTTGGCCTTTCACATGTGTGAATTGTAGTAGATCACCAAATTCAATTACATGTTTTCCTCCAAATAAAACATTGTAATGTGTTTTTTAAATCTGCTGCATTCTCAAATGTACAAACGCAAGCATTAAGTTTGAAACTATGCTTACCTCATCAATTATCAGAAGTTTCATTTTCTTCAGTACTCTTAAAACTTCGAAACAAGCTTCTCCAGATAGCTTGTGATATTTCAACTTATTTTCATGTTCTTCTGGAAACATAAGTAAATGATGTAATATAATCCCTTTGATATTGTGTGCTGCTAATCCTGTTGGAGCAGTTACAACACACAATAAATGTGAATCTGTTGTTGTTTGTAAATAATTTGATAAACATTTACTCAAGAAACGTTTTCCAGTTCCAGCTTGCCCCCTGATGTATGTAAGACTAGTTTTAAATGATGTACTTGGCAAACACTCTTTTCATGCAGTAGTCCATGTTCTATTTGTTGTGTAAGTTGGTGAGATATTACTTTCTGTTCAGTATTCAGTTAATGTTATTGTTAATGTTATGGGGGATTTATATAGCGCACGGCTAATCCGAAGAGTGACCCGGCGCTGGCGCAATAGAAGTTGTGCTTGTAAGTTTTTCAAATCAATATTTTCCTGTTGTGCTTGTTACATCACTGATTCCACTTCACACATTGCTATTGCTGCTTCATTTTCATGTATAGCTTCTCCTAGTGGATCTTGAACATGTACATCAGAACTCTATTTTGAGAAGTATATCTAGCTATTTCAGCTGCAATAGTACACTCTTGATTACTCTCTTTGTTCAACATTTGGAGATAATTGGAAAAATTGTACATTCAATGCTATCTTTGCATGCATTGAAAGAACCTTCATAGCAGTCAAAATCTCTAAGTAATTCCCTTTCACTCTACCAAGGTTTGAAAGAGTTGCAGAAGAGCTAAATAGAAAGACTCTCTTTTTTCTAGAGTATCCCAACTTAGGGCCAGATGTAGGATTTCGGCCGTTTCTGACCGGTATTTGGCTTTTGAGATGTAGGGGGCATTTTATTTACAGAATCGGTATATTTACCGATTTGGTAAATATACAGAATCGGTAAAATACCGAATCCGTAAATATACCGATTCTGTAAATCAAGATGTAGGTGGCACTGTAATCAGTGCCACAAGCCCTTACCAAATCGTTATTTACCATGGAATACTATTCCATGGTAAATAACGAATTCCAGTGTACATGCACATCTGTGCATGTACACCTGTGCCATGTGGCACACAGACATGCCCTAAGGGCATGTCTGTGTGTCACATGGCACACAAGCCAGAAACAGGGGTGCAACAGGGTGTCAAAGTGACACCCTGTCACCCTTGCAAAATCGGTAATTTTACCGATTCTGTAATTACAGAATCAGTATTTGACATTGATTCCTATGGGCTTCAAGGCCCATAGGAATCAATGGCAAATACAGATTCTGTAATTACAGAATCGGTAATTACCGAATCTTACAGATTCGGTATTTTTACCGAATATTTTACCTACATAGCAATTACCGAATAGTGAATACCGAATCTGTAAAATTCGGTATTTACCATTCGGTAAATTGCTATTACCTACATCTAGGCCTTAGTTTCCTGTGATTATTCAGATTTCCTTGGCATGTTTTACCAAACATCCCTCACATCCAATTAAATAAAGGGACAAATAAACATGTAGACCACGATAAGTGCTATAGTTCAGCTTCCCAGCCCAGCCGGGCAGGGAATATTTAATTTTCAAATTTTTAGAAAGAATCAAATTTGACCAAGAGGGGGTCATATACAAAGAATTAGATAGGGCACAATCCTGTACCTAACCTGAAAGATAGAAAAACCATTGGAATAGAGAAAGAATTAAAATGAAAGAAGTTTTAACAGGCAAGAAGAGTTTTGGAGCCAGTTGTCGCTTGCGAATTTATAAACAATCAAAGCAAGTCTCGACATACAGTGTATGCAAAATAATACACAATTGAATTTCAACAACACTGTTTTTAAGCGTCATTGTTTCGATCCCTTGGCTCCTAATGAACCGGGATCATCATCAGGACTGTATTAATCACTGCCTGTTTCCAATATGAACGCCTGGCAAAGTGCAAGGATTGGCTTGGTCGGCCGCAAATCGCCGTAAAGATTACTGTCAGGGACCCAGGGTTGGAGGGACCTTAGCAGGACGGGTAAGACCGTGAAATTCTGAGTCTTTCCGTGTGGGGTCTCGTGGCTCCTTAGATTATGTGGTCGCTTGGGTCAGTAAACACGAGTGCTTATTCCACCTTGGCATCAGTGGTCGGTGGGAGGTATGGCCATTGATGCACGAATCTTTTTGCATGTGGGAGCTCGCAAGCCCTTGAGTTGTAAAGCTGCTTGAGTCAGCGGTCTCTTGATCCACGGTGGGATTTGCAGTGGGTAGGAGGTAGAGACACGATGGTCTTGCTGCACAGCTCCGTCAGCGTGGATCCGCTGTTCCCGGGATCCCTAGATTATGTGGTCGCTTGGGTCAGCAAACACGAGTGCTTATTCCACCTTGGCATCAGTGGTCGGTGGGAGGTATGGCCGTCGATACACAAATCTTTTTGCATGTGGGAGCTCGCAAGCCCTTCAGTTGCAATGCCGCTTGAGTCAGCGGTCTCTTGATCCACTGTGGGATCTGCGGTGGTTAGGAGGTAGAGACACGATGGTCTCGCTGCACAGCTCCGTCAGCGTGGATCTGCTGTTCCCGGGTCCGGAAACAGCGGATCCACGCTGACGGAGCTGTGCAGCGATACCATCGTGTTTCTACCTCCTACCCACCGCAGATCCCACCGTGCATCAAGAGACGGGTGACTCAAGCGGCTTTGCAACTCAAGGGCTTGCGAGCTCCCACATGCAAAAAGATTCGTGTATCAACGGCCATACCTCCCACAGACCACTGATGCCAAGGTGGAATAAGCACTCATGTTTGCTGACCCAAGCGACCACATAATCTAGGGAGCCACGAGACCCCACACGGAAAGACTCGGAATTTCACTGACTTACCCGTCCTGCTAAGGTCCCTCCAACCCTGGGTCCCTGACAGTAATCTTTACGGTGATTTGCGCCCGACCAAGCCAATCCTTGCACTTTGGCAGGCGTTCATATTGGAAACAGGCAGTGATTAATACAGTCCTGATGATGATCCCGGTTCATTAGGAGCCAAGGGATCGAAACGTTGACGCTTAAAAACAGTGTTGCTGAAATTTAATTGTGTATTATTCTGCATACACTGTATGTCGAGACTTGCTTTGATTGTTTATTAATTCGCAAGCGACAACTGGCTCCAAAACTCTTCTTGCCTGTTAAAACTTCTTTCATTTTAATTCCTTCTCTATTCTAATGGTTTTTCTATGTCTCAGGTTAGGTACAGGATTGTGCCCTATCTAATTCTTTGTATATGACCCCCTCTTGGTCAAATTTGATTCTTTCTAAAAATTTGAAAATTAAATATTCCCTGCCCGGCTGGGCTGGGAAGCTGAACAATAGCACTTATCGTGGTCTATATGTTTATTTGTCCCTTTATTGCATTCCCTGAGGACCCTTGTTCTCTCTAATAAGTATATTACCCATGGTCCAAAGGTATTTCTCTGGGTTCCCTTGTTTATGTTAAAAAAAAATCACATCCAATTAAAGCATATTTTCCGTAACATTTTTCTTAAAGCTGTAATGTTGCAGTACTTCATATAGACATATCTTTTCCAGGTGTGGACTTCCATTTGAATTGCACGTAACCAACAAATTTGTTTTAAAAATATCTGTACTTTATGGATCATTCAATGCTAAGGATTCAATTACTTGTACAGGTTTCAAAACTTGATTTTGTGTCACACCAAGACCTAGACTTATCCAGATGATTCTTCTTGACTTTAAATATAAACTTGCAGATGTCAATCGATCCGAACATTCGTAGGATCCAATTTCTCCATGTGAAAGAATCTTCAAGCTGAAGCTGTACAATTTTTTGCTAAGTGTCTTCTCTTGTGAAATTTCTTCCCACATTTCTTTAAATTGTGTTTCTCAGATTTGGTAATATATGACGTAACATAACGAGCAACAGCAATTGAGTAATCTGCAACATATTGTATGTCCATATTTGCATTCCACAACCTCAAAATCACTGGATTGTAATCATTAATGTACCTTGATTCTTCTGTTATTTTTATATTATAAGTATTTTGGCTGATTTTCGAGTGATATAAAACTGTTCACTCTTCCTCTGGAAATTAATAGACGTGGAAAACCAAATTGACATTTTATGTAAAATTTCTCCATCGACAATATTTTCCACACCGATGATTTTGAAACTGTAAAACTTGCTATCTCAAGTTTTTTCCTGCTTTTTCTTTTGGAATGATACAGGTAACATATTGTTCAATAAAAGACAGAACAGTCTCATCACTGTCAGTTCCACATGTTGGTGCATTCTTTATCCATAACAGCATATGAATAAGAGGTGCACCTCTAGCTTGATATTCCTTTCTCCAATAAAAATCAATAACTTCTCCAATAGGTGGATTCTTTTTATTATAGATGAAAGACATCATAGCTTCAAACCCATGATTAAAATATCTGCACACATTTACAGGATCCAGGGAACACAGTTCTCCAGCTGTCTTCAATTCAATATTCTCTATATTTGAATTTGCTTCTCGTAGAAAATCAAGTAAATCATCCCATGCATACTCAGCACAACAAAGTGTATTAAACCACGAAGGGGTTCCTAAACTCCTTAACATACCTTTTAGTTCCCCATGACATCGACACCAATATTCATTAATGCCTCGTTGACATGCCATCAAATTAATTAACTGTGTTTCTGATTGTGCGTCTCTTTCTTCAACTTGGTCCATAAATTGTTTGCAGAAACATCCAAAAAACGAATCCCTGTTTATAATATGTGATTTGCTGCATATGAAAGTGCAGAAAGGTCAATTTCAAATAATAGATGAAACAAATATGGTATACATTGTGTAAATCTTGCATCTTCTGAGTACAGTTGTAAAGTACGATTTTTGAAGCTGGAATCTGAACTGGTCGTTCATCATATTGTCCACCTTTTCGAACAGGGAACAGCTGTGAAAAACAATGAGCTTCTAAACTGTGTTACCGTACACTCATGAAAGTTCCTTTTGCTTTTTTCATCTGGAACAATTCATTACTGTCTCCTATCACATCTTTTGAGTGTAGAAGGTGTATAGTGTAATCTTAATACATTTCTTCTTTTCGGAACTTCTCCACTTTTTCTATTTGTCCACTTGAAATGTCGGTTTCATCTTCTGAACATATTTCTTGTTCTTCTACATTTACAGTTTTATAGTAAATATTGTTTTGCACCAGATATAATGTAGCCTTTTGGACTTTGGTAACATCTACTAACTCTTGCCATATTTTCCTACTCTTTGTAGGTACACCATTACAAGAATGACTACAGGTTCACTTTCCTCTCTTTCTACACCAACAGTTTCAACATTTTTCTTAAAATATAAAGGTAAATACAAAACACGTCCTTTTAGACCTCTTTGTAGATCTGTTGGAGGCAGCTTACCTGTTTTAGGGTCCGTACGAATTATAGCCTGAAACGGGTGCACAGACTGAATAAGGATGGACTGATATATATTTAAATCTTTAAGTTCTGGAGGTATAACTACTAATTCAAGGTCCTTATGAACAGTTCTAGCTGGCATTTTGTTGTCTTCAAATTTATTGTCACAATATTTACAAATACATTGTTGAATACCCAACTCAAAACGACCTTCTACAAACAAATATACAGCAAATTCCCTCCATTTATCATTGTTTTTCCTTTCTCTTTTTAAAAACACATCTACGTTCCTAATTTGAATTTTATAGTGAGAATGGCAACAAATACAAAACTAGGGGCCGATTAGGATGGCGGACAGATTTCCTCCGCCAGGCCGACGGCAGCCACTGCCGGCCCGGCGGAGGCAATCCGTCCGCCATCCTCACAGAAAAGACCCCCCGCCACATTAGGATGGCTGGGGGGTCCGCGGCGGATAGCAAGACTGTCCACCGCTTTTCCGCCAGTCGTGACCGGTGGCAAAAGTGCATACATATGGTGGAGGTGTCTGCGGGACAACGCCAGCCATATTATGATGCCAGCGGTCCTATGCCTGTCTACGGCGGCATTGCCGCCGTGAAAAGGCATACGGTATTTGCTTTGGTACCCCCCTGCATTTACATGCACAAAGCGGCAGGCACCGCGTAGTGCCTGCCGCTTTGTGCATTTAAATGTAAAACATGCATTTTTAACCTTGCGGCGGTGGCTTCTTCAAGCAGCATCCGCCGCAAGGTTAAAGATCGAGGATGTGACCGCCAGGGTGGCGGTCACATCCTAATTGCACCGGAGGGACCGCCGCTGCCCCTGCAGACGGCCCCTCCACCTCCGGAGTGGCGGACGGACGCAGGTCCGTCCGCCATCCTAATGAGGCCCATAGTTGGGAATTTCACCAGAAACTACTTTAAGTTTTGTTATTTCTTTTTAAAACTTCACATCAGTAGTATTTTCCATCTCTTCTTTAACACCTACACTTATCAAACGCTCACTTTCTCTACACTCCTGTTGACCAGCAAAGAAACGTAACTCTATATCATCACAAACTTTTTTTACATCCAACACTGAACCTTGCAAAAGAACTGTATTAATTTCATTTAGACACAATGCAGGACTTTTCACGTAGTATAATCTAAGTAACTTCCGCATTTTGGAATGATGTACTGCTAACATTCTTAAATGATGAAAACGACTTTGACAAACTTTCCTAGAAAGACAAGCCGGAGAATGACCTTGCAGCTTTGTATTTTTCTCACTTTGCAAGGACCCAGTCCTTGTAATATCTAAATCTTCTGTTTCACAGCTTTTTTTCTATATTCTCTTAAGCAAGGTAGTAATATATCAATAGATTCCTGTTGTATACTACAAATACTACTACAATGCCATGTAAACACTGGAGCCTGGCTACGTGTTCCTTGCACTTCCTCAGCTAATACTTCTTCCACATTTCTAGGAACCATCTTTTCTTTTTCAATGGAACAACCATATTTAAGTTTGTAACAACGACCACAGATATCAACTGCATGAACTAATGTATTTTGTTGAAAATAGCTTTCTTCATTAAAAAAAGCTTCCGCACTAGAAGTATGCTTCCATTCCCCAGAAAATATTTTACAATAGTTAGTTCTATTTACTATTCTTTTTCTTTTAAATTTGTCCTTCATAAACTGCATTATTGTATTTAAAGTTTTCAATCTATTTAAAACTAAGATAAACAATTTTCTTTTCAATTCAAATGCCTTTTCAATCAAACTTAAAATCTCCTTTTTTTTGTTTGTAAAATGCTGATCTCTTTTTTGTTTTTTTACATTTTTAAATTTTTTTTTGTAATATTCTATTTTTATATAATCTTTTTTGAATCTCTAAAAATTGTTTCTTCCTCCTTTTAACTTTTTTTTCTGATAATCCAGTGTTGCACTTTTTAAAATATTTTTCTTTTCCTTTTGTTTCACTGTATATCTTTTGTCTCTCTCTTTATTTTCGGATTTGTAAGACTCTTTAGAACTTTTTTTACAAATTCTTTACTTCTCTTACCAGAAGGCTTTTTCTTTAAGGATCCATGTTGTACTTGATCTAATTGCTCCTTTGATGTTTTCTTTACAAAGGCCTCTTTTGTTTGTTGTCTTTTTGTTTGCTCTTTTCTTGTCATTGTAACTCTGCCTTAATAATTATTCAAAATATCTGTAAAAAATGAAAAGGTATAAAAACAATTTAGTATAATTAAAATAATTATATTGAAGTGTTCGCATGTTTAAACATAAAAATATATACAATAATAGTACCACAATGATTAGAGCAGTGGAAAATTACCACCTGGGTCATTGGAAGAGTGCATGAGTAGTGTGTAGGAGATTAGAAGACAACATGGATAGTACACGGGTGATTGTAGAAGTGCATGATTAGTACCTGGATCATTGCATGAGTACAAGGGTACTGCCTGGTGGATAAATTACTGCAAGGAGCATGAATGATGAATTTATAAGGGCTTGGGTATTGTCAGAGTGACTGCATAAGTACATGATACTGGCTGAGTGATTGGAGGAGTGGATGGGTAGTGACAGGGCGATGGCTGGAGTTTATAAATAGAGCCCACGGGATTGTAGCAGTGCATGTATTAGTGCCTGGACCATTGCATGAGTACATGGGTGCTGACTGGATGATTAGACTACTGCATGATGAGTGCATGGTGAATTTATAACTGGTTGGGTGCTGGCGGTATTGATTAGAAAACTACACGGTGCTAGATGGATGACTGGAGGAGTGCATGGGTAGTGACAGGGTGATGACTGCACTGCAAGGCTAGTGTTTAGGGGATTATAGCAGTGTATGATTTAGTGCCTGGATCATTGCATGAATAAATGCATACTGACTGGATGATTAGACTACTGCAAAGAGAGTGCATGGTGAATTTATAAGTGCTTCGGTATTGGCAGGGTGTTTGGATAAGTACATGCTGCAGGATGGGTAAAAGAAGGAGTGCACAGGGAGTGATAGGAGAATTGCTGTACTGCATAGGTACTACCCGGGTAATTGAAGGAGTGAATCAGTAGTGTGCAGCTGGTTAGAGGTCTGAATGGATGGCGCACAGAGGAGTGTAGCAGTGCACAAATTAGTGCCTGACTCATTGGATGAGTACATGGGTAGTAACTGGATGATTACAGTGCGGCAAAGAGATTGTTTGATGAATTTATAAGTGCTTCGGGATTTGTAGGAGTCATTAGAAAAGTACCTGGTGCTGGATGGGTGATTGGAGGAGTGCTTGGTGAGTGACAGTTGGTTTTCTGAACTGCATGGGTAGTACCTGGGTAATTAGAGGAGTGAATCAGTAGTGTTTAGGTGGTTAGAGGTCTGCATGGATAGTGCGCAGAGGATTGTAGCAGTGCATATGTAAATGCCTGACTCATTGCATGAGTACATGGGTAGTGACTGGATGGTTACAGTGCTGCAAAGAGACTGCATGGTGAATGTATAAGTGCTTGGATATTGGAGGAGTTATTAGAAAAGTACATGGTGCAGGATGGGTGATTGGAGGAGTGCATGGTGAGTGACAGTGGGTTTGCTGGACTCCATGAGTACTACCTGGGTAATTTGAGGAGTGAATCAGTAGTGTGTAGGTGGTTAGAGTGTTATGTATTATTTTAGAACTCTATTGTAAGTTTCCCGATTCATGCTCTTATATAGGTATAAATCACCATATCCTTATATAGGCATAGAAATCATAACCATATTTAGGCATAGATCATGCAATCCAAATACGGCAGGGCTACTTCCACTAGTTCCGAAAAGCCACAACGATTTCTTGGAAAACTCAGCTTCAGCAGCCGGGGACTTACCCTTGCTTGAATATTGATTTATCCAAGAACTCATGGAGTTTTCAAAGAACTGAGACTCTTTGATGTCGTTATTATGTCCAACCATACATCAAACCCGGCACCTTCAAGGTATAAATATGCCCACACTTGCCCAAGCAAACACATGGTGGTTTGGAGCAGTTCGAGTATCTACTTGCCCGAATTGCCCTGCTGCAGCAAGTGCCGAAGGAAGCCGACCCTCCAGCAGACGCACTGAGAGAGATGCTGTCTTTTCTCCTGCTGAGAAATCCAGCTCCAGTGTTTCCAAGCTACCCTTGCGGGTTGTTGGGAAATCGAGTCCTGAGCCTGACCTTCTCCATTCTAAACTAAGGTACGGAGCTAATTAGACCCTTAGAGAAATCTTGGGCAGATTCTTGGCAAAAGAATTCTACATTTATGCTACACCTCACTTACTTCTTCCCTCGTACTAAGCTTAGGTTAGGTACACCGGGGTAGGCGTATTTTAGAAGCACCAGTTGAGTACTTTTAGCCTCTGTTATTTATGTATGTATTTCTATATGGTTTAGGAACCATACAATGCTCTTACAGTATTATTTTATTCTACTATTTGTACTGTGCGTATTATATTTTACAAATATGTGTTACGATTGTAGCAGTTCATTTCTTATGCTTGAGAAAGAAGAATGTTCAATTAAACCTTTTATTGAAAACACCCATCTTTCTACTTTCTCTGCACCTCAAGTGAAACGAAGCATGCCCGATTGACTGAGTGAAATATCTACCTATTGGTTCCATGACTCTGAAGATACGTTTCATCTTTGGGAAACAAAGTTGTCATGTTCATGCGGTTGTCAGAGACTAATCCCTTCTTGTGAATTCAAGAAAGTTTCTAGTGACCTCTGAGCTAGCTGGCACACACAATTAAGTCTAGTATATTCGATAGAGACCTAGTCAACCTCAGTCCTACGTCTAATCTATAGGATATATTATTCCATTGCGCAGAGCCTATTGGGAATATAGGAACTACACTACATGGCGCCCAACGTTTTGTAAGGCACTAATTTATCGTGCTTTTCACAGAGACCCCTTTATCCCATAAAAACTCCAATAGACATCTGGAGTGGGTTAAAGCATAAAATATCCGCCTTAAACTGAGTAAGACAAAAAATCCTATGTATTAGTTTTTGGTTTTGTTCAACGTTGAAGGATACAGTGTTCTGAAATATTGTGCACCTTATCTTTATTTCCTTGAAACTTGCTCTGCAAACCTTCAATAAAAATAACGGAGAGTGACGAAGAGTTAGCTAAAGCTGCAACAGCAGCAGTTGCACAAAACTTAGATTCTACAGGTTTTAATGCGAATGACCTGGATGTTATACACATCCCGGCAAATGTAAGAACTCATAAATAATGGAGTTACAAATACGTCAGTATTTCTGACGTATCTATAGGCCCAAAAGTCACGCATTGCTGGAGTGTGTCACACAAGGGACACAACTCCAACAATGTGTGCTTTCACACGGGGCAAGCCCAATGTGACAGGGCCTGCGTCAGTCTTACTCCTGCTGTGAGGCAGGCGTAAGATATTGATGCATTTACACCCTAGAAGTGGCGCAGTGAAATCTCGTATATTTTACTGCGTCACTTCTACGAGGCTTACTTACCTGGGAATGCCCACCCTGCATACATTACACCTGACGCAGGTATAATGTAGCGCAGGAATTTACAAAGTGACGTATCTGCTTAGATGCATCAGAAAAAATGACACAACAGAAGCGCAAAACTGTCACAAGGCCTTATAAATAAGTCCCTTGTTTCTCAAGTGTTTGAACAAAGCAGCGGTCCTTGCTTGTGCATGTTACATTCATATCAGTATACGGTAAGGTAGCACCAGTTAAAGATTACTGACAATAATATGTCACCACCAACGCGAGGCTCCAGCCACACTGCTGACAATGTTTCACGTCTAGATCCATGATTCAGTCCTTGTGCCGAACGAAACTAATGAAGAGGCACCTAGGGGGGCTCTGTGGGTTTCATTCCAGAAAAAAAACATCAATTTAAAAAATGTTGATGGAGATAATCTCTCACTCGAATATATATGAGAAGTTCGTTTTTTTAGTCATGAGATTAGTAGGTCTGCGTATTGATATTGTTTACACTCTCCATCCCCAGAAATCACTAACGGCCATTCTGTTTGCTCACTTCAATGTGTTTGGGAACAAATATGAGCAAGGTTTCCAAATAAAATGGGAAAAAGGGAGAATTGTGCTGGGTAATTAACTCGTCAAGGGTATTACCACTATATAAATATCTGTACCATATCATTTTACTTTATTGTGTGTGACCCCCATATTCCAAATATTTTATATTCTTGATAGAGTGTAGATGCATGGGGAACCAAGTCCAGGTAAGGAGCCACCTAAGAATCTCAACACCTGGTTAGCCACACTCTTGATAGGTTGCATCTAGCTCTTATGGGAGTTCAGTTTCAAATGTACCTATGCAGTATCTCATATACACTTAAAGTCGGGCATTTGTGCTCAGGAAGCAGCGCTTTCTCTGTCCCCATCTTAATTTTCCATCCTTCATTTCAGAAAGTAATTAGCAGCTGTAGGGTGGGAGAACAAATGCGTCCCACCCCCATACTGCACTCTCTGAGTGGATTGGTACCATTATAAATTGTCCGTTACTAGGGTTATCATTATATTTTTTGACGGTGGATAGGTTGAGTCTTCTCTGCAAATCGGCATATCTCGATTCTGGGAATAAAAGAACATTCACACTGTTCATGGGCAAATCCTTATATTTTTTACAGTTGCTCTGCTTATTAAATTGCTTCCGGAATCAACCTGTCCATCCACAGCTCTTTATTTGAGGTGCTTCTTGAGGAAGCTTAGACATCATCAGCAAACAAAAGATGCTGCTCAGCATCTGACTTCATCTTATCATTATTTGCAAGATCAGGCACACTTAGTATAGAGTGCTGATGCTTTTGGCACATTCTCCAAGTACTCCACCTGTCATTCCAGGTGTGCTCTCATCGTCCTAGTGCACTCCCCAAAGTGCAGGCTCCTCAGCCCCCCCCCCCTTTCCTTCAGTACATTCGATCACCTTCACCACCGATGACATCCAGTGTTCCAAATGACCTACCCCCTTCTCTGTCTTAGTGATGTACCCCTTGATATCTTCCAACGCCTCTTCCATAGAGGTCACCTTGCGTTCTAAATATCGACAGGCAGGCTGCAAACCATACGTCATCAGCGTCTTTCCCTGGATCAGGACATCTGTGGCAACCCCACCCTTCTCGGGCTCTGCCTCCTTCATGTCTCTGTGTGCCAGGGCTCTCTCGAGGGCCAAGGAGTAAGACACCCCATAGCCACAGTTGGAAATCATAGTTGCCAGTCACAAGCCACCGCAACCCACATGTCGGCCCCATCAGGCAACATGAAGGTCCATCCTCAAATTGCAGTGTGCCAGATTGGCAGCACTCTCGCTTCACCTCAATGCACCAGACCACTGGCATTGGATAGTAGGGTCCTCCTCCAGTCCCATTCAAACCAGATGATCGCCTTTCCCTCTCTGATTTAGTTGTTGCTGTGCGACAAACGGGCTGGAAGGGTAGATGCCAGATACTTTCGAAACATGCCCAGTAGACTGACGATACCATCTTGAAACCCTTTTGGGAGGGCGGGAAAGTGAAAACCTCCTATTAGAATTGGGTCCCAGGCCGGTCTCAAAGTTCAAAACCTGCTGAGAGACCGTCAGCCCCATGTTCTACAATGCAGCCTTTCCTAAACAGCGCAGTTCCATGAGACGCTTTAGTATAACCAGAAAGGAAAGAAAATAGTTAAAACCCTCGCAAAGAGAGACTATTACACAGCTAGTTCTGCAATCTTTATTCAGACCATTTACAACAATATCTAATTTGTGACTAAAATGCTCCCCAAAACAAACATTTTTTACATAGTTTCCCTTTCAAACCTCTGGGTCCCAGTGCCACTTAAAGTGCTACACTATTGATAACTAAGCCCCTTGTTAAGAGATGCATTGCTTTGCTTTTTGCAGTCTCATTTGACACAATGTGGTAGCCGCCTTGCTGGTATGGAATATAAGGTTCCGAAAAGGCAGTACGTTACTGAGTATAATGTCAAGTTAGTCACCATGTTGCGGCAACATGACGGCCATCTTAGAAGTATTGCTGGCCCTTTCTAACTGTCTTTGCAAAAACCAGTTTAATTTAACGAGTATTGGCACAGCCAATAGCAGCAAACAAAAAGCATTGGTAAAGCGATGCCAATTGTCTTTGCCAAAGCTTGTATGCATGTTTGGTAGACGATCTGGTGCTGTAAAACGTAGTCAGTTCTCCGAGAATCCTTCTGTTAATCTGGGCATTGGACTGTCTAGTTCAGAAATTGATTTACTGACATTGATTCATTCTTTACTGCTTGTGCAGCCTCTAAGCGCCCTCCCCTGCAGCACTATACAGAGAAAAGCACGGTTGAGTGTGTCTGTCAATACATGGCATTACATAAACATATGTGTTTGATACATGGTATTATATAAACATACATAAAGTTTAATTTGAAGAGTAAGGAAAGGAAGTATCAATGGTGTACCAGCCCAGAGATGGCGTTTAATATAAGCGTTTGTCGCTGGGTGGTACAAAGAGTGCTATTGAGCAAGCAAGCACACTGCTGATGTCAGTAGCTTGAGAGAAAGTCCCGCAGTGGCTGATATCAAAGGACCGTTGCTCGGTGCCCAACTGGAGGAGTAATTATGAGACATTAATTAATTAAAACAGTGAGTTCCATAGAAAAATAGATCTGAGCTTTTGCATGAAAGGGAACATTCAATGGTGCAGGCATTTATTATGCAGTTTGCATTACACGTTTCAAAGATTTACATTAGTATAAGATGGCTGTTAAAATCTAAAGCGTGGTGTGAAAGGCTCTCTTATGCTGATCGGGACAGCATGCGTAAGAGGGCATTGTGCAGAAGAGTGCATATGCAAATGAGCCACACAATCTGCATCAATAGATTGCAAACTCAGAGAGTATTCACCCTTACACGGCATAGACTTATTCCAATAATGGGCCCTGACCATGATTATCTCTAGATAGTAAAAAACCTTATCAGATATCAACAACAACGACGACGAAATGCACGAATACACCGCTTTGCTTCTCACAGTAAACGTTCGGATAAGAAGTAAACTACATTCAGAAAATACCAAAAAAGAACATCGTTTAAAAGTAAGTTAAAATCTTAACAAGATAACCTTAGCAGAATGATTTTATAATGCAATCCTATTCAGAGTCAGATTGGAACCAGGCACCCAAAAATAGTGGCCCACATTAGAGGAGTGAGATCTTTCACAAAATACTGCTTGATTAGAATCAGGAGGCAACTTTTGGGAGAAAAAATATGGGACATTGAGAATTATAAAGCTTGTAGGGTCAGTAACATTGGTCAAGACAGAAAACACGGCAGCTGGAAACACGGAGGGGAATATTTTGAAAAGTTTTGCATCGCCCTTGCACAAGGCAAGGTAGTGTAAGGGTGATGCGAAATCTAGAATAATATTTACCAAGCCATCCAAGGTCACCTTGCGCGGCCCTGCGTGGCTTGTTAAATCTGGTGCAACATCAGGCAGCGCAAGTCACTGCCTTGAGTTACTTTTCCCCAGGGAGGCGTTGCATGGGTGAAGCCTGGGGGTTCTGACGCATCCGCCCTTGGATTTTGGCGCATTCTTAGATTTACCAAGACTGATAATCATGGGAAGGTTGTAAAATTCTATGCCTTTCTAGTGGAGGTTTAACAAGGAGACATACCTTTATTTCTCCTTGGTTTTTCCTCTTCTATGTGTGCTGCGGAATAGAAACAGAAAAACGCCTCAGAGGATTGTTTTGGTGCAGGAAGGGAAAGGACTGATAAAAAAACAATCCTGTTTGGAAAGCAGGCACCTTTGCATGTTGGTGCAAGAACAGTGGAACAGAGCGGTTTCAAAGAATAAAGATTTTTTTTAAATAATACCCTTAGTGAATAATAACCTATTATTCATTAGTGGTATAAGAAAATATATGCCCACCTTTGCTACAACTTGAGGCAGTAAATATGGATGATGGCTGGCATTTGCCCATAGAGGCACCTGCACCAGCGATGAGAGATATTGACCAAAACTGGTGACGTCCTTTGTTGTGAACCATTTTAGGACACTATTGTACATTTCCCAAATTGTGCCCTTATATAGGTATAAATCACTATGGGCCAGATGTAGGAGACCAAATACCGGTCGGTAACGGCCGATTTCGGCCGTTACCGACCTGTATTTGGGTTTTGTAATGTAGAGGGCCTTTGATTTACAGAATCCGTAAATTTACCGATTCAGTAAATTTACAGAAAAGGTAAAATACCGAATCAGTAAATTTACCTATTCTGTAAATTAATATGTAGGTGGCACAGTAAACAGCGCCACAGGCCCCTAAGAATTTGTTATTTACCATGTAATACTATTGTATGGTAAATAACGAATTCCTGTGTACATGCACATCTGTGCATGTACACCTGTGCCATGTGGCACACAGACATGCCCTAAGGGCATATATGTGTGTCACATGGCACACAAGCCAGAAACAGAGGGGCAACAGGGTTTCAAAGGCAATTCGGTATTTTTACCGATTCTGTATTTGCCATTGATTCCTATGGGCTTCAAGTCCCTTAAGAATCAATGGCAAATACCGATTCGGTAATTACCGAATAGGTAAATACCGAATCCTACCGATTCGGTATTTGTTACCGAATAATAACCTACATCAGATTTACTGATTCATAAATACTGAATCGGTAAAATTCGGTATTTATGATTCGGTAAATCTGATTTACCTACATCTAGCCCTATGTCCCTATATAGGCATAATAATCATAACCATATTTAGTCTTAGCTCATGCACTCCAAATACGGTGGGGCTACTTCCACTAGTTCCGAAAATCTACAATGATTTCTTGGAAAACTCTACTTCAGCTCCTAGGGACTTTCCCTTGCTTGAGAACTGACTAGTCCAATAACTCATGGAGTTTTCAAAGAACTGAGAGTCTTTATTGATGTTATTATGTCCACCTTTACGTCAAACGCGACAACTTAAAGGTATAAATATTCCCACTCTTGCCTTAGCAAACACCCAGTGGTTTGGAGCAGTTCGACTATCTACTTGCCCGACGCATCCTGCTACAGCAAGTGCCGAAGTAAGCCGACCCTCCAGCAGACACACTGAGAGAGACGCTGTCTTTTCTCCTGTCGAGAAATCCAGCTCCAGTGTTTCCAGGCTACCCTTGTGGGTTGTTGGGAAATCGAGTCCTGAGCCTGACCTTCTTCATTCCAGATTAAGGTACAGAGCTGATTAGTCCCTAAGAGAAACCTTGGACAGATTATCGGCGAAAAAATACTACATTTATGATACACCTCACTTACTTCTTCCCTCGTACTAAGCTTAGGTTAGGTACACTGGGATAGGCGTATTTTAGAAGCACCAGTTGAGTACTTTTAGCCTTTGTTAATTATGTATGCATTTATCTATGGTTTAGGAACCATACAATGCTCTTACAGTATTATTTTATTCTATTATTTATACTGCATGCATTATATTTTACAACCAGTTTTTTGATTGTAGCAGTTAATTTCTTATGCTTGAGAAAGAAGACTGTTCAATAAAACCTTTTTTTTTTAAAACACCCGTCTATCTATTTCGCTGCACCTCTGGTGAAAGGAAGCATGCACGATTGACTGAGTGAAAGATCTGTCTATTGTTTCCAGGACTCCGATGATCAGTTTTATCTTGGGGAAGCAAAGTTGTCATGTTCATGCAGTTGTCAGAAACGAATCCCTTCTTGTTTATTCGAGAAAGTTTCTAGTGACCTCTGAGCTAGCTGGCACTCACAATTAAGTCTAATATATTCGATAGAAACCTAGTAGACCTCAGTCCTACATACACACTATTGGATATATTATTAAAATGCGCAGAGCCTATAGGGAATATAGGAACTACACTACACCTTCTTTGACCCCATAGCCCTGCCGGGCTTTTGGACCTCCACATGACATGCTGTAGTGTCACTGGTACAGGTAGTACTGTGCACTTTTGTTTTAATCCCTTCAGGGCCCAGTTCTACTTGTCAATTGTGCTGTCACCACAACCTCTCCTATCTCATCACGGGGGAGAAGTCTCACTTAACACACCCCACCCTTTGACAAGATGGGAGAAGGTGAGGTGAAATGGCAAGAAACTTACTCCCGGAGCCTATGCTTCACTGTTCAGACTCCAGCTTTTTCCTTCAGTTCTTGATGCTGGAAGAAGCTGTGTTCTTGCCCTGACAGGCTGACAGGCTACACAGAACCCTCAGCTGAAGCACAAGATTTCAGGCACAGGTACTTTAATGTAACTAAAATATGTGTCAGTGCAAGTGTACATATATGTGCATGAGGGAGCGTAACTAAGTGAGAGCTAATGAGTCAGAATAGTGAGACTAAGGCGCCCATTAGAATGTTGAGCGAATTGCCACCGCCCACAGGGCACTGGCGATCTGCCCGACATTCTGTCCTGCACCAATGCAAATTGCCCCGCCATAATACTATGGTGGGGGGACCCCAGCAGACGGAAAGACCGTGTACTGGTTTTCCGCCGGGTTGATGAATTGACCGGGCGGAAAAGCTTTTAATATAGTGATGATGTCTGTTAGACACCGCCATTCATATCAGGATGCATGCAGGGATTTGCATTGCGAGCACGGAAAGGCATGCTGACTTTAACATTGGGGTCCCGTAGCGAGCTCACAGGGATTCTCGGGGGTGGGCGGTGCACATGGGGGGGGTGCATTTACACGAACAACGTGTCAGGCACCGCGTGGTGCCTGTCATGTTGTGCATTCAAATATTCAAATTGCACTTTTTGGCATTGCGACGGGCGGTGCATTCAGCACCGCCCGCCGCAATGTTAATAATGCGGGATGTGCCCACCAGTGTGGCGGGCGTATCCTATTTGTATGTGCGGGATCGCCACATGTATTGCGGGCAGTCCTATTTCCCGGGGCTATGGCGGGCTAATGAGCCCCTTAGTTAGAGAGTGAGTAACACTTCAGTGTAAGTGAGCGTGAGCTAGAGTGACTGAGTGAGTGGGAATGAAGAAGGGTAATTTTGGCAAATGGGATACCCAGACAAACTGCATGAACGAAAGATGTAATTTTTAGCACGTGGGTCACTTGTGGCAAAATTATGGTGCTAATGACAGTGGCCTAGCTCTGTGTGGGCAACTAGGACTCTAACACGCATCAACAATGACAATGTATAGAGATTAACTCAATTTTAATAAAGAAATTACACATGGAGTATCAAACCACATTCTGTTATCAGGTTTCTCTAATCATAACATCTGATTAATTTCGTAGAAACCCACAAAATACATCAATTTTGAGAACACATCAAATTCAAAACAATCGTTTTTATAACCCAATGCATTTCAGAGCGTGTGTCCCTTCGTCAGGGTTTTTTTGTGAAAACAAGAAACAAAGGAAACATATTCAATTGTTGCACATGAGAGGTAAGTATATTCTGTTAGTAAAAACGCGACCCGTCAAAGGAAATCCATTAGCTTGTGCTACCTTCAACAAGGTGTAAACGGCGAGTGCACATACGACAACGAGAACTTACTGAATGACTTGTAAACTGTTCCTGCCACAAACTGCTGAAAACAGGAAATGCATGAATTATAAACTGTTAGGGCCCCGAAATCAATAGGAACTGCATGATTGGCTTAACGGACTCAAGACAACTTGTTCTCACATACCTTTCCTACGAATTTCCAAAGAGTAAAGTTCTGAGTGTTCTAATGGCACGAGCAACATAGGAAGTCGTGTGAAATCAATACAGAATCTAGGAAATAGAAAACAAGATGTGAGTACTAAATCCAAATAGAAGACCCGAACGGGAGAAATGTAACTCTAATGTCTCTGCACGAAAAGAACAGTGTATGAGTCAAGGGTGGACTTCTAATACAGGAGTCCACAATACACACGATAATCACCCCTTCTCACCATAGAATACACAGCATGTGTCCGCGGAGCGGTGTTGCTCCTTATACTAACGCGGTGACATGTATCTACTAAAGAAAAAGACATTATGGTGCTGACATACTGGTCATAATTCTTATTATCAGGGGTACATATGGCAAAATGCTGGCACTGGTATACTGAAGGTAATTCTTAACCTACAGGGAGTGGTACCCATGACAAAATGCTGTTGCTGGCACACTAGATGTAATTCTTGGCAAATGGGACACCTCTGGTAAAATAGAGACACTGGCATATTAGAGGTCCTTCTTGGCTTATGGGACTCCTATAGCAAAATGCTGGTGCTACCATACTGGAGGTAATTTTTGGCATTAGGAAAGGCAACATTGGCCTATTTAGTGGGGGTGGAGGAAGGAGTGGGGTGAGAACAGGCAACCATGTACAAATTTGCCCCTTAACTTAGTATTTGTGATTTCGACATATGAGTCGCCAATCGTGTATGGATGCAGCCAACTGCAACATTTTGGCACTGGCATATTTTATGTAACTCTTGGCAATAATAGAGTGCCTGTGGCATATCTGAGTCATCCATACCAAAGTTCTAGCCCTGGACAATGGAGGGAATTGCTGACGTATAGGCAATTACTGACATACAGAGACACTCAGTGCACATTGTGAATGAAATGGGGTCAGCTCCTCGGTAGTGTCACTGTATTAACTTGGCACACTATTAAAGTATTTATTAAGTCCTATTTCAAAGCCTGGTATTTGAGCAGGTATTTGTGAAACTTGTGCCTTAAAATACACAATTTGACCAATTTTCTTTTTCAAAAAATGTTTGAGGGAGAAGCTCCTTCCCAGAAGTTGGACGTGCTTGCTTTTCTCGCTTACTGGAATTCAGAGCAAGTATTACAGTCCTCCACTTTCAAAAACCACCAGCAGCTACTGCATATTTTTTAAACCATAATGTTGTTTAAAGGTGAGTTAGAATTTGGAGTAGGATAGATTATTTGGAGATCATTGCATACTAGATGCTCAGTATATGTAAGTAAGAGTTCATAAATCACCCATTTAAATATATAATTTCGAAAATATTGGTTTTGGGACATGCATTTTTACTTACAGTATGAACCATTATTTCCACCAGAAAATGAGCATATGGATTGCAAAGAAAAACGTTTCAAGATAAAAAGAACAATTGTTTAACATAACAGGTAAATTAACATCAGCATGGAAATACAAACACCACCAATTGCTCCGCATAAAACAATATTATTGACCATTTACATACTGCACACCACAAATGGTATAACAGGCAGGGACAGGTCTTGTGAAGAAACAATGTCCAATGTCTCTGCTTCATGCTTGAGGGGATTTATGGCTGCTTCACCCAGCAAAATGAGGATGACCTGCAAACTGACTGACTGAACTTGATCACAGGCCATACTTAAGAAAAGGGCAACATATGTCTTTCCAGTCACTAGCCCTACCTGGCTCATAAATATGGCAACGCAGTGGGCTACAGAGGGCAGGTAGTGCTAGGTAAGAATTCCAAAGACAAAAGACTTTGGCAGGCACCAGCTCAGCAACAAAGTATGAGCAGACAGTGTAAAACAAGCAGGCCACTTATGAGGTGTCAAGGAACTGGGTAGTGTTATGTTGGGAACCAGGCCTGTATCCGATACCGCGGGCCTGGTTCGTACTGTACCGGAAATACATATATGGCCACACACTGGTTACTGGATTCGGTCTAGAGACCATGCCTCCAATCCATTTTTTTTTAACTTCCCCTACCCTCACGTCACGGACGTGACCATCAGGAAATGTGTGAGAGGGGACAGCACTAAACCACCCCTCCAGTAATTACAATGGTGGGAATGGTCCACCAACGTGAACATAACATTCCTTCTCAACCAAAAAAAAACCAAACAGAGAAAGAAACAAAACACAACAAAATAAAACACCCTCAAAAGAATACAGAGAATATCTTCCATCTTCAGCTGCTTGTTCGTTATATCAGAAAATCTTTCAAACAAGGCAACTTCTCTGGGTTTGGTCAAGCATGATATCTCCCTGTTCCTTGACGACTTATCTCTTCAGATGACACTCTCAACTCCATGTGAAGAGATGAGGCATCTCAGTCGGCTGACAGCTGTGATTATCGGGCTGGGGAAGAGCTATTCCCATCATCAGAAGGTGAGACGTCCATCCTTGGGGACCCGGAATGAGCCGGCTGAGCAGCAGGCCAACATCTATCCTACGATGACACCTCAACACCCCGTGTGCTACTGGAGTCAGACTGCGGACTGTTCACAGTAGTTGGACATTCCTTTAAGAAAGATACAATCCTTGTAATGGTTGCTTCATCCTTTTTAGTGGTTACCATTGTTCCTTGTACCTTCTGCACATTCCACGGTTCGAGTTCAAACGGCAAAGTGAACTTCCCTTGAGAGTGCCGACTTCTCACCCTCAACAGATCGCCCACCTTGACAGAACTTGGTCTGGCCCTGCATGGTCTGGGCATATGTTCATTTTTCACGGTCACTCTCAGAGGTGATAACGTTTCTAATGTCTCTGCACGAAAAGAACAGTGTATGAGTCAAGGGTGGACTTCTAATACAGGAGTCCACAATACACACGATGATCACCCCTTCTCACCATAGAATACACAGCCTGTGTCCGCGGAGCGGTGGTGCTCCTTACACTAACGCGGTGACATGTATCTACTAAAGAAAAAGAAATTATGGGGCTGACATACTGGGCATAATTCTTATTATCAGGGGTACATATGGCAAAATTCTTAGCATGCAGGGAGTGGTACCCATGACAAAATGCTGTTGCTGGCACACTAGAGGTAATTCTTGGCAAATGGGACACCTCTGGTAAAATAGAGACACTGGCATATTAGAGGTCCTTCTTGGCTATAGCAAAATGCTGGTGCTACCATACTGGTGGTAATTTTTGGCATTAGGAAGGGCAACATTGTCCTATTTAGTGGGGGCGGAGGAAGGAGTGGGGTGAGAACAGGCAACCATGTACAAATTTGCCCCTTAACTTAGTATTTGTGATTTCGACATATGAGTCGCCAATCGTGTATGGATGCAGCCAACCACAACATTTTGATACTGGCATATTTTATGTAACTCTTGGCATTAATAGAGTGCCTGTGGCATATCTGAGTCATCCATACCAAAGTTCTAGCCCTGTACAATGGAGGGAATTGCTGACGTATAGGCAATTACTGACATATAGAGACACTCAGTGCACATTGTGAATAAAATGGGGTCAGCTCCTCGGTAGTGTCACTGTATTAATTTGGCACACTATTAAAGTATTTCAGTATTTATTAAATGCTATTTCAAAGCCTGGTATTTGAGCATGTATTTGTGAAACTTGTGCCTTAAAATACACAATTTGACCAATTTTCTTTTTCAAAAAATGTTTGAGGGAGAAGCTCCTTCCCAGAAGTTGGACGTGCTTGCTTTTCTCGCTCACTGGAATTCAGAGCAAGTATTACGGTCCTACACTTTCAAAAACCACCAGCAGCTACTGCATATTTTTTAAACCTTAATGTTGTCTAAAGGTGAGTTTGAATTTGGAGTAGGATAGATTATTTGGAGATCATTGCATACTAGATGCTCAGTATATGTAAGTAAGAGTTCATAAATCACCCATTTAAATATATAATTTCGAAAATATTGGTTTTGGGACATGCATTTCTAATTACAGTATGAACCATTATTTCCACCAGAATATGAGCATGTGTATTGCAAAGAAAAACGTTTCAAGATAAAAAGAACAATTGTTTAACATAACAGGTAAATTAACATCAGCATGGAAATGCAAACACCACCATTTGCTCCACAAAAAACAATATTATTGACCATTTACATACTGCACACCACAAATGGTATAACAGGCAGGGACAGGTCTTGTGAAGAAACAATATCCAATGTCTCTGCTTCAGGTTTGAGGGGATTTATGGCTGCTTCACCCAGCAAAATGAGGATGACCTGCAAACTGACTGACTGAACTTGATCACAGGCCATACTTAAGAAAAGGGCAATATATGTCTTTCCAGTCACTAGCCCTACCTGGCTCATAAATATGGAAACGCAGGGGGCTACAGAGGGCAGGTAGTGCTAGGTAAGAATTCCAAAGACAAAAGACTTTGGCAGGCACCAGCTCAGCAACAAAGTATGAGCAGACAGTGTAAAAAAAAGCAGGCCACTGGTGAGGTGTCAAGGAACTGGGTAGTGTTATGTTGGGAACCAGGCCTGTATCCGATACCGCGGGCCTGGTTCGTACTGTACCGGAAATACATATATGGCCACACACTGGTTACTGGATTCGGTCTAGAGACCATGCCTCCAATCCATTTATTTATAACTTCCCCTACCCTCACATCACGGACGTGACCATCAGGAAATGTGTGAGAGGGGACAGCACTAAACCACCCCTCCAGTAATTACAATGGTGGGAATGGTCCACCAACGTGAACATAACATTCCTTCTCAACCAACAAAAAACCAAACAGAGAAAGAAACAAAACACAACAAAATAAAACACCCTCAAAAAAATACAGAGAACATCTTCCATCTTCAGCTGCTTGTTCGTTATATCAGAAAATCTTTCAAACAAGGCAACTTCTCTGGGTTTGGTCAAGCATGATATCTCCCTGTTCCTTGACGACTTATCTCTTCAGATGACACTCTCAACTCCATGTGAAGAGATGAGGCATCTCAGTCGGCTGACAGCTGTGATTATCGGGCTGGGGAAGAGCTATTCCCATCATCAGAAGGTGAGACGTCCATCCTTGGGGACCCGGAATGAGCCGGCTGAGCAACAGGCCAACATCTATCCTACGATGACACCTCAACACCCCGTGTGCTACTGGAGTCAGACTGCGGACTGTTCACAGTAGTTGGACATTCCTTTAAGAAAGATACAATCCTTGTAATGGTTGCTTCATCCTTTTTAGTGGTTACCATTGTTCCTTGTACCTTCTGCACATTCCAAGGTTCGAGTTCAAACGGCAAAGTGAACTTCCCTTGAGAGTGCCGACTTCTCACCCTCAACAGATCGCCCACCGTGACAGAACTTGGTCTGGCCCTGCATGGTCTGGGCATATGTTCATTTTTCACGTGCCACCTCTGCAACGTGTCAGCTACTTGCTCTTTATGAGAGGACACAATATCTAGGTGTGGAATGACATCACCCGCCGGGCGGTTTATGCACAGTGACATGGGACTCCCATGAGTTGTAGAATGAGGAGTCAGGCAATATTCTCTTCAAAACCCATTCAAAGCACAGTCAACATTCTGTCAATTGGCTAAAGGGATTCTGATGACTTAGTTCAAAGTGTGCATAAAACGCTCCACTTCTCCCTGTCCCTGGGGCCTACGGGACATTATTTTATGATGGCTGACACCCCTTGATTGTAGATAATCAGAGAATTCTTGGCTCAAGAATGGAGGGCATTTATCAGTGCACAATTCTTTGAGTAATCCATGAGTGGCCATGATTTTCTTCGGCCGAGGGATGTTTTGGCTAGTGGTAATGGACTCCAGGATTTCAGCCTCTAGATACTTTGAAAAATCATCCATAACCAGTAGCATGTGCCTCCGCTCCGGTAGACTTCCGAATTCTGCACTGGCACGTTGTCAGGGAAATGGGGAATGACCTATGTGATAATGGGTGCAGGAGGATGAGCAGGACCTGTAGCTTGACACAGTGCACATTGACGACATCTTACTCCCCCAGGGTGTCCAGATAGGGAAATCACACCTTACACGTTAAGCAGGCTTTGTTTTTATGACCCGTTGATGGGCCATATTGGGCCAGGGACAACTAGACGTGACCCTCTCATTGGGCAGCCTTCTGGAGACACCGCCAACTCATTTTGCACATTGTGCTGGGAAGCCAAACCTTTCCTGGCGTCATCTGTGCGGTAGGTGGTCTTATCAAATAGAGTGTTCCAATTTCCTTACTGCACTGCAGAAATGCTCAGCTGAAGACACTCATTGAATTGTGTAGCTTCAACAATTTTCTCCAAGGAGTTGAAAGTGGCCTTGAGCGTTCTACAACAAATTGGACATTCTCTTCCACTTCCTCTGCGGTAAGTTCTTCACTCTGGGTTGGAGGTCGGGAATGACTGGATAGATAATCTGCTTTGTTCTGAGTTCCTGAAGGGAAGACCACTGTACAGTGATATGCTTGCAGTTGGAGGACCCAAGTTTCGATTCATGGTGGGGCGTTAGATGATGACCCCATGAGCAATGGGATGAGAGGTTTATGATCCGTGTGAAGAATGAAAGGTTATCCATAAAGATACAAATACAAATGACGTCAACTCCAGTGCACTGCGATGGCTTCTTTTTCAATATGAGAGTATCTTTGTTCTGTTGCGGTCGGTGCTTGACTGGAGAACGCCACGGGGGCCCATTAGCTGTTACATTGTTGATGTGAGAATACTGCTCTGAGGCACATAGGTCTCGCATCAACTGACAGTTCTGATTCCTTTTCTGGTTCAAAATAAACTAAGGTGGTTTCAGCCGACAGGGAACATTTCGTGGCATTGAAAGCCCCCTCCTGTGCTGGCCCACTGTTCCAGACGGCATTTGACTTGACTAATACACTTAGGGGAGCAGTGAGGTCAGTAAGATTTTGTATGAATCTGTAAAAGTATGTAACCATGCCCAAGAAGCTTCTCACCCCGGTCACAGTGGTGGGGGCCAATGTCCGCCTGAATATCCTGTACTTTGAGGGGATCTAGTGACACTCCACTTTGGGAGAAATGATATCCGAAGAACGCTACTTCCTTTTGGAGAAATTCACACTTCAACCTATGGAGTGTCAATCCGTTATCTATTAAACATTGGAACACAGCTAAAATGTTGTCACTAACATTGAAAACTCCATCCAGGCCAGCCAGCACACTTCTAATTGTGTCTTGAAATACCTCTGCCGAACTTGAGACTCCGAAACTGAGTCACTTGTACCTCCTCAGGCCTATGTGGGTGAAAAAAGTGGTGAGAGCTCGAGATGCGGAACCTAACATCCACTGGTTATAGCCAGCGTGTAAGTACATCTTTAAAAACCACATCGAACCACTCACCTCGGCCACGATATCATCGACCACAGGAGTTTGGTGTCACTCCCTTTTGATGGCCTGGTTGGGTAGTCGAATATCTACGCATATATGTACCTCTCCAGGCTGTTTAGGCTTGCAGGACACAACAATGGGAGATACCCATGTGGTGAGCCCATCAACCTTCTCAATAATGTCCACCTGCTCTAGCTTCTTCAGTTCCGCTTCCACCTTGGGTCGGAGATAAAACGCCACCATTCGATATTTCAAAGCTACTGGCTGGATTGAATCATCAATGTGTAGTCTGATCAGTCTGTTCTTTAAGCAACCTATGCCCTCAAACGATGGTGCGAACTGGGCAAGTCATTCATCCACATTCTCTTGGTGTACACTAAATGCAAAAGTAAAAAGATGAAGACGTTCCAATGTCCGGCAGCTTAGTAACATTCCACTGCCCTATTTAGTAATAAAGATTTTGGTTTGTGTTGATCAAGATTCATGTGCAATGTCAGCCGTGAACACTCCGGCTAGAGGTAGAGGAGAAGTGGATCCAGGGCAAAAACTTTGGTCAAGGTAGGTCTCAGGACGGGTGGGGCTGGCTGGGTGAGCATCATCGACTGGGCCATGATGTTGATGGAATATCTGTTGTCAATCAGTGCCCGCACATTGATGCCCCCCAGAAGCACATTACACTTTGGAATCCGTTGACTGGGGGTGAGTGTTTGATTGGTTCAGATGCTCCGTCCATCACCACCCCCTTTTGTACTGCTTTGTTTGCCATAAGTTGGCAGGGTATGCTCAGACGTGAGTCCCTTGCTCACTTTGCCACTGGATTCAAGCCAGCCTGGCTAAAGACGGCTGTAATGCCAGAAACCTGTCCTGGGAAGCTTGTTTCCGGTCCAGGGAAGGCATGGCTTGACAGTTCGGGCTGGACTGTTCCCATGAGGCACAGGGTCAGACTGATTTGCATATGGCCATGTCTGAACTGGGGTGAGAGAGTGGGCTAAAGAACGATGATGGATTAAACCTAGATTTGTTGACTGGGTGTGAGTGTTTGATTGGTTCAGATGCTCCGTCCATCACCACCCCCTTTTATACCGCTTCTTCGAGGAGGTTCAGTGCGACAGTTCCAGCGGCAGGCACAGCGACGGCAACACGCTTTGACCTCGTTGCGAGATTCTTCTAATGCGGTGCAGTGTGAAAACTACAGTGGCGACACCCTCCTTCAGAGTTGCGATGGCAGCAGCAGCGACGGCGACACGCTTCCTCTTCATTGCGGCACGTTTCTCTTCGATGCGGTGCAGTGCTTCTCATTGGGTCGCGATCCTTGCGACACGCAGTTCCTCAGAAGACCCAAAACAGCTGCAGGCACTTCCAAAAGAACTCTGGGGATCTCTGGGGTTGAAGTCTGTTGTCCCTAAGACTTCAGCAGGAGGCAACCTCTTTTCCAAGCCCTAGGAGACCCTTCACAAGTTGAAAGCAAAGTACACACAGTTCCTTTCTCCTTCCTTTGGCAGTAAGGCACCCACAGCAGGCCAATCCCCCAAGCAGCACTTCTGCTTGGGAATAGGCTCTCCTCAGTTTCTTCAGGTTCCTCTTCTCAGTAAAGGTTTTTTCTTGTAGTCCAAAAGTGATCTAATTTCATGTGACCAGGGTCCTAATATTTATACCCAAAAATCCTTTGTTCTCTGAGGGGAGAGGGGCCTTTGCCCAGACCAAACCAGATTTGAAGCACTCTGTTACCAGACTTTTCCTTTCCTTTCACAGTGCAAGGCAGAAACATCAGGTGCCCCACCGGAGGTGGAGCCAGCATTGTGGAAGGCAAGTACAGTCCTGGAGCACTTTGTTGACAGGACTCCTTCTCTTCTTTCAGTGTGCAGGGCAGAGACATCAGCCACTCCCCAGGGGGTGGAGCCAGCATTGTGGAAGGCGGGTACAGCCCTATTCAAGGTTCAAGTGCAACTCCTCCCTCCCATCTAGATGCAGATCTCTCTATTTACCACTGGGTGACTCAGCATGTCTCTTGAAATCCCCCAGCCCTGTCACTCACAAAACCCGACAAAGGAATCCACAAACTAGCAGAGACAGGTTTGAATGGTTAGACAAGCAAATATATACTTTCTAAAAGTGGTATTTGCAAACATAGAATATTAAAATAAACTTCACTAAAATATGTATTTTATTATTCTGAGTCCAGGCATACTAAACTCATATTTCTACCATGTTCTAGAGACTGTTAGGATTATAAACATGTAATAATCTAACAGCCCATTCTGGCCTATAGAGAACTGATAGCCTTGCAATAGTAAAAAATAAAAATGGCTGTAATTCACTATTAGGACATGCCACATACATCAGGGCTTGTCCTACCTTATACTTACAATGCACCCTGCCCTTGGGCGACTGATATGAAGAAAAGGGAAGGTTTAGGGACTGGCAATTGGGTGCACTTGCCCAGTCAGATTGACAGTACCAGACTGTATGCAGGCTCTGCAATGGCAGACCTTAGACACATTTTACAATACTGCTTCTGTGGGTGACACAACCAGTACTGCAGACCCACCAGCAGCATTTGGATTAAACGCACTGGGCACACTCAGTGCACTGTACTAGTGTCTGATGTGGGTGACGGAACACTCCGTCACCCACGGAGCCCGGCCCTTCATCCAGTTATTTTATTTTTTGTCCCCAGCAACTGGACGGTTTGACTCTAAGCCTCCCCAAAAAAGAAGAGCGCCTATTCCTTCCGACGCCCCCGGCTACAACACATGTAGCTAGGTAAGCCAGCCATAACTTAAAGCGGATATCTGTAGCACTCCCAACCTCGGAGCCGCGCCACTAATTTTAAATTTAACCCCCAGCAACCACGAGGATCCATCAGAAGGAAACCTCGTTAACACGGATAATAACAGATATTTTTCTCCACGTCTACAAGGCCCACACCATATGTGGCCAGGTAAGCCCTCCCCTCCTCCGTGCTGCTAATGGTTTAATGATTCAATCTGACCATTGGTCTAATGGCTACATTTTAATATCCCCTAGCAATTGATGCTGCAAACCGGGTTGAAATTCCTTTCCTCCGGTGCAAAATCATTCCATTCAAAGGCGACTAGTTTTAGCGCCAGGTAAGCATTACCCCTTAGTGCAAAAACGATATAGACTGCACACCCTTGGAAGCATGTTTAATTGCTACTTCTTAACTGGCAGCACCCAGTACCTTGCAAACGGAAGTACACCCTGAAACTCCGGCCCCTGCAGTAAATGGCAGCACGACCAACTGATAATTCTTCTTACCTGGCAGCACCCAGTACGCTGCACAGGGAAGTACACCTTGAAACCCCGGCCCCCCCAATGACTTAATCCTGCTCTGATTGGAAAGGTGACTGCCCTTAGGCACTATTTCACTCACTGAGTCACTTCATCACAGAGCACGACAATGCAACAAAAGCGTCCCCTATGTCACCACGGATATAGCACAAGTTTCGATGAATGACACCCATGTCACTGCGCCGTTTTTTCAGCACTTTTTCACCTGTAAATAATATTTTTTTAAAAATCACAAACACACCAGCAAAGAACCGGCGAGTTCAAATAATGGCCGTTTTAACCTTATAATTGTGCCCTGTCGAGTATTCTCTGGTTATTTTTTATTTTTTCCTTGCTGTGGGCCTAGGCCTAAATATTGTCATTTCTTCCCCCTCTTTCTTTTACAGGCTTTATGTATTGCAGGCAATAACTGTAAAAATAGTCCTGATGATGATCCCATTGTACTGTGAGCCCTTAGGGATCGAAACGTCGACGCAATATGCAGTGTAGCATATTATTTAATATGGTTATTTGAAATTGTTGACACTGCAGGGTGAATTTGTTGTAACTGCATTTACTGTAACTACAAGTCACCTTCTGGCTCAAAAACTTCTTGTTTGCCTGAAAAGCTTCCTCCTTGTTCTATCTCCCTCTTCCTGGTTTATCTCTTCTAAACCTCTCGGGATAGGTACAGGACTGTACCCTATCTTGCCACTATCTTTGGCCTCCCCTTGGGCCAACACAACTTCATGTTATCCTATGAATAAACTTACGTCCGGCTGGGCGTGTTTCAAAAATATAGCACTTATTGTAGTCTATATTGTTATCTTCTTGTTATATCTTGATTCCTTAGGACCTCTGTTCTTTGAAATATGACAAGTAAACCAAACATCCAATCATGGAATCACTAATCCATACATCAATTTACAACAGGGAGCACTCACACTTTGGCACTGCACAGCAGTGGCACAGTGCCCAAAGCATCTAACACCAGCAAAAATACATGAGGCAACAGCAAAAATAGAAGGGAGACCCACGCCAATGGTACCAAGTCTAACAGAGAACATTTATTTTCTCATTGTGATTCACACCACACATGACATCACAGCTATCTCCTTACCCCTTATTCCGACCAAAAACTCCTCCAACCCCAACAGGCTTCCTGTTGAACCCAGGAAGGTGGGGTCCTCAGGGTCCTGTTGTTGGCACCATACCTCCCCCCAAGTTAAATGCCAAGTCAGTACTTGGCATCAACCACTAGATCTCCTCAGTCAGTCTCTTTGGACGATGTATCAGACACCCAGACCTCGGGATGTTCACAGCTGGGCAAACTTGCTGACTTGCTTTCACTTCCATTTGCTCCCTGTCGGTGGATTCAGGGATGCTCTTGCTTGAGCCCTGCTCAGTGGAAGATGCTCTTGGTGGCAGCCATGCTCATCTAAAGTGTGATGCATTATGTTTGATTGCTTTTCATGGCCTCATGGTGGTCACCATAGTTCACTTTCTTTCAGCTATTTGCAGTGGTTCCACATAAAAAGAGGATCTGCTTCCTGTCACTGTCTCTCTCTCTCTCTCTATCTATCACCCAATCTCCTTCCCCCATGTGGTCATTCCGTGCTTTTCTCTTTGTGCCCCCAATGGCTTTCATCTTCTCTTTCTTTTCAGCATCAGCAGTTCGTAGTTTGTGCTTATCTATTTGAGTTTCCTTTGATCAGTGAGGGAGATTGGTGTGGATTTTCCAGCCGAACATGAGCGTGGCAGGGCTGACACCTGTCACTTAGTGTGGGTTGTGATCTAGGCATGCAAGACTTGACAAAGAGCTTGGCCGGTTGTTACCCGTTTGGCTTGTGCCTTTTGTACAGTTCTTTTGAGTGTGCGAATGAAACGTTCCACCACTCCATTTGCTTGTGGTCACAGTAGTGTGATGAGTCTCTGAAATCTCTCCCATTGAGAATTTTGGGGATTATCCAAGTGGCAAACATGTATTTGAGTGCTTTGATTACCTTGGAATGCCCTATGGATTAGATGATCTTAAGAAGGAAACACGAATATTCATCCATAAGAACCAGCAAGTATTTGCCACTCTTAAGTGGTCCAAAGAAGTCAATGGCAACCCGTTCCCTCACATTTTGCAGAAGGTCTAACATCATCATTGGCTGTAGTTTCATTGTTGGTGATAGGCAGGTGCAGATGTGGCAGGCTTTTAGCTCGTTTACTACTTGTTCATCCAACCGAGTGAATGGTAGTCTTTCTCGTAGGACACATTTGGTATCTACAATGCCTCAGTGCCCTTCATGGGCTAGCTCAATGGCCTTTGGTCAAAGGCAGGTGGGGAGCACTCTGCATGACCCTCTTAAAACTATTCCTTCATTTGCTACAGTTAGTTTCTCTTGTACGTTGTAGTACTTGTTGTGGTCCTCTGTGTCTCCCCCTTTTTTTTGCTTGACTGATGTGTTTGTGTTGCAATGAGCTGCTTGACCCTGGTGAGTTTGGCATCCTCATGACTGGCAGAGGTGACCTGGGTGAGAGAGATAGAGAGAGGGACGGCAGAGTGCGTGTATGGAGGATGAAGTTGAGGTGCTCATCGGCTAACAAAGGTGGTGACTTGATTATCTGTAGCTGTCTTCTGGAAAAGTAGTCGACCAAGGTGTACTCCTTGCCCAGTTTGTGAACCATGTCAAAGTTGTATTCTTGCAGGCATAACCCCATCACTCAATGTGTGGGGGTATCTTCACTTTGAGCTTTACAAAAATGATAAGTAATGCTTGATGATTCATGATGATTGTAAAATCCTTCCCGAACAGGAAGATGTGGAAATGTTCACACTCATTGAAAACTGCGAGTCTTTCTTTAATAGGTTGTGAGTAGGTCTTTTTGGGATCGGAGAGGCTCCTGCTGGCTTGGGCTACAATGTGTCTCTGGGCTCCTGGGTGGCCACTGTGTTGTGCCAATATGGCCCGTAGTCCCACAGGGCTGACATCCACCATGAATTCTGTGTGTAGCGATGGATAAAAATAGCCCATGACTGTTGCTGTTTTCAATTGCTGTTTTGATGTCCTGGACACTGCGTTCACACCCCAGAGACCAGTGGAAGGGCGCTTGGTGAGGTCACGCAGTGGAGCACTCATGGTTGCATATTCTCTAATGTATTGTGTGCAGTAATTGGCCGTGCCCAGGAAAGAACACAGCATGCTGGCATCCTTTGGAGGTTCAATCATTGAGAGAGCCATCACCTTATCGGGGTCAGGAATCATGCCTTCCACTGAGAAAATGTGGCTGAAGAATTTAAGGCACATATTGTGGAACTCGCACTTGTTGCCATTTAGTGTGAGACCCACATCTGATAGGTGATCACACCCATAGTGGAGTCCTTTGTCGTGCACCTGCTTTATAGTGTCAAAGACTAAAATATCATCACTCTAGTTAATGGCGTTGGGGTCCGGTTGTATGATCCGGTGAATTACATCTTGAAAAACGTTGGCGGCTAAGGAGATGCTGAAATTGAGTCTTTTGTATAAAAAAATTGTATATGTGTAGAAAAGGTTGAAATATATCTGCAGTTCTCCTCAAGCTCTAGCTGATGGTGGCCTTAGTCCAGGTCTTATTTTGAAAAGATGATTCCCATTCAGTTGGACTTTCATGTCAGCAATATGTGGTCCTGGGTGTCTCTCCTGTTCAATTGCTCTGTTGAGATGCCTCATGTTGACACATATGTGCACATCACTTTTAGTATCCTTCTTCAGGCCAACTACAATTGGTGAGACCTATGGAGTGGCGACTTTCGAGTGTTCAATGATGTCCAGCTACAGCAGGTTTGTTATCTCAGTTTCAACTGCCTGTTGATAGTCAAACACAACCTTGCAATGTCTTTGGAACACTGAGCAGACATCCTTGTTGATGTAGAGCTGGACCCAAATGCCTTAAGTTTGCCCAGTTCTCAGAGTAAAGATAGGAATCATTGCACCAGGTCTAGTAGTGAGTGAATATGGTAGTTGATGGACATCAGTCCCATTTTGGCAGCTGTTGTAAAACAAAGAAGGCAGACACCTGACACTTTTTGTTTTAGTACATGAATGATTGTGTCAATCGATTTCTTCTTGTGTTGTATGTTGGCCGTAAAGTATCCACGGCTGTCAAGTGGTTTGTGCACAGCCCAAGTATCTACCTGCATGTTTAATGAAGTAAGAGTTGGTTCCAGCTGAAGTTCTCGGAAACGTTCTCATGGCATGAAGTTGGCTGCTGCGCCACTGTCAATAAGGAAGGGTATGAGGTATCCATTGACCTTTAGATGAACCATCAGGCATCTTTTGTCTGCACTGGAGTTCTGGACTTTTTGGTTCCGTCCAGAGGTGTCAGGGAACAACACCCGAAGACCCCGGAGTTCCACCTGTCTTGGTGCACAAATGAACAGAAACACGTGCTTCTCGATGGTGGCGTCAAAGACCAAAGGTTTATTACTGCAGGGACACAGAAGTCACAGATACTACACACGGGCAGAATCTAGGAGCCTGTTCCATTTGTACAAAGAGGGTTGCTCCTTATATACTGAATTTTAAGCTGGGGGCAAATTCTTTACATGTAATACATTCCCAAAACCTTTGTGTCTAAAACAATAAATATTTGGCGTTTACACAGGAACCGTCGATAATATCTGAAGCCAAACATTACGAAGAGGGGTTCCCACTAGTTCATCACAATCCCTTGTCAATATTGCATTCAAGAGCCGGACCGCCTCATCGTAAATTTCGTTACCTCCCCCTAATAAAGATTCAGAAAGAAAGGAACGGAGCCAGGTGTGGAAGATAGGAAAGTGGGATAAGGGATGTTTGTGGGTTGTAAATGGGCAAGGCTAACGGCTTCGGCCGCCTAATCATGATCGGGACAATGGACACGAGAACCAGTTCAGTAGGGCTGGCCTCGGGCAGAGGAGGCAGCCTTTGTCGAGTCATGCAGCTACAGCATGTTCTGTTCCAAGGTGTACGTGTCACGGAAGAGGTGAATCTCCGGCTAAGGCTACGTGTCCTTAATCGAAATGAAGTGTTTAGAGGTTATTGCGTATGTGAGGGCAAGAAACACAAAATTGCTGCCATGATCTAAGATGGATGCCATGGGTAGATCAGAAATGTGTTGGTAACAGGAGTACTCTTGCTCGTAGCATAGCGAAACACCAGGATATGCTAAATGGATCATTTGCGGTTCGCTGATACCAATATTATGTATTTCCGACAATATTGAAAACACGGGTTCAAATCGTCACGGAACCTCAGACCCTCCTTTTGCCCTTACATAGGCAATTACTCAGTCTATGTCAGAGTCTAAGTCTATGCTCATCAGGTCAGTGACATGCTGTTGTATCATCATCCTTTCTCGCGCCTTTTCTCCAAACGCAGGTGGTTTCCTAAAACAAGTTGCAGCACAAAGACTACACAGAGCAGGACCACACTGGATAATCAGGCAGCATGAGAATAGGAATACTAAGATGACACCAATGACCATTAGAACCTTCCATCCCCACGCTGAGATCAGAGTCCAAAACCACTCCATGAAGGACCAGTTTCCCTTGTCTACGTGTATAGAGTCGGAAATCTTGTGTAGCTTAGAGATCGCCTCATAGACTGTTGGAGCATTATTAGGAATAAAGACACAGCAGCTCGATTGGATCATTCTGCATACCCCACCTCGATCTGCAAGTATAACGTCTAGAACCATACGGTTCTGCAACGTCATGAGTCTATCCGCCTGAAGCTCAGCTGTCAGATTGCTAAGGGCACCAGCAGTTTCGGTAATAGTAGATTCAACTACCCGTGTTAGCTGACGTATGTTTCTACTATTGGCCATAGGCCCCCAGAACGGAAGGAAGCCTTTGAAGAAGTCTCCAGCTTCCTGACCAGCAGTATCTTCCTTGCTGAAGACACCTCTCGCTACTCTGGTCTTGTGGTAGTCAGATGAAGCAGTGTATGTTGGAGGCAACAATCGAGCAATATAGCATGATCCTGAAAAGTCGGCAGGCAACCATGTATAAGCTCTGGTTCGACAGATGAAGTAGGTACCCCTAGCAGTAAGAAACGCAGGGGAAGAGTTAGCCGGAAACACGTAAGTCTCTACGCACTCACTCCTCCCTAGCTGAGCTCTCGGATTTCTCCCATTACCTTGCAAACAGACCTGACCTCGGTGAGGTACGACCCAGATTGGAGTTGAGCTTTTACGCTTGCTTTCTCCCAAACTAAGGCGATACTCTGAAGAATTCCAACTCAAATATACTCGCAATTCGTCTCTAGGGTAAGATGGAGTATTATTGACGTCCTTGATCATGTCAATAATTCCCTGGACTAAAGCTTTGTTGGCAGAGTTATATTTAGTGGAACGTGGTGGACGCGGAGGATAGGTTTCAAGGGCATAAGCAAAGATGGTTTGAAGGGCCTGAAATGATCCATTATAGCTGAAAGGCAAAACCAGGTAGGGAATGCCTTTATCCATTGTGTGGGGTATCAAGCCACACACCCAGCAGTCTGTAGTGTTAACTACCAGTTGGTGTTGGTGCAAGAGCTGTACAAAAGTGTTATTAATGAATTCTGAGCGTCGAGCTTGCTCATGTTCAGGAAACGAGTGAAAAGAGTGTATAGAAGAAACAGTAGAAGTAGCAGGATCAAGGGGAGGTACTGTGGTTACTGGCACAAAAATCAAACTCATACCGAAAACGATTCCACCCACCAACGTTATCAAAACAATCAAAAATGTAATGGCACGTTGTATCAAAAAGCATTTGCTGTGAAGGATTCTGTAAAGTCTGTTTCTGCGAACATAAATCACATTTTCTCGTTGCAGCGCAGGAAGCTCCATCTTCTACAATCCGCTCGCGACCACTGATGATGTGTACGTAGATGAAAATGCCTCTATCAGCCCTGGGAGTTCCCAGAACCAACAGAAAGATCGACCTTGTGTCAGACCCCCGCAGATTCAACTAGGCACACAGCCACGACCCTACGGCTACCCAGACGGCAAGGCAATTTTAAAAACAATAACACAATAGCAAACTTCCTGGCTGAAGGCAAAAGTTCAAAATTTCAAAATATCACAATGGGCAGTTGCCTGCTTTATTTGTCCATATTACGAGGTCGTAAATTGTATCTTTGCCTTGCAGGTACTGTTTGATCGGCAAATAGCGTATCACTGGTAGCTGTTGCAGTGTTCAGGTTCGCAGATGACAGAGTTTTTTCTGATGCAGGGGACAAATGTTCAGAGTTCAAAGGAGTCTTTTCAGGAGGAGAGTCAGATTTCGGAGTGTCGGTAATCAATTCGGCATCGCTGAAAGGGATGAACTTTGGCGTTTTTTTCAAATTCGGAGGCACCAATTCCTTTCTTCACCCAGTCGTCGTAAGGAAGTGGCAAAGGTACACGTTTGACATGAGATGCATGTACCCAGTGCTTGCGACCAGCTATACGAACTGCGGTTCTTGTCACAAGCAGGACCTGGAAGGGGCCGACGTATCTGGGCTGAAGGTTCTTCGTCCTCGCGAAGTTTCTGATTACAACTTGATCGTCGGGTTTCAGCTGATGCCCTGGACTCTCCGGAGGCTTTGGCAATGCATCGAAAACCTGTTGGTGAATAAGACTCAATTTAGCAGTCAAGTCGTAAAGGTAGTCGATCAACATAGGATATTCTAGAGAACAAAACTCTTTAGGCCTAGGCACACCCCACACATTTGCCGGGCGGCCAAAGACAATCTCATAGGGACTAAGCCCTACTCTAGAGTGTACAGTTGCTCTCGTTGATAACAAAGCCAAGGGAAGTGCGTCTGGCCAGGATAAGCCTGTGGATGCTTGTATTTTAGCTAGTTTTAGTTTGAGGGTGCCATTGTAACCCTCAACTAAACCAGCAGACTGGGGATGGTTCGCACTGTGGAACTTCTGTTTTATGCCCAGACCGGCACACACACTCTGCATAACTTTCCCTATAAACTCACTTCCGTTATCTGACCATACAATCCGTGGCATACCATATCTAGGGAAATATTCTTTGAGAAGAATTTTGGCAGTTGATAGGGCAGTATTGTCCTTTAGTGGGTATGCCTCGATCCATCTGGAAAAAGCACAGACTACCACCAGGACGTATTTCAGATTATTACAGTGATCCATGTGAATGAAGTCTAACTGAATCACTTCAAATGGACAGGAAGGAGGAGCGAAGTGACCAGCAGGAGTTGGAGTTCCCTTGCCAGGATTATGCATCAGGCATACCATACAATTTTTCACCACTCTCTCTGCACATTTACTGATCCCATCATTCTTCCAGACTGGAGCCAACATCTTACAGATTCCTTTAGAACTTATATGCGCTACTCCATGCGCCATTGTCACCACTGCAAGCACATACGCATCAGGCAACATCCAACGCTGTTGTTCTGTCAAATCAATCCAACACCCACTCGAATCCAACTTGCCCGTACTTTCTCTCCATGCACGTTTCTCCTCCTCAGTTGCCTCTTTCTGAATCTCTTTCACACTTTCCATTGTATCCTCACACATTCCAGACTCAGCAATCCATCTTGCAGACGTAGCAACATACATTCTGCTCATCATGTCTCTAGCTGTCTGTTTAGCGGTCTCATCAGCAAAAGCATTCCCACGACCAACATCATCCGTGATTGCTTTATGAGCACTGCACTTTACAATCGCAACTTCAGTCGGCAAGGTTAGAGATTCCAACAGATCGTTAACTAGCTGACCATGTTGAATCTTAGTCCCATGGGACGTAATGAAACCTCTTTCTTTCCACAAACGGCCAAAACTATGGGCCACGCCAAATGCGTACTGACCATCTGTAAACACATTCACTCTCTTTCCCTTAGCTAAAACACACGCTCTTGTTAAAGCTATTAATTCTGCAGCTTGGGCAGAATTCTGACTCACTCTTGCAGTCTCCACAATCGTCTTCAAAGTCGTTACTGCGTAAGCAGCAGTCACATCACCATTCTCCAATTTAAAACATGACCCATCCACATACAGCGTGCCATCTGGATCTGACAATGGAGTGTCTTTTAAATCAATACGTCCTTTTGTCTCTTCCTCCGTTCTAAAACAACAATCATGTGGCTCGGAATCACTCGACTCTTGATTAGCCGGCAACAGCGTTGCTGGATTCAATACATTACATCTTTTGATCTGAATATGACTCGCTAGTAATGTCAGCTCGTAACCAGATAATCTCGCACTGGTAAGGTGTTGTGTCTTAGTTCGGTTCATGAGTGTATCCACTGCATGAGGAACCATGACCACTAGCATGTTGTTCATCACCAAACCAGCAGATTGCCGAATGGAAGCCGCAGCTGCCGCTGTAGCTCTCAAACAACTAGGTAACGCTCTAGCTACCGGATCCAATGTTGATGAAAAATACGCACAAGGGCGTTGTTTATCACCGAATTTCTGTGTCAGAACACTCAACGCACAACCTTCTCTTTCGTGAACATAGAGCGTGAATGGCTTACTGTAATCAGGTGTACCCAATACAGGAGCTGAACACAATGCTTTTCGTAACTCAGAAAAACTCCCCTGACATTCATCAGACCATGGCACCGGACTCGGAACATTTTTCCCAGTCAAAGCTACCAATGGTTTTGCTAAAAGAGAAAAATTTGGGATCCACTGCCTACAGTAAGAGGTAATACCTAAAAAGGCACGTACTTCTCTCTGTGTGCGAGGAACACTCATCTGCGTAATTGCTTTTATTCTTTCTGGGGTCAACTTCCTTCCCTCCTTTGACAAGAGATGACCTAGGTAGGTCACTTCTTGGCAGCAGTATTGCATTTTCGAAGGTGATACCTTATGATTCAAATTAGATAAATGATGCAATAACGAAATCGTTGCTGCTTTGCAAGTTTCCTTGTCATCGGCAGCCACTAGAAGATCATCTACATACTGTACTAGAGCAGAACCTGGAGGAAGGACAAAGGAATCTAACTGACTTTTTAATGCTTGACTGTAAATAGATGGGCTCTCACAATAGCCTTGTGGAGCACGTTTAAATCTGAAACTTCGACCTCCTAGACAGAAGCCGAAAATATCTCTGCTTTCTTCAGCTATTGGAATGCTAAAAAAGGCATTTTTCAAGTCGATGACTGAAAACCAAGTAGCTGTAGCAGGAATCAATGTTAACAAGGCAGTAATGTCTGGAACCACAGGAAACTGCGGGACCACAATCTTATTAACTTCTCTGAGGTCGATGACAAACCTATACACTGGAGGCTTTGTAGGATCAGTTCGTTTCAGAATCGGTAATACAGGACTGTTACAAACATTTCCTCTAGTTTCTTCAACCACACCTTTCTTAATCAAATCTTGTACAATCAATAGAAGTGCACGCTCACCTTCACTAGATATTTTGTATTGAGGAATTCGTGGAAATTTTACATTTGCTTTCAAAGTGACTACATATGGTGGTATTTCTAAAAGGCCTACATCGTTAGGACCAGTCGCCCAAAGAGAATCAGGGAGTGAACGCAGCTCTGGCGGGAGTGCATCCATTGACAAGTACATCGGAGAGGTGATTCTTTTGCCCAATGTAAGCTGTACTCCTTCCGGAGAACAGTACAATGTCGCATATAGTCGTTTTAACAAGTCTAAACCAAGCAGATTTTCATTACAACCTGTCGTCAAAATCAGGGGTGCTTTCAATTGACACGGTCCAACAGAAATAGACAAAGGACCAGATATGGGGTTGTAAACAGGGGCGCCTGAAAAACCTACAGAAACATTTGTTAAGCCGGACAAAGGTGCGCCAGGGAGTTTCGCATGAATGATAGAACTTTTTGCGGCACCAGTATCCAACAGAAACGGTTCGACTACACCTGATGTTGCTACTGCGACATAAGGCCCACTCTGATCCACTGGAACTGATACTACTCCCTCTCTCTGTCCATGGCTGTCCTAGTACCCATTTTGCTGAAATCCCTCATCTACTTCACAATAGTCTTCAACAAGATATTGTTGAGATCTATTTTGCTGAGTAGACTGTCCATTTTGTTGATCAAAGTGATTGGAAGGACGATCATTCGTCTGTGGAGGCATAGCACCTCACCCTCGACCTCTAGAATTTTGCACAAAACCACCACGACCTCTCTGAGCTGCTGCTGCATTATTTTGCGCTAAAATTGGACACTCATTCTTGTAGTGACCCTCTTTCTTACAGTACGCACATTGATTCCACTGATATTGAGGCCTAGGTGAACTATAATCTGTCCTTTGATACGAACCTTGCTGCGTATTAGTCTGATTCATGCGAGGCGGATATGCCTGTTGCAAGAGAACTTTAGTCTTTAAATCTTTCGTTTTCTTATCTGATTTCTCTTTCTCCTCTTTATCCCTATTTTCATAATACTGTGCAGTTGCAAGTATTTGCGCAGTTGTAGAAACAGCCCACGCACTCTCTGAATCCTTTAATTTATTGCATAACTCAGGTAACAAATTATGCACAAATTTATCGACAAACAGTCTCTGTCCTCCTTCTGTGCTCATATCCTGACCACTATGATCTACAAAAGTCTCTTCGAACCTCGTGAAAAAGTCGGAGACACTTTCATCTTTCTTTTGCCTGCATGCGGACAACTTGTCCCAATTAACACGCAATGCGGGCATCAGAGTCTTCATTAAGTTGATTATTCTACCTGGAAGATTAGCAATTAGGGGTTCGGGTTTTGCACCACCTATTTGCTGACCATCCGCTGCAACGATAGCTGCCCAATCACCACCTAGGGCAACTGGATGATTCTCTTTACGAATTTTAGCCCAAATTGGTTGCGGAACTACATTTCCAAATAGCATATCGATGTCCGCTAAGTTCATTATACAAGCTTCAACTGTTTGTGTTAATTCCTTATAATATCCGGCAGGATTCTTACGCGGGTCTGGCAAGGCCTGCTTCACTGCTAGCACTTCGGCTCGCTTCCACGGAATGTGTATCCACACTCTTTGGAATTGGGCCGGAGCGGCTACAATACCATTGGCATTATCAGCTTGTACAGCTTCGCGCCAAATTGGAGGAACCTCCCTCATTGGATATTGACGATTTAGCTTCATCTTACTTTTCTCTAAATCTCTTGGTGAACGAAGTGATGGGTCATTTCTATAACTTAAAATCAGTTCCATCGCTTCTTCTATATTTTGACCTACTATCATTCCTGCAGCAAACTCTTTCTGAACCTTAATTAAGTCTTCTAAATTTGATTCAACATCATCTTCTTCTATCTCCTCACGTAACAGCGAGCACATCTCATCAAAGACATACCGTTGCGTTGGTTCCTTCCACTGCATAAATGTATCTAGCACATCTTTCGTACTATATCTCCTACTCTTCGAAATCCATCTGAGAGCCGTGGAATCTAAAATTCCCCTTTCTTCAGTACTCGGAAGCTGACTACGTCTCTGAACAGAGTCAGAAGTAGGAGTCTTGATTAAAGTTTTATAGAAAGGAGACAGAATGCTAGAAACAGAATCAGTGATTTTTCGACGAACAGAAAGTGGAGTCAACACACTCGCAGACGCAGAGAACACAGTAGAGGTAGGAACAGATAGCGGGACAGTAGGAGTATCGAGGAAAATAGTTTGTGGAACAGTAGGCGTAAGCGACACAGATACAGGTATAGAAGTCGGCAACCCATGAGGAGGAGGAGCCGTAGGAACATTCACATTGACCACAGGAGGTACAGGAGCTTGATTCTGAGGAGCAGGAGCAGGAATACCAGGTTGTCCAGCAACCGGCAATTGAACATTCGGTACAAGTGGAGCCGTAGCACCTTGTGCATACGGTGGAGGTGCCCGTAAAAGATAAGATAACAGAGGATCGTTTTCGGGGTCCTCCAGTATCTTAGCTGTTTTTGATGGCAAGGCAGGGTAGCACTTGTCAATCGCCAAATTATGCTCTCTAATGGCCACCTCTATGGCCTTCTCTGACTCATTAACTTGCAGCTGCTTAGCCGCTTGCTCTAGAGTCAACTCTTCTTGCTCTTTCTGTTCTTTCTTTAACCTCTTCATTTCTCTCTGTTTGGATTCTTTTCGCCAGTAACGGAAAGAATCAAACATTGCCGGCCGGGCTTTCTTCCTAAACAATTTCGCTTCTAAATTATCGAGAATTTCGGGTTCAAAACTACCATGCAGTGGCCAACTAAGGACACCGTCTTTCTCCGTAAAGCGGACCCACACCTCATTATAAGATATAGGACCCACACCATGTTTACAGTACAAATCATATAGGGGAGTCCCAATCGGAGGAACCAGACATGAGTCCTCCAATCGTGAGTCACTGTTGCAACCAAAACAAGACAACATACAATTTCTCCGACTTACCATTTTGCAGTCCGGAACACAGAACAAACAGAACAAGAAACAGATATGTGCACCTGAACCAAGAACTGAGGCCTACCAAAAGCGAACTTATGTATCGATACCCAAACTAAACCAAATAGATTATCGTAACCAGAACAACCAGTGATAATCTTACGAAACCAAACCAAACCAAGAACCAAAAAGGATTTTAACAACCCTCACGAAGTAACCAGTTAGCAACCACTAAATACTTAACTGTGGCACTGTAGACGTCACCAAGGAGAAACCCGTCACGTTTCGCTGTACTAAGGACTGCACCTCGGGTCCAAGACAGGGCGACGGTCAAGGCAACGGCCCACTGCAGCCGTCCTGAACGGGAACCCTCGTGGAAGAGAACTTCGGGCCACTTTTGCGATATGCCGGGATCGATGAAGTGGGGCGCCTCCCTCAGGAATCTTCACACGAAGCTTCTCGAACTCTTCAGGCTTTTGGACCGGTACCGAATGACGTCGCCCCACGTTGGGCGCCAATTGGAGTTCTGGACTTTTTGATTCCGTCCAGAGGTGTCAGGGAACAACACCCGAAGGCCCCGGAGTTCCACCTGTCTTGGTGCACAAATGAACAGAAACACGGGCTTCTCGATGGTGGCGTCAAAGACCAAAGGTTTATTACTGCAGGGACACAGAAGTCACAGATACTACACACGGGCAGAATCTAGGAGCCTGTTCCATTTGTACAAAGAGGGTTGCTCCTTATATACTGAATTTTAAGCTGGGGGCAAATTCTTTACATGTAATACATTCCCAAAACCTTTGTGTCTAAAACAATAAATATTTGGCGTTTACACAGGAACCGTCGATAATATCTGAAGCCAAACATTACGAAGAGGGGTTCCCACTAGTTCATCACAATCCCTTGTCAATATTGCATTCAAGAGCCGGACCGCCTCATCGTAAATTTCGTTACCTCCCCCTAATAAAGATTCAGAAAGAAAGGAACGGAGCCAGGTGTGGAAGATAGGAAAGTGGGATAAGGGATGTTTGTGGGTTGTAAATGGGCAAGGCTACCGGCTTCGGCCGCCTAATCATGATCGGGACAATGGACACGAGAACCAGTTCAGTAGGGCTGGCCTCGGGCAGAGGAGGCAGCCTTTGTCGAGTCATGCAGCTACAGCATGTTCTGTTCCAAGGTGTACGTGTCACGGAAGAGGTGAATCTCCGGCTAAGGCTACGTGTCCTTAATCAAAATGAAGTGTTTAGAGGTTATTGCGTATGTGAGGGCAAGAAACACAAAATTGCTGCCATGATCTAAGATGGATGCCATGGGTAGATCAGAAATGTGTTGGTAACAGGAGTACTCTTGCTCGTAGCATAGCGAAAACACCAGGATATGCTAAATGGATCATTTGCGGTTCGCTGATACCAATATTATGTATTTCCGACAATATTGAAAACACGGGTTCAAATCGTCACGGAACCTCAGCACCCTCTAACCTGACATTCAGACCTGGTTTCTTTCTCTCATGAATAGTGGCCATTCCTAGGTGGGCTGCAGTCTCGGGGCACATGATGTTGGGAACCGATTGGTGGCCCTCGAGAATGTGGATGTATGTCTTTATTTCTTTTCCTTGGTAGCGGAGGAGGGATTTGAATCTCCCAATGCAGTGCACATGGCTCACATGGTGCTTTTTACGTGTGTCGTCTGACTTGAAGTAGTGATGCTTCATGTCCTTTTTCTGCACATGCCGTGCTTTGCAGTCAGGCATCTCTTTCTTGTTTTGTGAGCAACAGACAGCCTTGAAATGATTGTCCGATCTACACCTTTTACATGCCTGGCCAAGGGCAGGGTACTTGCCGTCATGTGGAATTGGAAGGCTAAATTAGTAGCAGGACTTTGATCCGTTTTTAAGCATGGGTTTCCATCTATCAGGGTGTGTTTCCGGGCTGCTTGTAATGGCTAGCACCATTTTGCCTCATGTACAGCCAGCTTTTAAGGCAGCTGCTTGCCGTTCCACCCTCTCTTCAGCCCTGGCAGCCATGAGCATCTTGTTGAGGCAAGTGGGTTTCTTTTATCATGCGTTTCTGAAAAGAGCCTGACAGACAGCCGTCAATGATTCTAAGGCTTGTGGCTTGTTCATCACTGAAGTCATTAAAATGATAGTGTTTAATGAGAGATTACAGTTTTTCTTAAAATTTGTCTATGGTTTCTCCTGTCTGTTGTCACGCCTTGTGTAAAAGGTACCTTTCTTAGTTGACTTTCGCATTCGGATCAGATTTCTTGCCAAGTACTTCCTTGACCTTGGTGTATGACCCGGCGTCTTCCCTGGTGAGTTTTCTGAGGGTTTCTTAAGGGTTTGATAATCTTGGTGTCATCATCCTCCACCAGGGATTCCATAAAGTCATCAAACTGTTCAATCCATGCAAACCACCAAGCCACAAGATGTTGCTTTTTGGTCACATCGAATTGAGGGGGCGGTGTGAGGAATGCTGCAGCATCATATTTGGTACCTCACACTTGTGCCATGTCAGCTTAAGGGTCTAAGGCACGGGTGCCAATGAGAACTTGATGTCAAAGATGCAGCAGCAGATGCACACAGACTCTGGAAGTGTATAGGGTGCTAGCTGGATGCTCAGGTTGGCCACGGGCACTGTGCAGCAAATGGTTCAAGGAGGCTGTTTGGCCTCTCTTGTAAGAGGCCTGGGGTCAGGCGGGCCACGTGTACACCTCATGACAAGTGCAGGAGCTGGAGTTCTGGACTTTTTGGTTCCGTCCAGAGGTGTCAGGGAACAACACCCAAAGACCCCGGAGTTCCACCTGCCTTGGTGCACAAATGAACAGAAACACGGGCTTCTCGATGGTGGCGTCAAAGACCAAAGGTTTATTACTGCAGGGACACAGAAGTCACAGATACTACACACGGGCAGAATCTAGGAGCCTGTTCGATTTGTACAAAGAGGGTTGCTCCTTATATACTAAATTTTGGCCTTTAGGCGAATTCTTCACATGTTAGTACATTCCCAAACCTTTGTGTCATGAACAATAAATATTTGGCGTACACAGGAATCATCGACAATATCTGATGACAAAACATTACGAACGAGGGGTTCCCACCTTTCCATCATAATCCCATGTCAACTTTTCATTCAAGAGCCGGACCGCCTCATCGTAAATTTCGTTACCTCCCCCTAATAAAGGCCCAGAAGGAAAGGAGCAGAGCCAGGTGCAGAAGATAGAAAAGCAGGATAAGAGATGTTTGTGGGTTGTAAATGGGCAAGACTACCGGCTTCGGCCTCCTAATCGTGATCAGGACAATGGATACGAAGACCAGTTTGGCAGGACTGGCCTCGGGCAGAGGAGGCAGCCTTTGTCGAGTCATGCAGCTACAGCGTGATCTGGTTTAAGGTGCACGTGTCATGAAAGAGGTGAATCTCCGGCTAAGGCTACGTGTCCTTAATCGAAATGGAGTGATTAAAGGCTATTGCGTATGTGAGGGCAAGAAACACAAAATGGCGGCCATGATCTAAGATGGATGCCGTGGGTAGATCAGAAATGTGTTTATAAAAGGTGTGCTCTTGCTCGTAGCGTAGCGAAAACACCAGGATATACTAAATGGATCATTTGCGGTTCGCTGATATCAATATTATGTATTTCCGACAATATTGAAAACACGGGTTCAAATCGTCACGGAACCTCAGACCCTCCTTTTGCCCTTACATAGGCAATTACTCAGTCTATGTCAGAGTCTAACTCTATGCTCATCAGGTCAGTGACATGCTGTTGTATCATCATCCTTTCTCGTGCCTTTTCTCCAAACGCAGGTGGTTTTCTGAGACAAGTTGCAGCACAAAGACTACACAGAGCAGGACCACACTGGATAATCAGGCAGCATGAGAATAGGAATACTAAGATGACACCAATGACCATCAGAACCTTCCATCCCCATGTCGAGATCAGAGTCCAAAACCACTCCATGAGGGACCAGTTTCCCTTGTCTACGTGAATAGAGTCGGAAATCTTGTGTAGTTTAGAGATCGCCTCATAGACTGTTGGAGCATTATTAGGAATAAAGACACAGCAGCTCGATTGGATCATTCTGCATACCCCACCTCGATCTGCAAGTATAACGTCTAGAACCATACGGTTCTGCAACGTCATGAGTCTATCCGCCTGAAGCTCAGCTGTCAGATTGCTAAGGGCACCAGCAGTTTCGGTAATAGTAGATTCAACTACCCGTGTTAGCTGACGTATGTTTCTACTATTGGCCATAGGCCCCCAGAACGGAAGGAAGCCTTTGAAAAAGTCTCCAGCTTCCTGACCAGCAGTATCTTCCTTGCTGAAGACACCTCTCGCTACTCTGGTTCTGTGGTAATCAGATGAAGCAGTGTATGTCGGAGGCAACAATCGAGCAATATAGCATGATCCTGAAAAGTCGGCAGGCAACCATGTATAAGCTCTGTCTCGACAAATGAAGTAGGTACCCCTAGCAGTGAGAAAGGCAGGGGAAGAGTTAGCCGGAAACACATAAGTCTCTACGCACTCACTCCTCCCTAGCTGAGCTCTCGGATTTCTCCCATTCCCTTGCAAACAGACCTGACCTCGGTGAGGTACGACCCAGATTGGAGTTGAGCTTTTACGCTTGCTCTCTTCTAAACTAAGGCGATACTCTGAAGTATTCCAACTTAAATACACTCGCAATTCGTCTCTAGGGTAAGATGGAGTATTATTGACGTCCTTGATCATGTCAATAATTCCCTGGACTAAAGCTTTGTTGGCAGAGTTATATTTAGTGGAACGTGGTGGACGTGGAGGATAGGTTTCAAGGGCATAAGCAAAGATGGTTTGAAGGGCCTGAAATGATCCATTGTAGCTGAAAGGCAAAACCAGATAGGGAATACCTTTATCCATAGAGTGAGGTATCAAGCCACACACCCAGCAGTCTGTAGTGTTAACTACCAGTTGGTGTTGGTGCAAGAGCTGTACAAAAGTGTTGTTAATGAATTCTGAGCGTCGAGCTTGCTCATGTTCCGGAAACGAATGGAAGGAGTGTATAGAAGAAACAGTAGAAATGGCAGGGTCAAGGGGAGGTACTGTAGTCACTGGCACAAAAATCAAATTTATACTAAAGACGATTCCACCCACCAACGTTATCAAAATAATCAGGAATGTAATGGCACATTGCATCAAAAAGCATTTGCTATGAAGAATTCTATAAAGTCTGTTTCTGCGAACATAAATCACATTTTCTCGTTGCAGCGCAGGAAGCTCCATCTTCTACAATCCGCTCGCGACCACTGATGATGTGTACGTAGGTGAAAATGCCTCTATCAGCCCTGGGAGTTCCCAGAACCAACAGAAAGATCGACCTTGTGTCAGACCCCTGCAAATTCAACTAGGCACACAGCCACGACCCTACGGCTACCCAGACGGCAAGGCAATTTTAAAAACAATAAAACAATAGCAAACTTCCTGGCTGAAGGCAAAAGTTCAAAATTTAAAAATATCACAATAGGCAGTTGCCTGCTTTATTTGTCCATTTTACGGCTTCTTAAGTTATATCTCTGTTTCGCAGGTACTGTCTGATCGACAAAAAGCGTTTCACTGGTATCTGTTGCAGTGTCCAGGTTCGCAGATGACAGAGTCTTTTCTGATGCAGGTGACAAATGTTCAGTGTTCAAAGGAGGTTTTTTAGAAGGAGAGTCAGATTTCGGAGTGTCAGTAATCAATTCGGCATCGCTGAAAGGGATGAACTTCGGTGTGCTTTCAGATTCGGAGGCACCAATTCCCTTCTTCACCCAGTCGTCATAAGGAAGCGGCAAAGGGACACGCTTAACATGGGACGCGTGCACCCAGTGCTTGCGTCCGGCCACACGAACTGCTGTCCTTGTTGCGAGTAGGATTTGGAAGGGTCCCACAAATCTCGGCTGAAGGTTTTTTGTCCTCGCAAAGTTCCTGATGACGACGAACTCGCCTGGTTTCAGCTGATGCCCTGGACTCTCCGGAGGTTTTGGCAAAGCATCGAAAACCTGTTGATGAATAAGACTCAATTTAGCAGTCAAGTCGTAAAGGTAGTCTATCAACATAGGATATTCTAGGGAACAAAACTTTTTGGGCCTCGGCACACCCCAAATATTTGCCGGACGGCCAAAAATTATTTCATATGGACTGAGTCCCACTCTAGAATGTACAGTTGCTCTCGTTGATAACAAAGCCAAAGGAAGTGCGTCTGGCCAGGCTAAACCTGTGGATGCTTGTATTTTAGCTAATTTTAGCTTGAGGGTGCCATTGTAACCCTCCACTAAACCAGCAGACTGGGGATGGTTCGCACTGTGAAATTTCTGTTTCAGCCCTAGGCCGGCACACACACTCTGCATAACTTTCCCTATAAACTCACTTCCGTTATCTGACCATACAATCCGTGGCATTCCGTATCTAGGGAAATATTCTTTGAGAAGAATTTTGGCAGTTGATAGGGCAGTGTTGTCCTTTAGTGGATATGCTTCGATCCACCTGGAAAAAGCACAAACTACCACCAGGACATACTTCAAATTATTGCAGCGTTCCATGTGAATGAAGTCTAACTGAATCACTTCAAAGGGGCAGGAAGGAGGAGCGAAATGGCCAGCTGGAGTTGGAGTTCCCTTGCCAGGATTATGCATCAAGCACACCATGCAATTTTTCACCACTCTCTCTGCACATTTACTGATTCCCTCATTTTTCCAGACCGGAGCCAACATCTTACAGATTCCTTTAGAACTTATATGCGCTACTCCATGCGCCATCGTCACTACTGCAAGCACATACGCATCAGGCAACATCCAACGCTGCTGTTCTGTCAAATCAATCCAACATCCATTCGAGTCCAACTTGCCCGTACTTTCTCTCCACACACGTTTCTCTTCCTCAGTTGCTTCTTTCTGAATCTCTTTCACACTTTCCATAGTATCTTCGCACATCCCAGACTCAGCAATCCATCTTGCAGACGTAGCAACATACATTCTGCTCATCGTGTCTCTAGCTGTCTGTTTGGCAATTTCATCAGCAAAATCATTCCCACGACCAACATCATCCGTGATTGCTTTATGAGCACTGCACTTTACAATCGCAACCTCAGTCGGCAAGGTTAGAGATTCCAACAAGTCGTTAACTAGCTGACCATGTTGGATCTTAGTCCCATGGGACGTAATGAAACCTCTTTCTCTCCACAAGCGGCCAAAACTATGGGCCACGCCAAATGCGTACTGACTATCTGTAAACACATTCACTCTCTTTCCCTTAGCTAAAACACATGCTCTTGTTAGAGCTATTAATTCTGCAGCTTGGGCAGAATTCTGACTCACTCTTGCAGTCTCCACAATCGTCTTCAAAGTCGTTACTGCGTAAGCAGCAGTCACATCACCATTCTCCAATTTAAAACATGACCCGTCCACATACAGCGTACCATCTGGATCGGATAAGGGAGTGTCCTTCAAGTCAATTCGTCCTTTTGTCTCTTCCTCCGTTTTAAAACAGCAATCATGTGGCTCGGAATCACTCGACTCTTGATCAGTCGGCAACAGCGTTGCTGGATTCAATACATTACATCTTTTGATCTGAATATGACTCGCTAGTAATGTCAGCTCGTAACCAGATAGTCTCGCACTGGTAAGGTGTTGAGTCTTCGTTCGGTTCATGAGTGTATCAACTGCATGAGGAACCATGACTACTAGCATGTTGTTCATCACCAAACCAGCAGATTGTCGAATGGAAGCCGCAGCTGCCGCTGTAGCTCTCAAACAACTAGGCAACGCTCTGGCTACCGGATCTAATGTTGATGAGAAATACGCACAAGGGCGTTGTTTATCACCAAACTTCTGTGTCAGAACACTCAACGCGCATCCTTCTCTCTCGTGAACATAGAGCGTGAATGGCTTACTGTAATCAGATGTACCCAATACAGGAGCTGAACATAATGCTTTTCGTAATTCAGTAAAACTTTCTTGACATTCATCAGACCATGGCACCGGACTCGGAACATTTTTCCCAGTCAAGGCTACCAATGGTTTCGCTAAAAGAGAAAAATTTGGGATCCACTGCCTACAGTAAGAGGTAATACCTAGAAAGGCACGTACTTCTCTCTGTGTGCGTGGAACACTCATCTGTGTAATTGCTTTTATTCTTTCTGGGGTCAACTTCCTTCCCTCCTTTGACAAGAGATGACCTAGGTAGGACACTTCTTGGCAGCAATATTGCATTTTCGAAGGTGACACCTTGTGATTCAGATTAGACAAATGATGCAATAACGAAATCGTAGCTGCTTTGCAAGTTTCCCTGTCATCAGCAGCCACTAAAAGATCGTCTACATACTGTACTAGAGCAGAACCTGGAGGAAGGACAAAGGAATCTAACTGGCTTTTTAAAGCTTGACTGTAAATAGATGGACTTTCACAATAGCCTTGTGGAGCGCGTTTGAATCTGAAACTGCGACCTCCTAGACAGAAGCCGAAAATATCTCTACTTTCTTCGGCTATCGGAATGCTGAAAAAGGCATTCTTCAAGTCGATAACTGAGAACCATGTGGCTGTAGCAGGTATCAATGTTAACAAGGCAGTAATGTCTGGCACTACAGGAAACTGCGGGACTACAATTTTATTAACCTCTCTAAGGTCGATGACAAACCTATAAACTGGAGGCTTTGTAGGATCAGTTCGTTTCAAAATCGGTAGTACAGGACTGTTACAGACATTTCCTCTCGTTTCTTCAACCACACCTTTCTTAATCAAATCTTGCACAATCAATAAAAGTGCACGCTCACCTTCACTAGATATTTTATATTGGGGAATTCTTGGAAATTTTACATTTGCTTTCAAAGTCACTACATATGGTGGTATTTCTAAAAGGCCTACATCATTAGGACCAGTCGCCCAAAGAGAATCAGGGAGTGAACGTAGTTCTGGCGGGAGTGCATCCATTGACAAGTACATCGGAGAAGTGATATTTTTACCCAACGTAAGTTGTACTCCTTCCGGAGAACAATACAATGTCGCATATAGTCGTTTTAACAAGTCTAAACCAAGCAGATTTTCATTACAACCTGTCGTCAAAATCAGGGGTGCTTTCAATTGGCACGGTCCAACAGAAATAGACAAAGGACCAGATATCGGGTTGTAAACAGGGGCGCCTGAAAAACCTACGGAAACATTTGTTGAGCCAGACAAAGGTGCGCCAGGGAGTTTCGCATGAATGATAGAACTTTTTGCGGCACCAGTATCCAACAGAAATGGTTCGACTACACCTGATGTTGCTACTGCGACATAAGGCCCACTCTGATCCACTGGAACTGATACTACTCCCTCTCTTTGTCCATGGCTGTCCTAGTACCCATTTTGCTGAAAACCCTCATCTATTTCACAATAGTCCTCAACAAGATATTGTTGAGATCTATTTTGCTGAGTAGATTGTCCATTTCGTTGATCAAAGTGATTGGAAGGGCGATCATTCGTTTGTGGAGGCATAGCACCTCGTCCTCGACCTCTAGAATTTTGCACAAAACCACCACGACCTCTCTGAGCTGCTGCTGCATTATTTTGCGCTAAGATCGGACATTCATTTTTATAGTGACCCTCTTTCTTACAGTACGCACACTGATTCCACTGATATTGAGGTCTTGATGTACTATAATCTGTCCTTTGGTACGAACCTTGCTGCATATTACTCTGATTCGTGCGAGGCGGATACGCCTGCTGCAAAAGAACTTTAGTCTTTAAATCTTTCGTTTTCTTCTCTGATTTCTCCTTTTCCTCTTTATCTCTATTTTCGTAGTACTGTGCAGTCGCAAGTATTTGCGCTGTTGTGGACACAGCCCACGCACTCTCTGAATCTTTTAATTTATTGCATAATTCAGGTAACAAATTATGCACAAATTTATCAACGAACAGTCTTTGTCCTCCTTCTGTGCTCATGTCCTGACCACTATGATCTACAAAAGTCTCTTCAAACCTCGTGAAAAAGTCGGAGACACTTTCGTCTTTCTTCTGCCTGCATGCTGATAACTTGTCCCAATTAACACGCAACGCGGGCATCAAAGTCTTCATTAGATCAATTATTCTACCTGGAAGGTTAGCAATTAGGGGTTCGGGTTTTGCACCACCTATTTGCTGACCATCTGCTGCAGTGATAGCTGCCCAGTCACCACCTAGGGCAACTTGATGATCCTCTCTACGAATTTTAGCCCACACTGGTTGCGGAACTACATTACCAAATAACATATCAATGTCCGCTAAGTTCATTATACAAGCCTCAACTGTCTGGGTTAATTCCTTGTAATATCCAGCAGGATTCTTACGTGGATCTGGCAAGGCCTGCTTCACTGCTAGCACTTCAGCTCGTTTCCACGGAATGTGTATCCACACTCTTTGGAACTGTGCTGGAACAGCTGCAATACCAGCATTATTATCAGCTGGAACTGCTTCGCGCCAAATTGGAGGAACCTCCCTCATAGGGTATTGGCAACTTAGCTTCGTTTTACCTTTTTCTAAATCTCTCGGCGAACGAAGTGATGGATCATTCCTATAACTTAAAATCAGTTCCATCGCTTCTTCTATATTATCACCCACTATCATTCCTGCAGCAAAGTCTTTCTGAACCTTGATTAAATCTTCTAAATTAGATTCAACATCGTCTTCTTCTATCTCCTCACGTAACAACGAGCACATCTCATCAAAGACATACCGTTGCGTTGGTTCCCTCCACTGCATAAATGTATCTAGCACATCTCTCGTACTATATCTCCTACTCTTCGAAATCCATCTGAGAGCCGTGGAATCTAAAATTCCCCGTTCCTCAGTACTTGGAAGCTGACTACGTCTCTGAACAGAGTCAGGAGTAGGAATCTTAATTAAAGTTTTATATAAAGGAGACAGCATATTAGTAACAGAATCAGTGATTCTTCGACGAACAGAAAGTGGAGTCAACACACTTGCAGATGTAGAAAACACAGTAGAGGTAGGAATAGACAATGGAACAGTAGGAGTATCGAGAAAAATAGTTTGTGGAATAGTAGGTGCAAGTGAAACAGACACAGGTATAGAAGTCGGCAATTCAGGAAGAGGAGGAGGAGCCGTAGGAACATTTATATTGACCACAGGAGGTACGGGAACTTGATTCTGAGGGACAGGAGCAGGAACACCAGGTTGTCCAGCAACCGGCAATTGAACATTCGGTAAAGGTGGAGCCGTAGCACCCTGTGCATACGGTGGAGGTGACCGTAACAAATAAGATAGTAGAGGATCGTTTTCGGAATCCTCCAGTATCTTAGCTGTTTTCGATGGCAAGGCAGGATAGCACTTGTCAATCGCTAAATTGTGCTCTCTAATGGCCACATCTATGGCCTTCTCACACTCGTTAGCCTGCAACTGCTTAGTCGCTTGTTCTAGGGTCAACTCTTCTTGTTCTTTCTGTTCTTTCTTCAACCTTTTCATTTCTCTCTGTTTGGATTCTTTTCGCCAGTAACGGAAAGAATCAAACATTGCCGGCCGGGCTTTCTTCCTAAACAATTTCGCTTCTAAATTGTCGAGAATCTCGGGTTCAAAACTACCATGCAGTGGCCAACTAAGGACACCATCCTTCTTACAGTAACGGACCCATACCTCATTATAAGATATAGGACCCACACCAAATTTACAATACAAGTCATATAGGGGAGTCCCAATCGGAGGAACCAGACATGAGTCCTCCAATCGTGAGTCACTGTTGCAACTAAAACAGGACAACATACAGTTTTTCCGACTTACCATTTTCAGTCCGGAACACAAAAACAAACAAAACACGGAACAAATATGTGCACTCGAACCAAGAACTTAGGCCTACCAAAACGAACTGATGTATCGATACCCAAACTAAACCAAATAGATTATCGTAACTAGAACAACCAGTGATAATCCTACCAAGAACCAAACCAAACCAAGAACCGATCAAGGATTTTAACAATCCTCACAAAGTAACCAGCTAGCTATCACTAAATACTTAACTGAGTCACTGAAGACGTCACCAAGGAGAAACCCGTCACGTTTCGCCGTACTAAGGACTGCACCTCGGGTCCAAGACAGGGCGACGGTCAAGGCAACGGCCCACTGCAGCCGTCTTGAACGGGAACCCTCGTGGAAGAGAACGTCGGGCCACTTTTGCGATATGCCGGGATCGATGAAGTGGGGCGCCTCCCTCAGGAATCTTCACACGAAGCTTCTCGAACTCTTCAAGCTTTTGGACCGGTACCGAATGACGTCGCCCCACGTGGGCGCCAATTGGAGTTCTGGACTTTTTGGTTCCGTCCAGAGGTGTCAGGGAACAACACCCAAAGACCCCGGAGTTCCACCTGCCTTGGTGCACAAATGAACAGAAACACGGGCTTCTCGATGGTGGCGTCAAAGACCAAAGGTTTATTACTGCAGGGACACAGAAGTCACAGATACTACACACGGGCAGAATCTAGGAGCCTGTTCGATTTGTACAAAGAGGGTTGCTCCTTATATACTAAATTTTGGCCTTTAGGCGAATTCTTCACATGTTAGTACATTCCCAAACCTTTGTGTCATGAACAATAAATATTTGGCGTACACAGGAATCATCGACAATATCTGATGACAAAACATTACGAACGAGGGGTTCCCACCTTTCCATCATAATCCCATGTCAACTTTTCATTCAAGAGCCGGACCGCCTCATCGTAAATTTCGTTACCTCCCCCTAATAAAGGCCCAGAAGGAAAGGAGCAGAGCCAGGTGCAGAAGATAGAAAAGCAGGATAAGAGATGTTTGTGGGTTGTAAATGGGCAAGACTACCGGCTTCGGCCTCCTAATCGTGATCAGGACAATGGATACGAAGACCAGTTTGGCAGGACTGGCCTCGGGCAGAGGAGGCAGCCTTTGTCGAGTCATGCAGCTACAGCGTGATCTGGTTTAAGGTGCACGTGTCATGAAAGAGGTGAATCTCCGGCTAAGGCTACGTGTCCTTAATCGAAATGGAGTGATTAAAGGCTATTGCGTATGTGAGGGCAAGAAACACAAAATGGCGGCCATGATCTAAGATGGATGCCGTGGGTAGATCAGAAATGTGTTTATAAAAGGTGTGCTCTTGCTCGTAGCGTAGCGAAAACACCAGGATATACTAAATGGATCATTTGCGGTTCGCTGATATCAATATTATGTATTTCCGACAATATTGAAAACACGGGTTCAAATCGTCACGGAACCTCAGAGCTCTGCTGGACCCATATGACACTCCCTGCTTCTCAGTGCTCTTTGGCTTAGAGGCAGGAGGGACACATGGTGAGGAGGACAAGAGAGGGGCCCAGGCCTGGTGATGCTGATTGCTTGCGAGCGCATCAGGAAGGAAGCTTCGCCAACTGGGTAGATAGGAGCTGTGTGTAGTTGGGAGGCGGAGGGTGCGGTCCACAACCTTGCTTGTGTGCCCAGCAAGGAGCCGTATTCGTGCTGGCACTGTAGGAACAGGTGTTTCAAGTAGCATAGGGTGACCTGACGAGGTACAGACGGGTCATCTTTCCGCCTTGTTGCCAGCTGTGGTCTCCCTGAATAAAGAGGCAAACACCAAAGGGCTGAGTTGCGGCACATTTATTTTCTTAATGCTGTTATAGCTGCACATGGCATTACTGCTATCTCCGTGCCTCTTCTTCCGGTGGTGATCCCATCCCAACTTCGCCTTCCCCTACAGGCTTCCTGTTCTGCCTGTGAAGGGGGAGTGGAGTCCTCAGGATCCCATTGCCGATCCCACAGGAGCTATCTTTAGCCTACCACCTAGATGCAAATGGAATGGGGGGAAACAAAGGTGCACAGCATGGTATTGCTTCAGAAGTACTTAGGAGAAATGGTGTATTGGAGGCAGGTATTTGAGTTTGTGCAACGCCTGCATGCAAGAGAAATGCATATCTATCTGTGTATATATAGCTTTATAGCGCGTGAGTTATAGTTAACTATAAAGGGGGAATTTCAATGGTTTTGTATGAGTGAAATGTCTAGCTAACTATAATACGTGTGAAATCTATGTTTTTTTCAGTGAATTTCTAAGGTTTTTTAAATACTAATTTTTAACTATAACATGTGTGAAAAGAAGAGATTTAATTGGTTCATAATACTTTCAACTCCAATTGATGAAAGACCCCTCCCATTTTGTTCATTCTACTTGGACTTTCAGACAAGCAGGATCTTTTCCATCAAGGTGAAGTTTTATGCAACTGTACTTTATTAATATGGCTGCTCAATCTCCATCACCATCGGACCACTCTTCTGATGAAAATACTTATGCTTCTGAACCTCCTCCTCCTCAGAAGAAGGAGGCTTTCATTTGGAAATTTTTTACTTTTCCAGAAGGGGAGAAGAAAGTGAATGCTCCAAAAGCCACTTGCAACATCTGCCAAGAGACACTGTCTCGCGGTGACCCAACCAAAAAATATTCATTTGGGACTGCAAGCATGGCCCGGCATGTAAAAAACTTGCATCCCAACAACTACGCAAGGGAGGCCACTCGCAGCCGACAGGATGTTGTACCACCTGCAGTAGCAAGCACCTCTACTGCATCACCTTCTGGAAGCACTCCTACACATGTGATTGTTCCCAAGTTTGCAAATATAAAGTTCCTATGCAAACACTGCAATGAACTGCTATGATACGGGTAACAGTCAGTGGACCTGATTGTAAGGAGGCAGGAGCACCACCAATGCCCCAAAAACTGATTTTTTTTCTTTTTTTTATACTGCCTACTGAATTTTAAATAACTTCATTTTTAGCACAGTGCATACTGAAATATATTCTGTTGAATAGCTCTGTACAATACGGAATCACCAATCACAGAGACTTTGCTGTAAGTCAAAGGATATACACCTGGAATTTTTTTTATAAAACACAAGTTTACTGGCGCATTGAACAGTACATACATAATCTATAAAGGTTTAAAGCAGTCCATGCCCTAACACCCAGTTTGTACCGTGAGAGCTTAACCCCTTCCATGCTGATGACAGAACGGTTCCGTCATCAGCGACAGTTGAGCTGTGCTGATGACGGAACCGTTCCGTCATGACTCCGCCCGCGCAAGGCGGAGTCAGCATGGTCGGGGAATTTGCGCCGCACGGAAGCGGTTAAATACTAGCTGAATGATTACAATTGTGCAAGAAAGGTCTCTCAAACCATTTTTATTTTGTAATCATACATTTATGTTTGTAACATTTCATCATGTAATAGAACTTCCAGCATGATTTCATCAGAAATTTCGTTTTCTTCATCATGAATTTCAAAAGTCATATCATGAAACTCAATGTCGTTTAACGATTCAAGAAAGTTCTCGTCTAAAGTTTAATCTAAAAAATCGCAGGTAATATCTCCTGCACCAATACTTTCTTCTTCATTCTCAGTCTCCATGAAAGGTATATTTAACTCTTCCATCAGAGAGTTAGTAATTTCAAAACTCTGTTCCATATTCTTCTGCTCCTCTTCCATAGTGAGCTTTATTATGTTGTTGTTCCTTGCAAAAAACAAAAACACTTCATTTTATCATTTTCCCTAATTCATAATACAAAATTAGCTTTATCAACTATTTTGCTCTTTAAAAAATATTATGCAAAAACCATTTTCAACTACTTTATATGATTATTTCTATAAAATGTGCTTATATTAATATTTAACCAAACGAGTCACTCTTTATCACTATAAAAAAAACTAAGGCTATTATAATAAAATGCAGTACAAAAAAAAGTAAAAAATATCTATTCAGCTTACCAGTTCCAAAGCAGTTGATGTGTTGTAGTAAAATGCAAAGTACACAGGTACATTCAGTATATATTTTTTTACATTTCTTCAAATGTATTTCAAAGATACAAACCGTCTTTACAAACTTTTGTACACCATGGACGTTCTGTTACCTCACCTCTGGAGAAGTACATTCCATCGATTATTTTTGACAGTTAGCTGTACTTAACTTCAAAATAACAAATTAAAAAAAAAAATTATTACAAATTTAGCATCTGTAGAAGACAAAAAAATGAGAGTTACAATGTATCTTTTACAACACAAAAAAATCCTTTCTAAAGCATTTAATTTGCCTTTTTTGCTGTTCTGAGCTGGCAAAAAAAGACAATCAAGAAGATTATCTTAAAAAAAAAAATCTCAATAACAATCTTAAATGTTTTTTTTCTAAGACCAATTTATTACGTAACTATGAGGTATGTCAAACAATCCTTAAATAACAAAACACCATCATTAATTTTATTCCATTATAAATAATGTTACTTACAAATATATGCTAACAAAATTTGGAACAAAAAGTTATTAAAGGTTACACATACTTTTCCGCATGGCCAAATAGTATGTGTGAAATTCTTAGTTTGAAAGTTGTTCAATACCAATTCTGAACATCTGCTTTCCAGCCTTCTGATCCAAATCCACTGATATTATTTGCACCGTTCCCCAGTGCTTATGTCTCAGCCCAACGCTATTCAACATCTTCATGACCACCGTCACACAAATAGCCCGCCATCTCAACAACAACATCATCTCTTTTGTCGACGACACACAGCGCATCCTCTTGCTCACCAAGGAGCCACATACCATAAATAATAACCTTCACAATGTAATTAAGGACATCACCAAGTGGATAAAGAGCAGCTCTCTAAAATCTGAACTCGCACAACATGAAGATACTCATCCTCAGACCCACCCCCTCAGTTTCAGATGACTCCTGCTGGCTAACTAAATTGTAAACAGTACCAACACCTACTGTCCATATACACAACCTCAAATTCATCCTCAACTCCTCCCTGTACATGTGTAAACAAGTCTACAGCATTTTGTCATACTGCTATAACACCCTCCACATTCTCCACATCATTTACAAGTACATCCTAAAGAAAACAAGAAGAAATAGACTACTCTGTGGCAACACACTCTGCTCAAGAATTACAGCCAAACAACTATAACGACTACAACCAATCCAAACTACCTCCACCTGACTGATCTTCAAAGTCCCCTGCTACAGCCGCATCGCCCACAACTGGATACAGGTACACTGCCTCAACATCAACAAGAGAATTTCCTTCGAGCTCTTCACCTTCAGTTACAAAATACTCTACAACACCAGACTAATCTACCTTTACAGCAGTAATCCTGAAACGCCACATTATGATCTTAAAATTATGGCTTTAAAAATATTAGGTAAGAATTTGGTAACTCTTTAGGCAGACGTTGTTTAAAAACTAATTGACTATCATTACAATGTATCCAACCTTTCAGACATTTTAAATAAACAGTGTAATGTCCAGATGTTGTAGAAGGTCCATCATGAAAAATAATTGCAACAGCTACAAAAGTGTTTCCTGATATTGAAACTTGACCAGCTACAAAAATTGTAATTAAAGTTTCCAATTTTCTTCCAACAGCTGTACTACGTTGCAGCATTAATATAACATACTGTCCATATCTTTGTATAAATAATGTGGATGACATTTCTTATTTACATTGGCTAAACTCCATGTTTTGACTAGCTCCTCTAACTAGATTGTTGAAAGACACTGATTCACAGTCTGGTAAAGTCAAATATATGAATCTTTCAGTGTCAATATTAGGGCTTCTTGTAAACAAACAATTTTGACAGTCATGTTGCCATTTATAAGAAAGGCCAAAAATATGTTCTATATCTATACCTTCATCTTCCAGTACATTAAGCTTAAACAGTGAAAATTCCTGACAATCTTGCAGAATATTCTGTGTAAATTGAGTAGAACAAAACATTTAGAATATCAGAATCACTTTGTATTTTACTTTTATCACTACTACATTTATCATAAACAGAATACCACAATGAACAGAATCTTTCGTCCCGATTTTCAACAATTTGCTGTTGTGAACTTTCAAGAAATAAAGCAACATTAACAACTACATTAGCATAGAAGTTGACACCACAACTATTTTCAACCAACATTCTCTTCAACACTGTCCTTTTTCTTTTTGCTTGCAGACACAGCTTCATCTTGTTTTTTTTCTTTGTCAACACTTTCACTTTAGATAGTCTCAAATCTTCTTTTTTTACCTACCACACGCTTTTCAAATACTGGATACTGACCTAAATTGGGAGCATATTCTCTTCTTAATCTATTATACTCTTTGTCACAATTTGCATCTACACTAACCTTTGTCTCATCAAAATCAATCAAGTACAATCCAGATAAAGTTCTGACTCTGGACAAAGCAACATATGCAATACCCTCTTTAAACACAGTACTTCCAATATTTACTAAAGCACTATCTACACTTAAACCTTGAGATTTATGAACAGTCACCGCATATGCCAAACAAATGGGAAACTGTTTTCTGCGTACATACACATATTTTACAAGCAAGAACCGAGATGAACAACAACTAAATTGTTGTACTTCTGCAATTTCATCAAATTTGATCTTCAAGAATTCAATCCCATCTCTATTTATATAATTAACAAAATCAACAAGTTTACCCATTGCTCCATTTACTAAACCTTTTTCTACATTCAAAATTACGACGTAAAATTAACCTACAGTTTACACATGCATACAATTTCTTTTCTAAACCAGCAGTTTTACTTATGGACTTCTCTAGAGAATCCAATTTCTTCTTCAACTTTTCAGTCAAAATAATAGTGATTCCTTCATGTTCAATTTTGTCAATAGCTTCCAATTTTATAATTTCTTCATTTTCTAACTTTAAGATTTTTTCATTATATAAAGAACATTCACGCTTGTTGGCATTAAACAAATTACAGGCTTGTTTTCTGCAAATTTCATGTATATTTTTTCTGGAACAATATTTTTATTTGGAAAATAATGGGAAGTAATCGTCTCTGTAAAGCTTGTTTGCCATGTTCTGTCACTTTTCCTATTCTTATATCTTCAAGAGTAGTTCCATAATCAGCATCATTTGCCTGTCGCATTTTTCTAAAAAGTTCCTTATATTGAAAAAATGACCAAATGTTTACATTTACAGTACTTCCCATAGACTTTTTGGTATCTTCCTGTGCCAGTGTTCTAAACACTGGTTGTCCTTTTACAGGACTAAGTTGTAGTAGATCTCCAAAAACTATGACTGTTTTCCTCCAAATAATACGTCATACTTTGTTTTAAAAATTTGCTGCATTCTCAAATGCACAAAGGCAAGAATTAAGTTTGATACCATGCTCACTGTAGGAAGGTGGATATCTGACTATGTTTACCCCCAAACTTTTTGCCTGGTGTTTAGCTGGTTTTTGACTTAGTTGGCCTGGGATCCTGCTATTCAGGGCCCCAGGCTGATTGCTCTCTCCTTAAAATGGACTCCATGTACCTTAGGTGCATAACACAATTGGGACTGGTTCACCTTATGAGCCCCTGTAGTAGAGTACCATAGGTACCCAGGGCATAGGTGTAGCCAAGGCCTACCAGGGGATGCAGCATGTATTGTGCCACCCCTGGCCTGGCCTCCATATTTGACACAACTGGCTGATCCCTCAGCTGGGGTAAGTTGGTGTAATCACCTCTTACTTAGGTACAGTATGCCTGTGCCTAACCCTAAACTGGACACATATGTTCCTATCAGCCACTCCTATGGAAGGCCTCATCAATCCTGGAGGCAGAGTGCTTGGAAATATGTGAGATGGTGCTCTAGCATGAGCTGAGCCTGTCTGCAGCTGTCGGGAACCACTCCCTAAGCTGTTCCGGGATATTGCCATATCATATACTCTTAAGAGCATTATAATCCTCGCGGTTAAATGCTATCTTTGGTTTGGCTTTATCAAAACATGTCGAGTAAGGTGTCATACGAATTGGAATACTATCCCCACGCCAATTCTGGCGACGGGGATAGCATTCCACCCTTCTAGAGGGACACGACATGTGTGTAGCCTTAACCCCGGTTAAAGTTAACCAGAGCCTCAGCATCACAAAATGGATGCTGCCACCACAGACACATGTCTGACCTCCTGCTGCTGGGAGTCCTTCCAGCGAGGAGGGCCTTGACAAAGGGTTTCCTGCCTGGGGAGGTGCGAGCACCACCCCAGACAGGGTTTTGTGTATTGGGTAGGACAGGGTTGAATAGATTGAGACATGCCTGGGGCACACAAGGTGTCCCTGTGCATAAGCCAGCCCAAACCGGTTCTGGGGCTTTCCAGCCCCAGTCCTGGCGAGGAGCGGGACAAAGGAAAGGGGGTGTAACCACCCCCCTTCCTGGTCCCACCCACAGGGGAGGGACCTAGCAGGAGATCCACCCCTCAGATGGGAATAAGAGCGGGAGCAGTGCCATTGCACAGGAGATCATCCTGAATCAACTTTACACGAAGAAGAAGACTGGACTTCGACATTCTGCTGCACAGAAGACTGAAGAGAATCTCCCTTGTGGCCTAGGAGTGGCCACCCTGTGAACACAGGTACCAACCAGCAACTCGACGTCTGCTTTGCCGCCGCCTCCCGCCGGAGACCGAGCCCAGAGCCCAACAAGAACCAGACTCCCAGACCTCTCAGAGCCCGATCCACAGTCCCTGCAAAGAAGGGACCCGTGGAGGCACCGAGTGACGTGGGACCGGACCTCTTTAAAGACACTCGAAAAGCTAACTGCGCAGCTTCTGAGGCATCCTCGACGTTGTGCTTTGGGGATTGAGAACCCCCACCACCGAGCAGCCCTTGCACCGAAGATCAGCCCTCCAGCATCTCCACAATCTGCGTGGGGCCCTTTTGCATTGTGCCACTCGACGCGCCATCCTGGCCACTAGCCACGTGGTCAGCGGCCATCTTGGCGACGAACCCGAAGATTTACACAGCAGGTCTGGTTGCTCCAGACCTACCCAAGCTCCTGTGAAAAGGAGCACCCGCTCTGACCTTGCTGGTCCGAGTGAACAGCATCTTTCAACTTCTGCGTGGCTTGCATTTGCCAAGGCCTGTTTGCTCCGATCAGGTCGCCGACACCGCCAACAGCGAGAAGCCTACGTGGGACAGCTTGTGACCGACTCCTGGACGTCCTCGACCCTGGGTATCCACGTGGCTGCAGAAAGAAGCTACCTGACAACGCCTGTTTGCACCCGACATCGCCTGGTTCCAATCTGGTTCCATGGTAGTCACTGGCTAGTGACTTTGAACATTGTCCCCTCTGCTTTCAGGTCTTCACATCTTCAGATCCACCCTTGGATCCACCGGAACTCTTCTCATCGAGCCGCCTGCAGCATCTTCAGCTCCAAGCACCATCGACCAGCGTGACGAAACCCGACACTACTTCGACCCTGTGCACCCGCTTCCTGTGGGTGAGGTAACTCAGCTCCGCCAGTGCTCCTGCACTGGTACACATCTCAAGGGCCTGTGTCTAAAGTTTTAACGCCGTAGGTCACTCGGAAGGTTCCTAACTTTCTAACTTTGTACTTTTTACGCACCATAGACTTTGTATTGGAAAGTGCGTGCACTTTGAACACTGCACCCGAGTCCCGTGGGCCTCTCCCGACTTAGTCATTGCTAGTCTCGAATAGCTCCAGCGATTCCCAAGGCCCTAGGCCTCTTCACTTTCCTCCTGGTATCTCTTATACCACTTTCTTAGTATATGGTTTAGGTGGCCCCTAGGGCTCATCCATATTGTGCAACTTTTGTGTATTTTAAACTGTCTTGTGATTTAACGCTTGTGCTTCTGTGCTCATAAAGAGTCCAGGGGATTTTATAGTTAATAAATCAATATATATTTTCAATATATATCTGTGTGGTGTCCCTTTCATTTGGTATTCAAGGGGGTTGTGTATGGTATAACAGCTGGCTTCACATGCCTTTCAGAGTTTAGCCTAAGACTGCTTTGTCCACGTTACCACTAGGATAACTGGTCTACAAGGTTGAATTACAACCATCATCATAAGGGTTGCTTGGCATGGTACAAAGTGATCACTAAGAATTAGTGAGCATTATATACCAGGCCAACTTCTCACATTGGTGAGCAGCGGATTGGGATCTGAGCTTGCTGTTGTTTTACCATTACAATCTTTGAGATTATCATTTGAAAGATCATACAGGTACCTGCTAGGTACATATAAAACAAGACTAGTATACTTAAGTTCTACTGAACTTAGTTGTTGTAGAGCAAAGGGAGTAGCACACCCTAGCTACAACTACTAGATAGGTTTAGTAGGTAAACACCAGTGTAGGTAGATTGCAACACATCCACCCACACTAGAGCAATGTCTGGAGTAGAGGGGTCCAGTGGACTTACTCCTGTTGAGAGTGACCCTCCAAGGGCACCATCCAAATTTGCTATTTTTTCCTTTAAGGAATTAAGACAGCTTTGTGTCTTAAGGGGTCTGAAGACAGGGCCTTCCCCTACTACAGACCACCTAAGAGAGCTCTTAGACCAGTCTGAGACTCTAAAGCCCTCTAAGGCAGACCCCACAGGGAATGCTGAAGGAGGCCATCCTTCAGAGGATGACACTGTAGACACCCCTGGTCCTATCATCCTGGTAGATGAGGAAGCCTCCACCACTGGAGCTCCTCAAGTAGATGAAGAAGAAGAGGAGGTGGAAAGCAGTGAGTCAGATGATGACAGAAATAGTCAGGTGCTGGTCAGCAGACTGAACCAGGCTAACTTAAGCCAACTTGGGAATGAATCTGGTAACAACCCATTCAGACCCCCAGGTGGACTTAACCAGAAGCCTAGGAGGAGAAGGACTCACTCAGGTGACTCTGACAAATCCCATGCTTCTAGAGGCTCTCATGGTCACTCCAGAAGGGAGATGACTAGCCCTCAGAGAAGGGAACATGAGGCCAAAATGAGAGAGGCTGAGCTTAGGATCCAGAGGCAAGAGTTAGAGGTTGCCCTGGCCAAGGAGAAACTTGCTAGAGCAAGACAGCCTAGAGAGAGTAGGTTAGTACCCACTGGTGGCAGCAATATCCAGAAGGATAAAGACAGGTCTTTTGATACAAGAAACCTGAGTAAGATTGTGCCCCCCTACAAAGCTGGGGATGATATCCACAAATGGATGACTGCACTTGAGAGAGCCTGCATGGTACAGCAGATCCCTCAGGAGCAGTGGGCAGCAATCTTGTGGCTCTCCTTTGAAGGTAGAGGCAGAGACAGACTCCTCACAGTTAGTGATGAGGATTCTAGAAACTACATGGTCCTGAAGAGTGCTCTGATTGATGGGTTAGGCTTAACCACTGAACAGTACAGGTTAATGTTCAGAGATACCCAGAAGACACAGACTCAGGACTGGTCTGAATTTGTTGAGTGTGCCACTAAGGCTCTGGAGGGCTGGTTGCTGGGAAGTAAGGTTACTGACTATACAGGATTGTATAATTTAATTATGAGAGAGCAAATCTTAAGTAATTGTCAAAATCAGCTTCTACATCAGCACCTGGTTGACTCTGATTTGACCTCCCCACAAGAATTGGGTAGGAGGGCAGACAAATGGGTCAGAACCAGGATCAGGCCTAAGAACCAGGGTGGTGACCAAAAGAAAGAGACTACCAAGCCTCAAGAGAAGGGTGGGGATAAAAGTAAGGAAAAGACTTCCCCAGGGCCCCAAAACTCCAAGAATGGGGGTGGGTCCCAAGACACTTCTACAACCCAGAAAAAGCCTTATTGTCATACCTGTAAACAGGTGGGGCATTACAAAACAGATAGCTGTTGTCCCAAGAATGGCAATAAGGGGAATATACCTCCAGGTAAGGCTCCAACACCTGCTGTCACTGTTAGCAGTGGTCCCCCAGGTGGTGGGAGCACCCCCAAGAATTTGGGTGGGTTTACTTTTGGAGGACAGGTGGACTCTGGCCTATCCAGGTCCCCTAACTCAGATACTCTTGTCTATGAGACTGGCATGGGGTTTGCCAATTTCACTGCTTGCCCAAACACTTTGAGCAAGTATAGACAGGAGCCCCTCATCAATGGTTTGAAAGTTGAGGCCTTCAGAGACACAGGGGCTAGCATCACCATGGTGGCTGAATGTCTAGTCCCCTCAAGGCAACTTTTACCTGATGCCAGATATCAGGTGACAAACATTGATGGCATAGAAACCAATCATCCCATGGCAGTAGTCAATCTTAGCTGGGGAGGTGTCACTGGCCCAAAAAGAGTGGCAGTGTCATCAAACTTGCCTGTAGATTGCCTACTGGGTAATGATTTGGAAATCTCAGCCTGGGCTGAGGTTGAACAGCAAACCCATTCTAGAATGGTAAATCTCCATGGAAAGGTTAGTGGGGCTGTAATGGCTACAGCCCCAATTCAAGATGTCCTTCCTGAAAGGTTAGGAGGGCTGAGCAAACCTCAGCCCCATCTTTAGATAACTTCCCTCCTGGAAGGAGTAGCAGGGCTGTACTAGTAACAGCCCATACCCAAACTGAGTCTCCTCCTGAAAAGGTTGGCGGGGCTGTGATGGCCACAGCCAAAACTCAAACTGATACATGGGTAGTGAAGCCTGAAATGATGGATCACTCCACCCAAACAGAGAGCATTGAGGAGGAAGAGGAATCTCCCTCCCACCAGACTTTAGGAAAGGATCAGCCTCCTCAGGGAACTGATCTTACCCCTGATGAAGGAACTGTCCCAGAGGTTGTTAGGCCTGGCCTAACAGAGCCTCTGATGGCAGTGGACCCTTCTCAGGTGGGACCCAGTCTGGAGCAGGTAACCTGCCCCTCTCTACCTTGCCTTACTCAGCCCAGGGCTGCAGAGGACAAGAAGGACAGTGAGACCCAAAGGGCCCCCTGTCAAATAAAACACCCCCATCAACAGATTAGGGGCACCGAAACTAGTAGCCCTAGTGAGGTGCAAGCTTTAAAAACTCCTGAGGGATCCCCCTTAAAAGTAGTTAGGGACCTCCCCCAGATGGATATTGTTGGGCACAGCCAAACCTGGGACCAAAAGCCCCCAAACCTGACCTGTCCCTCCAGTAAGCCAAACAGAGGGACTCAGCCTCCAGCTTTAGGTAGCCAGAGGTTGACCCTGAGAGCACAGTGCAACTCAGTCAGAGAAAGAAAGGCACACATGGTGGAGAGTGATTGGAGGAAGCTGAGCCCTACAGAGGAAACTCACTTCAGTACTCCATCTCAACACCAGCCTTTGATTTTGCAAAGACACACCACAGGTAGAGATTCCCTATGGTGGAGACCCTCAGATACTCTTAGGGTGAAGGATTGCTTAGTGGACCATGAGACAGGGGGTTACCAAGCCAGAGCTGGTACTTCCTTATATGGCCACTTAGGCAATATAGGCTTACCTGGTCAAGGATAGCCTTATCTCCTTTCGTTTGGGGGGGGGGGGTTATGTAGGAAGGTGGATATCTGACTATGGTTACCCCCAAACTTTTTGCCTGGTGTTTAGCTGGTTTTTGACTTAGTTGGCCTGGGATCCTGCTATTCAGGGCCCCAGGCTGATTGCTCTCTCCTTAAAATGGACTCCATGTACCTTATGTGCATAACACAATTGGGACTGGTTCACCTTATGAGCCCCTGTAGTAGAGTACCATAGGTACCCAGGGCATAGGTGTAGCCAAGGCCTACCAGGGGCTGCAGCATGTATTGTGCCACCCCTGGCCTGGCCTCCATATTTGACACAACTGGCTGATCACTCAGCTGGGGTAAGTTGGTGTAATCACCTCTTACTTAGGTACAGTATGCCTGTGCCTAACCCTAATCTGGACACATATGTTCCTATCAGCCACTCCTATGGAAGGCCTCATCAATCCTGGAGGCAGAGTGCTTGGAAATATGTGAGATGGTGCTCTAGCATGAGCTGAGCCTGTCTGCAGCTGTCGGGAACCATTCCCTAAGCTGTTCCGGGATATTGCCATACCATATACTCTTAAGAGCATTATAATCCTCGCGGTTAAATGCTATCTTTGGTTTGGCTTTATCAAAACATGTCGAGTAAGGTGTCATACGAATTGGAATACTATCCCCTCGCCAATTCTGGCGACAGGGATAGCATTCCACCCTTCTAGAGGGACACGACATGTGTGTAGCCTTAACCCCGGTTAAAGTTAACCAGATGGTTTCAAAAGGAGAGGGTACCCCACTTTCACCAGGGAACAGGGTAGGAAGACAGTTAGTCAAAAGGGGGAATCCCTGGAGTCAACTGATCGACAGATGACTATTGGCCTATTTTATTAAAAAGGAAAAGATCACGGAATGCAATGGGTATTTAAATGAACATAGAAATTGGTTTCCACACAGAAAATAGAATCGTTAACAATCTATATTTATTAAAATTACACTTTTCCTTTCATTGAGGATGTCAGGCGTTTTCTCAATTTTCATGTATCTCCTATAATTTTAAAACGTTCTTTGAACGGGCATACAATGTCGCTGGTCTATTTAAGAAATGGATATGTTCGGAATAGCGCTGTAGTCGTGCTTCTGCCTCGTTCGTTCTCTTGCTCTCAAGAGAACGAACGAGGCAGAAGCACGACTACAGCGCTATTCCGAACATATCCAGTTCTTAAATAGACCAGCGACATTGTATGCCCGTTCAAAGAACGTTTTAAAATTATAGGAGATACATGAAAATTGAGAAAACGCCTGACATCCTCAAAGAAAGGAACCCCATGACAAGGAGCCCCCAATTTGGGAGAGAGAAGGCTTCAAGAACATTACTTGCAGAAGCAAAGTGAAATTTAAAACAGACCCCATCCTGGAACGTCCCCCACACGACTCTGAGGATACGGTGTAACCAGCCGTTCCCCGAAACCCCAGAGAAAAAAAGAAGTCCTGAGGAAGGTGCCGCAAAATCAACTGCACAGCACCGAAACGCGTCGACGCACTGTTTCTTGTTTAATAGAATCCAGTCAGGGCCGGCTATAACTTTAGATGGGTATTTCATTTTTCCACTAAAGCTTTACAGCAATAGAACTGTTTCAGGCCATTGGATCTGGTAAAACACAGTGGCATAGATATCCGGTGGGCCACATATGCATTAGGGTTTTTTTTTTATATTAAGTGTAGTCTGTTATCTAATTATTGTAAACATATTTTGATTGTGTCCCTATTTATTTTGTACTGTGATATTGTGTTTGTGCAACATTGTTGAATATTTATCTGTACCCCTCCAAGGTTCCCTTGGATTTTAAACTTTACTGCAAAATTTGTATGAATTTGTTTTGCTTTTTATTGTGTTATTGATTGTAATTTTAATAAATATAGATTGTTAACGATTCTATTTTCTGTGTGGAAACCAATTTCTATGTTCATTTAAATACCCATTGCATTCCGTGATCTTTTCCTTTTTAATAAAATAGGCCAATAGTCATCTGTCGATCAGTTGACTCCAGGGATTCCCCCTTTTGACTAAAGTTAACCAGAGCCTCAGCATCACAAAATGGATGCTGCCACCACAGACACATGTCTGACCTCCTGCTGCTGGGAGTCCTTCCAGCGAGGAGGGCCTGGACAAAGGGTTTCCTGCCTGGGGAGGTGCGAGCACCACCCCAGACAGGGTTTTGTGTATTGGGTAGGACAGGGCTGAATAGATTGAGACATGCCTGGGGCACACAAGGTGTCCCTGTGCATAAGCCAGCCCAAACCGGTTCTGGGGCTTTCCAGCCCCAGTCCTGGCGAGGAGCGGGACAAAGGAAAGGGGGTGTAACCACCCCCCTTCCTGGTCCCACCCATAGGGGAGGGACCTAGCAGGAGATCCACCCCTCAGATGGGAATAAGAGCGGGAGCAGTGCCATTGCACAGGAGATCATCCTGAATCAACTTTACACGAAGAAGAAGACTGGACTTCGACATTCTGCTGCACAGAAGACTGAAGAGAATCTCCCTTGTGGCCTAGGAGTGGCCACCCTGTGAACACAGGTACCAACCAGCAACTCGACGTCTGCTTTGCCGCCGCCTCCCGCCGGAGACCGAGCCCAGAGCCCGACAAGAACCAGACTCCCAGACCTCTCAGAGCCCGATCCACAGTCCCTGCAAAGAAGGGACCCGTGGAGGCACCGAGTGACGTGGGACCGGACCTCTTGGAAGACACTCGAAAAGCTGACTGCGCAGCTTCTGAGGCATCCTCGACGTTGTGCTTTGGGGATTGAGAACCCCCACCATCGAGCAGCCCTTGCACTGAAGATCAGCCCTCCAGCATCTCCACGATCTGCGTGGGGCCCTTTTGCATTGTGCCACTCGACGCGCCATCCCGGCCACTAGCCACGTGGTCAGCGGCCATCTTGGCGACGAACCCGAAGATTTACACAGCAGGTCTGGTTGCTCCAGACCTACCCAAGCTCCTGTGAAAAGGAGCACCCGCTCTGACCTTGCTGGTCCGAGTGAACAGCATCTTTCAACTTCTGCGTGGCTTGCATTTGCCAAGGCCTGTTTGCTCCGATCAGGTCGCCGACACCGCCAACAGCGAGAAGCCTACGTGGGACAGCTTGTGACCGACTCCTGGACGTCCTCGACCCTGGGTATCCACGTGGCTGCAGAAAGAAGCTACCCGACAACGCCTGTTTGCACCCGACATCGCCTGGTTTCAATCTGGTTCCATGGTAGTCACTGGCTAGTGACTTTGAACATTGTCCCCTCTGCTTTCAGGTCTTCACATCTTCAGATCCACCCTTGGATCCACCGGAACTCTTCTCATTGAGCCGCCTGCAGCATCTTCAGCTCCAAGCACCATCGACCAGCGTGACGAAACCCGACACTACTTCGACCCTGTGCACCCGCTTCCTGTGGGTGAGGTAACTCAGCTCCGCCAGTGCTCCTGCACTGGTACACATCTCAAGGGCCTGTGTCTAAAGTTTTAACTCCGTAGGTCACTCGGAAGGTTCCTAACTTTCTAACTTTGTACTTTTTACGCACCATAGACTTTGTATTGGAAAGTGCATGCACTTTGAACACTGCACCCGAGTCCCGTGGGCCTCTCCCGACTTAGTCATTGCTAGTCTCGAATAGCTCCAGCGATTCCCAAGGCCCTAGGCCTCTTCACTTTCCTCCTGGTATCTCTTATACCACTTTCTTAGTATATGGTTTAGGTGGCCCCTAGGGCTCATCCATATTGTGCAACTTTTGTGTATTTTAAACTGTCTTGTGATTTAACGCTTGTGCTTCTGTGCTCATAAAGAGTCCAGGGGATTTTATAGTTAATAAATCAATATATATTTTCAATATATATCTGTGTGGTGTCCCTTTCATTTGGTATTCAAGGGGGTTGTGTATGGTATAACAGCTGGCTTCACATGCCTTTCAGAGTTTAGCCTAAGACTGCTTTGTCCACGTTACCACTAGGATAACTGGTCTACAAGGTTGAATTACAACCATCATCATAAGGGTTGCTTGGCATGGTACAAAGTGATCACTAAGAATTAGTGATCATTATATACCAGGCCAACTTCTCACACTCACCTCCTCAATAATGAGAAGTTTCATTTTCTTCAAGACTCTTGCAACTTCAAAACAAGCTTCTCCAGATAACTTGTGGTATTCCAATTTATTTTCATGCTCCACTGGTAGCATTAATAAACGATTTAAAGTAATTCCTTTAATATTGTGTGCTGCCAAACCAGTTGGAGCAGTGACAACACAAGACAAATACGACTCAGTTGTTTTCTGTAAATAAGTTGAAATTACTTGAATTAAAAAACTTTTTCCTGTTCCAGCTTGTCCACTCACGTACATTTGGATAGGTTGCAATGATGAGCAAGAGCACTCTTTCTTCTCATGAAGTAATCCATGGTCAATCTGTTCTCTCACTTGCTCGTATATTTGTTTCTGTTCAACATTTAGTTGTTCTTCCAAGTTTCCTAAGTTTCTTAAATCTTCTAGAGCTTGATACATTGCTGTTTCCACCTCTTCCATAGCAGTTGCTGCTTCATTTTGAACAATTGGTTCTCCTAGTGGGTCCTGGCTCAAAGAAGCACAAGTTTGACTGTCTTGAGAACTATCTCTAGCAATCTCAGCTGCACTTGTAGCTTCTTGCTCAATTTCATCATTCAACATTTTCACATAATTTTCAAAATCAGGACATTCTATTGTATCTTTAGTTGCATTGAAGGAATCTTCATAGCTCTCTAAATCTCCAAGTACTTCTAATTCTGAACGCCATGGCTTGAATAGTTGCAAAAGAGCTAAATAGTAAAATTCCCTTTTGTCAGGTGTTTCGCAACTCAGTTTACGGTGATTAATCAAATGCCCTCGTCTTCGTTTCACCAGACATATATACCATTATTGATGTTTTCTGTAATATTCTGTTTAAAAATATAATTTTGCAGCACTTAGAGACAAATGTTCTCAAGATGATGACTTCTGTTTGGATAATATGTATCCTACATATTTGTTTTCACAATATCTGTACTTTCTGGCTCCTTTTCAGCTAAATATTCAATTTCTTGAACAGGTTTAAGTACTCGGTTTTGTGTTGCAGCAAGACCTAGACTCACCCAGATGATTCTTCTAGATTTGGAGTATGGACTTGCAGATGATAATCTATCCGAGCATTCATACGCCCCAATTTCTCGATAAGATGACATCTTTAAACTATAAGTATATAATTTCTTACTTAGACTCTTCTCGTGGGAAATCTCTTCCCACATTTCCTTCAATTCTGTCTTTTCTGATTTCGTTATGTACGATGTTACATATCGAGCAACAGCAATGGAATTGTCTGCAACATATTAAATATCAATGTTAGCATTCCACATGGACAAAATGACTGGGTTATAGTCATTTATATATTTTGGCTCTTCATTTCTTCTTAAGTTGTAGGTATTTTTTGGAGACTTTCTTGTGATAGTATGTCGCAAAGATGACATAAAACTGTTCACTCTTCCTTTTGATATTACAGGTCGTGGAAATGCAAAACGGCATTTGGTGTAGAATTTATCCTCAGATTTGTACTTTCGACAACAGTATTTTCCACAACGATGGCTTTGGAATCGTAAGACTTGTTGTCTTAAATCCTTATCTTGGGTATATCACATGTAGCATATTCTTCAATAAAAGACAACACAGTATTATCTGAGTCTGTACCAAATTTGAGAGCATCTTTGATCCATATTAGCATGTGTATGTGAGGACCACCTCTTGCTTGATACTCCTTTCTCCAAAAGAAGTCTAAAACCTCTCAAAGAGGAGGATTTTTTTTATTGGTGAAAAAGACATCATAGCGTCAAATCTATGATTGAAATACCTGCATACATTAACTGGATCCAAAGAGCACAATTCTCCAGGTGTCTGTATTCAATATTTAGTATATTTGGATTTGCCTCTCGTAGAAATTGAAGTAAATCATGCCAAGCATATTCAGCACAGCTTAGATTAAGGAACCATGTAGGAGTTCCTAAGGGCCCGATGTAGGTAATTCTAATTTACCACTTCTTAAATACCGAATCATACCGATTCGGTATTTAAGAAGTGGTAAATTAGAGGGGGGGAAATGTAGGTAATTCAGAATCGGTAAATACCGAATCGGTAAGGTTCGGTATTTACCGATTCTGTAAATACCGAATCGGTATCCCCCATTGATTCCTATGGGCCTTGAAGTCTGTAGGAATCAATGTGGAATACCGAATCGGTATTTACCGATTCGGTAAATTCCGATTGTTGCAAGGGTGCAGGGGGTGTCACTTTGACACACTCTAGCACCCCAATTCCGGACTTGTGTGCCATGTGGCACACAGACATGCCCTAAGGGCATGTCTGTGTGTCACATTGCACAGGTGTGCATGCACAGATGTGCATGCACACCTGTATTCGGTATTTTACCACCCAATAGGATTGGGTGGTAAAATACCGATTCTTAAAGCCCTGTGGCACTTTGACATGTACCAGCTACATCTGAATTTACAGAATCAGTATTTTACCGAGTCTGTATTTACCAATTCGGTAATTTTACCGAATCGGTAAATACAGAATCGGTAAAATACCGATTCTGTAAATGCATGCCCTACATCTGAAACACGTAATAGCGGTCGGAAACGGCCGAATTCGGCCGTTTCCGACCGGTATTAGGGCATTTACATCGGGCCCTAAGTTCCTTAGCATACATTTAAGTTCTCCATGACGACGGTACCAGTACTCCTTTTTACCACGTTGCCCTGCCATGAGATTAATTAGCTGAGATTCCAAAACAGTATCTTTCTGGTGTACTTTATCAATAAATTCCTTTGCCGAAACATTTTGCAGATGTACACCTGTTTTCAATATATGGTTTACTGCATAAGAAAGTCCAGACAAATCACTCTCAAACAAAAGATGAAACAAATACGGAATACATTGTCAAAATCTTGGATCTTCTGCATACAATCTTAATGTCCGGTATTCAGATGCAGGAATCTGCACAGGTCGGTCGTCATATCGTCCTCCTTTTCCTGTGGTAAACAAATGAGGGAAACGAGCTTCCAAGCTTTTTTCCCATACACTAATGGGACTTACCTTTGCTTCTTTCATTTGGAATAACTCTATAGTATTCCCCATCACTTCTTTAGAATGAAGTGGATGAACAATGTAATGTTCGTAGATTTCTTCAGTTCTGGACACGTCCACTTTTTCAATTTGTCCAGATGGCAAGTCATTATCTTCTTCAACAGTTATTTCTTCTTCACTCATAAACACATCTTTATAATATTTATTATTTTTTATCAGATAAAACGTTGCCTTTTCCACTTTCCTAACATTCACTAATTCCTGCCAGAATTTCTTACTCTTTGTAGGAACACCATTAACAAGAATAACTAAAGGTTCATCTTCTACATTTTCTACACCAACTGTTTCAATATTTTTTTTTTAAATCTAATGGCAAATACACAGCTTTTCCCTTTAATCCTCTCTGTAAATCTGAAGGCAACAATTTCCCTGTCTTAGGCTCCATACGAACTATAGCCTGAAAAGGATGCACACATTGAATAAGAATACACTCATAAGTATTTAAATCCACCAGTTCAGAAAGAATATTTCCCAACTCAAAATTATTATGCACAGCTCTAGCAGGCATTTTATTCTCGTCTAATTTGTTATAACAATATTTACAAATACGCTGATCACAACCCAAATCAAAAGTATTCTCGACCAACAAATAAGTTACAAATTCCATTCACTCCTTATTTTCCTTTTCACATTTTAAATACAGATCAACAGTCCTAGTCTGATTTTTATGAGTACGTCGACAACAAATACAAGAATAATTTTGGTGTTTCACCTGAAAGCACCTTGAACTTTATAATTTCTTGCTCACATTTTTCTTTACTGCAATGTTGTACATTTTCTTCAACATTTCCTTCTACTAATGTATGAATTTCTGCACCAAAGTAACTAACCTGAATTTCATCACAAACGACGTTCTTTACATCTGACACAGATCCATGCAAAAGAACACTGTTCAACTTCTTTAACATTAGAGCTGGACTTTTGGCATAATACAGCATTCTGACTAATTTCCTCATTGCTGTATGATGTACTGCCAACATCCTGAAATGGTGAAAAACACTTCTACAAACATTTTTAGAAAGACAAGCCAAAGAATGTCCTTGCAAACCAGTATTTTCTCTCACTCTGCAAGGGTCTAATCCTTGCAAAACCTTAATCTTTTGCTTGACACTTTTCTTAGTATAGTTACGTAAGAAATTGCGTAAAACATCAATAGATTCCTGCCGTACACTACAAATACTACTGCAATTCCAAGTGTACACTGGAGCTTTAGGCCTTCTCCCTAACACCCCTTCTGCATTTCTTTGAACAATTTTCTCTTTCTCAATAGGACAACCATTTTTAACCTCATATCAGGACCTGTAGTGTCAACTGCATGCAACAAGTCATTACTCTGAAGATAACTTTCCTCATTAAAAAAAGCTCAGAACTTGAACTATGTTTCCATTCACCCAAAAAAACTTCAGAAAAATTAGTTCTGTTAATTATTCTTCTCCACTTACTTTTGCTCTTCATTAAATGGATTGGCTTATCTAGTGATCGAATTCTATTGATTACTAAAACAAAAAGTTTTTTTTTAATTCAAAAGCTTTCTGTACAACATTTCAATACATTTCCTTTTCTTATAAAATGTGTTTTTCTTCTTACAATTCTTTATTAACTTAGTTAAATTGAACAAAATTCTATTATAAAACATCTTCCTTCTTATGTCGTTAAATTGATTGATCCTCCTTTTACTGTATTCTGAAGTTGTTCTGTGACTCTTGTTTTTTCTCTTAGTTGCAGAAACAGTCACAGTATTGTTTACTTTGCGCACACTCCTGTTAGCGGTTGTCAATCTTCGCAGAAAAGTTTTAGTTTTCTGACCAGGACTTTTTTTCTTTTTGTTACTACATTGATCTTCAGGTAAATGTTGTACATAAGTCCTCTTAAAATTAACTGTTTTCTTTCGTCCTTTCTTCTTCTCAGTTTTAGAAGGCATGATGATTTTTTTTCAGTAGTGACCAAAAGAATGTATTATTAAAAATATACATCACTTTAGAAAAAAAATTATATCAATACACTATTACATTAGTTATAAGAAAACGGGAGAGACAACAAACAAAAGAATATGAAAATAGAACGACTTGCAACAAGACAAAGAAGACTACAAGACAATATGAAATATAAATAGAAAAGAGAATAGAAGCAGACAATGCAGTATAAGGGGATAAATAGAGTATGAAAAGAATGCAAAATATGAAAAGATAATGAGGATTATGAGGAGAAAGGTAGCAGCATGAGGAGAGAAGGGAGACTATAAGAAGAACGATACAGAGTATGAGAAGACAGGGGGACAGTATAAAAAAAGTTCGAAGGAACAAACCATGGGGTAGGAGGGGGGACAATGTGATGAGAAAACAGTTAAAATAGCAGCAGGCGGAAGAGGGGGTGCAGGCGGAGTGGTACAGATAGTGCAAACAGAGAGGGAGATGGTGCAGGCAGAGAGCAAGATGGTGCATGCAGAGGATAGATCGTGCAGGGCTGCAGGCAGAAGGAGAGATGGTGCAGGCAGAAAGGAGATGAAGCAGAGACAGCGTGAGATGGTTCAGGCAAAGAGACAGATGGTGCAGGCAGAGAGAGAGATGATGCAAATAGGGGGTGAGATGGTGCAGCAGAGAGGAAATGGTGCAAACAGAGGGAGAAATGGTACATGCAGAGGGGAGATGGAGCACACAGAAGGGGAGATAGTGCAGACAGAGTGGGAGATTGTACAAGCAGAGGGTGAGATGTTACAGGCAGAGAGGGAAAGGATTTAACATGGTAGCGGTGTCTAATACACACCACCAGCCATATCATAGTAGGCCTCTACAGATGCCTTTCAGTAACAGCAATACCGCCATAGAAAGGTATGCAGTCTTTAGTATGTGGGCCCCTTGCACGCCCCCAGGGTAAAAGTGTAATAGGGAGTGCACATGAGAGGTACCTGTGGTATCTCCCAGAATTCATGTACACAAAGCGGAATTAATGCAGACAGTAGTAGTGATGTTACAGGAGGAGAGGAGATGGTGCATACAGAGGGGGAGATGATGCAGGCAGAGAGAGAGATGGTGCAGGCAAAGGGTGAAATGGTGCAGACAAAGAGATGGTGCCGGCAGAGGGGGAGATGGTGCAGGTTGAGGGAGAGATGGTGCAGACAGAGGGGGAGATGATGCAGGCACAGAGAGAGATGGTGCAGGCAAAGAGTAAGATGGTGCAGGTTAAGGGGGAGATGATGCATGCACAGCGAGAGATGGTACAGGCAAAGAGAGAGATCGTGCACGCGGAGGGAGAGATAGTGCAGACATAGACATTCATATTACAGGCAGAGGGAGACATGGTGCAAGCAGAGAGAGAGATGGTGCACACAGGAGGTGACATGATGCAGCAGAGAGGAAACGGTGCAAACAGAGGGAGAAATGTTACATGCAGAGGAGAGATGGGGCACACAAAGGGGGAGATAGTGCAGACATACACAGTCATATTACAGGCAGAGGGAAAGATGGTGCAGGTAGAAGAAGAGATGGTGCATGCACAGTGCAGATAGTGTGGACAAAAGGAGAGATGGTGCGGGAAGAGAGGAGATGGTGCATGCAAAAACTGTGAAGATTATGGAAAAAGGTGCAACTAAAAATCCTTAATTTACTCAGATGCTCAGTGTGATTCTAGACAAATTATTTAAAAACATACATTTAAACAAAACACATTTCCCAAATTAAAAAGTTTAAGTGACTCAGCACATTACATGTATATGAACACTACATTTCAGTAGACAATCCTGACTCATTTTTCAAATACATTTCGAATTTGCTGCATTATATTTTTGCGAACATTACAAGCAAAAGTGAGACACAAGTGAGACACAATAAAACAAGAAACAGGCCCAAGGAGCTTATAAATCTACCTAACACTGTATGCAGCAATCTATGTATTGTGGCTGAAGAATTCTTAACAGGGAGGTATGATGAGAGACGGTGCATTAAAAGGTCAGAGGAGCCAATATAAAAAGAATGGAGACTATTTAAAAAAACAATTAAGAAAATAAGAATAAAGAGACACTAAGAGTACAGAAAGGACTATGACAACAATCAGCACTATAAGGAAAGACAAGCAAAAATAAAGAAAGAGAGAAAATATCACAAGAGAACAGACGGTATAAACAGAGAGAGGTAGACTGTCAGGAAAAACGGTGGAGATTATTGAAAAAGGTGTAACTATAAATCCTTAATTTACACAGATGCTCAGTGTGATTCTAGTCAAATTATTTAAAACTATACATTTTACCAAAACACATTTACCAAACTAAAAACATTTAACTGACTGCACACATTCTGCATTTTTAGTACTACACTTTATTGCAAAATCCTGACTCACTAACCACATTAATTTACCAAATGATTTTATCACAATACTTATTCAAATACAGTAAAACTCAAAATACAATTCTACAAACTTTTCAAGATTAAACACATTACTTTTACTAAAAATAAAATGCACCACATCCATTCCCTTACAACTTTTAAACTCACCTCTCAAAGTGATTGGTAGATGAAGAAGAATGCCACTCACACAGCAGATAGCCTTATACAGAACCTCTCTCCTCCAGTGCTTACAGCAGAACCAAAGAAATGGCACATTTCCCTCTCAATTTACACATATATATACATTACTAACAAATCAAATTCCTTCACACAATAATTGAAAACCAAAGACATGTTTCTATTGGTTCAATAATTCAAACCTTGGCAACTGACATAACTTTCCACCCTACCCCCAGCTGTAAACTGTCACCAGAGGTCAAAAGTTCTTCAGTCTATAAAACACTGCTTCTTAACATATTTAGACTACACATAAGTACTTACTTATAAGTACCAATAAAAAGAAAAGCTCTAGATAGAAACAACTAACACATAAATACATAAACTACAAACATATCTCTAAAACATATTTTTCAAATCATTTTTTTCATTCTAGGGTAAGCTTACGGGACGACTTACGGACATTGCACCGTACGTCGTGCGTAATTTGCACCGTATGTGCACAGTAAATCTATTGTAAAAAAAATATAGCGTCTATTACACATGTTTTATAACTCCCGGGGACCCAATCCCCCGGGGCTAATAAAAAAATGTTGGGGACCGTGGGGGGAGCCCAAATGCCCCCACGGTCCCAGCCGGCTCCCCACGTCCTTAGGGAGCCGGCATTGCTTTCCATCAGAGAGACCAGCTAACATGCTGGTCTCTCTGACGTAAAGCAGTTTGCTGTGGTAGGGTGGCTCTGCCCTACCACGGCAAACAGCAGTGTCCCGGGATTGGGCACCAAGGGACACTGCAGGAGCCAACCCTGGGGGTGGCGGTCCACAGGGCCATCGAGGGCTCCAGGAGGGGGCCCATCCGCAGCCGGACGAGGCTGGATTGGGCCTGGGCCCACCCTCTTTTGAGGTTTTCAAGTAACTGCTATTCCGCCCGAGTTCTAGATGAGTGCTCTCCTCCTTCTCATTTTAAGTTATGGGCAAACGTAAGGCTAGCAGTCCTGCTACAGCCCAGATCAAGCATTGGCATAGCCAATAGGTCCCGCCTTTGGGACCTTGTACGTTTTTGGTCATGCAGCACATTATTAGGGATGCTATAACATCTACTGATGCTTCACATGCCCCTAGTGAACGGGGCGTGAGAACCACTAATCAAGTCAGGATGGGCTTGTACAGGCCACAAAAAAGTGAAGGGTCAGGTATTGTACCATATAAGGGCGGGTGGAACATGTAGTGCCCTTGTAATAGTAGGAGATATAATGGTGATGGGAGTGTGCCTGCCCACACTACAGGAAACAACGAGACAAAGACAAACCCAGCATATAGCGCTAAAATGTGTGTATGTTCCCATTTTATGACACGAGGATACATATGCTCATTTTGTGGTCAAGCATGTTGTTTTTGCATTCCCACTTAATTTTGCAGCAAATGTAGCAACAAAACCCTTCATATAAAAGAGTACTAGTTATCTAATACATGCTCAGTTAGCTGATAATGTGGGTTTGAGCAACTAACTCTACAAATGAATCAAGAGACCTGTAAGTAGCTAATACCAAATATGCGCATATAGTGGAGAAGTGTGGCTCAGGGGTTAGAGGCGGCAGACCCAGAAGCTGAGATCGGCCATGGACCAGGGTTCAATTCCCCACCTCGGCGGGGCATGGGCTCAAAAATTCCATGGACTTGATAATTCTCGCTCCAGTGCCTTCTCGACTCATGGGTTCACACTCTGCGACTCTGGGCAATAGCATGCTTAATCTCCACAACGGCCCCTCGCGGCGGGATGCCTGGCTTTCACCTTGTGGATACCCTGCGGGGGGTTAGCTCACAGGGGAATACCAGGACGGGTTCCCTAAGCAAGCGCCGGGAAACCCACTGCGGGTAGCTGTGCGCTATACAAGTTCAAATACATTTACATTTACATTAAAGTCTGTTAGACTTACTTTTACACTGAAGTTAAAACAACCATGCCCCCTCCGACAGCACGTCCGAGCCTCAGCTTATGGAGGGCAATATAAGAGAGCGCAATCGTAGTGTTTCTGCTCCTTGCCAGTCACCAAGTAAAGTAACAGGGCCCATCTTGGAATTAATCCATTATAGTAAGATACGAGGGTGAAGTGCAGAGAATTGGACATATAGGAGAGGCTCCTATTCAAAAGATCACAACAATACAACCATAATAAGAATGTCCTCACCATTTCGGTTCTTATGTTATTGTTATTGAACTCGATGTTTCCCCTTATGTGGAAACAAACACTGACTGTACCAAGCCCATTGAGCGGTCACACCCTACCCCGTCCTCCTCCTCCGATGAGCGGTCGCACAGCCCGAGGGAGGGAACAAAGACAATAAGGACTCACAAACAATCACATGTGAAAACTAGAAATGTGACGACATAAAGGGGGAAGTTGTCCAAGGTACAGTGCGCAGAACGAAGTACAGTTCAAAATGCACAATCAGTACCTGTCCCTGTACAGAGCAAAATAACTAACTTAGTTTAATAATTCGGTCTAAATACTATTATCGAACAGTTTAACATGCATCAGGCTCAAATGAGCAAATTTGTTTAACTACTTCCCTTTTCACAAGAAATGCAAGATACTGTGATGAATGCGCGCTCCCACGTGTCTCTGGCCTCTTCATAATTTGCCTGTAGAATTAATAGAAATTTAGTATCTGGGGGATTGCAGGCTACCTGTAAATGTGAATAAATGAAATTTAATTTTTTGATTTCACTTTCCTGAATTAAAAAGTGTGTTTTCGTTTATGTGAACAAGCCTCTGATGGACACAGGTGTGACTGTTCTCACGAGTGGATACAATCACAGTTCGAAGTGCTGTTTCATAGCCAGCGCCTAGAGTGAGCAGCTTTGTGACCACGCTCTACCCTGCCTTCCTCCTCCAATGAGCGGTCGCACAGCCCGAGGGAGGGAACAAAGACAATAAGGACTCAAAAACAATTGCATGTGAAAAGTAGAAATGCAACCACATAAAAGGCGGCGTTGTCGCAAACAAAAACAAGGAAACCTGACCCCAGACAGATGGCCCTGTGCGTCCTGCTGACTCCCCAGCGTTTCCCTTGGGGGAGCGAGCGCGAGCATATGGTGCCGCTGGCTCCCACAAGGAAAACTCCAAACGTGCATGTGTTACAATAGAAATCAATGCAACGCCTGCCCGTTTTTAGGGAGAAAAGCAGATCGATGACATGAGGTCCTCTCCTATGCAGCGCATGCACGCTGCGTAGGTGAGACCTAATAACTGCTATAAATAGCATGCTGGAGAGAGTTGTGGGGGTGATTAAAAATGAAATTGTGCTAACTGAACGCAGACTATCTCTAGAGCAGCTGCGGCATCTGCTGATGTAAGCGGGATAGCATGACTATGAGCAGCAGTCCCCCAGTCCCTGGTCATTACTGTCTCCACACTGATGACTGTGGCCTCCATTTCCTCTAGCTCCTCCTGTGCCACAGAACTCCCACCTCCTGTCGGCCTTGCTGCCTTCCTGTTGGCAGCAGCTTTGTGCCTGGTTTAGATTTTCACATCATGCCAGGGCCTCTTGGCTTCCTCGATTAGACGCCTCAATATTACGACAGCATTCCCAGTGGTCTACTTGAAGGTCAGTTTATGTTAGTGTTCTGTCACCTCTGTGACGCAGATCTGGTTTTGCTGTGGACTGAGCCCCGTCTTCCTCTCCCTCTTCTCCTTGGCTGTCCCCTTTGTTCCTAGCTGGTGGTTTGTGGGGGTTGTGGGGTTCGTATTGGCCTCTGTGCTCAGTCAGGGTGCATCCATGTTGCTAAGTGCTTTGGATTGTTTCTGGTGTGTTGTTTTTGTAGTTTTTATGGTGCATTTTCCCACCAAACACGTGGGATTTACGGGCCTGTCGCTGGTTTTCACTGCTTTTTGTACCACGATTGGCCTCATCGCAGGATTTTTTGCATTCACGTTTCGCATTTTTGCAGCATGGCATTGATTTTAATGCAGACATTTGATGCCTTATCTGGAGACTATCGCATGGTACCTCTATGCTGATAATGCTTCGTTAACACAGCGTAATTTTCCTGCGATAGACTGCGATGTTGGAAGTTGCGTTAAGTTACTTTTGCGATGGTTATTACAAGTTCTTGAGAATATGCCCCTATGTGTTTCCTCCAGCCTATCCTTGAGGACTAACTTCCACACTCACCCCACACCCATCCATCCCTGGTGTCACTGGTCAGTTGACCCTGCTAATAAAAGGGGCCAGGCGCACATGCCTTTGGCCAGTTCCAGACTGCACCATGATGTGGCTGTGTCATTATTAGCCAGGGGCCTACTCAGAAGACTGATGGCCTTCACTGAGTTACCGTTACCCGCCGTCTAGTACAGCAATGGGTGGGGCACCATCGTAATGGAGCAGGACTTCGAGAGAACCAGCGGCCAGCAAGCTATTGTCAAGATGACAGTTCTTAACAGCTGGTGCTGCTCCTGCAGTTTTCCATGAAATCCCTATTTCGAGACAGAATAGCATACCTATTACCCAATCAGACAGCAGCATGACGGTGGGAAAGAAATATTCAACTGTGGCGATGCAAAATGGAAATGTCACTTTATTTCCGCAATGGCTGAAAGGAGGCTGACTCAAGCGCGCCAATAGATAGAGCGGGCAGACGATCAGGCCCATTCTGGTTATTTTTGGTTTGCTCAATGACAAGAGTTCAATCTGTTGCAGCCTGAACCATGCAAGCACAGCAGCCCTACAATATGCACTACCACTGTGACCTAGAACACGAAACAATCACTGGGAGTCCTAGAAACATGCAGTGTATGAACTGCATTTTGAAAGAACATCTGCTCCACGTCGATATCGATCAATAGATGATATCTGCTGTGGTAGATGAATCTGGCTACTTCACCTGTCACTTCCTCAATCTTAGTGTTGGACTCTCCACGCTTTTTTGGGAAGTCTCTTAATTTCTATAACATTATTTCTATCTCCTCAGACCAGTCTTTCTCCTTAGTCCTTGATCACCCTACAATTCTCTTAAAATCGTACTAGTTCTCCCTGCGCAGACTAGTCGTGCCAGCCTCCCTCTACCATATTAATTTACTATGCATCACTTCTCTGTTCTTTCACTCGCAAACCTACATTTTATTTCCCACTGTATATCTCTTTTCTCTCCATTTTCAATCCCTTCAGTCTAACCTCACCTCAAACCACTTATCTGACTCATCAAACCCCATTGTTTTCCTCAAACAAGTCTCAGCATGTTTTTCAGCAGAACTTTCCCAAAGTTTCCATCTATACTGCTTGCCCATTGTTTATTCACATTGTTCTCATAGACAAGAAAGCATAGGCCTCACAATGCTGCATGGTCAGTGTATGAATAAAGCTGCTGCCACATTAATTTTTTTTTAATTTTGACAATTAAAATACAATAGTTTCCTCACATTCACACAGTTCTGGGGTATTGTTGAAACTGTCACTTTCTGGTTGGCTGAGGTGGTGCCCAAGCCAGGCAGAACATACTACTCCAACTAGGGTTAGATGATTACACTCACTGTATAGCCTACGCTCACCTTTGGGTAGCTTGACACTTAGCAGTCAGGCTTATCACAGAGCCAATGTGTGAAGCATTGGCACAGCACTCACTCACTATAAATACACTGAGCATCACAAAAGATACTTCACACGTGATGTATGTAAATAACATTTATCAACACGTCATAAACATCACATATTTCTGGTCATAAATCACACATGGAATCATTACTAGCAGTACTAGACCCAACGATGTTAAAATGACATCAGTAGTATGTACACGTGGAAAAGATCCTATTGTATGCCCCCCAAACACCCTTTTGCAGTGCAAAACGTTGGCAAAACTAGACTCACCTTGGCAAATATTATAATTCAATACCACACAGTTATCGGATGCACCCTAGATCACAACAATAAAAAAAATGTATATACAAAGAAATATAACACTTTTAAGCAGAAACACAGGCGGAAGCCGCATGGGTAAAACCAATGTCCAACGTAGTGTTTTTCCGGCAAACAATCAACGTATAAACCAACACCCCCTACCAGTGTCGTTCTTCATAGGTGGTCCTTAGAATGTCACTCCAATGCACACACACACACACACACTCACTCCAGATTGATACACGGTGTAAGGGATATTAGGCAGGTATGTATGGAACCAGTTCACACACATACACACAAACACTGTGATGTGGGGCAACTGATATCCAGCAGGTCAATTGATAGCACACTGTAGACTCCGTGGCCCAAGCCACCCTCCACCCACCAACTCACCCCAACTACCCTGTGTCCATGGTCTGGAGATGGTCAGCCCTCCCCTGGATACTAGGCCACTCTTGACCGGAGCCCCACTTAGTCAAGGTTCCAGGGAAGAAGGTGAGGTAGGTAGCAGGGCTAATTTGGAGTCATCCATCAAATGGGGGTTTGGCCGCCACTCTGGTAGTTCATCCACAGGATGCAGAGCAGAAGTGAGCTTAGGGTGACTATTGATCACTCAAAAGGGTTCCACAATGCTCCTTGCGGCACCAGCCAAGTCATGCGAAGCAAAGGGGATGGGGTCACGCAGTCTCTTGACCCGGTCTGAACGCTCTCAGAAGCATTCCTTCAGCCCAGTCAATCACTCTTCCTACCTAGGCCCAATCTAGACAATGCTACATGGCAAAATGTTGTCCTCGGGGCCAGGTGAGGAGAGGTCAGTTGGTCCACTTCTCTGGGCCCCGAAAGGAATCAATTGATGATGGGGGAATGAAGCAGGGGGGCCTCTTGGAAGAATGGGGCACCCTGGCATGGAACACATCGATCAGAGTCACACCCAGGCAATTTGGGCACAACGTCTGGTGCGCAATGATATGAGTCGCACCAGGCAATTCTGGTCTCACACAATGCAGTGTCACAAACTCAATACCTCCCTGGAAATGAGGCACAGTGCCCGGTATGTGTTGATATGGGTCGCACCAGGCAACCCAGTCACAAACAATGAAGAGTCACACAGTCCGATCCTCCCTGGAAATGGGGCACAGTACCTGGTGCGCATTGATACAGGTCACACACACCGTCACACGTTTAGCAATGTTACATGAGGTAGAATGAGGCACTACTACTGTTACGCCTATACCTCCGAGGGTCGCAACCCCACCTCCGAAGATCGCAACCTATGAATCGGATACCGTATGCATTGAGCATGCATTCAGCATGTTGCATGAGAGAGATGTGGCAAGATCAACGAAGTGGGCCATGCTGGATCATGAAACCGGTGAATCCGCTAACCACCTACAAGACGCTTATGTGTGTGGAGGTCCCGAAGATGCAGGGGCCCCACTCCTTAGATGCAGGCAATACGTCTGGGACTGGGTACAAGAAAATCTGGTCTCCAGGCACAACTCTTAGTTCTACACTCATGCCACACTACCAGTTGGGATCCAGTAGACGATGTGGGCACTTAAAGAGTCACCGCTCTCCAGGTGTCACAATAGATGGTGTGGGTCCCTTGTAGGAGATATTTGATTTCCCTGAGACCTTCAAAAGAACAGGGGTAGAACCAGCAAACCCTTGGAGAGCACCCTTCAGAGTGCCACACCGCAGCTGGGAGCCAGCCCAGGCCAGCCACTATTCAGGCAGGGCACCTGGTCCCTTTCAATTGCAGTAATCCTCTGCACAACAGATTCCTCTGGCAGTGTGCATCACTATTACACACGCACACACATCCACACACACTTCCACACACAAACACTCACACATGCTCAATGAGAATTCACCCAAGTCACTTCCACAATAAACAGAGAGACACATATAGGCAATGCCAACCGATCTGGCTAATAACTGAATCCAAAATAGCTAACTTGTTGCCTCCTAAAGTGAAAGCGATTTTGAAATAGTAGAACAGAGTTACACTATTGACGAACCTTCCAAGATGCCATCCTCCTGAGATGCAGTGGCCACTAGTGATACAGATAACTGCAGATTAAATGAGCAGCAAAAGAATGGCCTGGTGGCACTACCTCGGGAGCTGCTGTGAACTGCTAGCTAGCATGTAACAAAAACCCTGTCTACAGGCTTTAACACACTGTAATAACAACAAACAGTTAAATGCCTATTTGTTTTAACATCATTTTCACAAAACACATGGAAGGTCTACTGCTTTTTCATAACTTTTCACAATTGGCAGATGAAACTTATGGAATCAGACATAAACTTTCCCTATAAACTGTTGTGAATGTATCTAGGACCCTAATTAGATATTCCCGATGTATGCCCTTATGTGGTTATAATAAATCATATCCTTATAAAGGCATAAGAATCATATCCATATTAAGTCATAGCCAATGCAGTCCAAATACGGCAAGGCTACTCCCATAGACTCCTAGAAAGTACAAAGTGTTCTTAAACAAACCAAGCCTCCAGCAGCCCGGGAATTCCCCCTGCTTCTGTTTTGATTTGTCCTAGAACTCCTGAGAGTCCTGAAAGAACTGCCAGTTCTTAGTGACGGCTTATGTCCAACCTTACATCAAACTCGGCACCTTCAAGGTATAAATATACCAGAATCTGCCTTAAGTAACACACAGTGGTTTGGAGCAGATCGGCTATCTACTTGCCCGACGCCCTGCTGATGCGAGTGCCGAAGGAAGCCGACCCTCCCTGCTGACGCACTCAGAAAGACGCTGTCTTTTCTCCTGGCGAGAAATCCAGCTCCAGTGTTTTCCGGTCACCCTTGCGGGTTTCTGGGAGATTGAGTTCTGAGAGAGAGATGCAAGACCTCCTTCATTCTTGCATGAGAAAGAAGACTGCTCAATAAATAACCCTTTTATTGAAAATGTCGGTCTCTATTTCTCTGCATCTCTGGTGAAACGAAGCATGTAGCTATCTATTGTTTCCGCAACTCTGGAGATATATTCCTTATTGCAGGGGGGAACAAAGTTGTCATGTGATATGGTTGTCAGAAGCTAATCCCTTCTTGTCTATTCAGGAAAGCTAAACACCTTCTTGTTTACTCGAGAAGGTTTCTAGTGACCTCTGAGCTAGCTGGCACACACAATTCGGTCTAACATATTCAATAGAGACCTAGTCGACCTCAGTCCTACGTCTAAACTATTGTTTATGTTGTTCCAATGCGCAGAGCCTATTGGAAATATAGGAACTAAACTAGAACCAATCAGGCCTGTAGTTTATAATGTTTACATGTTACCATGACCAACTCAGGCCTATTGTTTCCAGCATAAGCTTTTCCGCGCGTCAGCCATCAAGTGGTGTACATCTCAAGCACAAAGTTCAATAAAAAATGGTCTGAAACACAAGGATTATCAGAGTTCAAATCTTCTACGACCAGGGTTTGTCACAGGAACATCAAAAGTCTTGCCTACTTCCGTAATCTATAGCATTAGCTACAAAATACACGTCTATAAGCTTTATCTCTTGTAGAAGCCTATTTTAATTTACATATGCTTTTTATCATATGTAAGCCATAATTGCAGCCTTTGTTTTAATTTTCATAATAAGCTAATCAGATCAATGGCATCTCACATAATACTCTCAATTAACCAATCAGGCCTATAGCCTAGATCGTTGGCTTGCCAGCATAACCAGGTTTAGTCTATTGACTATAAGGAAAGCAAGCACTCTTTTTCAATGGAAGCACACACCTTCTGCCCAATCAAAAGCTTGTTAAGAGGAAAATCAACATGTGGATGGAGCCTAACTCTCTCACCCCTTTTAAATATCTGTTTCTGCTAATTACATAAGGCCTGGCAACATCTGTTCCGTCAAGCCAAACCAAATAGAATATATTGCAAGACAACTTAAAAACATTTACACTTTCACTTACTGCACATGGAGATGGCATTGACAGGCAGAATAGAGATTATAAGGGGTGAAAGTTATGCCTTGTAGTTGACACCAGATGTTGACAATGTTATTCTACAGAATATATAATTCCCCAAATGTTTCTCAGCTGCCAGCTCTGTGAGGTGATGTCCTGAGAACATCTGCATGCTTTTAAGTGAATACCTCAGTTTGTCCTTTCACACTCAGTCATTAGTGCACCAGTGACCTAGGAGAAATCTGATCAGCAGATATGGTAGCCAAGTGGCTGAACCTCCAAGGGTGATCGTAAAACAGCATGGCCTAAAGGTAGGGATGTTTGTAGCCAGTAGACAGTGAGAGGATGAAGGCAGGAGGGGGGAATGGGGAAGTAATTGGGCTACAGGACAGTTGAGGATATGACACATTGTAGGTATGTGGGTTGGGGTTGAATGTGGAGCAGAGGAGGATATCAGTATAACACAGTGTAAAGCAGCTGATGATGTAGGAGAGGGAGTGTGAAAGGTAGTCGTGTATGAGGGACAGTCTTGTTTTTGTGGCACTGGACAGTTATGAGTGTTGAGCAGTGAATAATTCTTGCCAAGAAGAGGTGTGGGATATTGGATGAAGCAGGCCATATGAGACAGTGATGTAAAACAAGCGCTGTTCAGTACCTTAGGGGTTCTGGGTCGCCAGAGATGTGGGGAAATGCGAGGACGGCAAGCAGAGCGCACACTCCATTTCGAGGAGGCATCACTATTGGGATGCGGGGGGTGCGGCCCGCACCGGGTGTCACCATCCCACCGGGGTGACACCAAGGCGGTCAGCAGCAGTGTGTGCTGTCAACAGTATGCAGACTTTCAGTGAAAGTCAATGACGTTGCAACCGCAACGTACGTGCAAGTTCAGTTGCACTGTCTTGCAGCAACGCAACCTAACTTTTCTGCTCAGGAGGACTGGAGGAGGTGCCTGTGCGCAGTGCGCACTGTCTCCTCCGCCGCATCAGCGCGCCTCTTAGGCCCGCCTCCCGCGTACAGGCGGATCGCGGATGATGTCATTCTTCTTCTCTGATACGCGCATTGGACCCTAAATGCGCGTGACTGGCCTGCAGCAGGAGGATCAGAGGCGGCACGTCTTGACCACCGGTTGGGTTGGGGTCCGCTATAATTTAATTGTATTCCCCTGCCTACAGCGCGCAGAGCTGGGCGCTGGCCACCGTGACCGACATAGACTCCCCCCCCCATCTAACAGCAGGGCAGGTGAGTCAGTGAGTTTCTCTGGACCGGCACGGGGGGGGGGGGGGTTTAACGCACCAATAATAACCCAGGCTGCTCTTCTTTTTACTTTGTGAGTGACGCAGATGATAGTTTTTGCGGGGTTCATCATGAGTGCCAAAGGGATGCCCTGCGGATTTGCCTTGGAGTTCTCCATGCTGTTAGCTTTCTGACTGGAGCGAGTTGCAGTTTCTAAGAGTGGTTCACGGTCTTCACACATTTTTACTTCAAATGTGGGTCATGCCATGGAAATAATTCTAAGATGATTTATTTGGTCTGAAATGGGTTGTGACTTGTGAGGTGAGCAGCGAGATCGAAGTCCGCTTTCTAGATAGTTCCTTTGGTGATTCTAGACAGTCCCTGGAGCTGCTATTTTACTTTCTTTTTGTTTTTGCCCACTGCCCTTAATGGTTTATAGTTCTTGCTGGAAATCAATGTCGTATTTTTCTGACATTTAATTCCAAAGTGCAGCATCGGGAAAAAAAGTTAAAAAATATGAACAATAAATAACTAAATAAAGTAAGACAGGCTAGTGGTAGCAAACTGGCAAGATTGATTTTATTCTCACCCAAATACATTTAGCCCCACTTTTACAGAGTTTGCCAGTGAAGCGCTATTTTTATTGTCTTGACAATGTTTTCACTGGGCTTGAAACTAGTGCACCAATCTTGGAGGTACTGCAATGTGAGGATTCAAAAACAACATTTGTACTGCTGCTCTGCATCTAGAGATTTTGTCTTTTTTACCATAGATACTGCTTACGTTTTGTAAGGATATAAACAATGGCCATTGAAATGGGTCCATTCAGGGCCCCGAGTCATGTCCTTAACTTTTCGGGCAAAAGCACTCATTACTGAACACTGAGTGTAAAAGCGTTAAGGTAACCATGTTGTTCCTGCTTACATTTCACATGGTTTGCAAAATTTTGCATTCCCTTTGATTATTTGCTTTTTCCAGGATGCTGTCCCTTTTGTTTTGTAGGCCACATATTGCTCTTCTTGCCTAGTACGTAATTTAGCTGCATCCAGGTGTTTGTAGCGCAGTGGCAACAATTAGGTTGTAGTTGAAGGCAGTCTGAGTTTTTCTCAGTGGGGCACTGCAGTATGGTGTTCAGTGGGGGAGAGGATGTGGCACTATGAGCAGAGGAGCTGCTGAATTTAGAACTGGGGAACCAAGGTCAGCCAGCCTTAATAACCAGTGCCTCCTCCCTGCCCTCCAGCAATTTTCGGTAGCAACAAAAATGTCATGACGGCTCTGGTGATTAATGTTCTTCCTAGAGAGAAATCAGAATTGTGTCTAATGGAAGATTTGACTCATGGAAAGGTAGCTCAGAGGGTTAATGGACCTGCTGTAAAGAACATGTACCAGGCAGATCACAAAGTGCACATAATCATGTAAATAGGCCAGTGGGTGGTGGGCTACTGCTTTTGTCAGAGCGATCTTTTTGTTACTTGCAGTTTATAGGTTAAAATCCTAACATAGAACATTGAGCTATGTCATCTAATCCGCAGCAACACAAGTCACATTTTTTCTTAACTTTTGATACGTTTGAGCTACAAACAATGTATTAGTTGAAATGGTCACATCATGCTGCAGATCTTGCATTATGAGGCAAATATGGTTGAGCCATTATTATATAGAAAACGTTTGCAAACTAGGATATTCAGCCATTCATGTTTCAACAGCTGTTGTGGAAAAGGGAGAAGTGCTGAATGATGACAGAAACTCCATGGCTCAGAGAAAGATGGCTTGTGCTTCCACATTTGATCGTATTTGGGGTCATTCTGCTATTAGAAGCATATCCCACGGCCACTTTCTGAATACATTTTACTGTCAATAACTCATTATAACCTTAAATCAATCTAATATAAGTTGAAAAATGCTTTGTTTTTGACCTTTCTGTCTCCCAAATTTTCTTTGGAGGGTAGAAGTTCAACCCCCCCAAACTCCCCCTAGTAGTGGTTGCTCTCTGTGCTTGCTCGCTACACACCATGTGGGGCTGGTCTCACTTTTACTTTGTTCTCTCTCTGATTCACTACTTGTGTCTATTTTTGATGCTCTCTGAAAGAATGTCTATGGGTACATATGACTGGGTGGGTAACCTGATGTTCTTTAAGGTCATCTTCTGCTATTTGCTGTGCTTTGAAAGTTGATACAATTTTAATATGTAATGAAAAATGTGCTGTAAAATTCACTATCATGGGACCTGGCACTGGCAGCCATCTGTAATTTGAAATGTGAAGACGACACAAGGGGTGAATCTGTGGCGCTATCATTTTTCAGACCATTTACTTCTGTCACTCCCATCACACTACAGTAAGGGGGCAGGGCCTATATTTGTCTGTCCTTTAGTGGGCATTTATGTGCTATTGAACTGAGACCTTTATTTGGAATAGCTTGTAGGAGCAGCTCCCCCCGATGTCCAAGCCTGGATAGGAAGCTCAACTACGGTGTCATTGTCACACGACTCCACCATGGTGGAGAGCTGCCTGGCAGAAACGCATCCACCAGTTAAATCTGGTTAAACCGCCAGGTTCGCCATGAAATTAGGGGGAAGCCGTCTCCTCGGGGCTAGCAGGGCTGCTCCCTCCTCAGGAGCAATGATTATAGACTTCGCTTTCCCCTCAAATAGGGGTGTGACAAATTAAATTTGCAAACGTTACTATGGATTCTGTAGGGTCCCGTTATTTGCCAATTGTGTCCCCTGCAGACTCGGAGCGGAGGAGGTCCATGTGGTAAGTTGTGAGGGGGTGACACCATTAGTTACCCGCACCGGTTGACACCAACCCTAGTGACGCCACTGGCTAGCCTTGTCTTTAAAGTTGCATTGTTTTAATGGAACAGCAGCTTAGCCTATTGGCCTATTAAAGGGGCACCCTGAAAGATTAATATAAATAACACTACGTGAAGTATGTGAAACAGAAACATCATTTACAAAAACACTCTAAGTACCCCCCCGGAAAAATGTAAATATTACCCAATATCATGGAGAGTATCTTAATTAAGTTGAGCTCTACAACATATTTAAATGAAGAGAGATTGCTAAATGGAGACAGGTGTTCCACACATTAACGTTTTTACAACAAAGATACGTGCAAGCTTCTATATAATTCAAAGAGGATATATATATATATATATATATATATATATATATATATATATATATATATATATATATATATATATATATATATATATATATTACCTACTGGCGGTCGCCAGTAGGTATATATAGTTAGGATTTTTTCCCTATGGGATTTCTGAAAATTCTATGCCTAATAACTTTTGCGTTCGTGGACGGAATTGGCTGAAATTTTCAGGAAAATGGCACATTTTGTTTCTGAGCAGACCTTGAAAATTTGGGGGGGTTTTGTGGAGGGGGGGCCGAGAAAAAAGGGGGGTCCCAAAACGCCTTTTTCCCATGTTAATTTCCATAGGGCGGTTGGACTCACTTTTAGCCCGAACGGCTGAATGGATTTTCACGAAACTTGGCAAAATTGTAGGGACTGTTAGCCCGATGTGCCTTTGCTAGGTCTCAATATATGTGCTTCAGTGGATTTTGAGAAATTAACGTTTAAATCAAGATATATATCTGTAACAGCGCTCCGGGCAGCTATCCGGTTAGCGAACCTTTCGCGTAACGGAACTTTGCGATGAGAAGCTGATTGGCCCTCCGGTGTCTGTCAACATTCTAAACAGTCCGGAGCGGCCGCCATCTTGTCTCTCGGTAGGATCGAGAGACAAGAGGAGGCCAAAACAAAGGGGGAAATTACCATAAGGGGGCATAGTAGATCCTCGTTGACCCCCTAGGTTTTATGTGGAGGTTTTAAAAGGGCCTAGGAGGGTCCAAAAAAAAAAATTTTTTTTTGCGTGGTAAGCGCCAAGTTCGCGAACCGGATAGCTTTCTGGGCAGCGAACTTTATGGATAAAAGAATGAAAGACTTTTCTAATACTGTATGTTAATTGTTTGTTGTTTTTCTTGTTTTTTTTTGTTTTCTTTATTTATTTATTTTTTTTATTATGATTGTGTTTCATACTTTATTAAATTTTCTAACATTTCATTGTCAGAAATGTCATAATTTATTATAGGGTGTAATTGTTTTTCATTTTGAAGCAAGTTGTCTACTGCTTCAACACATTGTAGAAGTTCGTGGTCTCTACTGTCATCCATAAAGTCATCAAGTTTGTCTTGGCTGCTCTCCTTCAGTTCAATCGAAAATGAAACTTGCTGCTCGCCTTCCATTTTGCCTGAAATTTGGATTAAAAAAATATATATTAGTAGAGATAGGGCACTGTTGGGATTAATTTTAGATAGGCAGTTTTTATCAGTGAATTTATCTTTTGGCAGTGTATAGTATGAGAGTGGAAATAGGACTAAAAAAAAGTGTATGTGATTTAACCAAGACACTACTACTACAGAGGGATAGTGTATATGTAGCAGAAAAAGTCTACTATATTAAGTCATAGTGCACAATATATTAAATTATAACTTACCTTCACAAAGAAGTTGAAGTTTTTTGAAGCTTTTGAAATAGGAGGTACAACAAGAAGTAGTAGTCAAAATGGCTGTGTTTCCTTCTCTCCCTTTATATATATACAGGTATATAACCAATCAAATGTCAGGTAATAAAAGTAGAAAATGAAAGTAACATTTTCATTGGTTGTCAATTCCAACAATTCAGATGTGTTTTGTGAAGTAATTTACCTCACGGTACTTGGAGAGGTCTACAGGCTAAATGGCTAAATGGAATTTCAATGAAATTTGTGAGAATGGAAGGGATTGTTATGTAGTATGAGCTAATCTATATTTGGTGAGAGTGTTTCTAGTCGTTATTCTGTAAATTACTTTCCCGCCTTTTTTTAGGACCGCTTTCCGGGAAGCTGCCCGGTTAGCGAACCTTAAGCGTCACGGGAGTCCACCATTTTGTGTTTCGTTCGCATTAAGATACAAGATGGAGGGCAAATAATGTTTAGAATGGGTAGAAGGGGTCATGGTAGACTTATCTTGACCCCCTAGGTTTTCTGAGCGTGGCTGAGGAGGCTTATATGTGCGGAAAAAAATTTTTTTTTAAAAAAATTCCGCGAGGTTAGCTTTCGGTTAGCGAACCGGGTAGCGCTCCGGGGAGCGAATTTTGTGGAAAATTAGTGAAAAAAGTTAGAGAAAAATAATAATTGTGAGTGATCAGATGTAGGGTAGCTCTGAGAAGAGCTTTTGGGTTTATGGTACATTTAGGTACTTATAAGTAGGTACCAATGCAGAGTCTTAAATTCAGAATGAAAATTCTGTTGCCCTCATCTGAGAAGTGAACTCCATCTCCTCTGTAGATATCTTGCATGTAGTAACGCAAGTTATTGTTGTACAGAGAGCCCATTCCATGGTCTCTCATGTAAGCTGAAACAGATTTGTTTACATGCTTCCTCGCTTTCTCAATTTGTGGACAAAATTGGTTGGACCACCTCCATTTCTGTCTTTGGCATATATTGGAATATACCAAGGCAGTTTGAGGAAAAAGTGCCATTAATTGCTCCAAGGTGTCCTTTAAAAGCATTTCCAGACCTACCCCTGTCAAAGTGCCCAAATCATTACCTCCACAGTGCACTATTAACAGGTCAGGTTTTGGCAAATGCATAAAGGTTTTCACCAATGGTATCAATTGGTGACATTTTAATCCTCTTTGGCCCAACCACTTAATTTCCACATCTTGTAAATTGAGGTTGTGTAAATTTCTGCTCTCAGCATACCTTTGAGCCCAGTGGATGTAACTATGTCCAACAATCCAGACGTTAAACATGGTGGAAGAAGGTTGTTCTGCAGTCAGATGAAGTGTGGTAATGAAAGGGCAGTTGAAACAGTAGGAGTTTCTAAAGAAAAAAAACTGTGGATTTACAATGCTAATGATTCATTAGCAGTGATTGGTGCATTTCCATTTCTGAAAACAGAAAGTTAGGGTGCATGGATGTGTTCTTTGAAAGATGTAATTTGAATGGTCAAGGAAGAAACATTTAATGAAAGATTGCACTGGATACGCAGGTGCACTGAGAGTTCAGAGTTCAATTGAAACATTGTTGTGTGAATTTGCAAACATGAGAGGTCTTCCAGGAGGTGGTTGCTATGGAAACAAGGCAGACAGGGCAGAGGGGGGAAGGGTTTTGATTTGAAAAAAGTGAGGGAAGAGGTATGATTGGCTAATATGAGAGATATGTGAAAAGAATATCTGTATTTCTGTGCTTTCAATAGCTGCAGCCTTTGGAGTGCATCCTTTTTCTTCTGCTGAAGACAATTTGGTGTATTTCTGAGACTGTTTTCAAAACTCAAAAAATATTTGCTAAGGTGAGAAAAGATTTATTTAATTTAGATAGAGAATAGTATGATTTAAGGAGAAAATGATGAAGAAAGCTGTGTTTTTAAAATGTGGTTTTGTCTCTAGTGATATACTAATAGAATTAGTTTCAAAGAGAAATTATAATTGCATATTTGGTGTAACATTCTGGCATGCAGTTACACAAGATATTGTAATACATGGAGGCCATTTCATGGTCTGTTATGTAAGCTGAAACAGATATGTTGCTTTTAAAAACGATTTAAGAAATCAATTACATTTCTAGATATGTACTGCTAGAGCTTCATAGGTTGTTTTGGGCCATATTTATAAGGTATTTGAGTGTCTAAGATGTTGTGTTCGCCTTTTAAAATGTAAAGTGTTCCTCATGGGACAAGTGTCTTGTAAATACGCTCCCACTTGTGCTTGGCAAATTTAGATTTTGATTATGGGAGTTACCTAGCCATGTTAATAGTGTCCCAAAAATGGTGCTAGGGCATTCCAGAAAACACTTTCATGTGTCTCAAGGACATTTTTAGTCATTTCTTCATGAATGCAGGTATACAATTGATTTATATGCTGTGTTTAAAAACGAATTTTGAAATGAATTAAATTTCAGGATATGTACTGTTAGAGCTTCATAGGTTGTTTGGGGTCATATTTAGAAGGCATTTTAGTGTCTTTGAAGTTATTTTTCCCTTTTTAAATGGAAAGCGTTCCTCATGGGGCCCTGAGCAGTTCTTAGCCATGTTATTTAATAGGAAGTGGATAACATGGCTAAGAGCATTTGCTGGGAAATGCATGAATATCGCTGATTTTTCTGCTATATTCATGCATTGTGGCCGTTTTTTTCACATTGCTTCATAGGTTGTTTGGGTTCATATTTAGAAGGTATTTTAGTGTCTTTGATGTTATTTTTCCCTTTTTAAATGGAAAGCGTTCCTCATGGGGCCCTGAGCAGTTCTTAGCCATGTTATTTAATTGGAAGTGGATAACATGGCTAAGAGCATTTGCTGGAAAATGCATGAATATCGCTGATTTTTCTGCTATATTCATGCATTGCGGCAGTTTTTTTTCACATTGCTTCATAGGTTGTTTGGGTTCATATTTAGAAGGCATTTTAGTGTCTTTGATGTTATTTTTCCCTTTTTAAATGGAAAGCGTTCCTCATGGTGCCCTGAGCAGTTCTTAGCCATGTTATTTAATAGGAAGTGGATAACATGGCTAAGAGCATTTGTTGGAAAATGCATGAATATCGCTGATTTTTCTGCGTTATTCATGCATTGCAGGCCTTTTTTTATCACATTTGCAAGCATTTCTTAGCCATGTTATCCAATGGGAGGTGGATAACATGGCTAAGAGCATTTGCTTCAAAGGTTGTTTGGGGTTATATACCATTTTTGGGAAATTATTAACATGCCTATCTAACTCCCATAATCAAAATCTAAATTTGCCAACCGCAGGTGGGAGCGTATTTACAATAAATTTGCACCATGAAGAATGTAAAATAGCATACTAGATACTCAAATAACTTATAAATATGATCCAAAACATCTTATGAAGCACTAGTAGTGCATATTTCCAGAAATGTATTGGTTTTCATTTAATGATTTACTTCATTGGTAGGCCTTCACATGTTTTTTTACCTTGGTTTTTTTTCAGTGAAAATCTTATCTGCAACCATGTGTTGGCCTCACCTCAAATAAACAAAACAGGTGATGGACTGAATGTGGATCAATGACACACATTCACCCCAGTCCAAAGATCTGGGCCTAAACAAACCTTTAGATAGGCTACATCTTATCGTCATCCTGAATTAATGATTTAAAATATTAGGGAGTGATTTATGAGTGTTGTATGCCTGTTTTGTACCATTGAGTGTCATTTTTGTGATGCAGTGCTGGTGGAAAATATTTGCTATGTTAAATAATTAGTACAGCATTAAGTTTTAGATGACTGTTATTTATTTACTGTTTGGTAATAGTGGTTAATAACATTTTATATTATATTTTTTCACAGATTCAACTGCAGATTCTTTCATAGTTTGGAAAATGCCTTCCAGAAGTCGAATACGAAAGGCTAGAAAACGTCAAAGACAGCAGGATGATGTTTTATTGCAGCAGTCCTCTTCCCCAAATACTTGTCAAAACACCAAGAAAGGTCCGGGTAAGAGCACGAAATCATTCTTAAGAAATATTTGTAGTAAAAAAAATTTTGCTCAAAAAAATGTGTCTCTTAACAAAAAGAGAAGTAATTTAAATGGAAAGGAGAGACCCATCACAAATGTTACTGGTAGAGGAAGAGATAACTCTGTGCATGATAGTAGAAGGAAACAACAGTTTAGGGACATTCGACAACGAATGTTCCGTAATAGGATATTAGTTAATTTATTGAAAAATATTAAAAAGAAAGGCCAACAGAAAGCGGCATTTTATAGGAAGAAGAAAAATGTAGAGAAAATTATTGATCATGCTTTTGAAATCAAGCGAAAGTTGTTTATTTTGGTAATCAATAGAATTAGGAAACTAAGCAAGGTAATTTCTGATTTCAAAACAAAAAGTAGATGGAAGAGAGTAGTAAATCGTACTAACTTTTGTGAAGTTTTTTCTGGAGAATGGATGCATAGTTCAAGTTCTGAGGCATTTTTTAATGAGGAGACTTATTTTCAGGATAATGATTTGGTGCATGCAGTTGACATCAGTGGTCGAGCTTATGAAGTGAAGGATGGTTGTCCAGTTGAAAAAGAACTACTTGTGACAACAGAGACAGAAGAGGCGCTAAGTGATGAGGTTTTAGGAAGATGTCCTAAGGGTCCTGTGTACATTTGGAAGTGTAGTTCTATTTGCAGTGTGCGACAGGTTTCCATCAATTTGCTATGTGATTTTATACGGACATTTAATAAGAAAAGTTTGAAGCAGAAAATGAAGTTGTTGCAAGATTTAGATCCTTGCAGAGTGAGACAAATGACAGGTTTGCGTGGTCATTCACTGGCTTGTCTTTCCAGGAGAGTATGCCAGAGTGTTTTTCATCATTTCAGGATGCTAGCAGTGCATCATAATAAAGTGAGAAAATTAGTGAGAATGTTGTATTATGCTAAGAGTCCAGCAATTATGCTTAAACAGTTATGTGCTGCTCTTTTGCATGGTTCTGAAATAGATGTGAAGAATCTTTGTGAAGAAATTGAGTTTTGTTACTTTGGTAGTAAAGATGAGAATGTTCAAATTGACCCTGAAGTAGAGGGTAATGTGGAAGATAATGTACAGGTTTCCAGTACAGATAATTTTCAGAAGGAAATTGCCACGTTTCAGATGAAATCAAGTGAGAGGCCTAATTTCACTTGTGTATGTTGTCGACGCACTTATTATAAGAATCAGACTAAGGTAGTGGATTTATATGCAAAAAGTGAAAGGGAAAATAATAGTGAATGGAAGGATTTAGCCACATACTTGATGGTAGAAAATTATTTTGATTTGGGATCGGATCAACGTGTGTGTACTTATTGTTGTAATAAATTAAACCAAAACCAGATGCCTGCTAGGGCAGTTCATAATAATCTGGAATTGGTTGAGATTCCTTCTGAATTGAAGGATTTAAATACTTATGAATCTATTTTGATTCAAAGTATCCATCCCTTTCAGGCTATTGTAAGAATGGAGCCAAAGACAGGGAAATTGCCTCCAGCAGATTTACAGAGAGGATTAAAGGGAAGAGTTGTTTATTTGCCTCTAGATTTGAACAAAAACATTAACACAATTGGAATAGAAAAAGTGGAAGAGGAACCTCTGGTTATCTTGGTTAATGGGGTTCCGACAAAGAATAAGAAAATATGGCAAGATTTAGTGGATGTTAGGAAAGTCAAAAAGGCAACAGTGTATTTGAAGAAAAATAATAAGTACTATAAGAATGTATATGTTGCAGAAGAGGAAGTAAGTGATGAAGAGGATAGCGATTTGTGTGCTGGCCAAATTGAGAAAGTAGAGGCCTCTAAAAGTGAAGAAATATATGAACATTATAGTGTTCATCCTTTGCATTCCAAGGAAGTGATGGGGAATGCTATTGAGTTGTTTCAAATGAAACAAGCCAAAGGGAGTCCCATTAGTGTTTGGGAGGAAAGTTTGGAAGCTCGGTGTTTCCCACAGCTATTTCCCACAGGTCAAGGAGGAAGATATGATGAGCGACCTCGTGAAATTCCTGCGTCTGAATACCGGACTTTACGATTGTATGCAGAAGATCCTAGGTTTCGGCAATGCATTCCCTATTTGTTTCATCTCCTGTTTGAAAGCGATCTGTCTGGACTGTCATATGCAGTGAACCACATCTTAAAAAGTGGTATACAGATGCGAAACATCTCGGCAAGTGACTTTATGCATAAAGTCAATGTCCAAGACAGTATTTTGGATTCTCACTTAATTAATCTCATGGCGTGTCAGCGTGGTACTAATGAGTACTGGTACCGTCGTCATGGTGACTTAAAATGTATGCTGAGGAACTTAGGAACTCCGACATGGTTCCTCACTCTGAGCTGTGCCGAGTATGGCTGGGATGACTTACTTGAATTTCTACGAGAGGCAAATGGAAATATTGAAAACATTGAATTCAAGACACCTGGAGAACTGTGTTCTTTGGATCCTGTGAATGTATGCAGGTACTTCAATCATAGATTTGAAGCTATGATGTCTTTCATCACAAATAAAAAGAATCCACCTCTTGGAGAGGTGTTGGATTTCTTCTGGAGAAAGGAGTACCAAGCAAGAGGTGCCCCTCATATACATATGTTGCTGTGGATCAAGGATGCACCTAAATTTGGAACAGATCCGGATGACTTAGTGATGAATTTCATCGAACAGTATTCTACGTGTGCTGTTCCAAACGCAACGGAGAAGAAAAGTCTAAGAGAACAAGTTCTACGTTTCCAAAGCCATCGTTGTGGAAAGTACTGTCGTCGTAAATTCAGAAACAAGGACAAGTTCTACACCAAATGTCGTTTCAACTTTCCACGACCGGTGATTTCTAAAGGAAGAGTGAACAGTTTGATGTCTTCGCTGCGACATAATGTGACGAGGAAATCACCCAAGAATACATACAATTTGAAAAGGAACGAAGAGTCCAAGTACATCAATGACTACAACCCAGTGATTTTGTCCATGTGGAATGCCAACATGGATATACAGTTTGTGGCTGACAACTGTATGGCTGTGGCTCGGTATGTGACATCTTACATCACCAAAAAAGAAAAGACCGAACTGAAGGATATGTGGGAGGACATTTCCCATGAAAAGAGCCTCAGCAAGAAGTTGTACAGTTTCAGTCTGAAGATGTTGTCGCATCGAGAAATCGGAGCTTACGAATGTTCTGATCGATTGTCTTCAGCAAGTCTCTATGCCAAATCCAGGAGTCTCGTTTGGGCGAGTCTTGGTCTTGCTGCAACGCGAAATCGAGTTCTAAAACCTGTTCGGGAAATTGAGTATTTGGCAGAAAAGGAACCAAACAGTACCGACATTTTGAAGACCAACATGTTGGATACATATTATCCAAATCGAAGCAGTCACCTTGAGAATATTTGTCTATATGAGGTTCTCCAAAATTATATATTCAAGAGGAACATCAAAGAAGATATTGAGAAAGGAGTGTATGCTGTAATTGGAAGTGAGGGATGCCTGGTCAAGCAAAGAAAATGCCAATTAGTAAACCATCGAAAATTAAGTGGCGAATCTCCAGAAAAAAAGGAGTTTTTCTATTTAGCACTTTTGCAACTTTTCAAGCCTTGGCGTGCAGAAGAGGAACTGCTTGGAGATTTCCTCTGTTACGAAGACTCTTTCAATGCAGCCAAGGAGTCCATAGAATGTCCTGCTTTTTCTAAATATCAAGAAATGCTAACTTTGGAAATTGAGCAGGAAGCAACGATTGCAGCCGAGATTGCCAGAGACAGTTCTCAGGACAGTCAGAGTTCTGTTTCATTGAGTCAAGATCCACTTGGAGGACCTATTATCGAAAATGAAGCTGCCACTGCTATGAATGAAGTAGAAAGAGCCATGGCACATGCTCAGGAGGATTCAGTTAACTTACAAGACTTGGAAAAACAACTCAACGTTGAGCAGAGGAAAATATATGATGAAGTTACCAAGGAAATTGAGCACGGATTAAGTCATGAGAAGAAAGAGTGCTCGTGTACGTCGTTGAAGCCTGTCCGACTGTACGTGAGTGGAGAAGCGGGAACTGGAAAAAGTTTCCTCATTAAAGCAATCTCTTGTTATTTGCAGGAAAGGACTGAGTCATCGCTGTCTTGTGTTGTCACCGCTCCTACTGGACTGGCAGCACATAATATTAAAGGTATTACTTTGCATCGTCTATTGATGCTGCCGGTGGAGCATGACAACAAATTACAATACAACAAGTTATCTGGAGATGCTTGCTGTGAAGTTTCAAGAGTTTTGAGGAAAATGAAACTACTTATCATTGACGAAGTAAGCATGGTTTCCAATGTCATGCTTGCCTTTGTGCATTTGAGAATGCAAGAAGTACTTAAAACTGAATATGATGTCTTATTTGGTGGGAAACACATTATTGTTTTCGGAGATCTTCTACAGCTGACACCAGTAAAAGGTCAACCTGTGTTCAAAATACTCACGCATGAAGATACCAGGAAGTGCCTAGGGAGCATTGGCAACGTCAATATATGGTTAAACTTCAATTATGCAGAACTGCATCAAAATATGCGTCAGGCAAAGGATGAAGATTACAAGAATATTCTACAAGATATTAGAATTGGAAAAGTGACCGAGCATGGGAAAGAAGCTTTAAATGCACGGTTACTGTCAAATTTGTATCCCAAACAAGATATTGTGCCTGAGAATATTTTTCAGAAAATTACTGAGAAGAAATCCGGGATATGTCTCATGCCAACTCTTGCAGAATGTGCCATCTTCAACAACAAAATGTTGAATTTAGAAAAGCAAGAGATTGTGAAACTTGAAGCTATCGACAAATTAGAGCATATGGGATCAACAATTATTTTGTCAGACAATTTGAAATCAAAATTGGATTCATTAGAGAAGACTATATCTAAAACAGCGGGTTTTGAAAAGACTTTGAATGTGTGTTTAAATTGCCGAATTATTTTGAGAAGGAATTTACATGTAGAAAGAGGTCTGGTAAATGGATCAATGGGTAATGTTGTTGATTTTGAGAAATACAGAAATAGAGATGGAATAGAATTTTTAAAAATTAAATTTGATGGCATTGAGGAAGTACAGCAAATTGGTCGTTGTTCTGCTAGGTTTTTGCTTGTTAAAGATTTATATGTTCGCCGTAAACAGTTTCCTGTTTGCTTGGCATATGCGGTGACAATCCATAAATCGCAAGGTTTAAGTGTAGACTGTGCATTGGTGAATATTGGCAGTTCTGTGTTCAAGGAGGGTATGGCATATGTGGCATTGTCACGAGTTAGAACTTTATCGGGATTGTACTTGATTGACTGTGATGTCACAAACATTTGTGCGGATCTAGATTGTGTTAAGGAATACAATAGGTTAAGAAGAGAGTATGCGCCACATTTGCCTCAATATCCTTTGTTTGAGAAACGTGTGGTAGGCCGCAAACGTAGAAATAGCAGTAATAGTAGGGAGGTTGTTGCAAAAAGACTAAAAGTCAATGAACCGAAAATTGTTAGCAGAAAGAAAGTGGATTCTGTTGAAGATGTTGTCGGTTTTCAATTTGAAAACAGTTCTGGTGTCAACTGCTATGCAAATGTAGTGGTTAATGTTCTCTTTTCACTAGAGAGTTTAAAAGAACAGATTCTGTTGAATTCTGAACAAATTTTATGCTGTTTGTTGAATTCTGTTTTCGAGAAATGTAGCAGTGATCGAACAAAAGTAGAAAGTGTGTCTGAAGTTCGTTATCTGTTAGATGAATGTTCAGGTCAAACAGACTTCTCTGAAAATAATCAGCAAGATTGTCAGGAGTTTTTAATGTATATGCTTGATATATTGCAAGTTGAGGGTGTAGATGTAGATCACCTGTTTGGGCTTTCTTATCAATGGCAGCATGACTGCGAGAACTGTATGGTATCAAGTACTACTAGTGTAGACTCAGAAAGATTTATATATTTAACTTTGCCAGACAGTAAATCAGTCTCCTTTAATAAGCTAGTAAATGCAGCGGATCACAACATGGAGTGTAGCCAATGTAAATGTGATATGATGTCAACATTATTTATACGTAGATATGGCCAGTATGTCATTTTAATGATGCAACGATGTAGGCCTGATGGAACAAAATTGTCAACTTTAATAAAAAATTTTGTGGCTTCTCAGCTGTCAATATCAGGGAGGACTTTTGTTACTGTAGCAATTATCTATCACGATGGTCCATCAACAACATCAGGACATTATACAGCTTACTTAAAGTCTGGAAACGGCTGGTCATTCTGTAATGATTCTGTTGTAACGTTCAAAAAAAAATTGCCGTTTGACCTTAAAAATTCTTACCTGGTGTTTTTAAAACCAAAATTTTAAGTAGAGGGAATGTAAGTCTGCAATGCTGTCTCGATTAAAAATTCAACTATATAAACCTAATGCAAGTAAGTCTGCTTCATAGTAAGCAGTATCAGTGTCATAGGAAAAGGAGAACATGACTGACAAAGAAGAGTAAGATATTAGTAGTCCAGGATTGTGAAAATAATCTCAAATATTTTATTTTTGAAAGTTGCGAAAATAGAAAATGTCGGGATTTGATTGGAAGAATTACAAGATTTGCGAATCGCGGCAACATGATTTGGCCTAGTGGAAACATGTGATATAATGAGAGAAGTTTTTTTTCTATGTAACATATTTCACGTATCGATGGAGGTTTTCTTTCAGAAAGTGGCGGGCTGAAAATATTTAAAGCACAACAGAGTGGATGCTGTTTATAGGAGATCCTTCGACGTCATTGAAAGTAAGTTAATTTTAAGAAGTTTTGAAATCAGATTTCTTAGGTTGTATGGGTTTTTTAAACACAGTCATTTTGATTGTGTTTTTTTTTCCCCGCTGTTACATGATGAATACCTTCAAGTCACTGATTTAAGTGAAATTTGATACATTCTGAGAACAGCAAAAATAAACCATTTAACATGTATAATTAATGTTATGCTTTTTGTCCTTATGATATACATTTAGAAATGTGTGGTACATATGGGTAAGGTGAGTTCTGTAAATATCAATTTTAATGCTTAGAGTGCTGTACTTCTGGGTAGTGTTTTTTTTTTATAAAAAAAAGAGGCCTCACCTCAAAGAAAGCTCTTGAAAGCACACATCTTATTTGCATCCTAAAACAATCATTTACAATGTTAGACACAATTTTATTATGACTTTACATCTTTTTTGCGCTGCTATTGCATCACTATTGTGAGACATTAGCAGTGCAAGAAAAACATCATGTTTCAAAATAGGCCTCAGTTCAGCAATATCAAGATACAGTTTCTTTCGAATATATATCTTTAGGATTGTGTAGGGAACGTAGAGAAGCAGAGACTTCTGTAAATGTCAAAGTTGTTGAAAAACTGTTTGTTTTTGAACCTTTTCCCTTGTCTTTTCTAATTTTTAAATACATGTTTTAATATTTTTTGAAATGTTTGTTCTTTGTTTTACAGATTGAAAGTATGAAAAAATATTTAAAAAAGGTAACAAGAATTATAAGGTAAATGTTTTCCACTCTTTTTACCCGCAATGCACTGCTGATGATGTCATTGACAGTATCTCTCATTTACTCTCTCTAGCTGTCTTTCTTTTTACATTATTCTCTGTTTACTTCCCTTATACTAACTCTTCTTTTTTTTTAAAAAAATATTTTTTTTAGTTCGCTTAAAGTTCGCGAACCGGTCAGCGAACTTGAAGCGAACCAAAAGAAATAGAGCTTGCCAGAGTGATAAACATTCTAGCAATTTTGTTTGAAAGGGGAGGTAGTTCTGAAAAGAACTGTTTTTTTTTGTTTTTGTTGTTTTATGTTTTTTTTGTAATTTTTTGAACATTTTTTGATTTTTTTGTATTTTTAGAACTGTTTTATGTTTTTTTTGTGTTTTTTAAGGAGGGGAGACAACAAAAAACAGGCTTTCAAAACGGCTCAACTGGAGCAAAAAAAAAGAAAATTACTTTTTGGGTGCATTAGGGCACTTATGATTTTCATATGCAATGTTCATGAGGTTGACACTCATGTTGCCATATGACAGCATAGCACCACAGTAAATACAAGACACCTTCATGTGCTGGAAGTTACGTTGGATGTTTGGCACAGTCTCTTGTGCCTCTCTTCCCGTCAAAGACAATGTGGATGTAGATCTTGCCACAGGAGTTGCCGTCGGATTGTCTTCAAGATCCCTCAACTCAGCCCGGCTGTAGTTCAAGGGATGCCACCTGCTCATGTGACGGTGCATTGTATAGTTCCCCATACTGTACTTCTTTTCTGTGCCTCTCGACAATCTGTGGTCACAGATGAGGCAGGTGGCATATTTTGCATTCACTTTCTTGGTTCCAGGAGGGATGGTGAAAAACTGCCAGATGAAACTGGTTTTTCGTTTAGAAACCCGGGGCAACTCATCAACAAATTGTTGTCCCTCTCTCTCCTCTTCTTCTTCTTCCTCATCTTCCTCCTCTCTGTTAGTCATAATTTGACTGGGTGGTCCTCTCTTCTTATGGGGAGGTGGAGGTGGTGGTGGGGGTGCACCAGCTGCAGCAACAATGGAAGCCATTGTGGATCTTCAGATAAATGGTCTTTCTCTCACCAAGATGAAAGTCAGAGTGAGGAAATAAGGAGGGGTTTACTTGATTTGGGGAAAACAAAAGTTCTGAGCCAATGAAAAGTGTTATTTTTAGGTCACATGACCTAGTCATACATCATTTGGAAACCAAAAGTGAAATGAACCAATGAGAAGTTTGATAAACAAGTCACATGACCTGTTCCGCTTACGTTACGCGGCGCGCGCCGCGTCCCAGATCGCTTCCGGTTCGCGGTCCGGAGCACTTCCGGGAGCGCTAACGCGGCGCGTCATTAGACGCATTACGCGATAACGTGATACGTCGCGCTTCCGCGGCGCGTCACTGTTCCGCTAACGTAACGTTGACCGGTTCGCGGACTAGATCGCGGCATCAAGATGAGCTAACGGAAAGCTTCCCGGTTCGCGAACTAGAAGCGAAGAAAAAAAATATTAAAAAAAAAATTATCAATAAACATCTAAATATATTTTGGGATTTAAAGAATAATACATTTTACAGCTACAGATGTTAGCTTTTAAAAAACCAATGAAATTCACTGAAAAAACCATAGGTTATAGACCATATATAGTTAGAAATTTGCATTTAAAAAACCATTGAAATTCAATGAAAAAACCATAGGTTATAGACCATATATAGTTAGGAATTCGCATTTACAAAACCTTATTTTACTCGCATAAAACCATTGAAATTCCATATATAGTTAGTTGCGCTAACTATATATCGCGCACCCGCAATCCACTGCTGATGATGTCACATATTACATCATTCATGACATGGTCAGTGACATCACTGATGACATCACTGATGACATCTCAAATGACATCACTGATGACAACATCCAGTGACTGTATGTTTCTGTGAAGTTAAAATATGTCTTACATATTGAAGAATGAGTGGATGTATAAGTGTCTGGATGAAGGATTTAGTAGGTGCATGACTGACTGTATGAGTGAGTGATTAAATGTGTCTCACTGAGTGCATGGGTTAGTGACTAAACTGTCTTAATTTGTGCATCATTATGTCTGTTGTTCTGTAAACTGTTGCATGTGTTGATAAGTAGCTATATGAGTAACTATATGGGTTATTGATTGGTTACCTTAGTATTTGTATGGGAGACTGAGTGTGTGTGTGGGTGGCTGGGAGGTGTATGACTCTGTGCATAGATGTGTGAGCAGTTGATTCACTAGAGGTATGGTTTCAAAAGTGCATGTGGTAACAGCTGTATGGGCGGTTGACTGTGTGCATGAGTGTATTGGTGAGTGAATGGATATCTCAGTGCTACATGTCAAAGTAAGTACATATGTAAAACACAGTACATGTGAGAGTTGACATATATAAATAACTGTGCATAAGAGCCAGTGAATGTGTGAGTGGCTGTATGGATCATTGTGAACTTGTATCAGGGATTGTATAAGAGAGTAAATATGTGTTAGTATATGTTTGAATAAGTAAAGTTTGTATAACTGTATAGTTGAGGAAATGGAGGTGTGATTGATTCTTTGCATGACTGACTAGGTGTGTGAGTAACTCCATGGATGAGTGACAGTCTGTGAGTGTCTGTTTACACTGATTGTATCTAAGGTTATATTAGAGTCTGAAGAGGTTCATCGTATTATCACATGAATGATATCATCAGTGATGTGATCAGTAATGTCAAATGAGATGTCATCAGTGATGTCATCAGTGATGTCATTTGAGATGTCATCAGTGATGTCATCAGTGATGTCACTGACCATGTCATGAATGATGTAATATGTGACATCATCAGCAGTGGATTGCGGGTGCGCGATATATAGTTAGCGCAACTAACTATATATGGAATTTCAATGGTTTTATGCGAGTAAAATAAGGTTTTGTAAATGCGAATTCCTAACTATATATGGTCTATAACCTATGGTTTTTTCATTGAATATATATATATATATATTCACTGAAAAAACCATAGGTTTCACACCAGTTATAGTTAGGAATTAGCATTTAAAAAACCTATTAAATTCACTGACAAAACCAGTTATAGTTAGCTGGAAATTTTACTGATATAAAACCAATGAAATTCCACGTTATAGTTAGTTGGACTCACTATAACTTGCGCGTGCAATGCACTGCTGATGACGTCACATATTACATCACTCATGACATGGTCAGTGACATCACTCATGACATCACTGATGACACCATCCAGTGAATATGTGTCTTTCTGAAAAATAAATATTAGTGAGTAATGTTTAAATGTTTAAATATATATATTAGTGTTTCACTTTGTGTATAAGTGGCTACATGTGTTGGTAAGTAGCTACATGCGTATGTATATGGGTTATTAGATGTTTCTCTTAGTATCAGTATGAGTATCTATATGGTTTGGTGGGGGTATTACTTAGCACATAGATGCATGAGTGACTGACTCTCTGTTTGTATGTGTTGTGAAGACAGCATATGTGCAGGACTGTATGGGTGGATGAGTGTGTATATGTGTTTGTTAGTGAGTGAATGACTGTCTCACTAGTGTCTTTATCAGTAACTACATATGTTTTAATCTAGTATATGTGAATATTGATGTATATAAGTGAGTATATGTGAGAGTAAGAGATTGTAAGAGTTCCTGTTTAAATAAGTATGTGTTTCTATAAGTGATTGTTTAAGAGAATAAATATGTGTAATTTTCAATACAAGTAAGGTGGAAGTGTGTGTATAACTCTATATTCAAATAAATGGATGTTCAATAGTTTATTTGCACGTGTGTGTGAGTATGTGTGTGAGTAACTTTTGGATGACTGTCGGTGTGTAACAGGATGTATAGGTGTATCACTTCATATGATGAGTGAGTATATGTATGAGTGACTATATAGAACTGTTGGTGAATGACTGGATGTGCATATAGATGGTGGAATTACTGAATTGCTTGTTGTAACTGATATGGGTATCTCAATTTTTTTTAAATGTCAGTTTCTATTTTTGAATATGTGTTTCAAGGGTTACATTACAGTGAAAGGAGGTCTGTCACTATGTCACAAGGATGGTGTCATCAGTGATGTCATGAGTGATGTCACTGACCATGTCATGAGTGATGTAATATGTGACGTCATCAGCAGTGCATTGCACGCGCAAGTTATAGTGAGTCCAACTAACTATAACGTGGAATTTCATTGGTTTTATATCAGTAAAATTTCCAGCTAACTATAACTGGTTTTGTCAGTGAATTTAATAGGTTTTTTAAATGCTAATTCCTAACTATAACTGGTGTGAAACCTATGGTTTTTTCAGTGAATTTCAAAGGTTTTTTAAATGCTAATTCCTAACTATAACTGGTGTGAAACCTGTGGTTTTTTCAGTGAATTTCAAAGGTTTTTTTAATGCTAATTCCTAACTATATAAGACCTGAAAGCCCACCAGGAATCTCCAGTATGCGCCAGGGGACTGCATTGCAGAGAGGTGTAATGAAGCCACAACCCTTTTTACACCTCTCTGCAACGCAGCCCCCGTGCATGTTTGAAGAGGGGAAACTAATTCCCCTTGCATACTGGGGGCCCCTGGGGGCCAATTAGCCCACCTGGAACCTCCAGTATGCGCCTGGGGCTGCATTGCAGAGGTGTAATGAGACTATGCCCCTTGTTACACCTCTCTGCAACGCAGCCCACTGCCGCGTTTGCAGAGGGGGAACTAATTCCCCTTGCATACTGGGGGTCCCTGGGGTCAACTAGTCCACCAGGAGCCTCCAGTATGCGCGAGGGAGCTGCATTGCAGAGAAGTGTAATGAGGCCACACCCTTGTTACACCTCTCTGCAATGCAGGCCACTGGCGCCTTTGCAGAGGGGGGACTAATTCCCCTTGCATACTGGGGGTCCCTGGATCATATCTGCCCAAACACCGATATTCCGAACGATTGTAAATGACTTTTCTTGAGAAACATTTGGATTTGGATTATCATGTCCTATACTTTGGAATTTTTGAAAGACTGACTTTGAGGATGCTATAAATTACTCAAGTCTGCCCGAATTGTGTGGGTAAAATTGATACCTAGTCACTTTTAATAAGAATATACTTATGTCTCGTCTAACATTTGGAAGAAATATCTAGTTATATGACAACGGGATACCGACATAACTTGAAGGAAATAAGAACGCCCTGAAGAAGTTCTGTTGTACAGAACGAAACGTTTCGGCTGGCTGTGGTACATAAACTTAAGGAAAATAAAAGCATTTGAATATACACCAAGAATCAGCGCTTCAATAAGTACTCTAAGTGATATGATTTGATTGGACTCATTGTGAAAGTGGTGCTGTGCCAAACTTTGGAATATTCTCCACTACTCTCTACTACTTACTCTCTCCCACTCTCTACTACTCACTCTCTACTGCTCTCTACTACTCACTCTACTACTTACTCTCTACTACTCTCTACTACTCAGTCTCTACTACTCACTCTCTACTACTCTCTACTACTCACTCTACTATTCACTCTACTACTCTCTACTACTCACTCTGCTACTCTCTCTACTGCTCTCTACTACTCTCTACTACTCACTCTCTACTCTCTATTACTCACTCTCTACTCTCTACCTCTCTACCTCTCTACCTCTACACCTCTACCTCTCTACCTCTCTCTACACGCACACATATAGACATATATGCATATATATATATGTGCATATGCATTTATATATATGTATGTGTATGTATAAAAAAAACAACTAAACATTTTTTTTTCTAATCAGCTACTTTTAAAACTGTCATTCTTTTTCCCCATGGTATGCTCCCCGGTACGCTCCCCGGTGCGCGTACCGGGCGCTCCCCCCGCGAAAATCAAAAAAAAAATATTTTTTTTTTTGCCCCGTGGGGCCCTTTTATGGCCCCCACATCAAACCTAGGGGGTCAAGGGGGGTCTACTCTGCCCCATTATGGTCATTTCCCCCTTTGTTTTGGCCACCTCTTGTGTCTCGATCCTACCGAGACACAAGATTTACACCTCATTTTCATAAGTGAGCAGGATAGACTACTCATGATCCCCTAGAAATTCTCAGGGAGTGCTTAAAAGATCTGTTTCTCCTTTCCAGACAGACTATGTTATGAATTCCATATACCACAAAAACATACAATAACAACATGCAAGATATCTACAGAGGAGATGGTGTACATTAAATGAAAGTCTCTGCATTGGTACCTACATGTAGGTACTTACATAAAATAAAAAAAAACAATTAATAAACATACAATTTTTTAAAGTGATTATTTTTCCATAGTACCCTCCTTGGAGCGCTTCCCGGTGCGCGCACCGGGCGCTCCCCCCGCGAAAAACGCAAAAAAAAAATTTTTTTTGAGGCCCCGCGGGGCCCTTTAATGACCCCCATATCAAACCTAGGGGGTCAGGGGGGGTCTACCCTGCCCCCTTATGGTCAATTCCACCCTTTGTTTTTGCCACCTCTTATGACTAGATTTTACCGATAGACAAGATGGCGGCCGCTCCGGACTGTTTAGAATGTTTACAGACAACTGAGAGCCAATCAGCTTTCTGCGCGCAAGTCGCGTGTCGCGCCGGGAGCGCTCTCCGGTGCGCGCACCGGAGAGCGCCTATAGATATATATATTTTTTTGAACGTTAATTTCTCAAAATCCACTGAAGCGCATATCTTGAGACATAGCAAAGGCACATCGGGCTACCAGTCCCTACAATTTTGCCAAGTTTGGTGGAAATCCATTCAGCCGTTCGGGCTAAAAGTGAAATCGACCGCCCTATGGAAATTAACATGGGGAAAACGCGTTTTGGGACCCCCCTTTTATCTCGGCCCCCGCTTAACGTATCCCCCCCAAACTTTCAGGGAAGGACCGGAACCCCGCGAGGCCATTTTCAGGAAATTTTCAGGCAGATTCGTCAACCGGCGCCAAAGTTATTCCAAATAGAATTTTCAGATTTAACATTGAAAAAAATCCTAACTATAACTACCTACTGGCGACCGCCAGTAGGTAATATATATATATATATATATATATATATATATATATATATATATATATATATATATATATATATATATATATATGTTTTTAAATGCTAAACAGCATTGTGATACCCGCGGTTTTATCAGTTACCTTACCCTGACAATGGATGTGCCGTAGGTGCTGCATCAAACATGCTACAGTAATGGAGCTTTCACATGTACACCTCACACACCATCCCGTGCCAAATATCCAATACGGACAGACACGGAGCAACAAAGGACGATCTCTAACACGGTCCAATTCTCCTAATTTACTTTGCGTTTTTCTGTAAATCACCAAACAGCCTTTTCAAAAGAATTCCTCCAACCAGCATCGCAGTCGGAATTGTTACTTTGACTTTAAACTAATGCACATATCGAATTTCACTTACATTCCAATGAAAGAAGATATTGACAGAGAAACTGTTTGTTTGTTAGGCGGCGGAAAGAGAGAGTGAACGTGGTTTATACTGATAAGTGGCTGTCAACTAGCCACGCAGAATGTCAGTAGTTCTACTTCCCCTGATACGAATATAGGTCAACACATCCCAGCATGCCTTGTGCCGTTGACTGGAAAAAACAAGACATGTTTACTGATTCTACTGTTCAGTTGTAACGCTTCCTGCCGAGGATTAATTGCTGCAGTAAAAGACCCCAGCTTCACGTCCCATTGACATCATTCATGCAAGTTATATAACAGCATCTCTCTGCTCTAAAGATGCACAAACAATAGGGTGAACAGATTTTGGAAAGCAAAAATCGGGACAGGCCAAACATAAGTGTAGGACTAAAGCCTTTAGTTAGCTTTATGTCTGTCCTGTCCCGATTTTTGCATAGCCTATTAAGACTTAATTCTGGACACCAACTAATGCTAATCCATTGTGCTATGCATGCGTAGGTTCGTATCTCTGCCTCTTCTCCAATAAAAAGATAAGCCCTGGAGCGGCGTTGTGACCAGTTCTCTCTGACCTGTGTGCCGAGGCTCGCCTTTCTGTTCCCTCCCATCTCCCACCTTCATCGTCACCGTCGTTGATTCCCGGTTTCCGGTTTCCGGGGCAGTTGCAGCGGTGTCGGCGGCGCAGCGTTGCGTGGACGCCGCCTGGGTTTTGCCTCACTGTCCTGCGCTGGTTTCGTTGGAGTCGGCGGTGAAGTGTGGTGCTGCACAGGACGTCACACGGTGTGGCTGCTTCTGACCAAGTGTCATCCTCACTGTCCCCCGTTTGGCAAAGAGTAAGAGAGACGCCACGGGAGAGTCAGTAGTCTCTGGGCATCTTGGGCGCCATCTGGTGGTCGGAGATTGCTGGAAGTTGCTGGGTATCGCCACTAGCAGGTTAGGGGAAGGATAGTGCCCCCTGGATCTATAACCTGCAAAGTACACGAAAGCCGAGCAGGACTGGAAGCTCGTGTACCTGAAAAAAGTCGGAGGAAAGGAGGAAAAGGTGGTGGAGACATAGAGAGTGGCAGAAAGCGGGCTCACAGGACAGAGGTAAGTGGATAACAACAAAAAAAAAGGGAAACATTTATAGCGGAGGGTCTTTGCAAGAGGTAATTCCAGAGGTGGCTGTAGTACACCTTGAAAGCAAAAGGAAAGGAAAAGCGAAGGAAAACAGCCTGGAAAGTCCCTACTCCCTTGGAAGCAAGTAAGCGGAGAGGGAGAGCTTAAAGACATGGCGCCAGGAAAGAATAAACGTCGGAAAGCATCTAAGAACTCAAAACTTCCAGGTAATACAAGCGAAGGAGAAGAGGATATAATAGATCTTCCCACTGACTTGGAAAATGTGTTAACAACACCTACCAGAAATATAACATCGGTACTGGTGTCAACAGCATTCTCAAGTACAATTAAACAAAAGGGGCCGATGTCCGCTAAGTCTGCAGGTGGAAAGGGTGGCTCCTCAGTCTCAAAATCTATTAAAGACTTCTTTGGTAAGCATTTTAAAGAAAAGGAGACACCAGAAAGGGAATCAAAAGCGGTGGAGACCCCAAAACTGACTGAGATCATGATATCAGACACCGATTCCCTGAACCAGACAAATTTTGACACTGCTAACATCCCGATAGTACCTCGGATGTCTTCCTCCCCACGGCTGTTTCAATCAGTATTAAGCCAAGACTCAGAGGGAGAGGGGGAGGAGGAAGAGAAAGAAAATGAAAATCAGACCGATTTACGCCCGGCGAGGGAAGCTGCTGAAGCTGATCCCAATGAAAAAGACAGTCTAGAAAACGTAAATCTGGCCTATACTGTGATATCAGGCCTACCCGTGAATAGTCTAGAGGTGACGGGTACCTCGAGCTCATCAATGCTTGAGGTTGTGTTGATGCTCCAGAAAACTCTACAAGGAATCCTAGAGGTTTCAGTGGTAAATAACCAAATTTTAAAAACCCATAGTAAGCAGTTTAATAACATAATTGGGGAATTGATGCAGATTAAAGTCCAAATGTCTTCCCTTGTAAGACCTGTAGAGAACGAAGCTAACGAGGTGGGAGAAACAACAAGGACAAATACACCAAATGAGGAGGAGCCCAATGTATATATTTCCCGCTGTCCCATGATCATAAGGAGATATGGCGAAAGTAGGCGTTGCCTGAAGAGGAGAATAGGGAAAAAGGTCCAACGGGTTAGACCGGCTGTAGAAAAGGTGATCAGGAAACAGGCACCCTATGACCTAAGGCCCAGGGACAAGGCAGGAAGAGTAGAATTGGATAATGTAACCCCAGTAGACACTAAGGCAAGCACCCCAGGTCCCCAGGAAAAATCAGGTTGGGTCCAAGGTAAATGTGTGACCAAGAACGCAAAGGCCGCTAAGAGGATGCCAAGGGGGAGGAAAGAAGCTTCAGAACCTATACGGGAAATAGAAACGTCCACCGAGGCAGGGCCCAGTAATTTATCCCCCGGTAAATAATTGGATGAAGGGTGAGAGAGTAGTAAGTAACCTGAAGAGAAGGAATAAAGGTCCAGAGGAAAGTCATAAGTCTCTACAGGCACCCAAGATTGTGGACACCTGGCTATACCTAGAACCATTGAGTCAGGGATATGGGGGGAAAAGGGGTAAGAAATTAAAACCCCTAAACCGCTCGCAGTTACTATTCTCATTTGCTAAATGCCCCAGCTTAAAATATGTCAGTTCTGAGGATTTAAAAGAAGTGGGGTTTTTGGTTAATGCTAAAGGTGAGGAAATAACAAAGGTCCTTCTCCACTCAGCTTTGATAAAAGTCGCAGTGGAAAAAGCGGAAGCAGAGATGTTAAGAGAAGGAATTAGATTAGTAAAGAGAGAGGATCTGAATATGGTTAACCAAGGGCACACATTTCTTAGAAACCATGCAGGGCTGGGAGAACGGCAAATAAAAATTATTTCATCTGGATGGAGTAATAAGGAAGGCCTGGCAATTACAATTGTTCCTAAAAAGCTGGGGTGGGGGGATGAAGATGTCTTGGATGGGAACAGGTATAGAGAGCTGGCTTACTTAGACCAGGAGGAGGAGGAGGGGAATTTAAGTAACATCGATTAGGAAACTGGGTCGTCGCACAGCCTGCGTATCTTGTCTTGGAATATTAATGGCTACAAAAGAATATGGCCTCAAGAGACTTTCAGAAATCTCCTCGGAAAGACCGATATCTTGTGCCTACAGGAGACATGGCTGTGCGACGAATCCCTTGTTACGGAAGGTTTTACCAGTCACATAAAACCTGCAAGAAAGAATAAAAAGGGTAGGGCGTCAGGTGGTCAGATGATGCTGGTCTCCACAAGGATAGTGAGAGACATCTTCCATCTCGACTTAACATGTATCTGGGCACTAGGGAGCAGAGTGTTGATCCTAAATAACAACATAAGGGGTGAAGGTTTTTGTATCATCAACGTGTACATACAGAAAGGCGAAAAACATGAGAATAAAGCAGAGTTGGATCGCTTAAAAAAGGATTTAGAGAATTTACAAGAACTCTATCCAGGAGATGTGATTTTAATTTTGGGGGATTTTAATCATAGATTGAATCCCCTAAAAATAGATGCCTGGAATAGTGATATACTAAAAGTGTATAATATAGAACCTGCAATGTTCATCAACACCGAGCTCTCAAATCAGGATGTGGAGCTTGGACGGCTGTTGGGGGCTATGGGTCTGGTTTGTGTGAACGGTAGGAAAGAAGAAGATCGGCCCGCTAAGCGGACATTTAAAATAGGACAGCAATTGTGCCCGATTGATTATGTTTTTATTCAGGCCTGGTGCTTCCACTCAATTCTACATTTTGAAATTCTTCAAGTAGAGGGCAGCGATCATTTCCCATTATTGTTAGAAATTTTGGTAAATAAGGCTCCGCCAAGACAGAAGGTGTTGAACGTCGAGGTCGAATATCCGAAGCGACTTACAACTCGGATAAGTGAAGAACATCTAAACAAACTGAAGGACTTTCAGTTAGTAGCTGACTTAGAAAACCTAGTAATGGGGGAAGAGTTACCCTGGTATGAGGAAATGATAAGACAACTTGTAGAATGCCTTAGAATAAACATTAAACGGGGGAAGCACAGTTTGACAACGAAACTCCCATTACATGCTACTAATAACCCATGGTTTGATGCAGATTGCAGCAAAGCAAAGGCTGCTATTAGAAAGAGTGAAAGAAGCCTTAGGCGCAGTTACAATGAATTAGAACATCAAACCCTTAAGAAACAAAGGATAAAATATAAGGCATCAATTAGAGACAAAAAAAGATCTTTTAAAGAAAATTGCTGGAAGAGTCTATTAGTGGCAATTGAAGAAAAAAATGTCAAAGGCTTCTGGAAATTGATACAGGAATGTACAGGGAAAATATCAGGGTCCATGCAATGTTCTGTTCCAGAGGATAAGTGGGTAATTTACCTTGAGGAGATCTATGGCAATTGGCCAAGGAGGGAGGCAATACAACCATCTAGTTGGCCAGGAGTGAGGGAAGAAGTAATGGAGCAGTTCTCCCTTGGTCACATCAAAATCGTGATAGCGACCTTAAATTTAACACGAGCTGCTGGCTCAGACAATCTACCCGCCATTATTATAAAAACAAATATAGATTGGTGGGCCAATTTGTTTGCAAAGACGTTCTTAAGTATACTAAAAACAGGAACATTACCAGATAGCTGGAAAGGGGCTATCATTAGACCCATACACAAAAAAGGTGATGTAAACTCCCCCAAAAACTACCGCCTGATAAATCTCTTGGACATTGGGGAAAAAGTGTTCTCTAAAATTATTTTGGGGTTGCTAAAAGATTGGGCTGAAGAAAATGGTATAGTACCTCCTGAACAGGGGGGTTTTAAAGAAGGTCATTCAACTGTGGATCATTGCTTTGCCCTCTGGGCGGTAGCGCGGAAGTCCATAGAGCAAAGGGGTAACCTGTTTTGCTGCTTTGTGGACTTCCGCGCAGCATTTGATCTTGTAAGCAGGGAGCAACTATGGTCTACCTTGAAAGGCTATAAATTATATGCAGACCTGTTAGCCCTTATCCAGGCCTTGCATACAGACAACTGGGCCCAGGTAGTCCTGGATGTGGAGGGTGGATTATCTGGTAGGATCCAGATTGGAAATGGCCTTAGGCAGTGGTGCGTATTAGCCCTGTTGCTCTTTTCTTTGTTTATAGCGGACCTACCCCAGATCCTAAAAGAGGTTAGAGGGGCGAGTCCAAAGTTAGGGGGTAACCATATATCCTGTCTGCTTTATGCAGACAATCTGGTGATCATGGACCAGACGGAGATAGGTTTGCAGAGGAAACTAGATATGTTCCATAAATACTGCCTAAATAAAAAATTGGTAGTAAATATGGAAAAGACTAAAATCCTATGTTTCGGCAAAAGTAAGACCCGGTTCCCTTGGCATTTGGGTACGGAACTTCTTGAGAGAGTATCGGAATATAGATATTTGGGTGTATGGTTCACGAGTAACCTGAATTGGACCACCCATCTGGAAGCTTTAAAAATTAGGGCAGCAGCTTCTATAAAGGGCTTAAAAAGGTTTAATAGCTTTTACGGAGATTTGTCAGATGGGCCGGTTATTAAGGCCTATCTGGCAATGGTCCCCGCGCAATTCCTATATGGATCAGAGGTTCTCCTCCTCAGTGGGAAAAAAGGTTCGGATAAAGAGGAGGGTATGATCCTGAAAAGCTTATTCTCGTTACCTAAATCAGCTATGGTACAGGCAGCAAGATTGGAGATGGGAGTCACTTCCTGGGCAATTACAACCAGGATGGCACTAATACGGGTTTGGCAGCGTCTGGAGATAGGGGAGGCGCCCAGAAAAATATCACAGTGGTGTAGAGAGGACATTACCTCCAGTGAGTTATCATGGGCTAAAGAAGTCAGACTCTCATTAAAGGAAGCTTATGGGAAGTTAGGAATAGAACTAGATGCCCAGTTAGGACACACCAATATAGGCAAAAAAGAACTACGGTCATTGGGAGCGGATGTGTCCCGTACATGTGATCACGAGTACCTTCGGCAAAAAACATCAGTGTCCCATATGATCCAAGTATGGAATTCAGAAGATCATCCCTACCCGTACTTGGATAGGTTGCCGAATCAGAAATTAAGAAGAGAGGTTTTAAAACTGAGAATGGGTGTAAACCCCTGTTATGTAAATACCAGGGTTAAAAACCTCATGATTAATAGTAATGGCAATTGCACATGTACGTTGGGCTCCACCTGTGACATTACTCATGTTTTATTAGACTGTAGGAGGACCCTTGATATACGTAAGGAGATTTTAGGCCCGTTATTCAAAAATTACAGGATTACGAATAGGAAGCAAGCTGCAGAGCTCCTGGTGGGGATGGAAAACCTGGATATAGCCTGCGCCTTGGGGAAATACATGATTCGAGTTAGGGAGCTCCTCCAGAATACAGAGTTATAGGCATATGTTATCGAGACTGTACTCTCATGTATGTATTATGTTTGGAAGGTCTAGTCAGATATGTTTTCTCATGTGTTTTTAACATCTCAGGAGGATACTGTTAGAAATAATGTTGCCAGGGTTATCCTCCGGGAAATGACTGAATTGCAATTTTATAAATTTTAACTCGTGTTTTTATAAAGTTTATAAATATATAGTGTATACTTTTATGGTTGTAATAACTCAAATAAAGTTTTAATGACTGACTGACTGAAGAGTAATACTTTATAAATACAGATTAATTCATCAGCACCTTCTAGTATGGACTGGCAGGAACACAGGCTCACAGCAATTGCCTGGTCCCTTATTCTGTTGCAGGGATTCTGCTTAAAAACAGAACAATGCCTGGGACAACAGAAAGTCTGTATGTAGGGACTGAGTCACCATACCACATCAGTACCTATAAGCCCCAATTCAGACTAGCTCATAGTGCTTTACCTTCCCTCCTAAACTTGCCGGAGTGACAGGTAAGTAAGCACCTCAGAACACAACACTCTAGTCTCCTCAGGGAACCATGGAAACAGATTATTGACCTTTCATTTTCTCACTCATGCATGTCCATAATACACAACAAGCATTTGCAATGCAATAGGTCTCGCATTAGGAAAGTTTGAGCTATTGGTATTGTAAATGACAATTTTTTTATTTATGTTTTGTTTTTGAAAATAGCGAAATTAATTGCTTTGTCATTTACAATGCCAATAGTTATAACTTTAGCAAATGTGACACCTATAGCATTTGTAATGCAATATGTGTTGTTTTTACATGACTTACATGTATTGATATTACAAATAACAATGGCTTTTACCTTTTTTCCAATAATCTATTTTTAAATAAAAGTTATTGTAATTTTTAATGGCAATACCTTAAAGATTTGTACATAACTTTTGTGAAGATTATGTTCAGTGTATTTTATTGTGACGAAAATCAAAGAACAGAAGTGAAATATTAACATATTTTTTTTACATTTGTAATAAAGCTTGAAACATTGAGAGAACATATTTGAACCAGGTGTCGTTGAATGCTTACACAGATTGTGGAAAATGAATGATGCTATGGCGTTCAGTGATGCTATGGTAGCACATAGTGATGTTGTGGCGCCCCTGAGTGATGCTGTGGTGGTGCGGAGTGATGCTGAATGCTATGCCATGTTTTGTTTTGCTATCCTATGTTTTGTTTTGTTATGCTATGTAATATTTTGCTATCCTATGCTTTGATTTGTTATGCTATGCTTTGCTGTGTTTTGTTATGCTATGCTATGTTTTGTTATGCTATGCTATGTTTTGCTATGCTATGCTTTGTTATGCTATGCTATGCTATGTTTTGTTATGCTATGCTATGTTTTGTTATGCTATGCTATGCTTTGATTTGCTATCCTATGCTTTGTTTTGTTATGCTATGCTATGTTTAGCTTTGCTATCCTATGTTTTGTTTTGTTATGCTATGCTATGTTTTGTTGTGTTTTGTTATGCTATGTTTTGCTGTGTTTTAATATGCTATGCTTTGTTATTCTATTCTATGTTTTTTATGCTATGCTATGTTTTGTTGTGTTTTATTTGCAATGTTATGTTTTGTTATGCTATGTTTTGTTATGCTATGCTATGCTTTGTTATGCTATGTTTTGTTATGCTATGCTAAGCTTTGTTTTGTTATGCGTTGCTATGTTGTGTTTTGTTATTCTATGCTATGTTTTGTTGTGTTTTGTTATGCTATGCTATGTTTTGCTATGCTTTGCAATGCTATATTTTGTTATGTATGCTATGTTTTGTTGTGTTTTGATATGCTATGCTATGTTTTGTTGTGTTATGCTATGTTTTGTTATGCTATGTTTTGTTATGCTATGCTTTGTTTTATGTTATGCTATTTTTTGTTATGTTATGCTATGTTTTGTTCTGCTATATTTTGTTGTGTTTTGTTATGCTGTTGTGTGTTGTTCTACTATGCTATGTTTTGTTTTTCTGTGCTTTGTTATGTTATGCTATGCTTTGTTTTGTTATGCTATGTTTTGTTATGCTATGCTATGTTTTGTTGTGTTTTGTTATGCTATGCTATGCTTTGTTGTGTTTTGCGATGCTATGTTTTGTTTTGTTATGCTATGTTTTGTTTTGCTATCCTATGCTTTGTTTTGTTATGCTATGCTATGCCATGCTATGTTTTGTTATGCTATGCTGGTGAGGGTGTGTGTGAGGGTGAGTTAGGGTGAGTGAGGGTGAGGGGCGTGATGGTGTGTGAGGGTGAGTGAGGGTGTGTTAGGGTGAGAGGGGGTAAGGGTGAGGGTGTGTGAGGGTGAGGGGGTTTGAGGGAGTGAGGGTGTGGTGTGTGAGGGTGAGGGGGTGTGAGGGTGAGTGAGGGTGTGTGAGGGTGAGGGTGTGTGAGGGTGAGGGGGTGTGAGGGTGTGAGGGTGAGGGGGTTTGACAGTGAGGGTGTGCAAGGGTGAGGGGGTGTGAGGGTGAGGGGGTGTGAGGGTAAGGGGGTGTGAGGGGGAGGGGGTGGTAGGGTGAGGGTTTGGGGGTGTGAGGAAGAGGGGGTGTGTGAGGGTGAGGGGTGCAAGTGGTGGGGGTGCGAGGGTGAGGAGGTGTGAGGGTGATGGGGTGTGAGGGGGTGTGAGGGGGAGGATGTGGGGCTGTGAGGGTGAGGGTGTGGGGTTGTGAGGGTGAGGGGATGTGAGGGGGTGTGAGGGTGAGGTGTGTAAGGGTGAGGGGTGTGAGGGTGAGAGGGTGTGTGAGGGTGAGAGGGTGTGTGAGAGGGTGAGTAAGGGTGCGTGAGGGTGTGGGGTTTGAGGGGTGTGAGGGTGAGGAGTTGAGAGGGAGTGTGAGTGTGTGGGTGTGTGAGGGTGTGTGAGGGTGAGGGGGTTTAAGGGGTTGAAGGAGCGAGGGGGTGTGAGGGTGAGGGGGTGTGAGGGTGAGTGAGGGTGTGTGAGGGTGAGGGTTTGTGAGGGTGAGGGTGTATGAGGGTAAGGAGGTATTATGGTGTGTGAGGGTGTGAGGGTGAGAGGTTGTGAGGGTGAGGGTGTGCGAGGGTGAGGGTGTGTGAGGGTGAGGGGGTGTGAGGATGAGGGGGTGTGAGGGTGAGGTGGGGGGTGGGAGGGGGAGGGGTGGGGGTGTCAGGAAGAGGAAGTGTGTTAGGGAGAGGGGTGCGAGGGTGTGGAGATGCGAGGGTGAGTAGGTGTGAGGGTGAGGGGGTATGAGGGGGTGTGAGGGGGAGGGGGTGGGATTGAGAGGGTGAGGGTGTGGGGTTGTGAGGGTGTGTGAGGGTGAGGGTGAGTGAGGATGCTTGAGGGGGTGTGTGAGGGGGTGTGAGGGGGTGTGAGGGTGTGTGAGGGTGTGGGAGGGTGAGAGGTGTGGGAGGGTGTGTGAGGGTGAGTGTGTGTGAGGGTGAGGGGGTATGAGGGTGAGAGGGTGTGTGAGTGTGAGAGGCTGTGTGGGTGTGTGAGGGTGAGGGTGTGTGAGGGGGGTGAGGGGGAGTGAGGATGAGGGGGTGTATGAGGGTGTGTGTGCGAGGGTGAGGGGGTGTGTGAGGGTGTGAGGGTAAGGGGGAGTGAGGGTGAGGGGGTGTGAGGGTGAGGGGTCTGAGGGGTTGTGGGGATAAGTGGGTGAGGTGATGTGAGGGTGAGTTGGTGTGAGGGTGAGGGGGTGAGAGGGTGAGTGGGTGTGAGGTTGAGGGGAGTGTCAGGGTGAGGGTGTGAGGGGGTGTGAGGGTGAGGGGGTGTGAGGGTGAGGGGGTGAGGGAGGGTGAGGGTGAGAGTGAGGGTGGGGGGAAAGGGTGTGTGAGGGTGAAAGGGTGCTTGAGGTGAAAGGGTGGATGTGGGTGGGTGAGAGGGTGAGTGAGGGTGCAGGGGTGTGTGAGGGTGAGGGGATGTGAGGGTGAGGGGATGTGCAGGTGAGGGGATGTGAGGTTGAGGGGGTGTGAGTGTGAGGGCATGTGAGGGTGAGAGGGTGGGTGAGGGTGTGTGAGGGTGAGGTTGTGTGAGGTGAGAGTGAGGGTGAGGGGGTGTGAGAGTGAGGGGGTGAGGGGGTGTGTAAAGGTGAGGGGGAGGGGTGTAAGGGTGTAAGGGTGTGAGGGTGAGGGTCGTGAGGGTAAGGGGGATGTGAGGGTGAGGGAGTGTGAGAGTGAGGGATTGTGAGGGTGAGGGTGGGTGATTGTGCGTTAGAGGGTGGGGGTGAGAGGGTGTGTGAGGGTGAAAGGGTGTGTGAGGGGGAGAGGATGTGTGAGGCGGAAAGGGTGGGTGAGGTGAGTGAGGTTTAGGGGGTGTGAGGGGTTGTGAGACTGTAGGTGAGGGGGTGTGAGAGTGATGGGGTGTGAGGTTGAAGGGGAGGGGGTGTGGGGGTGAGGGTGTGTGAGGGTGAGGGGTGTAAGGGTGTGGGGTGCGAGGGTTAGGAGGTGTGAGGGTTAGGGGGTGTGAGGGTTAGGGGGTGTGAGGGGAGGGTGTGTTAGAATGAGGGTGTGGGGTTGTTAGGGTGAGGGTGTGTGAGGGTGAGGGTGTGTGAGGGTGAGGGGGGGTGTGAGGGTGAGGGGTGCAAGGGTGTGGGGGTGCAAGGGTGAGGAGGTGTGAGGGTGAGGGGGCGTGAGGGTGTGTGAGGGTGTGTGAAGGGGTGTGAGGGTGAGGGTGTGGAGTTGTGAGGGTGAGTGGATGTGAAGGTGAGGGTGTGTGTGAGGGTGATGGTGGTGAGGGTGATGGGGTGAGGGTGAGGGTGTGTGAGGGTGAGGGGGTGTGAGGGTGAGGGTGTGTGAGGGTGTGTGAGTGAGGGTGAGAGGGGGGTGAGGGTGGGGGTGAGGGTGAGGGTGTTTGAAGGTGAGGGGGTGTGAGGGTGGGGGTGTGAGGGTGAGAGGGTGTGTGAGGGTGAGAGGGTGTGTGAGAGGGTGAGTAAGGGTGTTTGAGGGTGTGGGGGTTTGAGGGGTGTGAGGGTGAGGAGTTGAGAGGGAGTGTGAGGGTGTGAGGGTGAGGGTGTGTGAGGGTGAGGGGGTTTGAGGGGGTGAGGGTGTGTGAGGGTTAGGGGGTGTGAGGGTGAGTGAGGGTGAGGGTTTGAGAGGGTGAGGGTGTATGAGGGTGAGGAGGTGTTAGGGTGTGTGAGGGTGTGAGGGTGAGAGGGTGTGAGGGTGACGGTGTGCGAGGGTGAGGGGGTGTGAGGGTGAGGGAGTGTGAGGGTGAGGGGGTGTGAGGGTGAGGGAAGGGGGTGGGAGGGGGAGGGTGTGGGGGTGTGAGGGGGAGGGTGTGGGGGTGTGAGGAAGAGGAAGTGTGTTAGGGAGAGGGGTGCGAGGGTGAGGAGTTGTGAGGGTGAGGGGGTGTGAGGGGGAGGGTGTGGGGTTGGGAGGGTGAGGGTTTGGGGTTGTGAGGGTGAGGGGGTGTGAAGGTGTGTGAGGGTGAGGATGTGTGTGAGGGTGAGGGGGTGTGTGAGGGCTGCAAGGGTGTGTGGGTGCAAGGGTGAGGAGGTGTGAGGGGGTAAGAGGAGTTGTGAGGGGGAGGGTGTGGGGTTGTGAGAATGAGGGGGTGTGAGGGTGAGGGTGATGGTGATGGGCTGAGGGTGAGGGTGTGTGAGGGTGAGGGGGACGAGGAGGGGTGAGGGTTAGGGTGTGTGAGGGTGAGAGGGTGTGTGAGGGGGTGTTAGGGTGGGGGTGTGAGGGTGAGTGGGTGTGAGGGTGAAGGGTTGTGAGGGTGTGTAAGGGTGAGAGGGTGTGTGAGGGTGAGAGGTTGTGTGAGGGTGAGAGGGTGAGTGAGGGTGTGTGAGGGTGAGGGGGTGGGGGTTTGAGAGTGAGGGGTGTGAGAGTGAGGGGTTGAGAGGGTGTGTGAGGGTGGGAGAGTGTGAGAGGGCGAGGGTGTGTGAGGGTGAGGGTGTGTGAGGGTGAGAGGTGTGAGAGTGAGGGCGTGTGAGGGAGTGTGGGAGGGTGAGGGTGTGTGGGGTTATGAGGGTGTGTGGGGGTGTGAGGGGGGTTTGAGGGGAAGGGGTATGAGGGTGAAGGTGTGAGGGTGAGAGGGTGTGAGGGTGAGAGGGTGAGGGGGTGTGAGGGTGAGAGATGGTGAGGGTGACGGGGTGAGGGTGATGAGGTGAGGGTGTGGGAGGGTGAGGGGGTGAGATTGCAGGTGTGTGAGAGTGAGGGTGTGTGAGAGTGAGGGTGTGTGAGGGTGAGGGTGTGTGAGGGTGAGAGGGGGTGTGAGGGTGTGTGTGTGGGGGTGTGTGAGGGTGAGAGTGTGAGGGGGTCAGGGGGAGGGGATGTGAGGGTGAGGGGGTGTAAGGGTGAGGGGTTTGAGGATGTGTGAGTGTGAGAGGGTGAGAGGGTGTTTGAGGGTGAGAGGGTGTGTGAGGGTGAGAGGGTGAGTGAGGGTGTGTGAGGGTGTGGGTGTGGGGGTGTGAGGGGGTGAGTGAGGGTGTTTGAGGGTGAGGGGGTGAGAGGGGGTGTGAGGGTGTTTGAGGGTGAGGGGGTGTGAGGGGTGTGAGGGTGAGGGGGTGTGAGGGTGAGAGGGGGTGTGAGGGTGAGAGGGTGTGTGAGGGTGTGTGAGGGTGTGTGAGGGTGAGGGTGAGGGGGTGTGAGAGTGAGGGGGAGTGAGGGTGAGGGGTTATGAGGGTGAAGGGGTTTGAGGGGGTGAGGGGTGTGAGGGTGAGGGGGTGTGAGGGTGAGTGTTAGACGGGAAACCTGAGGTTCAGCCGAGCAAGGGGAAGAGGCCTCCTGACGAGGGTCCTCTCCTCAGATCGTACGGACGAGCGACCACTCCCACCACAGATGGATACCACACAAAGATAGGTTCTTAACACTTTTATCGGTATTCTTAGGCAGGTTATCTTCACAATACAGAACGAACAGGATACTGGGATCCCTCCAATTCTAGTCTCTGGGGAAGGGGCTAGCGGGACAGTCTCAGTACCAGTCGGGTACAAGGATATCTGGCGCACCGCTCTCAATCCTAGAGCTGATGGGTTCTCAGGTAGGGGCCGCGGCAGCGCCAGTAGGCCTTCAAGGATGGTTCACGAAGATGAGCCGCGGCAGCGCCAGCAGGACTCCAAGGATGGTTCATGAAGATGAGCCACGGCAGCACCAGCAGGCCTTCAAGGATGGTTCACGAAGATGAGCCGCGGCAGCACCAGCAGGACTCCAAGGATGGTTCACAAGGATGAGCCGTGGCAGCGCCAGCAGGACTCCAAGGATGGTTCACGAAGATGAGCCGCGGCAGCGCCAGCAGGCCTTCAAGGATGGTTCATGAAGATGAGCCGCGGCAGCGCCAGCAGGCCCTCAAGGATGATTCACAAAGATGAGCCACGGCAGCGCCAGCAGGACTCCAAGGATGGTTCACGAAGATGAGTTTGTCTCGGCGTCTCTCGACTCCAGGATACAACTGCCTTCCTGCTCTGGAGCTGCCCCAGTTATAAGTCTGGTGCCCTTTGATGTCCGGACCCTCGCACTTGGAGGTCGGGGGGTCCGGGATGAGTGAGTCCAGACACCCAGCAGGGGGGTGGAGCCAGCGCCCAGAGAGGCCGGGGGCAATCGAAACCAGGCGGATGGGGGCCATCGAAACTCCTTCTCCCATTGAATCGCCAAGTGGTCTCTTTATCCCCTGGGTGGATGGTGGTGCCTCGATGTCGGGGCTTGGCTGGGCCTGAGGCTGAGGTCGACCCGAGGCCACGGGGCCTGGTCGTGGAGTGTCCAAGATGGCGGCTGGGCCGGAGACGCAGGTTCGGGAAAGGCCCCGGGCCTGCTGAGAAGGTGGTGGCTCTGAGGTTGAGTTCCGTCGGGGAAGAGCTGGGTAGCGGCCCGGAGGGGCGGAAGGTGCAGCTCTTGTTCGGGGAACAGAGGTAGCGGTAGTCCGGGACCCGCCATGCGGGAGGGGTCGGACCGCGCCACGAGGCCGGGTCCAGCATGCGTCCCCCCCAGCTGAAGGCAGGGAGAGTCACCCATCCTCTTGGGTAGTCTCCTCGCCGAGGCGGAAGAAGCGGGACAGGCCGTCTGCGTTGGCGTGGTCGTTGCCTGGGCGATGCTCCACAGTGAAGTCCATCCCTTGCAGGGAGATGGACCAACGCAACAGCTTCGGATTCTCCCCTCGCATTTGCATCAGCCATTGCAGAGGTCGGTGGTCCGTTTGTACCCGGAAGTGGGTACCGAAGAGATAGGGTCGGAGCTTCTTGAGGGCCCACACCACGGCGAAGGCCTCTCGCTCAATGGTGCTCCAGCGCTGTTCTCGGGCCAGCAGACGTCGGCTGATGAAGGCTACAGGCTGGTCAACTCCCTCTGCATTGATTTGGGAGAGAACGGCTCCGATGCCGTGATCGGAGGCATCGGTCTGTACTATGAATTCCCGGCTGTAGTCGGGGGCTTGGAGCACTGGTGCGGTGCACATTGCTGTCTTGAGGGTCTCAAAGGCGGCCTAACACTCAGGGGTCCAGTGTACCTTCGGGGGGTGCTTCTTTGACGTTAGTTCTGTGAGGGGGCCCACGATGCTGCCATAGTCCTTCACGAAGAGCCGGTAGTATCCGGGGAGCCCCAGGAAGGCTAGGACCTCTGTCTGGGTGACCGGAGGTTCCCAGGCCCGGATGGCGGCGATCTTGGGTTGCAGGGGGGCCACCTGACCACTTCCTACCTGGTGCCCTAGGTAGGTCCCGGACCCTTGGCCGATTTGGCACTTGCTGGCCTTGATTGTTAGCCTGCCCGCCGGAGGGCGGCCAAGACCTCCCGGAGGTGTTGGAGGTGTTCGGCCTAGTGGAGGCTGTACACGGCAATATCGTCCAGATAGGCGGCGCTGAACTCCTCGAGCCCTGCCAGCACCTTGTTCACGAGTCTCTGGAACGTGGCAGGCGTTTTTCATCCCGAAGGGCATCACCTTGAAGTGATAGTGGCCATCTGGAGTGGAGAAGGGGGATCGCTCCTGGGCGTCCGGGGTGAGGCCGATCTGCCAGTAGCCCGCAGTTAGGTCAAAGGTGCTCAGGTAGCGGGCGGCCCCCAGGCGGTTGATCAGCTCATCAGCCCGAGGGATGGGGTGAGCGTCTGTTCGGGTGACGGCGTTTAAGCCCCGGTAGTCCACACAAAACCTGAGTTTGGGGGCGACGCCAGGGGCGGCGGCCTTGGGGACCAGCACGACCGTGCTGGCCCAGGGGCTGTCTGAGGGCTCGATCACTCCCAGAGCCAGCATCTTGGACACTTCTGACTGGATGCAGGCGCGTACCCGATCGGGCACTCGGTAGGCCCTGTGCCGGATAGGGGTGCTATCCCCGGTGTCGACATCGTGGAGGCACCAGGGAGTGACCCCAGGGGTGAGGGAGAACAGATTGGCAAATTGCTGTAACAAGTCTTGGCAGCTTTGGCGTTGTGCGGGGGTCAGGGTGGAAGAGAGGTTGACTCCTTCCACGTAGCCGTCCTTTTCGAGGGTCTTCAGGAGGTCGGGGAGGGGCTCGGAGTCCTCTTCAGCCCCACTGTCGGTAGCCATCAGGAGGCTAAGTTCTGAGCGTACAAAGTGAGGCTTAAGTCTGTTGGCATGGAGGACCCGGAGGGGGTTCCTGGGGGACTCCAGGTCCACCAGGTAGGTGACGGGGCCCTTGCGCTCAACCACCTTGAAGGGTCCAGTCCATTTGTCTTGGAGGGCGCAAGGTTCGACCTGGGACATGACCCAGACCTGTTGTCCCGGCTCGAACTCAATGGACGAGGCGGTTTGATCGTACCAACGTTTCATGTCTTCTTGGCTGGCTTCGAGGTTGGCCTTGGCAAGTTCCCTGAACCGCCGAGTCTGGTTCCGGAGGGTCAAGAGGTACCTGTACACATCAGGAGGAGAATTCTGGGGGGTCACCTCCCATCCCTCTTTGACCAGACTTAGGGGACCCCGGACGGGGTGCCCATACAATAGTTTGAAGGGGCTGAATCCCAGGGACTTCTGTGGGACCTCCCTGTCGTATTTTGACGATGGCCGGGTTAGCGCTTAGCTTTGCTACACGTTATTCCACTTAACTTGGCCTTATTCGAAAACGCCATTTTGTATGTTACGGCAGCCATTTTAGAGAATGAGCTGCCTCGTGGTCAGCATGCCCTTTAGTCCTTTGTCCGTGCCACTGACCACTCGAGTTTGCCCAGCAACAGGCTATTTTTAGTAACGGTCAAGCCTGTACATGCGCAGTTCTGACTGACCAGTCATCCCTCAGGAATGTTTCGCCAAACTGACCAGTGGTGTTGTAACCCCTCCCATGAGTTGGCTGTGTTCCAAAAAAGATCATATATGTACCTAAAACTCTGTAACCATGTACCGCCCATCTTTTAATGTCTGTAAAACTGTATAAAAAAGGACTTACACCGATGTTCGGTGTGATACTTCTTGCATTGCCGAAGGGTGCTGTAGGAATGTACCACCACCCCATGGGGTCTTAATAAACTTGTCTTTTGTACTTTTCAGTTTCCGTGCCAACAGTTCTTTTGGTGTAGTGGGTATTCTGCGGAGCATGTAGGCCTTGGGAACCCAATACCACAAATTTGCGTCCACGAAGGGACTCATCGGCGACTCGGATGCCCGAAGGAGAGGTCATGACGAAGGTTTGGAAACTCGCCATGGATGCGTACGCTGCCACTGAGTGACCCGAGTCTTGGCACCCACGGTGTTTTCTTCCCTTCCTTCTGATCTGACCTTCCAGGTGGCGCCCGTCCCCGACTGAGATTCTGCTCGTCTGTGTTGCTGTACAGTGCCCGTTTGGCTGATTCGATCAAAGACCTTGGCAGTTGGAATCTGGATATTTGAGATTTGGGTAAGATTTGTGATCGGTAAGGTAGTCTGCGGACACTTACTGAAGTTCTATGACTGTGATTATGATTTGAGTTAGCTAACATTTTGACTTTGTGAATTTTGAATACATATGTGCAGTGCACTTCACATAGGCAGGCATGTAGAGATGTTTCTCTAACTTTGTTCGTACTTTGAGCGGCACATTTGTGTGAAGAATTGTAAGTGCCATTTTTATGGTATCACGTTTTCGTGGTACTTTTTGAACATGCCTGTTTTAAGCATACTCCGAGGGATGTGCTGTCTTGGAAATGGTACCACATATAGGTTAAATGAATCCCAGCCGGCTCCCCCAGAGGGAACACCTAATCGTGATATGTATGTTAAATTTGGCCTTCCCCCTATACTGTACAGTAAATTATGGCATAAATATACTAGAACCGATCCCGAATTGCAATGGCCACTACATAGGTCATTTGATTTACGAAAGGTTCAGTTTGTGGAGCAATGTTTGTTTCAGCGCAGGTCTAGACAGGATATGTTTGATTGTGTGCGAATGTGGGAGAAAGCAGTGCGTGAACGTATGAAGCGTGAGATTGCCTTGGCGGACAAAGAGCAGCGCAAGGCTGCTCGAGATAAAGCTTTACAGCTGGAGGAAAAGGAGGCGCAGGAGAAGAAAGATAGGGAGGCACTGGAACGTAATTTGCAATCGACCGATCAATTTCCTATTCGACGTCCGCTTTATCCTGTCCTTAATAATGTAGTTGATGATTTTTCGTTATTAGATCGATCTCCGCCTCCGTACGTTCAGCCTACAGCCCCGTCTGAGGATTCCGGTGATGAAGGTCGGGATAAGTCGAGTACCAGGTTAACTGCTGAGAGAGCCGCGGAATTGCGTAGTTTTGCTAGGAAACTGAATCTGAATAACATAACTATGTCAGAACTTTATGCTGCACGGAATAAGTGGTCAGAACAAGAACAGATGTGTTTTTTAAGTACTTTTGCAGATGAAGTTGTTGCCCGATTTCGTAAAAATGCAGAGGAATTAGAATCTAAGGACATATCAGTTCATCATTAGCATATGGGTAAAGGTCTATTTGATATTTCAGATGCAGATACCTTTTTTCTACAATTGGTCCAGCTACGAGATGAGGCGTCCAGATTGCGGGAAGCACGAAAAGCAGAAAAACAGTCCGTGCCGGGGTCGACGGAACAGTCCAAACAGTGTTCTATCCTGGGTTCAGATAAGAATTCTAAAGTGCATGTTATGCCTATGCGTGAAGCTGCACCTTTGTATGTTCCCCCTAAAGGGGACGGTACAGATGAAGATAAAATGTCGGCAAATGCAAAGGGGTATTTTATATATAATTGGGTGTATACGCCTTGGAACAGAGCAGATGTTATGGCATTGAAAAACGCTTTACCTGATCTCCGTAAGAATCCGGCAGCATTCTATGAAGGGGTGGAGGGGGCCATTTCTTCTTGTGTTATGACCCTTGTTGATATAGATCTTTTCTTTGGATTAATCCTTCCCCCGGATATGTGGAGAGTGATTCGTTAGACTAATGATCAAACGATGTTTGGGGCAACTTGGAAGGAGATAGGCCAGGCTGACTTAGACAGGGAACCTGCATGCAAACCATGTGACTTAATTTTAGAACTTCCAACGGCTATTTTGAACAAACTGAAAACGCTTGTTCCCCCTAAAAAGATTGATTGGACTATGTTAGCTTCGTGCAAACAGAAGCCAGACGAGTCGGTATCTGACTTCTTTACACGTTTTGAAGAAGCGTTTCATGATTACAGTGGGCAATCATTAATAGATGATACGGGCAGGCATTTGTTTGTAGATAAGTATGTGGCTAATCTCCTACCGGAGATTGCAAAAAGATTGAAAGCAAGTGAAAGTTCCTGGACCACGGCGACCCCTGCGTCTTTGTTAACTATGGCTCAGTATTACGAGCGGCAGGAAATAGAGGCTAAAGAAAGTGTTGATAAGAAAGCGAAGGAATTGAAAACGAAGGTGATGTTGGCACAGGTTCGTGGTACGCAATCTAGAGGGAATGATAGAGGTCGGGGAGGAGGGGGCAATGCGTCGTACGGTCGTACCGATATTGCTGAGGACCAATGTGCATATTGTAAAGAGTTTGGGCATTGGGCTGAAGATTGTCCGGTGCTTCGTGAGCAACGTAGCCAGCGTGGTCGAGGAGGTGGAAGGTCGAGGAATAGTTATTCGGGAGCGAGAGGTGGCGGAAGTGATCGTGGTAGGTTTGAAGCGAGGGGTCGTGGTCAGGATGAACGTAATACCTTTGATAGACGGAACCAGTACCAGATATCGGAGGGTGAGAATGTGGAGCATCAGGATTATGTGCATGCATAGGATTGCATAGGATGGGGTATGGAATCGGTTGAAGTGCCAGTAGATCAAAGAGGTTCATATGTATCAGCGGGCATTTTGGGTTCTACTGATCAGTTTTTAGTTGACACAGGAGCTACTCGTAGCGCTTTGTCTAAAAACTTGGTTCCAAGGGCTCCCCTGTCTGGCGAAACGATAACATGTATAGGGTTTGATGCACACCCTCTCCTAGCCCATTATCACAACCCCTTGCACTTTGTATTGACACATTTTTTAGTTTTTGCCCATTTTTGTTGTCGCCTCACACACCAGATAACATTATGGGCATTGATTTGCTCAAATATTTTCGAGCAACGATACGCTGTGCTCCTGAAGGAGTGCGGGTTATTTTGAATGACAATTACCCAGATTCAGACAGATTTTGCACTATGAAGGAAATTGAAGCATTAGCCTCTCTCCCGCACACGTTATGGGCGACATCGGATACGGATGTGGGACAGATGCTCATTCCGCCTATTCGAATTACTGTCAAGAAGGGAGTACCTTTGCCACGAGTACCGCAGTATAAGATCTCTAGGGAAGGTGAAATTGCCCTGACGCACATCGTTCAGGATTTAATTATTGCAGGAGTAGTGGAGGAAGTTCCTTACAATGTCTGCAACAGCCCTATTCTGCCGATTCTTAAGAAAGACACTGACGACAAAGTCTATTGATTTATTATTGATTTGAGAGAAATTAACAAAATTGTCATTCCCCAATACCCGGTGGTGTCTGATATCACGACACTGCTTACATTGGTACCCCCAACTGCAACGACCTTTTCTGTTATTGATCTTAAGAACGCGTTCTTTTCCATTCCCATTCATCCTGACAGCAGATATCTATTTGGCTTTACGTTAAATAATAAATCGTATAGATTTTGTCGTGTTCCTCAAGGTTACACAGAGAGTCCTAGCATTTATAGTCAGGCTCTGAAAAGACAGCTTGACTCTTTTGAACTGCAATCCGGAGTAGCCCTTATACAGTATGTTGATGATCTCCTGTTGGCTGCAGACTCCTATGCACAATGTGAGGAGAGTACACTTGCTTTGCTTTCCTTTTTGGCTCAGAATAATCATAAAGTTTCTAAGAAAAAGCTACAATACTGTAGACCCAAGGTGACCTACCTCGGTCATCTTTTGTCTAAGGAGGGGCGTGCATTGACATCAGATCGAATACAAGCGATTTTAGATACGCCAGTCCCCCGCACTCAGAGAGATGTACGCGCCTTCATAGGATTAACGTCCTTTTGTAGACAGTGGATCATGGGGTTTTCACACATTATCAAACCTTTGTTAGTGTTATTGTCCAAAACTACACCAATGCCCCTTGAATGGACAGATGAATGCCAAAATGCTTTTGATTAATTGAGACAAGCCCTTTGCTCTGCACCCGTGTTAGGTACACCAGATTACACAAAGATTTTCACGTTGTACGTGCACGAGAAAGATGGGTGCGCGTTATCAGTGTTAGTGCAGACACACGGGGATAAGCAGAGGCCATGTGCGTATTTCTCAGCCATTCTTGATCCTGTAGCGCGAGGGTTACCTGGGTGTTTCCAAGCAGTTGCAGCAACAGCAGTAGCTATACGGCAGAGTGAGGGAATAGTTTTGTCGCACAAATTGTTGGTGCTAGTTCCCCATGCAGTAGATGCCCTGTTAAATCAAACGAAGACCCAGTATTTAACGAGCGCACCTTTGACAGGATATGAGCTCACACGTCTGGCGCCACATATCACACTGAAAAGATGTGCTACCCTGAACCCTGCTACTTTATTGCCATATCCAGTTGAAGAGGGCCAGGAGGAAAAGCACCATGATTGTGTTTTCCTGACCGAGGAACAAACAAAGGGTGGTGTCGACTTACAGGATATGCCACTTCCAGATGTGGATGGGGAACTGTGGGTTGATGGATCGTGTTTGAGGCTGCCAGATGGCACAACTTCTGCAGCATATGCGATCACGACACTTAGGACAGTGGTAGAAACAGCACGAATACCCCAGAAATCAGCCCAAGCAGCGGAGCTGATAGCTTTGACAAGAGCCTGCGAACTGAGTGCTGGCTTATGTGTGAACATCTACATAGACAGCCGGTACGCCTTCGGAGTAGCGCATGACTTCGGCCTACTCTGGAGAGAGCGTGGGTTCTTAACTACGCATGGAGTACACATTATGCACGGAGAACTAGTGCGTGATCTCCTAAACGTGTTACTTTGTCCAAAGAAAGTGGCGATAATCAAATGCAGTGCACATAAAAAGGTCACTGACAAAGTGGGACAAGGTAATGCTTTTGCAGACAGTATAGCAAGACAAACGGCTATGTCACGAAACGACTCCCCCATGTATGTAGTGAAGTCGCAGGCTGAGCGATGGCACGATGCTAGAGCAGAGATATCAGACATTCAGAAATCAGCGACTGAAGCAGAACTCTTAACATGGGTAGCAGAGGGGGTGCTGGATGATGAGGGTTGTTGGAGGAGCAAGGATATGGAACGATGGAAATTGCCTGCAGCTTACTTGCAAGCGATGGTTCAGATGACACATGGGTTGGCACATGTTGGAGCTCTTGCGATCACTCGATTGTTAACACGAGTTTGGGAGCACCCAGAGATAGCCAACACTGCTAAGAGAGTAGTGCAGACCTGTTTGATATGTTTACAGCACAATCCTGCAAAAGGGACGCATACTCCGAAAGGAGGGTTCGTTCCACCTTCTGCACCATTCGAGGTACTATATCCAGCTTGAGCGTTGCAACAACCTTAAGTATGTCTTAGTGGTGGTGTGTGCCTTTAGCAAATGGGTTGAGGCCTTCCCCACAAAGGATAATACAGCTTTGACAACAGCTAAGGTTTTGCTCAAAGAGTACTTCCCTCGATATGGCGTTTGCAAATTTTTGTGGAGCGATAATGGTCCCCATTTTGTTGGGAAAATTGTGGAATATGTGCTAAAGGGATTGGGGATTCAGCAAAAGTTTCACGCTGTGTTCCATCCTCAATCAGCAGGTCTTGTCGAACGGTACAATGCTACTTTGAAACTAAAGTTGGCTAAGATTGTGGCGTCCACGTCTTTGAAGTGGCCGGATGCCTTGCCGTTAGCATTACTCTCTATTAGATCAGTGCCTCACTCTCGAACTGGCCTCACACCTTATGAAGTGGTGTTTGGAAGGTCAATGACTATATGGGGAGTTCCTAAGCCGCGACTGTTACATGATGTGCCTTGTATAATGATGAACGATTATTTGTCACGATTAACAAATGATTTGCTTTCTATTTACCAACAGGTTCGAGAAGCGCTCCCTGATAATTCCATTGGAGAGGCTCACAATCTTCGTCCTGGTGATTTCGTTATGGTAAAATCCTTTGAGAGAGCGAACAGCTTGGAACCGAGGTGGCGTGGCCCCGAGCAAGTCCTGCTTGCAACTCGAACGGCTGTGCGAGTGACCAACAGGAAGCGGTGGGTGCATTCAACTCATTGCCGACGCGTCTCTCCGGACCTGGTGAATCCCACCGTGCTGTCTGACTACAGAGACATCTTGGACGAGGAGAAAAGCCCAGCTGTGACGTCGGCCGAATCTGAGGGAGCCTTCCCGGACCACACTGTTTCTGGACAACAGCGCTATAATCTGCGGCCACAATAGGAAGAATATTTTTTTTTGGGTGCGAGACTGGTTGAGTTACCGCTCCAGGTTTGTGAAACGGAAGCCGGGAATCTCAAGGGGGGGGATCAGTTCTGCCAAGAGTAGCGACACAGGTCTTGACCCCGGAGAAGAAAACAACGGCTACCTCGGAGCTCAGCACTCATATTTTTATTTTTTAGTTGTATACTTGAGACATTGTGAACTCTTTTGAACTATGGCGTCTTCTGCATCACGAGACAAAATAATTCTTGGTGCTATATTGTTTGTATTGACAATTGTGGTAATAGCGCTGATAGCCTGGGTAGTAGAACTTGTGGTGCCTGTACGAGAACATTTGCTGCCGACTACCCCGGCTCCATCTGAACATTTTCATTTCACCTTAACCTATCATGAAGAACGGCACCGACAGACTTATTGGAAAGGGGCGACCACTCGGCCCCCCTGAACGTGTGGTGGAGTACCCCGATCCCCCCGGGAAACCATTTTGGGCGGGAGGCGAGTCTCGGCTGGTATGCCCGAAGCGGCGTAGCCGGGGCGCGCCTTTTCCCGCCCAAGAGGGGGTTGTCCTAGACACCAACACCGCTAGCCACGCCCTGGAGGCGGATTGGAGGTGGGTCCACGCCCGCCCGAAGAAGGATAAAAGGAGCGACAAGCCAAGGAAGCATCCTCTTGTTCCTGTGCTCTGAAGCTGCACCTCCCCGTTGCACGTGAGCTCGAGACAGAACGAAGAGCCATTTTTGACCCACCCACCAGCCCCTGATGACAGCGATTTGTTGGAATAAAGTCGAGTGTTGTGATATTGTTTTCTTACAGGTTGTTTTGAATAAAGTTGGTAATTTGGTGTGTAATAAAGTTGATAATTTTTTCCTTTTCAGCATGTTTTATTCAGCAAAGTAGTTGCGCCGGATACTCGGTAGAGATTATACTTTGATTTGCTTAAGTATAAATTGTTTTTCTCCACTTTAGTCTTAGATTGTCGTATTTATTTTGGTCGGGCGGGAAGGTCATGATCGGTGAGCAGGAATTAGAAGATCCCTAGAGGTGGGGCGTCACCCATTATGGATGGGAGCGCCCGGGGGGAGGCGGCCATTGGCCCCTCAAACGGGGAGGCGGTCCCCTCTAAGGATGGGGACGCCGAAAGGGAAGGCGGCCATAGGCCCCTCCCTGGGGAGGAGGGGTTAGGGCCCCTCCTGGGAATTTCCCGGGGCCAGGACATCTGCGACGGCAGATGTGGTAAGTTGTGTGGGGTGGGAGGGGGGTCTACGCTACCTTCTAGACACCTCACACGAGTCCTCGGACGACCACTAAAGATGGCGTCGAGTTAACAGGGGGCCCACGCTAAGACAAGGGAAATTGGAAGTTGGCACAGAGGTACAGTCCTCTGTGCGACCGCCCCTCACAAGTGAGGGGGGAGTTCTGGTATTGGGGATCTGACACCGGTTACGACCTTGCCGTTGGCCCGTAATGTTAGGATGTACAATTTCAAAGTTTGAGTAATGCATTTGCAGGATGTTTAGTATCGGCTAGGAGAACCTTTGTATTAGAGATGTGTTAAGGTCAGCCAAGAACATCGTAATGTGTAAATGAAATTGTACATGATATGAAACTGTTATTTTAACGTTTTAATTTTGTTTCATATTTTAATAAATACGGCCGGGAGGGTAACTCCCTCCCGCCTTCCACAAGTTCAGAACCGTTTCCGTCTTCCCATCCTTGGGGGATTGTGTTGAGAGGGGGTGGCGGGTATCTCAGCCATATTGAACAATAGCTTCATTCAAATCTTGCATCATACTCACAATATGACAAACACTTCTAACTGTTGGGTATGTGGGATGTTGCCTGGGCACCAGAAGAAAGGAGGCACACCACTTATCCCACTCCCGTTTTCCCACAATGGTTCCTGCAATGCTTGGTATACTCTTCTATTCACTTTACGCTGGCCAACAAAAGGGGGGGTGCTTTTCCGTTTAAACAAGATATGTTATCATGACCGGGATGGCTATCCACAAGCTGAGGGTACTCGATTCGAATGGGAAGAGTACCGCCCCGACAACGTGTCTGCACCCCGAATTTACAGTAATCAACGGAACATTAATATGTCCAGCTCTCATGCTATTAATGTCATAGATAAAGGTACAATCCCGGTTGGAACAAGTGAATGTAACACCACACTTACATTTGACAGTCCGAATGGCATATCATTTGTGGCATCTCGAAATACATATTTTATCTGTGGTAATAAAGGTTATCATCAACTCCCGTTAGGATGGTTAGGTACATGTTATATCTCTTTTGTATTGCCCCCTGTATTCATTGCTCCACCAATGTACCATAATGATTATATTTTATACCACGACTTTGTGCTAAATAGAGTCAAACGTGCTGTAGTTCTTGAAGATATCGATCAGACCAATACTGCTCTGCAACAATATGTGGATTTTAATTTGGGTTTGTTTTCATTTGTAGGAGCTGCTCTGAACAGTCGAAAGATATGACGACTGACCCGTGTTGTTGAGGCGGTAGCTAATGATACTGCTTTTGCATTAGGGAATATAACTGAAGAGCTTCAAATATCTAGAATTGTTACGCTCCAGAACCGGATGGTTCTAGATGTAGTTCTAGCCGATCGAGGGGGGGCATGTAGAATTATCGGAAGTAGCTGCTGCGTTTACGTTCCAGACAATTCACCATCTGTATATGATGCCATATCTAAATTACATAAAATTGCTGCTGAGATACATCCGGACAATGATACATGGACCTTTTCAGGGTGGTTCTGGTCAATGCTTAGTACATGGGGCTGGAAGCTACTGACAATCTTATGTATTGTAGTTGGGATATTGTTTTTTTTGTGTCTATGTATACAATGTGGCCCTGCATTATGTTCTATGTGTTTATCAGCCTGTATCCCATCTAGACGAGCTCTTGCCCAAAATGAATTGATGCTTCATAAGGAAGTGGCTCAAATTATGTCGATTGATATAGAAGATGAGTATCCTGATTATGTCCACTATGAGGTAGCTTCAGCTAAACGCTAAAAGGGTCGTCTGTCGTATTTTGACGATGGCCGGGTTAGCGCTTAGCTTTGCTACACGTTATTCCACTTAACTTGGCCTTATTTGAAAACGCCATTTTGTATGTTACGGCGGCCATTTTAGAGAATGAGCTGCCTCGTGGTCAGCATGCCCTTTAGTCCTTTGTCCGTGCCACTGACCACTCGAGTTTGCCCAGCAACAGGCTATTTTTAGTAACGGTCAAGCCTGTACATGCGCAGTTCTGACTGACCAGTCACCCCTCAGGAATGTTTCGCCAAACTGACCAGTGGTGTTGTAACCCCTCCCATGAGTTGGCTGTGTTCCAAAAAAGACCATATATGTACCTAAAACTCTGTAACCATGTACATCTTTTAATGTCTGTAAAACTGTATAAAAAAGGACTTACACCGATGTTCGGTGTGATACTTCTTGCATTGCCGAAGGGTGCTGTAGGACTGTACCACCACCCCATGGGGTCTTAATAAACTTGTCTTTTGTACTTTTCAGTTTCCGTGCCAACAGTTCTTTTGGTGTAGTGGGTATTCTGCGGAGCATGTAGGCCTTGGGACCCAATACCACATCCCGGTAGGCAAACAGGAGGCAGGGCAGCAACACGTCCCATTGGCGTCGTAGGGGCTCCTCCAGGCCCATGATCATACCCTTGAGGGTGCGATTGAAGCGTTCCACTAGTCCGTTCCCTTGCAGGTGGTAGGGGGTCGTAAATTTGTAGGTGACCCCGCACTGTTGCCATAGGGACTTCATGTACCGGGAGATGAAGTTCGTGCCCCGATCACTGACGACTTCTCGGGGGAAGCCCACCCGCGAGAAGATCCCCATCAGGGCTCGGCCCACCACGGGCGCTGTCACGGTCCGGAGAGGTATGGCTTCGGGATAGCGGGTGGCATGGTCAACCAGGACGAGTATGAACCGGTGACCTTGCGATGTCCGGGGCTCCAGGGGCCCCACAATGTCAATCCCCACCCGTTCGAAGGGAGTGTTGACGATTGGAAAGGGTTGCAGGGGGACCTTCAGTTTTCGGCCGCTCTTCCCGCTGGCCTGGCAGGTGGGGCAGGCTCGGCAGTGGTTGATCACATCGTTCCTCATCTTGGGCCAGTAGAAATGGGTCACCAGGCGGCTGTAAGTCTTGTCCTGTCCCAGGTGCCCAGCGAGAAGGACATCATGAGCCAGGTTCAGGAGGAAGTCTCTGAATGGAAGGGGGACCACCAGCACCCGGCCGGCCCCTAGCTCGGCAATCTTCTGCTCGCTGTAGAGAAGCTCATTGTCCCAATAGACCCAGTGAGCCCCCGAGGCATCCCCTGCGCTCTGGGCTGTGGCTTGCTGTCGGATCCCCTCGAGGGAGGGACACGTTTTTTGTTTTTGGCGGAACTGTTCTTGAGTGGGGCAACCTTCCTGGCGCCACTGGGCCAGCTCCGGGAGGTCACGGAGTGGCTCCGATACTTCGTCGTCGGGCCCCGGTGGGCCGGCCTCAGGGGTCGTGCCCTCAGAGGTGACGGGCGGTGGAGGTTCGGGCCACTCGGGTTCTTCAGTGGAGGGGATGGCGCGGGCGGCCATGGATCGGGTCGTTGCACAGACCCATTAAGGAAGGCCAAGCATCCCCAGGTGCTCCCTTCGTTCAACGGCCGCCCAGGGGAAGCTTTCCAGGTTGTTCCCCAGGAGGCAGTCCACGGGGGCATCGTCTCAGACGGTCACTTTCAGCATGCCCGACACTCCCCCCCATTCGAAGGGGACGCGGGCCATCTGGCACAGGCTTTCAGAGTTGTCAGCAGACCGTACTGGGCAGAGTACGTTGGGCAAGATTTTATCTGGGGTCACCAGATGGCAACGGACGGCTGTCACACTGGCTCCCGTGTCGCGGAGGGCTTCGGCCCGGTGTCCATTGATGGTGACCCACTGGCTGTACTTCTGCGTGTTGGCCGGGATGGGGGCCCATGGGACCATGTCTCTTTCCCCTAGACACACCCACCAGGGACATGGCTGCGGGTTCCCACTCTGCCTGGTATTGTTCACAATCTTCGGCTTCTTCTTTGCCTTGTTCTTCTCCGAGAGCGATGGCGGTGATCTGGCGGTTCAGCAGACCCGTGGTCTGGCCTGGCTGGTTTCTGGGACAGTTGGGGTCATTGGCGTAATGACCGGGTCGCTGGCATTTGTGGCAGACAACGTTGGAGCGGAATTCCGGCCGTGTCGGAGGGCTTCCTCTTCCGGGCGGGGACGGGGGAGTGCTGGTGGGGGGCCCAGTGGCGGTGTCCCTGCCCCGGCCCTAGCTTCCTGTAAACCTGTAAACCTGTAGACTTGTAGAGCGCGATTGCTGCCCGGAGGCGTCCAAGCGCTAGGGTAACCAGAACCTACCAAAGAGCAGATGAGGAGGAAGCTAGGGATTAGTGGGGGGAATTAAACAGGAAAGTCTTTAATTGTTTACGAAACACAGTGAGGTTGGGATTGGCTCTGAGATGTAGTGGCAGAGTGTTCCAGGTTCTGGACGCATTGTAGGCGAACCTCCTTCCGCCTGACCTGGATCTTTTTATTCTTGGCGCCACTGCTAAAAAGGTCTGGCTGGAGCGAAGGCTTCGGTTGGGAATGTAGTGAGTAACTAGGTCACTTGAAATGCTGGGGCCTGTGTCCCAGAATGCTTGGTGGGCTATGCACATAGCTTTAAAAAGGACTCTCTGCCGAATCGGTAGCCAGTGAAGGCTGACCAGACCGGCCCTCACTGATTGTCTCCGAGGGATCGCGAGCAGTAAGCGCGCTGCGCAGTTCTGCACTATCTGCAGTCTGCGCAGAGTGTAATCTGGGGCACCTAGATAGAGCACATTGTTGAAATCGAGGCGTGAGTGTATGAGGCCTTGTATGGCCACCTGTTTGGCTTCCAGGGGGAGGAGGGGGAAGATTTTATTTAGCATCCTCATGCTGCCAAAACAGGTGGCTGATAGTTTTGTGGCTTGAGCGTTGAAGGACAGAGATCTGTCTAGCCACACTCCGAGGCTCTTAATATTGTTCTTGGGGGATCGGGGGGGCCCAGACAAGGAGGCCCCAAGGAGGGGGGGGGAGGCCAAGATCTGGGGGGCCTAAGAGCATCAGCTCTGTTTTATCCCCATTCAACTTGAGGGATGATGAAGACATCCAGGTCTTCACCTCCTCTAGGCATTCTCTAAGCCCACCTGACGCAGGCCGGGTAGTCTCCTGCGCCAGTGAGACCACCAGCTGCGTGTCGACGTCTGCATAGGAGATTATCTTAACTCCGAATGAGCGGACAACATCAGCCATTGAAGAGTGCGGGGCTCAGAGAGGAGCCCTGAGGAACTCCGCACTTTAGAGGTTTGCTAGAGGAGACGGACTCACCCTCAAAGACCCTGAAGGATCTGTTCTCCAGAAAGGATTTAAACCATGTCCAGGCTTTGTCCTTGATCCCGGCGCAGGACAACCGGTCTAGTAGGGTGTCATGACTGACCGTGTCAAATGCCGCGCTTAGATCAAGGAGGATCACTCCTCACGGGCGGTGGGACCCCTGGGAGGCTCGGCCTTGGTCACCCGCCCAATTCCTGGGGACCCGGGTGCTTTCCCATCGATCCGCTTCAATGGCGAGTTTCCGGGGCTCGGTCAGTTTGCTGTCTAGGAGATGCTGCCTTAGTTCAACGAAACAGTTATTGGAGAGGTGCTCCCACACAATGAGATCGACCAATTGTTCGTACGGACGAGCGACCACTCCCACCACAGATGGATATCACACAAAGATAGGTTCTTAACACTTTTATTGGTATTCTTAGGCAGGTTATCTTCACAATACAGAAGGAACAGGATACTGGGATCCCTCCAATTCTAGTCTCTGGGGGAAGGGGGTAGCGGGACAGTCTCAGTACCAGTCGGGAACAAGGATATCTGGCGCACCACTCTCAATCCTCGAGCTGATGGGTTCCCAGGTAGGGGCCACGGCAGCGCCAGCAGTCCTTCAAGGATGGTTCACGAAGATGAGCCGCGGCAGCGCCAGCAGGACTCCAAGGATGGTTCACGAAGATGAGCCACGGCAGCGCCAGCAGGCCTTCAAGGATGGTTCACGAAGATGAGCCGCGGCAGCGCCAGCAGGACTCCAAGGATGGTTCACGAAGATGAGCCGCGGCAGCGCCAGCAGGACTCCAAGGATGGTTCATGAAGATGAGCCGCGGCAGTGCCAGCAGGCCTTCAAGGATGGTTCACGAAGATGAGCCGTGGCAGCGCCAGCAGGCCCTCAAGGATGGTTCACGAAGATGAGCCGTGGCAGCGCCAGCAGGACTCCAAGGATGGTTCACGAAGATGAGTTCGTCTCGGTGTCTCTCGACTCCAGGATACAACTGCCTTCCTGCTCTGGAGCTGCCCCAGTTATAGGTCTGGTGCCCTTTGATGTCCGGACCCTCGCACTTGGAGGTCGGGGGGTCCGGGATGAGTGAGTCCAGACAACCAGCAGGGGGGTGGAGCCAGCGCCCAGGGAGGCCGGGGGCGATCGAAACCAGGCGGATGGGGGCCATCGAAACTCCTTCTCCCATTGACTCGCCAAGTGGTCTCTTTATCCCCTGGGTGGATGGTGGTGCCTCGATGTCGGGGCTTGGCTGGGCCTGAGGCTGAGGTCGACCTGAGGCCACGGGGCCTGGTCGTGGAGTGTCCAAGATGGTGGCTGGGCCGGAGACGGGGGTTCGGGAAAGGCCCGGGGTCTGCCGAGAAGGTGGTGGCTCTGAGGTTGAGTTCTGTCGGGGAAGAGCTGGGGGCGGCCTGGAGGGGCGGAAGGTGCAGCTCTTGTTCGGGGAACAGAGGTAGCGGTAGTCCAGGACTCGCCATGCGGGAGGGGTCAGACCACGCCACGAGGCCGGGTCCAACAGTGAGGGTGAGGCAGTGTGAGGGTGAGGTGGTGTGAGGGTAAGGAGGTGTGAGTGTGAGGGTGAGGGGATGTGAGGGTGAGCAGATGTGAGGGTGATGGGGTGTGAGGGTGAGGGGGTGAGAGGGTGGGTGAGAGGGTGGGTGAGGTTGAGGGTGAGAGGGTGCATGAGGGTGAAAGGGTGTGTGAGGGTGAGAGGGTGTGTGAGGGTGGGTAAGAGGGTGAGTGTGGGTGGGGGGGTGAGAGTGAGGGTGGGGGAGTGTGAGGGTGAGGGGATGTGAGGGTGAGGTGGTGTGAGGGTGAGGGCGTGTGAGGGTGAGAGGGTGAGTGAGGGTGAGAGTGTGTGAGGGTGAGGGTGTCTGAGGGGGTGTGAGGGTGAAGGGGTGTGAGAGTGAGGGGGTGTAAGGGGGTGTGTGAGGGGAAGGGGGTGTGGGGATCTGAGGGTGTGTGGGGTGTTTGGGGGAAGGGGTGTAAGGGGAGGGAGTTTGAGGGGGGGTGTGAGGGGGAGGGTGTGATGGTGAGAGGGTGTAAGGGTGAGAGGGTGAGGTGGTGCAGAGCTGAGGGTGTGTGAGGGTGAGGGTGTGAGATTGAGCGTGTGTGAGAGTGAGGGGGTATGAGTGTGAGGGTGTGTGAGGGTGAGGGTGTGTGAGGGGGTTTGTGAGGGTGAGGGTGTTTGAGGGTGAGGGGGTGTGAGGGTGTGGGAGGGTGAGAGGTGTGGGAGGGTGAGAGCGTGTGTGAGGGTGAGTGTGTGTGAGGGTGAGGGGGTCTGAGGGGGCATGAGGGTGAGGGGGCATGAGGGTGTGGGGGTATGAGGGTGAGAGGGTGTGTGGGTGTGTGAGGGTGAGTGAGGGTGGGGTGTGTGAGGGGGAGGGGGAGTGAGGGTGAGGGGGTGTATGAGGGTGTGTGTGTGAGGGTGTGTGTGAAGGTATGAGGGAGAGGGGGTGTGAGGGGTCTGAGGGGGTGTGGGGGTAAGGGTGTGAGGGTGAGGGGGTGTGAGGGTGAGGGGGCGTGAGGTTGAGGGGTGTGTGAGGGTGTGAGGGTGTGTGGCAGTGAAAGCTTATGTGAGGGTGAAAGGGTGTGTGAGGGTGAGAGAGTGGATGTGGATGGGTAAGAGGGTGAGTGAGGGTGCAGGGGTGTGTGAGGGTGAGGGGATGTGAGGGTGAGGGGATGTGCGGGTGAGGGGATGTGAGGTTGAGGGGGTATGAGGGTGAGGGCATGTAAGGGTGAGAGGGTGTGTGAGGGTGAGAGGGTGGGTGAGGGTGTGTGAGGGTGAGGTTGTGTGAGGGTGAGGGTGAGGGGGTGTGAGAGTGAGGGGGTGAGTGTGGGTGAGGGTGAGGGGGTGTAAGGGTGTGAGGGAGAGGGGTGTGAGGGGATGTGAGGGGATGTGAGGGTGAGGCTGTGTGAGAGTGAGGGATTGTGAGGGTGAGTGAGGGTGGGTTAGAGGGTGGGTGAGGGTGAGGGGGAGAGTGTGTGTGAGGGTGAAAGGGTGTGTGAGGGGGAAAGGATGTCTGAGGGTGGGTGAGAGGGTGAGTGAGGGTGAAGGGGTGTGAGGGTGATGGGGTGTGAGGGTGAAGGGGAGGGTGTGAGGGTGAGGGTGTGTGAGGGTGAGGGGTGCGAGGGTGTGGGGGTGCAAGGGTGAGGAGATGTAAGGGATAGGGGGGTGAGGGGGTATGAGGGGGAGAGTGTGGGGTTGTGAGGGTGAGGGGGTGTGAGGGTGAGGGTGTGAGAGGGTGAGGCTGTGTGAGGGTGAGGGGGGGCATGAGGGTGAGGGGTGCAAGGGTGCAGGGGTGCAAGGGTGAGGAGGTGTGAGGGTGAGGGGGTGTGAGGGGGGTGAGGAGGGGGGAGGGGGAGGGTGTGGGGTTGTGAGGGTGAGGGTGTGGGGTTGTGAGGGTGAGTGGGTGTTAGGGTGAGGGTGTGAGGGTGAGGGTGATGGTGGTGAGGGGGATGGGGTGAGGGTGAGGGGTTGTGAGGGTGAAGGGGTGTGAGGGTGAGGGTGTGTGAGTGAGGGTGGGGGTGTGAGGGTGAGGGAATGTGAAGATCAGGGGGTGTGAGGGTAGGGGTGAGAGGGTGTGCGAGGGTGAGAGGGTGTGTGAGAGGGTGAGTAAGGGTGTGTGAGGGTGTGGGGGTTTGAGGGTGAGGGGTGTGATCCATCGAGAGGGTGTGAGGATGTGTGAGGGTGTGGGTGTATGAGGGTGAGGGGTTGTAAGGGTTTGTGAGGGTGAGGGGGTGTGAGAGTGAGGGGACGTGAGAGTGAGGGGGTGTGAGGGTGAGGATGTGTTGGGAAGTGAAGGTGTGTGGGGGTGGGAGGGTATGTGAGGGGGAGGGTGAGAGGGTGTGAGGGGGAGGGTGAGGGCGGGTGAGGGTAACAAGGTGAGGGTGTGTGGTGGTGAGGGTGTGTTTGGGTGAGGGTTTGAGATTGAGGGTGTGTGAGAGTCAGGGAGTGTGTGGGTGAGTAGGTGTGTGAGGGTGTGTGAGGGCGAGGGGGTGAGGGTGAGAGGGTGTGAGGGTGAGGGGGTGAGAGATTGTGTGAGAGTGAGGGGGTGTGAGGGGGTGTGAGGGGGTGAGAGGGTGTGTGAGGGTGAGAGGGTGTGAGAGGGTGTGTGAGGGTGAGGGTGTGTGAGGGTGAGGTGGTGAAGGTGAGGGGGTGTGAGAGTCAGGGGGTGAGGGTGTGTGTGAGGGTGAGGTGGTGTGAGGGTGAGGGTGTGTTTGAGTGTGAGGGTGTGTGTGAAGGTGTGAGGGGGTGTGATGGTGAGGGGGTGTGATAGGGTGTGGGGGTGTGGTGGGGTGTGGGGGTGTGGTGGTGTGAGGGTGAGGGGGTGTGAGGGTGAGGAGGTGTGAGGGTGAGGGGGTGTAAGGTTGAGGGGGTGTTTAAGGTTAGGGGGTGAGGGGGTGTGAGGGTGAGGGAGGGTGAGGGTGAGAGGGTGTATGGGTGAAAGGGTGTGTGAGGCTGAAAGGTTGTGTGTGAGTGAGAGGGTGTGTGAGGGTGAGAGGGTGGGTGGGAGGGTGAGTGAGGTTGAGGGGATGTGAGTGTGAGGGTGATGGGGTGTGAGGGTGAGGTGGTGTGTGGTTGAGGGTTTGTGAGGGTGAGGGGATGTGAGAGTGAGGGGATATGAGGGTGAGGTGGTGTGAGGGTGAAGGGTGTGAGGGTGAGAGGGTGTTAGGGTGAGAGGGTGAGGGGGTGTGAGGGTGATGGTGAGGGAGGGTGAGGGTGATGGGGTGAGGGTGATGGGGGTTAGGGTGTGTGGAGGTGAGGGTGTGTGAGGGTGTGAGATTGAGCATGTGTGAGAGTGAGGGGGTGTGAGTGTGAGGATGTGTGATGGTGAGGGTGTGTGAGGGTGAGGGTGAGGGTGTGTGAGGGGCAGTGTGAGGGGGTGTGTGAGGGTGAGGGGGTGGGGGGTGATGGTGAGGGGATGTAAGGGTGAGGGGGTGTGAGGGTGTGTGAGGGTGAGAGTGTGTGTGAGGGTGTGAGGGTGTGGGAGGGTGAGAGGTGTGGAAGGGTGAGAAGGTGTGTGAGGGTGAGTGTGTATGAGGGTGAGGGGGTGTGAGGGGGCATGAGGGTGAGGGGGTATGAGGGTGAGAGGGTGTGTGAGCGGTGTGTGGGTATGTGAGGGTGAGTGAGGGGGTGTGTGAGGGGGCGTGCCAGGGTGAGGATGTGGGGGTGATGGTGAGGGGGTGTGAGGGTGAGGGGGTGTGAGGGTGTGTGAGGGTGATAGTGTGTGTGAAGGTGTGAGGGTGTGGGAGGGTGAGAGGTGTGGAAGGGTGAGGGGGTGTGAGGGTGGGTGAGAGAGTGGGTGAGGGTGTGGTTGAGAGGGTGTGTGAGGGTGAAAGGGTGTGTGAGGGGGAGAGGGTGTGTGAGGGTGAAATGGTGGGTGGGAGGGTGAGTGAGGTTGAGGGGATGTGAGTGTGAGGGTGAGGGGGTGTGAGGGTGAGGTGGTGTGGGGTTGAGGGTGTGTGAGGGTGAGGGTGAGGGGATGTGAGGGTGAGAGGATATGAGGGTGAGGTGGTGTGAGGGTGAGGGGTGTGAGGGTGAGGGGGTGTGAGAGTGAGAGGGGTGTGATGGTGAGGGATTGTGAGGGCAAGGGGGTGTGAGTGTGAGGGTGAGAGAGTGTGAGGATGTGATGGTGAGGGAGGGTGAGGGTGACGGGGGTGAGATACTAGTTGGTGGAAAGAAACTAGTCTCTAGCACATGGACAGTGCTGCTTGTGTCTATTGCGCATGAGTGGGGGTGAGACACTAGTTATTAGTGCAGGAGCGCGGTAGAGTATGTGTTGTGTTGAAGTATGCAATCTGCCACTATCAATAGTGCGGGAATGGATGTTCAAGGAGGTGCATTTAGCTCGGGCATAGTGTAATGAATCATCACAGGTTGCTGTAGGAGCAGGAGGCTATGGCTGGGTTTGGCAACTAGTCACAACCCGATATGGGTTGGGCACGATTAGGGGTGGTAGCCTCAGTTGAGTGGGAGTTCATAGGTCAACTGGGTTGAATGGGTACTAGAAAAGACCACTATATAGAGGTTTACGTCAGCATGTGACTGAGTTCCAAGGGATCGCATCGTTCAGGCCATTGATGTGTGAGGAGAGGCGATAGATCCAACGCTGTTCTTTGCTCATCAGTCTTCTTTCATTGTCTAATGCCTGCTCAGGGATTTGTTTGATGACTGTCCATGTGAGGTCATTGGGGGTATGGTCATGGGTGATGAAGTGGTTGGTTAATTTACTGATGTTTTTCTTACACCTAATGGTGCTTCTGTGCTCAGTGACCCTAGTGCGTATTTTGCGGGTGGTCATGCCGATATAGCAGAGACCACAGGAGCAGATGAGACGGTAAATCACATTACGTGAATTACGGTTGGTGTGGCTGCTTTGTGTCCACACCTTGTTAGGTTCTAGGGTTAAAGGTTTGGTGTGGGTGGTCAAGCTACACACACTGCAATCATTGCAGGGGTAGTGTCCAGTTACTTTTGGTAGGCCCCATGCATTCAGAATGGTGTTCGGTTCTTGTGTGTTATGCATTTTGGGACGGGTGTTAACTAGTTGGTCCTTCAAGTTATTGCTTCTCTTGTAAGCAAAACGCGGTATGTCCCACTGCCTCTGGCCAGAATTCAAGATCTTCCAGTTCTTCTTAATGAGTTTGGCTACCTCATTGGAGGCTGTGTTGTACATAGTGACACAGATGATAGGTTGTTCCTGCTCCTCTTTAGCTGTGGTTTCAAGGAGGGCCTCTCTATTCTGGTTCCTGGCCCTCTTCCTGGTTTTGGAGATGATGGCTGATGGGTAGCCCCGGGTCTCCAGTTTCTTGGATAGGTCATCGAACTGTTTTTTATAGTCTGCTATATCACTGCAATTCCTGCGTATACGTAAGAATTGCCCGAAGGGAAGGTTCTCCCTTAGCGGGCGTGGGTGGAAGCTTGTGAAGTGGAGTAAAGAGTTTCTGGCCCCCTGAAAAGGAAAGCACACGTTTCAGTTCTGCTTTCCAGGATTGCTTGACTTTTGTCTCAAAAACTAAGGCGTGTATTTTAAATTTAAAAAAACGTCAGAACACCGGGACCGTCCCCTGAACACCGGTAGTGTACAGGGCAATCCAGGGCATCTCATCACCCGAACAAAGAATCCTATTGAGAGAACTACTATTTTGTCTAATTGACAGTGTACATTTTTCAGTTCAGATGGGATTCTAATTTGGAGATCGGGTGGCAATCTAATACTCTTTCTGTTTGATCACAAGGGAGGGGACACATGATGTCTGTTTAGCACGCTGGTTGGGATCTCTGATGGTATGATTACTAGAATAATGAAGTGTTAAACATATATAAGCTCTTGCCCACCTTGGTTTGTCTTTTTTGTCAAAGTGTTTACCATGGTTTGTACAGCAGTGCCTTTAATTGCATGGATTGCGAGAAATAAATGATTCTTGGTGCTGTTGATGGCCCTGTTTCTGTTTGGTTGGTCTTGGACTACATTCTTTTTGCTGTGATTGGGAAGTGGCCCAGCAGTTTTCCTGCTAAGGAAGCGTAGAGGTTGAAACGTACAAAAATGGAATAAAGATAATATCTGAAATGATCTCAGTCACTGTTAATTACCCACAGCTCTATCCCAGTCCATTGTTTTTTGTCCAGCATGTCATTATATTCAACTGAGCCTTGGTCCTGCTCCAATAGGAACAGTCCTGCCGAAACTGCAAAGCTAGGCCCTCTCTGAACCAGATAACAAGTAAGCGTGGGGGCAAAATCCATTCCGTTTGCGGAATTTGCAGATTTTTGGTAATTTCGCGGTCCGCGGATTGCACAAATTTGTCAAAAAATCCGTAAATTCTCAAGCTGGCAGATTTTTTTGCTTGGTCGCTCTTGAAAAATACAATATCGCGAGCGCCGCGTTGACTTACCGTGATTCTGTGTTCGCCGAGTTGTTTTTTTCCCGGTTTGCGTGTGCTGCACCATTTTGGATCTTGTTGCGTGATCGCGCGAGAGTTTTTCCGACCGCGATTACGTCATCGCGGCCCGCCATCTTGCACAGCGAGAGTTTGACAGCGCGAGTATGTCATAAGGGCGCGCGATCACGCATCGCGGGAGTAAACAATTGCTAACACCTAGATGCGGTGCGCAGCTGACTATGGGCGGGAGATTTGAACAGCTCGCTTTCCCGAACTTGCAAAAATTGCAATTCTGCACAAGAAATCCACAGCAGGCAGCATAAACCTTTTGAAAATTATGATTTTGATCTGTAACTCCTCAGATTGACATTTGGCTGCACTTTTTTTCTGCAAGGAGTCCATTTTTGGGGGGGAGGGTGGGAGGAAGGAAGTGCCCCAGAGTGCCCAACTTCCTGTTCCTGTCCAGCAGGCTCCTCCCAGGCTTTGTCCATGTCCTGGTCACTTTTGATTTGGACCTGGAGCTGGAAGGATGACTTTTTGTGGCTGCTGCTGGATATTTTTATTTGAGGACTTTTTGGACTTTGGAGTTTGGATCACTTTTGGATTTGAGATTTTACAAGTACGTTGGTGTTGTTTGTTTGGGGCATTGCTGCAACTACAATTGTAAAACTGTATTACAACTTTAAAAAAAATATAATGTTGGTAGCCACAGTATCCTTAGTACAACCAGGGTTAGTCATGGGTGCATGATACAACTGTTTCTGTGAGATTTTATTAACTTAAATCTCATTTATGTCATGGAATTTTAGCTCACTGTTATATGTGGATTTTTTTTATTTTATTTTGGGGTGCCTGTAAAGCCTCACCAGCCAGTAGGCCCTGGGGTAGTGATGGTGCATGGACCAAGTCTTTCTGTAGGGTGTCTTGAATTTAAACATCATTGAGGGCATGGATGGCATTGGATTGTGGTGATTTTTGTGTGTGTTTTTACCTTTTGGGGTGTTGTTGGGGCCTGGCCATGGGGGTGGGGCCATTTTGATGCCTGGCCATGTAGCTGGGGGACAAGGGGCCATTTTGAAGCCAGGCAGTGTGCTCAGGCCTGCACCCAGTTTGCCTTGCTTTTATGCATTATGCCCAGGGGTACTCAGTGGTCCATGGACCAAGTCTTTCTGTGGGGTGTCTTGAATTTAAACATTATTGAGGGCATGGATGGCATTGGATTGTGGTGATTTTTGTGTGTTTTTCGACTTTGTGGGTGCTGTTGGGGCCTGACCATGTGGGTGGGGAAAATTTTGAGGCCTGGTCCAGGCAGGGCCTGGCCATGTGGTCGGGGTTAAGGGGCCATTTTGAAGCCAGGAAGTGTGCTCAGGCCTGCACCCAGTTTGCCTTGCTTTCATCCATTATGCCCAGGGGTACTCAGTGGTCTATGGACCAAGTCTTTATGTGGGGTGTCTTGAATTTAAACATCATTGAGGGCATGGATGACATTGGATTGTGGTGATTTTTGTGTGTTTCTTTACCTTTTGGGGTGTTGTTGGGGCCTGGCCATGTGAGTGGGGCCATTTTGAGGCCTGGTCCAGGCAGGGCCTGGCCATGTAGCTGGGGGACAAGGGGCCATTTTGAAGCCATGCAGTGTGCTTTGAGCCATAGGCCTCCACCCAGCCTGCCCTGCTTTTACCCATTATGCCCAGGGGTAGTGAGTGGTGCATGGACCAAGGTTTTGTGTGGGGCCTCTTGAATTTAAACATCATTGGGGTCATGGATGGCATTGGATAGTGGTGATTTTTGTGTGTTTTTCGAATTTGTGGGGTGTTGTTGGGGCCTGGCCATGAGGGTGGGGGCCATTTTGAGGCCTGGTTCAGGCAAGGCCTGGCTATGTAGCTGGGAGACAAGGGGACATTTTGAATCCTAGCAGTGCGCTTTGAGCCATAGGCCTCCACCCAGCCTGCCCTGCTTTCACCATTATGCCCAGGGGTAGTGAGTGGTGCATGGACCAATGCTTTGTGTCGGGCCTCTTGAATTTAAACATCATTGAGGGCATGGATGGCATTGGATTGTTGTGATTTTTGTGGTTTTTGACTTTTTGGGGTGTTGTTGGGTCCTGGCCATGTGGGTGGGGGCCATTTTGAGGCCTGGTCCAGGCAGGGCCTGGCCATGTGGCTGGGGGACAAGGGGCCATTTTGATGCCAGCAGTGTGCTTTGAGCCATAGGCCTGCACCCGGCCTGCCCTGCTTTTACCAATTATGCCCAGGGGTAGTGAGTGGTGCATGGACCAAGGCTTGTTGTGGGGCCTCTTGAATTTAAACATCATTGAGGGCATGGATGGCATTGGATTGTGGTGATTTTTTTGTGTTTTTCGACTTTTTGGGGTGTTGTTGGGGCCTGGCCATGTGGGTGGGGGCCATTTTTAGGCCTGGTCCAGGCAGGGTTTGTCCATGTGGCTGTGGGACAAGGGGCCATTTTGAAGCTAGGCAGTGTGCTTTGAGCCATAGGCCTGCACCCAGCCTGCCCTGCTTTCACCCATTATGCCCAGGGGTAGTAAGTGGTGCATGGACCAAGGTTTTGTGTGGGGCCTCTTGCATTTAAACATCATTGAGGGCATGGATGGCATTGGATTGTGGTGATTTTTGTGTGTTTTCGAACTTTTGGGGTGTTGTTGGGGCCTGACCATGTGGGTGGGGGCCAATTTTAGGCCTGGTCCAGGCAGTCCGTGGCTATGTGGCTGGGGGACAAGGGGCCATTTTAAAGCCAGGCAGCGTGCTTTGAGCCATAGGCCTGCACACAGCCTGCCCTGCTTTTACCCATTATGCCCAGGGGTAGTGAGTTGTGCATGGAGCAAGGCTTTGTTTGGGGCCTCTTGAATTTAAACATAATTGAGGGCAAAGATGGCATTGGATTGTGGTGATTTTTGTGTGTCTTACGACTTTTTGGGGTGTTGTTGGGGCCTGGCCATGTGGGTGCGGTCCATTTTGAGGCCTGGTCCAGGCAGGGCCTGGCTATGTGGCTGGGGGACAAGGGGCCATTTTAAAACCAGGCAGTGTACTTTGAGCCATAGGCCTGCACCCAGCCTGCCCTGCTTTTACCCATTATGCCCAGGGGTAGTGAGTTGTGCATGGACCAAGGCTTTGGGTGGGGCTCCTTGAATTTAAACATAGCCGGTCCTATTTTGGCAGAGTTGCTGTTCCAGCACTACATCAAGATGTGCTGGAGGTGATTGGCGCAGCTATTCAGAAGAGTGCTGTTCACACTATCCACCTGACAACAGACATGTGGACCAGTTGCCAAGCCCTTGATTATATGTGCATCACTGCACACTGGGTCTCTTTTGCAGGGGTTAAAGTCAAGTTAAAAGCAGGTGTTGACACTGACATAGTTATTCAAGCTACTCGGAAACATGCAACAGTAGCCATGTTTGCCATGGAGAAATCTCATACTGCACTTAACCTTTTGGAGGAGTTTGATAGGAAGGTCTATGAATGGCTGCATGCAAGAAATTGCATGCTTGGTTATGTTTCCACGGATAATGGCAGTAATATAGTTCAGGCCATGCAGCAAGGTGACTATTTCAGAGTGCTGTGTTTGGCGCACAGTATTAACATTGTTGTGCAAGATTTGTTTAAAAAAGAAACCACAGTCAGCAAGTTAATGACCACCTGCCGAAGAATCTGCACACATTTCAGCCATTCTTTTAAGGCCCAGAAGAAGCTGAGGAGCATGCAACATGAACGTAGACTGCCAGTCAAAGGACTCATCCAGGAGGTGGCAACACGTTGGAACTCAACCTTTTACATGCTTGAGCGACTGTCTGAGCAGTGGGGGGTAATCAATGAGTTTGTCTATGAACTGGGTTCTGCTATGAAAGACATGAGGCTAGAGTTGGAGGAATGGAAACTAGTTGCAAGCCTGACAGACATGCTTCGTCCTTTTGAGGTCTTCACGCGTGAAGTCAGCAGGGAGGACTGTTTTTTGGGCAAAGCTATCCCATTGTTGTGCATGCTAGAGCACCAACTGAAGGCGGTGTCTTCAACGTTCCAAGCTGATGCTGAAAAGCAAGACGCATATCAGTTGGCGGAGAGGTTAGTAAGCCGGCTTGTTGACAATGAAAGGCTTAAAAAAATACATACAGAACAACATTACATTTGTGCCACTATTCTGGATCCACGGTACAAAAAGGCCGTGGCCAGCAAAGCATTCATTCCTTTTAATGTAGCAGATGTTTCAAAGTACAAACATTGGCTAGCTCTGTCGGCCACTCGGTTTGAAAAAGAGCAGCAGAAAATTGAAGGAGCCGGCAGACGTACTTCTGAATCAGCAAGCCATCCGGTGTCAAGTTCCACTTCTGAATCTGTGGCCGAAGGGAGTCACTTTCCCTCACAGCCGTTAATGGCACCAGCAACCGTATCATCATCCTCACCTGCACCAGGCCCAGCCATAATATTGTCGGAAGCGGATTTGCTAACTCATCAAGGGTTTGCTCGTTCCAGTGATGCAAAGACCCATTTACTTTTACTTTACAGATGGTACGCAAAGTGGAGCAACCCTGGAGAACCTTGAGTCGATGGTGCAGGCCTATCTGGATGACCCAACAGAGGTTTTTGTTAATCAGAACCCATTGCTGTATTGGTATGGTAAAAGGCCTCTATGGCGACTGATCACCCATCAGGCTCTAAATTATTTGTCTTGCCCACTCGCAAGTGTGTCTTCTGAACGTGTTTTCAGTGCTGCTAGTGCCATTGTAACTTCAAAAAGGACCAGCCTCTCTAATCTTTTGCACACTAAATGTAACTCAAGTCTACTCTACTTCTTTTTACCTTGTTTAATTCAAATTGTACTTCAGCTGCAGGGGCCACTACGTTGCATTTTCCAATATGCAAAATGTCCTTGGACTTACTGTTTGCCAATATACCATGAAGATTGATTAAATAATATATCTTTTTTCTTTACAGTCACTCACTGGGATGGATAGATCTTCAGTGTCGGTTTACGGAGGAACTATGGCCAATGTGTGAGTGGCAAACAGGTAAACCAGTCTACAACAACTACTACAGCAGAACTACATGTATGTCTAGTAGTGGTATGGAATGGTCGAGGCAGTGTAGTGTTCTTGTTATGCCAGGCAGAGTCCAGACAGCAGTTCATGTAAAATTGGGGCTATGTGCCTTGCTGTATACAAATAGATATGCTTTGTCTGTCTGTGACAAAGAGCCTAGGTATGCTACAAACCTTTGGACATGGTCATCAACTCATGAAGTTTTTTTAATACAGCAGTACTTTAATATTGTCATGTAATTATGTTTTAAATGTTTAAAGCATTTTTGCAATTTTTAATATGAAATATACATTTTTAGCTCAAATGTTTATTTTCTATGAATGTATGTACTTTTATGATATGACAATATCGAATAAAGTAAAGAACAACAAAATTAGACCTTCCCAGCAGTGCTCCCAGACCCCCCAACCCACCCCCAAAAATCTAGAACACCCTCAAACAGCCTCCCAAAAACATGCAATACTGCTATCCCCAAAACATGGCAAATCGCGCCTTGACAAAAAATTGCTGTTATCAGCACTTCCACTACTTCGATCCTCTTGAAACTTACCCGGACACTTGTTCCAGTGATTCCCAAGAATCTCATCAAGGCAGAACAAAATCGATCCACTGGAAGGTGTACGATAAGTTTTCACCCAAACACACGCGCCCGCAAAACACCAAAAAAGGGCAAAATGTGGCCAATTCTGGACCAAACAACGCCAAACCCCCCTAAAACCTTGCCAACATCATTATAAACGAGCCTGCATTGGGCCTGAGCCCTAGACTCTGGGAACCCTACCAAATTAAACCCCAAAACCCTAGTAAACCGCACTGAACCATAAACCCTAGATATGCTTTGTCTGTCTGTGTCAAAGAGCCTAGGTATGCTACATCAGGTTGCTTCACTCAGTGGTGCCTGCCGTGACCGTCTGCATGGCCCTGCCGCAAGCATGGGCCAAAAATCCATTACGCTCGCAAAATTTGCTGTTTTTCGGTGGCAAATTCGTAATCCGCGAATCTCGCGAAATTGCAGAAACTTCACAAATTCTTCAGCATAACGGATTATTTGCCCATGCTTGTGGCAGGGCCATGCAGATGGTCAAGGCAGGCACCACTGAGTGAAGCAACCTGATGTAGCATACCTAGGCTCTTTGACACAGACAGACAAACCATATCTAGGGTTTATGGTTCAGTGCGGTTTACTAGGGTTTTGGGGTTTAATTTGGTAGGGTTCCCAGAGTCTAGGGCTCAGGCCCAATGCAGGCTCGTTTATAATGATGTTGGCAAGGTTTTAGGGGGGTTTGGCGTTGTTTGGTCCAGAATTGGCCACATTTTGCCCTTTTTTGGTGTTTTGCGGGCGCGTGTGTTAGGGTGAAAACTTATCGTACACCTTCCAGTGGATCGATTTTGTTCTGCCTTGATGAGATTCTTGGGAATCACTGGAACAAGTGTCCGGGTAAGTTTCAAGAGGATCGAAGTAGTGGAAGTGCTGATAACAGCAATTTTTTGTCAAGGCGCGATTTGCCATGTTTTGGGGATAGCAGTATTGCATGTTTTTGGGAGGCTGTTTGAGGGTGTTCTAGATTTTTGGGGGTGGGTTGGGGGGTCTGGGAGCACTGCTGGGAAGGTCTAATTTTGTTGTTCTTTACTTTATTCGATATTGTCATATCATAAAAGTACATACATTCATAGAAAATAAACATTTGAGCTAAAAATGTATATTTCATATTAAAAATGGCAAAAATGCTTTAAACATTTAAAACATAATTACATGACAATACTAAAGTACTGCTGTATTAAAAAAAACTTCATGAGTTGATGACCATGTCCAAAGGTTTTAAGCTTTTAGTGACATTAAACATCCTCGTGCGAATGAGCCAAGCACTTGATAAATATTTTGCTACACCACAAACAATAAAGAGGGAAGACGTATTAGTTGTAATGATGCGGAGGGCAACCCGGAAGTCTCTAACCCCCAGCTCCCTGCAAACCGGTCTCAGCCATCTATGTCTTGCCCTTTTATAAGCTTTACAGCCAAACAGAAAGGGATTCTGTTTTACAAGGACAACAAGGGCATGCCCTTGAGCCTTTCCAACCTTTGGTGAAATTATTGAGTGGTAATGTCCCGTACCTCATCTTTAAAAAGATCAATCTGTCTCTAGGTATTCTGATGAGGTCTAGAAACGGTTCCAGCTTCCTAGTTGGCTTGTGTTCTAAAAACTGCAAGGTTAAAGGGCTCCACCCACAATTTTCTTTATTACTTGCTTTGGGGGTGGGGACTGGGTGGTCCAGGATTCAGCCAGACCCAACTTCAAAACCATCTGTTTAAGTTTGTTTACCCACTGTATTTTACTCCCGGTGTTCAAAGCAATCAGTTCGTCCATCACCAGGGCATAATTTGCTAGCTCTGGGGTCCTCCTTAGGCGCACCCATAACAGCAACGGGTGCAGATGGACTACATCTGAGATAGAGCGTTTGCTCACATCTAAATACAGTGGTTTCAGCGGGGTTGAAGTCGGTAAGGCAACTAACTCCCTTATAAATTTATTCTCAGCTCTGACCAAGTCTTGGACATTTTCGCCACCCCATAGTTCTGCCCCGTATGTCGCAGAAGGAAGTACCCTTCCTTCATACACAGCAAGAGCCGGGGCAATGGGTCTACTAACTGACAATCGCTGGCTCCTTAAGATGGCACCCAAAACTCTCTTGAGGTTTAGCAACATTTTTGCTAAATGGGAATCCCACCTCATTTTACTATTGATCCTAATTCCCAGATAGTCAAATTCCTCGACCACCTCGAGAGGGGATCCATTAAGGGAAATCTGAAAATCTGAAGTTTCCTTCCCTTTTTGGGGGGGGGGGGGGGGGGGGTAGCACCATAAGCTTTGTTTTAGTCGTGTTGATGGTGAGTCCACGTTCATAGCAAACCAGGCCGAATTTATCCAATAATTTTTGCAGGCCCATTCGGGTTTTGGCCAGCAGCAGGGTATCGTCCGCGAAGAGAAGGGTGGGTGTTTTCTCCCCGGCCAGGACCGGGGCATCATCACTGTCCTCCCTCAGATGGTCCGCAACCCCATTAACAAAGAGAGAGAACAGTGTCGGGGCAATCACACAGCCCTGTCGTACACCTCTGTTCACGGACACCCTCCCTGTAAGCTGCCCCTGGCTCCCCCACCTAATCCTAGCGTAACTATCCGCATGGAGCTTAACTATCAGTTCCAGCAGGTAGCGTGGGAACTCCATGCCCTGTAAGACCCTCCAGAGTTTTTCACGGGGTACCAGGTCAAACACACTTTTAAGGTCTACAAAGGCCAGGTAGAGTTTCCCCTTCATAGTGGTTACTATTTTCCAATAGATTGCCAAAACCTGAAGACCTGATCCATTGTGCCCATATTTTTGCGAAATCCCGCCTGGAAGTGGGAAAGTATATTCCCCTCCTCTAGCCATCTATCTATTCTGTTCACAATCACCCTGCCAACTACTTTCTGCATAGCATTGATTAAACTAATCGGCCTGTAGTTGGCAGGGTCCTCCCTGTTGCATTTCTTGTGAATTGTAACCACTTCCGCTCCCTTCCAAGAGTCGGGAACAGGGTGACCACCAAGGATTAAGTTCATCAGGGTGGCAATGAAGTTAGACCACAACTTAGGTTCATTTATGTACAAGTCACCCGGTATCCCATCCGGGCCAGCCGCTTTTGCAGGGGTTATATTCCTTATTGCTGCAACTACTTCCTGGGCTGTGAAGGGCTCAATGAATATAGTCCCATTGTTGCAGGGGTCGGTTGATCCCCAGCAAGATGGAGCTGCCTCTTCCTCACAACAATACAGTTTGGTAAAGTGTGTGTGCCATTGTTGTTCAGTTATATGGTTGGCAAGCGGGTCCACTCCTCTTCTGTCTAACTTATTTATCAGGTTCCAGAACAATATTACATTTTTTGAGCTGGCAGCCACCTTTAATTCCTGCCAGTACTCCTCCTCCCAATCCCTCCTAGCATTCTTTATACAGCTGTTATATTCCCTTCTAGCCAGCCGTATTCCTGCACTATCCTTTCTCCTAATGGCACTTCCTATTTCCCTTCTCTTCTCCCTACATTGTGCCTTATACTAGGGGGTACTAGCTTTTATAAGGCACTTCCTTTTTAATCCTCTGCTGCCTTTTACTACGAAGAAGGAACCAATTTTCCTCACTAGAGTATTATGAGAATCTACAAGACTAAAAGTGTTATTTTTATTGTAGGGGACCAGGATTTCAGAAACAATTTCCCTAGTTTGTGATTCCACCAATCCTCTAATACAAAGCAGACTATCTTCTTGACCCAGTATCATGTTCCACTTATGCTTACGATTACCATCAGACGGGATTAGTTCTTTTGTAGTCATTAACAGCATCTCTACTAATTTCCACTCCCTCCCCCATTTAATTTCCATGCATAGTGGATTATGGTCGCTGTCCTGTGACTGTACAACTTCCATATCTACTAATCTGCTCCAGGAGCTTGTATCGAGCAAGATATAATCGATACGGGAGTGGAAACTGAGTTTATTATAGGTCATCGCCCCATTTGGGTCAGATATCGTTCTCCCATTCAGGGCACGTAGATTGTATTCTACTGTTAGGGCATTTAATTGAATTACTCTTGGGATCCACTTTTTTATTGGTGCTAAAGTCAGCAGCGGGATTTACTTTTTACAATCGCCCTCATTCATACACATGATGTCATCTGTGGGCAAAGGTTCGTATGTACAGTTAAAGTCTCCCCCGATGATAACACTAGATAGTGGGGGAATACCTGCCAGCACCCCCTCAAGAAGAGCTATGGTGGGTGACGTTTGGCCTCCGGTAGTCCCACGTGCATACACATTAAACAGCTCGAAGGAGCTTGTAACCTTGTGGCCCTTGGCAGAAATATACACTATATCTTGTGATGACAATGAGCGAAGGGTAATAGCCAAGTTAAGCGCTATTTTAATCCAAATATGTAAGCCCCCAGAAGGTCGACCCCGCCCTGTGCTAATAGCTGGAAGTAGGTGGAGTAACCACATTTATATTGGGGAGATGTACACCATGTTTCTTGAATCATACAGATGTCAAACCCATCTATAAATTCACTCCATTCTGGCTTTGACATATTTTTCAAAAGCCCTGCTATGTTCCAAGAAATAAGCCTGATTGTTCCTATATTTGGATTAACCTTATTAATAATTACATCTGGTACTTTCCCTCCTATGTTTGGAAATGGGGTTATAGACTATCGGTACTATCCCAAGACCTCCCTCCCTAATTGACAGGGTTACCTCATCATTAACCGCCCTAGCCTCTTTACCTGATGTTTGAGGGTCATTACTTTCATAAGGATCCGGAACACCAGGTCTAGTATCATACCTGGGAATTACCTCTGCGTTAACTTCACTCTCCTGCGTCAGTATTGCTGTTGCATCACTTTCTGTGGTCCCAAAGGTTTTCATGAGTAGATCCCTATCTTTAATTAAATTACGGGATCTACCCTCAGTTACCTCAGGAGTATTACTATCTACTACCAATGTTGTCTTTGTTATTTGGCCTATTCTTGTGTTCCCTGGACCCAGGGCGTATGGTGGAATACCCCCCCACTACGTCAGTATAAGGTTTAGTGTTAAGACAGTTGGTATTAACGGAAGTGTCCCCCAGAGCCCAACCACACAGTCAGTCAATTCCTTCCATCCCTGCAAACATAGAATAGCCATTAAACGTGGGAACATTGAAGCTACGGGTGTAGAAATTACAGCCATGTGTCGGTGGTGGACAGGGTGGTCTCTCCAACAGGGACTGGGGATAAAAGTAGGTCAGGTCTCGTGTTGTAATTCCCTCCCTACCTCTCCCATCAAACCATTCCCCGATGTGTTTAGGGACTCTATGATCTTTGAAGTTTACAATGATCACATCCCCTGTCTGGTCCTTGGGTCTGCGGCCCAACCATCCAACTCTTCTGACATTCAATATTTCCCCATTTAAGTTTGGTGGCAATGGCCTATTATTTGCCAACCAATGTATCACCTTGTTCTTCAGGGTTTGGAAGTCTTCTCTTTTACCTTCTTCTAGTTCAGGTACCCCTGTCATGATTACTACAAAGGCCGCTGCCTGAGGTGGAAGATCTACGTTCCTCTTAAGCACTCTTGATGGGTTATGATAATATTTACTCTTATTTTCTTGTAACCGGGTTGTGCTAGTTTGGTTGTTTCTTGGTTTTTTGACTTGTCCTTCCACTTTTCTCCCCCCAGCATTTGTTTGTTCCGTTGCTGTATTACTAATGGTCTTGGTTCCCTTCGCTAGTAGAGGCTGCGCTTCCTTACTGTTCTTATTACCTATTGGGAGCGATGATAACATTGATTTACAGTTATGATTTTTAAAAGTATTTGTTATAAGCTCCCTGGTCTGTTCAGCGTTCCTCTGTATCATGGTTTCTATCTCCCCCATTTTTTCTGATATAATTTTTACCCTGTGTATTAATGGGAGTATTAGAGACTTAACTAGTTGCTCTATATTTCCTAGTAGTTCCTTTGTACCCAGAGGGTCCATAGGTTGGTGCTCAATCTCCTTACTACTCATTGGGGCACAAGCCGTTCCCTCCACCCTCGGTGGATTATGAACTAATTTTAGGGATTCAGCACTTCTACCTTGGTGAGTACCATCCCTATGTTTCCTCTTTTTTGGCAGGTCTGTTGGGGCCTGTTTCATGTTTGGAGGGTTATCCGCTGCTAGATCAGCAGAGGATTTCTCGTCAGCAGATGAGATTTCTAGTAACATGTACACATTTGATACATCTTTATGAAGATCAGTTGACTTGTCATGTTCCCTTAACTGGAGTGGGATACTGATGTCGCCTTCATTATTCCTCTCCTTACTCAGCTTTAGTGGACTACTGGCGAGTTTAATCATTCCCAGAGAAGAGCGTTTAGAGTGCATAGGGGAAGTCACAGCTGATGCAGTAAGCAAAGACTGGGACTCCTGGGTAACGTTATCTATAGTGAATATACTTGGGAGAGATATGAAAGATGGGACAAGGATTGAGTCCTGAGAGATGTTGTTGATTGCCGATGTATCCACTGTTGACAAAAGGGGTCGGGACCCAACCGGAAGTGAGAGACGTCTCTCGGTGTGCTCAATGGCATTTACCACCACCCCTATAGTCTTTTGAAGCATGCGATCTATTGCTGTTAAACTAGGTAAAGTTGACATAGATTGTTTCTGCTTCTTAATGGGTGGGGCAGGCATTTCAACAGCCAATATATAATCGAAACAATCCCCTAAATGAAGCCCACAATAGCCAGTAACTTCTATCCACAGTTGCAAAATAAGTAATAATACCCAACAGTAGTCCTTACTCAATGCAGCAGGCTGGTCCAGGAATGTTCTAACATGAAGCCAAGGGGGGGGGTGCCCCAGCCCAGCCACCTTCAGCCCACGAACGGCCACAAAACGGCCCGCCCTTGTCCCGGGCTTCTCCCGGGACGCTCCCGCGCAGCGGCTATCTCGACCCACTAAATAGGGCTGGTCACATCTTGTGGGCGGAGCAAGCAGGAAGAGCGACCAGGTGTTGGCTATTGGTCAGGCAGGGACTCCTGGGAGATGGAGTCCCTGCAGCAACGCTCACAACCCTGAAGCAGTGTCCACAAATCCTCCAGCCACGGCAGAAAGCTACTCCCACTGTTCCAAACGGAGCGGCGGCACCCACGAAGCAGGTGCGGCAAGGTTCAAAAGTATAGGGAATTGTACAGGAAAAGCTCAGCATGCAGTCCGTTCAAGGGTGTCCCACACGAGTGCAAGAGGCGGATACTTTTATACCTCCAGGTGTCCTGTGGGCGGAGCAAGCAGGGAGAGCGGACCAGGTGTTGGCTATTGGTCAGGCAGGGACTCCTGGGAGATGTAGTCCCTGCAGCAACGCTCGCAGCCCTGAAGCAGTGTCCACAAATCCTCCAGCCACGGCAGAAAGCTACTCCCACTGTTCCAAACGGCGCGGCGGCACCCGCGAAGCGGGTGCGGCAAGGTTCAAATGTACAGGGAATTTTACAGGAAAAGCTCAGCATGCAGTCCTTTCAAGGGTGTTCTAGTTTTTTGGGGGTGGGTTGAGGAGTCTAGGGGCACTGCTGGGAAGGTCTAATCTTGTTTGCAAGTGGCTTGACGAAAATCCATGGTGGAAAAGTTTTTTTTTAGCAGTATTGAATGTTTTTGGGGGCTGTTTGGGGTGTTCTAGATTTTTGGGGGTGGGTTGAGGGGTCTGGGAGCACTGCTGGGAAGGTCTAATTTTGATTGCAAGTGATCTGAAGAAAATCCATGGTGGAAAAGGGGGGTTTGGGCCTAATTGCAGAGAGCGTTTCTGCACGATTTAAACTTAGGCCTAGCAGTATTGCATGTTTTTGGGGGTTCTAGATTTTTGGGGGTGGGTTGAGGGGTCTGGGGGCACTGCTGGGAAGGTCTAATTTTGATTTCAAGTGGTTTGAAGAAATTCCGTAGTGGAAAAGGGGGGTTTGGGCCTAGTTGCAGAGAGCGTTTTGGCACGATTTAAACTTAGGCCTAGCTGTATTGCATGTTTTTGGGAGGGGGTTCTAGATTTTTGGGGGGTGGGTTGAGGGGTCTGGGAGCACTACTGGGAAGGTCTAATTTTGATTGCAAGTGGTTTGAAGAAAATCCATGGTGGAAAAGTGTTTTGTTTTTTTAGCAGAATTTCATGTTTTTGAGGGGTTGTTTGGGTGTGTTCTAGATTTTTGGGGGTGGGTTGAGGGGCCTGGTCGCACTGCTGAGAAGGTCTAAATTTGATTGCAAGTGGTTTGAAGAAAATCCATGGTGGAAAAGGGGGGTTTAGGTCTAGTAGCACACAGCGTTTTGGCAAGATTTTAAAGTTAGGGCTCATGCCAGGTAGCAGTATTGCATGTTTTTGTGAGGGTACTGTGGGGTGTTCTAGATTTTTGGGAGTGGGTTTAGGGGTCTGGGAGCACTGCTGGGAAGGTCTAATTTTGATTGCAAGTGGTTTGAAAAAAATTCATGGTGGAAAAGGGGTGTTTTGGGCCTAGTTTCAGGATGCGTTTTGGCACGAATTTAAGTTAGGGCTCATGCCAGGTAGCAGTATTGCATGTTTTTGGGAGGGTACTGTGGGGTGTTGTCGATTTTTGGGAGTGGGTTGAGGGGTCTGGAAGCACTGCTGGGAAGGTCTAATTTTGATTGCAAGTTGTTTGAAGAAATCCATGGTGGAAAAGGGGGGTTTTGGGCCTAGTTTCAGGGTGCGTTTTGGCACGATTTTAAGTTAGGGCGAATGCCAGGTAACAGTATTGCATGTTTTTGGCAGGGTGCTGTGGGGTGTTCTCGATTTTTGGGAGTGGGTTTAGGGGTTTGTGAGCACTGCTGGGAAGGTATAATTTTGTTCTAAAATAGCAGTTTGCACCTAGCTTGAGGGGAAAGATCCGCAAAATTCGCCCATACTTACTAATTACTATCCTTGAAAAGGAGACTCAGAGAACGCACTTTCGAAATGATGCTTGTATGTAATACTGTCGACTCTGAAACAGAAAGTGTTATTTTTGCACTACACAGCGTACCTTATATATTTTTCTCTGTGGTGTTTTAATATCACTTCCTGTTTTTCCATCAACAATTACAGGCCGCCTTTTACCCTGTGCAATGGGAAAAACGATAAACTCAGGCTTACCCATTAGCGATCCGCAATTCCGCATCCGCCAGGCAGGCAGTGGACAAGGTGTCTTCTGGTCACCAACATTGATCGACGGAGCGTCAGATGGAATGGAGGAGTACAGCGAATAAGAGGAATGGCTGGATGCATGCAACTTCCCAAATTCAACAGGATAACTACAACATACAGTTACAGTATCCATCTCCATTTCTACTTATCTTTTAAGTGATGTTATTGCTGTGAACTTCTATGAGTGTGACTCTGTGCATTTGTTTGCTCTCTGCTTCAATTCATCCCTCCAGCCATTGTATACGTTTTTCTTTTCTATTTTTAAACTAATTTAATGTACTAAGTGGTTCTTCTCTCTGAGGGCAGATAGATAAGTGAAATTGCGTAATTACTGCAGCCCTGTACTGTCACATTGTTTCTTCATAGTTAGTACGTTGTAGAAAGTACTACTCACTTTTCAGTAACCTATCCATTTAGCAAACAACTTCATGCATGCAGTAGTGCATGTACTTCCTTTATGTCCCTTAAAAGATTTATGGATAGCTTCGTATCCAAAGATTTGTTTATCTTCATTTGTTGTTTGTCCATGCTATGTTTTTTTTTCCTCTCTCCACAAAACTTTCCCCACAAACCCCAATCCGATCCAATTTTCAAACCCTAACCCTCTTCCCCGGGCTGTGTGGCTTTCATTGAGGTGTGACTAAATGACAAAAATAATTCCACACACTTGCTGGGGAGGATAAGGTGCAAGCAACCTCCTCAAATCAATTTTAAGGCAGCTAGATGAATCCTAGGATATTGTAATTCTGGTTAAATGAACAACAATGAGTATTTTAAAATAAATTCAGAATTTCATGCCCACCATCGATTGGATCCAATGTCAACATCATCCTCCTACATGTCAAGAAGACTTGTTATGCTGCTGTGTCACTGTTCTTGTTGTAGTCATAATCATCCATGCAATTTTTTTCCCCATACTTATCTTCAGCATTGCTTAGGCTACAAATGTACTGTTCCTTCTAATACTCCTCTCAGGCCACTCAATGTCTCATATTTTTACTTAGTTTTTCATATGCTGCTACTGCTAGTGTGGTACCACTCCTACTAACACCACAACAACGGAATTTCGGTCCTGGATGGATTTCATGGGCAACCGTAATCACCATTTGCCATGCAGCCAGCGCTGCGCCTAGCTCTATTCTCAAACATGAATCACAGGTAAGATAAGCATTTTGGGGCGGTAGAATAATGGGCTAGGACTCGGAGGAGAGACTGACAGTAGTACTAGTAACGTACTAGTAGGCCAATTGAATTCACTAACTCTGTTAGTGGCAATTTTGAAAATTTTTGGACGTTTTACATAATTCATGCTGGTAAGTTTGAGGAAACCAAACGTGCAGTAACCCACGCCTACCACCCCACAAAATAATATGAACGCGTACACTATGTTGAAGTATGTAAAATAAATAATTATATATTACCCTAACAAAAATAAACTAGTCCCAAAGACCAAAAACACCCCCCTTCCTAACCCAAACAATTGTCCATTTCAAATGTCCTGAGAAAAGTCCCAAAGAATCCCCAACTCCCGATTCCCACCCACCCAACAGTCTTTAAAAAAGGAGCAAGGGACACAGTCACTTCCGGCGGTGTGTGGCCAGGCGGTCCCGCTTCTCTTTGCGGAGGTCCCTGATCTGTTGCTGCTGCTTCTCCGCCTTTGCGCTCCAGGTAGTTCACTCTGAGGCGTAGGCGGCACAGGCGTGCCATCCAGGCTCTGGGGGGGCAGCTGCGGGTGTTGTTGCAGCTGAGCGGTGGTGGGAGGCTGTCCGACCACAGCGCCGTGCTGGAGGCTGCTGGCGGGTGGACGGGGGCACTGGAGGAGGAAGCAGCTGTTGCCGTCTCTTCCTCCTGTTCCCGAGCCCACAGCTGGCGATATTCCACACAAATGGCCTTCAGCTTCCGGGCCCTGGCCCGGACATCCATCTCCTGTCGGGTGAGCTTTTTTGGAGCATCTATATGAAGAAAGAAAGAAAAATACTGTAACCACTACTCTTTAACAATAACACAAAATAATTCAACAGAAAGTTGTCTCACAGTAAAACTAGCAATTTGCAAGAACAGTATAACATTTTGGCATGTATCTTTTCGCCGTCTTTCAAGGCCTGTAACATTAGTGGGAGTTTCAGGAATTCTACTACCAGGCAGCACCTTGGACTCAATACATAGTCAGAGAGTCAGAGAGTACACCAGTTCTCTAGTTTTGCAAAAGAAATTACTTGTACGTGAACTTGTGGTACCGGCATAATGCCAGCTCAGTCAGCTTGAACACAAGAAAAACAGACACAAGCCATGATGACGCAGATTCGCATTAGGGAAGCTCTGACTTTTCTATAGGGGTGGCACTGGCGAAACTCTGTTACATCAAGGGCTACTGCTCAATGTAATATTTCGCACTCCCCCCCCCGGGCCTTCAGTACTACAAAAGGAAAATGAAGATTATTCATTTCTGATCATGTATCCAGCCGATCACATGATCTCTTTGCTTATATGATGGATGACTTTATATGCTTTGTTGTGATAGATTGAGTGAACAACAGCGATAAACCACCCATGATTGACACAGCAGAAAGAAAATTATGAACATAGGGAGTGAGTGTGGTAACCATAATTGCCGGAGGAAGGGTCTTGACTTGATATAATTGTCAACTATACAATACATACACAATATATGCTGTGCTTGCAAAGTAAACTACTGTACTTTTACTTTAGACAAGGGAGAGTTTCTGAACAATCACAACTTCTAGTATTTGGATTTCCCCTGCTTTGCTACTCTGGCACGGATATGCTGTTCAAACAAAGTAACACTCTTTATGCACTGAGCGTCTGCTCTACATACACCTCTGCTATCTATGAGGAAGAAGATACCATCCAGGCTTCCAAAGTAAACGTCTATCATTCTTCTTAATGTCTCAACTGTACCAACTTTACTTTTTCTCAACAACCAATTAACACCCGTTTCATTTTATTTGGTAAACCACCGTCTTGACTTGCATTTGAGTTTCACCCAAATGATATATTGCAATGCACACCACACATGAATTTTCTGATTCACCCACACAGGCAGTCATTTTTTTTTTCTCCTCCAACCATCCTTGCTTCAAGCAGCCATGCACCTGATTCTGATTGATTGATTGATAGGCTTTATTTCGATATAAAAATATCATAAAAGCTTGTACAACAAGTATAAAACACAACATTTATAGCAATCACTTCCTGATTACAAAAAAGGGAAAAAAGGGAATAAAATGTTAAAACAGTTAAAACAAGAATTAAATTGACAAGGACAGCCTTCTTACACGAATCAACCATGACCACTTTAAAAATTTTGAAACAGCGCAGACAACCAAAGTGGATGTGTCAGACATTAAAATGCGTAGCGCCACTTTGTGCTGGCGGGTACCTAAGAGTCTACATAAGGGTTTGAGCCAGCGCCTCCTAGGTGCACAGTAATCCGGACATTCAAAAAGAATGTGGGCTACCAACTCTACTCGAGTGGGGCAACGAGCACAAAAGGGGGAGAACTGGTGAGAGGATTTCCATTGGGCAACTAGTTCACCTACTGGAAGGGTCCCCACTCTGAACTTAAAATACAGGGCCCGGTCAAAATGGATGGAGATCATATCTAAATATGGTTCATAAGCCACCACATCTTTAATCCTCACAAAGGCTGCAGTGGAATTACAATGACGGGGATCTGAAAATAATTTCGAAGAGACCCAATTCCAATACAGTTTCTTAATCATGGCTTTAGGTGGGGCAGTTCTCGATGCCCACGCATCACCAAGCCCTAGCTCCACTAATAGCCATTATACATCCCTCAACCATGTAATCCGGGACCAGCCTTCCATGGCCATGACCTCTGATAGCACCTCTGCATAGGAGGCTAAATCGGGCATCCGCCACAACCGAGCTCAAAGAAGCAGGGGGCAGAGTTGCGCTTGGTCCTTAATCGATCTGCAACCTAGGTCCAATAACACAGGTACTGTAGGTGTGCTCAACGGGAGAGCCATCAGATCGTTCAGAAATTTGCTCTCCGATCTTGCTAATGCGTCCAGGTTGCAAGTACTCCACACTCCACCCCGTACAAGGCAGCACTAACCCCTCTGGCTTTGTATATCTCCACAACGGGGGCAATAGGTTTGCTTGTGGAGGAGCGTTGTTCCTTAAGTAATACTCCACCCACCCTTTTATGACTGAGGAGCATTTTTCAGATGTGTGGGTTCCAGCTAAATGAGTCGTTAAGGCGGATGCCCAGATAGTCGAACTCGGATACCCTCTCCAATGGGACAGAATTCAAAGCCGGAGGGCGCCCAGGTTTTTTAGGCGGATTCAAAATCAAATACTTGGTTTTGTCAGTATTGATTACCAATCCCCTCAATGAACAGAACTCCTGGAAACTATTCAGGAGGCTCTGAAGGCCCATGGGGGTCTTTGAAATAAGAAGGGTATCATCTGCAAAGAGCAGTTTTGGGATCCGTTTGCCCACCAGGGTGGGAGCATCCGAGGGATTTCTTAACAAATGCTCAACCGCTCCGTTCACATAGAGAGAACAGAGTGGGAGCTAGCACACATCCCTGACGGACGCCCCTTCCCAGAGGAATCCTATCAGTTTTTTCACCATTCGTGCCCCATCGCACCTGCGCAAAATTGCCAGCATGTAGTCTCACGAGGAGGGATAGGATATACGGAGGCAACCCCAGTTTTAACAAGACCTTCCACAACTCCTCCCTTGGTACCAGGTCAAAGGCAGTCTTAAGGTCTATAAAGGCCAAATACAGACTGCCTTTGCCCAGCACCACCACCTTCCAATACAAGAGAGCCAGTCTGAAGGCCTGTTCAATAGTCCCGGTTCCAGAGCGAAATCCAGCTTGGAAGTCCGACAAGATGTTGTTGTCGTGCACCCACTGGAGCACCCTTCCCAAAATCACCTTCCCTGCCACTTTTTGTGATGAATCAATGAGACTTATTGGCCTGTAGTTGGCGGGGTTATCCCGGCACCCCTTTTTGAATATCGGGACAACCTCCGCCCCTTCCACGATTCGGGTACAGGAGCACTGCTATTGATTGCATTAAGCAATGACGAAATCAGCTTCCCCACTCCTTTTGGTTTGCACGTAGCAAGTCGCCAGGTATCCCATCAGGCCCAGCTGCTTTTAGGGGCACCAATGATTTATTTACACCTTCCACCTCTTTAGCAGTGAAGGGAGCACCCTCAGTATCCCCTGAACAGTCAACCAAAGAAAAGGTGGCATGGGAATCCACCTCAATAGGGGTATAGAGGGACAAAAAATGGTTGAACCAGTTCTGGGCTGGGATGTTACACGTCATCTGGGTGCCATCTGGCCTATCCCTAGCTCTTATAAGGTTCCAAAAGCCTCTAGCATCCCTGTCTGTACTTGCTTCCATAAGATCCACCCAGTACCCATCCTCCCATTCTCTCTTTGCTGCGATAGTTGTCTGGGAGTACTCTTTCCTAGCCAGCCTAATTGCAGCCTGGGATTTGCTTTTGACAGCACCTATCAGGGCGTTTTTTAGTAAACCAACCCGGCGGTTTGGTCAGCTGCTTGCTTTTGCTAGGTCGGGAGGCCTTACTTGGGAGAATGAAAAGAAAGGTCACTCAGCTTTGTCTATAATAAGCTTGCTCCACTTCAAACGTCTGCCACAGTTGGAGGGATGTACTTCCTGGGGGATAGATGCTATATGAGACGTATGCACCCCCTGGTTCCTGATCCACAGAGGAAGGAGGGCAAGAGAGAGGAGGTTGTGATGACTCTCAACTGAAGGGAGTACCTCCATATCCTGCAAGAAGCTCCAAAGCTTTATGTCAAGGAGGATATAGTCTATCCTAGACGTATGGTTAGCCCTGTTATAAGTATGGGCTCCAGAAGGATCTGACGTTGTCCTTCCGTTAACAGCCCTAAGGCAAAATTCCATGTTTAAGGAGTTAATTTGGACCACCACTTGAGACCACCTCCTAATGGGCTGTATAGTTAGGGCTGGTATCCCTCTCCTGGTGTCTTTATCGGCGGTTCCCAAAGTGTCCTCCAACCCAAGGGGCTCAAACGTGCAGTTTAGGTCCCCCGCGACTAGGACATGAGATCTATTGGGACACTGCCTAAGCAAAGATTCCAACCCTGATACTGTGGGTGATTGCGAGCCTCCCTTCGTGCCCCTGGCGTAATTATTAAAAATGTCCAGGATCAGCCCTCTCCGCGGTCCCTTGATTGATATACTCAGTAGATCGGGTGAATTTGACGCATGCTGAGTAACTTGGCAGCCAAGCGAGATAGCAACCCATATAAGAAGGCCTCCTGAGGGGCGGCCCTTCACCGAAGGAGGGGACACTGCTGGTACAAAAAAGGATGAGTAGCCTACCTTGTGACAAGGCTCCCTGCTCCAAGTTTCTTGGAAGATGCAAATAGAGTAGCCTTCCACAAGGGTGTTCCAATCGGGTAGAGCCAGCTTCCTCGAAATACCCGCAAAGTTCCAGCTGAGAATCCTTAGATCTGGATCCGCCACAGCAGGCTCCCTGCAGGGTTCGGGGCTGGATACCCCCTCCCTCTCAGGGGATGTCCATGGTGCACTATCTCCTTGTTGAGTACCGACAACCAGGTTAGAATCCTGATCTAGGGGGCAGCATCCAACTGGTAAAAATGGCGGACTAGCATTACTTGGGCCTAGGTCATGAGGCTCCAACACAAATGCCGGGCTCGGGGGCAAGGGGGCCACCCCAGGACAAATATCATTTCAATATCCTGGCATCCTCCCATATGGCCCAGGCAATGGAGCTAGCTGGTGTGGCAAAGGATTGAAGAGATTCTCTGGAGAGCTAAAATTGTGCCTCCATCCCCCACCCAAATTAGTACTATATTGGTTTCCCACAGATCTTGGGTAGAAGTAAGTCAAATCTACTACACCAATACCTGCACCACCAATCCCCAAATTCTGAGTGCAAATTGTTTGGGCAACCCTAACATCCTTAAAATTTACCACCACACAGTCTCCCTCAAAATGCTTGTGCCATAGCCTACCCACCCTACCCTTCTGACGCCTGGGATCAGGCCATCTAGTTCCCTGGGGAGAGGTCTATTTGTCCTTAGCCAATGCATGGTTTTATTTTTTAGCATTTGGTAGGATTCTTGCTGGTCAGCCTTAAGGGATGGTACATTAGTAAGGATGGCAACATAAGGCTGACAATCTGGTGGTAGGTTCACAGGTGGTATTCTAGGGGCCTCTTTGGGGGGAGCACATCAGGCTGGATAGCCGGAGGAGGATTGGAACTAATTCTTCTTGCTTGTGATAGCTCAGGGCCTTTACTAGAGCCAGAGTTTCTTAATTTGGCAGGGCCATTTCTACCAGGAACCTCGGGACGCACAAGCTTCTTAACAGGGACAGTACTAGCCTTTGGTATGTTAGAATGTTCTGTAGCATTCGTTGCGGCCAAACCTGGGTTCCGAACACCTCCAGTAGAAGCCACAACATGTGCAGCAGGAGCATTACCCGCTACCACCCTTTTAGCCATTTCAGATGCAATAGGTGGGCCCTGTGGGGATATAGGAGTCACCCGGGCAACAGATTCCCCCCTGATCCATCCTCCCTCCTTCTAGAATGTAACTTAATGAGAGATTTTATGGAAAAAAAGTTGTCCAGGGTCACTTGCTCAAACCTATCCAACCGCTCTACCAGCCCTTTAACTCTCTCTTCTACCGGGATCAACAATGATTTCAAGATTTTCTCTAATTGATCAATCAAGGGGGTTTCATGGGGTGGGAATTCAGCAGAATCTCTAGTCAGATCAACACATGGCTTCTCTGCCATAGCACCAGAGGGCTCTCCCCCGTAGCCCCCTGGGGGCAACTTATACCCAATCCTGCGCCCTTATGGATCACACCCACCCTGGTACCAAGTCTCCTAAGTTTCTTGTAGGGTTTGGGATGGCAACCTTTGCGTGGGCTAACAGTTCTTTTCCTTTTGATATGGACAGGTCTATGACTAGAAGAAATGTTAGGAGGGAGCTTAGGGACAGAGGTCTCATTGGACCGTAAATCCGAAGCATTATCATCAGTAAGTGGGGCTATGTCTGCCGTACTCTCCAGCCTATCCAAACTGACCCTTAAAGCAGCAACCCGTGGATGATCTAAGAGGGGAGAAGCATTCACCACGGGGTCGGTTGCGCGTGCTGGAGAGGGAACTAGCGCCAAGGAACCCAGTGACGACCGCTTATTTGGAAGATGTTCTCGAGAAAGACGCTGCTCTGTCATGGCGATTTCCTTCTCGATAACTGTGACAAATCGGGTGACAAACTGGTCCATTGCGCCAGTAACACAACCAGGGCCTCCCCCCCCTCTCAAACTCTTCCCTGAGCGAGTGGACATTTGCGTACACAGCCAATAAAAAATAAATACACTGGGCCCAGTAAAACAACTTCCCAGATGAAAAACAATCAACAGTAAACAGGAGTTGGCTAACTGTCCATGCTACCGCAACCAAATTTTCAGGGGGGTGGCACAGCCCAGTCCTGGACAGCCCCGGACTGCACCAGACGGTCCCGCCCTTGGGGACGCTCCCGCATCGCGGGGAAGATGGTACTGTTATATAGGGTGGGAGTTGTGGGCGCGGCTTGCTCCCGGGCCAGGTGGTGGCAGCTGAAGGATCCTGGGACTTGGAGTCCGCCTTGGTGTTCCGGCACGACTACAAGCCCAGGGTCACGGTGGTCTCCCCGCTTGCCTCCTCAGTCCTTTGGGCAGAGCAGAGTTAGGTCAGAGGGTCCGCTGTCGCCCTCGCGGTTTATCCTGCCAAAGTTCCACACGCTGCGGCTCTTATCATACCTGTCCGCATCCAAGAACATAGAAACGAAATGTAACACTTCTCCGCAATCATCGCTTTTATCATCCGAAACTATACATTTCTTTCTCACTATAGTGCACCATAGCTTTCTTCATACTGAAATATACCAGACACTTTCGCTACTACAGCTCACACGCTGCAGTACCAAGGCAAGTACCCAGAGCCGGCCCTGATTCCTTCTTATCAGCCACCTCTGCATGTATTCAAAAACAAGTATCATTCTTTACAGTCATAAATGTTACGGCTCGCTCGTCCTTCCATTCACCCTAAGTTCTTTCCCTTTTCGTTCATCACATCCCTCAAATTCCTCTGATATGACTTGGCTTCACGATAAAAGTTTCCCAGCTGAGTTGAAGTCAAATATATGGGGCCATTGCTTACTCGAGAACTACCGCCGCTAATGCTATTGCTAAGTCAAGGATGACTGTCTTCTCCGTGATTGGCAAAAATGTAGTTTTAAATTTGTAACTGTTCTTAACAGTATAATGTACTTGTAATAGTGTACTGTCCACTGTACAGTACATCATACACTCCTTTGCGAGCCTACTCTAAAATGTTAATAAGTAAGGAGTATAATAACTTACCACTGTCCGCCGCTGCTGAGCAATCCCCCTCAGCTCTTCCTGGTGGCACTTGTGGCACCGCCCCACCTGCCCCGGGAGTGGACCCCTCCGCGCTGCTGGCCCTGGCACTGGTGGTGGGAAGTGCCGCATCCGATGTTGTGACGCCCAGAAAAAACATGTCATATTTTTAGATGCCATACACCACCCCCTATTTCGTCTCATAATGGAAGAGAAAATGTTAATACATATATAATTTTTAATTATTGGAAGTGAAGAAAAGTTACGGTTTTGGGGAGGGTGTTAATTTATATGCTTATGAATGAATGTAGGTGAAAAGTGCACTCGAATAATTCAACTTACTCAAGATTAACCCTGTGTGTGTGCTGTGTTGAAATAATGCCTGCTTAGCATTAGTGTGAAACAATGAAAGTGGCCTAGCCCCACTCTGGCAACTAGGACTCCAACACGCTACAGCAAATTAAACAATATTCATGTTTAACAATTTAATTCATGTTAAGTCACGGGAAATCAACCAATGAGCATGATTATAACGCAAACATTTCAGTGATATTTAAAATCAAATCAAAACAGCAAATATGTAAGAATTCATCATTTATACATAAACAATCCAATTTGACGTCAACCCAATGCATTTCGGGACTTGTTGTCCCTTCATCAGGGTTTTCTGTTTGAAAAGAAAAGAAAAGGAAGCGTGTTTAAGAGATGCACTTATCAAAATATATACATAATTAATTACAAATCATTGGCAAGTGTACAACAATGTATCAGTCGTATTTTTAAGCAGCAGCAACTCTGATTGAATCTTAATTGACTTCTCATGCATTTATCAATCCGCTATCAGAAAAAAATCATGACATAACTAACACATACTATATTCATACAACTTAATGCATGCCGAATTCACTAATCTACTACATACTGTGACCAGATTGTCACTGGAGTATTTACTATCACACTCTATTTAATACAAAAACTCATAAAACGAAACCTTAACTTCTGTGCCACCAACCTTGTGAAAGTAGCGGTCAAAGAGTAAAACTTCTCAAAAATTGCGTGTCCTTTCTGTATGCTGAACCCTCCTAGAAAAACAAGATTCAAAATGCTATCTCTCTAGACGTCAGTAGTCAAGTACTCCTATCAAAACAAACAGCCTATACTTAAATCATAAGTGCTCACCTCCAAATGCGGGTAAACAATAAGTACAAACAAAGACCTCGACTTTCCCTTTAATTCACTCTTCTTATGGCCATTCAAACAATTCTGCAAATGAAGTAAGATCTCATTACAAAATACGATAAGACAACGTGTGCCTTTCTGACGTTGTTGCCGAAGGAATAGCTCACCTCAAATGCGAGTAAACAGGTAAAAAAACAGACGCAACGCTGCTCGCGGAGCTGAAAACTAAATATGAACTCATAAGCTCATAGTTTGCGATAGTATCACAAAACCGTGATTTCCCTCAACTTGCCATGTTCCCGCTCACCTTTCAACCGCAGAGCACCGGACCGAAACTCTTCAAAACAGCCGAATGCACACCCATTACTCACCGCGCTTACTTCTACTTCCCAATAAACATCACATACGCATTGACGTCAACACATCATAATCAACAATGACGGACTACTGGCACGATGAACCTTACACTGCTCTTGTCAGAGACATAAAAAATGGACTAAAACCTACAGCTGTCATTCTAACCGATCTTTAACACGACAACTTCCTCACCATCGGCATAGCTACAACCACATTTTACAGTTTGTCCAGACAAACAAGGTTGATTAAACATTTTAAGGGATAAAAGATAGTGTTTACAACAGTACTATAGCAGAACAATCATAAGTTATTTTCACTATTAGCCACCCAGACTTTTTTGTGTACCTATTCTCATGGGAATTATTCGTGTGATGTATAAAAGGGATCCTGAATAGGGGTTGTGACTTGCAAAGTCTAGATTTATAGAAAACAGGACATTTCAATGTTATCATTAAGCCTATGGGCCATCAAGGTCTGAAGTTTTTTAATCCAAAAGACTTCCCTCTGGAGGAGGATTTTCGAATTGTCAGCTCCTGGGGATCGTGGAACTTGTTCAATTATCTGAAATTTGATCTGTGCAATTGTGTGTCGTGCTTCAACCCAATGGACCCCCAAGCTTGAGCTCTTATTGCGGATTCTGCTCTTATGATCCGATAACCGAATCTTAATCTTACTCTCTGTTTTTCCTACGTACAATAGCCCACAAGGGCATTTGATCATGTACACAACGTGCTCTGAGTTACAATTGGTGCTGTGTCGCAATTTAACGCTCGCTCCAGTCCTGGGATGCAGGAGTAAGGGTGGGCGGAAAATCCGTTACGCTCGCGGATTTTGCTGATTTTCAGTAAATTCGCGATCCGCGAACGCTCGCGAATTTACCGAAAATCCGCAAATTTGCACGCAGCGGATTTTTTTTTCTTGGTGATACAATTTTGCGGCATGCGGTGTAAGTTCGCAATTGCGAACATGTAGGTGCGGTGGGCAGCAACAATCTCGCACTTGCGAAATTACAAAATTTGCAATTCTGCACAAGAAATCCACTAGCAAGCAGCATAGACCTTCTGAAAATGATGATTTTTATCAGAATAACTCCTCAGGTTCACATTTGCCTGCCCTTTTTTGGATTTGAGGCCTTTTGACTTTCTTTGGATCACTTTTGGATTAGAAATAAACTTTCTCAAGTAAGTTTGTTTGGGGCATTACATTTGCTGTTCTGCAGAAAAACGAGTTTTGCTAAACTGAAAGCACTCAGCAGCAGGTGCAAAAGTTCAAATTCATCATTAGTAACCATTCCCTGTAGTGCTTCCTGACTGGGGCCCCTCCAGAGTTCAGTTGCTAGTTGCAACAATTGTATGACCCTGCTCTGACCCTCACAGCCGGATCATAGAATAGCTTCAAGTAGGCCACAAAGGTCCTGAAAAAAAAAATTGCACTGCAACCGAAAGCAAATTACAGATAAGGAAGCAGGTGCCAGACTGGAATTTTAAAACAGTGACACATTAATAAATCAACCCCAAATTAATTCATGTCAGTTGAAGCAGGGCAGGTGTGCTTGCTTTTCCCCCCCATAATCTACAGTGATGATGATGAACCAGAGGGTGGCATTGATGTACCAGAGGCTGGCATGGGTGAAACAGAGGGTGGCGGTGGCGGTGTTAAAACAGAGGGTGCTGTGAACCTGTGATGATGAACCAGATGTAGAAACAACATAGTTGCGACCGTTGCGTGCCGACAAGTAAGATTGCAATTGCGAACTGGTACAAAATCCTCGCGAACTGGCAGAAACCCTTACGAACACAAAAAAAAAATCCGAAAAATTCGCGAGAATTCGCGGATTTTGCGGATTGCGAGTTCGCAAATTCGCAAAATTCACGAACGCCAGATTCGCAAAATTCGCCCATGCTTATGCAGGAGGATGTTTCCTGGGATTACATTGTTACAATTTTTACAGTTCCAGGATTTAGTAGTTCCACTGGGTTTTTCTGTAGACTCGGTCAGAGCAGGTCGTTTTTTAGTACTCAGAAATTCTTTCAGATTCTGTGCCCGAGTGAAAGCGAATAGTGTTTTTTCTTTAAATAATGATCCAAAATCGGTTTCAGTTTCAAGAATCTCCCAACATATACTGATGATGCGTTTTATGTCTCTTGATGATGTTGAAAATTTAGAAACAAAGACAATCAGCTTAGTGGTTTTCCCGGTTTGCTTTACTAACAGGTATTCTCTGGGTGTCAATCTTACTTTCTGTAATTGAGTATCAAGAAGTGCTTCCGGATAACCTCTAGTCAAATAATTGAATTTTTGTTGCTGGAGTGTTGCTTCGCATGCTGAATCCTCAGACGAAATGTGTCTTGTTCTCAGGAACTGAGAAAGTGGTAAATTTTTAATCAAATTCGGCGGGTGGCAGCTTTGGTACAGAAGAGCATTGTTTTTATCAGTAGGTTTTTTGAAAACACTTGTTTTGATATTTCCAGGAGTTAGTTCAATCCAAACATCCAAAAAAGATAAAGATTTCTGGTTGATGCAGTATGTGAATTGGATTCTGGGGTCAACCAAGTTCAGCACGTGGATATTAGTCAGCAGTGCAGAATCAGATTTCTTCCAAATATCATCAATGTACCGCCTGAAAAAAATCAACCCTTCTTTCCATGTAGTATCAGATAAAATGTAATCATTCTCAAACTTTGCCATGTATGTATTGCCATAAGCAGGCACTCCGGGAAAACCCTTAGAGCATGGGTACTCACAAACTTTCTCTTGGGGGCCAAATTTACACTGTGGTTTGTGTCCGAGGGCCGCACCAGTGGGGGTGGGGTCAGTGGGGGAGGGGCGGGGCCAGAGCAACAAAAAAAAACTAACCATGAGGTTGATCACTGGTCCCTGCAGCGGACACCTTCGTCCATTGAGCCACCAGACCCGGCATACACACATCTCTCTCTCTCTCGCTCTCTTTCTCTCTCTGTCTCCCTCCCTCCCTCTCCCTCCCTCTCTCTCTCACTCTCCCTTACTCTGCCCCCCTCCCTCTGTCTCCCTCCCTCTGTCTCCTTTTCCCTCTCTCACTCCCTTACTCAGTCACTCCCTTTCCCTCCCTTCCTTTCTCTCCCTCCATTTCCCTCTCTCACTCCCTCACTCTGTCTCCCTTTCCCTCTCTCACTCCCTCACTCTGTCTCCCTTTCTCTCCTTCACTCTGTCACTTCCTTTCTCTCCCTCCCTTTCCCTCCATCCCTTACCCTCCCCCTCCCTTTCCCTCAATCCCTTTCCCTCTCACTCCCTCACTCTGTCTCCCTTTCCCTCCCTCGGTCTCCCTTTCCCTCCCTTACTCCCTCACTCTGTCACTCCCTTTTCCTCCCTTCCTTTCCCTCCCTCCCTTTCCCTCTCTCACTCCCTCACTCCCTTTTCCTCCCTTCCTTTCTCTCCCCCTTTCCTTCTCTCACTCCCTCACTCTGTCTCCCTTTCCCTTTCTCATTCCTTCACCCGGTCTCCCTTTCACTCCCTCACTGTCACTCCCTTTCCCTCCCTCCCCCCTCCCTTTCCCTTCCTCCATCCCTTTCCCTCCTACCCTTTTTCTCTTTCACTCCTTCACCCGATCTCCCTTTCCCTCTCTCACAGTGGTGGCTGGTGACATTTGAAAGTGGTAGGGCGTAAAAGTTAAGGATGACTTGTTACGAGTAGCAAGCATTCACTAGATGTTCTTTTACATCATTATTTTGAAAAAAGTATACCTCCATCAAACCCATATGCACAGAATCACATTGCAACTGGAATACATGACCACTGCCCTGTGCGCTCTGTTGAGAGGCCAGGATTTGATGTCCATCAAGATTTCTGAACATCTTTTTCACTATTTGACAGGCACTGTGAGAAACTCGCAGTGCCCTCAGCCTAAGCTCCAGCGCTCTCAAGTGGTGCCACTCAGTTCAAGGTACAAGAGTACAAGAGTAATGTGAGACATGAAAAATAATGCATGAACAGAATCCTTAAAATAGCTAACACTTTTAGGGAATGCAACTGTGCAATATTAACACATACAATGTAAACAGGAACTAAATCACTGACCTGAACGTGCTCAAGTTTTAATTAAATGTTAAAAACTATGCTCACTTTGTCTTCCTTTCTTTCCCTCTCCCTCTGTCATTTCACCCTGCCTCTGTGTCAGCCCGGGCTCGGAGCACACACACACATAGCTGCACCGAGCCCATTAACAGGTCTTTAAAAGATCATCAGAATGTTAATGAGGCTGTGTCACCTCTTAGCGCCCCTGCAGCTCACTCTAACTATGGCAGGAATCGCCCGGCCGGCCCCCACAGAGCAGCAGAGACTCGGAGTCGCGCTGCTGTAACTTAGCTTGCAGACACTCTTTTTCAAAAAAAAAAATTAAACACTGGTATGATGTGTACAAGGTCCGCGGGCCGCCAGGGAAGGCTTGCCGGGCCGCCACTGGCCCGCGGGCCGTACTATGAGTACCCCTGCCTTAGAGGTTCCATTTAGTTGTATGTAAAACTTGTCATCCCATGTGAAGTAGCTGTTTTGAAGACAAAACTCAAGCAATTGTATTATGAAGTATTTGGGTGCTGAAGAATTCTAATCTTGCAAATCTTGCAAAAGAGCCCATTCCACGACTTCCAGTCCATTCGCATGAGGAATTGACGTATACAGTGCAACAACATCTATCGTGCATAGCATCCATTCTTCTGTTGGTTCTGTCTCAATGCATGTTAGACTTCTTAAAAAATCAGTTGTGTCTTCAATTTGAATACTCAATTTTTGTACAAACGGTTGTAAATGTTTATCAATGAAACGTCCTGGAATTTCAAAGAGAGATTCGCAACCTGACACAATTGGTCTGAATGGAGGATCAACAAGATTTTTATGTATTTTAGGTAGGAAATATATTTTTGGCCTCCTAGGAAAGGATTGTAGTAGATATTTTTTGGTAGTAGTATCAATCTAATTTAGTGTTTCAGCTTGGTCTAACATTTGGCTCAACAAGTTTGAGATTTTTGGAGTTGGATCTCTATCTAAAGTGCCATAAATTGTTTGATTAGAAACATGTTCTGTGCCTTTTTTGTTGTAAAATTCTGCATCCATCATTACCAGCCCTCCTACTTTGTCCGCCTTTTTGAAAACAATCGTTGGATTTTTGGCCAATGACATTAGTGCACTGTATTCTGCTTGACTTAAATTCTTAGATTTTCCTTTGAAATTGATTTTACGAAGATCTGCTTTCACCAGGGTTTCAAAAGTATTGAGAGTTTTATGTGACACTGGTGCTAGAAAGGTGCTTTTTGACTTAAACCTCGGGGTGGTGTCTTCCATCGGTTCAGTAAGAGAAAAGAATGTGAAGAAATAACGTAAACAAAGAATTCTCACAAACTTGAAGAATGCCACTTCAGTCTCTTGTTCAGTTGTGTGGTATGTACTGACAAAAGATGTTCCTTTATTTAAGACATTCTCTTCAAATTTCGTGAATTTTGTCTTGGAGATATTGATTATGAGATTTTCGTTTGACTTCTCAAACCTTTTTTGCCCTTCTCCTTTTCTTTTTCTTTTTCCTCTTCTTGTCTTTTTTTGAGGGGTTTGGTTGTTGAGGTATCAGGTGGTCGACCCTGATCTCTGCCCTTCTCTAAAAAAGATGCGTTTATTGTTGATCCAGAGGCGGTTGAATCAGTCTCTATGCCAGTATTTTTAGTTGTCAAGGAGTGACAGCCGGTGGTCTGGATGTATCTGTGTCTCGATCTGAAACAACGCTTTCCTCAGAAGATGCTTGTTGATTTCTTTTAGTGAAATGACGTTGGGCATAAACCTCAGCCCAAGTGTAAGCCTCATTCAACTTATAATCAATGGTGTCTCTTTTGAATTTACGACTGATACATTGTTGTACACTTGCCAATGATTTGTAATTAATTATGTATATATTTTGATAAGTGTATCTCTTGAACACGCTTCCTTTTCTTTTCTTTTCAAACAGAAACCCCTGATGAAGGGACTACAAGTCCTGAAATGCATTGGGTTGACGTCAAATTGGATTGTTTATGTATAAATGATGAATTTGAATATTTGCTGTTTTGATTTGATTTTATATATCACTGAAATGTTTGTGTTATAATCATGCTCATTGGTTAATTTCCGGTGATTTAACGTGAATTAAATTGTTAAACATGAATATTGTTTAACCTGTTGTAGCATGTTGGAGTCCTAGTCGCCAGAGTGGGGCTAGGCCACTTTCATTAATTTATATGCTTAGCCATAACATGCAACACTTTTTGGCACAACTGATGAACGCTTGCTTTTTAACGTGCAACATTTTTCTAATTACAGACAGAACCAACTACTCCTCATCACCACCAGGAGGACTTGAAGTTCCAACAAGGTGAGAGCTCCCGAGTCCCGCACGGTTACTTCTGACTGAGGTATGTTGAAAGGCGAACTGCACCTATCATCAACAATGTCCTATTTCTCTTGTCCATACTTCTGTATGTGCAGAATAGTCCCTGAAACACTAGCGGTATGGTATGTGCTGCTATCAAATCAAAAAGCCAACTACTAGCTTATTCTTGGTTGACATTGACATTTTGTTGTTGGAAATTGTCCAAGCACTAACATTAAGAAGACTGGAATACACAGCAAGGGCAACCCTGAGGACTGCACTCCGTGCCTCTAGAAATTTGCTGGATCAGAGTTTTGTTTAACACCGTTTGCCGACTGGGCAAGCTTAACTACCTACACAGACTGACTAATAATAATAGTAAATAGTAGTAGCACAGAGAGTGATGGTAGAGAGGCAGGATAAGAATGTAGAAACAGTCTACAAGAAGATCAAAGACTATTTTGTAAAAAATAGAATTAGGAAACAGTTTGGAATGAAAAGGAGCTGTAAAAGTTAGGGAAGTATAATTATATTAACAACAGAACAACTTACTGGGGCCTGCAGAAGAGCCTGCAGAAGACCGTTCCTGCCCACTTTCTTCCGCCGGAGTCTGGGGTGTAGTCTTCTTGCCCCTGGGAGGTGCTGAATGTGAACATGAAATAAACACAAACATGGATATATATATTTTTTTTTTAATATTTGATTTCTTTGACCACAATCTAAAATTATCTCAGGGAAACAAATTACCAACAATTGCACTACATGTATTGACATATCTGATCTGATCAACTAGGAGGATAGTAGTACACTATTGCTGGATTCGCAGACCGTCTACTTGGAAAGTTATGTAAATTACTAACTAAACCAACAAAAAAAAGGTTCTACTACGACTGCCAGCACTCAGCACCACGCGACGTGACAGACACAGTCCGTCATCATGATTGAAGACCACTAAAAAATGTCCTACTACTAATAACAAGTCATAATATACTCAACCTATCAATCCACCACTATCTCTTCTTCTTAGTGGCAGCAGGAGTACAAAGGAAGGACTAGACTTGAGTCTCTAGTCTCTCTAGCATTACGCAGTTCTGTAAAGTAGTACACTCATACATATTCAGGCCCAATGAGCACAAAGTTGCAAACAAGTAAGCATAGTAGCAACGCCACTGAGGAGGCGAGCACCTGCAATCACAGAAGCTATTTAAACATTATTTTACCTGCAATGTAATCGAATCAGCAGCATTCTTGCTCTTCGGGAAAAACATATATTAGCAATATAACACAGAGCAGAAGAAAACAAAGTAGTTATTAAATAGCTACTCACGAAGGCCAGGGATCCCCACCCCTAGCAGGTGGACCAGGTCCTGCTCCCGGTCAAGGACGTCTGCCCACCGGTGCGTCGCTTGGTGATAGGTGCACCGGATAACACTGGGCGAAGCACTACGCTACGCTCGCGGAGTTTGCGAAGTTTGCGCAAATTCGCACTACGCGAGCTGCACGTAGCATAGTGCGAACACACGTAGTGCAGCGTAGCATAGTTCAGCGCTCATTTTTTGCTTGTTTGCGGTCCTGAACGTCATGTTTGCGACCGCAAGCAAGCAAAATGACATCCCGGCGAGATTCTCAACGCGGGAAGGTAAGGTTTCTCATTGTGATTGGTTGCGCATGCTCGCGACCGCTCTCAATGAGAAACTACCAGTTCGCGTTGAGAAAGCTGCAGCTCGAGTAATAATCTACTCGAGCAGCAGAAAACTACAGCTCGCACTGTGCAAGATGCCGTTTTCAATGATTGCACAGTGACGGATGCTTGTCCGCACTGTGCAATCATTGAAAACACATCTTGCACAGTGCGAACATGCTACTACGCAGCTCGCGTAGTGCTACGTGAAGTTCGCGTAGTGCGAAGTGCACTTCGCGTAGCTTCGCGTAGCGCTACTTTGCGAACTACGCCCACCCTTAGCGCCGGACCCCGACTCCCTAGGCATGGCCCGGCACACCTTATCCCACAGCTGGCGACGCTCCCGAGGCCATAACCTTGACCGGGCCTGCCCCCTGCTGCCATGGTCTTTGGGAGGTGGCGCTGAACATAAAATATAAGTGCGGCCACCTCCACCGCGCTGAAAACCTCCCTGGCCACTACATCCTCCCCCCTCAATCGCCGGCAAGGGAGCCAGCTACGGGGTGCGGGACCCTTCCCCTTGCTCTTCCCGGCTCCCTTTGCAATGGTCCTGGACAGGAAAGTTAAATAAAAAATAGGGAAAGAATAGGGAAAAAATAAAGAAAGGAAAAGAGTTTAAAAACTAAAAAAGTAGTTTAAAGTAACCAAAAGTAGAAAAAAACACAAAATATAGATGTAAAAAAAGAGAGGGATAGATAATGAGTAAAAAAGATTCAAAGAAACAAAGGTTTGCAAAGATTAGGGTAGGATTGAAAAAGCATGCCCAGAACCATAGCAATGACTGAAAAACAAGATGGCCGCGCCCATTGATGACTGCGTGGGTAAGTTTGCGCGATATATTCCCCGCGAGCACGCAAAAACGCATGCGACCATGTAATCGTGCCCCCTGCACAACGCGAGCATGCAATTAGCGCCCGGAAATGGAAATACGTAACACGAACAAGGTGGCCGCGCCCATGTACAACCGTATGGGTAATTTTGCGGTCGGTGCACTGCAAGAGGCCCGCGAACATGCAAAGCGCCCCGCGAACACGCCCCCCAAAAAAATCTGCAAATTCGCTCAAAATCGCGGATTATGTCGACCGCGAATTCGCTTTTGGCGAATTTGCGCATTTCACCCATATTTAAAAACAAGCAAACGAAGACTGATTTCAGCTCATTTGGGCCTTTTAAGCTGGGTGCAGGTTCTTTCCAGTGCCACAAGTGAATACAGGATCCATGCTTTTACATACTCGTCCCACTTAGGGCATTAGAATAAAGAATAAAAAATAGATGAAATGCTTGAAATAATCTCTGTCACTGGTAATTACTTGGACGACATCCCTATTCATTGTTTTTTCGTCCGCCATGACACATTCAGATTAGACCCAACCATATGCAAATTAGCCATGGTCTTGAATTAGTATGGTTGCATCTTTTCAGGAGGTGCTGTCACTGAAGTATTTGGGGAGTTCCACTACACAGTTAAGTTTTAAAACTGAATGGTGACAGTTTTGGTGGACAGAGACCTGTGGTCCCTTACCTCATCTGGTTACTAAATGTTATATTTGGGGGGTCTCTAGTTGGCACAGGTAGGTACTTGTGACAAATAGGGACCCTTGCCTCTAGTCAAGGTAAGGGGGTACACTCCTAAAATAACCCCTGCTCACCTCCTTGGTAGCTTGGCACGAGCAGACAGGCTTATATCAGAGGCAGTGTGTAAAGCATTTGTGAACACATACAGTAACCCAGTGACAACACTACAGACGGACACCACACAAGGTTTATATCAAAAATAAGTATTCTTTATATAGACTTAACACAAGACCACAAACGGCAAAAATCCATAATACTGTACTTAAAATTAGGGGTGGGCGGCCAGCTACGCTCCGTGCATGGAGTGTGCGTAGTGCCGCCTACTCCGCATTTTGCGGAGCTGGCGTAGCCAGGCGGCACTACGCACGCTCCGCAGACGGAGCGTAGCTGGCCGCCACCCGCCTCCCTCCCGCCCTCCCTAGATACTTTCAAATAGCGCAATCAAATAATTTAAAAAGCACTTACCTTGCCGCCGCTGCCCGCCGCCTCCCCGGGGCTCGTTATCTTCCGTCTTCCGTTTTCTTTAGTAATGCGCTTGCGCGGGCGGACGCGCATGCGCATTTTCATGAGAAAATGCGCATGCGCGGCCGCCCGCGCATGCGCATTACTAAAGAAGACGGAAGATAGCGAGCCCCGGAGACGCGGCGGGCAGCGGCGGCAAGGTAAGTGCTTTTTAAATTATTTGATTGCGCTATTTGAAAGTATTTAGGGAGGGCGGGAGGGAGGCGGGTGGCGGGGCTGGCGGCCAGTGGTGTTTGCGGAGTGGGGCTACGCGGAGTGCGGAGGTGGGCGTAGTTTCTCGCCCACTTCGCGTAGCTCCGCGAAGCCCCACTCCGCCAACTCCACCCAGGGCTACTTAAAATGGAAGGATTAGCTTAGTTCCGTTCAGTTCTTAAAATGCGACACTTTGAGTCAATGTACCTTACAATGTGTTACACTTCCACAACAAAAGTGTTGCAGGGATGGAAATGCGGCAAAGTTCCAGTGCAAAGAAATAAAGACGTGAAGTACTTCCAGATGCAGCACGCTTCTCTGATGATGCGAGAAGTCTCGATTCGATGTGTCAGCTGCAGCGGCGACACCCTCGTTCCGTGATGCGACGACAACAGCTTTGGCTGCAACAGTCTTCTCCAATGTTGTGATACGCTTCCGCACATTGCGACAACTACAGCGGCGACATTAAAGATGCGACAGCCGAAGCCCCGACAGTGGCACGCTTCTCCGTGGATGCAAGGCACTTTTCTTGATGCAGTGCAATATGGCAGGTACAGCGGCAACATCCAAGATGCGACGGAGGCAGCAGTGACGGCAATACGCTTCCTCTTCATTGTGAGTCACTTCTCTCAAAGCGCTGCAATACGATAGCTACAGCGGCGACATCCAAGATGCGATGGTAGCAGCAGCGACACACTTCCTCTTCGTTGCGAGATGCTTCTCTCGATGTGGTGCAATATGACAGCTACAGCGGCGACATCCAGGATGCGACGTCAGCAGCAGCGACGGCGACACGCTTCTTCTTCTTGAGTCGCGCTTCTAGCTCCTTGCGACACACAGTCTGTGAGAAGGCCCAAAACAGTAGCAGGCACTTCTAAAAGAAGTGTGGGGAGCTGGTGGTTGAAGTCTGTTGTCCCTGAGACTTCAGCAGGAGGCAAGCTCTGTTCCAAACCCTTGGAGATCCTTACGAAAGTACACAAAGTCCCTTTCTCCTCTCTTTGGCAGTCAGGCAACCACTGCAGGCCAATCCCCCAAACAGCACTTCAGCTTAGGGATAGTCTCTCCTCAGTTTCTTCTGGTTCCACTCCTCAGCAAAGGTTTCTTCTTGTTTATCCAAAAGTGATCTAATTTCTTGGGATCAGGGTCCCAATATTTATACCCCAACATCCTTTGTCCTCTGAGGGCAGAGGGGCCTTTGCCCAGTCCAAACCAGTTCTGGAGCACTCTGTTGACATAATTCCTTCTCTCCTTTCACAGTGCAGGACAGAGACATCAGACGCACCACAGGGGGTGGAGCCAGCATTGTGGAAGGCAGGCACAGCCCTATTCAGGTCCCAGGTGCAACTCCTCCCACCCATCTACATGCATATCTCTCTATTCACCACTGGGCTGACTCAACCTGTCTCCTGGAATCCCCCAGCCCTGTCACTCAAACCTCCAGACAAGGAATACACAACCTAGCAGAGGAAGGCTTGGTTAGTTAGACAAGAAAATACCTACTTTCTAAAAGTGTTATTTCGAAACACAGAATGTTAAAATCAACTTCACTAAAAGATACTAAACTCGAATTTCTACCATGTTCCCTGAGTCAGTTAGGATTATAAAATGTACTAATCTAACTGCCCATTCTGGCCTATGGAGAACAGATAGCCTTGCAATAGTGAAAAACTAAAATGGCTGTAATTCACTATTAGAAAATGCCACACACACCAGGGCATGTCCTACCTTACACTTACAATGCACCATGCCCTTAGGCCTACCATAGGGGTGTCTGACATGAAGAAAAGGGAAGGTTTAGGGACTGGCAAGTTGTTGCATGTGCTCAGTCAACATGGCAGTACCAGACTGCACACAGGCTCCGCAATGTTAGACCTTAGACACACTTTTACAAGGCTGATTCGGTGGGTGGCACAACCAGTGCTGCAAGCCCACCAGCAGCATTTGGTTCAAAAGCCCTGGTCACACTCAGTGCACTGTACTAGGGTCTGACAAGTAAACCAAACTAGCCAATCATGGAATCACTATTTCATACATTCATTTACAATAGGGAGAGCGTATTCACTGTAGCACTGATCAGCAGTGGTGAAGTGAACAGAGTCATAAATCCAACATAAACAGGTCAGACAAAATACAGGAGGAAGGCAAAATGGTTCAGGGATGACCCTGCAAAAAGGGCCAAGTCCAACACTAAAGCTAAAGATTTATGTGTGATTGTTGACAGTACCCTCTTTTTTGATTCCCAGGCCAAGAGGTCCATGAGGTTGAGCCTACAGTGCTTGCGCTGAAGGATGATCTGTTGTCTGTACTTTGTGGGCTCTGGAGTATTGCCACATGACTTGTCTGCTTCTGCTGTTTTACTTTCAGCTTAGGGACATTTTATTTACACAGCATCCCTCCCAGGCTCTTCTTCTAGTGCATATTGAGCTTCGGCACCATATTGTAGTGCATTGTATCACCCTCCACCAGCGTTCTTTCAAATTGCTTATTCTCATTTCCCACCTCCATTCCTAGTTACTTTGGCTTTGTTTCATGGACTTTGAATAAAGACTCATTTTGCAGGATAAAAATAAAAATACTTTATTTGGGTATGTCACATGACCCAGAAATAATGCACGTAGACTGAAAATTACTCTTATGCTAGAACGAATCAGACACAACAAAACAGATGAGCGGTTCAGACTGCTGCCTCCAGCGCAGAGTTGTGGGGTGGCACTGTGGAATCTCCTGGAGGTGCTACAGAACGCAAGAGAGGCTCGTAGGGACGAGCAAGGTAACAGAGCGGCTGCAATGTCTTTGGTTCATTCAATGAGAAGCAGGCTTTAAAGGGTTTAGCTTGTGCGTGACAAACTATTTTTAAACAGGACTGGGTGAACAAAATCAAAAGACATGGCAAACACATATATGCTGTGTGCATTTATTCAGAAATACACAGACTCCTCCAAGAATCCTGACTTCCGTAATATGATATGGAAATTTGAATTTCCCGAATCGTTGGGATCCTTGGGTTAGTATATTGTGTGGCTTGTGATATTTACACTCTCTCACAAATAAGCAGGGCCCATCCACATACATCTATGAGACTCATTTACCTTCCAGAGCAAATTTTGAATCAAAAGCAAAATCCTGTTTTCAAACGTGGGATTAAAACCAGTCCACCTATTGCGCATCCTTCTAGTTATTGCCTGTGTAATTTGCACCTAGAGGTGGGCGAACCACTGATAGTTCAAACCTGAAGCTTGGCTCCGCTCAAGGTTTTCTTGGAAACTGGAGGCCAGTTTTTAATATGGCTTCTGGCTGCAACATTCCTCATCTACCATCATGCACAAAGATGTAAAACAAAGCAGTAGTATTTGAGTTAGAAAGGAGACACAGATAGATATCTGTTTAGTGGCTAGTTTGTAGATTGTGAAACCAGAAAACCTGCATTAAACACAGATTATCCGCTTAACCAAACTGAGTGATTGTTGGCAAAGATATTATTTTATTGATCCTCTTTTTTCTTCTCTATAGTAAATGAAAGCACCTTCAAAATCCTGTTTAAAAATCTAAGCTGTATTAAACTATGTTGCGTTTGATTTAAAAGTCTATAATGTTCCATTATCTACAAGAATCTCGGCTACATACAAGGTGCACGTGACAACTGTTTTGCCTGGTAGTACACAATAATTGTGCATTCTCTGGGGTGGGGCAAAAAAGGTTATAAGTTCATGCTTAAAAACTATCACTTTTAATAAGTAATTCTCATTGCACTGCTTTAATGGACATATTAATGTCAAAAGTTCCATGTGTGAAAGAAAGCCACTTTTGTTAACTGTGATTTGACTTAATCATATTTTGTCTGATGTGTTTTGTATGATTTCTTAAAAAAGAGAGAGGACCCGTCGAGACCCAAAGTACTAGGATTCAAACAGACGTTCTAAATTAGGAGTCCTCTGGGAGTACCAATAAAAATTACAATTTCCACAAGATTCCTTCACAGACAACACAACCATTCGTCAATCCACTATTCCACATTCACTCAAGGGAAACACTGTAAACACCAATAGTCTATGTGTTGGCATAGAAAATTACAGTTGACGCATTGATATGCTGACTTTATTAAAATTTTAATAAAAAATTAAAAACATTTCATCTGAAAAACAAATATAAAGCACTAAAAACAACTATTTCACAAGATTATCTTTAGAAACACAACACGAGAGATGATAAAGACATTACATTTTTGTCATTGGGATTCCACAACCACTACCAAAGACTACAAATACACCCCAATGTTTCAAAATTCATCAGCATTTGGGGTGAATTGAGAGCGGTGAGTTTATGATGGACAGGAGTTGATGCGTTTCGAAGGTTTAGTAATAGTTGGACCTTCTTTATCAAGACTGCATAGAATAATACTCAGTGATTAAAACATCTACAATACAAATATATAATAAATCAATAAGTACTACAGACAAATCATTACATCACAGCTAATACCGACATCATAAAAATAAACAACATTATTAGCAATAAAAATAACATGGCACAGATTCCTAATAATCTTTTCAAGCCAGAAGAGAAAAACATGCAAACTATACAGTTTGTGATACCAAAATATAAAACTTCTTAGTACCCACAGTGCCCTTATTACATTCATTTATAGGTCTTGTGACCTATCAATGCTCATGCGCATTGAGCGGAGCGAGATATAAAGGGGCTTAAACAGAGCTTACCGAGATCGGACGATTCCATGAAGTGCCCGTGAAAAGCCAGCTCAATGCGCATGTGCAGTGCCATAAAAAGCGCGTGCACAGACACCAGCCTCCCTCCCACAGTCATCCCCCAGCGTGCGCTGTGCCAACAAGCCTTTGAAGTGAAGCTTAGCTTAACTTCAAAGGTATCCGCTCCCCCTGCCCTCTGCTTCACACGTCTCACGGCTGCCAGGCCGTCTCGTATTTCTCCTCCCTCCCTCGCCTCCCTCGCCCTTCAGCATGCCTAAAGCGCTTTAGCGAAAGCGCAAATTCCCGCCACGCTCCTTGCAGTTAAATGGAAAGCTCTTGGCAAATATTGACTGTTCACTTTTAAATCTGTATTTTCCGAGACACGGCCGGCTGGCCGTACTTTCACTTTCACGGCCGGCAGCCGCAGGCCGTGTCTACTTTGTTTTTTTTAACTTTAAACACAACTCCGGGTGAATGGGTGTTGCTGAACAGTCCTCAGATCGGCATGTTGTATTTCCTGCTGTAATTGTAGTTACGGGAATGTTCAATATCTGGAGCATGGCGAGGAGACAAGGCTGTGGCTGGGGTAATCTCAGCACTGCAAATGTCTTCTGAAGCACTTTCCCAGAGGATATTAAATGGCCTCTGCTCACCACTCTGCCCGAATGCAGAAAAAACGCACGGCTACTCAAAGGGAAACAGGATGGGAACAAAATTGACATGAAGGAAAAATATTGCACATTTAACTTCGGCAAAGATACATTTGCTGTTCCCACTCTTCCCCGCCCTACTGCTCCCTGCACATATGTAAAACAGATAATTAAGGAAGCAGTGCACCTTATTTTTGTTACAGTAAACAGTAATAGACGGCTCCTTGCTTTCCTTGTGCGAGCTTAAGGTTGAGCCGAGTGGCCGCGCGCCGTCTGTAGCAGAATCCTCCTCCTCGAGTTCAGCTTTTCGTCTAATGATACCGGACATCAATGTGTTCTCATCCCAATTTGCAGACTCCGCACAACACTCATGCACATCCACCACCACACCCACCACCGCCACATCCACCACACCCACCACCACTATATCAACCACCACATCCACTGCATCCACCACCACCACCGCATCCACCATCACCACATCCACTGCATCCACCATCACCACATCCACCACCACCACCACATCCACCATCACCACCACATCCACCACCACATCCACCATCACCTCCACATCCACCATGACATCAACCACATCCACCACCACCACCGCATCCACCACCACCACATCCACCGCATCTACTACCACCACATCCACCGTCACATCCACCACCAGATCCACCATCATATCCACCATCACCTCCACATCCACCATGACATCCACCGCCACATCCACCGCCACATCCACCACCACTACATCCACCACATCCACCACCACTGCATCCTCCACATCCACCACCACCGCATCCACCACCATCGCATCCACCACCACCACTACATCCACCACCACATCCACTACAACCACCACCCCATCCACCACTACCACCACCCCATCCACCACTACCACCACCGCATCCACCACCACCACCGCATCCACCATCACCGCATCCACCACCACCACCACCACATCCACTGCATCCACCATCACCACATCCACCGCATCCACCACCACATCCACCGCATCCACCATCACCACCACATCCACCATCACATCCACCACCACCATCACATCCACCATCACATCCACCATCACCTCCACATCCACATAACATCCACGGCCACATCCACCACCACATCCACCACCACCACATCTACCACATACACCACCACTGCATCCACCGCCACCGCATCCACCACCACACCCACCACCACTACATCCACCACCACATCCACTACAACCACCACCCCATCCACCACTACCACCGCATCCACCATCACCACATCCACCGCATCCACCACCACCACATCCACCGCATCCACCACCACATCCACCACCACATCCACCATCACCACCACATCCACCATCACATCTTCCACCACCACATCCACCTCCACATCCAACATCACCTCCACATCCACCATGACATCCACCACCACATCCACCACATCCACCACCGCCCCATCCACCACCACATCACCATCACCACCACATCCACCATCACCACCACATCCACCATCACCTCCACATCCACCATGAAATCCACCATGACCACCACCCCATCCACCACCACCACCGCATCCACCACCGCTTCCACCACCACCACATCCGCTGCATCCACCACCACCGCATCCACCACATCCACCACCACATCCACCATCACCACCATATCCACCACATCCACCACCACATCCACCACCGTATTCACCATCGCATCCACCACCGCATCCACCACCACATCCACCACCTCATCCACCACCACCACATCCACCACACCCACCAGCATCACTTCCACCACCACATCCACCACCACTTTCACCACATCCACCACCACCACATCCACCACATCACCACCACATCCACCACCTCCACCACCACCACATCCACCACCACATCCACCCCCTCATCCACCACCATCACCACCACATCCACCACCACCACCACATCCACCACCACATCCACCACCACCATATCCCCCAGATCCACCACTACATCCACCGCCACATCCACTGCATCCACCACCACCACCGCATCCACCATCACCACATCCACCGCATCCACCATCACCACATCCACCACCACCACCACATCCACCATCACCACCACATCCACCACCACATCCACCATCCCCTCCACATCCACCATGACATCAACCACATCCACCACCACCACCGCATCCACCACCACCACATCCACTGCATCCACCACCACCACATCCATCGTCACATCCACCACCAGATCCACCATCACATCCACCATCACCTCCACATCCACCATGACATCCACCACCACATCCACCACCACATCCACCACATCCACCACCACCACATCCACCACATCCACCACATCCACCACCACTGCATCCTCCACATCCACCACCACCGCATCCACCACCACCGCATCCACCACCACCACCACACCCACTACCACTACATCCACCACCACATCCACTACAACCACCACCCCATCCACCACTACCACCACCCCATCCACCACTATCACCACCGCATCCACCACCACCACCGCATCCACCATCACCGCATCCACCACCACCACCACCACATCCACTGCATCCACCACCACCACATCCACCGCATCCACCACCACATCCACCACCACATCCACCATCACCTCCACATCCACCACCGCATCCACCACCACCACCGCATCCACCAACACCACATCCACCGCATCCACCATCACCACATCCACCATCACATCCACCACCACCATCACATCCACCATCACATCCACCATCACCTGCGCATCCACATAACATCCACCGCCACATCCACCACCACATCCACCACCACCACATCCACCACATACACCACCACTGCATCCACCGCCACCGCATCCACCACCACACCCACCACCACTACATCCACCACCACATCCACTACAACCACCACCCCATCCACCACTACCACTGCATCCACCATCACCACATCCACCGCATCCACCACCATCACATCCACCGCATCCACCACCACATCCACCACCACATCCACCATCACCACCACATCCACCATCACATCCACCACCACATCCACCATCACCACCACATCCACCATCACATCCACCACCACATCCACCTCCACATCCAACATCACCTCCACATCCACCATGACATCCACCGCCACATCCACCACATCCACCACCACCCCATCCACCACCACATCACCATCACCACCACATCCATCACCACCATATCCACCATCACCTCCACATCCGCCATGACATCCACCACAACCACCACCCCATCCACCACCACCACCGCATCCACCACCACCACATCTGCCGCATCCACCACCACCGCATCCACCACATCCACCACCACATCCACCTTCACCACCACATCCACCACCACATCCACCACCACATCCACCACCACATCCACCACCGTATCCACCACCGCATCCACCACCGCATCCACCACCACATCCACCACCTCATCCACCACCACCACATCCACCACACCCACCACCATCACTTCCACCATCACATCCACCACCACTTTCACCACATCCACCACCACCACATCCACCACATCACCACCACATCCACCACCTCCACCACCACCACATCCACCACCACATCACCATCACCACCCCATCCACCACCACCACCACATCCACCACATCACCACCACATCCACCACCTCCACCACCACCACATCCACCACCACATCACCATCACCACCACATCCACCATCACCACCACATCCACCATCACCTCCACATCCACCATGACATCCACCACGACCACCACCCCATCCACCACCACCACCACATCCACCACCACATCCACCACCACATCCACCACCACATCCACCACCGTATCCACCACCGCATCCACCACCGCATCCACCACCACATCCACCACCTCATCCACCACCACCACATCCACCACACCCACCACCATCACTTCCACCATCACATCCACCACCACTTTCACCACATCCACCACCACCACATCCACCACATCACCACCACATCCACCACCTCCACCACCACCACATCCACCACCACATCACCATCACCACCACATCCACCATCACCACCACATCCACCATCACCTCCACATCCACCATGACATCCACCACATCCACCACCACATCCACCATCACCACCACATCCACCACATCCACCACAACATCCACCACCGTATCCACCATTGCATCCACCACCGCATCCACCACCACATCCACCACCTCATCCACCACCACCACATCCACCACACCCACCACCATCACTTCCACCACCACATCCACAACCACTTTCACCACATCCACCACCACCACATCCACCACATCACCACCACATCCACCACCTCCACCACCACCACATCCACCACCACATCCACCCCCTCATCCATCACCATCACCACCACATCCACCACCACCACCACATCCACCACCACATCCACCACCACCATATCCCCCAGATCCACCACTACATCCACCACCACATCCACTGCATCCACCACCACCACCGCATCCACCATCACCACATCCACCGCATCCACCATCACCACATCCACCACCACCACCACATCCACCATCACCACCACATCCACCACCACATCCACCATCCCCTCCACATCCACCATGACATCAACCACATCCACCACCACCACCGCATCCACCACCACAACATCCACCGCATCCACCACCACCACATCCACCGTCACATCCACCACCAGATCCACCATCACATCCACCATCAACTCCACACCCACCATGACATCCACCACCACATCCACCACCACATCCACCACCACCACATCCACCACATCCACCACATCCACCACCACTGCATCCTCCACATCCACCACCACCGCATCCACCACCACCGCATCCACCACCACCACCACACCCACTACCACTACATCCACCACCACATCCACTACAACCACCACCCCATCCACCACTACCACCACCCCATCCACCACTACCACCACCGCATCCACCACCACCACCGCATCCACCATCACCGCATCCACCACCACCACCACCACATCCACTGCATCCACCACCACCACATCCACCGCATCCACCACCACATCCACCACCACATCCACCATCACCTCCACATCCACCACCGCATCCACCACCACCACCGCATCCACCACCACCACATCCACCGCATCCACCATCACCACATCCACCATCACATCCACCACCACCATCACATCCACCATCACATCCACCATCACCTCCACATCCACATAACATCCACCGCCACATCCCCCACCACATCCACCACCACCACATCCACCACATACACCACCACTGCATCCACCGCCACCGCATCCACCACCACACCCACCACCACTACATCCACCACCACATCCACTACAACCACCACCCCATCCACCACTACCACTGCATCCACCATCACCACATCCACCGCATCCACCACCACCACATCCACCGCATCCACCACCACATCCACCATCACCACCACATCCACCATCACATCCACCACCACATCCACCATCACCACCACATCCACCATCACATCCACCACCACATCCACCTCCACATCCAACATCACCTCCACATCCACCATGACATCCACCGCCACATCCACCACATCCACCACCGCCCCATCCACCACCACATCACCATCACCACCACATCCATCACCACCACATCCACCATCACCTCCACATCCGCCATGACATCCACCACAACCACCACCCCATCCATCACCACCACCGCATCCACCACCGCTTCCACCACCACCACATCCGCCACATCCACCACCACCGCATCCACCACATCCACCACCACATCCACCTTCACCACCACATCCACCACCACATCCACCACCACATCCACCACCACATCCACCACCGTATCCACCACCGCATCCACCACCGCATCCACCACCACATCCACCACCTCATCCACCACCACCACATCCACCACACCCACCACCATCACTTCCACCATCACATCCACCACCACTTTCACCACATCCACCACCACCACATCCACCACATCACCACCACATCCACCACCTCCACCACCACCACATCCACCACCACATCCACCCCCTCATCCACCACCATCACCACCACATCCACCACCACATCCACCACCACCATATCCCCCAGATCCACCACTACCACATCTATATGTGTGTGTGTGTGTGGCTCTGTGTGTGTGCATGTGCACCCACCACCACCACATCCACCACACTCACGACCGCCACATCCACCACAACCACCACCCCACCCACCACCACCGCATCCACCACCACCGCATCCATCACCACATCTACCGCATCCATCACCACCACATCCACCATCACCACCACATCCACCATCACATCCACCACCACATCCACCATCACATCCACCATCACCTCCACATCCACCATGATATCCACCGTCACATCCACCACCACATCCACCACCACATCCACCACCACCGCATCCACCACCACCGCATCCACCACCACCACCACATCCACCACCCCATCCACCACAACCACCACCCCATCCACCATTACCACTGCATCCACCGCCACCACCGCATCCACCATCACCACATCCACCGCATCCACCACCACCGCATCCACCACCACATCCACTATCACCACCACATCCACCACCACCACATCCACCACCACATCCACCACCACATCCACCATCACCTCCACATCCACCATGACATCCACCACCACATCCACCTCCACCACATCCACCTCCACCACATCCACCTCCACCGCATCCACCACCACCGCATCCACCACCACAACCACACCCACCACCGCCACATCCACCACCACATCCACCATATCCACCACCGCCACATCCACCACCACATCAACCATCACCACCACATCCACCATCACCACCACATCCACCATCACCTCCACATCCACCATGACATCCACCACGACCACCACCCCATCCACCACCACCACTGCATCCACCACCGCTTCCACCACCACCACATCCGCTGCATCCACCACCACCGCATCCACCACATCCACCACCACATCCAACATCACCACCACATCCACCACACCCACCACCACATCCACCACCGTATCCACCATCGCATCCACCACCGCATCCACCACCACATCCACCACCTCATCCACCACCACCACATCCTACACCACATCCACCCCCTCATCCACCACCATCACCACCACATCCACCACCACCACCACATCCACCACCACATCCACCACCACCATATCCCCCAGATCCACCACTATATCCACCACCACATCCACTGCATCCACCACCACCACCGCATCCACCATCACCACATCCACCGCATCCACCATCACCACATCCACCACCACCACCACATCCACCATCACCACTACATCCACCACCACATCTACTACAACCACCACCCCATCCACCACTACCACCACCCCATCCACCACTACCACCACCGCACCCACCACCACCACCGCATCCACCATCACCGCATCCACCACCACCACCACCACATCCACTGCATCCACCACCACCACATCCACCGCATCCACCACCACATCCACCACCACATCCACCATCACCTCCACATCCACCACCGCATCCACCACCACCACCGCATCCACCACCTCCACATCCACCGCATCCACCATCACCACATCCACCATCACATCCACCACCACCATCACATCCACCATCACATCCACCATCACCTCCACATCCACATAACATCCACCGCCACATCCACCACCACATCCACCACCACCATATCCACCACATACACCACCACTGCATCCACCGCCACCGCATCCACCACCACACCCACCACCACTACATCCACCACCACATCCACTACAACCACCACCCCATCCACCACTACCACTGCATCCACCATCACCACATCCACCGCATCCACCACCACCACATCCACCGCATCCACCACCACATCCACCACCACATCCACCATCACCACCACATCCACCATCACATCCACCACCACATCCACCATCACCACCAAATCCACCATCACATCCACCACCACATCCACCTCCACATCCAACATCACCTCCACATCCACCATGACATCCACCGCCACATCCACCACATCCACCACCGCCCCATCCACCACCACATCACCACCACATCCATCACCACCACATCCACCATCACCTTCACATCTGCCATGACATCCACCACAACCACCACCCCATCCACCACCACCACCGCATCCACCACCGCTTCCACCACCACCACATCCGCCACATCCACCACCACCGCATCCACCACATCCACCACCACATCCACCTTCACCACCACATCCACCACCACATCCACCACCACATCCACCACCACATCCACCACCGTATCCACCACCGCATCCACCACCGCATCCACCACCACATCCACCACCTCATCCACCACCACCATATCCACCACACCCACCACCATCACTTCCACCATCACATCCACCACCACTTTCACCACATCCACCACCACCACATCCACCACATCACCACCACATCTACCACCTCCACCACCACCACATCCACCACCACATCCACCCCCTCATCCACCCCCATCACCACCACATCCACCACCACCACCACATCCACCACCACATCCACCACCACCATATCCCCCAGATCCACCACTACCACATCTATATGTGTGTGTGTGTGTGTGTGGCTCTGTGTGTGTGCATGTGCACCCACCACCACCACATCCACCACACTCACGACCACCACATCCACCACAACCACCACCCCATTCACCACCACCGCATCCACCACCACCGCATCCATCACCACATCTACCGCATCCATCACCACCACATCCACCATCACCACCACATCCACCATCACATCCACCACCACATCCACCATCACATCCACCATCACCTCCACATCCACCATGATATCCACCGTCACATCCACCACCACATCCACCACCACATCCACCACCACGGCATCCACCACCACCACCACATCCACCACCCCATCCACCACAACCACCACCCCATCCACCCTTACCACTGCATCCACCGCCACCACCGCATCCACCATCACCACATCCACCGCATCCACCACCACCGCATCCACCACCACATCCACTATCACCACCACATCCACCACCACCACATCCACCACCACATCCACCACCACATCCACCATCACCTCCACATCCACCATGACATCCACCACCACATCCACCTCCACCACATCCACCTCCACCACATCCACCTCCACCGCATCCACCACCACCGCATCCACCACCACAACCACACCCACCACCGCCACATCCACCACCACATCAACCATCACCACCACATCCACCATCACCACCACATCCACCATCACCTCCACATCCACCATGACATCCACCACAACCACCACCCCATCCACCACCACCACCACCGCATCCACCACCGCCACATCCACCACCACATCAACCATCACCACCACATCCACCATCACCACCACATCCACCATCACCTCCACATCCACCATGACATCCACCACAACCACCACCCCATCCACCACCACCACCACCGCATCCACCACCTCTTCCACCACCACCACATCCACCGCATCCACCACCACATCCACCATCACCACCACATCCTCCATCACATCCACCACCACCACATCCACCACCACCACATCTACCACCAACGCATCCACCACCACCACATCCACCACCACCACCACACCCACCACCACTACATCCACCACCACATCCACTACAACCACCACCCCATCCACCACTACCACCACCACCACCGCATCCACCACCACCATATCCACCGCATCCACCACCACCACATCCACCATCACCACCACATCCACCATCACCACCACATCCACCACATCCACATCCACTGCCACATCCACCACCATATCCACCACATCCACCACTACCACATTCACCACCGCCACATCCACCACCACATCCACCACCCCCACCACATCCACCACCACTTCCACCACCACCGCATCCACCACCACCACATCCACCACCACCACCACATCCACTGCATCCACCTCCACCACCACATCCACCACCAGATCCACCACAACATCCACCACCACATCCACCAGTCCCACCACCACCTCATCCACCACCACCACATCCACCACCTCATCCACCACCGCATCCACTACATCCACCACACCCACCACCATCACTTCCACCACCACATCCACCACCACATTAACCACCACTTTCACCACATCCACAACCACCACATCCACAACCACCACATCCACCACATCACCACCACATCCACATCCACCACCAGATCCACCACCACATCCACCCCCTCATCCACCCCTCTTCCACCACCATCACCACCACATCCACCATCACTACCACCACCACCACATCCACCACCACCATATCCCCTAGATCCACCACTACCACATCTATGTGTGTGTGTGTGTGTGTGTGTGGCTGTGGCTGTGTGTGTATGTAGGTGCAAATGCAATGTTCTTGGATTTTCGTCACAATAAAATACACTGAACATAATCTTCACAAAAGGTATTTACAAACGTTTAAGCTATTGCCATTATAAATTACAATAACTTTTATTTAAGTATTAATTATTTACAAAATTAAAAGCCATTGTTATTTGTAATATCAAGACATCTAAGTCACGTAAATACAACACACATTGCATTACACATGCTATAGGTGTCACATTTGCAAAAGTTAAAACTATTGACATTGTAACTGACAAAGCTATTAATTTTGCTACTTTCAAAACCAACACATAAATAAAAAAGTGTCATGTACAATACCAATAGCTCAAACTTTCCTAATGCGAGACCTATTGCATTTCCAATGCTTGTTTTTTATTGAAGTCCTTGATGCCATTAAAAATTTATGAATAATATAAAATCCATCGTCATTTCTTAAACTCAAAATATTAACAAGAGCCTTATTAAATAAAACAGAGACCTTACACCAAGCATTGCAGCTCAGCAATTAATTACAGTATACTTAAATCATTCAGTATTTATACATATCACTGTCTCTTATAATACCAATGATTCCTCTCAGATTTAATCAAAGAATGTCCCCCAGATTCTACCGAATCTTCTGATACCCCCCACCCACAATTCAAAAATCCGCTCACTGGTTTTAACTTGTCTTATCTTTTGTACCCATTCATGCATGGATGGAATCTGTTCTGTACACCATTGCTGTAGCAGGAGAGATCTAGCCACTGCCATAGCAATATATAGTAATTTAGCCTTCTGATCAGGTAACAAGAGATCAGGGTCAAAACCGTGCAGGATTAGTTTCTCATTCACTGCGATCATGATATTACATTTGGTCTGGCAATAAATATAAATCTCTTCCCAAAATGTTCCAATCTTAGCGCAATGAACAATGACATGTGACCAGTTAGCTGGAGAGTGATGAGTGCATATAAAACAGTGTGCAGGAGGCTGCTGACATATCTGAGAAAATCCGGCACTTAGTTGTTTCATTAACTGCAAACTGTCTTTGCTGAATCGCTTTAGATAGTATTGTTTCTTTTATGTGAAAATCCTTAAAATTTAGAAGGATTGTATGTGGCAGCGTAGAGTTAGGAAAAGGATGGGCAGGTACCCGGTGCGCCTAAGTTATAGTCAGGACCCCTTTGTACTCTGGGATTACTTTTGGTTTTATGAACGACGTCAACCATTGAACTGTGTTAGAGCCCTCTATCCCTTCAGTGTCTCCAACTATTCGAAGGTTGGATCTTCGTGTATAAATTTCCAGCTCATCCAATTTATTTTCGAGCCCCCGTTTGCTTTTATTTACCACCTTAACCTCTTCTCTGACATCCGTCATCTGGTCCTCAAGATTTGAGATTCGGGCATCGGCTTCTTGAAGTCTAAGTGGAAAGCTTGAGACTGCATCCTCAATCTTCTCCATTAGCAGATGAATAGAGGCTAGCTCAGCTCTCTGAAATCTTTTCAGCTCCCAAACCTCACCCAAGATTAAATTTAGCATATCTTTCACCGTCATCTGGATCTCACTTGCTGATTCAGTATCCAAACTGAGAATGGGGCTAAAGGGATCGATTGTGCAAGGTGGATGATTATCAATGCAGTCATTCATAGGCAGTGGTGAGGCAACCTTCTGTGATGCGGATTAGCCAAAGCAGATTTTGATTTTGAGGGATCGGGGTGTTGGAGATACCATTAAACTGGTTATAGGCTTGTGTTGATTTGATGTTTCCAGGACAGGGGTCCTTTTGCGCAATAAGCAGCAACGACTCCTCGTCTTGATGGAGTATCAGACCCGGCAATGGTGCAGCATTTAACCCAGGGTCGGCTATAGCAGGACCGGCTATGGCAGGATTTGCTTGCGATGAGACAGTCACAGGTTGACTAATCCATAAATTTTCACCTGTAGGCTGTAAAGTTAGAGCAGAGCTAACAGGAGGTTGGGCATTGTTTTTTTTAAAAAAGAGAGGGAATTGCTTTCGCTCCTTGGCAACAGCAGTTTTTTCTTTTTTGGGCCGCTGGATTCAGTATTATCCGACTGAGATATTTCTGGACTGGCATCTGAGCTCTCAAATGTGGAGTTAAGCCTAGGCGGCTTCTCAGAGGATTTCTTGCCCGTCATGCTGGCTGTTTCTTTTGCCTCTTTTGCCTGAAGCCGGCGAACTCTGGCTTTGATCTGCGCATTTAACAATTTGCCCATTTTCTCCTGTACCCCTGTGCTCAGCTCAAGTTAATTTCTCTGCTATACCTGCCCAGATGTCTTCCCACAGGTGTCGCTGTTCCTCCCAGCTTTTCTCAAAGGGGGGGGGGGGGCAGATTGATGCATTGTACAAAAAAAGAGCTTCCTTACAGACCCCAACAAGGGGCGCAGCATTTTTCCTTGCAGAGATTATGTCAGTCAGGGCACTTTTCTCCTCCACCTTCTCCATTGTAAATCGCAGTTACCGTGATACAGGGTAAGTATGTCCGGAGAATACCTTAAATCTTCCTTGGCTGTAAGTTCCAGACCCCCCCCAGCTCAAGCTCAAAGGTGAATCATTCATAAGTAAAGGATACTGTCTCTGCCTCCCCCACCGGGGGTGTCCATCTGTATACGCTGTAGAGGTTATTTACCCAGATCCAGCCAAGTCCCAGCCAAGTTAATTCCTATCACCTTGCCACTTCCCCATAAAAACCTTTGATTTCTTACTGTGTTTTTTTTTTTAAAGGAAATTTGTGTCCACTCGCTCCTCAATCTTTAATCTGTTGCTTCGCTCCAATTCTGCTTGAGAGATAAGATGAAGTCAGCAGATGCAGCGGGAGACTGACTTCGCTCCACTAATTTTCCACCATACCGGCGTACTCCCTGGCTCTCCTTCACTCGGGACGCAGGATTGCAGGAATACAGGAACTGCTTACCTTGCATACTTTGTCCAAAATAGGAGGAGCCCGTGGACATTGACTGGGGCTATCTACATTTGGAGACGTTGTTTGAAGGGCACCTTTGCTCAAACCTGCACCTTGCCGCACCCGTCGCTGGACGCTGGAAAGTGCTTTTTGCTGCCGTTTGGGCTGTGGGACTCCTGTGGTCCACGGTGGGAGAAGGAGCTACCCGCCTTAACGCCGCAGGGACTCGGTTATCCAGGAGTCCCTGCGAGAGCTCAACACTTGCTCGGCGCTGATTGCTCGGCCCCGCCCATTGGTTATCAAGCGGCCTTTTTAACTTTCGCTGGTTCCCGCTGCGTAGGAGCGCCGGGCGAAGCCCGGGCAAAGGGCGGGCCGTCTGTAGCCGTCCGGGGACGACGAGGGACGGGCCATCCCTCTAAGAACCTTACTCCGGAGGACTTTTGACTTTGGGTACGTGGCCTGCCTGTTCTACCATGCTCGTGTAGCCGTAGTAGTTGCATTACTATCCATACTTACTGCCTTCTACCTGCAGGCTCTCTTCCCCCAACATTATGTCAACACGGTCTGGGAAGAGCTTAAGGGGGGGAGGCGGTTGTGTGAGTGGAACCATGGACCAGTTCCTCACTCGCGCAGTCACGCTGGTAGAGAATGAGATTGCATTAATAGAACGCTGCCTCTCCCGGGAGTCGCTTTCGAATAAACGTCCCTCCCTGGGTCCTTTAACATCAATCTCCTCCCCCCTGCATGCTGCTATTCCCTTGCTTAATGACTGCCCAGGCCCAGATGAACAACTGGTTAGCACTGTTAGAGCCAGCCTGGACAGATTATACTCCATAGCTCAGGGTGGGGCTAGAAATTCTGTTCCAGCCCTAGGGCCTACCAAGCCCCCTTGCCCCTCAGTTGTTATGTCCCCACCCACTACCCATGAGATTGCTACTTCCCAGTCTGTGTTGACCATGCCGGTAGGAGATAAAGTGGCACCTACCAAAAGGAAAGCATTGTCAGCCCTCGCAAGGGTAGCTGTTCTAAACCCGACAAGAAATTAAGGAAGAATTGTAGCTGAGGGGGTGGAGTAATGAAGGGAATGGGGGCTGTGGGCAAACAACTTGGTACCCTCTCGGGAGGTGGGATTACTCGTACTCAGGGTGAACAACTAGATGGTGTTCTGCACACCGTCCCCACTGTAGGCGCCCAAGTAGAAACTACATTATTTGCTCAGATTGAGCAATTAATGAAATTGTTAATTCTCCCCGTGACAGAAAGATTGAAAGACTTAAGTGAACGTCTGGACAGATTCGAGCAGGCTTCCCTGGATAATTTCTTTTCCCTGAAATCTTTAATTAAATTACATATTAAAATAAGGGAGGATGGGATGGCAGGGGACCCAACCTCTAGGGTAACATCCTCGGATGCCACCTGCCATCCTAACCCAGGAGGGATAGCCCAAGGACCGATTAAGGAAATCACAAGTACATCAAAGGTACACTTGGCTGTCTCTTCAGGGTCTTCCACAGGTGAAAGGACGGAGGCCGTGGATACTCAAGTGCACTCGGAAGCCCCTAGGAAAAACAGCAAAGTGGCTTCTAAGGCTAAAAAGCCCACCCACCCTATGGTTGATTGTCCAACTAAGAATAGGACCCTCGCCCATAGTAAGAAAGATGGAATAACTGGATCTGATAACCAGAATATAGCCCCAAAAGGTCAGCAAGAAGGAGAAAAGGTCAAAAGTTCAGGCCAACACGCCAACCTACGACCTGACTGCCAGCCTTTTGTTGTTGTCTTAACGGGGGTACCCCCACTTATACGTGGCAAGCAAGAGCCTTTTCATGAATTGAAAAATAAAACACTCTTTTGGCTTAAGGAAAATAGACCCTTACCTATCTTTATGGATGATCGGTTATGCATGTGAGAAGGGTTAGCTGGGTAGGCACCAGGCCTAAAGACCTAAAAGGAGACTGTATCCTGGGGTATCCAGTTTAATTTGTAATTACGAATCCAGTAGTGGCCACACTGGCATTAGCACTCGTGATCTTAGTTACTTTAATCCATGTCCAATAAATCCTTGAGCAAGTAACTGGTTCTAAGGGGAGGGAAAGAGAGGTGGACATCAATTTTATGACCCTGCATCCTTTTGTTTGATGCAGCAGAACACAGGCCCTAGCTCTCATTGGCCATCGTTGGGCTACTGACCCGTTGATCACAGTTTGATTAATACCCCATTTGTCCACACCAAACCAGCTACGAGTAATGGCATGTCTAGTTCTGCGAATGTGGCCCCCTCCGATTCACAGGAAACTTTTACTCTTCCTTCCCCTGGTCCTTCATACACGTCTGTTCCCGCTGGCATAAATCCGACTAATTCTAATGCAACTGTAGTGGTGGAGGTCACAACAAAGGAACCTAGTCCTGAACCCAGTTTGAATTTGCCCCGTCACCCAGATGAGCAGGTGGTAAGTGACAATGAGCTAAAAATGATCAGTTGGAATATAGCGGGCCTTTTCCGTAACTTAGAGTCACCAGAGTGGAATTCCTTCATCGAGTCCTTCGGGATATGTATCCTGCAGGAGACTTGGTGTCTGGAGCCACACCATAAGGTTGGGTATACAACCTATTTTGTGATCGCTACTGTCTCTTCCTCAGGTAGGGGTCGTCCCTAGGGTGGCCAACTTGTTTGGGTGAGTATCTCACTGGGCTGCCAGATTAGGCATATAGATACTAGGTCTCCCAACCTACAGAGAATTGTTATGAGAGAGCCCCACAGGGGCCGTACCCTGGAAATTTTCAATATATATATAAGAGGCCCAAACGGGGGCTTGGCATCCCCGACTTTAGCGGTCCTCGAGGACGAACTCAGAATCTGTAGCCCTAACGGCTATCTCTTGCTTGCCGACGACTTTAACTGCTTTTATGAGCCCCTGGCAGCAGATGATATCTTGGGTACCCTCGAAGAGGATGCAAGGAGAGGAATCCCTCCTTTAACTGTAGCACCAATCAAGCGGTGGTCCAATAGTGCGGTGCAATTAAATGCCCTCACATTGGAATTTGGACTAAGGGCAACTAATGGGAAAACAGTCCCTGGCCCTGATGGCGCTCACACGTTCAACAGGATTGCCCATTCATCCAGAATTTACTAGATCCTGATGGACCTTAAGCTTTGGACATCGGTGGACAGCGACCATAACCCACTCATTTTATCCCTAACCACCCTATGGAGGGCTGATAAAGATAGCCAGGCGCCTCAAGTTTGAGGTCGACATATTTTGTCTCCCCCGCGAACTGCGGGAGGCGCCTAAAATGGGCCAAGGCTGCCATTGATGAGGAGAAGGTCTCAGAAATAAGGTCTACTATGGTTGAGACCATAAACAGGTTGCAGTCTACCAATATGAATGCTCAGGAGATATCCTCTCTTTTTTGCCATACTAACAAAACTTTGGGAGATTTCTTTACTATATATAGTCGAGGGGGTGGAGTAAGAAAGCAGGGGCGACCTAAGGGCAACCCAGGATGGTACTCTACCTCCTGTAGGAAGGCAAAAAGGATTTAATTAATGCAGTTAAAACCAAGGGGGGGATTGGTGTCAGTACAACGCGATGTATTACAACGCGTTCCGTTACAACGCGATTTTTACATCGCAAATACCATTACAATGCATGCCATTACAACGCATGGCATTACATAGCAGATACTTTTACAACGCATGGCATTACATCGTAAGTATAGGTAAGTATATCTTTTTTAAAAAAAATGTAATAAAGTTAATTAAATTAATTTAAAATAATAAAAATAATATAACATTTTTAAAACAGTAATTAATTTAATTATAGTAATTTAATTAATATTAAAATTGATATTAATTTAATATATTTAAAATAATATAATTAATGAAATATAAAAAATTTATAAATAGAAAATAATATAATGTAATTAATTACAATAAATATAATTATAATTTAATTAAGTTATAAATAATACATAATATAATTATATTTAATAAAATTAAAAGAATTTAATTAATTAAACATTTTTAAATAATATAATTTAATTATAATCGTTTATTAATACAATTAAATTAATAATTGTAAATATAGTTATTAATGTAATTAAATTAAATACAATTAATTTAATTAATTTAATTTATATAAATTCGTAATACCCCTGTACCCCAAAACCCAAACCCTGCCCTAAAACCTAAAAACACCCCTGTACCCCAAAACCCAAACCCTGCCCTAAAACCTAAAAACACCCCTGTACCCCGAAACCCAAACACTGCCCTAAAACCTAAAAACACCCCTGTACCCCAAAACCCAAACCCTGCCCTAAAACCTAAAAACACCCCTGTACCCCAAAACCCAAACACTGCCCTAAAACCTAAAAACACCCCTGTACCCCAAAACCCAAACACTGCCCTAAAACCTAAAAACACCCCTGTACCCCAAAACCCAAACACTGCCCTAAAACCTAAAAACACCCCTGTACCCCAAAACCCAAACACTGCCCTAAAACCTAAAAACACCCCTGTACCCCAAAACCCAAACACTGCCCTAAAACCTAAAAACACCCCTGTACCCCAAAACCCAAACACTGCCCTAAAACCTAAAAACACCCCTGTACCCCAAAACCCAAACACTGCCCTAAAACCTAAAAATGCCCCTGTACCCCAAAACCCAAACACTGCCCTAAAACCTAAAAACACCCCTGTACCCCAAAACCCAAACACTGCCCTAAAACCTAAAAACACCCCTGTACCCCAAAACCCAAACACTGCCCTAAAACCTAAAAACACCCCTGTACCCCAAAACCCAAACACTGCCCTAAAACCTAAAAACACCCCTGTACCCCAAAACCCAAACACTGCCCTAAAACCTAAAAACACCCCTGTACCCCAAAACCCAAACACTGCCCTAAAACCTAAAAATACCCAAACACCCCAAAACATATACATCAGTACCCCAAAACATATACTCCTATACTCATACTTATTTTAAAAAATACTTAGATTAATATATTTAATTTATAATATTTAAAAACGAAATAAATATTTTTTAATAATTAATAATAATTAAATCAATTATAAAATATTAAATAAAATTAAAAAAAAAATTAAATACTTACCAATACTTACGATGTAATGGTATGCGTTGTAATAGCATCTGCTATGTAATGCCATGCGTTGTAATGGCATGCATTGTAATGGTATTTGCGATGTAATAGCTGCGTTGTAGCAGCATTACGTTGTAAAAGATGCGTTGTAGCGGTAACACACCCTGAGGGGTTATGGTTTGAGCATTTTGCTCGCCTGTACACTATCATTGTGGAAGATGGGTCAGTCCCACTTGACCCCTTTGAACTCCCAGCACCGGGCCCCCCCGGGTTGAGGGAGGGCATGGCATTTACTGCCAAGGAGGTAGAGAATGCCATCAAAACCCTTGTTCCTAATAAAGCTGCAGGGCCGGATGGTATACCGGGGGACTTGCTTCGCCTTAACTTGTCGGAATGGGGGATCCTCAATGCCGCCATGCTTAATGCTACCTACTTTGGTGCCACTTTCCCTGAATCTTGGATGGGCACTGAGGTCGTCACGATTTTTAAAAAAGGGAATCGGGACAACCCAGCTAGCTATCGCCCCATAAGTTTAATTGACTCATCACAGAAAGTCGCAGGGAAGGTGGTCCTTGGGAGGGTGCTCGAGTGGGGGGAAGAAAATAAGATCTTGTCCAATTTTCAAGCAGGATTTAGGTCCGGCATGGGGACTATTGAGAAGTCATTTCGGCTGCTGATGTTATATTGGAAGGTGGTGGTACTGGGCAAAGGCAGTTTATACCTTGCTTTTATTGATCTGCGAACCGCCTTTGACCTAGTGCCCCGGGACCTCCTATGGGGGGTATGGTTTGAATTGGGAATGCCTCCGTATCTATTATCACTAATAATGAAGCTCCACTCAGGGAACTTTTCCCAAGTACGGTGGGGCAACCAGGGCCAAAAAACGGTTTGGATAATAGTAAATAGAGGAGTTTGTCAGGGGTGCGTCCTTGCCCCCACTCTGTTCTCATTATATGTCAACAGAGTGGGGGAGCATCTTCTAAAAATTCCAGCTGACGCACCATCCCTAGCAGGGAGAAGAATTCCCACTTTATTATTTGCAGACGATACCCTTTTAATTTCCAAATTCCCGGTTGGTCTGCGGACCCTACGCGACAATTTTTACACCTTTTGTGAGATTAGGGGGCTAAAGATCAATGCAGAAAAAACTAAAAATTTGGTCATAAAACCCCCCAAAAAACTCGCCCGACCGCCAGCCCTAAATATGGTACCTCTGGATAGGGTTCAGGAGTTTGACTATCTTGGCATCCGCCTTTCTGACACTATGAGGTGGAATAGTCACCTCCGTAAAATGCTACTTAGCCATAAAAGGGTGGTGGGGGCTCTCCTTAAGGAACAGAGGCTATCTTCCCTTAAACCTATTGCCCCAGTATTAGATATTTATACGGCAGGAGGTGTTAGCGCCTCACTCTATGGGGGAGAGACCTCTGGGAAGCTCAGAATATAGACCAAATATCCTGTTCAGAGAACAAATTTCTGAAGGATCTTATGTCCCTCCCAAATAGTACTCCCACCCTTCCTTTGCTTTTGGACATGAGTTGTCGTCCCATTAAAGACCTAGCCCGATTAAGACCCCTTCTCCTTTGGGCTCGTATATGGAGGGTTCCTGAACTTGGCAGCTATGCAGCGGGGTTGAAGGAAATATTATCCATTGCCGGTTGGCCAAAAATAAGGTGGCTACTGGTTGTAAAGAACTTGCTAGAAGAGCTGGTCCTTGGTGTGGCGTGGCGCACTAGGTCCGCTCCCCCGAAGGAGGCTCTGAAAAGAGTGTACTGGAACTGGGTAATGAATAAGAGAAATAACGACCCCAACCTATGCAAATCCTCGAGTGACTTTCTATTGGTAAAGGATATAGCTCAGCGGGAACCCTATCTCGACATTATTTCAAAACCCGAGGATAGGGCCTTATATTTTAAATTTAGATTAGGTGTCTTCCCGGTGGGCGAATTGGTGGCACGCTGGAAAATCCCAATGCAAACTGTTCCTTATTGCTGTTTCTGCCCTTCTAGGATTGAGTCAGTACCTCACCTTTTATTTGAATGCCCTGCTTACAAAGCGCCCGAAATAGATGGTTGAAGCCACTTTGCAAAGATGTGGGTACTAGAGACCACAGTGTGGCTATGCGAATCCTAAAAACCGATACACTGCCCCTGTTTGCATGTGGCATGGCGAAGTTTCTAAGTTGGGCATGGCTAATCAGGTCAAAAAGGCTTTTGTATATTGTTTAATATAGGTCACTTGGTCTGACCGTCTTTTAGATAATTTATTACTGCTTTTTAAAATTGTACTATATTTGTTATCTCTAAATGTAATGTATGCCACGCTTTTATTCTTTTACCACTATTGTAATTTGTATGTATTGCTTTTTAAGATATTTTGTATATCAAAATAAAGCCAATTTGACTTGACTTGACTTGGAATACAGGAATGCTGCCAGCCGTGTCGCCTCGCCTCGCCTGCCAGCTCATATTTCTCCTCGGGGGGTGTGCGGGGGTCACAATTCACAAGTTCCAAGCCAGCGCTCGGAAACAAAGAGCAGATCCAAAATATCCAAATATCAATTCCCTTGCCAGGAATTCACCGAGCAGCCTCATGGAGAGCCAAACGCCAGCGGGCTCCTCAACGTACCATTGCCGGAGGGGGGGAGGAGTCAAGGATCACCTGGCTACACAGAGGCGTGGAGCTCCATGCAGTCCGTTCGCTTCCCCACCCTTATTACATTCATGTCATATACTCTGCTCTTTTTTTCCACACCGATATGTTCTCTCATGTACTTCTATATATACACAATTCTACCGTTATTATATAATGCAGCGTTTACCTATAATTCATGGTTCTTTATAATTAAGGCACTAGTTGATCACTGATACATAGATCCAACTGTTCGTATTGGTGCACCGGAATTTGTTTCACCCAGTGTATGAAGTGGGCGGGAACGGAAGGGCATGGCGTGCCCCTACTTTTAAAAATGAACTTAGTCCGTTCCCCTACTTCTTGGTTTTGAAAAGCGTACCGGGACTGGAGGAATAGCCATACTTTTAAATGACACTTTTATTTTTCCGCATGTGTGGTGCAACGTGCATATTGAGGAAGGCCTCTGCAGTGCGCTCGACTTCCTCCCCTTCCCCGCTGTGTCTAGGGGCCTGCAAAGTAAGACTGAAAGGGCCATCAGTGTCGGCTATCTCTGATGGCCCTGCTGCTGCCGCCGTGAGCGGTGATTCACACCTCATTTGTGAGGACGCTGCCTGCCTGCCCCCACTGTGACCTGTGACAATGGTCACATAAGGAGGCTTTGGTGTCAAGCAGACTGACAGACGCCACCTATCTGCTGTTTTTTTGTTATTTTTTTCCAATATGTAGTGCCCTACTCTGAGGCCAGTGCAGTTGGCGGCACCACCCATGCCTGGCTCACTAGGGGCAATTAAAATCCATACATGTCAAACCTTTGGTCACAAATAAACAATAGAGGTGCCCTTCAACAATTTCATGAAACGAAAGAATCAAATGGCAAATAAAATACAGCGACAAGGAGCTGACAGAAAGAAGTATCCTGACGCCCTTGAACATACATTTGAATATTGTGGTTTTTTTGTTGACCTGTAAGAGCAATGATAGAGAGCAGCGCAATCTAAACAAATCTGAGCAAAAGAAAGATTGCATTCTTCTTACATGAGCTAAAAAGCAGTTTATCAATCATTCTTTCTCAAACATGTAATATTCAGTTTTAAGTAGGTGGGCATGTGTGCCCGTACTGACACCCTTGCAGGCATATATGTGAAACTGCAGCAGTTTGGATTCCAGCAGGTTGATCATCCATTTTATCAGTCTCAGAAGGATGAAAGTGTGTCACTGAGTTGATTTCAGTAACCTGGCATTTATAGTCCAAAAACCACAGATTCATCTTTTGTAGCAAGCACTTCAAAATGTTGAATAAAAACAGAAAGGTTTTATTAAAGGTAAGACTCCAATTGCCATTTACTAAAACACCTAACAGAAAGCCTCTAAAGTACAAAATACGCATCAGTCAAACTTAATAAAGTGCTTTCATTTAAACAAAAAAATCATAGTACTAGAAAAGAACAATGCACAATTGGTTTGTTTAGATAGTAGTAAATCTACACTCGGAGGTTTACATGAATTTGCCAAATTTAGATACGGTTTCGTCTGTAAAGGGATTTAAGTGGCAGAGAACTACCCACCAGTAGCTCTCAGGATGTCTTGCAGGAGCTTGCCCGTCAGTGGAGTTCAGGGGTATTTATTTTTCAAACTCTCTCTCCCTCTCTCCACCTACATCCGGTTATGGGAATCCTCCAAAAGGTACAGAGCAGAAGCAGCATGCCCTCTTGTTAAAAGAAAAGTGTCTAGCTGCCGCCTGGTAAGAAGACTGAAAACAAGCAAATGCTTCCTAGCACACACACTGATGTGTTTTTCTATTCTTTATTTGCCTGAGTTTTTCATTCTTTCTTCATCTCATCCTTCCTTTCTGTCCCTTTCTATTTGCTTTCTTTTTTCAGTTTTCTTTTTCATTCATTTCCTTTGTTTCTTTCATCCTACTTCTTTTATGGTCTCCTTTCTGCCTATTCCGCTCCTGTCCTTGTTTGTTTCTATGGTTCTTTCTTTCATTGCCTACTTCAATCCTTCTCTTTTTTCTTTCTCTTTGTTACTTTTTTTTATTCCTTTTCTTCATTCTCACTTTCAGTTGTTTATTGCTTCTTTTTCTTTCTTTCCTTTCCACATTTGTTCTGTTTCTTCACTTTGCATTTTACTACTTTCAGTTATTTTTTCATTTCTTTCTTCTCCTTTTGTTCCCGCCTCTCCTTTAATTCCTGCACTCCACTCATCCCTCCTTTAGTGCTTCTGTCATTAATATCAATCCGAGTGTACAGTGGAGTATTTGGATATGCATTTTACCCGTGGACCAATAAAAACCCATGCTTTTAGATCCTATAATGTCCTTGCTACCATTAATTCATAATCCGGAGTCATTAAGGCTAGGTGTGTTTCTGGTCAACAAACAATGTACTTCAGTGCGATTAGCTAGATGAGTGGGGTCTTTTGAGTCCTAGTTTACTTAATCCAAGCTGTGTCATCCAATGTATTGCATGAGATAGGCCACAAACAAGAACAAAGTGACAAAACTGTTTTACCCACAGGTCAGCTTTCCACAGAGCTGGTGTGGCAAGGTGCCCTATGACAATTACATCAGAACTGGAAGCTAAAACGTCAGCATTTAAGTTGTGTGTCCTTTACGTACCCATATCTCATCCATATTAGGGTGTAGCTCAAAATGCTTTTCATTTATCAGTAGAAGGATGCAGAAATACTGCTAGAGGCATATCTTGTCTCAGAATCAGGGCTTGGTAGTGGCATTGTGAGATGTACAGATGACACCTCAACATACACCGTCTCTTGCGCCCAAATCTCATCTGTATTGTGGGGCCATGCATCTATGTCAGCACCACCTGCTATCCCACTCGCAGCAGCTAATTACTCTGTACCTGTTTGGCAACCCAGGGGCAGCACCTTATCAGACTGTGTACCATCTTTTGTAGGGTCCCTGTGCCAACCTGTTTGCTGATACCAAAATTCTATTAACCTAATTTTAATTATCTTCCTTTGTTTCTGGAATTTACCAGAGACACTAGAGTTATTATGGAGTTCAATATGATAGAGAGTTCCTGAGTGTTTTTATAATGGGGCAGAATTGGGTTGTAGCTGAAGACAGTGCGAGTTTCATTCAGTGGGGCAGAAGGGTGTTCAGTGGGGATAGGATGTGGCACTATGGCCAGAGCCACCGAATTTAGAACTGGGGGTCCTGGTTCAGCCTTCATGCCTAGTCCATCAGACCACTTCTGAGGGAGCACATCCCCAAGATAGACCTTAAAAGATCTGGTCTCTTAGCACCAGCAGGTGAACCCTACCGGTGCCCAGTGTTGGTTAACCTTGAAGCCCTGTCCACCACAATCCATACTGATGTTCACCTCCAGTCTTGCGGGCAGGCCTACAAAGCAGCACATCCAATAGCAGCAGTGACTTTGTCACAGAGGTCACAGACTCTTGAGGCCAGTCCACCTCACCCATTGGTGCCTCCATTGGCCTTGTTCCAGTAGTACTAATGCAATTCACCAGGGATTTGCAATGCAGGATTTGCACACAAAGGAGCATGTTTTCAACACATACTAACAGTCTCTGGAAAGCTTTCACCTCATTAATCCGAGTTTAACATGCAAATGCAGCGGTGAGAAAGGTGATCAGAAATGTTAGAAAAAGGGAGGAGAAGTGCCAATGAAAGAAACTGCATGGCTCGGAGACAAATGGCTTATGATTCCACTTATAAGCGTATTTAGAATATTCTGTGATTGGAAACATGTCCCACATTGTAAATGAATTAAATATAAACAACTTATATATTACACCTAAAATAAACATGTTTATCGATTGTTTAAATTAAATAACGTTATAAGCTGTAACTGGTCAGTGAAATGCCAAATGCACTAAAAATTGGTATGTTTTGCTATTTCTAGCCACACCTCCGACTCCGCCCACTAATCCAATCATCTGCTTATTCCCGCCCCCTGAGTCTCGGCCCACAGTTCCCCTACTTTTTTGTCCCCACTTCGACCACTGGTTTCACCTATTGCGAGACCACATAAAGAGTACACAGCAATAGTGTCTTTTTAATTCAGTGGTTTACATCTTCCTATTGATATAATCAATTGTTTGGTCAAACGTGGTTATATTAACACCTTGGCTGCTAGGTGTTTTCCCCTCCTGTGCTGGACATTGATATTTTACTTTATTCATGACGAGCTCAGCTCGTCATCAGCACAGCTCAACTGTGCATCATGAGCATCGAAAGGGTTAATAAAGTCCTACTTACGAATATATGCTTTAACTACTGTATTTAGACTGCGTTTCTTCATGCCCAGTTCTAAAATACGCTCACCATTCTTTATTTACCTATATCAAGTAAAACATTAATTAATATAAAAGAACCAACAATGTATCTAAAGTTCTAATTATTAAAATAGGTGCTAAAAACTAAGTTTCACCCACCTACGGTCAACTTGTGAAGTCTGACCATTAGCCGGAATCCCTTCTTGCACGGTTGTTTCCTTTAAAAAAGCGAATCCTTGATTCCAACCTACACAATTAAAAAGACACACGATAACCACTATTTCTAGCGTTATAAGTTTATACACACATTAGTAACTTAAGGGCATGACTGGTAACATACTTTTGTATTCGTTCGTTTGTTCTTAGGGTCCTTTTGTTTCTGTGGCCCTCTCAGATCTGCCAAAACAAACGGATAATATATTACCCTTTCAGTCTATGGAAACTTAGTTGGCTGCAGATGTTATCCATATTCAGTTGTTTCTAAAACCCCTATCCAATTTGTGCTGCAAAACAGATAATTTTCGGCCATGCGCTGCCAAGGGACTTAAATCACCACAAACTTGCCAATTCTACATATTGTGACCTGTCCCACCGCATACTGAAAGCTGCTCTATTTCAATTTGGTTATTGTCTTTAAAAGCCCTTCCCCGATATGCTAGCTACCGGAGCTGCTAGGAGCCTTCCGTATAGCTCCCAGGACCTACAAGACAAACATTTTCGGGGCTCGAGTGGCTCAAAGTGCCAAGCCTGACCTTTAGCTGATCTCTGGCTCAGCTCACCCTGTTAATTTGCTGGCTCGCCCACCTCTGTTTCCACCATATCCAATAAGGCAGTATTACATACATGCAAACTGCATAATTCTGGAGTTTTTAGCATGTCCAAAACGGTGTGGAGAGGGCATGGGCAATTATCACATCATACCCTTCCGAGGTCTGAAACTCGCACACCTGTATACAATGAATGAATGAATGAAATTGGATCTTATAGAGCGCGAACTTAGCCCAAGGCATCAAGGCGCTAGAGCAGACTGTAAGTGATGGAGGTAGAAAGAGTTAAGCTACGGACTGAGTAAAGAACCAAGTCTTCAGGGCCTTCCGAAACAACAATGCATACCTGATTAAAACCACTGCCCATTGTATCGGCATTTACCTGGTGTGCAAATTTACAAATCAAATTATGGGCCACTTGTATTAAAGGCCCTAAATGTCCAGGTCTCTTTGGTTTTTACATGCATAATAACCGGCTGTTTCAGCCTCCCGGCCATGGTATTATTTCTCAGGACTACAGTTCAAAATAATTGACTCTGCTGGCGCTCATCTCACTTATTGACTTGATGGCCACATTTTTTACCTTGCTTATATTTACATCTTTGTACTTATAACAGCAAGAAACTTGTTTATCAATAGATATCTATAGAGCGGATAACTGAGGATAAATTGTAAACACAGACCTCTGCATAATCTGGCAAAGCACACTGGAGGTAGGAAGGTAAAACAGGGCTTCCCTCCACCACAGCAGGGCCCCGCCTCCCGCCACACCGTGGCATTCTGTCTCCATAGCCTCTGTTGGATGTATGCTGTGGCCAGCATGTCCAGTTCCCCCCCAGGATCACCTGCTTGACTGCCATCCACTCTGGTGGTGGATTGGGAGGAACTTAACAGGGCTTTGTGCCACCTGCTTGTGCAATTCACCTCATTGCAGGGTACCAGGGAGAGGGATAGGGCAAGCAGGCCCACAATCACTCAGATGCTCCTTAATTTACACCTATCTGATGAACTGTAGTGACAACTCCATTAGTTGTAAAGTCAGAACATCTGTGTAAGTCTACAACACCACTTGCTGACAGCAGCCAACCCACCAGTAACCTGAGAGCATAAAGGACAATTACTGAGCCTTGAGGCAAAGCCAAATTGAACAAGAAGGTGCTCCACCAGGAAGAAATAAATCCTGTCTCTCTGGGTATGGAAAATTGGAGACCCATAGCTGATGAGGACTGCCCACCTCTACTCCCAAATGTATCCACATAATTATACAGCACACCGTGACACATAATTACACTACACAAATCCACACCACACACTTCAATACCACACAATTCCACAACTAACTAATCCAATCCAACCCACATAATTCCACTACACATGACATACATACACTCCATAACACATAACAAAATACATTGCCATTTACGATGCCAGTAGCTCTAACAAAAAATTAAAGACCTATTGCATTTACAATGCTTGTTTTATCATTAGAATCCTAAAAAAGAGCTTCCCTTTCAGCCCTGCCAAGCTTAGAGTGGTTGTATTTATCACCTTTATTACTTCTTGGCTGGATTAATGCAGATCTCTGTATTTAAATATTAATACATCTACTTTCAATTGGCTTCAGATCATTCAAAATGCGGCTGCTCGTTTGAACCTGGCTCTCCCTTAACATCTTTTAGTTAGTGATGGCATGCGGGCCCTCTATTGACTGCCGGTCAGGAAACGCACAGCATTCAAAGCCCTCTGCTTTGTTAATTTTGCACTGCATTTGCAGGGACCACTTGCCCAATGGTATACTCCCAACATCCAGTTGAGGTCAGCCTCGGTAAGGAAGGTGAATACACCTAGATTTCGGAAAGCCAGATGGAGCGGGTGGACCTTTTTGGTAGCTGCAGCCAAGCTGTGAAATACGTTACCACTTGCATTGGTAGTATCACTTTCCATACTGTTTTTCATAAGAAGCTGAAAACTTTCTTCGCTTTCGTAACGGGCAGGCGGTTTTTTCTTCACTTTACAGCTTTTTCTTTTACTGCTAGTGCTCTGACACCTTTGGGCATAACACACTTTACAAATTCCAAATACAAATACACTGTTGTAAGGACAAATAGATTTTAAGTTTTAGTCTTATTAGAGAATCTCTTCTAAGATAGAGTGGAGCATATTTCCTGTCACAATTCACCCAGATGCATTGTGGTAAATACAGTGCATGATAACACTCACTTAAGTTCAAAGTATTTGCAGTATTCACCATTGTTGGTGCAGCCAGTGCTGTGTATATCTGTGTTTCAGGATAGTTGTCCTTCTTGAGTGGAGAGTAACACGTAAATTAGAGGATACTGGAAATGATGCCCACAGTCGTCATAGGGTCTGTACCTCTCCAAAAACCTGATTGCTCAACAAGGCGCCAATCAAAAAAAGTGAGGGCACACTGCCTGGCATATCAGTACACAATTTGCTCAGATACATTGTGGTGAATGCAGTGCAAGGGAACACTCACTTTACAGTATTCACAGTTGTTAGTGCAGACAATGAAGTGCATCTCTAGATAAATGTTTCAAGTTATTTGTCCTTCTGAAGTTGATAATAACACTTACATTTAGAAGTATTGGAAATCCTGCTCTCAGTCTTCTTAGGATTCTGTACCACTGACAGGATGACAAAGAATTTGAGAGCTACATAATACTCAAAAGGGACAGTGCTAGAAAGTATGGATGTGATCAAGAAAGGGCTTGAGCCCTCAATGGTTCATAAGCTCTCTGAGTGTAAGTTGCTTGAACGAATCTGAGTGGTTCTAACAACTGAACTCAGAAACAGGTTGAAGACCTAAAGAGACCCAGATAGTCTGCTCTGCTCTAGAAAGAAAGCTAGTTGAACTGGCCACTACGATTGAAACCCTGGAGTGCACCATACAGCGAGCTAAAGCTGATATAAAAAGCAATATCCTGGAGATTGGTCAATAAATAGCACAATATAAGATAATCTTGGAAAGTTTTGAACAGTTTGAACAGTTTGAAAATGATGCTAGACGAAACTACGTTAGGGTACTTAATATTCCACAAGAAGCAGAAGGGAGTGACATAAAACATTTTAGGATCATTCTTCTGAGGAAAGCAGTGTTTAAAGGTAAACCTTGCACAGGAGATTCAGAGAGTACATCGAGATCCTTTTAACTTGAACCCCAGCCATAGAAAGCCAAGAAAAATGTTGATTAATGTTCTATCCCACGTGCTTGAAGAGAACATTCTGACAGCAGCCCTAAAACAAGACCTGAGAACGTTGTTAGATCAGTTATCTGCGACCTGCAGAGGTACATCAATGGGCATTAAAAAATGGAAGTGCCCTGTGCTATTCAACTAAATGCAATGGAAAAATATCCCTGGTAATGCTTATAATATGTGTCAAAATAAAACGCACAATATACATAAGGTTGAAAAAGTTGATGCACTAATCAATAATATAATGAGTTATTCTGGCTACACGTTCAAGTTTGGAAGAGTTATTGAAAGGCTCTGCGAATGTGCTTAGACAGGATCCAAAAGTAGGCTTTAAATCAGTCGATCCAGAGAAAACAGGATTGAAGAGTGTACTGAATGGAACACCATACAACATATTTTCATAATAAAAACCCCCCAAAACATGTACTGTTGCATTTATTTTATTTTAAGTTATGGTGAGCCTTCCGGAAATAGAGCTGAACAACTATGAATTTTATAACCCCCAACAAAGTGTATGTAAAGCATAGTCAAGCAAGCACAATATCATATTTAGTAATAGATAGGAAGGATCAATTCTAACATAGTTCAAGACAGATTAAAAAGCAGCCTCTCACAAACGCCTAAGATGCTGACCTCCAACCACAGATTGCTCAAAAATCATAAATTAAGAATTTTAAGATTTTTATAGGACTGCTGATGCTTATAACGTTGCATAACCTCTGCACTCAGGTTATTCTCTCCCTTTGTCTTTGAAAATACATCTTGACATGTTGTTGGGATAAAACAATTGCAGTTTTAGTAATTTTGTTTTAAATACATTTTTAATTCGAGCAAGGGAAAAAGACAGGCAGTACAGCAAATTCATACATTCATAATGAATATTAAATCTTATTTATCATGCATCATTTTATTTTACATTCCTCACTTTGAGCCAAGAAACAAAAACTTTAAAAGATGAAATGTTCTGAAAGGAATACCGTGCTATGTATTCAAGGGCAAGGCAGGTAAGTCACATATCGCAAAACAGAGCAACTGCTGTTATTAGAGCTAAACTCCATTATAGTTAGGATGTTTATGAGGTAGACTGCTCAGCACGAGATGTATTTACATATGTCTTACAAAAGCTGATACTCGTAACAGCTCAGTAAATTATTCTTCTATTGAGGATCTGTGCAACACAGTCTAACACTCCTGTCATAATATTTCTGCATTCTGTGTTGTCACTGTCTTCAGTTGCTTGAGTAATTTTTTCTGGCACGAAAGTCTGAACAGATTAAAATCTTCACCACGGCTGTTGTTTAGGCTTATTAAGCATGTGATCTGGTATCCAAGCGCGTTCTGTGGGGGCCATTTTCAGTGACAAATGCTCATGAAAAGCTGATATCTGTTGCAACTCACTGAATTGTTGGCTTTAACACCTTCTGTGCCCATGACGAGCTGGACCCGTCATGGGACACAGTGCTCCTGTGCCCATGACGAGTCCAGCTCGTCATGGAACATCCCCTTGGGAAATCCCTCTGCTGCGGGCACTAGGGGGATTCCCTTTTCACCTCCAAAGCCTCGGGAGCTGGGGAAGAGCTTCCCCAGCTCCAGAGCCCCCCCCCCTGGTTTCCCTAAAATGACGATCAGCACGCAGTGGATCGCTGCTTGGGGATCGCCACAGGAGCGCGATCCCCAAGCAGGATCCACCCACTAGATACAAGGGAGGGGGGAGCGGCCCCTTGGGCAAGGGCCTTTGCTCCCCCAATGTGATTTGGCATAATTTAGTCTTTCTGCCCCCCCTGGGGGGCAGATGGGGGCAGTGGCCCCCAATCTGCCCCCCCAGGGGGGCAAAAAGGCCACTAGACACCAGGGATTTTTAAATCCATTTAAAATAAGGGTGGTGGCTGCCCAATACGGGCAAGCCCATGCCCCCACCCCCAACAATAATTACAGCCTTTCTGCCCCCCTGGGGGGCAGATGGGGTATTGACCCTAATCTGCCCCTTCGGGGGGCAGAAAGCCCACTAAACACCAGGGATTTGTTTTTTGATGTTTTTTTTAGGGTGGGGCTGCCCAAAACGGGCACGCCACTGCCCCCACCCACCCACTACCATTATAGCCTTTCTGCCCTTCATTGAGGGGCAGATGGGGTATTGGCCCCTAATCTGCCCCTTCGGGGGGCGGAAAGCCCACTAGACACCAGGGTTTTTTAAAAAAGTAAAAATAAGGATGGGGCTGCCCAAAACAGGCATGTCCATGCCCCCACCCCCGTAATCATTACAACTTTCTGCCCTCCCGGGGGGGCAGATGGGGCACTGGCCCCATCAGGGGGGCAGAAAGCCCACTAAACACCATGGTTTTGTTTTTTTAAGGTTTTTTTAGGGTGGGGCTGCCCGAAACGTGAACGCCAATGCCCGAACCCACCTGCCACCATTACAGAAAGCCCACTTGACGCCAGGGATTTTTTTGGGCGCAAATATTTTTAGGGTGGGGGCTGCCCAAAACAGGCATGCCAATGCCCCCACCCATGCCACCATTAGAGCCTTTCTGCCCCCCCCAGGGGGACAGATGGGGCATTGGCCCCTAATCTGGCCCTTCGGGGGGCAGAAAGCCCACTTGACACCAGTGATATTTTTGTGGCAAATTTGAATTAGGGTGGGGGCTTCACAAAAGGGGCATTCCCATACCCCACCCTCTCCCCACAAAAGTGGTGGGGGCAGATGGGGCAGTAGCACACTAGATGCCATTTTTTGGGGGGGCAAACTTTAATTAGGGTGGGGGCCTTGGCATGCCCATTTTGGGCAGCCTCCACCCTAATTAAAATTTGCCCCAAAAAATCCCTGGTATCTAGTGGCCTTTCTGCCTTCCCTGAGGGGCAGATGGGGGCATTAGCAAAAACTAACAATTAACAAAAATTGTTTTTTTAAATCTAAAATTGAGGTTTGCAAGGGATTCAGGGTCAGGAAACGTTGGGGGATCCATGCAAGTCATACCTCCTTGGAACCCCCCGGGTGTCTAGTTTTCAGAAATGTGTGGGTTTGGTAGGTTTCCCTGGATGGCCGCCGAGAACGTGGCCAAAAACCCACGTGAGCCCCCTTGCAAAAGCAGGTGGTTTTGAGGTAGGCAATTTTGATGTCGCCTTACTACGTTTGGGGCCCTTGCCTGTCGCGGGTACTTGCTCCTCCCATGCAAGTGAGGCACCATTTTTATCGGGAGACCTGGGGAAGTGCTCGGTGGTTGAAACTTTGTGTGAGCCCAGTGATGCCACACTTTCCCACACAAAAATGTGTGAAAGAACTGTTTTTTTTCAGCTAAAATTGAGGTTTGCAAGAGATTCAGGGTAAGCGAACGTTGGGGGATCCACGCAAACCCTACCTCCTTGGAAGGCCCTGGGTGTCTAGGTTTTAGAAATGTGTGGGCTTGGTAGGTTTCACTAGATGGCCACCGAGCACTGGGCCAAAAACCCAGGTCACCCCACTTGCAAAAGCAGATGGTTTTGACATAGGCTATTTTGATGTCGCCTCACTACGTTTGGGGCCATTGCCTGTCGCGGGTACTTGCGCCTCCCACACAAGAGAGGCACCATTTTTATCGGGAGACCTGGGGGAACGCTCGGTGGTAGGAAATTTGTGTGAGCCCATTGCTAATTTAACATTATTTTCCGCGGCAAAGAGTCATCTATACATCTTTGAATGGGAAACCACATTTGATATACTTCACCTCAGGTTTTCCTGTTAACACTGCTCAATAGTATCATCATAAGTTGTGGCATATGTTGAGATCTTAGATATTATAACTCATCTTCACAGGATATCTTCCTTTTCTCTTATATTTTTCTGAGGAGTATCCCTTCAACGCTGTGGCTTACCAATCGCTCTTTTCAGTGTTTCACAATGGCTAGTGATCTTCATTCTGTCAAATCGTCTTCTTCTGGTACTAAACCGAAAAGACATAAAAATTATCCACCTTCTCCTATTCTCTCTTCTCAAAATCCAGTTCTGGACTCTATATTAGACGAAGTACGTGGCCTTCAACCTTTCATGTCTACTTCCAATGAAAAGCTAAAACAGATTGAGTAGAGATGGATTGTTATGAAGGGTAAGGTTTTGGATCTAGAAAGACGTGTAATTGACTTACAAGGTGTTTCCTCCAAGATTCCTACATTGGAACAGGAAATTCAAAAGTTAAAATTACACACGGAGGATCTTGAAAATCGTAATTGAACGAATAATCTACGCCTTTATGGTCTTCCGGAAAATATTGAAGGCTCTGATATGATTTCCTTCCTACAGAAGTTCTTATCTTAACTTTTAGATCTCCAGGCATCTGCAACTCCCTTCAACATCCAGAGAGCGCATCGTCTTGATCATCTCCAACCTTCTTCAAATAAACCACGTGGAATCATAATGCTTTTCCCGGAATTTACCGAACTGATGCATGTCCTTACGGCAGTACGACTTAAACGCAGGCTTGTCTGGTCAGGTCATAATATCTTCATATCCCATTATGTATCCAACGCAGCAAATGCCCGTCGTAAAGAATTTCTTGCCCTACTTCCTCTCATGACACAGCTTAATATTCAATATGGAATTCTTCATCCATGTCTTTGTAAAATCACACATGAAGGACGGTCACTTTCATTTGATGATCCGGTCAAACTTAAACTTTTTCTGCATAATGTCTCTTCTCGTGGAATGGATACCAACATTTAACTGTTATTATTCTTCAATACTAATTAATATGCCAATATCTGTTATGCTCTGTCAAAATGTTTTGACTAGTCAGTGCTATTTTCTTATTTATGAGGCTTTCATTTCATCTGTTTTGCTATTGTAGCTGTCTGTGTCCTTCGACGTTTTTATGTTCCTCTAACTTTGGTTCTTCCTTGCTTTTCAGATCAGGATTCTACTCCTTGATCTGTTTACTTCTTTCTTGATCTATCTTCCTCTTATTCTTCTTTCTGTCCTTTCCTTATTTTTTATTCTATGTTCATCTTGTTTTATGGCGCATATTTTGTCTTGGATTGTATTTTCATTGCTATGTCCTTCCTCTTACATATTGAACAATGTCTTCTTATTTTCTCTTATGTTCATTTTACAGTTTCATGTCCCTATTTCCTCGTGTATCCCTCAATCCATTGTCATGGTTAATGTGGTCTCGTGGAATGATCGTGGTCTTGGTCATCCTGTAAAGCGTCAAAAGGTATTGTCCCATCTGGCTAAACTTAATGCCCAAGTTGCTTTTTTACAGGAAACCCATTGTAATGACAAAGAGTCTCTTAAACTAAAGCCTGATTGGGTCAATCAATTTTTTTTTTCTCCTGCTATTGATCGTCATGGTGGTGTTGCTATATTATTTCACAACTCTACTAATGCACAAATTTTGTCCTCATAATGTGATATCTCAGGTCGTTGGGTAATGGTTGACGTTATTATCGACAAACAACAAATCGCCTTCTTTAACATTTATGGCCATGTAAAACCAGATCCAGAATTTTGGGCGCTCTATAAAATTAAAACTGTTATAAATTTCTAATTCCAACATTGTAGTTGGTGGTGATTTTAATAACTAGTTAGACCCATTATCAGATAGATATTCTGACTGTAAATTTAAACCAGATAAATCCCACAAATCCTTTCAATCGACCACTGCCTCTCGTCCATTATTTGATACTTGGAAGACCTGTAATCCCGACATAACAGAATTTACTTTCTACTCTCCGGTACATGATACTAGATCTCGTATTGACTATATTTTAATTTCCAAATCTCTGTTACCTTGTCTTCAAAAATCTGAAATTGGTTCTATTTTTATTTCATGCTCCTGTTTTAACTACTATTGATTTATATATCATCACTTGTAAACAGGGCCGTTGGTGTTTTAATAATTCTCTCTTAACTGATCGTACATTTCTGTCAGAAGCCACAGCCTTTATTAAGTATTTTATTGTCCTTAATAAATCAATATATACATCATTACATAATAACTGGGAAGCTTTTAAATATTCCTTTAGGGCTTTTACAATTGCTTACTCTGCAAGGAAAAAAAATCTATTGAATGATAAATATAAAGAAACATTAACTCATCTAAAGACATTAGAACATAAGTACTACTCTTCCAAGTCCCCATTGTCTTTACAAGAACTGATTAAAGCTAAATCACCCTGAACAAAATTATCACCACTGACGCTTGTAACATCCTTCTCAAGATCAAATCGAAATATCATGGTGGCCAAAATATGGCAGGGAAGATGTTAGCAAATTATTTAAAAATAAAATCAGAACGTTAAGTTATTGGCCCTATTCACTCAGAATCAACTAATGCACTCCTCTCATCGGATTCTGAGATTATTAACACATTCCAATCCTATTACAATCTTTTATATACAGAAACTACTAAAACCTCTGAGGAAGATCTCACCTCTTTTTTCCGAGATATTCCCAAACCTGAAATTTCCCCAGATCTTTTTACACAGCTTGAGGAGGATTTTTCTCTTCAAGAACTAATGCTCTTAAATCCCTACGAAAAGGGAAGACTCCTGGCCCTGATGGATTTTCAGTTGAATAATTTCTAGCTTTTTCCCCCTTTTTGGTTCCTAAATTTTTAGAACTCTTTAACTATTTCATATCTAATTCTAATGCTTGTGGCTCTTTTTTGGAAGCCCTTATTATTGTAATCTGAAAACCAGACAAAGATCCCTCCCTTTGCAAACATTTTCGTCCTATATCACTAATCAATTATGACTGTAACATTTTTGCAAAAATGTTAGCTTCTCGTCTGGAGAAATTATCCCCATAATTATTAACCCTGATCAAGCAGGTTTTGTTAAAGGGCACCTGGCTTCTGATAATGCTAGAATGTTTTCCAATATTCAGGCTCTTTGTAAAACCTATCCCTCTCCACTAGCTGCATTATCTTTAGATGCAGAGAAAGCCTTCAATCGTGTTAACTGGGATTTCTTCATTCACACATTACTTTGGTTTGGTTTTGGCCCAAAATCTATTTCATATATTAAACTGTTATATACCAATCCAAAAGCTTGCGTTTTTGTTAATGGTCTTTTTTCCCCATATTTTAACCTTCAAAGGGGTACTCGTCAGGGTTATCCTCTTTCCCCATTACTTTTTTTGTCATGCCTAGAACCCTTTTTGGAGTGTATTAGAAATAATCCTCTCATAACTGGTTTTAAAATAAAATCCCATCAAATTAAAATATCTGCCTATGCTGATGATGTTCTTATATATATGTCTAATCCTGAGTCTTCCCTACCTCCCTTTCTACAAGAGATCTCTGCTTTCTCTAATTTTTCAGGTTTAAAATTAAATTACTCTAAGACAGAGATTCTTCCCATAAAACCTTCATGCTACAAACACATGTTTAACGCAACCAATTTTGCTTGGTATCCTCAGAAAATTAAATATCTAGGTACATGGTTCTCTTCTAACATACGTTATACATTATTCCATCATTTCTCTGCCTTAAAACTTAAAATTACAAATTTATTGACTATATGGTCCAGTTTATTTTTATCATGGTGGGGCAGACTTGATACAATTAACATGATGATTGTTCCTCAGATATTGTTTTTACTTTCAATGTTGCCATTTAAAATTCCTAAATATTATTTTACTCAGATTACTTCTTTATGTATTAAATTTCTTTGGAATCATAAACATCCTGGGATTGCTATTTCCAAACTAATTCGTCCCAAATGCGAGGGTGGTGTAAAATCTCCTGATTTCCAATTGTTTCATTCTGCTTTTTGGCTACGTCAAATCTATGCTTTATCTAAGGATTATCAAGATTTACCTAAACCTTCATGAATTAAAGTTGAACTTTCAATACTAAATGATTTTTCTGTACAAGATATTTCATATATTACCAGCTTTATTTTTATTTCTAAATTCTCAGTTTCTGTTACATAATCTGTTCTTTAAAACATTTGACAAGTATCCATCCTTTTTAGCCTCCTCGTTATGGTTTAATAAATATATTACATTTCGACACATATCTTTCTACTACAAACAATGGAAAGAAAAGGGTATTTTCTTTGTACATCAAATGATTGTTAACAATACGGTTCTCACCTTCAAACACCTACAAGAGTCCTTTCACCTACCTGATTCCTGTATCCAACAATACAACTCTTTAGCTCCCGTATTACAAGAATGTGTATCGAGTTTTATTATTCACCCAACTCCTACTTCTCTCATACCTGATGCCCCCTTACAGCAAATTTCTTCTGTTACTGTACCTACTGCCACATGCATCATCGGGACATTTTGCGATTCCTTATTTGCAAAAAATAGGGAATCGCAAATAAGTAATCGCAAAATGGGATGCATCAATTTATTCACATAATTTTTGCGATTCGGTGAAAATCGCAATTTTTACTGAATCGCAAGGACTATGCGAATTCTAAATTGCGATTTCGCAATTCCCATTGATTCCTATGGGCCAAATGGCCCATAGGAATCAATGGGAAGGCATTGACATTTTGCGAATTTCTGCTAGCGATTCGCAAAATGTTAATGCATTCCATGGGTGCAGGGGGGGGGGTCCAAATGACCCCCCCTGCACCCCTGAAATGCATTTTTAAGTGTATGTTACACACACACATGTCCTAGGGACATGTGTGTCTGTAACATTACAGTGTTTAAAATGCAATTTTGAGCATTTTAAAACTTTATCGCAAATTACCGCGAGGTTCACCATCATGGTAATTTGCACCCCCTAATTGCGAATTCACAATTTAAAAAGCAATCATGCATTGCTTTCAAGGAATCGCAAATTTGCGATTCCTTAAAAGCAATCGCATTTTTGGAATTTGCTAAAAATAGCTATTTCTCAAAAATGTTTGATGCATACAAAAAAGATATTTAGGAATCGCAAACGGACGAATTTACCGATTCGCACCGTTTGCGACTCCTAAATACCTTGATGCATGTGGGCCCTAGTGCTTCCTTTATATACAAACTTTTATTTATGCCGATTAACGAACGTAGCAAATCCAATGTTGAACTTTAAAGGGAGCATGATTTATCGCTGACATTATCTGTTTTTCAGTGGGATAAGTTTTAGCAAAAACTTTTCAAGACATCCAAAGCTGCAAATATCACACAATCCCTATATTTTGTTTACCATAGAGTTCTTAACACTCCTCTTTTGTTACACAAGTTCAATCACACTGTTTCCTCATCTTGTTGGTCATGTCTTAATAATTTAGGCTCTTTATTGCACTTATTGTTTTATTGTCCGAAGGTGAATGTTTTTTGGAAAACTATATGGTCAAAGTGTACAGTGATTTTTTCATATCAGGTTCCTTTTAATGTGCACAATGTTTTTCTAGGTTCTTTGTCACCAGACTTTGATCAAATTCCTTCTAAATCTATTTTATTTGACTTATTTTTTGCTGTGGCATGTAAAGTTATATTATTGTGCTGGAAAGACAATTCCAAATTATCTTTCTTACTTTGGTGGAATTTAATTTGTGATGAACATAGAATTGCTTCTGTTCCTCAGTCCTCAATTCATCTACGGATTATATCTGATTTATTATGGTTGCCTTTTTCTACTTTTCCCTCATCATCACCTTAATTGTCTCTGTTCACTGTTTTACATTTCATACTTTTCTTCCTCTTCTTTCTTCTTCTTTCTTCTTTTTCCTCTCTTCTTTCTTTCTCTTTTCTTCTTTTCTTTCTTCATACTCTCTTTTCTCTTCCTTTTCTTTTTAAACTACTACTCTTTTATCTCTCCTATTTTCTTATACACACAGGTTATATTACTCTTTACCGCAAATTAGGTTATATATATTTTTCTTCTGTACTCCTAATATTTCATAGGTATTATTTAGGAAATTTATTATGACAGTTCTAAAGTATTGTATTTTCTTTATGTTACATTTTATTTAATTTTTCGATTGTTCCTTATCCTTTCTTGTATGTTTTCTATATACCAAAACTGATGAATGTAATTGTTTATTCCTGAGTTGTTTATCTTCAATAAAAATCATTTAACTTAAAAAAGAATGGAACACCTGACAGAAAACATTGTATGGTTGGTCCCTGCCTGTAATAGTACAGGCAAGCTAAAAAGGGCGAGCTGGTAAGGTGACCAGAGTGATCACCAGCGGATTATAGTAATGTAAACATTTGGTCGACCACTTTTTTCAATTTTAGTAAATATCTCAAAGTAGTCTGTCATTTATTTCAATGACTAATAACATGAAGGTGAATGAGTGAGAAGTAATTCTGTGGTCTGATCCAAGGTATGATTGACAATGTTGCGAAAGAGTGGATGATGGGGATCACATAAAGAACCAATAGTTGAAGGTAACTGACGGAAAGCCCGCTCCACGTATTTTGTAGGTGATAGGTCTTACAGACAGTTGCTCTGTCAAGCCAGTCTTTAAAAGCTGTTATAGACCAATGTCACTATGCCCAGACTCGGGTTTCGAGTGTGCTGTGCTATAGGACTCAATTGCACCTCAAGGATCAGGTCACTCAACGCTGACACTGGTCTGGGTTTGCTGGTGTTCCAATTCATGTGAGACATGGCCTCACAGTAGAGGCAGCCCTGCAAGCCCCTCTGATGGTGAAGCTCTAGGACGTCATTGCTTTCCTGATAAATGGAGCTTGGAAGGCAGTGACATGGTGTGGGTTGGATGACACTCAGCCCCTGGGGCGCTGCTGTTGAGGTTAGGACTGCAGCATCAGAGTGTCTGTCGTGTACTGCCAAGAGCAGCAGCGATTGTCTGACCCGGAAGCCTGTCACTACCATCTGGGTAAATGAAATGTGAAAGGCAGAGACGCCCTAAGGGCTGGATAGCGCCAGCACTCAAGACTCCTCCTGCAGCGGCTGTTACGCTCTGCATACTGATGTTTTTGGTCTATCATCTTCACAAGGTCAATTTGCAAAGGTTGGGATGCACATATGATCTGGAGAATGGGGGGGGGGCGACTAGTTCCTTTAGGTATACAACGTACAAGATAAAGAATCACATGTGTGAGGACTGAATACTTTTCAAATGAAAAATAGTCTGTCATCTATTTCATTGGCCAATAGCATGAAGGTCAGTGAGAAATAATTTTGTAGGTTATTCCAACATGTGGCTGACAATATTACAAACCAGTGGAGGAGGGGGATTGTAGAAAGAGCAAATAGTTGAAGGTAGCTGACCCACAGCCCACTCCACGTATTTTGCTAGCAATAGGTCTTGCAGACAGTTGCACTGTACAGCCAGACTTGAAAAGCTGTTTTTGACCAACATCACTATTGCATTTTACCAGTCCTGGGCATTCATTTTGGTTATATTTATTGGGTCGAGTTGTGCATTGTCAGAAGGGTCCACCCATGGTGAAGTTGTGCTCTGGTAATGCATTAGGCTTACTTTCGCGTCTCTATATTACTTCTTTACCATCCGTACTTATATTGAAACCTTACTAGTCACATAATATGTTTCCTACTATTTCAATGCAGCTGTAGACGGTTGGTTGTCTGTTTCTGTTGTGCGGTTCTGCTGTGGTTACAGTTCTTGCTCATTGTTACTTCTTTATATTGAGTGTTTTTTCCATGCAGGCGTGTTTAGAGTGACCTTGCCCATGGAAGTGTGTTTTGAGGCAGATTGTCACTGGCAGTTTACTTAGACGGGGCCTTCTGCAGGATGATATATTTGCTTAGTTATTCACACAAGTCAAAGAGCTGCCTGTAAATATTGTGATTTTTTTCTCGGTTTCTGAATGTAGATGTAGTTTTCATGGATTGACATCTGCAAACGAGGACATATAGTGCATTGAAAAACAACTAGTTTAGCGTAGTTTGGTTTACTAAGTTATCTCCACAGCACTAGAGTCCCTCATAATTTTATATTTAATTATGGGGTCCTTCATCTGAGCTAATTGTTTTCAGTTTATATACTATAAAAATGATGTTGGTGTTTGGCAAGGGCAGTCTCTCCGATATCTTTAGTAACAGTCAACAAAGGCTGTAGATTTGTCCATTAACTAATAAAGTGTTGTAGGAAGAGTCAGTAAAACACGCTTTTTTGCCCTGTTAGTTGACTGACACTATAGAAGGCTTCTAATGCAGGTTGCCAGCGCTCCTGCTCTTACCTTGCACACTATGACCTCCACCTTCTTGAGGGTTCCAGCTTTCCATGTAGGCCCCCCTGATAGGCTGAGTGCATGAGTGCATGCTCCCCATGTGAGGACTGCAGCTCCGGGCTCTATGGTGTTCCTGGTATATGCTCCTTAGGGCAGAAGCCGCTGGCATCTCTTGCATCATTTCAATACTGTGTTAAAATATTAGGGGATTCATTTTAACTTTCCACATACTTCCAGGACTAAAGTTAGAACAGTAAATAAGCGAAGTGACCTAATTGTAGGAAAGCAACTCTTTGGATATCTGCTTCTGCTCTTTCATATCAAAGGCTGTTAGTTTATTTACTGTTCTAACTCCAGTACTGGAAATATGTGGAATATTTAAAAAAAAATCCCCGCATAATTTAATACACTGTGCCTCTAAAGGGCTCGATAAACAAAAGTTGTCTTAGAATTTGTTGGATTTGCACCTAACTTAACTGTAATTGATCTTGAGGAGAAAGTCAAACTTACTCTAAGAAAAGAAACACCTTTTGACTTATGTCCCCAGTAAGGGTAACTGATTCAGGAAGGAATCTCTGCACTGTGCTGTCTTAGTGTGGCACCTGCCTATGCCAGGTATCATTAGACTTTGGACCCCATCCAGCAGTTAAAACGGTGGCCGTAATAGTTTAATTCATTGTAAGCAATGACTGAACCATTACCAGATATTCAGGCTCTGTTTCAATTCATTAGTCGTAAAAGTTGTTGGCTTTATTTTAATTTATTGTGACACATTTTATTTATTGTTATCCCACTGGCAAAAATTAAAAAAGATGTTGCATTGTGCAAAGTGGGGTAGCATCAAGCACTGTACATTTTACCTAACTTAGAAACTAAACTATTTTGACACATTTCTGTTTATGTGATATTGGCAATATTGCTGACAGACTAATGTGTCACTCATGGAAAGCTGTATACGTTTAGTGGCACTCTGAGGTCCTCCAACAGACTTGTGTCACATATGGAAGGCTGTATACCTTTTGCGGCACCCTGAGGTCCTCTAACAGACTCATGTGTCACACATGGAAAGCTGTATACGTTTAGTGGCACTCTGAGGTCTTCTGACAGACTCATGTGCCACACATTGATGCTGTATTAGTTTAGTGGCACTCTGAGGTCCTCTGACAGACTTGTGTCACACATGGAAAGCAGTATACATTTAGTGGCACTCTGAGGTCCTGTGACAGACTCATGTGTCACACATGGAAAGCTATATATGTTTAATGGCACTCTGATGTCCTCTGACAGACTTAAGTCACACATGGAAAGCTGTATACGTTTAATGGCACTCTGAGGTCCTGTGACAGACTCATGTGTCACACATGGAAAGCTGTATACGTTTAGTGGCACTCTGAGGTCCTCTGACAGACTTGTGTCACACATAGAAAGCTGTATACATTTAGTGGCACTCTGAGGTCCCTTGACAGACTCATGTGTCACACATGGAAAGCTATATATGTTTAGTGGCACTCTGAGGCCCACTGACAGACTCATGTGTCACTCATAGAAAGCTGTATACGTTTAGTGGCACTCTGAGGACCTGTGACAGACTCATGTGTCACACATGGAAAGCTGTATACATTTAGTGGCACTCTGAGGTGCTCTGACAGACTTGTGTCACACATGGAAAGCTGTATACATTTAGTGGCACTCTGAGGTCCTCTGACAGACTCGTGTCACACATGAAAAGCTGTATACTTTTAGTGGCACTCTGAGGTCCTCTGACAGATTAATGTGTCACACATTGGAAGCTGTATACATATAGTGGCACTCTGAGGTCCTCTAACAGACTCATGTGTCACACATGAAAAGCTGTATACCTTTTGCAGCACTCTGAGGTCCTCTGACAGAATCATGTGTCTCACATGGAAAGCCGTATAATTTAGTGGCAATCTGAGGTCCTTTACACTGTGGATCAGGGGACACAAAGAAATAGTTTTTATTCCACTTCAAACACAGAGGGCTTGAGTCACAAAGGGCCTTCGCACTCGTGACGGAGGACCTGCAGTCATGGCGGAGGCCATGTGTCATGGCAGAGGCCCTGCAGTCATGGCGGAGACCCCGCAGTCATGGCAGAGACCCCGCAGTCGTGGCGGAGGCCCCGCAGTTGTGGTGGGGGCCCCACACTCATGGCAGGACATCCGCAATGAAACACTAGAATGCGGAGATAATGCCACGAGTACGGGCTCCCCGCCACAAGTGTGGGGCTTCCGCCACGAGTGCAGAGTCCCTTTGTGAATCAGGCCCTGTCTCTCTAAATTGATACCTCATTTAAAGTCAGCCATTAGAGAAAATGTGTACTGAGTACACTACAATTTTAAAGGCTTGGACTCAAGTGCTGGAACAGTGGTACCTTCACCCTCAAGCCGGATATCCTTAGTGGAAACGACTTGGACACTATAGCTGTCTTGGAAGATTGGGCAGGAGTGGTATATCATCGGACGTGACTAGTCTAGACAACATGGATCAGATTGTCCATTGGGGATCACAGCTTTGTGACCATCAAGTCTTTTTCGACCGACCTCTAAATTCTTTCCCCAAACAACAGTTTATGCAATAGATATCTTTTCAGAGGGAGTTAATCACAAACTACTGAAGGTGAGGGAGGAAATGGATAAATTCAGCAAAACATGGTACATCATATTTGGGCATAGACAGGCACTAAGAAATCTTGAATTAGATGAGGGAATTGTTATCAAACCCTCGGATAATGGGCGAAATGTGGAGCTGCAGACCAATGAGAACTGTTGTAAGGAGGAGTAACATCAATTGAACAACCATGAGAATTATTCACAAATTACATGGACAGCATCAAGGATTAAGAGCAGCTTATCTCTAAATGGCAAGCGAAAGGAATGCTCTCCAGGGAGGAATCTGCCTTCCTATCAATCTCTCATCCATGTATACCGACCTTTTATTATCTTCCTAAAGTCCACAAGAACAAGTAGAATCCACTGGGGTGACCAATAATATCCTCTTTTGGAGGCCTAGTGGAAAATATTTCTAGATTCATTGACTAATTTTTACTCCCCTATGTGCTGGAATTACCATTGTATACAAAGAACACAAAGGATTTCCATAAACACATTGAGGGGGTGGAGTAGGAATTCGATTTCCTAATGGTAACTTTGGATTTGGATAGCTTGTACACAAGCATAGCACATCAAGATACTTCTTAAAAAAATGGTCCTTGAAATATGCACAACACAGTGGGATGCTGCTAGAGTTCCTACAATTTTTCCTACAGAATAACATATTCATCTTTCAGGATAAGATTTAAAAACAGTAGAAGGTGCCAGCCATGGGAGCCTGCTTCACCCCCAGCTACACAAACCTATTTGTGGGCTAGTGAGAGAAGCAGGTGGCATGGTCAGACACATGCGACAGTTGGGTAGAGAGTACCGTTATCTGGAGACGTTACATCAATGATCTCTTCCTGATATGGCGAGGGACAAAAGAGTCAGTCTTACGATACATCGAGTTTCTTAATTCAAATGATCTTAACCTCAAATTTACAAGCGAGATAAGCTTGACTGAGGTTACATTCTTAGACTTGAGAGTTTTTGTAGCAAAGGGAAAAATTGATGCGGCACTCTTCAGAAAATCTACAGCAGGCAACTCGGTGTTGCAAGCAAAGAGTTGTCACCCTAGCAATTTAATAAATAGCAGTCCATTTGGGTAATTGCTACGTATCAAGAGGAACAGTCCCAAAGAAGAAGACTTTTTGAGAGATGGTTCTGAGAGTATCAAAAGTTTTGAAGTGAGGGGATACAGGAGTGGCATCTTGAAGGAAGCAAGAAAATGTGTGACAGAGAAGCCCAGAGCTGATTTATTAAAGGAAGGTCACAAAGCTCAGCCACAAGGTAAGAACAATTTTAGGCTCATAATGGGTTCTACCACGGTGGCCAGCAGTGTGAGAAAGATAAAGCAGACCAACTGGTAGATTTTGAAGTCTGACACTATTATAGGGCAGGATTTGCCATCTCACCCGTCACTGACATTTAGGAGAACAAGCTCAATTAGAGATTAGCTGGTGGACAGTCACCTGACAATGCAGAAAGCACAAATAGGTAATACAGGCCTGACTAGCTTTTTCTTTGCAGCAGATGTAAGGCTTGCAGCAACAGTGCTAAAGTGGCCAGTTACAAAGTGACTTGCCTGAGAAATCAAGTATGCATCACCAAATTTATGAATTGCAATACACAGTATATGGTATGGAAAAGTATTATGGTCTTTGTAGTGTGTCCAATCATTGATGACTGTTACCAGCAGCGTTTCAAGCCCACAGATGAGCCCCTGACACCACACGTGACAGCCGAGGCTATGAGAAAGAAGCCAGTAAGCTTCAAAACGTGTCAGCTACAGCGGCTGTATCTTTTAAGGGACTGTGAAGGCATTCTGACCTGGAGGCGCATTTTTACCAAATAAATGCTGTTAAATGCCAAGTGTCTGCGTGCGTGTTTGCCCGAGGGGCACCTGGAGCTTGATGTTGTACGCGGCCGCCCTTGCCGTAAGAACACGCGCCAACCCTGGAACTGTGGTGCCACGAGGCTTCGCATCCGCTTTGCCTTCATGTGGGACAACTGGTCTTGGATCGTAAATGCAACTCTGGGACAGAGGCCCATCTGTGGGCTTGAAACGCTGCTGGTAACAGTCATCAATGATTGGACACACTACAAAGACCATAATACTTTGCCCATCTAGGGCGTGGCTTTCAGATAAATAAGAGGTGTGTCTGACACCGTACGTGACAGCTGAGGCTTTGAGAAAGAAGCAAGTAAGCTTCAAAACGCGTCAGCAACAGCGGCTGCATCTTTTAAGGGACTGTGAAGGAATTCTGACCTGGAGGCGCATTTTCACCAAATAAATGCTGTTAAATGCCAAGTGTCTGCGTGCGTGTTTGCCTGAGGGGCACCTGGAGCTTGATGTTGTACGCGGCCGCCCTTGCCGTAAGAACACGCACCAACCCAGGAACTGTGGGTGCCACGAGGCTTCGCATCCGCTTTGCCTTCATGTGGGACAATTGGTCTTGGATCGTAAATGCAACTCTGGGACAGAGGCCCATCCGTGGGCTTGAAACGCTGCTGGTAACAGTCATCAATGATTGGACACACTACAAAGACCATAATACTTTGCCCATCTAGGGCATGGCTTTAAGATAAATAAGAGGTGTGTCTGACACCGTACGTGACAGCCGAGGCTTTTAGAAAGAAACAAGTAAACTTCGAAACGCGTCAGCAACAGCGGCTGCATCTTTTAAGGGACTGTGAAGGCATTCTGACCTGGAGGCGCATTTTCACCAAATAAATGCTGTTAAATGCCAAGTGTCTGCGTGCGTGTTTGCCTGAGGGGCACCTGGAGCTTGATGTTGTACGCGGCCGCCCTTGCCGTAAGAACACACACCAACCCTGGAACTGTGGGTGCCACGAGGCTTCGCATCCGCTTTGCCTTCATGTGGGACAATTGCTCTTGGATCGTAAATGCAACTCTGGGACAGAGGCCCATCTGTGGGCTTGAAACGCTGCTGGTAACAGTCATCAATGATTGAACACACTACAAAGACCATAATACTTTGCCCATCTAGGGCGTGGCTTTAAGATAAATAAGAGGTGTGTCTGACACCGTAGGTGAAAGCCGAGGCTTTGAGAAAGAAGCAAGTAAGCTTCGAAACTCGTCAGCAACAGCGGTTGCATCTTTTAAGGGACTGTGAAGGCATTCTGACCTGGAGGCGCATTTTTACCAAATAAATGCTGTTAAATGCCAAGTGTCTGCGTGCGTGTTTGCCTGAGGGGCATCTGGAGCTTGATGTTGTATGCGGCCGCCCTTGTCGTAAGAACACGCACCAACCCTGGAACTGTGGGTGCCACGAGGCTTCGCATCCGCTTTGCCTTCATTTGGGACAATTGGTCTTGGATCGTAAATGCAACTCTGGGACAGAGGCCCATCTGTGGGCTTGAAACGCTGCTGGTAACAGTCATCAATGATTGGACACACTACAAAGACCATAATACTTTGCCCATCTAGGGTGTGGCTTTCAGATAAATAAGAGGTGTGTCTGACACCGTACGTGACAGCCGAGGCTTTGAGAAAGAAGCAAGTAAGCTTCGAAACGCGTCAGCAAAAGCGGCTGCATCTTTTAAGGGAGGTAACTCCATGGATGAGTGACAGTCTGTGAGTGTCTGTTTTCACTGAGTGTATCTAAGGATATATCAGAGTCTGTAGAGGTTCATCGTATTAACACATGAATGATGTCATCTGTGATGTTGTCAGTGATGTCATTTGAGTTGTCATCAGTGATGTCATCAGTGATGTCATTTGAGATGTCATCAGTGATGTCATTTGAGTTGTCATCAGTGATGTCATCAGTGATGTCACTGACCATGTCATGAATGATGTAATATGTGACATCATCAGCAGTGGATTGCGGGTGCGCGATATATAGTTATCGCATCTAACTATATATGGAATTTCAATGGTTTTATGCGAGTAAAATAAGGTTTTGTAAATGCAAATCCCTAACTATATATGGCCTAAAACCAATGGTTTTTTCATTGAATTTTCAAGGTTTTGTAAATGCAAATTCCTAACTATATATCGACTATAACCTATGGTTTTTTCAGTGAATTTCAATGGTTTTTTAATAGCAAATATGAAAAGCTTTAAAATGTCAAGTACGTGATACATAAAAACATTTTCGTATTTATGCACGCTGATGTGCTTTGAACGCTGTCCCCCTCCCCTCTTTTCTCTTAGTAGTACTCTCTCTTTGCAGATAATGAAGAGTAGTTAACGCAGGCCTTTACCCCCGTTGTAATCAGTCCTGCCTGCTTGTCTCTCCATTTGATTGATTATTATCCAAGCATTTACTGTTTTACAATTGATTCTCTTTGGTTCATTCTCTATTTACAAACAAGCACAAAGTCGCAATACTCTGTTTAGTCTTTGCAGATCGTGAAAAATCGTGTAAAAAAATAAAAGTAATCGAGCAAAATCAGTAGGCCACTAATTGGATCTCTTTTTGACCTCGCTAAAATAGAAATATTATAAACAACCCTTCATGAGAAATACGAAAATAGTGAGATGAATTGAGCTCCACACCATGAGGGCTGCAAGACAGCTCGGCTCCGTCACCCATCCCGCCCAAAATAACAACAAACCCTATGCAAATATTAAAAATATAGACAACACACCAGCAAAGAAACAGGGTAAAACATTTTAATAAATAACTATTTACATAACGTTGGTTTATAAGATGATGTCAGTAGTGGACCGATGTGTGAATAGGTCGGAAGCAGCACAAGGCGCCAAGATCCGGATGGCAAGTCCTGGATGTTGGGTGCCATAGTTCAGAGTTCTGAGTTTGAGCCTTTTTCAATGCCTGTGCTTTGTTGTTTCCCCTCCATCAAAAACAAAAAAAAAATATAAAACTGTGCAAAAATACAAAAAAATCAAAAAATGTTTACAAAAGCAGTGCTTGTAAGACTGTCTGAAGCTTATTTCCACCTACTGCAGCTTCACTATTCTCAAAGTAAGTGAGGGTCGTTTGTGGACCTGACTGCATTTGAAAACAATGTTATATGGTACCTCCCTAAACCGCTTGACGGAGGCCCCCGAGGGGCGGTGTGATGGCACGGACTCGGAGAAGACGCTTGGCTCCGACCCCCTCCCCAAGTCTTATAGCACTGGTGTAGCCTGAGATCGCCCCCGACATAGGCGGCCGGCTCCCGGTGTCCGGCGGAACTTTTTGCCTTTTGATGACTCTTCTATTCTGGACTTTGTCCCACAATCCGTTTGACCTGAAGACACGCTGTAGTGGGGCGCCCTTTTACCGTTTCAGTTGCCATTCCGCCCGCTTTTGCTACACTGTGCCTCTTCCGCCATTCAGCTGTTTACCGCCCGCTCTTGCGACTACAGCGTCTCGCTCACCATGTAGTTGAGTTGCTCCCGCTCTTGCGGTGCAGCGATAGGCGGCTGCCACAGGACTCTCAAAATGGCGGCCGGCTCTTCGGTTTTGGGCCTGGTCCACTAAAATGGCCCTGGGACACCTTGGAACTCGGACGCTTCCCTGATAGGGCTTGGGTCCCATTCTCGAAAGCGTCCCCTCAGCCGTGAAGATTCTACAAAAGTCTTGGGGGCCCCCGACTCCCGCAGGCTTCTGGTGGGGAGCGGCTGCCATGTCTGCTCGTGGAATGGCCACGACGGAGCTACGAGATGGTAGTGCTCTCATGCTGACGCCAGCTTTAGTCTGAAACATCCAGAAACACTGTAGACTACCAATTCGATCAGTTCCGGTAGCGCCCCAACATGACCCGGAAGAGAAGAACTTGCCCTCCCCTCTTTGACTGATGGTTCTTGTTGCCTGTCCCCTCTGTTGTCATTTAACAGAACTTTTTGGACTGCTGAAAGGGGTTGTGTTCCGAACGCTGGTTGGTGGAGACATTTTGACTATATTCTTGACCTACGTTGTCGCGTAATGCGTTATATGACACGCCGCGTTAGCGCACCCGGAAGTGATCCGGGGCGCGGCGCGCATCGCGTAACGTAAGCATAACAGGTCATGTGACTTGTTAATAAAACTTTTTATTGGTTCATTTTACTTTTGTTATTTTAATGATGAAAAGCTTGATCATATGACCTAAAAATTACGCTTTTTATTGTTTTCGAACATTATTTTTTTCTAAACATATATGTTATAATATTCCAGGCTAATGTACTTTCCCGGAAAATTTACAACTGTCCTGCAAGTAAAATATATTCCTTTTTCGAGAAAAAGGGCGTTTCTTCGTTCCATGACAAAGCCGTTGAGTAAAAGAGACTCGGCCTGCTGTCTTAGTCGCCGATACGCCTGATTATCAGATTCTTATCGATCACTTTATGTTGCAAGAGTGGAAAACACAACTGCCCTTGACCATTTATCTTTACTACGTTCCTACATATTATACCTTTTATCCGTCATGTAATTGGACTGCTTTATTTCACTTGCCTTTTACTGATTCGAAAACAGTGACTAAAAGTAAAAACTTTACCAATGTAAATACTACTACCGTGTTTTGTTTTAAAAACCTTTATTGTGAAAATGTCAGTATACAAATACGGGCCTATAACCACGTGGGCCGGCCACGGAGCAAACTGAAATCGTATATGATGAGGAGACATTTACACTGTAGAGGAATGTAACGAGCGGGCCATTAGGTTGCAAGAACTAAGGTGTCTAACAGTTGCGGAATCGGTGGACGTACATTTTGTAATTAAAATAAGACAGGGCCACTTACAATAAAATTTTCTAGATATACATTTGCGGGCAAGGAGTTACGAGTCCCATTTATACCGGCGCCATTTTGGGCGAGGCCGGGCAGGTCCAAGATATAGTCAAAATGTCTCCACCAACAATCGGCCAGACCAGAACCCCTTTCGGCCCTTTATGCTACAAGATGGTGTCTTCCATTCAGAAAATATTGTTGGCAGCATTTTGAAAGGAAAGATAAACAGCCGTTCTCCTAGTGAGTCTCACATTGTTACATTTAGGAAGAATGTTGAAGAGTAATATGTGGAAAATCTGAAGCCATTTTTCTACAAACTCTCAATCAGCCTTGGATGGAAAAAAAAATCCTGAAGAATGTACAAACTGAAAACCAATTTTTGTCTGTATAGCATCAACAGCAACGCTTGAGTCCGCTTTGTGTCAAGCCGCCATTTTCATTCAATCAATAGCGTCCCCCTGCACACATTCAGGAACCTGGTCGTGTCTTCAGGTGAAACGGATTGTGGGACAAGAAGCAGAAAGGAAAAGGAAAAAAGTTCCGCCGGACCTCGGGAGCCGGCCGCCTATGTCATGGGCGATCTTTGGCCACACCAGGGCAATAGTGAAGCTGCAGCAGGTGCAAAAGAGCTTCAGACAGTCTTACAAGCACTGCTTTTCTAAACATTTTTTTGTATTTTTGCACAGTTTTATATTTTGTTTTTGTTTTTGATGGAGGGGAAACAACAAAAAACAGGCATTGAAAAAAGCTCAACAGTGCAGGGCGCCTTGTGCTGGTTCCGACCTATTCACACATCGGTCCACTACTGACATCACCTCATAAGCCAACGGGGCACCCCACACTGACTTTCGGCGCAGCATTGTAGGATGGCCACACCAGTGCGGCAACTTGCTGGACACCACCTCGGTGCCATCCGGATCTCGGAGCGTTCGAGTCACTGTACCGCAAGAGTGACCGGAACTCAGCTGGTCACGCCGTCTTTCGGCGCAGCATTGTAGGATGGCCATACCAGTGCGCCAACTTGCTGGACACCACCTCGGTGCCATCCGGATCTCGGCGCGTTCGAGTCACTGTACCGCAAGAGTGACCGGAACTCAGCTGAACACGCCGTCTTTCGGCGCAGCATTGTAGGATGGCCACACCAGTGCAGCAATTTGCTGGACACCACCTTGGGCAATAGTGATGCTGCAGCAGGTGCAAATAAGCTTCAGATAGTCTTACAAGCACTGCTCAGAACTCTCAACTATGGCACTCAACATCCAGGACTTGCCATTCGGATCTTAGCGCCTTGTGCTGGTTCCGACCTATTCACACATCGGTCCACTACTGACATCACCTCATAAGCCAACGGGGCACCCCACGCCGACTTTCGGCACAGCATTGTAGGATGGCCACACCAGTGCGGCAACTTGCTGGACACAACCTCGGTGCCATCCGGATCTCGGCGCGTTCGAGTCACTGTACCGCAAGAGTGACCGGAACTCAGCTGGACACGCCGTCTTTCGGCGCAGCATTGTAGGATGGCCACACCAGTGCGGCAATTTGCTGGACACCACCTCGGTGCCATCCGGATCTCGGCGCGTTGTGCTGCCTTCGGCCTATTCGCACATCGGTCCGCTACTGACGCCGCCTCACGTGCCAACGGATTTTCTACGCTTTTTGTAGCCCTATGCTGCATAACAGGTCATGTGACTTGTTTATAAAACTTTTCATTGGTTCATTTTACTTTTGGTTTCCTAAAGATGGAAGGCTTGGTCATATGACCTAAAAATAACACTTTTCATTGGTTTAGAACATTTTTTTTCCCAAACGATGAAAGCCCCACCTTGTTTCTGGATGTTTCAGACTAAAGCTGGCGTCAGCATGAGAGCACCACCATCTCGTAGCTCCGTCGTGGTCATTCCGCGAGCAATCATGGCAGCCGCTCCCCACCGGAAGCCTGCGGGAGTCGAGGGCCCCCAAGACTTTTGTAGAATCTTCACGGCTGAGGGGACGCTTTTCGAGAATGGAGCCCAAGCCCTAGCAGGCAAGCGTCCGAGTTCCAAGGTGTCCCAGGGCCATTTTAGTGGACCAGGCCCAAAACCGAAGAGCCGTCCGCCATTTTAAGAGTCATGTGGCAGCCGCCTATCGCTGCACTGCAAGAGTGGGAGCAACTCAACAACATGGTGAGCGAGACACTGTAGCCGCAAGAGCGGGCGCAACTCAGCTGGATGGCCGCCACCTGGGGAGGCCCGTTCACGCCGCCTCCCCCACGCCCCCCCCGGGCCGCCCCACGCCAATTTTCGGAGCAGCATTGTAGGATACCAAAACCAGTGCGGCAGTTTAATGGACATCACCTGGGTGCCATCAACATCTCAGCGCGTTCTGCTGCCTTGGGACTATTCGCACAACAGACCGCTACTGACGAGGCCTCCCCCCGCACCACCCGGGACGCCCCACGCCAATTTTCGGAGCAGCATTGTAGGATACCAAAACCAGTGCGGCACCCAGGCGACATCACCTGGGTGCCGTCCAGAACTCAGCACGTTGTGCTGCCTTGGGACTATTCGCACAAAAGACAGCTTCTGACAATTGTTGCTTTTTTTGGTGAAAAATGTTTAAATGTTTTTACAGTTTTTGTTCCGTTCATTATATTTAAAAGTTAATAAAGTTTTATAATCTTACTTTGTTGGAGTGTTATATATTTTTTTAAAAACGGGTGAATGGGGCCTTGAATCGGGTTATTGTCATGTGTGGGCTTTGCAAGTGTACTGCTACAGGATCGGACATTTCAAACTCAAATGCACGTTCTTTTTCTTACCTTTCCGAAGCATGGAGCGCAATAGCAGGCAGAGAAAGGGTGATGCAAGTGTTGAACACTGCCTAGCCTGGAAGTTGCTGGCATTCCCCCCCCCCCCCCCCCCCTGCCCGCTCCTGAAAGAGGACACACACACACCGCCGCCCCGAGTACTTCACAGATCTTTAAAAGACCATGCGCTTGTTTATGAGACTTAAATGGTTTATCACCCCTTCTAGAACCCCTGCATCGACCCTCTGACGTTTCCTGGAAGAATTACCACGTAACACTATACCAAGCCCTGTCAGCTGAAACCCCCGAGGAATCATGGGGCATATTATCAAGGGGGTTTGTCTCCGCTTTTTTGGCTTTAAAAGCCAAGAAAGCGGAGATAAAATTATCTCCCTATTACCAAGCTGTCGCTAACACCAGTTAGTGACAGCTAAAAGGAGATAGCGACCATCGTGGGCCCCGCTTTTCATGTCAGTGATAGTGCCCTGAGCAGTTCTTAGCCATGTTATCCAATGGGAGGTGGATAACATGGCTAAGAGCATTTGCTCGATAATACATGAATATCGCTGACTTTTCTGCGATATTCATGCATTGCGGCCGTTTTTTATCGCATTTGCGATAAACCTTGCTAATAGCAAGGTTTATCTGCGATAAAAATCGCCGATGTGCGGCGATAATTTTTGTCTCTAAACAAGTTAGAGACAAAAATTATCGCTAGTTGTTGGTAATATGCCCCCGGGTTTTTGCTTGCAGAAATCGGGAGGCGGGAGACTAGCACTGAAATCAGTAGTCTCACGCCTGAATCGGGAGGGTTGGCATGTCTGGATTCTCTACAGCTGGGGCCATAAACTACATCCGCAGGGCTAGGTGATAGCCTGGGACCGGCCTGGCATCTAAAATGGCTGCCGTGCACGACAAAATTGTGGCAATGGAAAAAAGGCAAGATGGCGCAGACAATGTTTATCAATAAGGATTCATTTATAACAAAATATTTTATCGCAGTGACAAATTGGCGGTCAACACTTCCTGATTTCCATCGAATCGAACGTTAACAGACGTCACGCAGCAAAAAAAATAAAAAGCTCACGCACAGCCGCTGGAAGAGATGTATCAACATATATGAGCCTCCTCAGCCACCCTCATGAAACATAGGGGATTAGGATACGTCTCCCGCACCCCCTTATACCTAGTAATTTAATTAAAACGAAGCACAAAATGGCGAATTCCCGTTTCGCTACCAGTTTGCGGCCCAGTTCGCGGCCCGTGAAGCGCTTCTACCGTGAAAAATCATTTTTTTTTTATTTTCCCCACGGGACCCTTTAATAACCCCAACAACATTCCTAGGGGGTCAAGAGGGGTATACCTTGCCCCCTTTCATTAAATTCCCCCTTCGTTTTTCACCTCTTCTTCTCTCTCGATCCTACCGAGAGATAAGATGGCGGCCGCTCCGGACTGTTTAAAATGTTGACAGACACCGGAGAGCCAATCAGCTTTCTGCGCTCAAAGTTCCGTTTCGCGAAAAGTAAGCGAACCGTAGCGCAGCCTGGAGCGCTGTTACAGATATATATCTTGTTTTAAACGTTAATTTCTCAAAAACTACTGGAGCACATATATTGAGACCTAGCAAAGGCACATCGGGCTAACAGTCCCTACAATTTTGCCAAGTTTCGTGCAAATCCATTCAGCCGTTCGAGCTAAAAGTGAGTCCAACCGCCCTATGGAAATTAACATGGGAAAAACGCGTTTTGGGACCCCCCTTTTTTCTCGGCCCCCCCTCGAAAAAACCCCCCCAAATTTTCAAGGGCTGCTCAGAAACAAAATGTGCCATTTTCCTGAAAATTTCAGCCGATTCCGTCCACAAACGCCAAAGTTATTAAGACATAGAATTTTCAAAAATCCCATAGGGAATAAATCCTAACTATATATACCTACTGGCGATAGCTTGCAATAAAATGAAAAGGCAAGTTCGTGTGCGACTCATCCATCCCCTGCTGAGGATGCTTTGTTGGTATATATATATATATATATATATATATATATATATATATATATATATATATATATATATTCAATGAAAAAACCATTGGTTTTAGGCCATATATAGTTAGGGATTTGCATTTACAAAACCTTATTTTACTCGCATAAAACCATTGAAATTCCATATATAGTTATAAGCGCTAACTATATATCGCGTACCCGCAATCCACTGCTGATGATGTCACATATTACATCATTCATGACATGGTTAGTGACATCACTGATGACATCACTGATGACATCTCAAATGACATCACTGATGACATCACTGATGACAACATCCAGTGACTGTATGTTTCTGTAAAGTTAAAATATGTCTTACATATTGAAGAATGAGTGGATGTATAAGTGTCTGGATGAAGGATTTAGTAGGTGCATGACTGACTGTATGAGTGAGTGATTAAATGTGTCTCACTGAGTGCATGGGTTAGTGACTAAACTGTCTTAATTTGGCAATCATTATTTATGTTCTTCTGTAAACTGCTGCATGTTTAAATCAGTAGCTATATCAGTAACTATATGGGTTATTGATTGGTTGCCCAAGTATTTGTATGGGATACTGAGTGTGTGTGTGGGTGGCTGGGAGGTGTGTGACTCTGTGCATAGATGTGTGAGCAGTTGATTCACTAGATGTATGGTTTCAAAAGTGCATGTGGAAACAGCTGTATGGGCGGTTGACTGTGTGCATGAGTGTATTGGTGAGTGAATGGATATCTCAGTGCTACATGTCAAAGTAAGTACATATGTAAAACACAGTACATGTGAGAGTTGACATATATAAATAACTGTGCATAAGAGCCAGTGAATGTGTGAGTGGCTGTATGGATCATTGTGAACTTGTATCAGGGATTGTATAAGAGAGTAAATATGTGTTAGTATATGTTTGAATAAGTAAAGTTTGTATAACTGTATATTTGAGGAAATGGAGGTGTGATTGATTCTTTGCATGACTGACTAGGTGTGTGAGTAACTCCATGGATGAGTGACAGTCTGTGAGTGTCTGTTTACACTGATTGTATCTAAGGTTATATTAGAGTCTGAAGCGGTTCATCGTATTATCACATGAATGATATCATCAGTGATGTTATCAGTCATGTCAAATGAGATGTTTTCAGTGATGTCATCAGTGATGTCATTTGAGATGTCATCAGTGATGTCACTAACCATGTCATGAATGATGTAATATGTGACATCATCAGCAGTGGATTGCGGGTGCGCGATATATAGTTAGCGCTTATAACTATATATGGAATTTCAATGGTTTTATGCGAGTAAAATAAGGTTTTGTAAATGCAAATCCCTAACTATATATGGCCTAAAACCAATGGTTTTTTCATTGAATTTTCAAGGTTTTGTAAATGCAAATTCCTAACTATATATCCACTATAACCTATGGTTTTTTCTGTGAATTTCATTGGTTTTTTAATAGCAAATATGAAAAGCTTAAAAATGTCAAGTACGTGATAAATAAAAACATTTTCGTATTTATGCACGCTGATGTGCTTTGAACGCTGCACCCCCCCCCTCCCCTCTTTTGTCTTAGTAGTACTCTCTCTTTGCAGATACTGAAGGGTAGTTAACGCAGGCCTTTACCCCCGTTGTAATCCGTCGTGGCTGCTTGTCTCTCCATTTGATTGATTGTTGTCCAAGCATTTACTGTTTTAGAATTGGTTCTCTTTGGATCATTCTCTATTTACAAACAAGCACAAAGTCGCAATACTCTGTTTAGTCTTTGCAGATAGTGAAAAATCGTGTAAAAAAAATAAAAGTAATCGAGCAAAATCAGTAGGCCACTAATTGGATCTCTTTTTGACCTCGCTAAAATAGAAATATTAGGAACAACCCTTCATGAGAAATACGAAAATAGTGAGATGAACTGAGCTCCACACCATGAGGGCTGCAAGACAGCTCGGCTCCATCACCCATCCCGCACAAAATAACGACAAACCCTATGCAAATATTAAAAATATAGACAACACACCAGCAAAGAAACAGGGTAAAACATTTTATTAAAAAACTATTTACATAACGTTGGTTTATAAGATGATGTCAGTAGTGGACCGATGTGTGAATAGATCGAAAGCAGCACAAGGCTCCAAGATCCGGATGGCAAGCTCCTGGATGTTGGGTGCCATAGTTTAGAGTTCTGAATTTGAGCCTTTTTCAATGTCTGTGCTTTGTTGAATCAAATTTGCGGCTTGACACAAAGCTGACTCAAGCGTTGCTACTGATGCTATGCAGACCAAAACTGGTTTTCAGTTTGTACATTTTTCTAGATTTTTAATCCAAGTTTGGTTGACTTTGTAGAACGATGGCTTCAAATTTTCAACATACGGTGTGGTGGCGCTGACTGGGAGGGGGCGCTTCGCTCCTGCCCCCTCCCCAAGTAAGATTTTCATACGTGAAAGTACGTTAATGGTTTTGGTCCCTGAGATGCTTCGATGTCACTGCCATTCTCAAATAGCATAAGTTCTGGATGTTGGGTGCCATAGTTAAGAGTTCTGAGCAGCGCTTGTAACACTGTCTGAAGCTTATTTCCACCTACTGCAGCTTCACTATTCTCAAAGTAAGTGAGTGTCGTTTGTGGACCTGACTGCATTAGAAAACAATGTGATATGTTACCTTCCTAAACAGCTTGACGGAGGCCCCTGAGGGGCGATGTGATGGCCATGGACTCGGAGAAGACGCTTGGCTCCGACACCCTCCCCAAGTCTTATAGCACTGGTGTAGCCTGAGATCGCCCCCGACATAGGCGGCCGGCTCCCGGGATCCGGCGGAACTTTTTGCCTTTTGATGACTCTTCAATTCTGAACCTTGTCCCATCTAGCTGAGTTGCGCCCACTCTTGCGGCTACAGCGTCTTGCCCACCATCCAGCTGAATTGCGCCCGCTCTTGCGGTGCAGCGATAGGCGGCTGCCACAGGACTCTCAAAATGGCGGCCGGCTCTTCGGTTTTGGGCCTGGTCCACTAAAATGGCCCTGGGACACCTTTGAACTCGGACGCTTCCCTGATAGGGCTTGGGTCCCATTCTCGAAAAGCGTCCCCTCAGCCGTGAAGATTCTACAAAAGTCTTGGGGGCCTCCGACTCCCGCAGGCTTCTGGTGGGGAGCGGCTGCCATGATTGCTCGTGGAATGGCCACGACGGAGCTACGAGATGGTAGTGGTCTCATGCTGACGCCAGCTTTAGTCTGAAACATCCAGAAACACTGTAGACTACCAATTCGATCAGTTCCGGTAGCGCCCCAACATGACCCGGAAGAGAAGAACTTGCCCTCCCCTCTTTGACTGATGGTTCTTGTTGCCTGTCCCCTCTGTTGTCATTTAACAGAACTTTTTGGACTGCTGAAAGGAGTTGTGTTCCGAACGCTGGTTGGTGGAGACATTTTGACTATATTCTTGACCTACGTTGTCGCGTAATGCGTTATATGACACGCCGCGTTACCGCACCCGGAAGTGATCCGGGGCGCGGCGCGCAGCACGCAACGTAAGCATAACAGGTCATGTGACTTGTTAATAAAACTTTTCATTGATTCATTTTACTTTTGTTAATTTAATGATGAAAAGCTTGGTCATATGACCTAAAAATTACGCTTTTTATTGTTTTCGAACAATATTTTTTTTTCAAACATATGTTATAATATTCCAGGCTAATGTACTTTCCCGGAAAATTTACAACTGTCTTGTAAGTAAAATATATTCCTTTTTCGAGAAAAAGGGCGTTTCTTCCTTCCATGACGGAGCCGTTGAGTAAAAGAGATTCGGCCTGCTATCTTAGTCGCCGATACGCCTGATTATCAGATTCTTATCGATCACTTTATATTGCAGACATGAAAAACACAACTGCTATTAAGCATTTATCTTTACTGCGTTCCTACATATTATACCTTTTATCCGTCATGTAATTGGACTGCTTTATTTCACTTGCCTTTACTGATTCGAAAACAGTGACTAAAAGTAAAAACTTTACCAATGTAAATACTACTACCGTGTTTTGTTTTAAAAACCTTTATTGTGAAAATGTCAGTATACAAATACGGGCCTATAACCACGTGGGCCGGCCACGGAGCAAACTGAAATCGTATATGATGAGGAGACATTTACACTGTAGAAGAACGTAACGAGCGGGCCATTAGGTTGCAAGAACAAAGGTGTCTAACAGTTGCGGAATCGGTGGACGTACATTTTGTAATTAAAATACGACACGGCCACTTACAATAACATTTTCTAGATATACATTTGCGGGCAAGGAGTTACGAGTCCCATTTATACCGGCGCCATTTTGGGCGAGGCCGGGCAGGTCCAAGATATAGTCAAAATGTCTCCACCAACCATCGGCCAGACCAGAACCCCTTTCGGCCCTTTATGCTACAGGATGGTGTCTTCCATTCAGAAAATATTGTTGGCAGCATTTTGAAAGGAAACAGAAACAGCTGTTCTCCTAGTGAGTTTCACATTGTTACATTTAGGAAGAATGTTGAAGAGTAGTATGTGGAAAATCTGAAGCCATTTTTCTACAAACTCTCAATCAGACTTGGATGGAAAAAAAAAACCTGAAGAATGTACAAACTGAAAACCAATTTTTGTCTGTATAGCATCAACAGTAACGCTTGAGTCAGCTGTGTGTCAAGCCGCCATTTTCATTCAATCAATAGCGTCCCCCTGCACACATTCAGGGACCTGGTCGTGTCTTCAGATGAAACAGATTGTAGGAAAAGAAGCAGAAAGGAAAAGGCAAAAAGTTCCGCCGGACCTCGGGAGCCGGCCGCCTATGTCATGTGCCACCTTTGGCCACACCAGGGCAATAGTGAAGCTGCAGCAGGTGCAAATAAGCTTCAGACAGTCTTACAAGCACTGCTCAGAACTCTCAACTGAGGCACTCAACATCCAGGACTTTGCATTCGGATCTTGGCGCCTTGTGCTGGTTCCGACCTATTCACACATCAGTCCACTACTGACATCACCTCATAAGCCAACGGGGCACCCCACGCCGACTTTCGGCGCAGCATTGTAGGATGGCCACACCAGTGCGGCAACTTGCTGGACACAACATCGGGGCCATCCAGATCTCGACGCGTTCGACTCACTGTACCGCAAGAGTGACCGCAACTCAGCTGGACACGCCATCTTTCGGCCCAGCATTGTAGGATGGCCACACCAGTGCGGCAATTTGCTGGACACCACCTCGGTGCCATCCGGATCTCGGCGCGTTCGAGTCACTGTACCGCAACAGTGACCGCAACTCAGCTGGACATGCCGTCTTTCGGCGCAGCATTGTAGGATGGCCACACCAGTGCGGCAATTTGCTGGACACCACCTCGGTGCCATCCGAATCTCGGCGCGTTCGAGTCACTGTACCGCAACAGTGACCGCAACTCAGCTGGACACGCCGTCTTTCGGCGCAGCATTGTAGGATGGCCACACCAGTGCGGCAATTTGCTGGACACCACCTCGGTGCCATCCGAATCTCGGCGCGTTGTGCTGCCTTCGGCCTATTCGCACATCGGTCCGCTACTGACGCCGCCTCACGTGCCAACGGATTTTCTACGCTTTTTGTAGCCCTATGCCGCATAACAGGTCATGTGACTTGTTTATAAAACTTTTCATTGGTTCATTTTACTTTTGGTTTCCTAAAGATGGAAGGCTTGGTCATATGACCTAAAAATAACACTTTTCATTGGTTTAGAACATTTTTTTTTCCCAAACGATGAAAGCCCCACCTTGTTTCTGGATCATTCAGACTGAAGCTGGCGTCAGCATGAGAGCACCACCATCTCGTGGCTCCGTCGTGGTCATTCCGCGAACAATCATGGCAGCCGCTCCCCACCGGAAGCCTGCGGGAGTCGGGGGCCCCCAAGACTTTTGTAGAATCTTCACAGCTGAGGGGACGCTTTTCGAGAATGGAGCCCAAGCCCTAGCAGGCAAGCGTCCGAGTTCCAAGGTGTCCCAGGGCCATTTCAGTGGACCAGGCCCAAAACCGAGGAGCCGTCCGCCATTTTAAGAGCCATGTGGCAGCCGCCTATCGCTGCACTGCAAGAGTGGGAGCAACTCAACAACATGGTGAGCGAGACGCTGTAGCCGCAAGAGCGGGCGCAACTCAGCTCGATGGCCGCCACCTGGGGAGGCACGTTCACGCCGCCTCCCCCACCCCCGGGCCGCCGCACGCCAATTTTCGGAGCAGCATTGTAGGATACCAAAACCAGTGCGGCAGTTTACTGGACATCACCTGGGTGCCTGTCGTACATGTTGTGTCAGCCATGTGACACTGGACACAGTCCCATCAACATCTCAACGCGTTCTGCTGCCTTGGGACTATTCGCACAACAGACCGCTACTGACGAGGCCTCCCCCCGCACCACCCGGGACGCCCCACGCTGTTTTTCTGTGCTGCATTGTAGGATCCCAAAACCAGTGCGGCACCCAGGCGACATCACCTGGGTGCCGTCCAGAACTCTGCACGTTGTGCTGCCTTGGGACTATTCGCACAAAAGACAGCTTCTAACCATTGTTGCTTTTTGTGTTGAAAAATGTTTAAATGTTTTTAGTTTTTGTTCCGTTCGTTAAAGTTAATAGTTAATAAAGTTTTATAATCTTACTTTGTTGCAGTGTTATCTATTTTTTTAAAAACGGGTGAATGGGGCCTTGAATCGGGTTATTGTCATGTGTGGGCTTTGGAAGTGTGCTGCTGCAGGATCGGACATTTCAAACTCAAATGCACGTTCTTTTTCTTACCTTTCCGAAGCATGGAGCGCAATAGCAGGCAGAGAAAGGGTGATGCACGTGTTGAACACTACCTGACCTGGCAAGTTGCTGGCAGTGCCCCCCCCCCGCCCGCTCCTGAAAGAGGGCACACACACACCGCCGCCCCGAGTACTTCACAAATCTTTAAAAGACCATGCGCTTGTTCATGAGGCTGAAATGGTTTATCACCACTTCTAGAACCCCTGCATCGACCCTCTGACGTTTCCTGGAAAAATTACCATGTAACACAATACCAAGCCCTGTCAGCTGAAACCCCCAAGGAATCATGGGGCATATTATCAAGGGGGTTTATCTCCGCTTTTTTGGCTTTAAAAGCCATGAAAGCGGAGATAAAATTATCTCCCTATTACCAAGCTGTCGCTAACACCAGTTAGTGACAGCTAAAAGGAGATAGCGACCATCTTGGGCCCCGCTTTGCATGTCAGTGATACTTATCACTAATGACATGCAAAGTGGCGTACCAAGATGTTAGCGACTGGAAACAGTCCCTAACATCGCTATCTTCTATTACCAACTTTTGGAGATATTCGCGCTAAGCGCGAATATCTCCAAAATCTAACACCTGCCCTGAGCAGTTCTTAGCCATGTTATCCAATGGGAGGTGGATAACATGGCTAAGAGCATTTGCTCGATAATACATAAATATCGCTGACTTTTCTGCGATAATAGCAAGGTTTATCTGCGATAAAAATCGCCGATGTGCGGCGATAATTTTTGTCTCTAAACAAGTTAGAGACAAAAATTATCGCTAGTTGTTCGTAATATGCCCCCGGGTTTTTGCTTGCAGAAATCGGGAGGCGGGAGACTAGCACTGAAATCAGTAGCACACGCCTGAATCAGGAGGGTTGGCATGTCTTAATTCTCTACAGCTGGGGCCATAAACTACATCCGCAGGGGTAGGTGATAGCCTGGGACCAGCCTGGCATCTAAAATGGCTGCCGTGCACGACAAAATTGTGGCATTGGAAAAAAGGCAAGATGGCGCAGCCGCTGGAAGAGATGTATCAACATATATGAGCCTCCTCAGCCACCCTCAGGAAACATAGGGGATTAGGATACGTCTCCCGCACCCCCTTATACCTAGTAATTTAATTAACGAAGCACAAAATGGCGAATTCCCGTTTCGCTACCAGTTTGCGGCCCGTGAAGCGCTTCTACCGTGAAAAATCTTTTTTTTTTTCTTTTCCCCACGGGACCCTTTAATAACACCAACAACATTCCTAGGGGGTCAAGAGGGGGATACCTTGCCCCCTTTCATTAAATTCCCCCTTAGTTTTTCACCTCTTCTTCTCTCTCGATCCTACCGAGAGACAAGATGGCAGCCGCTCCGGACTGTCACACAGCAAAATAAAAAAAAGCTCACGCACAGCCGCTGGAAGAGATGTATCAACATATATCAGCCTCCTCAGCCACCCTCAGGAAACATAGGGGATTAGGATACGTCTCCCGCACCCCCTTATACCTAGTAATTTAATTAACGAAGCACAAAATGGCGAATTCCCGTTTCGCTACCAGTTTGCGGCCCAGTTCGCGGCCCGTGAAGCGCTTCTACCGTGAAAAATCATTTTTTTCCCTTTTCCCCACGGGACCCTTTAATAACCCCAACAACATTCCTAGGGGGTCAAGAGGGGGATACCTTGCCCCCTTTCATTAAATTCCCCTTTCGTTTTTCACCTCTTCTTCTCTCTCGATCCTACCGAGAGACAAGATGGCGGCCGCTCCGGACTGTTTAGAATGTTGACAGACACCGGAGAGCCAATCAGCTTTCTGCGCGCAAAGTTCCGAAACGCGAAAAGTAAGCGGACCGGATCGCTGCCCGGAGCGCTGTTACAGATATATATCTTGATTTAAACGTTAATTTCTCAAAATCCACTGAAGCACATATATTGAGACCTAGCAAAGGCACATCGGGCTACCAGTCCCTACAATTTTGCCAAGTTTCGTGCAAATCCATTCAGCCGTTCGAGCTAAAAGTGAGGCCAACCGCCCTATGGAAAACTCAATGTAAAAAACGCGTTTTGGGACCCCCCTTTTTTCTCAGCCCCCCCTTGACGAAACCCCACCAAATTTTCAGGGGCTGCTCAGAAACAAAATGTGCCATTTTCCTGAAAATTTCAGCCGATTCCGTCCACAAACGCCAAAGTTATTAGACATAGAATTTTCAGAAATCCCATAGGGAATTAATCCTAACTATATATACCTACTGGCGATAGCCAGTAGGTAATATATATATATATATATATATATATATATATATATATATATATATATATATTACCTACTGGCGGTCGCCACTAGGTATATATAGTTATGATTTTTTTGAATAGGGATTTCTGAAAATTCTATGTTGAATAACTTTGGCGTTGATGGACGGAATTGGCTGAAATTTTCAGGAAAATGGCACATTTCGTTTCTGAGCGTCCCCTAAAAGTTTGGGGGGGGGGGTTTCGTCAAGCAGGGCCGAGAAAAAAGGGGGGGTCCCAAAACGTGTTTTTAACATTGAGTTTTCCATAGGGCGGTTGGACTCACTTTTAGCTCGAACAACTGAATGGATTTCTATGAAACTTGGCAAAATTGTAGAGACTGTATGCCCGATGTGCCTTTGCTAGGTCTCAAGATATGTGCTCCAGTGGATTTTGAGAAATTAACGTTCAAAAAAATATATATATCTGTGACAGCGTCCCGGTTAGCGCCCCGGTTCGCGTACCAGACGCGTAACGGAACTTCGCGAGGAGAAGCGGATTGGCTCTCCGGTGACTGTCAACATTCTAAACAGTCCGAAGCGGCCGCCATCTTGTCTCTCGGTAGGATCAAGAGACAAGAGGTGGAAATAAACGAAGGGGGAAATGAATGAAAGTGGGCAAGGTAGACCCCTCCTGACCCCCTAGGATTGATGTGGGGGCTATTAAAGGGCCCCGCGGGGCGAAAAAAAAAAATCGATTTTTCACGGTAGAAGCGCTACCCGGTACGCGAACCGGGTAGCTCACCGGTAGCGTAACGGGAGTCCGCCATCTTTTGTTTCGGACGAATTTAGTCACAAGATAGAGGATAAACAATGTTGGGAATGGGTATAAGGGGGCGCGGGAGACATATCCTGACCCCCTAGGTTTTCTGAGGGTGGCTGAGGAGGCCCATATATGTAAAAAAAAAAAAGCGTAACAAGGGGAAAACCAAGGGAAATAGTAAAATAATATTTTAGAGTGCTTTGAGGTAGGGTAGCTCTGAATAGAGCTGTTGTGTTGTGTGGGTGATGTAAGTACCAACATGTACGTACCAATGAAGAGTCTAAAATTCAATGTACACTGTCTCCTCTGTAGATATTTTGTATGTTCTAATATGGGTTATTTAAATGTAAATGTGTGGAAAAGCAGTTCATGCTTTAAAGCAATTGTATTTTTGAACTGATTGTTCTTTCCTCTTAGTCCTCCTCTTTTTTTTTCCCACACTCTTCTTCAGCATGATAGTTGATAAATTCGTTCCCTCAAAAAATGTATTTACATAAAAAAATTATATTAAATACATATAAAATATATTTTTCCTTTAAAAGAAGAATACATTTTACAGCTTTTGATATTTGCTATTAAAAAACCATTGAAATTCACTAAAAAAACAATAGGTTATAGACCATATATAGTTAGGAATTAGCATTTACAAAACCTTGAAAATTCACTGAAAAAACCATAGGTTATGGACCATATAGAGTTAGAAATTAGCATTTACAAAACCTTATTTTACTCACACAAAACCATTGAAATTCGCATATATATTTAGTTGCACTAACTATATATCGCGCACCCGCAATCCACTGCTGATCATGTCACATATTACATCATTCATGACATGGTCAGTGACATCACTGATGACATCACTGATGACATCTCAAATGACATCACTGATGACAACATCCAGTGACTGTATGTTTCTGTAAAGTTAAAATAAGTCTTACATATTGAAGAATGAGTGGATGTATAAATGTCTGGATGAAGGATTTAGTAGGTGCATGACTGATTGTATGAGGGAGTGATTAAATGTGTCTCACTGAGTGCATGGGTTAGTGATTAAACTGTATTAATTTGTGCATCATTATATCTGTTGTTCTGTAAACTGCTGCATGTGTTGATCAGTAGCTATATGAATAACTATATGGGTTATTGATTGGTTGCTCAAGTATTTGTATGGGAGACTGAGTATGTGTGTGGGTGGCTGGGAGGTGTGTGACTCTGTGCATAGATGTGTAAGCAGTTGATTCACTAGGTGTATGAGTTCAAGAGTGCATGTGGAAACAGCTATATGGGCGGTTGACTGTGTGCATGAGTGTATTGGTGAGTGAATGGATATCTCAGTGCTACATGTCAAAGTAAGTACATATGTAAAACACAGTACATGTAAGAGTTGACATATATAAATAACTGTGCATAAGAGCCAGTGAATGTGTGAGTGGCTGTATGGATCATTGTGAACTTGTATCAGTGATTGTATAAGAGAGTAAATATGTGTTAGTATATGTTTGATTAAGTAAGGTGTGTATAACTGTATAGTTGAGGAAATGGAGGTGTGATTGATTCTTTGCATGACTGACTAGGTGTGTGAGTAACTCCATGGATGAGTGACAGTCTGTGAGTGTCTGTTTACACTGAGTGTATCTAAGGTTATATTAGAGTCTGAAGAGGTTCATCGTATAATCACATGAATGATGTCATCAGTGATGTGATCAGTAATGTCAAATGAGATGTCATCAGTGATGTCATCAGTGATGTCATCAGTGATGTCATCAGTGATGTCATTTGAGATGTCATCAGTGATGTCATCAGTGATGTCATTTGAGATGTCATCAGTGATGTCATCAGTGATGTCACTGACCATGTCATGAATGATGTAATATGTGACATGATCAGCAGTGGATTGCGGGTGCGCGATATATATGCGAATTTCAATGGTTTTGTGTGAGTAAGATAAGGTTTTGTAAATGCTAATTCCTAACTATATATGGTCTATAACCTATGGTTTTTTCAGTGAATTTTCAAGGCTTTGTAAATGCTAATTCCTAACTATATATGGTCTATAACCTATGGTTTTTTCAGTGAATATATATATATACATGAGAAAGGGAAGGTCAAACTCGCGAAATCGGTCCAAAAAATACGCTGGAAGAACTCGCCCTTTTTTGGGAGGACCGAAGGCAAACCCTCCGCCCTCGGACGCAACGAAAATACTACAACACAGCAAAAACTGGAAGCGGCAACAACGAAGGAAGGCAAACAAGCGCCGGAACAACACGCAAAAAGAGAGGAGGTTGGGGCAGAGGAAAACAATAATTTCCGCAGACTTGGACAAAACCATTGTCAACCTTTCTGACATGGAACTGAATCAAACAGAAAAAGAAATACTGAGCCTTGGTTTGACATACTGCCCCAAGAGAGACTTCATTTATGTAAATACAAGACAGGATATTTTTAAAAGTACACCAAACTGAAACTCAAAAAATATTATGTCTTGAATAAGAACACAAAAGATCGAATACCAACACAGACTAACATCAACACAATGAATTATGAGCTGTCACAAACTACGGAGATGTTGATGGAAGAGATAAATGAACTGTGGGAAATGGAATCAACAAATGACAGTGAGGCCTCACAAAGTCAACACACACCAACTGCTGCAGCAACTGAAATCACAATATCTCAGATCAAACAACCATTAACTGGGTTTCGAGCAAAATCTACATTTAACCCAGTTATGCTAAAAGATGCCATCGAAATTTTTCATGACCAAGTCTCAAAACAACTGAAGGATCTAAATATCAAGGTGCGTAGGGGCAAATATAAATACAATAAGGAAACAGCCAACTACAATACCCTAGTAACAAAACTACAAAAAAAAATTAAGTTATTATTCGAGCATCCGACAAAGGGGAAAATATTGTCCTTATGCACAGGGATCTGTACATCAAGGAAGCGCATGCCCAATTGAGTGACATATGCTGCTACACCAAATACACTGGAATCGAACTAAAGACAATGTATGCCAATTGTTACAAAAAACTGGAAATCTGGTGCCCTAATCACGGGACAAGAATATAATTTTTTTTTAAATGAGTACCCGGTAGTACCTACAATATACTTTCTACCGAAGTTACATAAAGATGCAAAGAACCCACTAGGCCGACCGATCATATCCACTAGAAATGGATGCCTGGAACATTTGTCCCAGTATGTGGATTTCTTTTCACAGAGTCATGTAAATAATTTACCATCTTATGTAAGTGACACCAGCGATTTCCTCTACAAGATTAACAATATCAAATGGGAGGACCAATACCTACTGATTGCGTTGGATGTGAGCTCATTATATACGAGCATTGTACACTCTGATGGCTTAAATGTACTTGATTTTTATCCCCAAACACAGACATATGTTGTTGGAGATGGTGGATTTTTGTTTAAATAACAATGTATTCATATTTAACAATGTATTGTACAGACAGTTGCAGGGTGTTGCCATGGGGGCCAGCTTCTCCCCCAGCTATGCGTGTCTACACATGGGCTGGTGGGAGGAGCTGGTCCTCATGACGGAACACTGTGAATCTATGAAATGTCATGTACCTGGCTACGCTACATAGACGACTTGTTCGTAATATGGGATGCTAATGTAGAATCAGCTGAAAGTTTTGTGCAAGACATTAACAGAAACAACCTTAATTTACATTTTACTGCCACCATCAGTAAGTCATCAATTACTTTTTTGGACACAGAGGTATTCATTGACCGAAACAAAATTGAGACTAGACTCCACCGCAAACCAACTGCAGGCAATTCTACCCTACACGCCAAAAGCTCACATGTCAAACATCTAATTAATAGCATCCCATATGGGGAGATGTTGAGACTAAAGCGTATTCATAGTAGGGAGAATGATTTGATACAAGCCCAAAAAGCCAGCAAAGCAAGATTTATAGAGAGAGGCTACTCACTCAGAGAGAGTAGTTGACACTGCCATCCCTAAATCAATGCAGAAAGACAGGCTAGACCTCTTAAAGGGAGGAACAAATGTAACAACAACAGTGGTGGACAACTTAGAGATTACACCTGAGTTTAGAATTGTTGTTCAATATAGTTCCCAACACAAACAGATCCAAACCATTATCAATAAAAATTGGCCCTCGGTTTTAAGTGACCCGGTAATAGGGAAAGATCTTCCTAAAAGACCCTCTATAACCTATAGTAGAGGCCAATCTATGAAAGATGAGCTCGTCAAAACCAGTCCAGAAGTTTTGGAATCCAACAATTGGCTCCAGACACATGGTGGCTTTTTCAACTGCAAAGTATGTAAAGTGTGCTTACAAGCAGTGAACAAAACTAGTTATTTGTCACCATTTGACTTGAAAGAACATAAAATCACCAAGCTACTCACGTGCAAAACGGAGTATGCTGTGTATGTCTTGTCCTGTCCGTGCAACTTTCTCTATGTAGGCAGCACCAAGATCCCTGTCCACAAAAGGATTTTACAACATATTAGAGCAATTTGCAACCAAGACAACACTTATCCATTGGCAAGACACTTCAAAGCCAAACATAACTCCAAAAGTGGTGAATTAAAATACTTTGTGATAGACTGTGTTCTTGCGAGCAAACGAGGCAGCAACAGAGAGGAGAAATTACGCCGCCTCGAGACCCGCTTTATATTAGAGCTTAACACTAAACAACCTTCAGGCCTGAATATTAAGGAAGACCTTTTTACATGTCTTTAACCCCTTCCATGCTCATGACGGAACGGTTCCGTCATGAGCGTCGGTTGAGCTGTGCTCATGACGGAACCGTTCCGTCATGAGCCGATAGGCTCATTAGAACCTTCAGCACAGCGCGAAAATTCGCGCCGCGCTGAAGGGGTTAAGAACTTAACCCCGTGGGTCTAATATTGATAAAATCTGTATTTTAGGGATATGTATACACATTCAAAATTAATAACTTTTTATGATTTTTTAATTTTTATTAAATATTTATTTATTTATAGTCTACATTTTATAACAGAATTTCTCATATGTATACTTCCCTGTTAAATTTGATATAGTTGTGATGAATTTATTTTTAGCCATTATTTAACCATTTTTAAGGTTTTTATATATTATATGGCATATTTTTGGAATATTGACTTTATAACTGTGACAGACAGAAGGATTAACTATATATATGATAAATGATCTATTATGCTTATCCCATATACAGTTGTGTAGATTCCACAAACACATCAAATTATACATCTATTGATCTTCGACTCTTTGGGTATTTATACAACATATTATTGCCTCAGTCCTCTGGCATTTGCAGTAGCACCATGCACTTTACTCTGATTAAACATGGCATAAATAACATTGGTATTGGCTTTCAGATTTTATTTGGGTGTACCGGTTTAAGGGTATCTGTGATTATAAGTTGAGATGATAAGGCACTATGGAGATTTTTGTAATTATAATATAATGTTATTTCTAGAACGACCTGAGTAACATACAACTTTTGTACTATCTACTACCTATTAAGAATGACATATAGGGTGCTATTGGGCTTGTTTTGTCATGATTCCTGTCTTACCACTGGTAGATTACGCCCCCTTCACTTTCACTACCTTGAGACAATTTACTATTTAGTAGTTTGGTTATTTGTCACCCTTGTGTTTTGGTTAATGTAGTAACGCTGCACTTTTGGCTTTTTGGGTGCATCTGGTATTGTGCATGTAGTGATGTGGTGTTACACACTGTAAGTCACTTTATTGTTTTTTTGAGCTGAATATAGAACTCCTTGTACCTTAGGGTTTCATGTATATGTATGTTTTTATGATTAGATTCTTCTGTGCAACTCTTTTGTCCTGAAGATGGTCCTATGGATCTTTGTGACCAACGAGGACCGAAACGTCGACGCCTAACACCTGTCACGCAATATAACGTTCAATTCATTTAAAAATTCAATGTGTGAATTGTACTTTGTATATTGGATTTATATGTGGTCTTTTGTTTGTATCCACATTATTTTGCTGAAGGTGTTTTTGTACTACAAGATTACTTTGTTGTACTGATTTTTAGTACCTTTGTTGCCAGACTTTGATTGTCCAAAAAACAAGTTATTTATATACTAAAAAATAGAGAAAATATTCAAAATATTCTATTTTTTGATACAACTTCTAGTGTTTCTTGTGAAACCCTCTGGTCACTATATTGAATTAAGTGTTCACGGACGTGGCACAAAGAAATTGACAAATTGATTCCTGAATGACTCCTTCCTGGACATTTAGCTTATACTATAAATAACATTGGGGCTCCGATGTTACTGAACTGGCTGGTTCTGCTTTTGCATGTCAACAAATGATGAAAGACATAAAAAATACCTTTAAAAAATACTAAAAATTGAAAAAATAAAAAGAATACACAAATAGTAACAGTGTAACCTTCAAAGCTGCTTTTTTATGAAAACAATAATTAAAAAAAAAAAATCTTTTTGCACCTTTATATGTATTTTTTCAGGATCTTGGTTTTATAGGAAAAAGTACATTTAAATATTTTAATACTACAGCGAGAATGTAAATAATTTGACAACTGTATTTTACATTTAGCTAACTATTTGTAGTTCTTTCAAACTACAGAACTTTACTATATCTATACGTGATGTAGGCTGTAACATGTGACTATCGAATGTGAATATTTAAACCAATAACCTGATGATTGACTGTGTCATGTGATCAAGAGCTCTGGGAAGCGCGAAACGTGTCATGGGGATCTGAAGCACCAACAATAAAAGCTTACTTTTGCACCTATCCGTTTCTGCAGCCTTGCAACTCTGCACAAAGACATCGGATAATCCCTGGAATATATATATATATATATATTGGTTGTCTAACAAAGAAGACCGCCTGGTCGAAACGCGTCGCCAATAAACGTTTCTTACACTGACCCTGGAGTGCGAGTCTTATGTGTTTTCCCTGGAGTTATCAGTGAGGGAACCCTTTCGAATATATATCTATATCTATATCTATATCTATATCTATATAAATATATATATATATATATATATATATATATATATATATATATATATATATATATATATATATATATATATATATATATATATATATATATATATATATATATATATATATATATATATATATATATTTATATAGATATAGATATAGATATAGATATAGATATATATTCGAAAGGGTTCCCTCACTATATATATATATATATATATATATATATATATATATATATATATATATATATATATATATATATATATATATATATATATATATATATATATATATATATATACCTACTGGCGGTCGCCAGTAGGTATATATAGTTAGGATTTTTTCCTATGGGATTTCTGAAAATTCTATGTCTAATAACTTTGGCGTTTGTGGACGGAATCGGCTGAAATTTTCAGGAAAATGGCACATTTTGTTTCTGAGCAGCTCCTGGAAATTTGGGGGGGTTTCGTCAAGGGGGGGCTTAGAAAAAAGGGGGGTCCCAAAACGTGTTTTTAACATTGAGTTTTCCATAGGGCGGTTGGACTCACTTTTAGCTCGAACGGCTGAATGGATTTGCACGAAACTTGGCAAAATTGTAGGGACTGTTAGCCCGATGTGCCTTTGCTAGGTCTCAATATATGTGCTTCAGTGGATTTTGAGAAATTAACGTTTAAATCAAGATATATATCTGTAACAGCGCTCCGGGCAGCGATCCGGTTCGCGTACTTTTCGCTTATCGGAACTTTGCGAAGCGAAGCTGATTGGCTCTCCGGTGTCTGTCAACATTCTAAACAGTCCGGTGCGGCCGCCATCTTGTCTCTCGGTAGGATCGAGAGACAAGAGGAGGCCAAAACAAAGGAGGAAATGAAGGAAAGGGGGCAAGGTAGACCCCTTCTGACCCCCTAGGATTGATGAGGGGGTATTATAGAGCCACGCTGGGCCCAAAAAAAAAAAAAAAATCTGTTTTTTTCGCCGTAGAGACGCGTCTTGGTACGCGAACCGGGCAGCTAACCGGGAAGCTAACCGGCAGTGTAACGGGAGTCTGACAAGTAGCTGATAGGCTGTCAACATTGTAAACAGTTCGGAGCGGCCGCCATCTTGTCTCTCGGTAGGATCGAGAGACAAGAGGAGGCCAAAACAAACGGGGAAATGAAGGAAAGGGGCAAGGTAGACCCCTTCTGTCCCCCTAGGATTGATGAGGGGATATTATAGAGCCACGCTGGGCCCAAAAAAAAATATTCCGATTTTTTCGCCGTAGAGACGCGTCTTGGTAAGCGAACCGGGCAGCTAACCGGCAGTGTAACGGGAGTCTGAGGAGAAGCTGATTGGCTGTTATCATTGTAAACAGTCTGGAGCGGCCGCCATCTTGTCTCTCTGTGGGATCGAGAGACAAGAGGTGGAAAAAAGGTGTAAATGAATGAAAGGGGTAAGGCAGACCCCTCCTGAACCCCTAGGATTGATGAGGGGGCTATTAAAGTTCCCTGGGGGGTGAAAAAAAAAATGCGATTTTTCGCGGTAAAGGTGCTTCCTGGTACGTTAACCGGGCAGCTAACCGGCAGCATAACGGGAGTCCGACATATTGTGTTTTTTGAACGTTTGTGATATGTGCACGTGTGGATTTTGTCTAATTAAGGTTAAAAAAAAATATATATATCTTTAAGCGTGTTTTGGCGCGCTTACGTTTTGGGTTTGGTTTGCGCTGCAGAGACGATACGTCACGGTTATGCGATGCCTCATGAGGCGTCTCACGGGCTACGTGATACGTCACTTAATAAAGAATATATTTTACAGCTATAGATATTAGCTTTTAAAAAACCAATGAAATTCACCGAAAAAACCATAGGTTATAGACCATATATAGTTAGGAATTTGCATTTACAAAACCTTGAAAATTCACTGAAAAAACCATAGGTTATAGACCATATATAGTTAGGGATTAGCATTTAAAAAACCTTATTTTATTTGCACAAAACCATTGAAATTCCATATATAGTTAGTTGCACTAACTATATATCGTGGACCCGCAATCCACTGCTAATGATGTCACATATTACATCATTCATGACATGGTCAGTGACATCACTGATGACATCACTGATGACATCTCAAATGACATCACTGATGACATCACTGATGACATCTCAAATGACATCACTGATGACATCACTGACATCTCATTTGACATTACTGATTACATCACTGATGATATCATTTATGTGATAATACATCTTCAGACTCTAATATAACCTTAGATACACTCAGTGTAAACAGGCACTCACAGACTGTCACACATCCATGGAGTTACTCACACACCTAGTCAGTCATGCAAAGAATCAATCACACCTCCATTTCCTCAACTATACAGTTATACACACCTTACTTATTCAAACATATACTAACACATATTTACTCTCTTATACAATCCTTGATACAAGTTCACAATGATTCATACAGCCACTCTCACATTCACTGGCTCTTATGTTCAGTTATTTATATATGTCAACTCTCACATGGAGTGTATTTTACATATGTACTTACTTTGACATGTAGAACTGAGATATCCATTCACTCACCAATATACTCATGTACACAGTCAACTGTCCATACAGCTGTTTCTACATGCACTTTTGAAGCCATACAACTAGGGAATCAACTGCTCACACATCTATGCACAGAGTTATACACCTCCCAGCCACCCACACACATACTCAGTCTCCCATACAAATACTTGGGCAACCATTCAATAACCCATATAGTTACTGATATAGCTACTGATTTAAACATGCAGCAGTTTACAGAAGAACATAAATAATGATTGCCAAATTAAGACACTTTAATCACTAAGCCATGCACTCAGTGAGACACATTTAATCATTCTCTCATACAGTCAGTCATGCACCTACTAAATCCTTCATCCAGACACTTATACATCCACTCATTCTTCAATATGTAAGACATATTTTAACTTTACAGAAACATACAGTCACTGGATGTTGTGATCAGTGATGTCATCAGTGATGTCACTAACCATGTCATGAATGATGTAATATGTGACATCATTAGCAGTGGATTGCGGGTCCGCGATATATAGTTAGTGCAACTAACTATATATGGAATTTCAATGGTTTTGTGCAAATAAAATAAGGTTTTTTAAATGCTAATCCCTAACTATATATGGTCTATAACCTATGGTTTTTTCAGTGAATATATATATATATACACCACGAAAAGCAGGAAACGAAAAAACAGGAGATGGGGAAAATGCAAAACAGCAAAAAGACAATACAAAGAAACAGAACTACAGACGGAACTACAGACGATAATGGAAACACAACTTGATGAAAATATACAAGACAAAAACACAGTCATAAATTTAACAAATATGGCCTTAACTAAAGAAGAAGAAAAAACTTTGTCACTAGGATTAACCTATTGCAAACGTACTAATTTCAACTATACTCAGACTCGGATAGATTTGCATCAGTTTACAAGAAAACTGAAATTAAAAAAACATTTCTTCAACACCAAAGAGATGAGCAACACGGAAAAAGAATCTTCAGGAGCCACAAGTTGGCACATTGACGATATGCCTTTCATCAGGGAAATGGTAGAGTTGGACACAGATGAAGCAAGTGAAATAGTGGACACCCAGGAAGCAGCTGAATATGCTGGAATAAGTATTGGAGGTTCATCAAAGCCGAACTTTAAGCCAAGATCTACATTTTGTCCAATTATGCCTAAAGACTGCATTGACATTTTTTCTGAAAAAGTCATCAGTGATCTAAAAACCTTATCATGGTCAAGTAGCAATGATTTCTACAGAACACATGCGAATGAAAGATTGGCGTATGAAAAGGTCATGACAAAGATAATGGAAAGGGGCGACCATTCGGTCCCCCCGAACGTATGGCGGAGTACCACGATCCCCCCGGGAAGCCATCTTGGGCGGGAGGCGAGTCTCGGCTGGTATGCCCGAAGCGGCGTAGCCGGGGCGCGCCTTTTCCCGCCCTAGAGTGGGTTGGCCTAGACACTGACGCGCCCGGCCACGCCCTCGGGGCAGGCAGGGGCGGGTTTACGCCCGCCCTGAAGACGGATAAAAGGAGCAACAAGCCAAGAAGACATCCTCTTGTTCCTGTGCTCTGAAGCTGCACCTCCTCGCTGCACGTGAGCTCGAGACGGAACGAAGAGCCAATTTTGAGCGTTGTAATCGTTCTTGTTTGTTTTCCAGATACTCTGTTGGAGAATGCCGAAGAAGGCGGGAAAGCGAATGACTACTGACCAGATGCTGCGAGTTCTCATGAAGGAGGTGACCGACCTGAAGAGGCGAATGGCGGATAAGGACGAAGAAGGGGGACCGAAACGTCCTTTGGCAGGAGCAGCTCCGGGAGGAAAAGGCAAGAGGCCCAGAAGGGGAGCAGCTGGGGGAGACATCCCGGGTCCCAGTACCCCGCTCGAAGCGCCCACTCCTGTGCCGGCGGAAGGGAATCCGATTCCCGTTGTGGTCACCCCCGTGTCCGGGGAAGATATGCCGCCCGAGCTGGCAGCACAATTAGCAGCGTGGTTGGGAAAAGATAGCGAGGGCGCCACGGCTGTCGACGCGCAGGTGTTGATGAAGCAACTGCGTGAAACACGGGAAGCAGCGAAGGCATCTACGCCGGCTGCGGCAGTGGAGAAACCTCAGGGGACAGGTTCAGCCTCAGAGACAGTGACCGGTTCAGGTAAGCGGCCATTGCCGATTGCGAGGGATGAGTCGGCACCCTCTCGAAGGGAAAAGTTGGGTCAGCATGTCCCTTTAGCGATTAAAGAGAAGATATGGGCAGGGGAGTATATAAACATCTTCTCGTTGCTTACTGATCATTATGAGATGGAGCATGTTAAGTGCCAGAAAGACCTCATGCATCCGAGTGTTTGGCGCGCAAAGATGGCCGCCTTTAAGGTAAATGAAAACATTGGCAATTGGGGTAAGGCGTGGGGGGTTTTTACATCCATCTTGGGGGAACGTAGGCCCGAATTGCTACCCGAATTGCCGATTTATCAGTCACGGATTATGGGGTACTCTGTATCACATGAAGGCAATCATTGGTTCTGCTATGATAATATTTTCAGAAAAGCGAAAGAACATGATAAAAGCTTGACTTGGGATTGTTATGATTCTGTGTCATGGTCCAAAATGGAGGATACTGGTATGTTGAAATTGCCATTAATAGGGAGTAACGTTGGCGAATCCTCCCGCCAATATGCGGGGACGCCCTTTCGTTCAGGTACAAGTACCGACAATCACTCGAGGCCTACCGGCAACACAGGTAAAAGGGGGGTTTGTTGGAACTTTAACAGGGGAAAATGTACTAGGCCTCAGGGGTCATGCAAATTTAAACACGAATGTAGTGGGTGTGGGCAATCATCCCATCCTGAGTCCACGTGCAGAGCCAAAACGGGTGATAACGGGGGTAGAGGAGGCGCCAAACAGGTCTGACATAGTCCGAGGGGCGCCTTTACCTACTCCGATTGATACCTTGGCAATGATTCCTTGGCTCAGCGAATACCCGGATCGTGCTTCCGCTGGGGTGTTGCGGAACGGGTTTTCATATGGTTTCCGCATCCCAGTGGGGGACTTTCAGGGTGTAGCAAAATGTAAAAACCAGATGTCGGTCTTACAGCATACGACCGTAGTACAAGAAAAGATCCGGAAGGAGGTCACTCGAGGTCGAGTCGCCGGTCCGTTTAGTGTACCGCCTGTTGCTAACTTTGTTTGTTCCCCTCTAGGGGTGGTTCCCAAGAAGGACCCGGGTGAGTTTCGGTTGATACATAATTTATCAGCCCCACGTGGTCTTTCCGTTAACGAAGCGATAGACCCGGAAGTGTGTTCGGTGCGGTACGCATCCTTCGATGAGGCCGTAGCCATTTTGAATCGCCTGGGGCCCGGTGCGCTGATGGCTAAATCTGATATCGAGTCAGCGTTCCGGTTGCTCCCGGTACATCCAGACGATCAGCGTCTCTTGGGTTTCATGTTTCAAGGACATTATTACATGGATAGGTGTATGCCGATGGGGTGCTCTATATCTTGTGCTTATTTCGAAAAATTCAGTAGTTTCCTGCAATGGGTCTTCACAAAGAAGACGGGTTTTCAACATGTGATGCATTATCTTGATGACTTCTTGTTCCTGGGGGCAGCCGGGGATCCGGAATGTGCGCAGGCTTTGGCTGCATTTTGTGTCTTAATGAATCAGTTTGGCGTGCCATTGGCACCAGGTAAGACTGTGGGTCCCTCGACTTGCCTCGAGTTTCTGGGGATCGAGTTAGACTCCAGAGAAGGTTGTTTTCGTTTACCAGGTGACAAAGTGTTAAGGTTCAGGGCATCCCTTCAACAGTGTATAAATGAGTCTAAGGTTAAGCTACATCAATTACAGCAGTTAGTGGGACAGTTGAATTTTGCCCTAAGAGTGATACCAATGGCCCGCCCCTTTTCCCGCTCGATCGCTCAAGCCATGGTCGGCCTGAAAGAGGGTCATCATCGCACAAGGCTCTCGGCGGAGGTTCGCCAGGACATGCGCATTTGGTTGGCATTTCTGGCGGATTTCAATGGTCGAGTTGTCTGGAGCAAGCCGGCCGTGTCCTCTGAGGAGCTGGGGCTGTGGACAGATTCGGCGGGGAGCGCAGGTTTTGGCGCCATTTTCGGCACTCGATGGTCTGCACAAAAATGGCCGACATGGTGGCATGACAATGGATTGACAAGTAACATTGCTTTCCTGGAACTTTTCCCCATTCTGGTGGCCCTTAGAACATGGCCCGAGGGGTTCAGAGATCACTCTGTGGTGTTCTGGTCTGATAATATGACCGTGGTTGAGTGTATCAATAGCCAGGCAGCACGATGCAAATGGATTTTGAGACTACTCAAGGAAATCGTATTACTGTGTATGCAACTGAATGTGCTATTTAAAGCAAGACATGTCCCGGGGGTGATGAACCAGGCGGCTGATGCCCTTTCTCGTTTTCGTATGCAGGCCTTCTGGGGTTTTCTGCCCACAGCGGACCCGGAGCCGGCACCCTTTCCCGAAGCTCTTTGGTCTCTCGGTGCCCCGAACTTCGTAACCTCGTGGGAGAGAGTTTAGCACCCAGGACGAGGAAGGCATATGAAGGGGCGTTCCGTTCCTATTTGGCCTTTTTGGGGACTGTTAGAGGGGAGTTTTGGGACCAGGAGGAATGGGTAGTGAAATTTCTGATGTCTTTACATCTGGCAGGGAAATCGGTGGCTACGGCCCAGAGGCATCGGGCTGCCATTTCCTTTGTTGCTAGGGCTCATGGGATCCAGGACCCGACAGCGTCTTTCGTTGTACAAAAAGCGCTACGTGGGTGGCAACGCCTTGAGGGTCGCAGAGTAGATGAGAGGCGCCCGATAGGTTTGGATAGGTTGGCCCTGTTATTATCCACACTCCCTGCAACATGTTCATCTCAGTTTGAGACAGTGTTATTCCGAGCCGCTTTTACGCTGGCATTTCATGGGGCTATGCGGGTAAGCGAACTAGTGGCAAGGAACAAGCAGGATGTGACGGGAGGACTGTGCCAGGAGCACGTTCAGTTCAGAGGGGAGACAATGACTGTCTCGTTTGTCAGGTCCAAGACCGATCAGAGCGGGATGGGTGACTGCATAATCATACGCAGGATTCCCGGGTCCTCCATGTGCCCGGTGAAGTGTTTAGAGGATTATTTAGCACAAAGGGTGGCATCATGGGGGGGGACCTTGTTGAGACACGCTGACGCCACCCCACTGACAAGGTTTCAGTTTCAGCGGGTGCTTGCGATGTCGATTACCGCTGCGGGCTTGAACCCGGGCGAGTTTGGGACCCATTCCTTTCGGATAGGGGCTGCTACAGAGGCTACAGCCAGGGGTCTGAATGTGGAACAAGTTAAACGTGTGGGGCGTTGGTCCTCCAATTGTTATAAAAGGTATGTGCGGTTGCACATGTTGTGAAGTTGTTATGATATACTCACGCTTCTTGTCTTTGTTTGGTTTTCAGTTGCGCAAGCCTACGAGGCGGGGCGGACTATGCAGTCAACCCAACACCGGGCCAGCGGTCAGACATCACCGGCTGTGAAAAAGGAGGTGTGGGTCGTGGGCCACTCATACGTGAGGCGTGCCGCGGACGTATTCAAGGCAGGTGACATGATTCACGTGGCTGGGGAATACGGGTACAGTGTGTCCTTCTACGGAAGAGGCGGTCTCTGTATTGACCAGTTTCAATCATTTTTCGAGGGTTTGCTAGGGCGGACGAGGTCACCGCCGTCTGTAGTCATAGTACATCTTGGGGGCAATGATTTGGTCACCACTGGTAGACGACTTCTTCTTGAGGCGATGCTTTCCACTGTAAGTTGGTTAGCGAGGAGAGTTCCAGGGTGCACAATTGCGTGGTCCCATATGATCCCACGAAAAGTGTGGCGGGGGGCTTTTTCTGTTTCTGCTTTGAATCATTCTGTAAGAAAAATTAATAACAAAGTGAGTAGGTTGTTCCGTTCCAATACACTGCATTCCATTTCGCATGGTTGTATTAATAATGACAGTATGTATTTGGGGGATGGTGTGCATTTGTCTCGGGTGGGGAATGAGTTACTCATAGGAGACTTCATAGCTTGGCTAAAAACGTTAAAACATGACCTTTAGGTAGGAGTGTTGTGGGGGGTCCGGATAGCCGGTCAACTATCCGGCCTGTGGCGGTAAGGTCATGATCGGTGAGCACTAATTGGAAGATCCCTATGAGTGGGCGTCACCCATTACGGATGGGAGCGCTCGGGGGAGGTGGCCATTGGCCCCTCAACGGGGAGGCGGTCCTTTCTAAGGATGGGTCGCCGAAAGGAAAGGAAAGGCGGTCAAGGCCCCTTCCCGGGTAGGAGGGGTTACAGCCCCCTCCTGGGGAATTTCCCGGGGCCAGGACGTCTGCGACGGCAGATGTGGTAAGTTGTGTGGGATTTGGGGGGGGGTCTACGCTACCTTCTAGATACCTCACACGAGTCCTCGTACGACCTTTAAATGGCGTCGAGTTTTATTGGGGCCCCCGTCAAGTCAAGGGAAATTGGTAGTTGCACTTGAGGTATGCCTCTGTGCGGTCGCCCCTCACAAGTGAGGGGGATATTTCTGGGTTAGGGATCTTGACACCGGTGACGACCTTGCCGTTGGCCCTTAAACGTTAGGATGTACAATTTCAAAATTTCAAGTAAATGTTTTGTAGGATGTTAGTTCGGCTAGGAGAACCTTTGTATTAGAGAATATGTTAAGGTTAGCCAAACATCGCAATGTGGTAATGAAATTGTACATAATATGAAACTGTTTATTTTAATGTTTTAATTTTGTTTCATATTTTAATAAATACGGCCGGGAGGGTCACTCCCTCCCGTCTTCCAAAAACTTCATATCGGTTTCCAGTTTCCCATCCTTGGGGATTGTGTTGAGAGGGGGTGGCGGGTATCTCAGCCATATGGAAAGGGGCGACCATTCGGTCCCCCCGAACGTATGGCGGAGTACCACGATCCCCCCGGGAAGTCATCTTGGGCGGGAGGCGAGTCTCGGCTGGTATGCCCGAAGCGGCGTAGCCAGGGCGCGCCTTTTCCCGCCCTAGAGTGGGTTGGCCTAGACACTGAGGCGCCCGGCCACGCCCTCGGGGCAGGCAGGGGCGGGTTTACGCCCGCCCTGAAGACGGATAAAAGGAGCAACAAGCCAAGAAGACATCCTCTTGTTCCTGTGCTCTGAAGCTGCACCTCCTCGCTGCACGTGAGCTCGAGACGGAACGAAGAGCCAATTTTGACCCACCCACCAGCCCCTGAGGACAGCAAGTTTGATGGATAACTCTGATTTTCGTTTACAGGTTGTGGTTATTATCGTGATGACTTTGAGTATGCAATAAAGAATGGTCAATTTTGTGTTTTGTTTTTCAAAATAAAGAATTCTGCGTTAGTAAGCATGCTCTTAATAAAATTGTGTTGCTACTGTCTTTCAGTATTTAGTCATTTAGTAATTTAGTTAAACATTGTCGTATTTATTTTGGTCGGGCGGTAAGGTCATGATCGGTGAGCACTAATTGGAAGATCCCTATGAGTGGGCGTCACCCATTACGGATGGGAGCGCTCGGGGGAGGTGGCCATTGGCCCCTCAACGGGGAGGCGGTCCCTTCTAAGGAAGGGTCGCCGAAAGGAAAGGAAAGGCGGTCAAGGCCCCTTCCTGGGTAGGAGGGGTTACAGCCCCCTCCTGGGGAATTTCCCGGGGCCAGGACGTCTCCGACGGCAGATGTGGTAAGTTGTGTGGGATTTGGGGGGGGTCTACGCTACCTTCTAGATACCTCACACGAGTCCTCGTACGACCTTTAAATGGCGTTGAGTTTTATTGGGGCCCCCGTCAAGTCAAGGGAAATTGGTAGTTGCACTTGAGGTATGCCTCTGTGCGGTCGCCCCTCACAAGTGAGGGGGATATTTCTGGGTTAGGGATCTTGACACCGGTGACGACCTTGCCGTTGGCCCTTAAACGTTAGGATGTACAATTTCAAAATTTCAAGTAAATGTTTTGTAGGATGTTAGTTCGGCTAGGAGAACCTTTGTATTAGAGAATATGTTAAGGTTAGCCAAACATCGCAATGTGGTAATGAAATTGTACATAATATGAAACTGTTTATTTTAATGTTTTAATTTTGTTTCATATTTTAATAAATACGGCCGGGAGGGTCACTCCCTCCCGTCTTCCAAAAACTTCATATCGGTTTCCAGTTTCCCATCCTTGGGGATTGTGTTGAGAGGGGGTGGCGGGTATCTCAGCCATAGAGAAAGAAGCGATGTAGTTGTGCGCTGGTCGGACAAAGGTGGTAACGTAGTCCTCTGGCCACTGGAGATGTACAATGCTGAAGCGTTATCACAATTGTCTGACAGAGAATGTTACCAAAGGATTAGTGAAACTAATATTCTCAATATCAAAGAAAGATATCACAGGAGTCTATATGACTGGAAATCGGCGGGAACCATTTCAAAAAATGAATTTGAGTTCTTACGGAACAACTATCCAATTACGCCAAACCTGTATCTAATCCCAAAAGTACATAAAAACCCTACCTGCCCCCCAGGAAGACCGATAATCTCCGCTATCGGAGGTTTGTTTGAAAATACAAGCCGATTTGTGGACTCCTTTTTGCAACCCTTTGTAAAGGCTCTACCTTCATACACAAGAGACAGTGGTGATTTTTTGAAAAAAATCTATGATGTAAAATGGGACTTAGACTATGTTTTTGTGACACTAGATGTTCAAAGCCTTTATACAAGCATAAGACACCAAGATGGGCTCAATGCAATCAGACACTACTTGGGAGGCCGAAGCCTAGACTTGTATAAACACACATAGATGTTACTCCAAATGACCGAGTGGTGCTTGGAGAATAACACATTTAGTTTTAACAAACTGCTGTACAAACAGACACAAGGGACGGCCATGGGTACTTTCTTCGCCCCCAGCTATGCTAATTTGCATATGGGCTGGTGGGAGGAGCAAGTACTCAGGGTGAAACATATGGAGGAAATGACACAAAATGTAACATTTTATTGTCGTTACATAGACGATATCTTTTTAATTTGGAAAGGTAGCGAAACAAGTGCCAGAGAGTTTGCAGAACAGCTAAATCAAAATAGTCTAAACTTAAAATTTACCTGCGAAATAAGTAAAAGTAGGATAAATTTCTTAGACTTGGAATTGTTGGTCATGGATAACGAAATACAAACCAACACCTACCGCAAACCAACTGCAGGAAACACTATCTTGCATGCCTCCAGTTTTCACCCTCCAAACCTAATTGATAGCATACCATATGCAGAATGTCTCCGAATGAAAAGAAATTGTAGCACAACCACAAGCTACAAAAATTCGAAGACTAAATTGTTCAGCAGGTTAAAACTTAGAGGCTACCCAGAACATATACTGAAAACGGCGGAACAGAAATGTGACCTTAAGGACAGAAAAGACCTATTGTTTTCCGCCAAGATTGAAAAACCCAAATCTGAACAAAACACAGGAACCCCACGCCTTGTCGCAGGGTATAATGCATACCACAAACAAGTGAGAAATATAATTTACAGACATTGGCCCATAGTTCGGAATGATCCGATAAAAGGCAAAAGTTGTAACAAAAACCCACAACTCACTTTCAGAAAAGCTAAAAGTATGAGGGAAGAGTTGGTAGATAATGCCCCAGTGCTGAAAAAGAAAGAGCCACTATGGTTAAGAACTAAAAATGGTTTTTTTAAATGTACAAAATGCAAAGCATGTCAGTATGGTACCAATGTTACCGAGGTAAATGTTCCATACAGGAAAACCCCACTAGAGATACGAGCAAATTACACATGCAAAACAGACTTCGCAGTCTATGTTTTGCAATGTAGTTGCAATAAAAGATACGTGGGGAGCACAATACACCCGGTCCACGTTAGAGTGCTTCAGCATCTCAGGGCCATAAAAAACAATGACCCAACGTATCCAGTGGCGAGGCATATAAATATGACACATGAGTGTAATGCAGATAATATCAAATACTTCGTCATAGACCATGTGAAAAAAAGCATCAGAGGGGGAAACAGACAACTAGCCCTCAGGAGATTAGAGTCGATATACATCATTCTCCTAGATAGCAAGGCGCCACAAGGTCTAAATGCAGACGAAGCTCTTAGTGTACATTTATGATTCCTATACAATCTAACAATTATCAATTCTGTAAGCTCTCAAACCATTCCTCCGAAAACAGAGTCCTAGATAATTTATGTATAAGATATATGTCATCTATCTGAAATAGCAGTATATATGCTCACAGAACCCAATTGTTTATGGTTTCGCCTAAATACTATGACATCTCACTGTTAAAGCATTACAGAGTGTATTAATGAAATGAGAAGCGTAAGAATTAATAGGTTTGGACAAATCGTTTTGCGATGTGTTACCATTGCCCACTTGGGCTCAATTCAGAATTAATCAAATGTGGGTTTACACAATGAACCGTGAAATATCAATTGGTTCATGATTATTAATTGGGCACTAGACCCAGTATAACTAAAGTATAACTTTAAAGTGATGGTACTTATAATGCAGATTTATCTGTTTTATTTTTTGCGATAACCGAATTTATATGCAAACGTTTGCTAAATTTCTAAAATGTGAAATGCTCTAATTTGCTTTATCTTAATTTCAATAATCGGCAATGATAACAATTGCCTTTTATTTAAAGCAAAATGGAAAAAAAGTGTAGTTTAACATTAAGAATGTTGATTTAATTTAACAGCAGTTGTACCACATAGAGAACGCTGTAAATTTCCAGTGAGCTCTGAACTGGTAGTCATGACTACGGGGAAACCATTCAGAGATCCAATCACACGTTGACATGTTAAAAGCAATGACGAAATGTTTGCTCTGTGTTGTGAGCAAGGCGGCTGTGACCGTCGAAACGCGTCAATCCAAGCACTAAGAAAATAAAAACTTGTTTCTGAAACGAGACCCCACGGAGTCAGCGCCTGATTTCTAAAAGTGATTGTCAGGATTGGAGATAATATATATATATATATATATATATATATATATATATATATATATATATATATATATATATATATATATATATAAATTCCAACCGGAAAGTTGATGCGGCGCTTCCACAACAAACCCAGTGCGCAGACACAGATGGATAAATCCACAGCCAGACTTTCTTAGGATATTTCTTCGTCCTTTATTGCATATAACGTGCAGAGGTGCAACACACTGCCAAACAGACGCGTTTCGGGCGTGAACGCCCTTGCTCACTGTCAGCGGGTAAGCGGTACATGAATGATTTAAATACATTGGTTGATTGATTAAACGCGCCAAAAATCCCCTACAGTTACATTGAACTAAATAGAGGACTAAGGCTGCAACCTATATACATTGTATGTGATTAGTGGTTCGGCCATTTTGCAGTGGAGCCAATTTGGAAGTTTGTTATACATGACAATAAGAAATATACATTTGAAAATCTCCCTTATGATTCCAGGGACTGTGGTATGGTTGTTAACAGCTAAATGCAAGGAATTATATATGTAAAGTGCAAATATTTAGCAGCCATTGGTGTAAACATATTACCAGTGCAAATACGCAAAATTGTTAACTGTGCAAATACGCAGCATATTAACTGTACAAATACATTAATTTACACAATAAAACATTAGATATATATACATTATAAAGTGCAAATGCTCAGCAGCCAAATCTTGTGCAAAACATTATACGTGCAAATACGCAAAGTTGTTCAACTATACAAATATGCAACAATTTGATTATGCAGATACATTGACTGGCCAATAATAACATCTCATATATATACACAATGCTAAAATCAAGTCCTTGCGTTTCAATGTTTCATACCACATACTGTCCACAACATAAGGGCAATGTTAAAAGATTCCATTGTGTGTCAAAACTTCATCAATTGAAAAATCCTGATGACTCATAATGAGCTCATGAGAATGGGTTTCCACTGTTATGCTAAATGATCAATATTTCGGCGCGAATGGTGTTTATCCAATTCAAATAATGTATTGTTCTACCGCTAAAAAAAATACAGAAAAATAACTAGAAGGTGAGGGAGTGCTGGGATGTCCTACATATATCACAAGGAGGACATCAGGATGTGAAGGGAATAAAAATTCCAAACTTAAACTGTTTCAGTGAGTTAAAATATGTGGATACATAAAGATACATCATTGTCCACTTGTCAAACAGAGTGACAGATATCGTGTCTTGCATAACTACGGCCCATAGTCTCTGAACTAAATCATTATCTATAGTGTCATATATTCATGCATAGAGATAAGTAGTCATACATGGTGCCTATGGTGATCATGGAACGTAAGTAAATGCGCTGACATACAGTTAATGGTGATAAAGCAATGATCAGGAAATGTTAGATAACAACATAATTAACAGATTGCCCATGGGGTTCAAAACTTAATGACTGAACGGCCATCATTTACAAAAAGGTACTCAGGTCTTCCCCCATGTTCAAACCTCCTGGGATCTTGGTGTTGAGGCGAACTATATATAGGGACTCCATCTGCCTTAATCGTTTTTCATAATCGCCACCTTTCTTACTAGTCCTTACCGCATCTATTACAAAATAATTTAGATGGGAAAGGTTTCGATTATGAAATTGATCAAAATGGCGAGCTACTGGATAGCTTTTATCACAGTTCACTATAGCTCTCAGGTGCTGTAGGATACGCTGGTGCACTGGCAATTTCGTGCTACCGACGTACCTCAAATTACACGAACACGTAAGAACATAAACTGCTAACTCCGTTTTACAGTTGAAATGGGCTCTTATATTGATAGGTTTGTCATCAAAAGGCGTCGTGTATGATTTGGTGTTGGTTCCAAATTTGCACGCCCTACAAGATATACAACGGAAGAAGCCCTTCCGTGGTGACAACCAATCTGCCTTGTTAGCTGTTTCAGGGGAACTGGAAACTAAAGCATTTCTCATGCTGTAAGCTCGCCTGTATGTAACTTCAGGCTTGTTGGGCATTATCTGTTTCAAAATGGGGTCTGTAAGAATAATTGACCACTGTTTCCTGACCAATTTGGAAATTTGGTTGGCCTGTCGGCTGAAACCGGTAATTAATCTGATGGTGTTACTATTACCAACTGAGTTGTCAATCATAGGTGTGGCATTGCTGGGGGCCTGCAGAAGTTTGGATCTGTCCAATTTATTAGCTTTGTCCATTGCCAATCTAAGGGCACTGGGTTTGTAACCCCTAGCTTCCATCCTTTTCATCGCTTCCAATTGGTGGAGGTTCCTTTGCTCAGATGAACTACACGTTCTGTGTATTCTAAGGAACTCCCCGTAAGGGATGGATCTAATAGTGTGTCCCGGATGGAAACTTTGCGCGTGCAGAATAGTGTTACCTGCTGTGCTTTTCCTATACAGGCCTGTTGTTATGACACCATTAACTATACTGACTTGAACGTCAAGAAAGCTAATGTCGGTCTCACTTATGTCTGCACTAAATATGAGGTTGGAATCATTGATGTTAATGGCATTGACAAAATTATTTGCTTCTTCCTTGCTCCCTCGCCAAATAATGAAAATATCATCAATGTATCGCATGTACTTGATAATATTTTCCTGCCAAATGGTTGAATGCTGCGTCTTGAGGACATGCTCCTCCCACCAACCCACGTGGAGCCCCGCGTAGGTCGGGGAGAAACATGCCCCCATAGCGACCCCTCTTAGCTGCCTGTACATTTTGTCGTCAAACAGAAAGACATTATTATTGAGGCACAATTCAACCATGGTTAACAACATTGCGTTATGTTTATGGAGTTCTACTGGTCTTTTGCCAAGGAAATAACTTAAAGCCTTCAAACCGTCGTGATGGGATATACTGGTGTAAAGGCTGGCAATGTCCATGGTGATCAGTAGAAAGTCTGCAGACCATTCGCATTGTTCCAAATTTCTCAAAAAGTCTGTACTGTCTCTGATGTATGCTGGTAAAGTGGTCACGAAGTCTTGCAAATAATGATCAATGTACTTTGACGTATTTTCAAATAAGCTATGGATGGCAGATACTATTGGTCTCCCAGGTATTGGTCTTACCCCCTTGTGGACCTTTGGAATGAAGTATAAATTCGGTATAACAGGATGATCCTTATACAGATATTTAATTTCTTCCTTGGTAAGAAGACCATCCCGTTTCCATCCATTCAGTTGTTTCCAGTACGCTGTTTGAATATTCTTGACTGTTCTAAAGTCACAAGGTTCATAACAAACTGTGTCATTGAGGTGGCGATACGCTTCTTCCATATATTCAGCTCTGCTCCAAAGAACCACATTACCACCTTTATCTGATTGATTGATTATGATGGTATTATCAGATTGCAGTTTTTTCATCAAGTCATTGTATGGTTTGGTTTTTGCATTGATGTTATTTCTTTGTCTACTGACTTGTGTATGTAATTTCTTCAGTCCATCTGTTAGTAAATCTGCATAGGTGTCTATGGCATCCTTGGGCATGGAAGGAATAAATGTTGATGCAGGTTTAAAGCCACTAGGTTCACTTTGGCTAATGTCAAGATTTTCTTCATTGGCCACTTCCTGAGTGCAGGGGGTGGATGTCAGTTCGTTGCGTAACCCATGCATAGATTTTAAAAGGGGTACATCCCTGGCTTGTAGCCCACTTCTATCCAGGTTGGATGTAGAAGGGCCAGTTTTTTTGTTTTGAGTTGAGCCCCCTTTGATAGCATAGTATTTCCGCAATTTAAGTTTTCTAATGAACTTAAAGACATCTACTCGCGTATTCCCATAGTTAAAATTGCTCTCAGGGCAAAAAGAAAGTCCTAAAGCCAACAGTTGTTTTTCCGCTTGATCTAGTTGTACATCGGTCAGATTTACAATGGATTTCTCGATAGGTGCTACTTGTTCGCAGCGTTCTTCTTCCTTTGTGGCCTCCCTTTGTTTTTTGGCGCATTTGCGGCGTTCCCTACGTCTTTGGTTTCTGCGGTGTTTGTTTTCGCGTTTCTCGAGCGTAGAGTGCCCTTTCTTTGAGTCCTCACGAACTCCATCTCTTCTTCCAGGGTGAGTTGCCCCAAATCCCCTTCCTCTGAACCTTGGGCTCCTCCATCCGATTCTTCACTGCTTGGGACAAGGCTCTCTGTTGAACTTGAGGCAGTGAGATTACCTGCTCCCGATTCATTAGACTGGGCTTGAGGGGGTGCTGTCACAGGTTTAGGCTGTTTGTTTCCTGTAGCTCTTTGTTTGCGCAGATGATCATATTTTTTCGCAAACGTATAAATTTGCCCCAATTTGTAATCCTGCTCATCTCGTGCAAATTTATACACTTTCCTTTGTTTGATGGTGCTTTCGTGCTTGCTCAAACGATCCTTTATGTCTTTTCGCGTTTGTTCGATAAGGGCACTGTCGTTTGAAAACATATCTTTGGCCAACTCCTCATTGATCCTTGTTATTTCCAAAAGGTCGCTGTCCCTATCAATTTTCGCATATTTTACCAACAAACACAAAAGCCTCATGGATGCTTCCAGGTTACTCTCTGCCCAATCCTTCAGCAGCAATGGATTCGGATTTTCAAAGCTGGGAACCAGCATAATTCTGAGGCCCCTGGGAACCCGGTTCACTTCTCGATACTTTTCTAGTGAGCGAATCTCCCACCATTTTGTGAGTTCGCTTCTCATACGTTTCTCTAGCTCACGCAAAAGTTTCCTCACATCACTATCTTTGGCCACCGTGGCGTTTTTGCTCGTATTGCCGCTCTGTTTAACTGTGGGCAAATTTGAAAACAGTTGCTCAAAAGCCTCCTCCCGTTCCCGCTCCTCTGACATGGTTGCTCCTCACTGGGTATGCACATATGATATATAGCAAATGAAAGAGATTGCACTTGCCTCGTGCGTCTCCTTACCGCTGGCTGCTCGGATACTTCCTCGACCTGCTTCGGGTTCTCACTTCCGTAGTCACCCAACGCAACTGGGCTTCCGTGCCAAACGGTTCCGACTTCCGACGGTTCCCGCGGCACACCAAAAACCCGGTCACTGGAATGAACAATTCCGTGAGAATTTCCACGATGCAGGGGGCTGGTATACTTTGCTTCCCAGCAACACAATCCTTGACGGTCCGTCTTTACCAGCCTGCTTGATTCTGAAGGAAGGGTCTGCGTATACAGGAGCCGACCACGTCCTGTGACATATAAATTCCAACCGGAAAGTTGATGCGGCGCTTCCACAACAAACCCAGTGCGCAGACACAGATGGATAAATCCACAGCCAGACTTTCTTAGGATATTTCTTCGTCCTTTATTGCATATAACGTGCAGAGGTGCAACACACTGCCAAACAGACGCGTTTCGGGCGTGAACGCCCTTGCTCACTGTCAGCGGGTAAGCGGTACATGAATGATTTAAATACATTGGTTGATTGATTAAACGCGCCAAAAATCCCCTACAGTTACATTGAACTAAATAGAGGACTAAGGCTGCAACCTATATACATTGTATGTGATTAGTGGTTCGGCCATTTTGCAGTGGAGCCAATTTGGAAGTTTGTTATACATGACAATAAGAAATATACATTTGAAAATCTCCCTTATGATTCCAGGGACTGTGGTATGGTTGTTAACAGCTAAATGCAAGGAATTATATATGTAAAGTGCAAATATTTAGCAGCCATTGGTGTAAACATATTACCAGTGCAAATACGCAAAATATATATATATATGTTCACCAAGTTGCTTTGCAAGCGAAGAAGCACTCCACAACAGATCGGTAATTTACCATTCTTTATTGCGCGTGAAAGTGGCATACATCCGTCATTTAATCCCTTCTGCCAACGCGTTTCAAAGCTGTTCACTCCTTCCTCTCGGGCAATGATTTATGCAGCAGTTATGTCCCACATGTATTTGATTAGTTCTAGCCATCAGTGTGCCTGCTTGGTAGCATCATGGGACTTGTAGTTTTAATATCCATAGTGGGTTCCGCATGCATCATTTTAATTAAAAGGGTTCACTGTGCTTTTATTCTCAATGCACTGTGATCTTCAAAGCCCTCCAGTGGGCCCCGGCTTGTAAAATCTCTTTCACTAGTGTAGCGTTCTGCTGCGCCGTCTTCCACATGAAAAGTTCAAGTTGACAGCCCCATCCTCCAGCGGCTCCTTCCTCATTGGTAGGTGGTGCTCCTTCTACGACCGAAGCCGTTGTATGAATTTTGTTCACCAAGTTGCTCTGCAAGCGAAGAAGCACTCCACAACAGATCGGTAATTTACCATTCTTTATTGCGCATCAAAGTGGCATACATCCGTCATTTAATCCCTTCTACCAACGCGTTTCAAAGCTGTTCGCTCCTTCCTCTCGGGCAATGATTCATGCGGCAGTTATGTCCCAAGTGTATTTGATTAGTTCTGGCCATCAGTGTGCCTGCTTGGTAGCATCATTGGACTTGTAGTTGTAGTTTTAATATCCCTAGTGGGTTCCGCATGCATCATTTTAATTAAAAGGGTTCACTGTGCTTTTATTCTCAATGCACTGTGATCTTCAAAGCCCTCCAGTGGGCCCCGGCTTGTAAAATCACTTTAACTAGTGTAGCGTGGATGCACTCTCAAATTACTGCTCGTTCCAAAGGCTCTAACATGAGCCCCCAAACATCACTCCTGTCCTCATCCGTCACGCAGCTCCACATGTGAGACTCCTTGGATAGAGGGTCTCGTGGCCCCCGTTTCTTCGGGGTGATGCTACCCAGCGCTAGGACCGCCGCTAATAAGCCTTTGGAACGAGCAGTAATTTGAGAGTGCATCCATCCAGGATAATATGGACTACATCTCCCACAAGCACTTGCTTGGTTCATAAAGGGAGACGGTAGACGTCGTGCACTTTACTGCTGGCCCCTGATGAGGAAAATAATTTCCGAAACGCGTCGGGCCTCTTACAAGCACGCAACTGCCCATACCAACTAACGCCTTGGGGAAGGCGCACGCAGGCTCGAGTGCTACCCGCTTTTTGGACAACCCCACGGAGCGGAATGTATTAGCGGCCGTCCTGCCGCTGGGTAGCATCACCCCGAAGAAACGGGGGCCACGAGACCCTCTATCCAAGGAGTCTCACATGTGGAGCTGCGTGACGGATGAGGACAGGAGTGATGTTTGGGGGCTCATGTTAGAGCCTTTGGAACGAGCAGTAATTTGAGAGTGCATCCATCCAGGATAATATGGACTACATCTCCCACAAGCACTTGCTTGGTTCATAAAGGGAGACGGTAGACGTCGTGCACTTTACTGCTGGCCCCTGATGAGGAAAATAATTTCCGAAACGCGTCGGGCCTATTACAAGCACGCAACTGCCCATACCAACTAACGCCTTGGGGAAGGCGCACGCAGGCTCGAGTGCTACCCGCTTTTTGGACAACCCCACGGAGCGGAATGTATTAGCGGCCGTCCTGCCGCTGGGTAGCATCACCCCGAAGAAACGGGGGCCACGAGACCCTCTATCCAAGGAGTCTCACATGTGGAGCTGCGTGACGGATGAGGACAGGAGTGATGTTTGGGGGCTCATGTTAGAGCCTTTGGAACGAGCAGTAATTTGAGAGTGCATCCATCCAGGATAATATGGACTACATCTCCCACAAGCACTTGCTTGGTTCATAAAGGGAGACGGTAGACGTCGTGCACTTTACTGCTGGCCCCTGATGAGGAAAATAATTTCCGAAACGCGTCGGGCCTATTACAAGCACGCAACTGCCCATACCAACTAACGCCTTGGGGAAGGCGCACGCAGGCTCGAGTGCTACCCGCTTTTTGGACAACCCCACGGAGCGGAATATATATATATATATATATATATATATATATATATATATATATATATATATATATATATATATATATATATATATATATTCCAAGGATAATCCGGCTGCAAGGCAGGCTCAGCTCGTCTTGAAAACACGGACACGGACCCAAGTTTTGTGCAAGGTGGTTTATTTGGTGTTGGTGCTCCCAGCCATCATGACGCGTTTCGCGCTACACAGAGCGCTTGATCACATGACACAGGTAAGTTTTTGGCATTGGTTTAAATACATTGCTGACGTTACAGGTATTGGCCTACAGGTTACACAAACATAGAAGAAATCCTGGTTTGTGAACTACAAAATCTTTTTCTTTTATCAGTTCATTTTGAATACCAAAGATACTATGTATGTAAGTTTGGCCACTGAAAATAAATGCAAGCCTGTGTACTAGTATAAAAACATACAAAGCCTGATTTTGGTGAAGGTGAGAAAAAGTAAATAAACGTGAATAAAATAAATAAATTCATTATTGTTAAATCTCAGTGCGGCTTAAATCCTGATAATTGTACTAAATCAATAGACTTAGAATATAGCAGCATATTTTCATTAAATCCCTGGGTGTATTTTTGGGTGGATCAGTATGGAGCCCCATACGCTTGAAATGTCCAATAATTACAGGTCCCAAAGGGATGGAGATAAAGTGCAAACGGGCATAAAAGTTAATCGCCGAAAGAGCAACTTATATTGTGAAAGGATGTAGTGCCATTGAAATACCATAGTGGTAAAAGACTGGCCACAATTTATGTGCAAAACAATGCATATCATATATGGATCTAGAAATTCATATCTATAAATGAATTTCAATCTGTACATTATAAACCATCAACAGCAAAATATACACAAGCAAATCAATTAATTATTACACCTATAAAAACCTAAATGGTATATAAAGGCTAAAATTGATTTATAATTTAAGTATATCTAAAATGACCATCACAGTAAATTTCATTGCTAAAAGATGGTGTTACAAAACAGATTAAAAAAAATCTTCATCAGAATAAATATGTATCTAAAATCCATAAAATATGCTAAATGATAGTGCAAATGAAGTAAATCCTATGCCTCTAGTGCCTCAGGTTTACCCACTATAAACATGTGTAAAGATCTTCGGTAATGTTAAGACCTGAAGGATGCTTGGTATTAAGCGCAAGTATATAATGGGTCTCAAGGCGGCGAAGTTTGGCCTCTCGGTTGCCACCTCGTCTACTTGCTGGTACGCAGTCTATTGCATAGTACCTGAGTTTGTTGCTCTTAGAGTCATGCTTGGCTTTAAAATGTCTCGCGACAGGATAGGTATTGTCTTGATTGTCAATTGCTCTTAGATGTTGAAGGATTCTTTTATGTACGGGATGTTTGGTACTCCCGACATAGAGCAGTTCACAAGGACATATCAGGACATAGACGGCGTATTCGGTTTTACAAGTTAACACCTTGTCTATTTTGTGTTCCCTCCTGTCAAATGGCGAGAGGTAGCAGGATTTGTTGACTGCTTGTTGGCAAGCCTTGCATACCTTGCAATTAAAAAAGCCTGTATGTGTTTGATACCATACTGTTGACTCTAAGACTTCTGGGCTGGTTTTTACCAGCTCGTCCCTCATAGACTGCCCCCTGCTGTAGGTAATAGAAGGTCTTTTTGGGAGATCACTCCCTATCACTGGGTCACTGAGGACTAGTGGCCAATTCTTGCTGATGATAGATTGGATTTGTTTAAATTGTGCGCTGTACTGCACAATTATTCTGAATTCAGGTGGCCTGGTGACTATGGCTTCCCCTTCGAGCGGTAACCTGGTGTGTCCTGACAACAGTTCGGATCTGTCTCTTTGTGCAGTTTTTTGTATAGCTGCATCTATGATTTTATTAGAATACCCTCTCTGTAAAAATCTGTTTTTGCTCTCTCTTTGGGCGTCCTTCAGGTCACTCTCCCTACTATGGATCCTCTTAAGCCTTAGCATCTCCCCATAAGGGATGCTGTTCACTAGGTGTTTGATATGTGAACTTCTGGCGTGTAAGGTAGAGTTCCCGGCGGTGGATTTGCGATGCAATCTGGTCTCTAGTTTGTTGTGTTCAACAAAGACTTCTGTGTCTAAAAATGTAATGGATGTATCGCTTATAGTGGCAGTAAATTGGAGGTTCAAGTTGTTGTTATTGATGTTTGTTATAAATGTTTCTGCAGATATTGTATCACCCCTCCACACAATAAACAGGTCATCAATAAAGCGCAACCAGGTTACCACCCTGTTTTGCACTGTTTCTACGTGTTCCACCATGAGGACCAGCTCCTCCCAATAGCCCATGTGCAAGCACGCGTAGCTAGGAGAGAAGCTGGCCCCCATGGCAACACCCTGTAGCTGCCTATACATCATGTTGTTGAACATAAAAACATTGCTGTTTAGACAAAACTTCGCCATGTCCACCAACATATTGTTGTGCTCTGTCATGTTTGGTTGTGCTCTCTGCAGGTAGAAGTTCATTGCATTAAGGCCGTCTGAATGTATGATACTTGTGTATAATGAACACACATCCAGTGCAATTAATAGATAGTCTTGTTTCCATGTTAGGTTCTGGATTTTCAACAGAAAATCACTAGTATCACTTATGTATGACGGCAGTTTCTTTACTTCCTCCTGCAGGAAAAAATCCACATATTGTGACATGTGCTCAGTGCAACTGTTTCTGGCTGAAATAATTGGACGCCCAGGAGGATTTAGAGGGTCCTTATGTAGTTTGGGCAAAAAGTACATTGTTGGCACAATGGGATGGTCATTTTTAAGGAATTTATGCTCAGATTTAGTGATTAGGCCTTTCAATTTCCATTTGGACAATTTTTTGTGACAGTCCGTATATACAGCTTTCAGCTCTAATCCTGTGAATTTTGTATAACAGGTTCTGTCATTAAGCTGCAATAGGGCTTCCTTTAGATACATTTCTCTGTGCATCAGCACAATGTTTCCTCCTTTATCAGAAGCGCGAATTATAAGATTGCGATTCTTTTGCAGCTTGACCATCAAAGCTCTATACTCCGCCATCTGTTTGTTATATTTGTGCTTGCCCCTGTGGATTTTAATGTTTAGATCCTTCAACTGGTTGGTTACTTTGTCATGAAACAAGTCTATAGAGTCTTTGAGCATGACTGGATTGAAAGTTGACTTGGCTTTGAATTTGGTAGGAGGTTTTCTGAGCCCTGCCGGGTAGACGGTGAGCCCCGAGGTTCTTGCTACAGATTGTATATTTACTTCCCCACTCTCGTTGTATGAGCCCGATTGCCACATTTCATCAAGCTCCTCCATTAAGTCAGCTGTTGTTTGCGAACAAGCTGTATTTCCAACATTGGTGTCACTGGGTAGTGTAGTTCGTGTGTCTTCCTGTTTATTGAGAACAAAGTATTTTTTCAACTTCAGTTTTCTTGTGCTCTTGAAGACATCCAGTCTGGTGTTGACGTAGTTAAAATCCCTCCTCGGGCAAAATGATAGACCCAGGCTCAATATTTCCTTTTCTTTCTGACTCAACTCAATATTTGCCAGGTTTACCACAGTCTTATCCAGGTCAATGGGAATTATTTGTTCTTGTTCCAGCCTCCTCTCTTTTTGCGAGTTCCGCCTACGTTTGTTGGCCTTCCTCCGCTCTCTGCGCTTCCGGTTCTTTGAGCGGTGTAGTTCTGTTGTTTTGTCCGAGGCCTTAGCGTTTGCCTTCTGTCCTCGCAAAAAATCTCCAGCTCCTCATCCAGTGTGTTCTTTGGGCCTGTCGCTCTTGCGTTGTCTGCCCTTTCTTGATCGCTATCTGGTTCAGAGCTGTTCTCAGAGTTGGTTGAAACAGTTTCCTCATTTATCGGTCTGGTTGTTGTTGGTTTCACTATGGGCTGTTTTTTGGCCTGCCTGGATTTCCTTATTGCTTCATATTTCCTAGAAAAGGTAAAAATCTGCCCAGTTTCAAAATCGGTTTTGTCACGAAAGAATTTATATGTTTTTCTATTTTTAATGATTTCCTCCTCCTTTTTGAGCCTCATACACATTTCTTTCCTGAGTTTACTTGCTTCATCTTCTTCCTTTAGTGCATCTATTTCCTCATTGATTTTATTTATTTCTTCAAGTAATTCAGTTCTGTCAAGTTCGGCATGTTTTATGAGTATGTGCATTAGTTTCTTAGAAGACTCTAAATTACAGTCAGCCCATTCACGCATTAGGGCAGGGTTTGGTTTCTCATAACTGGGTGCCAGGAGAATGCGAAGTCCACGAGGGACCCTGTCAATGTCTAAATACATTTTTAATGACCTGGCCTCCCACCATTTACTCTGCTCAGCGCGACTCTTCTTCTCTAGGATTTTAAATTTATCCTTCAATGTAGTGTTAGGTTCATTTGTTTTGCCGGTTGCACTGGTCTCCTTAATTGGTGCTGTTTTCTTTTCGTCAAACATCAGGAGCGCCGCACTCTCCCTTTCCTGAACTGTGTCCGATGACATTTTTAAGGGATACACAATATATATATATATATATAAAACCTACTGGTGGCCGCCAGTAGCCAGTAGCTAGTTATAGTTAAAACCTAGTTTCCATAGGAAATCTGCAACATTCTATTTGGAATAACTTTGGCGCCAGTGGACGAATCTTCGCAAATTTCTCCAAGAAAATGGCCTGCTCCGCTTCGCTCCTTCCCTGAAAGTTTGGGGGTGATTCATCAAGTCGGGGATGAGAAAAAGGGGGGGTCCCAAAACATGTTTTCCCCAAGGCAATTTTCCATAGGACCTTTAGCCAGGGCTACAGCCCGAACGGCTGAACGGAATTACACCAAATTTGGCAGAGAGGTAGAGTTCTGTTCACAGATTGTGCTTTTTGCTAAATGGTGTAAATCAGTTCAGTAGTTTCTGAGAACATTGCAAGTAAAATCATAGCCATATCTAGAGACGAAATTCAGCACGCGTATGGAAATCTGTTCAATTACGAGCGGAGCTGCATGCTCATTGGCTGTGAACTGTCTGTCAATACTCAAAACCAGGAAGTGTTGGCGGCCATCTTGTGGCTCGCTGGAACCGAGTCACAAGAAAACAGTAAAACAAAGTTGAGAAATAAGGGAAGGGGTTAGGCTAGAGACATCCTGACCCTCTAGTCTTGCTCAGGGGGTCGTATATCAATGTTTAGGCTCTATTTTTTATTTAATTAAGAAAAATTGCGGCGTACGCGTATGGAAATACGTAGAATTACGAGCAGGAGCTGGATGCTGATTGGCTGTAAATACTCCAAAACAGGAAATGTTGGCAGTCATCTTGTTTGTCGGGAGAGCAGAGTCACAAGAAAACAGTAAAAGAAAGTTGAGAAATAAGGAAAGGGGCAGGGTAGAAACATTCTGACCCTATAGTCTTGGTCAGGGGGTGGTACATGGTTTTTTAGGCTCAATTTTTATTTTTTTTAAAATAAGAAATGGCGGGGTACTCGTGCAGTACTTGAACGCGGTGGAAAAGGTGAAAAGAAAGTAGAAGTTTGTTTTATTCATTAGGTCCCGGAGGGCAAATTACGGGGCAATTTTTCTGCATAATGGGGGCTCAAGAGGTGCCCGAGCACTGGGGAACGGCACTCCTCTGGTTTTATTTTGAAGTATGCGGGGGGGTTACGGTCCTACTTTCTGCAGTCTCGGTGAGTGGCACGCCTGTTGTGGGAAGTAATCGATTACACCAGAATAGATGAAAGATGTATTTATTATGAATGTAACAAGGGCCCACAGGGAGCCAGAAGATAAGGGTGCATTCTCAACAACCCCACGGGTCTTTTAAAAAAATATATATATATGTTTATATGGAAATATGTAGAATTACGAGCAGGAGCTGGATGCTGATTGGCTGTCAATACTCCAAACCAGGAAATGTTGGCAGCCATCTTGTTTGTCGGGAGAGTAGAGTCACAAGAAAACAGTGAAAGAAAGTTGAGAAATAAGAAAAGGGGGCAGGATAGAAACATTCTGACCCTATAGTCTTGGTCAGGGGGTGGTACATGGATCGTAAGGCTCAATTTTAATTTTTTTTTAAAGTAAAAAATGGCGGAGTACTCATGCAGTACTTGTATGCGGTGGAAAAGGTGAAAAAAAAAGTAGAAATTCGTTTTATTCATTAGGTCCCGGGGGGTAAATTACAGGGGCAATTTTTCTGCATAATGGGGGCTTGTAAGGTGCCCCGGGCACTGGGGAACGTTACTCCTCTGGTTTAATTTTGAAGTATGCGGTGGGGGTTACGGTCCTGGGGGTGGAAATTACGGGGGCAATTTTTCTGCATAATGGGGGCTTGTAAGGTGCCCGGAGCACTGGGGAACGTTACTCCTCTGGTTTAATTTTGAAGTATGCGGTGGGGGTTACGGTCCTACTCCCCGCAGTGTGGGTGAGCGGCACCCCTGTTGTGGGACGTAATCCATTACACCAGAATATATGAAAGCTGTATTTATTATGAATGTAACAAGGGCCCAGAGGGAGCCAGAACATAAGGGTGCATTCTCAACAAACCCTCGGGTCTTTTAAAAAAAAAAAATGGGGGGAGCTCTCTCTCTCTCTTTCCCCGTACACGTCGCAGGGAACGCTGCATTTCTGGGGCAGTGATATGTAAAATGACCATCTAGCTCCGGGTACCTGCATTGTCTGGAGTTTTTTATTACTGTTGGGAGGGTGGGCTTGATAATACGTCCTTGTAAATTGCCATGGAAGCCTATGTTCTGGTGTTAACATGGGCTTCTATGGGAAATACCAAGGCCGTATTATCAAGTGCATTATTGCCATTTTATCGGCAGTTTCCTGTCAATAAAACAGTGATAATTTTAACACTGGTCGGTCCTTGATAATATGCACCTAAATTTACAGGTAAAAAAAAAAGAGCAATGGGCCATATTATCAACAAAAGGGGATACATTATTGTCGCTTTTATCTGCAGGAAACTGCTGATAAAGCGGCGATAATGGGCTTGATAATATGCCCTTGTGAATAACCATAGCAGCTCAGGTTAACATCAGAACCTGGGCTGCTATGGGAATTTACAAGGGCCTATGTTTTTTTCATTAATGTTGGGAGGGTGGGCTTGATAATACGTCCTTGTAAATTCCCATAGAAGGCTATGTTCTGGTGTTAATATGGGCTTCTATGGGAAATAAGAAGGCCGTATTATCAAGCTCATTATCGTCGTTGTATCAGTAGTGTCCTGCCAATAAAATGGTGATAATTTTAACACCGGTGGTTGATGATATGCAGGTAAGTTTACTGGGTAAAAAAAAGAGCAATGGGTCAAATTACCAAGAAAAAGTGATACGTTATCGCTGTTTTTATCGGCAGGAAACTGTCAATAAAGCTGCCATAATGGGCTTGATAATATATCCTTGTGAATTGCCATAGAAGCTCATGTTGACACTAGAACTTGGGCTGCTATGTTAATGGAAAGGGGAGACCTCTCGGTCACCCCGAACGTATGGCTGGGTGCCCCGACCGTCCGGGAAACCTTTGCAGGTGCGGGGCGTGTCCCCGGCCGGTATGCCCAAAGTGGCGTGGTTGGAGCACGCCCCCGCCGCCTAAGAAGGAAGTCCTCACATCCGCCCGGAAGTCCGCACACTTCCGGGCGGGAGTGGGATGCCGCCCTGCCTCCCGCTGCAACTTTAAAAGGCACCGGGGTCCAGGCAGGCCTCCTCTTGTTCCCGCGCTCTGAAGGCTGCACCACTCGTCGCTCGTGAGCCCTCAAGGGAACCAGCAGCAGTTTTTTGAACGTGGCAATCGTTGTTTTTCTGTTTCAGTCGTCGAGGCGTATCTGGGATCCGAGGAGCTGCTGTAAAACAGGCGGAGAAAAAACAGGACGTCGGATACGCCTGGAAAGAAGAATGGGAAGAGCTCCGAGATGGAACGGATGCTGCGCACACTGGTAAACAAAGTGTCGGCAATGGTTTGGTAAGGTCGACCAAATGGGTCGCAGCTTAGCGGAACTCCAGAAGAAAGTGGAAGCTCAGGCTGGGCCCTCAGGGAGACCTAAGAGGATTGTGGGGCCTGCTTTGCCAAACGTTACTCCAGGGGGGGACAAGGGGAAGAAGAAGAAAGAGAAAAAGGGTCCTAGCGAGGCCCCAGTCCCGGAGGAGGTTCCGCTGGTCCCAGTAATCCCGGTGGCCAGTCCGGTGCCCACACCGGATGGGGGATTGCCAATCCCTGTAATTATCACACCACTGGATAAGGAACAGGTACCCCCCAAACTGGCGATACATCTAGCGGCAGTATTGCCTTGGTTGAAGAAGGGAGCTGGGGGACCTGCGGCGGCGGAAGATCCAGCTGAGGAGGCCAGGTGAATTATCGACCAGCTCAGGCAGGCAAGAGGCTCTGGGGCAGGGAATGTACCTTCTACTCCTCTGCAGGTGACGAACAGGGCCGCGGTCGAGAATCAGAATAAGGCGACAGACGCAACCGGAGGTGTGACTGAAAATGGTAAGAGGTCGCTCCCAATAATGGGGGAAGACGCTGTGCCTTCAAGGCGGGAATGCCTGACACAACATGTTCCGATGGCCACAAAAGAGATGGTGTGGGCAAACAAATATATTAATATGTTTTCATTGTTGATGGACAATCGTGAATTTGAGTATGCCAAAACCCAGAAGGAATGGATGCACCCCAGTGAATGGAGGGCAGGGTAGAGGAGTCTATGACGAATTGGATCAGGGCTTTTTCTGTGTTTGTTGCAATTATGGGTAAGCAAACACCAGAATTGTTGGGACACCTGGCTTACTACCAGAGCAGGATCACGGGCTTCCATCAGAAATATGGGGGGGACGCATGGAAGGGGTACGATGTGTCGTTTAGAAAAGCGAAAGAGTTTAATGAATCGTTGACTTGGGATTGTTTGGACACTGTATCATGGCATGCATAGTTCACGCCAGGCCGGGCGGAAGGAGCAGGGTCGAGTGCGAATGGTTTCAGGTCTTTCCAGCAGAGACACCCACAGCCCTTTCGACCAGCCCACGAGGGAGAAACTCAGACGAGATCGGGCGGGAATGGGAACAAACGAGGGGTATGTTGGGGTTTTAACAAGGGAACATGTAGTAGGCCACAGGCAACATGTAGGTTCAGGCATGCCGGCGCAGGTTGTGGTAACACCTCCCACCCCGAAACTAGCTGCCGATCCAGAGGAGGAGTGTGGCTCACTGATTATAGCGGCAGACCCTGATGCAGAGATCTGGCCCGGGAGCAGGGTACAATTCCCGACGCAGCAGGTCCTGAGCCCAAAATGTCCATGGACTCGATAATTCTCGCCTCGGTGCCTACTCTAATCATGGGGTCCCACGCTGCGACTCTGGGCAATAGCTTGCTTAATCTCCACTACGGCGGCCCACCCGCTGCAGGGATGCCTGGGTTTCACCTTGGGGATGCCCAGTAGGGGTTATCTCACAGGGAAAAAGCCAGGACGGGTTCCCAAGGCAAGCGCCTTGATACCTTCGGGTGATACGTGCGCTATATAAGTTGCAATACATACAATACATGGGGGCGGAGCTAGCCGGCGTCAATGGCGGACGCGTGAGCCTTCGGCTCCTCGCATAGCCCCGGAATAATCCTGTTAAACTATCCTTAACTGTGCCGAAAATGTCATAGCGGGCTCTCGAACACCTGCTGGCACCCCCGGCAGCCTTTGGAGAACTTTTGGACCGGCTGTGTGTGAGCCTTCCCGATCATTTGAGGGTCCTGCTCCCGGCGAAGCGGCAGTGGTGGACTAGGCCGGCAGCCGCGCACTATCCTGGAGAGGTGGCCGGGCGACGTCGTCGGACGTGCGTCCTCAACACTGAGAGTGATCGGGCTGGGTGCGGACCGGACCGAAAATTGGATTTATCACTGCTTGAGGAGTTCTCCCCCTCCTATTCGGCGACTGCTCATAAGTGAAGGGCCCGGAGGCTCCGCGACAGGGGGTAGCACACAACTCTGAACTTCTGCGCCACGAGGCGGAGCGCCCATTAACTTGGTGCCATAGCCGATCTGGTTCCCCGCTGCGACGACCCGCTACCCCGCCGCCCCCTGGGGAGAGGTAGACAGGGGCAGGAACTGTGGTCCTGACTGCCTTCTAAGCCGTGTAGGTGGGAGACTTGCTGCAGCGCAGGGAAGGGCTTCATCCGACATTGAAGACGCCATTTTGGTCGCGTCGGAAACCCGGTGACTGGCGGCAGTACTTCTCTAGCTTACGAAGATCCCAGGGTTGCTTAAGTGGCCTGCTGCCGTAGCGGGGCTCCCCCGCTCTACACCTCAACACATAAGGGAGTGCGATGGGGAAGAACGACGCGGCCCAGGGGAAACTCTCCTTCGAACGGCGCCGTCCAAAAGGGTCGGAAGCGGCGGCGCCGGAGACATCGCCGAAGGGAGCCACGGCGACAACCCCGGCACCCACGGAACTCAGAGACATGTTAGCTGCAATGGAGAAAGGCATCCAAGATAGCATTGCAGCCGTGGGCACCAAGATAGACGCTCTGTCCTACCGCATGGATCGCATGGCGGAGCGTGTGGATAAACATGCGGAGCGCCTCGACATGGCAGAGCGCCGTCTCACTGAAGCGGAGGAAGCTCAAACAGAGTGGGACAAGGAAAGAAAGCAGTTCGATAGGCTTCTTCATGTTATCCGGGACAAGACCGAGGACTTGGAGGCGCGCTCCCGCAGATCCAACCTCCGCATCACAGGCGTAGCGGAAACTACGCAAACGGGGAAGATGGAGCTGTATGTAGAGAAACTGCTGAAGCTTCTACTGGGTGAGGAAGTGTTCTCCCCCATGTTCATTGTGGAACGCGCGCACCGCACGTTGGGCCCACAACCACAGCCTGGCGCGCCTCCTCGCCCCATTATCGCGAAGTTACTTAACTACCGCGACAGAGACACGGCCCTACGAATGGCGAGGGAGAAGGGCAAACTACAACATGAAGGTATGGATATCTCCTTATACCCGGACTTCACAGCCAGGGTGCAGGAAGAGAGGCGACAGTTTGCACCATACAAAAAACAACTCAGAACTTTGGGCCTGGACTATGCGATGTTGTATCCCGCCAAGCTCCGCATAAACACCGGTGGGAGGTCGTATTACTTCACGGACCCTAAGGAACTTCACAAGTCCCTGAAAACTTGGACACGGGAGCGGAAGGAGGCCCGGCGAGGCCAGGACGACGAAGCCGGCTCGGCATCGAACCTGGAAGAACAGGACTAGAGGTCACCGTAGAGGGGTTTGGTACTCTTCCATGGTGGTGGTCGCCTGACCCTGGCACCACAAGGACTCCATGTTTGCTGAGGCCTGAGAGGTCTACATTCGCTACATAGGGGTTGCTCTGTTAGGGTGTGGAGATGCTGATCGGACATAGGTACCACGCACTGCTGGTAAGGTAGCGGAAGCTACGGGGGAAGGTTTCATGGACAAATACTGCAGAACTGGGAGGACCAGTACGGGTGGAGGAGGGCAATTATACTTGCTATTAGAGGGGCACTGTTACATAAGAGGGGCCGGTCTGAGGCCCTGATCACACATTCCTTCGGAACACTTGGTGGTGAACTATTTTGGCGCGCTCTGCCCTGGTGCCTTTGGTTGAGAAACTCTCTGAGGGGTTAGTGTTGGACTGTTGAACACTACACTTGTGGAGGGTTGATGGGGGGGGGGGGTTTGGGTCCTGTCTGACCAGGTTGGGGGAGGTCGGCTGTGGGTGGGTTGGTGTTCGAAGGGTGGGAGCTGTGATTTGGTTTGTTGGGGTGAGATGTTGCCTGGGGTTGTTTATGGGGTTTAACTGTGCGGAGTGTGTACTGCGGTGCCGTCCCTGCTCGGAGACGCTGGCTGGCGTTTTTGGAATTGCGTGCACTGCTGTGTCCTTATTCGCCTATCCTTGATACATATGCACGAGTGAATCCTTGTAATGTCTAATGTTGCACCGAATTTGCCTACACATGCCCCGGATACGCTGAAACTTCTGACTTGGAATGTGAGGGGTCTGAACGACTTCCGTAAATTGAGGAAGGTCCTTAGCTATCTCGGCAGACATCACGTTGACCTAGCCCTATTACAGGAAACACACTTACCACACTCCAGTAGGATGCTACAGGCTAGGGGATTAGCTGGGAACATAGTAGCCGCGGGCTTCACGACACATGCCAGGTGTTGATTTGGGCCAATCCCTCCTCACAGCTGAAGCTCATCCCAGTGCACTCTGACCCGGAGGGCAGGTACGTCCTGGCTAGATGTGTGGGTAAGGGCCTGGATCTATTGGTAGTGAATGTTTATGGCCCCAATTATGACCACCCTGAATTTTACGCGACTTTGTCAGCTCTCGCCAGGTCACACACACAGCCTTGGACGCTATGGGGCGGGGACTTTAACTTTGTATTTGACCCAACTATGGACCGTTCCGCGGGTGTTGCTCGGCGCCCGGTGGCTTCGGCCTCGTATATGAGGGCCGAAATGACTAAGGCAGACCTGGTGGATGTTTGGAGGGAAAGGCACCCCACGAAGGGAGGTTTTACACATTACTCGGCCTTCCATGACGTCCACACTAGGATAGATTACTGGTTGGCATCCCCCCAGGTACTTGGCAGTACTAGCGCATGCGAGGTCCTTCCACGCACACTTACGGACCACTCCCCTATCCTTCTACACCTCTTAACAGCCAGGAGGGGGATCCCGGCCTTCACCTGGAGGTTTCCCCCTTCGCGTTGCTAGATGAAGCCTTCAGGGGGGAGATCGCGGAGGATATAGACCAATTCTTTGTGACAAACATAGGTACGGTAGACGACTTCTTTACGGTCTGGGAAGCTTTTAAGGTGTACATCAGGGGGGTGGCTATGTCAAAGCATTCAAGTGTGTTACGCTCCATTAGACGGGACCTCACCACTTTGGAGAATAGGATAGCGGGGTTGGAGGCTAGACGACTGCAATCCGGCGGCGATTCTAAGGGGCCGGAGATCACCCAACTCCTGTCCGAGTTTCAGGCCCTGGCAGACAGGGAGATCCTATATATGGGTAAATATGCCACCGCCAGAGTGTATGGGGAAGGAGAAAGGCCTGGTGCGCTACTGGCACGCATGGTCCGGAGCTCTAGACGCCCACTGGTTGTTGAGGAGCTGAGAACGCCGGAGGGAGACACAGTCACTGATGGGGAGCAGATCCTAGAGACCTTCAGGAGATATTACTCGGGGTTGTACCAATCCAAGACGCAGGGAGTGGAGGAGGAAATGGAGGATTATTTAGATCACATTGCTATGCCGTTTCTCAAGAACTCGGATAGGGAATTCTTAATGGCCCCCTTCCACCAGGACGAAATACTGGAAGCACTAGCGAGTATGAGATCGGGCAGTGCCCCGGGCTCGGATGGCCTCACCGTGAGTTTTTATAAAGCCTTTAAGGACCTACTGCTGCCACACTTGGTTACCCTCTTTGATGCAGTTTGTGAGAACGGTGAAATGCCGCCCACTATGCGTGAGGCACTGCTCATCACTATCCCTAAACCGGGGAAACCGCCTGACCTTTGCGGCTCGTACAGACCGCTCAGCTTGCTGAATGTCGATGCTAAGATTTATGCTAAGGTCATAGCCACTCGTCTGGCCTTATTGGTCCCTGGGCTGGTCGCCCCGGAGCAGTCCGGGTTTGTCTCGTGCAGAAATTTGACCTACAATATACGCACGGTACTGGGCACTATGCAGCATGTCAAACAGGAGAACAGCGCGCTGGCAATCTTCCTTGACATGGAAAAGGCATTCGACTCGGTTGAGTGGCCCTTCATGGTACGTGTACTGCGGAAGTTGGGTTTGGGCGAGCCGTTCATGCAGCGGATTGGGGCGCTGTACCACCGTCCCGCTGCCAGGCTACGTTTGGGCGATAGAGTGTCGGAGCCGATCTACATTGGAAGGGGCACGCGACAGGGTTGCCCCCTGTCGCCGCTGCTCTATGCACTGGTGGCGGAACCCCTGGCATGTGCCATTCGGGAATACCACAGCCTGGAGGGCATTAGTTTCCCCACCTATAAAATAGGGATATCAACCTATGCAGATGATACACTGCTGTATGTTAGGGACCCGGAGGCTAACTTGGCCGCGGTTCTTCGTGAGGTGGTCCGCTTCGGCTCGCTTTCGGGCCTGAAGGTGAACTGGGATAAGTCAATTGCTTTTCCGCTCACCCCGGTGACACGGCCGTTCGCTATGGAGTACCCGCTTCAGTGGTCCTCCGACTCTGTTCGTTACCTGGGCATTCGCCTTCATACAGATCCCGAGATTCTAATCCGGGACAATTACGGGGTGGCATATAGCAAACTGGTCGATGACGTCGATACCTGGATCAGGCTTCCGCTCTCCCTCTCGGGCAGAATCGCTTTAATGAAAATGGTGGTGCTCCCCCGATTCCTGTTCCTCTTCCTGAATTTGCCTGTGGTATTGTCGAAGGTCTTCTTTAAACAGCTTACCAAAGTCATGATAAGACTGGCCTGGGGTGACAAACAGCCCAGAGTTCGATGGACGACCCTGATACTCCCTTGCGAGATGGGAGGACTGGGAGCACCGGACCTAGAACGCTATTACAGGGTGGCGCAGGCATCGCATTTACACTCTTGGATTCATGGTGATGCTCGGACACCGCACCTTATACTGGAGCGGCTGTTTGCGGACCCGCTCCCTCTGCCTGCCACTGTCTGTCTGCCCACGGACCGCACGGTTGGACACATGGACTCGCTTAAGGCGACCAATCATGCCTGGAACCACTTGGTGAGTTCTCGTGGCAGCACATTGCTATACTCTCCACTGATGCCCATCGAGTGGGCCCTCTGGCTTGACCCGTTGGGTGAAAAAGGAGTGATCAAAGCCCTGCGGACCCTTGGCGTAGAGAGAATGGAGGACCTATTCGCGGATGGCACGCTTAAAACCAGGGACCAACTGACTTCTACGGAGTCAAGCCACACCCTGCTACAGAAATTCCAATATCATAGACTCCGCTCTGCGTTCCGTGAAACACTGGGCCCAGACTTGGAGGAACCGGAGGAGGTCCCGGAACTGACCTATGTTATTAAATCTACCTCGCCTGCGAAGCTCGTTTCGCAGGTTAACAAGTTGGGTGTAGCGCATCAGCGATTGCAACCCTCTAAGGCCAGGGAGGCCTGGCAAGCTGATCTTCAATCCCCCATAGACGATCTTATGTGGCGATACTGCTGCTCTAGCACGCGTAAGATTTCGTTGAATAGCAGGCACCGGTTGGTGCATTTTAAATATCTACAACGGGTGTACTATACACCTGAGCATCTGCACCGTTATGGCCTTCGCCCCACAGCTGAATGCGAGCGCTGCCGGACAATGGTGGCCGAATTTTTCCATTTGGCATGGTTATGCCCTGGGGTGCAGGCATTCTGGGGGGAGGTCTTTGCCGAACTGGATCAGATTCTGGGGGAGACCCTGCCCCGCTCACCGGCGCTGGCGCTTATTGGTTATTCTAAGCCACTGGCCCCTTCTCTGCGTCGCCTGGTGGACATGGCACTGCTATTGGCGAGGAGAGTGGTAGCGGCTTGCTGGATGCGAGGGCCCCTGCCAACCAAAACAAGATGGGTGCGGGACCTACAGTACTGCTGCACTCAGACAGAACTATATAGCGACCTGTTACCGCCCAGGAGTAGGCCCAAGAATTTCTGGGATCTTTATAAAGAACACCTACAGAAGGGGGAGGAGGAGGACTCTGACACATCCGAGGCGGTTGAACTCCAGGATAGGGTGGAAGAGTAGGCTCTGACTGGGTTCTTTGCTACACTGGAGGGGGACGGGTTGGGAGTGCTCCGAATTAGGTGGGGGGTTTTGAGTTTGAGGCTGGGGGCTGCCGGGGGGGACCGTTCACTGAGGGTGGATAGACACTGGACACAGAGTAGATACACGTAGGTTAACAGGGGGACATTTTGGTTAGGGCGGGGTTGGCGGACACACAGACACACTCTAGAGGGTGGGATGGGAGTTTAGTTGGGGTTGTTTTTTGACCTTGTCTTGGTATCAGATCTGTTGCCCGCGATTGCAGGAGTTGATTGCCAGTTGCCACACCGAATCAACACGTGGCTTACGACAAAACGCTTATAATGGCATAGTTATACAATCGATGCATTACCTTGCCGCCGGGCCCCCGGGATGCCGGCAATAAGGCTGTGTTCGAAATGATCCTTTGCTGCTCATGTGATGATCATACTTTATGTGGAGATGCACTGTGTGCAAGTGTTACATTTGGTGTTGTCAATGGCTTTGCTATCAATAAAGATATTTAAAAAAAAAAAAAATACATACAATACATACAATGTTTCCGGGGGAAAAGGGGGTACCAAGCAGGATTGACACGGTGGCCCGAATGGCTAAGCAATCGCCCGTGGATATTTTGGCTATGACCCTCTGGGTAAGCAAATAATCTGATCATGTGTCCGCCGGGATCCTGAGGGACGGCTTCTCGTATGGCTTCAGGATCCCGGCGGGTGATTTTCGGGGGGCCACCATATGCAGGAACCAACTGTCCATTACGCACAACCCGACTGTGGTTGCCACAAAAATTGCAAAGGAGGTTCGCTTGGGGCGGGTTGCAGGACCGTTTGGTGAAATACCAGCTGCCAATTTTGTGTGTTCCCCATTAGGGGTAGTCCCCAAGAAGGAGCCGGGCGAATTCAGGATCATACATAATCTGTCTGCGCCAAGGGAGGCTTCCGTGAATGAGGCAATCGATGCAGGCATTTGCAGTGTGAGGTATGCATCGTTTGATGACGCAGTGGTTATGTTGAATCGCCTAGGCCCCGGAGCACTGTTAGCAAAATCAGATATTGAATCTGCATTTAGATTACTGCCGGGGCATCCCGAGGATCAGCACTTGTTGGGTTTCGCATTCCAGGGGAAGTAGTACATGGATATGTGCATGCTGATGGGTTGTTCAATTTCTTGTGCTTACTTTGAAATGTTTAGCTCATTCCTGGAGTGGGCATTCTCGAGGGCCTCAGGGCACCAACATGTGATGCATTATCTCGATGATTTCCTGTTTCTCGGCCCGGCGGGCTCTCAGGACTGTGCACGGGCATTGCAGGAATTTTGAGTGCTCATGCAGGGTTTCGGGGTTCCGTTGGCGCCAGGTAAGACAGTGGGGCCAACTACCTCCCTGGAGTTTCTGGGTATTGAACTAGACTCCGTGGAGGGTTACTTCCGTCTGCCGGTGGAGAAGATCGCCAAATTCAGGGCCTCCTTGCTACAATGTCTTAGGAACCACAAGGTGACACTGCATCAACTGCAGCAAACAGTGGGACAGCTGAATTTTGCGCTGAGGGTTATAACGATGGCTTGCCCTTTCTCACGATCCATTGCCCAGGCTCTGGTTGGCCTCAAGGAAGGGCACCATCACACGAGACTGTCAGCAGAGGTTCGCCAGGACATGCTCATTTGGCTGGCATTCCTGGCGGATTTCAATGGCTGGGTAGTCTGGAGCAAAGCCCCGGCCTCGTCAGCAGAGTTAGGTTTATGGACCGACTCTGCGGGCAGTGTGGGGTTTGGCCCAATCCTTGGTAACAGATGGTCGGCCCAGAAGTGGCCAGCATGGTGGGAGGCGAGTGGCTTGACGAGCAACATTGGTTTCCTAGAGTTATTCCCAATCTGGGTAGCGTTGTCGGCCTGGCCAGAAGAGTTCGGTGTTATTCTGGTCTCATAACATGACTGTGGTGGAGTGCATTAACCAGCAGGCAGCACGCTGCAAGTGGATATTGTGATTGTTGAAAGAAATTGTGTTGAAATGCTTGAGGCTAAATGTACAATTCAGGGCAAAACATGTGCCGGGAGTGCTGAATAATGCAGCTGATGCGCTCTCTTGTTTCAAAATGCAGGCTTTCAGGGATTGTTTACCCTCAGTGGAGCTAGTGGCAGCGCCCTTTCCCGATGCGCTATGGCAAATCGGCGCCCCGGACTACAAAACCTCGTGGCAGCCAGTTTAGTGCCCAGGACAAGGAAAGCTTATGAAGGGGCGTTCCACTCTTACTGTGCCTTTTTGGGCCCTGATTGGGAGCATATATGGGGTCAGGAGGGGTCCTTTACCCAATTTTTAGTGGCACTTCATGAGGAGCGCCGGTCGGCGGCAACCGCCAGTCGGTATAAGGCCACCATATCATTTATGGCTCAGCTCCAAGGGATCAGGGACCCGACAGACTCTTTTATAGTCAGAAAGGCGCTGTGCAGCTGGCGGTGCTTAGTGGGGCGCAAAAGGGATAACAGGCATTCGATTGGATTTGACAGGTTGACCGCCTTGCTGGATAAACGGGGGGGAGACGTGCTCCTCACCTAGTGAGGTTGTCCTATTCCGGGCAGCATTTGCACTGGCGTTCTATGGGGCCCTGCGGGTAGGCGAACTGGTGGCTGCCAATAAAAGGGATACCGAGGGGTGTCTGCGCAGGGACCACATGCAAGTGAGGGGGAAATCCCTGCTGATCACAATTGCCAGGTCAAAGACAGACCAGGAGGCCCAGGGGAGTAGCATAGTGTTGCAGCACGCTCCGGGTAGTCCCTGTTGTCCAGTGATGCACGTTGAGGCCTACCTAAAGCAAAGGGTGACGACGTGGGGGGGAGGCCTTGCTGCGGCATGCTGACGGCACCCCGTTAACAAAGTTTCAGTTCCAAAGGGTGCTGGCGATCACGATCACAGCTGCGGGCTTGAACCCGAGTGATTTTGGAACTCATTCGTTCAGGAAAGGGGCCGCTACAGAAGCGACGGCCGGGGGTCTGCATGCAGACAATGTTAAACAGATAGGGAGATGGTCATCAGACTGTTTCAAACGTTATGTGCGGTTGCACATGTTGTAAATTATTTGAGAAGTGCACTCACGCTTGTTGTCTTTTGTTTGGATTACAGTTTCGCGAGCCTGTGACGCAGGGTGGAAATTGGGACCGGACCAGTATCAGCTAACCACCACTTCAAGAGCAAGGAATGGAAGACGAGTGGTCTGGGTCGTGGGCCACTCATACGTGAGACGGGCCGCGGACATATTCAGGGCAGGTGATGCGATCCACACATCTGAGGAGTATAGTTTCAGGGTGTCCTTCCATGGGAAGGGCGGTTTGTGTATTGACCAACTGCGAAATTTTGTGGAAGAATTGTTAGGGCAGCACAGGTCACCGCCATCAGTAGTCATAGTGCACATTGGGGGCAATGACATGGTGAGGTTGGGGAGATGGGCATTAATCGAACACATACTTTCAGCAGTTAGTTGGTTAGCAAAGACACTCCCGGGTTGAACAATAGCTTGGTCCCACATGATTCCGAGGAGGGTGTGGAGGGGTGGGTTGTCCACGACAGCGCTGAACCATTCGGTAAAGAGAGTCAACAATTAAATGGAGAAGTTGTTTCGATCCAACCACCTTCAAAGTATACCTCACAGGTGCATCTGGGGGGACCACTGTTATTCACATGATGGGGTACACCTGTCCAGGGAGGGGAATGACGTATTGATAGGAGACATGATAGCTTGGCTAGTGGGATTGAGGAGACATGACCTATAGGAGTTGTTGGGGGGCCAGATAGTCGGTCAACTATCTGGCCTGTGGCGGTAAGGTCATGATCGGTGAGCAGTGATTTCAAGGTCCCTAGTGGGGGCGCCACCCATTAGGGATGGGATGGGAGCGCCCAGGGGGAGGCGGCCATTGGCCCCTCCCACAGGGGGGCGGCACCCATTTAGGATGGGATGGCCCAGGGGGAGACAGCCATAGGCCCCTCCCAGGGGGAGACGGCATAGGCCCCTCCCACGAATTTCCCGGGGGCTGGATATCCGCTGCGGCGGCAGGCAGTGCGGGGAAAGGGGGGGAGTTCACGCTGTCCTTCTTACTGTTACCCCACACGAAAACTCGGATGTCCTTAAGATGGCGCCGAGTTGAAGGGGGCCCCCATGACAAGGGAAGTTACGGATGGCTACGAGGGTAAAGTCCTCTGCGCATGCGCCACTCATACGTGAGGGCGGAAATTGGTTGATAGGTATCTGACACCGGTTAACACCTTGCCATTGGCCCCTAACGATAGGATGTACAAAATTCGTATGCAATGCATGATGTTAGACTCGATTAGGAAAATCTTTGTATTAGAGATTTGTTAAGGTTAGCCTGGATACCTGTCTACATCAAGTGTAATGGAAAGTTGAATTTTGTACATGATAAATGAAACGTTTTTAATTTAAAGTTTTAAATTTTGTTTCATGTTTTTAATAAATACAGCCGGGGGGGTTGCGAGGTCCCCCTGCCTTCCAAAAAGTTCAAAATGTGTCTGTTTCCTACCATTGGGATTGGTGGTGGAAGGGCATCCGGACCATATTTACAAGGGCCTATTATCAAGCCCATTATTGGCGCTTTAGCGGCAGTTTTCTTCCGATAAAAGCGGCGTTAATGTATCGCCCTTTACTGATGATATGGCACTGATGGGCATATTATCAAGGACAGGTGTTAAAATTATCGTTGTTTTATGGGCAGGAAAGTGCCGATAAAACAGCGAAAATGGTCTTCATAATATCCCCATGTTAATTCCCATAGAAGCCCATGTTCTGGTGTTAACATGGGCTTCTATGAAAATTAACACGGGCCTATTATCAAGCCCAGACGCGGCCCCTGGAGGGAGTTGCGTGGGAAAGACGGGGCGGGGAGTGGCAGGGTGGGGCGTGATAAAGAACGGAATTTGGATGATTGTAGGCAAGTAAACAATTAAATTAATAAAACAAATTTCTGGTTATATTATCAACAACATAAGGCGATACATTATTGCCGCTTTTATCGGCAGGAGACTGCCAATAAAGCGGCGATAATGGTCTTTATAATATGCCGTTGTGAATTGCCATAGCAGCCCATGTTAATAGTAGAAACTGGGCTACTATGGGAATTTACAAAGGCCTATTATGAAGCCCATTATCACCGCTTTATCGGCAGTTACTGGCGATAAAAGTGGCGGTAATGTATCACCTTTTGTTGATAATATGCCCCTTCATTTCTATGATAGCATGTAAAACTTTCCTTTTTTTTGTGGAGCAGTTGTAATCTCTACCCATGCGCAGCCAAGTTCAACAAACAAAGCTTTCTTTATTTCAGGTATTAAATTTGGCGCTTTGTTTTGCCGGGTCATGTGTGTCATCCGCTGTTGTACTTTTGTAATATATTAATAATTGTATTTTATCTACATTTATTTGGAACGTAGTGTCGAGGCGCCAAAAGTTGATGAGGTACTCCACCGCCATTTTAGTAGTTTTTCACCATTGTTTTTATTATATCTGATACTTTCATTTTATCATCCTCCTATTTTCTTTGTGCTTGACGAGATTTCGAGGCAGAGACACCACGGTGTTTGTCCTTAAACTCAGATGTTATCAGACTTGGTCACACGTATACCTAAAAACTAATTTGAAGGACGTAAGTCACAGCCATTACAACGCATGTTCGTCAACACAAAGACATTATTAAGATTATCGCCGCTTTTATTGGGAGGAATACTGCCAATAAAGGGCTTGATATTAGGCCCTTGTGAATTCCCATAACAGCCCAAGTTAACACCAGAACCTGGGCTGCTATGGGAATTTCCAAGGCCCTATTATCAAGCCCATTATCGCAGTTTTATCAGAATGTTTCCTGCTGATAAAAGCGGCGATAATGTATCGCCTTTTGTTGATAATATGCCACTTCGTTTCGTGCCCTGCATCGCATTTTGCAATACAGGGCGCAGGATACAAAATTCATTTTATAAATGTAATTTTTTACTTACCCGCAATCATCCATATTCCGCTGTTTATAACCCCCCATCCTGCCTCTACCCTGAACCACTTGCCTACCTCACCACAACTCCCTCCACGGGCCACGGCTGAGTCAGTTACTTGTACTTACCTTAAGGATAATACATTTTAAAAAAGTATATATTATAAAATTGTCACCTGTGGAAGATACAAAAAACACAGTTACTAGATATATTTTACAACACAAAATAATTTGGAAAACATTTCATTTGCCTTTTTGCTGTTCTCAGAATATATGGAATTTCACTACAAACAGTGAGTTCAATAGTACTCATCACATAATAGCGGGCAAAAAAAGACAACCCATAAGGACATCTTAAAAAAAACCCAGTCAACAATCTCAATAACAATATAAAAAATAGAAATAAAACATATATTAAATGTTTTTTTCTAAGAGCAATTTCTTACGTAAATATAACATATCTCAAACAATCATAAAATAACAATACTTTCTGATTAATTTTCTTACACTGTAAATAATTTTACTTTCAAATAGATGCTGACAAAATACACAGCAAAAAGTCCTTAATGGTTTTGCACACTTTTCCTTACGGCCAAATAGTATGCATCAAGTCCTTTGTTTGGAAGTTGTTCCATAGTAATCCTGAACGACCGCTTCCCAGCCTTCTGATCCAAAACCTCCGACATCATCTACGGGCCCCCCAGGACTCATCCATCAGTCCGGCGCTGTTCAACATCTACATTGCCACCGTAACACAAGTAGCCACCCTCACATCTTCACAAACATCTCCTACACAAAGAACACCCAGCTCATCCTCTTCCTCACTAAGAAGCCACATACCACCAAAAGCAACCTCCACGACACAAAGAAGGACGTCACTAACTACATAAAGAGCAGCACTGTAAACACAAACTGCCAGAAGATGAAGGTACTCATCCTCAGACCCACTCCATCGGCCTCAGACAACTCCTGCTACCTGACTACAGTGTGAAGAGTACCAGCACCTACCAACCATGTGCACAACATAGGATTCAACTTCAACTGCTCCCTCTCCATGTGTAAGCAAGTCTACACTGTGTCCTCGTACTGCTATAACACCCTCCACATACTCCACCACATTTACAAGTGGATCATAACCAAAAGAAGAAGAACAGTGACACAGGCCCTCATCAGCAGCAGACTGCATTGTGGTAAAACACTCTACACATGAATTCTAGCCAAACACCTACAACAACTACAAAAGACCACTATGTGACTGATCATCAATGTCCCTGGCTGCACCCACATCACCCACCACCTGATACACCTACACTGCCTCAATATCAACAAAACAATCACCTTCAAGCTCCTCACCCTCACTTACAAAATACTCTACATCACCAGAATAATGTACCTTAACAGCAGTAATCCTAAAGGGCAAATTCTGATCTTAAAACTTTGTCTTTAAAAATAGTAGGTAAGAATTTGGTAACTCTTTGGGCAAACGTTGCTTAAAAACTAATTGAGCATCATTACACTGTATCCAACCTTTCAGACATTTTAAATAAACAATGTAATGTCCAGATGTGGTAGAAGGTCCATCATGAAAAATAATAGCAACAGCTTTAAAAGTTCTTCCTGATATTGAAAATTGACCAGTAACAAAATGTTTAATTAAAGTTTTCAATTTTGTTCCATCAGTTGTACAACGTTGCAGCAATAAAATAACATACTGTCCATATCTTTGTATAAATAATGTTGATGACATTTCTGATTTACATTGGCTACACTCCATGTTTTGACTTGCTCCTCTAATTAGATTGTTAAAAGACACTGGTTCACAGTCAGGTAAAGTCAAATATATGAATCTCTCAGTGTCTATGTCAGTGCTACATGTAAACAAACAATTTCGACAGTTATGATGCCATTTATAAGAAAGGCCAAAAAGGTTTTCAACATCTATACCTTCATCTTCCAGTACACCAAGCATAAACATTAAAAATTCCTGACAATCTTGCTGAATATTCTGCGTAAATTGACTAGAACCAGAACATAAGTCCAAAACATTTCGAATATTGGAAACACTTTGTATTTTACTTTTATCACTAGTAAATTTCTCATAAACAGAATTCAACAATGAACAGAATCTTTTGTCCCGATTTTCTATAATTTGCTGTTGGAAACTTTGAAGAAAAAAAACAACATTAACAACTACATTAGCATAGCAGTTGACACCAGAACTATTTTCAAACCGATAACCAACATTCTCTTCAACACTGTCCTTTGTCTTTTTGCTTGGAGGCGCAACTTCATCTTGTTTTTTTCTTTCTCTACAGTTTCAGAACAGATATTCTCAAGTCTTTTTCTACCTACCACATGCTTTTCAATCACTGGATATTGACCTAAATTGGGTGCATATTCTCTTCGTAATCTATTATTCTCTTTCACACAGTTTGTATCTGCAGAAACTTTTGTCTCATCAAAATCAATCAAGTACAATCCAGATAAAGTTCGGACTCGAGACAAAGCAACATATGCCATACCTTTTTTTAAACACTGTACTTCCAATATTTACAATAGCACAATCTACACTTAAACCTTGAGATTTATGAATGGTCACTGCATATGCCAAACAGACAGGAAACTCTTTTCTGCAGACATACAAATCTTTTACAAGCAAAAACGAGCTGCACAATGACTAACATGTTGTACTTCAGCAATTTCAAATTTGATTTTCAAAAATTCAATGCCAGCTCTTCTTACATAATTACCAAAATCAACAATTGTACCCATTGCTCCATTTACTAAACCTTTTTGCACATTTAATTTACGTCGCAAAATTACCTTACAATTTACACATGCATACAAATTCTTTTCTAAGCCAGCAGTTTTACTATCGATTTCTCTAAAGAATCCAATTTCCTCTTCAAGTTTTCACTCAAAATAATACTGATTCCTTCATGTTCTATTTTATCAATTGCTTCCAATTTTATAATAACAACACTCTTGAAACTTCATAAGAAGCTTCTCCAGATAGCTTGTGGTATTGTAATTTGTTGTCATGCTCTACTGGTAGCATGAATAAACAATGTAAAGTAATTCCTTTAATATTGTGTGCTGCCAACCCAGTTGGAGCAGTGACAACACAAGACAAATGCGAGTCAGTTCTTTTCTGTAGAAAACTTGTGATTACTTTAATTAACAAACTTTTTCCTGTTCCAGCTTGTCCACTCACATACATACAGATAGGTTCAAATTATGAGCAAGAGCACTCTTACTTCTCATGAAGAAATCCATGGTCAATCTGTTCTCTCACTTGCTCATATATTTCTTTCTGCTCAAGGTTTAGTTGTTGTTCCAAGTTTCCTAAGTTTGTTAGATGTTCTTGACCTTGATACATTCCACCTCTTCCATAGCAGTTGCTGCTTCATTTAGAATAATTGGTTCTCCCAGTGGGTCCTGACTCAACGGAGCAGAAGTTTGACTGTCTTGAGAACTTTCTCTAGCAATCTCAGCTGCAATTGTAGCTTCTTGCTCAATTTCGTCATTCAACATTTTGACATAATTAGCAAAAACAGGACATTCTATAGTATCTTTAGTTGCATTGAATGAATCTTCATAGCTGTCAAAATCTCCAAGTAATTCCAATTCTGAACGCCATGGCTTGAAAAGTTGCAAAAGAGCTAAATAGTAAAATTCCCTTTTGTCAGGTGTTTCGCAACTCAGTTTATGGTGATTAATCAAATGTCCTTTTCTTTGTTTCACCAGACATCCTTCAGAACCAATAACAGCATATATACCATTACTAATGTTTCCGGTAATATTACGTTTAAAAATATAGTTTTGCAGCACTTCATAGAGACAAATTTTCTCAAGATGATGACTTCTATTTGGATAATATGTTTTCAACATATTTGTTTTCACAATATCAGTACTTTCTAGCTCTTTTTCAGCTAAATATTCAATTTTTTGACAGATTTAAGAACTCAGTTTTGTGTTGCAGTAATACCTAGACTCACCCAAATGATTCTTCTAGTATAGACTTGCAGATGATAAGCGACCCGAGCATTCATACGCTCCAATTTCTCGATGTCAAACTGTAACTGTATAATTCCTTACTTAGACTCTTCTCATGGGAAATCTCTTTCCACATTTCCTTCAATTCCGTCTTTTCTGACTTTGTTATGTACGATGTCACATATGGAGCAACAGCAATGGAATTGTCTGCAACATCTTGAATATCCATATTAGCATTCCACATGGACACAATGACTGGGTTGTAGTCATTTATGTATTTTGACTCTTCATTTCTTCTTACGTTTTAGGTATTTTTTGGACACTTTCTTGTGATATTATGTTGAAAAGATGACATAAAACTGTTCACTCTTCCTTTCGATATTACAGGTCGAGGAAATGCAAAACGGCATTTGCTGTAGAATTTGTCCTTATCTTGTGTACTTTTGGGTACTTCACATGTAGCATATTCTTCAATAAAAGACAACACAGTATCATGTGAGTCTGTTCCAAATTTGGGAGCATCTTTGATCCATAATAGCATATGTATGTGAGGAGCACCTCTCGCTTGATACTCCTTTCTCCAAAAGAAATCCGGAACCTCTCAAAGAGGAGGATTTTTTTATTGGTGATAAAAGACATCATAGCTTGGAATCTATGGTTGAAATACCTGCATACATTAACAGGATCCAAAGAGCACAATTCTCCAGGTGTCTTGTATTCGATATTTGGTAAATTTGGATTTTCCTCTCTAAGAAATTGAAGTAAATCATCCCAAGCATATTCAGCACAGCTTAGAGTAAGGAACCATGTAGGAGTTCCTAAGTTCCTTAGCATACATTTAAGTTCTCCATGACGACGGTACCTGTACTCATTAGTACCACGCTGACATGCCATCAGATTAATCAGCTGAGTTTCCAAACATTATCTTTCTGCTGTACTTTATCCATAAATTCCTTTGCCGAAACATTTTGCAGATGGACACCTGTTTTCAATATGTGGTTTACTGCGATTGTAGCTGCGTGAGGGGAACATGGCGGCGGTAGGCTAACGGCTGCTGCGAGGCTCCGTTCCTAAGACCCACAGAGCTCTTCGGCAGGTCTCATATCCTGCTTTTTTATGGTGGACCGCAGTTTACTACACGGTGAGATGGAGTTTACTTTTTAAAACAACAATGCATTCCGCAATTGTTGAGCTTTTTCTTTCCTTTTTCGGCTAGTAAAGGCTGCGGAGAAGCTGGAGGCGCTAGGACCTGCTCCATTGGAATGAGAGGGGTGGACCGAGAATTCGTGCGGAGGTACGCGGAAGAGCCCAGAACGGGGCAGCTGCATCAGGTGGAGAGACACGAGGAGAACTGGAAGCCGGGGGAGACAGGGCACGGTCTAATACTCGGTGGCAACCACACGCAAGTAGAGCAGTATTCTGGAGTCCGGGTAAGCTGTTATAATGCAAGGCTGCGCTCGAGGGCAGCCTTCTGGTACCGGGCAGCAGCAGTATTCACACGCCGCGTCCCTATTATAGTTACAGTGTCTCCTGCTTGTGGTGATCTGGCTAGGTGCATGGAGGCAGACAAAGCAGACAAAGCAGCGCAGAAGTTCCAGTTCCAGTGCAATATTCCTGACTCACAGGCTGCATTCAGTGGTGAATTCACAGTTGGCTCTCCTAAGCCACCTGAGCTGTTTGAGTTGCCCTCTAAGGAGACTTCTGCCGCTAATAGTAGTGAGAAAAGAAGTGCGGCTAGGAACCGTTATCAGCTACGCTCTAAGCAAGAACTAAAGAAGAAGGGGGTTCTAAACACAGCTGATTTGCACGAGGGTGGAAGTAGTGGTCCGGTTCCTATTTCACCCTGTAAGCAAAATAAGAAAGGTGGGGCACAAAGGGGGAAGACTAAAGGCTCAAAGCAGACTCAAACTGTGAAAGGGACTCCTTCACTTAAAAGCTATTTTAAAATCATGGAGCAAGCAGTGTCATCTGGAGCCAACAACATAGAGGCAAATATCGAGACTAACATTACAGAGGAAGGAGAGATAAGAGATATAAATAATCAGAATGGGCTCGTGAAGTCTGCAGGAAATCTAGCTGAGGGTACGAGCACGACTATAGCTTCCCCTCTCTTGGCTATTTTTCCTCTGAGCAATAAATACACAGCCCTGGATCTAGCTGACTCTACAGAGGTACCTGCGGTACCTGAGGTAGCTGAGGTAGCTGAGGGTGATATACATTCCGGTGAGCATTCAGGAAGTGGTGATCAAATACCTCAGACACCAGCATCCCAATCTCTTCTGGCAGTCCCTCGTATAGCGTATGCATCGGGATTGGAAAACAATGGTCCCTTCTCACCCTTAAACGAGGAGGCTGGGGGCCTCGGAGGAAGGGATGAGACAGAGAGAGGTCTGGGCTCTTTACTTCACTCACTGAGAGGTGATTTGTTGGAAAGATTTGAGATTTCTGAAAAGAATCAGAAAGGGCTGCATGACAGGTTTGATCTTCTGGAGGCAAAAATTGAGGGTATTAGTGTCAGGACAAGCACTTTAGAGGGGAAAGTATCGATACTTGCAGAGTCCTCAAAAACTAACTCTAAAGATATAGCTGCCTTAAAGGCTCAGAATCGGACTCTAACAATGGATCTGGAGAGGTTAGAAACTCAACAACGACGTAATAATTTGAGGATTTTAAAAATTCCGGAAGGGGCAGAAGTGGAAGATAACAAAGGATTTGTTTGCAGATTATTGCGAGAGGATATTCTCAAAGACAGACCAGACATCAATTTGGAAGCTGAAATTCAGCGGGTTCATAGAGATCCATTTAGGTTGCATCCAGAACGAAAGGCGCCTAGGAAGATCCTGGTATATTTTCAGACTTATAGCATAAAAGAGTTGATTCTTACTAGGTGTTTATCTCGTACTTCCTTACATTTTCGTGCTAATCCTTACCACATCAGATCGGATATTGGTAGCAAAACTGCTCAAAGACAATGGGAATTAGGCTCTAGGATGCCAGATTTACGTTCCTACGGTGCACAGGTCCAGATGAAATTCCCAGCGCTCCTCAAAATAATGTGGAACAATAAAATGTACACTTGCCATTTCCCCGAGGAAGTTGATGCAGTTTTGACTAAGATGAAAGAATCGGAAGAACAGGAGGAATAGAGTTTATCTAGGGTGCCCATTAGGGTATCCATTATATCTCCTATTATTCGTCTAACTTCAAGTGCCTTTAAAACAGATTAGAGTTAGAATGAGAGTTCAAAAAAAAAAAAAAAACACAACATGCTGTGGGATGATCGATAAAGGCTTGGTAGGGGGAGGAAAAAAAATATATATATATATAAGAATCACGAAAAATAATGAGTGTGGTGAGGGGAGACTCAGTTAAGTAGGGGTGAGAAAAAAAAAAAAAAAAGGAAAACTTCAAGTAAATAAACAAATAAAAACAGATATAGATGGGGATATAGAGACCGACTTTTCAGGATGGGGTGGGCATTAGTGGTTCGGGGCCTCATAGGGCGTATTTCGCCAATCAGGAGGGAAGGGTTCCCGGGGGGGTGGGGGGGTAGGTTCACAAGGGTTAGGGGAAAAAAGCAGTTAAAAAAGTCCTCATGTGCCTTAAAATATTACTTTTTTTTAAATTCAATTGTCAATACATATGCTCTGGACAAGCCACAATTTATAGTTTAAAACTTCAATATGTCTCAAGTTAGGCATACTAAAATCCTTTCCTGGAATTTGAACGGTTTAGGAAATCGCAAGAAACAATTAAATGTTCTCCACTTCTTGGAGAATAAAGGGGCTTCTTTGATTTTCTTACAAGAGACCCATTTGGAAGCAGACGAATGTAGGAAAATTTTTTCTAAGAGCAAATGGGTTCAAGATGTTTTTTGTTCTAAACAATTAGGTAACACAAGAGGGGTGGCAATAATAATCTGTGCAAATAAAGGAATTGTTATGCATGATTGGGCCACAGATCAAACAGGCAGATGGTTAGTCGTAGTTGTTTCAATTTGTACTGTTAAATTCTTATGTGGGGTTTATTATGGCCCAAATGAAGATAAGCCATGTTTTCTACAGAAATTAGAAAAACATATGTTGAAATATACTATACCTATCATTTTAGGAGGTGATTTCAATTTGTTATTAGATCCTGCAGTAGACCGCACCTCTAAATCTAAATATAACTGCCCTAAGAATACTTTGTTAGCCTTGAAAAATATCATGAAGGAGCATTTGCTGTGTGATGGGTGGAGAGCTAAGCATGGTACCCGTAGTGAGTTTTCTTTTTATAGCAAAAAATACCACCAATTTTCTAGGATAGATTTCTTTCTGGTTAACAGATCATTGCTTGCAGATATTAAATCCATTTCCTATATTCCAACCGGGTTGTCTGACCACTCAGTAGTTGAGTTAAATATTAGTCTCCAGAAGAATTTCTTAGAATATAGGTGGACTTTGGATAGGACCATTTTGTTAAATGAAGAGTATAAGATTAAAGTCAAGGAGAATATACTAGAGTTCTTTCTGTTTAACCATAAGACTGCCCCAGATAGCATAATATGGGACGCATTTAAATCCGTATTAAGGGGAATATACGGCTCCCAAATGGCTCTGACTAGAAAGCTAAAAAAAGAAATGGATACCAACGATCTTAGAGCGATTAAACTAAAAGAACAGCAACTTCTTTCTGTCACCCCCAATGATCAAGCTGGTATATCAAGATTGGAAAAAGAACTTTCTGAGTTACAAACAAAGTTTAGGTTAAGAAATGAAAAAATACTTAGAGACAAATGGGAAATAAGCAAACTAAGAAATTTCGAATATGGGGAAAAATGTGGGTCATTGCTAGCTTGGAAAGCCAGGTCAGAGAGGACTAGGAATAATATCAAAACTTTAAAACAAAGAAGAATGGGTATTGTTTTGTCTGAAGATGGTGAGATAAAGGAGGAAGCTAGATCCTTCTACGAAGAACTTTATTCAGAAAATATTAATAACACAATTGATGACCTAGAAAAGTTGACGATCTTGGGACACTTACCACAACTATCCAATGATGGCATATCCTTCCTGGCAAAAGAAATAACTGAGGGGGAGATCAGACTGCAAGTGAAAAAGATGGCAAGGAACAAAGCAGCAGGCCCAGATGGTCTGCCAATAGAGATCTATAAGGATAACCTAGATGAAATCTTGGGCCCACTACAGACATTATTTAACAATATTTTTATTCAGGGGGAACAAATTCCGCCCTCCTGGTTAGATGCTACAATCTCACTAATCGCAAAACCGAATAAAGACCCGGAAATAATAGGGTCATACCGACCCATCTCACTTTTGAACTCTGACCTAAAAATTTACTCGGGCATACTAGCAAATAGATTGGCTAAGGTTATAAAGACTATTATTCATCCTGATCAGCGAGGATTTATTCCTGGTCGACAACTGAATGAACTTACATTTCAAGTGATTGGGGCGATAGATTATGCAATTTACAAGGAAAAGCCACTTGCAATTGTGGTAATAGACGCTGCCAAAGCTTTCGACCAAGTGAATTGGCTCTATCTATGGAGAGTGATGAAGAAATTTGGCTTCCCTGAGATTTATATAAAAGGTATTGAAACATTATATAGGGGCCCGAGAGCTAAGATTTTGGTGAATGGGGGGTTGTCAGAGTGGTTGAATATCTGCAGAGGGACGAGACAGGGATGCCCCCTGTCTCCATTATTGTTCGACATATATATTGAGCCTTTTGTTTGTGTTTTAAGGCAAGACCCCGTAATCTCTTCATTTAGTATTGGGGAATTATCTATTAGGACGGCACTATATGCAGATGATCTTCTCCTTTACACCTCTAATCCACTAGTAGCAATCCCAAGATTATTTAGCTTAGCTGAGGATTTTGGTACTGTTTCCGGTTATTCCATCAATCGGGATAAAACTGAGGTTATGTGTTGGAACATCCCGGTTCGCATCCCAGAAGCCAAACCAAAGATGAGATATCTGGGTATCTATCTAACTCAGAAATTGGAGGAAATTCCTAATACTAGTTGGGAAGAGGTAATAAAGGAGATTAAAAAACTTTTGTCAAGGTGGAATGCACTACCTTTTAATATTTATGGTAGAGTCAATTTAGTTAAAATGGTTATCCTGCCTAAGGTGACGTTTTTGTTCAATTCTATTCCCTTAATATTTAATAAAAAAGATATTACTAATCTGCAAAGCAGGATAGGATCTTTTATTTGGGCAACTAAAACCCCAAGGATAGCCTGGAAGAAGTTAAGGAGAGGATTGAAAGTAGGTGGACTATCTCTTCCGGATTTATTATTTTACTGTTATGCTTTTCAACTTAAAAATTTTCGGTTATTAGCCAACAAACTGGACTCAACTTCCAATAGTTTGTTGTTTCAGGCAATGCTGCAAGATCTACCATATGATGCAGATTTTTTTTTGTTTAAATTTGGTGATAAAAAGTTTTTCAAAAAGGTTAGATTAAAGCTCTTGAAGGCTGCTCTATATTACTGGACACAGAGCTGTAAGTTATTGCAAATTCCCTATTATCATTCATACGCCCCAATCTGGGATTCCCCCGGCACTCCTGAATGTTTAACGGACCAAATGGTCCTTCCCCTGAAGAGAGCAGGTCTTTTCAGATGGGGAGATTTTTGCGATGAATCAAGAAGTCTAGATTGGGATTTTTTGGTCGGTATAACCGGCGGAACTCTTACGAGATTTAAATTGTATCAACTCTCTGCCTGGTGGGGAACCCAGTATTGGGGAACTGAAGATGACAATCTTTTTTTGAGATTCATTAGTAGCTGTACTGGTAAGAAAGGAGAGACCGCCCAATGCTATAAAACTCTTTTAGATCACAAAGATAACTTGGAGTTAGAAATCACCAGGCTATGGGGTCTGAGTATGGTCCCGATTGCTGATAACTTGGAAAATTTGGAGAAAATGTGGACAGATTCCTTCTTGATATCTCAGAAAATAATTAAACCGTCCAACTTAAGAAGAAACCACCTATATACAATGTATAGAGTATATTGGACTCCAGCTAAGCTTTCCAAGTTGTCAGTAACCTCGTACCTTTGTCCAAGATGTAACTCACAGGATGCAAATGACATACATATGTTTTTGGATTGCCCCAATATAAGCAACTATTGGGAACAAGTGTGTAAGTTTCTGGAGGATGTACTATCTTTTCCAATTATATGTATCCCCAGTCTGGTATTTTTTGGTCTAACTCCGAATTATGTTGTCAATAATTACATAACGCAATTCATTTTTTACGTAATAGTGATCGCTAGAAGAGAGATTTGTAAAGCTTGGAAGTCGGCGCTCTCTCCGACGTTTGCAGATTGTCTCAAAAACATCATGGGGGTGAGTAAATTGGATACTTTGTGTGGGGGTGAAAAGTCTGCTAAATTATGGTCGAAGCTAAAAAGTTGGATCGAAAAATAATCCTAATAGTCCAATGATTATGCCAGAGGTCTTGTGGTCCTGTCCTTCCTACGCAGCAAGCACCACTACGAGAGGAAGTTGGACGGGTAACAACCCTACCTCTGGGCAATCTTCACAGGCTATCCACAATCACAAGGGCCGTAACAGAAGATTGTGTCAGTGGCTTGAAGAGCGCTAAATCAGAGTATCAATTTACTGGTGGCATATATGAGGACACAAAAAAATTTAATAAAAAAAAAAAAAAAAAATATGTGGTTTACTGCATAAGAAAGTCCATACAAATCACTCTCAAACAAAAGATGAAACAAATATGGAATACATTGTCAAAATCTTGCATCTTCTGCATATAATCTTGATGTCCGGTATTCAGATGCAGGAATCTGCACAGGTCATTCATCATATCGTCCTCCTTTTCCTGTAGGAAACAACTGAGGGAAACAACGAGCTTCCAAGCTTTTTTCCCATACACTAATGGACTTCCTTTTGCTTCTTTCATTTGAAATAACTCTATAGCATTCCCCATCATTTCTTTGGAATACAATGAATTAACACTGTAATGTTCGTAGATTTCTTCAGTTCTGGACACATCCACTTTTTCAATTTGTCCATTTGGCAAGTGAGTATCTTCTTGTACAGTTATTTCTTCTTCTCCCACATACACATTTTTGTAATATTGATTATTTTTCACCAGATACAACGTTGCCTTTTTCACATTCCTAACATCCACTAATTCTTGCAAGATTTTCTTACTCTTAGCAGGAATGCCATTAACAAGAATAACTAAAGGTTCATGCTCTACATTTTCTACACCAATCGTTTCAATATTTTTCTTTAAATCTAGAGGCAAATATACAACTCTTCCCTTTAATCTTCTTTGTAAATCAGAAGGAGGCAATTTTCCTGTCTTAGGCTCCATACGAACAATAGCCTGAAATAGATGCACAAATTGAATAAGAATAGACTCATAGGTATTTAAATCCATCAGTTCAGAAGGAATATTTACCAACTCAAGATTATTATGCAGAGCTCTAGCAGGCATTTTGTTCTCTTCTAATTTGTTATAACAATATTTACAAATACGCGGATCAGAACCCAAATCAAAACAATTCTCTACCAACAAATAAGTTGCAAAATCCTTCCACTCATTATTTTCCTTTTCACTTTTTAAATACAGATCAACAGTCCTGGTCTGATTTTTATCATGAATTCGTCGACAACAGATACAATAATAATTTGGTCTTTCATCTGAAATCACCTTAAACTGTATCATTTCTTGCTCAAAATTTTATACACTGTACTGTCCTACATTCTCTTCCACATTTTCTTCTATTAATTTCTCACTTTCTGCACTGTCTTCCTGAGGACCAAATTATCTAATCTCAATTTCATCACAAACATTTGTTACATCTGATACAGATCCACGTAAAAGAGCACTGTTCTACTTTTTTAACATTAGTGCTGGACTTTTCGCATAATTCAATGTTCTGACTAATTTCCTCATCTGAGTATGATGAACTGCTAACATCCTGAAATGGTGGAAAACACTTCGACATACTTTTTTAGAAACACAAGGCAGAGAATGACCTTGCAAACCAGTATTTTCCCTCACTCTGCAAGGGTCTAGTCCTTGTAACATCTTAATCTTTAGTTTAACACTTTTCTTGGTATAATTACGTAAGAAATTGTGTAAAAAATCAATAGATTCTTGCCGCACACTGTAAATGCTACTACAATTCCAAGTGTACACTGGAGCTTTAGGACGTCTCCCTAAAACTTCTTCAGCGAACACCTCTTCTGCATTTCTAGGAACAATTTTCTCTTACTCAATAGGACAACCATTTCTAACCTCATAAGCATGACCACTGGTGTCAACTGCATGCAACAAATCATTAATCTGAAGATAACTTCCTTCATTAAAAAAAGCCTCAGAACTTGAACTATGTTTCCATTCACCCCAAAAAAAACTCACAAAAATGACTTCTGTTAATTAGTCTTCTCCACTTACTTTTGGACTTCATTAAATGGATTAGCTTATCTAGTGATCTAACTCTATTGATTACTAAAATGAAGAGTTTTCTTTTTAAATTCCAAAGCTTTCTCAACTACATTTATAGTTTTTTTTGTCTTATAAAATACTGTTTTTTTCTTATATACCTTAATTTCTTTCAATAAATTTGATACCAATCTATTATAAAACATTTTTTTCTTAATGTCCATGAATTGCTTTTTTCTCCTTGTACTATTCTTTTCTTTATTAGTAGTTTTTTTTCCGTTGCTAATACACTAAAGACATTTTTCTGTTTCTGAACACTACTCTAAGTCTTTAGTATTTTCTTCAAAAAAGTGCTCCTGCTCTTACCAGGACTTTCTTTTTGTTTGTTAAGACATCTCTCTTCATGTAAATCTTCTTGGTGAGTTCTGTTCAAATACACACTTTTCCTTCGGTGATTTCTCTTTTGGTCCTTTGTTTGCATGATGCATTATTTTGTATGGGCGAATTTAGCGAATTCGCGCTTTGCAAATTCGCGTATTCACAAATTTGCAATCCGCAAAATCCGCGAACTTTTGCGAATTTGCGGATTTTTTCTTTTTTTTGTGTTTGCAAGGGTTTCTGCCGGTTCACGAGGGTTTTTTACCAGTTCGCAAACGCGAACTTACTTGTCGGGTCGCAACAGTCATGACCATGTTGTTTCTACGTCTGGTTCATCACAGCACCCTCTGTTTCACCACTGCAACCCTCTGTCTCACCCATGCCACCCTCTGGTACATCACTGCCACCCTCTTGTTCATCACTGTAGATTATGGGGAGAAAAGCACACCTGCCCTTCCTCAACTGACATGAATGAATTAGGGGTTGACTAATGTGTCACTGAATTTGAACCTACAGTCTGGCACCTGCTTCCTTATCTGTAATTGCTTTCTGTTGCAGTGTAATTTTTTCTAATAGGACCTTTGTGGCATACTTGTAGCTATTCTCTGAGCCTGCTGTGAGGGTCAGAGCAGGGTCATAGAATAGTTGCAAGTAGGCAACTGAACTCTGGAGGGGCCCCTCAGGAAGCACTACAGGGATTGGTTACTAATGATGAGCTTGAACTTTTGCACCTGCTGAGTGCTTTTAGTTTAGCAAAAATCCTTTTTCTGCAATTTTGCGGGATTCGCGGGGCGCAAATTTGCACGAGATCGAATTCGAAAGCCGCGAATTCGGGTGAATATGCTAATTGTTTTTTGCGGTGTGTTAGTTCGCGTGTTATTTTGCGTTTTCGCAAGTCGCTGGTAGCGCAACGAGGCAAAGTTACCCTAGCGGTCGTACATGGGCGCGGCCATCTTGTTTGCGAGACGTATTTTTGTTTCCGGGTGCTATGTGTAATCTCGCAAAGTGTGCGGCTCGCTAGTACAAGTTTGTGCGTGATCGCAGAGGAAATCTCGCGCAAATTTACCCACCCGGTCGTGAACGGGCGCGGCCATCTTGTTTTTCATTCATTGCTATTGTTCTGGGCATGCTTTCTGTATCCTCTCTCAATCTCTGCCATCCTTTGCTTGTTTGAAGTATTTTTTTATCTATTTTACTTATTATCTATCCCTCTATTATTCTAACTCTATATTTTTGTGTTTTCTGCTACTTTTAGTTAATTTTAAACTACTTTTTTTAACTCTTTTCTTTTCTTCTTGCCCATTCTATTTCTTATTTATTATTTACCTTCCTTTCTGCCCAGACCATGGTAAAGGGAGCCAGGAAGCAGCCCGAGAAGGGGAAGGGTCCCGCACCCCGTGCCCGGCTCCCATGCGGGCGTTTGAGGGGGGAGCTAGTGATGCCAAGGGAGATCTTCAGTGCGGAGGAGGTAGCCGCACTAGTCTTCTATGTACAGCGCCATCTCCCCAGGACCATCATGGCAGGCGGCAAGATCGCAAGCGGCTACGGGCTCCGGGAGTGCCGGAAGCGGTGGGAGAAGGTGTGCCGGGCTGTGTATTCTCACTCTTGGGTCTGGCGCACCTACAACCAGGCCACCCACCGTTGGACGGATCTCCTGGACCGGGAACGTGACTTGCTTGACCTGCTCGGCATCGAGATCCCCGGGCTTGGTGAGTAGTAGTAGCTATTTCATCACTACTCTGTTTTCTCCTGCTCTGTGTGTTATTATATTGCAAATTTTAGTTTTTTACCAAGAGCAATAATGCTGCCAATTACATTGCAGGTAAATTATATTTCAAAATCTTCTGTGCATTTCAGGTGCCCTGCTCTCCTTCTCAGTAGCGTTGCTACTATGCTTATTTGTTTTCGATTTTGTGTTCATTTCATTGGCCTGAGAAAGTATAAATGAGTGTAGTTTACAGATCTGCGTAATGCTAGACACTAAGGGGCAGATTTGCAATTGTGCGCCACGCCACCCATGGTGCGCCGTATTTACAATGCGGTACAAAAAGGGGTGGTGATGGATGGAGCATCTGAAAATCAGTCTGACCCTGTGCTGGAATGCCAGAAACCGGTCCTCAGAAGCTTGTTTCCGGTCCAGGGAAGACATGGCTTGGCAGTTCGGGCTGGACTGTTCCCATGAGGCACAGGGTCAGACTGATTTGCATATAGCCATGTCTGAAATGGGGTGGCAGAGTGGGCTAAAGAATGGTGATGAATTAAACCCAGATATTTTGACTGGGTGTGAGTGTTTGATTGATTCCGATGCTGCGTCCGTCACCACCACCTTTTGTACCGCTTTTGGCCGCCATTAGTGTGGCAGGGCATGCTCAGACGTGAGTCCCTTGCTCACTTTGCCACTGGATTCAAGCAAGCCGGGCTGAAGACGGCTGGAATGCCAGAAACCGGTCCTCAGAAGCTTGTTTCCGGTTCATGGAAGACATGGCTTGGCAGTTCGGGCTGGACTGTTCCCATGAGGCACAGGGTCAGACTGATTTGCATATAGCCATGTCTGAACTGGGGTGGCAGAGTGGGCTAAAGAAACTGTATGTGTGCGCAATATATCCTTTGGTTGAAATTCAAATGCAAGTCAAGCACGGATGTATGGCTTGCGGTTTCCCAAATAAAATGAAAAGGTTGCTTTCCCATGACAAAAACGTAAGGTTTGTCCAGATGAGAGACATGAAGAAGAATGATTGACATATAGTTTGAATGGATGGATGCCTGGATCAAGGTACTATCTGACTCTAGCATATGTGTATCTAGAGAGAGTAGACGGTCACTGGACGAACTAAGTGTTACTTTGAAGAGCATGTAACACCGCACCCGCAAGTCCGTCCCAGTATAGGAAAGGTAAGGAAAAGAAGTTTCAAATTACCATGAATAGTAGCAGTAGTTTGTATTGCAAGCACAGCATATATCCGGCTATTATGATGGCCACTCACTACCTCTGTTAATAAGTTTAGTAGAACTCGGTCATTCATGTGTGGATGTATCACCGTTAACTCAATAAAAAGCAAAGCACCTAAAGTCATCCCATATGTAAGCAAATACATACCATGTGCAGTGATAGATAATTAGATTATTTATCTTCTTCATTTTCCTTTTATAGTATTCATTGGCACTGTAGGGTGAAAGTTAAATTAATTAAGCAGTAGCCCTTGTAACAGAGTATTCTCAGTGCTACCCGTAATAGAAAAGTAAGAGCATCATCACCTGCATGTACTGGACTGGTACAGTAACGCAAGTCTGTCTCACTCATCATGGCGGGCGTCTGTTTTTCTCGGGTGCAAGTTGACTGCGCTGGCATTATGCCAGCTTGCAGAAGTTAACGAACCAATTTTGCTAAACAAGAGAGAAGAAGAAGAATAAGACTGGTGTACTGTCATAGGCGACTCTAATGGAGTGAGTGCATAGTGCTCGTAGCATTGATTCTTTAAACTCCCACTAATGTTAGAGCAATGATGACAGATGCATTGGTTACAGACTATGTCTTTCTTTCTTCATATAGATGCTCCTTCCAAACCAACACGGAAGGAGCTGGCTAAAAGGGCCCGGCAACGGAGGCTGGAGGCGCCTGTCGCCGAATATCGGCGCTTAAGGCCCAGGAGGAGATGGACACGCAGAGTACGTCGACAACATCCACGGCGACTGCTGCATCCTCCTCCGCGCTCCCTGGGTCAGCCAGTCAGCGCAGCAGGTCTCCAGCGATACGGAGCCGGGGTACTGCAGCCACCCGCCACCGCCGAGCAGCAAAAAAATCAGCTGCCCCCCCACAGCAGTACCAAAAAAAGGATGCACCGCCTTTCACTCAGTGTTTCCTACCTCGAGCAGGAGCTGTTCACCCCCCAAACTCTGCTCGAGACCCTCCGCAAGGAGCATGCCGACCTGGCCCGAAAAGTCAACAGCAGCCAGCAGTAGGAGGAGATTGTCCCTTGCCCCTTTTTTAAAGACTTCTGTGGGTGGGAATTGGGAGTTGGGTTTTTTGGACTTTTCACGGACATTCGTTGGGGTTAGGGAGTGGGTTGGGTCTTGCAGAGATTATTTTTGTTAGGGATATAAATATACTTTAAACTTTTTCTTAGCATACGTGTTTTTTTACTGCTTTTGAGGCTGGTGGGTGGGGGTTTAACAGTAAGTTTGTTTTCCTGAAACTTAAGTGGCATCTTGATTCAAGTTGTGTAAGTAATTGCCCAAATGTTTTCAAAACTAAGTGCCTCTCACATAGTAAGTGAATTCAATAGTCCTAGGACTTTACTAGTACTACCATCAGTCTCTTGTCTCTCCTAATACTCCATTATACTACCTCCCCCCAAACGCTTATCTTACCTGTAATTTGTGTTTGGAAATAGGCTAGGCACAGAGCTGGCGGCACTGGAAATGGTGATTAAGGTTGGCAATCCTGGGCGGATGAAATGTCATCATTGCAGTGGTACTAGTGGTGTTACACAGTGGCAGTTGCAGCATCTGAAAAAAAAGAAAATGAAACCTTGTTTGTCCTTACCGTAGCATTAGAACGGTATGATAGAGAATATAGCAGGTGACAGTACACTAGAACAGTGCCACAATGTAGCCTAACAAATGGTAAAGTATTGAAAGTATAACTACTACTTGCGTTGAATTTCTTTGACATTGGCTACTACTACAAGAAATAGTACTGAAGGTGAAGGAAACAGCAGCGTAATCATTTGCCACGTCTAGGAGGAGGATGTTCTTGATGATCAATCAAGTTGATGGCGCACATGAAAATCTGCTTTCATTTGCACAATAGTCATGGGTCTGTTTCAAGCTGCGTAAGAATATATCCTCGGATTCCTTCACCAGCCTGTTGCTATGACCTTATCCTCCCCAGCAAGTGTGTGGAATTATTGCTGTCATTTAGTCACACATCAATCAAAACCACACAGCCCTGGGTAAGAGGGTTAGGGTTTGGAAAATGGATGGGAATGGGGGTTTTTGGGAAAGTTTTGTTGAGAGAAGAAAAAAAAAGCACAGCATAGAAATTGAAGATAAACAAATCTTTGGGTACAAAGCTATCCATAAATCTATTAAGTGACATAAAGGAAGTGCATGCACTACTGCATGCATGGTTACTGAAAAGTAAGTAGTACTTTCGACAACCGTGAATGAAAGAATGAGACAGTACAGGGCTGCAGTAATAATTGTGCGTTTTCACTTGCCTATCTCTGCACTCAGAGAAATGCTTCTTACATTAAATTAGTTTTAAAAAATAGCAGAAGTAAAACCTATACAATGGCTGTAGGGATGAATTTACAAGCAGAGATCAAAGAAACGCAAAGTCACACTCATAGAAGTTCACAGCAATAACATTACTTAAAAGATAATTAGAAAAGAACGGATACTGTATCTGTATGTTGTTGTAGTTGTCCTGTTGAAATTTGTACGTTGCATGCATCCAACCATTCCTCTTATTAGCGGTACTCCTCCATTCCAGCTGACGCTCCGTCCATCAATTTTGGTGACCAGAAGACACCCTGTCCACTGCCTGCCTGGCGCATGCTGAATTGCGTCTCGCTAATGTGAAGCCTGACTTCATCCTTTTTTTCCCATTGCACAGGCTGAAACCAGGCCTGTAATTATTGATGGAAAAGCAGGAAGTGATATTAGAACACCACTGACAAATAAATATAAGGTTTGTACGCTGTGTAGTGCAAAAAATCACACTTTGAGTTTCCTAATAGACAGTACAATATTTTTGAAAGTGCGTACTCTGTCTGAGTCTCCTTTTGAAGGATAAATAAGTATGGGCAAATTAATTTAGCGTATCTTTCCCCTCAAGCTAGGTATACTGTAAACTGTGTTTTAGAACAAAATTAGACCTTCCCAGCAGTGCTCCCAGACCCTTACTAAACCCAGTCTCAAAAATGTAGAAGACCCCCAATCAGATCTCCAAAAACGAAGCCTAGTAGAAAATGGTGACAAAACGTACTTTGAAAGTAAAGTAGGCCCTAATCCCCCCTTACCCACCATGGATTGTATTCAAACCACTTGCAAGCAAGCAAAAGTATCCATAACCAGCATTGCTCCAAGACTCGCAAACACCCCCACAAACACCAGGAACCCCTACAAATAGCCCCCCGAAAACGGTAGTGAGCGAAATCTCAGAAAATGCTAAAACCTTTTCCCCAGGGATTGTCTCCAAAACACTTTCTTTCGGGTATTAGACCTCCCCAGCAATGGCCCCAGAACTGTAAACCCGGGCGAAAAGAAGTATAACCCCCCCAACAAGCCAAAAGGCAAAACCCGGGAAAAGCCACACTTTGGCAAACTTTGGGCCTACCTGGAATTTAGTCCAAATGCGCTGTGCAGCTAGGCCCCAACTCCCCTTTACCACCATGGATTTCCTAAAAAACAAATGCAATCAACATTAGACTGTGCTCCCAGACCCCAAAACCCACCCGCAAAAACCTTGAAGCCCCCCAAACAGCACCTCAAAGACAAGCAAGTCAGCAAAAACGCAAAAAGAATTTCACCTCCGATTTTGTCCAAACTACTTTTATCTGGTATTAAACATGCCCAGCAATGGCCCCATACCCCTGCAGCCACCCGCAAAAAAGCAGAACATCCCCAAACAGGCAAAAAGCAAAAATGGGCCTACTACCTTCAATTCAGTCCAAATACGCTGTGCAGCTAGGCCCTAACTCCCCTTTTCCACCATGGATTTCCTGAAAAACAAATGCAATCAACATTAGACTGTGCCAGCAGTGCTCCCAGACCCCAAAACCCACCCACAAACACCCTGAACCCCCCAAGCAGCACCTCAAAGACAAGCAAGTCAGCAAAAACGCAAAAAGGAAATTCACTCCGATTTTGTCCAAACCACTTTTATCCGGTATTAGACATTCCCAGCAATGGCCCCAGACCCCTGCAGCCACCGGCAAAAAAGCAGAACACCCCCAAACCTCCAAAAAGCAAAAATGGGCCTACTACCTTCAATTCAGTCCAAATACGCTGTGCAGCTAGGCCCTAACTCCCCTTTTCCACCATGTATTTCCTGAAAAACAAATGCAATCAACATTAGACTGTGCCAGCACTGCTCCCAGACCCCTAAACCCACCCACAACAACCTAAAAGCCCACCAAGCAGCACCCCAAAGACAGGCAAGTGATCAAAAGCGCAAAATATTTTTCTGCCCGATTTTCTCCAAACCACTTTTATCCGGTATTAGACCTTCACAGCAATGCCCCAGACCCATCAACTCACCCGTAAAGAAGTGGAACACCCCCACAAGTGCAGAGTCTTTCTTCATTGGGCGTAATCCAGCCATCTGCTTTTAGGGAAATAGGAGTCTGGAGGAGGAAAATAGAGAAGCATGTTCTTGTGAACTTGTGAACCTGAGGAATGCAGACTGCGGCACCTTCAAATCAATAAGCAAATAAGTGAAGACATTTCTGCTGATGGGCTTGTTTTTGTGATTAGGTGATTAAAGTTTTTTTTTTATAAATTTTGCAAAACAAAGAAAGACAGACACACAGGAATAAAAGTGAATAAGGACGAAAAAGAAAGTTAGTGATTCATTGACTCATTTTCAGGGCTCGTTGTCAGGGAAGAAGAGCTCGTCCTCAAACTCTGCAAATTCAGACAGGAGTAGGTCACTTAACAGAGAAGAACTTCCCTCATCTAAGTTGGTGTCCTCCTCCTCTTCTTCCTGCATGCATTCTCGTATTTTGTAATCTGGTGGTATGAGGTGCTGATTCATCTTGATCATTGTTAACCTCTCCACAGAGAGGCGGGTCCTTTTGCAAGTTACAATGCCACCAGCAGCACTGAAAACACGTTCAGAAGACACACTTGCGAGTGGGCAAGACAAGTAATTTATAGCCAGGTTGGTGATCTCTGGCCATAATTCTCTTTCACCATGCCAATACGCCAATGGGTCATCATGAACATAGACCTCTGTTGAGTCATTCAGATAGTCCTGCACCATCAACTCAAGGTTCTCCAGGGTTCCTCCACTTTGCTTACTTTTTGCTGGGACCTTTTGAGAAGCAAACCCAAGCTGAGTTAGCCAATCCTCTTCTTCACACAATTTTACTGTTGTGTCTGGTGCCGATGATCTGGTTGCTGGTGTCTTTAACGGCTGAGAGGGAAAATCACTCACTACTGCCACAGCCACAGATGCAGAAGTGGATTTTCTTGACTCCGGATGGCCTGCTGATGCTGATGTACTGCCTTTTCCTTCAATTTCCTGCCGTTCTCTTTCAAACCGACTGGCTGCACAGCTAGCCAATGTTTGTACTTTGTAACATCTGCGTCATCAAAAGGAAAGAATACTCTGCCTGCCACTACCTTTTTGTACCGTGGATCCAGAATAGTAGCACAAATGTAATGCTGTTCTGTGTGGATCTTTTGAAGACGTTCATCGCAAAGTAGGCGCTGTAATAACTTCTCCGCCAAGTCAAATGCTTCTTGCTTTTCATCTTTTTCAAACATAGAAGGCACCGCCTTCAGTTGGTGCTCCAGCATGCGCAACAATGGGATAGCTTTTCCCAAATTACAGTACTCCCTGCTGACTGCACGCGTGAAGACCTCAAAAGGACGAAGCATGTCTGTCAGGCTTTTAACTAGCTTCCATTGCTCCACCTGTATCCTCAGGTCCATCATAGGTGTACCCCGTGTAAAGAAATACTGATCGAATACCGCATTCTGCTCATACAGATGCTCAAGCATGTAGAAGGTTGAATTCCAACGTGTTACCACCTCCTGGATGAGTGCTTTCACTGGCAGTTTAAGTTCATGTTGCAGGCACCTCAGCTGCTTCCGGGCCTTAAAAGAATGGTTGAAATGTGTGCACATTCTTCGGCAGGTGGTCAGTAACTCGCACACTGGACTTTCTTCACTCAAGAATTTTTTAACAACCAGGTTCATACAGTGCGCCAAACACGGCACTCTGAAATAGTTACCCTTATCCATGGCCTTAACTATATTGGCGCCATTATCCGTGGAAACATAACCAATTATGCGTTTTCTTGGGGACAGTCATTGAAAGACCTTTATGTTAAACTCATGCAAAATGTTTTCTCCTGTATGATTTTTCTCCATGGCAAACATGGCTAGTGTTGCATGTTTCCGAGCAGCTTTATAATCTTTATCCGCGTCAACACCTGTGGTTACCTTTGCTTTAACCCCTGAAAAAGAGACCCAGTGTGCAGTGATGCACATGTAATCAACGGCTTGGCAACTGGTCCACATGTCTGTTGTCAGATGTATGATGTGAACAGCACTCTTCTGCAAAGCTGCCCCAATCACCTCCAGCACATCTTCATGTAGTGCTGGAACTGCAACTCTGGCAAAATAGAACTGGCTAGGAACCTTCCATTTAGGGCAGAGCGTTGCCACTAATTCAAGAAAACCCACCCCTTCCACAAAAGAAAAAGGGAGAAGGTCCAGCGCTAGCATTTTAGCCAACTTAGTGTTATACAGACACGTCATTGGGTGGTTGCGTTCAAATGGCGCATCTGGAAACAACATGCTTCTAATGGTGGGCTGGACCATTTTACGGGATGATGATGACTTCTTCGACTCAGTTATGCTCGGTGATGATGAACTTTTTCGCATTGGTGTCTCACTCTCTCCCACACTCTTAGTGTGGCTCATATAATTTGCAGGGGATGTGCTGCTGACAGGGGTACTGGGTGTAAGTGAAGAAATGTTTGACGCTTCTTCCTCCTCGTCATCATCAGATGAAACATCAACGGATACAGTTTGTTGACTTGCAACTCGGGCTGCTTTGATCTCCTTTAGGTGCGCATGCCATTTGACAGTGTGTTGTCTCTCAAGATGACCTCTCTGGCTTCCGGTACCATAGTTGGTACCAAGCTTACCACGACTAACTCGAAGCCTACAAATGGTACAAATGGCTATGTTTTTCCTTGTTGGGCTAACACTAAAGAAGTCCCAAACTGCGGACTTCAAATGTCTGTGGGGGGCGGAGGAGGCGATACTGGGAATGCTAATGCCAGATGAAGTGGAGGATGTGTGTTGCCGAAATTTACTACATTGTGCACTTACAGTACCACTAATTGAGGAAATGGAGGTCGAGGTGGATGGAGGTCCCTTCTGGCGAGAAAATATGGCATGGGTAGGGGGTGGTGTACTAGTGAACTGCATTGATGGTGGTCCCATTGCCACGTCGCCAACATCACGCTCAGCAGCATTTCGGGCTAGGGTAAAAATGTTTATTTGCTGCATGCCCGCTGGGGCTGCAGTGACGTCTATGATGACTGCGTCGTCGTCGTGAGAGTCTTCATCAGCAGGAGTATACGCCACTTCTTGTTCAGCGTTATCACACACTCCATAACAATGAGACTTTCGGGGACCTTCCTTTAACGCTTAGCTACCTTTTTCAGATCATGGTGTGCCTCACTCTCAGACAGCCGTGGTGGTTCCCAATTTTCACAACATTAGGAAGACGATAGCTTTGAAGCAGGTACATGACGGGAAATTGTTGAGAGTAGCGGAGGGAGGGAATGATTCATGTGTCTTCAGCCGTCTTGTTAATCATGTTGCGCCGATTTTTACACACTGATACGGCAACTAGTAGTAAAAGACTGTAAAGCAATAAATAGTAAAAATGAACAATGACACCACTTGTTTGTATCAGGGATACGAAATGAAAAAGGCGGGATGCGCGGGTCTTGTTAAACACGGGGGTTTGAATTGTTTGGTCATTTACCTTAATAACAGAGCAGCAGGAATGCTTAAAGCCTGGTAAAGAAATCAAGGGGTAGAGAGGTGGAAATATGGGAAGATATACTATGAGAACACTTCAGCTTACAGGCGACTATGTGATTGCATGAAAGGTTATATAACTCCCATGAACTACATGTTTGTTGCTTTTAACAAAGTAAACCTTGATAATGTGATAACTGTTCAGTTTATAAAGTAGCGCATTGTATGTTAATAAGTGATAAAATTAATTTCACAGTTACCCTAAGCATGAGCGAATTTTGCGGATCTCGCGTTCGCGAATTTTGCGGATTTGCGGATTCACAATCCGCAAAATCCGCGAATTCCCGCGAATTTGCGGATTTTTTTTTTTTTTGTGTTCGCCCGTGTTTCTGCCAGTTCGCGAGGGTTTTGTACACTTTCGCAAATTGCGAACTTACCTGTCGGGTCGCAAGTTTCGCGAACTTGTTGTTTCCACGTGTCCAGCCTGTTTGGGACACTCTTCTTCATCACTGCCACTCTCTGTCACCACTGCCACTCTCTGACTACTCATGCCACCCTCTGGCCCACCCATGCCACCCTCTGTTTCATCACCACACCCTCTGGTTGTCCAGTGTACATTATTTTCGGCAAAGCAAAGCACACCTTCCCTGCCTCAAGTGACCTGAATTAATTTGGGGCTGATTAATGTGTCACAGAATATTTTTTTAGCTGGCACCTGCTTCCTTAGTGCGCCCTGATTAGTGATCTTTTGCACTTGCTAAGTGCTTTCATTGTTGCAAAATTAGTTACAACACCTGCCCTGCCCCAACTGACAATAATGAATTAGGGGCTGATTAATGGATTTTAACTTCCAGCCTGGCTCCTGCTTGTCTCCCTTAGCTGTAATTCAGGACCTTTGTGGCATATGTGTAACTATTCTGAGGTTCAGAGCAGGGTCACATAATAGTTTCAACTGGCAACTGAACTCTGGAGGGGCCCCTCAGGAAGCACTACAGGAAATGGCTACAAATGATGAGCCTGAACTTTTGAACCTGGTAAGTAGTTACTTTCAGTTTTGCTAAGATCGTATTTCTGCAATTTTGCACTTATTCGCGGGGCGCGAACTCACGCGAACTCACGCGAACAGTGCGAGCAGTGCGAGCAAAATCCGCTGCTCGCGGATTTGCGGATTTTGCGGGAGATTCGCGAATCTCGCGGATTGCGAATTTCCCGAAAATCCGCAAAATCCGCGAGCGGAACGGATTTTCCGCCCATGCCTAAGTTACCCCTGACGAAGGGCCCCTGGAGGCCCGAAATGCATTGGGTTTTTAATAAACTGCTTATTATGAAACACGCCTCCAGCACGTATTTTTGAATGAAAAGGCTCGGATGGCCCATCAAGGATATGAGAAACTTAAGTAAATTGGCATTTCCTTACCTGTGGATGAATCATGATTACCGTTGGTAGAAGTTATGAAATAATGAAGTATAAAGGAATTAAGTGGAAGATAAACTTTTAAAAGGTTGCATTAGCACTAGCGACAGTGCCATGGTCTGGGGCAACAACTCAGTGCCCCTTCACAGTGACTTAAGGTTCCCAATTTTCATCCATATCATCAGAAGGAAGGGTGCTTGAAGAAGATGTAGACAGCATCCTTGATCTTTTCCTTGATAGGGATCTGGATGACAATGAATAAGCAGGAGGAGTGGCTTCCTCAAATGATACCTCGGCTTGAATGTCGATTTCCTGATGTGCCCCTACTTTGGGAGGAAAAACTTTTGTGGGCACTTGTGCCGCTCTATGCACCTCTGCTTGCGCATCTCCTTGCGCCGCCTCTCCTTCCAAATGTACTTGGGCTTGTGGTTGTTATTGTGGCTGTGGTTGTTAAACACTCATCAGATGAGTTACAACAACCTGTGTTGATTGCGGGATGCTGCTACTTCCTTGCGATGAGCCAACATCACTGGTCGATGGTGATTGAACAACTATACTGGCTGCCTCTGCAGCACTCAAGGGCTTGGACTTAAGTTGGCGTGGTGGTGGTGGCACTGAGCCCAATGGAGCGGGAGTGCTGCTCCCAGCTTGGTCCGCAGCAGCCCCCGCTGCTGCTGCAGGTGTACTTTGTTTTTCCCCAAAAATGGGGCGGTTGGCACACCGGTCTCCTTGGTAAGGGGCGCCACTTGCTTCTTCTGCTCCTTACTGGCAACTTTCTTGCTAGAGGAGCAACGGGCAACTTTTTTTGGGGCCATCTTCTTCAGATGTCAGAACAGCAGGCCGTAGTTGCACAAGTTGCAGGGTTGTCTGTGGCCACATGTGACGTTGTGCTGCACACACCGCAGCAGGACTTGTTCCTGGCACTGATGAGGAACGATGAGGCTGATGGTTTGTCTTTCTGCACCTAAAAGCAAACGAAGCCAGAGGAACATCAGTTAAATAAATGTTGCATATGAAGCACTTCAATTAATAGTTTGCAAGTAAGCATTTTTATTATACCCACCCCCCAAAATGGAAAGACCAATAAAATGCACCACTGACAGAGTACCCCTGGGCATAATGGATGTAAGCATGGCTGACTGGGTGCAGGCCTATGGCACAACAAAGCACACTGCCTGGCTTCAAAATGGCCCCTAGACCCCCACCCACATGGCCAGGCCCTGCCTGGACAAGTCCTCAAAATGGCCCCCACCCACATGGCCATGCCCCATCAACACCTCAAAAAATCAAAAACCACACAAAAATCACCACAATCCAATGACATCCATGCCCACAATCATGTTCAATTTAAAGATACCCCACGGAAAGACTAGGCCCATGCACCACTGAGTAACCCAGGGCATAATGGATGAAAGCAAGGCACATTGGATGCAGGCCTATGGCATAAAGCACACTGCCTGGCTTCAAAATGGCCCCTAGACCACCACCACATGGCCAGGCCCTGCATGTGCCAGTCCTCAAAATGGCCCCCACCCACATGGACAGGCCCCATCAACACCCCAAAAAAATCTAAAAATACACATAAATCACCACAATCCAATGCCATCCATGCCCTCCATGATGTTTATATGAAAGAGACCCCACAGAATACTCAGTCCATGCACCATTGAGTACCCCTGGGCAAAAGGCCCCAACAACAGCCCAAAAATCAAAAAACACACAAAAATCACCACAATCCAAAGTCATCCATGCCCTCAATCATGTTCAAATTCAAGACACCCCACAGAAAGCCTAGGCCATGCACCACTGAGTACCCCTGGGTATAATGGTTGAAAGCAAGGCACATTGGATGCAGGCCTATGGCACAAAGCACACTGATTGGCTTCAAAATGGCCCCTAGACCACCACCACATGGCCAGGCCCTGCCTGTACCAGTCCTCAAAATGGCCCCCACCCACATGGCCATGCCACATCAACACCTCAAAAAATCGAAAAACACACATAAATCACCCCAATCCAATGACATCCATGCCCACAATCATGTTAAAATTCAAGACACCCCACAGAAAGACTAGGCCCATGCACCACTGAGTAACCCTGGGCATAATGGATGAAAGCAAGGCACATTGGATGCAGGCCTATGGCACAAAGCACACTGCCTGGCTTCAAAATGGCCCCTAGACCACCACCACATGGCCAGGCCCTGCCTGAACCAGGCCTCAAAATGGCCCCCACCCACATGGACCGGCCCCAACAAAATCCCCAAAAATCGAAAAACATAAAAAAATCATCACAATTCAATGCCATCCATGCCCTCAATCATGTTCAAATTCAAGACACCCCACAGAAAGACTGGGCCCATGGACCACTGAGAACACCTGGGCATAATGGATGAAAGCATGGCAGACTGGGTGCAGGCCTATGGCACAACAAAGCACACTGCCTGGCTTCCAAATGGCCCCTAGACCCCCACCACATGGCCAGGCCCTGCCTCTACCAGTCCTCAAAATGGCCCCCACCCACAAGTACAGGCCCCATCAACACCCCAAAAAATCGAAAAACACACAAAAATCACCACAATCCAATGCCATCCATGCGCTCCTTGATGTTTACATTAAAGAGACCCCACAGAAAGACTCAGTCCATGCACCACTGAGTACCCCTGGGCAAAAGTCCCCAACAACAGCCCAAAAATTGAAAAACACACAAAAATCACCACAATCCAATGCCATCCATGCCTTCCATGATGTTTACATTAAAGAGACCCCACAAAAAGACTAGGTCCATGCACCACTGAGTACCCCTGGGCATAATGGATGAAAGCATGGCAGACTGGGTGCAGACCTATGGCACAACAAAGCACACTGCCTGGCTTCCAAATGGCCCCTAGACCCCCACCACATGGCCAGGCCCTGCCTCTACCAGTCCTCAAAATGGCCCCCACCCACAAGGACAGGCCCCATCAACACCCCAAAAAATCGAAAAACACACAAAAATCACCACAATCCAATGCCATCCATGCGCTCCTTGATGTTTACATTAAAGAGACCCCACAGAAAGACTCAGTCCATGCACCACTGAGTACCCCTGGGCAAAAGTCCCCAACAACAGCCCAAAAATTGAAAAACACACAAAAATCACCACAATCCAATGCCATCCATGCCTTCCATGATGTTTACATTAAAGAGACCCCACAAAAAGACTAGGTCCATGCACCACTGAGTACCCCTGGGCATAATGGATGGAAGCATGGCAGACTGGGTGCAGACCTATGGCACAACAAAGCACACTGCCTGGCTTCAAAGTGGCCCTTAGACCCCCACCACATGGCCATGCCCCATAAACACCCCAAAAAATCGAAAAACACACACAAATCACCACAATCCAATGCCATCCATGCCCTCCATGATGTTTACATTAAAGAGACCCCACAGAAATACTCAGTCCATGCACCACTGAGTACCCCTGGGCAATAGGCCTCAACACCACCCCCAAAAATCGAAAAAGCACACAAAAATCACCACAACCCAATGTCATCCATGCCCTCAATCATGTTCAAATTCAAAACACCCCACAGAAAGACTAGGCCCATGCATCACTGAGTACCCCTGGGCATAATGGATGAAAGCATGGCAGACTGGGTGCAGGCCTATGGCACAACAAAGCACACTGCCTGGCTTCAAAATGGCCCCTAGACCCCCACCACATGGCCAGGCCCTGCCTGTACCAGTCCTCAAAATGGCCCCCACCCACATGGACAGGCCCCATCAACACCCCAAAAAATCGAAAAACACACAAAAATCACCACAATCCAATGCCATGTATGCGCTCCATGATGTTTATATTAAAGAGACCCCACAGAAAGACTCAGTTCATGCACCACTGAGTACCCCTGGGCAAAAGGCCCCAACAACAGCCCAAAAATCGAAAAACACACAAAAATCACCACAATCCAATGCCATCTATGCCTTCCATGATGTTTACATTAAAGAGACCCCACAAAAAGACTAGGCCCATGCACCACTGAGTACCCCTGGGCATAATGGATGAAAGCATGACAGACTCGGTGCAGACCTATGGCACAACAAAGCACACTGCCTGGCTTCAAAGTGTCCCTTAGACCCACACCACATGGCCATGCCCCATCAACACCCCAAAAAATCGAAAAACATACAAAAATCACCACAATGCAATGCCATCCATGCCCTCAATCATGTTCAAATTCAAGACACCCCACAGAAAGACTAGGCCCATGCACCACTGAGTACCCCTGGGCATAATGGATGAAAGAATGGCAGACTGGGTGCAGGCCTTGGCACAACAAAGCTCACTGCCTGGCTCCAAAATGCCCCCTAGACCCCCACCACATGGCCAGGCCCTGCCTGTACCAGTCCTAAAAATGGCCCCCACCCTCATAGACAGGCCCCATCAAACCACCAAAAAATCGAAAAACACACAGAAATCACCACAATCCAATGCCATCCATGCCCTCCATGATGTTTACATTAAAGAGACCCCACAGAAAGACTCAGTCCATGCATAACTGAGTACCCCTGGGCAAAAGGCCCCAACAACAGCCCAAAAATCGAAAAACACACAAGAATCACCACAATCCAATGCCATCCATGCCCTCCATGATGTTTACATTAAAGAGACCCCACAAAAAGACTCAGTCCATGCACCACTGTGTACCCCTGGGCAAAAGGCCCCAACACCACCCCAAAAAATCGAAAAACACACAAAAATCACCACAATCCAATGCAATCCATCCCCTCAATCATGTTCAAATTCAAGACACCCCGCAGAAAGACTAGGCCCATGCAACACTGAGTACCTCTGGGCATAATGGATGAAAGCATGGGAGACTGGGTGCAGGCCTATGGCACAACAAAGCACACTGCCTGGCTTCAAAATGGCCCCTAGACCCCCACCACATGGCCAGGCCCTGCCTGTACCAGTCCTCAAAATGGCCCCCACCCACATGGACAGGCCCCATCAAAACCCCAAAAAATCGAAAAACACACAAAAATCACCACAATCCAATGCCATCCATGCCCTCCATGATGTTTTCATTAAAGAGACCCCACAGAAAGACTCAGTCCATGCAGCACTGAGTACCCCTGGGCAAAAGGCCCCAAATCGAAAAATACACAAAAATCACCACAATCCAATGCCATCCATGCCCTAAATCATGTTGAAATTCAACAAAACAGTTGTATCATGCACCCATAACTAACCCTGGTCCTACTGGATACTGTGGCTACCCACAATATATTTTATTTAATGTTCTGAAAAAGTTCCAAAATTGTAGTTGCAGCAACTGTAATGCCCCAAACAAACTTACTTGTGAAATTCCTAATCCAAAAGTGATCCAAAGAAAGTCAAAAAGGCCTCAAATCCAAATATCCAGCAGCATCCACAAAAAGTAATCCTTCCAGGTCAAGATCCAAATCAAAGTGACCAGGAAATGAACAAAGCACTGGGAGGAGCCTGCTGGACAGGAAGAGGAAGTTGGAGACTGTGGGGCACTTCCTTCCTCCCAACCCCCCCCCCCCCAAAAATGGACTCCTTGCAAAAAAAAGTGCAGGCAAATGTCAACCTGAGGAGTTATTCTGATAAAAATCATCATTTTCAGAAGGTTTATGCTGCCTGCTGGTGGATTTCTTGTGCAGAATTGCAAATTTTGCAATTTCACGAGTGCGAGATTGTTGCTGCCCGCTCCATCTACGTGTTTGCAATTGTTTACTCCCGCGAGGCATGATCACGGGCTTTTATGATGTACTCGCGTTGACAAACTCTCGCTGTGCAAGGTGGCAACCCGCGATGACGTAATCGCGGTCGTCAAACTCCCGCGGGATCCCGCAGCAAGATCCAAAATGGCGCAGCACACGCAAAACATGGAGAAAAACAACTCTGCAAACGCTGAATGATGGTAAGTGAACGCCGCGCGTCGCAATATTGTATCACCTAGCAAAAAATTTGCTGCGTGCGAATTTGCGAATTTTCGGGAAATCCGTGAGAATTCACAGATTGCGAATTTTCCGAAAATCCGCAAATTCCGCGAGCGGAACGGATTTTACGCCCATTTTAGTATCGATAAACACAACCTATAATAAAAAAATATATATAACATTACAAAAAAAATCAAATATTCTATTATATTACTTACAAGAACAGAGGGACGAGTATGAGGACAAACCTCGGAGTATAAAAATAAGAGGACTTACAGCAAAAGAACAAGGAATATTAAGGAAGGAAAATTTTATAAAAATTGAGGTATAAATAGACAGTACAATATAACGGAATATAGAAACAGCCGCAGCCCGCGGAAGGAGTTGCGATGGGGCAGGCAGGTGGGGCGGAGAAGGGGCAGGGTGAGGAGTGATAAACAACGGAATCTGGGGGCAAATTACCAACAGGTAGCGATATTTATCGCTAAATAGGGTTAGCGATGATATTTTTATTGCTGATTATCGCTGGATATGTTAGCAGAGAAAACATGTTATTAGCAACGTTTTTCTCCATTGTGTCAAAATATCCAGCGATAGTCGCAAAATGCTTGAATACCGTTGAGAATACAGCGATATTCACGCATTAGAGACAAAATGTTCTTAGCCATGTTATCCACCTCTCATTGGATAGCATGGCTAAGAACTGGTCTGGGCAGGTGTTAGTATTTGGAGATATTCGCGCTTAGCGCGAATATTTCCAATGCTACGCCTGCCTTGCTAATAGGCGATAGCGACGTTACGACTGCTTTCAGTCGCTAACTGGTTGGGTACGCCCACTTTGCATGTCATTAGCGATATACATCGCTGACATGCAAAGCGGGTTCCAAACTGATCGCTATCGTCTAAAAGCTGTCGCTTACATCAGTTAGCGACAGGTTGCTAATAGAGCGATAGAATTATCGCTGCTTAGCGGCCGTAAACGGACACTAAATCGGTGATTATTGGCTATCGCCCCCCTTGGTAATATGCCCCCTGGATCATTGCCGGTAAGTTAACAATTAAATTAATAAAATGAATTTCGGTACATATTATCAACAAAAGTCGATAGATTATTGTTGTTTTTATCGGCAGGAAAATGGCGATAAAGCGACGATAATGATCTAGATAATATGCTCTTGAAAATTCCCATACCAGCCCAGGTTAACACTAGAACCTGGGCTTCTATAGCAATTGCTAAGAAGCTATTATTAAGCCCATTTTTGCCATATTCAAGCAGTTTCCGGTCTATAAAAGGTCGATAATTTTAACACTGGTCCTTAATAATATGCCCATCAGTGCCATATTATCAGTAAAGGGCGATACATTATCGCCACTTTTATCAGCAGGAAATTGCCACTAAAGCGGCGATAATGGTCTCAATAATATATCGTTGTGAATTTCCATAGAAGCCCAGGTTAACGCCATAACCTGGGTTTCTATGGGAATTCAGAAGGATATATTATCGAGAACATTATCACTGGTTTACCGGCAGTTTCCTGTCGATAAAAGCAGCGATAATGTATCGTCCATCATTGATAATATCTCCCATAATCCCTTAATGTACAGAGGCACAAAATGATATTAAAGAAAAAAACATAACAGCATGCATTATAGCAAAACACCCATTCCAGAATCTGCCAGTCACCATAGAAACACTTTAGGGAACACCTAACTCAGCACACAGGTGAAAAGTTCATCATACATTGTTGCAAATTAAAACAGCAAGTGTGCTTGACTGGAGAATATACCAGCTTATCTTATGTAACGTTCTTTTTTATCACTTTTTAAAAAACAGAAACATGGAACCTAGTTTTTGTTAAAATGTTGTCAAACGACCAATGATTTCTTTTCTTTTTTTGAAAACTGCATGTTGTCCACCATTTTAGAAAAATCTTACTTTTAAAACTAGCATTTCATTTACAGACGCCATCAGAGTGCATCCAGGCCTCTCTTCAAAATGCTTACAGTGTGGATTGTGGGACACAGCTATATTTTCAGTCAAAGGTATGCACAACAGAAAAGAATTCACAAGGACCTAGGTTTACCAAATGTAGACATTAAATGGATTGGACAGAACGGATTAAAGTTGTACCAATTGATGCCATTGGTGAAATCCTTTGTGCATCTCCAACACCCTGACCTCATAATTGTGCACTGTGGTGGCAATGACCTAGGCACTTTGACTGGGGTAGCTCTGGAAATGCTCATGAAGGACACCTTTGCCCAATTGATTACACTGTTCCCGAAAACTGTCTTTGTATATTTTAATATATGCCAAAGGCAGAGATGGAAGCGGTCCAACCACTATTGTTCACAGTTTGAAAAAGCTAGGAAACATGTGAATAAATCTGTTTCTGCCTTTCTCCGAGACTACCGAATGGGGTCCATTTACAACAATAATTTGCGTTTCAATATGCATGGCATCTATAGGAGAGATGGTGTACATTTTACAGATGAGGGGAGCAGAGTGTTGCTCATAAACTTAAGACTCTGCAATGGTACTTACTTGTAGGTACTAAAATCTCGCAATAAACACAGCAGCTCTTTTTAGAGCCACACAACACATAAACAAATACACTTCATCAATATCTAAAATTATTTTTAGTTTTCTTGCTTTCGTACGCTTACGTGACGACTTTCAACATTACAGCTGTCCGTCGTCCTTACGTGGTTGGTACGCATTCAATAAATCTACCACCACCTGAGCAACACTTTTAGAATATTTCTATTGTGCCCCCTTTCCTTATTTGTCAACTTTGTTTTACTGTTTCCTTGTGACTCGGCTGCTGTGACAAATAAGATGGCTTGCAACATTTCCTGGTTTGGAGTATTGACAGCCAATCAGCATGCAGCTCCTGCTCGTACTTGTACATATTTCTGTACGCGTACGCTGCGATTTTTCTTTAAATAAAAATTAAGCCTAAACATGCATGTACGACCCCCTAACCACGCGTGATCGTCACCACGAAGCCATTAGCATGCATTTCGGGTCATATTATCAACAAACGAGATGGATTATTGCCGCTTTATTGGCACTTTCCTGCTGATGAAAGTTGGGATAATGTGTCGCCTTTTGTTGATATCGCGTTTTGTTGATAATATGGCCCGAAATTCGTTTTATTAATGTAATTGTTTAGTTACCTGCAATTATGCAGATTCAGTTGTTTATCACCCCTCACCTTGCCCCTCCCACACCCGTCCTGCCTGCCCCATCGCAAGTCCCTGCACGGGCTGCGGCTTAAAGACGCGGTTGCGATCTAGTCATTTACCACAGAGTTGTGGGGAATCCTTGGTGAGGAGCGTGCTCACTAACGAGTGCGCACTTCACCGAATACGTTTCGGAGTTCAGACCCGTTTTCAGTTGCTCTTTAGACATTCATGAAGAGAAAGTGGAAATATTTCTGTTAAAGAACGTTGTTTGACAAATTAGTGAGTAAGTAAAGTTACCTGACATTATGGACAATATTGAATGTACTCAGTCGATGTATTTTCTCTAACTTAAAAGAAGAAATGATAAAATTTGTGTTAAGCAAGGTCTTAATGGAAAGACCACATTGTGTTAGGAATAGTAGAAAGACTTTTGAATTAAGAAGGAACATTAATGAAAAACACAAGATATTGAAGGATTGATTATAGGATTATAGATGAGGAATAGAGAACACATGAAGTATTTAAAAAGTAGTGTGATAATGATGTCTAGATATACACAGATAGACAGTGTTGTTCAGGACAATGAATAGTATCATTTCCATTGTAGTAAAACACATTTATTGTTTTGGAAAGGGTAAGGTGAATAGACATATTCTACAGTTTTTTAGTACTGTATTTTACTATAACAGCCTGAGCCTTTTCCTATAGTCATATGGAGTGACTGCTTTCAACATTTAAGAAAAGCTAAGAACAGGATATCCTCAAAAGTAACATGGTCAGTGACGGCTACTGCCCCGCTCCCTGTATACCCACATCAACCCAGAACACATTGACACGGAACATGATTTGTCTTTGGAAGGCGGGGGGTCGCAAGACCCCCCGGCCGTATTTATTAAGGTACAAAATAATAAAATGTGTTAAACAAAATATACAAATTTTTATGCAAAAATATTCAAGAACATTAAGATACATTCATATCGACAAGTGTGATCGGCTAACCTTAACAAGATTCTAATACAGCTTGTTTCCTAACCGAATACTGCATACTAACAGTTATGGCCATATGGCAAGGTCGCTAACCGGTGTCAGGTCTTACAAGCTGCGCACTTACCGCAGGTGCGCATGTGCAGCCGGGCCCGTTAATTACCCGGTCCACCCGTGCAGCCGAGCCCGTTAATTACTCGGTCCACCCATGCAGCCGAGCCCGTTAATTACTCGGTCCACCCATGCAGGCGAGCCCGTTATTTACTCGGTCCACCCCATGAACTCCATTTAACCACTGAAGGAGGGCCCTAACTTGCGTCGCCAGCTGCCCCTGAAGTTCTAGGAGGGGCCAGTGACCCCTCCTCCCCCTGGGCGGACACCTCCAAAGGAAGATGCCGCCCCCTCAGACCTTAAAATAGCTGCTCACTGGTCATGACCTTACTGCCACAGGCCAGCATTGTTACCCGACGATCTGGCCTCCCCCCTTCCTACTCCTACGAAAGGTCATGTTCACCCCGCAAATCCCTCCAGCCATGCTAATATGTTGTTCGACCACAGGACATTCCCAGCCTCAGTCAAGTGCACCCCGTCCCGCAGGTAGAAATGCTCCCCCCAAATACACCCGTGAGGAATCGTCTGCAACCGGGGGGGCTCGAAATAGTTTGTCCATCTGTGTGTTGATCCTCTTTACTGAGTGATTCAACGCCTTGACCGAGTCCCCCCCTCGCCACTGCCAACAAGGAATAAGTTGCGACCAAACTACCGTGCAACCCGAGCATGTTCTGGAAACCCACCCCGCAGTGGAGATGATTTCTTCTATCAGGATGCGCCTCCCTAGTTTGGTCAAATCATTCTACCCCAGGTGAAGTATCACCACTGATGGGGGAGCAGGTTGCTGAGACAATAGTTCCAGAAAGTAGTCCTTGAACTGCCTAATGCCTAAGCCTCCCCTCCCGAAGAAGGAAATGGAGAACCCGTTTTTCTCAGCCCTTTTCCTCCTTTCACCTGAAAGAAACACATTTTTTGCACCCCGAACATAAGAGTGGCCCACAATCCAAGTCAACAAAGTCCGTTGATCTTCTTGTTGCTTGTGTTGCTGATGTTTCTTGCCACCATTCGGCAAGTTCCTCCCCGCGTGACAGGTTCGAGAAACTGCAAAACCAAAAGTTACCAAGCGTGAGTCATCTGGTCATGTCACAACATGTCAACACGTACATAATGTTTGTAACACTCAGACGACCATCTCCCAATCCTTTGAACCTTTTCGACTGGGAGTCCCCTTACAACTGCCTCAGTTGCTACCCCAATTCTGAAAGAATGGGTGCCAAATTCCGTGGGATCCAGGCCCTCTTTTGTGACCGCCAGCTCCAGGACTCTCCTAAACTGATACCTGGTCAGTGGTGTACCATCCGTGTGACACAATAGTGCCCCCCCCCCCAGCGTACCCTCCCGCTGCCTTCTAAAAGCCTCTACATACGAGACTGGGCAACAAGGGTTGGTCCGAGCCCGGTGAAGCACTATGGTATCCCCCCGTGCCTCCTGGTCAGTTTTCGATCTCTGAATTGTCACCCACATTGTATCATCCTGGATCACCACACAGGCCACTTGAAGGCCGCCCCATTTGTCACCCTTTGATGCTGCTACCAGCTCACCTATCCTTAGAGCTTCATAGAACGCTAGTGTGAACGCCGCTTTGAAAAGCAGCACCTCCCATGTTGAGCTACAGACGCCCTGGAGTGCTAACAACAGGGCTGTAAGCCTTACCAGCCCAATCGGTTTTCTCGAATCTGTCGAGTGACCCTGTATGCGACGCCAGCCCCTCAATGTCTTGCGCACTACAAACGTGTTAGTAGGGTCCCTCATGCCCTTGGCTTGTGCGAAGAAGGAAACTGCCGCCCTGTGCCTGTTTGCAGCTGCCACCGAGCGCCCTTCCTTGTGCATCAATTCTAAGTATGCTACAAAACTGTCCTCTTGTGCCCAGCTAGCCTCCTAATTGTGCTCTAAGAAAGTACGGTAAGACAAGAATGCCCCTTCGTATGCCGTCTTGGTCCTGGAAGCTAAGCTAGATGCCACGAGGTATGGTAGTCTGGGGCACCAATCCGCCAGAGAGCAACCGGAAAGGGTGCTGGCGATGGGTCTGCTGCTGGAAGCTGTTCCCTGAATACCTGCATTTTAAAGCGAGAAAGGGCATCCACTGCATTATTGAGTATGCCTGGCACATGTTTGGCTCTGAAAATCACATTCCATTTTAAACACTGTAGCACAATCTCCTTTACCAAGCGCAGGTTGAATGGACACCTTGCCGCTTGTTGGTTAATGCATTCTACCACGCTCATGTTATCCGACCAAAACACCACCGACTGATTGCTAAGGTGCTCCGGCCAGACCATCAGTGCTACCCATATCGGGAATAATTCTAGGAATCCGATGTTGGTGGTCAACCCCCACGACCCCCACTCTTCTGGCCTTCTCTGGGCGACCCACTTGGTCCCCAGGATGGCGCCAAAGCCCACGCTACCAGCGGCGTCCGTCCATAAACCCAACTCTGCTGATGTCGTGGATGGGCCATGCCACACTATCCTGCCATTGAAGTCCTCCAGGAATGCTGTCCATATCCGCATATCCTGGCGAACCTCGGATGACAACCTAGTGCAGTGATGTTTCTCTCTCAAACCCTTCATGGCTTGGGCAATCGACTGAGAGAAGGGGTGTGCCTTTGGGATGACTCTCAATGCAAAGCTCAATTGATCCACTGTCTCCTGTAGCTGCTGCAAGGTAACCTTGTCCTTGAGTAGGCACTGGTGCAGGACTGCCTTGAACTTAAGCACTTTGTCTTGGGGTAACCTGAAGCACCCTTCCAATGAATACATTTTGATACCCAGAAATTCCAAACAGGTGGACGGCCCAACCATCTTCCCAGGCGCTAGCGGAACCCCGAAAGCCCGCATGAGCACGCAAAATTCCTGCAATGTCCAGGCACACTCCCGAGTTCCTGCCGCTCCCAGGAAAAGGAAGTCATCCAAATAATGCATGACCTGTTCGTGGCCCGTGGACTGTCTCATGACCCACTGTAAAAAGGAGCTAAAAGTCTCAAAGTATGCACATGAAATCGAACAACCCATAGGCATGCATTTTTCCATGTAAAATTTGCCGTCAAAGGCGAAACCAAGGATGTGGTGGTCCAAAGGGTGCACCGGCAACAGACGAAAGGCAGATTCAATGTCCGATTTAGCCATGAGAGTGCCCCCCCAATCCCCGCAATAGCTCCACTGCTTGGTCAAACGAAGCGTACTTCACATTACAAATACCCTCGTCTATTGCATCATTCAAGGACGCCCCTCTTGGTGCCGATAAGTTGTGAATCAGTTTAAACTCACCCTTCTCCTTCTTGGGAACTACACCCAATGGTGAACACACAAAGTCGGGCACTGGCACCTCCAAGAATGGCCCAGCTATCCTGCCCATGGACAGCTCCTTTTGAATCTTAGCAATAACTACTGCAGGATTATGCTGTACTGATAATTGATTCCTACAATAAGCGCTGCCTGTGTATCCCCCTGTCGGGATCCGGAAACCTTGGGAGAAACCTTCCTGTAGTGGGGCAGCCGCAGCGTGGTCTGGGTATCTGTTCAACCATGGGATCATTGCCAGGACATTAATGGGGGAGGGGCCAACTGTGCTTGCTACGCTATTCTGGTTTCTACCCCCCTCTCTGACTCTGATTACCACTTCTTGATCTGCATGTTGTCGCAGGATGGGAAGTGTGACCGCAGATTGCACAGGCATGTCTGAATCTACATGTGCCGGCCGGCCTCGTACAGGAGCGCTTATAAAAGTCCCAACACACACCCTTCCTTTCCCCGCCGCCCCCCCTATTCTTCCCCGGGAACTCACTCCCCTGTGCTGCACGAAAGGACTTCTGGAGTTTAGCGGGGAACACACTGGCTACACTAGTAGGCTGGGCAGGGGCCATGTTCCCTGAGAACTGCTTATGCCATGACAGCGAGTCAACCTTGTCCTATGTCAATGACAAGTCAAATTCCTTAGAATTCCTGAAATTTACATCATATTCCTTCCATGCCTCCCCAGGGTACTGCTCGCTCCACCCTACAATCCTGCTCTGGTAGCAAGCCATCGCCGCCAGTACATTAGGAGGGCATTCAACAGTGATAGCCGTAAGGATGGAGAAGGCCCTGATCCAATTAACCAGAGTTTCCTCCACCCTAAACTTCGCACACTGTACTCTCCATTCACTAGGGTGCATCCATTCTTTAAGGATTTTGGCATTCTCCATTTCCCTATTGTCCAATAACAGAGAGAAAATATAAATATACTTTCCCGCCCAAATCATTTCTTTTACCGCCCGAGAAACATGTTGCGCTAAATCTTCGCTTCTAGACGGGATCGTGCCATCCCCTAAGAGCGGCAGAGCCACCTCCTTACCATTACCGGACACTGGGGCCGTTCCCGCGTTACTTCCATTCGGTTGAGCGGCATCCATACCTGCAGAAGAAGGAGAAACGGAGCCCGCAGGCCACTCGCAACTGTTGCTGCCCTAATCTTACCCACCATCTTGGCCGCCTCAACGGTATGGTCTAGCGTTGAGGGCATCATACCCCCTTCTGCAGCCAAGGAAGTATAGCCGCTATCTGCGCAGTTAGCTCGGGTGGGATGGGAGCTTCAGAATCCGTCACTGATGGCGGCACCACCGTCGGGGGAGGCCCTACGGGTGCCAGCACGGGAGGCAACGGAAGAGGACCAACAGGGGCAGGAAGGGCTGGCCCAAAATGGAGGAGCCTCTGTTGGCAAGGCAAGAGCCGGTGCCATGGGAGCCGGGACTACCAGCTCAGGGGTAGTGGGAACAGCCACAGGTGCAAGAGCAGATGCGCATCGCCTCGATCTCTTGGTCTTGTTCCTTTTAGGTGAGGAATCAGAATCCCCATCTGGCAAAGGTGCAGCAATCTGCTGTTTGTGTCTACCGCGTGGGCCTGTGATATCATCAATCCTCTCCATCACGTGAGCCTCTAGGCTATCAACCTTATCCAATCTCTTATCCATGGCTTTCATCTTACGCATCATGGCCTGCAACATCATCTCCATTTTTGTCCCCTTAGCACCCTTAGCTCCCGGCATTTTGTCTACTGACCGACTCGATTACTGCTTGGATTTTCAAACCTGTGCACCCTGTACCTTAACCAGATGGAGGATACGCAGGGGGCTATAAGCACCACGCAACTGCGACCGCAACACACCGGCTATTCCGATTGTTAGGGGTGGCCAAACTCTAACGTAGACCCACCCGGCGGCCACACAAAGCAGTGAGATGCGAGCCCCCCGCTCTCCTCTTACCGTTGACGTCCTGCGTGTTCTACGTCCCGTACTCCACACAACCACTGTTCACCGCTCCGGCACGTACGATCCACGCTCCATCTGTCAGCGTCTAATGTCGCGCTACCACACACTCCAGCAGCAATCTTCGACCTGAAAGATAAGAACAGAAAATTAGGAGGCCCTGAGCGCGGGGCATGACCAGTGTGGGGGAGCGTCAGGCGACAAGAAGGGCCAACTCAGCGCTCCCCCCTCCTTTATTCCCGGGGACGTGGGGAGAGGGCGGGCCGCCCCCTCCCCCCGCCCCTCTGACCCAGAAGACTGCACCACGCCTTCCGGGTCAGGGATTGGGCGCCGGCCAACCCGGTGGTGTGGCGCACAGCTCCCGCGTAATAATTGGACGCCGGGAGATCACGCCCCCACACCACCGGGAGGCAAGGGGGGAGGGGATCGCCGCACTGCCATGCGGGCGGGGGGGCCAAGAGCCCCCCCTTTTCATTATAGTTGTATAATTTTGCAAAGGACTAAAACTCCACAAATGGAATGTTATTAGATAATGGTATTTTTATAGTATTTTTTGTAGGCCAAAATAGGTGAAAACGGTAGTTTTGTATTATATATTATGAAAAGTGATAAAATTATCTGTTTATATTTTTATACAAGAAGCAAGAACATAAAGGAAAAATTATGAAAAGAGAACAGCCTCATACTCAGGAGATTTTGGATATTACCTTGAGTGTAATTGAAGAACTAATCGTATCTGTCACAGGCAATGAGAGTGAAGAAGGGGAAATTAGTGCTGCAGACATGAATTGTAATCTTGAAGATGAAAGCTTTGATGCAGATTTTGTTGAAGTTTTAAATTATGTTGAAATTTTAGAACACATTAAATCAGAACCTGCTGACGAGGAAATTGATCTGAATGACATATCTGATGAAGTTGCATTGGAATGTCTGTTAAATTATGAGATGTTACAAGAATACATTTATTGTTGAAAAATAATAAAGGTTTGAGCACTATCTACTAATGTATTTATTGTACTAAAAATGAAGCAGTTATGGATTCAGTTATATATTCTTTAAATGTTTGTGTTGATTTAAAATATGCAATGTGGGTTCGAGGGTATCGATTTAATTAAAATCCGTATGGAGTATACATGCTGTCTTGTATGCAGGTCCAAACTTGTGTTTTATGCCTTCAATTCCCCAGTCTCTATCCTTAGACTTCCACCAAACAACCTGCCACTGCTATTTTAGTATTGTAGTGAGCCACTCAGCAGTATGTTCTTTTTAATTGTATGGTGGTAAAACTGAAGCTGTATTCAATTTAGTGACAAAATTTCTTTGCAGAAGTGTAATGATCCAGTCAGTATCTGGATAGTCATGGATTAAAAGAGGACTTAGTGCATAGGCTGTTTCAAACCTCTATGGACTACGGATGCACTGTTCTATGCACCAGCAAACGTATGTTTTATACGTTCAATTCCTCAATGTGTATCCTAATACTTCCAGCAAACATTCTCACACTACTGTTTCAATATTGTAGTGCGCCATTCAGCAGTATGTGTTTATCTATGTACTGTGGTACAAGTGAGGCTGTTATAAATTCAATGACGTTCTTTCCTTGTAGTCTTGCAATCATCCACTCACTATCTAAGTCCTTATAGACGATATATGCAGTCTTCTAGGTACTTGCAAATTTGTGTTTTATACGTTCAATTTACTAGTTTGTATCGTTACACTTCCAGCAAACACTCTGTCACTGTTGTTTTAGTTTTGTAATGACTCATTCATTGTTATGTAGTAATCCTATCACTACATTCTAACACTAATGGACACATATACAATAAATGACATATCTCCAGGAATATGTCAGTTATTGTGCTCCGTGGCACCATCACCATGGATGTGCCGTATTTACAATGCGGTGTACCATGGGATAAAAATGGCATATATATGTAATGTATCTGTGCTGTGAGGTGGTGCATTTTTTGATTTATGTTGGAAGTGCAGAGTATCTCCAGCAATGGTCTGGGGGCCCTATGCTCAGACTGCTTTGTCAATCCCTACACCTGCTTCAAGGTAGTGCAGGGTTTTGACACAGGATGAGCCCAAAAGTGACAAAGTGAAACCTTGTAGATTGTAGTCAGCCACTTTTAGGAGGTGTTTCTGTGCAGGAACGCCCCCCCCCCCGACATGTAGGAATGTGTCCTTCTGGTACATGGATTTACAATGTGACGTACTTCCCATATAAGTCACATTCTAAATAGCACATATCATGGTGCATCTTTTGCACCACTGCTTCATCAGAAAGGTGATGCAACAGTGGTGTAAAAGAGGCACAAGGGTTTTGTAAATCTGCCTCTAAGAAACACTTACAAATTTACTGAGGCAGTTTTACTGGATCACTGAAATAATATCGACTGCCAAAATATCGACTTGCCAAAATATCGTGGACAAAATATCGACAGTCAAAATATCGAGTTTGTATCTACAAACAGGTAAGTACAAAAATATCGAGTACAAAATATCGTTAACAAAAATATAGATGTAAAAAATATCGACTTTATTAAAAACAGTGTTAAATTAAATTAATATTAAATTTTAATTACTAAAATATACTTAAAACGACTTAAATTAAATTATAATAATAAAATAATAAATGAAAATAATAAAAAAAAAAAATTAAAATCTTATTTGTTGACCCTGAACCCTAAAAATACCCCTTTACCCAAAAACCCAAAACTGACCCTGAACCCTAAAAATACCCCTTTACCCAAAAACCCAAAACTGACCCTGAACCCTAAAAATACCCCTTTACCCATGACCTGAAAACTGACCCTGAACCCTAAAAATACCCCTTTACCCATGACCTGAAAACTGACCCTGAACCCTAAAAATACCCCTTTACCCATGACCTGAAAACTGACCCTGAACCCTAAAAATACCCCTTTACCCATGACCTGAAAACTGACCCTAAACCCTAAAAATACCCCTTTACCCATGACCTGAAAACTGACCCTGAACCCTAAAAATACCCCTTTACCCATGAACTGAAAACTGACCCTGAACCCTAAAAATACCCCTTTACCCATGACCTGAAAACTGACCCTGAACCCTAAAAATACCCCTTTACCCATGAACTGAAAACTGACCCTGAACCCTAAAAATACCCCTTTACCCATGACCTGAAAACTGACCCTGAACCCTAAAAATGCTCCTTTACCCAAAATTTATCAATATTATTTAATTACCAATTAATTATTAATTAACAATAACAATAAAGTAAATATATTAGAACATTAGGTGTAATTATTTTAATAATTAATATTATTTTATCAAAATTAATTACTTAAAAATAACACAAAATTATATATATAAAAAATGTACTCTAATTAATGTAATTAATTACAATTAATTAATTAACAATTATTTACTAATACAAAATATATTCTAAATTATATTAATTAATTAACTAATTAATATTAATTAATTATCAATTAATTATTAATTAAAAATAATAACAAACATATATTAATTAATTAATTATTATTAAATTACTTCCCACCCTATTCCCCTATAAACCCACAACCCGCTACAGAATTACATTACGCAATTTTTTTCAAAACAAAATTCATGTAATAAAATATTTAATAACATTAATACACACTATTCACACATATTATTACATAAAAATACACTATAAAATATTATATATTATTAAAAAATCGATATTTTTGCTATCTATATTTTATACAGTCGATATTACTTCACTTACCTGATAAACGATATTTTTGTAGTCGATATTATGTCCAGTCGATATTTTGTCCAGTCTATATTTTAAACTCGATATTATGTCCAGTCGATATTTTGGAGTCGATATTTTGTCTCTATACCAGTTTTACTAGCACTGCATTCTTTTTTAATTTACTTTTGTTATTATTTTAGATTAAAAATATGAAAGGGAACTTTAAAAAATAAAATAAATATAAGTATTTATAATAAAAAAGTAGGAAATTACTATAAAAAGAAAGAAATATAATAATTAGTATATTTCAAAATTATAATTTACAAAACCTTTGAAATTCACTGAAAAAACCATAGGTTTCACACACGTTATAGTTAGGAATTAGCATTTAAAAAACCTTAGAAATTCACTGAATAAACCATAGGTTTCACCCATGTTATAGTTAGCTGGACATTTCTCCCACACAAAACCATTGAAATTCCACCGTTATAGTTAGTTCAGCTAAATATAACTCGCGCGCCCGCAATGCATTGCTGATGACGTCACATATTACATCACTCATCACATGGTCATTGACATCACTGATGACATCTCAAATGAAATCACTGATATCTCAAATGACATCATTGATGACATCACTGATGACATCATCCATGTGAAAGAGTGGCAGACCTTCTCTCACCCTAATATAACCTATAATACACACATTCAAAAATAGATACTAATATTTTCAAAAAAATGGAAATACCAATACCATTTACAACAACCTATTCAGTAATTCCAACATTTACATACACATCCAATCATCCACCAACAGTTCTATATAGTCACTTAAACTGACTGATTGTACTTATAAAGTGCACGAATGCCGAGGCGTCTTGGCGCTGTGTTAGAGTAGAAAACTCGGACATGTATGCATCCTACTGGTGTTGAGGGAAGAGCCAGGTTTTGATTTGTTTCCTAAATGCAGATCTGTTGGATAGACTTCTTATCTGAGATGGGAGTGTGTTCCAGAGTTAGACGCGAGGAATGAAAAACGCTTTCCTCCGCAACGTGCTCTTTTTATCTTTGGGATTTGTGCAAGACCAAGATAAGAGGATCTCAAAGACCGGGTAGGGACATAGCGTGAGAAGAGAGCTTGCACATCTTTAGCACCCTCTCCGAACAGAGCCTTGTGAACCAAACAGAGTGACTTGAATTCTATGCGTCTGCATACAGGAAGCCAGTGAAGGTTTCTTATGGCTGTTGACGTTGGGTGGCGTCTGGGCAACCCAATCAGCACTCCGGCTGCCGCATTTTGAATGGCCTGAAGTTTATTCAGTTGGGCAACACCCATTCCAAGGTAGATGGCGTTGCAGTAGTCAATTCTGGACAGTATAGTTGAGACAATGACCGTTTTCCTTAATGCAAAGGGAATATATGGGAGAATCTTTCTCAGTCCTTTTAGAGTGAAAAAGCAAGCTGAAGTGACCTGGTTGATCTGTGAAGCCCAGGTCAGATTTTGATCAACCATTACTCCCAAATTCCTGGCTTTGTAGACTGGTATCGGAGGTGGTCCAGCACTGCTAGGCCACCATAACTGATTCCATATTTGATCTTTTGAGCCAAATTCCATAACTTCTGTTTTAGTTGCATTTAGTTTTAAAAAGTTCACATTCATCCAGTTCATTAAGGAGGAAATGCAATTGCAGAAGTCCAAGGCTCGTGAATCTGCAGCCTTGGCTAGCGATACTATGAGCTGCGTAACGTCAGCATAAGATACCAACTTAAAGCCATGGCTCTTTACCATCCTGGCCAGAGGGGCAACATATATATTGAACAGGGTTGGCGATAAGGCTGATCCCTGCGGGACTCCTCCCGGTAGGGTGAAATCCTCTGATCTAAGACCATTCCAATAGATCATTTGCATCCTGTCTGTCAAGAATGATGATAGGAGGGAAAGTGCTGGACCATTGACACCAGCGTCCTGCAGCCTTTGATTGAGCATAGTATGATTTACTGTGTCAAAGGCCGCTGTCAGATCAAAGAGGACCAGTACAGTACTACCGCCTTCATCTGTTACCCTACGTATTTCTTCTGTTGCCAGAATTAAAGCTGTTTCCGTAGAATTAGTTAGGACAGAAGCCATGATGGGTGGTGTCTAGCAGGTTGTTTGTCTCCAGAAATGTCATCAAATCCATGTTTAATGCCTTTTCTAGTACTTTCGCCGCAAAAGGCAGACAGGAGATAGGTCTATAGTTCATCTCAACCTGTGGGTCCAATTTCGTCTTTTTCAAAAGTGGGCGTATACACGCTTTCTTCCATGCTGTAGGAAACACTCCATCAGACAAGATTTTATTATTTAATGGGGATAGGGCAGAGCTGATAACTTCTGGTGCCATATGCAATATGTATAGTGGACAAGGATCCAAGGGGGAGCCAGATTTAATACTTAATAGCAGTTCCTCTACCCTTTTTTCTGTTAGTGGGGAGAAATACAGCAGGCCTTCATGTTCCACCTTGAATGCAGATTGAGCTATATTTAGTTCAAACATTTAAACATGTACTCACTCATCATATGTATTCATACATCCATACATCCTATTACACACCAATACTCCATACAATTACTCACACATGCAAATAAACTATCAAACATCCATTTGTTTGCATATACAGCTATACACACACCACTACACTTAGTTTTACAGAAAAGTACACATACTTACTCTCCTAAACAATCAGTTATAGAAACACATACTTATTTATACAGGAACTTTTTCAATCTGTCACTGTCATATATCCTTACTTATATACATCAATACTCACATATACTAGTTTAAAACATATGTACTTTCTCATAAAGACACTTTTGAGGCAGCCATTCAGTTAGTAACAGACCCATACAGACATTCATCCACCTTTACAGTCCTGCACACATGCTGTCTTCAAAACATATACAAACACTGAGTCAGTCATTCATGCATCTGTGCCCTAAGTAATACCCGCCACCAAACCATACAGACACTCATCCTGATACTCAAAAAACCAACTAGTAACCCATATAGACACTCGTGTAGCTACTCACCAACCCATGCAGCCACTTATACAGAAAGTGAGACACTGATATAGATATTTACATATTTAAACATTACTCGCTAATACATGTATTCACTAAGATACACTTAATAAGTCAGTTATACAATGAAATTTACAAACAAAACATCCATTTAGATACTTATTTACCCATTTATTCTTCCATCGACCTTTAGATATACATATATAAAAATATTTATTTTTCAGAAAGACACACATTAACTGGATGATGTCAGTGATGTCATTTGAGATGTCATCAGTGATGTCATTTGAGATGTTATCAGATGTCACTGACCATGATGAGTGATATAATATGTGACATCATCAGCAGTGCATTGCGGGCGCTCGAATTATAGTTAGCTGAACTAACGGTGAATTTTAATGGTTTTGTATGAGAGAAATGTCCAGCTAACTATAACATGGATGAAACCTATGGCTGTTTCAGTGAATTTCTAAGGTTTTTTTAAATGCTAATTCCTAACTATAACGTGCCTGAAACCTATGATTTTTTTCAGTGAATTTCAAAGGTTTTGTAAATAATAATTTATAAATGTATTAATTATTATGTCTTTCTTTTTATACTCATTTCTTATATTTTTAATATAAATATTTATATTTATTTTATTTTTAAGATTATATTTCATATTCTTATTATAAAATACTAACAAAACTTAATTGCTAAATATTTTTGTGATTAATTATTGGTTGACTTCGGTTGCAAGGATAACACAACTCCACCAATGCTCTCGGGCCGTATGCTCACAATACTGTAGTAATCCTTACACCTGCATCAAGCATATGCAATGTTTTGATGCAGCATAAGCTCAAAAGTGACTGAATGAAATGTTATACATTTCACTCAGTCACTTTAGGAGGCGTTGCTGCACCCCCTCCTGCACAGGAAAGCCTCCTTCTGGCACAGGGCTTTACAATGTAATGCACCCTCCAGATGCATCACATTCTAAATACATCTTTTGTACCACCGCTGTGTCACAAAAGTGATGCATCAGCTGTGTAAAAGAGGCACAAAGGGATTGTAAATCCGTCCCTCACACATACAAATTCACCGAGACAGTTTCAATAGCAGCGCAAATTGAAGCACAGACTTGTAACATAGTTATGTACATATGTTACATTCAAGTGCTTCGGACATACTACAGTATACTATATGTAAACACCTTATAGATTTATGCTGTAGCACTTCCTTATAGTTCTGCACTTTCACATTCTCCATACACTAGTAATATATTCATTCATTCATTTATAAGCTACACATTCATTCTGACAAACTTATACACACTAACATAGAAATATAGTTCTTTCTTTGACCAGTGAAGGTAGTTCTAAAATGAACTGTTGTTTTTTTTCTGTTTTTACTTTTCAATTTTTTTGAGTTTTGGAAAAAAGACCCAAACACCAGCACCAAAGACGCCTTCAAAAACGCCTCCCGCATACACCACCAACTAATCCGGTCTGCCAAGAAAGCCGCTTTCAAACACCGACTAGATAACAACGCCCACAACAGCAAGGAATTATTCAACATCGTCAAAGAGTTTACCAACCCATCAGCCAACTCCAACGACATCACCCCCTCCCAAGCCGTATGCGACTCACTAGCTTCCTTCTTCTACAACAAAATCGCAGACATTCACAACAGCTTCGACAACCGACCCGGAGACCAACCGAATCAACCTACTGCAGGACCTTCACCCCCCTTGAACATCCTTAACGAATGGACCCCAATCTCAACCGAGGACACCATCCGCCTGATGAACTCCATCCACTCAGGATCGCCAACTGACCCATGCCCCCACCACATCTTCAACAAAGCAGACTCCATCATAGCTCCACACCTCCGAGACATCATCAACTGCTCGCTCGACTCCGCCACCTTCCCGGAAAGCTGGAAACACGCTGAACTCAGCGCCCTTCTGAAAAAACCCACAGCTGACCCCACGGAACTCGAAAACTACCGCCCCATCTCGCTTCTTCCTTTCCCGGCAAAAGTCATCGAGAAAGCTGTCAACAACCAGCTCGCCACCTTCCTCGAAAGCAACAAATCCCTCGACCCCTCTCAGTCCGGATTCCGAGCCAAACACAGCACTGAGACCGCACTCATTGCAGCAACAGACGACATCCGAACTCTATTGGACAATGGAGACACAGTCGCTCTCATCCTACTCGACCTCTCCGCAGCCTTCGACACAGTCTGTCATATTACCCTATTACAGCGCCTCAGAAACATCGGAATCCAAGGAAAAGCACTGGAATGGATCACCTCGTTCCTAACCGGAAGAACTCAGAGAGTCCGGCTCCCTCCATTCAAGTCAGAGGCCTCTGAAGTCATCTGCGGCGTGCCACAAGGATCCTCACTCAGCCCCACCCTCTTCAACGTATACATGAGCCCCCTCGCAGCCATCACACGCCAACACAACCTCAACATCATCTCCTACGCTGACGACACTCAACTGATCCTCTCACTCACCAAAGACCCTAACACCGCCAAAAACAACTTACACGAAGGAATGAAAGAAGTAGCCGAGTGGATGAAGCACAGCCGCCTGAAACTTAACTCAGACAAAACAGAAGTCCTCATCTTAGGCACCTCCCCCTCCACCTGGGATGACTCTTGGTGGCCAGAGGCCCTTGGAAAAGCACCCATCCCGACGGACCACGCACGGAACCTGGGAGTCATCCTGGACTCCTCACTCTCGATGAAAAGACAAGTCAACGGCGTCTCATCATCCTGCTTCAACATTCTCCGCATGCTCAAAAAGACATTTCGCTGGATCCCCACCGAAACTAGAAAAACGGTCACTCATGCACTGGTCACGAGCCGCCTGGACTATGGAAACACCTTATACGCCGGTACCTCCGCAAAACTCCAGAAAAAACTCCAACGCATCCAGAACGCTTCAGCCAGGCTCATTCTAGACATCCCGCGTAAAGAATACATCTCTGGTCACCTGAAAAACCTCCACTGGCTCCCCGTAAATAAGAGGATTACTTTCCGCCTCTTAACCCACGCACACAAAGCACTTTACGAACTTGGACCCGAATGCCTCAACACACGACTGTCCTTCTACACCCCCTCCCGTCAGCTACGATCCTCCAACCAAGCCCTTGCCACTGTACCTCGCATCAACAAAGCCACCATGGGAGGTAGATCCTTCTCCTACCTGGCAGCTAAAACCTGGAACTCTCTTCCCACTCACCTACGTCTTACTCAGAACCACATAACATTCAGAAAACAACTTAAAACTTGGATATTCGACAAGTAACTCCCCCCCCCCCCCTCAAGCGCCTTGAGACCCTCTGGGTATGTAGCGCGCTATAGAAATCCTGACTTGACTTGACTTGACTTGAACTGGAACCCAAAAAGTATCAAACAGGAACAAATGAATGAAAAAAAAAAATAATGTTGAGGACAGCAATGATCCTGCATCCTGCGTTACATCAGATCAATAGACTGTTCCCTATAACACAAAAGTCTATCGCAATGAATGCATACAATTTTAAAGTCAGCAAAATCAGGATCAATTTGTGGATGTGGATTGCTTGCTGAAAATACTGCTGCAGTAGTTGATGTGCTTGGTGCAGAAGCAGATGGGTTCTCCTGCAACCTCCGTCTTGCAGCTCGAGCAAGGTTATTGGGGTGTAAGTTCTTCACATGTTTGACCATATTTGCTGTGCCAAAGGAGTATTTTTTAAATGGATCACCCCTTGAAAGAGTTGTTTGTCAAATTTTACAGATTACTTTTGGAGCATTAACCTTTTTTTGACCTTCTGGAAATGTAAAAAACTGCCAAACTAGAGCTTCTTTCCTCTTCTTTGGAGATTCTTCAGGAATGAAACCTCCCTCTGAAGAACTGCTGGAAGATGAGTCTATTGCTCTTATAATGATCTTCCTTCTATTTGAAAAAAATTCTCAAAAGAAATGCTTCTTCTTAGAAAGTCACAGTCGAATGATTATAATGGACCGGAACTTTCAACAGTTACAATAGGAAAAGTTATGAACCAATCAAATCTCTCCTTTTAAAGTCACATGACTTTACGTACGCTTATGATGTGCTTACGCCGCTGTTTCGATACCAGTACGCATGATGTTCTACCGCGATTTGTGTAATTGTTTTTAAAAGCAGTATATGATTGTTAAAACTGTAAAATGTACATTAAATACATAAATATATGTTTTTTAACCATGTAGAAACATTGGCGCCTTTCGCGTACGGGACGCCGTTCATGACGTCAATAGTAACCTTTAATGGGACGCGTAACGTCAAATCATATTCGTACTGTATACGCGGGTACACACTGAGTATGATTGGCAGTACATGTATGGTGCGATCGCCCTCTGAGTGAGAAATCAGAGCACAGGGCGCCCTAACGAGAATGATTAGAAGTGGTCACTCATTGGAGATCCACTTTTTGGCCTGCCTCTGTGCACATGAAAACACCGCCCATTCTCTCTCTGTTGTTAATTGTTGGTGCACACACTCACACTTGCACATGCGCGGTGCACGCCCGCCCACACTCCCCACATGCCACCACCTAGCATGCTTGCTATCACAAAGCCTGGAAACCAATACATTAGCAAATGTGATGTCCCTCAAGGCCATCATTCTTATAGACCGCGAAAAACGCTACCAATGTTGCTCCTGGGCTTGGTTTGCTCTACCCCCGTGGTTCCCATATAATCCGAACACTGACGTGAGAACGTTCTCTTTTGCCTGCTTGTATTGTATTGTATTGTGGGGGGTGCTTGTAGAGCGCACTAACACCATGGGTTTCCTGGCGCTGGTTGGAAGTAGAGGGGACAGAGAGACTAACCAGATTGGGGGAAGAGCCAGGTTTTTAAGGACTTACGAAAGAGAGTCAGAGAATTAGAGGTTTTAAGAGGAAAAGAAAAAGAGTTCCAAAGCTTGGGGGCCAGGTGTGCAAATCTCCGGCCTCCAGATCTGCAGAGCTTGTAAGAGAGGACAGTCAAGAAGTGAAGATGAGAGGATCTCAGGTTCCGGGATGGGCAGTAGGGTATGATGAGAGATTTCACAAAAGCGGGACAGGGCCCAGCTAACGACTTGAAGATGAGGCAGCCGATCTTGAAGGCCGCCCTTGAGGTGACAGGGAGCCAGTGGAGTTTGGCAAGGAGGGGCCTGGCGGATTGCCAATTCGGGATCCCTAGGGCCAGTCTCGCCGCTTGATTTTGAACCGCTTGCAGTCTGGCCACCGATGTTTTAGGCAGACCGCGAGAGATCGCGTTAGAAATATCTAAGCGGGAGAGGACGAGGGCCATAATGACCCGCAGGAGGGCATCAGGTGTAAGGAGGTATGCCACTTTCCTGATCCTGCGCAGCTGGTAGATACAGGACGAGACCACAGTCCCCACGTGCGGTCAAGTTAGCCTCGAGAAAGTTGGAGCTCTCGATAAACTGTGAGAGACAGGTGGTGACGTGGGCTTCCAGGATTTTAGAAAAGAAAGGTAGGAGGGAGATAGGACGGTAGTTCGCCGGGATGGCGGGATCAGCCCCTGGCTTCTTCAGCGGTGACAGACAGAGTGTCATCATCGATTTTACTACAAACTCATAGCTCGAACGGAGGACTCCTGACACTCGACATGGTGTCACTTCTGCTGCCCCCCAGCCACAATACCATAGGCGCGGAGGCGGCAGCCCCCGCACCCAAAACACCCCATACCCAGAGAAACCGTAGCCTTTGAAGACATGGCAAAAGACAACAGAAGCAAAGGTAAGAGAAACTGTCACAACATCAGACTCCGCTGTAAATTGTATATGCACAATGCTATTTTCTTCTCCATCATATGGCTCACCTACCCCTTAATGGTTTTAAATTGTATGCACATAGTATAAAAGTTTCTATCTGCGTCACAATGTCCTATACACCTCTAATTTTATAAATTATGCGTCCATAAATTTCTGTCGTATTTCTGTACTACGCCACGTGATTAAGCCTCTACCGTTATTAATTGTGCGTCCATAATGATATTTATTTTTTCTGCGTCACAAGGCCATCCCAGGCAGGCCCGGTCTGGCCGTTGCAGGCATAGGAAACTCCCCCGGTGCGGCGCAAGGATGGGGGCTGGTTTTTGGCCCCTGGGGCCAATTTTGTTACAGGGCCGTTGTTGCAGAATAGCCGCAAAATCGGCCCTGTAACAAAATCGGCTGAAAACCGGCCCCGGCAAAGAGCTCAACTTCCCCCTCCCAGGGGAGGCGGTGGGGGGGCGGCCGAGCACTTTGACAGGGCCGGTTTTGGTTCCCAGTCCAGCCCTGGTCCAAGCCCTCCATTCTTATTGATCTTCCTTTGTTGATCCTAATATTTCCGTATGTCTTATGGAGCACTCCCATGCCTTTTTTTATAAATTGAGCTTCCATGAATTTCTGTATCCTATTTTTGAAGTGCGTAACGTGCTTTACAATGTGTTCTTTTTATTGTATGTTCATGATGGTATTCTTTTCTGCATCATGTGCCCCTCCTACTCCTCAATGGTTTTAAATTGTATGTACATAGTATAAATGTTTCTTTCTTTGTTACGAGGTCCTCCAGACCTGTATTTTTTCAATTCTGCGTCCATAAATTTTGGTTTCGTATTTTTTAACTGTCACGTGCTTTAGCCTATATTCTTATACATTGTGCGTTCATAATACTATTATTTTTTTTAATCCATCACGTGGCCCTCCCAGCTCTGCTTTGCTTTATTTTTCTGGAATAAATGCTTTCTGGTTCATCGTATTTGCTCCCTCCTAATACTCCCATTAGTTTTAATATTTATTACTGAGTCACGTGACACTCCCAAGCCTCTATTAATTTTTGAATACTTGTAAGTCTAAATGAATGTAATTGGCAGCCACGGCTCGTAAAGGACTTTACGCCGGGCGGTGACGTCAGCAGCCATGGCTCATGCAGGCCGTTACACTGGGCGGTGACGTCAGGCAGAGGAGGGGCATGGTGGGGGGTTGTAAAATGCGGGATATGGACGATGCAAAAAAAACCCGAATTTCGTTGCCCGCGCTGCATCACATTTGGCGATGCAGCGCGGGTAACGAAATTTGTTTTATTTTATTTTTTTGGTACTTACCTGACATCGTCCATATCCTGCATTTTACAACCCCCACCCTGCCCCTCCTCTGCCTGAAGTCACCGCCCGGCATCACGCCCTGCACGAGCTGTGGCTGCTTAAATGGAATCGCAATTTAAGGACTCTCAATTTAGAGATTCCTTAATTGCGATTTTTGCATTTGGGATGATGCATCCCAAATGCAAAAATACTGTTCACAAATGGAACGATTCTGAGAATCTGCCCATTTGCGACCGTTTTTTTGCTTGATCCAACTTCTTTACAATACTCATAAATACCAAAGAGGGTTTTCAAGGATAACATTTATTTTGCAAACTACCTTTTCAATGGTTAGCATTGCTATTATGATTCCCTAATATACATTTTTTTACATTTACAGTCTAGTGAAAATTATTGTGGTGTCTGCAACCAAAAAGCTTCAGTAAATTATACAGAAAACTTTATGGTAAGAATCTTTTCTGAGTTGCGTGCACTATATTTGAAAGCTGACTATGCACCGTCAAGGATGTGTAATTCCTATAGCCCAACGCACAGCACATATTGTTTGAGGTCAAGGGCACCACGTTTTCTTGTGTATTGTGTCCTTGGCACAAGTAGGCCCAACTCCCACCAGCACAAACCCTATGGCTGACAGTTAGCAGTACCACATAATGGGTCAGAGAAGGGCACTGTCTGTAGTTAACGTAATATGTTTGCCCATATGTTAATGCTGTTCAAACCTGTATTTATGGTTCATTAATTGAATGCATTTATTAGTCGGCCGCGCACTCTAAGTAAATGTTGTAACCTCTGAGTGCACAACTGTCAGTGGCACCAGTATACAAAAGCGTGCAGCTCTGAAACACGCCAGACCCACGTATGCTTCCCAGAAATGTCTGTTGCCGAGTTAATATTTGTGTCCATATATTAAAGACCTTCAAACTTGTACAACATTGATGCAGTCATTATTATTAGTTAGAGTGACTCTTCCAAATAAATGTTGTAAACTCGGACTGCACTACTGACAGTTTCTGTAGTAAAAAAGTATACACACACTTTCTAAGTTCAGCACTATGAGGCTTTGTATACTGCTCCCATAATACTCTGTGATTTGACGCAAATAATTGCAGAAGCTTAAAAGCAAGTTTGATAATACTTTGCTTTCAAAATAAAATGTTCATAAAAAGAGAAAGCAGAAAAACATTGTTTTTGCTAAACTACTATAAAATTTCTGCTCCCATTTTTTGCAGCATCATTTAATAACGTGTTAATCCATGCTAGTATTTCCCCAAAATTTTCATTATGGAAAATCTCTGTAACTACTTTCAATAAGATTATGGGAAACAAAATTCAACAAGCATTGGCAAACACAGTAGGTCTGAAATTGATGGTCACCTTCTTTCTTTTGTCATTGTGTGCCTCGTTTTGGCATCATGTTTGTAAAACGTTATTGACATGTAAGCTGCTGCGCCCTCACTATTGTAACAAACTTTGGCAAAAGCAAAACATATTTTTGGTTTTTAAAAGCACAAACTTCCACAGTAGTTACTGGCACTGAACAAAACTACTTTGTGTGCTGATATGCTCCTTGTGAAACAGCATAATGCAGTGACTCACAGTGAAGCCTTCTGATACAAAGACAGAGACAGAGAGAGAGAGAGAGAGAGAGAGAGAGAGACAGGAGAGAGAGCAGAGTGGATGAGAGTGGAGGGAACAGAGAAAAAGAGAGAGATGCAATAAACTCAAAAGGTAACAGTTAATGCCAGACCAAATTAGGGGCCCAATTATTTAAGAAAGTCTCAAAAGTGCACCCATGGAATATGTCCTAGCATTAAGTGCAGCTATACAGTTTTTGTGAATTCCCAAAAATGTACACAAGTAGGACAAGAAATAGTACTTCTAGAAAATATTTGTGAACTACATTTTAACATGTGCAAATTTGCATGTTTAGATTGAAAAGGGGAGACCACTCAGTCACCCCGAATGTATGGCTGGGTGCCCCGATCCCCCGGGAAACCTTTGCGGGCGGGGGCGTGTCCCGGCCGGTATGCCTATAGCGGCGTGGTTGGAGCACGCTCCCGCCGCCTAAAAGGGTTGTCCTAACACCCACCGGAAGTCCGTGCACCTCTGGGCAGGATGGGGATGCTGCCCCGCCTTCCTGCTGCAAGATAAAAGGCGCAGGAATCCAGGCAAGCATCCTCTTGTTCCTGCGCTCTGAAGGCTGCACCACTCATTGCTCATGAGCCCTCAAGGGAACAAGCTGCAGTTTTTGAACATGTAATCGTTGTTTTTTCTGTTTCAGTCGTCAAGGCGTAGCTGGAGCCCGAGTCACTACTGGAGAACAGGGAGAGATAAAACAGAACGCAGATATGCCTGGTAAGAAGAGTGGAAAGAGCTCTGAGATGGAACGAATGCTGCGCACACTGGTGAACCAAGTGTCGGCGATGGACAGGAAGTTCGGTAAAGTAGACCAGCTGGGTCGCGGCTTAGCGGCCCTTCGGAAACAAGTGGAGGCCCAAGCAGGGCCCTCAGGGCGACCTAAGAGGATCGTGGGGCCTGCTTTGCCAATGATTACCCCAGGGGGGGATAAGGGGAAAAAGAAGAAAGGGAAAGCGGGTCCTAGCGAGGCCCCATTCCCGATGGAGATCCCGCTGGTCCCAGTAGCACCAGCGTCCAGCCCGGTACCCACACCGGATGGGGGATTGTCAATCCCTGTGGTTATCACACCGCTGGATAACGACCAAATGGCTCCCGAACTAGCGATTCAGTTGGTGGCTGTGTTACCTTGGTTGAAGAAGGGAGTGGGGGGATCCGCGGCTGTGGAAGACCCAGCCGAAGAAGCTAGGCAGATTATCGAGCAGCTCCGGCAGACAAGGGGCGCTGGGGCAGCGAACGTGCCTTCTATTTCTCCGCAGGTGGTGAACCCGGCCGCGGTCGAAAATCGGAATAAGTCGACGGACACGACCGGAGGTACATCAAAAGCCGGTAGGAGATCGCTCCCAATCAAGGCGGGAATGCTTGGCGCAACATGTTCCTATGGCAACGAAAGAGATGGTGTGGGGAAACAAATATATCAATATGTTTTCATTGTTGACAGACAATCGTGAGTTAGAATATGCCAAAACTCAGAAGGATTTATGGCACCCCAGTGTATGGAGGAGAAAGATGGCTGAATCCAGGGTGGAAGAGTCCATGATGAACTGGATCAGGGCTTTCTCTGTTTTTGTAGCGAATGTGGGTGAGCGAACACCAGAACTGTTGGGAGACCTTGCTTGCTACCAGAGCAGGATCACGGGCTTCCATGAGAAGTATGGAGAAGAAGAATGGAAAGGGTATGATGTGGCATTTAGAAAAGCAAAAGAGTTTAATGAAACACTGACTTGGGATTGTTTGGATACTGTATTTTGGCATGCGCAGTTCCTGCCGAGCGTGGCGGGTGGATCAGGGTCGAGTGCCAACGGCTCCAGGGTCTTTCAGCAGAAACATCCACAGCCCTTTCGACCAACCTACGGGGGAGATACTCCGTCTAGATCGGGCGGGAATGGGAATAAGCGAGGAGTATGTTGGGGTTTTAACAAAGGAACGTGTAGCAGGCCGCAGGGAACATGCAGGTTCAGGCATGCCTGCGCAGGTTGTCATAACACCTCGCAAGGTCCAAACAATCACCCATGGATATTCTGGCTTTGACTCCCTGGCTGAACAAATACCCTGATCATGTGTCCGCTGGGATCCTGCGAGATGGCTTCTCGTATGGCTTCAGGATCCCGGCGGGTAATTTTCGGGGGGCCCCCTCATGCAAAAACCAACTGTCTGTTAAGCACAACCCGGCAGTGGCCGCCACTAAAATAGCAAAAGAGGTTCGCTTGGGGCGGGTTGCAGGACCGTTCTGTGAACCAACAACGGCCAATTTTGTGTGTTCCCCATTAGGAGTAGTTCCCAAGAAGGAGCCGGGAGAATTCAGGCTCATTCGTAATTTATCTGCACCAAGGGGGGCTTCCGTTAATGAGGCGATCGATGCAGACATTTGCAGTATGAGGTATGCATCATTCGATGGCGCAGTGGTAATGTTGAATCGCCTAGGCCCGGTGCATTTTTAGCAAAATCGGATATTGAATCTGCATTTAGGTTGCTTCCGGTGCATCCCCAGGATCAGCAGTTGTTGGGTTTTGCATTTCAGGGGAAGTACTACATGGATATGTGCATGCCGATGGGTTGTTCAATTTCATGTGCCTATTTTGAAATGTTTAGCTCATTTTTGGAGTGGGTATTCTCGAAGGCCTCAGGGCACCAACATGTGATGCATTATCTCGATGATTTCCTGTTTCTCGGCCCAGCGGGCTGTCGGGACTGTGCACGGGCATTGCAGGATTTCTGCATGCTCATGCGGGGTTTCGGGGTACCGTTGGCGCCAGGTAAGATGGTGGGTCCAACTACCTCCCTGGAGTTTCTGGGTATCGAACTAGACTCCGTGGAGGGTTGCTTCCGCTTGCCGGCAGAGAAGATCGCCAAATTCAGGGCCTCCTTCTTGCAATGTCTCCGGAACGACAAAGTGACACTGCACCAACTACAGCAAACAGTGGGTCAGCTTAACTTTGCATTGAGGGTTATGCCGATGGCTCGCCCTTTTTCACGATCCATTGCCCAGGCCATGGTTGGCCTAAAGGAAGGGCACCATCGCACAAGACTGTCGGCAGAGGTTCACCAGGACATGCTCATTTGGCTGGCATTCTTGGCGGATTTCAACGGCCGAGTAGTCGGAGCAAAGCACCGGCCTCGTCAGCAGAATTAGGTTTATGGACCGACTCTGCGGGCAGTGTGGGGTTTGGCGCGATCCTTGGTAACCGTTGGTCGGCCCAGAAATGGCCAGCATGGTGGGAAACAAGTGGTTTGACGAGCAACATTGGTTTTCTAGAGCTATTCCCCATCTGGGTAGCGCTGTCGGCCTGGCCAGAAGAGTTCCGAAACCGCTCGGTGGTATTTTGGTCTGATAACATGACTGTGGTTGAGTGCATTAACCAGCAAGCAGCACGCTGCAAGTGGATATTGCGATTGTTGAAAGAAATTGTGTTGAAATGCTTGAGACTAAATGTACAATTCAGGGCAAAACATGTGCCGGGAGTACTGAATAATGCAGCTGATGCGCTCTCTCGTTTCAAAATGCAGGCTTTCAGGGATTGTTTACCCTCAGTGGAGCTAGTGGCAGCGCCATTTCCTGAATCATTATGTCAAATCGGCGCCCCGGACTACAAAACCTCGTGGCAGCCAGTTTAGTGCCCAGGACAAGGAAAGCTTATGAAGGGGCGTTCAGCTCGTACTGCGCCTTTTTGGGCCCTGCATGGGAGCATAGATGGGGTCAGGAGGGGTCCTTTACCCAATTTTTAGTGGCACTTCATGAGGAGGGCCGGTCGGTGGCAACTGCCACTCGGTATAAGGCCGCCATATTGTTTATGGCTCAGCTCCAAGGGATCAGGGACCCGACGGACTCCTTTATAGTCAGAAAGGCGCTGCGCGGATGGCGGCGCCTAGAGGGTCGCAAAAAGGATACCAGGCACCCGATAGGATTTGACAGATTGACCTCCTTGTTGGCTAAACTGGAGGAGACATGCTCCTCACCTAGTGAGACCGTCCTATTCCGGGCAGCATTTGCGTTGGCATTCTATGGGGTCCTGCGGGTAAGCGAACTAGTGGATGCCAACAAAAGGGATCCCGAAGGGGTCTGCACAGGGACCACACGCAAGTGAGGGGGGATTCCCTGCTGATCATGATAGCCAGGTCAAAGACAGACCAGGAGGCCCAGGGGAATAGCATTGTGTTGCAGCGCGCTCCAGGTAGTCCCTGTTGTCCAGTGAGGCATGGTGAGGCCTACCTAAAACAAAGGTTGACGACGTGGGGGGGGGCCTTGCTGCGACATGCTGACGGCACCCCGTTAACAAAGTTTCAGTTCCAGAGGGTGCTGGCAATCACGATTGCAGCTGCGGGCTTGAACCCGAGTGATTTTGGGACTCATTCATTCAGGATAGGGGCCGCTATAGAAGCAACGGCTGGGGGTCTGCAGACAGACAATGTTAAACAGTTAGGCCGCTGGTCTTCGAATTGTTTCAAATGGTACGTGCGGCTGCACATGTTGGAAGTTACTGATGAAGTGCACTCACGCTTGTTGTCTTTTGTTTGGATTACAGTTTCACGAGCCTGTGATGCAGGGCGGAAATTGGGACCGACCCAGTATCAGCTAACCACCACTTCAGGAACAAGGAATGGAAGACGAGTGGTCTGGGTCGTGGGCCACTCATACGTGAGGCGTGCCGCGGACATATTCAAGACAGGTGATGCGATCCACACATCTGAGGAATATGGTTTCAGGGTGTCCTTCCATGGGAAGGGCGGCCTGTGTATTGACCGACTGCAGAGTTTTGTGGAAGAATTGTTAGGGCGGCAGAGGTCACCGCCATCTGTAGTCATAGTGCACATTGGGGGCAATGACTTGGTAAGGTTGGGCAGACGAGCTTTAATCGAGCACATACTTTCTGCAATTAGTTGGTTAGCAAAGACGCTCCCGGGGTGTACAATAGCTGGGTCACACATGATTCCGAGGAAGGTATGGAGGGGTGGATTGTCCACAACAGCGTTGAACCATTCGGTAACGAGGGTCAACAATAAAATGGAGAAATTGTTTCGCTCTGCTCATCTTCAAAGCATACCTCATGGGTGCATCTGGGGGGATCACTGTCATTCAGATGATGGGGTACACTTGTCCAGGGTGGGGAATGACTTATTGATAGGAGACATGATAGCTTGGCTAGTGGGATTGAGGAGACATGACCTATAGGAGGTGTGTGGGGGCCAGATAGTCGGTCAACTATCTGGCCTGTGGCAGTATGGTCATGATCGGTGAGCAGTGATTTCAAGGTCCCTAGGGGGTGGCGCCACCCAATATGGATGGGAGATCCTGGGGGGAGGCAGCCATTGGCCCCTCCCACAGGGGGGCGGCACCCATTACGGATGGGATCGCCCAGGGGGAGACGGCCATATGACCCTCCCAGGGGGAACGGCTATATGCCCCTCCCACGAATTTCCCGGGGCCGGATATCTGCTCCGCGGAAGAGAGTGCGGGAAAAGGTGGGGAGTCCACGCTGTCCTTCCTACGGATACCCCGCACGGGAACTCGGATGACCTTAAGATGGCGCCGAGTGAAAGGGAGCCCCCATGACAAGGGAAGTTACAGTTGGCTACGACGATAAAGTCCTCTGCGCATACGCCACTCACACGTGAGGGCGGAAATTTGGTGATAGGGATCTGACACGGTTAAGACCTTGCCGTTGGCCCCTAACGATAGGATGTACAAAATTCGTATGCAATGCATTATGTCAAGATGTTAGACTCGGTTAGGAAAATCTTTGTATTAGAGATTTGATAAGGTTAGCCTGGATACCTGTCTTCATCAAATGTAATGAAAGTTGAATTTTGTACATGATACATGAAACGTTTTTAATTGAAAGTTTTAAATTTTGTTTCATATTTTAATAAATACAGCCTGGGGGTTCGTGAGGCCCCCCTGCCATCCAAAAGTTCAAACTGTGTCTGTCTCCTACCATTGGGATTGGTGGTGGAAGGGGTGGCGGGCATCCTGGACCATATTGCCCATGCGAAAATCTGAATGTTTACAAAGTCACTTTTCCTCCAACAGCTTTTTTCTCAACTCAGGAAGAAGGTTGATGTCTGCCAGTGTTTAGAGATTAGAGAAGAGGAGTTCTTAAAAACGGATACAACATGGATGTTAGTGGGTTTGCATAGACTTAAAAGACCATTCTGACCTTGGACCTATGTTCACCATGTAAATACATATAACGTTTTTATTTCAAAAAGCTATTCACCTTTAAACAATGCAATATTAATTACAACATACTTTTCACTTTCTTCTCAACAGGCCCAATGTTTCGAATGCAGCAGATGACTGAACCTTCAATTCACAAAAGCAAATGTAAATCATACTTACCTTTTACTGCCTGTATATGTAAAAAATGTATTAATTTTGTTGAGTCTAAACACACCTTTTGAATTAGGACTATGGAATAGTGGTATAAAAATATAATTCAATGTATTGTCAGATATCTACCTTGGTGATAGTGGAAGAATTACCACTACTTTTTAGTCAACAATAATGTGTAGATGAGCGGTGTTGCTTCTTCACCTTCAAAGAGGAAGATTTAAATGTATATTTCAACAGATAAACAAAATAATTACTCAATTTCAAAAAGAAAATTAAGTAGGAATATTAGACAAAGTCTGCTCCAACTCTAAAAGCATTGTGCAAATCTTAACAGGTGAAAAAAAGTGTGTCTCAACATTACTTTTTAAAATAATTTGAACACAAGACTAGACTGCAGGAGTGTCCAAATACTTATGCACTTTTTATGCTGGACAGTATTGCTTCTAAACACCCTTTGACTGCTTTCTTCCAAACCTTCAAAAAAGATTTCATGAATTTACATGCATAGTCTTTCAGGTCTGTATATCTCTAATGTAAAACAATCGTACTTGTTTTCTCTTTTGCAAACTGACATATGTAAACTCATCAGTCACTCCTATGGTAAGCCTTTACAATCCTGAATGCTGACTGATGAGTTTTGTGTGAGAGCATACATAAACAAGCTAACTTTTCGTTAGCTACATATAAACATGTAGTGTAACCTGTCAAACACTTTGAAATATGACCCTCCCACTAGTCCTAGAGGTGGGTGTAGAATTCAACCGTTCTTCATGAAATAGAATTGGATGTCACTAAGTTCAAAGTATTTCTGTATTATGGAATCCCTAATGCGTCCCTTAAACATTCAAGCGAAGTCCAAACACATACTAACTGAAACACACCAACCAATAGTAACCTGTAAAATTTGCCAAACAAGTCTTTCAAGGTGTGATCAATCCAAAAAATACTCCTTTGGCACATCAAATATAGTACAAAACACATATACATGCACCCCAACAACTTTGCTTGAGCTGCAACACAGAGTTTGCAAGACAACCACTTGCTGCTGCACCAAGCACATCAACAGCTGCAACACCATCTTTAGCAAATAGTCCATACTCGCATATTGATCTTGAGTTTCGTAAACTTAAATTTCTATGCATTTATTGTGATGACCTTTTGTGTTATGCAAACACTATATCAACCTCATCAAAAACAAGAAAAGGAGCAGCGCTGTCCTCAACATTAGTTATTAGACATTTATCAAGCTTTTTTGTTGTAAAAACTACCCCGTCCGAAGGCAGTTGAAAATGTGCACACTTGCTGCCTTCCTTGGCTGGGGTTATCAATTACTTTTGAATTTAAATTTCTGATTCAAACTCATGGCCCTTTATTGAGCCTTTTCGTTGTACCTACTACCCCGGCCAAAGGCAGTGGTAAATTGGGACACTTACTGCCTTTCTTGGCTGGGGTTATCAATTATTTTTGAATTTGATATTCTGATTCAAACTCATGACCCTTTGTTGAGCCTTTTTGTTGTACCTACTACACTGGCCGAAAGCAGTGGGAAATTTGCACACTTGCTGCCTTTCTTCGCTGGGGTTGTCAATTGTCCTTCTTGTAATACAAATTCAAAGTGCTGGCCCTTTATTGAGCCTTCTTGGTAACTTGGTAACTATTACTCGTGAATGGCAGTGGGTAATTTGCGCACTTCCTGCCGTTCATGTATAAACAAAAGCTTAAAAGTCTAACAATATTTAAAAACAGGACACTTTCAGCCTTTCATATTTTTTACTTTATTCATCTACCACTCAATCAACACATCATCTACACGTAGACACACCTACTTGCTGACTTTCTTGGCTATGGATATAAACTATTCTTCTAGTTCATATCTGTATTCAAAGTGCAGGCCCTTTATCGAGCCTTTTTCATGTAGATACTGCACTGCCAGAAGGAACTGGGAAATTTGCGCCCTTACTGCATTTCTTCACAGGGGTTATGAACTATTGTTCAATTTCATATTCCTATTCAAAGTGCAGGCCCCTTATTGTGCCCTTTTTCTTCAATCAACTACCACGGCCGAACGCAGTGGAAAATTTGAACACTTGCTGCCTTCCATGGCCAGGGTTTTCAATTATCCATCTTCTAATACAAATTCAAAGTGCAGGCCCTTTATTGAGCCTTCTTGGTAACTATACTCGTGAATTGCAGTGGGTAATTTGCACACTTCCTGCCGTTCCTGTCTAAAAAAAAATCTTAACAAAAGTCTACCAATATTAAAAAAGAACCAGTATAGTCTTTGGTTATCAAATCTTCTGTTTGTTATTGTAATTCAAAGTACAGGCCCTTTATTGAGCCTTCTTGGTAACTACTACCCGTGAAAGGCACTAAATAATTTGCACACTTGCAGCCTTTCTTATTTTTGACATTATTCATCTAACACTCAATCAACACATCATCTACACGTGCACACACCTACTTGCTGCCTTTCTTGGCTGCGGTTATCAATTATCCTTCTTCTAATACAAATTCAAAGTGCAGGCCCTTTATTCAACCATCTTGGTAACTATTACTCGAGAATGGCAGTGGGTAATTTGCACACTTGCGTCCTTTCTTGCGTCCTTTCTACCGCACAGTGTGTGCACTTGCTTAACTCCTTAGATGAGATACCCGTTTCTCAGGCTCCCACTGAGGAATCCGACTCACAGTCTATAATGGACTGGAAAACCAAACACCCATTTCCTTTACAAGGCAATGGGTTGTTTCCACATCTGCTACCTTTCTTCCTTTTCACCTTATTCTGCATCCACTACCTAAAACACATATACCTCCTAACTTTCTGGCGGCCTTTGGCAAGTATTATTCTAATTCAAAGTAGAGTCTTTGAAATCGGCCCGGTGTTGTAGTTTTTCAGCCCTATCCCCCACAATGGTAACTTAATGCACTTACATTGCTTCCTTCGATGTTGTAGCCATTTCTTATGCTGCCACTGCAAAATGTGGTTCCCTATCTGTATAACGACTTGAAAATCCAAAGATCCACTTCCCTGACAACGTAGTAGATAGTTTGCGCGTCTGCAGCCTTTCCAATTTTTCAACTTTTTTATCTTCCACTCAATCAACACATCATCTACACATAACAAACACCACCTTGCTATCTTTTTTGGCTGCAGTTATCAATTCTTTTTCAATTTCATATACTGATTCAAACTTGTGGCCCTTTATTGAGCCTTTTTGTTGTAGCTACTACCCCAGTCGAAGGCAGTGGAAAATTTGGCCTTTCTTGACTGGGATTATCAATTATTCTTCAATTTCATATTTCATATTCTGATTCAAAGTCAAGGCCCTTTATCAAGCCTTTTTGGTGTAGCTACTACCCCACCCAAACGCAGTTAAAAATTTACACACTTGCTACCTTACATGGCTAGGGTTATCAATTATTCTTGAATTTCATGAACTTCTTTTATATCAGTTATAGGTTTAGTACAATAACAAAATTCGGCTGGCAAGTCCAAAAGAAAACTGAATGACAATCTAAACTACAGACAACACAGGTCACAATTTGAACTAGTATGTCCCTGAAACATACATATTTTGACAATGCATTCCATACAAGTTCTATCTTTCATTTTAATCGTGATTACAGATGATACAGTCCACCATTAAATGTACACTGCTTACCTTCTAGATTAAGGACACCATTGGATCTACCCTTGCTTTCCTTAACATAGAGGCAATTGTACTCTGTCCTCAGATTCTGTTAACTGTACAAAATAGCATTCATCAATATTTGTATCAATTAGTACCTTCGATCTACATTACAGACAGCGGGGTTCACAACTTTAGTTCAGTTTTCAATGTAAATTTCTCTTCACTATGTGTGCTTAGAAGTGCCTTCAATAAATTCTCCGCTCAGTACAGTTCACAACTAGATACCAAGAGCGCTAGCACTACAGAAAACATTCAACACAATCTTGATTTACTTAAACCACAGACAATTGGTGTAAAAAATGTACAGGATGAACATTTAGTTATGCTTGTCAATTGCATTCCTACTAAGAGTAAGAAAATATGGCAAGAATTTGTAGATATTAGGAAAATGAAAAAGGCAACGTTCTGTTCTATCTGCTATAAAAAAAGTAATATTACAAAAATGTGTATGTGGGAAAAAAATAAATAACTGTAGAAGATACTGACTTCCCATCTGGACAAATTGAAAAACTGAATGTTTCCATAACTGAAGAAATCTAGGAACATTACAGTATTCATCCACTTCATTCTGAAGAACTGATGGGGAATACTGTAGAGTTATTTCAAACAAAAGAAGCAAAGGGAAGTCCCATTACTGTATGCGAAAAAAGCTTGGAAGATCGTTCTTTCCCTCAGTTCCTTCCCACACCAAAAAGAGGACGATATGATGACCGACCTGTGCAGATTCCTGCATCTGAATACCGGACATCAATATTATATGCAGAAAATCCAACATTTCAACAATGCAAAACATATTTGTTCCATCTTTTGTTTGAGAGTGATTTGTCTGGACTTCTTATGCAGAAAACAATATATTGAAAACAGGTGTACATCTGCAAAATGTTTCAGCAAACAAACTTATGCATAAAGTACAGCAGAAAGATAATATCTTGGAATCTCACCTCATTAATATCATTAATATCATGGCATGTCAGCGTTGTAGTAATGAGTACTGGTACCTTCGTCGTGGAGAACTAAAATGTATGCTAAGGAACTTAGAAACTCCTACATAGTTCCTTACGCTAAGCTCTTCTGACTATGCTTGGGATGATTTACTTCAATTTCTTGATTACACAAATTCATATGATCATACTCAATGTCATCTAATGCTTCCACAAAATCAGCATCTAAAGTTTAGTTTAGAAAATCACAGCTGATATCTACAGCATTTATATCTTCCTCTTCAATCTCCCTACTTATAAAAATTATGTTTAGCTCTTCTATGACACTGTTACTAATGTCGAAACCGTCTTTCAAATTTTGTTGATTTTCCATACTGAATTTCTTATGTTGTAGGTCCTTGTACAAAAACATGAACACTTAATTATATCTTCACTGTAATATCAGCACATGTAGTGATTCATATGAAATATCTTACAATTAAACCAACTATTTTTTGTACATGAGTGTATATTATTTTTAAAATATTCTAAAATTAAATACAATAAATACAGTGTCACTCTGCATTGTGTCAAGTGCTTTATTTATTTATTTATACTACCTACTGTTTTGCAAACTTAAAACAATGACGACAGCACTGCCTTAGTTTGACTCACTCTATTACGTTCTCAATTAGGGTTGAGGGAGGCAAAGGAAAGGAGTAAACTACATGTCTACAGATGTACTCCTATATTTAGAACACTGGATGAAGCACTGAATACATAAAGTTAGATACAAAAAAAAGGCTGCATAAAAGATACACAAATGAAAGCAACACAAATAGGTCACCGAATCTTGAACGCAAACAGGTAAGTCACCAAAAGAACAAAAAGGCTAAAAACACTGCAACGGACACTACGCTGTGGAACTCATTCTGAAAAAAGGTAGAAACATACAGTAAATAAAGCGGAATTCAAATAAAGAAAAAGTAAAAAAGATACATGGATGACAAAGTCACTGGAGTAATACTCTGTTCCCCAACATAAAAAAAGATTTAGCAAAAGTTATATGAACAAATGTTTAAGGAGCTGCAAAGGGACCCCATCCCCCGGGACTCAAAAAATAACATTGGGGATCGTAAAGAGAACCCCAATGCCCCCACGGTATCAGCCGGCTCCCCGCATCCTTCGAGAGCCGGCATTGCTTTCTCAGATAGAACAGCTTACAACCTGGTATAGGCACACCGAGACACTTCAATAGCTGGCCCTGGGAAATGATGGTCCCCAGGGCCATCAAGGGTTCCAGTAAGGAGGCCGTGCGACCCCCTCCCAACATGAAAAAGTCCAGTGAAGTGGAAGTCCCTGGAGCTGGGAAATCCGTGCCATCACAGACCCCCCTATTTTAAATATTACTGCCCCAGGAAGGTGGCGGTCCCCGAAGAATGTAGGAGACCCGTGACCCCCCAGCATACTTCAAAATAAACGATGGCTGCCACACTTCCTGGTTTAGAGCGCTGCCAGACAGTTGACAACCAATCAGCATGCAGCTCTGGCTCGTAATTGTACGCCGCGATTTTTCTTTAAAAAAAAAACATCCATATACGACCCCCTGAGCAAGCCTATAGGGTCAAAATGTTTCTACCCTGACCCCTTTCCTTATTTCTCAACTTTGTTTTACTGTTTTCTTGTGACTCGGTTCTAGCGAACAAAATGGCTGCCAACACTTCCTGGTTTGCAGTGCCAATCAGCATGCAGCTTATTTTGCACAGATTTCTGTACACGTATGCCGCAACTTTTCTTTAAATTAAAAAAAAATAGAGCCTAAACATCCATGTACGACCCCCTGAGCAAGCCAAGAGGGTCAGAATGTTTCTAGCCTGCACCCTTCCCTTACTTCTCAACTTTGTTTTACTGTTTTCTTGTGACTCGGTTCTACCGAGGCACAAGATGGTCGCCAACACTTCCTGGTTTTGAGTGTTGACAGACAGTTGACAGCCAATCAGCATGCAGCTCGCGCTCGGAATTGAATGGATTTCCGTACGCGTGCTGAACTCCGTCTCTAGATATCGTTATGATTTTACTTGCAATTTTTTCAGAAACTACTGAATGGATTTACACCATTTAACAAAAAGCACAATCTGCGAACCGAACTCTACCTCTCTGCTAAATTTCGTGTAGTTCCGTTCAGCTGTTCGGTCTGTAGCCCTGGCTAATGGTCCCTATGCATGGGGAAAACACGTTTTGAGACCCCCCTTTTTTCTCGGCCCCCGCTTAGCGAATCACACCCAAACTTTCAAGGAATGAGCGGAACCGAGCAGGCTTTTTTCTTTGATAAATTCACGAAGATTCGTCGACCGGCGCCAAAGGTATTCCAATTAGAATGTTGTGGATTTCCTATGGAAACCAGGTCCTAACTATAACTACCTACTGGCGACCGTCAATAGGTAATAATATATATATATTACCTACTAGCAGTTGCCAGTAGGTATATAGTTAGGACCTAGTTACCATAGGAAATTCCGAACACTCTATTGGGAATAACTTTGGCACCGATTGAGGGATCTGCCTGTAATTTTCCTTAGATTTGCCTCGCTACGTTCCGCTCCTTCCCTGAAAGTTTTGGGGGGATTCGTCAACCAGGGGCCGAGAAAAAAGGGGGGTCCCAAAACATGTTTTCCCCATGTTAATTTCCATAGGGACATTCTGACAAGGCTACAGCTCGAACGGCTGAACGGAATTACACCAGATTTGGCAAAATGGTAGGGAATGGTATGCAGCAGTGCCTTTTGTATGTTTGGTGTAAATCCCTCCAGAGGTTCTTGAGAAAATTGAATTTGAAATTTTTCAAATGGCATTTTCTATGGGACCTTTAGACACGGCTACAGCCCGAACGGCTGAACCGAATTACACCAAACTTGGCAAAATGGTAGGGACAGGTATGCAGTAGTGCCTTTTCTATATTTGGTGAAAATCCCTTCAGTAGTTGTTGAGAAAATTGATTTGAGCAAATTATATATCCATATGCGCTCAACATTCTATTGGGAATAACTGGCGCTGATTGAGGAATCTGTGTGCAATTTTCCAGAATTTTGGCCAGCTTTGCTCTGCTCCTTCCCTGAAAGGTTTGGGGGGATTCGTCAAGCGGGGGCCGAAAGGGGGGTCCCAAAACGTTTTTTTCCCATGCTTATTTCCATAGGGACCTTTAGACACGGCTACAGCTCGAACGCCTGAATGGAATTACACCAAACTTGGCAAAATGGTAGGGCCTGGTATGCAGAAGTGCCTTTGCTATGTTTGGTGAAAATCCCTCCAGTAGTTCATGAGAAAATTGAATTTGAAAATTTTCAAATGGCATTTTCAATGGGACATTCAGACACGGCTACAGCCCGAACAGCTGAACGGAATTACACCAAACTTGGCAAAATGATAGAGACAGGTATGCAGTAGTGCCTTTTCTATATTTGGTGAAAATCCCTCCAGCAGTTGTTGAGAAAATTGAATTTGAGCAAATTATATATCTATATGCGCTCACCGTACGCGCACCGTACGCGTATGGTACGTGTACCGTACGCGTACGTGCGCGTACCATTACATGCGCGACCGAGTTTCTGATTGGCTGGCAGTCGACTGTCAACATTCCAAACTATCCAAACCAGGAAGTGTTGGCCACCATCTTGTTTTTCAGGAGAACTGAGGCACAAGAGAGCCCAAAACAAGATTGGAAAACATTAAAAGGGGGCAGGTTAGAGACCCCCAACCCTCTAGCCCTTCTGAGGGGGTCCCGCACTTTAATAAAAAAATATTTTTATTTGCACTTGGTGGTCCTTCTGGAACCCCCTGAGAAGGGCTAGGGGGTCAGGGGTCTCAACCCTGCCCCCTTTTCATGTTTTCCACTCTTGTTTTGTGCTCTCTTGTGCCTCACTTCTCCTGAGAAACAAGATGGCTGCTCAGGTGGTCCCAGAAGGATAATAACATATATAAACGTTATCCGCTAATAGAATTAGCATTTACAAAACCTATGAAATTTATTGAAAAAAAATATAGATTTCACGCCTGATATAGTTAGGAATTAGCATTTAAAAAACCTTGCAAATTCACTGAAAAAACCATAGGTTTCAAGCCTTATATAGTTAGGAATTAGCATTTAAAACACCTTGCAAATTCACTGAAAAAACCATAGGTTTCAGGCTTTATACAGTTAGGAATTAGCATTTAAAAAACCTTGCAAATTCATTTAAAAAACATAGGTTTCAGGCCTTATATAGTTAGGAATTAGCATTTAAAAAACCATTGCAATTGCTCCTATAGAATTAGTTGTACTAACTATATTTCACGCACCCGCAATCCACTGCTGATGATGTCACATATTACATCATTCATGACATGGTCAGTGACATCACTGATGACATCACTGATGACATCTCAAATGACATCACTGATGACATCACTGATGACATCTCATTTCACATCACTGATCACATCACTGATGATATAATTCATGTGATAATACGATGCTCCTCCTCACACTCTAATATAACCTTTGATACACCCAGTGTTAAATACAGACTACCATTCTTGAAACCATTAACACACCAATACCAGTTACTACATACGCACTCACTGATTCCTAGGTCTACACACACATTCACTCATTCACCCATAGAATCACTCATACATACAGTCACTCATCAATACAACACTATCATATGCACTCATACACCTATACAGACACTCACACACTGCCACTCATCCATGGAGTTACTCGCACACCTAGTCAGTCATGCAAAGAATCAATCACACTTCCATTTCCTCAACTATACAGTTATACACACAACACCTTACTTATTCAAACATATACTAACACATACTCACTCTCTTATACAATCACTGATACAAGTACACAATGATCCATACAGCCACTCGCACATTCACTGGCTCTCATGTATAGTCATTTATATATGCCAACTCTCACATGCACTGTGTTTTACATATGTACTTACTTGGACATGTAGCACTGAGATATCCATTCACTCACCAACACAGCCATGCACACAGTCAACCGCCCATAAAGCTGTTTCCACATGCACTCTTAAACTCATACACCTAGTGAATCAACTGCTCACACATCTATGCACAGAGTCACACACCTCCCAGCCACCCACACACACACTCAGTCTCCCATTCAAATACTTGGGCAACCAATCAAAAACCCATATAGCCACTGATCAACACATGCAGCAGCTTACACAACAACAGACATACTGATGCCCACATTCAGACAGTTTAGTCACTAACCCATGCATTTAGTAAGACACATTTATTCACTCACTCATACAGTCACGCACCTACTAAATCCTTCATCCAGACAATTATACACCCACTCATTCTTCAAGATATAAAACATATTTAAAATGTACAGAAACACACAGTCACTGGATGATGTCATCAGTGATGTCAAATGAGATGTCATCAGTGATATCATCAGTGATGTCATTTGAGATGTCATCAGTGATGTCATCAGTGATGTCACTGACCATGTCATGAATGATGTTATATGTGACATCATCAGCAGTGGATTGTGGGTGTGCAAAATATAGTTAGTACAACTAACTATATAGGAGCAATTTCAATGGTTTTTTAAATGCTAATTCCTAACTATATAAGGCCTGAAACCTATGGTTTTTTAAGTGAATATATATATATATGCTGATGCTGCAAGGACACCCTGCCTGACCGATCGGGTCTTTTCAAATGGGCGTCACCATTTATTTATTCCAAAAGACAAAGCAAGTTTGTCCCTGGATGCAAGGGCTTTGTCTTTTGAAATATATTACCTACTGGCGGTCGCCAGTAGGTAGTTATAGTTAGGATTGTTTTCTATAGGAAATCCGCAACATTCTATTGGGAATAACTTTGGCGCTGGTTGAGGAATATGCCTATAATTCTCCTTACATTTGCCTCGCTGCGCTCCGCTCCTTCCCTGAAGGTTTGGGGGGGATTTGTCAATCAGGGGCAAGATAAAAGAGGGGTCCCAAAACGTGTTTTCCCCATGTTAATTTCCATAGGGCGGTTGGACTCACTTTTAGCCCGAACGGCTGAATGGATTTCCACAAAACTTGGCAAAATTGTAGGGACTGGTAGCCCGATGTGCCTTTGCTATGTCTCAAGATATGTGCTCCAGTGGATTTTGAGTAATTTAGGTTCAAAAAAATATATCTATCTGGGCGGAGCCTAACCACACATCTGATCTGATTGTCTGTCAGCACTTCATCCAAGAAGTGTTGGCAACCATCTTGGGACTAATATACATGATAGCACCTCATTAAAAAGCATTGTAGTTAATAGAATGTTTTAGGACTTTAGTTACATTATAAATCATTTGTTGATGGTACCATACTCATTTTAGGAATTGTGGTGTGTTCCAAGGTGATTTTACCATGTGAAAAAGCCTTCTGCTGTGATATCATGAATCATGTTTGAAAGAAAACTAATATCTCATGATTTTCCCACAGTGGTTTGGAAGGGGCTCTATAAGCTAAACTGAAAGCATATTTTCTGTAAATTCACATTATCTTTCTCAGTCATGTGAGAATGAAGTCTGACATTCTCAGTAAAACATGTACATCCAACAAGGACAGAGACTGTCAGTTGATTCCTTTGTGTTCTACTGCAGCCTCCTAGAGCGTTCTAAAGAACAACTAGAGCACCAACAGGCCTACTTTTTACAAAGGTATAGCACATCTGAAGCCATCGTGATGGGAATAAAGTGGTAACTCTTAAAACATTTAATTTAAAAAGGAACAAAATGAGGGGGTATATTATGCCATAGAAAGTATTATTAGTGCTGCAGAAAGAAAAATTAGGGCACATTTTGAGTGACTTCTCAAATCCTCTTCTATTTCATTAAAAAATGATGACATGCAGTCTCCCTGCAGTGCCTGTATTATACGCCGATGCCGCTGTACTGCTTGCCAGAACCCCTCTAGGATTACAAAAACTGATCGACGGCTTTGTTGTGTTCATGGACAAGTTGGACCTAGCGACAAACTTGGAAAAATCCTACATCATGTCATCAGGGCAACTGACAAAAGGGAACTTTACCTACCACATTGGGTCACACAAGATAGACCAGGTTAAGACCTTTTCATACTTGGGGGTACTGTTCGATAACCATCTCAATTTCAAACCTCTGGTAGAGAAGCATTCAACGAAACTGGCAGCATCAGTAGGAGCCATCAAGGGGTACGGACAAAGATTAGGAAGATGGTCTCCAGAGCAAATACTGAACCTGTACAAGTCAATTTGCTGTGCGAAGGCAACCTATGGGGCAGAAGTGTGGGGCTTCATAGACAACAAAGCACAGCAAATACAGACAGAAGAAAATAAATTCTTGAGAAGATTCCTGAAAGTGCCCCAGAGCGTACCGGCTTACATCATCCATGAGGAAGTGGGAGAACCTTTCATAGAAGACCGGATTAAAATTAAACCCCTCCTGGCATGGGTCAAATTAAGGACTAACCCCGAGGCGGCCTTAACAAGACAAATTATATTGGATTGCCTCAAACGAGATAAAGGTCACGACATACCCTGGTTGAAGTACGTCAAGAACTCACTAGTGGAGATTGACTGTATAAACCTCTTCACATCCCCAGACTCTCTAACCATCGAGAGCAAAGCTTTGGTGAAAAAACTTTTTCCAGAACGGCTTCAGACATTAAGGGCTGAGAAAGAAAGTCACAAACCCACTGTCCTATATTATAGTAAACTCACAGCGAAGCAAGGAATGGAACCTTACCTGAGGGTCATGTATAATGCTCAGGACCGCTATGTCATGACCCGCTTTAGACTTAACATGCTCCACCATCTCTTTGCGGTTCCGGCTGGGTTCACTCATACAGTGGCAGAGAAGGGTACCTGCAGCTGCGACCATAGGTCTCCGCAGGATACCCTTCACTTTGTTTTATTGTGTCCATTTTATACAGTACCAAGACGTAAGTTTCTGGTGGGGATTTTGAAAGACTTAAAGTTTAAACAAGCGAAATTGGCCCTGAAGATTTTACAGGAAGCTGAAGACGCTTATACCCTTTTCTGCACTATAAACTTTATCCGGATGGCACTACGGCTGAGGAATACCAGAGAATTTGGACTCTAACATTACCTGACCCCTTGGATAATTAACCCCTTGCCCCACTAGCTTAATGAATTATGGTGTTAGATAATTTTATCTTTTATAACCCTTTTTAATGGAAATTCACTTTTTTAAATATTTTTATGTATATTGTATATGTGCTTTTATGGTGTCTTTTTAAGAACCGAATAAAGATTACAAATAAAAAAAAAAAAAAAGTACATGATTCTATTTGTTCCAAACATTCTATTAACTGTTGGTCCAAAGATTCATCTATGAAATCAAGTTCATCTTTTTCTTCTTCTGGATTTTCCACCTTTATTTCGAAAGAAATAACAGTTGATTGTTTTTCTTCTTCCATTTTCTTTCTGTAAATTGCATAAAAATTACCTATATTAGTAGAGTTAGGGTACTGTTGGGTTTAAGTTCAGACAGGTACTTCTGAGTTTTTAACAGTGAAGTAATTTTTGGGCAGTGTATGGTTTCAGACAGGAAGTAGAACTATTAAAAAGTGCATGTGATGAAGCCTAAGTAAATTCATAATTATACCAGAGAAGCCTATCTCAATCCATAAATATAACAGAGAAGTCTATCTCAATCTCTAACTCTTACAGAGGGACAGTATATAACTATCAGAATACGTTTTCCCAAATTAACTTAAAGTGCGCTCCGATCCTTCCCTGAAAGTTTGGGGGGATTCGTCAAGCGGGGGCCGAGATAAAAGGGGGGTCCAAAAATGTGTTTTCCCCATGTTAGTTTCCATTGGGCGGTCGACCTCACTTTTAGCCCGAACGGCTGAATGGATTTCTACCACATTCAACTTCTTTCAGTCCTCCTGCTCACCCATGCTCCCTCACTTTCCTTTCTCTTTTGGTTCACTCAGTCCCTTTCTGACACTCCTTCCTTTTCTCTCTCTGTCCTTTCTCTCTGTCACTACCCATGTCTTTCCTTTTCCCAGTTACTTCCTCTAACACCTTTTCTCTGTCTTACTATCTATTACACAGTCCCTCTGTGTTCCTCACCCTAGCTCTCTTTCTCTTTACAACACTCTTTCTGTCCCCTTTCTTTATGCACACTTCTTCATTCTTTGTTTTTTCTTTTTTTTTAGGGTGTGCTAACGGGACGCGCCCCGGTGCGCGTACCGGGGCGCGTCCCGTTAGCGCACCCAAAAAAAAGAAAAAAATAATAATACTGTGCTTACTGGTGCGCTCACCGGTACGCGCACCGGGAGCGCTCCAGAGCAAAAAGACAAAAAAATATGAATATACATAAAAAAAAATAGCATTACATAAATATACAATATAGGATTCATTTTAAAAAATATTACATTACACAGCTATAGAAATTTGCTATTAAAAAACCTTTGAAATTCACTGAAAAAACCATAGGTTTCACACTGGTTATAGTTAGGAATTAGCATTTAAAAAACCTATGAAATTTACTGAAAAAAACATAGTTTTCAGACCAGTTATAGTTAGGGATTAGCATTTAAAAAACCTATTAAATTCACTGAAAAAACCAGAGGTTTTACACCTGTTATAGTTAGCTGGACATTTTACTGACATAAAACCATTGAAATTCCCACGTTATAGGTAGTCGGACTCCTATAACTTGCGCGCCTGCAATGCACTGCTGATGATGTCACATATTACATCACTCATGACATGGTCAGTAGTAGAGAGTAGTAGAGAGTGAGTAGTAGAGAGTGAGAAGTAGAGAGTAGTAGAGAGTGAGTGGCAGAGAGAGAGAATAGTAGAGAGTAGTAGAGAGTGAGTAGTAGAGTGAGTAGTACAGACTAGTAGAGAGAGAGTAATAGAGAGTGAGTAGTAGAGAGTAGTAGAGTGAGTAGTAGAGAGTGAGTAGTAGAGAGAGAGTAGTAGAGAGTTAGTAGTAGAGAGTAGTAGAGAGTGAGAAGTAGAGAGCGAGTACTAGAGAGTAGTAGAGAGTGAGTAGTAAAGAGTGAGTAGTAGAGAGAGAGTAGTAGAGAGTGAGTAGTAGAGAGTAGTAGCCCAGGACCATGTCAAGAGTGATCTAATATGTGACATCATCAGCAGTGCATTGCAGGCGCGCAAGTTATAGTGAGTCCAACTAACTATAACGTGGGAATTTCAATGGTTTTATGTCAGTAAAATTTCCAGCTAACTATAACTGATGTCAAACCTATGGTTTTTTCAGTGAATATATATATAAACCACATTACTGAATGGGTTTTCCCTGCGAGCAGTACTTAAAGTTTGCAGCAAGGCTTGCAGGGTGATAAGCGGTGCAACAAGTGATAAGACACTGTCCCTTTAATGCAGAGGTGATGTCAGAACTAAGCACCAATAAAAGCAACAAAAGATCTTGCAGGTGTGAGCATTTTTACTAAGAAACCAGCATTGATAACAGCAAACTGCTGAAACGTGTCTGCCATAGCATTTCATAGCTCACTAGTTTATGCCTCCAAATTGAATTAAAATCAAATTTGCAACGCTCTTGGCATGTGTCAGGCTCATTCTTATACAGAGTGATATATAAGAATGTATATATATATATATATATATATATATATATATATATATATATATATATATATATATATCTTCAAAGCTCGGCTTTCCCAATTTCCATTGAGTGGATAAAAAAAGGACATGGACCACAGTTTTCAGGGCTTGCAGCATTTAATTCAAGCTGTCTGCCATTACGCCTTTCGGCCACCCACGGCCTTGATCACATGACAACGCTGCAGTTCAGGATCAACATTTTTAAAGTGACAAGTGCATCATTCAAAATCATGAATATAGATGACAGACTTTGGACTTTCATAGCTTCAATGTCTGAAATTGCACAATTTTCATATAAATATATGTCTGTGCATTTATCGACTACCACAAGATTTTAAAGCAACTAAATAAATACATAAATGCATTAATTCATTATTGCATGATACTTATCTTGGTATAAAAATTATAGTAAAATACTTTACAAAAATAGATTTTGGTAAAATACCATAAAATCCCACTCTGTCTATAATGTTCCATTAAAATGACTTCAATATAAAGTGCAGAGTGTGTATCCACACCAACGTAATCTGTTGATTTGCTATAAAGTGGCTAAGTGCTATGTCATTGATGTATTCATTCGTGCAGCAACAGAGTTTTTTTTTAAATTCCTCTAATTTTACATTTGTTGCTGGTTTGCATGGTAACGTCAAATACAATAATTTTAGATTTTAAATATAATGTACATTGAAAGCTGAATACCAAATTTCACAATTAAAACAGAAGATAATGGTCAGTATGTAAATCTTTGGTGGTGTCAGTCCCCCAGGGCTTTTGGTGTCTAGATCAAGGATGAAGCGTGTTACTAATCTCCTGAGTTTATCTTCCCTATATCCTCCTCTTCTTTGACCGGGGACTGCATCAATCAAGAAGTATTTAAAATCACATAGGTTGTTAATATGGATTTCTTTAAAGTGCTGTGCCACCAGATAAGTAGGATTAGAGTTGGTAATGGCCCTAATATATTGTAGTATACATATATTTTGTACTTCAAACATATTGTAGTCCACATGTGCATTGTAGTACATAAACTTTTGGTCCATTTTGCAAGTGTGATATTTACTGATCATCTTTTATCTGTCACAGAATGGGGTTACAAATGAATTTGTCTTCACCCCAAACTTGCAAGCCTTGCAGGATGTTCATTTAAAGAAACCCTTTCTGGTGTTCAGCCATGTTCCCCCTTCCTCTATTTCCAGACTGCTCTTTACCAGGGCATTGCTCATAGATGCAGTCCTTTTCTGTGAAATGGAGGGTACTTTGGGTAAATGATGTTCTATGACATGATCATCAAGGACTGTGGGCCAGTTTTGTTTAATAATACTTCTCGACTGATGTCCCTGTTTGCAGTACAGCCAAATTAATCTGATGGGCTCATTTCTCTGGGTTGAATTGATTGTCAAATCTCCCTCAGGGCTGCCACTCTTACCGATTAGTAATTCAGTTCTACTATGTTGTCTTGATTTGGCTAATGTTATGTCCACTGTTTTGGCGGAATAGCCCCTTGCTAAGAACCTATTTTTACTGTCCTCTTGTGTTGTGATTATCTCAGAGTCATTGCTGCATATTCGCCTCAACATCGCACCGTAAGGTATACTTTCAAATAGATGGATGGGGTGGGAACTGGTATTGTGTAATACAGAGTTCTCTACTGTGTCTTTGGGATGCAGTGAGGTCACCAGTTTATTGTTACTGATACTGATTTGTACATCCAGAAAATTAACTGTATCTGGACTTACTGTAGCTGTAAAATTGAGGTTAATATTGTTCTCATTGATCATGGACACAATTCTAAGGCACTACCCTCAGTTCCACACAAAACAACAAATAAATCATGAATAAAACGTAGCAAGTTACTACATGCTCTTGTACTTGATGACTAAATTTGTCCCTAAGCATCAGCTCCTCCCACCAGCCCATGTGTAAACATGCATAGCTGGGGGAGAATCTGGGTCCCATTGCCACTCCCCGTAGCTGTTGGAAAACCTGATTTTGGAACAAAAATTAATTATTCTCCAAACAAAACAGAGTCATATTAACAAGCATCCTACTTTGTAGTGCCAGACATGATGCTCTATTGTTGAGAAGATGTTCCAATGCACGGATACCATATTTATGTCGTATACTGGTATATAATGATGTGACATTCAGTGACATCAGACTATATTCTTCATGCCACTCTACATCATTGATCCTCCGCAGAAAGTCGCTGGTGTCCTGAATGTAGGATGGGAGGATTTTTACATAATCCTGCAAGAAGTAATCGATGTAACGAGAAGTGTTTTCCAGTAGCCCGTCACATGCCGAAATTGGTCTACCCGGTGGCTTCCTTACATTTTTATGAACCTTGGGTATAAAGTAGATCACTGGCATAACATGAAGTTCTTTTTTCAAACAATTATATTCCTCCAAACTTAACAACTCAGAACTTTTCCAGGTCAACAATTTAGTATATAATTCATTGTATTTAATCCTGACTGTTTGTATAGAGCGCCTTTTGTAGCAATCGCTCTCACTGAGTTGGAATAATGCGTCCTCCATATAGTCTTTTTTTGGCCAATGGACAATATTCCTACCTTTGTCCGAATTTTTAATTACTACTTGTTTGCCATTCTGTAATTTGGAGATAAGTTGACGATATCACCACTCCTAGCTTGTAAATTTGTGTTTGCATTTCTGGAGACTGTAATATTGTATTTCTTTATTTGAGTCACCACCTGTTCGTTAAAAACATCCAATGAATCCCTTGGAATAATTGGATTAAAAGTGGATTCAATTTAAAAGGGTGTATATGGTCTGGACAATGTGTCGGAGGACAATGTCACTAAAGTAGTTGACTGTTTGTTTTGTTCTTTGACAGTGTCTTGGCTAGAACTTTCTTTTTGTAGATCACGGAGGTCTCAGAGTAGTGATAGATCCCCAATAGTCAAATTCATTGTACTTGATGATTGGACTTCTTCTTGTTCAATCCTGGTGTTGTTGTTGGTTTTCCGAAGCAGTTGAAACTTGCTCAATTTTAGTTTGTGTATAAATTTAAAGACATCCGTTCCAGTGTGCGTAATTGAAGCTGCTTTCTGGGCAGAATGACAGACTCAAGGATAGTAGTTGTAATTCAGGTTGCTTTAAATCAACTTCTGCTATGTCAATTATCGTTTTTGTATCCGTTTTTTTTCTGAATTATTTGTGTCTCCAACGCACATTTGTCACTTTCTTGCTTTTTATGTTTTCTGCTTGACTATTGCCTTTTCCGTTGTCTTCTGTTACGCCTCTGCAGGGTTTGCTGTTTCTCGGGTGCAGGGTTTGCCTTCGGTCTGGCATGAAAAAATCAAGTTCCTCTGCTAAGGATAATTTATATTTGGGTGGACTGACTCTCTCTTGACTTAGTTCTTGTCTGATTCACTTTCAAGTGCGAAGCTTAGGTCCGATGTTGATGTGGTAGCCATTGATTCTTATTAATAATTACATTCTGTAGCAAGAGGCTGCTGCTTCCTGCCCGCTGCTCTTCCTTGTCTGCAATAGAGGAGAGGCGGTTAGGGGCGGTCTCCGCGCATCGTTTGGGGTGGACAGGGAGGCATGGCAGCAGGAGGGGCGGCACTGTCTCCAAGAGTTTGCCAGCTTCCCTCACACGTGCTACTGATGAGAAGGGGAGGGGCCCTGTAGGGCATATGATGTATTCTACAGAATTAGCAGAGCCTTTTCCACCAAAAAGCGCACATATAGGGATACAGTGCATGGAAAGTGCACTCAACTTAACAAGAACTCATCATTCATTATTATAGCCCCCTCCTGTCTTTGCAGAAGGGCGCTCTGCTGCCCTAGTTTACTATTCTAGTGACAGTGGGGAGGAGGAGGTTTTTCATGAAATGTCACCTGTTTTTGCACGGAGCAATGTTGCGCAGGTTGTTGAGGCTACATTTGGGGGGTCTGTTTTAAATGTCGTGTTGGCTCCTCTGCCTAGAGCCCCCCCACGGCAAAATCTACTTTGCTTCATTAAAAATCAGCTAACAATGATGATATTGATTTATCAGAGACAGCTCTGGGGGGAGATGTTTCTGATATTGTGAATGATGTTGAAGAATGGACTCTCATTAAACAGGATCATTCACATTTAGATTACTTTGGTAATTTGTCAGGCAATGTATCTACTTTTCCGGAATCTCGCCCCCCTCCTTCTCACCCTCAGGTTGCATTTGACTCATCGTTTGGGCCACAATGTGGACAGTGGGTTTGGGTTGAGCTTCTGCTCCTTCATCGTCCGAGGTTTGAGGTTTCATCCAGGCTTCTGGTATGGGTAAGTTAACAACTGCTTCTGGCAAGAGCGGCGGAAAGTCTACATCCCACTCAGTCTCTCAGGCAGAGTCTGGTGTTTCCAGAATGGTGAATGCGAAGCAGGTTGGGGCTTTTGATAAGGTATCATTTTCACAAGACGGATCAGGTGCGAATTTTCGTATTGCGGCCGGCCTCTCTGAGCGTAGGCCTGTGACCTATTGGGCAACTTATGATGGTGGGGTAGGGGATGGTGAAATGCCTGGTACTAGCAATGATGTTTTTGAAAATTTCGATGATCATTTGTGATCAAGAGACTGTGGAGGATAATGCAAATGAAAGGGTTTTTATTGAGGATTTTGATGGCAATGTATATACTTTCAGATATGATCATGTTTTGTCAATAGGGGGTCCAGGGACAATCAATTCTGTTAGTATGCTACAGAGGTCAAGTATGGACAGTACGACGGGTCAAGAGCGTCGTTGCGATGATCCTCAGGAATTTTAAAAGCGCGCTGCTCTGTTGACGTCAGGTAAGCCTCATTGGTGGGCTGCTTGGTCACAACCATTGACGAGCAAGCATAATTCTGTTTCTGTGGGTGTTGGTGATTTACATGTAAATGAGCCTTTGGGGTAGTGAGAAAAGTGAGGGTATAGTGAATGTAATGAATCAGCTACCTTTTTCTAGTACCGTTACAGGGTCTGACAAAACTTTAGGCCAAGACAAACAGGTTTCGGAGGTTGCCAATTCCAGTTTTGGGCAGGTTTCAGGCACTATTAACATCCATAAAAAGCTTCCTTACATGGGTTTAGCTATGCCTTTTTGGATGCATCTTTCTGAAAAAACAAAGCAAAACATTTGGCAACATGAATTTGTTGATGTTTTCAAACTCCTTCATTGAGACAATCAAGCTAGGGAGGGGTCCAAAGAGGAAGAATGGGAGCTCTGCAGGTGCCCCAGAGTACCTAAGAATATTGAGAATTGGACCGCTGCATTTTTAATATATGTAAGCGCGTATTGTGAGAGACACCAAGGCAGGCCAGTAGCCATGTTTAAATACATGGATATAATTCGTAGAGCACATTTACAATTTGGCGGCTATGCACGGCTCAATTACGATGAAGAATTTAGGGCTAGAGTCAGTATTTTTAATGATAAACCTTGGGGCGAGGTGGATCAAGAACTTTGGTTGCAGTGGATGTCCCCTACTCAACCACCTGCGACGATACATACTGCAAGTGGTCTGCATATAACGTTTCGGCCCTTTCTGCCTCGCCCCGCCCAAATCGGGTGAGTTTTTTCGATAGAGGACAACTGCCTACAGCAGGCGCCTGTTGGAATTCTAACCAACACGTATGCACCAGGAAATTCTGCAGGTTCAAGCATGAATGTTCCCAATGTGGAGGGAAGCATGCCATTACATAGTGTTTCACAAATCAGAATTTCAGGGATCAAGGGAGATTCCAAAGAGGCAGAGGAGCAGTTCATCAATTTATACCAAAGGGCTCATACCCCAATTAAGTTACAGTTAATGATTCCATGGTCAGAAGTTTATCCCAATCCGGAAGCTGCTTCTAAATTATTCTGGGGATTTAATGGTGGTTTCAAGATAGGTTACCAAGGGCCACGCTATCATCGTTGGGCTGGCAACTTAAAATCTGCCAAAGAAGTATCACATATTGTTCAAAAGAAATTGGATGTGGAGTAAAAAGCTGGGAGGATGGCGGGTCCTTTTAGTCAGTGTCCTTTGCAAAATTTGATAGTATCCCCATTGGGCGTAGTTCCCAGGAAATTGGCTGGAGAATTCAGATTAATTCATCATTTATCATGGCCGGAGGGCCAATCTATTAATGATTTAATCTCCCCTACTGACTCTAATGTCTCATATGCTTCTGTTGATGACGCTTTAAGATTGGTAAGGTTAGTTGGGCCTGGTGCTGAACTAGCAAAATGTGATATACAGTCACTGGGTGTATAGGTAGTAAACTTTTGTTTACTACCTATTCACCCATCGGATTTTGAGCTCCTAGGAATGTTTTTTAATGGAGCATTTTATGTCAACAGAGTGCTACCTATGGGTTGTTTAGTGTCCTGTGCTCTGTTTGAAACTTTTAGCACTTTTTTACAATGGTGCTTTTCGAAGAGACCTCGTCGCAAATCACTACTTAGATGATTTTATGTTCATTGGAGAGGCACATTTCGACCAGAGTCGCAGAGTTTTAGACATTTTTCAAGACATGACTGAGGAGTTCGGTGTTCCGCTGGCTCCTGAAAAAACTGAAGGTCCTTGTACCAAACTCATTTTTTTGGGTATCGAGATTGACTCTGAAGCTATGATGGCTCATTTGCCAGCTGCAAAGGTGGGTGAAATCAGGTCTTTTCTGTTGGAGGTTATAGACAATAATAAAATCGAGCTCAGGCAGGTTCAACGTTTGTTAGGCTATCTAAATTCCGCCTGTAGAGGGGTCAGGGCTGGCAGAACGTTTTACAGAAGGTTGGGAATGGCAATGTCAGGAACATACCTCCCTCATCATAGGATTAGGATTACTAAAGCCATTATGGAAGACCTGTTGATTTGGCTAACATTTTTGGAGGATTCCAATGGAGTTTCTCTCTTTTTTGTTGAAGATAACACTATATGGCAGATTCAGACATTTCAGATGCGTCTGGGGCTCATGGTTTTGGCCTATTTAGGGAAGGTCGCTGGTGTGCGGAGAAATGGTATCAGCATTGGCTCCAACAAGGACACAGTATTGCTTTTCTTGAATTGTTCCCTCTCATCGTAGCCTTGCTAGTCTGGGGTGAGGAATTCTGAGACAGATGTGTGCTGTTTCATATAGACAATATGTCTGTCGTTGAGCTCATTAATTAACAAAAAGCGAAAGACTTGCGGGTTTTGTACCTGTTGAGGTCTTTCATGCTACAGAGTCTCAAACTAAATATTGTTTTCAGAGCTAGGCACATTCCAGACATTAATAATTTAATTGCAGACGCGTTGTATTGCTTCAATTGGCAGAAATTCCGCAATTTGGCGCCAAGGGCGGACAACTTCAAAACTGCGATTCCATAAGACATCTGGGTGTTGGGGGATTGAGGATCATCAAGTTGGTCGAAAAGCCTATAGCTCCTTCCACCAGATGCAGGTGTCTACAGGCCTGGTCTGAATTTTTAAGTTACGCTAAATCTCAAAGCTTTACAGGGACACCAGTTGTTAACAATGGTTTCATTTTACAGTTTGTTTTGTATTTGATGAACAAGGGGCTGTCTCATACAACCATTTATGGCAAACTGGCTGGGATGTATTTATATGGACAGTTATTGTGGGGACAAGAATTGGGAGGAGGTGTTTTGTTGCGTCGAATGTTGAAAGGTTTTAGTAGGGAACATGCACAATCTATGCCTTTGTGCGAACCAATGACTTTTTTCCTTTTGCAACAGCTGTTGGTACAATTACCATTTTGTTGTTATGATAGGTTTCAGGCTCATTTCAGGCTTTGTATGATATGGTTTTTTGGGGGGGGCTTTTAGAGTTTCAGAATTGTTGGTATTCAGACCAGTGACAGCCATTTTCAACAAGAGACATTGAGGATTTTGTTGAAAAAGTCAAAAACTGATCAATTGGGCAAGGGCACATGGATTCACTTAAATGGTAGTGGTGTACAGGAATGTTGCCCTCTTGTGGGATCGGAGTCATTCACAAGTTCTCCTGATTTTCAACATGGGGCTATATTTCGGTATCGCAATGGGGTTAAGATTACCAGTGTTCATTTATTGGCTGTTTTGCAAAAATCCTTGACCTTGGTTGGAAAAATTCCCTTACTGTTTGGGACTCACTCTTTTCGAATGGGGGCTGCTACTTAAGCGGCCAGGCTAGGTTGGGAAGACATTAAAAGGATTGGTAGATAGATATGTCAAGTCAAGTCAAGTCAGAGAACTTATATAGCGCACTACATACCCAGAGGGTCTCAAGGCGCTTAGAAAGGGGAGGAGGATTACTTGTCAAATATCCACGTTTTAAGTTGTTTTCTGAATGCCAGGTGGTTCTGGGTGAGGCGAAGGTAAGCGGGGAGTGAGTTCCATGTTTTAGCAGCCAGGTATGAGAAGGATCTGCCTCCCATGGTGGTCCTGTTGATGCGAGGTACAGTGGCGAGGGCTTGGTTGGAAGAACGTAGTTGGCGGGAGGGGGTGTAGAAGGACAGTCGTGAGTTGAGGCATTCTGGTCTGTTGTCGTAGAGTGATTTGTGTGCGTGAGTTAGCAGTCGGAAGGTGATTCTCTTATTGACGGGTAGCCAGTGGAGGTTTTTCAGGTGACTGGAGATGTGATCGTTGCGCGGGATGTCTAATATGATCCTGGCTGAGGCGTTTTGGATTCGTTGGAGTTTCTTTTGGAGTTTAGCGGTAGTACCTGCGTAGAGGGTGTTTCCATAGTCCAGTCGGCTCGTGACTAGAGCATGGGTGACTGTTTTCCTTGTTTCGGTGGGGATCCAGCGAAATGTTTTTCTGAGCATGCGAAGAATGTTGAAGCAGGATGAGGATACGGCACTGACTTGTCTGTTCATTGAGAGTGAAGAATCCAGGATGACGCCTAGGTTCCGTGCGTGGTCTGTCGGGATGGGTGCTTTTCCAAGGGCTTCCGGCCACCAGGAGTCGTCCCATGCAGAGGGGGATGTACCTAAGATGAGGACTTCTGTTTTGTCTGAGTTCAGTTTCAGACGGCTTTGTTTCATCCATTCGGCAACTTCTTTCATTCCTTCGTGTAGGTTAGTTTTGGCGGTGCTGGGGTCATTGGTGAGAGAAAGGATTAGTTGAGTGTCATCCGCGTAAGAGATGATGTTGAGGTTGTGTTGGCGGGCGATGGCCGCGAGGGGGCTCATGTAAACGTTGAAGAGGGTGGGGCTGAGTGAGGATCCTTGAGGTACGCCACAGATGACTTCGGTGGCCTCGGACTTGAATGGTGGGAGGCGGACTCTCTGGGTTCTTCCGGAGAGGAATGAGGTGATCCATTCAAGTGCTTTTCCTTGTATTCCGATGTTATTGAGGCGTTGTAACAGGGTGCTGTGGCAGACTGTGTCGAATGCTGCAGAGAGGTCGAGGAGGATGAGGGCGACTGTGTCTCCATTGTCCAATAGAGTTCGAATGTCGTCTGTTGCTGCGATTAGGGCGGTCTCAGTGCTGTGTTTTGCTCGGAAGCCAGATTGTGAGGAGTCGAGGGATTTGTTGGCTTCGAGGAAGGCGGCGAGCTGGTTGTTGACGGCTTTCTCGATGACTTTGGCCGGGAATGGAAGGAGCGAAATGGGGCGGTAGTTTTTGAGTTCGGTGGGGTCCGCTGTGGGTTTTTTCAGAAGGGCGGTGAGTTCAGCGTGTTTCCAGTTTTCCGGGAAGGTGGCGGAGTTGAAGGAGCAGTTGATGACGTCTCGGAGGTGCGGTGCTATGACGGAGTCTGCTTTGTTGAAGATGTGGTGCGGACATGGGTCTGTGGGGGATCCTGAGTGGATGGAATTCATCAGGCGGATTGTGTCCTCAGTGGAGATTGGGTTCCAGTCGTTGAGGGTGTTTACGGGGGGAGAATGTTCAGCAAATGGTTGGGTGGGTTGGTCTCTGGGTTGGTTGTCGAAGCTGTTGTGAATGTCTGCAATCTTGTTGTGGAAGAATGAGGCTAGGGAGTCGCAGAGGGCTTGAGAGGGGGTGATGTCGTTGGAGTTGGCCGAGGGGTTGGAGAATTCTTTGACGATGTTGAAAAGTTCCTTGCTGTTGTGGGCGTTGTTGTCAAGTCGATCCTTGAATGCTGTTTTCTTGGCCTTTCGGATTAGTTGGTGGTGTGTGCGGGTGGCGTTTTTGAAGGCGTCCTTGGTGCTAGTGGATGGGTCTTTTTTCCAGGCCTTTTCAAGGGAGCGGCAGAGTTTCTTGGACTTCTTAAGATCATCGTTGAACCATGAGGCCTTCTTGCTGCCAGGTTTGCTTTGACGTTTTTTCAGTGGTGCTAGGGTGTCGGCGGTGTTGGATAGCCATAGGGTGAGGTTGGCGGCGGCTTGGTTTGGGTTAGAAGAGTGGGCTGGGGTGTTTAGAAGGAGCGAGGCGGAGATCTGGTCGGTGGTGATCTTGTTCCAGTTTCTTTGCAGAGTTGGTTGGAGGTGGTTGGTGGGTTTTGGCTTGTTGTAGGTGAAGTGAACGCAGCTGTGGTCAGTCCAGAGGAGATCCGTAGTGTGGCTGAAGGAGACATGGTTGCTGGAGGTGAAGATAGGGTCGAGTGTGTGCCCTGCGATGTGGGTGGGGGAAGTGACTAGTTGTTTAAGTCCGAGGTTGGCGAGGTTGTCCAGCAGGGTGGTGGAGTTGCGGTCGTTGGTATTTTCAAGGTGAAAGTTGAGGTCTCCCAGAAGGATGTAATCTTTGGAGGGGAGCGCGTGTGGAGTGATGAAGTCCGTGATGTCTTCACTGAATTTTGCGCGGGGTCCTGGTGGTCTGTAGAGGAGGGTGCCTCTGAGTGTGGTCTTGGGGTCGATGTGGATCTGGAAGTGAAGGTGTTCGGAGTTGGCGAGGTTGGCGTCAGAGCTGGTTGAGATGCGGATAGATTTCTTATGGACGATGGCGATGCCTCCTCCTGTGTGGCTGGTACGGTCCTTGCGTGTGATCTTATATTCTTCAGGGATGGCAATGGTGATGTCTGGGGCGGAGGAAGCGTTCATCCATGTTTCTGTTAGGAAGGCGACGTCTGGAGAGATGGTGTCTAGTAGGTTCCATAGGTCAATGGTGTGCCTGTGGACGGAGCGGGTGTTGAGCAGGATGCATTGTAGGTGGTTGGGGTCGGGAATCTGTGGTGTGGTCGTAGCGGAGATGTTGTCGGTGCCGCTGAATTTGCAGGAGTAGCAGGAGAAAGGTCCATGAGTGTGTCCAGGAGCGGCTTGGACGCAGTTGGGGGCGCGACCGGGGTTAAGAGCTAGGAGGGTGGCGGCATCGTAGGTAATGCGGGAGGGCTGGTCAGCGTGAGGGACAGGTGGTATGGCGCTGGGCGCGGTCCAGGCGCGGACGGGCGTGGACGGGCTTACCTTTGGCGCACCTTCGGCGCGGCTGGGGCGCGGTCGCTGCGCGTGAACGCTGCGCGTGGGACCATCTGACATATGTGGACAGTGGAGGGGGCGGAGCGTGGGAGGGGCAGCAGGGAGGCGGTAGTGTGGCTGAGGGGCGGGCCTGGGGAGAACAACAACAACAAAATGGAGGGTCCGAGGGCAGAGGACACGGGGGTAGTAAACACAGAAAAACAGCGCGTGAGCACAATGTAAACAAATCGCTGACAAAATTAAATGCCACAGCAAGCCATCGAGTGAGCAGCAATCCTGAAATGCAATGCGCAGACAAGCAATACAGATTGCAATTGCGCTGGAGGAGGCTGATAATCTGCAGAAGCGCTATGCGTGTGAGGCGCCAAAATACACAGGCAGCAGCAGTTCAGCGAGTTATAACGATACCAGGAAGCGTCTAACTTGGGAAGCGTCACAGCGTCACAGCAGAAGCACAGGAGGAGAGTGGTGGAGCGGCCGTCCTGAAGCAGGTCCAGGTGGTCACAGTTAGGCTGGGAGAGAGGAAGGCTCGATGAACGTGGGTGGGAGGGGCAGCAGGGAGGCGGTAGTGTGGCTGAGGGGCGGGCCTGGGGAGAACAACAACAACAAAATGGAGGGTCCGAGGGCAGAGGACACGGGGGTAGTAAACACAGAAAAACAGCGCGTGAGCACAATGTAAACAAATCGCTGACAAAATTAAATGCCACAGCAAGCTATCGAGTGAGCAGCAATCCTGAAATGCAATGCGCAGACAAGCAATACAGATTGCAATAGCGCTGGAGGAGGCTGATAATCTGCAGAAGCGCTATGCGTGTGAGGCGCCAAAATACACAGGCAGCAGCAGTTCAGCGAGTTATAACGATACCAGGAAGCGTCTAACTTGGGAAGCGTCACAGCGTCACAGCAGAAGCACAGGAGGAGAGTGGTGGAGCGGCCGTCCTGAAGCAGGTCCAGGTGCTCACAGTTAGGCTGCTTGTTGTTCTCATTATGTCAGAAAATAAATAACAACTGTATATTTACAAGGCTGCAGTCTAATTTTTTCCACCGTAGGTCAAGTTAAAAATTCTCTATTGACAAAAATGCGTACATGGATTGTAGGCCACTCTTTCGTTAAATGGTCAGCTATATTTGCAGAGCGGCAGATTTATGGAGGGGGCGCTTGGACTTCCCAGCAAAGGTTATGAAGTCTTCTGGAAAGGGAAAGGTGTGATGAGGTGGGAAGATCTGTTTCCCTTGCTGCCAAAATTATCATCTGAAAGAGGTTTTCCGGATTTATTGATCATTCATTTAGTTGAAAACAATCTTGTGCCATTGTCGGGTTTATCTCTATTAAAACAAACAAAATTGGATTTAGCAGTGATAAAGAATAACTGGGCGAGTACATCACTGGTATGGACAGAATTTATTTACAGTCATCACTGGAGGGGGGCTCGCAACCACATTGCGATGGAGAAGGCTCACAGAAAGCTAAATCGTGCGATGAAAAATTTCTGTCCTGTAATGGGTATTAAGGTCTTGACACATGAAAACATCACAAGTGTTGAGAAACATCTTTTTCGGCAGTATGTGGTACATTGATCCCAAATAGGTCAAGCATATTATTTGATGGAGTTGAGAGATTTGCTGGCGGGATTTTGGAATGAAAATCTTTGGTGTGATAACAATTCAAAGTAGATTTGTTTTTTCCACATGTGCTTGGGGGTGGGGCCTGGAAAACTCTTTGGTTTTCCTGGGTGGCGCTTTTTGGGGGGTTTGGATAGTCTGGAGCAGGCTTATCCTTTCCCTCTGGGGTGGGGGAGGGTGGATGGAAAGACAGGAAAATATAAGGAGGGAAAAGGAAATGATGGGATTGTACAGTACGTGGGGTATTTTTATGAAAGTATTGTTGGGAATATTTTGGTTCTATTTATGATAAAATGTTTTAAACACAATGACAATGTGGATTTTTTGCCATAACAAAGTTTTGCGTTAAGAAGGAGTTTTATCTGTTTACCTGTCTTAATAAAGTGACCTTTTATGCTAAGTCAATAATGGTGTGGATTGTTGTTATTGCAGGATGGGGACCAAGGAGGAACTTGGCACGAGCCGGTGTCCCCCTGGGGTGATTCGCGCGGTGGAGCAATCCACCCAGCGCGATAGGTCCAGACAGGTAGGGGGGTGGACTTAGTGGGAGGCTATTTGGGGAGGCGCTTTGGCGGGAACGCTTCACTCAGAGGAGAGTTGTTTGGGCCAACGTTTGATTGACCCACCCACCTACCCTTTATTTATTTATTTTATTTATTTATCTTTTATAAAAAAAAAATTATGTCACTCTAGGACAGGTAACAGTTTTTATCTTTTCGCTAGTTGTTCTTTTATTTAGGTGCTTTTTGGGAGGTTTGTATAGTCTGGAGTGGGCTAATCCTTTCCCTCTGTGGTGGGGGAGGGTGGACGGAAAGCTTGTTAGGAAAATATAAGGAGGGAAAAGGAAATGATGGGATTGTACAGTACATGGGGTATTTTTATGAAAGTATTGTTGGGAATATTTTGGTTCTATTTATGATAAAATGTTTTAAACACAATGACAATGTGGACTTTTTGTCATAACAAAGTTTTGTGTTAAGAAGGAGTTTTATCTGTTTACCTGTCAATAATAAGTCAATAATGTTGTGGATTGTTTTTATTGCGTGAAGTGCTGTAGTGACTTATGCTCCTACCATTTGGACTGTTTCATTCATTTTTTCAATTTGCGAAATGTGTTTTTTTGCGTTACCAGATTTGGCCCACGTTATTACATTGGACCCCTGTATTCCCTCTGTCAGGGAATTGTTGAACATTTTCTCCCTGCTGCCTCACGATCCCGCAGCGTGTCAGCGGACATTGCTCATTAATATTTGACAATGAATTTGACTGAATGGGTTTTGTGATTGAATTCAAATACCCCACCCGTTGTACACCTCCGACCTGACTGTAGTGTACAAGGAATTCTCATACCTCCGTTTTTTCGGTATTGACAGCAACCCAGAGTCCACCAACTCGATTTCTGTCACACCGCCGAGTAGAACGGCTGCCTTTTGTCAGGGGGCCCTCAGTTTTCTTTTTCCAAAGAAGAGTAACTACTTCTGGTTAACTGCCGAAAAGCTGTGTCAAAAGGTGAATTCCATTCTCGGGGGCCACAATAAAGAGAAGGTGTCAGTGTAAAACTGATGATGCCCTGCAGTTTGAAATATCCAAAGCTCTGCTTTCCCAATTTTCATCGAGTGGATAAAAAACAGACACGGACCACAATTTTCAGTGCTTGCAGTGTTTAATTCGAGCTGTCTGCCATTACGCGCTTCGGCCATTCATGGCCTTGATCACATGACAACGCTGCAGTTCAGGATCAACATTTTTAAAGTGACAAGTGCATTTGTCAAAATAATGAATATAGATGACATACTTTGGACTTTCATAGCTTCAATCTCTGAAATTGCACAATTTTCATATAAATATAAGTTTATGCATTTATTGACTACCACAATATTTTAAAGCAGCTTAATAAATACATAAATGCATGAATTAATTGTTGGATGATGCTTATCTTGGTATACAAATTATAGTAAAATACCATACAAAAAATCATCATATTATCATTATATATCTATCTATATATATATATATCAATATATATAAAATTAAAATTATCGTCCACCCCTGTAGAATGATTGAATAATGCCTCAGTAGGTCAGGGCAGAGGTACCACACAGCTGCTGGGTTACCACTGTGCATCCAATACAGCAGACCTACACTACTCTGCTTGCCCAGGCTGTGCGCTACCCCTGCCCACTGCTGAGGCATTATCCAATCACTCCACAGGTTGGAAGATCATTTTAATGTTGGACAAGTACGTACCTCCCTTTTAGAGGGGGTTCTGTCATAAAGATTTATATGTGTGGGGCAGGTCCATTATCGTTATGTTCCTGAAGAAGCGCCATGGATCAGTTGTAGAACACTTAGGAGCGAAACATGTTGACCCAATTATTCCTCTCCTATATGCACTGAGCTACATCATACCCCTTATGTAGCATTAACCAAGTCTATTTTTAAATCTGTCAGGGGAGTTTGTATATTGAAGGATGATTTGATATTGCCTAATCAGTTTAATTCACCTTCTTTCACATATCACTGCCACCCTACTTGAATACCCTTGCACTCATCAGACGGCTGTAAAAATAAAAAGATCCCCGCAAAAGTGACCCTTCGGGTGACCCCTATGGCAGTGCAGCTCCTTACAGACAAGGAGCACACGCCTGATGATGAAGCATGAAATCTATGGGGTGTCACGTGGGCAACAAGAGACAATCCTTAGGATTGCCCTTAACATTTAGTCTAGAACCTTCAGGAGCAGCATCTCCCATTGTGACTTGGTCCAATATTTATACCTGTAGCAAGCCTTTGAAGTTGGGGGGCTTCTCTATGCTAACCCAGCATCTGGTTCTTGAAGGTTCTTTCCTTCCCCTGTCAAGGCTCAAAGAAATCGGGGTGGCAAAAGACTAGGGTCAGGTTCCTTTGTGTGTGCTGGTGGCAAGCCCCTTTGAAGTTCAAGTGGGACATGGAACAGCTTTGTCTCAAACCGTCATGGCAGAGTGACCCATTTGCCCACACCAAGTCCTCTATTGTCTCACTCTCGGGGGGAATACACAAATCCCAACAGCAGAGTCATTCACAGTTATGTGTCCCAGAACACTGGCAGATGCATAAATGGTTAGGATAGGACAAGAAAATACCAACTTTCTAAAAGTGGCATTTTCAGAATTGTGAAAAAATTTCTGACTTAACCATTAAAAAGAATTTTAAATTATAGTTAATTTGCGGAGCAGCTCCCTGGGGTGAGGAGAAAGTGGCAGTCTTCCTGGCAGAGTCAAGAGGTCAGCTCCCTGTTGTGGGCTGTTGGGTGCTGCCTTGCTTGTAGGGCACACCCGTGCAGTCTTGCAGCCCTCACCGTGTTGGACCCAGAGAGCCTTTCCTGTCCTTTGAGGGCTCTGATGCATGTGCTGCTCGTGTGCTTGTACGTTGTTGGAGCCCTGCTGGTCTGGTTCGTGCTTGGTGCTTAGGCCCTGAGGCGGATCTCGGAAGCCACCAGGACTGTTTTTGACTGCCACCAGCTGTGAGGGCACAACACGGAGGAGCGGAGTTCCCAGGCTGCTCTTGTGCTGGTACGCTGTTGGAGCCCTGGTGGTCTGGCTCGCGCTTGATGCTTGGGCCCTGAAGCTGATCTTGGAAGCTGCCCAGGCTGTTTTTGACTGCCCCATGCTGTGAGGGTGCAATGCGGAGGAGCGGAGGTCCCGGACTGCTGTTGCGCTTGTACACTGCTGGGGACCTGGTGGTCTGGCTCGCGCTTGGTGCTTGGGCCCTGAGGCTCATCACGGAAGCCGCCCAGACTGTTTTTGACTGCCCCCCACTGTGAGGGCGCAAAGTGGAGGAGCGGAGTTCCCGGGCTGCTCTTGCGCCTGTACACTGTTAGAGCCCTGGTGGTCTGGCGCATGCTTGATGCTTGGGCCCTGAGGTTGATCTTGAAAGCCGCTCGGAGTGGTTTTGACCAACCCCTGCCATGAGGGCGCTACACGGAGTTACGAAGTTCCCGGGCTATCTGCCCTGATGATGTTTTGGGGCTGTATGCCTCACAAACGAGCAGCGCAACCCATTGGAGCTGCTGATATTAGGCACGCTATTATTGTCTGGAGCTTCTACCTTTACACTGGAAGGAGCTTATAACTGTATCGGGGGACTTTTTCCCGGGTTCCTGATGGGGCTATGTGCTGAGTCTCCATTTATGTCTTTTTTGTTGGCTGGGGAAACCGCTACGTTGGGGAGATTGAAAGTGCTGTTTTCACGAGTAATTCAAGGACCCCTTGCTTCAAGCCCTAATCTAGGCTGTGAGCAGAAAGGTAGGACACTTCACTGGCTATATTGTGGGTGCGGCCATCTTGGAATGATCAAGCTGCAGTAAGGCACTTCTAGTCTCCTTTCAGTCTATCCTCCTGGTCCCCCTGGGGTTTTGCCATGCTCGGAATCCGCCTGGCTGCTATAAGGTTCTAGGCTCCTATTTGAGGTTATCAGATCAACTAGCTAGATCAGCCTCTTACTTTGCTCAGTTGAACCTGAATGCACTTTTAAACTTAACCCTTAGTAGAAGGTTAATTCACTTTGCGAAATCGTACTTGTAACCCAAAAGTTAAATTTTTTAGTGGGCTGCAACAAGGAACTGTATTGCCACTGGTGACTTCGCAACAACGTTTTACAGCTTCCTCGTGCATTGCTCTGTCGATCTTGTAACGTAGGTGAAGTTTATTGCACTTGGCGTGGCTGATCTTGTAACCCGAGTTGTTTTCCTTTCTCCCTACCATGGCGCAACCTTCCACTCGCTCCTCTAACGACCTGGCATGGGTAGGCATCAATGCTTTCATGATTGTATACCCTCCCAACCTCTCGAAGAAAGCAGTAAAGTCTTTAAAACATAACCTTCTCAAACTCTATCCTGAAACTCTCGTTTCTGATACTTACCTATGTGCATCTAAGGGCGTAGTTGTCACAGACCTTATCTTTTACACAACCAGAAGAGCCCAGTGGAGAAGAGTTTTTATTGGTATGCTTCATTCCAAAGCTTACGCAAAACCCCCATGGGTTCCGTATAAACATAATTCCGCCTTGTTTGCTCAATGCTGATCTGACCATCTCTCTCTACAATAACAACAACATCCTTATTCAAGCCTGTGACATGTATCTGAATTGCTATGACAGTATTTTTAATAAGATTAAAAAAAGACTTAGTAACCCTAATCCTGCTAATATAGGCCGTTCTAGTCTCCCTGTAACAGCTGTACCTTCCACACCCTCCCTTCCTGTCTTCCCTCCATCTAACCCTATCATCAACCATAACCTGCCAGGCCAAAGCATTTTAGTCTCCCCATTACAACTGAACTGCCTGCTCCCTCACACTACGTATGGTGCCCCCTCCACCTCTCTCATGTTCATCTGTTCTGATACCTCCCTCGACATGATTATTGAGTGTAATATTCCCAATACCAACCTTGACACTACATGCTTTCCATCTCCTAGTACCAGTAAGTCTTATCTGATTGCTTCTCCTACCCTGCACACAACTTTAAACCCCAGCACCTTTCCTTTGAACCCTCTGTGTCCTTCCTCTACTTCTATCTCTACACCCATTGCACAGGATACTACCACAGGGCCCTCCTCTCCATTGAACCCTCCATGTCCTTTCTCCTCTTCTATCTGTAGTTTCACTGCAAAGGATACTATCACAGGGCCCCCTCCTTGCAATCTCAAAGGTTTTTTCCTCAACCTCTTGCTCAGAACGCTGACACTATCTATGCCAACCCTACCCCCCAATGGATACTATAACTGAGCTCAAGCGGGGGTCTATCACTCCTTGCAAGCTCTATGAGGATAAGGGGCCTCACCCATCATCTTATTCTGGGCCGTTGCCTGGCTATGATAGCCTTTGCCTGTTTGAGGAGAAATATGCTGACCTCAAGCTGGACCTCCTTACTGTAAAGGATAACCTCCATACCCTCCTACTCTGCTCATTGAAGAGTGAGAAGCTGTGCAAACTCTATCCTTCCTCTGGGACTGCTTGTCCTAATCTTCCAGCAAGTATTATACGTTGTGGAATGAAAAGGTCCTCTGTCACTTACCCTATCAACCCACGCTAGCCCTCTCAACCTCTTCCCAACCTCCAGTCTAGACCCCTTAGGGTTCAGCCTCAGCTGTCGGATGAAGACACGCTTGCACTCTTGCTATCGTATGATGCTATGTGGCCTCTCCAAGCATCGCTCCTACTATTTCATCTGACCCGGATAGAGAACCTAGGGCCCGATTCACAGAACTAACTTAAGACAAAATCCTAAACTTACTACTTTTGGTATTCACAGAAGTTAGGATTTTGTCTTAAGACAAACTTAAGACAGACTTAAGACAAAATCCTAACTTAAGTCTGTCTTACGTCTGTCTTAAGTTTGTCTTAAGAAAAGGCTGGTGTACAGACTCTCCACATCAAGTCCAACAAAATTTGTGTGGATGGATCAAAAACTAGATCTTTTATCAAACATAGCACTGCCTTGGTGTCTTGCAAATATGTCTCAGTTTGTTGTACTAGGGGCCGCAAGAAAGCATCTGCGAACCTGGACAGAGGCTCGAGGATAGACCCTATCCCAGAGACAATTGGTCTTCCTGGGGGGTTTTCCTTTCTTTTATGGATCTTAGGGATCGTATAAAAGTAGGGTGTCCTTGGGTGTTTGTTCTCCAAAAAATCTGATTCCTTCTTTGAAAGCCAATCATTTATTAGGGATTCCTCCACCATGCATGCTACCTCCATTCTAATTCGTTCAGGGGGGTCCTCTGCAAGGATCTCATAATTTCGTTGGTCAGCTAAAAGGCGGAGACACTCTGAGTCGTAGTCTCTTGTATTTTGCACCACCGTGGCACCGCTTTTATCAGCGGGTTTTATTGTGAGACTGGTGTTGTTTGAAAGCTGTTGGATTGCCTCTTTTTCTGATCTACTCGCATTATGGAAGGTGTTAAGTAACCGAGGATCTAGCTCGGTCACGACCTTCATGGCTGCTTTCTCAAAAGCCATAAGTTCCACAGGCAAACATGCTGCTGGAGGTGTGAAAGAGGATTTTTTCTTCAACCCTGTGTCACTGGTATGCCCCTCAGGTGGTGGCCTGTCTTTAAAGAACATTTGTAACTTGATAATGCAAATGAATTCTTTCAACTCGCAGCACAGTTTGAACTTGTCCATAGTGGTTGTTGGGACAAAACCCAGACCTTTTTCCAAAACATTTGTTTGGTCTTTGGTCAGGATCTTGTCAGAAAGATTGACCAACAGATTCACTGGTTGCTGGTTAATGGTGCACTCACGGGGCCTTTGCTCCGTGTGTGACTCCTGTCTGTTTCCAATGGCTGTGCCCATTGCACCTGCTGGCCTCTCGTTTTTCCTCTTCCTGGCCTCTTGCCTCTCACTAAAAAAGGCTGCTGTTGAGTGCCTATTGACTGTGTGTTGTCCCAGAATGGAAAAGGTTGTTGCTGGTAAGAATGATGGAATTGAGGTGACCCATAGAAAAACTGGGTAGGTGGTCCTTGAAAAGGTGGCCACCCGAAGTTCCCTCTGTTTCTCTTTCTCCCCCTTCTAGCACGCCTGTTTCTGGGCTGGTTGCGGTTGTAACTGGTAGTCTTAAAAGTCAGAACCCGTGTCAGAACCCCCGCTATCCGTATTGTAACCCGGATTTCTCCCCGAGGTTACGTAATCTTCTTTTATATACGGGTAAACTTTCTCATGTGAGAACGCTTTTTTTTTTTAAAACCTTTATTTTGTAAAGGAAGATACAGTTACAGACCTACAACCACGGAGGCTGGTCAGGTAAACAAATCAATATCAACATCAGAATACACAGCTCTTCAGCCGACAACCCGAGGGTCCGGCAGCGAGATCTCATGATCCTGTAAAAGCATGTGGTATAAATAGGATTAGTGAAAGGTTTCACGTTTTATATTTTATAAATAAAAACCAACAAACGAAACACAAAGAGGGTCGAGGCATTACTGTATAGTAGATCGGCTGTCCCTTATGGCAGTGGGAGACGGGTAGAGAATGTGCAACAATATGAAGGAGGAGAAATACTGGAGAGGGGAAGGGGGGCTCAGGGGCAAAACAATAGAACACAGTGAACAAAAGCCAGGAATCGGGAACGCACAGTCAAGGGAGGAGAAGCAGATCGGGAACATCGATGAATGGGGGGGTGCAAATCTCTCCACGGTATGAATTCCATTGATTCCAGACCCTACACCATTTCTTAGGTCTGCCACGGGAGACATATACAGTTTTTTCCCTAAACATGGACCAGTCCATTTTTTCTTTCCATGCTAGGAGTGACGGTGGCCTTTGAGAACCCCACAGTCGAGCTATATCTCGCTTAGCAATCATATTACCTAATGTAACCCATTGAGTTTGAGCAACATTGCAATCAGTCGGCCCCCAAACATTCAATAAGCAGTGTCTGGCCTCATGCAACAACACAACACCCGTCACCTCACCCATAACCACATGCACTCGGTGCCAGAACACCGCCACTTCCGGACATTCCCAGAGGATATGTAAAAAAGTAGCTAACATTCCACATCCACCCCTACACAACCTATCCACAGAGTAAACCATATGCATCAGCCGTGGACCCATGACATATACCCGGTGTAATATCTTAAGTTGCACCAGCCTGAGGCGTGCCGGAATTGCGACCTCTTTGGGGGAGGATATCGCCGCCTGCCAGTCTTCATCATCCAATTCTAGCCCGTCACTGGTCCAGGCATTCCGCAATTGTAAAAGGAGGTCCGATCGATCGTTGATCAGCTTCTTATAAATAAGAGATATGGTGCTGTCGGGGACGTACCCAACATGCACTCTATCCTCAAGAGGAGAGGACTCAGGGATCGTAGTACCAGCCGGGAAAACCGAGTTAAGCGCATGACTGATTTGAAGGTAACAATAATGTTCCCTGTCACTCAGTTTATACTCCCGCTAATGTTCCTCGAAGGTCTTTATTCTGCCCTTAGCCCAAAGTTCGCCCACTTTACTAATGCCAATGAGGTCCCATCTGTCGAAACCCTTCGACGACCACAGGCCACCCAGTGCCTCCGCGGCGTACAAAGGGGTCGATTTAGTCAGTTTATCTGCCCAGCCTGTAGCCGCGGTCGCACTTCCCCAGATTCGTACCGCAACCGCAGTAGGGCCGGTTAGGTGCTTTCGATCAGCTCTAGAACAGAGCGCTCTATTATAGTCGCCCCCGGGCAGTTGCCATCTGTCCATCTCGAACGCGGCGTTCGGGACAGGGCCGTACATAGCGTGGTTCACAGCACTCAACTGGGAAGCCCAGTAGTAGCGCTTGATGTCAGGTAACGCGATACCCCCGTCGTACCAGGGCAGAGTCAATTTTGCCAATGCGATACGTGGTCGCCCGCCCCACATCAACTTCCTTTGCAAGCCATCGATCTCACGAAAATAGCTGGCAGGTACCAAATCAAGTGTATTCTGAATGGCATACAGGAAGCAGGGGAGAGACATCATTAAACAAGGCCGCCCTTACCAAAGGGGAGAGTGGCAAGCCACACCACGCCGCAACTTCCGACCGAAGCCGGGAGAGCGGAGGCAGCAAATTCCGCTCATAGAGGGCTTTGGGATCCAGTGAGATGTAGATCTCCAAGTATTTAAAGCCGACTCTAGAGACCGGTATCGGGCAAATGTGGGGGAGAGGGGGCACCTCGTCCGTGAGTGGATAAATACAGGACTTGTCCCAGTTAATGACCAAAACGGAGTTCCTCCCAAAGGAACGTAGCACATCAAACAGGGGGGAGGTAAGATATAGCAATATATCGTCGGCATAGAGCGATATCCGTCCCTCGAAGTCGGGCGACCATCGGATGCCCTTAAGCGAAGGTTCCCAACGGAGCCACGCAGCCAGGGGCTCAAGGGCAAGCGCAAAGAGGAGTGGCGACAAGGGGCAACCCTGTCTCGTACCACGTCCGAGGGTGAAGGGTTCCGGAGCCCTGCCATTAACCACCACCTGCGCCAGTGACTGCTCGTACAGAAGCTTGATCCACCCAATGAATTTAGGGCCGAAACCAAACTTAGCAAGGGCTGCCCATAAATATGGCCACTCCACCGTATCGAAGGCCATCGAGGCATCAAGTGAAACCAAGATGGCCGGCTCCTTAAGAGACCCCACCCTTGCCAAGACGCCATGAAGGCGTCGAAGATTAAGCGGGGTATTACGATGGGGTATAAATCCAGACTGGTCAGGGTGGATCAAGTCAGCAATCACCGTAAGCAGCCGATTTGCCAAAAGTTTTGCGCGAATTTTGGGTTCAACATTCAAAAGCGAAATCGGCCGATACGATGAGCAATGATCACGGGGCTTGCCAACCTTATGAATGACCACAATGGATGCCAGTCTCTGATCTCGAGGAAGAGATCCGAGAACTCGCGATGACAGGAACATCCGACGAAGATACTGCGCCATTTTGTCGGGGCATAGTTTGTACAATTCCACTGGTATGCCATTCGGGCCTGAGGCCTTCCCGGATCGAAGTGAACAGATGGCGAGCGCTACTTCATCGGTGGAAAAATCTGCCTCCATAAGCTCTTTGTCCGAGTCCGACAGGCTAGGCAAGGCGATATCCCGAAGTAATAGATGTGAATCCTCCACCGGCCTATCAGAGACCGGCGCATAAACCACCTGAAAGTGCTGGGCAAAGACCTGGACTATATCAATCGGGTCCACAACACGTGTACCACCCATCCGTTCAACAACAGGCACCACCCGATTCAATCTATCCCTCTTATCCAACCAGGCAATCAACTTTCCCGCCTTATCCCCAACATCATACAAATGCCCCTGTTGCTCACGATGCATCGCCTGAGCCGCGTCAGTGACCAGCGCCTTACAGTCAAACTGTTTCAGGGCCATAGAGTACAGCACCTCAGGGGTGACTCCGGACTCCATCTGCCTCTCCAGCTCAGTGATTTCATTCTCCAGGTCCACCACCACAGCATTCTTACGCTTCCTCTCGCTGGCAATGAGGGACAGGGTTTGACCGCGAATCACTGGTTTATATGCCTCCCACAATGTAACAGGGGAGGATACCGATCCCTCATTCTCAGTGAAATAGTAGTCCATACACTTCACCACCTCCGACCTAATCTTAGGGTGCCAGGGGTTGATCGGAGCGACCCGGCCCTCGGCACCCAGCTGTATGTCCACTGTAAGCCAAAGCGGAGAGTGGTCAGAGATCCCCCTGGCCAAATGTCTGATTTCTCTCACAGAGACCATCTGCACCGCTGGTACAAGAATATAGTCCAATCTCGAGAGACTCCCGTGGGCTCCCGAGTAGAAAGTATATTGGAGCTGTCCAGGGTGCAGTTGCCTCCAACAATCAACTAGACCAAACGTGTCCAGGAGACTCCAGAGCCAAAGCTGTGCCGCAGGCAGAGTTCTGGGGGGGCTACGATCTTCATCCCCACTGACTACAGAATTAAAGTCGCCACCCACTACCAGTATGCCGTCAGGGAGCCCCAGGATCACATTACCCAAATCCGCAAATGTAGTGGTTTGCAGGCCAGGGGGAACATACACAGACAAAATGGAGATCGTCTTCCCCTCCCACCGACCCGTAATAGCCGCATAGCGGCCCCTGTCATCCAACACTACGTCATCTATCTCCAGGGGGAGGGAGGTTGTAACCAGGACCCCCACCCCTCTCGATCCAGAGGTAAAGCCAGAGTGAGCCACCAGGCGGTAGCCCCGTCTGTTCAGCGCATGGTATATGTTACCAACCAAATGTGTCTCCTGGAGTAAGATCACATCTGGGGCACACCGTTTTAAGTATTGCAAAACGATCCCCCATTTTATCCTATCACCAAGACCGTTTACGTTCCAACTCAGCACCCTAAGCTCCCCACCCCCCATCCCGGCATTGGGCATTCCGCCCCCCTCACCCCGGAACAAGCACACAGGATAGGAGCCAAAACATAGCGCAGCCTCGAGCAAAACAAAAAGGTAAAGACCCCCACACCACCCTCAAAGAACCCCGAAAAACACACCCCCCCACCCTGCAGCCCTGCGTTAGACCAAAAAGCCACCCCAACTTGCAGCGTGCCTGTTGCCCCAATAAACTAACCTACAAGAAGAGAGAAAAAGTCCCCAGAGGAGGAAGAAAAGGCCCGATTCCCCCCACCCCGGGTATCAACATTGTAAAGCAAATCAAGCACAGAGCCCCTGCTATAAGTCCAAGGAAATCGGCTCGCCGATGCAGACTCACTACTCCTGTTCAGCCAGGCCCCCTTCGGCACCTCTCGAACTCTCGCTGCTGGTGCGGTTTGATGGCAATGTGTCTAACCAGTCACTGACCACTTCGGGGCGATCAAAGAAAAACGCTTGCTCCTCATATTCGATCCTCAGGCGGGCCAGAAAAAGCATGGAATACTTCAGTCCCATATCCCTGAGTCATCTCTACACCCCAGTAAATCCCATGCGTTGTTTCTGCACTGCCTGCGTAAAGTCTGGATAGAAACTAATGGAGGCATTGTCAAACTTAGTGGGACCTGTAGTACGTGAGGCTTGCAGGATACCGTCCCGGTCACAAAAATTAAAAATTCTAGCGATGATAGGCCTTGGTGCGGCCCCCAGCTTGGGCTGCCCTCCGGGGACTCTATGAGCTCGCACCACCATGAAAAAGTTACTGAGACCCTTAGGCATAAGATGTTTCAGGACCAGATCCTCCACCAGAAGGTCCATAGATACATCCGCAGAGGTCTCCGGAACCCCCACGATGCGGACGTTATTGCGCCTGGCCCGGCTCTCGAAATCCTCCAGCCGGCGGGCAAACAGGTCGTTGGAGGTCCGGAGGGTGCGAACCTCAGCCTGAAGGTCCGAGACATCAGTAGTCAAGCTCGCAGTTTTAATATCCAGGGACTTGACCCGCTCATTCGTTTTACCCAGGTCCGCCCTAATAAGATTGACCTCGATCCCCACTGTGTCGATCTTCGCAGCAAGGGTTTCGTATTGTTGGCCCATAGTCGTGCGAACACTGGTGATGGCGCCCATGATGTCCTTCAATGTCGGCTCCTCCGTTATAGGAGGACCATCTCCGGTCCCCTCAAGAGCCTTGCTCGCTCCGCCTGGTGACCCTTTTGGGCGAGTGTAGCACTCTATGGTCTGGGTTTGAAGAACTCCACCACGATGAGTGCCCTTGGTGTGTTCCGTTTCTCGGTATCCGCTTTGCCCGCCATGGTGAGCAATGAGCTCCGACGGAGCCGGTGGGATCTGTTCAAAATGGTCCTGCTCTCGGTGGCTCTCAAGGACAAGAGGGCTAAAATCCGAAGCACACGTAGGAACTGCCGCAGGAACAGGACAGTTGTGTAGAGCAGCTGTAGATCACCATCAACAATGACCAAAAGCAAAACCAAAAGTACCACAGGGGCTGCGGGCGTGGCACACCAGCCGTTGTTGTTCAACTGCCACCTGGGTGCCTCGGTGACCCAGGTCCGGGGTTGGTCTACGATGTAGGCCGCAAACTTCAGGTTGTAGTAAGTCCGGTTCTTGGCGGCCAAATTGATTTCTGAAAAAAGTTCTCCGAATTAGCAGGGTATCAGCAATAAGTACCCGTCTTTTAAATCAGGATTTGTGGCAGGATAGATGCGGGCGGTGAAGAGGGTCTCGGGAGCCCTTTGCTCACGTGTCCATCTTGGAACCGCGCGAAGCTCCTCGAGAACGCTTTCTTATCTTTATGGAACTTCACATAATTTGTGTGCACAGATATAGGTTTGATAACCAGCGCCATATGTCCTTTAAAATCGACCAACCCATTTTTCTGGTTTCTTTACCCCGTTTTTATCCTTCTATTGGAAAAACACAACCTCGATATGATTCTAACTGAGCAGCACCCCATGAAACACGTTCACATTATGAGACAGGGGCGTGGCAACGTCTTTTGCGAGTTATATAAAAATCAGCGATATGATGATGACTTTTTCCTCTCAGTTTTACTAAGTACAGAAAATTGTTTTAGTTGGAAAATTTGCAGAAAACCCACACTAAATTGGCTTTTATATAGTTTTACGAACAACGACTACACCTAAGATGGCCACCTTCAGGGACGTGACCTGGACCTGCAGCGTCCTACTCATTTACGCCGCAAACGCGGAAGTGAAGAAACGCGAGCATGGTTAAATACACTGAGTTCCTTTGGTCCTACAACATTCGGACAGGAGGGAGAAGCATAGGGGAGACCGAGTGCGGTATCCTACGAGCAAGTAAGTGTATCTAGGGTCTAGAGGGACCGCGTTTGGGCTGAGACAGAACCTCGGTGCCAGATCGATAAACAGGTCTCGTTTTTTTTCCGCCTTATAGTGCTCAGTAGGAGCGGTCCAGGCTAACAGAAACATTTGATTTTTTCTTCAGATTCTGCCTCGATACTATACCCCTCCGAGTCTATGGGACACAGTTAGGCCTCTTTTCATGTATGTAAAAAGATACACGTTTATGAATGAAACTGCACTAGTATGCTATTAGAGTGTGTGCGTTTGATTATTACCACAAGGTGCTACAACACGTTTTTATGCAGGACAAAGTTTTTTCACTGAGTTGGGCCATATGGAACACAATCATTGCCCACTTTTGGACAACTAGTATGTGTGTAATGTATGTGCTTTTTAGGGGTGTTGATACCCCACAACTATTTCCTTATGTTCTTTCTCTTACAGAATCCATGTGAATATTTAGGTTGCGTAGTTACCGGATGCATGCCTTATTATTTTGCAGCATTTATGAATATTTTTCCATTTATTAGCTTATTTGGGCATTTGTTAGGAGTGGCGAACACAGGGCTCGTCCCTGTGTAGTCCTGAGGAAGTGCTTGGGGGATGCACGAAACATGTTGGCAGACAGAAGTTGTTAGGTGCACCTAAACCCATTGTCATTAGGCACCCTACCACCTCTACCCCGGTTATAAATCTACCACCTAGGAGCAATAATAAAGTATTTGAAACTCACTAGGCAGGTATTTTTAACCATTCACATATACCCCACTCCATCACATCACAACTCTTGCACCACACATAGTCTTTTTGTTAGTGTTCCTACGTAACTTCGCAAGTCGCAGCACGCGCCAGCCCGTAGAAGACTGGGATGGCCCCAATGATGAAGCATGTCACCATGGGGCAAACCCAGGTGAGTGAGGGGACACCAAGAAAAGGAGCAATTCTCCTTTTCTGTTACTATATACACTATTCCGACTCCAGTGAATGTTGTGAATAGGAATATAGTCATCGGCTAGGCTCCTGATCTCTGGCAACAGGGACCATTTGTGATACCATCAAATAACAGGCTAACCAATCTACTAACCCTATCCTGGCTATCAAGACTTCTGGCCCTAGTGAGGAGAACTTCTCAGCGCACTTTTCAGAAAAGTCTAGGATAATTGATAGGGAGCTACACCATGCTGCTACTAACTTACTGTCTATGAGCGCCCTGGGTTGGGCAGTACATAAGGCAGTGTGTGTTCCTCTATACCCCACAGAGTACACTCCCAAAAACAATGCATCTTGGAATTCCTTCCTGCTCCCGAATGAGGAAAAGCTGTCACATTCTTTGGCGTCTCTGAAACCATCCAGCCATTTCAGTGATCCACTTTGTGCTAAGTTTCTCAACGTGGCCATTCTCCCTCCCGGATCATTCTACAATCTCTCATACAGGGGAGGATTCTTAACTGCCTTAACATGGGGCAAGTCATGCCCATCCCCTAGAAGCCTAATGCAGACATAGAGAATCCCAATAACTTCTGTTCGATGACCAACATCATGTCTTTAGCAAAATGAGAAATGTGCTCACACACAGCTTTGCGACCACATTGATACATTTCAGCTCTTAGACCAACACCAGTCAAGTTTTAGAACGGGGGACAGTACAGAAACAGCCTTAACTCACATTGTTGATGATGCCTTGAGGGCTCTTGACCAAGACGTTCCTTGTCTTCTGATCCTTCTTGACTTGTCTTCTGCTTTTGACACTATCAAACATGATAACTTGACTACTCTTCTTCAACATAGGATGGGGTTATCTGGCCCTGTATTAAATTGGTTGTCCTCTTTCCTGCATAACCAAACTCAAAGAATCAAAGTCAACCAATCTCTGGCTGCCAGTATCCTGGTCTCTGTTGGGGTACCTCAAGGATCAGCCCAGGCTCTTCCATCTCTTCATGGAACCTCTAACAGCTATTTGGAACTGCGCTAACGTTCAGTATCATATGTATGCAGATAACACTCAACTGTATTTGAAGATCTCCTCTCCAGATGACATTAAAACTCCTAATGGGGCGCTTCAAAAAATTCAACAATGGCTAACACATAATCATCTGTTACTAAATACCCTCAAAACTAAATTTCTCCTGATTACCCCTGTAACCACTTGGCGCCTACATAAAACTGGATCAAACAATTCTCAGCACTCAACTGCACCCCTCATATGGTGGACTCCGCTTGTTCTTTAGACGTCACCCTGGACAAATTCCTAAACATGCCAGGGCACAACAGTGCCACTATTAGGAGTGCCAATCATCAGCTCAACACTCTTAGGAAAATCAAGCCTTTTCTACCTCCTAAGGACACCCAGTAAGCAGTCCAATTCCTAGTTATATCACGATTGGAAAATGGTTTGGTGACCCTAGCTGGGCTTCCTAAGTCTAGGTTAGCTCCGCTACGAACTACTCTGAACGCCTCTGCCAGACTCATCACGGGCTCCAGAAAGCATGATCATATCACACCTGACTTAATTCAACTTAACTGGCTTTCTATTGAAGCAAGGACTGCTTCAAGATAGCTTGTCTGGCACATAAAGCTATTCACTTCAATACCCATGTTTACCTGGCAAAACAGCGTGAGCTCTCCGTTCCAGTCAGAACCTAAGAAGCTCCAATACTCTGCTACTGAAACCTCCTAAATTCAACAAAAAAAAGTACCTACAACCTTGCCTTCTCTGGGCTGGCTCCAAGAATTTGGAATGCCGGAGATCAGAGCCAACCCCTCAACTGCATCATTTAAAAAACAGGTCAAATAGCTACTCTTGAATGAACGTCAACAGCAATAGCCTCTATGACATTTGCTAGTCACTTCCTTCTCGTGCTTGACAATTGTTTTACATTGTGTTTTGAAAGGTATTTTGTTGTCCTTTTTACATAGCACTCTACTAAAACTTTATAACCCCTACTAGCAGGGCTGTTACCTGTTGATTACTTGCTACTTCGTCGTCCCTTGCCCCCCTATTTACTTTTTATGTTTCAGGTACCTCTTATGTCTCCTGAATTGTCCTCATGCTGTTTCCTCATGTCAATGTTAGTTATTTTGTACAGTGCTCTGATACACTTCTGGGTCTTGTTCGCGCTTTATAAAACTTTTCAAATAAAATAAAAATAAATAAATTTGAGTCTAAACATGAAACTGCTACCTCCTCCCACTTAAGTGTTAGCACTTATTAAATGTAATACACCAATGTTATCCAATGAGAGAGGTAGGCCTTACAGTAGTGAAAAACAAATGTAGGAGTTTTCACTACCAGGACATGTAAAACGTGGTCCTACATGTCCTACTTTTCAAAAGCAATGCACCTGACCCAATGGGACTAGGGGGCCTAATGTAGGGGTGTTTAACCAAATGGTTTGGTCATGAAAAATGGTTCACTTTGCCAGGTCCAAACAGTAGTTTAAAACCGCACTACAGGCTGCAGTGGCAGTCATGAGACATGTTTTAAAGTGCTACTTTAGTGGGCAGCACAATTTGTGCTACAGGCCAACTTGTAGCACTTAATGTACAGATCCTGAGGACATATAGTACAATATACAAGGGAGTGATAAGTAAATTGAAGGTGCCAATCAAGCATAGGCTAGATTTACCATGTTCTAGGGAGACAGCACAAATACTTTAGCACTAGTTAGCAGTTGTAAAGTGACAGAGACCTAACGCCAACAAAAACAAATTCAGAAAAACAGGAGAGGTGAAGACAAAAGGTTTGAGGGTGACCCTGCAGAGAGGGTCAGGGAAAAAAGTTATGTTACGCAGATTTGTAGAACACACTATCACCCGGTACTGTATCCTGGCACTCAGTAGGTGTGAGCTTTGCCAAACCTTCGGCCTAGTGAGACCTCCAAAAAGCCAGATTTCCAGTTTCTTGCAGGATTCAAGAAGTGAAAAGAAGGCTCTTATGTTTGGTGATAGGTTGTTCCATGCTTTAGGAGTGATGTACAGGAAAGCTCGACCACCGGAACTGGTTTTCCTTATGTGTGGGATGTGTGGAAGTAGGAGTCCGGCTGAGCAAAGGTGTCTGGAATGTTTGTGAAAGCAAATGCAATTGTTGAGGTATGCTTGACCAGGGTTATGTAGTGTCTTGAAAGTATGAGCGAGGAGTTTGAATTGTGCTTGTTTGTCTATGGGGAGTTAGTGGAGGTTCTTTAGGTGTGGTGTGAAGGGGGTGTGGCATGGGGTACCAAGTTTTGAATGGTCTGTGGCCTTCTGGTGACTTTTTTGTCTATCCCAGCATAGAGGATGTGCTTGTAGTTCACAGCACCCAGGGCGTGTGTGACAGCTCCCTGGGTGCTGATTGGGAGGCATTTGAAATTCTTCCTCAGTATCATCATAGTACGAAAGCATTAGGAGGTGACAGCATTGACTCGGTGGTCATGTCAAATTTGCTTTTGATGATGGTCCTGAGGTACCTAACATGGGTAGTGGGGGTGGGTGTGGGTCCTAGCGCTGTTGGCCACCAGGTGCAGTCCAACTGTGAAGTGTTCTTCCTGAAGATCACAATATTGTTGCTGTTCAGCTTTAGACAGTTGGTCTTCATCCTCTGGGTGATTTCAGTCACGCAGGCATTGAACTTGATCTGTGTACTGGGTGTCTTGTCTGTGATGGAGAGAATGAGTTGCGTGCCATCAGCATAGGAGACGACATTGATGTCGTGAGACCGGATGATTCTGGCTAGAGGGAGTATGTATGTGTTGAAGAGGCTCAGGGATGATCATTTCATAACTTAGCAGCTGACGCTGCAGGCTTCTGAGGTGTACAGTGCCAGGCTTACTGACTGATTCCTTCCAATCAGGAAGGAGCAGGTCCATCGTAGTACATGTCATAAGGGGTTGGAGGCCTTGTCAAACACAGCAGAGAGGTGCAGGAGGGTGAGGACCACCATGTCGCCCCTGCCCAGAGTCATGCAGATCTCATCTGTGGCAGCGATGAGGCAGTTTCTGTACAGAGTTTGGGTCTGAAACCAAACTGAATGGCGTCAAGGAGTTGGTGGTCATTGAGGAATTTGGTGAGGCGTATAGGATTTCTTTAGCAATGGGAGGAGAATTGCATATTTTCAAGAACCTGGGAAGATCATAGAAAAATGTGCAGGCATGTAGCATGGGGGTCAGTATGGCACAGACAGGTTGCAGTCCTCTTGAGTAGGCATGGTGGGAGCAGTGGTCCAATGGGTGGATGGATTTCATGGTGGCAGCAGTTTCTTCTTGGGTGATGACAGGCCATTTGGTCTCATAGTGGGATGAACTTGCTGTAAATTATGGTGATTTTGTGTGGCTGAAGAATTGAGAGAGATTGTTGTAGAGGTCCTGTGAGGGGGTGATCAAGTTAGAGACAGCCGCTGGGGAGGTGAAAGCCTTCACAATGGCAAAGATTTCTTTGCATCTGTTGGTGCTAGCATTTATGTGATCTGCCACAGCAGTGTGTTTGGTGGTCTGGATTATTTGGTGATAGTGTCTCAGGGTGGATTTGAATGTGCTTCTGTCTGTATTGTCTTGGCTCATTCTCCATTTGCCCTCCAGGTATTTGCAGTTGCTTTCCTCTGTGTAACAACTGGTCTGGGGTCGAGATATTGTTGTATTGCTGTGTTTGAGGGGGGCCAGGTTGTCCATGTAGGAGGTGATCCAATTGTTAAAATTTGTGATTGTTTTGCAGAGGCTGTTGCTGTGTTCGGGTAACTGTGTGTTGAACGCGTTGTTCACTCCTTCTCAGTGATGCTGTTCCAGTGTCTTTAGGCTGGTCTGGCGGAGGTGTGTGTGTGTTGGGCCGGATAGGGATACTGAAATTGATGAGGCCGTGGTCTATCCAGGAGATTGGTATGGGTCCATCAACTATGATGTTGTTAAAGTTGGTGAAAATAGGGTCAAAGGAGTGTTTGGTAAAATGGATAGATCCCTTTACTCCTTGGGTGAGGTCGTGGTTTCCAACGACTTCAAAAAGTGCCTTAAGTTGGGCTAGGTCCGGTCTCCAATAGGATGTAAATACTAGTATTGATGGAGAGTGGTGCAAGGAAGTCTATGATGGAGACAGTGAAGTTAGTGCATAGTCCAGGTGGTCAGTAGTTGAGAATGTTACCCAGGGTGAAGCTTGCTGTGACGTGGAGCTTAGACAACCGGTGTTCCATTATAGAGGATGAGGTGTCAATGAAGGTGATGTAGCTGATGGTATTCTTGTGAATGATGGCTGTTGCTCTTGAC